>NC_052538.1:13153892-15960142 GCF_016699485.2 Gallus gallus
TGTTGATTTTCTGGAAAAATGAGAGTCAAAGTGCTGCTACGAAAAATGTTCCTTGAAAGGGCATCTGATATTTGCAGCTTAACGTGTAATCTCATTAGTGCATTGGCTATTCTCATTCAGGTTAGCCCTATCCAATTTGTTATGACAGCAAAACAAAACCAAAGAGGGTTGACAGAGCGTTAATGCTGAAAAGAAGCAGACATCCAGGAATCGTGTTTATTGTAACTGGTTTACATGAATCTTATGAAGGTAGAAATAGAAAAATGCTTAAGATGAGAATTTGTATACACCTTTAGAAAGTGTTTCTTGAATTGTAGCTTGGCAGGGGTTCTTGGAAGAGCAAGAGTCTTATCTGGTAAGCTGTCAGTGCCGTTTCACTCTAAAAGTAGAGTCAAATTGAAGTTGTCGCTGCCATCAATTGCCCCTGTTCAAGGACGGGGAATTTTGAAAATTTCCCATGGTGGTTACTGTAGGTGTTTGAGCACCAAATTTAGTCACTGAATACGTTTAGGGGAGGGAATAGCCAACAATTTTGAACAACTGTCTCGTTAGAGAGCCTTGTTGTGCCATACTCGGGATGCAACTAGAATAATAGCAGTGTATTATTGGAGAGAACAGATTAGAACCTTGTTGTACAAATGACACATGGGCAGTGAGTCTTTGTTGTGCTTTCTCTGACTTGATTGCTTTGTATTACTGAGTCTGTTCATTTTACTGCTGAGCTGCCATGGACAAGTCAAGCACAGATAAGCGTCTGACTGAAATTTCAGTGGGCACATTCAAAACATTGTTCTGTATTACAGATCGCTCAATTAAATCTGAGAGCTGCTCATTTCCATTAAATTCTGTTTTGACAGATGCTTGAAATTAATAGGGCAAAAGTGTTGAAAAATGGCTTGAATCTTTAAAATTACTTTGTCACTTCTCCCAGTATGAGCTAAACAGAATTGTGAGCTGCTTAAATTTTACTAACCTGCAAGTGCTTTGGAATTGTAATTGGCTTCCTTTTTCTATTTCTTAGATTAACTTGGTTTGTAATGATTTCTTGAAAAAAAAAAAAAAAACAAAGGAAGAAAAAAGAAATGTTTAGACATCTACTGTTGTCGTTTCTTGTTGTAGATTAAAGTGTCACAGCCTTAGAAAGGTCCTGGTTTGCTGAAGTATGACCTATGTATGCTGTGTTCAACAACAGTGTGAAGATTTCTGTAAAAAGGAAAAGTTTGAACTTCTTAATTTTAATTGGGATATGCACTATTTTTGAGTTGTTACTGTTTTGTAGTTCTGTTACTGGGAAGTTCCGATACTCTTAGCTGAATGTTTTATCTTCTCTGTCTTAATTCATCAGTTTAGCCCACTAGTGGAGCTTGTGTGAAGAGATCCATTTTAGAGGACTAGCAAGTTAATATTTGCCGTTTCTTAAGTGAGACACTGTCCTCTGTGTGCCTTTTGCAAGCAAACATTGACAGGCTTGGAGGATATGCAGCTGACGTTAGAAAGCTTGGGTGGGGACTACAAGGAGCTGGCAAATACTACAGGATTTAGTGCCAGGCTTGCTGACACAACAGTACTTTACTTGTAAAAGTTTTCTTTAGGCTGCTAATTCTGTCCTCAGAGTAACTGGAACTGAAGCAGCGTCACTAATGACAAGTTAATACAGCAAAAGCAACAACTTATAGGAAATTGAAAATGTACTTCTTACTAAATATTTCTGAAGATTTGAGTTGTGGAAGGAAACCAAACTCCTCTCATACTGAAAGGATGAATTATGAACAGTGTCATAGAGTGAATGCACTGCAGAACAAATTCCATCTAACTGTAGAGTGTCAAAAACAGCTTGAAGAAGGAAAAGCTAGCTGTGCTGTGTAAAATGTCTGTAAATATTGAGCTCCGCCTGTTTTATATCACAGTATCTGTTTGATTCACCAGTTTTATAGTCGTGTTTCCTAAGGCACATTTTTTAATAGCTTCCCTTAACCTTCACATAAAAATTCCTAACATCAAGTATAGTTAGACATTGAAAAATGCTGTATTCTCAAATGAGAACAGTTGCTGTAGTTTGTTTATCACATCACCTTAAGTATAGTGTTTTGGCTTGAATCTACGATACCTCTGGTCCTCATAAAAGCCTAAGGACTAATAAAGCTTTCAAGGGATGTGAAAATCCAGCTTCTGTTTGTTTTGCAGAAGATTAGGTAGAAAGTAAGTATACCAGTATACCCTACTGTCTCCAGTTTTGTATGTGGAGAGGGCTTGGGGGTAACATTATGGAGAAGAGCCTTTGAGGGGTCAGGTGGTGGTGGTGGTGGAAGTAGACATGCCTGACTTGAAAGGCATAGAAAGGTGTGATCTTGGTGGAAGTATGCTCCTGATTATATGAGTGTATCGATATTTTTTTTGGATTTCAGTATCACTTGTAGATTTTTAGAAGAGCTTTCTTCCCTTTCCTGGAGTGCCAGAAATACTGAATGGTTTCAGAACAGGCACGGGGAGAAAAAAGAGTCAAAAGGTGAATTTAATCTGTTTTGCAGCTTCACTACAGCATGCCATGCCATGTTAGCTTAAATATTCATAGAATCATGGAATTGTTTGAGTTTGAAGAGACCTTTAAAGGTCATCTAGTCCAACCCCTCTGCAATGGGCATGGACATGTGCAGTTGGATCAGGTTGTTCAGAGCCCCGTCCAGCCTGAGCTTGAGTGCCTCCATGTATGGGGTACCCGCCACATCTGTGGGCAACCTGTTCCAGTGCTTCACTGCCCCTATCATAAGGAAAAAAAGGAAAAAAAAAAAAGCTTTTTTTAATATATCCAATCCAAATCTCCCATCTTTAAGTTTGAAACCATTTCTCCTTGTCCTATCACCACAGACCCTGCTAAAGAGTCTGTCCCTATCTTTCTTATGTCTCCCACTTAAGATACTGAAAGGCTCCTATCAGGTCTCCCTGGAGCCTTTTCTTATCCAGCCTGAAGAGACCCTTTAGACTGTCCTCTGAAGAGCTCTCTCAGACTGTTCTTGCAGGGCAGGTTTTCTGTCCCTGGAATGTTTTTTGTGGCCCTCCTCTGGATGTGCTCCAACAGGTCTGTGTCTCTCCTGTACTGAGGATTCCACATCTGGATGCAGTACTCCAGGTGAGTCTTTACCAGTGCAGAGTAGAGGGGTGGGATCACCTCCCTTGACCTACTGGCCATACTTTTGATGCAGCCCAGGATATGGTTGGCTTTCTGGGTTGTGAGGACACATTGCTGGCTCATGTCCAGCTTGCAATCTACAGTCCCTCAAGGTTCTTTTTGGCAGGAATGTATGGAATCTTTTCATCCCCCAGCTTTTATTGATAAAAGGGATTGCCACAACCCAGGTGCAAAATATTGTACTTGGCAGAATTGTTTGTGAGCTGAAGAGAGTTGTCTCAAGTAATGCTTATGCAGAGCAGCTTTGTTCACTAAGTCTATTGCTGGTTGTGGTTGGTGTGATACTGGAGAGCAGTGGAGCATTCTGTTGCTGCATCAACTGCACAATACTTCTAGAACAGGGTATGGTAGCTTCCAGCCAGGCTTGCCATGTTTGCATCTGAGCACCTTACCTGAAGAAACTTGCAGTTTTATTTTTGGAATAGGGTAAAGGACTTGATTTACAAGAAAAGATTTAAGATTGCAATGTGGATAGCTTAGTGAAGTAATGTTTAGGAGAGGGGTATTTGTCTGCATTTATTAGAAGATTCCGAGAGGAAAAGAGGATGTTTTAGTGTGAAAGACTTGGTGAAATGTAGGGGATTAAATGCAAATGAAAAGCATGATTAGAAAATGCTTCCTGACAGGGAAGGCTTGTGGTGGATGGAGTGAGTCTCTCCAACAGAGTTACAGAAACCTGGTTGTTTGGCATTTTTAAAATTAAGCTGAGGACAACATATGAATGGGCGTTGGGAAAAGTCTCGCACTTTCAGAAAGATGTGCTTTTGTTTTTGTTGAGAGCACGGCTTTATGAAAGAACCTTTTCTGTATTGTGAAATTACAAACTGATCTAGCTTCTGGTCTAGCTTCATGGAGTGAAGAGCTGCAACACTCCCTAACACTGGAATAAAAAATGTCATGCTGCTGAAGGCAGCATTTTTTTCACTTCCTTGTGAAACACAATTGTTACTGAATTAGGGGCTTTTTGATGGTTAGACTTGATGGTCTCTGGAGGTCCCTTCCAACCCATACAAATCTGTGATTCTCCTGGGTCCGCTGCTCAGGCCTGTCTATACTATTGCCCCTTTAAGATAAGCAGCTGCATTCTTTTCTCCTCCAAAAGTAAAATTGCAGTAGGAGTCTGAAGCTGCTTTGCCTAAAGCACCTGGATAGCAGTATCTTGTATCTGTGGGAAGCTCTGTCTTCAGCTGACCTCAGAGTAGTCGGTTGCCTCTGGTCTCCTGTTGCCTGGGTTATTAAGGTGAAGTGAAATGTAAATAATACAGGAATAAAAATGAAGGTTGTTCTAAATCATGGAGGTCTTTTTTTTTTCCCCCATGAACTACTGCCATAAATAGTCTAAAACTGATTGAACAGAGAACACTTTTGTAGTCTTTAGTAATCTGTCAACAGTTCAACTCTGCAGTATGGTGATGTCTTTCAGATCAAGATTTGTCTTCCTGAAGACTAGCACTTAAAACGTTGCTTCTAAGTTTACAAAATTTAAAGTGGTGCATTTGAAAGCCTGTGTAGCAAATTCCTATGCTGTTCATGGGTTGACCATCTCAAGGGGCACTACAATCTATGGTTTGTTGGGGTTTTTCTATGTGATTTTTGGATGATGTGTTCACATCTCTTTTTGAATGTTCTATATCTTATTGCAAATGCTTACTTGTGTGTGTGTGTGTGTGCGCGCCTAATCACTCCTAAATTGCTACCTATATCATTTTCTCTGAGTATGTTAAAATCTCTCCAATTTTCATTCTGAACAAGTCCTCTGTTTAAAAGTGTGGATATACCAAGCAAGGGGTTTGTGTCTCAGCCCCGTAGAAGGGGCTTGGAGGATGTGTTTGGGGAAGAGAGGCTTTTTAACAACAAGCTGATTTCCATTCAGTTCATAACAGGTAATCTTTGGAGAATGTTAAGTCTACTTTGCTCTCTCAGTCTTGTTAAATAAAGGAGAGTCAGATAGCTGTAATGGTGACCCTTTGTTTATAGGTGAGGGGTTTCTTGGTCAGATGGAAATTGTGCAGTATCACTGAAGTGATCTGGAGAGTGTCCAAGATTTAAACAACTTGATTGTTCATATTCTCTGTAGCTTGCTTAAGCATTTCTGTTTACAGATGTGTAAAGTCAGCTATTTGTTGCATAGTGAGACTGCACTTCCTGTGGGTTCCTTAGCTGTGGTCAGCTGAATTTTTTGGACAAGAGCTGAATTTTTTTTAATGTAAAGTCTGTAGACTTTGCCGATAATATCTGGCAATGAATGCATGTGCAAGGTTGAAGAGAATTCTTGGAGAAGAGAAGGCTCTGGGGAGACATCAGCGTGGCCCTCCAGTACTTAAAGGGAGTGTATAAACTGGAGAGGGAACAATTGTTTACATGGGTTGATAGTGATAAGACAAGGGGGAATGGTTTTTAACTGAGACAGGGGATTTAGGTTAGGTATTAGGAGGATGTTTTTCACTCAGAGGGTGATGACACACTGGAACAGGCTGCCTAAGAGAGGTTGTGGATGCCCCATCCCTGGAGGCATTCTATAAGGTTAGCTTGAAATTTCTGCTGTTGTGTTAAGTTTTCCGGACATTGTTCTTCATCTTTTTTCTGCGTGATTCTGACATAAAGTAGAATGTAAGAATGGCTAATTATCCATTGCAACTTTCATGCTTACTCTTTAAAAGTGAGCATTATCATCAACTTAGTATGAGTGTGCAATTTTTGTAGAGCTTATGGACAAACGTGCCTTGACTTCAGAATGTTTTTTTAGGAGTATAGCAGCTGACGCTAGCTTTCGTGGACGCTGATACAATCTGAGTATTACTTTTTTTTTTTTCAGATGGAGCAATTATCGGATGAAGAGCTTGACCATGGTGCAGAAGAAGACAGTGATAAGGAAGATCAGGATCTGGACAAGATGTTTGGGGCCTGGCTAGGAGAACTGGACAAACTCACACAGGTTGGGGAGTCACCTGTCACCTCATAGAACAACTATAAATAATTATTACATATTTATTTTCAGTTGAATGCTAACTTCTTTAACCTTAATGAGGATCTTTTTGAACACTTCAGATAGGTATGAATTAAGACTTTTCGCTCTGGTGCTTTGTCAGGGTCAAGTATGTATCCTCAGCTGTTTTATTGTGTAAGGGCAGAAGATACCTCTCTTCCCAGTTAATTAGCACTACCGGTTGGAACAAGACTGGCGGTAGCATATGACCAACTCCGTGTTCTTAAAAGAGCTCTGAATTAACTTGTTTTCCCCATTTCCAAGTTGTTAAATTCATTTTTCACAACCTGATAGTTATACCTTTCCCAAAGGGTACAATCCATTTGGAAAACTCTGGAATTGATCTTCTGTCCTTATGTATATAGAGAAACACAGACTTCAGCTGGCTAGTGCTAGGCTGTATCTCCAAACACACAGTTGGGCATTGTCTAGTGGCCATGCAATTGAATCTATTTGTTGCACCTGAACAACAATAAGGAACAAGAAAGTATGAATGGTGTCAATGATGATGTGCTAAGGTCACCTGATACATCCTAGAGGACCATTATTCCCATCAGACTGGCAGCTAACAGGATACCTCTTGGCATTTTTTTAGTGCTTTTTCTTTCATTCACAAGCAAATCTTCCATTTTGCACAGTATGCCAGAGTTCCAAGGTAAAAGTCCATTTCTCTGTGACCTCCTGCTTTGTTTTTTCCAGCCATGTGTGCTGGCCCTCCTGAATAGTGTAATTTATCTTCTCATTCTTTGTCACATAGATTTTTAAGCAATGATGTGATGCTCCAAGTTTCAATAAGCTAGATGGGAAGAGGCTTCTCTCATCACTTCTTTACTGTAAGCTTGGGGGAAAATGAAGAATCTTTCTTACGAAAAGACTGATTGAAAATGGAGTTAATCATACAACAGAAGATTTCAGATTCAGTCTCATGCATGTTATCTTTGGTTTAAAGGACCTACCTGCAAGTTCTAAATGCAGATGGCCTTACCCTAAAATAGGGTAAAATGGGGCAATAAAGAATCCTGCCTTTTCAAATGAATAGGAGATAGCGTGAAATAAAGACAATAAGAATGATGGTATTGTAGATCTAACTCCCTGTGAAAGATTTTTAATGGTAAGTGAGAGTCCTTTCACAGAGCCCTTGCCTTCAAATTACCTCTGAGGATCTTCACATGGGAGCACAATGGGTAATTGGTTTTAGACATTTATTCTTGGTTTCACTTAAGCAAATATGAGTAACTTCCAAATACATGTACTTTACTCAGGGCTCGCAGCTGTATGTTTAACATACAGACTTTATGCTGATACCTGAATTTTTGTCCTAATCAATGCAAAATGCTCAGAATATACAAACAAGTAGTGAAAGGCAGGACACACACTGTTTCTTGCTTATGTATTGCTGTGCAACGCAGTCTGCAATATAGCCATACAGTTGCACTTCTGTCTTTTGTAACTACTGAGAAGTGACATTTCCCCCAGAACTTTGAATAACCTCATAATATTTTGTATAAACAAGTTAATGTGGTCTGTTGTGTCTCAGATTACTTGTTTGGTAAATAGTTATGTCTTGATTCAGCTGAGGTCCCAATAAAGGGGCATGATTAAATGTAATGAGCTCCAAAGGGCATTCTGGTGTAGTTTTAGCATTTGTTGCTATTTATCAGCTGCACTCTAAAAGCAGTGGGAGAAGAATTTTGTCCCCAAGTTCCTTGAACTTGTAACTTCCTTTTCAGATTTCCTATTCTTATGTGCTTGTTTTGGGAAGATTGAAAGTAAGATCCAGATTCCTTTCCAGACAGGAATGCTTTTTTAAAAGATATGGAATTGTTAAGATGCCTTTGAGATAATTTGAATTCACTTTGCCCTCTTTAACCCTTTGCCTAGTAAAAGCATTATAAAATGCAACCATGAAATTTTCGACACATGTGAGCAGCATCTGTATTAGCAATTGGTGTCTGGTTACTCTGCTCTATGTAATGTCTTTCCTTGCTTTTCATTTTCCAGAGCTAGCCTTCTAGTGCTGTTGCAGTTCTCAGCAGCTTCCAAAACTGAAATTTTGCATTATTATGGAGAGTGTTCTCCAATAATACAAGGACTGCTCCGAAATTAATGCCTCCGATTTCATTATGTTGGTCCACAATGTCAGAGGTGGATGTTGGTGGTATGGCGGTAGGGGTTGAACCTTCCCACTAATATTCAGTTACATTTTGTTGTCATGTAGCAGAGGGTAGCCTGACAAAATCGTATCTGACACAGAAATGCGTATGAAGCAAAGGTGTTGCTGAACTCCTCCATGCAGAAAAAGTGGCGCCCATTGACATTTGTCCATTCTTTCTGAATGCTGAAGAAGACCAAGCAGTGGATACGTGTACAGTGAGGCAGTGGGTGGTGCATTTCAGCAGTGATGTCAACAACATGAAAAACAAGCAATGTTCCAGACAGCCAAGGAGATTTTTACAGGCACAGCATGCAGGCTTTTGTTGGTTGCTGGTAAAAATGCACAGCTAATAGTGGTGACTATGTTGAAAAATAGTGTTTAGTAGCCAAGAATTTGCTTGATCAAATAGTGTTATTGTGCTCTTTATTTCCGTGGAAATGAATAGGAGGCATTATATTTGGAGTGACCTACATAGTAAGCGTATATCCCAATTATTTCAAAGGATAGAATCATAGAATGGTTTGGGTTGGAAGGAACCTTTAAGATCACCTAGTTCCAACACTCTGCTATAGGCAGGGATACCTCCCTCTAGATCAGGCTGCTCAAAGCCCCATCCAGCCTGGCCTTGAATGCTTCCATGGAGGGGGCATTCACAACCCTGTGTACTAACGTGATTATTCTTAAATTTAATAAAACATACGTTAGATGTTAGATATATTTGCTTTGCGGGCAGTCTCTTGGTTCAGTTGGAAAGAGTGATCCCTAATGTGCCTGCTTTGTTGTTTCACGTCTTCTTTGCTGCATGTAGGGGTCTAATCTGAAATTTTTCAACTGTTCTGTATGGAACAATATGTAATCTCCACTAGAGCTGTTTTTTCCACATAATAGAAAATAGTTCTGTATCACTGTCTTCTGATCATTAAGTGATGACTACCTTCCTTGAGTAAGGATACAGAAAATAAAAAAAAAAAAAAGTGTGGGTGAGAAACTTAAATCTTTTGGTGCTAGAAGATGCTCTTTTAGACAAACATGTATTTGGGAGAGCTTTATTATTCAAGTGTTGCTTTTATTCACGCCCTCTGCAGGCCTTTCAAGCAACACTAGGAGCTAGATTCCCCACATAACACTTCTCACTCTGGGAGTGTCATGCAACTTTTGGGTTACCATTTGGATCATAGTGCCCTACCACTTGCTTCTTACTGCTCGTGGTTAACTGTCAAGTTTTATGTTAGTTAATGTAACAATTGAATGTTTTGTGTAGGTAATTGTCTTTTGATTTCATGTTTTGTTTTGTGTTAGTTTTTTATCCCTTACTACATGTTTTGGTGTTTTTTGTTGTTGTTGTTGTTGTTTTTTGTTGTTGTTGCTTTTTTTTTTTTTCCAAAACACAAAACAAAAAAATATTTGGGCTGGGGTCACTTTCACAACTTGGTATTTTTCACAGAAAAGACTTAGGAGAAAAATACCTAAATTTAGTAATTAAAAATCCCTTTTATAAAAAAAAAAATTCTCCTTTGAGTGCTTTTCTGTGCTTATACCACGGATATGCTTATAATGTAAGGGTGCATTTCTTAGGGTGTCACAGTTTGCATGTGTTTTAGCATCTGTGCAATTCTCTGTAGAAAAGTTGTTATAGGTAAATCAGCTGTGTTTCAAAATGTGCTAGTATGTAACACCACTGAAACATGCATTTGGAATTTGATCCCTTCCTTTTAATTCTGTAACAGCAAGAAAGAGATTAATATCTTTTCTGCATCTAAGTCTTTGTGATGTAGTGACGTGCTTTTTTACTTAAAATCCTGAAAAAAGACATTTTGGATATGCCAGGAGCTTTTGAAAAATTGGTTGTGAAGAAAATTTATTTTCATCAGTCTTGACAATTTCTTTGTCAAATTACATTCTCCACCTTTTCTTGTCTTTGTCAGAGTTTGGATTCAGACAAGCCTGTGGCACCAGTGAAGAGATCACCTCTCCACCAAGAAACCAACCTTGCCAACTTCTCATATCGTTTCTCCATGTACAATTTGAATGGTTTGTTGAATTATTTACCTTCTAAAGTATTATTTTAGGAAAAAAAAAATCAAAAATGCTGTTTCAACCATAAATGACAACATTATGAAATGGTTTCAAAGCATGTTAAAATACACTATAGCTAGAAGTGAGAATGTGTTTGATAACAGCCTTGCTTTCTGATGGCAGAGAATTTTGAATATCCTTCAACCCTGTCTTTTATAGAACCGAGTATCTAAGAATTGTAGGCTAGTATTTATAAAGAAAACTTGTTCTGGGATCTGGACTCGTGAAAAAAGGAATTAATGTGTATTTGTTAAGCGGAAAGAAAGCATCTTGCTTCATGGGACAGAATGCATGAGCATAGCTACAGAATGCTTTCATGTTAAACAAAAATCATACTTTTCTTTGTCTTAAAATAACTTCCCCTAGTTGTAATACAGAAGCCTTTAATTTAGAGGTTTCAGTGTGTACATAGTACTTTTTTTTTTAGTGTTGAGAGTTGTTTTTGTTTGTTTTTAAAGTAATGTCCCATTTGCCTAGCAAAACATATTTCATTGAAAAGCTGAAGCATGATATATACGAGTACATTTTTAGGTTCTGTTCACAGGAGAGCAGTTCCAATCTTTCAAGTGTAACTAAAAATTCACAGGTTTCTCCCATCAGAAAGTATATTTAACTTATTATAACTATTTATTTATTTTTTTTATTCTCTTAGACCAGTCAAGGGTACTAGTGCAAATAAACTTAACACTTATCAGTGAGGACAGGTTTTGCAATATAGATGGGGAGGGAAAATACAGCTTCCTTGGTCCCTGTATTCCAGCTATTATATTCAATAACATAAAATGAAGAGTTGCGTAGAGAAATATAGCAAACTTGCTCATACCAAAAACTTTTCTTCATTGCAGAAGCTCTGAATCAGGGGGAGACTGTGGATCTAGATGCCCTCATGGCTGATCTCTGCTCCATAGAGCAGGAGCTCAGCAGCATTGGGTCTCATTCAGCAAATAATACTGCAGTGAAACGCCTTGCCACAGAATCGAAAGTTCAGAAACCACCTGCTAGCCGTCCTTCTACTAAGCATGGCAGTATGAAAGGATTATCCTCTTCATCTGGTAAGGTTACTAAACCACCACATGCCAACGTTTCTCTGGATGACATCACTGCACAATTAGAGAAAGCTTCCTTGAGCATGGATGAGGCAGCCCAGCAGTCTATAGCAGAAGATGCCAAACCAGTAGTTAATGCCCAGCACAGGAGGACAGCATCTGCTGGCACAGTGAGTGATGCTGAGGTACGCTCAATCAGTAACTCCTCCCGTTCCAGCATAACTTCTGCAGCTTCCAGCATGGACTCTTTGGATATTGATAAGGTGACAAGACCTCAGGAACTGGACTTGACATCACAAGGGCAACCAATCACCGAGGTAATGTCATTAATTTAATAATTACTTTGATGTTTTTTCTTCAAGCTGTTTTTCTTCTTTTTTTTTCCCCCCCTCTCTTCTTTTAGGCTGATACTCCTTGCTAAACATATTCCATATAACAAAACTGATTAGAGATCAGGATTGCTTATGCATGGACTACACGCTACGGCTATTTTTTTTTGCTTTTGTCTACCTGCAAGGAATCTTAATGTAAAAGGTAGTGTTGTTCTTGTTTTTTAAGAGTTTTCCCCATCTTTTCTTCTTCCAAATCCACTCATGTGTTTTAAAGTTTTATATTTAATGTTTTTCTTCTAAGTAAATCTTAGATTTAACTTAAAAGCAGTATATAAGAAGTGTACAGCTTTGAAAAAGGGAATGAGAAGTTGACTGACATTACTACATTTGCATTACTGTACTGCATGTGTGTCACATACTGTGAATATCTGTCTGGAGCTAGAACAGCAGTTCACCACTTCTTAATATTCCTCTTAAATGTATGGCAAGGAGAACTCTTCCAAGCGACGCCCAACACAGAAAACCAATTGGTTCGTGGTAGAGCAATACCAAATTTGAGATTTTTGTTCCTCTGTATTGGTTAATGATAGTCAGACAGCAATTCTTTTTCTCAGTAAAAACACAGTGAGTTTGGGAAATGTTGAAAGTTCTGGTGTGTTACATGAGGAAATGAGGAAAATATTCCAGTGAATTTAAGTATTTAAGCTAAAACAAAAACCTGACTTACTAGTCAAAAGACAGCTGTACTAAAGGAAATGTTCACTTTCGGTTTTCTCTCTAGCAAAAAGAAAAGAGAAATAAGCTAAGTTTGTTCAAATCAATAATAAACACTAATTTGAATGAATTGTGCTTAAACCATGTCTTTATACATCTGCAACAAAAGTTCATCTGATGCAAAGAGTGAGTGATGCAGACTTGTCAGTTTCGTGATAACTCATCAAGGTCACTGGTGAGAAATGTGTTACAGCTTCTTACAGAAAAAGCTGATTATCAGTATTTTCTATTTGTGGATTTGTATTGAGCGTAGCAAGACAGAGGTAGATAGAAAAGTGTCCTTTTCTCTTTTGAAAGTTAAAATGCAAACCTCTTTAATATTGCTGTAGATTTAAGAGTTAGAGTCTAGCCTGTGACAGTCTGATTGTATTGGTTTTCATTTATCAGTCACCCTGTTTCTGTGACATGATAAGACTTTTCTTTTTGGATTCCTGACAGTCATGCAGATATCTCTTTTAACGATTAACTTCATACAATAATACACTGATGTCTCTCCTCAAGCTAAAATGACTTTTTTATTCCTTGAGTTCCTCTCTTCTGTAAGTTGCCTGGTATAAGAAAACTTGATTTTATTCACTTATTAAAAATTTAAGCTGTTCTTGGTAAGTTGATTTTGCAGGTATCAGTCTAGATATCAGCCTCTCTTATTTAAGGAGTGATATGCTGAGGCATCAATAAGATTACCCTTCCAGTCTCCCAATTTTCAATTCTTTGTATGGTATGAATGATCAACAAACCACCTGCTCCACTTATGTGACTGGATTGTTGAACCAATAGGCACAGTTCCAGAAGTTGCTTTGTCTTCACAGAAAGCTAATCCATATTGCTGCAAGTGTTGCGGTTGCTTTCTGAGCTCTTAGCCATTGACTTCAAGGCTCAACACTTCCCCCCCTCTCCCCCCCCCCAAGCTTTTCTCATAAAAACATTTGAGAGCTGTCTTTGTAAACCCAGTGGTTGCTTCTCAGAAGACTGTGGCTATCATTTATTTGCCCAGATAAGTTGCTAAGAATGACTCCTTCAAAGGAGGTAACCAGAAAGTGGTGTTAATTTGAGAGCCAAATTCTGCTCTCTTCTTGAGAGCAAAAACCTTTCCAGTGATCAACAGTGTTGCTTTGTTCTGCACTGTCTGAGCTGTCTGGTCGTCTTAATTTCAGTAGCTTGAGAAAGCTATTCATCTCTGAGATATTTTTCACCAAGTTTACAAAATTAATATTTAGCTATTCAATATAAAATTTCTTACTTGATGGGATTTTTAATATGAGGCTGTTTTTCTTGTCTCATTGCTGGTGATATGGCTAAATGAAATTTGTTAGGAGTTTTGGCAGATTCCGTGGTGGTGGTTTTTCAATCAAAGTAATGTTATAAGTGGGCAGAAAACCAAGGATTTGTTGGTAGAATCACTGGGCATCAACGAAGGAGTTTTTTTCTTTTGTTCATTTAGTGGCTGAAAAGTATTGCTTAGGGCTCTATTGATCTAGGTTGTGAACTGAAACATCCTTCCCATGTAGGACTGAATTCTGCCCTCTCACCCACGTAGTTGACTCAGTTGGACTCAGTTGTACTGTTTGTAGTGGAGGACATCAGTCAGCCTGAGGAAGTAGCCTTGGGAGAAGACCCGGTGCTAATGTGGGGGAAAAGAAAACCAGTAAAACACCAAAACCACGTGTCTTTTAATTATTATTATTGTGGAGAAACAATTACTTCATGGCTTCAGCAGATGCGTTTCTAATTTGTTATTCCTACCTAATGCTCTAAGTTTGCTCTTTTCTTTTTGCCTGTCTTCCTTGTGGCCTTCTGTACTTGAGCTGACCTTTGTGATTTTTCTTTGCTGCTATGGTTCTTATCAATGAGGTCAGTAACTTGGCAGCTCTGCCCTCTTGACTGATCCACTCTGTCCTGTCCAGGCAGTGTAAGGACTTTAAATAAATAAATAAAAATTGTCCTTTCTTCCACAACTTAGTTTTACTGGAATCACTACAGGATGGGAATAACAAAGTAAAATAGAAGACTTTTGACAGGAGGAAATGCCTGCCTGAAAAAGAAAATTAAGCTTTGCAGTTACTAATTTCAGCATTCTATCTTAGAAAATAATTCTACAATGTGTTTGAGCCTCTTGACCTGGAAATGTAGGGAAATGCTGTAAAAGAACAGCCATGCAGTGACACACTGAATTTATGTATAGTCTGGTACCCTTTCTGACCAATGCTAATGATAGATATTATGTACAGATCTGCAGTTCCATAGCCACCAAAAATGATAGGGAATGAGGGAAGACTGCTGATATACGCTGATACATACTAGGGGAGTATGTAGCCAAGAGCTAGAGGGAATACATCTGTTAGTGGTAATGGATTCTTCAAATCTTCTTGCCTGAGCAGTAGGAAAGGCACTCGTGTTCTTCCTTGTCCTAGCAGTCTGCCCTGTATGGACTTCATGTGATGGAAAATGCATAAGCATCATGACAAATAGTGACTCAATGATCCTGTTTGCCAGGACCATCCTTGTTGTTCTCAGTGTTCTGAATTTGTATGTGCCACTTTCAGGTGAGTTGGCTGAAATTCCCTGGATTGTCTAAAATCACAGTTTTATTCATTGCCGTAATTATTTGTTTTCTCTCTTTCTTAATGATTCTTAACACTACCTATTCGGACACTGTGAATGTTAATGACTTTGAGGACTTCTCTAGTCTCAAGATCTTTCCTTGCTGGTACTAAGTGTTGTCTGTCTCCACTTGTATTCTTATCTTCACTCTCCTCTAAGCATTGCTGAGTGAGAAAAGTTGCTTCCACCTCAATGTTCTCTCCCCTGCAGTTTTTACTCAGTTGAAATTTGTTTTTCACAACGTTATTTCCCAACTCCATTCGTCTTCCATTTCTTTTTTGCTTGTAAAATGTTTTTTTTTGTTTGTAAATCTGTAATGAGTGGCATCCACTTTAAATGTTAATTTCTGCTTATCAGATAGTTTACTTGAATGTAGAGCTGAATGAGTGATGTAATAGCAAGAATAAGGGAAAAGGAAGTGATGACTACATGAGTAACTTGTCCCCTTCGCCTTCCAGTACTAACTGTTTCTCCATTCCTTCTGTACCCTTGCTACCAGAAATTCTTTTTGCAGTGAGCTGTGCTAGAGCAAAAGGAGAAAGAAGTAGTGGGGAGAGAATAGAGAGCTGTGTTGATCTTGCTTGTGTAGCTAGCAAGACATCTGATGATAAAAAGGCCTGTTCGTGATCAGTCATTGTTACTGTCCTGAATATGCTCAATGAAGGCATCACAGATAAATCTGAAGTCTGCCATCTGATCTGGCATAGTACAGCATCCCTCACCACCTCCCTCCCAACATGGTGGAGTTATTTGTGTTTGTAACCCAATTTGCATAACTGAGAGATCCTGACTTGCATACGAAGATAACTTCTAATTTGATGTTATAGTAATTTAGCTGGTTGTACATTTATAAAAATCATACAATTATCAAGGTTGGAAAAGACCTCCAAGATCATCTAGTGCAATCATCTGCCTATCACCAATATTTCCCTCATAGAATCGCAGAATCACCAAGGTTGGAGAAGACCGTACTGTCTTGGCCAGAAACTCCTGTTGGACAAAGTAGGAAATTTGAAATGGGTGTAAGGAAAAACAAAGCTTGTGTTCTGCAGCTATTTTGCCTTGATTCTTGTATGGATTATTTTAGTTTCCACACAAAGGAGTAGAGAAGCTTTTCTAGCCGTAACAGAGTATTGTAGGTCATGTTTTCTATGTGATTACTAAAAGTGTTGTATTGCAAAAAAATGGGGTTAAAATTGTGTGGATTTTTTGTTTGTTTTTAAAAAGACAAAAAAAAAAGTTTAATTTTCTGCCAGTGTTATGTCATTAGTTCTATACACAAAGTGTATTCAGGAGAATTTCTAATTGTGTTGAAAGTAATTAATGGAAAGGCATAATTTGAAACACAGACTGTCTTTCTCTTCCTTTTCTTTCTTTTTGAAATTACTAGTCACAAAATGTTCTTTAACTTCACAGTAGAGGAAAATTGTGTATTTGTCATCCTGAAGCATTTCTTTGCCTTTCAATTTTGTTGTCGTAAGAAGCATGAACAGTCCAGTTTTCCGATGTTCTTGAAATAAAGGTAGAATAACTCTTTACTTGCCAGATTTCAGAGGAGACGTTCAGAATATCTTCTGAGTTAAACATGCCAGTTTATGAAATATAAGCAGTCTTTGTGTTCTGGTAATCAAATGTGCTTAACTATTCATTTTGTAGTTCATGCATGACAGTTAAAATGATATTCTTCCTAGAAAATGAGCTAGAACCCAAAGGTTACTAATATACTCTTCCCTATGTCTCCAAAACTAGCACCTGTTTTTTTTGCTTATGGAATCTGCAAAGAAAATGATGGAATAGAATATTGATTTATTTATGGGTAAAAACTTTTAGAATCTTCAAGAGACATTCTCAAAGTTTAAGTTATTAGGCACATATGGAATGATATGTAGTAAAAAATGGGGTATGTCAAAATAAGTGAAAGAGAAATAAGGACATAAACAATATGTAGGTCTTGATTCTGCAGTCAGTGTATCAGGCTGATTTCATGTCTGGAAACTTAGAACTTGCTGCGCAACTTTTTCCACATAGAAGGAGACTCGTGAAATTGTAGCGGAAGCTGGTTAGTGTAAAAGGAGGAAGAATATATTTATCTTCTGAGATTGCTAGTCAAATTTGCCTGACGCTGATGATTAAGCTTAAGAATTTCCTCCCTGGGAGGAACGGGGAAAGGGACAGTGTAATACTTGTTTTCTTTGACGTAGCTGGCTGGCAAAGCTGATATCAGCACAAGATTTTCATTTATGGGGTATTTTGTTACCATCATGGTTTAACCCTGGCAGGCACCTCTTCACCACTCAGCTGCTGCCCATTCTCACTAGGTGGAAAGGGGGTGAAAATTGGAAAGGTAAAATTGTAAGAACTCATGGATTGAGATAAAGACAGTTTGCTAGGTAAAAGCAAAAACAATGTGTGAAAGCAAAACAAGGAATTCATTTGCTGCTTCCCATTGGTTGGTGGGTATTCATTCACAGAGCTCATTGTGTACAGTTATTTACTGGGAAGGCAAATGCTGTCACTTCAAATGTCCCTCTCCTCCTTTACCCCAGCTTTTATTGCTGAGCATGATGCCTGGTGGTTTGGGATATCCCTTTGGCTAGTGTAGGTCAGCTGTTGTAGTCCTGTCCCCTCCCAGCTTTTTGTGCACTCCTAGTTCCTTGCTGTCAGGGCAGCACGAGAAGCTGTAAAGTCCTTAGTGCTGTGTAAGCTCTGCTAAGAAAAAACAGCATGTTATTAACACCATTAACAATCCAAAACGCAGCACCATATGTGTCTTTGCGAAGAAAATTAACTCTTTCCCAGCCAAAACCATGACACTGAAAGCAAAAAGCATTTATGCCTAAATGTTGTTCTCCGTATTGTCCTGTGGTGTTGGAGTCTTCTGTGGACTACCAAATCTGCTGCCTCTGCTGCCTGTTGATTTGCACAGAAACTTTCATGGTACCCCTTGTTTGTCTCCAGAAAAGTGGTGCTTTATCAGTAAAAATTTGCCTTTAATATTCTCATTCTTTCCTTCCATCGTGTTCTTCTGAAGATATCACACTTGATAGTTTCTAATGTGCAGCATTTGTGACTTTTTAAGATGAAGGCACATAGTTCAAGCTTCATCAGCCTCCACTTTCCAGTTACCAGCTGAGCAGGTACTCTCTTCAAAATGCTTACAGTTCTGGGGAGGAGGGTGTACGTGTGCTGCTTTGATTAATAATAGTAAAAGTAGATGCTCTTCTTATCTGCTGTCTAGGGGTCTTTTTTTTTTATCCTTTTAGCTTCTCCTTTTTCATCTTCACGTGCATTGCTTAGAGAAATCATCATCACTGCCTTCCATCAGTTGTAGAAGACAGTTTAAATTGGGTACTGCCTAAGAAACCACTTCTTTTTTTTTAATAAATCTTATTGACTTCATTTAGATTCCACAGCATCTTAGAGAGATTCTTGTTTTTGTGGTAGAGTTTACTGAGAACATTAGTACAGACAAGCTAAGAAAACACTTGATTAGAGGCTAGAATTCTTAATAGATTAATCTACAAGAGGAAAAAAAAAAAAACAACCTATAGATCAGTGACAAAGTATATGTAGGCAACGTACATCTCAGAAGAGACCCAATAGACCTGGGTTTGGAAATGCTAATGCTTGCACAATGGTGCTACCAAATTTTGTCAAAAGCACTGGTGGGAGTTGTACTCTATTTCTGTTGTAGAGCAATACCTTCACTGGAAACTACAAGCTGTGATTTAGTGGAGTTTTTAAAACTGTACTTTTTTTTTGTGGCTATACCAGCCTACTTGAAACAAAGATAAAATCCTTTTTTTTTTTTTTTTTTTCAACTTTATAATTAGAGTAGGGAACAGAAATATCACATCTGTAGGAATTGAGCAACAGATGACTTGTTTGTCCTTAATTCGGATTGCCAAAAATCAAATTTGGAACAGATGACAAAAATTGAGAACACAGCAGCCAACTGTGGGGCATTAAAATCTAAGAGGAGGAAGGAATTTATGCAGTTTACTTCAGTTGCATATACTGTTACAATATGGGACAAAAGCTAGAGTCTGTCATGTTAGCAAAGCGTTTGAACCCATAAAATGAGACTTTGTGTTCTGATGAAACTGCTGAGAACTGACCTTCCGGCTGTGTCAGTACTCTGCATGCTGGTTGGTGGTTAGTCCATAATGGTATAATGATGACTGCCTGTGAATAGAAATACAGAAGTTTTACTTTTAGTTAACCAGACTTACAGCCCTGATTACGTTTCTCTATGTTGAACGTTTTACTTAATCTCGTGTTCTTAACAGTTCTTCTAGGTTTTGGACCATCCATATTAGTGCTTTTTATCATTTAATTGCTTTCAGATTTGTGGGTTTTTTTTTTCATATGGCCTATGCCCTCCTAGTTGGAAGGGTGAACTGTGACTTTTTTTAGCTCCCCTGCTGTGCATACCCATAATCTTCTACTGATGGAGTTTTTTGATGATTTGATGTCTATAAGTTTTTTTTAGAATTGAGTTGTAGTTTAGTAGTCAACTTTGTTTTCTTTGTTGTAAGTAAAATCATCTATGGGTTGATGTCTTCATAATTCTTTCTGTAATTAAAGCAGTTCTTTGTCAGTCAATTGTAGTAAAGTTTGTGGGTTTTTCTTTCCTTTCAGTCTTCCACTTAAGTAAACACCTCTTTTTGGACAGGACAGATGACTATTTTCCATGAAGCTACATTTCACCATATTTTTTTTTCCTCCTATGTTTTTTCTTTTGGGAAAATTCCACTGCTTAAAACCTCTTTCCTGCAGACATACTTTATTAGGGATTTTGTGTTCAGTTTATACTCATTGAGGTTTGTGCTGTTGCTGAGTTAAGTAGTCTTGCCCCACCTTGTGTTGGCACAAGTGTTTGTGCAGCTGCCTGGTGATTTGTGTTAGCTTGTGGTCTCCCTGAAAAATAATCCTTCTGCGTAAGTTGTTCCCTAATCTCTTGGTTGATGTGGTCAAAATCATTGTTGACCACACGAGAGGTGCATGAGCCTATGGTTGAGGAAGGTTAGAATTGACTCTTGAAGCAGTTCTGCCTTAAAGTTCTTTGCTGGTAGTGAAACTAAAATCAAACTGTTTATCAGCATTTAAAATCCTTTCTGTCTGTCCTCCTGTTTCCCAAGGAGCTTGTGTTCAACAAGAAACCTTTACAATATGTCTGCTATCTCTCTTGAGAGTCACACAGATGAACAAATAGTGCTTCTCCTGTACATGGTTCAGCAGTTTCTTAATGTGGAATGTCTGCAGACTTGTTTCTTAAATTGCAGCAAATTTCAGTAGGATTAAGCTATAATAGCCAGAACTGACATAAAGTTAAAAGGATCCATTACAGTTAAGCAATACTTGCTGTAAATTAGATTTTTTTTTCACTCCTGATACAGTTCAGAGAAAACAAAAAAAACCAAACAACAACAAAAACAAAACAAAAAAAAACCTGCTGAACTAACAGTTGGAGTTAGGAAATTCCAATTGCCTGTTGTGAGATAGAGTTGCACAAGTTCCAGGAGGGTTGGACACTTGGGAGCGCAGAGTAATAGCACTGGATTGTCACATCCAGTGTCTGGCTCCAACATGCTCTGCAGCAGCCAGGCATTGCAGTTGTATGAAGACTCTGCAATTTTTACTACTCTCCCAACAGTGGCCCAAGCATTCTCAGGCTTGGCCAATCTTTTGTTCGTGGATAGTTGTTTGCAGCCCAATTGAAAGACTGGGCAGTGCCATAAGAAAGAATGCAGCCTTGAGGCTTGTAATTGTGATGGGCTAGGCTTCAGCGAGGCTTTGTAGACTACAATTTTAATTCTAAAGGCGGCTCCTGCTCAGAAAAATTTAAGTTCCCATGGACCAGCAGAGTCCCCGGTCTTTGAGGATGTCACTGACAATAATCCATTTCATGGTCAGACATACAGAGGTATTAAAGCCTTAAAAATAATTATATTTTGAAGGAATTAATAGTAACCATCCTCTAATAGTAAACCATCGTGGAAAATTTCTGTCTTGGTTATAGCATGGCAAAATGTGTATAAATGGCTGAAAATACATCTTATATATGAAAATCTCAGTTCTGCTCTCTAATGGTGCAGCATTAGTTTCTAAGTGATGGACGAGATAATTTTAGTGATCTTTTCCAGCCTAAATGATTCTATGATTCTAAGCATCTGCATTCTTTTTCAGGCATTTTGATAAGAATAAAATGCAACTCCCTTCTTCATCTATCAAACCCTAACTCCCTAACTAAATTAGCAAAATTAATGTGCCTGAAATAAATATCTCTTACCTTTGACAGAAAGGGGGAAGCATTGGATACCATGCTGGAAATCTTTAGGCACTCTGACTTTTAGGAGTGTAATGTTCAATTTTCAATCCTTTAATAACTTCATGTATCACTATCATAATTGAACATTTTTGTCCTAAGGCACAAATGTCCTCCCCTGCAACCTTCTACTCTTAGGAAAAGAAAGAAATAGGGAAATAGAAAAATACTTTCTCTTCATTTCTTTTTAAAATCAATTACAGTATGAGGGTGCTTGGGTCTGAAGTACTATGTCCAGCTGAAGAAGAGGTAAATCTGTATCCACTTTTTTCTTGTTATGTTTACTGTTTGTTGCTAAAGCATATTTATGTAACTTCCTAGTATGAAGATATTGATGCAGAAAGTATATGAAGTTATATGAAGTGACAGGCTGTTTTTCTGTTTGTTTGTTTGTTTGTTGCTGTTTGTTTTATTTGGAGAATTTAACCCACAACTGTTACTTAGCATTCTCCTTGCACAATGACTACCTGGGTTTGTGTGTGGCTACAAAAGTTTTACTGCAGTGTTCCATCTGAAGTTAATGATGAAGTTAACCACTCTTACTATGGTTCAAGAACGTACTTGCATCCAATCTCTTTTCCCTCCTGATAGAATGAGAAAACCTGAATCTCATCTTTAAGTCATTGATCATTAATAAGAAAATGGGATAAGGGACACTGCAATTTCTAAATGTAGTTTGGCTTCCTTTACTTTCGTTAATTGTCATCACTATTTTATTTCCTCTTCTGTCTGAGAATAAAGGCTTTCTTTTCTTCCCCTTCCTTTTCCCCTCTTTTCTTTTTGCATTCTTTCCTCTTAGTTTTCCTGCTTTTTTTACTCTTTTTCTATGGGACATTCCATTAATCAGTCCAAGCATCCCATTAACTCTTCAGAAGAGGAAGCTGAAATGACTCCTGTAAGTTACTATCGCATCTATCTATAGTTTGTTTGTCGGCAGTTGTATCACTTTGCCTGTAATATTAAAAAAAATCACATTAATAACTTCAATTGAATCCACTGGTGTCATGGTAGCACACTAAGCACATTGTTACACTTAGACTTTCTCAATCTGAAGTTGATCATTACCTGTTTTCTAGTTATTAATTAGGGAAGCCTACTTGAAATACGCTTAATACACTTAAGTTTTTTTCTTTTTGAACCATATTTTTGAACCATAATTGCTCCTGGCAGTCCATTGCAAAGGAAGGCAGAACATAAGATATTTTAAATTATATGTTAATCATTTTGTAATGTGTGTTGTTATATGTTCCATGTGAAAACACAACTCAAAGCATTTGCGAAGAAAAATTTGGGTTCTCCCTTCCCCTCTTTGTACTCCTTCTGGGACAAAGTTTTAAAAAAATAAAATTAAAATATGTACACATACACACATACATATATATATAATTCTTCTCTTTTGAAAATCGTGTGTTCTAACAGTTTCTGCTGATTGTCTAAGGAATTCACTATACTGATGTAGTCAAAAACTGTTAGTTACCTTTTTAAGAAAGCTTTGTAAGCATAGAGCTTTTTATCAGACACTGCTCACTGCATTCTGCATTTTCCTTATTTAAGTTTGGTTCTTGGCAAACGAGGAAGGCTTTGTAAAAAAACAAACAAACAAACAAACAAAAAAAACTTAAGGTGTTTCTTAGCTGTCACTAATTAAATCCAAATTTGTGGCACAAGAGTGCCACCAGCTGGTTTAACTGGATATGAGTTACTGTGAAATTGCACTGGGAGGGAGGCAACTTTGTTGCCAGGGCTGTGATCCCAGAATTGTGATGGGAGCGGGTGGAAGGACAGCAGGTGTTTCACAGTGGATGACCAAGAATGTCTGTCGAGTAGTAATTCAAGTTTTAGTTTTGTTTTCCTAGATTTTATTAGTGTTATTCGTTTGTCAGGGAAAGGACTTTGGACAGAAAAGTAGATTATTTATAGAAATTAGGCATTTAAGTTGTCAGAACTCTGATTTAAATTTGGACTCTAGAAGTAGGGAGGAGGGATGAGCCATTTGGAGCTTCATTGTGGTTCAGTGTAGTCATTGTATCTTAAGGCAATATAACAGAATATTTAGCTACCTCTGAAGAATGGAGTATTCCTGGGAAGCCTGTATTAAAAGGCAGCATCAGTTCCCCTCAAAGCTTGGTATTTGATCTGGTCTATCCTCTAAAATAGAAAAAATATTTTGCAATTGCAGTTGTAAAGGAATTGCACATTGTTCCAAAATGAAACATCCTTTATTTAAACTTTCCTTTTTTTCTTATAACCCATGTCCACTTACTGGATGAACTGATTTTTTTTTTTTTCTCTAGGTTTATGTAGATCAAACATTTGAAGTTATATGCACATCGTTGTTGAGCCAAGCTCTGTAATACCTCAGAACTCAGCCCTTCCTCCTCCATCTAATCATTCTAACTTTTGGTTACCTGGAGTACTGTAGAAATGTGTTACGTAGTAGTAAGGAACCATGGTCAAAGGATGCCTGTGCATAACTCTTTCTAGACATGTCTCTCCAGGTCAGATTCACACAGGTAGTTTGTCATCACACAGTTACTGCACGTTTTATTGGCAGCACTTATGAAATACTGTTATTCTTAACTTCCAAATAATTTTACTGTGGTTATCTGTTTTCGTATTTTGTTGCAAGTCTGGCAAGCAGTGTTAAAATAGAATAAAGACTTATTACTGGATAAATATGATACTGTACTTAAATATGAGTACAGCCAAAAGGAGCCGTGATACTTTAAATTATCTTCCTTAAGCTTCTCTATTGCAGAAATATTTTCCAGGAAATACTATTTGCTTTAAATGGAGGTTCCTTATACTAAGCTATAAGAAAGAGGTTGTGAATGTGCACTGTAATGTTCTTTTTACCCTACTGCACAATTCACTAAGAAAAAGTGATGTGACTTGTCAGACATTGTGATCTGTGATTAGAAGTCTATCCAGAAACTCTTTGAAAGAATTGCTTGAACTTGTCTCTCTGTACATAGTAAAATCAATCAACATGGTAGTAACAGCTGAGACAGATGCAGCCACGAGGGATGAAATTTGCAGTACAGTGATGGTACATGAGATACATTCAATATTCTTGTTTAATACCATGGTGTTAATCTGATTTCCTCAGCAGATTTGTGACTGAAGTTCTGTAGACTGAGCTGATGATTTTGCTGTTCTTCTGTAATAGATGCTGCAGATGATGATCCCTCTAACTGTTATTCTTCAATTTTTAAGTTTTAAGAAACCTTCCTTACAGGTTGCTGCTTGTTTTGTTTCCTTTTTGTACAGGTTAAAGTGTATTTTCTGAGAAACTTGCATAATTTTTTACAAAAAAAAAAAAAGTGGGAAAAAAGGCTTAGTTGTAAGTAAAGTTTAGATTATTTCTGGTGACAACTTTCTTCCATAAACGTAAAAGTAATAGGCAGTGTAGAAGGCATGAAAGCAGTTCCTTGCCTCCATGTGACCAGCTTTTAGTAACTTTGTACAGCAGAAGCAGAACATTCAGTTTTACAGGACCATACAGGATTTTTGAAAAGTGGATGTTTTTGTTCTAAATGTTCTTTAAAAATAAGTGATTTCTTGCAGAAAAGAAACCAGTAGCAGGTAAGCAGAGCTCTTCTTAATTCTGTTCTGTGGCCTTTTGTTCAGAGAAGGTTAATTAAACTTGTGTCCTCTATTAGCATGATTCCTTTTATATTAGTGTTAGGTTTGTATTATTTGGGAATGTTCACGTTTTTATGGGAGGGAAATGAACAGAAGATGTGGGTGTGTTGTGTTGTTGTTTTTTTTTTTTCCCTTAAACTCTGCTTATCTTCTGTAGTCAATACGCTATAAAATTACTGACTACTTTTGACCTATGTTCTTTCTCTTTCTTTCTGAACAAGCACTCCTATTTGGACAGGGAAACCTCCCTCCTTCTGAGAAACATTGCAGGAAAGCCTTCTCACTTACTGACCAAGGTGATGCGTCTTCTTTCCACCTGCATGTGACTGTTTCTGTGTAGAAAGTAGCTTTTGCGGTATGCTATACTCCTCCCACCCCTGCCCTTTCCAGGAACTTTTGCATTTACTTAAATTATTTTCCTGTTTGCCCAAGGTGTTTTTGAAGAGCATTTTACTGTTTCTGCACATTTATTGAAGTGTTCAGTTTCTTGGCAAATACTTAATAATTATGGGTTAAAAATGCATTAGCTACAAAGGAAATGTACTGAACTAGGAGTTCTTTTGTTCCTGTTCCCACACAATACTTTAAGAAAATAGAGAAGAGCCTAAGGGGAGGAAAATAGGTGAGACTATTCTGTGCTGTTAAAATGCACTAGTATCCTGTAAGGACTCACTTTCTGAAGATAAACTGTAGCACGTAATAGAATTAATTTATTTTAAACAAAAGCTATTGAGATACAATGTAGGGTGAGAATGTTATAATAAGACAATAGTATAATAAGCCTGGTGTAGACAAAGCCTGTTCATAAATACATTTTCCTTATGGGTCAGTGATGTATTAAGAGGCCACAAATTGCCAATAATTTCCTCTGGTTCAATTTAAAAATTGTAATTTTCATATGTGTTTCCCTTTGAAACTAGAGTAGGGAAAGACAGAGCAAGCCTAAAATCTCCCAGATGAAAAATAAACAAAAAGCATGCTGAGATGAAGTATATGCACCTTCACGTTGGTGAGAAAACTTTGTTCGATACCTGAGGTGTCAGATATGTCTGATGCTATTTGCCTACTTATCTAACACTCTTTGTGTTATTTTTCTAATAGATGACATGGAGAAAAAAAATCTTGAGCAAACTTGAATTTGCCAAGGTAGATTTTATCACTTCAAAACAGTAGAGGGAATGTTTGATTAGCTTAAATAGTCTGTGTTTTCCAATAGAAGTTTGAAATTACTACTTCCTTAGATATCTAAAAATTCTCAGAATGCTCAGCGTGCATCTTGACAACAGTTATTGGCTCTCTTCTAGAGGTGTTTAAACAGCAGAGAAAACCACATAGTTTTCTTTTTTTGTGACTGTTTCTCCTAAACCTCAGTTCTGTGCTACTTTCCCTTCCGTCCTGTCAGCTTCCCCTACTCCATCAGCACACACACCCTTCCACATCCCCAGCATCAGTAACAAAGCAAACAGACATCAAGCCAGCAAATCTTGCTTTGTTGCAATACAAACAGAAACCATAATTTTTTTCACCTCCATATGTTTTCATATCTTCCCTTTTATTTAAATACTGAATGTGTCTTGGTTACCACATGGAACTTCAGGTTTATTTAAAAAAAAAAAAAAAAGGCAAAATATCAAGTCCATCAGATTATACGACCACGAACTACTTCATATCAGTGGTTCTAACAGGACTCACGAAGTTAACTTTTTGGATTTTTAAGTCTTTGTCTTGTCTTATTGGGCTTCAAAGCCCTTTGAGTCAGGTGCTTATGATGAGTTTCCTGATCTAAGGATATTATTTCTTATTAACTGAGCATAGGATTGTCTTAATACAGCTGATCTACTATCAAGCATACAGTTCTGGTGTGGATACCTTTAGTGGTTCCCACCTGACCTCTTGTAGAGAGAAATTTCGGTAGTAAAATGGTATAATTCATAGAATCATAGAATGGTCTGTGTTGGAAGGGAACTTAAAGTTCATCTAATTCCAACCGTCTTGCTATGAGCAGAGACACATTCCACTAGATCAGGCTGCCAAAAAGCTGCATCCAACCTGACCTCGAACACTTCCAGGGATGAGGCATCCACAGGTTCTCCGGAAAACAATCCCGTTTTTTCATCTCAAAAACCTCCATCTCCTCCTCACTGCCCAGCTTGTATTTGTGCTTGGGACTGTACTGACCCAGATGCAGGGCTTTGCACTTGATCTTGTTGAGCAGCATGTTGTTCATACAGACTTACCTCTCAAGTCTGTTGGGATCCCTCACAATGGCATATCATATATCAGGCATATCACTTGCACCTCTCAGCTTGTTGTTGTCTAGAGTGCACTCAGTTCCACTGTCTGTGTCACTGACGAAGATGTTAAATGATACCAGTCAGTATAGACCTCCAAGGAACGCTGCTCATCACTGATCCCAAAGCTGGGCATTGAGCCTTTGACCACAACACCTTGAATTTGACCATCTAGTCAATTCCTTATCCACCAGGTGGCCTGCCCATCAAGTCCACATCTGTCCATTTTAGAGAGAAGGATGTTGTGTGGTGCAAAGGATTAAATGCGTTGCAGTCCAGATAGATCGCATCCTTTGCTCTTTTCTGCTAATGTGTAATCCTGATGTAAAGGCTACTGAGTTTGTCGATCACAATCTGCCTTTGGTGACACTTTACTGGCTGTCACCAGTCACCTCTCTGTTTTCCCTATGCCTTGTTCATCATCTGCACTGTGATCTTGCTGGGTAAAGAGGTGTGACTGGCTGGCCTGTAGTTCCTCAGGTATTCTTTTTTTCCCTTTTAAAAATGGGTGTTATCTTTCTCTTTTTCTAGTCACTGGACTTCATTGGACTACCACAGCTTTTCAGATAGAGCGGATAAGTGACATTGTTGTGACATTAGATAAGCCCCATTATGAGAGATGTCATCCTAAGAAATAGGACTTTTCTTTGCAATTGTAGTTAGGCGTTAGATCTGTTAAATGTATGATCACGTTACAGCTCTGTGCTTGTGTCTCTAGCCTGCCAATTAGTTGTTTTATGTCTTACTGTTTCTTGTATCCTTCCCCTTCCTTTATCTGCCCCTTATATTCAGAATGAGGTGATTAGGAGAAAGACAATATAAATCTTGTCCTCTAATAATGTAACTCCTTTTAAAATTCTAGAAATGAATTAGGTTCTTGTTGCATTACAGCCGTGCCTGGACACAATTCATTTTGCAGCACAGGGAAGATCACAGCTTTAAAAAAAAAAAAAAAAATCTTTATGCTGGTCTCCATTTTTAAATGTAGTTCTGTCACAGCATTTACTACGCTCCACCCTCTTTTTATTTTCTTGAAGCACAAGTGCGTATATATCAGTGAGGTAAATTACAGAATATTGAAAACAAAGCAATGTCTAAGCTTCAGGCTTGTTTGGAAGTAAGCTAGCTAACTAAGCTTTAGAATTTGAATTCTGTAATTCTTTATGGCTATGAAATACAGACACAAATAATTTTGAGAGAGTATTTGGGGCTTGAATATATTCTAGTCTAGGACATGCAAATAGGAAATAAAATTCCACGTCACGTTTGAGTTATCAATTATTTAACTGTTCTGATGCATGTGAAGCATAGACTACATTCAGGAAGACAGATGATGGTGATTTAGTGATGTAAAGCTTCAGATATGAATGTCAGCACCTTCAGAAAATGTATAGTAAAGTCTTTCTTCTCTTGTTGACCGGAACGCTCGTTATGAGCGCAGATTGCCCTGATTTTGTAGGTTTTGGTTACTTCACTGTGTAATCCCTCCAGACTTTAGAATAAATCAGCTGCAAAGTGGTCTTCATGCACCTCAGGTCAGTCTGGTTCAGATGTGCTTGTTACTGAATCTGCAAGTGAATGTAGTATTCCCCCACCCCTTAAATCACTACTGATTTTGTCAAGCGTAGTATAGGCACTTTTTCAGGGAGGCAGCATAACTTATGTCCCTGTTGCCTAAGATTCTCCTCTGCCTTACATTGAAGTATGCCTTCAAAATGGAATGAGGTGTAGTTAGAGGCCAGTAACCAGTGGTGCACCGCAGGATTCAGTACTGGTCCAATGCAGTTTAACATCTTTGTTAATGATCTGGTTGATGGGGTAGGAGGAAGGGAGGATACTTGTAAATTTTGATCAAACATGAGAGGCTCTGGAGAGGTTTGTAGACACACTTCTGCACTGAAGTTCATAAACAACAGCTGTCTATCTCTTTCCCTTCTTATCCTTAATAGACTGCAGGGGAAAGATCTCTTCTGCAAGAGCTCTTGGTGAGAGACAGTGTAGCTTTGAGATGCATTAAAAATGTGGCTGCTGCTTTCCCCTTTTCCTTCAGAAGCCATCATCTGTGTTGGGCTTGGTCTTCTAATAGCAAAAAGCTTAAGAATGAATGGTGCATAGATTTTTGGGGAGAAAAAAAAAACAAAACAAACCTGCATTCGTGGAAGCTATTGAGACTGAGAAAACAGGTCTGTCTGCTTTTAAAATGGTCGATGGACACTGAGTGATCTTCCTAAGTTTTTCTCCTCTCTTTTCAGTTAAAACAAAGTAAAAATCACAACTTTGTGTGTCCTTGTTTTCTTGCATGTTGTATCATCGTAATTTAAACGTTTCAGGTGAACTGTTGTCTCAGGCACATTCCCCAAAACCACCCTACTGCTTCATGTGCGTTTCCATACTTACTAATGTGATAGAAATGCTGGAGTTTCTATCTATTTTCTATTTCTAATGTTGGAGTTAGAGAAAATGCTGTATTGATTTGGGAAGGGAGAAAGGTATGTGGAGAAAGGGCCTACCATCTTAGCAAGGGTGGGCTTCTCACTGTGGTAGCAGGTGCTGTACCCTCTAACGCTAAGTGAGTTTTAGAAGAGAGGAGTGTCTTTTTTCCCTCTTGCTTTCCTTGCATGAAGGTATTCTTGGTTGTTTTGAGGCAAAAATACAATTGAAAAAATGCTTGAGAATAGTCAAGAGCTAATTCTGCAAACACAAGTTCAGTGTTTGTAGGTGGAACATTGCTACATGTTGTTTTTTAAGGTGAGAGTGTTTTATGAATCCTGATGAATTTGTCAGGAAATACAAAGCTGTAGTTAAAATTTGCTTTGAGTTGGGGCGGGGGAAGATTCTGTTAACTTATACACACATCTAGCTTTTGCCTTCAAGTGCTGATGACGTATACACTTGTTCTAGTATAAAGTAAACAGAAAACTCTTCAGTGATATTCTGATTGATGCAGGACTAGTATAGGACTAATAAAGATGTCTTGAGGTTTGGGGAACACATAGAATTTGAGACGTTAATACGATGTTTTGAGTTAAAAGGAACTTCCATTTTAGTTAAAGCCCTGGAGTAAAGAGAGTCACTTGCTAAATGAGCAATTTCCTTTCTACCTGAAGCTAGGTTATAGCTGGGAAAACAAACACTGGATACGTGCTACTAGTTCTTCAGTGTTGCTCATGTACATCTAATAATTCAAATAAGACTTTACAGAAAGAATATGAATATTAGACATAAAACACGTTTCTTCTTGTATGCATTTTGTGATCTCTGTATGCCCCATGCTAACTTCAGTGAAGTGTGGACTTAGCTGTTTACCTCCTATTGTTTAATTGCTAGCTTTTCTAAACATTGTAAACTGTTTCAGTGATATTTTCCTTCTTCCTTCTATCCTGCCTGACAAGTAAAAAGAATCAGTTAATGACCTCTTAAAAGCATACAATGAAACAAAAATTAAACCCCTAACCTAGAAACAGTAAGCTTAAGTTGAGCAAAGTCAGCCCTGTCGTAGCACATACGTTGCACGCTTAACATTGAAACGCAAACAGAATATCTTTGACTGCACATTTAACTTGGAACTAGGGCAGGAGGTTAATTGTCATGGTTTTGGGAGTGGCTCTCATGGGAAATATGGATGAGTGCTTCTACATGGGCAGTTAAGAATAGAATAAGTCACTCTGAGTTTTGAAGAATCGAGTTGCTACTCTGTCATTTAAGTGATCAAAATAGATAGTTCTTTCTCCTGCTCTCCTGAAACAACATGTGCCATATCAGCAATGCTGCAGCGTTGGTCTTAAAACTAGCTATAAGGTCAAAATGAAATAATTTAAAATGCTTGACTATCCTGCTTTCAGAAATTCTTTCTTCCATTCAGACCTCTCTTTATAATTTGTAGCTGACTAAAAACAATTCTTTATTTTAGCATCTTCAGTCTGTTTTTTGTTTAAATTTGAACTGACTTTGTTAAAATGTAACACAGTGAAAGAAATCCTGATCTCTGAATCCATGTGTAGGTGTAATGGGAATTGAAAAATACTTGGTAGATGGTAGAATCATTTATTGGGATCATTTATACTCTAGCATTTTTTAAGCATTTTAGGGAGCGATAACGGGTTATGAGCTTTGAGTTAAACAGAGAGATTAGTTGTGTTGGCGCAGAGGTCCCCAGCTGATTGACTGCTGCTTTCTCTCAGTTGTTGCTGCGTGTACCTGCGTTCTGTAGCTATAAAGTGCTCTTGCTGGGATGAGCTCTCAGTAGCTGCATTGCACAGGTGGACAGTGAAATGGGGTGGAAAATTGTGCTGCCTGATTTTAGCGAAGAGCAAAACCAAATGTGCTGTCAACCTTTGTATTGCAATAAAAGTTTACGGTTGAGTTAATGAGCAGCTTTTTAAACTGCAAACTAAGTCTCTCAAAATGTGTGTTAAATTTCAGAATATCTTTTGCTGATTTAAAAATGCATGGATGCATACCATCACTGTTAGAAATACTTTAAATCTCAGGTTTTGGTAATAATTTATTTTTGTCGATGGAAACAGTTAAGAAAGAGTATTGTAGAATTCTAGGTGTGTTTTGCATTGAAACAATTTTAGGTGGCACTTTTTTTTTAATAAAATACTACTCTGATTTAACCTTTCTATATTCTGTGACAGCATTTGTATGATAAATAAGAATTTTGGTTCCCTGTAGACTAATCAAAAATATGTTTTAAGGTAGTTGAGTTCCCAAATAGAGTTTCAAGTCAATATTATTTCTGCTTATGTGAATTTTCTGTTTCCTTTTACTGTCAAAGGTTATATTTCTGCAGAGGCAGCTGATTGTCTTACTAGTTGATGTTTCTTTCCAGTGCGTAGTATGGGCACAGATGTGAAGGAGTAAAAGCTGTTAGGTAGGAGTACGGGTGGCAGAGGAAATATCCTTTTGCAGTTGATAGGAATGTTAGCACTTCACTGAGAAGTGGAAAAAATAATTGTATGGTTTTGAGTGTAGTTGAATCTTGATTTTTACAAGAAAAGCAACCATCTAAACACAGAATAAACCATGAATTACATTAATTCAAGAAAGCAACAAATGAATATGGTATGCTGGCTATTTTGAGATGGACTGTACTGGAGAAAAATCTTATTTTTTCTTTTCTAAAAAGATTGAATAATGTGAAGGGGAGTTTTTTTCTCTTCATTTTAATATTTGTTTATTGACCTAGTGGTTTTATTATTATGATGATACTTTTACATATTAGTTTCAATAAAAACCCACATCTTAGGACTTACAACATCTGAAACTTACATGTGATCCTAACAGGAGTGGTTGCTTGTTTAGCTGGTCATTTCAGTTCCGTTTTGAATAGAACTAATAATCTGCAGAAATTATAGCTGGCTAGTAATGGTAGTACCACAGTATGCAGGTATCCTTTAGTAACAGCAGATAGAACAGGTTTACTTTACTTGAACTCTTAATGTGTTTCTGATTTTAACAAAACCAGATTACTGTCTTAGAAGAACACTGAAGAAAAGAATGCCTGTTTGCTTTATGGATCTTAAAATAATTCAAGCAAAGAGAAGTAGAGTCTAGATTTAGTAAAGATAAAGTGTCCAGGCTACTTATTGCGGACTTATTCTTCTAAACCCATGGGCATAGTGTGAAACCCTATTTGAAGGATTTGCTTTCAGTACTTTCTTTATGCTGTTGTATTTGTTGTATGTCTGTTGGCCATAAGTCTGTTGGTTGCACTCAGTTGTGAACTGCTGTTGAATGTGTCTTGTCCAAGACTGACTTTAAATATATATGGTAAAATATTTGGTACTAATGTGCTAGGCTACTTGGAATAGAGATAGATCAAGTGTGTAAATATAGAATATATACCTCCAATATGTTATTTTAGAGGTAATGGCATTAGTATTTCTGAGTGTCAGACGTGTAAAATAACACTTTTTAAAAAATAAGTCTTCATCGTTGCTAACAAGTAGTTGTGGAATTATAGGTGGGTGAATTTCAGTTGTATTCAAGTATGGCAGTGTCAAAATTAAATCCACTAAATCTCACCTGGAGTGTGTTTAACTGTAATTTGGTGTGTCTTGCCCTCTCAGGAGGAACAGGCTGCTAAACTGAAAGCTGAGAAGATTAGAGTGGCGTTAGAGAAGATTAAAGAGGCACAAGTGAAAAAGGTAAATTATTTATGCTGTTTTATGAGTGGGTTTTTTTTTTTTTTTTTTTTTTTCAAATTTTCACCTGGAAAATGGAGGCATAATACTTCTCATTTGTGTCTGTTACCACTAAGATACCTTAAAGAGAAGAGGAACACTGTAGTGCTCTGATCTAGAGTGATTATGTACTTTTTTTTATCTAGATGCCAGTCAAAAAATTCTAGCCTATCTAATACAGTTATGTTTTGCTTAAGGAATTTTGCAGCCAGTGCACTGTTAAAGTAGTTTGCCACCCACAGCTGAAACAAAAATTTAGCCTCCTGAGCCTGTCTTTGTGTATTAAGCACTCTCACCTTACAATGTGAGTTTCTTCACAACTCCCTTCTTTATGCACGTGCATCACTGGATTTTTCCAGTGATAAATAGAATGCAAACATTTCAGATTACAGAGAAAGGTTACAAAGTGAAGAAAGTCTGACACCTCCTGATGCAATATCAAAGATTTTAAGGTGTTCCCTCCCAATTTAGCTTTCTAATTTTAATTTGGAAGGGTTTCAGTAATTTTGTATTCTATATTTAGTGTTTATAAATCAAAACCTGAAAAAATGTCCTGAGTAGGAAGACGGGAATTAAAAATTAGTAGTACTACTGTATTACAACTACTGCGTTTTAACTTTTGCAGCTGAGCAAGGAGTAGAAAGGAAGCAAGCAGCATAATGATTGGCAAGAAAAATCTATTGACTTTGGATTTTTTTTATTAATTGAAGAAATAACTGCATTTTTCTTTCTGAGAAATGACCTCTTTAAAGTGGACTCTGAAAAGCCCCTGTGTTTTAAAAGTAGATTTGTTTTACGCTAATGCTTAATGTCTCCGGGAAAATAGGATTCGGTATAGGTATGCTCCATATATGAGCAACGTTTTTAGAAAATAGGGAAGAAGCAGGCAGAGAGCTTGACTTGCAAATCTGAGAAAAATATGTTCTGTGTAAGTTTGTGCATAATTCTTGATCCATGCTTGTGCCTCCTACACTGGTGAGAAAATTGTCACACAGATATTTTATTAATCAGATCAGGACGCTTTGGCAGGAGGGATTTTTGTTTCTAATCGCACAAGTGAAGTATTTGCACATTACATTAGGAAGACCTTTATTTACCTTAGTAAAAAGTATCTTAAATTTCTCTGAGACAAGCCATCATTTATGGAATTTTATGTTTTGAGGAAAAAGTTGAATGATCTTAATAGTTTGTGTTATTTAACAAATCTTAGGAAAAGAAACAAGGTTTTAAAAAGTACATTTTTAACTGAAATGTAGAAACTGTGTTAAGTGGAATCTCTTCGCGTTCTTCTGATTTTCTGCTCAACAGTTGGTGATCAGAGTCCACATGTCTGATGACAGCTCAAAAACAATGATGGTGGATGAGAGGCAGACGGTGAGACAAGTATTAGACAATCTGATGGACAAATCACATTGTGGTTATAGTTTAGACTGGTCATTGGTGGAAACCATCTCTGAATTGCAGATGGGTAAGTAATCTATTTATGAACGTTTATAATTCTCATCTGTTGATGTGATACTTATGCCTATCTGTGTCTTCAGAATAATTTAAATTCTTAACTTCATAATATTTATTATCCAGTGCTAGGAATCTTGTTTCATCGTTGTGAATTTGTTTGTCAGACTTCAATTCTGCATGAAATCTACACGTTGTTTCAAATGGACTTGGGAATGTTTTCTTCCTTGATACTAAAATGATGTCAAAATCTCAAGGTTTGATAGAGGAGCTTTAGTAATGTCTAGTCACTGAGCCTCTTGGTTTTGATGTTAAGAGTGAGACAAGGAATAAAAAAAATCTCACCATGCAAAAAAGTCTGTTAGAGGATAACTCATTACCCTACGAATCTTAAAGATCTCACCCAGACCTCATTAACTTCCTGTATTGTTCGTCTGTTATCTCAAATCTTAGTTCATTCCCTACAGATGGCATTTTGTTGCATTCATTCTTCTTGGTATTCTTAGTTACTGAGGATTTTGAGTTGTCCTCTGTCATCCCAGTCCCCTTTAATAGGAGCTCCTTGATCTGGATATGGTTGGTGCCATATGCTCTCTGTAAAAATGTGGTGTAATTGATTTGGAGAGTTCAACAGACTAATTAAATGTTAAGTAAGTCCCAAAGAATTCTGAAAACTGTTTTGCCTAAGTGACACTGTGGCCTATGTGAAAAGGGAAATAATTGCTGAGAGCAAGATGTTACTTGAGTGTCTTTTAAAGAAGAGTATTGGTCAGTGGTTTCCCAAAGATACATTCTTAGGATAAGAATTTTCTGGTATCTCTCTACCATTTCAGTACATTTTCCTCTTTTTTAAAATTCTTCCTTTTTGCTGATTTTCAGTGTCCTATACTGAGATAACCATGTCAACAGAAAGTCATAGTCTGTTTTCCGAATTCTTCTACCATACCCCTACTAACTGTGGTTATTCTACCTTTCAGAAACGTTTTGTTTTTCCTCTAATCATTGCTTATTACTTCTTTTGACACTTATGAGAGTGAGATAACAACTGGGGATGTAGATACAAAATCAGTGCTGAAAAATCCGCCTAATAAATTCCTCCAAGAGCTCTGTTAACCAGAGCACATATAAATGTGACTGCTTTTTTTGTTTGTTCTTAGAACATTACAGATACTGTTATTTGAGTCTGTTGTATTCGTGTGGGATAGTTAGCGCTGTCAAGTTCAAAAAATGGGTTATTCAGGCTTATTATACTGATGGGAACATAAGTCTGAATGGAGAGAAGTGAGAGTACTGAGAGTATGTGTAAAATAAAGCTAGGCACTTCTGAATGTTCACTAAGTTCTTTTTAGTTTGTGTTGTATATTTCTTCCCCATTTTAGTAGTTCTTGAAGTGTGTTTTCTTCCGATACATGCCTTGTCTCCCAGATAAAACTACAGTGTAGCTTATTGCACAGAAGGTGACAGATGAAAATATGTTTGCTCTTTTCTTATTGCTGCAGAAAGGATCTTTGAAGATCATGAAAATTTAGTTGAAAATCTTCTCAATTGGACAAGAGACAGTCAAAACAAGCTAATGTTTGTGGAACGTATAGAGAAATATGCGCTTTTTAAGAATCCTCAGGTAAGCCCAAAGCTTATGTTGAATGTATGTATATGTATGTCTGATTGCAATTTTATAATACTTTTGTTAGCATTCATTTCAACATTTTTATTTTGTGACTTTGATATATATATATATATATTTTCAATATATAAAAATATATATTTTCATATATAAAAATGCCAGGCAACTTTACGTCTCAGTGCCACATGCATCCATGCTGTGATTGATACAAAATTAGATGCCTAACAGGAAAAGCCCGAGCTGAAGCTGTTTCCTAAAGTATTTGTGAGCAATTTTAACGGTGATAAAGGCAGACTGTTTCATGGCAACTGTACTTAGTGCTGTTCACAAAAATAAATATACAAGCAAGGTGTCGGCAGATACTGCTGAGAGTGTTGCTGCTCCACTGTGTGTTTTTTACTGACAAGGTGAATATTTTGAAAAGGATGACCAGAGTGTGGCTAAGTGACACAAGAGGAAGACATATGCTTCCCTGTTGTGAAAGCTGGGACTTGCCTCTATTCATCCGTGTTCCCTGTTTAGGAAGCAAAAGAGTCCTCTTCTCTCTTGGGAGCTGATTATTGAGGGATGATAATGGAGATTTTGAAACGTTAACTACACATTTGATATCCAGCAGCAGCTCATTACCAAAGAGGCAGCTCTTTGAAGGATTTGGAGCTGAAAAGTATTGCATATACTATAACTTGATCTCTTCTAACTCTTTGTAATGAATTGCCATTTGAGGTCATGGATTATTTTTATATTGGTATGGCATTTATGTGGTAACTTCTTGGATCTGGACTCCCTATTTACCTAACAAGCTGAGTAGCGATTTTGCATGGACGTCCTTTTGGAAACTGTATGTGTACTTCCAAGCAAAAATTGAAAACCAGGTCTTACTCCAGTGCTTTGTTAGGAAGCTGCAAAACTGCAAAAAGATTGTTTTAAGACTATGTTGTTGATAAATATTTACTTTCATTATATATAGTGAGCACTGCCAACAAGCACAAGACACTAGCGTAAAACCAATTTTTTAATACATGTTTCTCCTTTATTTAAGGGCTTAATCTGGAACTTATGAATATTGTTTTTTGTTGGTTTTTTTTTCAGTAAGAGCTAGAGGTTAGGAAGAAGATTTTCATTGTCTCAGTCCTTTCTAAGCTGAAGAAAAGCATAGTAGTAGTTCTTGAGTAAGATACAGTACCTATGTTTAATGGCTCTTTTTTATAAGACAAGGAGTATTTAGTAGTTCTTTGTGAAATATGTTTGTTCAGAGAAACTATCAGCACAAGGTGGAAAGGCGTGCATTTCTTCTGCATGTGCTTCCATCAACCCATAAATAATGACAGGATTTAACACATCTTAAGATTCTGTGGCATTTTCAAGTTCACACTACTTTTATTTCTGGGTATGTTGCATCAGTCAGCTTATTAATGTGTGGAAAGCCAGGAAAATGTTGTTAGGAGTCTATTACTTTAGGATAAGAGTTGGGACTGATTGGTACTTCTGGAAAAGGTGGTTGTTTATTAAGTTCTATATATGATTTAGCAGTCTGATAGTTTCACCGGGATTATAAAGTTTTGTTTAATTAGGGTATCACTATTAGCACCTTTTTTCTTACTCCTACAGAAAGGCAAATGAGAAATGTCCTTTGGCTTTATTTCAGAGTGGCTATGGAAATACTGACCTTTCTCTTGTTACAGAACTATCTTCTGGGGAAAAAAGAAACCTCTGAGATGGCAGACAGGAATAAAGAGGTGCTGCTGGAGGTGAGGCTGCCGAAACGAAAAGAACATCAGCATTTGAAACTAAACTCTAAAACTTTGTGGTTATTGAATTTAATGGATGGATCTGAATATAGATGTGGGAAAATGGAATATGTTACAGTTGAGATAAATAACTATTTTAATGTTACTGTATTTCATATAAAGTGAGTTACTTGAAATGTCTTCATTTTGTTTGACAACCAAAATGAGGTTACCTGTACTGGTGGTTAAACACAGTTGAAATCTGGAGAACTGCTGCTTATCTGTTGACCTTTGTCATGACAGAGGTTTTTTGTTTCTTTTTTTGCACCCTCCAAATTGTTACTCTGTATGAAATTCCGTAGCATTGGTTCAGCGCTGGTCCGTGTTAGTGTCTAAAGTTTTATTAGCAGGTGAAGTAGTTAAAAGCTATTTCAGTTACATTTACAAATAAACCACTACAAATTAGATTTAAAAAGCAAATGAGAGAAGTTATTTAATATTGAACACATCAAATAATTGACACAACTAAGGACAACAAAAAAGAAAGTGTGGAGTAAGTAGATCAAACAATAATTTATAGCATTCATAAGCTGAAAACAGAATGATTTTGTGACATTTTTGTAGAGATGTACCTATGCTGAAGTGTGATAGCTTCCACTTGATCATGTTGCACAAAGAAAGAACTCTCCTTATCACGTGTGCATTCCTTAGATACAGAATTTCAGTCTTAGTAAAAAGCAAGGCAAAACACCGCATGCTGTACGTTCTCTTTCTGTCACTTTCCAAACCACAGTTTGTTATCTACAGGAGTGTTTCTGTGGAAGTTCTGTAACTGTGCCAGAAATAGAAGGAGTTCTGTGGCTGAAAGAGGATGGTAAGAAGTCTTGGAAGAAACGTTACTTTCTTCTTCGAGCTTCAGGAATCTACTACGTTCCTAAGGGAAAGGCAAAGGTATGCTATTTTAAAGTAATTTATCTGTCTTGTTTTTGCTGATAAATCGTTTGTGCACAGGAGTCAGCCTTATTAGCTGTGCCCTGCCCAGAGCCACATCCTTTAATTCAAAGTGCAGCTTTATTGTGCCAGTGAATTATAGGTTTACTATAAATTACTGTGGTGACACCTGATATGAAACATGTAGCCCAGTATTTAAAAATACAAGACAATGGGCTCTGTTTTTTGAGCAAGTTTGGGCTTAGGTGGTCAGAAACTCTCCAGAAAAAAGATTTGTGGAGCTGTCTTTTCTCACTTTGAATTCAGGTGGAGGACCAAGTTGCACTGCAGGTTCCAATTGTAAAATACCAGGCCAACTCCATAATCAATGAGCATAATTTTATTGGATTTAGTTTCATTAGTTCATTCAAAAGGGATTTTTTGCAGACCAATTTGTGGTACGTTTTGAAACTGGTAAATATTTCATTTCTTTGTTGTTTACTAATATTCTGCATGTTTCAATAATGAAAAGGAGTAACTGCTACAAATGCATTATGGCATCAAGGTGAATTACTGCAAGTTCAAGTTGTCTGTAAGTCCATAGGTCTTGATAGCATCAGCTAGTCCCCAGAGCAAGGAATCCACTTCCCACACAGATGTCAGTGATGAGGAAGTCGTCCCTGTGCTCTCTGTCAGTGCATTAGCTCCTTTTAGAGTTGAACTCAGATGTTCTTTTCAAAGCCTTTGAATTCATTAAAGCAATCTCTGTACAAGATATCCTGTGGAAATTCTGTGTTCTGCAATCACTGCCAAACATTAGAATTTGGACACATTGATTATTACTAAGATTAATTAACAGCAGATGTTAAAGTTCCCAGTTAAATCAGTCCTGTTTAATCCATTCTGATACCTACTCTGAATAACTATTAGCAGTCTGCTGCAATTGGTTGTCAAGAGGCAAAATACAAAGGAACACACACGAAACAGAATTTGAAAAAGAATATCCTGGTTAAAAAAAAAAAGTTAAGGTCTGATGGAAGAGTTTATGGTAGCGTTGGAATCAGACTGAAACTAATGATAGACCTTCTATTAGCATTGAATCTTAACACTAGCATGTTTTTTTCTGTTTGTGGTTTTCTTATGTAGATGTTTTGTAAATCAGTATTTTTGTACTTAATAGGTCTCGCGGGATCTCGTGTGCTTTCTACAGCTAGATCATGTCAACGTTTACTATGGACAGGACTATCGGAACAAATACAAAGCTCCCACAGACTACTGCTTAGTGCTGAAGGTAAGGGAATAATTGTTGCCTGTTCTCTATGCTCTTCATGACTTTGTAAATATTTCCGTATTGCCCTGAATTGCCAAACTGATGACTCCTGGTCAAAAACCTCCCTTAACTGTCACACATTGTTCAAAATACTTTTCTTGCAAGATAGCTAGCTACAAAGCTATTTAAGATATTCTCACAGAACGTTCATAGCAAGTAAAGTATTTTCATGAATTTGAAAATGATGCAAGTAACAAGATGGTTACAGTTGAACTTAAATTTCCTTCTAACTTTCATCATCTTGTCTCATGTGGTGCTGGGTATGTCAATACATTAAAATAGTTGTTGTGCCTGGAGTGTGTGGCTGCCAATCTGTGATGTGAAAAAAGCATTTCCTCTGTTAAAAGAGAGCGCAACATATGTTTGAGCCCACTGACAGGTAGGTATTGAGTATCAAGTATGGGACACAAGATTAAGGAAGAAGGCATAAAATTAAAATTGGAAATATTTTCTGTGTTCTTATAAGTCGTTGGAATAGTTAATTGAATGCAATTAAAGGCAAAAATACCTCTGTTTGCAGGTATTTATAAGTTACTTGTATAAAATTGATTTCTTAGGATTGCATACAATTTTCTATCCGTATCATTTTTACAGAATGAATTATTTTTTCAAGTTTATTGATCATCCGGAATAAACCGAAGTTTTATCTCAATAGATTTTTAAAAATAATAATAATTTATTACTGTTGTGAGCATAAGGGAAGACATGAAAATGTTGAAGTTAAATTTTTAACGTCAGTTGCCCTGACATCTTTGAGACGTAGAGCTTTTACAACGCAGCAAACAATGGTGAGCCATCCAGAGTAAATTCCTGTGTTGGATTTTGAAAAATATAAATTTCTTTACTCCTGTAGTGATAAATACACTATTTTTTCTTTTTTTTTAACATGCATTTAGGAGCACACACGTATCTTAAACAATCACCCCATAATAAGAAGGACAGGGACCTTAAGAGTTCTACAAGCTGTGAACAGAATTGTGCTCAACAGTGTGTCATTTGTGGGGTGTCTCACTCATGCCATGTAAAAGCAGAGAAGAATGTCCTTGTTTTCCACCACTGTACATTGGTGTGAGGGGAGACTGACGTACTATCTGTCTCACTCCAGTGGTGGTTAGTCAATAGAACAGTAGAGGAGACAACTTTTACACTTCATCTGTCTCTTGCTTGCAGTTTTTTTTACAGTCTGAGATCGTTCTGACCACTTGGCTTGAGAGTAGAAATATGTATAAAGAGCCTTAGGGTACAGAAGGCTCTGTAGGTAGGTAGAAGGTGCAGAACTAAAATACTGAAAGACTCACGCTTTCCTAGTGTTTCAAACCTGAAGTCAATGCTCACTGGACATGCTGCCAGTCTCTGTGTAAAACAGCTCCCCCTACCTCCTGAAATGCTTTGAAATGTTTGTAAGTGAACTGAAAACATGTACAACCATTCAAGAGCTTCCAGCAGTATATTTGTCTTCATAAATGTTAGCAGTTAAATAGCTCTCCTTACTTTCCTACCTATTAAAATAGTGGTAATGGTTTATGTTTTTATGCAGCATCCTCAGATCCAGAAGAAATCCCAGTATATTAAGTATCTTTGCTGTGATGATGTAAGAACTCTACACCAATGGATCAATGGCATCCGCATTGCTAAGGTAACATCCTCTAGCCAGTCTTGCATTGTTGTCATGGTCTGTATTTACAGTTATTTGGCAAAACATGTGCTAAATCTAACTTGCCTATACTTAACTATTCTGAATGTCAACTATATGATCTTCTTCTTATGTATTTAATTCTCTAGAAAAAATGAACCCTTACCTTCTATTTCTGATACGCTTATTTGTCAAATGACAAAACTGATATCTTGGCTTAATTTTAGCCAACTCCCTTAATAGACCTTAAAAAGAAGGCTTGTGGGGAAAAGAAGAGACACTGGGTTTGACATAATTGTTTTCTAAGATCTCCAGGCCATGTTACTTCATTCATTGGCCCATTTCTTGTGTTTATCTAGCTGGTCTGATGCTGTCTGTTCTAGCGTAAACATTTTTTAATTTCTTCTAGCAATTTATTAATATAAATGCAAAAGCTTGTGGGGAGGAAGCTGCCATGGCTGCTAAGTAAATCAAAATGAAATTTGCACTGAATTAATTCTGTGTGAAATCCTTCACAGAGAGCATGCTTTTTTGTCTCTGGGTGTTTCTCCTTTTTCTGAGGGGAAAAAAGTTGAAACGGAGAAGCCAAAGGTGAAGATCAACAGGCTGCAGAGGGTACACAGCCTGTATAGTAGTTAAATTTGTTTGTCATTTTGCTTAGTATGGGAAGCAACTGTATATGAACTATCAAGATGCACTAAAGAGAACAGAATCGGCGTATGACTGGACTTCCTTGTCTAGCTCAAGTATCAAGTCAGGCTCCAGCTCATCTAGTTTGCCAGGTAATTACGTGACTTGTCTCTTAATAGAAGGATTTAACTACCTTTTTTCATTACCAAATACTTGGAGACTGCGAGAGAAGCTATTTGAAGGGGAACGGACTGTTAATCTAAAAATGTGTTTTACATTACTTGCAGTGTTGTGTGTTTTCAGAACGTGTAGTACTTTGTCATTCACCGCCAAAAGTGTGTGTTTTTCTGATACTGAGAAAAGGAAGTTTCCTTTCAAATCTGTGATGCCTCTATCTTCGTGCATTTGAAAAAAAAAGAAAAATCCAGCTCTACGCTTTAATGATGCAAAGGGCTTTTGTTGACTGACATTTTAAATTGGCAATTGGGAAATAGTCACTGCCCAAAGAGGAAGATCCAGATGATCTCTTAAAAGATTCAAAATGGTGATTCTGCTTCTGGGGCAAATTTTGTGTGCCTGCAGAAATATGATCTGTTATTCTGTTTTGTTGTCTAGACAGCAGTCTTCAGTGGGCTGGCTGTGAGTGGGAACACACAGAGTAGTTTGTGGGAACAATGTCATTTGTTGGAATTAAATGTTTAACAAGTGTGCCCGGTAAATGTCACATAGAGTTCCAATATAAGCACGGTGGCTTTACTCTTCTATTCAGAAACACATGCTCTTTCTTCACTTTCTTTTAAACAGAGTCTCAATCAAATCATTCTAATCAATCTGACAGTGGAGTTTCTGACACCCAGCCAACCGGACACGTCCGTTCCCAAAGTATTGTCAGCTCCATGTTCTCTGAGGCCTGGAAGAGAGGCACACAACTGGAGGAATCCAGCAAGGTAACAAGAAGACTTTAGTTTGAGAATCAACACACAACAAAATGCACAAGACAGAGCATTACCTCTTCCACCTCTGTCTGGAGTGGGGATGAATTTTATTTTTCTGTTTTACTCTATTTGCATACACTGCCATGTAATCGGGTTTTTTTCAGGAATCATTTTTTCAGGGAATTCACTCCTAGGACCTTCTGTTCTTGTTTTCATTAGTGTGCACAGAAGCCGCCTGGTCTTTGAGGGCATGCGACAGCCCTTCACAATAATATTAATTAGATTTTTATAAATTAGATTTTAATATTAATATTAATTAGAATTGTGTAAAGAACAAATAAAAAGATCAGCTGTTAAAAGCTAACAAATGAAATTAATTCACTAAGGTTTTCTTCTGTTAACCAGCCACATCTTTCCACTGTAAAGGTGCAAACAGCTGAGACTTGAAGGCAGGTATACGTGTTTAAGGCACGCTCCAGTAGTTTCTATTCCAACGTTTGATATATTCTGTGGAAATGAAGGCAGTAAACATAGATACTGTTAAGCAGTAGTATTTAATTTGGCTTCAGTTGTTAAAAACAGATTTGATATCTCCTGTTGCTGATAGAAAGTTGCAAAAGACAGTAATCCATTTACTCCTGGGGTCTGTGGTGATTTGGTTAGTTTTATGTCTAGTAGTTGACTGGTGTAGTGAATACCTTCACACACAGCAGAATTGTCATCTCATCTAGTTGGTTTTCAGGCTCAAAGGATTTTCCAGCCATAATATTGGTATTAACTGCAGCAGTATGGAAGTACATGGGCAGAATGCTGTGGGAAGGTATCTTCTCTCAGGCAATGTTGAATCTTTCCCAGACTGTAGGTTCAGGTTAGAGAAGCACGCTTTTTAAAACAAAACCGTAGGTCACTGCACCTCACACGGGTGCATCAGATAAATAACTAGAAATAAGACATAAGATCACATGTAAAAATGAAAAAGAACAGGTGGCACAATGTGAAACTTGGCTGTGTTCTTTGAGACTTGCAAATTTTCTGCAGTGTCTGCAGGCTTGGAAATTACCTGAATGTAATAGCAAAGTAGTACTCAGCCCAGGAACGTAGCTTGCTAAACTGTGACCCAGATTTTTCTGCTGCATGTGTGCAAAACCTGCTGCATGTTCACCAGCAGATGGCTTGTGTATGTGTACAGGATGCATCGTTTGTGCAGGGGCTGGGTGGATCAAAAAGACAGGGCGCGTGAGTCTGTCTAGCATGTTATTCTACAGAGGTGGAAGAGTACTGCTATGAGACTGTAATGTTACTGTTTCCTGAAGTTTTGGTTTTCATACAAGATCTTGCTCCTGTGCTCTATGAAATTCTGGAGAAAAATTGAATTTTAGCACTGTGGACCACTGCTGTTCTTATCCAATCCATAGTGCCACTGGCAATTGCTCATTTAAATAAACCCCAATCATTTTTGTTATCTGATTAAAGCATTTTTACAAATAAAATATTCAGACTACTCCCTATTAAGAGCCATCCATGTTTCAAGCTTTCATCAATTGTAATTCCTTTCTATGTACAAATTCACTAAAAGGTGTATTTCTCTTCCTCCCACATAGCACAGGTGAATGGATCACCCTAACGCATCCAAAGTATCCAAATGAAATTAACCTTGTAAAATAAGAATTTGAAACCATGCTAAGAAAATTCTGAGTAAATTGGTCTCATATTTACCTTAAGTAAAACTACACTACTTTCCTTTTAAACCTGTGCAGGTCTGGCCCGAGGAAGGGCTCACTAAATCAGGTTAGCGATAGAAAACATATAACTCTATAACAAGAAAGGAAACAACGGTATTAATACAATTGTAATTTACATGAAAAGGTATTTGCAATTGTAGATACTGAGACATGCTGGTTTAGGGAGATTAGTCTCCAAAAAATATCTTCAGCGTTAGTAATTCCCCAGTGCTTCAGCTTTTGGTGATAAAGCTTGCTTAAGAAATACATAAAGGCAGGTTGCTGCAAGTGGCAAAATGAATGGAGGCTTGTTCAGTATGTCCTTTTCACTTCTGCAACAGTCCCTTTCCCATATCAGCCCTGGATAAGCAGGGCAGAACAGAGCATCCCTCGGCTCAGCAGGTTGATGACATAGAGACTGGTCAGGATGTTGCACTGGTTGGCTAAGGTTCTGCCTGCTTTTTCTCCATTTACAGGTGCCAATAATTTCATTTCCATTTCTTGAAGTTGAAAGTGTAGTGAGATTTACACATCTGTCATGTTTGACTGCAATTGGCCAACCAATCCAAATGCAACTGTCGCAGGAAAAGATTGCAAACAGTTCAAATGCAAAAGCTTTTTGCTTAAGAAAAACAGCTAAAGAAACCTCACAGTTACTATTTTAAACAGTAGTTACTATTATTTTTATAGGAGTTCTGGGATTTCCAGATAGCCATGATGATATATGATAGAAATACAAATTGAGATAGTATGCAATGCAGTAAGTCATTTTTAAGATACATCGGGCATCACCTAGCAGTAAGGATAAACTAGGACAATGATCTGTTTCAAGGTTTTTCTATGAGCAAAGTATGATTGAATATTTTTTCTGACTGTGGAAATGTAATGTGCTTACGTGGGAGTGGGAATAGATTGCCATCCTGATACAGTAATCTTTCCCATCGTGTGTTTAATTTGCTCACTGTGAAAATGACTGACTCCAATGGATGAGAGGATTTAAACCTAAGGTTTAAGAAGCCACCTTTTCCCACAGTGCCAGTAGTCTGTCCAGTTCATATTTTGAAAGACTGCTCCGCCTGAAGAATGCTGTGTTCACCTGCACACATTCATCACAGCTGGGCAGTGAAAATCTCATTGTCTTGTTTCTTGTCAGATTTTGAAAATGTTGTTTCAAATGAGATGCTACAAATGGTGTCAAAATGAGTGCTCTGTGTGCTTTATGTGACAAGGCATGAGGGACGGTTCCCTGTTTCAGATTCTCTAAAATCTTGCTGTTCAGAGAGAGCTGTTCTTTTATGCCTCGGTCTCCCTATCTGTTTTATGCTGCCTTCATTTTTCCTGTTGCCTTTTGCTGTCTCAGGTATCAAAAGAGAAGCTCAGCACAGCTAAGGTCAGCACACCCATGGTGCCTTATACAGGGCAGAATTAAGGTCAGGGGCTGCTACTTGAAAATACATTAACTTGAGTGATTGGGAGAATGGTAATCTCAGACTAACAGTATGCAAGAGATCAAGCTCTCCCCTCGCTTGTGTGAACACACTGATTTACCTCCAGAAATATGTACACTCTTGCCTTTTGGGCTCAATATGATGGGTAGAGGCACACTTATGTTTGTTGTAAATTACTATTTATTGTTTCTTACTCTAATATTTTTTGTGTTATTCCCGTACATATAGAAACTGTGCACCTGTGTTTAAAATGATTGTAAACAAGCTTATGCAGCACAAATGAGCATAATTGGGCTAACTTGTGGCAAAATATCTACCAGTGAAGTATAGGTACTGAGTGTGTTTAGTTGCCACGTTGGTGTTGCATTTCTAATGCATGATTTTAAGCTGTGCACTGTGAAGATGACAACTTGGCTTGTAGCAAAACCACTGTCCCCTCTAGGTAGTTGCAGTTCTGATAAACTTGAATAATACCATTATCTTTTTAATTTTCAATAAGAATGTAGGTTTACAAATTTAGAGGAACAATTTAACAAGAACAAAACCCAATAAGTAGACTAAAGCATTATTGCCTGCTGCTTTTCCATTGCTGTTTCCCTTATACCGTTCTCCCCAGTCTGTCTTTTTTCTGAATAACGTAACAGCTGCATGCCTGGCTTTTCTTTTCCAAGCTAACTGTCTCTAAGCATTTCCTTCTGGGGAAATTTTCTTAGGAAACTTCATTTTTCCCTCTTTTTCCTCATTTTTTTTTTTCTTTGACAGCATTTGATGTCAGAGCACGTGGAATGGAAGGATCTCAGAAGTATTCCTCCATAGAGCTTGCTCTTCATGTGTTTTAGCGCAGTTCAGGATTTCTGCACTCTGTAATGCTAAGTGTTAAGGCCTAAGCTAAATTAAGGCTTGCCAGATGCTCTGGAAGGCCTGGGTATGGTTTAGCCCATCTTAATGAGTGAAGAGATGCCTATAGGCTCTTACCCTGCGTGGTGTCACTTGTTGTGGCCGGGGCACTCTGGGCAGCATTCAGTTAGATTCATTATGCTTGCTCACAGGAGGATCAGTGATTCTCACTTGCTACAGCTGCCTGTCCCCCAGAAAAATGTATTTTCTCCTTTGCCATTCAGCATAGGTTGGAGTAGATCTGGACCTGGCGATTCTTGCCAGCCCCCTCTACTGGCTTGGCTGGCTGTACTGTACAGTTCAGGCTTGTCAGCGTGAAGGACTATCTCTTGCTGCGTTGTTTTCCTAATATTCCTGCATGCTATAATCCTGCCACTTAATTTTTAAAGATAGGCACATTTAGATCTTGACTTCATAATCTCTTTGTCTCCCTCCCTCCCTCTCTCTCTCTCTTTTTCTCCCTCTCTACTTTCACTAAAAATCCCTTCCCAATAGGCCCGAATGGAGCCTGCAGGTCGGCCCTTCATCTCTGTTGCACCTCCTGTGTCCCCACAGACAAAAGTGGTGACCCCCTATACAGCATCACAGCCATCCCCCCCACTTCCCCCTCCTCCACCACCACCTCCTCCCCCACCACCCCCTCCTCCTCCTCCCCCGCCTCCGCTCCCCAGCCAGGCCGCCCCATCTGCTGCCTCGCCCGCTGCCATGTTTGTTAAGTACAGCACCATCACCAGGCTGCAGAATGCTGCCCAGCACGGTGGGCCTTTTTCCAAGGCCCCTGCTGCTGCACAGCAGCCCCCCCTGCCCCCTCCATCCTCAGGCAAGCCTCAGATACTGGTGCCACCCAATGGAGTCATGCCACCTCCCCCCCCTCCTCCTCCTCCCCCCACACCGGGCTCAGCCATGGCACAACTGAAGCCAGCACCCGTCGCCCCCTCTGTACCACAGTTCACGCCTCCACCGCCCCCTCCCAAAATCCATCAGGTTCAACCAAATATAAGTCAGGTGGCTGCTGCTGCTGCCTCACCATTGCCACCACCTCCTCCCCCTGTGCCTGCCCCACCACCACCCCAAGCACCCCCAAAGCCTCTCATGACAGCTCTCCCCCCACAGCCTAGCAGGAAGGCAGCGTCACCGGGGGTCTCGCACATCACATCCCCTGTGCCAGTTCCCTTGCCTCTTGCAGTTAAGAAACAGCCAACATCTCCCCAGGTGCCTCCACTTCCCCAGGTGCCTCCACTTCCCCCGGCCCCTCCGGGCCCCACTCCTCCCCCAACATTTCCAAAGCAACAGAGTTTTTCTATGAAGCCTCCCCCATCCCCTCAATCCCCAGTGCCGTCAGTAGTGAAGCAGATAGTCAGCCAGTTCCCACCTCCTCCCACCCCACCTGCCACTGAGCCCCAGCCTCTGAAACCCCTTCCATTGAGTGTGGCTCCCCAGTCACCTCCAGCAGTGAAGGCAAAACCCAAATGGCAGCCTGCCTCTGCTCCCTCGCCGGATTTCCCACCTCCTCCACCAGAGAGCAGCTTAGTGTTTCCTCCTCCGCCTCCTTCCCCAGCTACCTCTGCAGGTTCTCCCCCCCCTGACAAATCAGGGTCTCCAGTCAAAAAGGCCAGCAAGACATCAAGCCCTGGAGCAAAGAAACCGCCTCCAACACCTCAGCGGAACTCCAGCATCAAGTCCACCAGCTCCACTGAGTACAGTGAGTCCAAGAGACCTTCAGTGGACCGCCTTGTCAGCAAATTTGCACACCCACCAGAGCCATCAGGGTCTCCATCAAAGGAGTCATCACCTCCTGTGGCCCCTCCAAAGCCTGGAAAGCTCAATCTCTCTGGTGTGAGCTTGCCCATTGTCCTTCCGCAGGGAGGGATCCCGGCCAAGGCTCCTGCTCCAGGTGTATCTGGGAAGGAACCCATGGTTGAATTTCCTTCTCCGCCATCGGATTCAGACTTTCCACCACCACCACCTGAAATAGATCTTCCTCTCCCACCTGTTGAGATACCATCTGTGTTTTCAGGCAGCACTTCCCCAAAAGTTGCTGTGGTCAACCCTCAGCCTCAGGCGTGGTCGAAACCATCAGTTAAAAAAGCTCCACCACCCACACGTCCTAAGCGGAACGACAGCACTCGGCTGACACAGGCAGACGTCGCGGAGTCACCGGCCACACCTGGCCCCCAAGTGCCCACTTCACCCAAGTCTAGCCTTAGCGTTCAGCCAGGATTCCTGGCAGACCTCAACCGGACGCTGCAGCGGAAATCCATCACCCGGCACGGCTCCCTCTCCTCTGCACGGATGTCCAGAGCAGAGCCCACTGCCACCATGGACGACATGGCCTTGCCACCACCCCCACCGGAGCTTCTGGCTGACCAGCAGAAGACGAGCAGCTTCGGGGGCAGTCATATATCCGGCTATGCAACATTACGGAGGGGGCCGCCCCCTGCACCTCCCAAAAGGGATGAGAACACTAAGCTGTCACGGGACTGGTAGTCGGTCACCTGGGGCTGGTGCTCTCCATGGCTTGTGGGCTGCTCTGTGATCAGCCAACCCGTGATGTTGTGCACTTGGAGAGAATGCGGGGACGTGGACAATAGCCCTGTCAAAAGAGGTGATCTCAAACTGTAGCCGAGGCTAAAGATAGAGAGACGTTCCCCTCTCGTGGCTAGGCCAAAACAGCTGGGGGCTGGGGGTTGTCAGTATTTTATTGGGGGAGGTGGGTAGAGGGGCGTTGACTTAACATTTTCAATTTCTTTTACCCTTCATATGGATTGGACCAAAATCCCTTTTTCTTACTTTTTCTGCATTTGGGGGGAAGATAATTTTTTGTAGTGTCTGTCCATGTGAGACATGTTTGTGCATGTATTATAAGTGTAGGTATATAATATATTGTGATATATTTCATTGCAATTATAGAAGATAACCAGAATGTTTTTGTAGATCCGTATTTATTGTTTCGGTCACTATATATTATTGGGAATCAGACTCTGTAACCAGTCAAATCTGATTGTAAACATGAAACTGTAGGGGGCACTTTAAAGAAAGGAGGAGAAAAAAAAAGAAAAAGAAGCAGGGAAAAAAAACCCAAAGACAAACAATTTGGCAGTTTGTGATGGGTAAATGGTGCAGAGTTGAGATGTTCTGCTAGTAACTGTACGTTGGTCATTGATTGAAAAATACAAACGCAACATACCAAAACATTCTGGTCATAATACTACTGAAAATGAGTATGTTCTGAGGAAGAAAATAGATTTTATATATAGTGGGCTGGAGTGAAATATATTTATACTATAAAGAACCTCCCCCTCACTTCCGAATAGTTTAAAAATATACACTGCTATAAATTAATTCAAAGTTATTTGTCCATGAAGTAACTAGGATAAGTATATATTATTCCAATCCATTATGCATCTTAACTTTATAGCAGGCTTGATCATTTGTTTTTATGACACAAGGTGACTATTTGTGTTAACCCCTTCTGAAAGCTGCCAGGACTCCTGCAACCAGTGCCGACCCACAAGGCGGACCCCTGTGGATACGCCACTTGTACGTGTAACTCTTTCCCTGAATGAACAGGTAGGTTTTGGCAGCAAGCGTTACGTTCTCAAATGAACAAACATAGCGCAGTCTCACGCTGTCTGTGCCCAGTGAGATGTATTACCTTTGCAGAAACAAGTGTCAGGAAGCAGTTAAACGTACTGTTTGTAATTTATTAGTAGCTGTTAGGAAATATTGCTTTCTAGAAAGAGAGAAGGGATTGGTAACTTGAGGCAAGCACAGCTGCAATTCTCTTTTCTTTGACCTGCCAGAAACTGTGACCAATGCATAAAGCTGTTAATTATGAAGTTGCACTTCTAACAGTCAAGGGTAGGACTGGAAAAAAAGTCTTTGAGAGGCAGTAACGTTTGCAGACAGTTGTAAGGGGCCACATGAGTAGGAAATATTTGCTTTGTTTTTTGGTTTGCCACAGAGTCACAATCATGGCATCAGGTACCACAGTCCTTTTTTTGTACTTCAGAAGTTTCATTATGCTGCTTTAGCCATGGCTTGGACACAGTAAAGTTAGTGTAGTTAGCATAAGTGTTCTTGTGTGTTATGCATGCTCCTTACAGGGTAGTGGTACACAGTCTATGTAAGTAAGTTAAGCAGAATATTGGGCCTGCACCTAGGCCATCCTTGGTTGTCGTAACTTCCTTGGTCACAACAGGGATGCTGTCAAGGCTGAGATGTCAAAAGGATTTTATTATTGTTTGCCTTTTCTCCAAAAGCAAATATTATTACACGCTTTCCTTCCTCCAGAAGTGAAACAAGGCAGTAGTTTAACCTGACAGTGTCTTCAAGTGTGTGAAATAAGAGAGACAAGCTAAGCTCCTGTTAGAGAAATTCATGCTGATATAAATATTGTGAGAGGGTCTGCTATTCCTTTTTTAATAGTTTTTTTTTTGTAAATCTAAATAATAAAATAAATGTCTTTATGAGTAATTTATCAATAGGAAAAAGTTTGCCAATTAGAAGGAAAAATGACACATAACTATATAGTTTTAAATAAGTGCATCGAGAAAAATCAATGGTGCTGTCTCTGCTTTCCTCTTTCATATCCTTTTTTGAAATCTCTTTCAGCACCTCTGGAAATTATTTTAGTATTTCAGACTAGTTTTTTTGAGCAATAAGGATATACCATTGTGTGCATTTTTAAAGCATTGCTGTGGAAAGGCACTTTTTTCTATCTTTCAGATTGTTCACAATTTTTCATTTCTAATATTTTTGTGCTTATGAAGTGTCCTTAAAAGCATTTGTGTTGTTGATTTTGAGCATGCTCAGTATAGCTGGCTAATAAGTTCACAGAAAAACTGTTAAGCTATACTGGAATTCATGGGTGCTGTAATTCTCTACATTGGTCCTCCTGCTGCTTGGTACTGTATGCGGCTCGTGGGGTTTGTACCCCAAAGTGGTGCAAAATGTGTACAGACACAGTCCTAACTCCCCAGCTGTTACTGGCGATAGGCAGGTGGGCGCATTCTCTGCTTCCTGGTAGGGTGCATATGTGAGGTGAGTTGACACACAGTGTGTGCTCCCAGACGAGAGCAATCAGGGAATTCTGCTTATCTCCTCTTTTTTCTTTCTCTGCAAAACAATTCCACTGGTGGGTGACGGTTCTGTTTTTTTTCCTTCTGTTCATTCAGTGCAGGTGCCTCTGGGATTTGCATTTGACAGAGCAATGTTTCGAGTGCAGGTTTTTCAAAGGTGTTTGAGCGTTGTTCTTTTTGTTTTCCTGTGCCCGTGTTCATTTACCCAGTATCTCCCATGAGACAATAAATCCATGCTTAATTTTGCAGGCTACTAAAGAGCTTGCTGGGAGACAGAAATTGAACACCAACTTTAGAGCACAAAGAATGAGCGTCAGCAAAGGTGGCACCCTTCTTAGTACAACTTCCTTCATTAGTAAGTAGTCATATAGAAATATAGCAAGTGGCTGCAGCTTTCTTTCAGATGAGCGCTAAAATTTGGATACAGAGTGGTTTGGAAAACCTGGATGCCTTTTCAGCTTGTGAGACCTGCTGACAGAACTTGTTTTTCCAGTGTATTTACTGTTTTTATGACAGCAAATATGTATGCCTTATTTTACAAGTAAGCTATTTTTGCCCTTGTGCACCGGTCTCTGAATTCTACCAGTTTCTCTGCTAAAATCATCAGAAAATAACGTACAGCAAGATGCTTCTTGCTGCAAACACGGGGCTGTAATCCTTTCGGCACTATTAAAATGAATAGGTGAGAGCCGGGCTTGCATACTCTCTACGCAAAGATAGCAGATGCTTTCATCCTAGAATGCTGAAAGTGGATAGCTGTAATTACATGTATATGTATTTGACTCGTAATGTCAGGGAAAGCCTTGCTTCTGCAGGAGTTGATGAGAGCGGACAGTGGCATTCTGTACTGTTCCTGTGCCCCTTCTTTCCACTTTCCTCTGCCAGACAGCGGTGGCATCCACCCCGCAGGTAGCAGAGCTCTGTTCAGCCAGCAGAGAGAGGAGTTATCTGCGTGCAGAATGCGTAGGAAGCATAGGCTCGTGGACTTCCATTGTAATTCTGCTCTTGAGGTGCTTTGGAAGGGAAAACTAGGCTCTCATAACAGCAGTAACCAGAGGGGAGAAAAGATAATAATAAGAAAGCTTTTTAGCAAATGGTTCTAAACAAATAATTGATAACGTTTGGGGTGGACATGCCGGTCTTCTGTTTTGTCCTTCAAAACAGGAAGGAGGCACGAGTCCCACAAAAAAGAAAGAAGTAAACTAGTTATTTCAGTTCTTTTACATGGAAATTGCCTGCTTTCCTCTGCGCAGTAGCTTCCTCGTGCAACAAAAGACTACTTGCTCTAACTTGGTGCGCAGCCTCAAAGCCAAAGAGCTCCTCTCCTGAACTTACTGTGCCATTTCCTGCAGAGCACCAGGGAACAACAGACACATCAGGGAGACACCAAGGTACCTGAATCGCTTTGGCTTCAGGACTAATGGGAGAGGGAGCAATATTTTAACAAGTGCATTTTAAGATTTACTGTTGGGGAGTTGCACATATGGAGTTTTGTTGTTGTTTTCCTCATTTCTTTGTCCACGTAGCACAAATCAGAGTGGCCATTCTTGCTCTGGGTTAAAATTATTTCTTTCCACAGTTAAAGGAACCAAAAGTGCCGTTTCAACTGCAGAAGGGCAAAAAAGAGATTTTTTTTCTGCTTATTACAGAAAACTGCATAGACTCTAATTGTTGTACTTCAGTGTACCATTACAGGTAAAATTCTCTTATTGAAAATAAGATAGTAAGTGGGTCTTACTTTGAGCATTACTTCCAGCACCGAATCACGTTAAAATCAGTTGCATCTCCTTGATTAATTGGGTCATTGTATGGCTTGCTGGCTTTACCTATAGCTGGAGAACATTTGCTGTGGTAGAGAATAAGATTTACCATTGGCAAATATTGTTAACCTAGAGCCCAATTCTTGGAGCTGTAGTGGTATTTTTGTTCAGTTTGTTACCTGCAGAATTTTCAACACTTGATGCTCTTCCTGGTTTTTAGCATTTACTTCCAAGTAGTGGCAGTAGTTTATAAAGGTATTTTCTGTTTGGTGTAAATGTGTGCGACTTCCACCTTGTCAGCATATGTACTTTCTTGCAGTTTTGTCTCAGTCCAAACAGGAGCAATGTAAACTCCTGCCAGAAGGTAGCGACGATAGTGAAGATGTGATCAGAACATGGGAGCAGTTTTGTTTTCTTGGTGGTTTTTCCTTTTTTTTTTTTTTTTTTTGCCTCATTGTGAAGACGTAGAATTATATTCTTGTTCAAACAGTGCTCCTCATCTGGGGACAAGGGCAGTCTCAATTCTTTGGTGGTAGGAGCTTCCTGATTTGTGGCTCCTGGTGTTCAGCTTTGTGTTCCTTTTTTCCACTTGGAGTAGACTGCAATCTAGAGAGCATTTAACACTACAGCTTTCCCTTACATGTTTCTATAAATTGCTGGTGGTTTTAAAATTTTTATTTTAGAAGCGTAATTACATTTTTCTAAAACTGAATATTTTTCCCTTCTGAATTCCTTTTTTCCTTCAGTCAAAAAAAAAGTGACAAAACCAGCATTACAGTGCAGGGGTCAGCACTCACTAATACTGCGATCCAATGAGACACAGGCTTTGTCTAGTTTTGAAAAGCTTAAGGAATTCCTAAGATGCCAAAGATGCATTCAGAGCTAAATTTCAGGTACGCAGATGTGCTTGCAGCAGCTGCTCCTGCTGTCAGCTGCCCTGCAGCCACGTCCTTGACTCACCACTGTAAGGTAACTGAGTATAGACCTGCAAGGGGTGTGTGGGCAAAGGGCAGTTTAGCTGGAGAACCTGTGCTCAAAGACTCCCTTGTTGGTAATTTGGTGCAGCGCTTATACTTTAAAAAGGAAAATCAATACTTCCACAATTTACAATTGAAATCTTAGGTTTCCTCCTAGTGGACTGCCATGGACCAGAAATTAACTGGAGCAGCAGTTTGTTTTATGGCTTACACTAACTACTGTTAGCAGCCACTAGTAAGTAATATCCTGTATAATACTGGGGATGCAAATGTAAGAAGTGTCACTGCAACGATGATTTGTCTGTACAGCAAACTTGTGATGAGTGCTGTAAATACATTCATGTTTACTGCTTTAAAAAAGAAAATTGCACATTCTATCTTTACATGGGATTGCCTCCCCTCTTCTTCCCTTTCCAAAAAAGAAAAATCAAAGCTCTTTTAGACTGCTAGCTTCAGGTTGGGGGGAGCTTTGCCATATTATAAATATATATAAATATATGTATAAATATACTTTTTTAAGCATGAGAGAGGACAAAAGAAATACATTATAGAGTACCCAATATAGATCATTATACAATGGAATATGCACAATTCAATAAAGATGTAGTTAAATTTAATAATTTGTTTTAATCCTCTGTCTTGCCCTTTTCCTTTTTCAGAACCCACCTTCTGTTCTCGGGGCAGCAGTGGTTCCCTTTTACAGGGTTCCCGCTTGGCTACAGGTTGCTCATTCTTGATAAAATTGCTATTTATTGTTCCTTTGCACAGCTCCTTCCAGTGGATCAGAGCTGGCTGTACCAGTAGCATTGTACACATACCAGCCACAGGTCTAAAGAAGACCCGGAATGAAGGCTCACCTTTTTCCATCTGCCTGCTTCCTCAGATGTGTAAGGTCCTGGCATTCTTGGTTCTGCTCTGCTCTGCACAAACAGCTGATGGCTGGTAAGTGCTGGTGCAGCCCCTCACTGGGGTCCACTGTAGGAAATTCATTCTGCTGTACCTCTTCCTGGGAGATGCACAGAGGCTGGTTGTGCAGCACTATGAGCTGCTACTGCCGGGACTTGAAAATTATGATTAAAGAAATCAGACTGAATTCCTGTTCACGTAGGGCACTAATTCTTAGAGGCACTGAGGTATTTGGGCTTACCTGTAAAACTGAGGTAACCTCTGCCTTGAGCTAAAAGGAGCAGCAGCTGCAGCAGTACGTGTACCAAAAAGGGAACTCAGCTCCCTAAACAGAACTCACACCACAAGCACAGCTGCCTGCACCACAGGGAAATCAGTTGGAGTGTCATGGCCCCAGGCCACCCATGTCACCAGTGAAAGAAGAGAAGCTGCTTTGTTCCTGAAGGCCTCAAGGAAGTGAGCTCTGCCTAAATGCTGGTGATGCAGAATGGTGCTAGGGAAAGGTGAAGAAGAACAGCGCTCCAGCCAGCTCAGAAGAATCCTAGCCTAAAAGTAAAGCTGGTACTAGACGTCAGCAGCTCAGAGCTGTGAATGCAACATGGGCACCTGTGCTGGAAGAAGAAAGTGGTGTCCTAGCACAGTCCAATTACAGGAAATACAGTCGTGAGCTGCTGAAGGCTGCCATCTGGATGCCAGTATTCAAACCTGGGCTGGGGAAGTGCTAAGCTCACCTTCTCTGAACAGGGCTCCCGCATACACAAGCCACGTCTCCCCATCCCTCACCGTGTCGAAAAGCCTGTAGCAAAAGACAAGGAATGTGACGCAGTGGTGGCACACTCACAGAACACATTGTGTGTGCTTTGTTCTTTTTATTCAGGGCTCGTAACAAGAGGGTTTAGTACACAGCAACAGTTAATTCCAAGTACAATTAAAAAAATTTAAAAATTGGGTTTTGCACTCACTTGGAAGATGGTTCAAATGGCACACACAATAAAATGTTACCGGCAGCACACAGCTCCCCAGAGTCTTGCAGGCTCAATCATTTACAGTGGGCTCTGCACTCCTCCACTGCATCAGCAGCGCCAAAATCAAAAAGCGCAGTGCTTCCCTTCTGACTGCAACCCGAATGTGTGTGGGGGGGTTCTGCTTTCAGAAAAAAGTACATGGACAAAAATCCATGTTAGACACTAACATTTCCAGAGAATTCATAGAAACTACTTGTCCATGCAAGTTGCAAAAGACACTTTTTCAAATGTGAAAAGAAGCACTTGGGCTTTACAAAAAAAAAATCTGAGATGTCAGCACTTTAGCAAGGCGCTGTAATGGAAATGAATTTGTACACAGCTCTTCCTCATTCGTAAATAGAAGGATTTTTCTGAGGTTTTAAGAGAAGCAGGAGACGTACTGCCTGTATTTCAGCAGTCACCACGTACCTGTCCAGCAGGATGCTGGGGGTAGGCTTACCTCTGGCCAACAGGCTGCTGCTGACTTTTTACCTTCTTGTAACCCACGTTGGAATAAGCAAAGGTGTTAATGAGTATGTTCAGAGCACCAAAGAAAACAAACAAACAAACTTCCTGCATTTGCAGAAAGTTGCACAAAACACATTGCTTCTTTGAATTAATGCAGAACGTCATGGTCTGAATTACTTGCAACAGCAGTTGGCAAAACTTGGCTGCATCAAGTGTTCAGCAACCTTCCCACAGATAGGAGAGGAGGGTCCCACTACTCTTGCAGTTATAAAAATGAAAAGGACTGTTGCTACGCACCGACCAGCTACTGAAAAGAAAAAAAAGAAGGTTCCCTCTTGCACTATTCTGACCTCTGTAATAATACCATTTTAGCCACAAAATGTGGCTGTGCCTAATACTGAGTGATGCCAAAGGGTGGGGTAGGTGGAAAATACATTGTAAGCACAATAAATTCTTGCATGTGGCTCCCTGTAAGCTATAGTCCATCACCTACCTGCTCATGCTGATCGTTTTACAACACTGCCTCTTCTCAGCATTAAGCCTTTGTGAACGCAACAGTTCTGCACATTTCCTACTGCTGTCAACATAGGAACTAAACCTCTGCATGGGTTCTGCAACATTTCATTAAACGCTATAGTCCTCAGTTAATGACTCCACAACTCAACAAACCCAGCTGAAGCCACAGCACTACACTCTTTCCAGCAGCATCCTCTAGCAGCTTCCAAAGAAGTTGTGCTGATGGTGCTGCTGGGTACCAACCAACAAAAAATCCTGTCCTTTCCAGAAGGAAAAGGTAAAAATTTTGCATCTGATTTACATCTGAAGCTCATTCCTAGGGAAGAGGCGCATCTGCAGTATTTGCTAGGAACTGGTGGAAGCTGCTGGGAAGAACACAGCAATAACCTGTCAACTTTGGTTCTCAGCTGTGACAAAAGTGCTGAAGAACCACACCAGGCGGGGGCCAATCATTCTGCCTACTTGCAAACAGTGAGGTAGGGCTACCTCAACAAGACCAGTGTGCTGGCACAAGCAGAAGACAGGCACATCCTCTTAGTCCCAGAAGCACTGCATCGGGAGAGCCCTTGGCAGCAAAGAAAATTCTCAGGAGGTGTGAAAACTGAACAAACCGCTGTGGTGAGTGCTCACTACTTCTCTGGCTATTCATCACCCACTGGTAAGTCATCCTGCCAGACCCCACAGGGACTGTGCAGGAGCTGTGGTGCAAACCAGCAGCAACCTCCAGCCATTTCAAGGAACTCCCAACTCAGCTGCTTCCTTAGCGCATACCACAAAGACAGGCTGAGTCCCAGGGCCATGCTCCACCTCTTGTCCTCCACTGAGAGCAGTGGTTCCTCAGTGTCTATGTTCTCTGTTGCCTGCTCCAGCTAGCAGGTGTGGAAGCACCATCGGGACGCTCAAGCATAAAAGAGCTGGTTGCTTTTCCTGCCCTTCTCACCCCTCTGTGGCAACAGAGAAGAAAGAAAGAAGAAACGAAGATGATCAATCGAGGACAAAGAGAAAGAAGAAAAAAATAAAAATCAATGGGTGAGATATGTGCAACCTTAGCCACCTTGATGCTGAACACAGACATCAAAATAGCCTGCTTCAGTACTATCTGGGGGCAGTCTGACATCCTTTCGCACAGGCACATGTCAGAGGGGCAGCTCTAGTTAATACATTTGTCCCAAGAGGGCTGAGAGCAAGGAAGAAAATCTCTGCTACAGCACACCAAGGCAAAATCTGCAGCTAGATTACCGCCTGTCTATGCACAATGAAAGCAGCTGGCTGTGGGCAAATGCAGATCTCAAGAAGGGAGAAACGCTGCTTTTGGCTATGTAGCACTCTTTGGGCTATTCCGGAGTGTCTCCTTCCCCCAGCTCTCACACATGCATACCCACTGCTCTGACTGACAGCTGATGCTGAACATCTCCAGTTGTAGTAGAACTCAGTGAAAAGAAGTTTGTTTTTTTTTTTCCACCACTTCCCTAAACTCCCTTTTAGAAGGAAATGTAAATAAAGCAGGGAAGGAAGGTTTCTAAGAAGGAGATGTACAAGGAACAAAATTAAAAACACAACCCTCACTGACTTTGCTAGCATGCAGTCTATGCAACATTAATACAAAAAGCTTGTTTACCTTGGCTGGTCTATGAACATAACATCACATCATCTCCAAACAAACCACAGAATTAAGATCTGTACAAAATAAAAAGTATGCATAAAACTCTTTTCTTTGCATTAGTACTGCATAATAAAGCATAAAACCAGCAGGAGGTGACCCAGAAATTCCATCCACAGCTCTTTGAGGACAAAAAACTAAATGCTATCAACAGAGACCAAACTAACCTCTCAAAGCCAGCCTTCCAGGGAGCTTTCCACATTTCACCTTCAAGGTTTTGCAGCCTGATCTTCTGTCCTGAGCTCCAAGAAGTACGCAGCACTTCCCAGAGTTCACACAACTCTGCTCTGGCAGCTCTCAACACAAACTCACAGGATACACAACCAGCTGAGTGCATCACACACTATTTAAGTATACACAGTCACCACCTGTCAGTCAGAAGTGTTCAAGCGCTTGCTCTTGACAGACTGAGTTAAAGACATATTTCACTAACTCATCACCTTCCAGCTGGAATGTGGGTGCACAAGGAGAGAGTATTAGCTGTCATTTAGTAACTCATTAAGCTGCTATAACTCAGAACATTTGAGCACTGTGTGCTGTCATCACCAAAAACACACCCAGGACAGAAGAAGCCAGGGAAACTTTGACAGTCCTGGAAAACACAATTCTTTGGTGCTTATGGGGTGGCTGTGTAGTACTGCTGCAGCGCAATCACCCCAATCTCTAGCCAGGCTGCAAGAACCCCTGACCTGTGCAAAAAGTGGAGGCATGTCCTGTGACACTGGAAGCAGACATTCCAGCTACAGCACAACCAGTGCTTGTAGGTGTGCTCCTAGAGAAGTGATGGGCTGAAGGAACTGAACATGGCTGCTTCTGCTGGTCTTGCTGCAAGACAGAAGCTTTTGCAAATGAAAGTAGAAAAGTATCCCTTCTGGCTAACATTTATTCCAAATAGTAATGCTGCTGGCTTCCAGAAAGAAAAGAAGAGTGTTTGGGCTACACAGCTGCAGACTGAGCAGGGGAGAAAGTAATTTCTATCTTTGCACAGGTTCCTTCAAAGCTGTACTTCTTGTAGGCTTCCACCAAGCTATTTCCTTACTCACTGTCACAGGAATTAATGCACTCTTCTGCGAGCTCACAGCAGGCAAATTCACTCACCTCCTAGAAGCACACCTCACTGTTTGTTTCTTCTTTCTTCCCCCTTGAGTAGCTGTGGCTTCTCCCTGAGCAAGTCTGTACCAAGCGTGTGCCTCCACCCTGGCACTGCACTGCTTACCAAGGAGGGGCAGGGGGCTTGTGTCAAGTACCCAGCCCCACTGCCAGTATCATCACAAACTCAGCACTGGCAGCACTCTCTGTACTGCTCTTTTTTACATGTAGGCTTCAGAAGAAAGCTGCAGCATTAACTTGCCTTTGACAGTTAGTATTGGCTGGAACCTGGTCGGATGTCAGTCAGATGTTGTCCGGGACTGTGTCCCTGGCCCAGGAGGCTCTGGCAGTACAGAGGTCAGCTCCATTTGTGAAGCAGCAGGACTACAACAGGAGGTTTAATCAGTTTGTCCTGCTAATGCATGACATTCAACCAAAGGCAGTATTTAGTCCTTCCTGAGGGCAGACTAGCATAGCCATCATTTCACACTGACAGAATCACCGAGCAGCATTTTTAACTGAGACTTAAAAAGCAAACTATCAACCCAGGGCCTTCACTTGTTATTATTCCACCCTGGATCCACAAGTATAGTTAAAATACCTATTTCTTCATAATAAGCAATGGAGAGGACTGGGAGAAGAGCTAGGACTACTTCTAGTTACTGCTTGGATTTCCATGGGAAACCAGTACACAACAACAGCCCTTTTTACTTCCACTAAAGAGATTTTGGCAACAGACATGAAGACGACAATTGCCGTTTGTCCTGCCTCCGCACAGGGCTCACAGTACATATGCAAATCTAGTCATCAAGTACAAAAAAGCCAATTTACAATACCTGATTGGATTTTTAAGATTATATTGTGCATAAGACTAAAGCTGGGGGTACGTTTCTCTAGTGCAAGCAGGCGTGAGTAGATCTGAACCTTAGATCACAGCCCCTAGAGTTTATCCTCAGACCCCAGGAGGACCTGTAAACTTCACTTCACCTTCACTGTCAGTGGCATCTGTGAGTTCCGGTCAACCCAGCAGCACCCACGGCAGGTAGCTCGGTGCGGAGCAGCACATTTACATCAGTGCATAACCAAAACCAAACCTGTTGCACTCAAAAGATGAGGAAATGGGGGCAAGGTCCTCTGGGCTGCAGCCATCATAATTGTCTAAACTAAAGGGTGAGTGAACCAAAGCCAGCTCTGTGTGCCTGTGTCAGCCTACACAAGCAGAGCAGCTGCAGAAGTGTTTTTGCTAGAGATGCAACCAACTGTAAGTCAGATACGTGAACAGCTTTGCATACAAATCCCTGTGTTTGCTAACACACAAGCATTCTTCCAGCTGCACAGGAGTGTAGTGTAGAAACAGGAGAGAGATCCACCAGCCAGCAACCCTTCACCACAAGCATCCAGGACATCCCCAGTGCCAAGCACTGCTGCCAAACACAGTGCCACCACGGTGCACAGGATTCCTGAGAGAGATCCCAGAGCCTGTCAAGAAGTCAGAATGGGAGTGAAGGAAATATCAGCTACTCAATGAGTTTGTTAGATCTGAATGGGTCAGCTTACTTCAGCGTCAGATTGCTCACGATAGCCTCTGCTGGCAGCTGGAAGAGCCATTTGTTCAAACAACTCAAAACACTACTGTTCTATAATGAGGAGGAGAAAAAAAAAAAAAGAGTGGTTGTTACAATTATCCTTCATTCTGCTATTTTGGATGGGGCCCCAGAGGCTGGTGGAGATGAGGAAGCCCTGTCAGCTCCTGCAGTAGGAGATGCAGCGCCCTGTCCTCTAGTCTTCACTCTGAGTAATGCATGATGGACTCCACATAGTTCCCTGGGAAGAGCCCCGTCACTCCATTCATGACCCCTTCGTACCAACCATCATCATTCTTCTTGATGACATAAATGATGGCACCTTCCTGAAATGAGAGCTCATCTTCTTTGTCCTTCGTGTAGTCATAGATGGCTACCACTAAAAAAGAACACAGGATGGGCTGTTAGAAGAAGTACAAGCATGCACCTCAGTCACCTCCACATTTAGATCTATACAATGCTCAAGTGCAGTTCCCTTACCTAGATGTCATTCCCATGGTACATAGTAATAATGTAAGTGAAAACAACTTAGAAAAAAACGCAGCACCTCTCTAAAATAAAATGCATGCCTACTGTATCAGCATCTTTTTCATACAGGAACAAAAGAATTTCATCTTACTAAACAGATGAAAACTGCTTCAGAAAGTCAAGGAAAGGCAATAAAACAGTGGCAAATACCACACATGGAAGATCCGTACAAATGTTATCTGTGCAATGTGGTACATCACATGCAGCAAACTTTCAGCAAACTTTCCAGTCAAGCCTGTGTAGTTGTTTAGAAACTTCATAGGGAAAAATAATATATACAGATAAATACATATAGCATATCTATATGCACACATACCTACAAAAAAAAGATAGACATATACAATACACCCAAGAGATGTATTGTGTATGTACACCTCTAAAAGGAAGGACTCACATGCCTTGAAGACGCTGTGCTTACTGAGCCCCTTGTAATGAGGCCATTATAAGGAGCTGCTGCACGTCCACACGTTTCTAAGATTCTGGGTGCACTTCCCAGGCCCTATACCAGGGGTCCATGCATGCCTCTAAGGCACGGGCCCAATTCTAAGAGACAAGTGCTTGAGTCACACTCATTCTCCTTGTAACTGTGCAAAGAGCACACCCGTTGTTTTTGTTTTAAGAGTTACATGCCTGCCCCATAGGAAGATGGGTGCCAGTTTTGTGCATCTGCCAGAGGCAGTTTGAACAGCCATGCACACAAATTGCCATTACAAAAATAATCACGCTCTGTTCCTTGCAACTTTAAACCCACCCTTTTCCAAGTAGGTGCGTGGTGCCCACGGAGGGTCCTCCTCTGCATATGGGTCGCTGTACTCCACCACTGCTGCCTCTTCCTCCTCATAGTCCTCTGGAGGTGGGGGTGGCGGTGGGGATTCATCAAACACTGGCTCATCCACGGGTGGGGGTGGGGGAGGAGTATCTGAAACTGAAACGGAGCAGCCCTGTAGCCAGGAAGTGGCCCCTACCACCATGGCTGCAGGTTAAAGAAATGCTTCACATCCAGGCTAGTGGCTGCAGCACCCACGTAAGGAGTGGTGAAAATACACTAGAGGCAATAAAGTTCAATGAAGGAAGGATCACGTTCCTCCAGTGAAACCAATAAAATTACTTTCTTCCCCCCCCGCTTCTTTGGAACTTCTGACAAATCTGCAGACAGTGAAGAATTCTGGCTGCACACGGACATATCTCTCATCCACTCAAAACAAAAGCCTCATGCAGTACGGAATCATGGCACAAGGAAGCGACGCACTTACTGTTTTCTTGAACTCTGGCCACAAATCCCATTAGCGGTAACTGCGGAGTTACCTGTAGGATGGAGGGGGGAGGAGGAGCAAGGGATGCTGCCACAGAAATTAAAAAAGAGGCATTCGGTTAGAAACACAAAGCAGCAAACAGGAAAGTAGACATCATCGCCACTCAGACAATGTAGCACACTGCCAAGAAGCTGAGATAAAAAGGACGACATTCACAGAAAAATGGCTCAGAGCGTTTAAGCATATTCCCAATCCTTACTTCAAGGAAATTTCTACATTTTTAACATTTCCAACCCATCTCTTTTCTTAAGATCAAGAATCTATGGTGAAGCAGAAGCTTGATCTCACTAAAAGATTCCCTCAAGTTCTTTACAGCAGCACAGGACTTCACAAACTGGCCTACCTCAAAAACATATCGAGAAGTTTCTCTCCCTATAATCCTCCATCTTTTAAATCGATTTAGTATTTATAAATTGAATGTCTTTTCTGTTAAAACACCCACAAACCCTTATTCCTGAAAACAGATATAGGTAATTTTCTCTATAACATGGGCAAAAAAATAAAACAAAACAGAAAATTAATTAAATGAGGCAATTTTAGGTGAAACAGAAAGATGCCTTTGAGAAACCTTGGACTTGCAGCCAGGAGCCTTGCTGGTAGAACAAAGCACACTTTGCTGTTGCAGAGCAACAGGGCCTAGTCCAATGTGCAGCCTTACCTTTCTGCCTTATTCTGCAAACCACTGAACTCTGAGCAGCTGGCTTACTGCTAATGGAAGAGCTGTCTTTGTGCAAGATGTGCAAATTCACACACGATTAGGTAAGTGTATTCTCTAAGTACAAAAAATTAATACTAGTTAACAAAACTGTAGTCTCACCTTGAAAGGATAATGCAAGACACTTTTTTTTTAATCTTTAAGAAAGTTCTTGGAATATTTTCCAGAAAGCACACCTCAGGAAAAGCACAACCAAGTCATTTCTTGTTAGCATGGCATACACAGACATTTAGTCATGTCCAAGAGAATACCAGGGATTAAAAAAAATTAAAAAAAATCTACACTTCACGCACCCGTACGTTTATTTACCTTACTGAGCTGAACTAATTCAATTTCAGTCTAATCCCAGAACTACAATGTATGACTTAGCATTTTTTCAGAATTAATACACCTCATCACAGCAAATGGAAAAAAAAACGCCTAAGTTATTTCAAATTCACATCTCAAAATATACTGTTTGCTCATTTTAGCAACTATTTTCACAAGCACTTCAAATTTCTTCTGCCAGTCATGTTCACCTACCACACATCTCAAACAAAATAAACAAAAAAACCAAAATGGAGCAACCATTGTTTTTGTTGCAAGAATATCTGTGTACCTCCATATAAAGCAGACTCCATTACCTCACCACTTTACTGATATTTCTTGAGAAAATTTAAAATACATTTCTAATGACAGCTTCTTTGAAATGCGTGAGGTGACCTCAGAAAGAATATATTCCTTCAAGTGTAACTACAACTGCTGGGAAAAGATCTGGTCTCACATTTCTCAAAGAGGAAAAGGGGACTTGAACTTGAAGCACTATTGAAATGCAACAGCGTTCAGGAATACAGTGTTCCTGTCCAACTATGAAGTCGCCACCTTTTTAATTACATATACTATAAGAATACTTAGTTTCAAAATGTTTCTTTATTCAAAGTCACATGAAATCATACATTTCCTATCTACCGTATGAGACTATCTTTGGTCTCCTGGGTCTCTTTTGAGTGTGTCATGTTCTGCATATAAGTCCTTGAAAGAGATAACAAGTCTTTCCAGGTAGAAAGACAAATCACCCTAGACAAGCACTCCAGGCAAATACAAGCAAAATCCCTTTGTTTTGTTTGGATCACGTAGTTTAATCAAAATGGTGATGCTAACACTAGCTGACATCATTCTTTGTTTATCTTAACCATAATTGCTACCTTCCTTTTGGGTCCACAGACTGAACTGCAGTTATGCAACTTAGATAAATTCTACTTGGTAGTTATTATTACCTGCAATAGCGATATATATACTGTCTAAAATGGCATGTGTCTGGATACAGTGAAAATTCTCTTTATTGCAAAAAGCAATGTTGAATTGTTTCCTTTATAGCTATTTTTCCTTCCTTCCCTTTTATTCTCCTTCAAATTTCAATACGCATATAACGTGCCTAACAAATACCACGTATTTCATGCGACAAAGCAGCAAGTTTACTCATACAAACTCCTCTACCCTCTCTGTCCCCAGCAGTACCATCTCGCTTCCTTCTCAAGTTAATTGCACACATCTCTTTGCAGACTGACTCACAAGCAGTAATATTTGGACCTGACCAGATCCCTTAAACGCAAACTGCAGCAGCTAACCTAATTCCTAATTCAACACTTCACCTAAAACAACCAAACCAAGCAAATAATCACCAACAAAAACACCCACACAATAGCACTACAGCGCTTTCAAATCAGCTTTCAGACTTGCTTTTAATAGGGCCTTTGCTAACAAGGAATGTTCAATGTGTCCCTTGCATCTCTTTATAGCTTTGTAAGAAAAGGTGTCCCTTACTGTCATATCAATACCTTCACCGCTCCTCAGAAGCTCAGGAAGAAGGACATCAGAGATGAACAGCTGCTGAATTTCCCAACATACAGGACAACGCTGCTTGTTAAAATCTCATCCTGCTTTTGAGGACAGGTCATCCATTAGAATAACATCACATATGGAACTTCACAGAGGACATGGCTCCCCTGCACTCTGTACCAAACACCACTGATGTCTAAGATCTCTAACACCTGCCCCTATATAACAAGAGCAATTTACTGAACTGGTGGTTAACCACAAGGAAAAACACACAAGCACACAGACTGATTAATGAAGAATCACTGTTTTGCTACAAAACCAAATACCTATTCCACACCAAAGCAGCTACCTGATACACATGGTGTAGTAAAGGACTGAAGTTTGTCCAATAGATCCTGCAAATCCTGGGAGATCAAAAGTAATTTATCTGACAACAAGATATTGTCCCAAGCTGCACACCATAATGACAGCTGCACGCTCTGCGCTCACACCTCTGCTTCAGCACAGCTACCGGCAACATACTGGAAGTTACCTCAGACTGACTGCAAGAGCTGCACTGGAGACAGAACATAGGATTTCAGAGATCTGAAAGCCAGTCAATTCAACCCTGTGTTGCATTCATCACAGCAGACAACCCTTCTTACCTGGGTTCTGGTTATAAAAAGGTCCTCCGTTTATCTGGTTCTGAAGGCTCGTCTGTGACGTGATTGAAGGAGGACGCCGATATGGCAAAGATCCCCCTATTGTTGGTGGTGTATGTCGAGACGCAGGCCTGTTCATGCTGTAGAACTGGACTGGGTGGCCTGGGTTAGAAAGAGAAATGTGTTAGCAAGGGAAGAATTATGCCTGTTTTTTTTTGTTTTTTTTTTAATGCTCCATTCAGAATTCAAAGGCTAGGAAAAGTTTCTGTTCTTTTAGAGACAAACTACATCCTACAAGCAGTCAGCTCAGCTGCCAGACATGCCAGAAGACTGGATGCCTCAACAGCAATACAAAAAAAACCAGACTTCTACAACTGCCTGTAATCAGAACTAATCACACACCCAAAAAAAGAAAATGCAAAGGTACATACGCCACAAAGTCTCAAAGTGAAAAAAAATCATTTTCATTTACCCATTTTATAAAATGTATTATAACAACTGAATTTCTAAGAAGTTATCTCATTTATAAACCTGCAAAAAATATCACTTTGAGCTCCAGCTGTCAAACAATGCAATGCGTATAGACTGTTTGCTCTTATTATAAAAAACAACACAATGCTAAGTATCTTGTTGCTGCTCCTGAAATGTACAGAGAATCATCTGGGGAGAAGAGAATGCTAGGAACCGCTTGAATGGATGGCGTAAATGAAATCAGACTCAAAGACCTGTTTTTAAGGAGTTACCAATTGAAGCAACTCCTTGAAAACTTGCTCTGAAAAGCCTCAGATCACAATCACATGTGGGCTCATCTGCCCTCACAAGGGAGCAGACACTCACCTGTAGAGGCCGTGGAAGAAACAGCAGGGGGAGTTGGAGAGGTGAAGCCATCAGCAAGGGGCTGGGCTCCTGCAGCAGCAGCAGCATCTGGGGTAGAGGAGGAAGGGGCTGGAGCAGGAGGGGTGGGGGCAGGAGCAGAGGTAGAAGGAAGGGGAGAAGTGCCAGCCGAGCCAGCAGGGGCTAAGTGAAGAGAGGAGGAAGAGGTGGAGTTAATAAGGAGATATGTTAGCAAGGATTAGAGAAAGCCTTTGACTATTCAGTGTTAGCTACTTACTAGATGCACAGTATTTTAGAATGCACGAGGAGATGAGGGAAAAATGAAGCTACTAAAGAAAGACTCATTCTTATGTAGACAGTTCATGAGGGTCAAGCAAACCTGCTGCTTCTTTCCAGGTCTGAAGGTAACAACCTAGAACTTTACAGTGAGATCCTTAACGTTTGAAAGATGTCTTTAATCTTTGTTATTTAGGCTGCAATCTGTAGCATAGCTGCATTGAGTTCTTGTACAAATTAGAAAATATACAGAAGAGGAAAGCCAAAAGCGCTTCTTTGGTTCATAAGCATCATGTATTTCAGATCACACTGCAAGCCAAAACTGTATGCTCTTTTTCACTGAAACTGCTGAACAAGGAGTACTAACATCACTTCCTATTTCTGGGAAGACAGGTGTAGTTACAGTAAACACATTTTCATGACAACTCATCTAGGCTTGCATTGTGTACTTAAGGATTTATTCTCTGCCTTTTAATATTCTCTCTTTTAATACAATTGTTTAAAAGCAAGCTGCTATAGATCTGCATGAACAGCCAGTGAAAAAGCATCAATTTGCTTAAAAGGGATAAGTTTCTCCCTGCCCACCAAAAAAGGTATTGTGTCCTATCTGGTTTTATGCAGGCAGCCAGGCAAAAAAAAAAGCTCATAAATCAATTGACATATAAAATAAACATTAAAGTACCTCAGACACTCTCAGAAAATACATTACTGTATTCAAATTCATGCTACCAATAGGAAGCAATTTTCAATGATTGCATGCTTCTGGAAAACGAATTCTGAGGTTCCTCATGGGGCTTCCTCCTCACATCTGCAAATGCTAAAGTTAATGCTGAAACAAAAAGAGGAACAGCAAGTTTCCATTTACCTGGATAGACACTGGGAGGAGATGGTGTGGGAACAGCAATAGGAACACCCACACTGCCACTTCCACTGTTCTCGCGACTACTGCTCCGACTACTTGGATGGCTTCCTCCACTGCTCCCACTGCTGCTGTAAGAAACCAAAGTAACCCAAGAAATGAATCTGCTGCTCTGCATGTTGAAACTCAAATGCCTCAGAAAGCACTTTGCTAATTCAGAGTAGTAACAGGAGACAAGAAAAGAGAAATGATATAAAGCTATATAAACCTAACTTTTCCAAGAAGTCCTCTTCATTCTGACTACAGCAGAAGTTTTTTCACCTAGTCCCAGAGATCTTGCCCAGAAGTAAAACACTTACGCAAATATAAAAATTCTAAAATGGTAAAGAAAAAGTCGGATTTTCTTATGCTTTAAGCCAATCTATTTCACTAGCATCAAGTACTTACGATGTTTAAAAAGTAAAGATTTCAAAAGAATTAGCATATCAAGAAACTTTTCTTGTTATCCTAGAAAGAAGGCTAACCTTCTCCAGAACCTTTGGTAACAGCTCAGCTTCATTCTGTGTTTGCCAATACCAGAATTCTCAAAATGCAATGCTCTTTTTCATCTGCTCAATCTAAAAATATCAAGGACTGTTCAAACAAAGATGTGAACTGTAAGCTCACCATGAGGTCCTTCAATGTGAAGGACTCAAGTTTTCACAGAATCACAGAATTGTTTGAGTTGATAGGGGCTTTTTAAAGGTCATCTAGTCCAACTCCTCTGCAGTGAACAGGGACACCTGCAGGTAGATCAGGTTGTTCAGAGCCCCGTCCAGCCTGACCTTGAATGTCTCCAGGGATGGGGCATCCAGCACATCCCTGGGCAACCTGTGCCAGTGCCTCACCACCCTCTCATAAAAAACTTCTTCCTTATATCCAGTCTAAGTCTCCCCTCCTTTAGTTTGAAACCATACCCCCTTGTCCTATCACAACAGACCCTGTCCCTTTCTTTCTTACAGACCCCCTTAAGATACTGAAAGGCCACTCTCCGATCTCTCTGGAGCCTTTTCTTCTCCAGGCTGAACAGTCCCAGTTCTCTTAGCCTGTCCTCACAGGGAGGTGTTCCATTTCTGGGATCATTTTTGTGGCCCTCTTCTGGATGTGCTCCAACAGGTCTATGTCTCTCCTGTACTGAGGACTCCCCATCTAGGCACAGTACTCCAAGTGCGACCTCACCAGTGCAGAGCAGAGGGGTGGGATCACCTCCATCAACATGCTGGCCAAATCTCTTTTGATCCAGCCTTTTCCCAGTTTTGTAAACATTTAATAGAACATTGCAAACTACCTACTTGAAACAGTACATGATTTTAGTAAAACATTAAGTGCTATCACTATGTTTTAATATTAAAATCAAAGTAACCATAGGATTAAGTGAACAATGTTAACACAACTAACTACTCCAGTTTTATGAGAGCACATTTTTGCCGTGCCAAATGGCATTGCCAGTCCATATCATGAATTAGTAAAAGCTTTGCTGTCGAGGTGGAAATGGATTTCAAATTGTAGCATTTTTATCCATACACTTCTCTAACATTAGCCACGCTTTGTTCAGGACTACACTGAATACCTGTATGTGCGATTCCTCTGATTGACAGAAGCTGTTCTAACAGGACTCTGCTGTGAGGGAGCCATATTGCGCGTTGGGCTAGGCACGTAGTCATTTGGTACCACCGGGGGACGTACTGGCTCCAACGTACGATAAGGAGAGTGACGCCTACACAAGAACGACATATTAAAGAAGCAAATTAGATAATACAGACAAAGCCACTTTTAGTTCTTTAAAAAGTTAGCTATATCCTAATCAGTATCAAGAGTTAAAAATGTTATTCTGTAAGTTTTCAATATCTACTTCGGAGGATGACAAAAGCATTTAAGGATGTTCTTCATGTACTCCTATTTCCAGACGTTGTCCTACTCATACACTCAGTTGCACGTTCCATTCTTGTTTTAGAAGTAATCTGTACCTTATTTTAAAGGTAAAGCACTATAGTCTGTACATACATAATCACTTATTAGCAAGCAGCATTCCTCCTACTTACAGCAAGTTTCCTAAGGACTTTGCCTGCAAAAGTTGGGTCAAATTCAAGTTCACAGTCTTAAAAGGAATTATGTTTCTTATACAGCACAAATCAAGTGTCATGTACTAATTTTCCAGCTGTTTAGCACCACCTGTCAAAGCCATACAGCTGATGATTCTTCTCTGAAACGTGTAGATGTATTTTGCAATGATACAAAAAGGTTGCTGCTTGGAAAGGCTGCTGATGCCCATTATCTTTTGGCAGAAATGTGTTCAACAGCACGTAACCACTGATGTGATCGGTATAAGAAGATGCTGATGTACCATCTGTTGACCTCTGTGGATGGTTAAAGCAAAACCAGGCAAACAAAACACACCACACCACAGGAAAATCATCTTTTGTTCCTGTTCACCTAAGCCCTTCACACGGCTGGTAACTGCACTTACCCAATAGTTCCTTTTCCTGACATTGGTGGACTTGGTGGCTTCTGGGTGGGTGGTGTTGTACGTGGCAACCCACCCATCTTCATATTCTGTGTGCTGACCTGCATGAAAGAACGAGGAGAGAAATGGCCTTCTCTAAGCTCAGCATCTAGGGGAAGAGATGCCTTCAGCAATTAACTCCAAGTAAGGGAAAGTTTAAACAAACGAAAGATCAACTGAGAGGCCATGCATTCTATATGTAATTTCCACTCTGCTGAGAGTCAAGAGTTGTGCTCAAAGGACTCTTTATCACACAGGGTTTTCAAAAATGAGCGAATTTGCCTTTAGGCTATCACAAACATTAAAGCAGTGACAATACAGGCACTGTATGTGACTTGCTTAAACCTCCCAGACAGCCTTTAAGAACAAAGGCAGTTATTTCATGTTGCCCTATTCAGTGGCAAATTTCCAAAAATATTTTTGAGTACCCTTTAAAACTACTAAGGCCTATCTAATAGGCCACAATTTAATATACTTAATACAAAATGCACAAAAGACAACATAATCTCCTAATATGTTTCATTAATGTTTTAATATTTTCACAGTACTATCTTATTTAATATACTATTTATTATAAATATTATTAATACACATTTAAAATTGTAAAGAAAGCTATATAGAGAAAAATGCAGATATGCATTTTTTCCCCATCAGATTTGTAGCAAATTCATCTCTAAGAATTAATAAATAAATGTATGGGGAGAAAAATTATTTGCAGTGGTGTGATGTCACTGTGGTCAGCCCCTCCCATTCTTTCAGGTTTAATTACTAACAAAGAAACTTTTATATAAAATAATTTACTATAACCTCTAGAAAAAGAAATCATCTGCGCTCCTGGCTAACTGCTCTATCTAGGTATCGTAAACAAATACCACCAATGGCATTTTGTTTACCTGTATGCTGTCAGCCAAGCACAATTCTCTCAGTGCATTCACCATGACAGGAATCTGTATACAGCCTTCTTAGAAGTCTCTGTTAAACAGTTTTTGATCTACAAATGCTCAGACTATTGCTTGGATATAGAGATTTTCAACAAACTAAAGTAAGTACACTTGTGTCTCTTTTCATTTTGTTCCTGTTGTGTTTAATTTCATAGTTTTTCTCATTTCCAAAATGTAAATCTTGTCTAATGCCCCATTAAAAAAAAAAAAAAGCACAGTGATCGACACACTAGGAATATTTGCAAATATTATTAAAAAGGCAAATTACTCCTTCATAATTTGTCCATAACAATGCACTTAAACCACTAGCAATGCTCACTTTTTTAAACTTATAAATACTGAGACAGCATAAAGAGCAATACATTTAATATTCTAACACTCAAGTTTGATTTCCTAACTCTGAAGAACACCACTGCTATCACAATTTAAATTTTCTGGGAGGAAAAGAAATCCAAGCACTGCAAGCTTGGTGACTTTTTTCTTTTGTGTGTCAGATTCAAAACCAAACACTTGGACTTAGTTGTGTAGAAGTGCTTTCCAATGTCAATTTAAGAAAAAAGTATTTTAAACAACATTATAAAGTCCTTTAAGCCAACTCTAAGCAACAAGAATTCTAAAGTTAATTCAAGTGAGGGATGAGGTAAGCACTGAACTACAATTACTTGAAGGGGAGATGGAAAGTGTAAAATGAAGAATATTTTATTCTATACACGGAATATTAATAGATAGCACAAAACCCTTTTTTGTTTTGTTTTTTTTAAAGTTGCAGCAGCCCTTGTATTTCCTCTTTTATTAGAGACATCTGTTTCACCCACCTATTTGAGTTGTCCAAGAACAAAACAAAACAAAAAACAGTCACCACAACATCACTCGTTACAGCTTTTTCAAAGAGCCTGTCATGCCCAGCAGAATAGGGCTTGTGGGTGTCTTTAGATGACAGCCAGCAGCCCAACCCATTTGCATCCCAGCAGTCCCTGCAGGTGTTTCAGCTGGCCACTCTATTGCTTCTCCCTGCACGATGCCAGCACCAGCTATCACTTTACAGTTAACAGAACATTCCATGTATGTAACCCTACTTTCAAGAGTAATATTACTTGCATACAAGAAGAAAAGCAAAGTGTTAGTCTTCCACTGGGCTTCCACAGTGACATCGGAAAGAAAGGAAAGTGCAGTTAGAGACTAAAGCGACACTGCACAGCCAACAGTCAGCAGAAGCAATACTTGTCTGACGGATGCACATTTCCAGTTACTGACAGTTGCTTTTGTTATTACTGCTAACAAAGATATCCCTGGCACAGGAAAGGAAGAAAGCTTCAGAAAACATGGCTGAAGAAAAAGCGGCCCTTTGTTAGACAAGGAATTTCAGTCACAAAGACGCCGTTCTTCAGAAAGACTACGCTGAAAGATGGGGAAAATGCACTGACAGCGAGCTCAGTTTCTGGCTCTTTGAGATGACTTTTCCCCATTGAAACTGAAATGCTGTGAAAACAAAGTTTACAGGACTGTCTTCAAATCTGCCAGGACTGATGACTTGAAGACTAGCTATTGAAAATTAGACAATTCCATCTGAATAAAATCCCCTTTCACTTATAGCCAAATAAATTATTTCAGCAATCAAAATGGACAGGTGTCTGGAAATGCTATTATGCAAGACACTAAAAGGCTACAGGCTAACTTGAGAAAATAAAAATAATCCAATTTAGAACTGTACTAGGGGTAACCTCTGCTGAGATACAAACACTGGAACATTGCCAATTTTTCCCCTTTTGTCTAAGAGGCAAAAAGAATAATAATTAATAAAGCTATTAATACTCCCCTGACCCTTACAAATCTTTACTCTGTTGTTACTGCCTTTCCCATTTTGCATATATGGTTATAAATATAGTTTGAGACAAACCCTCATCCACAAACATCCCTCATATATGATTCTACAATCCAAAGCAAGCACTAGAACTCATGGTCACATTTACAGTTGCTGTCAATTTTCAAAAATCAGTTTTCCAGTCAGAATCAGTTGGAATTCCCAAATAAGCTGGAGCTTTCTAGACAGAAGTTGCACTGTTTCTCATGACATTTCCCCTGGTTCCACACAGCTCTACATACCCAGCTGCTACTGGTTTAACTGGAGGGGAAAAGCAAAGGAACACATCTGTCTGTTGGTGGTTTGTGTAACTGCAGGTCTCCACAGATCTGTGGTTGGTTTGTACCTAAGAGCTTGCAAATTCTTTTAGGAAACTGCATGGCAAAACAGAGCCTGCAACCAAAATCACAAAGCAGCTCACTGTTGTGCTAAAGACAAGAAAAGATTAAGAGAGGCAATAATGACCTGAGCACAAAGTGTAGGGAAAAAAAAAAAAAGCCGATTGTGGTAAAAGATGAAAGACAACCCTGTGAACCCAGAGCAGCACTGCACGTGGTCTACACAGAATGGACGAAGGGGATTTTCCAACATTTTGCCTCTTTCCCTGGAGGCAAAAATGCAGAAAACATCACCCATTGAAATTACATGGAAGAACTCCAAATAATTCTAGGGAGAGGACACAAGTTCTCTCAGATAAGCATTTCTTTGACTGGGTGCCTTACAGAAGCTTTTCTTTTATTTTTAATTATTTATTTTTAAACACACAGTAGCATGCAACAGGGCTACAGCCAAAAAGGTCTAGGGACCAGAGCTGTAACTCTGGCAGTGCTGGAGCTAGAATGTGATGCTCTACTGAGGAAGGAACTGCATAAACAACCTAAAACAAGCAGATCCTTACTAGTAACACATCCTGGAGGATGCCCTGAGACTCAGCTCCACAGCAACATCAGTAAAACAAACTTTAAAGAAACAAAAGGTCTGAAGTGACTGATACAGATCATTCTGTTTTTAAAAAAGGCACTACTGCCTGAACAAAAAGTGCAGAGATACATGGCTGGTCAGACAGATCCGTTCAAAGTATTTGCACCAACATATTTTTTATTTACAGAGCTGTAAGGCACTTAACTGTTTATCTGCACAGCTTTAAAAAACTTCACTGTAACAGAGATTCAAATCCAGAACACATTCACTTTTCAGCCAAGCATCTCATTGTTAGAGTCATTACCAAGATAAAGTGATTTCCCCCCAAAAGACTGAAGAGTGTATATTCCAAACCTGAGGAAGAACTAAACCTAAAATTGGACTCTGCCCAAAAATTTCTAAGGGGTGCTTTACTGTCAAACCGAATTTTCTGTATCTTTCAGGTCAGCAAAAGATTCGACAAATCTAATAAAGTGTCCCCATAGCGATGTTCCACAGATTACATTCAGAAGCTCCAAGCAGCTACCCAGCCTTCCTGAGCAATTTAATACCTGACACCACAAAAACCACTTAATGCTGAACGAAAACTTCTCATGCCTCACTTCATTTCCAGAGAGGATGGACTATTTTTTTTTGCCTGTCATCTCCTCCCTCAGATTAAACTCCTTGCCAGATTGGGCTTGGCTACTTGAGTAGTTATTCTGGAAATCTAATTAAACTGTATGTCCATCAGTTGATAAACTAGTTGATATGGAAGTGAAAAGTCTATACTTCAACCTTGTCTTAGCTAACGAGGACAAGTAAAAAATTCAGCAAGTGAGTTTACCCACTTATACTGTGTTCACCTACATAAAGTAATTGAAGAACCGAGTCCAGTAAGTACAAAAAGGCTTCAACAATGTTGTTCTAAATTGATCTGCTAACAGGAGATGGTACAGATAGTCCTCTGACTTGCAGCTGTAGTTTTCTTAAAACTGTGTCTTAAATTTAAAAGCAAGCTATGCAGACAGAAGCACGGTTTGCCTCGTCAGTCAGTTTAATGCCGGAACTCTCAGCCAAGACTAAGGTTTCTTTGCAGCCACGAAAAATAAATACAAACCAAACATTTCATATGAAATTTCTCAAGTGAAGTAAAATTCATATCCACGTTAGTGGCCTTCTTTCAGTTTTCTCCTTTCAGGCTGACGCACTGCGACTATGGGGACTCCTGAAGAGTAACACAGGTTCACTAGTGGGGTTCTTTTAAACCCTCGCGGTTTTGGCAGTGAGGAGATGACTGACATTTTAACTGCCAAATGGAATTTATGATCAGGTTCACTTCAATAAAATGGATAAATACCTCAGCTGGTGTTATAACAAATAATGTTATTTTCATTCTAAACCCATAAAAAGAATTAAGAAAAAAAAATCTGAAAAGCAAAAGAGATTTTCCACCGCTGCAGACAATGCACAGATATGGCAGTTCATGCATAATCTATAATCACTTTTTTAGGATTGTCATTACTGGTTCATAACTGCAACTGCAGAAAGCAACAAAGGAAACCAACAGTTTGCCCATTCCTTTTCTAAAAGCATCATCTACCATGGGCTGCATGCAGAATAAGGCATATTCAGCACCAGAAGTATCCATTTCATAAAGACAGACAGTAACAGACAGGAAGGAGATCTATTCCATAATTCTCAAAAAACATTTAAACTCTACGTGACTTGAAATACAATACTATACCTTACACTCACGTGAGAAATCTCCTTTCATTTTTATACATGTTCTTTGTGATCAGACGTGCTACATACACAGCAATACCTTACCACAAGTACCAGCTGGCCAACTCCACAGGGGCATCATTAGGATATCTACACTAGCAGCTATTTAACAGGAACGTGCAGGGTTTTCTTTTAGCTTTTTAGTCTCAGAAAATACTTAGTAATGAAAAACATTTCACATCAACTTGGAACTTCATTTAATTAATATTTTTCATGTGATGTCTTAGCATTCTACACTTTCAAATGCAGTTCTCTCTTTAAAACCATGGCTGCCACCAAAATGCTCAAGAAAGGCTATAGCCTATTTACTACTTAATGCATCCCAATGCTGGATCATGCAACTTCACCAACTTCTTGTCAAATTTTCAGGCTTTTTTTGCTATTGGTTCTGCAGCCACTAACACTGCTAAAGTTTGGATATCTCTGAGATCATCAAGAACTTGCCATACTCCAGTCTGAATTTCTGACACATTGATCAATTATCATCGATCACGATCAAACCACATAAATTGCTCAGTCACCAAGTAGCTCTTCATATTTAAATACTGCTACCAGTTTCTGAAAAAATTAAGGATACTGCAACTTTAAAAAATACGTACAGACTTCAATTATTACTATTATTTTATTTTACACACCTTTAGAGCCCCCTTATTGGAGCAATCTTATGCTGAAACATTAATCCCAATCAAATAATAATTTATACCGTATATAGGATAAAAAGAATATTACACAGGGGGAGGCTCATGTCCAGCTGCTAGGTAGTCACTGTATTATCATTATTATTATCATCATCATTTTTAAATGCACAGTTAGCACAATATTCCTTCTCTATAAATGATCTGGTAGATACATTTACGATAGTCAATATTTTGCCACAAAACTTTTAAAGTGAGCTGTTAGCGTCCTTACACAAATATATCCATTTTCATCACAAAACATTTATCTGCAATGAAATCATTCAACAGATGTTCTGATACACAGGAAGGAGAACAACTCTGTTTTAAACAATCTGTATCATTCACATAGCCATCTCCCCATGTGTAATAGTCTCAGAAGAATAAGAATGGGAATCCAGCCCTGGGATTTCTTACCTTAAATCTAAGCAACCACTTAATGCATAAATGGAGCAAATAAAAGAGGTAAGGAAAAAAAAGCATTGAAAGGTTAGTTGGAACTTCAGGATATGAAGAGAAAGGAAAAAGAAAGAAAAAAGTTAAGCATTCAGCATTAACAAAATAATGTATCAGTAGATCATAGAAAGAGTGGCTAAAGCAGAATGTGTCATGAATAGAAGATTTTCAAGCTGGAACTTTCAATATGTTGATCACAAAGCCCTTAGATTAACACTTCACAATTAAAGCCCAATTGTCAGTACACTGTTTACTCGAGTCCTTACAGTACTAACTGTAAGTCACCATCCTTCAGAATGGAAAATAAGACCTTGATGGATTGACTTCAGAGATTAATTTTTGGAGCTGTCAAAGAATGGACTTATCAATACCCTGAGCTCAACTGAACTCATTTACATGCATTAGCATATTCACAACCAGCTGAAACAAAAGCCTCTAAATATCAAGCTAATACATGCTCTTTCCTAGGCAATACTATTAGTTAACTTAATCTGGTCCAATGAGAAATCTCTTGAACAAAGACCAAGAGCAAATCATCATGCCTTGTACCTTTTTCTAAACTTAACGTTAAGATATTAGCCAACCGTGAAACATTTCAAAGCTTAAGCGTTAGGTTTTTGGCATGAAGTCACAATATCTCACTGGCATAATACCATATATTCTCTTTCCCCGTAATAAAAATATCAGTAAAAGTAGCCCTCCTATTTGAATATCTTTTGATCTGTTTTCAGTTCAGCTGATCTAAACACGTTGCACATCACATTTCTTAAATTTCTTCTAACACCAAATGTAAAACATGACAGAATCTCAACAGCCAGGACTACTCTGGTTCATCTGCTTAGCTCAGAACAAGAACCTAATATAGCAAAGGAAGCATAATCTGATTTACTAGAAAGCAGCCTTCAAGTTCAAAGTTCCATGGTGATATTAACCAAAAAAGTCACTGCTTCACAGAAAAGCCAGGTGTCCCTGTAGTGGCCAGAAGGACTGTCAATTACACGAAAGGGTCCAGGAGGGGTGACCTTTTCCTCAGCAGTACTGCTTGGTAATTACAGTATCCTAATACAACTACACACCACTTCAAATGGATCCAACTTTTTTCTTTTCCATCCTCCTGGCTAGAAAACCTCACGGAAGGAAAAGCAGAAGACTCTGTAACCCAGGAAACATTCAAAAAGAATAGACCAAGTCCCTTTCAGATAAGTTCTTTGTATTTTTGCAGCATTGTGGCATCAGGGAAGCAAGATGAGGAGGGACCACTTAGAATGATATAGTGGCATTTAAATTCTCTCCCACCATAACGTAAAGCACCTTTTCCCAAAGAAGGTACCCACCAATGTTTTGAATTTCCAAAAGTGGTATAGCTGGTTAATAAACTGGTTAAACTATTTACTTCAACATGGCATGCTGGATTTCTTGGCCAAGGATGCTCCCCTGTTTCCCTTAATTATTCTCAGTCCAGTTCGCAATCATTTTCAGGGACTGCAATGAATGCATGCTACATGATTTTTTTTCATTGTCTTGATAATAAATACCTTTGTGTCCGAGTGCTAGAGGGAAAGCCCTACAGCAGAAAAGTAAACAAAGGACTAATAATAACTAGAACTTCAACACTATTTATTCAGTAATTTGTCAAGTACTCATTTTAAGGGAAAAATGCCACAGCTCAAGCAATAAACAGCTATAAATAAGCAAATTTAAAGCTCCTAACTCTCATCTTCTTTTCTCCTAACTGTCCAGCAGGAGATCTAGTAAACTATTCTGCAGTTACTCAAGCAGAACAAAACCAATAGGCTGATAAACAGAACTGGCCACCTTCTCCCTGTAACCAAGAGAGTGGTTCTTTCTTCAGCATTGAACACAGGATTGGATCAATTGGAATTGATCTATGGATCTTAATGTTAATGTTTGCTTAATGTTTCACTAAGCACACAATACTTTTCTAGGGCTTTTCACATTTTTTTTCTAGATAAATATAGTACACTCCAAACAGTACATTTGGATGCTGTTTCAAGGATATCACAAGCAGAACAAATGGATGTGAATACACATTTGATTCATCAGCCACCGCATCACAGTGGGTATGATTCTGCTACATTGAGGTAAAGTAGAATAACAATTATAAGGGTTTAAAGCCAGTGAGAAGTAACATTGTGTCATAGAGCAATTAAGACTGTTTTTAATGAGCTCTAAAATAATTTCATTAAAGTGATCATAAACATATTATGAAGAACAATATATCCAGAAAGAGTTCTGTTGACCTGAAGATATTCAAAAGTTGAATTGGTAGTAGATTTTAAATACAAGAATTATAATGACTTCCTAGACGAAACAGTAGCTATCATTGATATTGCATTGATACTGTTTTGGTTTTCTTTCCTTCTTTGTTCATATTTTTTCTCTAAATTAAAGAGTTACTTGTCTGTTGAAAATCCGATTAAGGTCACAAATTGAAGCTGAATGTTTTGGTAAGAAATGGTGAAAAATCCTTTCTGTTGACTAACAGGATGTGAAGAAAACTTCAAGTAAAATTGTTCTGAAGAAATACTTAAACAGGATTCTTAAGAATTTGAATTTTAAAAGTCAGGTTAAACAACTAGCTGTCACCTAAAACAAAGCTGACAGTTCAAACTGAACATCACAGACAATCCAATGCAGGTAGGTATCAAACTGGTGTAGTTTGACTGGAAGAAGCATCTTACTGTACTGCTAACTTAGAGGCTTATAGATTTGTAAGTTTGTCACGTAAAAATGACACACTGTGTTATTTACCTTTCTTTTCCTAGAACTTTATCTTTGTCAGTGTTCTCATTCCATCTTAGTTTTCTGGCAGCACAATTTAACAATGAGACAATGACATGCCTGCTAAGACTGCTTGCATTCAGGAAATGCTTAGAAAAAACATCCCCATACATCTAATCCCACACTTGACTGCCGTTGTGTGCACTGTTCTAACACTTGCACAGAACAGCCACCAATTGTGTCTTATTCTGATCTTTACCCTGAAATTCACTTACCCTAGTCTTAAAAGACTAGAATCAGCTGGCTTTGAGACTGGCAGCACTGTTCACATTCTGAAACCCCATGTAGAAAAAAGTAGTAGAGAGCTCACTTTAACAAAGCACATTACAAGATATGTGTATGACAGATCGACAGAAGTTAGAGAAGTCAGCAACTAATACTTCTTATGCAAACATTTTCTTCAGATGAGCTTCCAAGTAAACCAGGGGCAATTAAAGCTGGATCATACTTTGTGTTGCTAATTCAGAGAGAAAAGTGAGAGATGGTCATTAGCCTTTCATTACTCAGGTATATCCTGACAACTGACCCAAACAGTAAGAGCAGCATCACATGAACACATTTAGAAGCATTGTAAAAGCTGAGATCTACACTCCCAAATATCCTCAGAAATAAGATCCAGTGACTTGCGAGGTTCAAGGAGAAAGGGAAGGGGAAAGAGTAACTGGAGTCTTGCAGAACTCCTCTTACACCTATAGAGGCATTGGCCAGGCAAGGAGAAACTGGTATATTACCATGAAAATCATCAAGTTATTTTGTAAATATACACAGACAGTATTTGCAGTTTGGCTGTTTTTAACAATATCACCTACCTTCACTCCATGTCCAATATCATCTAGAATTGTATAATCAATAGGTTTCCTGATGTAGCGAACTGGTCGCTCCAAGTTAGCTGGTGCAATGATTTTGTGAGTTCTTGAGGTGTTTTTGTTTGTAGTCAAGATACCAATTTCTCTTCTAGCAACTTTCTCTTTGTGAATGTCCACCGTCTACAAAAGACGCAGTGTATTTACTAACAGTGGTATGCATTTGAATACAGAGTCAGTAGATTAAAAAAAAAAAAAAAAAACACAAAAACCACTAACTCAGTTCCAATGTTTTGATACTGTGCTAAACATATCACTACACATACTTGCTTACATCATCCTTGTTTGATTTACTGTTGAACTTGTCACCTCCAAATCTACACTAATAGTTTTGAGTTTTCTTTCAGTCTCATTCTTAACAATTGAGCAAAATATCTTGTTTCCCATTTTTATTTCCTATGAATTTACTGACACTGATTTATGCAATTCTATTATCTTTTTTAATTTTACAACTGCTTCCTCAGCTGGTCTCTCCAGTGAGATGAAGCATAAGGATATCGTCCCAAACCTGAACTGAAGCTGCATTCCCCACACCGAGAGTTTGCTAAGGTAGCACTGGTAGCTATACAACAGAATACAGCTTCTCTCAAACAAACCAGAAAAGGTACTTCAGTCAATACAAACTTGTCATCAAAAAGCAATGGTGAAATTTTGGGTCGTTTAGCCGAGTGCCTTCATTTAGAATGGGTAAGACTAGCATAGAAAAGCCATCCCTCCCATAACATGAACATCGTACCATGAATAGCACAGGAGAATATCTATGTCAGAAACAAGGTCCTACTGAAAATCCATTCTTTGAAAACACATACGTGAATTTTCTTTATTTATTTTAATAGGAGAAGGAAAAAAAAAAAAAAGAGCGTTATCAAAAAAAACGACCCATCTCTTGCAGGGAAGAAAAACGACCCTCTTAAATCAAGGTGCACAGAGTTGCATGCAGCATTAAAAAAATAATCATCATCATCATCATTTGTTGACAAAACAACTTTGCCTGCAAAAAACTTCACAGAGATGTGAACATTTTAGCTACAGGTTTAAGTGAGAAAACACTCAGAATTACCATAGTTAAGATTGTTAATCATTCATAAAATTTCTTGTGATCATGAATGGTACCAGAGAGACTTTCTGTAGCCAACACAAACAGTCTGTAGCAATTACGAAGGAACAGGTACAAATGAGATATTATTTTCATAACAGAAGTTTTCTGAACTTTATTTTTCTGTGGGCAGGCACTGGAACAGTGGGGTTGGCTACAATGTTCTACACTTCTGCTTCAGCCAAGGATACAAGAAGCAGTAAAAAAGATCTTGTATATCTGTATTATCTACGAAAATGATTCTAAAACATAAAACAAATGAACGACAAAAAAAAACACAAACACAAGCAAGCAAACAAAACAAACTTACAAAACGCCAACCAAAACAAACAAACAAACAACGCCTCCTAAAAGCTGTTTCTTCAAACTCTTTCCAGAGAAGAATTTCCCCAAATGTTCAGGGCATAATTGCAAGTTTAAATTACAATCCATCAAGATTACCCATTATTTCCCAGCAACATATTTTCAATATCTTGCACCTTAGCTAACCTGAAGCAATTAATACAGCTTTGTCATGTCCATTTCTGCCACTTCTAGTATCACCTGCACAGCTATTTCTTCAAACAAAGCTACCAAATAAGATAGATTATTCAGTGTTGCAATATTTTGGCAACCTTCTCTTTGGAAAGCTCAAGTTCATTGGGTAACAGTTGGAAATCTGTTAGGGCAGTTAAACTATCTGGGATACATCCTCCATCACCCCTGCAAAAACCCACCCAAATCTGGTCAACACACGAACCTTTGCAGAAATTTACAGACTGTGCAAGTTTAATTTAAGAATTAAGCTGCTCCACAACTAATTTTGCCAAAGTCCTTTCTGAGGTTTCCTGGGATGACCAGGTCTAGATACCATCCCTCGAGGCAACAGTGTGAATCAGATTCTTCACGTCTCATCAAGTACTTGTGGTAGTTCAAGCACCAGAGCAAGGAGAGCCCATACACACGTTCCAATCCAACACACCAAAAAAGTACTGTTTTGCATCAGGGTAAATTCCAGTATTTCATCTTCCAACATATACTGTGCCAAACCTTTGCTTTTACAGGTTAGTAGAACGAGTGGTTCGCATCACCATTATACCCAAGAGATGGTCTACAAAAACCTCACCTCAGCTGCTGGGGACTTAGCACAAACTGTTTTGTCTGCCTGTTTTGTTTGTCTTGGTTTTTATAATCTAACTGCATGCACCTGTAATAACTTGGAAGACAGTTTCATGTTTAATACCGAAGAAGAATTCTATTCTCTACTGCTATCTCAGACTTCCTCTGTGATCTAGACATGACACTAGAGAAGTGCAGAAACATTTTATGTGGTCTCATAGGCCTCTGATCCCATCTGCTGAAAGGTTAAACAACCCCAGCTGCCAGAGCAACTGCCTGTCAATTGCTATATAAATGTTTCAAACGTACTGTAACATCAGAGTCCTGTGGCACTGAATCAAAACTTTATTTCTACCTTAGACACTACGTTCTTAGAGCTTTGGATTCAGTCTACAAATCAGAGAAAGTAATTTAGGGCAGCATTGGTAAGTTTTTCTTACTTTCTCTGTATTTCAAGTGCATCAGTTCTGCAAACTTAATCATGCACTTTTAGTATTCTATTACACAATTATCTACAAACATAAGGTGAATGAAGATATTTAATGCACACGTTACTGTAGAGACAGCATCTTGGCACTGTGGAAACTTGTTTCCATGAATTATGAGAGGGTTTTATTAATAATTAAGTAGGAATTGTAAGTACATTCAGTTTCCTTAAGGACCACCATGATAAGCGAGGCATGACTTCAGTAACAAACAACGAAAAGAATAAAATCTGATTACAACCTGAAGCTCATCTAACGGGGGTTCTCTTGCATTACGATTCAGAACATCTCCTTTATCTTTAGTAGCAATGGGATGACTAAGCTCATTAAAGCAGCATCCACTTCAGACAAATACGCCCCAAATTCTGTTGTGTTGGAAGGTTTTTCAAAAATTTCATTTTCTTGATTAGTTGACTACTGGAGTTATAAGATCTTACAACATTTGTGTAATAGCAGAAAAGAACACTAAGCTATTTGACTAGTAGAAAAAGGAACAAAGATTAACCTGCTACTAAACTAAATCAAAATATTTATCTTTAGCACAGGTAATTATTGTCTCCAGTACTAGCATAAATCCCTGAAGTGAGGCAGAAGAATGTCAAAAGAATGTTTATTCATTGATAAAGAAAATTCTACTGAGAAGCATCAATTTCAAATTACTCTCTTCAGAAAATCTCCAAGAATATGACAAATAAAGTGTATTTCATTGTTGGAGGTTATAGCTGCATTAGCAGAACACCAAACTTGTGAAGTCTGGCAGGAGCAGCAGCTGGGATATACTCTGTTCTTCCATAACTTAAAATATTATTGTCTGATAAAAAAATTTCTAACTCCTGACAGAGTTATGTATTTTTTCCCCATCACTCCATTGGGCAAAAGCATTTACATAATAGAAAGTTCATTAGAGGTTAGACTCATCATTACCATTTTTTTTTCAAATACCTTCCATAACATCTGCAAAAGGTAATCGCTGGCTTAAGGAGAAAAACAAAATCAAAATTAACATTATTCACCACTCTACTTAGAAGTCGCTGAACTCAGTTTTGAAATATATTTTACCTGTGAATAAAATTTCCCAGAATATTAAGCTAGCACTTTGAAAGCCCAATCTGCTGTCAAATTTCAGAAACAAACATCTCCACAGCCTTTAATTCTTCCTCTACTCAAAACATTCTACTTTTCAATTATCAATTTATTGTTAGTCTGTTTAGGCCTTTAAAATTCAATTTAAAAACATCTTATGAGAAAAGGCTGCTTAAGCACAATGATGCTAAGTTGTTTGGTGAGTTGTGTTTTTTTTTTTTAAATACATCTTCTTTTAAACTATTATTTCAAATTAGCTTGAAAACTGGACTTTAAAATGAAAAACTGACATCAAAAATTTGACATCTCTGTTGCTTCAATGTAAGTTAAATGTATTCTGTACAGTAGGAGGTCATAATGATACTAAGATGCTGAAGAGCTACCTACCCAATTAACTGGTAATATCTACTGTGCAAAATTAGACTTGCACTAGCATTTTCAGACAAGTCTGTCTATTCTTAGAGTTTACCATTTTTAGAAAAGTCTGGCTATTCAAATAATTCACAAGAAAAAGACAGCTGAAAACAGTCACCAGCCTTCACCGACAGCTCAGTGGAAGGTTCGAGGGAACTTCCATGCAGAGACCACCCAGCTCATGCACACTGCTGCAGTTCAACCAAGCGTCATGTGCTGACTACTAAACAGTTCAGCCTGTGATCCATTCGCTGCTCATGATTGGCAACACCATGGGAGACAAATTCCATAAGAGGATGAAGCAGGTTTCTCCATCCTACAGCACCACTGGAGACAGCTCATCACTCTTACTATATTTCAACTCTTTGTGAGAGAACACTTGTTTATATAATTACCAGCAGAGAATAGTTCTAAAGTTCAACTTTCTCACTAAGAGCATTTTATAACCAAATCCAACCAAATATTTTTTCATCATACAAATAGTAACCTGAAAATCTGCAAAATTACTTTAAAGAATTTGGAGATGATGAATGTTTCACAGTATCTGCTAACTTGAAAAAATTTTAACAAAATTTTTCTAATGAGTATAAATACAGATCATCTGTATAAGTATTTAGGGTTGAAATTATTCAAATATAAAACAATATGTATTATATACTACTACTAGACAAAGATCAAGAAAGCAAGTAAGAACAGATAGAATCATCAGCCTTCAGACCAAAACAAAATAATATAAATGTTAGACTAACAGGATTTAATCACTTTCATTAAAATGATTTCCTTATTGAGGACCTATATGCAATTTGAATATCCCCAAACAGTCAGTTTCTGTTCTTTGATTAAGTTGACATTCAGAAGGAAAATACAGAAAGTGACATAAATTTGCATTCCACATATGAATGGAGAACTAGGATACTTTATCTTCTGAAGGTATCATGACTCTGAGTTTGAGCTACATTTAAGCAAAACAAGCACTTCTGTAAAAGTTTTTTTTTTTTTTTTTTTTCCCTAAAACCCAAACAGTTTTGCTCCACTCTTTGGAGCACATGTGGGATTTTGAATGAGAATCAAAAGCAGGGCTACACAACTAGATATCATAACTTAAACTAGTGTTTTCTAAATTTAAATATCACTGTGTACTGACCAAAGTACTGGTGTAGTAACGCACTGCCAAATGTGAGCAGATGGTAGTTACCAATCTGTTCTACATTACTGATATCATTTCAAGTCAGAGAGAAATGATAATCTGGCCATTAGCTATTATTATACTATGAAGCATTTAATGCCACTTGACAAACAAACAAAAAAAAGACGGAAGAAATCTTCCACAGGTTTGACTTGTTCCGGAAGAAATATAGTCAGAGTTACTGAACTGAAATTATTTATTACATAGCAACTGTGACAAAAATCAATTTTTCTGAAGAAAAGTAGCTACTGAAATTAAGAGAGAATATAACACAACATCAGTATCATCAGATGGACCCATTTCTGAGGGCATTAAGTCCAACTTAGTCTTAAGTTCCTAGGACCAGAACACTTCATATAAGTGTCTGTTCTTCTGATATCACTTCATCCATGAAGATTTGGGGAGCATCCTATATACGGATAATACAGTAAACAATCAAAAAAGGCAACAAAAATAACCTTCTGTTTTCAATTCTACAGAGATTTAAAAAAAAAAAAGACCAGAAAATTTTAATTTTGCTTGGTTGTACAAGCACAGCCTGTGAGGCTCAGCTGTTAAAAATTACTAGTACTAGGTATCAGGTACTGATAACTTAGCATTCCATTTTTAATAACCATCCATTTTGTACAAGAGACAAAAACAATGCAATCTAATGTCTCAACCTGCATAAAATCCAGGTTCTCAGAAGGAAAAAGTTAAAAATGCCATGAACCTTACCCCAGAATTGCTTTACAGAAACTGTGTGACAAACATACTTCATGTATCAATGAAATAGAAAATGGCCTGAGTTCAACTAGTTTCATTCTTTATTCTGTGCTAGGCTCTCAAACAGCCAAAATACCTGTCAGCTGGCACTAGCCTCTTAAGAGCTGTATACATACACACAGGCATACCCACCATATGCACACACATATACACACAGAGAAGTACATACACGCATCCAAGTCACAGAACGGCTTGGGTTGGAAGGGACCCCAAGGATCACCAAGTTCCAACCCCCCTGCCATAGGCATGGCCACCAACCTCCATATCTAATACTAGACCAGGCTGCCCAGGGCCTCATCCAACCTGGTCTTGAACACCCCCAGGAATGGAGCATCCACAGCCTTTCTAGGCAGCCTGTGCCAGCACCTCACCACTCTCTCTGTAAAGAACTTCTTCATGACATCCAAATAGAAATACACAGCATAGACGGACACAGCACATACATAGCCCATATGCATACCTGCATGCAGACTAACTTTTGACATTTTCCGAGGTAAAAAAAAAAGTTGAATTGAGTTGTCTATGGATCAGCAAGAAGTATGCAGCAGAAGAAATCAAACTTCTCAGCTTTTTCCCAATGATGCAGCCACATGAGATAGCTGAGGCCATCAAGTAGTATACCACCACCAGAAGGGAGAATTCAGGCTGCCCCTTTCTTTGCACCTGCTTGGAATTCATCTGACCCCTCAGTAAATCATTCAGCTCATTAAAAGAGCACAAGATGTTGCTGGTATAGTTCTCCACCAGTTTTGCAACCCTTTCAGCACAAGCAAGTTAACAGACCTCAATCCACTTTACGGACACAGTTTCAACTTTTGGAGAACTATCAGAGTGATCATCCACAAGAGAAAAGATAAATCTCAGGTGGAAAAAAGGTAACCATAAAGGAACATGGCAGCCAACTACAACATTTTCTTCATAATAAACAGATTGCATCCATCCAGTCACATTGACCTACTGATAAAAATACACTTTACTCATCTGTTGGGTGTTTTTCCACAGTTGAGTAAGGAAACCGAGTAACTCTACAGTGGTAGAAAAACAGAAAGTTCTGTATCATTACTCTTACTTTCCCTTTTTAATCCATCATGGGCATGTAAACTTCCAACAAACCTATAATTCCCTCTTCGCTTATTCCTGTCATCAAAACTCCCTCATCAGTGTGGTGGTCATACATGGCTTCTTGATAACAGTATATCATTTTATTGCTGCTCAGTAAAACTGCAACAACAGGCGTTTTGTAGCTATACACAAACCTGGGATGTTAACTTTGCCATCTGTTTACTTCATTACAAATTAAGAAAAGCCACACATGCTTTTGCCATCAGATGCCACTAGTATGACAGCAACAGGTAAAGGGAAAAGATGACAAGTATTGTTTTCCACCATCTATTTCACTTTTTTTTTTTTTTTTTTTTTTAATTTTAAGAACCTGTAGCTATCCAACTTACAGGATATCTGCATACAGGAAATAATGAATAAGAGTTGGAAAGGTTAATCCATCCCTTAACATAATTTTCTGAATTCTCCATTAGCTGTTTACCTGTCCTTTTCACTTCATACACAGAACAAACCCACCTCCAAACAATAAATTGGCCTCGGCTACATTTAATCTCTTATCCTATGTAAAATATAAACAATACTAAAAACAAAAATCACACAGACACCCATTCTAGATTTATTACTAGGAGAAATGCATCCCTCCATTTTAAATCTAACCACTTTTCTTATTCACAAAACATCAGGTAAGTTGCACGCAGAGTTTTACTTGCTGTATAATTTCAAGAACAAAGAACGACAATAACAACAAAATCAAGAAAGAAGTCTCACTTGTGAAATATGGTTGATAGAAGATTCCATGCGTCGAAGTTGGGATGCCTGGATATCCAGCATTTGGAGAACATTGTTGGCCAAAGTGTTGATCAGATAGGCTACGCTTGCTAATGACTGGGTTGTGTAGGCTTTGGTTTCTTCTAGGGCTCGCTGCTTATCTGCTGACTGAAAGCAGAAATAAGAAGGTTTATTCAGTAAGTCTCTCACACAAAGATTCATGGAATTAACTCATTTTGCCTATCTTTAAAGGACACTGAATTACAGAATTCAAACTAACTGTACATAAAGGTTACCACTTTTCCTCCTTTACATTTTTTTCTACTACACAAAAGATAGTAACTTTGTATTTTAACAGTTTCAGTATTTTATTAAAGGAATTAGGATGGTATACAACATGCTGATCTTTTCTACAAACATTTTCATATTTTAAAGCGGAACTTCTTATATCACACTTTCGTAAACAATTTTAAAAGCACTCAAAAATACTTAATACTCTTTATAGTTGTGATCTGGTTTGTTTGTCCAATGAGACAAAACGTTCCTATTACAGAATTCAAGCTCCCTTTTAAACTTCGTACATATTCCTCAACTCTCTCAATTATACTGACCTCACTATTGCCACAAATGGTCATTAAAAATGGAAGCACTCAGCCACTGTGAATTAATTACTACTATTCCCTTGAAGTGGCAGCTGAATTTAAAAGTGATTCCATTCACATTTGAAAAGGATAAGTTCTTATTGTTTTCCTGAATGTTTTGATCATCTTCACTTTGTATTTCCTTCTGCAAAGAATCAGTATGACCTACAATTCTAGTAGAAGTGCACTTAAAATATTTAGACTGTCAAACCAGAGGATATCCATATATAAGAACATATTTCATTTCAAATACCATTAGAATTAATGAGCTAAAAGCCTAGTCCTCAAAGTATTTCTCCTAGAATTAGTTAACATTAGTTAGTAGAACCTAACTCAGCATAAAGAATACAGTTTAAACCAATGGTAAAACACACAAATAATATGCTAACAAAATTCAGTTCCTGGTTTGCTAGGATTAGGGATACAGGAACCTTCACTTCAGTCATCTTTAGCCTCCTTACAGGCCAATGATTCTGGTGACAAAGTCTGGTGACCAGCAGGTGACTTTGTAGCAGTAGCAGGTGACAAGTGCTCTGTACACCCACCTGCCATTGTAATCCTCTGCTTTACAATCTCCTTTCCTTCATATGTTTTTTATACAGATTGAGTACCAAGATTCAAGAAACGTGCTTTTATTAGAGAGGGAAATTAAAGTAATTCTGTATGCTTCAGCACAAGCTGAATCTACCGTCCATTTGACAACATGTACTTTAGAGCGGCACAGAAAGCAAGCGTGCCTTTATTACAGGAAAGTTATTTTTGTAGTTCAAGGTATTTCATCAGACCTTGCACTATGATTCTCAAAAGCAAGATTTCAAGGAAAAAAAAAAAAGAACAAAATCCACCACCTCAACACATACACAAACATAGGACCTCAATTAAATGCCAAAGATATTCAGTACTCTTCACAAACTCTCCTGTGTCCATCCAGTCACAGCAATGGTCAGCCTGCTAACATTCCACCTCCTTGCTAGTCCCACTAGCACCGCTAGTACCACTTTCCATTCTGCTTCCAAAATGGGGACAGCAGCGGTGGAGTTCCTATGGACTGTGGAAGGGGAGGGACAACTTCTAAGGGCACAATATGATAATGGTCTCCAAGCAGGGATGCAAGTAATGGATGCATTCATCCATAACGCCCTTAGAAAAGTTCAGTCTCCAAACCCCATTTAAGAATTGCTGACTTTCAGCCTCCTGAGTAACATATATTTTATGTAAAAGAGCTCCATACTTAGCTTAGGGACTCCCAAACAGAGAAATATGGAACACTCTGCATCGACTCTCACACTGCTGGCATCTAAATGTGCTCCCTTCCCACTCGTAACCTCAGCTCAGCCTGCAAATACCACAACAGCAAGCACACACACCACAGGACATTTTCACAGCTATTCAAACAACTTCTGGATAGCAATAATAAAAATGACCAGAAGCTTGTCAGTTTTGCTCTGCAGCTGCTACCGAAGCCTATTTATAGAAGCAGAAACTGCTGATTTACATCAGTACACTCTACATCCAGAATAGCTGAGTAGAAGCCAGCAAGCACAATTTGCTTCATTAATAGCCAAAGTGTTTGAGAACAAAAGGAAAGCAATCTATCATTTTAGAAATTATGAACCTCTGCTATGGTTTTGCCGCTTCAAGAGGTACAAATATAAATCCAAGTTCCAAGCTAGTTCTTCCACTGATGTAAACCTAATACCCAAATTCAAGTCACAGCCATTTACACTCTTTCAACTAGGAACTGGTTTCTCAGAAGAAAATCTACAAACACATTTGGAACCATTATATGCACAAAATCCCTTCTGATTGAGAAGCCAAGTTTGTGTGTTTGGCTGATAACCTGAACAAATGTGATTTGCTCTGCATGCCATTATACAGAGCCCCCAGTTCATCAACACAAAGTTTGAACTTCCCTCAAACTTCCAGCTTCACCTCTCAAGCAATGCTGAGAAGATATCTGAGTATCACAGCTGGACCATCAGGAGATACAGCCTTCAGGAGATACCACCTCTCGATCATCAACGTTTTCTGTGCCATCACCAATCCACATGCAGCAACTCAGCATCCACCCTGGAGGCATTTTCCCCCTCCCATAAAGCCCATGCCAGACAGTGCCCACGGAGCCACAGCACAGCGTACCTCCCTCCAGCTCTCAGCCCTTCGTTTTCCCTCAGCACAGAGCTCTCCGAGGAGGATGTGTCAGCTGCCCCACTGCAGCAGGAGCAGCACCCAGCACCAAGGCCCCAGCCATAACGCTCTGCCCAGCAATCCCTGAAAAAGTTTCCAGTTTGTAGGAAGCGCCCACTACTATATACTGCTTGGCTTCCTTCAAAAACAAAACAAAATTACAAGCTTGATATATTACATGAGATGGACTGCCTTAGAGCTACAACCTAGACTACAAATTCAGTCAGCAAAGGTGCAACAGTACGTGCTTGGAAAAAGTTATTAATAGTTACCACTTCAATATGCAAGTCCAAACCAAGCCTAACACACTTCAGGAATGACAATACAAATCTTCACCCGAAAATACTTCTATTTTTTTTTATACCAGAGTATACGACTCAAACTGCTAGCTGTAGAAAGGATGTGAAACTCAACCAGCAGCAAGTGCAAAGCTGACCATTTTTCACTGCAGGATGCAGTGCCTATGCATCACTTTTACGAGCCACTCTGAAATTTCCATTTACATAGCACAATCACATTAGCAGATTTGAACATGAAATGGCCTGGACTGCTGACTATACAAGATATCTTTTTCCTTCAGGATTTAAACCTCTCCATGGCCTTCTTCCTGCCTATGGAAATACAAACACTAGTGCTATAGAAGCAATACGATAACAACTGCAAAGAAGAAAAAAATAATATTGAATAGAAGGCGTGAGGCAGGCGAGAGGAAAAAAAAAATGCAGTATGGTATAAAAAAAGTCAATATAATTAAGCTATATGAAAGCAAAAGGAAAGTCTAAATGCATACAAACCTCAAAAAAGGAAGACTAGAAAACACCTGAGAATTTACTGCACCCTCCCAGTCCAAAGGGGGATCAGCCAGAGCAGTGATGAAACCTGCTAGGCCACTGCAAGAACCTGAACATCCTGCACATAAAGGCAGCTTCTATTGCAGAAAGAAATACTAGAAAGAAACTAATGATGGAGGCAGCGGGAGCACTACAGTAAGATTTACTCATTATCAACCTGAGTAGATAAAACAAGAAGCGCCACCACGAGAAAATTTAGAAAGACAGCAACATATTAAAAAAAGAAAATTACAGTTCATATGAGTTAGAAAGAGCTAATTAAGAGAGGTCTGAAAGTGGTTTATCACAAGAAGTAGTAACAGACATGGGTAGCTTAGCTGGCCATTGCAGCTCTCTTTTCTCCTCTAGCTCCGAACATTTGTTGTTATCCAACCACTAGCCATCACCAGCTTGGGAGTCCAAAATTTTCAGCTGGGCGAACAAGACTTACACAACAAATTCTGTTATTAGAGCCCAAAAGTTTAGACCTGTGAGTTGATAAACTGTGTTCAATTCTTAGAACAAAGTTGATGCCTTTAATATCAATGTGACAAATTTTTTCAACTTTTTCTTCTGAGCTTAATTTTTTTTTATTTTTAAATGAAGGGTGGGAAGATTCTCTCCTTTCTTCTTCCCTGAGCTTGCCATCACCTTCAACCAGCCTAAATATAAGAAACATACAAAAGAGTTCTGACAGCAATTTCATTCTGGAAAAAAATAAATAAATCTTTATTCATACTTATATCAGCTCTTCAGCTATTCAGGGTATAACGCTTTACACCGTGTCAAAATGGAAGCTGAGGTTCTGTATTGTAATATGGGACTAACTACACTGAAGTGCACCCACAATCTAGTAATCACTTCTCCAATATACACCGTGTCCCTTAATATGACTCAAAATAAGACTGGCTAGTGAAAGAAAATTCATACTTCATACATGGGATAAAAACGTAACAGTGACATGTTAAGAATGAGAAGACATTTCATTTAATCAATATGACAGCTGTGGTTTCCTCTGATTAAAACCCCAAAGGGGCACTTGTCTGTGAGCAGCACATAAAACCCCTCTGATTTCTCTCTAGGTTGCATCAGCTTCAAGAAGCCCCCAAAACAAAAGCTGCAGGACACAGAGTTCATTCGACAAGCTTTTGTTATTCAGAACAAAACATGCCCTACATGTAATTAAATATTTTTTACACACTTTTATTCAACTGCCCAGATGGTATTTGCTTAGTCTATCTAAGTGCTTTCCAAGGACCTTTGGTAAGTGAGAAAAAATGATGGAGGAGAAAACTGAGCATCATTAATCCAATAATAACACCAGAATCATGCCAAAAAGTTATGTAACTGCCAGGGAAAAATACAATAGCTTTGTTTTAAACAAACTACCTCAATAAACACATACTTTATAAAGAATATCCTTTACCCCTTCATTACTAGATCTATTTTGTATATGAATTGCATGTGTCTTGCAATTTGTAAGTAGTTGGTCTGTAAGGTGAAACAGGTATGAAGAATCAGAAGAGGCACAATAGACAGAAAGAAATAAGATCTTCCAAAACTCCTGAAAAAATTAATAATGTAAAACAAATAGAAAACTTCATTATCTCCCTTTCAGATGTGCTGGAGGAACCTTACATTCTATTAGCACATTGAACACAGAAGGAAATCCAGTCCACCTATTTTTCAGTATACCCAGAATGCCAAAGTACTTGGAGTTGGGGGAAGTTCTTTCCTTTCTGTCAACTGTAATCCTATAATCTCTGAATTATTCATCTCTACACGTGCAAATTTTTCTCTGCATATGTACTCATTTATATTGAATATCGCTGTTGCCATTATTTTAGCAAAGAAAAGAGTCTACTCAAACGTTTGCATGCTTATTTTAAAAACAAGGTGGTAGTGACCTTGCTCATTTACACGTACTGTACACCCCATGAATCACGCAAATGTTAAGAAACATAAGCAAATGGGAAGCTCTTCCTAATGCATACACTTCCACAAAAGCACTGCCACTGCACTGTGAATTTGGAATATTCTAAATCTAATCAAACATGTTACCCTTTGATCTGAGATCACACAGTAACCTAGAGTACATCAAGTACATTAAAAGGCAGTATAAGAAACTTTGGCATTTAGGCTAAACTTAGTAATTACCTTAGCTGCTGCTTTTATAATTAAGAATATAATAAAATCCATTGGTAGATTTTACCATTCAAACAGCATTCAGAAAGGAAGTGATAAGTGCAATGTTTAAACATGTTTAAAAAAGAATAGGCATTTCCAAATGCAAGGTCATTCCACTGATATGATTATAAATATAAACAAGGTTATTTCCATTTTTATAGTTAAATGATGATAATTTATTAGTGTTCAAATAAGTTAAACTAAAAAGCATGCCAACTGAGAAATTTACTATTTATGCATTCATAAAGTCTCTGACATCGAGCTGCTCTGTTTTTCAGATTACTGAAACGTTTAATAATATACTAAATGTTATTTGAATTTCTTGATCAAAAACGTGACTTCCTAACTTTTAAGCTAGTTGAAACTCTGAATTTTGAAATTTTTGCATCAGAAATCTGTTGTAGCCAGTATCAGGTCATTCTCGCTATGATAAAATCTTCTGGTTCTACTGCAGTTGAATTATTTGGCATTTTTACTTCTGTGCTAAGCCCCAAAACATAGGTTTTATCAGTAGCTAGGAAGAAATGATACACCAATCCTAACTAGCCCCTGAAATGAGAAAACAGATTTTAAAATATGCGTTGCATTCAAGGCTGCCAGGAAGGGCAAAACTAAGCCACTAGTTTGAAATTTGTGACAAGACTATCAGTCTGCCGCATCCAGAAGAAAAAGGTAACAAATGACAGCCACAAACAGGCACAGCTTCCCTGACATCTAATCACGTACACCATCATTTCTATGCTGCCGGCACCATTGCAATAAATGTCCTCTGCTTCCCTTAAATGACATCCAGATCAAATTTAGAATTTATTTTCCCACAGTCACAAGCAAGCTTTTCACATGCAAATGTCCTGCTCCATCAAAACTCCCAACTTCCTATTCTTTGAAAGCAGAGCCAAAGTCCTGTTTGTGCCAAACAAACCAACAAACAACCTCAGTATGCTGTACTCATATAAATCTAGGGGACAAGATTAAAACAAAAGGCTGTTAAACACATAAATAATAGTTTAAAATGACTTATCGCTAGAAATTGAACAGCATGCCAACATCCAAATGCATTTGCATCTGAAATACAGTTAATATTAAGTTATATTAATAGCAACTCATAACTGCCTTACAACATCAAGTGTAGCTCTTCCTTGAGAAGCAACAGCAGTAACAGAAACCTATTCCCCATGTGTATTTAAAGCTGCCACTGCTCTTTTTGTTCATCAGTGGATCCTTCCTCTTACTCTGTTAGCTCTTCAGCAATAACACAGCTGAGAGAAGTGGATAATTTTCTATTTCATACGGCAACGTACTTATCAGAGTTCCAAATACAAGGCCAATTTCAGCTTTAGTATCAGTACAAGCTCATCATATTTGTCGCCATCAAAGAGTACTCCAACACAGATGTGTTGAGTGAAGATCCTCAAAAAAAGAGCAAAGCTCTGTAGGCTTACCTCTGTTTCACGCACCTGCTGTCCTACAGCTGTTCACTCACTGAGGAAGCTTTAATTTTCAATAAGTGTACAGGTAAGAATCACTGATTAATTCAATTCAGCTCAAACTTGGTTTTACAGCTGCTTGATAAAGACATCATTACAGCATTTGGAAAGATCGCTTTTCAGAATCAAAGTGGCCTTCAAAATTTGGAACAAACTAGAGTCAGACCACAATCACAATTCACCAAGCAGAAAATGTTATTCATGCCATTTTCCTCTTAGCACTAAAAGCGAAGTAGGTTTTTTCCCCTCTCTCAAGATAGCTGACAAAAATCAACCATTTCTAAGAAAGGACGTCTATTTCAGATTCCCAAAACCTTATCTAGTACACAAGGGTTTATGTAACATTTCAGTTATTTCCCAACTTTGCCAGTTTCTCCACTCAACACTAAATTCTGACATCGATTCAGTACGTAGCGATGACTGAGGTCAACTAACAGCTTTAATTTTTAATCACAAGCAGAGAGCTGTGGCAGTAGAAGCAGGTTCTGCTTCCAAGTGTCCACTGCCAGACATTACAATCTCATAGCAAGAAAAGCTAAGTAGGACACAGCCACGTCATCCACCATCATACTTTACAGCCTATGTAATTAGTCAGATGGCAGGACAGCCTGTAATTGCCAGAGTGTAATTGCACATGTAAGGGTAAGATATACACACTATTCAGCCAGCAGATCCCAAAAAAGAGGCAGGTGGAGATGACAACATCGGTTACCACAGCTACATCCGGCTGCCATCGAGCTGTGCTGCAGCGTGCCACGTGTTTCAGCACTGTAAAAGATGTAAGCAGCCCCAGGAGCAGGCTGCTGGAAGCCGCTGCTGCCCGGTCACAACAAATGAGCTCACAAATGCTCACACAGCCAAGCCAGGAACACAGGTCCCTCATCTGGCTTCCACGGTCCCTGCCTACTTCCTCCTCACATTAACATGCCCCATAATGTTTTCAGTGTATAAGTTATCATGTTTTAAATTAACCACCTTAGTGTCTGTGGCTAAAAAGTGCCATAAGAGAAATAAAGCACTGACAGGAGTTTGCCATTTTGGAAAGACAAGGCTTAAACTAACCATGGGCCAGAATCTGTGTGAGAGCTCTTCCATTTCCAGTAAATAACTGTGCTCGGATTACACAACCGACCATCGTGGAAAGGTTTAAGTCTAAACTTGAAAATAATTTAAAATGATTATTTGGTACTTTTTAAAGCTGTTACCGATCTGGACATACAGAAAAGAATAAATTTATCAGATACATAAGCTTACAGAACAACAACAACAAGCTTCTCAAAATAAAGTAGAAATCAAAATAAGAAACCTTCACACAACAGTAACAACATGCAACATTCCTCTCGAAGGCAGCAGAGACACTGGCAGCATCCAAAGACGTATGCTTGGACTACCAGAGTCTCGGAGAGCTGCAGTTGAACACAAGCGAGAGAACTGAGAAATCAAGAGGCTTCCCTACATCTATCCACAAAAAGTTGCCTAATCCCCTGTCTTAAAATGATGGAAAGCCTCTACTGCTTACTGAAGAACTATACAAAGGCTGAAGTCCCCATCTCCTCCAATGCTACACTGTCATGCGTGCCAGAGCCTTATGACTGAAAACACACTACCTCATTACATGACCAGACACAAATACGCTGTGTTCCAACTGAAAAATCACAGCAGTGCACACAACTGGCAGGCCTTTCCCCTTGCCTCCACTGGAAGGGTTTCCCCAGACTGAGAGCAGAAGCAGCGCACAGGCCAGACAACTTGTCCACGATGCCCACAGCCACCTGCTTAGAGCCAACCTCTGTTGTGCTACCACTCTGCCACAGGTGGCAGTGACACCCAGTGACAGCCAGCCATCAAGGAGCCAAATATCACATCTAACTAAAATAACTACCAGCCTCAACAAAAAGAAGCGGCACAAAGTCAGTAAAAGTTCATTCCAGAAAGCGCTGAACAAAAGCAGTTCCTTCCTATTCAACAGATTTGTTCCCTGCATGCCCCCAGAGCTGTATCTGCTCACTTTTCTGGCAGATAATGTTTTTACAACCTTTTGCTCCTGTTACCATAGCACTGGAAAAAACACAATATTGGCAGAGTGAGAGTGGGATTCAAGTCCCTTTTGCAGACGGGTTGAGCTCTGCATCTCTGTTCTGCAGCCCGTGAGTGAGCAAATGATAAAATAAGTCATCTCTGCAAGAGAGGAGCCCCAGCTTAATACCCAAGGGTAGATTCCTAGAAATAAGCATTTCTCAAAATTCCTTCCATTTTATTTGTGTTTGTAAGAGTTATCAACACACACACACACACACACACACACAGAAAGCCAACACAATCACAGGAGAGTTTCCATTTTAACCAGATTAAAATTTTGCTATGCTTCTACAATTTCAGAATCTTGGAAAATAAGCAGGAAGTAAACAAACAAACAACCCCTTATTCTTGCAGGCACTATAACTAGCTGCTATTCTCTTTTCTCCCCAAATGTAACCAGCAGCTTTGGTCCATGTGCTCCATAATGAGAAGTAAGCCTTCTGTCAGTTACTACGTAGCTCCAGAACAGCAAGCAGAGACGCTATATTCAACCTACAGTATATAACTTCACACCACAGCATCACGTTTTCTGTAATTATTTCCACTGAGATCTGTATTTTACACAGATTTTCCTAAGCATGACCTACTTTCACACTAATTACAGTGCTTCTTGCCCAGAGATTGTTTTATGCCAGCAGAAACTCCATTTTTCAATGTAGTGTAAGGACCTTTTACATGCATCAAAGAATGAGCATTTAAATTCCCGTATTAATTATAGTACACTTGTAATGCAGTCGTCTCCACACAATTTAAACACTAGCTCCATCTGCAAATTAGACACCATTACTTCTTATAGGAATTAAGAAATTTCACACTGCAGCATACAAAAAAAAACCCAATACACTTCATAAACAAATATAACTTGGGCAACTATTCTCCACATACAGTAATTTTTACATTTCCCAGACTAGAAAACACAAAGATTCTCTTGCAGGTCACGGACTCATTTCAGAATTTCTCTCTAGCAACTTAAAGAATTTTTTCTCTGCTAAAGAAAAGCCAGATCTTGAGAGATGGGAATCTAGCAGCAGCAGCAAGGGGCTTCTTGCTCAGCTACAAAGGCCCATGGTTCAGAATACTGAGTAGGATGAGCCTGAAGGGAGTATACTTCTCTGAAAGTTCATTCAGAATAATGCCAAGGGTTTCAGATAATGAATTTTTAATAAGACTGCTGCCAATTTATTAGCAGTTATTTGGTGCTTATGACATTCAGAAATGCCTATTTCCCACACACCTATTTTTCTACGTTTGAATTGTTTTGTGCACTCAAACTCATTTGAAGATAAAAGTAAATTTGGCTAAAGCATTTTACCAAAAATCTCACTATTTCTATAAAAGAAAACAGAAATCAGGTCAACACATGATCTCTTTTCCATCAAAAGGATTTCACTGAGCCCTATGGAAGGAAAAAAGGACAGACTTAGACCAAAGAAACAACAACTGACTTCACGCTTTTCATGAGGAGATGCTTTGGAACCGAGTGCTTTTATTGGCACACGTTTGCTTCTCCATTGCTTACAGAAAAAAACCTATCTGAAGCGGATCTCCAGAAGCTATTATTCGTACCTAAGTGATAATAATTGATAGCAATTCTATGTGGTAAGATGCACATGACAGACCCAAGGTACAAATTCAACTCCGTATTCAAAGGAAAGCGTAACACAACAGCAACATCAAAAAAGCACTCAAGAAAACCACAGCACTGGCATTAACTGACAGTCAAAATAACAGAAATGGACACTTCAGTGGAAGTCCTATGAATTCTACATGGCTGGTCTTACTCACGTACCCAAAGTGTGTGGATTATGTACCAGATACCAAGAGCACGGGTGGCTAAAAAAAATTAACATGCATGGAGTTGAAAAAGCACAATTTCAACAACACTGCAGACAACATCCAGAAGAAAAATCTTTCTGCAGGAACTTGTATGAAGAACAACCAAAGAACATAGTTCTATCAACATACCTTACAAAGAATCAAGCAATCAAGCTCTCTAGGATCGGCACAAGGCTCTGAACTTCTAGCATGTCTGTCACAAAAGAAGTTGGTTATCACCAAACCTCTCTGAATGCAGCATAAAGTGCCTGCACTGCCCAAAGATGAGCAGCTGACCATCTCTCTGCAAACTGACTGAGCACATTCTAGACCACCACTCCCACTAAAGAATTGTTTTTTTAAACTACAAATGCTATTGCAGGGACCACGCTTACTTTATTTTCCCAAAACATTTCTTTTTCTTTTCTTTGTCTACTAGAGATAGACTTTTACAAGGCCTTTTAGACTTGTTCGGATAGTGATTTCTGCATGTACCAGTGCTGTTCTGCCCAAGTCCTGTACAAATATCCCCTACTCACTCTTGTATCAACAGAGATACATTTTTCAAAGCTATGGAGTACCTCATAGAGTACCTCTTTTTTTTTTTTTTTTTTTTTCCTCCTCCAATCAATATTTATACAGCAGAAAGAATTAATATTGGACAGATGAGACACCATCTGTCACATGCATCTCAACAGAAGCTAAAAATGTACGGCTATTTTTCCCCCACGACAGCCACATCCTTAGTCCAATAAAACTTCAGCTCAGAATTTCCATGAAATAAATGAATCCATTATTATCCTCACCTAACAAAGATCCTACTAATGAATTCTTTCAGATGCAAATATTCCCCCAAAAAATCAATACGTTTTACATACAATTTTCAAAACAGAGTCAAATACAGATTATAGTTGCCTCAAATAAAGGAAAACAACTCCTTCCTTCTATACACTCTAAATCAGGTCACAAATACCTCAGTAAAAGAACAGCATTGATCCTACAGGTAAGAACTATTATCTTTTTGCCCATACAGGCCAAATTTCATCATACTCAATCACAGTAGCAATATCAGATACTTTATGCATTCAGGAAAGTCACAACAGTGAGATCTCAGCCAGAAAACACATTGTTAAGGATTATGTGCAGTCTCGAAGCCAGTCTGCTTGAACTGTACCCCAGCACCCCTGCAACTTACAAGCATATATGCCTACTTTTCTCCCACGCAGCTCGAAGTCCCAAAAGACCTGTCCCTTACTCGTGAACTAGCCAAACAAATTAAGTATGGTAAACCAGTGTGAGGACTGCATTCAGAAGCACTACCAACTTAGATTTATATATTCGTATTAAACCCATGCAAATGGTTCCATATCTTTGGTAGAGCTAAGGAAACAATAGTCATCAACAGGAAGGGGGCAAATGGCAAAAGCTAGGGTGCTCTGACACCTCTGGGGAGGTAAAGAAACAACCCGTCGGAAGTCTAACACAAAAGCACAATAACACAAAACAGGCATTTATGTAGCCACCAGAATCTTTTTCCTGCAGGACTGCTGTCTCTCTGCTTGAATGAATTTGGGCTTAAGGAAAACGCACCGTCTTCACCGTCAACACCTTTTATTCTGTGACTCACAGCACTGCAAAGGCAGCCCAGCAGAAACCTCCGCAGAATGAGCTACCACTTCTGAGACAGCAAAGCAGATGCCATGCATGCCAAAGTGAAGGACCACGTGGCAGCCAGGAGCACAGCCCAGCTGCGCACAGCAGCGTGCCAAAGCCAACTCACAAAAATAAGAAGACACACTCAAATATTAAGCCACAGGAGTCCACTGCATCACTGCTAGTTTGTTCATCACTGATACCGGCTTTCCAGCAACATCTTGGTTTAGAAGATATAAAATCAGGAGGCTCTTTTCACTCACTGTATTTTAATGTAGCTACTAGTTAACATCATTATATTGCAGCACTACCTGGTGCCCCATAATCTTTCATTTCTATAGCTTCAAACAGTAAGTGACACTGCCAGTTAGCAAAAGAACACAAGATTGCTCTCAGCAGTTTTGCTACAGTTAGGAAGAACCCCAAGCTTTGATTTTTTGTTCACCACAGTTCTGACATAATTAAAGTCTCAAACTTGCTTATTCATCCAATTTCAACAGTACTGTTTGGGTAGTTCTGAGCTTTTGCTTAGTACAAAAACAGAAACAGCAGGGAGATGTAACCACACAAGAGATAACATTTCAAATGCTGAATGACTTCCTTATGTCACAAAAGGTTCTCTTGCTTCATATTCTATCATCCTCTGGATGTTAATTTGCTTGTTTTCAAGTTATCCAAATAGGTTGTTTGTATATATAGTTTGTATAATATAACAGCATATAGTATAATATGTATAGTTTGTATAGTATGACAATATAATCAACAAGTTCTACTACCATCAGAAAAACAGAGCTTGTCTCTACATCCTGCTGAATCAAAGAGCTGCACAAATGACCTTTTCATTTGACAAGGTACGTTTAAATAAAATCATTTCTACAACTACCTAGTTGTACCATTAAATGAAACTATCCCGGAAAGAAGAGCTTCATGTTATAAATGACAGGGAGACTCAGACAGAAAGAGGCAGAGAAGAAATTTCCAAGCTGCTTTTAGTCAAGCAATCCTTATTCACGTTGCAGGATGCCCAGCCAACTGCATAAGGTCTAATTCTTCACCTCCTTGACAATGACAATTGATTTTCTGTAACACTCACTGTTTTCCAACCATCTTAGTCAACAGCTTGTCCCTAAAACACAAGAAATACTGTTCTTTTTTTCCCCCCCACATTCCCTAGAAGGAACACATGAAAACAATCCTTAAAGAACTGTGTTCAAGCACTGCCTCAAGTTCATATGAGATCCAGTCCAAAAAGCTACTGGAAAAAAAAAAAAAAAAAAAACTCCATTCCACCTTGTTTGTAAACAAATGCAGTACTTACCTGGATTTGTAGAGTCTGAGATCTACATATGAAAGAGCTGTACTGCTTAAAGCTGAAAGAATTGGATTTGAAAAAAAAGAAAAGTGGACTGCTCAAGTTGTGGCTGTGCAAGTTGTGATTTGTCGTGAAGAGGCATGTAAGGAATGGAACGGCACCATGGAAGACTCTAAGCACTTATCGGAAATAAAAACCAACTGCTCACATTTCAATCTCCACAGCTTAATACCCTACATCCATCGTTCCTTCCCATCTCCAGCAGAACTTATATGACAGGTGTCATTTACAGAATTTTAGCCATGTGAGTTTCATTTAACAGAGCATTTATCACGGGGTAACACCAAGAAGGCCCAAAGCTGATGTCAGGTCTGCTCAAGAAATGCCCCAGTAAGACAGAGTACCATTTCAAAATATGCCACAGATGGGCTTTGTGAGGTTCACACAGGCGCACCTCTCAAACCTCCCAAGGTCTCTCTAAAATGTTTTACTGAATGTAAATAATATACATATCTATAAAAGATATGCAATATTAAAATTCTAAGCAGATCACAACAGTTCTATTAACTCGCTCCATGAAGTCTCTTAGTGGTTTGAGAAGTGCCCCAAGTTGGAGATGGTTTAAAGTAACTGCTACCACCACCAGACAATTGTAACAGAGATACACAGTCCACAGATAGCTTCCCACCTTCTGTTACCCAGACTTGTTTGTTTACAGACGCGCATCAGATACAAAGAGATTACAGTGGACAGCACAAAACACTTCATATAACGGGCATAAAGCTCCATTGTGGACAAAGTCAGAACAAATATAAAGTAAAAACATACAAAAGATAAAGCTGCTTTTATTCTCATCTATTATTTATTATTTGAAATGTCTAACCATCTTTTTAGAATCCCGTTAAACATCAAGCCTTAGCCATAGCAGTAATTCCATGGGTTACATTGAGCAGCACTACCTATCAAACCCGTAGTGCCTGTACTTTACTCAAGAGAAGTACAAAACCAGTGTATGTTATTCATACTCTTCACAAGCTTACTTGTATATTATTATAATTAGATTCCCTATTTTATTATATGTCAAAAATAACTGCCCTGTTTTCCAGGTGCTATTCACACAGATATTTTTCAACATCTCTCATGTCTGCCACTCACCTCAGCCTCCTGTTTTGCTGCTACCAGCGTGGGGTATAAGAGGTTGGTTTTTCTTTTAACCACTTCTCCTTTTAGATATATTTACAACTACCATCGATGACTGTACAATTTCCATAATGGCAGAGTATCTTTAGTAATACGTTATATAACAGTTTTTTTTTGGCTAAGTACCTTGCACTTGCGTGCCCCCTCAACTCATCCTGCAGAGAGATACATGTACATTAACTGATTCAGTTAGGGATATCTAACATACTTATCTTTTCCACAAGACGCAGTAGGCCTACGGTTTTTCTGCTTAGGCAAAGGATGAACCTTTGCAACCTGCAGCACTTCTACATGCCTCTCTATAAACAAGCTCCTCTTCTAACATACAAACTTACCACCTAGATGAAAAAAAAAGAGCAAAAATTGCAAAGTTGGCAATAGCTGCTATCTCTCAGACTTACAGAATTGAAAGGACACACCCCAAAGTCATTTGGAGAATTGGCACTGTACATTCAGTAAACACACAATATTTAAAAGTTCCTCAGTAAAATCAAAACAAACTAGTGTGCCCTGAATTAATAGTAGGCCATTCACTCGTAAATGGCTTTGCATACTCTGTTTGGGAAAGAGACTAAAATTTTCTCTTTGGAAATTGACTCGAGAACACAAACTCAGTATCTCAAGACTGAGATCACTCTATTACACAGCTGGTACAGAAGGACAACCCCTCATTCTGCTTTCAAAAGTCATGCATTACCTAAAGGCTATCTGTCACGACCCCTTCACATTTAAGAGGTTCAGCCCCAACTACTCAGTTTTCACGAGGATTGTCCAAGAGGCAGCCCATTCAATCCCAACACTTCAGAACTGGACAAGCCTAGGACAGCCCTTCATAAACCTCTGTCTGAATGCCTCTTAGTATTCCTATCACCAGCACAAAATGCAGAGCCACCACCAGCTGCCATCCGCCCTCCATTGCTGAACAGACCAGGGCAGTCAGCCTCAAACCCATCAGGGAAACCTGGAATCCAACACCAACAAGCAAGTAAATACATTTTCCAAACTTCACTCTCCTAAGTCACTCTGAAGCAAAATTTACTTCATTCTAGGTAGTTAGGACTGAAAGATTTCCTCAACTCTGAAAGGCAAATTGAAACCACTTTCTTCATCGCTGGATACAGTGAACCTGTTTATACTAATATCAAAACACAAAACCTCACCAAAATTTTTGCAAGGTTTATGTTAATACTTCACCAAAAAGACTGACTCAAACAAAGAACGGAAAATAGTATCTGGTAATATAATAACTAACGAATCGTATCAACCTCCCAGTAAGCTGCCTAACAGTTTTCTTCCAAAATCACATTAAAAAAAAAAAAAAAAAAAAAAAACAGCTTGCTTACTGCTTTCTTCCAACAGTAATTCACAATACAGGAAACAGTACTTCTGAAGCTTTTGTATTTATGTAAACATCACTTTGAAAATTAAAAGGAACAAACTTAAAGCATTTTGATATCGTGGTATGCAGACTGAAATTAGCATCTTCAAACAAAACCATCTCGGGCATCCCTAAAATCTGTTGAAACAGCAATTTAATGGCCACGGTTTGATCTTCTAAATGTGCAGTTTTAAACAGTTGGTATAACCTACAGTATAAATCAGCTTCAGTAAACTAGCAGCCAACTCAAAAGCAGACAGAAAGCCTAAGAGTTATTCCCAAGAATTCCCACAGAGTTCACAACGATTCAAGTAATAAATTCACAACTAAGTTACAAAGTATCCTAATAACAACATTCACAACTACCTATCGCTTTTTAACTTTAAGGAAAAAACGTATGCTTTATTTATGAGTTTGGCACAAAACCACCTTTAACCATGCCTATAACCAAGACACACAGGCTAACAAAGCCCCAAACACAGTAACTTCTATCCCTCACCGTGTAATTCACTGAACATAAAACACCTTCACAATGGTAACAGTAAGCCAGGCGTACAAAAAAAACAAGCATAGGTATTTCAAACTGAAAGATCATTAAGAGTAGATATTACAATGACACCTACTAAGAAATAAGATACAAGAAAAGTGAAAAACACATGTAGAATTACATTTAGAGTATATCACTACAAATTTGATAGAACTTATCAGTTGTACTTAGAAACCAGAAAACTAAAATTTCTTACCAAAACAGGCAAAATTCATTTGCAAGAACACGTCAGTTAAGTCACTTCAAGAAAAAAATTACCAGACTAACCTCTGAGAGTCCTTAAGGGAGGATACACATCTAAATTCAGCATTCTGTCAGTGTATGTTCCATCACCCAACACGTAGCTTTACTTTACAAAGCATAAGTAGTCCAAGAACTAAAAATTCCAGACAAGAGCTGCAGGAGAATGGTTAGGGCAGGACTTGAAGTGGTGACTGAACACCTGGTGAAGGGGTGTGGCTGGCCCAGGGAGCACAGGCAGACTGTTTGCACCTGTGCTCCCCAGCTGACCAGAAGGGGTAGACACAGGTGGAGCCCACTGGGCTCATATAAGGGCCAGCCACTGAAGGGAGAGCATGGCTTCGACCTGGGCTGCTTTTGGGAAGGAGTGCTGCACAGCTAAAGAGCCCATTCACCAGCTAGGTGAGTACCATTTTTCTTTCTGAGCAGGACTATTGGTCTACCTGTAAATACTTTCCCTGGTATTACCAAAAACCTATTGGAAGCAATTCTGTTTTTTTTTTTCTTTGTTTGTTTTTTTGGTAGGAAGGGGGGGGGGCAGAACAAAGGTACTCAACAAGATTTACAGAACTTGGTTTACTAACCAATATGTTGACTTCAGGTGCACAGTTAAAAGTAAAAATGGGGGGAAAAAGTCCAGTAAAACAGGCCATAAGAGTTTGGCATGTACCTTCTACTGAATGTTTGTTACCAAGCACAGCAGGTAGAACTCATCTGTTCTCTTCTCCAATGAAATAATCTGCTGAACTGGGTAAGATTTCATTTGTTCAAGTACTGACTGGAGGTCTTGTACACCACTACAGTGGCACACTGCTTACTGCCTTAAAAAATACAGTGCTAAGCCACAAAGATTAATGGTGGCAAACACCAATCAAACGCAAGCAATAGAAAACAAGTGTTAGCAAACTTATTAACAGCAAGAGGCAGGAGACTGCTACTCTGAATTACAGCCCTTATTCAGTCTTGTTAAATGGTATTCAATAACTACAACCAGAAAATAAGCTACAGGATTGAACTACGAAAATGCAACTTGTAACTAATGGTGTTACAAGACTTACTTTTTAATGGCAACTTGTGTATTCATAAGTTTTACTTGTCTACATGCAGTGTTACTGCTATAACTCCTGCTACCACTGATAAAATGGCTCACACCATTACCACTCAATAAAAAATCAATTCTACTCTTTCTGAGCCTCTGTTTGAGCTTGTGACACTATTAAATGAATTAAATTTGCTTTCCTGGCAAAACACAATGCAGTTAAAGCAGACAGAAGTAGAGAGAAAAATCCTTCACCAACCTTACCAGCTACTCTGACTCAGAAGAAAACTCACAGGAGTGGTCCTATGCTTTGACTACTCCACAAAACCCACCAGCAAGTGCTCCATTAGCCTTGAGCATAGAGAGGTGCTGTAGAAGTTTCTGCAACCACTTCACATCATTGCAACCCAGGAAGGAACAGCACTACTGCCTCACAATTTTAAGAAAATTCAAGTTGAAGATACACAAACAGTGCTCTTCTGTTACTTTTTAATCCTCTCAGCATAGTTATCTTTTGTTAAGGTGATATGTATCTCAAGTAAAGAGAACAAAGACCATTCTGGAAATGCAGTAAGTATATAAGGAATTGACAGTTCACAGAAGCAGAAGTCTCCTGTTATAGGACTCAAGCTGTTACAATTACAGAAATTGCAACTTCTATGATAATGGATGTTCCATTCTCTTCTTCACCCCACTAGAAGATGCTGTCAAAGGTACAATGACTTGGTTTGGCTTAACAAGACCAGGTAACATTAACAGGCACAGGGAAAACAACAAAGAAACAGATCAACCCATGGACTATAATAAATTCACTAAGAAACAGGTAATTCTCACCAATATGTTTATTTAAATAAAGCTATCTGCAGGGTCTGAGAGCAGGTACTTCTAATACCTAGAAGGATGGAATACTTCAGAACAGGAATAAAAATACTCTTCCCAGCCTTTCCCTTATGAGTATGAGAAGGTTATTTCTGTGTGTAAGACTCAACACCCATAGCAACCTGAAGGCCATGAAGTGAGGGAAATGGGAAGTTCACTCTTCCTCTTCAGAATATAAAGCATAATAGTCTTGAAAGACTAAGAAATCCAGATCCTGTTAGAAGAATCTGGAGCACACAGCGCACACACCTTCTGGAAGCTGGACAGGGCACAGAGGCATGGCTTTTCACCCAGCTCTGCATGCTGCTTTGCTCTCAGACTTCCCCCCTCACCCCGAATCTGGTCCTGCTAGATATCCACTAGCTGAAAAACATCTGTCTGGGAATTCTTTCTGACTTTCAAAACAGTGAGTTGGGACACAAGCATTTAATTACTCTAGAAAGTTCTATGCAATGTATTAAGTGAAAAACTGATTTCATTTTTAAGAGTTACGATCATTAGAAACAAGTTAGAGATGAGCCCAAAATAGACTTGCTCGGAACAAGCTCAAAGAAAGTGGAAGTGCTGGAACTTACACTGGTATATCAGTAATAAAACAGACAAGTCACATCAGTGCCTAAAAGGGTATCTGTCACTTACATCATCATAACCAGAAACTTTCTTTATGACATTCCTGACCAAAAATGCAGGAATATGAAAATCTTGTAATCACAGTGCACTGTCCAGTTAAGTTAGTCCTGCTTTTCAGGGAAGACATATAAATCAATGCAGACTGTAAACATGTTTTTTATAGTAACAAGTACATCAAATAAAGAGATTTTATTGCAGTTTACCTTGTTGCAGTTTAGATTGAGAACTTGGTGTGAGAATGCAGCATCAGTACACAACGGCTTGCACAGACAGTACACAATTTAACCTACGATTAACACTGTATCAAATCCCACAAAAATGTCCTCCTAAATACAAATGCATATTTGCCCCCTCTTTAAGAAGTACAACAGAGAAGTAACTCTATGATTTCTACAGTAATGAGAAGAGCTACCTGGTAAGCAAAGTTATTTGATAGTGGTAGTAACAGAAGCAGATCAAACCGTCTGATTAGTGCACTTACACTTAAAACTTTCCAAAAATATATAATAATAGTCTTATTTAAAGTAAAATAATCACAGAAAAGGTACTGAACCATCTCTCATACTAAGCAGGTGAAAATCATTCTTTAAGTGTCTCTTGCAATTAATTTTCCTATTTCTGAATAGTGCCTGTTGATAAAATACATCACCTCACGTGGCAGCTGGCTGGCTGGGGAGCTGGGAGACAGAAACACCCCATGAGAAGATGTAAAAGGAACAATCATTGTTGAAAAATATTGAATGAAAAAGCTTTTTTCTTTTTTTCTTTCTTCTTTTTTTAAATCCAAACAGTAGCTTTTCACCTTTCACTGCTGCAGTTCTATTTATTACATATTTGCTATATTTCCTAGTGACTTATCACAAAATTTTAAGCTGATGTGCTCTGATATGCTGCTATATCACAGACTTTAGAGAACCATAAGAATTCATTTAACATTCTCTGTTGCTGAAGTAACGGAGCTCTCTAAGTATCAATCACCATTTCTATAATAAACCACCAATATTTAAGGAACACTTTTCATTTCATAAGTAGAAATCAAATGAGTTGCAACCACCACAGCTCTCAGACTATGACTTGTCGGTCCCAATGTGTAAGAGATTACCTGTTCCTTTATTCTGAAGCTGCTATGTCATTGTTAATGGAGGCAGAGCATTTATCTTAGCACTGAACTTCAAATTCTCTAAAAAAAATTGACCAACACCTCTGCTTTTTGCAACAATTTATGTACCTGACAATAAAATAACCTCAAAGCGCCAACCGGGCTTGTCTACTGACAAATACAGGCCAACGTAATTCCTGCAAGCCCCGATCGCTTGTGCTGCCTATCATCCAGCCGATCAAACCCAGATCTCAGTCATACACTGAGCCCCTGCCAGGAGACCTCAAGAATATCCATGATAAAACCTTCTGTTGACAATGGAACATTAAAAGATTACAGTAGAACTAGTCGATCTTCTGGAAGATTTTCTGACTTTCTGGAAGATTACCCTCCCCCACATTTCCAAGCAATTACCTGCACATCTTCACCAAATCCAAGCTTTTTAAAAATATATAATTTAGACTTAATTGAGTATATTGATTTTTGGAATTACTATTATTGGAAACAAAATCCCCAGTGATGTTAGTTGTAATGTTAGTTGTATCCATTTACCTATTTCTACTCTTGCAGAAGGAAAACAAACAAAACAGCTTTGGGTGTTTATCCCAGTGAAGAGTTTATGCAGTTCCAGCATGGAGAATGTGGGGGGAGTTCTCCATCAGATTTGTTACAAGGACACTCATATCAATAAATCCAGAACTCCTCAAGTCAGACTCCTCTGCAACAACGTCACCTTGCAGTCTCTCTGCCAACTCCAAGGACCAAAGCCCATCACCATCACCTAGCTATGGTCCTCTGCTCCCCGCTTGTTTAAAATCTTTATTTTTCCAATCTGTGATCCCACACTGCAACTCACAGTCAGCACCACAACACAATTTCTGCCGTCCATCCTCACCTCCCTCTTACAGCTCTGTCTTGCCGCGATGCTTGGACAAACCGCCAACAACCGCGGTGTGCTGCACAGCCTCCAGAACCCAGCGGGCTGACCAGCCAAGCCTCACTCCCTGCTTTCCCTCACCAGCTGGCCGCCCCCCACTCCTCAGCTCAGGCTGCCCTTATGGGCTGTATGCTGGCTGTGGGAAGAACCCTCTCTTTTCATTCTCTGCATGAAGCACTGTAGAACCTTGCTCTGCAGTTTTTACTGAAACAATAAAAGTGGAGCTGTTCAATACAGATTTTATAATCCTTGGTTTACAAGAAGAGAACAGAAAAAGGTCACGGGAAGAGCAAAACAAATCCACCTCTTTCTATCCAGTTCTGCCTTTCACGGCTCCTCTTCCAGACAAAGATCGGTTTCCTTCTTTTTAAACCAGCACTAATTTAAATGCACGTACGCCAGTTTATGACTGCAAGAAAATACTTCACTGGGCTTCTCTTAAAGAACGTAGGTCACGCTAATTCAACGTACGAAACGTTATTAATGGCATCCCTGCGTTTGGTAAGCGACCCCAGATCCGCAGAGATTTCTCACTGGAGGTCGGTCGGTCCCTCAGCAGCCGGCCCAGCGCACCGCCAGCGCTCCCCACACCACGCACCTCTTCCCCCTCGTCTCGCCCACCCAGGCACGGCCCGCGCCCCCCCGCCCCCTGACACCACACAAGCGCTCTCGGGGACGGAAGGCACAAACGCCGGGAGCCCTCTCACTTCGCTCAGCACCGACACCGCAAATCCACAACGGAATGACCCACGGCCGCTACTGACACAGCCGTTCTGTTTTGTTTCGGGGGACGCTCTGCCATTTGGCCGCACAATCGCTACCCGACCGCGTGTCTCCGAGCCGCGCGCTAAGGAGCGCAAACGCCGAATATACAGGAGAGGTATCTCCTCGGCTCGGCGCGTCGTCTCACCTCACCGCCGTTAGCAGCCGAGAGGCACGAGGCGGCCCGGCCCGCTCCCTCAGCGCCCGCTCCCCCGCCCTCAGGCACCCCGGGCCCGCTGCAGCGCCGAACGGGGGAGGACGCCCCGCCGCCCGCCCGCCGCCTCAGCACCGCGCCGCGCGGACGGCGACCGTTAGCGACCGTTAGGCGCGGCCGTTGGCGCCCCGCCCCGCCGCACCTGGATGTAGTTGGTCTCGCAGTACTCGGCCACCCGCTCCAGGTTCGTGTAGCTGTCGAACAGGGCCCGGCGCCCCCCCGGGATCTCCTCCTCCAGCAGCATTTGCAGCTCCGCCATCTTCACATCCTCTCGCTCCGACCGTCCGCTCGTCCGACCGTCCGCCGCACGCCTGCCTGCCCTCACACCCTCCCGCCGCACCGCTCCCTCGCGCCGCTCCCCGCCGCCAGGCCCGGCCTCGCGCCGCGGGCAGGGAGCGCGCCAGACCCCCACCGCGCCGGGGGCGGGGCGCGGCCGGCGGCTCCTCCTGCGCATGCGCGCGCTCCCCCAGCCGCCCTCCTCCTGTCCCCGCGCGCCCGCTTCCGGCCCGGAGGAGCGGGGCCGCGGCTGCAGGACGGGCGGGGGGTCGGAGCTCCGGCCGCGCGGGAGCAGCGCGCGCCGCTCTCGTGCTTGCAGCAGCCGGTGCCCGCCGCCCGCAGCGTCTGTAAAGCAGGAGCCCCGCATTCAAACACGCGGGTTTTGCCGTAGTTAAGGAATAAAGCCTAAGCGTCGGTCCTCCTGCTCGCTGTTAACGCACCTTTTGAAAGATACGGTCCGAGCCTTTGCTGCAAAGGAAGAAAAGCCAACCAACGTCAACCTGCGGAGTGATGCTTAGGTGCAGGGGGCTCACATCTGCAAAACTCGGCCACGGCCAGGCCTCCCACTGGTGTACGCCACCCCCACCATGGTACCAGGCCCCATCTCCCTCCTCCCCAGCACCACAGTGGCACTCTGGGGCCACTGCCCCGTGCACTGGGGCCAGGTGGGAGGCAGGCTGAGGCTTTCCCTTCTCCCTTCATTTACTTGTCGGGTGTCAAACCAAGCTGCCATGTGGCAGCTCCCCAGCGAACCTGCACGATCGTCCTCTTGGCAAAACGAGAAGGCTGTGAGGATGCAAAGAGGAAGGTTCTCCAAAGACGCAGCTCGGAGTTTACGCTTCAGCTGGAGGCACCAGGCTGAGGGGAGCCGCCACGCTGTGCTCCTGCGGCCGTCGGGGCCCGGCTTCACTGGAAACACGTGAGGGCCCGTCTGCTCACAGATCAGCATCAGCAGAACTCACAGAGAGCCGCCGCCACGGCTCTGGCAGCCCCTGACCCCACAGCGGCCCTGCCGGTGACTTTTAGAGCAGGAGAAAAGCCCTCATCTGAAGTACGCGTGCACAGCTGCCCAGCAGAGCAGCCGGACGAACCTGCCTGCTTAATTAGCTGCTTGTTATCACAGCACGTTTACATTTTAATAAGGTACACTTTCGTGGATTTAAATTTAAATATGAAGAGCCCTCCTGGCTGAATAATGGTTATCCTATAATTCTCTGTACACATACTGAAAATGATTAGAAGCAGCGTTTAAATTAGACCAACCGAATCCAACTACCACTTCCCTACATTTACATAATCGACTTCCCATCTGCCAAGTGATGTGCTAAACTAATTTTAAGCTCTCACACTCTCTGAGGCCCAATTACAGTATTCCACACACGTTAACTTCTCCCACTTTTAGAAATTCTTTTGTGCAGTGTTTTCCCTCGGTACAACGGCCTCAAGACTGGGAAGCAAACGTGTTTTCCACCTAAACACACTGGGAAAACAGTCCCCAGGAAAAAGAAAGGTAAGCGTTTACCTTACTCCAAGCTCCCTCACACACATCAGCTTTTTACCTCTGCCCATCACCCAAGGGAGTCCCTGCGCACAAAAACTTGCCCAGACAAGCAACTCATTTGGTCATGTGCAAACTCGCAGCTGGGCACTCCGTGTGTCCTACATACCACAGTCTGAATTACCAATTCTTAATTAGAGAAAAGTAATAAGGGGGTAGCTTGGAGGCCGCTATTTTTGGCACCACGGGAAGGCATCGCAATCAAAAGCCTCTTCTATTTTCTTTGCTATATGGAAAACACAACGGCACAATCCCTAATCCCATTTGGACAGATGACCTGGTCGGACCTCTGACACATCACGCTGCAGGTTTTCACCTAATTTGTGTATGGAGCTCTGTCCTAGCTTTATCACCTTCTCATTTCTGAGCATTTTTTCCTTCACACACACACCTAAAAATAAAAAATTCATGTTTTGTAAACAGCAGAAACAAAAGCCTCAAATCCCTGCTCCACTGTATCACATGGAGCCAAGCAGATCTGCAGCTGCACAAAGGGCAAAGCACTGTGACACCAAACAGATGGTGGTGCGTACTGACCATATAAATAGGCCCATGCCCTTTAGCTGGCAGGTAGCATTTACTGCAGGGATGGGGGAAAGAGGAAAAACTGGGGGAAAGAAGAAAGTAGTCTGTAGCTGAAGTATGTACCTTTGCTCCCTCAACAAAGACACAGTTGTGCCATTGTGGCCAGTTTAGATAGCGTCGATCTGCCTCTGGCTGGATGCAGATCTTTGCTAGCCTCATAATGCAAAGCACCCGAAGGGAACAGTGCCACATTTAACACCCCAGGCTATGCCACAACCTCGGGGTGGCCTGGTACAGGACGAGGCTCGTACGCATCCAGTGCCTGCAACAAATGCTGTCCGGATCCTGTGGCATCTTAAGCACTCAGCCGGCAGCCCTTGCTGTGAAACAGTGAAGAACCCACACACCCTGCAGCTGCACATTCTCCTCCTGCTTCCGCAGGCATTCAGCAATTTGCTGGGCAATCAAGATCGTAACCACAGATAGCCTCTCTGCTCATGATAAACTGCTGCTGGGTAAAGTCCCTACTGTACGCAGGGCCCAAGTTACCCGTGGGGTAGTTCACATCTTATGGAAGTGCTTGCACTAACATCGCTATTTCAGAAACAGAGGCAGTGCGTGACTGACATCCACCACCTCACAGCACCTCTGGAGAGGCACAGGGCATGCTGCAGACACTCTGTCTTTCTGTTCTAGGATGTGTCTCATTCTAAATATCAAGCTTTTATTTTTTTTCCCCCTCTAGGAATTCAAGTTTTCTCTTCAACGTTATTTCAACGCAGCATTGTGTGAGAAGGATGGAGCCAGTACGTGGGGAGAAACTCTCCAAGGGAGGAAGAGGTCAAGCTAAAGAGGAAAAATAATGATCTCTTCCTAACATTTCAGCTTTAAAAGAACACAGGCAACAAATGGTCTCAAAGACAAGCCAGCACAAAGCACAGCTGATCATCAGGTTCCCTTCCAAGGTTCAAAGAACAAAGCGCTCAGAGAAGGAAGGGGAAGGAAAAAAATGTACCAATTTGTTTTTCTTTCCTGACAGTATTCCTTCTCAAAGATACCAACCCAATTTTCAGTCCCTTTCCATCCTGTCCTGACCCCTGTGGCATCCCCCAGCTCCATCTGACATGACTACTGAGAAGACAGACCCTACAGGGCTGATTATGGGGTTAATGCTCCACTGCAATGCATGGGAAAATCACCCCCTCTCAGCTATTGTTTCAGGCTTGCTACAGACTCAATCAGATGTTACTGGCCTACTTATGCTCTCCTCATATTTGCAAGTTTCCTCTGCAGCTACAATGGTTAGAAACATTCTCTGAGGTTTCAGTTTCTTCCTGGTTTTAATTAAAGTTCAGATTCTTAGGTACTCACATAAGTCTGGGAACTTGGCCCCTGGAGCTTTTTTGATCCTGTCCTGTTTGTAATCATGTTTTAACCACATAAACCACTTTAAAAAGTTTGTAGGGCTTTTTATATTCATAGGAGTCAATAAACAACCGTGTGTTGTTTCTGAAATTAGGATAACTGCTCTGCATGGGAAGGATAATAAATCACATCTGTGAAGCCATCCTTCCTGCTTCCATCACACATCTGGTCAAGCACTCTCACTAGCTGCAAAGGCAGCTCCTCTTTGCACAGCTTCTGTTAGCCATCAGTCTGCATCTCCATCTTTCTCCTTTCTGCCCTCACCCCCAGCCAGCACCGGGGAGCATTCCAGCCCTTCCTGAACCCACAGGTGCCTTAGGCTGTATGGTAACAGCACACATCTCAGGGATGCAGTACTAATAGGAGATGGAGAACAATGGTGCCCCATCAGCTTCCCCCACCTCAGCCTAGATTGGTTTGACAGAGCATTTACATGCAGAAGGCAGCCAGGCCTTCCCATGTCGTCTCCTCTGAGGGGGAGCATAAAGAATTCATCTCAAAATCAACGACATCTCTGAATCTTGAGTGAGCTTTCAGCAGTAAAGAGTTACAGTCTAAGCTGTCCCCCTCCTGTTACCAACTAGTCTGAGAGTCACAAGGTCAGCACGCTGATCTGTTCTGCTGAACAGAACAACAACAGTTCCCAGGCAGCGAAGAACATGGCTGTGATACAATGGACGGGGCCAAGCAAGAGGCTGGTATTGTTAAGTGGCCCTTTTTGTCTGGTTTGAAGGTGCGGACACCAAAGGGTCAGGACTTCCAACTAAGGCAGATCCAATGCCAATTTGGTGTAAGGCAAATGCAGTAGTACAGCTGCCAGCTCATTTTAACCAGCTCATTCTATATCATGTCACACACGCACACTTTCTCACTCTCTCCATCTCCCTCTCTCTCTCTAAGGGACAGGTTGTGGATGATGCTTATTGCAAGTGACATTTCTGAATGCGTGTACAACAAAGGACTGAATATTACAGTTATCTATGAACATAGTAGAGAAGAATAGTCCAGTGAGAGCTTTAAAACACATGATTATGTCTGGAAAACCTGAGAGGCAGGCGACACAGCTGACCAGCACTGCCCAACCCTGCTGCACTGCTCCAGAAAACACCTGGTCACCACTCTCCAGGTTCTCTGAAATGGATCCAGAGCTATGTGGAACAGACTTGCAAGCAGAATTTGTTCTCATCTCTGTTTTTTGCATTTAACATCCATTCTATCTGACTCCTTCCTTCACGAAGACTCAATAAATATATCAGGGACGCGACTTCTTATGCTCTTAGGGAGAATCTACATTTTAGATTTCTGGTTTTTTTTTTGTACCCTAGACTCTGTGCCTTTATGTGGCAAGTCATGCAGAGTGCGTGCATCCCCACAGGGCTGAGCTGTAGCAGAAAAGCAAGTATTTCAGATCTAAATCATTTTGAACACAAGGGGCCCAATTCTTCCCTCCACGTAGGCTGGCAGAGCCAAAGGTAGAGGATGACCCACTTCTGCTTTCTGCATCTGAATCTCCCACTAAAGACATTGAGCATGAAATCCTGTCCTTGCTGATGTCTCTGGGTGTTCAGGCATTGATTTGGTGGGACCTGGGTCCTAACTGGGTATATGGGAAGATACCAAATGCAGGAGAATGAGATATTCTCTCTCCCCCAGCCAGCCTGCTTTGCTGGTAGCAGTGCAAAACAAGGCATATCGTGTGACAGATGCATTGCAAACATCAGTCACAAATGAAATACTCAGGTTTTTCCAACAATAGCCTTACCACCTGCACTCCTCAACAACAAAAACAAACATAAAAAAACCCACTCCCACAACCGTAAGTTGGGGGGGGAAGAAAAAGTTCATAACCATTTTGAGTTATTACCCAGGAGCTCCAACTTTGTCCACGTAACTTTCACAGCTCTACTTAGTTTGCTATTTGCTGGATTATGGGGTTTTTATGTATTTATTTTAACATCATACCTGCAGACACGTTAACTTCTGCTCCTTTCCAAGTCTCCTGAGTTGGACTCATTGTTTCTCAAATCACAGCCCACTAATCAAAACACAGCTCCTCCGCCTTGTCCATATCTCTCTGGCTGCAGACTACCACACGTCTCCTTCCCCACCTATGATCAGGACACTGCACAATGAAAGCTGACATCTATATGTTGGCTTAAAAACATTCTACTTGAGGTCCTGAGAGGACATTCCTTCTTTCCACCACCTTGTCTTGCACAGAAGCTCAGATTTAACTCTTCTCTTTGAAAAGAATATAAACAGAAATGTTTCTGTAGGCATGTAAGCCTTACTGGTGGATACCTGGCCACCCCACCAAAATCAACTTACCTGTCTAGCTATGAAAAAATGTTTCTCCAGCTCTTCCACCAGAGCACTTAAAATCACCATCCTGCATTGGCGTGATTTGCAAACTACTTGCAGATCAGCATAAGCTCACTCTTCATAGTTAAAGCAATGACCTGATTCTCAGGTAGCACAGGGTCACTGCACACATCTGGCACAGATTTCTCCTATGAGACAAGCTGTCTCTTTACAGCTCTGTTCCTTCTCTATGAACGTGCAGACCTCTGAAATCAGGTGCATGCAATCCTACATCTTGGGACTGTGATGAAAGCAGGAGTCTCATCATGAGAAAGCTCCACTGTTTCTGATTTTATGACAGACGTACCCAAGAAAAACACACCTTCCCTTCCTCTGGCAGCTCAAGCCCACATCATGCCAGCTTACTGCACTGGGGCTATCATCTCGTAGGCAGGCAGAGATTCAGGACAAAATGTAGCCCTGGAATACAAAACAGGACACAAACAACCAACTACCACACATCAACCAGCACATAGGGTTTGATCTATCTCATACAAGTAAAAGCGTATTTATTTTTTCCATCTTTGTCTCTTTAGCACTGTGTGCAGCTGGGGTGTACAGCAGCTGCAACACTGGTTTCAAGAGCCCCTACTGCTTCCACATCTGGGGAATGGTATTGCTGCAAGAGACAACACTCCTGTGGGGCCAGAGGTGAACAGCTCAAAGGCCACGGGTTGGTCACCCTCCACCTATGTGTCCGTAGCTGAGCTATTACTGAAGGATAAATAAAGCTGAGCTCTGCTGTTCAGGGACATCATACAGGTCTGTGCACAACCCTGGCCTCACACAGAGATTTATTTGAATCAGGAGCACCAAGGCAATTCATTCTCTAAATAGCCTCATTCCTTGCTCTGTGTGCTCGCTACCCACGGAGCCCAGCTATGCTTTAGTTCCCCTCCTTCTCTCTGTGCTTTTCTGCAGTGTATATCTGCTAAATATAATCTGACAGCTTACTTACTCAGGTCCACAGCCTCAACACCCATGCAATGCTTCTATGTGCCAGAAGCTCTATCTTACAAGTCAAGCTGTAGTCTCCCTCCCACCTCATCTTGCATGAGAAATGAGCACATCCTCACGTCCTCTCCATTTTCAAACGCATCTCTCTTGTCCAAAGGGGGTCACACAGCCATTTGGGTAGCATCCCTCTCAACTACATAACAGCCTCAGAGCTACACATCCAAAAATTAATTCTTCTGGTTGTTTTGCAAATGCCAGCCAGTCCCCAGCTCGAATCGGTCTGTCTGCTTCCACTAGTACTAGTTTTGGCTTAATTCTATGTCTCCTTGAAACCATCACGCAGGTACGACTTCAGTGCATTAGGCTGCTCCCACAATTTCCTGCCCCGACAGCTTCAAAAGGTGCCACGTTCCTCCAGTGTACATCCACTGAAATGCCTGCCTTGTAGCAGTATTACACAACCAAACCTCAGGGGCCTATTATTTATTCTAGAAAAATCTGGTCCTCGGTAACATCTCCAGTCAACGGGCTCATTTAGCCACCTGGTAGCTGTGCTCCTTGATCCAGGAATCCAGAGCTCATTAGTGAGTACTGAGTGTTGTTTAAGCATACACACTGCTAGGATAAAGAGATTGATTCGGGGCTCAGACTGGCTATCATTTCCACCATGTAGGAAGGGGAGGAGAGGAGCGCACACACACAGCTGGTGTACTTTTGCCCCTCTACTGCCAGTTTGATTTTTCAAGCTCTTTTATATACACACACACAAAAAAACAGAACAGAGAAATCCTTATCTTAAAGAATTGTCTGGGAGCTTGGTGAGTTCAGCAGCTCTTAGGATAAAATGCCTGCAGTCGCCTTCTTCCCCCCCCACCTCCTCAGGTACCAGCAGTATTTCTCACTGCTTTCCATTAACTCCCTTTATTATCGGAACGTCTGCCCACGTGAGTAATTGAGTGAGTCACATCAGCAAAAGACATGGTGGAGTTTTATGAGGGAGCTGCACTCTCACCTTTTTTTTTTTTCAAGTCACGGTTTAATTTACAGAATGAGGATTTTGAGCTGTGATGACAATTTTGAGACCAGCGCAGCAGTGGGAGAAAGACACAGAGAGGTGATAAGGATTTCCAGTTCTTGAGGGTAACTGAGAAAATGTGATTGCTCGGCTCAGTTTACCACACTGGAATGGTACAGCTGTAAAACATATAAAGGCTAACACAGGATGTAAGTTTGCAGTATTTTTACCTTTACTGTGCAAAAGTCACCATCAAGCTTCCTTAAGCACAAAAGAGGTTCACTATGAACTACGGCATCTACAGCAATCAGCCTTACCTAGCTATCGCTGCTATGCAGCTATTGGGATACAAAACCAGAGGCCTGATCCAGCAACCCCTACATATCATTTCCTTTTTTTCTTTGCATTGCAGCTATACTGGATGTGCAGAGACTTCTAGGCACTTAGTCAGGTAGGCGCTTAATGGGGTATTCAAAATTCAAACACCTAAACAATGTCAAGAACTTGGTTTGTAAAAGCCACAGCTATATGCTACGCTAACATATGAATAGTCAGTGGCACTCAGTGCAATCACACAGCATAAATAACAGTCACAGTCATACAAAGGTTTGCAGGCACGGGCCCACGCCTGAGGTTAATTTAGAGCGGATAGCTAGCAAGCAGGGAGTTTGCTCCTTCCTTTTACAAGGATAGCACAAAACCAAGGCAAATCTACAAATTTAATATGAATTCTGCACGGTAGAAACGCTAAGTGCTCCAAACACTTTCTGTTAGCAAATACCCTGCTCACCAGTGAACGTGGGGCAGCTGTAACCATTGGTTCAGCTGCTTTTTCACAATATGCAATGGTGTATTCTTGCAGGCATCCCTGTCCGCTCCCATTAACTCACATGCTTCATTCTTCTCCCAAGGCACCTTTCCTCCACTCAGACTCCTGGAAGAGCTTGCAAAAGCAGAACAGCCACATCAGAGTCAGGATGTGGTCAGAAGCTAATCTGCCACACAGTGGGCAACCAACCACCTTTCTCCCCAAGCACAAGCAACCAGCCTGCCTGAAGGAAGGGCTTTTTGTCCTGGAAACTCTATTTGCAGGGCTTAGAGCTACGTGCGGATGCTCATAAGCGGTGCAACAGGGGAACAGCTCCATGGCACAGCAGCAATCCATTTACAGCCATCTACTGCCCATGGTGTCCTGAAACCCATTTCTGTAATAGGCTAACTTACAAGCACCTGAGGATCGAGTAAGAGTCAGCTTGTGACACACTGAATGCCGAAGGTTGCCGAGCAGGGACTGAAGTTGCTGCACTTCTGTTATTTAGATATTCCAGAGTTGCTGCATCTTCCAGGGTTCAGCTGTAAGGCAAACGTGTGGGACAAGAGCATCAGTGGGTAGCGCAAAAGGCACAGCGGCCTTAACTGAAGGGAAGGAATAAGCATGATATATTTAATCAATAACTCGCAGCTCATAAGCCCTGCATCAGCAAGTCAGGTGCTTTTCAGTCCAAGAAACCACAAATGCATTGTCATGTTAGTGCTGGCATCAGGGCACGAATGTTAGTCCCAGAGTTGAAAATAATTCATCTGGTAGCACTGAACTCCAATAGAGAATCCAAGAGTGATAAAATTCAGATTTTTCCACGCTGCCCATTAGGCTTTATCAAAGAAGATGTAGGGACGTTGATAAGTTGCCTTACCTAGATCTGAGTTTATTCCGTATCAAGGTCTCAGCCAAAATAAAACAAGACTATGAGGTGCTGATTTCCACAGTCTGACAATATGAACTTTGCTTTTTCAGACACCCTTATTTGCTTCCCCTAGCTCACCTCAAAACATAAGCGCCCAAATATGATTTACTGCTTTTCTCTTTAGCGCTGTTTCCTCGATTCATGGCCCAGGGATATTGGGATAGAGCCTGAAAAGCTAACAGCACCCTCTCTTTATGTACAACTATTCTTTTCCACCCAGCCACCCCTCCCCGAGACTGCTGAACACAAATAGCTTGTAGGAATCATTTAGTCTGTAGCTGAAGCACAGACCCTGAGCCAGCAGATATATAACGCTGTAGGAGCATCCGTTCGATCCGTTAAATTAAAGAACCGAATCCAGCCAACAGCTATGCCCAGCAAGCTCTGGCTTTTCAGAGAGGCCACCCAGGGCCTTTTGCCGTAAAAGTCTGAAAGGGAAGATGATCATTTTACCCTTGCTGCAGTGTCTGAGTCATTACTGAGTTGGAAGTGACTGGTAAAAAAAAAAAAAAAAAAGAAAAGCCTTTTTTTGGTGAGATGAGAAAGTTGGCAGCCAAGCAGGCACAGCACTGGCTGTCTCACTGCCAGGACTGTGACAGAGCTGACCTGCCCGGGTGCCAGCAGGGAGGTGAGAGCACAGCGTGTCAGTGCCCACAAGGAGCTCAGCTATGCGGAGATGGGAGAAGAAAAGCTTGGAGGGGCAGCCCCAGCACTGATAATCAATAAACAGTGCAAACATGTATTGCCTAATAGTGTCATAGGAACATCTGCTGCTTACCTGCATTCACTGTCATTACCGCAGACGAGGCACTCACCAGGGACACACTGCCTCTGGCTCCTCTGCATTCAGTTCTACTACATCCCTTTGTCTTTGGCCAAGACCTCTATCACCTTATCATCGCCATCACTGAGCTGAGAGTCATCGACATAGATCCTGCTCTGAATTACACTGGATTTAACCCGGAATTTGTCCTTGTGGCTTCTTACTGGCCTAGCACTGATCTAATTAAATTACCTTTCCTATTAAAGAGATGATCAAACGCTTGGGCCAGAGTTGTCACTGCAAATACAGAACTTTGACCAATTCTTCTCGCCTCTTGGAAAGACTTCTCTTTAACAGGAGCATTAACACCAGAGCAATTACATATACTTCATTTATCTTGGGACCAGGATCCTCTGTAAAAGAAGGAATGGCCTGAAAAGTACGGGAAAAGATTCTTTACGCTCCACCCTCCTCCAAATCTTTTTGTGGGAAACTCAACTGTGTTTTGAATGCTAAAATTCACAGATTTAAAAATACTTATTTTCAAGGAATGTTGCCATGGAAACCCTTATCTTCTCTCCTTCCCCACCCTCCATATGTGAGGAACATTTTCATCATCTTTTTTTTCCCCTGTGTGTGGTAGTTCCTCTTCTCCGTCTGCTGCCACCAAAAACCTGGCATTGAATCTTAAGAGGTGTCAAACAGGCCTTTTGTTCAGTTGAAGACTGATTGCTAAAAAACAGTCCTGAGCTCAACTACAGAGAGATGCCAAAGCGGGCGCACATTCTCATGCTACAGAAAAAGATGGCAGAAGTATTTTCCAGCAATGTTCTGCTTCAGACAAGTGGAAAGTAGCAACGAGCTGCCACCGTAACTACAGCAGTTTCACTTCTTGGTGGCATGACCCACTAGTGACGAACATTTGCGTTCTCTTCACAGATCTTTTTTCTCCTTTCCTCTCACTCTTGATAAAATGGGTATGGAAATGGGTGAAGTCCTGTATGCTCTAAGTTCTTTCATCAAAGTACTGCTCTACCCACTTCCATTTGCCCTACAAAAGGATCCAAGCACACAAAGTAAGCCAGTAATCCGCAGACTTCACTCTGCTGACCAGGATACATCCATATCCAAGGGTGCCTGCCAGGAAGCCCTTCCCGTAGCAAGAGTAGCAACTTTGGGAAGGTCGGCCATGGCCCTAGTGAGAGGCGAGACCTCCTGTTTTCAGTGAGAACGCACACAGCACCTGAGATAGTAGGATGGCAACACCAGGAAACTGTGGGTCAAGTAGTACCAAAATGTTGATGAATTAACTACACAGTGAGAAAGATATGCAGTTTCCCCATTTTTGCATTGCCAGCATCCCCTGGTTCATGTAATCGGCTAATGGGGGAGCTGGCAAAAGAGCAGCTCCAAGCTACTTTAAATCAGCAAAAGTCCACTCTGTCCAACAACCAACACATTTGCAGCAAACAGGACAGAAGTTGCAAAGACCACCCTTTCCATTCAATGGCAGAAAATAAAATGTACAGCCCTCAGCCCTGCACTGCATGCCACTGCCATTACCAGCAAGTCCTTAAAATGCTGGGAAAAGGAGACAGATATTACTACTTTGCAATAACAGCTCTACATGCAGCCCAGGTTAATTAAAACCTAGACGTAACGCCACTCATGGTTATTTTGGAGGCAGTGGGAGGCTAGCTCAACAAGCTGTCTACTCCACAAAGTTAGGTTAACTGTTAAACCAGTTGCCACCAAGATGAGGGGCAGAAATATACACCTTTGTTAGCCACCACAAGAGTCAATTTGCAATGGCCTGACTGCTCCCAGCACCTGTGCTGGCTGCCTGCTTCTGATAGCAGCAGGTTGCACAGGCACTGAGATATATTTAGCCTCTTGCCTTCCATTAATTTGCAGCCTTCTGTTAAAGCTTGTTCTGCAGTAATAGTCCAAGGAATGAAATAACAGCTTTGCTGTATGCTCTTCAAAACCACCCAGTGGAAGTTGTGAAGTAGCTTTCTGGTGTAGGGATATGAAGCATAAAAAGCAATAGTTCCCTGTATTATATATGTATGTACACACATTATAAATTTCTGTTGAGATTTCAAACCCCGATTCCTGACAAATGAAGTTAATTTGATCCAAAGGCTCAGAAGTTACCTCTTGTAAGAGGAGGAGAAAGGGAGAAAATGGTCAGATGTAAGGGGGGTGAGAGGCAAACTGGCTACATCTTCCTTAGAAAATGAGGCCAAAAAAGTACCACCTGACAGTGTGGGTAGTAGGGGAGAAATGGAAGTAAACCAGTACTTCAAGCTTCCAGCTGGAACATACTAAAACTCCATGAGAAAGTTCTGATCCATGAACATTCCCATAGGAAGAAGGGGCTTTGTTGTACAAGAGGAGGAGTTTGGCTGATCAGCAGTGCATTGTATCTTGAGAATTAGGCTGGTGGAAATTATTGCCACAAAGAGTGGAATGGAAACTTACAGACTGCAGCAAACAATGTGGCCATGTCCTTGGTGTCACTCTGAGCAATGAATAAGGAATGTCTGAGAGATCCTCACTTCTCTCCTCCCTCTCAAAGCTCAAAACGTAACCTGAAATGATGAGTCAGGGCCTTTTCTCGACTGCAGCAGTTTTGAGCAAATACAAACTGATCACTGGCCTTGTCCAGCACTTTGAGCCACGTTCTTCTCTCCTATCAGCCACAGACTCCTGTAGCATGTTTGGTAACATGGCCCAGACTGAGAGTGCTGTCTTATAGGATGCAATACCTGTATAGACTGAAAATTCTTAACAAATTACATGGAATTATTCCCTTTTATTCCTGCAACTGCTGCAAGGCAGATGGCCCATATAGCTCCAGAAAGGCAGAGGAATACTGTTAAGGAAGTATGAACCATTACTCCTGGGAAGCTTTTTTGGTGTCTGAAAGCTTCACTCCCTACCAGATGGCTCTACAAAAGCAGACCTTGGCTGCTCAACTGTATGACCAAGTCAGCTATTTCTAGCCTGGTTCTTAGCAGGGCAGTGCTATTCTACCATTATTTTCCTCTCCATTTTGTGTCCTCTGTGCACCAGGGATGCTTTAAAGTAAAATCCTTTATCACGCAGATTTCTCCACGAGGCTTAGAAAACATCTGCAACGTTCAAGAAAAGTAGGCATTTTTGCATAAGCAGTGAAGCAAAGGCTAACACGAATTGCCATCTGGGGACATGACCAACCTTCAGTTAAATGGAGGTCAGATTAGCAAGAGCTTTCTTGCAGTTCGTTACAAAAATCAATGCAAGACAGGCAGCAAGATGAACTGCACAGCCCTCCTTTTTCTGCCCAGCAGACAAAAAAAAACAGAACAGCATCTCTGTCCTACCGTTCCCCCAACACACACTGCACTGCGGGGGGAGAATCTGAATCTCCGTGGCTCCACCAAAAGCAGAGCTGACATATTAAACCCAAAAGCAGCATTTTCTTTGTCTGGTGCCCACAGAGGCTGGCATCAGATGTTAACCCTTCAAGAGCTGACAGAACTGCATTCAGAACAGCACTTGGCAGCAATTCAACAGCCAGAACATTTTTGTGAGAGCAGATTTCCTGACCCGGAAGAGCCAGAGAAAGGAACAGTGTCTGCAGTTGGGAATTGCACTGGGAATTGCAACTACCCAGATAAATAAAACATACATGTCCCTACGAGAAGTGTCCCCTGTTTGCTTAGGCAGTAGAAAGCAGCTCTAATGGAAGCTACACATCCCTGAACCTCCCTGTGGGGTGCATCAGTAGCTGTGTGCAAAACAGCTCAGGCATATGCAGCTGCAGGCTTAGTAACAATTCACCTACACAACACTGCATTTGGGTGGGGAGGGTGCTAACGTAAAAGTTACCTTTATGGGGAAAAGATCAAGATCAAATAAAGGGTGATCCTATATAAAATGGGAAGTAGAAGAAACATAACGTGAATAGGTCAGATAGCAATACTAGTACTGAGATAAAATGGGTGAGAGGACCCTGCCTTGCAAGCCATTCAGCAGGGTGCTCAAAAACCTGTCAAGGGCTGGCCTATTACAGCCAGGAGAGAAAGAAAGAAGCAGGGAAAAGCACGTGAATGAGTGGCATGTGATGCTGCTTTGGCTGGCACTTGTTCTGGAGGAGGAGGAAGGTTCTTTGAAAGGCTTTTAACTTATTAAGCACAACATTAATTCAGAGCCCTATAAAATCAGCACTCTCCCTTTCCAGTACTTGCATGACCAATCTCATTGCTGACCGAGTGATGAATGAATTGCAAGCACCTGTCATCAATTTCTGATGCTGATTAGATTAGACACTGCTCTTCGAACTGTCAGGATGGAGAATCCCTTTCTCAGGGCTTTGTTCTGTGGTTTTATTTCATTTCATTACATTATTACTAATGCTTCTGCTTTCTCAGGGGCCAAACCAATTTTATTCCTCCTCATTTACTAGCATTTTGCAGCCATCCATCCTCTTGCAATCCTACAGCATAGGAAGATTACATATGCAGCATGAGACCCGATGGTGCAATTCCCACCCCACTTTCTTTTTCTCTCACACACACTCACGCACACTTCCCACAAGATGTATCTGCTCTTCTTGACAGTTATAGCTATAGCTCAAGGGAAGGAAAGACACTCTCAATAAAAATACCTATATAGAGAGAAAGATTTTGTCCTTCTGCCTTCAAGGTCTTACCTACTTGGGATCCACGAAGAAGCATGCCCTGCGGCACAGTCTCTTACCCAGATCTGCCTGCTATTGGGAAGGGGCTGGACTAAGCAGGGGCCCAGCCTTTGACTAGCTGGCACTGAACAGTTCACAGATAGACCACTGCTTGGTTTTGCTGCTTCCTTTGCAATCCTTTGGGCAAAAAGTGTAAAAAAAACATACAGATTACATTTACTTTAATACAACTATTGGTTGAATTAGAAAAAATTACCCAAGAAGGGTATGCAGTTAATAATGTGGAAGGTAATAAAATCTGCGTGGAAAATTCCTTGGCTGAGTCACTGTGTTGCCAGCATGATTCTTTCTAAAACACTCGCCCAGAACTTCACTGCTGGCACTTTCAGACCCTTGTTTTGCTTGTTCTTAGCTTCTCTTAGACACTGTTATCCAGGCTTCCTCCTTCGGTGAGGTTACCAGCTCATATTTGGTATCCATGACTTGTCCTTTAACTGGGTGAAGGTACAATTTTCTTACCAGGATACTCAACAGAACTGTAGCCACCATATAGGCAAACCTGAGGAAGGAGGCAGGAAAAGAGAATAAAAACCTCGCTATGAAGTAAATCTGCCAAAAAACAACTGCCAGTTTGGACTGGAATAGGCTGAAACAACCTCCTTTTCTCTCTACCACAGAAACACACAACAACCTGCTTTCTAATGCTCACCTCAACTCCGGGCACTCCTGGCTTCCTGAAAAACCCAACAAGGAGAAGTTTGTCATGGCTGAATCTTCACTGAATCTCTCTGGGTCAAATCTATGAAAGACAAAACACAATGAGTGCGCACAGAATCCTTCCTCTGGATGTGTGGTCACACACACACCAGCGTAAGAAACTGGTAATGGCGCAACCGCAAAAAGCATCAACCTTCTCTCTAAATTACGCTGGGTAATTCCACACAGGTATAGGAAGGAGACTGTGCATCCACTCCATCTATGTTCTCCATTGGTCAGCTGTGTCCCACTTTGGTCAAAATGCTTAATAACTGAGTGTGATACAGGGCTGGAACTAGTACGCTTTACCTCTTAGCAGTGGGTATTTAGCTTGAGTACACAGCTGAGCTGATGCTGCTACACGCCCTCCATTTCCCTCCAGGGCGCACACAATCTGATTTGTCTCCTCTCTCTGTCCCACCAGTCTCCCTGCATCCCTCCCCCTCTCACACCTCCAAAAATATTTTCCTTTTTTTCCTTGCCCCTCGCCCTTCTCTTGAAGCAGTTGGTGTGTGTGTGTGTATATGCTGGGGGAGGGAAGCTGGTGACTCATTCAAGTGAGAAAAGTAGCTTCCAGCATTAGTATGGTGGAGGCTGTAAGAAAACTATTATCTGGGGTTTGCACAAGTTTAAACAAGGTTCCCATAATCAACTAACCAAAAGGAGGTTAATAAAATACCATTCAATTGAAATGTAAGTTATTACAGAAAAAAAATAATGATAAAAAACAAACAGGAAACATAATGGATTGAAGGCAGTCAGTCCTCTTTCATTTTCTGCTAAATATTTCTGCTTGTACTTCAAGCCTTTGGCTTCTTGTATAAACATCCAAGCTCTGCTTCTTCTACACTGAAAAAGGCATGTGGGTGCTGACCCTCAGTTAGAGCAACATCACATTTACATTTCCCCTCAAGTTACAAATCACATATACTGAAATAGGGAAGAAATCACAGCTGTTCAGCCAAGCAAAAAAAAAAAGGAAAGGCAAACAAATACAGAGGTTATATATAAGGTAGATAGGTGAAAGGACTGCAAAGCACAGATCTCCTATCTTTGTCACATAACCACAATCACAACCTCAACTCTCCTTCTCCTTGGAATAAACACACTGTTCATAGCAGTCCTCACCTTTCTTTAAATGCAGTCCCAGTGAAGCCCTTCTAAGCGCAGTGCGTGCCCCACCCTACTGGGCAATCCCTGCCAAGATGCTCATAGGTCGGATCATCAATGCCCGACTCCTTTGAAAGAGCCTGCAGGAGAGAACAAGCTCTGTTCTAAGGGCTTTCTTCCTTCTCCTAGATTTCAGCCGCCTCTTTTCTCTCTCTCTAGAATAACTGACCCACATTTTTTTTTCCAGCCTAAGTAAAGTAAATGAAACTAACGTTAATACTTGCCACCCAGAGGCCACAGTAAGCTACAGATTTTGTTGTTTTTTAACTTCCAGTATACTAGCCTGGATCCAGTTTTGTTTCCACAGACAAAGTAATGAGAAAGCATTTCCTTCCCTCTGAAAACACAAAACTTCTGTCAGACATTTCCTCCCTTGCATCACTGTTTCATGCCGACAGTGATTCCAAAACCATCCAAATCTTAATCTCTCTCATTCACAGAAAACATTAAGATGAATTTACCAGTATTTGCCAAAGCAGTTTGTGTGGAAACAAACAAACAAACCTGTAAATCTCTAACATATGCACATACAAAAAGTCTAGGAGGATCATGACTTGAACTGTCCCAAACTCCTGCCCAAGGAGACAAGGTTCTTCACAAATCCAGTTTGTTATGGACTCCCTCTCACCTCCAAAATCTGCTTAACACAGGCACTGCAGCAAAGAAGGCTGTGCATGGAAATAAGATCTAAAGAATACTAATATAAAAAAAGGCAAAGGAATTTATTTGGAGAAGAATAAAGGTATTGATTCTACATACTTGTAAGGTGATGGCCAAGATGAACTATCCTGCAGCATCACACCAAGAGCATAAAGTACAAGTGTCTGCAAAGAAAATGAGGATATGTATGTCAGACCAGAAAACACACAATTTAAGCTACATCTGGACAGCTCTGCAGGACGATGACTATTCTGTGGACCGCTCATTTTAACAGGTCATTCTAAAACATCGTATGTTACATTCACCTACAGATTTCTCCAATGAAATGCTCACATGAGGATTTTAACTTATTAAGACCCATGCTGCAAATCTTGGTGATTAGAGAGGGCCAGATCCCATTCCTCTACACTTACTACTATGTATGTGTATGCTTCTTTACTCTCTGCAATGGAAGGTACCACTCTCATGTGGGAAATACAGGTGATATGATTAGGCCTGAAACTATGCTCTTGTTTGCACAGTTGAGACCACAAACCTCTTCAAAAGATGATTAATTCCCAGTGGACTCAGAACCAGAAGCCAAACTGCTCAGGAAGAGAGCACGAATTCCCAGAGCCTATCCCATAGAGGAACTGCACGGCAAACTTTGACTGAATAGTACTTTCAGATGACAGAGCAGCTGTTCAGGTTAAACATGTGTCACAAGAAATCATCTTCCACCCTCACCCCTCTGGAGAAAGAAGCACGATGAAGAGGAAACAGGAAATTTCCCTTCAGGAAAGCAGGGTGGCTTAGCACTCCTGGTACTGCCCTACCTCTTTGGGGACAGTATGTTGGTCGACTCTGCCCTCCAGCTCCTGCAGCTGTGCAGCAATGGGAGTAAGCTTTGCTGTTCGCACTGTCTCGCACAGAACTTGTCGACAGTATCTGCAATCAATAAGGCTTGGTCAATTTAACCCTTTCAGAAAGAAGCTTGTTCATGTCCTTAAGATAGGAAAGGAGAGCTTGGTCATCTGCTGCCCTCCAGGGCCCCAATCCATCCCTGGAGCTGTCTGCAGCCATGCTGAGGAGCCTTTTGGTTTTTTTTTAATCTGACAAAGAGTCCCAGCAGCTTTTCAATAAGCATTAAATCTCATTATCAATTCATCAAAATCTCTCTCATTCCACCTCTTCCAGACCTTAAATCAAACTAACCCAGCTAGAAAGGGTAAACACACCATTCCTTTTCCTATACCTCACTCATACAGGAAGCAGCAGGAAACCCACGCTTATACTCCTTTACTGAAACCTTGGAATAAAGCATCTTAGAGTGGACATCACTTGTACGAAAAACGAATGTTATCAGTTCATCCATAAAAATACTAACTCTCATCCTTGTTCCACAGCCTGAAAGGTCCTAATGACTTTATTCCTGAAATCCTAAGCCTAGAGTTAATAAATAGCTAGCATATACAAACACTGTTTTTTCTTTTTCCCCTCTTTGTTTCTTTATACGTGGGAGGAAAGCCACTACTCTCTGTCCCACTCCATCTGCATGGCTTAATCAAGATCAGGAGTAAATCTCTGCTCCCATTCATGATTTTTGCAGCCCTATTCCATGCAAGGCTCACACCATGATTGCTGTGGACCCCAAAACCGAATATACATTCAATTTCACCAACCTGATCCCTTGAGATATAGAATAGGATGAAGAAGGTATTCTCAGTCTTTTATTCTGAATTACCACTCCTCCTTAAAGGACTTCAGTTCCATTGGTAGAGGCAAGATTCACTGGTGGCTGATTAGAGACACTTTCTGGGGCTCATCTTGGCACAGCGTGTTTTTCAAGCAGCTAGGGCACTGATTCTGTGCTCTCTTCCCCATCAATGAACCTCAAGGGCCTCCTATAGACACCCTGAAGAAAGCATTCCATTCCCCATTATCTGGAACCCTATAGTGGATCCTATTTCTGCTGCTAGTCACCCTGTGGTTTCATCACTTCCAAAAAATGTAGTAGCTTTTGAATGCTTTCTCCTGATCCAGCATAGGCCGGTATTCAGCCTCTGGCACATGAAGCCCCTGTTCCCACTTCACAAGAAAACCTCTCTCTGCGTTTCCTTACAAGGGACCCACCTGAGTTGCTCAATTTTTTCATGTGTAATTGGTCCCTTCCCCAGAACATGGTCCACCTCCTTGCAGAGATTCTGCTGTACATCTTCCGACGTCGTCAGGAAATAGACTGCCCAGGTACACACTGAGGAAGGAATCAAGACAATGATGGATCCAGCAAATTCAAACCTTTACTAACTGTATTCAGCCTTTTTGCTTCCTGTATTTGCAACATTATTTTTCTGACTCAAACAAGGGTGACCTCTGTTTTTGGTATATTGTACTGATATTCTACTCAGCGTCAGAAGCAGAGGTTGAACTCCAGTGTAACAAGAGACTCTGCAAGCTTAAATTCTCTTTCTAGTGCTATGAAGAGCTTAGGAAGCCATGTAGGAGACTGAGTCATTCCGTCTCGCAGCCCTGGGGAAGAGACCTCACAATCCAGCAAAGTAGCAATCAAAGCGTGCCTCTTTCCCAGCCCTGTGGTCCATGAAACAGCTGTAATGCTCTAGCAATCATCCATTCTGGAGAACCAGGGTTATCAGATCAATCAGCTGAAAGGCTGGTTTGTTCAAAGCACCAGAAAATTCCCTGTCTGGGTTCCTGACAGGTAGGGAGAAGAACAGTACGGCCTTCTGCAGCACATTGGCTGGCACTTGTCCCCTCTACATCCATCTTGTGAGGTACTCAGAAGATATCCTCAACAGCACATTGAGAAATAAACCTTGCCTAAGAAATAAGTGTGTAGGATGCAGTTTCTCTAAAGCTACAAGATTGTTCCTACCACTTCTGTCTATTTATGTGCGCTATCTGGCAACCCCTGAGGAGCCAAGCCCCTTCAAAACACTGTCTTCCTGGAATATTTGGAGAGGATAATCTTCAGGGATAGTGTTTATGTAGATGCCAAATTTATTTTCCACATCTTCCAATATCCAGTAGCACCAGAGAGGTTTCGTTTGAAGTCTCAGTCCCATTCACTGATATACAGTTCAAACCATCCTCACATTATAAGAGATTTTACACGGCTTCAGGTCATGTTTCCATCTACTTCCTTCTTTTCCAAAATCCTTAAAAAATCCCAAAGCAGCTCCTAGAGGAACTCTTCCCTATATAAAACACACCTATCCCCCAGAAATTCAAAGCAGCCACTCTCACCTCCGTGCTCTGCTCTAACTTCCTTCCCACATACCAGAAGCCGTTTTACATCACTATCTTTGAGGCTTGCAATTTTTGGTGCTCTTTCATCAAATTTAGCATCACTTGACTGGGGTTAAGGGTCCAAGCAAAAAGCAAAAGGTTCACCAAAAGGCTAAGAAGGTTGTCAAACACAGCTTCAACTCACTGGCTGTGATGCTGCATTGAGCGTGCTGTAAAACTACCTGCTTCTATACCTTTGTAGCTCAGGAGAGACAGAATGATGGATATCACTTTTTATGAGCCTAGATTAAGCCTCACATCATCACATTCAGTTTTAGCTGAATCTGAGGACAGAAAGTTATTTATGACCTGTACTTACAGTTAGCAGTAATAATGCATCCTGCCAAGGAGAAAATCATTGTATCTTCCAAAATCTAGGAAATAAAATCTAGTTCAGAGAATGAAGTCCATGAGATACAAAGATTAAAAAGAAGCAGCACATTCTCCACTCAAGCACATGAAATCTCCTTAGTGCAGAGAGCAGGAAATTCATCTATAAGACAGAACTCTCTTACAGAACTTCCACTGTAGCAGCACTTCAGACAAGCTTAATACTAACACACTCCTGGTTTATAAAAACAGCGGTGAAACAGTGGCAAGGAAGGCTACCAAGGTCTAATTCAATTAAGCATGGCAGGACTGGAAAAAGAGCCAGAGAGAACACTGCATTAGTTAGGAATCTGACCCAAATGCAAAAGCTTAGATTAACCAAAGGCGTTAAACCAACATATTAAGATGCCAATCTAGTAGAACTCCATTAGCGTGCGATGACATAACATCTGTACAAACCTGCTGGTCGCTAAGGTTCCCCTGTAGCAAGGTATCTATAAAGACATGCCTGTTGAATGATCTGCCTCGGCGTTCCTTTATGACTTTCCTTAAGGTAGATTCCATCTCTTTCAGAGCTTTGGAGAAAAAGAAATGATTATTTTAATCCTGGTCACTCTGAGAGCTGCAGAGAAGTGAATCCACCTCCCCAAACAGATTTTAGACAATTGTCCGTAGTGGATTCACATACAGAAGCAGCCTGTTACATGTTAGTGTTAAATATGGAAGGTGATTTCTCTAATTTAGATGAAAACGCAGGAATTAAATAATACCAGCTGCCTATAAAAAGCCAACTTTACAGGCATAACCAAGACGTGTACTCTGTGAGCTGAAATCACGTAAAGGAAGGGCAAACAATAATCAGTGTTGAACCATCACGTAATGTGTTTAACCAGCTCCCAAAATCAAAATGTTTGAGCCAGATAACACTACTTGAATTGCCCATGGAGTTACAATTACTCAACTGTTATGGCACCTCTGCTGAGTGATGGTCTCCCTCTTGCCAGGAGCTCTACAGAAATGATCTCAAAGGAAGATGGTGCTATAGAGTCTGCATAGACAGGGAGAGGAAAGTGGGGCAAGTGTGGGAGGATTTAGGCACAAAGGTTCCACTCATCTCAAGATATCTGGATGCCTAACTACTGATGGCTGTTGTGGGAACTAGGGGGAGTTAGGGACGTAGATGCTGCTGGCTGTCTGGCTTAAGTGGCTCAGTTCAGACAAATTCAGGATCTAGAACTAATTTATTAGTTTTACACAGAGGCTACTCTGGTTTAAAATCTTATTAGTCAATAATGAAAAGCTTTAACTATTAACTATGACAAAATGACACATCGGTCTTCACTAAGCACAGCTGCCTATCTACAAGAGATGTCAAAAGTCAAGAAGACACAGAACAGGTAGCAAGCACACAAAGACACTAGAACTACACCAACAATGGCCGGCTTGTCTCTGAACCACAATACAGCAATATCTTCTTCTGCAAGAGTAAAGAGGACACATCCGGTAGCTTATGGCACAACAACAAACTGCCAAAAATCCAAAACAGCTGGGCAAATCAAGTGCTTCCATATGCTAGATAATCCCTAAGCATTAATCAGAGTGGAGGAGTGAAGTGGTAGAGAGACTGGATTTAGGAAGAACCTACCATCTTCATACAGCTTCTTCCTAGTTGCGTTTTTGTCCAGGGACCCATCCAAGAAACCTTTCCCAATCTCTGACCAGATCTGAAAGAAGGACAGAGAGAAGAGCACTGTCACTCACCACAGGCAGGGACTCCTTCATTCTGCCCTATTCAGTGAAATGAAAACATTAAATAAAATGAAGTCTTCCTCTGGATATGAAACTAGTGTCCTCTTCAGAACACTATTCTAGTTCTTACATGTCTAACAGCTGAAACTGTTTTGAAATGAAAAACCTGCAATCACAACCATATGGGAAAAGGCGTAGCCATCCTGAGCAGGAGATCAAACTGTTTCTTTCCTACCATATCACCAACAGACTTAACATCCCCAAATGTGAACACAGCTTCAGATTTCCTCAGGTCTTCCCTCTCCACGGCACCACAGAGCCTTCAAAGGAACTCTGAAAATGCAAAGTTCCACTGGCCTTCCCCGTAGATTTTAACTGACTTAGATATCAAACACATCTCAATTGTCACTGGATCCCAATGCCTGCAGATTCTTTAGAAACACCTGGCCTAAGACTAAACGACAGTAAGACCAGTAGGATCTTTCTGATAGTTTTAGCTTCAGATAGTTGAGTCAACAGCCCTCAAAGCTTTTTAACATTAAGCTAACACTAAGCTTAAGTTCAGCAATAGCTTGTGCTGTCCCTTACTAAACTGTACATGCAGACACAAGCTGTTGGCTTCGAAAAATGGTACAGGAAACTTCCTGGCTCTTTGTGACACTTACTGCATCATGGTGCCTGCGGAATCGAATGACTTCCTGGTCATCTTCAAAGCTGCTGCCCATAGCTGTCTGCGTAACAGACTTCATGGCAAAGCCCAGCATATGCTGGCAGAGTGGTATGTGTTGAGCCTCAGGGAGGGAGAGCCATTTGGCTAGCAATTCTTCTGACAACTTAAGATGAAAGGAACCATTAGCCGACAGTAATATCAACAGCCTATTTATCAAACATACCCCAAACTGAAGGCATTCCCACCCTAAGTTCCTCAGATAGACCACACTTTCAAGGTCACGGTGTGCATTTCCATTTTTGAGGGTTTCCTTTCTCTGTTAAGTTGAACAGTAACATTCTGCCCCCATATATCCTGCCTGAGCCCATGGTTCGCCCAGAGTAAGACAGCCCTGTCCATCTCCTGTTCCCTCCGTCAGAGAAAATACCTTAAACACTTTAGAATGAGTAGCTCTGTATTGAGAAAATAAGACTGGATGCTGGACTGAATCAATAGAACAGTTCTCCACTTGTCTGTGGTCCCAACAGCTGGCTTGTTGCTCCTTCCTCCTATCTTGTAAAATAAATCCAGAAACCATATGCTCCAGGATCTTTAGCAGCATCTGATGTCTTGGCATAAAACATCACCAAGCCTAACTCCTTCTCTCAGCCCAGTGGAGCTAACAGGAACCAAACGCTCACACTGTGTTTGAACAGGCATAAGCTGTTCCCTGTCTCAGAAGTTTAAAATTCCAGTATTAATTTGAATGCAGCTTCTTTATCCTAGTAATCATTCTCATTAAACTTTCCTCCGTGAACTACATAGGGCTTCTCCTCTATAGAAGAGCAAGTTACCTTCTGGATGAGCGCTAAGTTACTTTGCAAGGACTTTGACACACCACTTTCATATAGCTTTCTTCTCAGGTGGCTTTCTCCTGCATCCCCATTCAGGCTGGACTGGTACCTCAAGAAGGATTTCAACATCATCTCAAAGGGATCCGCTGAAAATAAACAAAGAAAACATCATTCGGAAGTCTCTTCTGCACAGGCACAAGGAAAACAGCCACCTCTTTGATAGGGTGCTGCTCCTTCTGGGAAGTGAGCAAGGCATGGCTCCTTCACCAGGAATGATCTCTTTGAGGTGTTAAGTTTCTCTTGGTCCACATGGATTAGGATGTCATAAAGATTCTTTCCTGTGGCAGGGTAGCATGCTGTGCTCCTTGGTCTACCCTCCATCTTCCATATCCATGGTTTGCTTCATTTAGATCTTTTACCCCAAATTTCATCAGCAGGGCCTCTACGTAATTAATATGGTGAAGTATATTAAGAATCAATGCAAAACTGTGCAATTGAGCACAGCCTACTACATGCTTTTCTGCTCCTGTAAACCTTTCTGTGAGTCTCATCGAACCAGCAGTATCTCTAAGCAGCTATTTGAAAGGAGCACACTGAGAGTTTCAAGCAAGAGATTTCCAATGTTTATCACAGTCTGTTATTTTTCCCAGATGGAGCGAAACCTCCAAGGCATCACAAAACATCAGGGCTGGGCTAGACATACACGAACCTTCCCTGCGCCAGGGAAGGTTCAGGCTGGATGTTAGGAAATATTACTTCTCTGAAAGGGTGGTCAGGCACTGGAATGGGCTGCCCAGGGAGGTGGTGGAGTCACCGACCCTGGAGGTTTTCAAAGAGCATTTGGACGTTGTGTTGAGGGACATGGTTTAGTGAGAACCATTGGTGATGGGTGGATGGTTGGACTGGGTGATCACGTGGGTCTTTTCCAACCTTGCTGATTCTATGACTCTACCTACTATGGATGTGACTAGGATGCCTAGCAGAGATCAGAGCCTTATTATGCTCCTGGACAAACTCCCACTGAGACAATTCCTACCCTCAGAGCATTTACTATCACATGACAGCTAATGAAACCAGAGGCGTTAATACAGCAAACTAAATGTTCTTCTCTCACACCGCTTTCCTTCCAATGTTTTAGAGCTCTGCAGCTCACTCAGTTTCCCACTTCAAATGACAAGAAGTATGTGCACGTGCCTCGTAGCACTGCAAATGGTACCTGCAGCTCTGCACGTGGAGCAAGCTGTTATGCGACTCTAGCTGCTGCTGGCCATTTCCCCTCCATAGTGCTTTGCCACAGAGCAGTTCTGCTATTAATGCCACAATGCCCTGCCGACAGTAAAGCCCACAAAGCAAATCTGGCAAGCAGAGCCATTTGGAGAGACCGGAGGATGCTTAACACCATCATCTGCAGGAACTGCAATGTTCTCTTGGTGGGAATGAAAAAAACTGCTAGCTCAGCAGCAAGCTCCATACTTTTCTCACCCAATCCCTAGCAAACTGACAGTCCTATACCACTGCTACACTCGCTGTTGCAAACTCAGCACTGCAGAGCCTCAGTTGACCTCTGCATAGGGCTGCCCTTGTCTTACAGTATTTGGGAAGCATCTGTTTCTCCACAACTACAGCAAACTAGCGATCCCACAAGGGACAAATCCCTCACAGAGACAGAACTCTGTCCTGCCAAGCACTTCTACAAACTTCATACTAGACCTGAAAACAACTCTAGGATTGCATTTGCACTCTTCTTAGTGAAAGATATCACACTTTCAACTGTTTGATAGTCTAGAAACACAGTTCTATGCTTTTCCTGTCTAGAAGTCTAATTATCTAAGAAGCATGACCACATTTCATTGCATTGCCCACTGTTTTCAGCACAAAATGCTATAACTCAAACAAAAATGAAAATTAAAGAACTTACTGAAGTAAGGCTTTTAAAAACTCCACATGGTGCCACACAAGGGAGCTATCACAACCACAGCTCTTCTCAGACTTAATTTAGTAAAATTCCCCATCTTAAATTGTACTTCAAGTTGCTTTTAAATTGTACCTCAATTTGCTATGGGATTTTCACCTGGCTGCTTCAAGCGATTGATGAACGTGAACTTTCCATAAACATTTGCCTATAAGCAGCAGGCGACAGGCAGAAGCACAGTAATTTCTCAATAGCCACTGGGCAGCAGCAGCTCTTAGTCACCGATATTGAATTCCAATAAGCAGGACCAAAGACACGTTTGAATCGCTGTATCAGCTGCAAACTAAGCTTCATTTTTTTTCTGTTTCCTTTGATATACGATGCCCAGCAAGGCCATACGGAACAAACAGACTCAAAGACAAAGCAGATGATGCTTACACGACCGGTTGGGGTTCACATGTTGTTTCAGGAGATCAATGGAGCCGAGGCTGACAACAAGGCGCCTTCCAAACCAGAAGGAGACCAGCGGGCCATACTTCTCGTGAAGGTTCACCAGGAACTCGTGCAAACTTCTGCTGGCAATGATGTCTGGCAGGTTGCCATCCCTGAGGAACACAGAGAAGTCATCTGCTCATTTGCAGCATCCACCACCACCAAGGCTGAACCCGATCAACATCAAGACGGGAAGCACTTACTTGTCATCAGTTGGAGCCAACCCAGGGATACCCGACGCCTGCCTGGATGCCTGGATAGCAAAAGGAAAGGTTATCAGCCTTCCTAAATGTACGTTTTAGGCAAGCTTCACAGCTTTCCAGCAGGAGAGCTGGATTTCCCGAACCAACGCTGCTGCGGTATTTACAAACGTTAAACAGAAGCTGCACAAAGTGCATCCTCAGGCCTCAGACCTGCCGAGTTTTACAGAACCGATCAGCTGCGAGTGCGTTCCTGGTCCCGCGGGCCAAACCAGGCTCTAACCATCTGCTTAGACGGGACACTCCGGCATAGAACCGACACCCGGATTTTGCCCGCGGATCGGCGCACACGCAGACCGCAAGCCGAGCACGTAGAGAGTTTCTAAGAGGGCTCACAGCGGTACGGAACAGGCGAAGCGCGGCTGCCCCGGCCCGGAGTGCAGTCCCGCCGGCCCGGCTCGGTCAGCACCGCGCTGCCGCAGGCCGCAGCCACGTTCCCAGCAGGACCCGGCCCCGGAGGCAGCGCGGGGCGCCGCCAGGGCGGACACAGAAGCCCGGACGAGCCCGGGGCCGTGGGACGGGGCCGGGCGGTGAGAGCCCGCGGCCGCTCGCTCCCCGCACTGGGGGTCGGGCCGCTCGGCACCGCCGCCATTACCGGGTAGAGGTAGAGCACGGCGCCCACAAGGATGAGCAGGAAGGTGACGGCAAAGATCGCGAAGTCCAGCATGGCAGGGCCGGGCCGGAGCGGGCGGCGGGAGCGGCAGCGACAGCTCGGCCCCACCCCGCGACCTCGCGGCGGGGCAGGAAGGGGCGGGCCGGGCCGAGAACACGAGCAAGCATGGGCTGCCCACGGCGCCTGCTGCTGGTCTCCAACTCCACCATGCACGGAGGGGGGTACCTGGGCCACTGCCAGCAGCACATCCAGAGCTTCCTCGGGGAGTAAGTGCCACGCGGGGGCCCCGCGCCCCGCCGCGCCCCGCAGTGCTCCAGCGCCCTCTCCCTTTTCTCTCCCCAGGAAGGTGAAGCGGGTGCTGTTCGTGCCCTACGCGCTGCACGACCGGGACGCCTACGCCCGCACCGCCAGGGAGAAGTTTGCGAGTCTGGGTAAGGCGGACCCGGGAGCGGCTCCCGGCGGGCCCGAGCCGTTCTGGGGCACCCCGCCTCGGCTCTGTCCGCGGGGCCGGGGGGGTGCAGCTCTTGGAGGGAGATGCCGAAGAGGCCACTGCAAAAATCGTGTTGCAAACGCTTCTGACCCCTTCAGAGAGGAGGTGTTTGCACCGAGCCTTGAGCAAAGATCTTTCCAGACTTATCTGTTGCAATAACTGCCTCCTATCTGTCACCGCTCAGGCTAACCTTGGACCTGTTCCTGCAGTAACAACCGGTACTCACTTCCTCGGGTGTCACACCGCTCCTTATCTTGCAGAAAGATTGCTGCTGTCAAATGCCCATCTGGCTCTCCTGGCCCTTAATACATGCAGCGAACCAAGCAGAGCAAACCTGTCAAAGCCAAACATTTTAACCATTACAAAAAACAGGTTCAACTCACAACAGTGGTGGCACAGCCCCATAAGTCCCATGTCCAAGCCGAACAGCAGCAGCGTTCCCCTCTGTTTTGAGTTAGCAGGAGTTTGCACTGAGCTAGCCCTCCTGAGCAAAGTGCTCTGCCTTTTGTGACACTGAGCAGTACATCCATAAAGCTAACATTGGCTTTAGTGTGGCTGGGGATACAGAAGCCCTGCACTAATGTAGGGTACACGTTATACCTCATAGAGGCCCCTAAGATTTCTCTGGTTTTACTGTGAGACATTTGGCTTGAAGTGGGGTGGGGAATAACAGGAGGGAAGCACTGACTGTGCATTCCTTCTCCCACGTGAAGTGGCAAAGGTAAATAACTTCTAATTTAAGGTTACGAGCTGGACAGCATTCATGAATCTTGTGATCCAGTGGAAGCCGTAAGAAAATCTGAAGCAATATTCATTGGTAAGTCTTATTTCTTTCTCCCTAAAGAGGGTTTACATAAGACACTGCGTTAGGCTGTTGTAGAGCTGGCAGCACAGAGGAAAGAATGGAAGAGTCCTGCCTCACGATTAGAAGCTGCAGAAAACAGTACTTCAATTGTGAACAGTAAGAGCCTGAACTTAATGGTGGGAACGGAAGGAGGTGAGATTTATCAGTGGAACTGCTTCTCTAGTAAGTTTTAAATTACTCACTTGAACAGCTTTTCAACATTAAAAACAGGATTTTAGATGAATTATCACTTTTTCAGGACTAAGAGGAGCTAGGCCTACTGTGCTCAGACTCAGCAGTCCTAATATACACTCCAGGGTATTAGAGTAGTATCTGCTGTCAAACAGCCAGTATCAGTGTTAGGAGAGGTGGGGCATGAAGCCATGGCCTGCCAAATGAGCATCTCTCCAAAGCTTCTGGTTTTACTGCTGCTGAAAGCAGAATACTGTCCTGAATAGATCACTGAGTCTGGCAAGTCTAATGTAAAATCTACAGTGAAGCACATTAAATAAGCTGGATACTTTTTCTGCAGGAGGTGGCAACACATTCCGTCTCCTGAAAGCTCTTTATGACAACAGACTGATACAAGAGATCAGGAAACGAGTTCTTGAGGTAACAACTAGATGACTTGGGCTGAGACTAAATGACAAATGCATAAGCATTTGTTCAGACAAATCCAAGTAGATTCTACATCTTTGCTTCTAACGTACTTAAATAGAAGGCATCTCATGCAAGATGGTGAACTGAAATCTGTGCCCAAATGAAGCTTTTGTTAGTCATGGAAGCCTGAAAAGCCTATGGTCAGTAAACTTGCCTTCTACAGCAGTTTCCCAGATGTAGAACTGGAAGACCTTGGGATGTACAATGTTGTGCCACAATATAGAAGTAAGCCCCTCAACATATACCAATGAAGAGCAGTGTGAGACTCAACCATAGGTCAGAAACCATTTCTCAGCATGTCTACTTTGTGACTTAATAGATACAGATGTGTTCAAGCTTCACATTGTCTAATAATAAATCAATAGTAGAAATGGATCTACATGTGCCTTCTGTAAAGGAAAAAGAAAGTGGTGTATTTACCTAGGGTATCTCTTTAATCTAAAATTGCAAGGTATGGGCATCATTGAGCCCCTCCTATCAGCAGCCATTCTGGCTTGGTGAATCTCATAAAGCACAACAAAAATAGACCATCCGTGGAGAAAGATCAAAGCAAGTTGTTCCTCCAGTAATGTGGAACTGTGAATAACTTCAGACAAATTTATGCAGACCATATTATGTTTAAAAAGGCCAGCTGACAAGAAAAAAGGTCAGTAGGCCATCTTAATGTACACAAATTCCTGGTGTGGCAGAATGGTTCTTGGCTTCAGAAGAGCAGCTCTCCTTGAGAGCAGATAGTTCAGCTATTTCAGATATTGTCTACATTACAGTTATAGAAGAGTCTCCTCTTAATAGCAAAGCCTAATGTCTACAGTGACAACTGTACAAGTTTTGATGGGATCACATGGTTGTGAGTACAGGACATTAAATAGTTAGTTCTCTGACGACCGTATGTATAAATTACTGCCCACCTCAAACCCTGAGCTCTTGTTTTTCTGCTTCTCACACATAAAATTAGCAGCAAAATGAGCTAGAAGTCTGATCTCACTGTTGACTCTCCCATTTTGATAGAAGATGCTATATCATGCAGTTCCCAACTGTGATACTGCATACTAATCATTGTTTCTGTCTTTCAGGATGGGATTCCTTACATGGGATCCAGTGCAGGAACTAATGTTGCTACTGTCAGCATCAACACTACCAATGACATGCCAATTGTTTATCCACCTTCCCTGCAAGCCCTAGGTTTAGTTCCTTTTAACATTAACCCTCACTACCTGGATCCAGATGTTAAAAGCACTCACATGGGTGTAAGTAAAACATGCCAAAATTAACACAGGGTGTCAAGGTTTAACAGTAGCATGCATGTGCAAGGGCTCATAGAGCTAGAAAATGACTAACAGCTGTTCTGTAGAGCAGATGGAAATGCCAAAGAGGCGATAAGACTTCAGTCCCTCCTAAAGCTTTTGAGTAGGAAGAGGAGCTGGCAACAGCAATACTAAGGTGGAACCTACGTGCTTGTCTCTAGAGAAGCCATCAGTCTTTCCCTGTAAATAACTCTTGCTGTTTTACCGAGAGGAGTGTAGAAGCTCTGTGCTACACCAAATGCCTGCTGTATTCCTACGTTTCCTTACCGACAAATCCTCCTGGTTTGATTTCTTTAACTACCATTGCTCAGTCCAAAAGCAGTAGCACTCAGGAAATATGGCAGAGCTGTTCACAGAAGGAAATTCTTCAGCATAATTCCTACTCAAGATGAAACAAACAGAAAATTAATTAATAGAAATCTCTGGCTATCATCTTTCACGAACAAGGCAGCTCATGCATCTGCTTTCACCACCTTCCTCAGTACTCTTGTTCTGAGAGTGAGCACATAGAGAATGTCCAAAAAAAAAAAGCAGGATGAATCAACTGGAAATTTGTTTTCAGGCTTTTCAGGGGTGGGACTGTGCAGGTTCTACTTGATCAACCTGCAGCAATTGCTGCTAGCCGTCAAGGGTAGATCTACCTACTAAAGCCAATCCTGCCATTTTGGTCAATACATTAGTCTAATCAAAGCATTCTTTTCGATGGGAAGTGCCTGCTTTGTTTAATATTACAAAGTTGCTCAGTATTATACTACTTGAATGGCTCCAAGTTCTACTTTACTGTCTGGGCAGCCAAATGTACACTTGTTATTGCAGGAAACAAGAGAGGAAAGAATTCGCCAATACCATGAAGAACCAAATACCCCTCCAGTTCTGGTGAGTTGCAGTTTCCAATAAGGAAGGTTATGTCTGTAGCATGGTAAGCATTTTAAAGATTGTCCTTGTTAGCTTTCATTGCAAATCCCTGTTCCTAACAAGCCCTCCAGAACCGCAGCAGGGAAGGCTAGTTATACTCTTGCTAACAGCTACAGCCTTCGATTTTCTCACTTTTAGAAAATGGATTATAAGTAGTAAAATGCTTTCTGGCTGTTAGATGCTTGAAGTCCTGTTGCCAAGCCCCAGGATTTTAGACTGATCTGTCCAGTCACTGGTTGCCAGGCATACATTGTGTGTTCCTGGTAGTAAGCATGCAGATGGTAAGAAACCTCCCCTTTACTTTTCTGATATTCGTACTTTAAATGTTATTTTAATCTCTGGAGATACCTCCATTTGCCCATTCAGTAAATAATATAATTCAATACACTTGTAGTAGCAGTATGTCTGGGAAACCAGGAACTGAGTTTCAAACTCAAAGTCGGTGCAGGGACAGGGAGGATAAACCTGGGTTACTCTTGCCTCAACAAAACTGGATCTAAGAATAGCAGTCGCAGAAGTAATTGTGGAATATATATTTAAATTCGGTTTTGTTTTTCTTCGTAATGGTTTGTATAGCCTTCTTCAAAAGGCAGTATCAAATACACAGGAAAACTGGCTTCTAAGACAAGATAACTCACCTTTGTCGTTGTATCTTTGTTAAAAATAAGCAAGTGATGGTTCTGAAGCACTACACTTAAAACTGGCCTGCTTGGAAAAAGTGTTCTAGCCTCTCAAATAGCTTGCAAATAAAGTATTTTTTCACCTATATTAGGGCTTGCGGGAAGGTGCAATGCTGCTCGTGGAAGGAAACAAAGCCACCTTGCAAGGAGTGACAGGAGCAAGGCTTTTTTTGAGGTAAATGCTTCATTTGAATTTGAGTGAAAGAAAGAGAGACTTTGTTAAACTCCCGGTACACACTGCCTCTTCCTCATGTCAGAAGTTACTTAACACTTTGCTTCCATTTCTGTTCAGGAAAAAACATGAATATTGATTAGAGATCTAAAAGAGCAGCTAGTTTGACTACATCTGTGTTTCTGAGCTATAGCCACCATTCATCCAGAGTGTCCCAGTGCTCTGTGCTCTGTACTCAAGGCTGGGGAATACCACTTAGGTCCTAATGTACTGTACTCTAGAACAAGAGAATTCAGGCCATTAGTTGTATGAACATTACTAATAAACCTAATATGTATATCTCATGATGAAGACAAGGAAAGGAACCCTGTTCTATCCCTAGTAACATGTGGAAGATCCTTGTTCTGTCCGTAAGAACAAATGGAAGATCAGTAGACCTAGCTGCTGTTCAGACTTTCAGCATGGTTTATCTTGTTTACAGGGGTAAGAAACCAACTGAACATGAGCCTGGAACAGATTTCAGTTTCTTGCTGATGGACAGCAATTTCCAATAGCCTTGCATATTCTACAGCAAAAGTCAGCATGTGAAGAAGGGAAGAAATGCTTGCAGTACAAGAGTGGGTAGAGAGCCTTAACTTTATAAATAAAACTAAATATGCATTACGGGGCTCCTCTTCGCCACCCTGCTGACTTCTCAGACAATCTCTCCTTCCCAAGAAAAAAAAAAAAAAAGGCTTTTTTGAAATGCTTGAAGAAGAATAGAAGAGTACTCTTACTCTGACAGGTTCTGAATGTTCACGTCTCCACTTTGATTCCTCCCTCAGCAAAGAAAGTTACCTTAACACAATAGAGTCAAGAGTCAGCTGTTCCTGCTGCCTTGTTCTGCCTGTGTAATAAAATAATCGTTCATTTAGTGTATTCCTACAGCATTAGTTTCATCTTAGCAGAATTAATAAAGTGAGAACTTTTGCATTCAGTCATTTTTATTGTCTTCATACTCATTTTAAATATATACAGTGCTAATTATGTACAAAAGTGTGCATGTTAAAAATTGTTAGGTTACAAACTCGCAAATCCTAGAAAAGTGCAAAATTTTAAAACATCTTCCACCATGCTGTACAGAAAAAAATTCCATCATTAGCTAATATACACACTCAAAACACTGATCAAACCAAAATAAGACGTACAGTATACACTTAAAGCACCCAGAAGGGAAAGAGATATTGCACAGAAGACTAACAGCAAGTTTGTTACAGTGCCTGAAGGCTCATTTTTAAAAGTACATACTTAACACTCCTCAGACCTAACATCTAAACTCTTTAGAAAAAAGGCATTTTTTGGCATTTAAAAATCCATTTGTAATCACAATTGCACAATGTGTAAGAGTCAGAAGATATGATTAACTGTTGCTCTACATAAGGCCTTTGTTTGCACTGCCTTGTTAGCTTTATCAATTTAAACAAATTCTGAAGCATATCAAATAATTTCTTACTGAATTTCATCAAGCAAACTTTGAGTAGCAGCAAAACTTCCAAGAGAAGACTGACCAATCAGAGGTAAGTCTAAAAGCAGCGTTTGGCTAATCTTACATTAAGATGCTCCTGCATAGCTATAGGTTGGATGTAGCAAATTTTCCATGTTTTTTTTTTCTCATGGCTTTCTTTAATTGATCACAGCTGCAATACAACTAAAGCAGTATTACCAGGTACACAAGTTTAAAATAAACAGTTACTACAAGGCAAAAAAAAATGTCTCAAGAGAAAATGCTGACTAGATAGGAAATTAAATCAACAATCGGTTTCTAACTTCATTTAGATCTACAACACCTATGGCTAGATGTTTTATCTTTCAGTCTGAAGACACCTTAGCAGCATTAAACCATAATCTGCACTGAGAATCATGCTTTGGGAACAAGAAATTAGTTACAACAGTCTCTGCACAGAGCCCAGTCACAGACCTAAGCTCTGGAATTACTTGCCAAGTTTCCCAATTCCAACAAATGAAAATAGAAAGCACACAATGGGAGGAACCCTTTTCTATTTGAGTCATTTGGGTAAACAGTAACCAAAAGAAAAAAAACATCAGTATTTTTCCAGAGATGCACAACAAAAAGGTGAACAAAAAGTGAATAAAGACTGTCTTTGATTAAACAGTACAAGCACACCTGTAGTGTTCAAGACTTCAGTAAAATGGATAATATTGTTTACTGGAAAGTAAACTGCAGATGATGCTATGCTGCCACTCAGAGGCCTTTCTGCATTCTGATGACTATAATACTGAAGGAGGAGACAATGGTCTACTAATTTTTTAATGAACTGTAGAAGCTGGCTTCCTTTAAAAGTATGTGTTAACAAGAGCTATTATTAACAACAAGAAATTTGTTCCCTGGGATGGAAAGAAAGGCATCTTCCAAACGCTTTGGTTGAGTCTGGCACTGGTATATAACGAACCCACATACAGGAGATTGCACAAAAAATTTCTCTCCCCAAAAGGAGGACGTACCTCTCGTGTCACTGCCTGCATCTGCTTAGTCTTAGCCAAACAAACATGCACAATTTTAAAGCAATACAAGTTAATAGAATCTATTGTATTCAGTCTTTTCATTAGCTTCACTGTAGTTGCTATGCTGTTACCGATTACAGCACCAAATTTGACTGCCCATTCACAAAAGCAATGTTCAAGTGCAGCAAGGAGAATGAAAACAAAAAGTTTGCAGAAGTGTAGCACTTCGTGGTATATCTCATTTAAGAACCACTGTCTTCAACCATCTGTAATACTTTCTGGAGATTCTGCTAATATATGCTGGTAACTACATCAGAGCATATACATTTGCACAGCTTAAGTCACTCCTTAGCAGAAACTTCATAGGCAACTGACTACTAACAAAGTGTCACATTTATCACTGAATACTACAGAGGTTTTAAACCAAAAGGCATGAAAAGCCCATTTGCAAAAGCACAGAAGTACATGCTTAAATTCCCACCAAATTAAATGTAACCCTACGCAGTGATTTAATCCAGCAGTATTTATTAGATCAGGCCCTAGGGTATCAGGCTATACATTTATATGCAAGAAAAATGAAGTTAATTTAAGACAGAATCTTACCTGTCTTAAATCTTAGCTGGTGTTGGTAAGGTATATGGATGATAGAAGATAGAGTTTCTAGATATTCTCTGACAGTAGTAGATAAATATATTGATATGGTATAATTCATGTAAGTCTGATGCTAACTTGAACTGCAAACGTTTCACTTTCTGAATGCTGGTATAGAATTCAAACTGCAAAGGCTAGATGAGATTCTTCACTATAGATAAAATACTAGAAATAGTATGAAGAATTACAAGCAAACTCAGAAATCTAACAAACATTTTACTTGAAGTAAAGGAGGTGTCTTCTAAATATCATCTTTTGGTATACAATTTCAAAACGCTAGGGAGAATTTATTCAATACTGCTAGCTGCTTGATCTAGTTTATATACAAATATCAAAAGCAAGTTTTCAGGTGTTTTTTTTTAAATATATATTTACACTTCCTTACTTGGCTTCAGAGGTAAGCGCATCTTTAGCTTTGATAAACATCATTAAGGATGTCCCAAAAATGAAATAAAAGAAGGTACCACCAAGAAGGTCTAGACGAATGCAATGTTACAAAATAACTGTGCACTATTTATTCTCAGTTCCTAATCAGAATAGTTTTTGTCTCACAGCCTTACTTCTTTACACTTGAATCTAATTTCACAAATATGTTTCATTCAACATGAAAAACAGTGTGCTCTACTTGGCTGGAGGAGAGTAAAAGGAAGATAAATAATTCAGTCTTACACACTGTACTGCATAAGACTGCAATTCAATTAGCCTGAACAGCTGACAGAAATAAAAAGATTTTCTACTTGAAAGACATACAAAGAAATTAAGCAAAATGCCACCTACTGCTCAAACTTACCACCTATTATCTTTTATTTAAAGCTGGTTTTAGATAAAGGCAAAGTGCAGACCTTAGAACCCCTGGGGACTTTCCAGAGGGTCTGGCAAGAATGCTGACTGTGTGGTGGCGTACACCCCTCATCCTGAAGGATCATGTCAAAGATGAAGTAGCTCAGAGCTCACCTTTTCTCAATCTGCTGCTTTGTGCAGAGCACAAGCTGTTATCAAATCTGCTCCAAAACCATCCACATTTCAACCTGCCCCAGATATTACTGAAGATCACCTAATGCTCACAATGACCTGAAATGATGGTATTCCAATGTCAAAGCTCCTCACCGTAAGTCCTCTCATGCCCAATTACTGCAACCACATCACACGTTACTTAAGCCAACCCACTGCATTCAGTATTCTTGAATATTAAATTCCATCTTTTGTATAAAGATAACCTAAACAACAGGACATTTTTCAAACCTTTACGTGAACCTCTGAGCAAGCGACAAAGATTTTCTCCACAAACACTATAAGAGAACCATCTCCTTTTTCTCTACTTGATTCTGCTAACTTGAAATGTCATTGCCTCTCCCTTCCTCTGCAAGTGTACCCTTAACCTCATATATGCATTTAAACAGAACATATATGCATACTTATAAAAACCAATGTAATGCCCCAAGTGAGTGCTTTTTCTTCCCAAAACAAACTACTCCTGAAAGCTCTCCTCCGAAATCCCTTCTTCATGAAATCATAATGGACAAGCATACTTCACATTCTCATGTGCACACTTCATACTTCCAGAATATCTTTATTCTTCTTCCTGGATAGGCAATTGACTAAAATAGTCCTCACCTTGAAAGTATGGAGTCTGAAAAGACGAACCACTTCACTTTTGGAAATGTAATGCTCTCTTGGCAAGTGACTCAGGGAAGTTACTCTTCTTTTCTCCTAACTTTCCAGACAATCCAGGCTGTCACAGTGATTAATTAGAATATTGCAACTATGGATAGACCCATTTTTTCACTAGTCTGATTTATTTCTTCTAAAGCTAAAAAACAACAACGTTTCCTCAGAACATGGGGAATCCCCACAAGAGGGATTCTTTTTTTAAGTAAAGACACTGAGGAAGAGAATACAGTTTTAGTGAAACTAACTGGACTTCTAAAAATTATCTTTTTTCCAGGAGCAGGGATTAACCATATAGAAATAAAGGTAATAAATATTGTGCCAAAAGTTAATGAAATTAGATTATACGTAATGGAGTTCCTCAGGTAGTTCATCAGGTCCCCGGTCACAGGGAATATCTATCTGATAACCTTTATAGGAGGTACAACACACATTCATTTCCATAAATAAATAGAAATAACAAAAAAGTGATGGCAGAGGGAAGAGAAGGGTAGCCAAAAGGGAATATCTTATCTAACAATCACTTCTAGCTCTGCCTTTTACCTATACACCACTTACATCAAAAAGATGCAAGAGGAATGATATTCTCTTTTTAATAGACATACATACACGTATATACATATATACACACAGACACGTATACACACATACCTTTTCACACCAGTCAGAAAATCTTATTTTTCCCTCAGCACCAGGCTTTTAACAGGACGGGGTTTATAATTTAAATCATTAACATCATAAAAAAGGCCAGAATGATAGGAAAACACACTCATCTATTATCATATATTGCTTAACAAAGAAAATATTCAGTAATGGCTTTTCGAAAATATAGCATCTAATTAAAAACTGTTTTGTTGTGTAATGTGCATGTATAGATCTGATATTTTCTTCCCACCATTACTAAACATATCTTGAAAACAGATAGACTATTTTCCTGCTTAACAGAAAAAAGTACAGCTTGCAACTGGTTTGGTGAATACTAAGCCAAGAAACAAACAGGTGCTATTTAATTAATTTGTGCTGTAATGTTGTAAAAATGATTTTGCAATGGAAATTTGTTCTTTCTTTGCAGGAGTTGCCTTACTAATAAAGACCAATCTTTGACCAACATGGATATGCGATTCTTCCTCTGTATTTCTTCAAGATATTAACTGTATTAGGGGATTTCTTAGTGTTTTAGTCTACTTAAAATAATAGTCTACTTAAATAATTTTTAGCAGCAAGTTTTCCTACCTCCTTCAGCTCATCCACCACCTTCAAATCCTTTGAAGTTACTCATGTCTGTACTTTTAAGAATTTCTGATAATCAAGTAGTGCAACACAGATGCTTCTTGCAGACAGCCTAAAACTGGAACTACACAAAAGATGACAGCAATGGCCATTTACAGAAACAAATCATAATAAGTTATACATTGGTCTAAAGACATAACGAAAAGGTCATAATTGTCAACTATACCAGTTTTGAATGGGACCACTGTAACAGCTTTAATTTACTGGTGGGGAATTACAGTGCTCTCAAAGCAATGCCAAATATCTTTCTTGTGGTCAAGGAGCACCTGACTAATAGAGCCAGCTTTAAATCAAACGCTACTTATTTTAGGTTCAATCAGCAAGGCTTGGGTTTGGAGGCCTGGTGTTTTTGTTTTCTGCATCCATTTCCTTTTTTACTTCGGCTGCTTTTTCCCCTGAAACCCTGTTTTAGCAGCTATTTAGAGAGGGATCTTGTTGTAACCAAATCAATGTGGTTAAAGAAAAATATGCAAGCAAGTTAACTTGCATGAGTACATATTCTTTTTACTATACCTCTACCATAGGTTTATCTTCAACAGACTGTTGAAAGTGAAGCCCCTGAAAACAGAGACATACATTTAAAGTGACCAAAATATAAAGTATGTTTCTGGAATCCATGAGAGAAGGTAGAAGCAGCAATCACTTGGAATCTTGAGTGTTATATTCAGTCTCTCCTGATGAAATCTGGCTGAGCCGTTTGCTTGATCCCCAGAGCTTTCGGGAAAGCTGACCTGAGCGCATCTGTTTGAAAGTAATTCAGAGAAACAAAAGGAGGGGGAAGGGATAAGGCAAATAAATTAAAAAGGAACTTCAGACACTGATTCTGGTGAAATGCAGACACTACAATATACCAATAAACAAAATTACACTAACAAAAGTTATTAAAAACAAACCAAAAATTACATTTAGGAATGATTCTTGGGACTGACAAAAAACAAATAACAGACAAAACACTAATTCCTGTTGTCTTTGATTTTGAACAGTTAAAGGGACATCGCCAAGTAATGCCTATTTAATTCTGAACCTACTTTAAGCAGCTTAGTGTTGAGTTTAGGTATTTTGATGGGAAGAAAGAGAGGCTGATGTCTCAGAGAAGTGAACTAAATTAGCAGAAAGGACTCTTTATTTTAGAGAGTTCAAAGAGAAAAGTGACAGAATCGAATAGGTAAAGATAACCACCAAGATGGATTCTTGATCATCATCTCTAAGTGATGGAATAATGGAGAGCAGTGATAACAGAGTGAAGGAAGGAAAGAAAGGATGTCTGATCTCAAATTTACAGTCTTCCGAAGATGAATTGCATGCCCATTTAAATCCAGCATCCAGAGAGTCTGCAATCTGACAACAATTTGTAAGAAACTTCACATTTCTTAAATATAGGTCCTATGACTGGCCAGTAGTGATCAATCAGCTGAAATCCCACGTAGTACAATAAGATGCATGCCCTAACAGCACAAGCTTGAGAACAGTTCTTGATCATTAGTACTAGAAATTAAGCTTGCTTAAGAACTGTATCATCACAGCAGCAGGGTTTTTATAAAAGGCACAATGCTGCTACCAGGTGATAATCCCACAGACTTCTATAACATCCTAACAGTTAAGTAATTGTTAAAAATACACATTACGCTTCACTTCATAGTGGATGCTATCAATGCAGAAAGACTAAAGGCCATTTCACTTGATCCACAATAAAGAACACATCTCCCTTGACCCTACACATACCTATCACCATCAAAAGCCAGAACTACGGAGGATCTTCTGAAAAAAAGGAAGTACTACTAATTCATACATTCCTGCCTAACTACAAATAAATAAATATCCCCACCACACACACACACTCTTCAAATATACTGGTTGTTGCCATTATAGAAAACTAGAAAATCTAGGACATAATTTTGTTCTTCTTATATACATGTGTGTGTATGTATAAATATATATATTTATATCATCTATTTACATGGATATTGAGCTTGAAGAACATTTGAGTTATAAACAGAAAATCCTGAAAAAAAACTGTTGGGAAGCCTCTACATTCACAAAAGGAGTCCAGACTTTGAAACCAGACCTTCACCAGATACAAAAAAACAAGCGTGATTAAGAACTGAAAGCCTTCAGTCTAATGAGATGCATACACTTTAGCCTACAAAAGATCTTTTCTATGGAATAGGAAACAGAATTGGCAGTGACTTTGAAACTACTGTTACAACATACATTTGACAACACCATAAGCAGTTTTTCACCAATTCTACAATAGGAAAAAGCTGTCCAGCTAGAAAGCAGTGGAAGCTTCCCCTGTTTCCTGAAACTAAATCAATTGCAATGCCTTTTTAAAATATTAAACGGTGCATCTCCTAGCTAAAACATTTTTAAATACTAACAAATGAAGTCACTCCGTATTAACAAATAAATATAAAATTAAGACAAAGTCTTCTGACAGGTACTGAAGGTCATGCAAGAGCAATTATCACAATTTCAAGTAGATACACTGCAGCACAATGGAGATTGAGTTAGCAAGAGAGGCAGGTTTAAGTTAACTCAAGTGCTTTGAAGATCATGACAAGTACTTAGAGCAAAATCTGTGTTTTGCACAAGAAAAACTGGGCATACCTACTTGATGGATGCTCTGTCTCTGATATTGCATATGCAGTACCAACAAGTTTATATTCATCATATGGAGCCAGAGCGTATGGGGAATCTACACAAGTGATTCTTTGTGCCTTACAATTAGAGAATCTTAACAAAAAGTAATCTTTTCCCCAACGTCAGTCAGTGCATATTAAAAGGACATCTGATGGAAACCATAAAAAAAAAAAGGAGCTTGCTCATTTCTTCTGGAAAGTTAATTTCGTCAGAAAGTGGCTGACAACACTAACACGTACAAAAGAGAATAGCTACTGACTTTTCTTATTCAGATGTCAGTGACAAAGTCTGAAAGTTAGTCCAGCTGAGCATCTCATCTGTGATCCCTATATATCTTTGATTCTTAATGAGAAAATTCAGTAGAGCAGTCTCAAAGGTTATTTCTTTCCCACCGAAAACTGAAACTTGCTTTTAAATTTACCCTGCCATAGAGGAGACCTCTTGCTCAACTGGAAAGCAGAAATAAGTGAACTTCCCACTGTTCGGTAGAAAAAGTTCTTGATGGTGGGCTTTACCTCTGCTGGCTTGCCAACACCAACGATAATCAACTTGCCATCCTCCAAGCCAACAAGGATGTGGCTATACTCTTTGGTGACAGAAATGCAATGAATTGGCAGTCGCATGGCTAATGGAGAGATGCTCAGATTCAAGCTGAAATGAACAGAAACCACAGAGCATTAAATTACATGTATATTTTTACATATTGGAAAGCATCACACTGCAGTTGAGACCACAGTCCACGGGATGCACTACGAAACAGTTTCTCAAGGATTCAGTTTGCAATTTTGACCATTAAGAAATTCTGCAGAAAGATCAATTCATACATCAGAATACAGATCCAATGACAAGGGGCACAGGAGAGTCATTCAGAAAATTAAGATACTCTCATTAGAAGAGCATGAATATTAGTCCCATATCTGTTTAAGTGACAAAGACCACCCTGCAATGGAGCTCTTTAAGAGCAGTGCAGAAGAACTACATGAAGCTTGATCCCGTAGCTGATGAGCTCCCAGTGACTAACCAGATACAGGAACAATCAGAGCTTGCCTGTATCAGACACAGCTCTTCCTAAATACAGTTAGTTCCAAGCTGATGGTTGTGATAAATGTCTGCAGGGAAAAGGGCCTAGTACAACCCCTAATTTTTCATAACCTCCTTAGTTATCTTTAAATATATATATATTTTTTGAATACACAAAAACCCACAATTTTTAATACCTGTAGCACACGGAAAGCCCACATTACTAAATAAACCTCTGTATTTGCTTCTCAATGATAAACTTATCAGAAGTATATTACCTGTATAGGTCCCGTATGGAAAGAAATCCCTGTAAGCTGCCCATCACGATATACTCGCCAGTCACACACATATCTGACACTTCTTCCTTCAGAGTCTCAGAACCCAGATGCTTTCCATTGACAGAATAGAGGTGTAATGCATTCTTATCCTAAATAAAAACAATCAGTATCACAGAGGGCACGTATGTATTCCTGTTCCCATACGGAAGTTTTTGAAATAACTCTTCATTAACTCTAGACATAGCATAACATCATCCCTATCCATCTAATCAATCCCAAATTTTCTGGAAACATCCACAGGCTTATTGAACAGGTCCCTGTCTTTTGATGTTTTTTCTTAAGGAAGAAGAAGAGAGCTCTTATCTTCAGCACCCTCATCCCAGCCCAAATTCAGAAGCACAAGGAAACTAATCTATTTTACAGAGAGCAGTTTCTGGACAAGACAATGAATTTTTGACATATTAAAGACATAGCTAACATGACCATCTTAAGTTCTTCCAGTTTTGCTATACTTTGGTTTCATCTTTCCCCATCATTCCAGTGCAGCTAGTACGCCTATGTTTATAGTACATTTGTCTTTCAGGAAAGTTCCCATCCTCGTAGAAATCATAAGTTATACAGTTAGAGCAACTATGCAGCTACTCAACAGACAGAACAAGGGACACTGCAAACACTATAGTTCCCTCTCTGACACAAAATTAAGTCATATTAGCATATTCCCTGGGCATCTTGCATCTAAAACATCTAAATGCATCTGAAATCTTGCTCCCTTTATAAATCTCTACTCCTGTGAGTAGTAGAACATATTTCCCCTAGCTTTGCATTTCAAAGTGGCTCTTCCAGGAAGATTTGCTAGCACATTCTTAAGATATCTTCCCTGCAGGTGTTTGGAGATGTTCATGAAGCTTACAGCAGCATGGTGTGTCTGTGATTTACCTTTTCATCATATTTAACTAAAATCCACTAGCAAAATAAAAAGAAAAGAGACATGGTATGGACAAAAAGCTACAGTTTAAGGAAATGAGGATAAAATCAGGCACATTTATGACTAGATGTCTTCAGCAAAAGAAACAGATATTCCATGAACCTAAGTACCTCCTAAGTACCTTAAGAGTGGTCTTTCCTTCTATGCTGGTGTGGACAACAATATGACCTTCCCAGGACACAGCCAGATGGGGAACAGTCAGCAGGAGGGAACTCTCACAAGGTGGTCGCAAAGTTCTCATGTACTGACCTTTCCGAATAGTGCGAATAATAACAGTCCCATCCTGCAGAGACCAAATTTAGGTAAGCTGTTACCCAGCAGCAAGCTCTGAGGTGAATTACAGCCACATATAGAATGAGTATTTATATAAAAATGAAGTATTTCGAAAGAACTTAAATCAACTGCAGATTAGACTTCCGAGCATTAAAGGCTCTGCACGAAGAATCCTTCCCCTCAAGGCCACATACTATAGGCATACGAAAGTACAAATTCAAACAGAGCAAGAGGAGAAGGATAGGCAACAAATCAGCCATTTTACAGGACACATTTTTGAGAAGGCATTATTCACATTAGGTAGTCAGAGCTCAGTCTGCCAGTACAGTACAGAAGAGCAGAGTATAAGGAAGCTGCAAAGAGCCTTTGGGGTTAGGCAAACAGGGAACAAGCTGTTGCAGAACTGTTCCCGTGAAAGGTTTAAGTACTTCAAATAAGTTCACACACTTTGAAGCTTATCAGTGCAAACTTGCTTGACACAGTAGTTGAGGTCTATACTGTGTAGAGTCTCTTTTGAAATGGTTGACTTAGACAGCAAGGGAGACGGCACGTATCTTTTTGACATGCAAGGTTGCAGAAAAGATTGTGAAATAACACTTTTGGTATTGTTCTTAACTTCAAACACACTGTAGGCTTTGACTGAAGAGGTGGCAAAGAAGGGAAAAGTATGAAGATGCTTACCCTGGATCCTGACACTGCCATGTCCAGCTCAGTGCTGATGCCAACACTTGTAACTTCATCAGTATGCCCGTAAAGGATCTGTAATGGCTTAGGTGTCAGGCCTACAGGCACTCCTCCCTGAGAGTAACAAAAAGTGCAATGACATTCTCTTGCAGCTGAAGGATAAACAAAAATAAGTTTCTGGTACCTTCAATGTTAGTTGCGAGAGGTTTATATTTGACATAGGCCAAAACCAAAGGACCAACTCACCCATTTCAATTTATCACCTTTTATGTCAGCAGCCCTACTTAGTGAAATCAAGAAGTGAACATACAAGTACAAAGTGGAGGTGAAAGAATTTCTTTCTGTTCCTTCAGATGACCAGGTGTGCAAGGACCACAGTGAGCACTCCTAACAGGATTCATCTGTTCACCCACTCACTACTACCTTGTTATCTGAGCTTATTCAACTCAGAATATTTTTACCTGGATGAAGCCCTCCCTTCATAGACACGGTCCAGGTAAATGATAGCTATTTTGCTTAAAAATAGAAGTAACTCTGATTTTCTAGGGAAAAAGTAAGGAAATAATACTTTTAAGTGACTGCCACTAGTATGATATACAGTGGAAATTTTGCAATAATTATCGTTAAAAGTAGTGTATTATTTGCCCACATGACTGCAGGGCATTGAGATGATTTAGTAGTTTTGTTCCAGCAAGTATACTGTCAGCATATAAAGACTTGGTCAGACCAGTTCTCAAGCAAGATCTGTGCTTACAGTGAGAGTATAGTTCTGCAGTCTCCATTATAACTAGTTTGGGAGAAATCTGACTGCCAACACCAAGTCCTGAAATCCTCAACTACACATGAATTGCAGAACATGTGTCAGAATAAAGAGCTGGGAAAGATGGCAACAATACAGAGCAGAGCAGAAGTGGCAGCATGCAGAACACTACTGCCAATTAGCAAAGGACAAAATAGCCAAAATAAAAGTCTTGGAAGGAGAATTCATGATACATAAAAACATCATTTACATATCCATTCAATAAAAGGTAGATTAAAAACGTTACAGAAAAGCAGTTCTAAACAGAAAGTCTTCAGAGAAGGACTCATCATTCAACTCACTCTGAGAAGATAAAACTAAAGAGCTTTCAACACTAACCCCTGCTTGAGACAACAAATACTACTGCGAGCAAAAGGGTCTCAACTTTTTGGTGATGCATCATTGGTACAAACTACAACATAGTTCTTGAAAGAACTAAAGATACTCTTGTCATGAAGACAGCTCATGTTTTTCATAGTATGCATCTGCAAAACATGCAGTTATGCACCACTGTATCAATTTAACATGCTGACTTCAGTTCAGTGGTAAGAACAAGGTGACATGACCAAATGTACTGCCCATAACACCTATCAAGCCCACTCTATAACTAATGCTGTTTGTGATGCAGCAGAGATTAATACTTAAAATACATAACAATAGAAATAACATCACACTTTTAAGTAAACTTTTACAGTGTGAAAGCATTAAAGAATTCTGAAATGCCAGTGTAATGTAAAACTAGGTAAACAGACTAGCGATATCTCAGCTAACTCCTGGTTTAAGTCACCAGTACTTTCCACAGAGGAAATGCAATGCTAACATGCAACTGTTAAAGCTGTTAAACTGTTAAACCTGAAAGAAGGAAAATCAACGAACCATCACAGCAAGACAGCTAAAAACAAAAAAGGATTCAGAAACTGCATTTCAGAGTAAGCCTGAATAACATACCTGCTGAACTATTTGCCATATCATACAGGTAGTATCTCTGGATCCAGAAATCAAATGGATTCCACAGTAATCTATTGCCAAGCAGGTCACAATATCTAGACGAAGGAAGAATAATAAAAACTTGATGTAGTTTAATTGTAATTTCACCACAGTGTGATGGTGAGCATGCAGTATGTCCACAGTGCAGCCTCATTTACAGTCAGCATGAAACATTCCACTGTGATTACAACTGATGAGGCTGTATGAACCAATGAAGCCATTATACAACCAGGTGTACCAATGTGACTCAATCACCTTTGTTACCTAAAAATAGCCATCAAGCTTTATTTTGAACCTACATTAAATTACTACAATGCCTAAAAAGTCATAATCAAGTATTTACATATAATCACAGTTCAGGTAATCCTCTGTTCTTACACTGCCATTCTGTTATGACTGCTACGCCTGCCAGTTCAGCTGCATTGGCTTTAATTCTTCCAAAAATACAAACATCAAGATACAACATAAAGCCTTTCATTTTGTTATGTAAGGAGCTACTAACCCATGTGCCTGATGTGCTGTCCAATCAGTTTGCCTTTCGTAAGAGATGTCACTCTGATGCTATTGTCCCAGTGTCCTCCACTAAAGAGGAGTTTTGCGTCATGCGATACTGCAAACAACTTAGAAGTGATCTCCAGTCCTGGTGCAAAAGGACCACTCATGTTGCGCTGTGTTCTGTAAGCAAATGAACAATAAAGAGTGAACTTGGTTCAAATCTTTTTTTTTTTTTGCATCTTGTATCCTTAAAAAAAAGAAGAAATTCTATAGAAGAAATCTATAGGAGAGGCTATAAATAAATGATGAAATTCTGCCCCCTTGATATCCACAGCAAAACTGTCAATGCCATGAGTGGAAACCAGATTAAATCATGCAACTTAATTCTGTACAAATAACTAATTCCCTGAGTAAATAATGTAATTTTAAAATAAAAGAGGAATCTCCTCAAAAGTCAGGGAAAAAACGTCCACTTACACCTTCACTGTAGTTTAAGAATGTATGAAGGGCATTCAGCTTAAATTCCAAGATGATGTTTTATAATAAATAACTAGGAAAATAGAATGAGAAGTAGCTCTAACAGTGAAGAGCCATGAAATATTGCTTACAGAACTCTTTACTAGAAAGGTAATATTATTAAGCACTAGAAGATGCATACCTAGCTAAAAACTCAGCCAAAGAAAACAATACAGTTGATTTATTATCAAACAATTACTCTATTTTATTACTACATATGCATCCATCGGCATGTCCTCATCATTTGCTTACTTGGGATTTGTCACTGTGGTATCTTTGATGAATGTAAAGTAGTTGGAGATGTTTTTATCATAAGGCAGCCAACCATGGGTTCCAATAATGCAATTCAGACTTGCTGTTACCTAAGAAAGTTAGAAAAACTGATGAAACCCAGAGACTTATTTTCTGGTATTAGAACTTACATAAAAGAAAAGGCAAAGCAGCACAGGCTTCTTAGAGAGTTTACAACAAAGAAGAAAGCAGCATCCTGCCCTCTTGCAAATAATAAACAATCCAATGCAGATGCACTCATTTCAACAAAGAAGGGTCAAAAAAGCAGATCTAACTCATTTTTCAAGGATTTTAATCCACATATGGTACACACTACCAAGTTAAAATACCGTACGTTACAGATAGGTCAAAGAAAGTTGACTTGCAAGAAAAAGGACAAATCAACAAACCAAAAGAAATCCAAAACCACCCCACCAATAAAAAAATAACAAAAGCATTTAATTACAGTTTAGACATTTAATTCATCTTCTTTGAAATAGTCATCTGTCATAGTTAACATATTAATTCAGGTAGTTTGAAAAAACTTGTACTACAGTTCTGTCCCTGAGAAAACAAGGAAAAAAACTGAATACCCAAGGTTATTTTCAAGACTTCTAGTAAAAAAAACATGAGAATTTGATGTCTTCAAATTCCCAGTGACACAAGTGCATTCTCTGTTTGGCCTGGACAATGAATATGATCCACAAAACACAGATGTCAGAAAACAGTATTATTTCCTGTGAATTACAGATGGTATTGCATAGGGACTGTCACAAAGACATAAATCCAAAAACTCTCCTCTGTGCTGCATGTAGATATCTTCCTATACTAGTGCAAAATTTAATATTAGACAGCATAAGCTTTTAGAGAGTATGCATGCCAGATTAACACTGACTCATGCAACTTACCAGTATCTCTGGGCTTCCCTGAGACATAAAGGAACGTGACTGATTCCTGGGGACAACAGCTTTGACAATAGGAACGCCATCACTGATTCCCTAAGAGAAAGGGCATAGTTTTGATTTGATTATACACAAGAGCTAAAGGTCAAGTGTAGAACCTGTGCAGAGTTAAGACCCAAATCCTCTGTAATCTATACCAAACCTGTAAAGTACAGTTGGGTATTGACGCACACACACAGCTCACACAGGGCATAAACCCTAGCTCTATCCTGAAACAGTGAGTTTAGTTACCAAATCTAGTGAATCCTCAAGTACCACCCATGTTGTTCTTAGCTTTCATGGTTTAGTTGTTAACTTAATACCCAAACAAGACTCAAATTCGTGTCCAGCAGATACAAATATACGGGATTCAATTTCTATGAAACTAACTAAAAAGATACTGTTTGTTTTATACAATTTGCACCTTAAGATTTTCTTCAAATAGGAAGCAAGTCTACTTTCATGTAGCTTATGGCTTTTTGTTTCATGTAGATCAGAAGTTTCATATCAAACTTTAAACAATTTCAAATAATGCATCTACCTCTATGAAGAATGACTTCAGTTCAGTGAGGTGTTGGAAGAGATTCAGAGTAGAGGTATCACTTCTAGTTAGTCTTTGCACTACCTCTTCTGCTGACAACCGCTGAGGATGGGGCTCCTGGGAGACAATATTTGAACAAGCATCAAATTTGACAGTCTAATTAGACATATTTATCAAATTGTTCTAGTCATATAAGGCACTCAACTTCTTTCAGAATGAAAATAAACTCCTTTGAAAATGCTATTTTAAATTTCCTTCACTATGACCCTTAGAAATGGTAACATGGAAGAGACTTATTTTTCACAAGTCCTCTGTAACTCAGTTGAATTTAACCAAAGGTTTGACTAAGAAGGAAAAAAAAGAGCATTACCTTCAACAGCTGACAAGGAGTTTGTCCAAAATTGTTTATCATCCCTTCTAAAGCTTTCCTTTCCTTCTCATCTGTTAGAGCATCCAAATCCACAGCTCCTGGACCGCAGCCAGAAAGAAAGGCAGAAAAAGAATAGAAATCAAACAATTTACACAGAAAATATTAGCAAAGAAATGTAACAAGAAATCATTACAGCATTACAACCCTTTCCCACAGAAAAGCCTCCATACTACGCATTCAAGAAATACAACCTGATGACTCCACTCTGTGGAGTTCTCTGTCAGTGTGATAAAAGCGTATTTATCTTGTCAAATGGATTTCATTTACTTCACACATACAATGTGCTACACACAAAAGCCACCCCAAATTCACCTTGTGAATTAACATTAGTCTATTAATACAAAACATTTTTTACTCAATTTTCCTCAACTCCTAAGCCATGAGAAACCCTTTCCTATGAATGTTTTTAGGCAAGTAAACAAACTATTCTGACAAACAGAAGTTATGCTTCCACATTTCAACCATAATTCTCTTGCTTTACTATATGCTACTACATGGCATAATCACAACTCAAGTGCTTTCTAGCTAATACTGAAAACCCATAATTCTGATAACAACAACAGGAAAGTAAGTATACTGCTTTGTACCTTCGTAAGTACAATAATAAAACACATTGAGTGCCTCCACTGCAGCTGGTCCCCTCTGCTTGTAGCCAAAAATCAAATCAATCCATTCATGAAGATGAGCAGAAACATACTCTGATTCCTAGAGGAAAAAAAAACACTCATGTAATAAGAAAAATGTTGTTCGTTCTTGAAGTATTTACTGATTTCTGTGAAAGAAATTTAATTCCTAAAATAAGCATATGCACAAATTAAGTGTACACTAATGTATAGGGCAGTAGCACAGAACGTGGAGTAAGCGCAAACTGCCAGGTAAGAGGGAAATTTAATGCAGCAGAGCAACAAATCTAGACTGTTGAAACGCAGCTGTGAAAGGGAAGGTAAGCTGCTAGTTCTCTATAATTATTAAAATTCAAGGGGAACCTTATCACCCAAAGTCATCTAATTCTGCATTTTAATCTCCTAAGGAGGGAACATCCAAATTATCAGCATCCTTAGACTCTTTCCTTTTTTCATTCAAACATTTTATTTACATGCATGAGGCTATCAAGTGAAAATTCTTTCCTTATTATTTCATGCTTAACTATCATCTTACCAGAGCCTTCCTATGTTTATAAATGAAGTCTTCTGGGGAATGGGCCCATTTAGGGAGAACAACATCATTTACCGCTTCTTTGGATATTTGAAGCTGACCCAAGTTAAAACCTAGCGAGAAATTTGGAGAATTTTAAGAGTTACTACAAAATACTTCCAAAAAATCTTGCTTTCTCAATAAAGGTACAAAGGGTTCAAAAAATGTGAGGGAAAATTGTTGAAAAATTCTTAACATAAATCTACAATAGTTCTACCACTGACATAGGAGGCTAGGTTCTGCTCTGAGTCTTTCAAATGTTAAGTGATATGGGATAATAGTTATCCAAAGCATTTAAATGAGTTAGAAGCTGCAGTCTCAATCTTAAAAGAAGCATTAGTCATTTACACATGTATCGACAAACATACCTGTATTTGCTCTATTTTATCAGGATTAAGAGTTCAAAACATTTCAATAAGATTATTCGTAAGTATGAAGTTACTAATAGGTTTAAGTTACTCTAGAATCAAGGCTTTCAAGTCTTAAATTCTACCAGCTTTTGTAACAACAGCCCTAAATATTTAAATGACTTTTGAAAACATGACTTGGGCATTGCAAATTTTAGTAACTTAGAACTCTAGTAACTGTATCTACCAGACCAAATTATCAGCAGCACAAACATGCAAATCTACTTTTAATCTGCCCAGTAGTAGAGAAAAAACTCCCCTGTGCAGGAAATTCAAAGAAGAAATATCTAGGAGTCTCACACATCAGAATGCAGGACATTCTCCTTCTAATTAACTTCGTCTATGACTGAAATAGTTTGTTTCCCCCTCCCCTTCTTTTTTGAGTTTTGAAATTTCATATGGCTCTAAAATCAACTGACTTCACCTGGTATTGTTAGATAACAGTAACAAGAAGAAAATACACAAGTTGCCTGGAACAAATAACAGATGTGAAGTTTTAGGATGTCCAAGCTACCAGTCAACAAATCTAGTGAAACAAATGCTAATTCATCTCTTAACTTATGCTATTTGATCTCTATTTTCTATTCCGTTAACTTTTTTGTTTTAAATACTCAAATGAGCATCTTCGTTCTTTTGTTAAGCAAACAACAATATTTTTAGCCATCCTTAATCTCCCACTATGAGTTTTAAATAGCATTTAGACTACTGCTCAATGTAACCGGTCTCACTGAACAGTTTTGAAGTCAGCATGATGAAGTAATTTCTACAAGTATATTATTAAGCTTAAGGATGAAATATACCACAGTATTCATCAGTGTTTGGAACAATTCTCAGAAGAGGAGTTTTCTATGCAGAATATTCTGAGCAGTCTGTTTACCGTTTTGGTTCTCCAGGAATTCTGGGAAGTAGAAAAACTCTGGAATAAGTTCCTTGACATCATTGGGATTGTCCATCAGTGCTTGCCAGGTAGCAGGAATAGAGTGAAACTGTCGATCAGCACAATCAAACCTGGGGGACAGAAAACTCACATCAGGCTGATTGCTCCCTTGGTAAAATGACATGGAAGAAATTAGAGTTGGTGCTTCTTTGCTCACAATATACCTGCCACTTTGAAGTTGGATATGAAGAGTTGTGAAAGGTTCTACCCGAATGAGGTAATGCATGACACCAGCAGCATTTGAGTAGTGTGTTCCATAGTGAAATTTGTCAATCACTCCAAGGGGATCCTCAAAATTATCGTATCTTTAAAAAAAAAGCAACAAAAAAAAAACCTCTATAAATACAACTAAGCATTACAGCTGATATAGACACAGATTATACTTACTTGAGGGAAGGATTCAAAAGATTTCTTTTGTGATAACTTCTTTTGAATTATCACAGTAATTTGCGAAAGAAAAGTACATCCATGAGAACACAAATTCTGGCTCAGAAAGTCCCTAAGCAAAAGGGACTTTGATAGGGTGGATCACCCTTTGCATACCTGTTCTTATACCCTTCCCTGTGCATTTGCTATCACCTATCAGAAACTGGATAAAGGGCATGACTGGCCCCATTTAGCATGACTTTACACAAGAGAGAAAAAAAACCACATGAATAAGCTGGATATTTATTACTGAAAGGACTTATGTTACCTGCAAGACTGAAAAAAATCAGCCTTTGTGACCTTTTCAAGATGCAGAGATTTACTTAACACTTACACCCATTTTCCTTTTCTACTGGCAAACTCACTCTACAGTGCTATGCCACTATCCAGTTGATATGTTCCTCAGCATCACAAAGCTAGTAAGTGAGATTACAGTTGAGTACTGCTAGAGAATCAGTTTCATTATGGTCAAGGATAGACTCTAATCAAAGCAAATTCTCCATGTTCCAAGTTTTATGAAGAAAGCTGATTTTGCAGAAAACCTGACAAGTGCCATCTGGTATGATAACACTCACTCCTCACACTAGCAAAAAGGAAGGATAGATACACTGATGTGTAGGTGTAAATACTTGTCACTCCTACACAGAAAGGAGCTGCTGGAAGCAACTGAGTTACATTTTATTTCAAAGATAATAACATACATGCACAAAAAAAAGCAGAAAGCACAGTTCTAGCTCTACTCATCAGTATGATTTCACATTCCTTATCTTGAAACAGATACAAGACACAGCATCTCTCTTCAAACTACTAGACTGAGTCTTTCTACAGCCCTTTTCATCTCCCCAGAGAAAAACCTCAATTTACAACAGTAAATTTTGTCCTTTCAGTACTGCATGAGCTAACCAATCTGAATACAGCAGAAACAAAGGACTGTCAACCTCTGCAAAAGCATCTGGGATGTTAAATTTTTAGATTTTAAAAATTTCAGTGTCACTATTGTACTTCTAAATACATTGTTATCATACAGTCTCAAATGACAGAAATAATTAAGTGTTCAAATACATACTTCTCTTTCACAGCCTTAGCATTCTTTTCATTTACCACTCCAATGGGTTTGGATAGATCCCTAAAGACTGCTGGATTATTCAGATCTAGTTCTTCAGATGTATAATCTCGTAAGATCCAAGGGAACTGGAAAGAAAAAAAGTCAAACAGATTAAACCCGTCTTTAAAAAACAGGAAAAATACATAACTTTAGCAAAAACTTAAAAAATAGTAATTACCACGGGATATTGAGCAAGATCATTGTAAGTTCGTCCTGCCATTGTGTTCAGCTGAATAAGATAGTCAAAGTTGGATATTTCTCTATTCACCCATTTCTGAAAAACAAAATAAAGAACACGGAAGCAAGTTACACATCAGTGTTTCTTCTCTGCTGGAGAGTACTACCAGCAGGTAAAAGGTACTGGATTATGAGCATGATATGAATGCTCTAATTTAATTTCTCACAGTCACTGTTATTTCCCATTCCATTTGATGATTATACTACATTTTACAGGGTTGCTGTATTTCACTGAAATGCATTGATTGTGCTGAATTTCATTGAAATCATGTCTCAGGTTGATATCAGTACTGTTTTAAAATGCAACACAGCAGACAGCTAGCAGCCTTAGAACAAAAAGGGGAAAGCAAAATAGAAATGAAACAAAAAGAACACAGGTGAACAGATATTGAAAAAACTCGGAACTGAACTTCGAAATCCATTAGAGTTCAAAGGTCAAAATTTCCTTATAGATTTTTCTCCCGTTGTTTAATGATAGAATAACATGTAAACATATGTTGTCCTTCCTCCATTATTCTATTTTAAACCAATCAACCAACAGAGCTGTGATCAGAAGGACTAAATAGCTTTAATGTAGTACGATGAAAACATTTCACTACAAAATATACAGATATACTACATAAACATACAAAATGATACCTTATTTCCTGGGGAAAAAAATTAAAAATGAAATACTCCCAATATTTTTTTAAATTCTTATGTAAGAACTGCCTTCCCTTCCATCCTTCCCTCAGAGAGTACTGATTGTAGGATAACAAGAGAGAAAATAAAAATAAACTGTATTCAGAGAAGTTATCCATGTTTAGGGTAATATCAAAATGTCCGTATTTTACTTTTACAAGTGTTACCAATTCCCTTAAAAACATACTTCCTGCTCAATCTTCATACATGCTTCACTGAAAGCCCTATCGTGAAAAGACAGCGGGGAACATTATTTGCTCATGTACTGAAAGAAGTCTGAGAATGTAGCAAATCTGCTATATGTTCCCCAATCTTGCTGAATCACTTTTACATGGTCTGGTGCTGATGTGATTATTACATGGTGTAAACTCTGACTGTGAACACAAAAGACTGTGATTCTAAAAAAAAAAAAAAAAACAAAAATAGGCATGTGGAAGTTTAGACATCAGACTGATGGTACAGAAGTTGGCAGATGCCAACTGAAAGTGACAGATAAAAATCAGTACCCAGGGCTGTACAGAACTCCTTCAAGAAGGAGGATAATACCATTTATGCTGAAGTTTCATACCTGCATCAAACCTGAAGCTTTAAAGAGTTCCTGAGGAGATCGGGTCCCAGAAATATTTGGAGAACGCAGCGACAATATTCGACTGTATACTTTGTTTCTTACCTGTTCAAAAACAGCATAAAAATATTCATTCTAGATATTGAAGCTGACAAGTACACAGTTTCACTGTTAGTTAAAATGCAAAGCAAACGGAACATGGCTACACTTTAAACATTTGTCTCTTGCTGTATAAGCCTTTGGACACACATGGATATGATAGACTTCAGTTTCAAGATGCACATTAAGTGACATTTGTTTTGATGCTACATTAAAAAAAATTCCACAAAATACTCTTCTAGGAAGGCTGCTGTTCAAATAAACTTTCACTACTATTTTCCCTACGAAACTAACAAAAGATTGATTTACTTAAAATGTTTTTCAGCTGTTATTCTTGAATTGACTCACTGATACGTAACTTTCCTTAAGTCCTGATATTTATCTTAGATCCACATTCAATGGATCGTTTACATTAATGCAGGAGAAAAATAAAAGTTTATTAACCATAAACCACATAACAATATTATTTCCAACTTTGTGATAAAGAAGTATCCTTTATTAGTAATTAATTTACTTAGAATATTTTTTAAGAGTGCAAGCTTCAAGACATTCAGATTACTACTGATGTAATTTTAGTTGAATGACAGCTCTGTATCACTAAGAGACAAGAATAGTCATGTTTTATTCATTTTTCCTTGGTTTTTAGATGTCAGACTGACTTATTTGGAGGCTGCAATCTAACTTCCTGTAATCATTATGCCTAGCAAATGTTTCACCATTAATGTGCCAGTTTCATGAAAGACACCAGACACGGATAAGATCAACTAAAACTTGACACTTGTACTAATAATAGCAAACAAGAAAATTTGGCAAACACATACCTCCTTATTGAAGTTGAGGAAGTAGTTGGTTTGATCTGTAAGGAAGATCTCCAGGGCTGACCTCCTCAGATTGTACCGACGCAGATGTATCTCCCGAATTTGAGAAAGGTGCCATTTGAAATCAAAACCAACCCCTGGGAAGAACACTTTGATTACTGAACTGGAATCAAAACTTTTTCAAAAACTTTCTTTATTCAAATAATGCAGTATCAAACACTCTAGAGGCAACAGTAAAAAGCATTTTTTATATATGGCTTGGTGAAACATCTTGCTTAGAAGTATTTCTGGCCTCATCCGCTCTACTAAAAGAGAGAAATGGCAGGAAATAACTGATAGAATAGAGAATTTGGTTTTGCTTTCTGATCAAAAACACACTATGAATGTATTTTTTGACATATGAACTGAAACACCTTTGCTTTCTCAATCAGGCTCAGATTGAAGCTTCTTTGTGTAGAGTTATCAAATGGTTAGCATCTAAATCTATAGTTTCTCAATTTTTTTTTTTTGCCAACAACCATTTCAATTTACTGTTTTCATACTTAACCATGCACATTTCATTGAAGTTCCTAAAGTAAAAAAATAGCCATTAGTTTTTACATACTGTTACTTCTTAATCATTACTCCCTACTACTTAAAACTACTACTAAAAACTACTACTTACTACTCTTAATCAGCATATAAGTGAAGCACATCACATAGAACAGAAGTGACATTTAAGAAACAAGCTAGAGGAAATAACACTTAGCAGCATCATCAGCAAATTAGCTATTATTATTTTTATAGAAATAAATCATCAGAAGAGCTCAGTCTGTGTAGTTTCAGATTATTTTTTCTAATTGGTTTGGTCAGAGGCTGACCTCCAGGAACAATATTAAATACAGATCTACACCCTGTCTTTTTACAATTAGTTTGGTGCTAAACCTCTACTGAATTGCACTGAAAATAAAAAGCCACTGGTCATGCTCACCCTCCTCTTTTTCAACGCTACCATCAAAGAAATATAGGTGCTGGGTAGTGACCTCCAGTCTGCCAGGTATCACATCAATTACTGTAATGAGTTCACAGTTTTCAGATAATATTAGCTTTTCTTTCTGACTCTGTTCATCCTTTTCATCCCTACAGAAAAAAAAATAGGTGTTAGGAGTTGGGTAGACTATAGACTTGCTTAGATATCTGATAGAAGTACGGTTTAGAAAAGAATCAAATTTAAACAACATAAGAAGTACACCATGCAAGATCATATGAAACCACTTTCATTAGCATTAAAATGTTTCAGACCAGACTAGACATCGTTTCTTAACATCAGGCTTGCTATTTCAGTCTCAGGCACAATGAACTCGACTTCCTCTGAAGTATAAAAATAACAGGTTGCTTTTCCCTTTCATATTGAAGGTGCTTGAATGATCTGGCTTGGAGCTCAGCCCTGGTTCCTTTTCTAAAGTGAACTGGAGACATATTTGAAGCAGTGGTTGATCTTCAGTCTACAGATATGCTTTCAAAAGCTATTGGATGTTTACTTGTGAGGTACAAGAAAATTCATCAGTATCACAAAATAAAATCCTGCATCTCTTCTGGGCTTCAACAGCATAGACACATAGGCACATGCACAGTACCCAGAGTTAATGCAAAGAAGTGTTTACCATCTCCTTCCTTCTTGATCCACACCACTATATTAACAAAAAAATGAGAGGAAAAAACTCTCCCATAGTCCATGAAGGAAGTGCAGGTCTTCTCCCCTGAACGAGACTCAGGAATCTCTATTAGATTTCACTAGTTAGGCAGATATCCATGCTATCCAGCTGATGGCACAGGGAACAGTTCTGGCACCCCTGGACAAGAGTTGGTTCCAGTCCAGTCCACGCACTCATGGGTTAAACCATCTCCTGGGAACTACAACCAATGCATATAGCGGGAAGCCTCAACAACCCTGCAGCTTCAGACCAACTGAGAGCAGCAAATCCATCATGTAGCCTCACAAACACTTTCTCTGTACTTAACACACTCAGACTTCCTTTTCCCTGGCACTCTTTACCCATCATTGTTTATAATGAGAAATCTAACAGCAGCTTCTCTGCTGTGCAGATTACTACAAAGCCCTGGATTTGAATGTTAAGGACAGGCAAACAAAGAGGGAAGTTTTGCATGCTAATCAACTCTTGAAGTTGATTTCCTACTCCTTCCCACTTCCAAAACACATGAATGAATTTCAGCAGTTCATTGCTGTTGCACTTACATATTGGAACTGGCTGCTGTGTCTTCTTCTGGCAGTTCAAGCACGTCATCTTCCAAGTCACTCACTTTCACCTGCTTCACCACCTCCAGAAGCAGAGACTCACTAGAGGGTTGTGCCTGGTACACACCTATTGTAACAGGTATAGCAGCTCAGAAAACTTGTCGGTAACCCATTTTCAGAAAGTTAAATTACTGAGTGCATCTTCTACTGTTGAATACTATCTTTAATCGAGAAACAACTTCTTCAGACTCCTTCAGTGCTCTTGAGGGCAAGCAGAACATTTTAAAAATGCTCCATGAATTACATTCAAGTACGAGTCAAGTCAATTGGTAAAAGTACAGTACAGAAAATAATGATATTTGACTGGCATTCACAATACATCAAAATGATTACGGAAAAAGTCTTTTACAGTGAGAGGGTGGTGAGGCACTGGAACAGGCTGTCCAGACAAGTGGTGGATGTTCCATCCCTGGAGACATATAAGGCAAGGCTGGATCAGGCCCTGGGCAAGCTGATCTAACTGTGTATGTCCCTGTTCATTGCAGGGTAGTTGGACTAGATGAACTTTAAAGGTCCCTTTCAACTCTAAGGATTCTATGATCCTATGTATGTATGTATATAAATAGCCTGTATATAAAATAATGTAGAAATAAAATTTACATAACTATAAGAGGGAGACAGAAAAACCTTACAAATTGCATTCTAAAACAGAGATTTTCAATAGGATATTCTGTACGACTGTCAGACAGTCTTACAGCATGCAAGTTTCATAGAAATGCACTTTGGTGGGTTTGTTGTTGTTTTTAGTTAATCTGGGTTAGTGGATCCAAGAAAGGTATGCAACTGCTTATTTTAAAACAAAGGAGCTCTTGAACTATTTTTTCCTCCAAATATGCACACTTCAATAAACAAGAGGAAATTAATTCTTCTTTCCATCTGGCAAAAAAGCTGCTTTGGTTCAAAGCATCACTCCTATGTTACACATTATAACTATAGAGGGAACAACAAAAATTATGACTTAAGTATCTATAACACACTGATTCTTAAAAACAGACATAGCAGTGAACACCACAGAATCCAAGTAAGCTATTAAGTATAATACAACATTACCTAAATTATCTCTCAGGTCACTAGCATCCTGATGAGAGTTGAAGTTGTAATTCTGCACTAGTTTTAGTCTCATACGTGAAAAATTTTCAACATTTGAAAGTTTCCAGTGAACAGGATGCTGTTTCCTGAGAAAACAAGAATATTCATAGGAATAGTTAAAAGATGATGAAAACCTATGAGCAAAATGATTAAAAAAGAATACACATTTTAAAAAATCCTCAAGTCACCTACACATTGGCAGACTGCAAAACATAAAAGCTATAGATTGCATTTCAGTAGTATATGTCATATTGCAGCTATGATCATCCTAAAGCATTTTGCACACAGCAGTCATTTTCAACTGAAATACAGCAAATTGTTTACACTAGAAGTTATGAAGAGTCTTTAGTCAGAATTCACCCAGAAGTCAGGGCAGGCAAAAATGTACCACTTTAAATTGATATTAGCTTCATGCATAAAAACCTCACACTTATTATTTTTAAAGACTATTTTCTCATTCCCAAAGAACCACTGATGAGTAGAACCTCTCAAAAAGGTTGTTTGGTTATTTTATTCTGTTTTTTAAATGTAATGTTGATAATTAATTTTCATTTGTCACTTGGCAAGAAAACATAGTATTCAGGCAACCAGCGCAGCACTACACTTCAAACTTTGTATGTTTATAATTAAAATGCAGAAATCATTAAGGATACATTCAATATTAACTTCACATCTGAAGAATGGCTATCCAAGTCAATTTGACAAGGTTCTAACCATATGAAATAGTAAGTTAATCACACAAACAAATGTCTTTTAAGTATCATATCCTGTTTGATTCAAGAAATTCACTCTTACATTTCAGACCAAGGGCCACGTTCAGAGAGCAAGTAAAGCTGGGCTGCTCTCCACTGCCTCAGAGTAGCTGTGTGTTGACTATTAAGTTGCTTTAGCATACTGTTGTACCGCAGATTTTCCTGTCGAGCCTTTCTGCTGAACGGTTCCACAAAATGCTCCTGAAAGACCATTAAAAATAAATCTAGCACTGAAAGAACAGTTTTGCAACTTGCAAGAACTCTTACAAATGAAGAACGTACAAAAGTGGGTTAGCAGTAGACATTTCTGAAAATTTAAGGCATTGCTTACAAGGGAGATTTTTAAAGACTTAATACTGCTGTAGTTTAACAGTTAATTCTAATGCTTGAATGGAGTCTGAACCTTACACAGGAAGGTCAGTTCAGAGACAGTTTTTCCACACAATAAATGGGACCTAACTGTTCTAAAATGTTCTCTAGGATTGAAAGAATTTGCAACACTAACTCATATCATAATGGAGGTTTTAATAATTCAAAACATACATAAAAGTGGAAAAAAAAGCAGCTTATAGCTAAAGATAATTCCAGGTTGCTGTACCATGGAAGATGATCTGTCCTGAAATAACTCTGCTCACAGATAAGACTCTTAAATAAAAATAACAGAATTAGATCCTCTACACATGTATATAGTCAGCATGCTCAGAAAAATCTTCAACAGAACAGCCAACGTGCCTGCAGCAACTTGAATTGGGTTATCCTGGAATTCAGTTTCTCCATCTGACGGAACATGAATACTGAGATGTAAGCAACTGAAAACCTTACCTGAAATTTCAGCTTGCTTTCTCCTCTCTCCCGATCTCGCTTGTGCATATTCACCATAAATGCTTCATAACAATCCTTCCAATAAAGTGCCATCTGCTCATGACCATGTCTGAATGAATTTTCTTCATAGTGCTTCATATTTGGAATAATCTGTTCCCATCAAAACAAAATGCATATGATTTCTGAATATGAGCTCCTCTGCTCTAGTGATGAAAACAAGTGTGAATGCCACCAAAAGAGTCTACTACTTACATATTTGTCAATATAAACTTTCCATTCATCAGATCGGCAGTATTCTTGAAAGTCCTCAAAGAAAGAGGGGCTGCCATTGGTAGAAGGCAACGAAGGGAGATGCAGATTCATGAAGAGAAGTTCATAAATTTTGGATACCAGTGTCCGAACAAGTGGAATCAAAAATGAGTATGTTTCTGTCTTCTCTTCAATTGATCTACTTAAGATGCCTTCCAGTTTCCCCAAGAGGTAGCATGCTTCAGGTTGACTCTCTATTACTTTGGTCTGAAGAAGGGTGTTGAGTTTCGCTGCTGCCATAGCACAGACCTACGCAGACAAACAACAAAGTGAATGCAACTCAAAAGAGTAACTTGGAGCTCTTATCTTTTAGCACAGAAACATTTACATACTCTGTATCTCAGGTAGCCTGAGGGCACACAGGCATCATGTACAGGCACTGATCACGTATTGAACCTGAGTCAGTTGCAACCCCAGTCACATAACTGCATTAAGATAATTATGTGCCTAAACGAACAAGTCTAGGTTTTCTGAAGGGTTCGTTATTCCAAACACAGCTCTGCTAACTTTATACCCATTGTCCATTCAGCCTTACAGTCTAGATTCATGTGCAATTATTAATCTATGCAAACCTGAAACCACTAACAAATATATTTTTATGGTAGAATGTTGCAATCAGGTAAAAGTTGCAGTCAGGACTGCTATCTTACCTCTGCTAGAGCCTACGTAACCTCCATGTTCAAACAACTTGCTCTCTACCTTATTCACATATTCAAGGTATGTACATTGACAGGACTGCAGAGTAAGTTTGCAAATGTTTTTACTGGGGCTTACCATTTTCATATAGAAGGATAAAAGACTGCCATCACTCTTCTTAAAGGTATGAACAGCTCCTCCAGAACCAAAACAGTTACACCAAATATGCACTTAAAATATAATGGAATTTGCAACAAACCTGTAAGTTGTCTTTTGCAATGAATCCAAGGAGCAACTGGATTTGCACCTGTGAAAACCAGGTTGCTTCTGGGCCAGCAGAGTACCAGACTGACAGGCTATCCATAAGAATCACTAATTCCTCCAATAGCTGCCATAAAAGCAGAAGATTGTGTAAAACATAACAGAAATAATCAGCATCTATTCCAGTTGGAGACACAATACTTTCAAAGAGCTGAGGAATTCACACTTTTAACTTACCCAAAGCCATAAAATCATACCAAGAGATAGCACTTAAACCAGTAATTTGAAAAAATTGACTATACAACTAAACTAGTATGTTAACTCAAGTATCTCCTGAATAAAGCCAAAAACAGTGGATAGTATATGTCTATCTTCTTTCTGTAACTTACTCCAGGAAACGTCAACTCCTTAAAAAAAGCTATAGGTTCCTGCAGGAGGAATACTACAATTGAGAAGTCACTCTTATCAATGTCCAGACACTACACCAACAAGTAATTTCTAGTTCAGTATCAATGGGCTTTCATTTCATTCTTTTACTTTGCGTTTTAAATGAAGTGAGAGTAATGCCAATATAATTCACCAGCAACAGTAATATGCTTGGTGCCTTGAGAAGGAAAGCAAGGCTTCTTCTATGAATATTGAATTTGATGAGAAGTTTGAAGCTTCATAACTATCAATACCTTAAGATTAGGAGGTAATCCTTTCTGGATGCCTCCCAGCATAGAAATACTGACAAACCCTCACTACGAAATGAATCTATTCATAAGGTAATGGCCCATTTTACCATCAAGACATATTTACTCAAAAATAATGCGCCTTGGTATATTCCCTAAAAAATTTCTCAAATATAAAAACTACTCTGTTAAGCCCCAGACTCACATGAAAGCTTACGCAGCAGGCTGAAAGCTCACCTGCTTAAGATATTACAGGGCTTTAAATTCTCCCTAGGCACAGTGGAAGGCAATTTACAGAAGTAGTTATTTTCAATTCAGAGATGGCAATGAGCACAGCCCCCATTGCTCCAACGTTCATATCTCATTTCTAATTAGATTGCACAAAGCTAGATTATAACAAGAAGCAAAACCTTTATCTAGAGCAGACTTTAAGAAAACAAACAAGCCAAGGGAAAGCTTTACAATTACTCCATGTTTGTTTGTTCATAAGCCTGCAGTATGGAGAGCAGCTTAGCAATTATTCTGTTTAAGACTTAACATTTCATTTTTTTTAAACAAATAGCTCTTGTCCCCGGAAAATGGAAAAGCAGGGACGACTCAGCCCAAGAGGTAAGACCACTGAAGTTACATGAATGAAGATCTCTGCTACAGATCTCTGCATCTTATGTGAAGAAAACATAAAACAGTCAGGAAACAATTTCTCTACTACTTAGTGTGATCATTTCCTCCCTCAGGGCTCACATTTCTGACTCCCTGCATATGTAAAATTAAGCTATTTACAAATGTATGCCCAGTATTCCCTCTAGTAAGCTTTTAGGATTTTCTCATTAAGGGACAATCTAATACACTTCATTATGAACCCCCACTCTCTAATACCTAGGTTAAAAACAAGCACCTAGAAGAGATGACATTATCCAATTGACAACTTTTCATTACTATTTCTGCCTACAACATTTCCATTATGCAGTTACTGTACCTTTTCTGTCCATAAATTTGAATTAACAAGTCCTTCTGCCTGCAGGAAATCTTGTACAATTAGCAAGAGCCGGAAAGCATTTTCAGTGTGTGTAGGGAGAGCTTTAGAATCTCTGTTATCAGTGACTGACCATTCTAACATCTTCTCCAACAATCTGCATGGAAAACAAAATCCCAAAGTAATTACTACATGTTCCAGCTGTAAGTGGCTTTAAAAAAATCCAATTAAGTATTTAATTGAATCTCTCAGTCCACAGTGGTAACTGCTGCGTTCTCAATAAGCCAGTGATGTAAAAGAAGATTTAGGAAAAAAAACACATGAAACTTGGAACACTGATATTCAAAACCTTAACATCACATTACACTATCAAATTGGTAGTAAAATATACTGATAGCACATGAAAGTAGAGCTGAGAAAATTGGATCTTGATGGGAAGCATCCATCCCTTCTTAGCAAAGCCCCTTTATTTGTTCATCTAAAAAAAATTCAAGAACCTGTCCTTGAGCAATACACTCACTTGAGTTTTATTTCATCAGAAGGTCGCAGCAATTCATTAGATATTCCCAGTTTGGTCAGTGCAGAAAACACCTGTCCTCTCTCCATCCAAGCCTCATCATCAGATTTTTCAATGCCTTTCCACATTATACACAGTAGGATGTCTGTAAGTAACTGTATCAGTTCATTATCACCCCCCTAAAAAAGAAAAGTAACATTTACAGCCTTTTAATTCCTATAAGTCTTCACTAAGTTTCTCCACCATAGTCTCTCTATGCTTTCACATGTTTTGGCTTTCTTTGATAACTCTACAGTCTCAAGTCTAATAGCTAAATACATAAAATATGGGAGGAAGTGGCTTCCCAGAAACTGTAATACATATTGACTTCCACATCATTATTTAAACCTAACCCTTAGCTGCCCTTTTGTTCTCCCCCATTCCACTTTTGCCCAAGCAATTCCAACCAAAAAAAAAAAAAACCAAACAAGAGAGACATCCCCGCTGACTGTAAGAAAGCTATTCATTATTTTCCTTCAGAAGGTAAGAGAGAATAAAAGAACAATGAGGATATAATCATATAAATATATCCCCATTAGGGATACAGTTAGAAAGGAAAAAAATTGCAGTCATTAGGAGAAATTAACTACATAGGTAGAAAATTACTTACTCCTTGGTTTTCAAATAAAGACAGATCAGCAGCACTGAAGCCTACATCACTTATGACATCTAGCTCTTTTTCAGGCTGCCCAGAGAAGGGTTTTCTGTTCTCTACAGGTGATGGTGTGCTGGGCAGGCTATCTGTCATCTGATTCACAACATCAGCCAGTTCATAAGAGTCAACGCTGGACAGATCTAGACTCAAATGTGAAGGATTACTGTGCCACAATTCTTCTCGGTCCTCTGACTTAAAAGACATCTCTGCTGTGGATGCATCTTCCAGTGGCATAGCAGAGAAATGAGCTGGGACATCCAAGGATTTATTGTCTTCCAAACTCCATTGATCAAACAAACCATTTACAGACACAAAGGTATCAGATTTATCTCCCTCCATCTTATCAGTGTGATACTTCTGAAGTTCTTCAGCAGGAGGCTTCTTTTCCTCTTCCCTTAAGGAGTCAGCCCTGTTCTCTCTAAATCCAATCTGGACCTCAGAGTTTTCTTTCAGGAAGAGTCTAATCAAAGTGTCCTGCCAGCCCAGCTGCTGAGAAATCTGTTGTGCTGCATCCAGTTGGGAATGCAGAAGATGTAAAACCTAAGGATAAGATATTCCATACGTACACATTAATTTTAGCTTGAAACTATATTCATCCTATCTTTTAAATTACAAGATTTACAACCTTACAGCTTCCTCTGTCTTTTTAGGAACTTACAAAAGAGCCATACTGAACTAACAGAAGGCATATATGCCACAGAAATCACTCTTAAAAATAGAAATGCATATAGGAGAAAAAAATTCCCAGAAATACAACATACAGGGAAAAAAACCCAAAGAACTATCAAGGCACATCAGTACGTCTTCATTTTTCAGACACTCCTCTGCTGCAATTCCTAGAAAAGGTAATTATCAGAGCAAACAATCCCATTAAAAATAATTCTAGCACAAGTTATGCTTGATTAGAAACTACTAAACAGAAAAATTAAGAGAGCCAAAATAAGCTACAATATTACTAGTTTATTGATAGCATACACTCGGCTTATTTTGAGAAACTTTGGTATAGAATTTCGCTCCTCACAACTACATTCAGTACTGCCAATTCCAGTGATACAAGCCAGACAGCTCATTTAAGGAAAGAGTTATTACTTTTTCCATTATCTGTTCTCTGCATCCTTACTCTTCTGAACCATTATACAATCTATTAAAAATAACATTAAGAATAAAACAAAACTTTGAGCTTAAACATCCTTTGAGAAACTCTATTTCAAGGAAGTCAATACTTCTAAACTAGTTAAGAATCAATACAGAACTTGAGATTTCGTTTTTTAAAAGGATTTGAATATATAAAATTCAACATCAAGTTACATACTAACTTTATTCCTAACATTCTAAATCATTACTAAAGAAGCAGCAACAGCAGCAGCCAGTACAGCTAATACATCTCAAATAAATAAGACACCATACCATACAATTTATGGATTTAACATTATTCTATTTTTAAAGATAACTAACCTTTCTACAGATAACCACTCTCATGTTTATATCTGATCTATGAGCCAGATGCACTACAGCTAAAAGATCTTTATAATTCACAGCAGGATCTGTGGAGGAGAAAGAAAAAAAACAAATCAAACTATACCATGCAAGTGAACGTAACAGTTAGATGTTAAAAATACCTTTGGAGGTCAGCCCTACAACCTGGATCATAACCAGGAATGACAAAGGGATCATACTCCAGGAAATTAAGAAAACGGCTGAGAAAAACATGGACTGCAAATAGAACAGATTCATAAAGTAACATCTCTTTATCCTGAGCAAGCAACAAATGTGTTTGCCTCTGAGCAAACAGACATTTACTAATAGTAGACATAACACTTCCCAATTACCTGCATAGAGAACTTGGTTAAGAAGGTTTTTTATGAGAGAAATAGTAACTGACGATTCATTCAGAAGGAGTCCAAGTCCAGAGTACCCCACTTCCCTGAGTCTCATACGGTGCTTACTACGTTCATAAACTTTAGTACATTTCAGCATCTCTTCCATAATCTGCATGAGAAAGTACACGCAAAAGCAAAATAATGAGGAAGCATCTAGATGACTTCTTAAACTTAATTGTATATGACATAGCATACTAGTCCACAGTTTACAAAAAACCTTTAATAACAAACTCACAGGCTCAATTTTAAAGGTCCCAATACTTCTGCTGCTTGACACCAGGAGAGCACTAACCCCATCACAACTACAGTGGTTAGCTACATGTTGTTGCTTTCATATTAGAAAAAATGAAACTTGGATGACCAGCATCTTTGTAAGCATTTACATTTCTGCAGTCAGACTACTGAAAAATACAAACTCTGTTGATTAATTTATGAACATATCATTCAATTTATTACCTTAAACACAAGTTCTCTAACCCTGTCGGAGTATCTCTGATGCAATAACAAAGCATAAAGAATATCAGCATTTCCTGGTTCAAAAAGCAATAAAAAAAGCTGATCTGGGGCTGAGCTTGAATGAAGAAGGCTGAACAGAACTTCTAGGATTCCACAGAGCTGAAAATTAAGACAACTGAGTTAATCTACAATTCATACAGACTTAATTCTCCACCCAGAAAAAAAATCCTTGCTTTTAAATTTCTATTCTCTCTTGCTATACAGCGTACATTGTCTGTTCACTGTTACCACATTTAAATGGACGTTTTTGCTATATGCAGAACACTTTATCAAGCTGTAAAGGGAACTACAAAACAAGTTCAAGCACTACTAATGTCTATGAAATAGGAATTCACATTGCTACAAAAACTGATTGAAGTCAATCCATTTTGTTTGGAACATAAGAGAAAATAACAAGTAAAAGTACAGCCACCAGCAGAGCACTTTTGTAAGGATTCCCATGTAGCTGAGGCAGAATATATATAGAAGCACATAAAATTAAATCCATAAATCAGTTAACTCTTCGCCTTTTCTCCTCACACCTCCCTTTATACAAGTAAGATTTCTAAACAGAACAGTACAGAATATCCCAAGTTGGAAAGGACCCTTAAGGATCAAGTTTAACTCCTGAACATAAAACCAAAACCAAACCACGTACAGTTTATACTGATTTAAACCACATTGGATACCTGTTCTTCTTCACTGGTAGCTGCTATGTATCCTACAATGCTCTGTATTTCTTCATGTGTTCCACCTTTGCTTAGAAAGTATTTGATCAGTCCATAAAGGGACATCCGTATTGTTCTCAGGTCATCAGGGGCCAAATCACTGTCTTTGCAGCCACTCCTAATCACCAACAGATAAGAAAGGTAATCTGAGCAAGTGCTCCATAGTTCAGTAATAATTCAGTGGTTGTGTTAGTTTTGCAATTTTTCATCTACCCCAAAAACTGCACTTCAAAAACTACGAGGATATAAATGAACTAAATGTGAAAAGAGTATTTATCATTTTAAGACAATTGTGATCATCTAGAACTTCATTGGTATTGTTGATAATAAGTTCTTAAATTTAGTAATTTTACTCTTTGAGCATTCCTGGTATTCTTGGCATAAGTTGTATGTAATCCCATAATAAAAATCAAAGTCAAGGAGCAGTAGCAAGTAAAGTGGAAAAAAGTTCATGCATTTTCTGAAGATGAAATCAACCAATAAAAGCCAGCCAGTTTTATTTGCTTTCTTTCAAGAACAAGTGGGGGCATGGGGGTAAAGAGGTGGACACATGTAACACAGTGGAAAATGCAGCAGTGACAGCAGAGCATCAAGGTCCCAGGCTGCAGCAAGTGAAGATTTGCTCAAGTTGCAACAGCTGTGGGCACAGAAATAAAAGAAAGAAGCTGCTTACCTTCAGAAGCCCTCAGGTATGCAGGGATCTCCAACAAGATACCCTTGCCTCCACTGCCAACCCTTGCATGAGGTCTGGGAAGGGGTGGGACCTCAGCTCACCCCTTACAGTCACTCAGGTGCACTGCACTGCATTACATGCACCTGAGTTCCCCTGGGTTGGCCCTGCCTTCCCACCAGGTGCTCACCATTTCAAGCCACAACTTAGCATTTCCACCACAACATGACAGAACTCCATACCACAAAAGAGAAGCTAGAAATGGTAAAACTTTTACCCATAATAAACTCTGAGCGTGTCGAGAAGAAACTGTACACCATACTTCTTTCTGAAGAGCCTTCTGCTGTCTTTGATGATTGTAGAAAGATATTGTATATGCCCTACAATATAAAGTTTCATATTAGAACCTAGAAAAACATTTGTATCAAGTGAGAAGTACTGTGCCTTTGTGCAGTCACCCCATGTCCAGGAACTTACCAATTCTGAAAGGGAAGTCCCCACTGTTCCAGATGCTGAAGTCAAAAAGTAAGTGTTGATACATCTGTTGCAGAAGCTGCAAGTTCTTTTCAACTGAGACTTGCTCTATCAACAACTGTACAGCCATCAGTACATTCACATCCATTAAGATGCTTGGCACCTATCAAAATAACAGGTGTTAACACTCAATATCAAGTTTATTAGGATATTCTGTTATTATTTTAAATCAATACTTTTTTTTTCATTAAGATTTTCTCTTTTACAGCAAGTCTGCTTTTATTTAAGTAATACAACACAAAAACAGAACATGATGTATTCAAAACACTATGTTTCACTTTGTAGACCAAGGCCAACTCCTTACACTTCCTTGTTTCCAGAAGCATGGGAAAGAAAAGCATATATTAAGCAAACCTTTGAGGCAAACCTTGCATCCTAGACAAACTAAGATTTCAAATTAATTAGGACCTCATCCACAACAATCATTTCTAAGGGTTGTTCCTCAAGCTTACCCACCTTCTGTAACAAGGTTCCTAGGGTAGCAACTCCATGGGAGTGAATGAGATTTTCTTGATTAACATGGTGTCTCTCAATAAAGTGTTTAATCACCAAGATGAAAGTTGCAACTATGTTCTTCTCCAGGCGTGCTTCTGCAAAACAGAGCAGTACTAAAATCAGAGAATCATAAAGACTCAAGGTTTATCATTAGATAACTGTTTATCATAGGGGCCAAAAATAAAATCAAGTGTTTGCATTGAAAGCTATTCCCTGAACTTCCTTAACTCTTCCTGCATTTGTTCCCTAGCTGTAAGCTTTCTTTAGTGGCCTCCACCCTGCCCTGTGCAGAATCATAGTCTTTTCACATTTCTCCAGGAAAAAAAGTGATGATCCAATCCTTGCTTAATCTATATGGCTGTCATACAGATTTTTTCTCCTTTCTGTTTTCCTCTCATTTTCTGCTAAGACAAAAAACTCATTTCCAACTTACTGGCACAGTTTGGTGGTAGTTAGGTGGTTTTTTGTTGTTTTCATTTTGTGTTTTTTTTCCTTCCCCAGTTGTTCTTAAAGCTTCATTTTTAATTTTATTGATTTATTCATGTGGAAGGAGGAGGAGTCTGAATATTTTTCCAAGAAAATGAAGGTTTGACTATGAGTCTACACAGCATTGTTCTGATACTCCATAACCTTCATTTGGCTATGTGACCCAATATTCATGCTGTTGCAAAACCTCCTCCTATTGACGTTAGCAGGTTTTGAATAAAAAAGCAATTTCTCAAAATAATCAAAACAAGCTTCTCAGAAGAGAAGTAAAAATAATTGCATATTTTGACAGTAATATAATAGAAAATCATTTAGAGAAAAACAATGCTATTAAATATATTTATATTTGAAATGCACTATCAGGTTAATTTTACATTGTGCTGAATTGTTGGTATGCAGCATCCCATCAAATGTCTAGAAAAAGTAAAACCTGTCAGGCTTGAGGGTGGCTTTGGAAAAGCCAGCAAGTACAAGAATCACTTTCAATCACAGAAAGACTTTCAATTAAAATCCAACTTAAGAAAAAGTTCATCTCAACTGTACTTTCTTACCTGATGCCTTCGCGGATGACAATACCACCCAGTCTCCCTCTACAGGAGTAACTACTTCAGGAGGTAGAGTTTCCCCTACAGACTTTTCAGGCATCTGTCTACCAAGAAAACTGATCTGCTCCAGCAAAGGAAACAGCACATTTATTCCACCAATGCAGTTGATCATATCCTAAAATTGAGAGAAACGGAAGGAAAGCAACTTTAAATAAAATCCTCTGAATTATGCCACTGGATTTCACACTAAATACAAGACACCACTCACAAGTCAATTAGATTGTTTCATGCTTGTTTAGAACTGGTTTTAAACACTGAGTTTAAGAAGAGAATTGCCCACATTTTAGGTAGTGCAACGACACAATTTCCTGTCAGCTGTGTTTTTACACTTGCTTCCACCCTCCCCCCATATAAACATGGGAACCTGAAGGTTACAAATATCAGAACATTTTCTATTAAGGATGTTGCAAAACAGAAAATCATAAATGTTTTTCCTTTAAGTTACTTGCAGTAAAGAAAGATTGTATACATGTTTTAATCCTGTTCCTGCAAGATCTCAACTTCAAGCAGTTTGAAAATAACAGAAGATGATGTCTTCAAATAACTTTAAGCATACTTCAATTTTAACCTCCACCCTTTTTGAAATTCAAGGCTACTCAAATCCATTTAATTTCCACTCCTCACTGATCACAATAACCAGCAAACTAGTCCAAGATGCTTGTTCACCTGCCCAATTTGCCCAAGGAAAACTACTGCGTACTCAAATTTTTAGAACCCAAAGAAAAATGGTATCCTGTAAGCCAACTGCAGGACATCAATTTTCCTTCACACAAACACTGGGAAGAAGCAGAGGAAATCATCATTTTTGCCTCCATCACATTCCACTTTTTAAAAGGTTACTCTGTTATACGTATCTGTATGATATTCCCTTCCCGTTTTAGATATCCCCATATTTATTGAGGCAAATTTAATGAAAACTGCAGAGTTAAGCTTAGAGAGTTTTTTAAATCTGTAAAATTTATCTCATGGATGAAGATTTCCATGTTATCTGGGCATAACAAGAAGCATCACACTTCTGAAAGTTGAAAAAAATAGAATTTCTACAAACCACAAGACAGCAGTAACTGTAGCTCCTTTCAAGCTGTACTTATCTCCTAATGACTTGATCGGCTTTGTGTTTTATCCCTCACTCTAGTCCTCAAGAGAGTGCCAATCCCCATCATGTTTGTTAAATGAACTAATTATTCTCCTGAGATTTGTACTTTCAATATACTTTCCCATTAAGCTAGAGATATAAGCCATCCTCACTCACCCCTCTTCCCTCTACTGGATAAGGAGAACAAATTGTTGCATTTTCAAACTATTCACATCGCAGCAAAATTAACTAGCTAATATCTTTGAATTTTCTTAACATTAATCTCCACAAGTCAGAGCATATGCACAGTGTAGCCCCAACATTTCCTTACTAATTAGTTTGCTAAGTTGAGTTGATTGCACACTATTCTTAAAAAAGAAATTAGAAAATTTAGACAGTAAAAATTAAAAGATGCATTTAATTGTTCACACATTTGTCTTCAAAACAAAACAAAATTGCCCATAGGTATATTTTCTACACTCAATCTTTGTATTTTTCCTTTGCTTAAAGAGCCCTGCAAGTACAGGTCAAATATAAAATAGAATTGGATATTTTCTATCTGAACGGGAAAATTGTTCATCACATCAATGTTTCTAGATCAAGCTGTCTAGCTGCAAATAAGTCGATTTTCCCAGGCACAGCATTAAGACTGACTTTTTATCTGTTAAATGTGATTGGCATTATGATAATATCTTCCGGCATTCCAGAAGTTAGGTGAACATACAATAACCGTCATATAAAAAACAGCTTCCGCTTGTTCAGTAAGCATTTACCTTGATGTCCCAGTTCACTACTTTGTTTCCAGTTAGTCTTCCATGTAAGAGATTTGCAGACAGGTCAAGACAAATTGGATTTCTGCAGGCCTGAGAAATGAAGATACTACAGTATCATTTAGGAACAACAGATCCTTGAAAATGCAGACAGCTTCCAAATAACACATAATAGTGTCATTGTGTTGATAGTATGTTATTTAAACAACTTGGGAACCCTGGAAAATTTGTTATCTTAGATTTGTCTTTCACAAAACAATTCTGTCCTTTTGCTAAACAAGAGTGACATCTATCACCCTTCCCCAAAACTACAGTCTAAGAAAGCTCTTGCTGCCCTGCATCTTCCATTACCACGGCGTAAAAAAAAATGGTACATTTAACTTGTTCTAATGAAACAGTAATAGCAAAACAAAAAACCCATCCAAAATAAGTTCTAAAAATCACTGCATACTGTGTAAACAAAGGGAAAACACGCACTGTTTCATACCTTTGGTGTGTAATGCAGCAACACCTTACTAGGGAGATCTGCTACTTCAGGCTCTTGAGATTTCCACGGAGTTAAGCAGTTTGGACCTACAAATACATTGCTTTTAATTTTTAACACTCCACTGGATATTAACTTCCACAAATTTTATACAACTATTCTTTGTTATGGCAGGATACTCTGAACCATACCTATTTGAGACACGCTTTGAAATAATATTATGAATTAAGTCATTCATCCCATAGGGGTCTGCTTAAAAAGAAATACATATTCTCAATAAAAAGCCAAACTATACAAGATTTTAATTCATACGTTCAAACAGCTATATTTCTTTACGGATACCTATCTATACTTGCTCCTAATCTATCATCAAGCCCAAACAGCCAGACAGTAAGTAATCTTCAAGACAGCTTTATTTAGCAACATAAAAATATTTCCTTTAAATGGTTGAAGTACTTGCTAATCTCTAACAATCCCAGGTCATTACTGAACTTAATACCTTAATACTTTAGTAAAACATAAAAAAATAAAATAAATCTATTAATCTATTTAAAATCGCATTTAACTGACTTTTTTGTGGAAAAATCCTCAAGTGTAAATCACCTCAGTGGGTTGTCAACAAGAGCAATACTTTAAAGACCTCAATTATAAGGTGAGCTGCAGGCCAATAGTGGGAAAAAATAAGAAAATACTACTTAACATCCAGATTTGGCAAGTCTGTACATAAATAGATGATCTTATGGACTCCTAATAATTTAACTAAAACTTAAATAAAAATCCTTATCATTCATTTCTGAGCTTCTTATAAAGCCCTCTCATTTAAGTTAACCCTACAGTTCTCTCAGACTGTAACTTTGTCGTTATATGTCTGCATACAGCTCAGAGGGATATTGTCCCCAACTCAACCATTTTGTTTCACAAAAAAAGTGTAATCACCACCTACCTGCTAAATACAATGCTTTCACCTGAGGGGGTTGCAGTGCTTCATGAAAGATGATAACTGAACCAAGCTGGCCCTCCAACGATGTTGGACATCCCCATTCACTATCCTGAGTCCCTGCTGAAATCATCTTGGTGATGAGTTCTGGTTTTGCAAGCATCCCACCCCAGCTTCCTGGAGAGAGAATGCCCCCAAGTGATGTACGATGGGGCATGATAGGGGAAGAAAATGGTGGATCTGGTATCTGAGATGGAGGAGGAGTTGTTGTTCTTTGACCAGCTGAACCAATGCAGCAAGAAGTAAAAGGCTGTAAAAGCAAGAATGGAAGAAAGAAAACAAAACACACTCTCAGTCTATGTTCCTTTTCCACCTCTGCCTCATCTACTTTACAAAGCAAGTCTGAAGACTATCTCTGCCAAACCTGAACTAAATTAAACCAAGAACAGCAAGTTCTGGTATTCTCTGGAGAAGCAATAATCCAAAAGAACAGAACATGTACTTCTCACAACAGCAGAGAGTGCCCCTAATACAATTGGAAGCAATTTGATCACCTCAACTGTTGTGTGACAAAAAAGGCTGGCAGGAACAGAGCCCAGAATGACAGTACCCAGTAAGATACTCTGGTAAACATTCCTCTTCTGGATTATATTTGAAAATACTAGCCCAATTTACCTCCTATCTGTACCAATTATTTACCAGTTACTCCACTTGAACAGAAGCCCTCAGAGGAAGATTACCAATCCCACATTTAGATATCTTCTCTATTGTGCTTATTTCACAAGTGGGCCAAAATCCAGAGTTATCTTGCAACATTTTTCTTTAGGTGTTACACTGATTTCACTATTACAGTCTTTAATTTAAATGTTTACAAAAAATACTCAGAATGCTTAAATGTCAAATTAGGACTTATAAACAGGGGGAGAATAGTAAGTATTATAGCCCAGGTTAGAAAGGATTCATTCCATACAAAGAACTTAAGATGCCACATACTCATTTTTTTGTCTTGTGTTCATGCTTACCAGGTAACAAGTATGTATAAGATGAGCATGAGTTATGGGAATATACAGGAAATATTAGTAAAATGAGTGGCCACTGAAAATAAGATGAAATATTTCTCACTGGGGCTGTCACACCAATCCTACTTGCAGAGCTGACTGTTAATCATAAATTATACCATAATACCCAGGTCTAAGAAAACTCCACTATTTAACCAACGTGATTTTTTTCCCAATTTGTTTTTAAAACTGAGATGACGAAATAAGCGTTAATTACTGGGTAGTTCTACCTATTCTCCAATAGGATACCATGGGCACTATCTACAGTTGAACAAACTTAGTAGCAACGCTCTAAGCTATCTTTAACTCTTAATGAGTTTCCAAATTTAAGAAAAAAGCCAACTATGTTCTCATTCTTCTATGAAGTTAATCAGGACAGATGTACGATGCAGAAGGTGAACTTACTTCATTCATGGCAGGAAATCGAAGTGGGGCAGAGATCTTCTGCTGTCCATTGACATAGATGTACACAAGGCTCTGACCAAAGGGTCTCTTTCCAGGCATGTGAACAATAGTTATGTTGTGCTGATTAATAAAATAATTAGATCATTATTAAAAAGCAGTGAAATGATAATACACAAACACTTAACTTCACCTTCATTAATCCGGTGAAGAAATCATTAAAGAAACTGCTTTGGAAAATAAATCCAAAGTAGCTGGTCTGACCTTGTTGATATCAGCTTTACCTCTACATATTTTACTTTCAAACTTTTTTTTTTTGGAAAAGGTATAAGTTCTTACATGACAATGCACATCAGTCCTTAGAACAGAAGAAATTAAGGCAGAAACACAGTAGTATGCATGCACTACAGCTGTTTATGTTTGTTTTAATATAAAAAAGATCCACATATTAAAAAACCTCGATATAAAACACATAATTTTAAAAAACCACTTTAACCAGCTTATGAATAAGAACAGCTAAAACAACATAGGCGTAATTTATCTTAAATAATTTATGCAAAAAGCACTTGTATTTATCTGAGCCTAGATTTGTTCTTACACAATTATAATAAAATAAATCGCTTATAAAATAGCAAGAAAAGTTGTGACTTCTGAGCTAACACTACTATCCTAAACAGTGCTTTTGAACATCACATCTTACCCAGAGTGAGTCAAAAAAACAGTGGTCAGGCAGCATCACTGTCGCATATTCCCTCTTTGTGCAAACTGCAACCACCAATACTCCAGAGCACGTGATAAAGGCTTCAAAACCCATACCGCTTCCTGTAAAAAAGCTATAGAATGACAATAAAACACACAGCTAAGGACTTACTTCACCGTACATATTGGAAGTCACCTAAGAAGATTTTCACTGAGGAGAGGAACAACTTGAGCTTTTTGTTGCTGTTTATGTCATATTATCTGCCTAGATATTACTTCTGTTGCAAAGAACAAGACAAATCTCTCAAGAAAGGAACCCCAAGGACAGTCAGGACAAAGGCATTCCCCAGATCTCTCAAAGCAGCCTGTAGTTATCCAACCACTGGCTGTTGCAGTCAGAAAGCCACAATATTCTAATAAAGATGACACTGGCCTGCAAACAGTGCTGTTTGTTGTTGTGACAATCAGCCCCGTTAAAGCTGCTAATAATGCATGCAGTTAGGTGAGATGGCTGTCATAGCTAATAAATGCATTCTCTTCATTTAATTTCCTTGTTTTACATCATACCATTGCATATGAAGTTTTTTTTTTTTATTTTAAAGATCAAGATACTAAAAGGAATAATTCAGAATGCTTGCATTTACAGTGTTATAGCCAAATCTGGTTTAAAACTGATCAGACAGTAAGTGTAGATTAAAGAATATTTTTAAATCAGTGATTATCTATTAGCAAGAATCTTAGTGCATAATATAAGCCAGTCGTGGTTAAATAGCTTATTTCATCCAGTATCATGAAGTTAAGCAGTAAGAAGCTATCTATAAATGAGCCCTACAAGAACAGGCTTGCCTTGAGAACCCTTGTATTTTTAAAGTGCTTGACTACAAAAAATTATACATAACTGTGAAGTGTTATCAAAGCCTGCTATATTTATATTTATTGGTATAAAACACAAACGTGGCACTGATGTTATAGTGGGGAAAATGATGTGTACTGCCTTTTGAGAGAGGAAAGGGGTGATCATTCTGGATTTCTTGGAACTGAGACAAAACCATCCACACTAATTGCCACATTGCAGCAATGACAAAGCTGAATGCCAGAACATCCAGATCAATCCAGAGAAGGCGACAATTTTTCTCTTGCAACACAATAACACCAGACCCCATATCAGCAGAAAGAATAGAGCACATTGCCAGTCTTGGCTGGACTGTCCCACCACACCCACCATATAGTCCAGATTTGGCACCTTCTGGCTTCCATCTGTTCAGGCCAGTCAAAGATGAATTGGGGTGGGCAACATTTTCCTATCATCATCATAGCTGTGAAACAGTAGACCATCTCAGTTGGTGCAGATTTTTATGAGAATGGCATTGCTGGTGAAAATGCTTAGCTAAATGTGGTGACCGTGGAAAAATAGTGTTTTGTAGCTGAGAGCTTGCTCTATTGGCTTTTTAAAGTTTGTGGTGTAATTCTACTACAGAATGTTCTGTTTTGAACTGTTTTGCTTTTTTGGTTGTTGGTGAGTTTTTGTTGTTGAGTTTATTTTTGTTGTTGAGTTTAAGCTATATACCTTAACATGATTCAGAGTTGTGGATAATGAAACTGCAAACAAGAAACCATAGAGGAAGCAGTGTAATTGAGAAGCCACATGCTTATTCCTGCAACATAGCCTGGCTCTGGTGACAGATGAAGCTTCTCCCTTTCACAAACTAAACAAAACAGGTGCTTTATACTGCATTCTATGAAGGAAAGAGTACCACACAGGTACCACACAGATTAGAGTACCACTTGCAACAGGGAACAGACAACCTAGATTTGTGCTGAAGTCATTATGGTAACCATACCTATACAGTTGCTTCCGCTTGCCAGTTTTGCTAGCTGTGCTGGGGTCCACCTGGTCTTGATCAAGGCAGAGCCAAGCATTGAAAGAAAATGCAGATCCTGGCCACTTCTGAATTGATGGAACAGCAATTCCCGCCATACTGTGACACAAGTTGAAATACTGCAAGGCACTAGCCATGCCTTGTTTCCGAGCCATTGCCAGAATGGCTCGCACCACTGGAATAACATAAGGGTGAGCCTGTTTTGGCTCCTCAGTCCTCAGGAGTCGTATTAGTTGAAGCAGTTCTTCTGACCCCATTGACTGGCTCCCCAGAGAGCCCAGAAGGGCAATCAGGTTCTCTGCACAAGTACAGTGGAGTGCAGAGTGGTGATTTAGTGTCTCAATGATACGGATGACCATGTCCGCATTGACACACGTGGCACGACTCTGCCTGTTAATACAGCAGATCCGCCTCAACCAATTTGAGATGAAAATCTGCAGGTCATGTGACTCAAGCTCTGGAAGCCATTGGATAAGCAGCAATAATGGCTGGACATTACTAATGCCTAGTATACCAACAGCCATGTGGTCACCTTCAACAGCCTGAAAAACAAAGAAATCAGACATGAAATACAGTCAAGAAGAAATATTGTTCAAGAGACATAGCATTTCAGACAGCATTCAAAGCAAGTGTATCTCACCATATTCATGAGTTCTTCCAGCAGTTCCCGTGAGGGCTGACCCAGTGACTTCAGTACCTCGTAGATATGTGCATAACCAATTCTCTCCTTGAAGACCTCCTGAGGATAAAAATCCAGTCTCACTAACAAATGAAATAGACACAAATAGCTCATCTACTGCAACAAAGCTTACTTCAAAACAATATTAGATTTAAAATTAGAATGTAAGAATTCTATTTTTTTGGTTTAGAAATCCTTTGATAATGGTGCTCAGGGACATGATTTAGCGGAGGGTTGTTAGAGTGAGGGTAGATAGTACATAGTAGCTGTTTACTGTTTGGTTAGTAAATATCCAGCATATCACACAAAACAAATACTATCCTCCCTTCTATATTCCACACTGAAATTAGAACAGATGGATGAATCTACTAGTAGAAGTGAGAATTATGTAAGTAAATGTAGTAAGAAAAATATACACATTAAATACACACATTGTAATTGAAATACAGCTGAAAATTTTACAGGCACTTTGTGGATTACAGCCAATCCTCCATTCTGCCACACATTTCCCCAGACTTCCAGAGTCAGTGGAGATACAACTACTCTGAGTTATGCTCTGGAGGAGCCTGATTTACTACCTTGTCATTTCTAACTGAGAATGCACTACAACCAGCAACTAAATCAGATGATTTCCACTCTCTGTGACCTGCACTATGCCAAGAATCATTCATACATGAGATTAATCTAATGAAATCAGCAATCTAAAAATAAACCCACTACTTTTCTTTGGCTCTATGTTTCGGTCAGATTCACAAACTAGCCATTGCCTGTGAATTTAACAAGCCACAGGAATAATCACAAAGGAAAGGTAGGGGGAAAGGCAAGATCACCATTTAGACAGCAATATGATCTTGGATTACAGACATGATAAAACACGTAACTCCTTCCTGAAGCTATATTTTGCAAAACTTGTTAATTCTACTCCAAATATTCACGGTAAGTAGTTATGTACTCTCCTTGAAAAGGTTCCAGTTGCCATTTGCACTCCAGTTCTCCAGTTCTGATACAAAGATGTCTACTTGTTTCTAATGGCTGCATAGCGAGACAGGAGATACCCAGCCCATTGTTCCTATCTGACAGGAATTAGCGATCACAAGCTGCTCAACTTAATTAATAAAATTCCCAAAGGATTTTGGGAAAAAAAGCTAGACAAAATTAAGAGGCCTATCACAAGAAGATCTGTGCATGTGTAGTTACCTTAGCAGCTGGAGACTTGTGCATTACTGCTGTGAGAGCCTGAATGGTTGATACCGCCAAGCAGTCTAGATGTCCCTGAAATACCTGAAAACAGCAAGTACAGAGGTTATAAACAAATACACAAAGACAATTCTGCTCCAAAACTGTACTGTGCCCTCCTGCCAGGATGAAAACGAAGTTTACTAGCATGCTTCAAAAATCATCTCTCCAACAATAATGATTTCACACTACCCCATAGCCTACAAGAAAGACTACATTAACAATAGACAACATTTCAAGAGGAGGAGAGAAGCATTCACAAAACTCATTTCACTTCAAAGGCTCTGATGGACAAACATGTTTTCCTCATGCAGCTAATGGACAACCTCAAGAGGGAGGAAGGAAAACAAATTAAGAAATCTCTTGTATCGTGTGTGTTGCTAAACAATCAGGCATCTGCGGTACATATAGAGTGTTTTCTTTTCCACATAAGTCCCTATATGCCAATGCAACACACAAATAAGAGATTACTCATACCAGCACAGTAAAGTGACTTTCTCACCATATTCTCATCTCAATGATGAACAACTTTTTCCAATTTCATATTATCATTTGGGTTGGTTTTTTTTCCCCTCTGATAATTTGTTTATAGTAATATTTTTATCATGTTCTTAAAGGAGAAAAACAAGCAGTATTTCAGGTCCATCAGTAAACCTAATGAGCAAGACTCCAGTTTCACCACCCCTGAAATAATACTCTGTATATCAGACATATTTTGAAATGTCAAGTATCAGAAGACTGTTAGATGTGAAGAAATGTTTACATGCAGTTAATGTTGCACTGAGTTTCTAAAGAAGCCAAAGCTATTTGTTAGAATCACAATCTGTAGATTACCATACCTTGTACTTAGCATCTTTACATTTTTAATCAGAACAAATCGTTCTATCACAAAATCAATACAACAATTTGCATTTGATACTTTCCACAACATTATGGGAAAATTAAAGCAACAGGCTATTCCTACCTCCCTGATTCAGCCTGTCCATTGATTTGTGAACATCTGCTCTTGATGACAAGCAAAGAATCAGGACATCAAATACAATCACTGAGATTCACAAACAAGGCCCCAGAATCCAAAACACCACAGTGCTGAGACAAAGAAGCAAAAAAAGAGGAAAGGAAGGGAAAAAAATCACCACCAGGTTGATAGAATTATTTGGATTCCATTCATGTACTTCACCTTTTCCTTAAAAGATGCAAAACTGAGGCTCAATCTATTGAAATATTTGCAACTTGAAGTTGAATTCAGTCTGTTAATTGGGAAAATTACTTTCCAGGTGGGAAGTACTCATGTCTGCAGCAACACAAGATCATCTTGCCACAGAAGACTTAAAAAGGATCATTAAGGTGAAGCACAGGAATCAGTTTTCCTGTCATTGTGTTTTGACCTCAACTGAAGCAAAATACAGATTAGGTAGGTACCTGGTCCTCATTCATTTCTGTCAGTAATTTGTTGGCAAGTTCTTTTTCACTCTTGTCTGTCACTTTATTGTTAGCATTTAAAAACAGCTGTTAGAAACAGAGACAAGAATAATGGAAATAATCGCATTACATAGTTACCCTCCAGTCAAGCCTGTGGAGGCTGCCTCGGGATTTGTGTCTAACATACAAGCAGCAAGTTCTCACATTGGTGAGACACATTCCCCCATTACCATTTGTTCTCCGTTAATTCTTAGAAAAATCGAGGATTACAGTTTTGTTAAGTAGTAATTGCATTTTTTGTCCAGAATTAGATGAAAATATGCCACTGCTGAGACAGAAAAGACCTATCTGGATGTTATACTGCTTACCAGCTTAGCGACTATGATTTCATTTACCACGTGCAATATAACAAAAATTCAGTTTAAAGAAATAAAAACAATAGTGGAGCAATAGCAAATACATGGATACAGATGCCTCACGGCTGTCCATTTATGTCTCATCCTACGTGATGGCTGAAGATATCTAGGCAAAATACTTAAATCAAGAAGCAACAGCAGTAGAATACCTTGAACACAAGCCTTCAGAAGAGAAGGAAAACTACATCTGGTAACATCCTAAGAATCTGTCAGCCTGTAACATATGCCTATACTGCATGTTCAGCTAAGAAACTTTTCCCTAGTCAGTACCTGAATTTGCAACATCAAAGTTCACTCAAGTACCTTTGTAATCCACTGCAGTCATTTTGAGGATAGGTCAGCCATAATCTAATCAAGACTACAGCTTTTCTTCTGTTTATATACTCTAAAGAGCTGTTAAAAAATCCCTAGTCAAAATGTTTTAAAGGTACCTAAAAAGAACAAAACCAAACAAAAAACCCAACACTTTCTATCAGTGGGTAAGAATGAAACATTAACTATTTCTTCCTCATGCATTTTCTCATATCTACCTTACTTAGGTATTCTCTCTGAAGATGAGTAATCCTACGAAATCTGCCTTCACAAAACAGGACAAACGAAGAAAATACTCAAAACATTACTCAGACTTACACAAATGTGAACCTACATAGAAACACAAGTCAGTCTGAAGTACATCACACTCAAGAGCACATACCACAGGATTATGACAACACATCTTAGAGGGTTATAGCATTAACAAGTGAAAATAAGAACACCAAACAAAAGCAAAGGCAGACATGCAGAAAAAAACCAAGTTTCTCAGGTGGGTTACTTCAGCCTTGTCAATACAAGTGAAAAGTCTTCTATCTAAAGCCGTTCAGACAATAATTGTGTTTTTAACCAGGCATACTGCTAGAGATGATTATACTTTGCTCAAAGTCTGATTCCTAGGTATTTAAAAGTATCTACAAGCAGCTACTTAAATAACTTAGGACAGACTGAGCCCCTTCAGTATCTCTGAAGGATAGTCCCTCTCCTTGAATATTGCAATGCAAAAGGCAACATTTAGATCAACAAAACTAAACTGAACAGTTTTAAAAAGCTCTTGTGCAGACCTATAATCCTAGAGCATAATTAAGGGAAAACAATTTGTCCATAACGCTTAAAACTAGCAACTGCAAAAGATTTCTATTTTAGAAGATTGCTGGGCAGAAAATGATTTTAAAGTACAACTAGAAGTATGGGTTTGAATATCTCAAGATACACATAGCAGAAATTGTGGTAGGGATTTTCTTTAACCCCTCCTTTCCATGAAAATTTCTCTCTCCAAATTTGCTGAAGATTCAAGAAATGCCTGAGTTTCATATCTGTACTCCCCTCTTCACCTAATACAGAGCTGCAGAACTGTGCTTCACATAGCCTGCCAGTGAATCCAGCAGCAAGATTTTCATAGGTAAGAAAAAATACATGACCAGAAATAGGATCATCTCCCCACACTAACATGAGGAAATCCTAATCCCACTGCTAAATTTATCTTTGCTATTTCAGAAAGTACAAAGATACATTGGAAAAATATAACTTCATCCCCTCTCCTTTCTTTATCATTCCTGGGGCTATTTCCACTACAAAGGTTAAAAAATGCCATGTAGCAATCTGGAAGCACTGAGACTCAATTGATCACAGTAGTATTCAAGGCTATCAGAGGAAAAAAATCTCCTAAGAGTACATCTTATGACAGACAAACAGGCAGACTAAAAATGAAGAGAACAAGCAGCAAAAATCAAAGCAGGAAAAACCTAATAGAGTAGGTTCCAAAGTTCTAATTCACACTTGTTTAAATGAGAACAGGAACAAGGCCAGATACTACAAGAGTAAGTAAATACTTCAATGCTTAATAACCAAAGAAGAAATTAGGAAATAAGTTTCTTACAGAGTACAAGGTCAGTACAAAAATAGGCACAGATGCCCAAACAGAGAATAATGGAAAGGTGAAATAAAGTATTTTCAGGAAAAGATTGGAAAGAGAACAAACAAACACCCAACCCACCAACACTATTCAAAGTGTTTCAAGGAAATTGGCATTCTGCCACTGATTACAACAGCTAAATCCTAATCCAAGCACATTTTTCATATATTGCTGCAATGAAATATGTTCTAATCCAAAATAGAAATGGATATGAATCTAATTGTATACTGTAGCTTGCATTAAATTATCTAGTATTAGATGGGCTCAAAATAGTGATGCCACTAGCATATCACAAAAATAGAAAAAATATTCCAGAGTTGCATTGTAGCCGTGCACTTTTGCAGAGGTTGAAAAACAATCTACAGAGTAATCAGTGAATGACATTGGCTAGCAAATTATGAAGTTCCATCTGGGACTGAGACAAAAAAAGATTTGTGTAATTGTTAGATCCTATGGGGAAAAAAGAGAACAAGTTTTGTTATAGAAGTGAAGATAAGGGAAAATTTACCTTGCAGTTCTGCAACAGTCGAATGAGATGCTCAAAGCAGTTACTGTTAAGGAAAATTGCCTGTAGAACAGGCCTGTCCGTGCAGTCTAACATGGCCGTGATTGTATCTACAAAATTAAAATGGAACTGACATTAAAACCAAAACACTTGCCAAATCCATTCAGCTTTTTCTTTTTCCCAATATTATACCTAGAAGAGGATTAGAAAAGGCACTTAAATGTGGGAATTAAAAAAAATATATACATATTTATTTTAAAACAAACCATATATCATGCGAATTCTGAGGTGTTTAAAAACAGAGTACTAGGCCCAAAACTCAGTTTGATGCTATAAAATTAGTCAGCTAACCTATTACACAGTGAAAAAAACTCAGCTACACAATAGCTTTGAGATCCTGCTTGAAGTCTTTGTCATTATTGAGTACCTAACCTGTATGCCTTCTATTAGAAGCACATAAATGATGGTTTCCATATAAAAAAAATTCTCTGCATTATACAGATGTCTTTCACTGTAAGTGATCACCACCTCACTGCTACTCCCATTTCCTTGAAAGACCAGGGGAAGGAAATACCAGTATTTATATTTGTCATTCCAAACAAAGTAAGAAAAAAAATGCACAAGTCCTAAATGTTTATCTAACAACTCGTACCAACACTTTAAGGACCATCATCTTTGCAGAAATTCCATCTGAAAAGCAAACTACCACAAAACAGCCATCATAAGGATATTTTATTAGAAATAGTCGTTACTGTACAGTTAAGGTGCTAATTACTGTCTCTATTGCTTAGCATTTTTACTTTTCTTTCAGTAGAGACCAGTAGTCCGTGAATGTTGATACTCTGGTTAAATATGAATATCACTCTGGTTGAATATGAATATGAAATAGAATATATCTAAAGAAATGTCAGTGAGAAGAAATATTTAAAGTTTTTCCATTGTATAAAGAAGCGAACATTTATTGGTACAACTTTCAGTTGTATTAATAAAACAATTCAATCATCACTTGTTTCTGAGCTATTATCAAGAGACATTTAAATGAACAGCACAATTGAGTACTCACTCAGCATTTGGATCTGCAATGCTATGAACCTGCTCTCCCACTGCCTACATCGCCTTGGTTTAGGTAAAGCTGAATGGTCTGAATTAAGCAACTTGAAATAGTTCTCCAGTATTGTACTGGTCTCCACCTGACGCTGGTCAGAACTGCTGTTAAGGAGGATATGGACAACTTCTGTCAGGCACTTCAGAGTAAGCTCTGCCTTTCTGCTCACTTCCTCAGGGCTCCCATCATCCCAGTTATCACAGTCTGCTAAAACACGCATCAAGACTTCCATGGTAGCAGGAGATACTGCTTGAAGAGCATTCCTCTGAAACACATGGGTGGAAAGAATTCATTAAGGGGAATGAAAACATAACTCTGACACAATTGCTGATTTGAAGATAACTGAATCACGCAACATTCACTATTGTTTCTATTTTAACTTATATACTGTAATTGTTTAACATCCCACTTGGATTATATTACTGGCTACTGATGAAATGCAGCCCCCCTTGTCCACTTAATTAGGCGTTCTTTTTCAAAGAGAATATTTATAGGGCAAAGGAAAGGTCATTTAAATTGATATTATAGTATTCTTATCAAGTACCCTTGATAACCTATTCATTCTAAATAAACCCTAATTTGAAATTTCATTTTAGGTCCCCGCTTTCATAAACTCAATACTTAAAAAAAATTAAAAAACAGTAATTAATAAATATTTGTCTGGGTCCTGAATGCCTACCCCTCTACTCTTCCTGGAATCTGACTGGATCAGCCTCAGGGCCACACTAAATCTGAAGGAAGAGCCTTATACAGGATCCTTGCTGTGCTTTATACAGCCTTATAAAGCACAGCAAAAAGCCTTGTCAGGGTCTCCCCATCTTGTCTAGGGATCTTGCATTCAAGCCATGGCTCCCAACCTTTTACCTGCCTAAACAGTATAGTTTAGCAGCCATGTCCCTGCCAGGCTATGTACCCTCTTGCTCCTGACCCACTGTTCAACTTCCAGACTTGACTTTAAACCTGCTTCATCACTATGGATAGGTCTGGCAAGCACCAGAAGTAATATTTACTAAGCAGAATATTACAGAAGTCAGCCCATGAGAGCATACGCTGGCTTTGCTAATGATTAACAGTATTTTCTTCAGATATCCTCTTTTCTTCATGTTATTTCAAAGGTTTTAAGGACCTTCCAAACTTTGAAGCCCTTGTATCTCCTACTGAAACACACTGAAAAGTAAGCTAGATGTATGTCATGTAATCATATAAAATCTACAACTTTGCAGGTGGAAGCAGTCTAGTTATTCACATTTCTCTACGTATGTGAAGACATCATACTAAGTTCATAATGTGTAGTTATTGTAAATAGCAGCCTTCTACTGCTTTTTGAAAGCAGAACCTGGCTTGTAGTATTTAGATACTATTACACAGAACAGCTCCAAACTTCACAAGATAAAAAACTAATACATAGTAAGTAAATTCTCCTTGATTATGGGGTATTTATAAGCCTTGAATAATGAAGATGATGTTGGAGACTTCAGCAGCTGGGAAGAGTTTAGAACATCCTTACCTGCCCACCAGCCACAATAGCCCCAAAGAGATGTAACAGGCAACATTTCAGGCTTTCCTTGAGATGTTCACTTTCTTGGAAGCATTCTGATTGGAGTAAATAAAAAGTAGTAGAATTCCTTATTGTACCATATATATTATACAAGCTTTTTTTCTTCTCTCAAACAACAATAAAAAAGCAGGAATGGTGAATAAAAAAAATAAGCTTCCTTGCTGCTTGTTATCATGCAAACTTAATACAAAATTTCAACTGTATAATCTCCACTTTCTTTTATGTAAGTCACATACATTAATGCATCCACTTCAGAGTTATCAAAGCAACATGACAACACTGCATTTATCAGTAAGACTGGCAGACCTAAAGAGGTACAGCAAATGTACTGTGGAATAAACGGGATTAATTTTCACTAGACTGTTCAGAACATGTTAACACAAACAGCAGGTATGAGAAATGTTAGAAGACTTTTGGCACAGAGACAAATGCCATACACAGTACAGGTGCCTTAGAAAAGCAGAGCTTGCTCCCTATGAACCAAACTTCCCAGGGAAGCCTGTACGGGTCTGTAATCTTACCAACAATAAAAGATATCTTCAAAGATATCTCATAGCATATCTGATACACGGAACTCTTCTTAGGAACAGATACACAGCCCAGATATTGTTGCTATAGCATTATCACTAGAATCAAAGCAGCTGCAACTGAAACCACAAAGGAATATTTTCTTTTGAATTAGCCATTGTAATTCCATTCCAGTATAAGATAAAACTGCTAAAGACTGAGATCTTAAACACTAGAAATGAAAAATGGAAAAATTCTGTAATCATTAAAATAATCATGTAACCTATAAGACAATTACCAGTTATTGGCAAGTAGTATTTCTGACTACATACTGAAAGTATAAGCTTGTTTCCAAAGAAAATTGCACAACTATTTTTAAAATCTGGTCTACAAAGTAAACAAGGCCTACCATTTCCCTGACTTTGAGCCTCTGAATCTTTTGTGGAACTTAAGACAAATTCAATAGAGTAGTACCTAGCTGACTGTGGAAAAGTAATGAGACAGTATAGACAAAAAGTCTTTAGTACTACTGTGGCAGGTATGTCCTCAGCACATGCTCAGCAATTTTGTGTTCTGCCAGATGGCCAATCAGATGAGTACCTGCCAGCTAATTAGCACACTCGTAGGTTTGTCTCGCTACAAAATAAGGGATTCAGGAAAAAACAGAGTTCAGTGAACTAAATAGAAAGGAGAGACCCTGATGATGACAACCCTGAAGAGCAGACTTCAGAGCTGGCTTCCAGTGCTCTAGCACAAAGACAAAGGCATTTTACTGACCTCTTTGCCAATATGTAACGGTAAGAACACATGAATTCTGAAGTAGCAGTCATGGCACTTAATTTAACAGAGACAAAAGAGGATATTTTCCCAAACTGCAGTCCAAGGTGACTTTGCTATTTGGCTGGCAGCAAGTTTCCTTGTTTGTGGTTGCTAAACCATGTGAGGAAACAAAAATGCACGCATACTTCCATCACGATTTTCTCATGCAAGTTATCACTACAGTTGTTACAAGGATCTTATGTGCAATCCATATGTATCAACATAAATGAAGAAGCTGAAAATTCACAGATTCAATCTTAAGTTACAGTAAACACTGAAAAAAAAATCTGAAAGGAGAAAAAACAGCCAGGCTTTCACAGACAAGTAAGGTTGGCAAGATGGTGACACTCAGAGCAGAAAGCAAGCAAATCAACTCAATACATGCAGCCTCAGAAAGCAGTAAGTTGCTTTTACATTTATCACACATTCTTTGGGGAATGGAATTTAGAATTGCCAACTTCACTCCTCCAAAGATGACCATTTTCAAACATGCTGTTGATAATACTTACGATAAAAGAAAGGGACAAACTCAACAGTGAGGGAAGCCGGTTTATACTTCTGTCTGCTCTTTTCAACTGTACTAAGGATACGTCTGAAATTACATTAAAAAAAAGATATGACACCTTTGTCTCTGACTTACTGCTTCATGATTTCAGAATTGAGAACCCTGCTGAAAAATGTAAGTTTTGCCTACAAGATTAAAAAATAGCAAAAAAGTATTTCACCTTAAAAAACAACTTACAGATAATCATGACTTTACTGTTCCACTCCTAGAAATGCTTTAATAGTTTAGAACATGGTTTGGTCAAAAATAAAATGAACCAAAACACCACCAGCTAGCTGGTATTTAGTCCTTCCCCATTGCAAGTAAGCCATCTACTTAAGTTCTTAACCATGCAATTTGAAATAGCCCAAAATATTATTATGCATGCATTATGGGAGGTAGGGGAAGCAAATCAAAGGAAGTAATTCTGCTGATAGATTTAAAGACTTCTTTTCAAACATATTTACACCGTGATCTTCAGAAATATCTTTTCAACCAATTCAACCACATTTATCTGCCTCTTTTCCTCTGGCTTCCTTGTTCTACCAGTTTAGAAAAACGGGGAAGTTTTTGAAAGCAGGCAATGGAAAAAGCTTCATGTCGGTCAGTTACAACCAAACACCACCTGGTACATTCACTTTTTTTCCCCAACCTTTAGACTGTCAGAAAATATCTTTAAGGTTTTTAAAAGTATTTAAATCACATCCAGTTTCAGAAAATATAACAAGGCAATTATAACGAGAGTTAGTACTATCAGTGACAGTTCCATAAAACCTGCAATCCATGCAGTGCTATGGCATATTACAGGTTGCCAGCTACAAAGAAACCCCAGCAAACAAGGTACCACCACATCTTATATGATTTCCACTCTGTATGTGTGGAGTCAGAAGAGTGACTGAATGCACAAATGCAGCACAGTTCTACAGGATGTAAGCTGTAGAACTGACTCTAAGTTTTACAAGACTAGTTATCTGCATGCACAGATCCAATATTTGGTGCACATCAAAACAGTCCTAATGAAAGTAAAAGAAACTTAAAGAGCAGTTCAGAATGATAGTGGCAAGAAGCAACCAACTTCAGCCCTTGTACACACAGCAGAAAGACTTGTTAACTATACTGTGCAAGACTATGTACATTTAACATCACTGCAGTGAATCTGGGGCTAATAAGGGAGAATTGTACATGAAAGGTTTCATAGGAATCTTTAAGAGGTCTCTAAAGGGCCAGTTGTAACAAAATGAATCACCAGCATCTTCAAAGAGAAGAGCCTGTACCTAGAATGACAGAAATTAAGCTTCTCAAACTGACAACTCCAGTTGCACTGGATTTCAGTGTTGAGTATCCACCTCATGAAGTCTTTTTTCCTACCAAAATTATCATATTGCATTATCTTTTTAGAATAGAGCATCTCTGAAAAACAACTAGCATACAGTATCGAATCCAGCGCCTATGACATCCAACTCCTGTAAAATGAATCAGCAGCATATCCATGTAATTACATTTTATTTTAGTTTGACATCAGTAGTTCCATCAGCAACCTTATACATCATTTATCTACAGTTATCAAAACTCATACAGCTTGTGATCCTGTCCTGGTCCACACTTACCCTGCAATTCTCTGCCTCCAGTTGCGATACGGATCATAGAGACTTTCACAAAAAGCCAGTGCATGTCTCACAAATTCTTCTATTGGTGTCTGATCTGCCATTTCTTTCTCTTTTGTTTTGCTTTTTAACTGGGAAAAAAAAAAATCCAAAAGTAATAACAGTGATCAGAAGGTCTCTAGAAGTTAAAACTTAGTCTTGATCCCCCTCCATAAGCGCTCCCCCACAAACAGTTTTTACTTTGACAGGGATCACAATAAGCAACAGCCAGAGGTCCTCTACGGGGAAAAGAGCAGACTACAAAGATTAAAAGACGTACCTGTTGAATGTATAATGTAGTCATGGTGATGACATGATTAATGTATGAACACATCCCAATCTCTTCCACATTAGCCAAATTCCTATGAAAACAACAGAAAAAAAAACAGAAATGCACTGAGTGTACTATCCGAGGCTAGTTCAAACAGTGTCTGTTTTAGTATTCAGTCTATAATCACAGAAAAGCGTATAAGCATTTCAGAAACACTCCCCAAAGGACTGCATGTACTCAAATGTTTATTTCTGTCACAGTAACATAGTACACAAGTTTTCTTTTAACAGGAAGGAGAAGAAAGTCCTGAGTCATCCTGCTGTAGGTCAACTCTATCTGGAATTTGGGGATTCAGAGATTAAATAGATTCCCAGGACACTCTAAACAGATAGGTCAGAAATGGCATGCGATAACAGAGGCAATAACTTGAATTTCTCCCACATTACTAGAACAGTACAAGGAGACTGATACTGCAGCTGCATACACTTTTCAATGCTTTAATAAATATATTACCTAGAAGCAGATATGTACTTTAAGTTCTCCAAAGAATTCTCCAAAGAAGAAACATCAGCAATTTTAGAACGCTAAGCAAACCAACAGTAACAAAGAAGCACACATGCTATTTCTCAGTTTGAGGACATCACAAAGATCAGATACTAACGTGATCATGTAAGGAGAACCGTTTAGCAACTGAGTAAGAAAACAGTTGGTAATTCATCACACAACTATCACCATCTATCCAGCTTTATTTAACGTTCTGGGATACTTAAACACTGCACTACAGCTTTCCACTGTTGTAGGGATAAGGAGAACCAAAGGACTCAAAGGCAGCTTGTTAAATACTTCTCCAAAGGACAATCCCTACCATATACTTTATCCCCCTTTTTTGTTCAGTGCAGTTTATCATGAAAGAATGAAGAAATAGGGAGGAATAGATCCCTAAAAACAGTTCATTTACCTGCTTGGACAGTACTACAAAATTAAGAGTAAGTTTCAGAGGTCAGCTGCATTAATAGAATAAGTCAGATCCCTAAGCTGTTTACAGCATTAAAAGCATGTTAAGAATGCGAAACAGTTCTTCCTGTATAATTACCATTTAAGTTCTTTAATATCCAGTGCTTTCTAGAGCACAACTTCTTTTAAAAGCATTTCTTATACCACATACACTATGACTTGAATTCACATAGATATATCTTGCATAATTACAAAAAAAAATGCCTTTGCTCCTTCTATTCCATTTTTCATGAAAAGATGACCGTATGGCTCTCTTCATTCCCTTTCCCTTTACTTGGAAGATCATGAAAAGTGGCTGTTCTCTGATTCTAATGGAAAGCATCTGATCACATTGCATAAATGGTTAGAATCTAAAGACTGCATTAATGATTTGCTAAACGAAACAACAGCCTCGTTGAAGTAGTGAGCAGAACAAATACCTGCAAAGGATGATGAAAAATTTCACAAGCAAAAGAGACAAAGCCTGCTGCTGCTCTTCTAATCCATCTGACATTTTCTGGACACACTGCAACAGCTGTAGCCTCAGGACCTGAAGAATATTGTCAGGAAGCAGTGATATTCCTGGAGGGATGTCATCCACCCTGAAGAGAAAGACCACACGGAACTCATAATCATGCAGGTGACACATTATTAACCTATTTCAGTGTGCTCCAGTAGTGTTCCAATATACCTGCTTAGGAAAGGTTACTGAAATGCAGCAACTGATATCTCACAAGCACTTCCTAGTGAGTTACAAGGAAGTGCCTGCTGGCAATAAGTCAGCTTGAGCTTTCTTTTCCCAAACAACAAAGAACTAAAAAAAAGCACCAGGAATACGTTAACCAGATTCCTAAATCCTCTTCCATGAGATTAACTGCTTTAATTGCTGCAGAAAAATGGCATGATTTTCAGTAGTAATCAGGTGGCCTGGGAAACTCCTATGAAGGTTGACACAGCAGAATGAAACATGAAACTAAACAAGGGAAAGTTTTCAACTTTCTACCAAAGATTAAAATAAATAAATGAGATGCCAATTACTAAATAGACATTGTAGCCCAGTTGGCAGTAATCCACAGCAAACTTCATGCCTTTCTTATACCAACTACGCAAACTAGTAGAAAATAAGATTAAATACCAAAAGCAACAACTCATAGAGATTAAAGACTTGAAAACTGGGGCCTGAATGCACAGGATGGGGAGCTCCCAGCAGCTTGTCTGACTCCTGGCACACACATTCTGCATGAACAGCTGGCCCAACCCTAATGGTTTCTGTTTGCCATTAACCCACTACGTGGTTGGTTTATATCCTCCTCCTATCTCACCGTTAGGAGAGGAAAAAAAAAAAACAAACTTGTGTTGGCATTAAATGCAACAACTCTACCAAGGCTAGATGTGGCCCTGAAGAACATTAGGCACTCCTGCAAATCAGCAGTCAAGAAAGCAATGTCCATTTCTGAGAGCAGCTTCATCCCCCAAGATGCCAGTGGATTTATACCCTCTGGGACTACAGGTGTTGTTCACAATAATCTGCTAATTCATCATCTCTGTATTAAGAACGTAATTTTTGACAGCTGAAGTCATATCAGAAGTAACTTGCCCAAACTGGCCAACAAGTCTCTTTTTCTGTAAGATCATGAAACGCTTTGTAAGAAAGCAAACAGCCTTCTCCCTCCATACCTCACATATCAGAGTGTTCTTTCTGCAGTAGCTACATGTCTGTGCTATACACAACTTCTTTGCTTTGTGCAGGAACAGCAGAAGAAATGCTCATCTTCTGGTATTACTCAAACTGAGCACACTAGAGATTAAATAACTCAACTTCTTCCCATCCCACAACAAATTGCTACTGTATCACTACACATTTTGAAAAGTTGGATGTGTAGGTGTGTAATGTCATTTTTTCTTAATAAGATTGGCTGCATAGACTTACCATTCAAAAAGGAAAATAATCTCAGAAGTCACACCTTAACTGACACTCTTGTTTGCTTGCTGCTACCATACATTAAAAAAATATGAGAGATCTTTACACTTTTACAATCACTAAACCCTTAGAGTTGGAATGGATCTCTGAAGGCCATCTAGTCCAACTGCCCTGTGATGAACAGAGACACCACAGTTACATCGGGTTGTCCAGGGCCCAATCCAGCCTTGCCTTGCAAGTCTCCATCAAGGGGGCATCAAGAACAACCTGGTTGATGGGCAAGCAGTTCCAGTGCCTCACCACCCTCACTGTGAAAGATTTTTTTTTTCCTTTTATCCAACTTAGGTGCAACCCTCTTGGAACTTGAAACCATTTCCCTTTGTTCTATCACCACAAATCCTGCTAAAGAGTCTGTCCCCTTCTCTCCTGCAGGTTTTCCATTTGGATTCTTTTATTTGTAATCTCCTTGCATTACATTAGCATAGTTATGCAGAAACAGAAATTGCTAACCCAGGTGTTTGAAAGGAAGTTGAGTTAGCCTTCACATTGTTTTCATTCAATTGCAGCTAAAATCAGCAGTACTTTCCCTTCTCCTCCACCAAAGCTGTAAGCAAGCACTTCGGAACAAAGGCTGGTGAAAAACAGGCTTCAATTTTCAGCAACCCGTTTCCAGTAACTGTGTAATCAGCTTTATTCTGGTATTCCTGCATCCTTTTTTTGTGGGTTTAGAGTCCATACACTAACGCAGCATGGTGTCTGCGGTACTTGACATAAGTTCCCTTTAAGCTCCTTCGCTTGACAGCATACAAACTAAAACCAGAAAAAAAATCATAACAGTGCGGACAATATTGCTGTTTCTGAAAGCATGAAATCAAAGAAAAAATTCTTCCATTAGTGATGGGGAAAAAAGAAAGCCTTCTACAGGCTGGTAAATGTTTTATCCTTTCGCATGTAAACACTGCTGAGAGGACTGGGCTTTTTTTCTTTGTTTTAGGCAAAGAACAGAGGTGCATTAGGCTTTTGCTCAAAGCTGTCGGCATAGTTATTTTCTTGTGCAAGATCTTCACTTTCTTACTAAAAAAAAAATCACTGTAAGGACCATTGATGAACCATTGCACTTAAAAATATACAGAAAAAATATACAGAAGATAAACATATGTAAGATTAAATGTTTATAAGCTTATCAACTCCACTTACTACACAACCCAAATCATACCACTGGATACATTCATTGCTCAAGTTTAGAGACCGCCAAATTCTGTACTGTGTAGAAAATCTTCAATATCCAAAACATATTTCAGGAGATTATGTATTTTACTTCAATGAAGAAACAGTCTTATCAATTACACCAGCAAGTGACTCTGCCACTTAAGAGGCTTTCTTTCAGAAAAAAAAGGCTAATAGTTTCAACTACATTTCTGAAGTGTGGTTTTCTTAGATATTAAAAAAAATGTCAGGTGTTTTACACTGATAGAACTCCGTAGCTGTCTTCCAAAAGGTTAATTTTGCCCAGCAATCTGAACGAGCTTCTTTATCCCTATACAGTTGTTCATCATTTCCTGGCTCTTGCTGTTCAGTACATAAGGTCTTTCTGGCACTTAGCTGTCAAGCACACCAACATTAACATAAGGAAAAAGCAGTCTCATGTCAGACCCCATTCTAGCAATTATGGATGTTCTTGGCTACTGTACACTTGACAGAGGAATAAAGCAATAAAAAAGTATAAAATTCCTTCTGTGGTTGTGAACAGAGGTAGTGTAGCAAAGGAGAGCAACTTGAGATCAATGGCACAGATATCAGTGGGTAAACCTAATTTCTTCCTACGCATCTGAGTCCAAGGGGTCTCCCTTTGGCCTCAAGAGAAGAGGCACTGGGAAACAGGTGGCTCCACTCTGACCTACATATTTCTCTTTTGCAGGCTCACTAATATCAGCTCCATAGTGTTAATGCTTGCAATAGAAATTGACAAATACCAGAAGGATGCCACTTTAGACATGCCTGATTATCTCTCAAATACCAACAAGGGCAGAAAAAAATGTTTCTATGTTATTTTGATATATTTCTCTACATCTGTTACACAAATGAGTCTAAATCTGTGCAGGCCTACTCTTCCAGACCAAGTCACTAATCCTGTCATTAACCTCACAAAAATACGGGATTTTTATGCTCAGAAACCCATTATTTAATGCAATGAAAATGCTGCCATTGTTCAGCACAGCTAAGCTTCGTGTTTATGTTTAATCTTTTACTATGTTGCTCTAAAAACAAAAACAAAAAGCAACCCCTGAACACAAAACAACAAAGGGTAACACTTTTCCACTGCTTTTGCTTTCCTGAACTAAACGCCTTAAGATACATTTTGATATCTTACTACAAAGCAAACATCCTCTGAAAGAAGAAATAACTGACAGATTTCTGTAGATTTTTCACATTAGTAATTGCACTATAAACTCTGAATTAATATAATTGCTAAGAAGATCTTAATACAAATAGATGAGATGCCCTGTTTTTATCCACTGCGATCCAGTTGCAGCATTCTCTGTTTCCTTGTCACAGCAGAGGCTATCACTTACACTTCAAACAGGATCTGATCCAAAGCCCATTAGAGAATTTCCATTGATTTCAACAGGGCTTGGACAGGAGCCATTATGCAGAGAGACATTCTTTCTATTCACTCACTGGTAGTGGTAGCAGCTACAACTCTGACACTGGTTCTTATGACTTCTGAACCCTGTAAGGTTTTTTCTTAAAACCCTTAGATCATACAAGGATGTACTAAAAAGAAAAGACACAGAGCTAAGTTTCTATTCCTCATTTGCAAAGTTGCCTTAGTGCACAGAAAGCGAATTGAAAATGCTAAATACAGAAATAGGAAATTAGACTTTAATACCCATCTCATAATTATATTTCCATATTTGCAGTCAGCAACGTAAGTCATTAATACTTCTGTTCCTGAACTTTGAAGTTTATCATTTGTGCATTTTTTAAGTTTCCAGCTAAAGTATCTAAAACTGAGCATTTCATCTCTTTCTCTTATAGCAATCCACAGAATAATACTACAAAACTTTACCTAAATCTTTCTTCTCTTCAGTCACTACTGCTATAGAAACCAAGCACTAACACTAATATTATTTCACCTGCATCATGAATACTTATTCCAAGAATTCAGAAGAAATGCTTACACTTCTCTAAGGAAAAACAAGTGAATATTGATTCCATCATTGATACAATGCAAATACCAGTATTTGCCTAAGTTTCATCATTCCCAACCCATTTTGACCTTAAGAACAGGAGTGCCACTCAACAATAAAAAGCTTTCTTTTGTTTAAAAGCAGTATTGATATTGAAAGAAACTGGGCTCTCGTCCAGGTCTGGTTCAGATATCAAAGGTGAACAGGTTTGTAATTCTACATACCTAGTTGGCAGCTTCTCAAAGTCCACATCCAAAAACTGTTCATAGCTAGAAACAAAACTGTCCAACCACAGCTTCAGGTAATCTGGATCTTTCTGGAAAAAAAAATGAAAAAGGAGAGAGAAGGGTAAGAGAACATGAAGAAATATAGTGCCTGAGGTCAGCAGTCAGCAAGCCTGGAGCACTAACTTGAACAGAAAGCTTTTTCCTTAACACATTTCAGCTGGGAGAAAGGAATGAATAGACTAATTTTTAGAACAAAGATCTTACAAAGCTCTATTCTTTGAACTTCTCAGGCATACTGTGTCGATGTGATAATCTTGCTCTGTTTCTATTCATTAGTTCGTGTGTTTCCATTTACCAGTATCAATGCCAATTGAAGTGTTCTAGCTTACAAACCTCCCCTCCCACCCCAGTTCCAATAACTTTTATTAACTCTCCAGAGTAAGTACATAACTTCACAAGATTGCTAGCATATTTTATTCTCGATAGCATGGAATTTTTGTATGCATCATTCTTTATGGCTTTACAGAATTATTAAGTACAGGAATCCCCTTCTCATTTTAGACCATTTTCCTTGCTCCCAAGACCCCTTCAACTCAAGCAAATATCAGAAACACAGAATTTACTTCACTATCATTATTAATTACACATAAACTGCATTCAGACACTGTGACAACATATATAAAGCTAAGGGGTTTCATTTGGTGCATATCTTTCATCTGATTATTTGCTTTTATTATCTTCATTATATTTTCTTACTCATTTTCTCTGGATTTTTTTCCTCCTTGTTTTAATTCATTCCCAATGTCCTCCTTTTTCATAATCTTTCTTCTCCCTGTTCCTGCTTCTATTTCCCTTTCATGATTTTCCCTTCATAAGTCATCATCCCCTTCTTTCCTCTCTTCAAAATTTCCCCCCAAAGAAGGCACTGTGGTCTACAAGCCTGAAGCAGACCCATGCTCAGGTTTACTATGCACCTAACTACTTATCTTAGGTATATACCCATTAACAGCAATCAAGATGAAATTGCAACATACAGAATTAAGAAAGCTGTTGAGATAAAGAATAATGTCAAGGTTTTTAAACTATTGGCTTAAGCTACAGAGGTCAACAGATCATCTCAAGTAGGTGGGTACAGGATACACACTGATCAGGTTCAGAGATCAAACGCACTGAAAAAAATCTAACCAAAAGATGGGCAAGAACTGCCGCTCCCTAATATCCAAACCAAATAGGGTAGAAGTAACAGAATACGCTGTCCTCAGACACTGTTGGCTTTGCATGAGGAATTACTTATATTCCTACTGTTCAGTGTGCTGAACAGTACTATGGCTTTTTAAGAACGTTCATGTATTTATAGCTGTAACTTCCCTGTAATTCACACAGGTTATTTTAGCCACATGCTTGCTATTTCACAGGCTTGTAAGGACAATTTAAAATAAGATGCTATTTTGGCAACTACGACATAGCTCAGGCTAGAGAGGACAAGGCAATAGCATCCATGGCAGAGTAACAAACAAAAACTTGGCCATAATCACATACGTGCACCGTGCTTAGTTAACAGCCGTGATAATGCCCATGCATGAGAAAAAAACTGCATCTATTTGACTTTTTTTTTTCCTTTTGAAGGAACTGCTTTGATATTCTTGGCATGAGCAAATTCTCCTTGAAATAGAACATGAATCGCCAAAAGGATTCAATTAGTATACCAAAATTAAAATAGTGTTGACACAGCTGAGACTCATCTCTAGTTGTTGATAGTAAACTGTTGTAAGAAACTGTTGTTCTCGATCATGTACCACTAAGGAAGCTGACTGAGAATTGCTTTAGAAAGTGTTCTGGATGAAAGAAGGAAAGAGAAAAGACAGAAGAAAATATTAAATACCTGCTTGCTCCTTTTTAATGATAGCTAGAGCCTAAATCTACTTCAAGGTTAAGTTTTAAATTAACCTCCTTATCTTTAAAAAATAATGCCTTTGCAAAGCCATCAGTGAAGAGTAGCAGCAGAAGAGAAAACTGGCAAGCAAAATATGAAAGAAAGTAAATACATAGATGGCAAAAACAGGACACAGGTGTTAAAGAGAGTCAAAAGCTCTTACTGAGCTGTAGTGCACATACAGCTCAATTCACATTGCCACTGTAACTCCTCCATGTGAGGTAAACATATAGTCACAGCTGACAAAAAGCAAGAGCTGCAGTACTGTTCGACCATTACCTGCAGCAGACTCAAACTCCGCTCCCTTCCACCTCAAACCCCAGCCAGCCAGTTGGCTATACCTTATCAAAAGTTATTAAAAGAATCAACTTTGATAACAAAATACGAGGTAACACTACTGGTATGTACTAGTAGAAAACAGTTTACACTACAGTAGACTCATTTGAGTTCAAACTCTAGAGAGTTCCACTCAAGCAATAGCACCAACTGAACATCACTTGTAGGATAAAGACAATAGGGTGAACAGGGCCATTTAGCAACTGAGCCTACATGAGAAGCACTAAGAAACACATCTCCATTATAAACCATATAAGCATACCACCATTTCAAAAATGAACAGAAATAAAGAGCTAAGAGCCAGGAGTAAGCAATCATCCCAGGAAAAAGGCAACACAATATTCAACTGCCTTGCTCCAAGCAAAGATACAGAAGCTTTTACAGATACATTACAAACAGAAGTTAAAACCTGCTTTCAAACTTCAAACCTGGCCAGGGCTTCTCTTTCCCTACTTTAGCAGTAAGCAGTTGCCATAGCGTGCAGCGGTCACATGCTGAAAGCCACAAGAAGTCTCAGTTTTACTGAAGCACTTTTAAGAAAGCAAACTTATAATGTAAGTAAATGTTACCCGTGACAAAGCAGACAAAAGCGTGCCTTCCTCTTACACAGCTAAACAAATACATTTCTCAAAACCAGCCTGCTTGATTCAAAGCCATCTTATATTTTCCCACGTCAAAGCATGACAGATTAGGAAAAGTTTTCCACATTCCTTTGGTATTTTAATTTTATAAGAAAAACAGACACTGTTAAGGGCATCAGCTACTTCCTGTGCACCACGTAAACCAGCATCTCCGCTCCTGAACCCAGCTTTGTTCCAAGCTACTGCCCTTTATTCTGACATTTGTTTGGTGGATTTCTTCCCATTTCCCTTTTCAACTCCTCTCTTTTTCATGATAGATGTGAAAAACCAAATTAAAAGCAGAATACAAACTGACCTAATTGTTTCATGCCAGACCAACTTTGAGACAACACATACTGCAGTCTCAAATGCGTTACCACACAGCACAGGCTGGGAATATTTCAGATCCGAGAGCAACGAATCACTGACCAGCAACCTCACACAGCTCCCTATAAATTGTTTACTGTCTCATTTTCTCTGCAGAAGAAAGAAATGGAATTTTGTCAGGCCATGACAAAGCATCTTAAATACTCAAAAGCCTTACTATCAGCAAAAGCAGTGAAGCCTGTGGAATATATTCTCTTATTCTCTGCTTTCAGATTACCAGTAGCTGTAGGCTCTAGGTCAGACAGCAGCTCTAAATTATTCTTAGTGGTGCTGTTGAAGATGTACCACACTTTTAAGGCACAGCTCACAAATTGACATTCTGATAATACATCACAAGGACACGCTGTGATCAACAATGTGAGTTTGGTGTCCCTTCCCAAGGATCTCCTCCTCTCTCCATACACCTGCAGACGTGAGCTGGGAGATCAGCAAGGAAGACAGAAGCAAGGTTTTCATTCGTACAACAGCAGTAAATGTAGAAGAAAAGACACAGGTGGTAATAAGACATCTCCCACTAGTTAGAACTCTACAGTCACTAGAAATAAAACGTTGATTCTAGAAATTGTACAGCTTATTAAGTCATAACCCTAAGCACTCCTTTCGTTTCCAGAACAAAAGCTTGTTTAGCTTTTGTGCAAGTGCATCTTGTTTGAATAATAATTCATATATAGAAACTGCGTGTCTGAAAATTCTGGAAGTTGTTTCATCAAGGTTCAAAACTCCCAGAAGCAAAACCCCAGCTTGCATTTGCCATCTGCCCTCAGGGCAATAAGCTGACACAACCCCAGCTTGAACAAGGCAGCCTAATGATGTGGCACTGTGAGGACGCGTGCAAAGCTGGAAGGAAAAAAATTACAAAGCCCTTTATCTGAAAATTGTGAAGCAAATCACAAATACATAGGGCCTAAGTTTAGGCTTCTGAGCTCAGTGTATTGCAATGAAAACCCATGAAACTGCTCAAGGAACAATCATTCATCTGCACTAATGAAAAAACCGCTTTAAGCCTATTAAATCAGCTGCAGCTCAGGGCACTGCAAAGTGAAAACGCTTTCTTGTTCCTTCTTTTTTCTTTTAAACACCCTTTAGGCTTCCATTTTCACACAATTCTCAGAGCACACTAATAGTCATCAGAGCAAATAATAGTCATTGTAGCTCTCAGAGCACAATAATAGTCATCATGGCTCTTTAAAATGAAACCCTGCCAGGTGTGAGCTCTCCTACACTGTACACCAACAGGTACAAAAATAAAAGCACACCCAGCAGTGTTTGTTATGGTTTTTCATTCGACCAGCACAATGCTTGAATGAAAAAGGTTGCTAAATAACATGGGTTGATCTTCACACTGGATTACACTGTGTAAAACAACACTGCAGCTAAACAGTGCCCATCAGCAAGTTTCCCATGCGGTCCAACATTTCAACAGTTTCAATGTACTCAAACTCCAGCAAGCCGTCCTTTACCTTGGTATAACTGGGAAATAAGCTTCTAACGCTAATGCCAACTTCAGTGCTCACCAACAGCACTGCTTAATGTAGAGAAGTATTTGTCCAATGGCACATACAACACTCTGAGGCAATAAGAATAAATGAAACTAAGTACAGTCAACTCTAACTTGGGACAAGCTCCTTTCTTTGATACACTAAATTGCCTACAAAGGGCAACAGCACTGTCTGCTCCTCATGAAGTCTGATTAAGTGAACAACAAAGAAAGCTTCTAATTCAGTCATTTCTTCAGTAATAAGTTTGCCTGGGCAAAAAGGTCAACAGGAAATGGAATTTTTTTCATCAGTGAAAACAATTTTAAATTCCTAATACTCCCTCTAATTCTTATAGCTGACTCTAAGTTAAATGAATGTATTTTGTGCAGAACTGGCATTGAAGCCCTCCCTCTAGAAATCTCCAGACCTGTGCCTGTGGGGTACTATGCTCTACCAGGGCTTCAAGCAAAGCAAGGGAAGGAGAAGGGCAAAGATCACAGGGCTCCATTGGGAAGCTGAAGCTGCTGAACTGCACCAGGTGCACCAGAGCTGCCAGCAGGGCAGCACCCCACAGGCACAGCCCCATCGGGGCCAAACAGGGCTGGAGCCCCTCAGCACAGCACAGCCAGGCGCAGCAGTTGGGCAGCCTTGTGAATGATCAACTATTCACCAGGGCATCAGCAGGTTGAAGGGTACCTTTTCCTCTTTGTATTTCCAAAAACAATACAAAGCACTGACGCTTTTTGCGAACCTTTCAAAACAGTAAAATGCCAAAGCAAAGCCTGAAAGAATCAACAGTACGGTTAGAATTCAGAGACATCATGATAACTACTCTACACTGGCTAAACTGCCTTGAGAAGCGAAATAAATTCTAATAATCAAAAGAAATCACTTTTGGGCACAACTTACTTTAAGCATAATATTTCTTTTTGAATCAGCTGTTGAACTGAAAGCTAAAGGAAGGCTCTTTGCTAGCCACTAGGAACCTCTCTCCTCAGAACACGCGTAAGCATGCAGAAATTGGTTCAATTTCTGGAGCTGAAAAAGAAGAGAGGGCAGATGCTTTCTGACCAGGAGCTGAAGTGATCCATGATACAAACAAGTCGGGGACAAGTTCACAACTTCTGTTTCACGTGGAGATTTTTTTTTTTTTTTTTAAACCAAAATATAAACATCACTTAAGATAGAATTTAGGTCACAAAAACTGGAAGTGAATATTGAACGCTCCTTCTCTTTTCAAACGGATAAAAACAATTACAAACTGCCAGTAAAATCTTAGAAGGAAAACGAAATTACAGCTGAGAGCTAGTATTCCATTTCCTTTCCACTTCAGTGCTCAAAAAAAAACCAAAAAACCACAAAGCCAGTTTCTGCCCCGACAAGTTTCTAGCTTTCAGTGAGATGTAAGAGACAAGGACAGAAGGCAGATGGACCGAAGGGAAGCAGGATGGTGCCAAGAGAGCCAAAATATCAACCCACTATTTCACTGTATCAATAGCGAGATACTGTCAAGTCTTCCTGTAGATAAAGAAAAATGCTGAGGAGGTCTCGTGTCCAACTTCGATACAAACACAGACTTCTTTTGTGTGTGCGTGTATGTGTCACCTAAAGCAAGCTCTTCTTTCTTCAGCCATGGATGTAACTGCTTTGGTCTTCTCAGCCTTATCGGCACTAAGACTACACGCTGAAGGTACAACCTTCCTCAAATTAGCTCTTCAAAAGCACCCTGCAACTATTTGGCATCCATTGCACTTCAGGCAGCACCATTTTAAATGATTACCACAGGTAAATAACAGATGTCTGCAAATAACCTCCTCCTTCTCCGTACCCTGCTCTTTCTGAAGAGCTTTGCTCATCCAATACTGTGAATGCTGCAGAGTCTTAGGGAGAAAAAACACCATGCAGTCATACCTGAGCCTGCATGCTCATTGCCACTCTGGGGACCATGTTTGTGTTTCAGGTTATACCAAAGATACGCATCCTTTTCATCTCGGTCCTTTTTCTCTTAAATTCCAAGTATGCCCCTGAAAGCATGCGAACACCACATTTAATTCCAACAGCAGTTTAAAAGCACATATATACTAAGGAGCTCCATAAATAGAATAGTTTCCCTGCTCGTCTCTCAGAACTTGCCCATCCATTTAACTTGCATTTCACACACAGCTTCAGTCCCCAAGAATATGGTTCTTTGTAGTCAAAAGTTCAGCAAAATCACAGTTAGAACAAGCACCAGGTTTTGTGTAGTTAAAAGCATTAGCCAAGCACGTAGCAATAGACCTGGTAAAGCAACTTACAAGCAGCCTGCATCTACCGTAACCACTTCCTACCAAACCTATGGGAATTATAGCACCGGAAAAGAAGAAGAATTTTCCATAACTTCCAAAACATCTTTTCCTCAGTTCCTAAATTCTCCTTGCACAATTCAAGCAAAAATTCCAAGAAAACTATATGCAAGTACAAAGTTTTCCTACAATGATTACTAAAAGAATAATCCTGTCATCATTTTAAAGGAGTTAAACTGCTTCGTTTTCCTTTTGTTTCTCCTGAATGCTTCTGGCATTGCTGCTAAATTCTTATTACTAGTGAGCACTACCAGTTCAACCCCTGCCTTAGCTTCCTTATTTGTTTTTGAATGTATTAATGGCACACTCCTGGAGAGTTCTTATGCAGGTTCTGGTTACTTGACAATAAAATGAGTACTTCTTTTTCCTTACATTAATAAATAAAAGCAAATACATTCACTGTTTTCAATCAAAATTCAGGAATGCCCTCAATCAGATTATCATAAATGTTTTAAGTATCAGAGAAACTATCTACATACAACTGTTTTATCAGCACAGAAATCTAACTGCTAAAGTTTAGAGCTACAGGTGCATAGAGGAGTTGTACAATAACGAGATGCCTAACTTATAACAGCCTTTATTACAAGAATAACTACACTTGGTATTCATTTATCGGTGTTTCCTGCTCTATGTCCCTATTGCATCCTCTCTTATTACAAGATGAATAGTAAATGTTATATGATCAAATGACTTATTAAAAAACAACAGGAAAAGAAAAAGGTTTTTAATCTTTACAGTTGAGGTGGTCATGCTTTGATGTTTGCATTCCCCCTCCCCTTCTTTACATATAACTCCTTCACCAAGAAAAGCTCATTCTCTTTTATGGCAGCTGTTTAGCCTTTCTAAAGCCTGTAAATATTTTAACAGTATCTTTTGAGAACATTTGGATTCTGGCATTAAGCCACAATGCCACTGAACAGGCAGCTGGCAAGCCTTCTTGCTCACTCCATTGGTGTATCAGAGCACAAACAGAGCACATTTGAGTCGATTCCGCAATATTCTTTAATCAGGACACGTGGAACCCCAGATCTGAACCAGATGAACACATTAAGTGTGCCATAAGTCAGACACCACACAACAGCCCAGTGTTTGCTATATTTGCTGTTACAGTGCATGCCACAGAACCAGAAGCCTGTATTCCTTGCATTCTGCTAAATCATTCCCTGTAAGAAACACTTGATGCTTTCATTACATTAAAAGCTTGCTCTGAAATATTTTCTACGTTTGCTGGTAATGAGAACTGAATGGTACTCATTAAATCTGTCAAAAAGCTACATATATTATTCTATAATATATATCTTTAAATATAGAATGCAAAACAAAACTAATTTCCCTGTAGCTTGCAAAATGTTTGGTTGTCTTACCTCTCTGTTCAGCTTAGTTTTACCTGTCATCTCACCTCAGTCAGGAGCCTGCACTGTCAATGGCAGAGTCCTTGTTCGGCTTTGAATAGCTGTCACTACAAGGTTACCCTGGTCCTTAATTAAGGATAACAGCTGTTATAAACACGTGAAGAAACTACTGTCTCATATATACACATACACACACGTCAGTTATTTATATGAAAAGTTCCGTACTTCAAAATATCTTAACTGCATCAGTTCTCAGACTATGAGAAATTTCTTTAAATAGCAGACAGCAAAATCAGAACTGAAGACCAACTGTTCCTTATCTATATCCATTCTTAGTTCAGCATCCCAAAGGCACAACAAGGACAGTGTCACCAAGCCACACCCACAAGTGACTTGTGACAAGCTCTTTAGCCAGTTACATACTTTCAGAATGGCAGAGATATCTCCTACAGATTGTTTTAAATACATTTTACAGCTGTGTAAAAGATGCTCATTCACCAGTTTTGGCAAAGGAATGAGTTCTCACAATGGTGACTTACTAGGAGCTGCTTTTACTGCACACTTAGTTTGATCAAGCATTAATCTAGCCATAATCTGAATATTTCTTTACCCAACAAAGGTAGTACATAGCAGTTCAATATGAATCACTGGCAAATCAGCCGTTGCACAAGAAGGAAGACAAGTGCAAGCTGCAGTCAAGATGAGATCATGTTTGGGATGCAAAGGTCAGTGTTTCACGGGGCTTACAGTTTAACATCAAAGATTACACTGCAGTTAATTACATGCTTCTCACCACAACTAATCACAATTGTGCAAAATAACATTTTTTGAAGTAAGAAGATTAAAACACCTCTTACAATGTGAGATTTCACAATTTTCAACAAACTGATGAGTAATTTCATAATGCTCTACTGGAAGGTATGCATTTGCTCTTGTTTGCTGATAATCACATGAAATCCCAGCCTTACAATGCAGGTGGCAAAGGGATTCGATTGAACCATGACATACTGTCTGAGATACAGTACTTTGTAAAACAGCAGTGAGAGGGCTGCCTGACAACACACATGAAACAGAAATAATGAATGACTCTCACGCTCTTCCCATAGCACAGAGCGTACATTAATTTAAATGAACTGTTTAATGTTTAAATGAATGCACAGTGCCAACAAGTTTAGCTCAAGCAAATTAAACAGGTGTGTTAAACTTTCAGCTTCAAGTATTCACACTTCAACAGTCATAAGAGCTCTGACACAGCTATGTAGTTACAGAAAAGCTTGCACTACGAGCACACCACAGTTTGTGGCATTTCATAGAATCACAGAATCACCACGGTTGGAAAAGACCCACAGGATCACCCAGTCCAACCATCCACCCATCACCAATAGTTCTCACTAAACCATGTCCCTCAACACAACTTCCAAACATTCCTTGGACACCTCCAGTTGGTGACTCCACCACCTCCCTGGGCAGCCCATTCCAGTGCCTGACCACCCCTTCAGAGAAGTGGTATTTCCTAACATCCAGCCTGAACCCTGGTGCAGCTTGAAGTCATTCCCTCTAGTCCTATCACTATCACTACTTGACTGTAGCAGTCTGTTCCTGACTAACACAGCAATCATGGTTTCCCCCAGGACCACTTATTTTATCATTCAGGTTCTCTGATTCATTTAAGCAGCTTATAAAGAACCAGAACCTCACATGTGATTTTTCCCAAATGAAGAAAAAAACTAATTCAAATGACAGGATTTGACATACACTAAGGAACTTATAGGATAAGGCATATAGTCATATTTCATGTTTTTTTCCTGTATAGCTTTTTGGTCTAGGACTGCAATGCTCTCCTATAAAAAAAAAAGTATAAGTCTTCTTTCCATGCTATAATATTGGTTTTAAAAGGAAATATAGGTAGATATCCCTCACCAAACCAGAGAGAAGTACAATACATTTATCTCGATACAATCAGATCTGGCAAAAAACAAACCAGCAGAACAGTGCAACACAACAAAGTGTATTTCTTAAGAAGACAGGTCTTTACATAGCAAGGGATGTGACTGCCTCAGTTACCTGTGTCGGTGAAGACCTGAATGTTATGATTAGCTTTACAACTGCTATTACACAGAGCCCCTACAAACTAAGATGCTAAGACTGAATGCTCTCAGAAAGCACAAAGATAGAAGCTGGCTGAGAAACACTTAGCCTCAAGCTATTCTACTAGATAAGGAAGTGCTTAAATGAAAGTATGGTTTTACTGAAGATGGACTGCATAAAAAAAGGCCAGGACCAATTACTGGGTGAAACTTTGCCTGGCACTGTTAAAATTCTTACAGTTAAATTCTTAAAGGATAGAAAATAATCTTGACAAGACTTAGCTGCCACAGCACTGCCATCCACTGAGTAGCTAGTTCTCAAATCTCTTCTGGCATGCCTTCCACAAGCTGTGTAACAAAGCAGGATCGTTTATAATGCAGCTAAGTCCTTTTAAAGGCCCTTTGCAGGGTTTCTATCACATTTAAAAACTTAAGACAGAAGAGTGTCCTTTACAAGCCTAAGCCTGAAAAGATGTTAAATTACATTTCAAGTGTACAAATCAAGCTGTTCTGGACCATTGGTTATGAGTAGCAAGCTGCTCTTATAGGTGCTATTTGAAAGCACAAGTTCTTTTTAGAGACTCTTTCAGACTTACAACCTTGTTTTATAGGCATCTCTCAGCATATTCTTCTGAAAGTTTATCATTTGTTTATCATTTTCTTCCCCCCTTAGATTAAAACTTTTACATTGTTTTAACTGTACTCCTATCCTGGGAAATTCAGATTTTTGGGATAATTCAGACAATTTAGATTTGCAATAAAGTTACTTCAGAGGATAAGAAGACATGAATTAGTTTTGCATACTGGTACATAATTAACAACTAAGAAAAGGTTAATCAACTACAATTGTAATAGCGCTACAGCTGTGCTGGTTTCTGAACACAAGGCAAGACTGGTAGAGCAGATCTAATGAAAGAGATTACTTCAGTCATGTGAACATGAAAAGGTCACAGAAACACTTGGATGAAAGCATACCCTTTCTCAGACTACCTCAGTTCATCTGGTAGAGCTTTTCTCCTGCTGTAAACTTACGTTACTGAAACACTTTCAGATATCTGCTGTATATTCACTTAAGTGAATCATGTTACCGTGTAGATTATAGTTAAGGCTTCATACTGACAAGCAATACAGTAATGCTTGGCACTACTACTTTGCCTGCTGCCGAAAATGTCCCCTAGTGAATTCTATAGGAAAAACTTGTGTCATCCATTCTATATGTATTTCAATGACCTTCAAATTATAGAGCATGCATTCCTACATTTAGATCAGAAGATGGCAGCTTAAATTTGTATCAGTGTTCGAGTGAATAACAGCAATATACATAACAAATAACCGAGCATTAGAGGAAAAAAATCCCCATTTTAAACTGAAAATCACCTCAAATGATCACTGCAGCAATCTGAGTTTTTAACAGTGTTTTCTCTGCAGAAAGTTTGACATCATTCATAAAACAAAGAACAACTCAAGGCAGAACAGCTGAGATAATTAACAATGCAATGCTTTCATATAATTTCCAGTGACTCAAATCTAAACTTCACTACATGTAATGAGTTTCTACACTGCTCCCAGGCAGCACCAAAAGCATCATCAGTCACACGTGGCTGTTAACTTTTGTTAGGCATCTCAACAGCAGACTCATTTGCAACTTTGCAGCTGTTGGTCCTACAGAGCACAGCCTTCAGAGGAATAGAAGCAAAAAGCAACACCGCCACACACATTTTAGGTTTGCCAGATGAAAAACAACAGAATATCAACTTAAACTTCTGCATCCATCAATACAAAGAAGAAAAAAATAAAAGAAAACAATACTTCACACATGATATTATCTGAATACTGCTTTTGCAGAGCGGCTGTTTAGATGCTCAAGTCTGCCCGAGACTTCAATTGCTACATTGCAAGGAAGTCAAAGCAGCAGAAATCCTCTTTTAATGCTACTTCACAGAAAAGTAATTGTTGCAAATGACACTTAACACTGCATAGGGACATCAAGAGAACACACAGAGCGAGAGGCCCGACCCCACAGAAGATGGTTACATACTATCACCCATCTCTTCAAAATTGTGACAAGCATTGCTGCTTTAGCGCACAGTGCTATATTTAGCATACTATCGCTCAGGGCCCAATCGCCTGCAAAAGGCAAGATAGGCAACACAAGTTGCTATCAGTAATGCCAAGCATCACACTGAAAACAAGTTAGATAAAGAAACAGTGAAATCCAAACAAGGCTGTAAAACCCAAAGCCACGCAGTCGAGATCTGTAAAGCAACAAATCCTCATTTACTCAACTGTAACCACTTGGGTAGTTTGGAGACATCTCCCACCTTTCTTTCCCAGGAGAATGCCAGCCACAGTGAAGTCATGAAAATGCAACACAGGATACAATGCTATGCTTCATCGGGCAGTCCCAAGCATAAAGAGACTTTTCCCTAAGCCATGATATCACATTACTGGTGATTATTGCTACATCTTCCCATTGTGCTAGATGCTCTAAAGAGAGCTAAGAACAGTCTAGATGCTTTCAATGCACAACTGAATAATTTATACTTAACCCTCACAATACTTTATACCCTAAGCTTCTTCAGTTGCTCTCAACTCCATCAAACTTAATCCAAGAGGGAACACTGCATTCTAGATGCCTTTCTTATGCAAAAAGGAAAGGATTTTAACCTACATCAGTTAGAGATACAAAAAAACAAAAAGCTTTGTGCCCAGTGTTTGCTGAAAACATGAGTTTTTTGGACTCACTCTAGCTGCCCTCAAATCTCATACAAGCTATTTTACTACAGCATAAATATTTCTACATACGAAAAATTCCATATCAATATAAGAATACACTCAACTTGTCCATAATATATGGTTCTGGAAGAAAACAAACCAAACTTAAACCAAAAGTCACTGAGAGCTCACAAGGGCTGAGTACATCAAAATACACACATTTTTTAATAAGTCTAAGTATTCCCAACACAAGAGCTGTCCATACAGCACTTGCATTCACATAAAGAAACCAAGTATCCCCCAAAGCACACGTTGTAACTAGCACTGCTTTATTTATTCCTGTTGGCCTGCAGACAATATGGAGATGGAAAGCACACAATGAGAATAAAAGGTTCAAACAAAAGAGAAAAAAGTGCAAGAGATAAAAGAATTTTATCAAGTATAAATTTCTAGAGAATAAAGAGACAAAGGTTGGCTAAGAAAAAAAACCCTCTGAGTTTGGCTCATCTCCCCAGCCCTGCATCTCCTAAAGCTGAGGAAAGCCTGGATTCTTGGAGTCTGTTCCAAGTGTCTTTGTTCTTCTCACATCGATGAACTCACTAGAAAAACATTCATCTCCTCCAGTGCTAGTCTATTTCCCACTGCTATTGGCATTCCTACTTTAGTTTAAATGGCAAAGGCCTATGCAAATACATTTCAGTCCAACAGATAACCCACGTGGGTATCAGTAAGAAGCCATAACATGCTGTGATGCTTGCAACAGCTTTATTTTTAACTACATAATAGAGCATTAGGATTGCTTACACACACAAAAATTAAGAAAAGCCACAACTCAGGCTGCCTTGTGCAACCCTCACACACTGCTTGTGTGCACGCATTAAGACAGTTTATATTTAAGATCTCATACTGTGGTCTTGAAGCAGACCTTCTGTAGAAATGAACCCAGAAAAACAAGAGAACATTTACCCTTACTATTTGACTAGCTTGAAAAGTTAAAGAAACTGTGATACATAAAAAGGGTGAGACTGCAAAGGAAAAAAAAAAAAAAAAGCAAAAGAAAACTAGGGAATAGGGCCACCAAAAGCAATCCTTGCCACTGCCAGAGTGTTCTATAGCACAGCAGGCTGGATCCTACCTCAGCCTTTACAGTTGGTTTGTTTGTTTGTTTTGTTTTTTAAAGACTCTCCTCATTTTACGAGTACCTATTTAGATAAGCTGGAATCCATTCTGCATACACACTCAGCACTCCAACAGCAGTTAGGATCTGTGCTTTAAACATATTAATTGCTTTACACTGTGAAATACAAACGGAGAAACAACAGAGTTGTAATAGCGTTCATGCCAGAAGAAAATAAGTCCATTACTATCAACAGAGTACTTGGATGTTGTGGTGATAATCAGCAAAGGAAGGTTCAGGAGTAATGTAGTAAGTCTGCTCTTCAGGAAGTCTTTGGCTAATGTAGATTAAATAAACCAGAAACCGTACAGAAAACAATAAAGTTAAAATTAAATACTGGGCAGCAATTAATTAAATGAATGCAATTCATCCTAACACCGCGGTCCCACGTAACAAAACATACCTAAAGTACGAATGCATGCGTTCACATAATCAAAAGGCATAGATAAATAAGTGCCATAACCCTGCACAATTCATGCCTAACTCACAAAAAAACAAGCCCAATCTACAGAGTAAATCAAGAGGTGGGGTTGTAAATGCTCTAAGTTCAGCTATACTTAGAGAAGTCACACAAGCCTACTCAAAACCAAGCATTAAGACATATTACAAAACAACTTTAAATATCTGACTTGCAAATGAAAGAGGAAAGGCACACCGACACCCCCGTCGCTCACTCACCTTGCTGCAGTAAAGCATCCACAGCTCGTACAGCCTCTCCCGGGATGCCATTCCTCCCCTTCCTCCTTTCCTCAGCGCCGGCTCCTTCCGTTCAGGATCCAACCATGCTCAGATCCACAGTGCTCTTTCCGCAGTTTTTAGCTTATTGTGACACTTATATTATAATCCAATAAGAAGTCAAAGATTAAAATAACAGGGTCTCAGTCTCTCCTTTTTGGGTAAACATAGCACGACACCAGAGACTGAAGGCAGAAGCCGAGCATGTCCGTTCCTCGCCAGTGGCACTCCGGGTTTAATCTCTGAAAGTGAAAACACACCCTTCAGGCCTCTGGCGGAGGAGAGCAAAACAAACCCGGACTTAAAGCCCACGGTCGGCCTCGGGAATTACGCGAGGCCAGTGGCACCGCTGTCGCCCCCAGCTTTACCGCAGCGCGGAGAAGCCCGGCTGCCGGTCTCCGCGCCGCCTTCTCGTTGTGGGAAGGAGCGAGCGGCTGACGGCGGACGCCGAACCCAGAGGGCTCACCCCGCTGCTGGGCCCGGGAGGGCAGTGACAGCCGCCGCCCTGCTGCCCCCACCCCGAAGACCACAGCCGAGGCAGCGGCTGCTCAGGCAGAGACACCGGCAACGGCCTTTCCCATTCCCCGCGGGAATAGCCCCGCGCCGCGCCGCACCGCCCCCCAAGAGAGCACCGCTGCTCCGGGTCGCCGCCTACCGCGCCCCCAGCCTCACCCGGCCCTCTCCGCGCCTCCACGGCCTCTCCCCACAGCCCACCTGTGCCACGGCGGGAGGCGGTCGGGCAGCGCCGGACGACTGCGTGGGCCGAGCCTCGCCACATCGCCCGCCCCGCCCGCATTCCGGCACACGCCCCGGCCGCCGCCGGGGGGGTGGGGAAGCTACGGGCGCCATCTTGGCTGCGGGCACAGCCGCGGGGTGGACCTACCCTGCGGGCAGAGTGACCGTGGTTGGCTACCGCCGGAGGCCCTACGGCCGTAGAACGGCGGTCGCTGAGCGGGCGGGGAGCCCCACAGGCAGAGCGGCGCGAGTTGCGCGCCAAATTCTCACCTCACAGGAGGCTCTACCAGGCTGCGCGGGAAGCGTTTTTGCCCTTGAAGGGATTGGTGTGCCTCAGGGTCTTAGCGTTTCACACGCTTGAGAGAGGCCTACACAGCCTGAGGGCCATATATAAACGAACATAAAACCTGCTGCTGTTGTAAAGCAGCCTGTGCCTCATCCACAGCGCTCATATGACTAAAGAAATTCTCTTGAAATTCATTAGATTTCTAAAAAAGAACAATAAAAGACTTAATACAGCTTGATAGTACAGCTTTTCACAAACACATCAGCAGTGCTAGCAGCTACCCAAGGCAGAAAATGTGAAGTAAAGGTCTTCTACGTGATACCTCCAGAGTCTCAGCAAAACTAGAAGGAGCCTCACTCTATATCTATCTACTCTCACAAAAAATAGGACCAGAAATAAGACTGTATCCAGCTCGGAAGCAGGGAGAGCAAGCTTTAAGAAGTCCTGAGCTTTTTCCCTGGCCCAAGGAGCACAGGCAAAGTGTTTGCACCTGTGCTCCCCACCTGACCGGAAGGGGTGGGCACAGGGTGCAGCCCCCCCTGGGCTCATATAAGGGCCAGCCACTGAAGGGAAAGAATCCCTTGAACCTGGGTTGCTTCTGAAGAAGACTACTATGTAGCCAGAAAGCCTCTCCTTTACCAGTTAGGTGAGTTCTATTTCCCTTTTGGTATGGGTTTGTTGGTCTCTCTCTCTGAATACTTTATTTGGTATTTCTGAGAACCTGTCAGAAGCAATTTCACTTATTCATAATTAGAGCACCTGGTCTGCAGTGAGGACATTGGTGTAGTGAAATTGCTAGGTCACAGCCTGAGCTAATGATTGAGTACCAGGTGTGAAGGTGTGGCTAACCTAGGGAGCTCAGGTGTAGGTAATGTTCTTGAGTGACCAGAAGAGGTGGAGTCTGGATATACCCCTTCTCATTCTCATTTAAAGGCTGGTAGTTGAGGGAGTAATATCTCTTAGGATAGATATTGCTCTTCTCTTGAGTCAATGTTAGAAGGGGTGAGCAGCTTTTCTTTTTTCCTTGTTATTACTTGTTATTGTTTTGTAGTGCTTGTATGCTCTGGGAATGCATATTCATATCATATCCATTATTTTCTCTTGTTATATGGTTGACCATGAATCTTTAATAGTACTTCTGTGTTTTTGTTTGCTGGTACCCCTTCTCACTTAAGTAAGTCTTACACAGCTTCCCTTGGAACATAAATTGCTGCTCATTGCATAAGGAGTTCCTGTATGGGGCGTTTCTGTGACTTTTGGTTGGTACTTGAAAGTTTCTTTTTGAGAAGAACGTGGTAGAGTTTCTATTCCTGGAGGTGTTCAAGAAATACATAAGTGTGAGCCTGAGAGATGTGGTTAGTAGGTATGATGTGGTGGGGTGAGTTGGGGTTGCACTAGATAGCATCATAAAATGGCTTGGGTTGAGAGAGAGACCTCATAGATAACCTGGTTTGAAACTGTCCCCTGTGGGTAGGGTTGCTAGCCACTTAATCAAGTACCTAGATTGTGATCTTTCACAGCCTTAATGACTACATGGAAGCCCACTGAAAAAGAATTGACTGTGCAATGTCATGGTATTATCTGCTGAATGACAAGTTGTTGGAGTGTGTCACCAAGAGCATAGTCTGATATCAGTCCCTGTACTTATACCTACTTTTTTTTTGCTTTTAGGATATCACTGAAGTTTTCCTGTAAAAGCAATTAAGGATTGATCTGTGCTTGGTGTTATGTCATGTCAATCAGTAGAGGTAGAGTGGGAGTATGCATCTTTTCCTGCAGTGTCTAAACATAGTTACTAGCGTGAGTGCAAGGACACTAACAGAAGTAAGATTATTTTCAGTGGTATGATACATGTATTTGTTACTTATGACAATGCTTTGAGGTTATGTACCTTTTTTCATCAGGGAAGACTTCTAAGAGTTTAGAGTCTATCACTGCCCCCAGGACAGGATCTGCTGTGCTTCACCCCCCAAATCCCTCCCAGAGGACATCCTACCTCCTCTTTGAGTGTCATTGTTGGCAGCTCCTCTCTGGCAGCCCTCTTGCATCACTTCTGGAGTGAATACAAGGCATTCTCATTTGCCCCTTCTGCAGTAATGAGGGGAAAGATAGCTCTTTGAGGTGTGCTTTGACGTTTATAGCTTCTCATCTTTTTAGAGTCTTTTTTCCAGAATAAATTTAAAACTTTTTCCCTTTAAGAAACTAAGGCACAAACAAAGCCAAACAAAAACCCCAACTTTCTGAGATATTTCTCCTTTTTTTAATCATTGATGCTTGTGAGCAATAGCAACTGCTCCCACATCCAGGAGAGATGTTGCGGCAGACCTTAGTGAAACAATAGACTCACCCTGATGAAAATGGAACACTCCTGCCTTGTGAAGTACTGCTGCCCACTTAATTAGGTTGCTTGTGGGCTATGAAACATGCATAGTTTACCTTGGGGAGGTCTAGGTAATTACTGTTGATTGTGTAGATCTGTTATGTGGGTGCTCTGAGGGGAGCGTAAAGCATTTGTGTTCTATAGCAGGTTGATCTGTTCTTGTGGCATAGTGAGCAGTTTCCTGGTCTGATTTCCAGCGGGTCTCCTATAGCTAAGTAGCATATGGTAAAGACATTAATGTGGTTTTCTGGAGGTCTGTATCTTTTGGATTTGAGTCAAGTTTAGCCTCTCCTGTTGGTACAGACAGCTGGTAGGTATTCAGTGTTCTTTAACTTTATAATGAGTTCTTTATCATGGTGCAAGTATAAGCAAAGTGAGAGAGGTCTGTGGAAAAAGGTGGGCTACAGTTTCATCCCTGTAGGTCTAGTATAATTCCTGGTGACTTCAGCATACTTTTACTTCATGGAGACCTGCCTAGGGATATGAAGGTTAAAGAATGGAGAAAGACTTAAGAGTCATCTATGTATGTGTGCTTTAAAATGTATTTGTGGATCAGTCTATCTGTGAAAGGTAATTACTGATTTTATTGACCTTTTCTTACTTTTCTGTAATTATGTTCCAGTTGCTTCATGGACATTAATTAGTCAGGTCGGTGGTGTTATTTGTTCTTCATTGTCCTTTAGCTGCTGTCTTGCGGTAAATGTGTTCACAACAGTGGTTTTTCCCATACTTTGCTCATCACTTGTGGTTTTGTACCTTTTCTCTTCAGTAGCTGTATGTTAGTGTCTTACTGTGCACTGAGCTTGGTTAGTCAGCAAGTTAGATAAGAGTGGGTGGAGAGAAGGGTGTGGATTGAGAGAAGGCAATCTGAGAACAAGGAAAGGCTCAGTAATTGATCTGACTGCAGCTTTGAACCTAATAATCTCTGAAGTGGAAGAAACAAACCAAAAGAAAACACCCACCTTACAGTAATGTTATTTTTAAGCTCTACTTCTTTCCTCTACATGAAAATGGAGATGTGTATACTGACTTCCAGATGATCTGAAACTGGTTGCTTGATTCCTTTTTTAAGGATTCTGTTAAGGTTGTGTCCCAGGTCAGCAAATGTGCTGTGATCTTTAGCAGAGCTTTTATCTGAATTTTAGCTTAATGTCTTAGGGCTGATGTTTGGTTTATTAACAAAATAAGAATGAAAGTATGAAATATGCTTAGAAATGGACCTCTCAGCTTTACTGAGGTCTTTTACCAACACCAAGTAATAGAAGCAAAGAGTTATCTTTACATTGGAAGCCAACAGCCTTGGAAGCTCAGTCTACTACTAAAATACTGTAAACAAGATTTGTGAATGCTGGTTCCTAGGCACTCAGGCCCAATTAGCCTGAGACTGTGTTTGGGGTGGCTACTAAGAAGTTAACAAACTGGCCCTGGCAAGACAAGCCTCTGAGATGGTGCTTTGCAGAGGGTAGCACAGTATTGGATTTCCTTGAGGTTTCTCTGCCTGAGTTCATGCAAACTGAGTGCAGCTGTTGTATTGGATAAGCTAGCAAACCTAATGAGTGTCACCATATCTGTGTTGTAACCCAGGTAGGTCAGGGCTTGTTCATTGTATGAGAGATTTGGAAATGGGAAGGAATTTGTTTGTCCCTTGATGAATAAGCTGGTATTTAAGGTTTTTAGTAGTTTAGGTGCTGGAGACTGACCTCAGCTAAAGCTGGGAAGTGATGATTGGGCTAATAGCATTAAGTCCCTCTAGCCCCTAGCTGTTCCCCTTTCACATATTCAGGGTTAAAACATTCATCACACTTAAATTCAGGAAGGAATTAACCCCAGGGTAGCCTGGGACTATGGAAGTGGTTTTTGTCATCTGTACTTTGATCTCATTACCACAGGGGAACTGCAACATAATGAATCCCATGCTGTAGAAGGCCTGGGCAGTAGCTTGATCTTTTCTCTTCTTTTTTCTGTAGTGTAAGCTCCTTTACCAGAGGCCTTAAAATTGAAGCTGTGCTGGGAGTTGTCTTATGTCAGGTACACCTTAAAGACTCTTTAAGGCTAAATATTTAGTATGTAAGTAATATAAGTATGCTTATCTTCCACCAAAACTGACTTCCCACTTGAAGTAAACCATTTTAGTGTCTACTGTATTATTGCTAGTGCTCAGTAGAGCTGCCACACTTTCAAGTCAAATCATTCTGCTTTAGTGAAGGTGTCATTTAACAAATGATTTCATTATGTTGCAGAGCTTAGTAGGTCTCAGTCTTCAGTGTAACTTCTGGAAATGTTAAGTGTCAGGAAAATGTCACCATTTAAGAATGTGTAGGTATCTGCAATCTGTGAAGATCTGAACACTGTTCCCTCTCAGCTGACAGGGTAAGTCTGTTCAGAGAATGTCAGCTATAGTTAAGGCCTGTGGACACACTGATCTCACAGGTTAACTCATCTTGGTTTGGGGAAGAACCCAAATGAAGGCAAAACTTCAGTTGCTGCTAGAGGTGGAATTCTTGCAAAATGTTAGTGTTGTGGCCTACCAGAAGCAGGGATGTTGCTTGCAGCACAGGGCTTCCTTGTGGGTAGGGTGTGAAACCAAGGCTGTCCCCTGCCCTGGGCCTTCATGAATCCTCCAAGGATTCTGCTAGCCAGACTTTCGAAACAGAAGGAGCATAGAGACCTGAATGATGGCCAGTGTTGTAAAACTTGAAAGAGTTTTAAAATCCTACAGTGTTGTGTAAACAGTGTGCTGTTAAAGTATGTGTGAAGTTTGTGGGGTCCTAGTTCTACACTGAATGGGTTGTAGACTGGGGAGCATAATGGGTCTCTCTTCTAGTTTCTGACCCAAGCCCTTAGGGAAAGCTGTTACTTCCCCCTGTTATGGAGGGGTCAGCATGAGTTCATGTCTAGAAACAGTGTGAGGTCGTTGCCAAACAAGAGCACAGTGTAAGCTCTGACTGGGGAAACAGGAGCTATGCAGTCCTGTGCGGAACAGCCTGACATGATGCCAAGTGGCAACAGGAACTGTTGGACACTGGGACTTTTTTAATCAAGGAGAAGTGATTAAGCAACTGAAAGATTTATTTTGATGTCAGTAGAGACCTGAACAGTCATTGACAGAAATAAATGATCAGTAAACATGGCAAGTACTGTAAATGTTTCACTCTGTCTTTAGTCATCTCCTAATGTTACAGCCTGGTTTGCAGTATCTCCATGATGTAACTGTAGCTATGGATTTGCTGCTGTTCATAGGAGAACTATTATCCAGTGCTGGTAGTCAGAATGATTTCCCTTCCTCAGGAAGTAGTGATTGTCTATGTAATTGGGACATTCATAGGTCAGCCAGCAGCCACTTCTCACCTTGACTGAGTTGCTGCAGCTGAGGTGGGCATGCAGGTCTGGCTGGTCCAAAGCTCTGTGGATGACCTCTGTGCATCTCATGATCATAGAACTCTATGCCTGCCTCCTGCACTCGGTCCTGGAATCCTATAAATCTTCTGCTATGTAGAATACATAGAGAAGGGAGGCACAGTTCTCCTATGCCTGAACTGTGCTGAAGCTTTCATCTTTTTTAATGATACAGGAACAAAAGAGCTTTGTAACCACAGTTAATAATTGAATGTTCTAGGTCCTAATGGGCTGCTGTATTTTAGCAGTGGTAAAACTGAGTTAGAGAAACTTAAACCTGTTACTTTCAGTAAGCAGGGGATCAAATTAAAGAATAGGTCAAGCAGTATTTCTTCTTTAATGGGAATATATGCAAGAGAAAATGCTTGAACTGCTGTGGCTAAGTTGCTTTATGTCACTTTATTTTAACATCTTCCTGTTCCCTGATTATCACTGGGAATCCATATACATATAATGCTGTAAAAGTTTTCACAGTATGCAAATACAAAACTGTTTTCAACAGTCTTCAGACTAAGTTTTCTTTAATAACATGAGTGCTTATATGAGATGGAAAATGATGTAATCCAAAAAATGTATGGTAATGGATGCTTACCTCCATCCCTGTTTCACTGCTGAGATTCTGTATCAAACATACTTAAGAATTCATAGACCAAGAAGCCTAGAAGTTCAAGGATGGACATCCTTTGGTTATGGCAGAGGTGAGCCTTTTACAACCTGCATAGAAAGACGCATTTCACTCAGGAAGTGCGTAGGCTTTTAGAGCTCAACTAAAAGTCAATGAGGCAAAATGCAATGTTCTTTTTGCTTGAAGAGACTTAGTTGCAGTTAAACTAAAAAAAGAAATTAGGGCAAACGTGTTCAGCTTTCAGTCTGATCTGACTGATCCCCCAAAATGCTCAGAATTATGTTCCTTCTGGGCCTAGTTTGATTGGAGCAGTAAGATTCTCCAACAATCTGTACACTGTGGTTTAGTTTTTAGACAGTACTGTACTGTGTGGACTTTGGAGTGTTCATCCAAGTTGTTCCTGACTCCCTGTAGACTTTTTCCACCCAGGACCCTGTGCTGCAGAAGAGCTATGTCATAGGAGGGGGCTTTGGGTTCGTCTCAAACTCTGGAGCCAAAATATACTGTTAGTTGAACAGTGTCTATGATCTGAGGAGTGTGGTTATAACTTCTTCCAGCTACCACAACTAGTATGTTATAACAGATGGTTTTTAGAGATTGATAGCTTTTACAGTGCAGGAAAACTTGCATGTAGAAATGGTTTGCAAAGAGCAGTGAGTCATGCAGAGAAAACACTCTGAAGTTGAGCAACTGTAAAATAAGCTTACATGAACCTGGAAGACTTGCTAGCAAAAACTTGGGTAGCTTCTGTGAATTCTCCATGCTATTCTAACACCCTTTTTCTTTAGTTAATGTTATCTGAGCACTTGCAAACAGAAGCAAGTAAGATCTCTTAGCAATACCTAGTTTTCTAGAAGCACTACCTGTTCTGTAACAGGTGGAGAATTCTGAGGAGTTCACCCACAAACATCAGGACAGAGTAGTCAAGAATCCAGATATACTCTCCTGGTGATCACTGAATAATGCTTCTCTGTTAATTCCTGTCTTTGCCAAAAGGAATGCCAGTGTGTAACCTACACATCAGTGCTTAGCTGTATTTCTTGGTTGCACTAATGGAATTAGATACTTTGTTGGAGCCCATAGACGTGTTAATTGCCATCTGGGGAGACAGTCTGTTTTTTGTTTATTTTAGTTGTGGTGAAAGCAAAGAAAATATTTTGGTTCTCTGCTCTAAGCAGTCAAGTAGATACTGTCTGAACTGTGTTATTTTGCAGACTTGGTTTAGTATATTAACCTGAGTATGCTAGCACACCTATTACTTATGTTTGTGATTCCTATAAATGCACCATGTTCAATATTTGTGAACAAGAGGAAATGTGCTTTTTTGCATCTCTGCCTTGAGAACTGAATTGTTCGTGCTCTATTTCTCTCTGCAAGAATAGTGTTCTGTGCACTGGGTGACTGCAGCAGCTGATCAACCTGCTTTGTGCAGTAAAGGAAGACAGGCAGGAGGACAGGGATGGTGTCCTGTGTACAAAAGGAAGATATTTTCATCCTCAGTGATGGCTGGGAAAAATTGGTAAGGCTCATGAACAGGCAATTACTAATGGTCATAAGTGAGCCTAAAAAATGGTTGAGTGGAGTCTCTGACATAGCAAGTTGAAACATAAATTATAAGCAGTCTATCTCTCACTGCTTTTGGAGTTGTTTTGCTTTTTTTTTCAAGAACTTCACTAACTGAATGTTGAGGCAATACAAGTAAAAGCCCAAAACTTAAAGCCCAGGTTAAATGATTCAAAATTAAAGGTAGAGCGGATGGAGTTGTAGTGTTGTAATAGTTCAGTGCTCTCTGTACCACTTTCTCTTTCCAAGTCTCAAGCACTTTGATAAAGAGCATTTTTGTAACTATGCCTGGAAGTCACTAAGGGAAAAAATATTTAGACCCTGCTATCCAAATGTGAGCTGGTATGTTGTTAAGATGTGAGATCCCCTAACTGTTTTGTTTTATGATGGTTCTCACTCATTATTTCACAGTGCACCTGCTGGCACAGAATTCAGTGATGCTTAGTAGGCATACGCATAATTACCTGAATGATAATTAGTGTTGCGATAGACTTTTTCCCAACACAACAGGATGTTGTCCTGTTTCTAATCCACTTTGGTATGCTTATTTAATTCCTTCTGCATGATGAATAGCCTGGTGGGTTTGGCTGAACCTCCTGCTGGAGCAGATCAGTGCAGCTCAGAAGTTGGTAGAAGCAGAGTGATTGACATCAGCTAAACATCTACATGGCTCCTGAAGTCAGGTTTGCAGAAAGATGCTGTGTAAAGATGGTATGATTTAAGGAGCTGGGAAAACAATTCCTAGAGGAATTTGAGTACAGATGGGATTGGAGTGGTAAGCATTGCTGTAACAGCACAGCAGATTGTTTGCTTTTGCATTTGTCCTCCTTTACAGTACCTCCTTTTCCTAAATGCTGTCAAACTCAGGACTTGAACAGTTTCTGGTGTAGGTCTGTTCCTCTTTCCCTACTGTGATTACATCCTGCTTAAGTGTGTTTGGTTCAATCCTTTTTCTTCTGTGAGAGCAGGAGATGAACTTTGCCTCTATTTCAGTATGTTATCACCTCTCCATCTCACGTGATGGTGTTAGCTTCTGCCTTCTGATCTTTTACTGTGTACAGATCTTAACACTGCCATGTGTTAGGAGGAAATAATGATGAAAAATGTTTCATTTCTTCCTGGTGTGTAATTAACTGCTGCATCCTTGAAGACTAAAAAGATTACTGTGTTAAATTTGGGAGCAATTGAAATGGTTCTAGTAGATATTTGTCAGCCTTTTTTCAGAATTATTTGCTGATAATGTACATCAGCTTAGGTCAGTTGAATCATAGTTTTTTCTCTGTGAAATTTTTCTTTAAAACTTCAAGAGAAGCAGATGTGTTAAACTCAAGCTGCTCTGTCTGGAACTGGGAAGTTATCACCATTGTTAAATGCTGAAGCATAGTTAGTGTGCTATGGGGACGCTTTATTCCTTCCATTCAGAACTTTTCCTGTTATTTTTTTCTTGTTTGAAACAAGGCTAGATGAAACCTTGACTTGTTTTATTCTGATTATCACCTTAGAGTCTTAAAAACAGGCTATGTCACAGAATATGTTAAGCTGGTTATACAAATACTTTATAGCACCAGTAGGTGAGACTTCTGGTCAAAAGAAACTGCTGCACTCTGAAAAATGAGCTGCTGTCTTCCATGTTTGGGGAAACTCATTCAAGCATGCTGATAAGGTCTCTACTTGATCCATTGGTTAACATGGCAGGTAAATCCAATTTAAAAGGACTCTGTTCGCAACTATATGTGTACTCCCCACCTCCAATGAAATGAATGAGTGTTTGTGGATGTGGGGACAGAGCACTGGAGGACTTGGGAGCTTTGTTTACAAGGTTTCAGGCCAAAGAAGTGCTTTCAGTGCTATTGCAAGAAAGGAAGAAGACAAATACCTTTTGGGGAAAAGGGCTGGAGGAGTGCTCTTATTGTCTGTATAGTCTCATACTCTGGTTGTCTCCCCTCTGTTCTTGTTAAGGATCTACTTTTGAACCCTGGAATACCAGAGTTTGGACCTGAATCCCTGGAGTTCACCAATGATACAAGGTGTAGGAATCAGAGCATCTGACCTGCTCTGAGTGAAAGCTCACATCCTTACATTACAAACCACTTAATTGTTTTTGTTTTTAACTGTATCCTTATTAAATGACTGGCTAATGTGCACTCAGCACTTCCAAACAGGCTAGATAGTATCCTGGCCTCTGCAGTATATTCAGCACTATTTTGCCTTTGTCTTTTCTGCCTTTGCTTGTTGGATTTCCTTTGCTCACAGCTTTATGATGTAGCTTGACTACAATGGTACTTCCATGACCATCTATCAGTACCATTGTAGTCAAGCAATAATTATTTATTATTGTAAATAAGTCTTTTTAAGTTATTTTAACTTTCTTGGGATGGATTGCTGACTTGGAGTCCGTTGAACTGGTAATGGGCAGTGTGAACATGCAAAGAAGTACTCAATGTAGAAATTTCATGTGAAGTTGTCATGAGTTCAGTTGCACCTGATTATTTCTAAGTATAATCCCTTACCTCAAACCAGTGGGTAGATCTTAATTGTACTCTTATATCGTTCATCATCTTCGTTGCAGCACACATTGCAATGTAGAGTTCTTTGAACAATGGTTGTTCATGTGAATCTCTACGAAGTCTGTCCACAGCTGACTTTGGTAGCCATGCCACATTTGTTTCAAATATCTCATTATATGTCCAGTGCTGGCAGTGTGTGAGTTGCTTGCAGATTGCTTCCATGACAGCACCTGATCTGGTGATGGCCTGTGTGAAAATCAGCAGTTATTGTCCTCTGACTCTGCTTTGTTGCAAACAAATTGCTTGGAGCTGGTGTGCACTAATCCTTGTTTTGAACCCCTCTAGTCATTCTTAGCTATGGAAAATGCAGTAGAGATTTATGTTCCATCTGTAACACCTCTTTTGGAGCCAGCATTTATCACAACACAGTTGTAAAAAGGTTGGCTAAAACTGATTTTCTCATTGCTTTGACTCCAGTATTTGCTTTTATTGCTGGCTGTCTCTTGAAGGTGCATAGTCCTATGTTATTTAATGTTCTGTTCCTCGCTGCTGTTAACTCTAACTGCTTAATCCACAGTGAGCAGGAAATGTTAGCCAGTGGATACTGGGGACCATGTCAATACTCTAATGGTACAGCACTAAAATAACACAGTTAATGACCTATTTGTTTGTGAAAATCTTACTGTTTATTTTATTCCAGGTCAGTGAACAGAAATCAGTCATGAGATATTAATCTCTTTCTAGCTGTTTAATCTTAACCACTCCCCTGCCTTTGTTCTGCTATTCACATGCTCAGCAGCAATATCCCCCCAGCAATGCCCCCTGCCTCCCTGTTGTAATGGCCTCATTTTGAAGCACGGTTTCTGGTTTGGCTTTTGTGGGATCAGACTAATGCTGTTTGAGTTGGGATGAATTTTGCACAAGACCTGGTATTAGGTGCTGCCTATTGCTCTACTGAAATTGTTTGCAAGGAGAAGTATCTGTTCAGAAGCTGATGTATGCCTTGAGCACCAGGGATGAGCTTATGCTGAGTCTGACAGGGCTGGCCTGTCCCAGCAGTAAATGTTGGCTGTGGAGAGACGGGAGCTGTTAAATGAGGTTGGACAGTGTGTTCCAGTAATCCCATGTCCTACAGGATGAACTAACCAGTCAAAACAGCTGATGGTGCAGAAATTCTCAGCTAAAGACTTGCTGGCTTCTCGTGTTGGGGAAGATTATATTGCTGATGATCTGGAGTCCCTTCTAGCCTCCTCACTGAAATCTTTTTGGCCTTGAATTTTGGCTCATGTGGTTTGAAAGGGAAGTACAGAGGTGTGGTATGGTTAAGAAGCCCAATTGATGTCAGCACAAAGACTCTTAACTTGTAATTTCTGCATGTGCCAAGCTAAGTTTAGGTCTTTATGAACAGTTCAGAATAGAGAGGAATGGTGTGTACAGCAACTGCTTTTTTACTTTACTGATCCTATAAGGAAACTTGTGATATGCTGTTTTTTGATTGTTTTTTAAAGAAATTAAAGAGAAAACTGTATCTGAGTTGAAAGTAAGCTTCAAGTCAGAACTTCTAAATGACTCCTGTAATCTTTGATTAAGCTTAACAATTTCTAGGTTTTCTTGTGCAGTACTGTCTTCTGGCATCTCCCTGAAGAGACTCAATGCCTGAGGATCAGCAGGCATAAGAACAAAAAATTGTTTTAATTTAAAAGTTTTTCTTTTTCTTCTGGTATTCCCTTCCAGCCCAAGCCATTCTATGATGACTTCTGCATTAGTGTACAGGAGCATCTCCAAGCCCTGGGTTAATGCAGCTATACATTGTGACCTTCCTTTGGATGGATGGCTGTTTCCTGGCTAGAAGCAGCTGAGAATCTTTAGTTCTGTCATTTTTGTATGTAAAAAGCTTTTATGGAGTCTCTCTCTACCCTGTGGTCAATATTAAATGCATCTCTCAGCAGTGGATGCTTCTACTTCTCCATGGAGCCCTGAAGTCTATGTACCCAGACTTCCAGCCAGAGGAAGAGAGGGATGTAAAGGTGAATGGTGTGACCCAACTTTTATCTCAAGGTGGAATTCATGCAAGGTTGAGGGTTGTGACACTCCATGTAGGGAAAGAAATATTCTTGGTTTCTTAGTTTGTATAGCAAGGATGCAACTAAGCCAAACCACTGAAGACCAGCAAATGGAAAATAGAAAACAGTTATGCTTCTGTCTCTTTGTTTTGTTTCTTTTTTTTTTACAGCTTAATTCTTTAAGGAGAATAAGAAAGCAGGGTGGTTAAATGGGACAGCTGACAAGAATAGTTATCCCAACAAGCATGTCACATGCAGGGATGTTCATTCCTGTTCCACTCTGCATCTTGGGTTAGCACTGTGGGCAAGGTAGATTGTGTAATACCTGCCTCTGGAGTGCTGCATACTCTTTTTGTCTCTTAAAAGATAGTATGGTGGAATGAGAGGCAGTAGGGATACACTGAGGAAAATGTAAGCTCCCAAAACATTATCAGAGAAGCAGAAGAGGAAGACAAGGGAGTGTGAGTGTTGAGTACAAGATATGAGGAGTGGGATGGCAGGAGTGACTGCCAAGATCTCAAAAAAAAGTAATGCCCTCCTCAAGTAACAAATGTGTTACCAAAGCCAAGCTAGAAGACATTAGCTAGCTCACCTACAAGTGAGAAGCATGAAATAAGGGTCTGTTATGCATTTGCTTCCTTTGCATTCTTTGATTTCAAATCTGGTTCATGATTCTCTGGGGGGACTCCTTGTTTTGCTTCTGTAGCTCCCTGCAGAATACAAATGCTAGGAAGTGAAACCATGGCATGCGGGGCTGAATCCATTATGAGAAATGAGGACTGCATGGTAGTTCAACTTCCCTTCTGTGTGATGCACCTTGAACTCAGGGCTATGGGAGAGCCCTCGTATTCTCCTCTGTTAAATCCAGCCTTACTGTCGCTTGAACAAATGTTTTGTTAGCTCTTGCTCAATGGGGCTGGGACAAACAATAGGCTGTGGTCACTGATTTACTAATAAAACAAAGCCCAATTCATAGGCTAATCTAACACTGTTGGATTAATTATGGAAAACTTTGATAATTGACAAATCTTTTAACCTAAAAGTGATGGTAGAGAATGTGTTCTGTAGGGATCTTAGCTGAAAGATTGCTGTTCATATGTGTGTTGAGAGCATTACTGGCACTGACAGTGCAGCTTGTGAGTGACATCTCATACTAAGGTATAAGCTGCTGTTTAGTCCCATTTGGGGTTGACACTATATGTAAAATAGCACTACAGTGAAACTTCAGCTAGAGAGTGCTGAGAAAAAGCAGCACCTCAGGTCAATAAAGCCTAGTTGTGACTGAGTGGCGGTGTTATAAAAAAAAAAAAGTCTTGGCTTGTGGAGGTTCTTCTGATGTACTGTATCAGTCTGTTGCTTCTTTGGCATTAGTGAGTTCAGTTGCTTGCTGTCCTTTTCAGCTCTCCATGCAGAATGAGGATTGATTGTTTGATTTGTTGCTGCTCTTTGGTACTCTCTGGTACTTTTGGCCCTGAGGAAAATAATTCCTTCATCTTGGGTCTAAAGGGTGGTTTACAGACCTATTCTATACATGGTTGAAGGGGAACCTGTCATCTCCAAATTCCCTAATGCTGCAAGAGTTTCTCCCACTTCTGTTGCATCAGGAGAAGCACCATGGAGAGGGGGTGTCTCTTTTACTGGACAGTAGCATAACTGACCTTTACAAAAGTACTAACATTGGTCCAAGCTTAAGAATAAACAAGAGATTGTCAGACATGAAGGCTTGTCCTACATTCTTACTGTTTATCACAACTTAGAGGAAGTACTCTTGCAGTTGTCATAGACTTCAGGAGTCTGAGCTAAATACTATTTCTCGGATGCAATGGGAAAATACCTGTACCCTCCTCCACTCCCAAAGTATTAGACACAGACTGAGGTCTACTCTTTCTATGCAAAGCTGCTGGAGCTCAGCAAGCTAAAACTGGGTGATACTGCTGCCCCATGCCCCCCCTGCCTGGCCCTGTGGGACTCGGGGTGAAATATGCTCACTCTGCTTCCAGGTGTGTATTCTGCAGCTTTGGGGGCAGTCAGCATGGCAAATGGATGCAGGGAGAGCTTGAAGGTTGAGTCCAGTGGTCTTGGAAGGACAATTCATCATAGATCAGTCTGTCTGCAGAAGCTCTGTGCCAAGCCAAATAGGTGCACCTTTTTGTGTGGTCAGCTGGAAAGATAACTGTTTCAGAGACCTGATGGACAAATGAGAACTACTTCGCTGGTAGTTTCTGCTCTGGCTGTTTGGCCTACCCAGCTTCTTGTACAGACAGCTTGCTTGCACAAGCAGTAGCCAAACTGCTGCAGTTTGTAGCCCCTTATGTGCTGTGAGAGTGTGGAAACTGTGGTCTACTGTATCATCCTGGCAAGGCAGCATGCAGCTGCTAGCTGTTCATATGGCAGCTGCTGAGATGTCTGGAGGAGGGATAAGAAACTCAAGTATTAGGCAGTTGTTAGTTATTACATCTTAGGCTAGGATGTCTGTGCTAGTGAATCAGTAGTCTTCTGGATCCTAAATCCTGCTAGGACATGACTTAAGCTCCCAAAGTATCTATTTATCTTAGTAAAGCTATTGCTTATCTTCAAGGAGGTCTAAATCAAGGCTTTGGAAATGATGGGGAATAATAGGAGCCTCCATTACTTTGTTTTGATGGGAAAGGTGGGGGTGTATGGGGAGGAGATGATCTGAGATGCACAGAAATAGAATTTTGAGATTGGCTGGATTCCAGCTCTTTGACTCTTGGACTCTTAGAGATGTGTAAGTTGGCTTCCAATAATTACTGTTTATGAAAACAGATTTAGTCATTTAAACTGATGAGGGCTCTGGGAGATGAACTACTCTTATTCTCCAAATTCAGCAAAGCTTTTCAGTTCCTTTCACAGAGGGGAAATGAGTCTAAGCCCATGCTTAAAATTAAGCAGCATTTTTTTGGATGAACTATAATCAGATCTGGAGATCCCAGTAACAATGCTTTATTTTCACCTTCAGGAAACTTTTTAACTTTACCTCCTGAGCATCAAGGAAGCGTCCCTGAGTCCACCAGAGACAGGAGCTGGGCAACTGCACAGCAACGTGAGAGGAACAGAAACTTTATATTCTTTGTCTCTGCTTGTATAACAGTGGAATATAAATAGATGGTGGGGAGGGGAGGGCAAGGGAACACCATGAGGAAAACAGCAGTGGCTGGAGTATATACAAGAAAATATCCTCTGCAGTATTTGGTGTGTACTCAGAAAGATGTCTTCTGAAAGTACCCTGGATTGGAAACTCCTTGAGAAAAGGATCCTTGTCCTCAGTGAGTATCGCAACAAAAACAAGCACATAGCATGGAAAGCTGATTCACTGGCTTATGCCAGGAGGTGAGGGGAAGGAAGGCTGGGAAAATGTCCCTGAGTGGCATCTAGTGGTGCTTCTAGTTCTTGCAGTGAGGAAATTAAACAAGGAAAGGTTATGGCCAAGGCTGTTTTGATTCATGAAATTGTGAGCTGGAGTCCTTTTTGGATGTTAGGTGGCAGTCCATGATTAACATTAAAGCCAAGCATGCCACCTATTTTAAGTGCACCAGAAATGCTGTGAATTACATGTGGATCATGTATTGCAGTCTGATAATTCCACAGCCATTTTTGTTGCTTGTAAAACATTAATGAACTTTATGCCACTAAAAAGGGAATTTATATATCCCACCAGAAATGCTCTTTTCTTAAATAATAGAACCATGTGGGATGTTTTGTGACTTGAGTCATGAATCAAAGATTATAATACCTGAAATATTTTTCTACAGGGCAAATACATGTGACTAAAGATTTATAACTAGAGGGCCTAGCTCTGTGCACGGGCAAGGCCCTTGTGAAGCAGGCTTCATCTTGGAACTCTGTGGGTTCACTGAATACTTTCTTTGTGGTATCCAATTGCTCAGTCACATTTGTTTGCTGTATCCAGTTTGTTTTTCTGGTAGGCTGGGGATAACTTTCAGCAGAGGTTCAACAGAGGAGCAGGACAGCAGAACCAAATAAGCTGCTTTTGCCATTTCAGGAACAAAACCATTTCCCTGAAGGCCACCAACTGAAAATGAAGCTCTTGTGTGTCTGTGCGTGCCCTACATTCGCAATTTGTTCACCTATGTTGGTTAAGTCCCACACCACTGTGCAGACTAGAAAGGAACCATAAAGTTTGTGGTCAGGTGGGCATCTAAGATATAAAGAGGTATGCCAATAAAAAGCCTTCATAAATCTCTATGCCCAGAAGCACATTATTTAAACATTCTAACATGCAGCAGGTGACTCATCAGAATAAAAGTGGAGTGTACAGATTCTAGAAGGATGCTAGAGGTTTCTGATGCCAGTTGTGGCATAATGAGGAAAGCACCAAGTGATCAAATTCCAGAGGCCTGAGTACAGTAGACATCTCCCTAGTTCAACTTCTCTTGTTTTTTTTCACAATTACATTTTCTGTTACAGTTCCTTCTCAGAGGTAATGAGAGATGCAGGAGGTTGAGATGGTGGGCAGATAATTTGCATTCACTACTTCTGACTTCTCAGCTGGTTTTCTGTGCTTCTTTCCTAAAGCCAGTAGTCTCACACTACTAGTGAGAAGTTATCGCTCAGACCCCTACAAGAGAGAAGTGCTGAGGAAAGCAGCAAATCGCTCATGTTTGCAGAGCTCTGCTGGTGTGCTGCTGAAGAACCTACGTGATAAATCTTAAAGATCTCTTCAATAGGAATGCTGTTCTGTGAAGATGAGTAAAAAGAGGGGCTTAGCTCTCAGAAGCAGTCTTTGAAGTGCATGCACAAAATCAATTTAATATCCCCTTCCTTTGATTTCTTAACTTTCATCTGAACTTAGTGCTGTTTTATTTTGCTAGTGCAACTATTGAGATCCAGTCCTACAGTTTGCTCACCGTTTTGCATTTGTGTGGAACAGGATACATAACCTATGCAAATGCATGGAGCCACCTACTAAAATTGTCTATTTAGTATTCTAGGTGAGACTTAAAGGCTACCTAGAAAAAAGTCAGATTTGTAGCATCTTCACTGTCTATATACTGTGCTGTTTATGAACAAAAACATTCAGAATACATTAAGTGCTTCTATACAAGTGCCATGCTTAGCAAAATCTTTTTTCTTGCTTTCTTACCATTAGCATTCCAGCATATGAAGATATCAGAGCTTCTCATTCAATTTTATTGGGGTACATGTATTGCCTGTGAACTGCCAAGTTTCTACATGATGTTTTGAACAAGAACATTATTAGGTTAGTGTTACAAAAGAAAAAAATTCCTGGGTCTGATTTACTGCTGCTTAGACTTATTTTCTCACTGGTGTAAGCCACTGCAACACCTGGGTCTTAGCTTTGCAAGACTTGCATTCTCTCTCTTGTCAGCACAGTCTGAGCATCTGAGTCACTTAGTGACAGCAAAGCAGTGTTGAAAAGTAAGTTGTGGACCTGAAAAGACAGAAGGTACCTCATGTGCTTTGTGCTATATTTAACTGAGAGAAAGACTTCCACAGGAAAATAAAAACATGAACAGGAAGACTTTCTTGGCTTATCTGGAAGATGTTATGTGCAGACATTAGTTTGTGCAAAATTCCCTTAGCCACAACAAAGCGTGGCTGTTTTCTCACTCGGGGTCTTATCCAGCAACCTATACTCAGACTGAGTGCTGCTATCCATGCAGGGAGTCCTAGGAATGATTGGTGCAGGGCTTCCATGCAATGGGGAGGGAATGGTGAATACCAGACAGAACATGTAGCCTTTCAGAGAAAAATGCATGTGCTAACATTCCAAAGAAATGGGTGGAAGTTTTTAGGCTTTAAAACAAGTGGTTCTGTACAAGTATCATAATTCAGCTAATGTTTCACAGTGTGTAGAGATGCTCACCAGAGAGCTCCATGCACATCTCCCTTGCAGAATGGCTGCATGTTGGTACTGTAGACATCCTGGCAGTGGTTGGACTTGATCTTTGGAGGTCCCTTCCAACACCTACAATTCTGTGATTCTGTGATAGATCTCCTAGGATCTGCTGGATGCTCCTTAATCAGAGTGTGAGACACAGCCGTATGAACTGGGAGAGCCTAACAGACAGAAGGTGCAAAACAAGGGAGGAACTCTGCACCTCCCTGCTCACTTTCCCTGATGCAGAGCAAGTTCTAGGCTGGAATGACTCTACTGTCACATGCATTCAGGACATCCTACACTGCAGACTGCATGTAAGCTCTAAAAGAAAATGAAGAGCATAGCAAAGAAAGTCTTTCATCTTTTCAATGAAAGATGGGGAAGGACTTACAGCTATTACTGAGTTAGGTATTACAGTTCTTTGCAATGAAAATAAGTCAAACTCAAATGCAGTGAATGAAGTTGTGGGTAGTAATATTCATACAAGAGTGTTTCAATCCCTTTCTGTATGCAGTTTCTTTCCATGGCTGGAGATACTCTAGCTGTCACTGTAATGCAAGTGTCTCAGTGAGATCTAGGATCCAATTGCATCCTACCAAGTATCTCTATCAGCAGTCAAACTTGAATATATTGGGAATATAGAATATGGGACACTTAGACCTACTACAAAAATCTGGTCAAAACCCATTTCCAGTCAGGATTGCATTAGAAGCTGAGAGAGAACCTAGTCAAGAAAGAAGACAGTGCACAGTACCAACAGTGATGGTAAGGAGTTTGGTGATGGGAAATGAGCCCACTTAAGATGAGCATCAATCCCAAGCATCAGCTAGCAGGTTGCTTGTGTTCCCATCACGGTGATGTATATTCTTTCACATAATGTGATCTATTAATCTGCTGCTGGTTCTGAGTTCCTTGGCACACAGCTTGCCCTCCCCACTGCGTGTGTTAATCTGATCTTTGGGGTACGAAGGCGGTTTAGCTGTAGATCACTGAACAGACTGAAAAGAGGACATGCTGGAAGAGATGAGATAAGGGCTGGCCTGACAGGACATAGTAAGAGAGCAGCTGGCACTAGGCCAACAAATTGACTGTAAAATCAAAGTACGTGCTTCACTTCCCTGCTCCAAAAAACAGGCTAATGACTTGCCTAGTAAGCTCTCTGTGTTACTGGGTATTGTTCCCATGTTCTCCTCTCATACACACTTGATGCAGGTAGTGCTTAATTTCTCAACTCTTGTAATAGCCATCAGGATCTGGGTTTGGAGCTTCTTTGACTTTGCTTACCTATGAGAAGTTTTTCTCTCTTGGTGCAGCTGTTCTTTTCTTGCCTCAGCCAGTGAATAGGAAATAAAGCTATGGCTGCACACAGGACTGTAACTATCACTTGTTGCTTAGAAACAATGCTACTGAGCTGAGAGAAATAGGAAAATAAATGCTACAGAGAAAAGGTTAATGCTGCACCCTAAGGCTGAGCTACCAGCCTCAAGCTAAATTATCCTTTTACTCTTTGAGGCATTAAGTTTCACTTTAGAGTGGCTAGTTGTAAATGTAGATGACTTAGTTGGCAAGGGAAGCTGAGACTGTTCATTGTTCTTTCTGACAGATCCCATTGCTTGTAAAAGGTGCTATCAGTATTCAGTAGATGTAGGGTTATAGAGCAGGGAAAAACCGGTCCTGTTTCCTCCCTAGAGCCTTTCTGGGGTTTCATCTGTGGTATGTATGGTATGAAGCTTTATAGCAAACAAGGATCCTATCACTTGCTGTTTCATCAATGTTGTGTTTTCACATACAGTATTAGGAAGAGTTCTAACAGCCAGGAAGTCCCAATACAACCTACTGATTTTTTTTCATCGCTGTCTTTCCAATGGATGCAGTGTGTATCTTGCACAGGGTAAATGACAGTAGCCTGTGCATCACCAGGACTAACCAGGCAGCGAGAGCCTTTTGGATTTTGTTGATTAGAAAAGTTTGCAGGCTGCAGTTCTGAATGTACAAATAGAATATGCAACTCCTTCTTCCTGGGAATGCATTTCTTGTGTCATTAGCTGCTTACCTATTAAACGGTAGCATGGGGTTTATGAGATGTGACCATAACGTCTCACTTTATGACAGCCTAAGAAAAATGCAGTTACAAAAGCAAAGGCATTACCAGGAGACGTTGATGTCTTCTAGGAAAAAGCCTACCTGCAATTTACAGAACTTGTGCTGTACTTTCTCTTCCTCCTTTCAATGCTTTGCTCTCTTTCAAAAGCCCGAGCTTTAGGCAGATGCAAGAGGTGGTGGACGTGGTTCTTTTACCTCCTGTGTCTTTGCCATGGGTGTGGGAAGCCAGGCAGGCAGCCACTGAAGGATGGTTGGAGGTTTGAATATGAGCTCTCTAAGTAGTATTAGATTTTCCTGGCTATTTTTGTAATTTCTATCTCCCTCTTTGGCAAAAGAGGCACCAAACTTAATGCTTCTCCATCTTTTAGTCCAGCTGTGGGGCTGACAATCAAGTTAGGCTTGGTTTCTGAGGGCATGCTGTTGGGCTGCTGTGGTTAATCCCATTCCCAGCTGAGCTGCTGCTCTTTGCTCTTCTTTGAAAAATGCAATCCTACTTACGTGCCTGTCTGCTGATGTCATTTGCTGAACTGTGCTTCATAAACTTCATGTTTCAGCTCTCCAATTGTGGATTTAATCACGCATGGAACATAAATGTTAGAGAAGGATATCTGAGTATCGTCTCTACACCATCGCATATGCAATGCCAATGATTCCCTGAGCAAGAAATAAAGGAATGTGCAAACCTGCATGTGGGCACCATCGCACAACTGATTCTTCTGGGCTGGTATGGAGATTGTTTTCAACTCATTACCAGATGGAAGGGGTCGAATCACTCAGTTGATGCCCACGACTTATATATCAGCCATAGGAGTACCATCTCACAAATGCTGCCCCTCGCTTTTGGCCTTCCCAGCCAGCCGTGGCAGCAGGGAGGCACATTTCTACCAGTCTCGTTTGTATTGCACGTTGGCCCCACGTCTCCACTGCAAGCTGTTCTCTGAACTGTGTGCTTTATTTTCTTCCTTTACGCTGCCTCCTTAAAATATTTAACAGCTGCACATGCGCTGTCAGCTTCTTGAAGATAGAGGTGTGTGGATAGAAATGCATTAATTTGGACTGAAATGTAAATTACCGAGGGGAAAAAAAGTCCTTTCGGAAGAGCTGAGTGAGAAGGAAAGCAGCACATCAGTATCACACCTCTTCGCACCGCCCGCCGGGAACTCCGCGGAGCCGCGCCCGCCCTGCCCGCCGCCGGGGCGGAGCGAGGCGAGAGGCGGGCCGTCTGCAGCACGGTTTGAATTCAAACGTCTGTGGCAGGTGGGGCCGCCGTTCCTGCCTCCTTCCTTTTTCAGGCGCGACGGGGGGGCTTTCGTTCTGAGGGGAGGTGAGGTGAGGGAAGGCCTTCGCCGGTGGCCGCCGGCTTAGGGGAGTGGGTGGTCGGTGGAGGGCTGGGGGGGGTTGTAACGGCCCCGGCGGGGCGGCGGCTCGGCGCGGGGAGAGTAAAACCTCCTCAGCAGGCGCCGCGCTCACCCTGCCTGGTGTTCCTCCTCTCCTCCAGCGATGGCGTGTTGGAAGGCCTCCGAAGTTTCCTTCGGCCTGAGCGATGTAAGAGAGCGGATGCGGGAGAAGAAGAATGGTGTCCTGAGGACCGCTAAGTTGAACGCCTCACTTGCATCAAAAATCAAAACGAAAATCATCAGTGAGTATGTTTTGTCTCGCGGTGTGTTTGTAGGGGCTGTTTGAACAGCGCCGGGGGTGGGGGGGAGGTAGGCTCTTAATGAGAGCGTTTATAGTTAAGAACTCCTTACCAGCATTTGGGTTTCTAGGGAATTTGGTACCCCTGCAAATGAATGTCAGGTGCCCCTCAGGTGTCCGAAGATGTCTGAGGGATATGTGATGGGCAAGTGTAACACAGAACCCATGGAGGAGCAGCTGGCACCTTCAAAGCAGCAGCTGGAGAGCATCTCTAGTGGCTCTGGACAACTCTCTCTGGGCAGCTGAATCCTCAGGGTCTGTATTAGCATCCAAGCAACAGAAGTAAATTGAGGAGGTATTTTAATGTTTATGCTTGTTATTGGAGAAGCTTGTCTGACTGGATTTACAGGGGAAATACTGGAGAAATAGTGCATAAAATTAAATATTACTGTTACTCCCGTTTATTTGTCACAAAACTGGGACAGATGTTTTGAAATCTGCTACAGAGGAAAGTAAGTGTCTCTCCTTTTTGGGTGGAGATGAGGACCGAGAGCTATAGCTGACTTTCTCAATCAGAAACATGCCTGTCTGTACTCAGCTCCCAGGCCGTACTATCATTCATCAAGAATTGAATAATAGGCTACTGGCTGAGCATGACCCTTTGAAAATGGAGAAGATATCTGCATCTCAAGTGTTTCAGGTTATTATGGAAAGGCTTCCTTGCTGCTTTCTGGAGAATTCCATACCTACCATCATATGGGAATTAATTACACTGCTGACTTTGTGTAGAGGACTATTGAGTTGTAGGTATGAGTCTGAGGGAAGGCTAATCTGGAAAGAGAAGAAAGTACGACAAGGGGGAAGAGAGGCATGGCTGAGACCTTGTATGCTGATTCAGTGTGTTGCTTCTCTTGCTTACAGACAACTCCTCCATTATTAAAGTTTCCCTAAAGCACAACAATAAAGCACTGGCACTGGCCCTCAATGCGGAGAAAGCTAACGCACAGCGGCTTGCCAAGGAGAAGGTCGTCTTGCAGATGGAGTTGGAGCAGTGCCACTTCCAGAATGCTTTTCTGCGAAACAAGCTCTGCTTCCTGGTATGGCACTAACAGAGTTGTCTCTGGGGTGGGCAGCGCTAGCACCTCCGCCTTGGGAGAGGTGCGTGGGCTGTCACTGATTGTCCATATCTTCTGCATCTGAAATGAGTCTCTGTTTACATGTATATTCCTTCCTTTAAGCTATGTTCTCCCCAGAGAACTATGCTTTTTTTATGGCTGACAGTATCTTTGTCGGAACAGATGTTTTGAATTAATGCCCTTATTGTTTCTCTGTGTTTCTTCAACATAGAATAACGTCTTGAAAGAGCTTGAAAACCTTGTGGAGTCAGTCAAGATGGCTCGACTTTCTGAGGTAAGCAGTGGGAAATGTGAACATGCTGCTGGTTGTACTGGAAAGGAGGCCGTGTTTGTCTCCTGCTAAATTCAGTGTTGAACACTTTTTCCATTTTTCTTAGCTTGCTTGAAATGTTCTGGCTGCGTCCTCGTTTTTAGCCTGGTGCTAATGTCTCTTGAAGTGTATGTAGAATCTTCCCACTTCCTAGTCTCAGATTATCTTAACTAGTTTAAGTTCATCCTTCTGCCTGTGGAGGCAGAATGTGATTCTGCTGCAACTCATTGCATATAATTTGCACAGTAAATGACTTCTAGTAAACCAGGAAGTTGCAGGCAAAGGCCTTGGCCACTATAGCTAATGTTCTCTTGAGAGATGGGTAAACTGCCTTCTCCGGGGGATGCAGGTCTGTTGAAACCTTGGAGTGGGAGGACAGGCCCCCTGGTTGTGCAGTTTTAAATGGAAGAGGGTCGCTGGCAGTATTTGACACTCTCCTGGGTGAAACTGAGCTGCTACTGTCTGTGTACGGGTGTTTGTACAGGTGACTGCAAGAAATTTAAACTCTTCCTATTTATCTGCTCTCCAGTTCCATACAAGTCCTCTGTCTAATGGCCAGAAGAACAGCATGACTGAAGATAGCTGGGCTGATGATGTTGCAGATGGTCATCTTCTGAGGTTGGCCTTAAAATCAGACGCTGAAATGGTTCTTGTGTTTTAAACGTGTGTCCAGTTTGTTTCTCATGACTTGTCTTCTCTAAAACATTCCTGTTCACTATTTACCTTTAACCTGTCTTTCTGCTGCCGTTACTCATCTTATTTGTCCTAGTGCCAAGTTTTTTTTTTTTTACATGAGCTTGCCTTTTTTTCTCTTTTGAAAACATCACTTTCAGATATATATATATATATTTTATGGCTGGAGAGTGCTCTAAGAGATTTCCTTCCCAGCCCATGTTGCCTCACACAGATGGTAGATCCTTTGGAGGAAAGGCCCTGTCCTTTGAATTTACTGCTGTGATGGTTTAATTGTAGCTCCTGTAAACAGTTAGATCCTATTTCTGCTAATGATGTATTCCTATGATCCTCTTCTCTAAGAATACTTAAACATGCATGTAGCTACATGGAAGAAGGCCGTACTTCCTTGTTGCCTCGGTGTATTTTTTTTCCTGCTTCTGCATATGTAGAGGTGCACTTTCCTTATGAATTGTACTTGCGCATAACATGAAAAATCCTGGGCAGGCAGTGCGTGTTCTTCAGCATCTGAAGCCTTCAGCAATGTATTGCAGCATAGTGGCTTTTGGGAGGTGAAAGCTGTGTTCTGTTGGATTCTTTAGCATGTTGCAGGTGTGGAACATACTCCGTTGCTGTTATTTCTCACCAGCACTGCAGCAATGCCACTGAGGGTGCCAGTTTCAAAGCCAAGAGATTTGAGACAGCAAAGTGGCAGCTCCACAGCAACACAGAAGTCCTCATTAGATCTTCAGAGATGTGCTCCTGATAAGCCCCTGGAAACTTTGTCTGTTGTTTCTGAGGATGCTTTGCCACCACAGTTTGTTGGGAAACCTCAGTCCCACCAGAAAGAAAATGGGAAGAAACAAAGTGAAGGAATGGAAGCACAAGAGGCTTTTCCTGACTCATGCCTTTTCAGAGGTGAGTGCATCTTCGTTGGTTGTTTTGGTATAATTTGGCATGTATGTAGTGCTATAGCTCCCCTTAGCTTGTAGCTATAGCTCCTGCCATTCTAAACTACTGTTAGGACCTGTATATTTCAGTGACACTGATATTGCAAGAACGATGGGTATCCCAGAGTGGGATGCCTCAGTGGGAACAGCTGGCATGTTTACAGTATCTCAAGACTACTCAACAGGTATCCTGAGTAAAAGGCACTGTACTTACATAAAGTTTTAAGAAGTGTCTGAAAATGCAGTTCCCTGGAATGCAATTGTGTTCATGTGCTACACAGCTCTTGTTCATGTGGATTTTTTCATATGAGTAATAACTCAAACTGATATTGAGCATCCCTTGATATTAGGGCTAGTTAAGGGATCTTGCTTTGGGGTGCCTTTGTTCTGACTGAAGCTGAGCAATTGTGTTACTATGGTGAGTTTGTGGAGTCTGGAACAAAAATCATGCTTTTTCTATCTTCTGGTTTTGTGGTAGGATTGCAGGGCATATTTCTTAATGGTACTGAGAAAGCTGACTTTTGCCTGCTTCATTTCTGAGTCTCAAGAATTAATTTTGTCTTTCTAACAGAGTCCTTGTGTCCTACCCAACATAATCTCAATGATTTGTCAGCACGTGCCCAGGAAAGTCATCCACTTCCATATGAAGATGAGATGGTGAGGCACTTCTGTGATCGTCTCTCTCAAGGGCACGTTACACAGAGAAGAAAACGTTCCACTTGGTTTGCATCAAGCACTCAGTCTTCAAGCGTGGATATCACCCCACATGTCAGTTCAACTCAGGCAACCTCGTGTAGTATTAAAAAGGATAGCAGCAGCTTCAGCGAGAGCAACACACAGCCACAGCTGAAATCTCCCAGCTCACTGGCTTCACCCGCTGAAGCCGCTGTTAGTCCCAATAGAGGGTTTCCAGTTAAAGAAGCTGCTTGTGATCAGCCACAGGCTGGAGAAACTGGGTGTAGTGTTGAAATAGGTTCCAGCTCCAATGAGGTCACGGAGTTTGTTCCTGTAAAGATTAAAAGTAAAGTTAACTGTAAAACTGATGAGAAAAAGACTGTTAAAAAAGCAAGTGGAGGAAGAAAGAAAACAAATATGATTAAAACCAGTGTAAAAAATGGTCCTGATATACCCCAAAGTGAAGAGAATACCCAAAATGCAAAGAAACCTATTTTATCAGAAGTTGCAGCGTGGCCTTGTGGGTCGGAGGCTTCTGATACGGAGCAGAAGGCTTGTGTTGGAGCTTTGGACTTGAAGAACAAAGGCTCTGGTGCAGTGCAATGTTCACATTCTCCTAATAATGTCAGAATCAGAAGAACATACATGGTGAGCCCACCACAGCTGAGTGATCTTGGAAGTGGTGGCGTAGTGCAAGTTAAGATAGATGAAATTGTTGAGTTCCCAAGCATGGAGAGCAGCTTGTTAAAAATCCCAGTTCATACTGTCTCAAGTCATGAAGTTCCCTCAGATGATTGCAGTCTGCAAAAGTTATTTTTGTTGAGGGATGGGACTTCAAGTGCACGTGCTTTACAGGAAGACTCATCAAATGTGCCCACAAAGAGTATCAGACGGAAAACCAATAGAAAAACTAGAGTAATCAGTCGAATAAATGACTTTGAGGAGAATTTGCTGAGCAGCATGGAAAAACTACCTGAGGCCAAAGCTGAAGAGCAGTGTAAAAGCAGCCAGATAAGGAGGAAGAAGACTGTCACAGAAAGCAGTGGTAGTGGTCAGAAGAATGAAGGCAATTTTGGGCCACTTACAGGTGTTCAGGGAATAGCTAAAGATGGCACAAAGGATTCACTAGATAAATGTAGAAAGAGGACTTATTTTGTCTGTCCTTCAGATCTTACAGGAAGCTTGGGTTGTGTCCAAACAGATTTTGAAAAGGATGAAATGGTACCATCCAGGTGTATTCCTGGGAGCAAAGCTAGCAAAATTCCCAGAGTTCAGAGGATGGTAGCTGCTCAGAACAACAAAAAACAATCAGAGGATCCTCAAGAAAAGGAGCAAACTAAAGTTGTCAACACCGATTCTTTGGAAAAAGAAGGCAATTGTGCACCAAGGCCTAGGAGGAGGAAGAGAAAAACCTCCGCTCCTCCAGAGACCAATTCTGTAGCCAAACAGAGTGATAGTGCCAGTGTCCTCCATGAAAGTTCTTCAGAACTTGTATCTAAGCAAACGGTACTAATTGAGAAATATTCCTGCCCTGCCAATCTGCTGTCTAAGGTGGATGCCTCCCTGGAAGAGCAGATAGCTGACATATCCCTTACAAACAAACTTACGGACCTCTCACAGAGCCTTGAGTCCTCCTCTGTCATCTGTTCTACAGATTTGCCTGTCAGCTGTGGGCTTACAGACCAGCCAGTTTCCAAAAACTCAGAGATTGAAGGCAACAGAACTCCAGAAAAATCCTCTCTTTGTCTAGAAAGCTCTCTGCTATTTAAAGCAATGGGGGCAGAAGAAGCATCTGGGGGAAGAAACCAGGTTGTGTCAAGTCTTAAACGTTGTTCCCAGAGTTCACCTTCACAGGAACCTGGTAAGTGGCAGAACGGGGAGGGGACCTGTATTTGGGGGTAAATACTAAAGACTGAAGACAATGCATATATTTCTGCTCCTCTTCTGTGCTTTAAAGATCAGCATGCATTTACTCTTCCACTTAAGCTGACCAGTCATTGCTGTGACTGCATGTGTATATAGTATACTGGCATTCCTTTAAGAACTTCAGATTGCTCTTAGATGCATGAACTTAGGAAAAAATGCTGGAAGCATGTCCTGTGAGTCCCTTCTTTTCCCACCTTGTTGTCCATGGGACGTGCTTGTCTATTTAGAAAACTGATCTCAAACAGTTGAAAGGTGTAACCTGATGCTCGCTCTGCCCATTGGTCAGCAGTATTGGTGCATAGAGTACGAACAGCCGGTTGTTCATGATGAGTGGTTATTGCTGCAAGGGTTTAGGCTTTTTAACTTCAGAATTTTTCATTGAAGGTACCACTTAAACTTTTTTTGAGGTGTTTTTTTCCTTCTTTTTCTAGTTGTTCCTGTCTCTTTGTTTTGTTTTCCATGGTATCTGGAGGTTGTATCCTGTGGCTTGTAGCAGTAGTTCAGCAGTTAAGCTTACTTTTTAGGGGTGGAGTTGTGTGGAGATTTCTTTTTCTTCTGTAGGTGTTCACAGACAGGCCTGTTCTATCTACAGGTGAGCTGTACTTTGTAGGGCCTTGGCTGACCTCACTTCCAAAGCCACAGTGAACACGGGCGGGGTCCTGCTTTATGAGAAGCCTTGCTGGAAGTCTCCTAGGTTGTCTGGGTGCCTTAAGCTTGCTTTCTGCAGGCTGCCAACTGGACACTAGAACTTTTGACTCCCATTTTTGCAGAAAGAGGTTACTAAATTTGAGCCCAATGATATTTGTAATATTAAAGATCTGTATTTTCTTCAGTGAGAAGCCTAATTTGATTAATGAGCTCACTTGTGAGGAACAAGCATAGAATTTTGGAACAAAAATGGTCTCCTGAGTTTAGAGGTGATGTGATTAGATTCAGGCTTAGGCAGTGTTCAGAGAAACCTGGTGATGCAGACATCTGGAAGCTGTATTTCTAAGGATATTTGCAAAGTATTTGGGAACATTGTGATCAGCTCATCTGTGAATGTCTCTTCAGAGATCAGGCCGCTACAGGACTTGACCAATGCCAGGACTCTATCTCTCATCCCCTGCTTGGAAGAAGTACCAGAACGCCCATCCAGGCGGAGACCGGACCCAACCTGCTACAGAGAGCCAAGTCTCAAGTGGTGGGGATTTAAACTATTAAGTCCATGATTTCTGCTATGCTGCAACTCCTGCTCTGCTCTCACTTGCTGTCCGGGGCTAAATACTCTGATGTTTTGTTGGTCTTTCAGTCCCTCCTACCCTCGGTGTTTCTGTGAGTTCCTCTTTACCACAGTGTGGTTAAGCATAAATGATGCATTAGCATACATGTGTGTAGGCTTCTGTCAGCAAGCTATCAAAAATATTATTTCCTTCACTGAACAAATACATCTCTTAGCAAGTCTGCATATGTGGTACCCTTGTGCTAATAAGCGGTTACTGGAAGGATAAAATACAGGACACAGGAGCTGGGAGAGATGAGTGAGAAAATGTAGAGGCCTTGCAGGCACCAAGGTCAGTGAAGAAGGAGGGGGAGGAGGTTCCCCTGCAGCTAGTGGAGAGGCCCATGGTGGAGTCTCCTGTAGCCCATGGGGTACCATGCTGGAGCAGATAGCTGTTCAGCAGCCCATGGCAGAGCAGGTGGATGTGGCTTGAAGGAGCTTGCAACCTACAGAGCGGGAGCCCACACAAGAGCAAACTCTTGGTCAGAACTGTAGCCTGTGAGGAGCTTATAGAGGAGCAGCTGCCTGTTTATTGCACCTGTGCTGGCGTAATTTGTTCCTGAAAAATTACATTCTGTGGTACGAATCCATGTTGGAGCAGTTCTTGAAGAGCTGCAGCCTGTGGGAAGTCCACATAGGATCGGTATGGGAAGGACACCATTATGTAGGAGACTCCTGCTAGAGCAGGGGGAGTGACTGTGAAGGAGTGGTGGAGATGAAGTGTTGGACTAACCACAGCCCCATTCCCCTGCGCTGCTCAGAGTAAAGAAATAGATAGAGTGACAGGAAAGATGTCTTTTTTGTGTAAATACTTGCTGCTTTAATCTGTTAGTAGCACTTAAATTGCCTTAATCTCCTTTATGCTGAGTCTGTTTTGCCTGTGACCGTAATTGCTGAATGATCTCCCTGTCCTTAACTCATGAGCTTTTTCTCATCATGTTTTCTCTCCCTGTGCTGTTGGGGTGGCAGTGAGAGGGTAGTATGATGGAGCTTAGCTAGCCACTGGGGTGTGAAACCAGCAAACCCTATGAGCAGGTTGGATCTATATTTGCTTTTTTTTTCTAGTGGATTTGAATACCAAAGCAAGTAGCTGCATGTTTTCACAAGCAACTGCTGGTTCACTACAGACAGTGGCTACTGTACTTTACAGTTAACTCTGTACTGTACATTTAGCTCCTAAATGATGTCTTCTGTTAAATTGGTCTTATTAAAATAATGTCTGTGCTGGCTAGGGGTGGTGAGACTGTTTTTCAGTATCGCTGTTTGAACTAGTGAGAAATTGGTTATATAATGAGTCACAAAGTGCTCTTTGTATTGGTACAGCTGCTGCTGTACTGTATAGGGAATAAACTTTTACTACTGAGTCATCTTATGGTAGAAGCATTTCAGTAAATCCAGAAGCTTTAGAGACTGAAATCATGTATATTCAAGAAATCTCTTGGTGGTTTAATCTCATATTTCTGGTTCTGCAGCAAACTGAGGCGGGGTGACCCATTTACAAACAGAGAGTTCCTCCACTCCCCTGTTTACAAAACCAAAAAGAAGAGAAAGCCCAAAACCAAGGAACTGACCAAGAATATCAAAGAAGAATGGCTTCCTGTAGGATGTTGTGCCAAGGCGAGCGAAGTAACATCAATGGGAGACAAGAAGCAAGAAGTGATGTAGTAGTTGAACACGTAGCCTATAAGTTCCTGCTTCTGTGTCTTTACTAGGATGTCTCTAATGTTCTGCATAGCTTTTTTTAAAGTGTAAATAAAGTCTCCTACATAGATAATATAAAAACCTTGTGACATCTATCCCTCCCCTGAGTATTGAATGTACAAACTTCATTTTATGAAGGGCTCCCCCACCTCAGTCGGGGTTACCTACTGATTTTGTGGGGCCTTTCTGTTTTCAAGGGCTTACCTTCCAGCTGGGGTCCTTCAAGGAGGTGAGCAGCCAGCCCAGTCTTATAGCTACACCTGCGTGGAGCTGCTAACCTGTCCTTGTGTTCCCATCATTCACAAAAAGTATCAAGAGAAGCGATAGCTTCAAATTCTTGTGCACTACCTGATGCTTACCATCACAGGGCAGCTGATGCATTACCACAAGCCACAACAAAATAAAACTTTGCTCTGAGATGGAAGAGGAAATTATTTCACATTTACATCATGTTCCAACTCTCTGGTCCAGTATGCAGTGGACTGTTGTGTTTCTGTGGCAGAATTTCACCATTGCTCCTACTCGCATAAAGGAAACACAGACAAAAAATGTTAGTTGGCTTTTATTTTAGTCTGAACTAAACTGTTCTTTAAAAAAAAAACAACCAACAAAAAGGATGGAATAGTTCTTCACAGTCATAAGCTGACTTGCTGTATCACAGTAAGTGTATGTGATACCTCAGACAACTGGAGAAACATTCTGCACCTTAATGAATTGCACAGGAGGGGGAAGACAGAACAGTTCCTATGATTCACATCCAGTCAGGAGGAATATATCTAAATGCACAGCCTGCATTTAGGATACTGCTGCAGTTTTATTAGGCTTTTAGCCTATAGGGTTTGTTTCCAGCATTTTCTAAGTGCTGTATCTGGCACTAAAAAGTACATGAAGAAATTGGCTGCGGTAGAGCTGTCACAATCCTGTGAGCTCACTTATACTCAGTAGACAGTACTGGACCAATAAGGACGTTTCTGATTTCTCAGGTCTGTTGGCCAGCAAGTCACTGCTGGTTTGACCAGAGGTGTGACACAGACTGGCTTTCAGTTAGAGAAGAAGAAAATCATAATAAAGTCGTAAGAGAACCTCAAGTTTGCTCAGAATGACATAAGGAATCTAGGCCCACAGTGAGCTTGAATACTATTACATTCAGCTGCTTAGCAAAGTAAGACTTGGCCTGGCAGCTCAAGAGATTTAAGAAAAAAGTGTATTTTAAACATTTTAAAAATGTATATGTTCATTTTTGTCTAGTATTTGAAATGTTACACAACAGTGATGTAGTGTGACATGGACTGCAGTTTAAGTGGGAATTTCTTAGCAGATCTCAAGTAGAACCCAAGCCTTAAAGTTTGGGCAGAGAGGCCAGCTTCCCCTTCAGGTTTGCAGCAAGCTTGTCCATGAATTCAAAGGTGTTCAGGTAGTCAGAACGTGTGACACTGAGGGAGGAAAAAAACAAGACAGACATTAGTTGAGATGCTGTTCAATGCTGTTCAAGGACCCAGAGAAGAGAAAGCCAGGTGCCTTGGGCAGTGAGGTAGGTCTCCATCCTAATGAACGGGCAGGAAAAGTTCTGACCAATGTACCCAGCCTGCAAAGAACTCCTTTATACTTTTATTTCCCCTCTGCCAAACATTTGCCACAGTAGCAAGGACAAGAGCATAGACTAAGGTACTTGGCACAGGGAATATTTCATACCCCATTTTTTTTCTGTAGCACTGGCTACAGAACAGCACTGTTCTGTGACCAAACTCCAGCACCATATACACTGAAATAACTTTCCAAAAAATGTTTTTCCAGAAAAACCAAGTAAGCAAGTCCCTGCCAAGCATAACTGATTTACACTTCATGCACTTACTTAGGCAGGCCTTTGATACAAGCAGCAAGGTCCTTTGTCATGAAACCTGATTCAATGGTCTCAATGCACACTTCTTCCAGGGCAGTTGCAAAGGTCTTGAGGCTAGTGTTGTTGTCCAATTTAGCTCTGTGAGCTAATCCTCTTGTCCATGCAAAGATGGAGGCTGAGAAAGAACACGAGATTACTCTCTTCCTTCTAGGATTCTCCTAGGATGTTGTACTAAACTTAGGTAGTACAGTAAGTATATATATATATATATTTTAACAATTACGCTGAAAACAGAAGAAAGTTAGGTGTTTTCTTTCCCACAGCAGACTTCCTATCTTCAGGTAGGCATCTCTGAGGAAAAGCAAAACTCAAAACTACTCCCTGACTCCTGATTTTTTCTCTTTGTGCCTGCCACTTTAGTTTGTTCCTCCCCAGCTCAGAAAGACCTGTAGTGGGACTCTGATTACACAGTAAGCTTTCCTTATGACAGAAGGGTGCCTCTTCTTTCTAGTAATACATTACACTGCATCTTTTTCTCACACGCCATTTTAGGTGAATTTATACTTAAAGTATGTAGACAATTTGATAGGTGGCTGTTTTTTTTTTGGACCATCAGAGAGGGCAGTAAAATAAAAAGCAACCATCTCAAACCATTAAGGGCAGTGTGACTATAAATCCATCACTTGCAGAAGAATGACAGCATGTCTTATAGGCTAGACTGCATGGAAATTATTGCTTGCACTCCAGGCCAGCCTGATTTTGCTCTGGTTGTCTCCGTGAAAGACAAGTGCATTGTGAACTACCAGTGTGGTGCTAGGCCCTTCAGAAAGGATGTGGATTCTTACTCCAAACCTGGACTTTCATGTGTAGAGATCACTGAAGGGCTGTGAAAGGAAGCTCACCAATGGGGTTCGTGGAGGTTTCTTGGCCTTTCTGGTGCATGCGGTAGTGACGAGTAACCGTGCCATGTGCAGCTTCTGCTTCAACAGTCTTGCCATCAGGGCAGATCAGCACGCTGGTCATCATGCCCAGAGAGCCATAACCTACAGAATACACAGTTCAGTCTTCTAAACAGAGTGCTCATCTAAATTCCCCTTATTTCTGCCATGAGAGTGTTTTGTGAACCCTGCTGCAAGCATTCTTCAACACCAGAACTGCTGCAACTACCTGGCTAGTTCTGAAACTTCAAAACAACAACTCACATGAGCAGTGCTGCTGACCGACAAGGTATAGATATGTAGATATTTTGCCCCATTTCAAGAACATTAATATTTCCACCTAACTTGCTGGATGGTTGTGGGTTTTTTTTTGGTTGTTTGTTTTTTGTCCTTTTTTTTTTTTTTAAACAGAGAATCCTAAGCAAGTAGTGTTGGGCTGCCAGTTGCTACCTCACCAAGAGGGGATAGGAAACAAACCGATTCCATGTCAGCGTCTGCTTCAGTGAAAGGAACAGTCAGCTGGCAGAACTGGACATTCGTGCCACCTCTAACCCTGCAGGTTTCAGAGATCTGCGTGTTTGAAAGCTTCTTTGTGCAGCAATCCAACACATCTTTGTTCCATGGGAGGCAGTTTACTGGCCTTAACTTAAGAAAGAACATTTCACATAAAGCCACATCTTGCCCTGTGGGTTTCTTCATCTATATTTGTTTTGGCATCAGGCAGTTTGATTACACAGGATTTTGGTCAAATGCTACAAATGTATGAAGTTTAACACATGGCAGCTAGCTTTAGGTCTTCACATTTTTCTTGCTTATCTGTATAGCACCGGTATTCTCACCACTCATCAACCATTACAATGGAAAGGCTATTGGTTATTATATTGCTATCTGGTAAAGGAGTACAATTAAATACGTGGTCTACGTTCAATGGACCTTCTTGTCAAAGTGAAATCAAATTATCTGCCTGCTTGATAGCTCCCTGACTGGCCACAAGTATGAAATATAACTTCTGAGACCCATCACCATCTCTTGGGCCATTACATAAGATATGACAGAACACTGTTAGAAACTACTATTGAGTTTACTTAAGCATAGCACAGGACAGAGGAAACTTCTCATACCTTGTGCAACAGAGTCAGACTGCACATCCCCATCATAGTTCTTGCAGGCCCAGACAAAGCCTCCTTCAGATTTCAGGGCCTGAGCAACCATGTCATCAATGAGCCTATGTTCATACCAGATCTTCTTGGCTTCAAACTGGGACTTGTATTCTCTGGAAAACAAAAATCGGAGCACCCTGATATACAGATGAAAACAGGATGCACAGTTTGTGCAAGTAAGTGTGCAGAGTGAGGTGTATGGAGATTTAAAAAAAAAAATCCAGAAGAATTTTCATCATCTTTGCTCTTTTCCTCTTCCTCAATTGTTACAGCCAATGCAAGTCTGTTCAGAACTGTGGGAGAACCCATAGAGAATCTGTGGCTCTCTGTTAGCGGAGATGAACAGCATAACCAGATGTAGCAAAGCCTTAAGTACTGTGTCCTGTGGGACTACTGTGTCCTGTGGGACAAGGGAAACTATGACAGAAAAGGTGTACAGCCCTCCTGAAGGGTGTTTGCCATTAATGCAAAGTGTCTGAAAATACTGAATTAACTGCAAAAGTTCACAAGACTCGACATGTTTCTGCTGCAGACTGATGCACTGTGGTAGGAAGTACACAACCATCACAATTACCTGTCGTAGATCTCTTGGAAGATGTCTTTAAAGCGGCCATCATATCTCTTCAGGATGGTATTCTTGGTGCTCATGTAGAGGGGCCAGCCTTTAGACAGCGCCATTTGGAAGGAACTATGGGCAAAATCCTTGATAGACTGGTCAAGATTATACATTCCCATGGCTACACCTCCACAGCCTGTTAGCAGAAGAACAGACAGAATTCAACTAGGTTTAGTTTTGGTTAAGGATTTGCCAGTCTCTTCATAGCATACTCTGGCAGGTAGGCTGGCATTACTCCCAGGTCTCTTGACAGACTTTTTGTTCTCAGACTGATTATTTCAGGGAAAGATTCACTTTGCACTATCAGCTCAAAGCTGGAACAGTTCTGTAATGCATGGATATGTAAGATGTTTTTGTTTTACAGCTAAGTACATCTTAACACCTAATACCCCTAAGAAGTTTCTACCTAATCCACATTAAGAGGCAAAACTGACAGGAATGAACGTGTTTGAATTTCTACTAATGGGATAAATAATAGCAAGTATTTTTCACTGAAGCAGCAGTTTGGAAGAGAAGGTTCAGTCAGAGCTAAAAATGGGTTTGTTCATATTACGTTCCTTGTGCCTTCAGACTTCCATTATGTTGCAGAACTAGCTCCAGCAACAAGAGCCTGCTTTGTCCAAGCATTCCTGGATATCTTCATTGCATGTGCCTGGCATGCCCTACAGCTTTATTTCCACTTACTCAGGCTCCCTTCCAGCAAGTTGTGGGAAAAACTTACCACTCATCTAAGTGCAAGGTAAAGCCTTGAAAAGGCTCTGAAGAACTATCAGTATTCACATAACTTATACAGTATTATGTAGATGTATTAGAAGCACACACAAACTTACTGACCAGTTTATTTGGGGGGAAAAGTCAGCATTCAGAACATTTGAAAGGCTGAATGTGGATAAGAGTAGGATGTTAGACTTCATAGTAAAGCTTTGTCACTGACAGTGAACAGCTATTCATGTTTGTAGTAAAAAGTAGATATACTCTTCATTTCAAGCATCTTACTACCACCACTGCTGTAATTTGTTGTGCCTTCAGCAGTGATCTTTGCTCTGGAAACACTCCACATTTGTTTTATTTTGGAAAAACAAAAACAAAAAACAAAAACAAACAAACAAACAAAAAATCAACCTTTCCAACAGCAATTTGTTCTTACATCTAGGTAATTACTATATGAATATGCATGCAAGTGAAATAAGGGAAAAGCCAGAGATTTATCTGCTTGCAATGATAGTAAGGTCATTGAAGTTGGTATTGGCATGGAATGGAACTCTTGTTTCTAATGAAAATACACGTTGTTTCCCTGCTTCCCTTAGTGAGTCAGGGGCAGAACAAGGTCTCATACTCAGGAGAACATGGTTTTGCACTTAGCTATGGCAACAGCTCTTAAGTTTTATTCAAATACTTATTTACATACAAAGAAAAATCTTCTTTCAATCCTACTGTGAACTCAGATTTCTTGAATCAGTATCAAGATTGAAAGCATCTTCAGCAACAGGAAAAGCTTCCCTTATGGACTGTGGACATGTACTGGCACAGCAGCACACAGAGATCTGCTATCTCTGGTACTACCTTGCTTTCTGCTTGCTGATGCAATGCATCAGGACAGTGAATCATCTGACAGCTAAGACTGCCAGATATCTTCACTACAAGCTTGCCAGTCATCTATCAAATGAAAACACATTAGAACTGGTGGTGAAGCAGGTGAATTCCGTGTAAAAGGCTGTATAGCAAGAATGCTAGAGATTTGGTTTTCTGCGAGCAAGAATGCCAGAGAAATCAACTGCATTAATAGAGCAGTTTGGTTTGGGAAACGGTACCAAAACACATACCAACTGCTAATCTGTGTGGTTTTATGTCAATGTATTAGGTCACTGTAGCTAGAAACAAAGCATTGCCTGCTCATGTACATACGTTACCATCAAGCTTTAAATCCTGAACCTTTTGACCATTAACAAGACAAGACAGATAACCAATGTAAAGTCTTCCCTGGTCCTGCCCCTACATAAACATTCTGGTTTCTAGAAGGGTGTAATTGTTTAATTGTTTTATGCAACACAGCCCAGCACTGTCAGAACTCCTCTTTCCGAGCCTAGCAATACCTGCATCAGGAAAGTAGTATTGCCAGGATACAAATACCTTTGTGAATGCATCTATGAAAATAGTTATAGCCTACACAGACAGGAGTACTCTTGTCAAATTTCCTACCTACCTTGGGGAATTAGTATCAGTTCTCATTTTTATTGAGAGACTGCTTAATAAGGGTACAAACTGTGAAAGCTATGTAGAGCACAGTAAGACAAACTACAGCCAGGAAAAATTGTACCTGGATTGCTCTTAAATATAGTGCCCCTCAGATCAAGCATTATTTAGATAGCAAGTTCCCATCTAAACAGAGGGAAGAGCATGCATGTCACTACCAGAGTCATTATACAAGGAAAATAACAGGTGACCAACCTAGCACAAATATGTATTTGATGTGCTGCTTTGACCCCAGGAAAGTTTCAAGTAACTTTCAGCACTTCCCGGACAGATGAAAAAGACCCAGGCCTTCTCCATCCTTTACCTCCCAAAGAGATACTGTACCATCAGACAGATCTGACTAATAATTCAAAGTCGGATTAAACCAAGAAATATCAGTTCCAAGCAAAACTTAGAAATAGTACCTACTTTCAAAGTTATGGACCAGATAGGTGACTGGTTTGCCTCCATCTCCTGGAGTGTATGTCATCTCTACTTTTCCAGGCCCAGGTACCACAAAATCGGTTGCTCTGTACTGTTAAAAAAAATTGCCATGATAATTTTATGGTAGTTTTATCTATCAGGAGGACAGAACCATGAAGATAAGGTGGATAAGGTGCAGGGATGCATTTACAATAAATAAATCTGTTGAATAGGCTCTGTTTAAACTGGCCGTGTGGTCCTTGGATTATCTTACTGGAGAGGGAAGAGAAGTACCCAAGGGTCTGCCTGTGTCAGAAATGATTATCCTCTTTCATGGGAAAATGCTTGCAGATTCTTGGGCTCCGTCAAGTGGATGAGCATATATTTTTGCAAATGCACAGAAGTTTTAAAGTGCCAAGTATTCAGAGTGCTTCATGGCTTCTAAGTAGAAAGCTTTCCCCTCCCTCTAAGCCATTCATGTCACAACCACTGATCTCACGAGTAAGGCTAAATCCTAGAGGATCTTAACAAAAGCCACTACTTCTACCCACTGTAGTGCAGATTGGCTTTCCAGATGTCATAAGAATTTGGTGTTCTATAAATTGTTACACATTTTCCCAACTACCCTGAACAGTACTATTTACTGTTACATTTCCTTGAAGTCTGTCATCCTTTTTCCAATAGCCTCTTTCCTATTGAGATAATCTGTTCCTTACGGTGTTCTGAAGTTACAAAAGCGTCTTGCTAATATGTCCTGTACTTTATTCCTTTCGTTTTAATCTTGTGCTTTGGCAGGGTTTTAATCCTTCCCCTTTAATCCACTGTTAATTATTATTTGACCTTCTCGGTTATTAAATACTACTAAAGGTGCTGGACCACACTTCCCCCCCCTCCCCCCTTCAGTATTGATCCTTATTATTTTACCATCCCATCCCAGCTTATCTTACAACTCTTCCTCTGTTTTGGATTTACTCATTTGAGTAAACAGTCACTCTTCTTGAAAGACTCTCCTTCTGTCATATTTGGTTGCTTTGCAGGGCATCATTACCCAGGGAGCAGTATAGCTGATATTTGTTCTCTAAACTGCCCAAAGACAACTACACTGAGTGCTATGTGATCATTTCCTGTGGCTGTGTGCTATCTCCACCAATGGCAGTTTCCCTGTTTCATTCCACAGCCTGATGTGTCCATTATGAACACCATGTAGGAGTGCTGTCTAAACCTCAGCTGTTGATACCAAGTTTAGAAGACAGATCCAAGTTCAAAAAAGTAAGAAAAAACACCACCCACACACCAAGGCAACTTTCCTCACTTCTACAAATCGCTCATGTCTGATTTTATTATGAACAACATTTGAGGAAGATTCTGCAGAATTGAGGAAAACAACTCAGAGGAGTGGGTTCACCCCATGTTTAGGTAAATCCCTGTGTAATCTAAGCACAGCTCACAAATACTGTCTATACAGCTGCAGTGTTTAAGGAACAAAGGCATGAAACAGGCTCTCCCACTCCTTGCCTGGTGCTGCATAAAGTACTAGTGAGTAGCTACTTCCAGGTGGGAGTCCTAGTTCAGGACAAAGACTGTTCAGATAGATAAGAGAGGTAAGCACTGAAGTGACTCACTTGATCCCCGTAAGCATGACGGCCAATGACAATGGGTTTCACCCATCCAGACACCAATCGGGGGATGTTCTTGCAGATAATAGCCTCCCTGAAGACTGTTCCACCTAGGATGTTCCTAATGGTCCCATTAGGAGACTTCCACATCTGCTTCAACTTGAACTCTTCTACTCTCTTCTCATCGGGAGTGATGGTGGCACACTTGATGCCAACGTGATATTTCTTTATGGCTTCAGCAGCTTCCACAGTCACTTTATCATTTGTAGCATCACGATGCTCAATGCCCAAGTCATAGCTGTAACAAACCCACAAACAGTCAGAATTGCCCAGGGCATTGGTTCACATCCAAGAGGAAAGAAACCGGCCCCCGTAATTCCAGCACTCTGCCATAACTGAAGTTATTCTTCTCCCACTCCAGCAGCATCCACACTAATAGAACACATATACTCTTATGTTGATACTTCAGCTGTCGGTGGGAAGGTATACAAAAATGCAGCTTCAGTTTATGGCCGAGCCTATCTTCCAGCACAGGACACAGCCTGCATCTTCGCTTTCTCTTTTGAGTTTCTTGGCAATGGAACTTTCTGCCAGGCTTTCCTCATGGTATGGAACAGCACAATCCCCAAGTGAATATTGGCCTTTATTTCAAGTCTCTTGTACTGAGGGTTTTTGCTTCCTTAATTTAAGGAAGTACACAAAGCAACACCAGGCTTCAAATTGAAAACGGCTTTGACAATGGACCCACAATCCTGCTCTGGCAACACAACTGCCAATAGTATCCCTCAAACGCTCAGAGGAAGCACGTTTCCTACACTCACTGTTTTAACAGCTTTCTGAGAGTGCCCAGCGTGGGACAGCCCTGAAGCACAGCCAGCTCTGCATGAATCTAGCCATTGTGCAGGCTCAGCTAGGGGTCTGCATTGTCCTCTCCTACCCGTCTTTGAAAACAGATGTTCTCCAGACTGTGCATGTATACTGTGCTGCTGAGTTCCTGTTTGTCCGGTTCTCAACACTATCAAGGAGAAAGCATGATGTAGGTGGCATACAAATGACTTCAAGAGCAGAGTACAAGGTCAGACTTGTGGGTTTATTAATGGCAGCTACCACTGAAGTCCTCTTTCCACACAGAAAAGAGCAACACTGCTGGATATTTATCTAATAATTAAAGCTTAGTGGCTAGAAAGGGAAGGAACTGTTTGTTCTGCTTGACCAGATGCTATACACAGCACGTCCCTTTTGCCATACCAGCTACTAGTATTTGTTTTTCCCAGAAGGGAGTGTGGAGCACAGCCTATACTCAGGGAATAGTTGCAACAGTGAGCTTACACTGCCAGCAGCACAAGTCAAGCTTTGAGGAAATATGTCAGAGTTTGTGCCCTACAACTGCACTTCCACCCTCTGGGCAGGTCTTCAGAGATGGCAAGAAGCTCTAGACCTGCTCAGAGTTCACAGATGCTAGGCTTCAAGCCAGGGAATGGCTGAAATACCCCATGCTCCTAATTCTTTAGGCTGCAGGAAGCCATGCAGACTGCCCAGGTACTGGAAAATGAAGATAGGAGAAGAAAACGCAAACCATGATGGTGGGGGAACTTCTTATTAAGCATTCACTGCTTACTGCTGTGAAGAATCCCCAGAGAGACTACCAGGGGAGAGTTAACCAAGGTACCTTCACCGTGAGACCACATTTTTCACAGTACTTAGTGAGATTGGCCCTTGAGGTAACAGCCAGAGAGTCAGCTTTGAATGATACCAGTATAAAAAGGGCTAGTTAGCCTCTCCACATAAGTGCTGGAGGAGTGATAAGACAGTAAGTGAAACTTGAGCAATGCTTAATGACATGCAAATTGCAGTACCAATTGGCTGAATGTCATGAAGAGCAATTACCTGTGCAAATCCAGATCTACATAAGGAAAAATCAGCTTTTCTTTAATTAATTCCCAGATGACCCGTGTCATTTCATCTCCTTGCATCTCCACAACAGACCCTCCATGGATTTTTTTAGACATCTTGATCTGCAGTAAAAAACAACAACAAAAAACCTCTAAGTTAAAAACTACCACCACACGTGACCAACACATGTATTCTGCATGTTTACAACACAATTAGAGGTACTAACATTGCATGCACAACCACTTCTGAAGTCCTGAAAAAATCTTAATGGTACTGTTCGTGGAATCTCAGTTCCCAGAGAGATCTGGGGATAAAGTGAAAGTTTAACAGTTGAGATTTAAGGGCATGGGCTTAATTCAGAGCTTTAATTATGGTTTTACAAAGGAATGTGAAAGCATGGTCAAACTCTTTCCACCCAAATTTCACACCAGTAGATGGGCACTTTTAGAGATTTCACCTCCAGTCCAGTTGCCTGCTTCTCTTATCTTTTTTTCTGAAAAAAATGCAGGTTGACATTTATTTTAATGATAGCTCAGCCTGCTGGCACTAAGATTAGTGCATCAGATTCTTTAATGGCTTCCTCCTCCAGGGAAGAAGGAAGCAGGGACACAGCGACAGTATTTTCTCCCGGCAAGCTTTACTTCTGCTGGTCAAATAAACATTGGACACACTTGTTTTCTACATGCAACAGAAGTTTCCCAAGATATTTGTTCAGCCTTAAAAAAATAATAATCTGAACTCTACCCCTCCAGTTGTACTTTGTTCCTTGACAAAAAAGAAAAACACAACCACCCTGCAATCCATTCAACTTCTCTACCACAGTGCTCTGCTTTTTTTATTATCTGGTTCCTTGGTTCTCAACTCCAATTATGCAAGAGCTATGACTTGGCATTTTCTTCCCCCTCTAAGACAGTCCAGCTCTTGTATGTAGCTGCTGGAATAGTACAGTGAGGCACCAAGCTCTTGTGCCTGAACTTACAGTCTCACAGACACTGAGCTCCATGAATGGCTTTACCTAATGAACAGGCTCAGTGTTCAGTAACTCACAACCTTGTTTTACCCAATTTAATATGAGCACATAAAGTTGAAAAATGAACCAGTCAGGTACTTCTTTCCTACAGAAAGGTAAAGCCTTGTCTCATATTTGGTCTTCCCAGTTCTCAAGAGAAAGTTTAACACCATTTGTTCACACTGCGCTTATGCTCAGTTTACTTATACAAGTATTTTGGGCCCACTTTCCAGGAACAGCAATGTAAATGAGGACTGTTTACAGTCCCATGGCCTAGGCACATTAGCCAGGAGACTCTAGTTTGCCTTTTAGTACTTGCACAGCCTGAGAAAAATTGGTTATTCATTTAAGCCACAGCCCCACCCACCATTACTCGTTCTGTGGTTTGATCCTTATTTAAACGAGATCAGACAACACCAGTCTTCTCATAGCAATAGGTTTTGCAAAACTTGCTTAAGAACTCTGCAGCTGCGTTGCTGTGAGGGAGAACAAAGATAGACAAGATGTGCCTCCACTGAGATAAATCCCCCTGGAGCGGTGGAACAGACGCTGCTTCAGGAGCTGACAGCACCCTGCAGGTCTCCCTGGCCACAGCCCCAGCACCCTTCTTCCCTCAGTGGCAGGGCCAGCTCGCCAACAGCTGCACTTCCCTGAAGAATTCCTCTGGACTTCGCTCTTCTGTCACCTTTTCACTTCGGTCTTGTACTCTACAGAGCTGCCAAAGGTCAGCAAGGGGCCTACAAGAACCTCCTTCTCCGCTTAACCCAAGCGGTTTAAAGCTTCGGCGAATTCTAAACGCTCCTTGGTTTGCGGCAAGCACTGGGAGCCAGCAGTCGCTAATTAACTATTGCAACACCTCCCAGAGCAGCCTTACAGGAGCCCTCCGGCTCGGGCTCGCCCAGTGCGCGCTGCAGTGCCTCCCAGCCCACCGCCCCTACTCCCACACCGCCTATGACAGCCCGCCGCAGCCGCACCCGAGCCCATCCCCAGGCCGCAGCACGGAGCGGACCGTCACCAGCCCAGCAACGAGGGCTGCGGGGCCCCAAGCGGGGCGTCACGTCGCGGGGCGCTGCGTGGATCGCGAAGGGAGGAGCCCCGCGTCCCAGAGCGGGTCCGAGGGGCGGGCACCCTGCGGCGGCTGGAAGCGTTCAGAGGCACCCCCAATAGAAAGGGACTGGTACAGCCGAGCGGCCACAGCTCTGTCTTACCGACACACTAACAAAAAAAAAAAAAAATACATTAAAGAAAGCCAATAAAAAACGAACCCCAACCCAGTCAGAAATCCACGCCGCAAAGAACACCACAGCAGAGAGTAGGACAAAGGCACGGCCGCGGCCCCGCCCGCCGCAGGCCGGGCTACGCAGCGTTACCTGCTGACACTGCGCTCCGCCGCTCACGACACTGCAGGGCCGGGCCTGGCGCGGAGCCCTTTATGGGGCCGCACCCCCGCCCCCCGCCGTCCCCTCCCGAGCCCTCCTCCTCGCCGTCGGGGGCGGACCGGGGTGCGGCGGGGGCCGCCCGGCGTCTTCCTCGCCCTCCCGCGGTAGCCGCAGTAAGTGGCGCCGCGCCGCCTCAGCAGAGAAAGCGGGTGCGCCGAGGCCTGGGCGCTCTGGGGGTGGGGGCGGGAAACGCGCGTCGCTCGGCCCGGGGGGCGCCCCGCGCTGAGGGGAGCGGCGGGCACAGCGGGGAGGAGCGCCGCTGAGACGCACCCGCAGTGCTGCGCCGAAGGCTGCGCCCGCGGGGCGGGTCCCGGTAGGACGCTGCCCCGCCCAGCGGCTCCGGGCGGCGGGTGGATGAGCGCGGCGCCTTGATTAGCGACGCCTCGGTCCGGCGCCGACATCGGCGGGCGATTGTGCGGGGCTGCGGGCGGGGTGGGGAGAGGCGGTGCCCGCGCCTGCGGCCTGCACCCGGCCCGGTACCCGCGGGCGGCAGGTGAGAGTTGCGCGGTTTCGTGTGGTATTCGGCCGCTGTAGGCGGCCGGTGAGGCGCGCGAGGCTCCTCGGCGAGACCCCGCCTCACGGAACGCTGCGGGGCCGCCGCCCCGGGCGGCCGTCCTGCAGCCGCGCTTCGGTCCTGAGCGTCCGAACGCCCGGCCGTAGGAGCCGCGGGCCGGGCGGTGCCGAGCCGTGCGTGGCCCCGGGGGCCTCCGCGGGTGTCGCGGCCTCCTGCCGGCCTCAGCGCCCGCCGGTTCCCGCCCTGGCACGCGCCCCTGCTGGCGCTCTGCTGGCGGGCAGCGCGTGATCGCTGGCGGTGTCGCAGCTGAAATGGCCTTAAACGCGTCCCCCGTCGCTGCTTGGTGAGGAGCCGGGCACGCGTCTGCTTCGTGCCGCTGCCCGGGCCGCGCCTCCCGCCGCGGGGAGCCCGGTGTGTGTGGGGTCACTGCCGAGGAACGCGCTCCTTCTCCCGTCAGCTTTAGCGGGGCTGCTGCTGCCGCCATAGAAGCAAGCAGGTTGTTTTGTTTTTCTTTTTCTCGAAGGTGAAGTTTATTTTCCAGACCCACATATGCGTTGTGTGCACGTACCAGAACTCTCTTGTTCTCCCGCCCTGCCAGGCCGCAGCCGGCTGCTGTGAGGTGATTTGGCTGCTGTGGGATTGCTGTTGGGCTCTGTAAGGGTGTTTTGATTTGGCGCTGTGGGGAGGAGCACAGGCACCTTCTGCGTGCACTGTTTGGAATGGAAGTTAGCAATTACCTTCAGGATTGAAAAAGCTAATCCGAATTTACCTGAAGAAGGCATTTTCTATACGCTTTTTGAACAATGTCTTTGTTTTCTTTTAGGGTTATGGGAACATTACGGGAAAGCATGAACCCAGGGTGCTTGCTGTTCAGGGCAATGTGCTGAGGAGTCCTATGGGTAACTTAGGGATACTTTCCGTTGTGTGTTTGTTGTGGGAGCAGTCAGATCTCAGCGCCTGAGCTGCATGCAGTGCAGTCTGTTAGCACTCCCAGTGTCATGCAGAAACCGTGGGGGTTGTTATTGGGAGTTCTGAGAACTTAAAAGAAAATGTTCCAGACAGCAAAATGGGTATATGCTGTAGGAAACAGCTGTGGGAACTGTGACTTCAAAAGGAGCATGCATCAGCTGCCAGGCAGGAAATAGGCTGTTAAACGGTTTTGATCCTGGGCAGAGATAAAGGGGGTCAGGTGGTCACATCAGCTCCCTGTGTTGTGGCTCTGTCAGATGTTTCAGTCATGCTTAAGTAAAGATGAAGGAAGTAAGTACCTTAGCTTGTAGGAATAGCATTACGAGTGGAAGATATCAGGAGTCTGTTGAGCCTTAAGGATTTAGCATGTGGGAAAGTATGACTCTGGGCCATATGAACGTCAGCTTTGATACACAGCAAGTGGGGTCAACAAGTATGACTTTCCTAACACAGCTCCTCCCCTTTCCTTCCTTTAATGTAGTTACTCTTGAAAACAAGGAAGTTTGCAGGTGTTAGGTACAGCAGCAAATAGAACACAGCTTGGGTTGCTGTGCCAGTGACTTGCATGAGGTTCTGCATTGTACCGCGGAGGGAACGAAGCTGTGTGCCACCAAACAAACTTAGTCTTCCAGTCCTGTTTTTATGTACATTTCATTGTATTGCCCATTCTGAAGTGAACCTGGCCAGAAAAAGAAGTGTGTCTTGTGCTTGCTGAGGTACACCAGTTTAGTCATTACAAGGGCTGCAGATGTCACAGTATTAATGCTTTTTTTTTAATCTGAAGTTGAACTTCTCTGCATGCACGTGGAGTCTGCATTTGAAAAATTCAAACAAGTCAAATCCCATAACGCAACTGCCAGAACATGTTGTCAGGCTCTGTGGGTGTTTGTTTTCTTAATCTGTTTGCTCTGGATCTTTAGCTAGCAACTCTGAATTGCTACCTCTTGTGGTGCTGCTGTCTTGTCACTGACCAAAGAGGCGACTTGGAACCCTAATTCTGGCCCTCTGACCTGTGCTAATAGCAGATGTATGTGGTGGGTGGGTTGAACGTTTCCCTCAGCATTTGAGACGCCTCTTTTTTGGTTGACTGAAGAGATCTGCTTCACCACCTTATGTATAATGTGTGTTGCTGAACTGTTTTTAGGGCACGTGAAATGGCAGCAGATGACAAGCAGTCTCCGACACTGGATTCTACCAGTGATCTACCTCGTTCCCCTAGCAGTCCATCTCATCTCACTCACTTCAAACCCCTGACTCCTGACCAGGATGAGCCTCCTTTTAAGTCAGCCTACAGCTCTTTTGTAAATCTCTTCCGTTTCAGCAAGGGTAAGCGCTTGGGAGAACGTGTTTGCATGCGTTTTGTGCTGTTTTATTCATGGCTTCTGCTGCCACATAAATCTGTGGAAACACTTCTGAACATAAGAGTATAATGTAAGACCACTGGCCAAGTGGATGGTGAGTCGATCTTCTGTGTGGAATGTTACGCCTTGCTTTTGGGTGACATTGTAGAGCTTTGCTGTGGGAGAAGATAGCCAACATCTTGCACCTGAGCTCTGTGGTCGCCTGTGAAGGTCAGAGACAAGCCAGTCAGCAGACAGTGCAAAATGCACAGTGCTTCTTATCTGGCTGTCTGAGTGTCCCTTGCTTGTATTAAGTTTTCAGGGCCAAAACCAGCAGTAACCCTTTGCCAGCTTATATGAGTGAAATATCTGCTCGCCTTTCCAAAGCAAGTTCTTATTCCAGACTTCTTCCACTCCTCATCTACCTCCATACCTTCGTTTGGGTGGCAGGCAGTGGAGCTGCAAAAAAGCAGTGTACTTATGGGAAGTCCATCCTTAATTTGTATGGCTTAGGTGTTCTCCGTCGAGCGTTATGAAGGTTTTGTAAACTAAAATGTTGTAGTTGATGCTGGCCTTTGTGCTGCGTCTATCAGGAAAACACTTAGGTTATTGTTAGGCAAGCTCTTATAGAACTATGTGAGTTTCTGGTTTTGGTTTCTTGAAGAATCTAGCATAGAATGGTGAAAGAATGCACCTGAGTGCATCGTGGGAAAACTGCCTTTGTCTCTGCTGGAGATGGCAGCCCAGTCAGCTGCTTTTGTTTATGCTGTTCATTTTCCAGCTCTGTGAAGCACACTTTCTGAGGAAAAGGAGCCAAGATAGATTTTTGTGTAAGCAAGATGATCTGTTCAGACTATTCTTAGGCAGGATGAAAAATGATTGCTTGATATGACCACTGTTAGTTTGTACAGTAGAATATCACCTGTCCTAATTAATTTATTGAGAGGAACATAAATTTGGTCAATATTGGTTTAGTTTGTTTGTCTCTGGCAAATGTAGCTGGAGTCAGCAAAGTACTGTTTTGAAAGAATGGAAAAAAACGTCTGTGAAACAGCACACAAGATGGGCACGTTACTGGAATCACTGAGAACAGGTCTATGCTTGATCCTCTGACAGAGAAGAGTAGTTTATTAAAGACTGTGGTAACTTTAAAGTGACCACAGGACTGGCTGATAACATAACTGAAAATCTCCTCTGAGGGCAGAAGCTTATTATAAAGGGTAGCTATTCCGTGTCAGAAATAGTTCCTGCTTGCTATTTTTTTAAAACACTTTTCACATTAGGGATGTTTCTGAACTGATGTTTTTATGGCACTTTTCAGACTAAAAATACGTATGTTTTGTTATATATAATAATGATCCAAATGAGGGTTTCGCATATTCTACTGATTTTCACTGTCCTATCTGAATGGTTGGTTGTTTTTTTTCTTTTGCTTTTTGTCAACTCCAGATGATGGCAGGCTTTCATCCCCAGCGGAGAGAGCAGAAGCAGCACAGACTGATTCACAGGCACTAAGCAGCAGCTGGTCCAGTCCTCAGCATCCCCCCAGGGCTCAGTCTCTGCGGTCACCAGTTCCGTACAAAAAACAACTAACTGGTGAGCTACAAAGAAGATCTTCCTCAACCCTAGGTAATTTCATCTCCTTATGCTACAGGGGAATATCATACCAGCCAGTCTGGGTTGCTTTGGAATGAGGTGAAAGGAGGTGAACAGAGGATTCATTGTGTAGGTCAGCAGTGGAATTTGGTATCAGGCTACACTGTTTCAGTAAGCGAGGTTGCACTTCAACCTCAGAAGCATACCTCCATCTTTTCCAGGGTTCCAGCAAAATACCAGTTGGTGGTGGTTCTGCTGTTTCAATGGCAAAACTCTGGAATGGAAGAGGCTGTCAAAATATGTTCAATGTATTAAAACAACTTGAATCTTGATAGTGAAAAAGGGCATGTTGTTCTGAGAGACTTCAGTTTCTTAATAGCAATGTGCAAACTCCAAAAGCTCGGTCCGAATGAGATTGCTGTTGGTGTCATCAAAAGAGTTTTTCCTTCTAGCTGTGTGGAGGGGAATTGAAGAGGTACTTGTCTGAACCTTTTTATTTGTAACCTAGAATCAGTTACCACATGCTGTACTAAGTTTCTTGTAGCTGGAGTGAGAGTTGAATGTGATTTCATAAAGCCATTATACAGTTGCACTTCTGAAGACATGGAATAGCTGGTTAGTAGGGACTGCAGAGGTCCCCCCCCCGAGATCTGTTTGATAGTCTTGAGCAAGGCTGGGTAAAGATCCTGCGCCAGGCACTATTTCCAAGAGTATGGTACTTATTGCAAACACATCAGATCTTAAACATAATGTGTGTGCTTTTTTCTGGACTAAGAAAAGTGCTTAGTCCAGAAACCACGTCCATTGTCTTCCTCACTGCACTCTGGTGCTGTTTGTGCTATTCAGTTGTACCTGTCTCAACAAACCAAGGAAGTTGGGTTGTTTGTTTGATATGATGTGGGCTATTTTTTAATTTTTTATTTTCTTCCCCAGGGTTTTTCTTAAGCACCCCAAGTACAGCTGTGTGCTCTTGGCTTCATTGTCAACTTACTTTATTTCACTCTTAGTTATCTCTTGTAAATCACTTAGGCGGTATCTCTGGATTGTGGGTTAGAAACCTCTAGGCAAGGTAGGTGATTTGGTACAGTAGAAGGCAGAAATAACCTTCATGTTTGACATCTGCTGGGAGTGTGCAGCCAGAATAGTAAGACTTAGTCAGAAACTGTTGCTGGGTTATTCCAAGTACTTTTCAGAAAATTAATACCTGTTCTTGGGTTTGGATGAAAGTATGCTTAGAAACAGGAGTTCCATCAGGAAGGAAATAAAAGAAGACCAAACTGAACTTGCTGACTTCCTGAAGAAATTTCTGTGATACTTGGTGCTGAGTGGCCTGACTCAGGATTAATCATTTTCTGCATCTGCTACTAACCTTGGTGCTGTAACAAACACGAGCTATGTAATTCAAGTAAAAGCCTATGGGTTGGGTGGAGAGGCTTTGCAGGGCTTCCTCAGGTCCATGTTGCTGTATTTGAGGAGGGAAAAATCTTTGCCTCTTCCCTCCCCTCAAATCAGGCTTTACTTTTTTTTCAGAAACGAGCTTTAGAAAATCAATTCTCATGCTTCATTGTCTTCAGAGGTACTGAATGAACAGATCTTTGAGGATTTCCAAATATGGAGTGAAAGAGAATTCAACTTCTGCCGTTGTAGCTAATGCTGGATTGCAGAAAAAGATCTTTTAAATTGTTCTCCTAACTAAAAAGAATCATGAACTTATTTGTAACTCTTACTGCGGGTATTTTTACTTGCTCAGACACCTAAGCATGAAAGTAAGTGATGTGATTTACACAAATGCCTTGATTTGTGGTTCAATTCACCCACTCTGTTCAGCGTCAGTGAGGTGTCTGATCTAGCTGAGTTTTCTTGTAACATTGTATCTGCAAGTCTTGAGTGTTTTTTTTTAGCTTTGGCCTTTGTTCTTAAGAGATTGTTCCAAACAACAGGGACAAGCGTAAGCAGGAAAATGCTTAAGTCCTTCACCAAGGTCTCTCTAGTCTACTTGAGTTTAAATATTATGCCAAGTTTAAGCAAATTCAAATGAATAAATAAATAAAGGTCTTGGAGCAAGGCTGCTGGTGCCTCTATGCAGTAATGGAATGGAATTGCTTCTGAAGATGCTGATTCCTACCCTTGATCGATCCATTAGCTTGCACTGCCTGCAAGGGAGATATTTTTGTTCCTCAGGGACCATGCTGTCTGGCAACTGCAAGTGCAAGACAAGAAGGAATGGTGGCTTTTGTAGGAGAGTGTCTAGTATCAAATGTGTGGGATTGCAGTTGTGTGTTTCCTTTAGGACTGCTTACATCAAAACATTATGTTGGCATGTAATGGCATTTGTGAAAATAGGAGGAACTGCTGGATACCAGGTTTAGGTCAAAGATACTTTGTGGGTTGTGTTGTATGGCAGAAAAACCAGTACTGACAGTCTGCACTGACTTGTGTATTCCCTCTAGGGCATAGATGTCCAACCTTTTGGCTTGTCTGGGCTGCATTTAGTGAACAGGAATCGTCTTGGGCAGCATATACCTAGGTTGCTCCAGAAGTAATGCCTCCTTTTTATTTTGATAGAAACAACAATGTATACAAAGAGCACAATAATACTGTTTGATAGAGCAAATTCCCAGCTACCAAACGCTATTTTTTCAACATAGTCACCACCGTTAGCTATGCATTTTCACTAGTGATGAACAAGAGCCTGCATGCAGTGCTCATAACAGTCTGCACCAGCAAAAGTGACCTGCTGTCACCACTGCTGAAATGCACCACCCGTTGCCTCACTATGCTCATATTCACTATCTGGTCTCCATATATGTTCACAAGCATCAGTGAATGTCAGCGGGTGACATTTTTTCCCATGGAAGAATTCAGTGACACCCTTTTCTTCATACGCGCTCCCATGTGAGGCACCATTTTGTCAGACTGCCCCTCTGTTGGTGTCATGCAGCAACAAAATGAAATGGAGTATTGGTGAGAGGGTTCAACCTCTACTGCCATACCACCAACATCCACCCCTGATGTTACAGGCCAATGTAATAAAATGGGAGGCACTACTTTCAGATCAGCCTTTACAAGATAAGCAGTGTTGTTAATATATAAGTAACAAAGCATTTCAATTTAAAATAATTTTCTTAAACCATTAAACCGAGAGAAACAAAACCATAAAAACTAGTGTGATATTTGACCTTGCTTTTGTGAAACTAACGCACCACTTGGGTTCAGTAGCAGTGGTTGCAATTCTTACTGAGGTCTTAAGGTGTTCATGAGAGCTTTCTGATGAAATTTTACTCTCCCTGTATGTCATTGTTGACAGTAATTGTTCAAAGTGTGTATATTTCTAAAAAGCAATGGCATGAATAAGGTGTGATTGTGAAGCAAGGGATATTTTTCTCTGTTAAGACAGGAATTGCCAAAGTTTGGTAAAGAGTCACATTCAGATTTTGGAGTTGAATATCTGATTGGACATGCCTGCTCTAGGGTAACGTGCTGCATTCTTTACTGGATTTCCAGCTGAAGAAGTTGAACTGCTCTTACAGAAACAAAGCACCCAGCTGGCTATACTGGAGTGTGTGTGTGTACCACCTGTGTGTGCTGCCAGCTGAGTGCTTTCCAAGTGCTTGATTGAACCTAAGTAGTTTGAGGATGCTTGAGTAGTAGCATGATGTCCCAGCTATCAAATCCAGTTTAAGGAGAATTAGATACACTGACAAATTGGAGAGGGAGCATTGGTAGTAAAAGTGATTCTAACTTGTTACAATAAAGCTGCTGGTGCTACAAGATAGTAGCAGACTGACAGGCAAAGGGGCTTAGTAGATGTGAAAAAGGGACAGCGATCATATGAGAAGGAAGAAGGTCTAAGGAAATTATGTGGTGGCTGTTGGGAAGCATGAAGAACGTGACCTATTACCCGAGCATCTTTTTCATTGAAAAAAGGCCTTGGAAAATGGCATACTTTGCACTTTCCTCAAGTCACCGATGTACAGTGTTCAAGCCATTACAGTGAGCTTGAATGTGAAACTGTGTGCTTTGGCCATGGCAACTGGAAAGCAGTTAATGTTGCATTATCAAAACTGTGGTAACCCTGGTAGGGTTCTTTGTTCATTGTTGAGACTGTGTGAAGTTCCACATCTGATGTTAGTGTTTGGTCAGCTCAGCAAATCTCTGAATTGAACTCAAAAGAACATGTAAGCTTAGTAGGTGGTTATAGCTGGAATAGTGTTCTACATTTGTAGTGATCACAGTCCAGATTCAGATCACAGATCAGTAAGAAAAGGCAGAAAACATTGTATTTCAGAGGATGTGTAGATTTTGCTGCTATAAATATTGGTAGGAAGGATGAGGATTACTGTTGAAATATGAAATTTTTTTTGGCTCTTTAAGAGTTAATTTGTAGCATATGGGGGACAAATAGGATAGAAATAAGTCAAATTGGAAATCAGTATGGGTTTCAATTGGCATACAGAGTCCATGTTCAGGAACAGTGTGGATGGGAAAGAAATGGAAAGAAAACACAGCAAGTAATGCAGCAAGCAGCCTTTAACTAACAAGAGGCCCGGTGGAGGGTAAGACATGACATTTCCTCAGCACTGAGTATGTTCATAATTTAGTAATCACTTTCCTTACAACGTTTGTGGTTAATTGGGCAGGAGACCTGATAATAACTTCCTGAAAAAGTCACTTAAATCACCCTAGAAAAACTTGGTTCTGTTAGAAAGCATGCTTATTTGGCTTTTAAATAAATTCCAAGTGGCTAGCCACTGGATTTGAGTACTCAGGTCACTCTGTGTTGTACAGAGTTCATTACATGCATATACAATTAACTTAATTAGCTAAAAATATCTACTAAGAACCTGAAAAGAAGGCATGGAATCTTGCCGTTTTAATCACATTACTCTAAGGGTTTTGATCTCCTGCACACAGAGGCACAGCTGAGTTCTCACTGCAGTGCAACAGTTAACAGCCTTCTGCTGGTGCTGTCAGCGTTTCTGCTGACATCAGTGTTCTCTAAAGCTGTAAACAAAAAGCAGCCGTGTCTGTTTTTCCTGTACTGAGGGAATCAGATTAAAATGCCAATTGTCAGATGGAGAGCGGCGAAGCTGGTAAGAAACTTCAAACTATTCAGAAGAATTGTTTATTTAGAAAGGTGACCCTGACATGTTGGTTAAATACAGCACTATCTGCAGATCCTTCTTGGAGAGAAGGACCCAGTTTGTAACATGTACAGCAATGATTCAAAGCAATCTCGCATTTACAGGGAAGAAATTAACTGTATGATATTCTTATTCAGTAGTCTCTTACTGTAGTTAAGTAAGAATGCCTGTATAAGTTCTCAGCAGCTTGACTTTTTTTAAGTATCTAACTTCTGGATAAATTTTATTCTGAGTTACTGAATGTAATAGCAACTGAGCTATGGAGTTCTTAGACTTGTTGCAGTCGTTTGTAAGTAAGCTAAGCTTAAGCCATTGACTCATACCAGTCCTAGAAGGAAGGTAATAATTGTTACAGTTATTTTGTGAGTATTAATATCCTAGAGGGCATTCTAAAGCATGACTTCACAGCTTTCTAAAAGGATATTGCAAGATTAATATAGTAAACTGAAAATTACTTCTGTAAAAGATGTTATAATTCTCAGAATTTAAATGGGTTTTTGTAAACACTTCGAGAATAGTATTTAAAATGCCAAAGTAAGCTATCAGACATCAAAAGCTCATTTTGGAGGAGAGGAGTGTAAGGGCAAGAAATGATGCACGCTGTAACTTTGTGAAGTGCCTATTTATGCAAACATTTCTCTCCAATAGGGTTTATGTTGTGGTGTAAATGTGGATGTGCCATGGAATGAGTGTTGCCACTCTCCCTTCCTTTGCAGACAATCGAAGGAAAGTGGAACCTCCTCTTGGAGGTCATGATCCTCGAACAGCAGTTCAATTAAGAAGCCTCAGCACCGTCTTGAAGCGCCTCAAAGAAATCATGGAAGGGAAGAGCCAGGTACTTCTGAGGGGTTTGTATGCCGAAGCATCTAGAAACTGAGCTGTGTACTGAGCTATTTGGTCTTCATTTTTTTATGTATCGTGAAGATTTTTTTCAAATGTTTGAAGGATGAGTGAATGAAATCAGAACTCATTGTGTGAGTGCATGGGAAATAATTTAAGCTGATGGCTGCTTTTGACATGTCAGAGGTCTGTAATTGTTCATTTTTTTGAACCTACACTAGATGTTCCCATTTAACAGTACTTCCCATTTCTGTATTACCTTATCTAGTATTACCTGACTATTTTCTTCCTTGAAGGCACTCCTTGGGGAGGAGAAACACATTGCCTATCAGAAAGAGTAACAGGAGTTCTAGGGATGAATCAGATCTGTTTACTGTGGTAATGAATGTTCGGCAGTATTCACTTGAAAGTCTTGTTCTGTTAACCGTTTTGACTCAACTGACAGTGGTCTGGTGGTTGCTATTAATGTGCTGCTTTTGCTTCCCTCTGCTGTTTTGAATGAGGCCTTCAACCGGAGGATCTAGTCAAGAGAAGAAACCACAACTATTTATAAGTCATGATATAAAAAGCTGTGTCTGAGAACACAAGGCACGAACAGGCAAAAGTATGTTTAATTAAATTAAACTGGAAAAAGGCTTTTGTCTTGACAGCTTTTGCTGGTGGACTTTGAGTAAACTCACTGAAGTGCCATTCTGCTTGTAAAAGAAACTTTGCTTTGACAGAGAGTGATATTTTGAGGGGTGAAACTAAAGCTGTTCATTGCAGTTGGCAGGACATCGAGTATGGCCCTCACTTATTTTTCAACTTTTGACAGATTCGGAAGGCCTTGGAAATTTTATCTTCGAGGTGATTGGGAAACTGGTGTTCAAACAGGCAGGATGCAGCTGTAAACTAATGAGTCTAGATCTTTCTCTGGGAGTGGTCTTTCAGTTGTCAGCATACTGACATGTGTACACATGATGATGCCTTGCTGCCCCTGCCTGCAAACACGTCTTGCTTGAGTCACTTCAGGCAAGTTTCTTCTCACTACGGAGTTGGCTTAGATCTAGAGGAGACCACATTACTATTGTAGAAGGCACATGTTACATCCTGAATGTTACTGCTAAGAGTAACGGGTTTCTGTTCTGAATCCTGCCTTGTAGGCTTTTCTTGCTATGAATGTTGGCTTCAAGCTGAGCAAGGCAAAGGACTTACAAGATGTTTCTAGTTTCCTTCCTCTATACTTCTCCCAAAATACAGAGAAATCAGCAATGGCTGAGTTCCTCAACACCCAGCCATAAGTAAATGTGGCAGAAGCAATGTGGTAGAGGGTAGGGGTGCTGGAGGTTATGCATGTGGATAGAATGTGCTATGGCTAGAATAGGCATTCTGCCCACGTGGTAGAACCGGAGACTTTGCTCGTCCTGCAGAGAACCACAGCAAAAACTGCCTGAAGTTTATTATTCATGTTCAAGTTATCTAGACTGTCTTGAACAGTTTTGACCTCTTTCTGTACAAGATCTTTTAGATAAATACATCGTGAAATTGTCATCTTGGTCAGATCAGCTTTCTTTTCTGTGCTTATTCTTGGCTTGTTTTAAGAAAATTTATGCCGTTCTTTTTCTTCCTAAGAAAAATCCCATGTATTCAGTTCCTCTAAGAGGGCTCATTGCCAGAATTGAACTCTAGCAAAGAATGATTCACAGTCAGAGCTGTCACGTGACCATTAGCAGTTGCCTCCATCCATGGTGACTGTAGCTGACGTGCTCAGAATTATAATTGATGGATTTGTCTCACTTTGTTTATAGCTACATCAGCACATGGAGTTTTCACCTCTTTGTTTTCAAGCCTTAAAAATTGAGACCAAACTGTGGCTGCACCCTTGCTGTGTAATCAGTATATGACATTATCTGCTGAATGTGTGTTCTGTAGTTGTCTTCACATAGCAATTAACCTGGAGTTTTGAAGCTACATCAGTCTTAGAGTCAGCTTTTACAACTGTTTACTGAACAGTGAGGAGTTTGGCAATGTAATAAAACTTTATAGTTTTGTCCTTTATCATTTCAGAAGACATCCTAGTGTTAGCTATTGAAATGATCTCGCATTGCAAATTCCTGAAAGCTTAATTAACCTCTGAAAAACTGAACCTCAGCCATACTAAGCTGTGTTGGTTGAGGACCTGCTGTGCAAGGAGCAAATGAAAAGGGAGAGGCAATCGATGCTTTGTTTGTTGCTTCTTGACTGTTACGTAGAGTTCATGGTTTTCGTTTTGTTTTTCATCTTCTGGTTTCCATCCATGTTGGATCAAGAAGGCAAAGGCTTGTTAGATTTAATCTCACCATTAAGAACTGTCTTAGTCTTCTGGCTTGCTATAGAACTGTGAAAAAACTTCTGTGCATGTGGGCGTGTATGTGCATGCACAAACTTGAAAAAGTGACATTATCCTTTAATGTGCACAGCCTACAAAGCAATCATTAATATGAACGTGCTTTTTTTTATTTACAAAAAAGTTTTCTATGTTGCCTTGCTTTGTAGGACAGTGACTTGAAGCAGTACTGGATGCCTGACAGCCAGTGCAAAGAGTGCTATGACTGTAGTGAGAAATTCACCACCTTCCGTCGGAGGCACCACTGTCGACTTTGTGGGCAGATCTTCTGTAGTAGATGCTGCAATCAAGAAATCCCTGGAAAATTCATGGGCTACACAGGTAGGATTTATTCACTGAGAATCTGTGGTATTGCCTTTCAGATTCTGACATCTCCTAGATATGCTGTACAGGACTCTTACAGGCTTAGAAGTAACCTTAAGGGATGACAGGACACAATTCTACCTTTTCTCGTGTGTGTTGTAGGGTTATGCCTTGTCTGCTTATTTGTACCTACACTGTGATGACAAAACAAGTATGGCCACTATGTAATAAGGATATTCACTTTGGAAAGTGGGCCGTGTGCTATTAATGGAGGGCAAGGGAAACTCTTTCAAATGCTAATCACCAAACTCTAGATGTTTCTAGATGAAAGTTCTGACTTCCAGACATCGACTCGTATGTCACATCTTACTAGCTATTGTTGTACCCTGTGCTTTTTCTCTTACTCTCCAAGTGATCATGTGTTAGACATGTTAGGTATAGTTGACTTGGAGTAGTTCCCTTGGTGTATAATGATCTGGGGTTTTGCTCTTTAAGGGAATAGGAGAACTAGACTTTAACATGCAAAGATGTTTCGAAACAGGAAATCCTTCTTTTACTTACCACTGCACACCTGATCCTAAAGGAACAGCGTACTCTTTGTTCCTGTTCACTTAGGCTGTCTGGTTTCTCTATTTGTAGGGGATCTCCGAGCCTGTACTTACTGCCGCAAAATAGCCTTAAGCTATGCACACTCCACAGATAGCAATTCCATTGGAGAAGATTTAAATGCTCTGTCAGATTCTGCTTGTTCAGTGTCAGTGTTGGATCCTGGTGAGCCTCGCACTCCAGTTGGGAGCCGTAAAGCTAGCCGCAACATCTTTCTGGAGGAGGATCTAACCTGGCAAAGGTAAGGTGAAGGGCTTTTTCTTGAGCTCTAGAGTCTTAACTGTGTTTTCAGGCTGTCACATGCTGAGATGATAACTGCTGGTTTCAGAGCATGTAGAATTTAGAACAAGATTCTAATCCTGTGCTTGCTTTTTATATTCTTCTCATCAAATTGAAATATGGAAACTTTTCTAAACTATTTGATATTATGTGATTTCTGTATGTGACGTAGTTTTTGTCAGAAGAAAACCTGGGAATTCAATCTCTTCCCAAAATACTGTATACAGAATAAGGCCATCTTCTCATCATGTGTGACAAAGAAGTGAGAAAAGTATTTAGGAGGGTGCTTCTGTATTTGCCTGTCTGATGCTACTCTAATCTTTGAACGGCTGGAACACAGAAGCATGCCTTCCTACTTCAACTAACTTGAAGTGTCATGTCCTTTAAAAGTCAGGGAGTAGAGTATTCTGGGCAAGTACAGCAACTCAGACAAAGTTGTATTGTGTACATTTTCTTGTTAAGACCATTTATTGTGTTGGTAACATATCTACATCCCAGAGCACAACCAGTACAGTTGTTGTAGGTGGGAGTGTAGTGACTTGTATCTCATAGTTTTGCAAGTAGGAATGAATGTTTTCGGTTTTTGTGTATCTGCTCTCCTTCCTTCTGGACTGAAGGGAAACAGGGCAAAGGTGACTGTGTTAAGCAATTGCAGAAGCTTTTCTGCATCTTGATATGAGCTATTTAGTAGTAGATCATTGTTTGTATTGTAAAGATGATGTGTTGGAGATAGTACTTTGCAGGTAGAGGCATTGCCCCTGAATAGCAAGTAATAAAAGGGGAAGAAATCTGTATGAAAGGGATATAGGGAAAGAGGGCAGGTTGATGTAAGAGGTGGGGGATGAGCAGAACATGAGCCTGTGGGTAGAATTCATAAGTGCTGTCCCTCTGATTTCATTGGCCTACAGATGGGGAAGGATTTCGCTATTATCTCATCGATTTAATTATAGTGGATCTGAAGGTAACATCATGATGAACTGTACTTTAATTGGAACTGTTCTGATGTTACTGCATGTGCCAGGTCTCTCAAACATCTGTAACACACCCCTTTCTCCTACAGTTTGATTCACCCAGACTCTTCAACTACAACACTGTCTGCGCGCCTTGGGTCTGTCCAGGAGGATGCAGGGAAGTCTCCAGCTAGGAATAGGTAAACTCATCATATCTGCGTATTTCCTGTTCTGGATGCACTCATCACGTGCTCTTCACAGTAAAGCCTATATTTTGTATTTTTTTTTTTTCTACTGAGTATGTTATTTCATGTCTAAAATGAGACTCTTTGGGCTAAAAGACCACTTAGGTACATGTTCCTGCTAATAAATGTGCTACTTTGAGGAACCTGTAGTTTGCTACTGAGTAATTCAAATGGAGGTGGTGGCAAGGAGGAAATAAAAGGAGGGAAATGGCTAAGAAAGGGAGAGTTCCAAGGCAGCTGAACAAAAGGGGGTAGCAAAGAGACATGGTACTGGGAGGCAAAGTCTGAGGACAAGAAGGGGTAGAGATGTGTTTTTTTCCCCTTTTGCTTTTGTTTTGTATTGTTTCCCACCCCTCAGTCCCTCTGCTGATGCACTAAATATAATCTTGTTAAAGTTACCTGGTTTTCTTAGGCCAGAGTCTCATTGTAGATCTTTATGCAGCACAATGCTGGAATGAATTTGAAATGTTTATGAGAGCTTTGGTATAACTTGTGAATGCTTGAGCGTAATCCCATTAAATAGTCTGGTATGAGAAGACCAAGTAATTTCTACTTCACAGTGCTTCTGCTGTGTTTCTAGTTAAATATTTTCATTGTGGTTAAATTGGGGAAATAAAGATGAGGGAAAGATATGAAGAGCAGAGCAAAGATGATCCAAATTTCAGTATTGGAGCCAAGAGATGTTCATCAACTTGTTTACATTGGTGTTCCGTGAATACAGAATGTGGAGTGGTTTGGAGGGTTCTGGCAGGGACAGCAAGGACTTGGGAACTCAGCTGAGAAGGATGCTGGGTGTGCCTTTCAGGGGATGGACTACTTCATGTCTTCTGTGTGATGGGGACAGTTGAGAGGAAGCAAACACTGACTGTACTGCTGAGGGGTGAAGATCTCACCTAGGGGGAATAAAATTTGGTGAATAAGCTAGTACCAGGTGTCAGTTCTGGGCAAACATGGCAAGGAGTCCAGAGTTAAAAGTTGAGTGGTAAATATCTGCAGTGATGTCAAGAGACCTTGAGGATGTTGTTCTGCTTCCTGTGTGAGTTGACATTGCCTACTTAAAAAGTTTTTGGTGTTTGTTCACACATGTAGTGAGAGGAGGATTCTAAGCTGGTTCTGACAGGCCCAAACTGCTAGTTCAAGTTAACTCTCTCTGCCTCTTTGTGAACTCACTGTGGTATTTAGCCCTCTGGGCTCACATTTGAGGAGTAATGATCAGATATAGCTCATTTCTGCCAAAACTGAGCATGTAGAAACAAATTTGTGAGCTTTTTATTTAAAAAGTGTTTCTGTTTGCAACTGTATTCACAGGATGTAATCTCAGGGCTAAGCAGTACTAGCTTTTAGACCTCCTCAAAGCAGTTTTTGGTATTTGTTTGAGGCAAGATTGACCATACTTCTTTCTAGATGACAGATACCAAAGAAGGTGCAGGCTGGGTGCATCTAGATGCAATTGACAGAAGTTACGTTCTGTTATCGGTCTGCTCTGTGGATGAGAGATATGTGATACTGTTTCTCAAATTAATGGCGGGAGGAAGTATGTCAGTTAAACGTTGCAGAGGATTAAAACTTTTCTGCAGGTTCTTTTAAAGGATAGGGGTTTTCATTGCAACATCTCCCTGTGTTTTTAGACTAGCCAAATACATTTGAGTTCTGGATATCATTGGTGATGATAAGAACAGAGATATGAAATGTAGTGTGACTATTCTAGCTCTTGCTTAATATCCTTTTACATAAATTAAAAATCCCTGCTGCTTACTAATAGGTAGCACAGTTAAGGCAGCTCTTGTGAAACAACGTAGTTGTGGGCTTCAATGTCAATCTCATATTCCACATAAGAATGCTTTCTGTAAAGCTGCATTACTCTGCCTGGCTGATTTATCAGTTCTAATCCTTTTCAACTTACAGCGTCTGAACGGTAGAAGACTGTTAGAGTTCTAACTTGCTTTGAATGCCTAGGACAGAAAATGCTTGCTACCATGCCTTAGTGTTATACAGATACAGTGCCAAGATACTTTCTTTTTGATTCTGCATAAATGACTAAAATGGACTCCTGCTCAAGAAAAAGAGCAGGAAAAAGTAGTGATTTTGTGCTTTTAGTACCTTCAATTCCTACTTCCTTGCAGTCATTCAACTTTAGTTTTTTGCACTTAGGATTAGCCACATCATCCTCTTGAGAAAAGTGTGAATAGAGCTTGCTAGTTAGCTATCTGAGTTTCATTCCAAAGAGTAAAAACTGGCAACAGTTCTCACCATTGAGGCTGCTGCAAGCCTCTTGGATCAGTGCAGCATTGAAATTCTGATCTTCCCTGTTGTTGTGTGCAGAAACATTGTCTTTGTGCACTCCTTACAACACTGTTAGCATTACTAGCTTATACTGCAGATATGCAGCTGCTATGAAATGAGGAGTTTGTACTCTTTATTCAGAGGCTTAATCTAGCTATGGGGTATTGGAGCAGAATTATTTGGAAAATGTATTTGCATTTGTAGCTTTGCAATGATCATTGCAAAATAGTATGTTTGTATTGGAGTACCTAGCCTGGATTTCCCAATGGCTGAGAATCAGGTGAATGCTCTGTATCACAGTACAAGGGAAAATGGCCAACTAGAGAGACCTCCAAGTCCAGCAGACAGATTAACTTTTAAAATTCTTTCCACTGCAAACTGGACATCACCAGTGGAAATGTATGTATTTCAGAGATGTGAGGAGGAGAAATTTTGAATGGTTCAAGGGTAGGGAGAATCTCAGTGCCTTGGAACAAGGATCCTGGTATGAACTGCCCTTGCCAGCATCTGCCTTGCCTTCAAAGTGCTGGACCTCCTAATTATCAGGCATGTCATGCCTTTCCTACTCTATTCAAATGCAGGCATATAAGAATTGCTGTGTCTGAACTTAGTTCTAACTGCTTTCTACAAAGAGCTTTACAAAAGTTTTCGTTTCACTCCAATGTTCCACCCCAATACACTTACTTCCTGGGCATCCTTTCTTCTCCTTAGACTGGGGGTGAAAAAGGGGGGCTTTAGTCAGTAAGTCTGTATCGAGGAGTATGAACAGCATCAAAGACTTAAGTTCTTCCTTAGTGTGCCACAAGATCACTGTCTGCTCTGCTGAAGCACTACACAATGAATGCTTACAATTCCATCCTTCTCTCCTGCACTCCAGATCAGCCAGCATCACTAACCTGTCGCTGGATCGGTCGGGTTCACCGATGGTGCCTTCCTATGAGACATCCGTCAGCCCCCAGGCCAGTCGCACACATATGAAGGCAGAGACCAGCGAGGATGAGCGTAAAATCCTTCTGGTACCTTTCAGGCTTCTATTTGGCTTGCTCTGTGAAAGCAATGAAGTTTGGCTTCCTTGTGTCATGCAGTGGGAGTATCTTGCTGCCTTTCAAGGATCTTACTTGAGTATTCTTGCCTAGATTGCTACTCCAGGTGGTGCAGGGATGGAGAATATTGACGCTGCTTTGGGCTCTTCTGTCTTCCTGAAGTCATATGTGCTATTTGCATAAATATGTGTAGATTTTTAGTCTCAGGAAATTTGTTACGCTGTGGAGTTAGTGTATGGTAGATCTGTGTGTGTTATACTTGCCACAGTTGCATTTGGAACCAAGTGATCTGATTCTGTCGTTTTCCAAGCTCAGGTTTTTCCCTTCTTAGGCTACTTAAAGGGGAACTCCAAACGGCTATTTCAAAATGTTTCTCTGATGAATAAGTTAAAGCTGCTGCAGCTTATTGGACCAGAACGTAATTTGACCCCCTCCCCTTGTTTGCAGAATAAATGTTAATATTTTTTGAAAGATTGTGACGTACTTTTTCAAGGAAAAATCAATGTGCAACTGAATGTTCTAAGTAGTCCTGTTATCCTCTTCTTGCTGACTGAAGTGTTGTAGGTAGCAGTTACTGTGCAACGTTAAGTAGAGAATGGTGTTTCTTTTTGTGGTGGAGAGACAGGTTTCCAAGAGCTGGGGCAAAGCCAATTGGAAAAAAGGGGAATGCTTTTCACATTCAAAGATGGAAGATTACTTTTGATTGCCATATGTAAAATCAGGGACATTACCTTTTATATTGTCAGGTATTTGCCTGATGTCAGCAGAGTGCAAGTAAATCGAAATACTCTAGTTCCTGCTTGGTTGAACAGCTCTGTAAATGGACAATCATGTGAGAGAGAAGCATTTTTAAGGCATGTCTTTACACCTCCCTACTCCATGCACGTTAGTGCAGAAACAGTCAAATCTAAAACACTATGAATGCAAATTGGAGAAGGGTAATCAAGTCCCAGTGCGCTTCAGCTTCATGTTTAATTTTTTGGTCTGTCTTCTTCTTTGAGGAAGAAGGGGCTTGCTAGTGTAACTTCTGTTCGTGTAAGTACAGAAGATGCAGTGTTACTGTAAGTTCTGCTGGGAATTCCCACTGTTTGTTTCTTGATTTTTAGTATGTGAAGCTGCCTGTATCAGAAGGTAATTGAAAAGTTCACGTACTGCATTTAGAAGACTCATGAGCTTTGCTTATGAAACAGAGTAGGGGAAGATATACATACATGGAGCAAACACATACTTCTCTGAATTAGAGGTAAAAATCCTTGAGTTGAAAAAGTTTATTGTGTTTTGCCGGTTTGTTCAGTTTCCTGAACTCACCATGTGAGTTAAAGTAAAAATGTAAGGCAGATTAACTGTTGAATTGCCATTTGCATCAAATCTTATGATTCTATGGTGTGTTCTATAGCTAACCTATTTGACATTATACCTGGTGTGGCAGTGGAGCTGCTGACGTTGGTGCTAGGATAAAGCCCAGGGCAGACAGTGCTGAAGGTAATAGCAGAAAGGCAGCCCAGTAACGGAAGCAGAATAAAACTCTTAGATCTCAGAGCATCTGTTGGAAAGTGGAATGAAGTGGATCTGGCAGTTAAATGGAAAGCTGAAATTGGTTAAAAGTTGCATTAAAGCACTTCTGTTGTTGTTGTACAAAGTGGAACGAGTGAAACAAGATCACAGCATAGTCAGAACTGTTCCAAGAGGTGGGAAGAAAATACTTAGAGCTTCCAAGAGGGTTAACTAAGTTGGGCAGGGTACACCACTTTTTTTGTTTAGTGGCTGAAGCTAGCAACGTCTAAAATATATTTATATTTATATAAAATATTAATATATATATATATATTCTATACTAGACAGTACAGAAGAATCTTCAGTAAGGAAGGATTGTCAGAACTTGAACATGGCAGCGTGTATTGCAGTGTTGAGTACTTGCTTTATTTGGGCTGGCAAATGAACTTGCGTGCTTCATAAAACCTGAGATGGGCAAAGGATGTGTAGGAATAAAATCCATTTGCAAAGGATGAATTTTCCTTGATCTTATACACGGCACCTGAGTTTTAGACTAAGGTGCAAGAGAGCAGTAGTGAGGGCATAAGTATCTTGCGGGTGGTAGAAAAGCTTGCTCCAATAAAACCCTAAGCCACTTTACTCTGAATGTAATTGCCTCATTTCTTCTTTGTTCCCGACCTTATATAAAGGAGGGTTGTAAGGAGCTGATCCCATGTTTGTCTGCTGTTTGTTTTGCACGTTCATGTAAGTTAAGCAGAATGGCTTAGAGTTTTGTGCCTGTTTGTAGAGGGTATTTGAGAGTCTGATTTGAGGACCCAGACTGATGCTCTTGAAACCAGTGCTGAGGTCCGACTACTAAATAACTTGTGTATCTCCCTGTCCAGGACTCAGTCCAGCTGAAAGATCTATGGAAGAAAATCTGCCATCACAATAGTGGGATGGAGTTCCAAGACCATCGCTACTGGCTGCGGACACATCCCAACTGTATTGTGGGAAAAGAGCTGGTGAACTGGCTCATCAGAAATGGGCACATAACAACAAGGTAAGGTAACCCTGATGCTTTAGGAAGATAGGTGTCTTCTGACTCTGTGGCAGAAGGTTGTGAGTTTTAGCTAACGTAGGGTAACTTTGATTCCAGAGAGAGACCGCTTTGCAAGAAAGCAAGAAAGAGGGATATCAGAATGTTGTTTCTTTGCTGCCTGCGAGTATGATTCTGATTACCCGTGGTCTCCCAGAAAAGGGCACGGGGGCAGGCTGGCTCAGGAGCTGGCGTGGGAGGCAGTGTATGGGACAGCTGTCACTCAATAGGGCAGAGAACAGTGCTGTGTGCTCCATTTTGGTAAACAGAATGCAATTTGCAGGGTGACCAAGCTACATGTGTTTTGGATATCTGCTTGCAAAGGTTCCTGCTTTGTAACATAGACATGTGTTCTCCCAGCTTCACAAAGGAGTTTTTGGCCACACAAAGCATTTCCTTGTTGATAAGAGGGGATAAAAAATTCATTTCAATCTTTACAAGCCTAGAAGAAAGCAGACTGCTGAGTTCACTGGTATTCCAAAGGGTGAGTCTGCCCTTGGGGTCAGAGATCACTATTAGTGTTTGATAGCTAAATTTTTGGTGGAACTGGTTGACTCTTAACACTGTAAATAAGTATAAAGAATCAGAGGTATTTCACTATGCAGTAGGGAGATAAAACTAAGATTGCTTTCATATTTACAGAGTCAGTGTCCTTACTTAGCAGGGATGTTCAATATGTGCAACTCAAGCTAAAGATAGTGGAGGAGTACAAACAGTATATTTTGTCTGTTGGACATCTCAGTTTTAGAGCTCTGGGAGTCTCTTCATCTAACTCCATGCTTGAATCATTACACTCTGCCCTCCGCAATATTTCAGCAAGCATCTAGTTAAGTATAGCAGTGGAATACAGAGGTGTAAAAAGTCATAGCAAATGACATTCTCCACTTGTACTATGTTTGTACCATAAATCATGTGTTTACAAGCAGCAAACTGTCTCTGTTCTCATCCTTCCAGGGTTCAAGCCATTGCAATTGGGCAAGCACTAGTTGATGGGCGCTGGCTAGATTGTGTCAGTCATCATGATCAGCTCTTCAGAGATGAGTATGCCCTATACCGACCGCTACAGGTAAAGGGGTGAATCTGACTTGAAGGAGAAGGGGCGTAGGAGTGTCATGATTCTTACTGCTTTTGGCCACTCACTAGAGTATTTTAAAATTATTACCTCTGCAGCCACTGTGTGTTCTCCAAATAAGCTCTCCTGCATAGAGAACTGGAGTCTACACCTTTTTCCTTAGTGGCCAAAAGCCTGAGGAAGCTGCGTTTGCACAGAAAGCATTGGAGCTTTGCCTTGTGGAGAATGAATTGCTGCACTTAGTGCTGTCTACAGAAAAGGAAAGGAATCTCCAGTTTAGGCCAATACCTCTCATGGTGGGCATCTTCCAGAGGCCTTATAATGCCACAGTCAGTGCTTTTGGCAACTGTGCTGTATATAATGTACATAGCGTAGAATCTGTTATGCAATTACTGGTACTGAGCTTTAGACATTTCCAAAGTATGAGTATTTTGGATATACTATGTTTGAACATAAGATAACCTTCTGATCTCTAGTGATGGAAGCAGTAAGGAATTTAGTACCATAACCATGTGATGCAAGACTAGGAGGGAGTCTCTGTCCAGCTTTCCACGTAGGGCTGGCTAGTGGAGAGAAAGTCAGGAAACCACTGACCACAGATGCTATTCTACCATATTTCATTGCAATTAAACTTGCACTTAGTTATGAGTCTTTCATGTTCTTCAGTTTCTCACAAGGGAGAATGGCTCAGCTGTCCCATGAACATCAACTAGAAAGTTTACAGCCATTAGCTTCATGTTTTTATTATGTGTTTCAGCTGTTGGCCACAGTATTTCAGTTTGCTAGTAAAGCGTACCCTTAACTAGCAAACACTTGTGGATCTGTGTTTGTAACTATTTGCGAGGAGGTCATGTTATTCTCCCAGCTTAAACAAGAGTTTTCAGGAGAAACTGTTGGTAACTCAGTTGCTTGTTGCACTTGCTGTAACCAAAGGAGTGATAGTGAGAATTTGCACTTGGGGTGAATGAAGACATCAGAATGGCTAACTGTAATTGCTTAGATTCAATCTGGGTTACTTGGCACTATAGCCAGGCTTTGTTTTGACACAGTAGCTCCAGACAGAGCCTGATTTGTGAGTGAAGCTTAGAGTTGCTCTGTTTGGTCAGCCATGGAATTGCTCCAGTGGTTTAGACTTAGTCTGCATCAAAAGCTGCCTGAATCTGAGCACAAGATATGGCCTACTTCTGTTGGAGATAACAAGTGTTTAAAACTGCTTCCCTGGGTATGGTTACAGAAAATGTGCAGCAGAATGAACTTGTCCTTTAGTGTCACTTAGCCACAACTTGTATGGAAGTGTGGAGAAAGCAGAAACTAAGCACTATGAGAAGTGAAAAGAAGTGCTTGTTTCTTGTTCCAGACAGTTCCTATTTTGTGCTGGGGTTTTTATGACTAATTCGTCTCAGGCCATTGAGAGTATTCTCTGAATTTTAAAATGTCTGATTTGTGTTTGTGTAAGTGTGCTGAATTCAGAGCTGCATTTTAACACCCTTTTTTCCTTGCCTACTAGAGCACAGAGTTTTCAGAAACCCCCTCTCCAGACAGTGACTCCGTGAACTCTGTAGAGGGGCACTCAGAGCCATCCTGGTTCAAAGACATCAAATTTGATGACAGTGACACGGAGCAGATTGCTGATGAAGGAGAAGATAACTTGGCCAGTGAGTTTCAGCTAAGTCCTGTTCTCAATCTGTCTTCTTTCCTGTTATCTCTAGTCCTTCAAGACATAGTAGTTGAACCACGTCTTGCTTTACTTGTGCTATGTGTGCATGGGGCTGTAAGGATATAAACAAACGATACCTAGCTAGTCTTCCTGTGTCTTCTGATGGTACAGCGTTTTGTTTTTACTGGAACTGATAAAGCTTCATACTTGTAGTGGACGAAAAGCATGTACATTGCCTTCTCTTTCTCAGGCAGACATCTACTTGACTTTGGTTCTATAGTAATGCACTAAAGAATGCTGACTCAATATGTCAGCATGCACAGATCAAGATAACTGTGAAAATACTGTTTTCCTGTAGTATTTCACACTGGTCTTTATGTATTAAAGACAATTTTTCTCCTCTCCGATACCCTCATGATACCCGTTTGAACCCTTGTCCTCCCTATATCTTCCCCCTTACCAACAATAAAAGACTCCGCCAGCCCTAGCAAGCGCACTTCAGTCAGCAGCTTCCAGTCCACAATGGACAGTGATTCAGCCGCCTCCATCAGCCTGAACGTGGAGATGGACAACGTGAACTTCCATATCAAGAAGCACTCCAAGTACCCACATGTGCCCCCTCACCCTGCCGACCAAAAAGGTACGAGGTAGTCACCAGCTGGAGTTGCACATGATGGAGAGCTGGGTCCTAATAACACTGACCTGTTTGGACGCTACTTGAGTAGCTGTCTTACAGAGGGGGACGTGCGATATCTAGCTGACACTCACTTGCAGTTTTGATATGCTTGACTCTGAAGAGGCTCAGTAGTCCCGCTGAACCAACTTCTCTGCAGCGTGTGTAACTTCCTCTGTGACTTTCTCTTTTCAGTTGAAACGAGGTGTCCTGCTGTTTGCACATAGTAGAGCATACCTACACATACAGTTTTTGCCTAACTGGGGTGAAAAAGTAGTCCCATGAATAAAGTAGTTTAATACTCATCTTTCCCAGTTTGAGGTGAAACTGAAAAAAAAAAAAAAGCAAGCAGATGAACGATGAACAAAATTAACTTGATGAGCTTTCTGCTGGCTTCTAATCCTACCTTAAGTTTATGTTTGACAGGAAAATAATCATGCTGATGCGTGGTATGGCCAAATTTAATCAATGTATGTTACAGATAATTGGGACTTGTGAATTCATCCTTTCTTGAGGTTTTAACAGAGCTCTTCTATTGATGTGGCTCAGCATACAAGATTTACATGTATTCTTACATGTGAATTGCATTCTCTGAAACTGAAGTGATAGCTAAGGAGAGGGGAGGAAGAGGACTGGCCACTGCTGATTTCCAAAGTGTGTTAGATAATGGAGGGAGAGTGAGGCAAATTAGAGGGAGCATTTGTCGTTCATTACCTACTGTAACTGTTATTTGCTGAAAACAGATTCAGAAACAGATCTGTGTGCTTTCTTCTCCTCACCTCAAAGAGGAGTAGAACAAGTTTGAAATTCAAGCTTGACTGTGGTTTATAGTAGGGAAGATTGTCAGCACTACTGACACCAATTTGTTAATGATTCCTTTTGTCTTGTTTCCAGCTCATGCCCTAATCAAGTGAAAAGTTTGTGCATCTGCAAGGGGAGGAGAGCTGTAGAGAGGGAGAAATGCATCAAAGAATTCTTAATTGGAGGGGAGGGTTTATTAAAGAGAGCTTGAACCAGGCCCAGGTGTGTTGCAACATCCTATGAGTTTACAGCTGTAGCAAGTTTATCTTTATTAATGTGTGCTGGTATTAAAGCAGGCTGTAGTCAGCTTAGGTATGGGATAGTGTAAGAAGACCTGTAGAGTGATAATCCTGGTTTCCAGTGCATCTCAGTTCTCATATGTAAAAACCTTTGTATGATGAAGGGAGAATGTAAGAGAGCCTGCTTCTCCCTGGTTTTTATTAACCAGAAGTGAAGCTCTTGTGAGAAAGGTTCTAATGATGGAGTGCTCAAGGAAGATCATCAGAGAAGGCAAGTAGTGAGGAAAGTGAAAAGAGAGAGAATTCTGCTTTTAAATTATATGTAATGACAGTACAGTGATATCTTGGGATCTCTGCTGAGTGCTATTTGTTAGTTGTTCCTGAAATGTGTGGTCTCTTAACCAGGTTATTCTCCTAGGAGTATAGTTCATAGCAGAATCCTTGGAACAATCTCTTTTTAAGAGGGATACGTACCTCACTAATATCAGTAAAATGTCCAGAACTGAGATAAGGTTGAGGTTTGAGTCATTAAAACACGTGGTGGAGAAGTAAATATTTTCTTGCATTTTTTGAAAAGATCTGTTTCCTCTGTAGATACAGAAGACTTACTCCACATCTTTTAGTGTCTTATAATAGTGTCTGCATCATCAGAATCTTTACAGGGAAGATCTAACCAGGGTGCAACAAGTTAAAATGTCCACTGACATCCCGAGTAGCAAGATAAATTTCCTGGCAATAGGGAAACTGAAATTTCCTGGGTACTTAAATGTTTTGTTACAGAAGGACTTCAAAAATTGTATGTCACAAAACTGCAGTGCCCGGGGCTGTGCAATGTATGACTTCTGAAACTTTGTTCCAGAATGCATTACAGTATGAGCACAAGCAAAGACTTTCACCCTATGTTCTGATTTATCCTGGCCGTTTTCTGCAAAAGAAGCCTTCCAGGGTATTCCTGATTATCAGAGTGACACTGAAGCTTATTTTAATAGAGGGCTGTTTTGAAGGCAATTCCTCCTATTTTATTACATTAGCCCACAGTGTCAGAGATGGATGTTGGTGGTATGACAGTAAAGGTTGAATCTTCCCACCAATATTCCATTACCTTTTGTTGCCGTGTGACGGATGGCAGCAGAGGGGCAGTCTGACAAAATGGCGTCTGACATGGAAGTGTGTATGAAGCAAAGATCTGTCATTGAATTCTTCTGTGGTGGGGAAAAGAATGGCACACGCTGAGATTTATCAAAGCTTGTTGAACGTTTGTGGAGATCAAACAGTGGACGTGAGCACAGAGAGGTGGTGGGTGGTGTGTTTCAGTAATGGTCACTGCGATTTGAAAAACAAGTCATATTCCAGATGGCCGTGCAGATTTTTGAGTGTGGTATGCAGGATTTTGTTCATCACTGGTGAGAATGCTCAGCTACTGGTGAGTATGTTGGGGAAAAAAAAAGTGTTTTGTAGCTGAGAAGTTGCCCTATCAAATAGTGTTATTGTGCTCTTGGTAGCTGCTGTAGTTTCCATGTAAATAAATAGGAGGCATTACTTTCAGAGTGACCTATGTAACAGAGCACTGTAGCTATTTCATGGCATTGGGTTTGTAGGTGTTAGAGATCAGTAAGTTCCCTGTGCTAGGCAAATGTGTTGGGCTTGATTTCATCTGAGTTGTCTTGCGCTTAGGCCAGGTGACTAGGCAGTGACTTAATTTTCTTTAGAAAGAAAAAGAGGAAACAGCTGAAGATGATACCCACATCTTGGGGTTATTCACTTGATTTCCTCACAGCTGTGTAAATTGGAGTCCTTGGGGTCAGACTGAGGGGACAGCATCATTGCTAGAAGTGCAGGTTCGACCTTGATCTAAGTGATTAGCAGCTTTTTTCAAATGATTAAGAGAAATGCAATTTCCACTGGTTGTGGAGGTCAGCTGCTTTGAAGCAATGGCCTGTGATGTGCTGGTTGTGTTGTGTAACATCAGTTTGTATATGATCTGGGCCTAGTGGCAGAACTTCTTATGATATGGAAGGCTGACTAATGTCCAGTGTGCTCCCATGAAATTCTAGTGACTCTAAGTTAGCTGGCATGAAATATCTTAAAAATGAGTGTAAGTGACTCACTTGTACTATCATCTACTCACAGATAATGGTACTTTCTGGCATGAATCAAAATGGGAAACAAAGCAATATTGCTTTCTGCATATAGATTGGATGGAGAGATTAAATGACTTCATTTATTTTAAACATGGCTTTTAATTGCTGTGCTTAAAAAGATATAATCATCAGTATAGAAAGCTTTTCTAAATGCCCTCAAAGCCAGACATCCTGGGAGGGCAGGCATTTTGGGTAGTTTTAGGTACCAGCATTTAGTTAGGAGGAGGGAAGAGAATCTTGTGTAGTGGCACAGCTCCTTATTGCTGTTGTTTGCCAAGGCTCAGAGTCCTGCTGCCAGAGCCCTTTTGGATATGTACCACAGTTTTTAGTGGCTATCCCTGGATCTATGTGTGCTTTGTGTATCTAAAAGAAAAAAACTGTGAGTTATGGCTGGTCTGTTCAAACTTTTAAACATCTTGTAGATTTATCTGCTAACATATCTACTGCTGGTTTCCAGTGGAGACCTGTGAATTTGTGTACATTGTGGTATTTGCTTCCAATAATGCTCTTGAATATTACACTTCTGCATTTATATATTGTGTGGTGGTTTGTTTCTTTTTTGTGTTTGAGGGGAGAATGTAGGATAGTTTATTGACAGCTAACTGCTTGCAGATAGGGCTACGAAATATGCAACAGGATTCTCTGGGTTTTCTTGTCTCATCCCATCTCTGCAAGAAATGTCTATTAGCCACTCTCAGGGGCTCAAACTTGCATCTGTGAGTGTGACATCTCTCTGGCCTAGGAAGAAGTGTGGTTTTCTTACTTTGTCAGAATCTTCCATTGGGACGGAAATAGACGGAAGCAAAGTTGCAGGAGGTGAAACTCTATTGATGAGAAGTGTTCCCTATTTGAAGGTGTCACCTGCTTCTTCAGCTAGAGCAAAACCAAGGTTAATTTCAGCCAAATTTCTTGGCTGTGCCAGTCAGGGTTATATGTCAGATCTAATTTCAGTGCGTTCATGTCAAGAGCTTCTGACCCGAGGCTGCTGTAAGGTTGAAAAGGACTGAGGTGTTGTTATGTGTGTACATGTGTAGGGATAGTCTGATGTGACCTGCTCTAGCTAGTGGGAGCTATGGGTGAATGCTGAAGGCGAGCCAACTTAGGTCAAGCACCAGGTCACTTGTAACACTAAATGTTCATCTAAGCGAGAGGTGAAAGGAGTCTGCAAACAACTATTGAGCTGCCAGGGATACTTGCCCCTTCTTCTGCCATGTACATTTGGTACACTGATCATCTGTTGAGTATCTGATTTCAAACTGGGTAACTGCAGACAAGTTGAGATGTTTGAAATACTGGTGTGTAAGGGGTCTCCTGAGTGCTGCTGTTCAGAGGCTTGTGATTGCTTATGTCCTGTCTACTTCCTGTTGCTTTCCGTTGGTGTCTGAAGCCTTGCTTTGCATTATTTGTGGTGGCAAATCTGGACCATTCTCAGGAAAGATGATAAAGGGTTGGTTTTGGTCTTGGGATCATCACAGTGTGCAAGAAATTTGGCTACTGCTTGTTTTCCCATTGAAATCCCTTTTTGTAGAAACAAGTAAAGTAAGTAAATGTACAGTAGGCCTCTGGAGAAAACAAGGTTTGTGTAGCTACAGAGCCTGCTTGAAATATCATTGGAATTTTTTTTTGTTGATCCAGTAAGGTAAAGAGGTGTAGCAGATAGAGCTTTGTCCTGTTTCCCAAATGCAAATGCTGATGTGTAACTCTCACTTTCCTCAGATACTGGAAGTGTACCTTTTTGTGCATGGATTCTTCAAAACACTTCAAACTATTTTAGGCTTCAGACTTCTCTCTCTCAAAAGGCAGGCTGCTTTTTGTTCCCTTCACTGTGTAAGAGAAATCTTATGGCTGATCTCTCATCGAGTCTGAGAAGACCAAAAAATTTCATTGGAGTCTGTGATCAAAATGCCTCCTGGAACTGTATTTTTAGATGAGAATGTGGAGGTCATTCCCATGGTGTTTTTGCAGCTTGCCACAAATATATTCAGATTATTATTATTATTTTTATTTTTTAAAGTGTCAATAGGAAGAGCAGACTCTTAAATGTCACTTCAGTCTGTGCTCATTTTTACTTTGTTTCCATGGTAATACAGTAATAAATAGTGTTTTCTTGTCTTCCTAAAACTTTCTGATAGAACGAGAACGAGAGGATATTCTTGTCTTGACCACTCATCAAGCTGTTGCTAAATTAGTGACTAAATGCTTGGATGAGTAATGCTGCTGCTTCTGGTGTGGGTGTGTACAACATAATTATATGGGCACACCAGTGTAACCTGTCATTTGTCTCCGCCTATCTCCCTCTTCTCTCTTCTTTCAGAGTACTTGAATCCTGACAACGGAGGGCAGCAGATGTTCTCTATAAGTGATGCTTTTATTAAAGGTAAGAGGAAAAAATTCAAATGTTGCTGTAGTGGACTGTAATACAATGACAATTCTTTAATGCTCCTTCAATAGAGCGTCGACACTTAACAAACTGAAGTTACTTTGGGCAGGACTGGCATATAGACTGTATTCTGTCCTTTTTTAAGCTTTTTCAAGCTCAAATTCCTTCTCGAATTTCTTCCTTCAAAATAACTCAATCTTTTATTTTTTTTTAAAGTAAGTCTCAGTGACAGGTTCTATCGCTTTTTGTTCATAATTTACCCACCCACAAACTTGTATAACAGATGCCAGTTCTGACTTTCTTTGCAAGCAAGTGGAGATGTAATGTAATGAATTCCACTCCTACGGAGTAGTTCAGAGCTTCATCTCTTAAAACTTTCCGGGTTCCCTGTCAGCAGCATTACTACTTCTGAAATGAAAGACCATCAGCCACAGTTCTGAGTTTTAAAACCGTGCCTTCCAGTTTTGTGATCAGCTCTACTCGTGGGATTTTTTTCCATTTGATGCTGTTGGTTGTAGTGAGCTCAGAGGAGAAGAGGAAATAACTGAGGAAATCCCAGTGTCTGCGCATCCAGAAAAATAAAGTGTTTGGCTGAAATCATGCTTAGCTTTTAACTAAACTTCTGCAGGAGAGGGGGGAAGGGAAAAACCCTGCTTAACTTCTCCTGTTCTATGCAGATAATTTTGTGTGCTGAGTGTCCGGAAGAAATAAATTGCTGTTTTTAAAGTGTCTTTTTCAGTCGTCCTCTTCAGGTTATTGTATAAAGATTTTGCATTCAGATAATGCAATTGTTTTTAGCTTGAAATCTGAGGGATTGCATGCTTGCCAATGAGAAGTTATACACTACTAGCATGAATGATTTACAATATAGTTAGCCATTATACAAAATTGAGGAAGTTCTAACTTGGAATATTGTAATACCTGTGTGGAAAGTAGCTTCATAACTCTTTGAAAGAACAGAAAAATGTAAAGAAATAGCCCATAATCTTAGTAATACAAAACAAATAGAGAGCAGTTTTACAGATATGCTACATAATGCGGTGATTGAAAGTGGCAGTTGCTCCCTTCAAGCAGGAGCTATTTTGTACAGCTGAAACTTGTTTGCTGTTTCCAAAACCAGTAATGACTACAGTTTTTACTGACATCTAGAGGTTTTAAAACTGTGTCCAGTGGATACAGCTTTACTTATCCTATTTAACATAGTAGAGAGATACCTGTGTATGTGATGGTTAGGAGAAAAGGGATGAAAAGATGTGCTGAGACTTGTGAAAAATCTTGTGCCCCTTTCTTTATGGGAAAACCTTAAACATGTGAGAGAAAATAGTTAAATACTATGACATAGGTTGGATGAACCAGCTTGCTAGCAGCTCACTCTGCACCTGACTAACAAAGCGGTGGTGTTTGAGGTCTGACTACAAGTCACATCAGGATTTATTGGTAGCATAGTATTTTAAAATGTTTGGGAGACATGCTTAACAAGGCCTGTACCAAGATATTTTTGGAACTTGTGCTGCAGCCTGAATGGTGTAACTTGATCTTTCTAGGGCAGGTAACTTTGTATATGTGTCTTCAAAGTAGCAGCTATCTGCAGATCGAATTATTGTACCTTTAATCAATATTCTAAATTGAAAAGGCCTGTGAATATGTAAGGTATTTAGAGTTTACTGCTTATTTATAAGCAAAACTGTGATGTAACTATGTTTTTTCTCCTCTCTTGCCACAATTTTAATTCCAGGAGAGCAAACTTCCTACTCTGTACTGTCAGTATGAGAATGTCAATAACTCACTTTTCCTTTGCACGCTTATTACTGTTACATTTAGTACTCTTTATAGCATCATGTTACCGTGACTTCTAGCTCGAACTCAGGCTTTCAAGAAGCTTACACTTATGCCCTAGTAAATTCTTTCCTTTTCGATGTAGTCTTTCAGCTGTGACCTTATTAACAAGGTTGGCTTGTTTCTTGCAGAATCATTATTCAACAGGAGGGTGGAGGAGAAGTCCAAAGAACTCTTTTTCACACCGCTAGGCTGGCACCACAGTAATCTGGATCTGCTGAGAGAAGAGAATGGGGAGAAACAAGCCATGGAAAGGCTGCTGTAAGAAAAACAACAAAAAAAGAATTTTCGTATCTTGAGTAACAATTCTGGAAGCCCTCTTGTTTTTAGTGGGGCTCAATCTTCTGTGGACATTTTTTCTCTTTTCTATGGTTTTATGTAGGTTGCTCCCAAAGTAATGCCTCCTATTTATTTCTGTGGGAACCACAATGGATACAAACAGAACAAAAATGTTATCTGATGGAGCAAATTCTCAGCTACAAAACACCATTTTTCGACATAGTCACCATCACTGGCCGATTAACGTAGACTGAGATGCTCTTCATTTTGTGGTGTGACAACTGTGTGTGGCCATCTGGAACATGGCTTGTCTTTCACGTCATTGTTACCACTGTTGAAATGCAGCACCCGCCACCTCCTTGCACTCACGTCTGCTGTTTGGTCTCCACAAACGTTCAGCAAGTGTCAGTCAATGCCATTTTTTCCCCATGGAGGAATTTGATGACAGACCTTTGCTTCATACACATTTCAGTATCAGATGCCATTTTGTCTGCTGCTGTCTGTCTCATGGCAACAAAATGTCATGGAATATTGGTGGGAAGGTTCAGTCTCTACTGCTCTATTACCAACATCTGTGTCTGATGTCATGGGTCAACATAATAAAATAAGAGGCATTACTTTTGGAGCAGCATGTCTGCTTGAGTGGAAGAGAGTTGACTGTAAAACTTTCTAAGGATCCATATGTTTAGATGACTTCTGTTCTGTAAATATTAAGTAATTAACTTTTGGAGCCTGACTTATTTTAAACTCAGCTCTATTTTTCTCACCACAAAATCTCTTATTTACAGCTCTGCTAACCACAACCACATGATGGCACTGCTTCAGCAGCTTCTCTACAATGAGTCCCTGTCTCTGTCATGGAGGGATATCATTGTACCTGTGGTCTGTCAGGTAGTTCAGACTGTAAGGCCTGATGTCAAGAACAGAGATGATGACATGGATATCCGCCAGTTTGTCCACATCAAAAAAGTAAGTTTTCGACACTGGGTGTAGGGAAAGACAAAGGGTGAAGCTTCTGGCAGCACCCATTGTTTGAAGGGAAGAGTTGTCACCCGCATGCTCAGCTTGTCTGGTGGTGTGTAATTGGTTATTCTGGCCTTTGATTAGTGTGAGGTTTTAGGAAAACTTGTACAGAAAGAGTTATGCTTTCTGCAAAAGGTGTTTTAATGCCCTGGAGCTGACCTGTTCTTTCAGGCTTTAAGCTGTGGAAATTAGCAAAGAACACCACCTCTGTAATGACTTGCTTCCTTTCCTGGCTTCTGCTTGGTTTGTACTTAGATTATAGAGGTACTGAGCCACTGTTTAAGTAGCTTGCAAGACTCTGTGTAGCAATCTATTGCCCTGCAACTTGCCATTATGGAGGATTTAAGTCACTGGATGCAAAGTACAATGACTCTCTTCCCAGAGGAAAACTTGATTGGTAGGGAGCGTGCATCCAGTTTTACCAGGTGTCCCAGTGATGTCATTGTTGAACTGTAAGGCTGGAGTTGTGGCAGGCAGAGCCTTTTCTGAGAAGCTGATGTGAAACTAACCTCCAGGGAAGTAGTGTAACTGAAACTCACAGGCTCAGGCCTATTTTTGCGTGGTACAAATTTGCCTTGGGAGGCCTCTTCTGTTTGGAAGCAAGGTAAAATACGAGGAGAGCCTTATGTTACTCACGGCAATTCTGCAGCATCTTTTGAAGCAGCAACAACTGATGCTGCTCTCTTGAAACCCAGTTTCAAAATTCAAATGTTCAGAGATGGAAGCTCTCATAGGTGTTTTCACATGCCACTTACAGAAACATGTTACTTGGGAACTTGTTTCGTGTTGTTTATTGCTCCTGTGGTTGGTTGTGACTATAGTCACAATATTCAAATGTTTGTGTTCGAGCAGTAGGTAGAGGTTTGTTTGTTTGTTTATTCTCTTTTATCATTACAACTCCTGTTCATAACAAGTGAAAATGGTGCATACAGAGGCATATGCTCCCCGTGGCCTGTAGAACTTGAGTTTTCCAACGGCTTTGCAGAGCATGTTTGATTTCATAAATACATGTCTTTTAAGAGGGGCCTGGATGTCCTGGCACTTAATACCTGTTTTCATGCTTTTGTCCTTAGTTTCCATGATTTTGACTAAGAGTTTTGTGCCCAGCATGACAGCATATGATTTTTAATCTGATCACTAAAGGTGTAGGCAAAGCTTGTACACTAGCCACAGTGGCTGTTCTGTTAAGTTTACGATGTTAGACATTTCAGTAACTTTTAGACAATATTAAAGTGTTCGGCTTCCTTCACTCTGTTAGATCCCTGGTGGAAAGAAGTTTGACTCCATGGTGGTGAATGGATTTGTATGCACTAAGAATGTTGCGCACAAGAAGGTAAGTTGATTGATCAAGTGCTAGCTGTAGAGTGTGCTGAGGGAAAGAAGTGTGCTGTGACTTCCTTTTGTGTTAGATGCTTTTCTCACCACTTTCTCCAGTTTGTTGAGCTTGAGGAGCAAAGATGCATTTCTTTTCAAAGCTATTTTCTTTCAGATGAGAGGTTAGGGAGAGGGGGACAAAAATCTCCCCTCATGCATTTGTAGCAAAATATCCTTTCCATCCCTTTCACTCCAGAGGCATCTAGTGATAGTCTGGAGGAGGCTCAGAGGGAGACCTTACAGCTCTCTACAACTCCCTGAAAGGAGGTTGTGGTGAGGTGGGGGTCAGCCTCTGCTCCCAGATAACCAGCGGTAGGACTAGAGGGAATGGCTTCAAGTTGTGCCAGGGGAGGATTGGGTTGGATATTGGGGAAAATTTCTTCTCCAGAAGAGTGGTACTGGCACAGGAGTCGCTGTCCCTAGAGAGGTGTTCAAGAAATGTTTAGGTTTTGTGCTGAGGGACATGATTTAATGGGTAAATGTTGTTAGGTGGGCAGTTGGACTGGATGATCCTGGAGTTCTTTTCCTACCTGGGTGATTCTATGACTGCCCCAAGTTCTGGACAGAAGAAAAGACCTTTCATGGTCTTGATTTATGTGGCAGTACAGTTAAGTGAGCCTTTAAATAAGGCTAGAGGCTGGAGGCTCTAAAGTATATCAAGACTTAATGTGACTTAATGCTCTTGGAGATGAGTGCAGAAACCTTCAGCATTGCAGTCTTGCTGAACAGTAGCTGTGAAATTTGAAAATCTGGGTGTAACATAAGAAGGAGATGGTGTGGGAAATACTAAAGAAATTTTGCTTACAGTCATGGGTAGTCTGATGGAGTTTTTTTCCCCTCTATTTGTGTTTCCCTTCTGCCCCGTCTCTTTTTAATAATTGTTGGTTTTTTTTAGATGAACTCTTGCATAAAAAATCCCAAAATTCTTCTGTTGAAGTGCTCAATAGAGTACCTTTATAGAGAAGAAACAAAATTTACCTGCATAGACCCTATAGTACTTCAGGTAAGAGTATGCTTTTATTGGTTAGAATTGCTCAAGGTCCAGTGATTTGAACAAAAGAGGGTGATTAGCACACACCTGGCTCTTTAGTGTGTAAGGTGCACTTGAGTTAGTGGAATTGCACAGGAAATAAGGAAAGAAATTTCCTTTTGTAATAGCTGGCAAGGAAAAGTTGTGCTAAATAGAGTATGAGCTTATAGTCTGCTGAGAAGATTACAAGAGATTTATGAGAAGGCATCTGGAGTTGCACATATTGAGAGCAATTTTATGATCCTTGCAATTAAATGTAGTAGTTCAGAAAACATCTCTCAATTCTAATGATGCACTGTATAGGAACCATTAAATTCAGCAGATCAGAGCTGGACATTGTTTAGGTGTGTAAAGAAGTATTAAAGAAGTGAATATAGGCAAGATTTAGGTTGTACCTACATAACTTTTTTTGTCAGGCTTGAACAAATGGGACAACACCCAACCTAATGAACTGATGAACTACAAAATGTCCCTTTGGAACTTGTGCTCAACCCTTGTGAACAGGGAGGTGCCTTGGGTATGACAACACTGAAATAGGTGCACTTTTTGTTTAACAAACTGCATGTCTGCCCGAGGATCAGTTTTCAGATCTTTGCCAGGATATTTTTAACACAGGCATATTGTGCTTTACTGAGCTTGGTCCATAATGTTAGTAGTTAACTATTTCCTTCAATTGCGTGCAATACCACTTCCATTTAGTGCTTAAATGATAGATTTAGAGGTATGAAGGCCTTAGCAGTAAAATTTCTCTGCCTAGTGAGCTGTTTTCCAGTAGAAATTTAAGCTGAGACCTGTCCTTTGAATGGGACAGAAGCATCTGCTATTCTTTATGACTGCTGTTTGCTGTGATTGTTTCAGTGCTTGCTTCAGAAAATGATCTTACGTATTTGTATATCTGTGTTAAAGCTGTCTAGGGCTGACAGTACTGAGAAATACTAGTTCAGTTGAAGATGTCAGTTTCTATCAGTTGGCAAACTGTTCTTGTGATGCCTTTCTTATGCCCACAACCTCTAAAACTTGACTGATGTGAGCCACAATAACACGTTGAAAGTACCTGGCTTCAGAAGCCGTGTCTTCCCTTCAGCAGTGTAACTGATTAGTTCTGATGACTTCGCAGCCCTCTTTTCTTTTTGTGCATGACAGTGAAAGTGGGGAGATAGTGAAATGAAGCCAGATGGTGGGCATGGCAACAGCAGCAGTTTTGCAGATTTAGGGACTGAGGCTCTCTCAGGGACTTGAAGAGATGCAACATTTGTATACTGTGAGTGAATGGAAGCATCTCTGTGTGACACTGCTCAACGTTAGCATGTATCTGAAGGTGGAGAGCATAGTATTGCAAATGATTTTTGTTTAAAATGCTCTATTTCTAGAACGGCTTGGGTTTGAAGGAACCTTGAAGATCATCTATGGTTATCGTATGGTTATCAGCTGGTTATTTTTCACCTCCCTTGTCAAATTCAGCTCTACACGCCTTGGTCTTCCTGATCCCACCTCTGCACATCCAGGTGGCATCCTTGTATTCTTCCCATGCCACATGCACAGGCAGTGGAAGCAGGGACACCGTCACTCTTTTCCCTCAGTTTGACCAGCAGGTTCTTGTTCAGCTGTGCCAGTTTCCTGCTTTCTCTGCTTGATTTCTTGTACCAGAGAATGAAAAGCTCTTGTGTTCTCGGAAGGGCACCCTTTAAAAGCTGCCAGCTCTGCTCCACTCCTTTGTCCCTAAGGAGAACTTCCCAGGGGATCTCATCCAGTAGTTCCTTAAACATCCAGAAGTTAGTTCTCCTCAACTTCATGGTCCTGACTTTGCTTTTTTTGCTAGGCCCATGTTCCTTGAGATCCCAAATTCAACCAGGGCATGATCACTACAGCCCAGGGTACTTCCAGTCTTAACCCCTTTAACGTGTTCCTCTGCACTGATGACCACCAGGTCCAGTAATGCTTCTCCTCTTGTGGATTTGTCTAATACCTGTACAAGTAGGTTAGCTTTATTTAAGATATTTGAGGTTCATATGGCAGAAGGAAGTACTGTTTTGTAGAGAGGAAGTGGCCTAGTTTATCAAGAGTGGAGCTGCTGACTCTGGATTGTATTTGCAAAGGTGGTTTCTGCTGTGTGACGTGTCTATGCATAAATGTAAAAATTGTAAAAATGTTTGGGTTCTGCAGGTCTCTTATTTCAGATAGTCATGTATGATTAGGGCACATAATGATATGTTGAATGGTGTGCTTAGGGGCTGAGGAAATGTGCACAATGGAAAAAATAAATATCTGGTTTCCCTGTTCCATAGGAGCGGTCAGTATATAAATATAAAAATAGTGTTAAGTGCTTAGGTGTTTTTTTTTTTTCCCCAGACAAGTTTGTTCTAGTTAACTGCTATGTGGTGTTTATGTCTGCAGGAGAGGGAGTTCCTGAAGAACTATGTGCAGCGGATAGTTGATGTCAGGCCTAATTTGGTCCTTGTTGAAAAGACTGTGTCTCGAATTGCCCAGGACATGCTGCTAGAGCATGGTATCACCCTAGTCATCAATGTCAAGCCGGTGAGTGTTTCATGTCAGACTCTACCTTACAGTAGAACTCTTAATTTCTCCTTGTAGCAGGCTCCTTGGAGAAAGCAAGGAAAAATCATATTTTTTTTCTCTCCTAACCAAGCCAGGACTTTTCTTTTAATGGTAATTCATTTCCAAGCAGACAAAACAGGCAAACCTAGAATGTAACTTTTCCTCCTACTCTGCTGTGCCCTTGCTGGCAGGTCTTTACACTGAATTGATCCTAGTTAGTTCTGACTCCTATCTGTCACAAATGCTCAGTGGGTCCCCTGTGATCCTCAACAAGGCCCTCTGTTGCTGTGAGGCAGGGTGAGCCAAGTAGAGTTGGCTGTCCTAGCAGACAGCCCTACACTGACTGTACTGTATCTCCTGGAACTTCCTTCACTTGAATGGGTTCAGTTATCTTCATGAAAGGGCTCAACCTTCTCTCTCATCAGTAATATTTGCCAAAACTGCTGCTCTTAAAATTTTATTTGGGGATGGAGAGTGGTTGGATGACTGAATTTAATTCAGAACTTAAAAAGTAAGAGGTAACTGTAGATTCTTACTGTTCTCATTTTCACAGCAAGTGTTAGACCGAGTAAGTCGAATGACCCAGGGAGACTTGGTGATGTCAATGGATCAACTGTTGACCAAGCCACGTTTGGGAACCTGTCATAAATTTTACATGCAAGTCTTTCAGTTGCCCTATGGTGAGTAGAGCTTGTTGTATCCTGTTTTGTGTGCATGAGACACTAAATGTTTTGTTCTTAATGAAATCTGAACAATCACGTGCCTTGTGTGATCAAGTACTATTATCCTTCCTATTAATTTTTCTTTACTTTTGCTACAACTAGGCATAAAAGTGTTATAAGACTGTGGACAAAAAAAACTTGATCAAGAAGTGCAAGGTCTTCCTATCTTACTAAGATGAGAGATGCTAGTTTTTAATTAGGTTGGATTGTTTCTTCTAAATTGATTTTTTTTTCTGTCCACTGTCCAACTTCCTATTCAAAACAGGAGGTGTTATCTTTAGTGCTAGATAAGATTTCCCAGGGGCTTGTCAGCAAAGTGATGAAAATAGTGCAGAATGGAGATTTCATGATCAGTCTGTGCACCTGTTTGGCAGCTTAACCGTCCTCACTGTAAATAATATTTTCACAAAACAAGATTGACTGTAGTTGTCATCCTAATGCTTGTATTTTGCTTTTCTGATTTTGTTTTGTTTTTCGTTTAGATCAAACAAAAACTCTAATGTTCTTTGAAGGGTGTCCCCAGCACCTGGGTTGCACTATCAAGTTGTGTGGTGCTGCAGAGTATGAGCTGGCCCGTGTGAAGGAGATCTTGATCTTCATGATCTGTGTGGCTTATCACTCCCAGCTGGAAATCTCTTTCCTTATGGATGAGTTTGCCATGCCCCCTACTCTCACCAAAAACACTTCCTTTCACTCCCTTATTGAGGAGCAAGGAGATGAAAATGAACAACAGGACCTATTCAATGGTGAGGATTTCAGCACGGAGATCAGAGACGTTGAACCCTCAGCTGAAAAGCTTCCTGCAATCTCTGAGTCAGTGTCATCTGATGAGGTCACCTTGCTTGAACAAAAAGGTTTATTTGAGAGAGGTGACCAAGAGAACAGTCAGCTGGAAACAATGCCCTCAAAACAGCAAGAGCACCACAAAATGGAGTCTCAATTTCCGGTGTTTCACTCTGTACCTCCTGCAGTACCTGAAACATCTCTGCTCCCCCTCCATGGCATGGACCAACACTTGGTGACTCTGGACAGCCAGCCGCTAGAGCCTCTTCAACAGGCAGATGATCTGCAGGAATCCAAGAATCAGATGAGAGTCTTCAGAGACCCTCTCCAGGATGATACTGGTTTATATGTTACGGAAGAAGTAACTTCTTCTGAGGATCGTCTCAAGACGTACTCTGCAGCATTTAAGCAGGAACTGAAAGAAGTTATTCTCTGTATTTCTCCTGTAATGGTGTTCCGTGAACCATTTCTATTGACTGAAAAAGGCATGAGGTGCCCTGCTCGAGAATACTTCCCTGAGCAAGTTTATTGGTCTCCTCTCCTTAATAAGGAATACAAGGAGTTGGAGAGTAGAAGAAAGAGACAATTATTGCGGGATCTCTCTGGACTGCAAGGGATGAATGGGAGTGTCCAAGCCAAGGCTATCCAAATTTTACCTTCTCATGAGCTAGTCAGTACTAGAATAGCAGAGCATCTAGGTGATAGCCAGAGTTTGGCCAGAATGCTGGCTGACTATCGAGCCAGGGGAGGGAGGATACTACAGAGAAGCACAGATCCCTTTGCCCAAAGTAAGGATGTATCCAGTGTCCCTGCTGGAAGAACTGGATGCAAAATTGAAGAGGATGAGAAAGGACTGGCTCAAAGTGAATCCTCCTGGTCTCATAAGGTAGGATCCAAGCTATGCTACTCAAAACACAATTAAATCTGTTTCCCATGGTAACGCAGAACATGTAGTCTTTTATGAAGAATGTTGAAACAGAGACTTTTTTTTACTAAGTCAAAACCATTTTAGATTACAGTGCTCTGGGCACTTAAACAAGCTAATATAACCAAGGACTAGGTGAATATGAGGAAGAATGGAATGGGGAACTGACTGCAAAATTTCCCTGAGAAGGGAAAAGCTTGTGAGGCTCCAGAAACAGCTTAGTAGATTGACTATTCAGCTCAGCTGCATATGACTGATTCCTGAAAATATGGAGGGGGCAGAAACTCCTTTGTTTCTGAAACAGCTTTTCTGCTGCTTGTACTGATTTCTAAAGGTGTAAGAGGGCTTAATGCCATGGAAACAATTATAGACTGCAATTACATTGAAGCATTTGTTTGTAAAGTGTTGGGAGATTTGGAGAAATATGAGAATGTCTTAATGGAGGGGGCGGTATCTTGTCAGAAATTTCCAAGTAAGGCAGCGTACTTGGAACCAAAAATATTTAAAGACAGGGGAAACTGTTATGACAGCTGCTGATTTGTATCTGAGGTCTTGGGACTTTCTTGCACTGGGAACTATACACAAAAAGATGTCTATGACAAGAGTAGCGGAACTGGTTACTTGTAATACTCTACATTTTGGTTCCTGAGCCACTGTTAACCCCCAAGTTCTTGAGCAGAAGTCATACCTTAATGGGTGCTTAAATATACATCTGTGTAGCTTCATAGGCAGTAGTCTCACAAGCTGTAAGAGTAGCCATTACTCTACAAGTCTGTGCTGTTTTAAATTTACTCAGCAATCAAAGAAAAATATTTGGTGACTTCATAGCTCTGTAAGGTGTGGAAAGGGCAATGGTTCCATTCTGGCAGCCAAGTGCCAGAAAATCAGAGAAGAGCAGAAAACTGGAAGTCTTTTTGTAGCAAAGATTTGACTTCAAGTTGTGCTGAAGTGTCTTGAAGATGCTGTACATTTGTCTCAGGGCTTTGTTTCCTGTCTTGGCCCTTTAGCTTCCTTTCCACAGTAACACATATGCATAAACTGTTTTTATTATACATACTAGTTATGCTCTTCTGAAAATGGCCAGTTAGTACTTTGGTCTGAAGTGCAAAGATAAAGTAAAGTGAATCTGTGGAGAAGGAATGAGCAGGAATTTGTCCTTAATTCTATTAGAATATAATTCTGTCATCGGTTGCGTGTGGATGAAGATGTCTGTAACCAGTGAGTGAGTTGTTTTCTCTCAATCAGGTGGATTGCTTGAGTCCAGTAAACCATCAGAGGCTGTGTGTTCTCTTCAGTAGCTCTTCTGCGCAGTCCAGCAATGCTCCAAGTGCTTGTGTCAGCCCCTGGTAGGAAAACTACTCTTCTGTAGCTTGTGTAGTTGCTTTCTTCTTTCTGACAGTCCTTGCACCTTAAGTTATTTCACTGAGGACTCCTTTGTAGGTTTTAATCATTCTCTAATGGGGACTGTTGCCAAAATCGCCTCTTGCATGATCCGGTGGCTCCAGAGCTGTATCCCACTGTATCCCACAGCCTTTCTAATCTCAGGCATGAAGGAGAAGGCACAACACGAAACTGAATGCTTTAGTTAGATCTTTGACTGCAGAGATCTGTATGTGTAGGGAGGGTACTTCTTTAGGTAGTTCTGTGAGGAAGAGATAGCGTATATAAATATTGTCCAAGCTTAAAAATAATAATCTCAGAATACTTACAGGTTGTATTGCCTGAGAATGGGATTTGAAAATACTGCTGTCTTGTATTAAAGTCAGCACTGTTAAGAGTTACATCTACATTTTTAGCTAAGAGGGCTGTGACTTGTTGATTTTGCAGAACTTATGATGTGCTTTCATTGCTACTCCTTGGACAAGAAACATCTTGTGATGTTTCATTATCTAAATCAGGTGAAATTGTATAGATGCCTTTCTTGAAAAAGGTGGTCTTGAGTTCCTATAAAAGCTGAGGAATGAACCAAGGAATGTGATAAGCTCACTTACAAGCAGCAATAAAATGATGTAATTATATTAGACAGAACTATCTGAAGTTACGCTTTAGTTGATATTTATCTGTTTAGTGTCTTGGTCACTTCAGATTCTGAGAAATAAAAAGCTGATATTAAATTTTATTCAAGTACTTTCGGGCTTTTTTCACCTTCTAGATGTGCTCTTTTTGTAACACTTCGGATGTTAATGTTCTGTGCGGGGATGTTCTTGAACATATTCTCCAAAAGTGCAGTTGAATTGCATTCCACTTTTAAATATCAAGTTTAAAGTTGTTCCTTGGATCTCATTAGTGAACTTGACAGTAAGAATTTGAGAATAGTCAAGCCTTGGAGTGGGGGAGCCTTTGAGTGTATACTGGGCTGAAAATAGCCAAGCAAAAGGTGCAGATCTGTGCACCTAAAGGCCATTGCACAATTAACAGTGGCAGAACTCCTCCTCTAAAGCTTTTCTTCTTTCTCTGCTTCAGGATTGTGACCATGGAATTCTATGGAAAAAATGACCTGACTCTCGGGATTTTTCTGGAGCGCTACTGTTTTAGGTGAATTCATTGTATGTCTCATTCTAAACCAAACAAAATCTGTCCCACGTTAAGTGAAATCACACTGTCTTCATAGTTCCAGTATTTTTTTTATATGAGCAAGGAAGTTGCTTTTTTTTTTTCCATTTCAACTCTTACTGCTTTTGAGAAATTTCCTATTTGATTCTGGTACCTGAAGAATTCTGCATTTATTTTTCTGATACCAGTCTCTGCAGTGACTTGAGAGACAACCATCCAAAGAAAGGTCATGGATTTTTTTGTTTGAAGAGGTTATATGGCACTATTTTGCATACTTCTTCCTTCAGGGTCTGAAGCTTTAAGATTTTGAGAGCTCCTTGGCATATCTTTTTCCCCCATAGCCTTTGTTCTAGTACACTGCCAAGCACTTCCAGGTGCTTAATTCATACTTTGTGATCTATGTGTAATATGTTGGTAGAAACAGATTCAGTAATAGAAACAGTAAAAAAAAAGACTGTGATAGCCACCAGTATCCAGTCACTACTCTTATGACCAGTACAGCTGTTGCTGGCAGGGGAGGCTCCCTACGCGCTGCTCCTAAATGAGAGCAGTAAGTTGTGCAGCAACAGCTTTCATTTACGGCTTAGGAAACTTTTTATAGTAAAGATTAATAGTACTGTGACATTAAAATGCATGCAAGATGAATTGAACCAACTCTTCAGCAGTGCTTTGCACATGATCGTTCATAGGTGTTTCCATTTTTCTCTGTAAGGCCTTCATACCAATGTCCCAGCATGTTCTGTGAAACTCCAATGGTGCACCACATTCGTCGCTTTGTACATGGGCAAGGATGTGTGCAAATTGTGTTAAAGGAGCTGGACTCGCCAGTCCCTGGGTACCAGCACACAATTCTTACTTATTCCTGGTGTAGGCTGTGCAAACAGGTAAGGATGAGGAGTTAAAAATCATTACTATTCCGGTTGGGTGTGTATGGAAATATGGGATTATACAAAAGCTGTTACTAGTGCCAAGTGGTCCTGCGTGTCTACAAATTCCTCTTGTAGAATTGGAAACATTGAGGATAAAATGTAGTATGATGGAGCTGTGTTGGAAAGTATCGGTCCTGAAAGGATAGGCTTAAGTGAAACTGATGTATTGTTGGTAACAAATTTCTGACATGGGAAAAACTAGGGCTGTCCTGTCAGAGGTGAAGAACGTTGTCCATTCCATGTGAATCTATACAAGCATCAGAAGAATGTGTGTGCAGGAAAGGGTAGATGTTGAGACCGGCTTAGTAATTGGCTAAACCCACTTGGTATTCTTTGATCTGCTTTAAACTGGACAGTCTGCATTGAGTCAGTGTGATGTCTAGACTTCCTTTAGTAGGCATGAGAAAGTAAATGAGATCTTCATTAGGAAGATGAAAAACCACAACATAATAAGACTGTGTATTATCTGAAACTTGTTCTTTAATTAAACTAAGAAAAACATTACCAGGTGGATATTCTTCTCTAGCCAACCTTTTGTAAATGTGAAGAGCTGTCTAAGAGAGATGAGAATAAAACTTGAGATTGATGCAGTGCCTCAAACTAAAAACATCTTAATTATCTGTGCTAATGAGTCAGTTCACCTACTTAATGCTGGCTTAAACATAGGTGTTGGGCTTAAAGATATCTAAAGGAAGTTAATGTAGTTGCTGAAGGCAAGCCCTACACTCCTTATGTATACACTGCCTTACACTGCTTATGTATGTTCTGTAACCTTGTATTACTGTGTGCTCATGTAAACACTAAGTTTGTAGCTATTAAGTGTAATTAGCTACTTCAAGCTTGCAAGGACTGCTGAGGTTGAAGTACACTGCAGAGTATTTGTAGGTGAAGAATCACTAGGGAAAAAGTATGTGATGAACACTGCTGCTGACTGGTGTGCTGGAAATTCTTTGTATACAGCAATAGTATGCCAGGTAGAGTAATATGTTTGTGCTCACCCAACTTAGTGCCTGTGAATATCAACTGGCATTTATTGCTTATCCAGTTTATTGCCTCCATCTGTGCATTGGCTTTAGCTCTGTATAAAAAAATTTTTAGCTGTTTTGGTATCTTTTGGGGTTATGAGTGCTTCTGGTACTAAAACTGACTAGATTAGAGTCTAGATTAGCCTGTCTTCGATCCTGGTTGAAGGGTGAAATTAAGACACTTTGCTTTCAATTTCAGGTGACACCAGTTGTTCCCCTTTCTAGTGATTCTTGGTCTATGTCTTTTGCAAAATACCTTGAGCTGAGATTCTATGGACACCAGTACACGCGAAGGGCCAACGCGGAGCCCTGTGGTCATTCCATTCACCATGACTACCACCAGTATTTTTCTTACAATCAGATGGTGGCATCTTTCAGGTGAGGTCATCTGATTTTTAATAAATGAATTCATTCTCTAGTACTGTGTGAAGCACCTGGCTCTGACAGAAATTCCTTGAGTCTCTCCCTCACTGGGTAAAGCACGGGATAGCATGCGTAAACAGAAACTGCAAATGCAGGATTGTGTGCTGGCATGCAGAGTGCATTGTAGCTGCCATCACTGTGGTGGGTTGAGGTGGACAGTATTCCTAAGAATAGCCATAGAATCATAGAATGGCTTAGGTTGGAGGGGACCTTATAAATCATGTAGTTTCTGCCCCCCTACCATGGGTGGGCTTGCTGACCACGAGATCAGGCTGCCCAGGATCCCATCCAACCTGGACTTGAAAGCATCTAGGGATAGGGCATCCTTAACCTCTCTGGGCAACCTGTTCCAGCATCTCATCACCCTCTGAGTAAAAAATTTCTTCTTAAGGTCTCCTCTCTTTTAGTTTAAAGCCATTCCCCCTTGTCTTGTCAGTATCTGTCCATGTAAATAGTTCCCCTTCTGCTTGTAAGCTCCCCTCAAGTACTGGAAGACTTCAATAAGGTCTCCCTGAAGCCTTCTCTTCTCCAAGCTGAACAAGCCCAATTCCCTCAACCTTCCTTCATAGGAGAGGTGCTCCAGCCCTCTTATCATCTTCATGGCCCTCCTATGGACCCTCTCCAATAGCTCTGCATCCTTCACACGCTGGAGGCCTCAGCGCTGGAGGCAGTACTCCAGATGGGGCCTCAGGAGGGCAGAGTAGAGGGGAACAATCCCTACCCTATCCCTGCTGGCCACCCCTCTTTTGATACAGCCCAGGATACTGTTGGCCTTTGAGGCTGCAAGCACACAGTGCTGGCTCATGTCCAGCTTTTTGTCCACCAGAACCTCCAAGTCCTTCTCTGCAGGGCTGCTCTCAGTGGGTTCTTCTCCCAGTCTATACACATCTCTGGGATTGTCCCAAATCAAGTGCTACATCTTGTACTTGGCCTTGTTGAACTTTGTTAGTTTCTCATATGCCTGCTTTTCAAGCTGGTTTAGGTCCTTCTGAATGTTGTCCCTCCCTTCTCTCGTGTCAGCTGCACTGCTCAGCTTGCTGCCATCAGCAAACTTGCTGAGGGTACACTTGATCCTACTGTTTATGTTGTTGATAAAGATATTGAAGAGCACCCATCCCAAGACAGGCTCCTGGTGGACACCACTTATGACCAGCTTCCACCTGGACATAGATCCACTGACAACAATCTTGTGGCTATAACCATCCAACTAATTATTTATCCACCTAATAGTCTAGCCTTCAAATCCATCTCTCTCCTATTTAGAAATAAGCGTGTGATATGGGACTGAGAGTTGTTCCAGTGCATGATGCTGAAGAGAAACACTTCTGCTTTGGATAATCTGGAATACTTTCACAATTTTATTCTGAAGCTGAAAGAAGTTGTACGTATACCACTATATGAGGAAAATTATTACAAGTTGTCACATTCTTTTCTCAGCTACTCTCCAATCCGTCTACTTGAAGTATGTGTCCCACTACCCAAGATCTATATCAAACGGCAGGCTCCGTTAAAGGTTACAATTTTGCAAGATCTTAAGGACTTCTCTCAAAAGTAAGCTTTGATTTTAACTTATTTGTATTCTGGACTTCTTAGCAAAACAAAAAAATTTTTGCTGATGTAGATAATACACTTGCTAAATATTTGTAATTAATTAAATATAAATGTGTTTAAAATCATTAATTTTCTAGTTGGATGTATTTCTAAGGGAGAGTAGCATCACAGTGTTCTTTCCTACCTTTACTGAGTTCCATCAATACCAATTCTTACCTTTTCGTCTGTTGCAATTTAGCTTAAGAATCTTATCTTCTACTGGCTGTGTTTATTGTAATCTCTGAATGTTGCATTGTTATGAGTGATCTAGCATGTTTTTATACTAGTAGACAGACTGGTATGTTTTTTGTAGTCTGAGGCAAACCGCTGTAGGCCTATACACCTTCTAAATGTAGGAACAAAGATGTGGAAGACAGATAGTTTCTTCCGCCATGCCTTAATTCTAATCTGACTGCTCTTTGACCTGGTGGCAGCATTCCTGTTTGGCTGACTTCTCTGTGACTGCCTGACTTCAGAAACTGTCACGTTTTGTTGAGAACTGAAATAATGTGTTCTCTCTCATCCCTGCTGGTGGTGTTGGTTTAGCTTGCAGTCTGACAGTCTCCCTAGGCACCAGTAGTGCAACAGCTCCCCTCTGCTAGTAATGGAGTTGTGACCTTTGAATTGCTCTCTGAAAACTTCTACTGCTAACAATAAGCTGTGGGGAAGAGCGTTATTGTGTGTAATTAAGAGATTTCTACAGCATGAATGGATTTTTTTCCAACGTTCATGGTAAATTCAGTGGGACATCCTATTGTGCAGAAGACTGTCATGTATAATCTTTTTGTGTTCTGAAACTAACTGTAAGCATGTTCAGGTTTTTATTCAAGAATGTTGAAGTTGTTTCAAGCAATCACAGCTTAACTCTTTGTATTCCTGTCCTCAGGGTGTCACAAGTGTACCTTGCTGTTGATGACCGCCTTGCTTCTCTGAAAACTGACACTTTCAGCAAAACAAGGGAAGAGAAAATGGAAGATCTGTTTGCACAAAAGGAGGTAATGGACCACTTCTGCATTTACACAGTATAGGCACCAAAATGTATGGAGAAACCACTTAAGTCAAGCATTATGTCGTGTGACAGAATGCTGACAGTTTTTTTTCTGGCAGATGGAAGAGGGGGAATTTCGAAACTGGACTGAGAAGATTCAGGCAAGGCTGCTTTCATCATCATTGGACACACCTCAACAGCTACAATCTGTTTTTGAATCTCTGATTGCTAAAAAGCAAGGACTCTGTGAAATGCTACAAGCCTGGAATAGTAGGTAAGAGGACAGATGCTGAAATGGTAACATCAGTGCTCTGCTGCTTCTGTAAGGGAAGAAGTTCTATGCTTTTTCTCCTTCTAGTGCAATTGCTATACAGAGGGTGTTATGACAGCTTGTGCTGAGTACCCTATAATGGCTGGTTGACTGGAACAGAAATTTGTTAAAGGCTGTGTGATGTTGTAGAGCACAACTTTCATCTGAGGAGGGAAAGCATCATTTGAACAAAGGTGAAAGATGGAAGCATGTAAAAGCAATTGAGTCTCAGGTGGGCACGTGCCAAACGAAAAGCTCAAGATGACTTATTTTTCTGTTCTTTTGAAGACTTTGCTCTCTCATACTGCAGGGCATCTGGGATGTGGTGTTCACAGCATCTCCTTTTGCTGTAGGAAAAGGAGATGGCAGGAAAATATTTTGTCTTTGGCCATAGAACACAGCTTCAGCACATATTAGCAGTCACCTTAGTTTGTGTTAAAGGCTTGTGAAAGCATGCTGGGCTGGATTCTAATATGGAGAAATGTAATTTTTGCCTTTTAGAGCTAATATGTATAACCTATGTTTTGAGCTTATTTATTTTATTTTTTTAAAGATTGCAGGATCTTTTCCAGCAAGAGAAAGGGAGAAAACGCCCCTCAGTACCACCCAGCCCTGGAAGACTGAGGCAAGGTGAAGAAAGCAAGGTACAAGCAGCAGGCTGGACATTACTTAAACATTTGTTCTGGGGGAGCACAACTGTCTAAAGTTCAACTTCAGTTCACTTTAATAATAAGTTAACTTGTCTTACTGCACTGTGTAATTTTCATCTGTAAGCATTTGGATGGCATGTTATCATACTTACCTTCTTATAAAGGCATAAACCAAGATCTATATTCTACAGAGGAAGATAGCTGAGGGTATGATATTGTGTTTTTTTTTTTGATGCTTCTGGACAGTTAAAATGAATGTTGACAACAGAGAGCTGTGCTCATTGTCAAGGTTATGTCTAGATAGGAGGGAAGTCATCTTGTTAGGGGCTGGACTCAATGAAAGCATAGAGAAAATGGCACAGGGACTGTTATCTATTAATGTTATTACTTATGAAAGAGAAAAGGTAAAATATCAGGAGAGGCAGAGCAAAGAATGCAGGGAGAATGATGATAAATTTGTAAGTTTGTCTCTATTTGGTGAAACCTGTGGGAATGGGCTGGGAGGATATGTACATGATCTTGAACTGTTGCCCCTCTATCTGTGTGTAAAGATACAGTTGCCAGCATGCTGAACAACTGCCTTTGTAGAGCTGATATTCTGAGGAAATGTCCAGACTGCAAGGCAGCACAATGGAAGGGTTGTACAAGGAGGCTGACCTCCCAAGTAGCTAGCTAGCAAAATGCACAAACAAACCTGGTGGCACTCTGGTTTGCTCAGCTGCATGCATTTGTGTCCTTTCCACTTCAAGCTAAAAGCTTAATGCTAAAACTTGCTTAGTCTTCAGCTAGCTTTAAGTAAGCTGTATAGAGGAAGAGCCTTGTCTTGAAAGCAGCATATAGAGGTGATAGCAGGCATGAGCAATCTTGTGAAACTAGATTGCTATTGCTTTGTCTCTTTCATATACTGACAGAGGCAGTGATGTGCTGAATCTGAGAACAGTGGGTAGAAGCATTCTGCTGTGGTACATCAGCTTTCGCAAGTGTTCCACAAAGAGGAAGGGATATAGCTTTAAAGAGCCTAGCATCAACATTGATCACCTGATGTTCTTCCTAGATCAGCAGCATGGATGCTTCCCCACGCAATGCTTCTCCAGCACTGCAAAATGGAGAGAAAGGTACATTATCTATTTTTCTTAAGATACAAGAAGATGTTTGTTGTAACCCTTTCTCTTGCAATGTGGGAGCCTTTGTTTCTCTGAAGTATCAGACTTGACATTGGACAAGATGGAATTAAGCCAACTATAAGCTTACTGTTATAAAACACAAACAGATTTGAATGTGGGATTGAATGATCCTAATTTGACTATCAAGGGTTTTTCTTTGAAATTGAGTATTGTTTAAAAATCCTCAGAAGCTTTCTAAATAACTGAATATCTGTACGGAATACATGGAATGCATCTTTTCCTTGAGGTGGTTGTGTGTGCTGAGACCCCTTCCTTACTTGTGAGGCACATACTGAGACTGGGAACTGAATACACTGGGTGCTTAAGTATATGCATCTTCTGGAGGTTATGTGTACACTGATCAGGATCAGCTGCTAGTTCTTTTGCTCTGAGCATTCTTACCTGCTTTCTAAGTTAAAAACTTATTGAAAGTAGACACTGGTGATGGCTTGGCCTGAAGACGAGCAATATCACTTCTGACAGCCATATCTAATGCTTTCCTCTGTCCTTGATCTTTCAGAGGATCGTTTCCTGACTACCTTGTCAAGTCAGAGCTCCACAGGCTCCACCCATCTTCAGTTGCCCACTCCTCCAGAGGTTGTATCTGAACAACTAGCTGGTGCCAACGCACTTTCTGAACAGGATACAACCAGTAGCTCAGAAGGTATAGTTGAGTTTTTGTCTTGTAATCATTATCTTCCTTTTCTGTGGCAAGTGTATGAGATCTATTTAGAAAATAGCAAATATGGTAACTTTCTGGTCTACCACCTTGCTCCCAAATACACAGAGTAAAGTTTGTGGAGCAGACTGAACTTACCTCTGTTTCAGATGTGTTTGATGGACACTCACTGGGATCTACTGACAGCCAAGTGAAAGAGAAGTCGACTATGAAAGCTATTTTGGCTAACTTATTGCCTGGGAACAATTATAACCCCATTCCGTTTCCCTTGTAAGTACTGCTTAATATGTAACATGTACAAATGAGTAGCCTGGTGAAACTGTAGACAGAGCTACGCATGCTTTTTTTGCTTTGTATATAACTTAAGTCATTATCTGGGTTTGCATCCAAATAAGCTGATGACCTTCCTTAAGACAAGAAACTTTCTGTCCTTTCCTCAGTTTCTAGGTTGCCCCCTTTTCATATTAACGACCCGATCCTTCTATTCTACTCTTGTAGAACTGTGGGCTCTGCCCACTCCCCACCTGGCTGGGTCACATCCCACTGCCCAATGCGAAGTTCAAACCTATGACCCTGACTCTTTTATCAAATTCTCTTTTTCCTAGTAGGCATGCCACTCCAGAAGCCTTTTAAGAGGAGAAGGAGAGGTACTTTCTAACTTGCTTCAGGGAGGGAACAGAAATGTCCTTCTGTACTAAGGACTTACTAAAGCTACATGCCTGCCTCTCATTTTTGCTTTCAGACCTCTCCCGAGGGTTGGACTCAAATGGGCATTGTCTGGGTGTAGGTCAGGTTCAATGGCTGCTGCATGTGCCCTCAAGTCCCTCTCACGTGAAAATGAGCAGGCTGGGAAGTCTTTTCAGCTACTCTGTCTGTATGTGTTGTAGTGTTTCTTGTTTGACATGAACCTAATGTTTGGCAGCCTGAGTTTAAAATCTGACTTCTACCCTGAAGTAATAGTGGAGGCCACGGGCTAGTGAGGTAAAAGTGAAATGACAATCTTATAGGTAAGTTAAAGAAAATCTGATGGGAAACTCAGGAGGCTTTGGGGAGGTTTCTGTGCTAAATTTCTTGTTCGGAAGACTGGATGGTTTTTTTGCCTCCTAACTTCACTCTGCAGACTACTCTGCAGGACACATAAAGCAAACTGGCAGGTTTTAGTGCCATTAGAAACAGTGGCTGCTAAACACAAATAGACTTTAACTTAGAGCTGGTCCTCTGGTACTAGAAGCTTGCTTGATGTGATGATTGCTCTAACACGCTGCCAGTTAGATTTAACCACGTAGCTAGCTATGAGTGGGTCTGTTGAGAGAGGCTGATCTGGAATGCTTTGGCTCTGTGCTAAGACTTTCAGCTTGTGCCTCGAGTGCAGTGAAGAGATTGGGTTTTGACCAAAAATTAACCTTTTCATAAACTTCTGTTGTCTGCTAATGGTCTCTCTATTCCATTTTCATTCAGTGACCCAGATAAACACTACCTAATGTATGAGCATGAACGCGTACCTATTGCAGTCTGTGAGAAAGAACCAAGCTCCATCATAGCTTTTGCTCTCAGGTACTGGTGTTACTTTCTCTTCATCTGACGTGTTATATTCTGGCAGCTGTTCTGTGCAGGGAATATAGGGAAGTAGGAGGGAACAAGCATGACAATTTCGTCACTCAGCTGCTGTGAGAGTTTCTGACAGAGCTGAAGTTGTCTTCTTATACTACTAAGATACGGAGTGCACGTTTTCCAGCTTCCAGCTGGATTTTGGGCTTTTTCTACCCACACAAAAATGATGCAATTGTGGTGTTCTGTTGAAGCTAATACTGATAGAGGAAGAGGTGTGAATAAAGCTTTCTCAGTTCTCTAGCCTGAAGACAGTGCAACTGAAATAAGGAACACTGACTGACTATTTGTAATACAATCTCCCCCTTGCCTGCATTCAGTTATGCCAGCTACTGCTTAGCTCTGCAAACCAGCTACTTCAGTAAACCTTGGAGCTTTCTTGGCATTAGGCAGTAGACTTAGAGTAGCTCATTCTTAAATTGCAGAAGCAATAAGGGGGGAGAGTATTTCTCACGGTGTGAACTAAGGCAGGAGCTGTGATAAGGGAGATAATCGTAGCTGTAAGGAAAAGTAATAAAAACATTTCCTACTGTAGGTTTGTTTGCTGTCTCTGAACTGAATCTTTGAGTTGGTATAGCAGGGTTTCCTAGAGGAAAACTTATTTTCATTTCTTTCTTTTTCTCCTTCAGTTGCAAGGAATACAGAAATGCCCTGGATGAGTTGTCCAAAGCATCTCCAAAAAATGGTACTGAAGAAGGACTACAGCCAAACAGGTTAGATGCAGGAGCTACGTTATATAGAGAAAACTATAGTTGAGTATAGTTTTAGTATAGTTTATAGTAGCAAAAGTGGTTGTTGGGAAGCAGCCAAAACTAGGATGAGGAAGGACCCAGAGAGTATGCCTCTGTTAGGATCTCTGCTTTCTGATGGAATCTGGCTCTAACATCCAACCTGAATCTGCCCTGCACAACTTGAGGCTGTTCCCTCATGTCCTATTGCTAGTTGCATGGGAGAAGAGGCTGACCCCCACCTTGCCGCAATCCTCCTCCCCTTTGCTACAGGAGTAAAGCTGTAGTGTCTCAGATAGTTGTTTGTTGTCCTTACTATGACATTTTTCCTTTCAGTATGTCAGATGGCAAACCAAAGAGCGGGAGTCCTGTGCGACTGCCTGAGGCTAACGCGGGTCCTTCAAATCGTGCCGCTGAAATGGAACAACGTAAGAGCATTTTCAAAGTCGTGTATATGATATTAATTTCAGACTTCAGTTTGTTCATTCTGTTTGAACTCTTTCAAAGCTGTCATAACAAAGAAAATGCAGTCTGAGTACCATCGTCTTGTTTCAGTTGTGCTTGCTGAGTTTTTTCATGTTTAAATTGTGACTTGCAGTCAACCTGATGTAGAACATACTGTATTTTTTATAAGTCTCTGTCCATAATGGCTTTCTCTGATTCTTAAGAGATGATGTTACCATCCTATGCTTTAATGTGTTATTATTACATAATGGAACATAATTTATTCTTGGGCCTAACATACTCAGTGGGGCATGATGCCTGTGTGTTCTGATCTCTTCAGTACTGCCTTGTCTAAAATGACACCAAACATTTTCAAATAGAGAGGGGGACATCCTCACACTTTGTGTGGTTTCAGGATGCCAGCGGGGTAGGCTTCTGTGTTGTAGTCCTCCCCCACCATTTTCTTAAAGTATATATGGCTCGTGGCACAATTCCTGTTTTGAATTGTATTTGTTGCATTTGAAATGTTGACGTTTCGCTCAAGCAAGCAGAAACAGTGACTGAAGCTTGTATTGTTCTTGTGAAGTGTGCTCTCTTGAGTGACTCCAGCATTCCACAGTGTCACTCAGGACATTAAATCTGCTGACTGAATGGACATTGGTTGCCTGAAGAATTGCAGGTTTGCTGGGTGGTGTCACCCCTCCAGTTAGAACAACAAACAGAGAATGCTTGTCTGACTCAAGCCTTTATTTAACTGCTTCTGGTAATGCCAATATCATCTTCTTTATTCTTTTTGCTGTAGCAAAGAAACCATCTAGTGTTTTGTCTTTCTTCCGTGGCACGGGAGGAAAGAGCCCAGACCTGTCTTCCCAGAAGAAGGAGACCTTACGTGGTGCTGACAGTGCCTATTACCAGGTTGGACAGATGGGTAAAGAGGGAGCAGAGAACCAAGGAGCAGAGCCACAAGGTACAGGGTTGCTGCTGTTGAATCCATCTTCTGTTTTGAAGTGCTAATTCTTCCAAACCTCATTCATACTGAAAAGGCTAAGAATACATTCCAGCTCATACTTTTTCAATGGTTTCAGCATTTTTTCAATCCCAGCATGCATTGAAAACAGATGACTGAAGCTCAAAATGTAGATTTGTCCTAAGGATTTTGCTTTGCTTTTTAAGAAGAGAAATAGAGAAATGGGGGCTTTTAAACCCCTCTACCTAAAAGGACGTTTAGTAATCTGAATATGAATTGACTTCAGTTTATCAGCCCATGCTCTCTTTCTTGCTTCCTGTTTAACTTTCTATTGTTTATGCTCGCGCTAAGCAAACAGAGAAAACAAAGAGAGAACTTGTATTTGTGTTCTAGGAATATCAGTGCCCTTCTAGCATATGTACAGCTATGCCTCTAATTCTGTAGTTGCCAATGTATTCTTGAAGAAAAGAAAGTAATTTTCTCATAATATGGATTTACAAGCATTATCTTGCATAGCTCTTTAAATGATGATGATAATCAAGAAGTCCTTTATGTTTTCAGATGAGGTGGATGGAGGAGATGGACAGAAGAAACAGCTGGTGAATCCCCATGTGGAACTCCGTGAGTTTTGCATAATAACTTGAAGTCTTAGCTGACAAAATCCTTTTTCCTTGTGCATGTAATGAAAGTCTTCAGGTGGATTGCTCTATTTATAGCACTTTGCATGGTTTTGTATTATATAGCTGTATGAGACAGGAGGGACAAAAAGTTAATAACAGAGAAATACCATTTTTACTTGCTCTAATCCGTGTCTGATGCAAAAAATACTGCGTGACCTGCCTTCCTCCCCCATTTGGATTGTTGTCCCTTTGGCATGTATTGTAAGCTAACCTAAAGGAGGTTAATTTTTTTTCTTTCCTGCAAGCCTTTAATTTCAATTGTATTGATTCACATGCCCAAGGTACAATAGGTATTGGAGCAGGATATTAAAGAAAGTAGTTTTTTTAAATTTTTTTTGAAACATCATTAAAATCTCTTAAGTGTCATCTCTGGTAGGTAGTGAGTGTTGCATACTGTTATTGAGAAAGAAGTTTTCTTGCAGAGTTCTCAGATGCGAATGCCAAGTTCTACTGCAGGATTTATTATGCTGGCGAGTTTCACAAGATGCGTGAAGTGATACTGGGGAGCAGTGAAGAGGACTTCATCCGCTCCCTCTCTCACTCGATGCCCTGGCAGGCACGAGGTGGCAAATCTGGGGCTGCATTCTATGTGACTGAAGGTAAAAACTGCTGCCTCATCTTTCAGAATTAAAGGGTGTTGTTTAGAGCTGGTGATGATTAGTATGTTGTGTAATCCCTGATTACAGAGGGTTGCTGACTGTTAAATGGCCAATCAGAGTGGAAAGTTAAGTGGATTGTTTGGAGTATTCAAAATCTGTTTTTTTTCTTGCTTTTTTAACTTGTTTAAAATAAAATTAATGGGCAGGATGGAAAAATGGAGTTTTGTTTTCAGTAGTGGCAGCCAGAGAGTCCAGTTGAGCAGAAAGGTGGTATTCTGCTAGGTGGATTTCAGTAAACAAATTCAGTGTACTTCAAGGAAAAATCTGATTATTGAAGATACCGTTTCTTATCATCTCACATAGCATATAACAAGATTTCTTTTTTTTTTTCAACAGCATCTGATTCTAGTCTCTTGCTTAGAGCAGGTCTTGAATGGAAGGGTCTGTAGGCTGTTTTTACTGTATGCATAAGGATCCCATAAAACTGAGTTAAATCAGACTTAGTGTCTTCTTTCTGACTTACCAGCAGATCCAAATTGACAATATAGCCAGAAAAGAATTATAAATGTAATATAAATGTAATATCTTCTGTAGCTAAGAGTTTAGGAGAATGGCAGTCTTTCAAACTATTTCAATTGCATGGCTGTTCTAAAGCACTTGCAAAAAATGTCACTCACATATCTGTCTGATATTAAAACAGATGATAGATTCATCTTGAAGCAGATGCCTCGCCTGGAAGTCCAGTCATTCCTTGACTTTGCTCCACACTACTTCACTTACATCACTAATGCAGTTCAGCAGAAGGTATTTTTTTTTTTTAAGTGCTTTTATGTTAGGCAGTGTTCTGTATTTTGTGGACTAGTAGGTGTTCCCATTAACCATTTTCATTTAAGCAAAAAGAATATCTGTTGGAGGGTATGAGTTGTACTAAGAATACAGTGGTACTTCTGAGATTTGATTGGTTGCCTGCATGCAGAGATCTTACCCAATGTCTTTTCTTAATCAGAAGCCCACAGCACTGGCCAAAATCCTTGGGGTGTATCGAATTGGGTACAAGAACTCTCAAAACAACACTGAGAAGAAACTGGATCTGCTTGTCATGGAAAACCTTTTCTATGGGAGAAAGATGGCTCAGGTAAGAGCAAGAAGTTTTGACCATGTCTGACAGAGTTTTTGCTCCACTGCAGTGCATACTCTTTCTGGGCTGAGAGAAGTAGCAGGGTTAATAGTAATTATCTTTTCCATATGCTCTAAGTTGGCAGTTAGTGCCTGTTTTTTGTTATGTGATCCTCAGTAACTTGATGACTAGATTGGCTCATTCAGATAGCTGTAGTGCATACTTTAGTTGTTAAGTCTTATTTGTCCAGGTGTATCTGATGTCTGAGAGAGCCTTGCCAGTTTAATTAACAAAATGCTACATTTTTTGGTAAAGCATTTATAGACTATATTATGTCCTAATGTATTTAAAAGGGGGGTCTTATGTATGGAGATTGTGAAGCAAATTCCATAATAATGCTTTAAACTCACTGTTCTGTCTTTGAACCATTTCATGTGTGTGACGAGGTCCTGAATTCAGCCTTGCTTCTTAGTTAGGGAGGATGGCTTTTATGAGGCAGTAGCATAGAGGCCTTAAAGTGGCAAGGAAAGTCCTCTTCAAATGCTAAGTTGATGCTGAAAAGGAAACTGAAACAGATGTTACCTTCTCTCTTAGTGTCTGACATCAAATAGTGAGTAGTTATAGAAATAAAGATTATGGGCTTTTTCCTTGGAGTTAATCAAGTCTTGACTTGAACAACCTGCTCTAACTGGACATGCTTCAAGTAGAGCACTGGGCTAGAGACCTCCAGAGGTCTTTTCCAGTCAAAGAAAGTATTCTGTAGTCTGTCTCTGGTCTTGTCAACCCATGTTAAATGGCTCATTAAGCAAGGACCCACTTCCTCCTTGAGTGCCTTTAGCTGCTGTCAGCATTTGAGTCTATAAGCTGGCTGGGCAACTGAGTTTGCCCATTCAATTTAAAAATAGAGGCGCACATTTTCCCTTAGGTTAGACTAAATATTAATGAAATTTCTTGCCTAAAATTTGAGATTTGAAGTTGCAGAGCTTTTGTGTAGGTTTACATGGTGCTCTCCACTTAGGGAACTGTTATTTTTTCTGTATTGAAGTTTGCTGTCTTCTCCGTAGTGAGAAGGGAAGAGCTGCCCTGCTATGATCCCTGCTCAAACACTGCAGTCAGTTATTTTGAAGTCTTTAATCTTACAGAAGAAAGTGGGAAAACGTAGTGCTGTTCTCCATTTACAGGTTTTTGACCTAAAGGGCTCTCTCCGGAATAGAAATGTTAAAACAGACACAGGGAAAGAAAGCTGTGATGTAGTCCTATTGGATGAGAACCTTCTGAAGATGGTCCGTGACAACCCTTTGTACATCCGTTCCCATTGCAAGGCTGTGCTGAGAGCTTCTATACACAGTGATTCCCAGTTCCTCTCCAGCCACCTCATCATAGACTATTCCCTGCTGGTGGGTCGAGATGATACAAGCAATGAGCTGGTTGTTGGGATCATTGGTAAGTTGAATGTTGCTTTTTCTCGCTTTCATGAAACTGCTTTCTTCTGATTTCAGTACTCTTAGAACTGTATCGCCACCCCCCAGAGGTGTGTGCCAAAAAGCTGATCTCCCAGCTGCTGAAATACTGCCCTCATCTGTCATGAGTGTTCGTAGTGGAGGCAGGAAGTTTTTTCTCCAGCTCTCGTATAATTTGTGCTATCCTATTCCTATCAGTAGGAGTATATCTGGGAAACATTGGGAAGAATGTATGTGTGGGGCCTTACACGTAGTGAGCAAACAATCGAGTTGATGTTTAACCTGCACTTTGACTCCAGTTGAAATAGAATTATGTGTATGTCTTCATGTGTTTAATCTTTAAAGTTCAATAGTATTTACATATCTGTTCAAATAGCAATGTCTGTGGAATAGATTTAAGTAGGAACAAACAGTGAGAAGTAGGGGTGGAAGAGGGAGATCGAATATTCTGAGATCACTTAGGATCATGTAGCCTGACCTAGATAATGAATGTCAACCAAGTAATTTCCTTGCCACATCCTCTGACTTGTGACTGGAAAGTAGAGTGCCATCTTTAGACAGGGAAACTAGCTGTGTGCAAAAACCTTGGAAGTGATTAACTTCATCTTCACTTTTGCAGACCAGAGTGTTTGTATGCTTGTAATCATTTTTCCTAAAACTGGTTTAGAAACAGTTCTGAGCTCTTTCTTTGCAGCCGTCTTTTCCAGGATCCCTTGTGGTGTTTTCAGCCCTCCATTTCATGAGGTATAAACTGTTAGATCTGCAGGTGGCTGCACTGATGAGGAATGCTCTCGGCCTAAACGGCTAGGTGTTCAAGTTTTTGATGCTGCTAGCAGCTGTAGAAAAGTAATGGAAGCTGTTGCAGCAAAGTGGGGCTTCTGATATGTTTCTAGGATGAAGGTCAGCTAAGTGACTTCACCTTTTTTTTGTAGAGGTAGGAAGAGTTGGTTGTGATCTTGATGGATGTTTAAGCTATCGCATTCACCCCAGCCAAGTAGAATAAATAATCTGCAAAGTGAAGCTGCTGTTAGGGGGAACACCTGAGTCCTTCTGGCTATAGAAGCCTACTGTATTTTCTTCCCTGTTGGAGGAGGCATCATGCATTTTAGAACAACACTACTTGGGTTATAGCAGATATGGCATGTCTGTGGATGGATTTCTTTTTTTTTCTTGCAACAGACTATATTCGCACTTTTACCTGGGACAAAAAGCTTGAAATGGTGGTGAAGTCAACTGGCATCTTGGGAGGTCAAGGTAAGGTTATAATCAAAAGCTTTATTTTTGTTCTACTTTTTATTTAGCTGGAAGCTTCTAATAACTGTGCTAGTAAAGCTGCAACTTCCTCTGTGCAAAATTGCACTTTTAATTATGTGGAGCAGGGGGAGGAATAAAAACTTTCAGAAAAAAATCATGTATTTGTCTGCTTTCATGAGAGACTCTTGAGGTACCCAAACGCCTGGAAATGAGGTGTAGTCATCTACTTACCAGGCTGTTCTATTTTTTTTTCGTGGTTACCCAGTGCTCACAAAAACAGATAGAGAGAAATACTAGCAAAAAAAGCCCTTTCTGCCTGGTTTCAGAAGAGACTGTCTGAGTCCAGGAAATCAAATACACTGTAGGATTTTAGTTTGGAGGAGTCCTTACCAAATGATTGACTGCTGCTACCCAGATTTTGAGGAGCCGATGAGTTTCCTATGTGGAAATGAGAGAAGTATCTTGCATGCAGAATTTCCAAGTATTGGCCACATGTTAACAGGAAAGTTGTTCAAGAAGGGGAGGGAAACATTCGTGATCTCACTGCCTGGATGTCTGGAGCAGATAAGAGCATGTCCATACAGTGACATTCTTCCTGGGAGAAATTTGCATCTTTGCTGGCAAAAACCTGTAAAGACATGTAAACTGGAGAGAAGGAAAAACAATCAGGGCTAGCGTGGAAAAACCTAGATAGCTCCTCCAGCTCCATGTCTCTCAATTCAGCATCAGCTAATCCAGATCTTGATCTCATTTGTTTCTCAAACGTTTAAGAAATAAAGAAATCTAACCATACTTGTTGATTCCATGTACAGCATGCATTCATCCATGTGCCAGGTGGTGCTGTAACTTCATGTGAAAGCTGTTTGTACTGCAGTGTATGTTTTAGCCCATTTCTAACTGCCTTTGACTTTTGCACATTAGGTAAGATGCCAACTGTGGTCTCTCCAGAACTCTACCGGACCAGGTTTTGTGAAGCTATGGACAAGTATTTCCTGATGGTGCCAGACCATTGGACAGGGCTCGGCCTGAATTGCTAAACTAAAGCCCATATTGGCAAAGCACAAGAGGACAGTGGTTCTCTTGTACAGGTCACTCTCTTTCTGTGGTCTGCCCAGCAGTAAGCAAGAGGATTCCACATCTGCACTGACCACGTGCATCATGTTGCAAGGTGTGAAATTTGCTTGTTGCACTTTAATCCTTTCTTGAAGGGTGGAGTGGGCCAGTCTCATCAAGGATTTAAGCTAAGGTACCACTGAAGAGCATTGATAAGAGACATTCCCTCTGTCAGTAGGGAGAGTGGTGATATCTCTATGTATGAGCACTGAAACCAACACTGTCTCATTCATGGTGGTACAGAACTACGTGATCTCTGTAAGTCTTGCACTCCTTAATTGGTGTTGAGTATGAATAGCTCATGTTTCTGTAGTAGATGTGTGGTATTGCAAATGTGAAATAAGCACTCCTGCCCCATGTGGGTGGGTGAAGGAAGAATCAAGTTAATTCTGAAGTTACACCATGGTTGCAGTGATCTGTAGTTGACCTGGTTAGGACCCAGGAATAACTTATGTGCATGCTTCTTTTTTTTTAGAGGCAGCTCCACAGCTATGATGCCATAACTCTCTAAATCACTACAATTTGTAAGTTACAGTACCGCGGTACACATCTGTCTCCGTTATAATTTGATTTTTAGCAGAATCCCATACAAATGGGTTGTCAGTGATCAGCATATTGCAAACCTCAATATGTATTCCTTCAAGTCTAAACAAGAATTCAATTTAAATGTTGCCCAACTCCGTAGAAACAGGTGACTAAACTCTACCCTTTTATGTAAGAAAGCTCAATTCTAGTTATGAAGCTGGTTAACTCCTCCCTTAGCAGAAGGCACCAAATTGCTAGATGAAATGCATGCTACCTTACATTGACAACTCTCTCCTTAATGAAACCATTGTTCCTGGCAGATCACTTCAAATCCATTTCAGTTTCCAAAACCTTTCAAACAATGAAACAATGCATTTACCTCATGGTGGAATTTTGCCAGGAGACTGCTTTTCTTGTATTTGTGACATGTTGATGAGAATAAGCATCCCCATCTCATTTAACTGTGCCATTCCTATGTAAAACCTCTCTTCAGCAGTATTAGACGTGTTTTTTTTTGCACCAAGATGATGAATGTAGTCTTCTGTAAAATGAAAAACCTGAACTAATAAGTATTTTGTATGGTGGTTCAGATATGCAGAGACCTGAGAATCTCTGCATTATGACAATAAGCAGTTCTTTCTGTTTTTATTATTTTTTTACCTGTTTTTGTAGGTGGCAAGTTTACTTTTTAGCTTGAGAATAATATAGGCCAGTAAATAAGAATTTATTTTTTTATGTGAGTTTGAGAGGCAAGAATAGTGTCCTTGTTGTACTTCCACTCTCTGGTGGAAGGACTGACTTCAAACATGGAGTCTAGGACAGCATAGCTCTTGATGAATTACTCATTCTGACCAATTAGTTGCCTGGTAATGCCATCTTCACTGTAACTGTGAGTCAAAACATGCATTTTGTTCACTCTTCCTCCCACATTCAGTATTTTCTTCTGCAGCAGATGGTGGTGGTTCTGTTCAGGAGTGACAGCTGGGCAGCTCTGAAAAGAAAGTGACTGAGAACTGAGCTGTTGGATCTGAAAGCAACCAGTGCAGTTTAGATCTGAACTGCTAGGAGGCAACAGTCATTTATACTGGGAGTCTTCCCCCTTCCCTGAACCACACTGCAAAGCATTTCTCAATCATGAGCAAAAGTGCTGACCTTGAAGCTGCAAAAATGAAAGTATTCCCACTTCCTCTGTCCAATGTATTCAGTTTCTGGGGGTGTAGTGTGAAAAGCTGCAGTGGTGTGTGCTGTGGAAAGATGACACAGTAGTGCTTGATTTCTCTGGCACAGAATCTCTCTAGTTCAGTACAGTGCTTCAGGTGAAGATTACCTCTGGAACGCATCTTGTCTCCTATGTTGATATGTGCTCCTGAGCTGGTTAGTTTTTGTTGTAGGGCCTAGTGTGTAATGAGGAACCAACCTACCCATCAGCTCAATGGTAATCATTTCTGTAGCTTTGAATGTCTGTTTACTGATGTGGAAGAAAGAGCGCGATATGTAGCCTGAATCTCTTTTGGTCTTCATTACAGTTTACATGTGTTCTTTTTTCTTCCCCTTCTGAAGTTTTACAGGGAAAAATTTGCCTTGCCTGAAATCTAAGGTGACCCAACCTTAGTCAGTATGTGCAGTGGCTGATGGACCACGAGTTTGGGCAGTGTCATGACATCTGCACAAAGCTGATGTAGAGCTGGGATGTGCTACTTCTGTTTTGTTACCAGTGACCCTTACTCCAGAGTGATATGTAGCTGTTCTGTACTGCTTGTCTTCCAGAGTCTCAAGCAGCTGGCTGTAAAAACAACCTGGTCATCTGATCGTAGCTACTGTTCCCCTCTACATCACTGTATGAGGCCATTGGCAATGTACAAAATGAGTGAACCTTCCATTCTGGCCAGCTGTTTTGTAGCCTGAGAATGCAGAGCCTGGATGTGTGAATTGCAGCCTTTTGGGGCTAAGTCGTAGCATTTGGAGAGGCTTGTAAGAGTGATCTTGGTCTGGAATCATTGGCTAGGCTTTGGATCTAGTCATAGGTAAAACAGGTAGTGTTAACTGGAACTGGGACATCTTTGGGTGCCACGTAACCTGAAGTGGTAAGCATTTCTAGTTCAAATCCCAGAAGCTGGACAGATCTCCCAAGGTGTTCCCTTTTCAGAGTAAGAATTGTCCTTGCATTTCACTTGCTACAAAGCTGGATTTCTAAGGAAAACAATAGGTTTTGTGGAATATATCTTTGAGAGACCTCTTTGTTAGAGCTGTGTACTTGCAGCATATGTAAAGATGTCCTAAGGGAACAGTCTGGGTGTTAAGCAAGCCTTTTGATGAGAGCATTTTATTTCTTGTTAACACAGGTTCAGTATGTGTGTGTGAACAAAATGCAGTTGTAAATGCAAAGACTGCATCTTTTCAGAGTTAGGCTGGCTCTTCTGTTTTCATCTGAGGCCTCGTGACAAACATCTAAATCTTGTCCCAGTCCGAAGTGAGGACTTGTCCGCATGTTGATTCCAAGCAGCAAAATGTCCTGTGGTGACCCAGGACTGCTTTCTGTCCCCAGACACACACACGAGGGACTCTTGCTGGTTAAGGAGCTCCACTGGGCTCAGGTGGAGCTGCCTGTGGAATGAGTGGTTTGTCCTCCATGACAATGACCAAAACCCAATTAATCGCTCACTGGTAGGAGGCTGGACTACTCATTATTCAAAGCACTTAATGTATCATAATGTATGTATTTCTAATCTACGTTGGTTCAACTGTATTTTATAAAATTGATGTACTAAACTATTTGAGAATAACTACCTTGATTACTTGGAGAATCGAAATGTGATGTACATAGATAAAAATACAAATAAAGTGACTAAAATATACGTGGGTCCATTCCCTGTGATGCAGTGGTTATGTTTCTTACAGCATCCCTCTTTCCTGGTCACAGCCCAAGGCCCGTGCTTGCTCTGCGTCAATTGCACTGCTGGAGGTTTCTAGCTTTGTGTGCAGCATAAGCATGCCTGGAATCTCTGCCTTGTGGTTTGACTGTTCTGATGAAGCAGGATCTGTGGGCGGCTCTCCGGGTCAGCGCTTATAAAACGTGCCAAGAAGCTGTGGTGCGCTTCTCCCGCCTTTCCTCTTCGCAGCTGCTTTTCAACAGTGCTGCGTGAGACGGAGCGTTTTATCCAGCAGGTGGCGCTGTTTCCGTGGCCCATTTCTTCCAAGAGGCGGATTTTCCTTCAGAGGAGATCTCCAGGTATTTATGCCGTTTTCTCAGAAGCGGATAAGGTTAAACTTCTTTAAATTCTTATTTTAAAAGTGAAATGACTTGTCTTAATTGCTTCATATTGCCACCACGTAGTAACTTCCTCTCTTAAAGCTAAAAATGGTGTGCAATTAAATCTAGGAAGGGGACTTGTTGGTTCATAGACTGTATTAAGAATGAAAATGTGAGGAGTACACCTGCATTATGTGCCATCTCTGCTTTTGCCAGATGAGTCTGTTTTATCTGCTCCTGTATGAATCTGTCAGAAGCTCTCCCAGCATGGGGATGTCCACCAGTATAGAAGATTTGGTTAGAAGAAAACGGAGTGAGTGAGTTGTTACCTAGATAGATCTGTGAAAGCGATGCAGTTTGTGTGTGGTGAGACGCCGTGTATTTGTTATGCAGTGTTCCACAGCTTCTCTCCCAGGAGAAATCTGACGTGCTGCTTAGATAATTCATTGGGAACTTGCCTTTTACTGAAAACTTGCCATGTCAGCATCATTATCTATGATGTTATGAAGATCATCAGCAATTTCCTGGTAACGCAAACAGTGCTGAGGTATTGCTGGTTTGCCTTCCAGAGTTAGACCTGAAGGTGTGTGCTTACATACTTTTAGTGTTTTGGTTCTTAATGTAACCATGATCAGGATTAGTTTGTATTAAAGTCACCCATTTTTCCTTTTTTGACTGTGACTTGAGTTTTGATGTAGATGATTTGATTTAGATGTGGCAAGTCCAACTTGAATAAGAACAAATGCAGTCTTCTCTTCCTGGCTAATATATTACAGAAGTCCCAAGGGCTATAGGTAACCCTGAATAAGGAGCATTTGAATTTCTCAGAATGTCTAGAATGTTTTCCTTGTATCTATCTCTTGCTGCCTTCTATATAAAATACATTACTTGTAGCTGAAGGTATTTACAAATTTACTAAATACTGTCCTGTGAATATTATGAAGTCAAATCTAAATACACGGCAGAGAGACAAGTCTGACATTCTGAGCAGCATTTTATTGAGAAAAACAAAGGATTTCCATGTGTAACTCCTATTGTCTTCAGTATTTTTGTCAGTTCAGAAGCTATGAAAAATAGTATTCTTCTAAAGAACAGAATTTACACTAAGATGCATGAGGAGACATTCTAATGTACAGTGTTCATTGTTAAATTAAGAAAGGCACTTGCTTTCCTGTTTGCCAAAAGATCTGAAACAAAAAAAACCCCAAAACATCTTTGCAGAGAAAGGAAAAGTGGCAATACCAAAAAAGTTAAATAGGTCCAAAGAATACATTCATACTTAAAAAGACAACAGTAATGTTATGACCTAATAACTTAAACAGATGCTTCTCCAGCGTAATTCAAATTCTGAAAGTTGATGTTTGGAAACGCGGTTGAGTCCTTGATTTAATCTTATTTTTTATTTAAAACAAAACCAACCCCCGAACTTCAATGCCAAACAAGAGCTCTTCCAAGTTAGGTTCATCCTGGCACCGCCAGTGCCACAGTATCATAACGTGCCCAAGGCAGGCACACTGTGTATCAATGAAGCTGTCCTGCTACCCCTTCCTCATTGTATTTTTTCTTAGCAATTTACCAGACAATAACACAGACTTAAAGCAGAGTAATTCTGTCTTTCAACCAGACAATCCCTCATTGTGTTTCTGCACTGCAGAGTGGTTTGAGAGCATTTTCAGCCATAGGCTGAGTGCCACATCCAAGAGTGTTCATAAAGAGAGGAAAACAGTGAATGGGTAGGCAAAAGCAATACGGTCCATGTTTCTGCCATCTCCACTGGCTGAGTAGGAAGAAGGTAGGCTGGTTCATCAGAAGAGGAACGTGCACAGCTCAGCTACAGAAACGGTGAATGCCTTCCCCCAACCTGAAATGCTTTCATCTTTCCACAGTTCAACAGAATTCATATAGGCAGTTACATGTGCCCATGAACTCAAACTAGTTTTCATTTCATTTATCCTGTCATGAATGTAACTGGCTTTATATTTCCTTATGGTGCATCTTCTATATTCACAGCTTTGGAGTATCTTGAGTTCTGTCCACCTCCAGTACCAGTTAGAGCTCATCCTAGTGACGAGAAAGTAAACAACTCAGTTGTGTTAGAAGCACAAAAATCTTCCAGATTATTTTTTTACTTTCATTACTTGATTTTAGCTTTCCCTCTCTCTAGTTTGAGATAAGAACTTATTATCTCAGAGAATGATAATGAGATATAGTAGTAGTAGTAAGAAGTAGTTATCTATTTAAGAAACACTTGTCCAGCTGAGATTTCAGCATAATGCACAAGTGGTAAGAAGTACCTTCTCAGTTAAAATGTCAATCCCAGTCTTAAAATCAGCCTCTGAATTTTGGTGCCTGCCTCCTAAATCTAGTCTAGGGATTGCAGTTAGGAATACAGAGCGTCTCAATCTTTCTTTCTTCAGTGCAGCTGTCCCATGGATACCATAAATTCTAAGTCTTGACAAAGCTGGTATCAGGGAATGCTGTTATTGTAGTATCCGTGGGTGTGAATAACTGAATAGGTAACTGTAACCAAAACAAGACTGGAAGTACAATGTGCCTGGTGCTGCCTGAAGATAATAGGGTGTTTAACACTTCATGGACAAAGAGCAAATGTTAACAGAGTCTATTCTTTAAAATAAGGTATCTCACAAAAGGCACCACAATAAGAATTCTTACCTTATTTCTAGATTTTTTTCTTTTTCCTTTATTTTGAATTGCTTCTAATTTTTCATTCAAGATGTCAGCAATACCTTTTGCATCTCTGCTGTCTATATATTCCCCAAGAACGCTTTTCTTTAAAAATGAAATAAGAGAAAATGAATTAAAAAAAACCTGTGACATGACCCATGCACTGAATAGGGAATTTCCTTACTTTTAGATAAAATTCCAGAGGAGTGGAGGGGGGGCAGACAATGGCTCTGGTAGGCTGATTTATGATTCAGTGATACGTTTTTATCTTTATTTCAACAATGCTAATTCTTTTTTGCAGTAAGAACCACTCCTAGATACAGTTTTTAGAACTATACAAATTTGGTCATTTAGGTTAAGGGAATCTGAAAGAGCTGTTTGCCATTTTCTCTCATTCTTTCAGCTAGGTATTTCGTGTTGGCAACATTAAAAACTCTGCAACTTTTGTTAGATTTCTTGAACGTTGATTACGATGTAGGTCACTACTTGGAGACCTGAAAAGCCATTACTTTTAACCCAGAAAAGTCTTATTGAATTTGATGGAGTTGTGTAAGGATTTCTAGCATTTTGTTGTAAGAGATGGAGGAAAAAAAATATAGTTGAGTTGGCTTAACTATTAGTATACATTGAATGCTTCTCTTTAAGATTGATTACTACACCTAAAGATGACTGCAATTTTCTTGAAATGTAAGAGTAGTCAATTGCTTGTACAAGAATAAAGGCACTTTCCTAGAATTGTCTGAACACTTCAATTTTTAAAAATGTAATTAATCTTTTAATAGATATTAGTCTTAGTCCTTTATAATTGAAGTAGTTTATAAAGGCTTAAGGCAGAAAACAACTAAATATTTTCTACCAATTTTCTGTCTTGTAAGTCAAAATTACAATGAAATACTAATGATTGCAGTGAAAGTGCATTTGCCCTTAGCCACAATGATAACGTCCACATTTCATTTTGAGAGAGACTGCCTGCTTTAGTAGCTAATGCTAGAAGTGGTTTACCAGTGTTTTGTCACTTGTGTTTCCTGTCACTTGAGTCTCCTGCTCAATTAAACCCCAGTTCTGATTAAGTCTCTATTTTAGTTGCTGTTTGATTAACTTACAACTTATTATTTTTCAGTAACACATCACTACTGTATTTTGGGTATTACTAAAATCAATTGCAATTTTATTTCTTGAATATCTAAATTGTGTGCTTATAGAAATAGTCTAAGTTTGATGTGAAATGAAATATATCTACTACCAGTACCTGCCCAGCAGTGTACACGAAGGGAGACAACTTACCTTTGTTCCTTGGTAGGGGTAAAACTTAACAGTAGGGTAGGCTCTGATATCAGCACTTTGGCAGGTCTGACCATATGCCTGACAGTCGACTTTTCCAGCTTTTACTTTTCCTTTAACGGCCTAAAAAGAAATACTTTAATTAGAAACAAGCTTCAAGTTTCCATGTCTGACTACAAGCAGACAATTTGAATAGGCCAGCGGTGCAGCTAAAAATAAGCAAAAGAGGTAGCTCAGATCTTTTAAATAACTCGTAGTCACTCGCTTCATTCTCAGTGTCCCACAGCCTTGTATCAGAAGTTGCCCTACATTCTGCAGAACACGCATTCTTGAATTCAGAGCACAGCAGACCACAGTTCCAAAGGGCCCCCGATCATGGACTGAAGTTTGTCTAAAGGAGGGCCTGTGTGCATGTGTTTGTATAAGGGCCGATTCCCCCTGACAAAGGGAACCTAAAAGGGCAGACTTCTAATGACAGTGTATCTCATATCTCAGTTGTTATGAAAATATGATTAGTGAGGTTTTGATTTGAAGTTACAGCAGACTAGTATGAAAACAGGGAACACCTGACTTAAAAATGGAAATCTCTCACTATCACAAGGGTGAAATGCTGTATTAATTTTTCATCTGTACAAGGACACTAACTGCCTACCTGTAAGATAATAAAAAAAATCTACAGCGAATAATGAACCAAGACAGCAACAGTTAGCCATTTAAAAACTGAAATATTAAGGGCTTTCTCTTCTATAGCTAGAAAGGAGTATGTGATTTTTGGATAATTGCCTAGAAATAGTGTGTTGGCAAGTGATCTTTAGTATTGTAACCACTATTAGTAGAAAAAAGCAATCTGCTAATATAGTTAAAAGCCTACCCTTGCAAGGATCTCAAATTCCGGAGCAAAATTTTGGCAAGGTCCACACCAGGGAGCATAAAAATCAATGACCCAGTGATCTTTCCCATTCAGAACTTTTTCTGTAAAACTCTGAGGAGTCAGGTCTATGGACACTCGTGGTAAATATCTGAGGAAAGGAAGAGTAACAGTCATTATCATCCATTTGGTGCCTCAAACACATATGCAAATTCCACTGAAGTGCAAGAAAAGTGGTTTGGGAATCCCTGCTTTACATGCTGTACTATTAAGGAATCACTTCTCAGAAGTGATCAGTTTTCCAGGAAATGAGTGGACAGAGTAGCAGTATCTCTCTATGCTTTTATAAGCTTTTGATTTAAAAGATGTGGGAACATTAAAATCTTAAGTATTACATACACATCACTGTTTTCTACTTCTTGATTTACATGCAGTTTGGATATAAAATACCAGAAAAAAACCAACCCTATGCAGCTTGGTTGCAAAGTTCAATGCTGTCGCTTACCCTAATGCCCAGCCTCTCAGTGAATATGAATCTCTGTGCCATCCGTTATAGCTGCTGTAAGAGGAAAGCAAGAAGCTGGTTACACCTTGGCTTCGTGTTTTGAAAAAATGAAGTCTTACGTGGATGATGACATAATGAACCTTAAAGCATGCATACATTTCAGAATATATTTCTGCCTTGCTTTCAATTCTGAATTAATAAAGGTCATCTTATTCAAAGATAGAGAATTAAGGAGTAGTAGAACAAAGAAAGGAAAGAAGACAATTCTATATCAAAAGAGTAAGAAATATGGGGGGGAGTGCATGAGCTTTGCTAGCTTAAAGTTTGAATGATCTTTAGTAACAGCTCTGGACTGCAGGCATTAAGAAACATATTAAGGTATTTCAATTTAGTTCTTATATATATTTTTAACTGGTTTTCCTTTATTATAATGAAACTGTTGTTAATTATATGTTTCCCTCAACCTAACAGTAGAAAAGCAAGGCAAACTAGAAACTTTGACAAAGATTTATTATATGGACTGTCAAGGTACTGTTTAGATTGAAATTCCAGAGAAAGTTTATTGTCTGTTAATTTACAGCTTCACAAAGTATTTATCAGTATAGAGGTGCCTGGTGAAAATGTGACCTTTCTTAGGTTAATTTTGTTTAAAGACACATATCCATATTTTTGCAGGAAAAACGTAACTCACCATTATGAATATGGCAAGTAATAGCTACCATTTTTTTTTTCCAAATATGAAGTAAAAACCTGCTTTGAGGAGCAACTTTGTCCAGAAGAATCAAATAAAAGTAAGTAATCCCATGATGAAAACTACTGAAGCCAGGCCTGCTACGTTAGATGTTACAGTGAAGAAGCACTAGTTTGTTATCTGTCAGCATTTTATCAGCTTTTCTGTTTGTGAAAGAATAAGTAAGCCATCTGATATTTCAGACCTGTGGCATGTACCTCCCGAAAGCCCCAGCTCTTCACACAGTACTGTGAAACAAAGGGGACAGGCTCTTTGGCTACATGCCACTTCCCTTAGAATTTTTGGTGGTGTTAGAGAGTGATGTCTCCATACTAAGGATACAATGAATGAGATGATGTACAAAGACAATTTTTTCAATGATGCTAAGGATGGTCAGAACACATTTATACCACATTGTTCTTCGAATCTGCAAATAATTAAGCCTGTTAATATTTTTAGATTCTATGATTTACGTCATCTACTTTGACAGGCTGCTGACCTTAGAAAACTGGCCATTGCTAAACAAGACGAAAGAAAAAGCCATATTCCTGAGTTTCAGTTCAACTTACTCAAATGCAACAGCAAATTAAAATGGCATGTGTTTAAAGGCAACAGTGACTAGGATGAAAATATTATAGAAGCCTATTTTAATAGCTTTTTAACAAACATTTTTTCCATGCATCAGAACATGTGACTTTAGTGTGCAGTCAATCACTTTCTAAACTGAGGTACTTACTAATATTGATGAGCTGTGCTTGATTTTTGAGGAAAGAGTCTTATTTCAGGATATCCCCGAACATTTTCTTGGTGACAAAAAGAGTAGAATTTTTGACAGTCCACACTGCCTACGCTGATTAATCCATTTAACATCTAAGAAAAGAAAAGAAACAATCAAACATGCTAATTGGTACCACCTTTGCAAATAAAAGAACACTGTAGTGACCTTGCAAAAGAAAAGATCCTTCCATACCCAATTAATGTAAGTGGGAAGGATGTAAAATTCAGGTAACTGACCATTGCCGTTAAAGAGCATTGAATTTAACACACATTTTCTTTCAGTGAAGAAACAAGATCTCTGGAAAAATATCTTGCAAGGACAAAAATTAATTAAGATATGTCAGACTAAGTTCTTTAAGTCGTCTTAAGTCAAAACTGGAGCTTTCACCAAGGTCTAGGTGCCATCTTAACAATGACTAATGGGCACAGAGAGTAACTGTGGATAAAGTGGTAAATTATTTCAAGTAATTCTTACCCCATTTATAGAGAAATCTTTAATTTTTCAGATTTTATTTTAAACAAATGCAGAGCTGTTATGTCTGCCAGGTGTTAAGTAGCAAGTAAAGTTAGTTTAAAGTTCCTCACAACCTTGAAAGCACACCTGTATTAACCAGAAGCACTGGATTGCAGAGTTAATGTGCTGACAAACAAACAAACAACTTAGTATCTGGAGCAGTGTAGAACTGGTAGGTTTTGTTCATGATAATAATCACCAGACTTTTTCATCAGCTCACAAATTTAAGACAGCAGTGCTTAATTCCACAGAAGGGAACATAAAAGCAGAACAACATCTGAATGTCACTTACCCTGGCCATTTTTTTCCATTCTGGCATTAAGGCCTGACAAGGTCCACACCAGGGAGCGTAGAAATCAACCATCCAGATTTCCTCTCGTTTTCTTCTCTCAACTAATTCAACAAATGTCTCTGGTGTTAGGGAGATCACTGATGGATTCCTAAGATCCTGTGGCAAAGGCAGTTTATGGATATGTACTTTGCGTAGAAGTTGTCCTGTACCAGCATTTATCACACACTGACTGTATTAAAGTTCTGAGAATGTTCCTCTTTTACTCAAGATAATCCATTCTATGAGGCAGAACTCATTACCGCTGTTCTGCAGATTGGAAAGTATCTTAAGTTATTTGCTACTGATTTGAAAGAAATAGCTTGACAGAGTAGGGAAAAAAATCTATTAAGTTTCAAGTCCCAGACTGCCACTTGCTGTATCACTTCTTACCCAAGGTTTGTTTTCATTCCCAGTCTTAATAGCCTAATTAAAACCAAAATGAATCTTAGTTCTCCAACAAAATGTTTGTGGATAAGCTGCAAGTGTAGCATGATCCCAACCAAGATTATAACTTACGTACCTCTATAAACTCCAAGATCTGCTCAGCAGAGTGATGACCCTCATATTCATGAACGTCAGACTGATTGAACACAACCGTTGTTGGATAAGCTCGAATATTATGCTAACAAAACACAGTAAGAAATTGCAAGGTATTATTAGGTGTCCTGTACTCTCCTTTAATTGCCATTACTAATGATATCTCACAGCTGCTGATCTATCCTTTTTGTGCTATACAACTGCTTAAACTTACATGTGGAGTGGAGTTTGAAACCCGTAAAGAAAAAATGCCAGTTGTATTGAGATGGCACAGTTTGTCCTGAATTTGAAAGCCAGCCTGTAGTTCTACTGCCGTCCTCCACAAAACAGAAATTAATCCACAGGCTTTCTAAGGCTTAACTTAAAGGCTATCTTAGCCTCAGGTGGAGACACTTGTACCATATGAGGAACTGTACTGTATAACATTGAATGCACATGCTTCCAAAATCAGAATTCTTCAGTGTATAAATACACCTAAACGTGTACTTGGAAGTTTTCCCTTTTTTGAAGAGTTTGAAGTGTTTTTAGATGCCCACATTTCTAATATAGATAGAAAGCTTCTAACAGAAGAAGCTCTTATAAACAGTAAGATGTGCTGATGCAGGTACTCTGCCTCCTAAAATGTAGCACTTGCTGGAATTCAGGGAGAGTAAGTCCATTTTTTTTACCCAGATAAATTAATTGAAGCGAAACTAAGCAAATTCAAACATGGAGAAAGGGGAAAGACTTTAAGAACTCATAAAACAGTGTATTGTTACATATAAATTAAAAGAAAAAAACTATAAATTCCTGCAGCTTACCATGTTACAAAGCCCCTCATGGACTGTACAGTCTAGTGTTCCAAATTTAAGCTGACCATAAAGATGTTTTGATGCTTTTCTCAGCTCTGGTAACAAAGCTCGACAAGGAGGACACCACTGGAAAACAAAATGCAAATGAACACAATTGCTTTGCCCTGCAGCTGGCTCTCAAGAGAATGTCAGCTGTTTGAAAAGAATAATATGCTGCTTTGGCAACAAGCTCCACTAAAAATAACAGCCTACACAATCTAGGAAACAGTGCTGCCAGGGAATGAGGAATCACGGTACTGTCTCATAATGCTGAAGGACACCTTCAAGATACTGACAGCATTTTGTTACGTAATTACATAACACTTTTTAAAAAGGATAATGTAGATATTAAATATTTACCGGTGCAAAGAAATCCACGAGCCATGGTTCCTTTTCTTTACCAGGAAAATTCTGAGGTCCCAGCGTGATAACGTGAGAGTTGACACTTTCTTTGGCAAATGCAACAATGTCATACAAGATCTTCTTTCCTTCAAAGAACAATGTAGAAAGGAAATCGTTTTTCCCTATGAAAGGTCTCTTGATATTATGTTGTAAGAAATATTGGATGGAGGTGACTTCTGGCAAAAGTTTTGTGTGCCATCAGCCTTGTAAATAGCGAAACAAAATTCAGAAAAATATCTGTATTGTAGTCCAATATATTTCTCTGATACTATTTATAATTTATGCCATTATGAAAAGATGTAGAAATGCTGTATGTACACAACCTCTTCTCTGCTTTTCTGCAGGAGTAGAAATTGTAGATAGTATACAAAGTTTTTTCCTGAGAGCACGCGTTGAGATGCATGGGACCATCCTTCCCTATCAGATGGGGTTCATCTTTTTCAGGTGGTCAAACAATTTTATTCTCTCTTCTGTAACATTACAGTGCTTAGGTTTTGACTGATTCCTTGCAAGTTGTTTCTGGTAGCTGAGAGGCTGAAGAATCAGAACCTCATCATGCATAATTGCCTTGTGCTGCGTTGTGGATGAAACACCACCACTTGTTGCTAGCTACAGTTTTCTTTCAATCTTTGTTCTTCTTGTACCATTATTTTTTAATCCTTATAGAGGTTCACAGTACCATAGTTACAATCTTTCATGGAACCAAACTAAATGAACGTAAGTGGCAAAGTCTTAATACAGACTTTCTTGAACTGAAATGAGCTACACAAGGAAATGGTTTTAAGTGTAGTGACATGATATCAAATCCAAGTTTTTCAAGTGGCAGCACTGTAGAGCTGGCAGGTTAAGTCTCAAGGAAGTGTGTGCCTTGCAGCACTCTTTGGCTGTCCTACCCAAAATGCAAGCTGTCTTGATCAGCTTCAGAGATTTCATTTCTATGTAAGCATATTGGTGACTTTGACATAGACAAGATAGAAAAAGCAAAGTCCATCTCTTAGTACCTGATGCCTCCTTCTGGGAGAGGAGGGATAAAAAAAAAGTCTACGCAAGGCTACAATAAGGTCAGAGACAAAGAGCAAATATTAAGGCTACAAAACTGTTCCTTTAATAAAGAAGAGCAGTTTGCCAAAGATGGCGTCATCTTGAAGTGATTATGTAATGACTTGGTCTTGCCAAAGTTTCCCTTACCATGATGAATTTCATAATCTTCAATTCCTTTTCCTTTGAACACTGCTAGACACGGCTGATACACATACAGTTTGTTGCAGATGGTTGGAGAGGAAAGACAGTCAAACTTGCCAACCTATTTAACAAAGTGCCATTTTAATTAAGGCATCCAAATTTATAGAGACTAGCATATTCTGGAAGGCAGTAAAAGTTAGGATAAATTCACAATAAAAAAGGTAAAAACATGGACAAGTAGTAGCCTTTTTAGAAGTAACAGCTCTTAAGACAATCTTACGTCTATGATGTTTGAGCAAAACTATCACAGCTATATTAGGCTGTTCTGCTAATTTCAAATTTAAAGGTCAAAACAGAAAGACACCTAAAAGAATCTCTCTTACCTTCTCCAAGGAAGCAGAAAGACAGCTGAAATAAATTACACTAGAATTCTCCTAGTCAGCGCAATGATTTTTTGAAATCCACAGCTTATAAAGTAACACAATCCATACGTCTTCAGTACAAAGACTGAATTTGCTTTCCCTTTGTTAAGATGACTTTCAAGATAACGATAGAGGTTTTTGAATAATACAGTTTTGCATACGTCAATTTCATGCTGAAGCTTTAACTTTTGATTGTTAACTGAATGAGATCTGCAGCAATGTTTGCTGTGAAAGAAAGGATTTAAAATAGAATCTTTCCTAACTACTTTTAAATGATTTAGATAGGATGGAAAACTTCACCGCTCGCTTTAATTTAAAAACATCGCTACTCATCTACCATACTAACAGCATCTCTCTTCAGTACCAGAGGTGGCAGTAACAAATCATACTGACCAACTCATTCTCTGAATACAAACGGAGGGCAGTACTGGGTAAGTGAGCAGTCTTACCTGAATATGTTCGTCTTTAAGTAAAAATTTAAGTTTCTTAAATTCCTGTACACTTGATTTGTCATTTTCCCCAAACTGGAAGAAAAGCAGCCATCTGTGGTGAGCTAGGTGGTCCTTTAAAGCGGGGAAAAAACATTATTCCTAACTTACAATGATTTACAGATTCTTTGTTTTAGAAAGACAGATACCCAATTATTCACTCGGTCTCTACGTGACCTCTTCCCACACTCAAATTCTTTCAATTAGTCCTCCACTAAACTTCCTTCTACTAAGTCATAAGTGAAAAGAGGCAAAGAAATCTAAAAACATGATAGCTACCTGTTACTCTCTGTACTTCTTGTTTCCATTACATTTTCTGTTGTGGATCAGTCTGCTACAACTACAAGTGTCAGAAGAGCCAGGCTGCCCTCCCCTCCCTCCTGCCACATACAACCAAGCTGTAGTTGATTTTGAAGTAGATTTTAACCAGAAAGTTACTGTTGTGAGTTCCAATGGCAATTGCCATGGTTTTCTATTGTCTTACTATCTATCTATCTATATTCAAATAAAAATATCCACACGCATACCCCGCTACTTTTGTTAAGCTAACTTACAGAAGTAAATTGTTGACAAAAAATGTTAAATAATTTGGTTATAGGGGAAAAAAAAGATAGGATTTTTATCTACATCAGTACTAGACTAGCACAGCAACTGTGATACTCTAAAATGTTAAAGTAACAGGGGATGACATTACTTAGAGATACTGTAAACGTGGGTGTTTTGTTTTAAATTTACCTCTAATGATGTTGCAGAGATGATTTCAAAGTCAGGCAGATGCTTCATGACTTCCTGATATATTTCTCTGGCATCCAAGGAGTTAAGAAACTGGGAAGGAAAGTGAACTGCTGATTATAAAGAACTACTAACATCAACCTCATTTATCAATGATTAGTACTAAAGTGTCAGCAAATTTATTCTGATTTGCTCTTTTCCATCAACTGAAAAGTACAGTCTATGACCATATTTGATCAACTTGTTTTTCATATATATAATTTCATAACAGTGTTCTCAGACAACTGCTCTTTAGCTTGTTTTCCCACAGCGTTTCTCTCAAGATACTGAATTTTGTCAGAATGGGTAATTTCCTCCTATTAAGCATACAGACAACAGTAGCAGTAGTACAGTAACAAGCCATACTTTATACCAACGAATGTCTCCCATCGCTTAGAGGAGTTAAAGCTGCCATACAAAGGTAGGAGGAGGTCGCAGCACTAAAATAGAGCTGAACAGCATAATCCCTACTGACAGACAGCATAGGAGTACTTTCATTACGTGTGTCAGCACTCTGTTCAGAAAAGCATATCTCCCAGTTGTGATACTTAGGGCATACTCTTCCTGGAGGAAAAACTCGGGGCGTGTGGGAAACCTCCTAACCTTGCCCAGGACAGCTGGAGAGCAGCTTCAGGACTAGCTCTTGGGCCTGTCACAAAGCACATCCCACCCTCTGGATTCCCATAGCCACTCTGTGAGGCTCCAGCAGATGTGGCTCAGCAGGGCTATGGGCTGGTGCTACTTGCACCACGCTCTCCTCCACTCCCCCTGCACACCAGTAAGCTGCAGACTACTCCAGGGATCCCTGCCTTAGAAACCAAGTGGGATACAAACTCGCAGGATACACAAGCTTAGAAGACAACAATTAAACAAAGAAACAGAAAAACAACACTTCCATGCTGTCCTTTCAGTTGTTTATAAGCAATCTGGACATCATTTATGCGTTCCTTTGTCATTGCCATTGCCTTAACTTATCTAAATACAGAATTTTTTTAGAAACAACTCGTACCAAAACACCTCCTTTCTCTTTGTTATTTATGGTGGCTCCAGGTGGAAAGTATGCTGTAGTACTAGATGAGATATCTAAATTATCACAAAGCTCACCCTGAGTGCCACAGTCCATCCAGCCTACATTAGCAAGACCTTCCTGTAATTAAAAAAAAAGAAAAGAAAACACCCGGGAAGACATCACAAAAAAAAACAGGAATAGTATCTTTAAATTTCAGGTTCAGAAATACTACTGAAAATCCCAACAAAATTTGTTACATACAACATTTAGAAAATGGAAGGAGATCACATTGTCACGTATCACTTAATATTAACTCAATACATTTTTAAAGAGCCACATAAAATGTGAAAATAATTCCAATAGTTACAAGGTCAAAATATTTAACTGTTCTGAAAATCAACACTAAACACAACACAGGTAATGCTTTCAAAATGAAACGCTGCTTACCAACATGCCAGCAAGCTTAAGACGTGTTTGGTAACTCAAGCAATCTGCAAAAGAAAAGTCATTTATTTGCAAACATAAGACTTCAGATTATTAACTCACCGTAACTACTCTTGTCTGGAATTACCCCTTTCTCCCTTACAAAGGTAACCCCTTCAAAAGACATGCTTCCTGGCTAGTCGTGAAGTATTTCAGTGACCAAGCTGTAACGTCCAGTAATGGACAACCAATGGTTGTCTACTGTAAGTTTAGAGTAATATGAATAGCATTCTTGTTTCATCAAGAAATCTCCATTTTAAAAGTTCATTTAAAGTGTTTGTTTGCTGTACTAGGACACTTAAATAATGATATCAGAAGAAATTTTAATAAAAGTAATGAAAACCATAGATATATACTGCTTCGGAATGAGATTTAAATGAAAATATAGAATCCCTATGATTAAAATGATAACAACTCACTGTAATATATTTATTACATGCTCAAATAATCCATCTAGACTTAGTTTGAGTAGTTTAATTTTCCTTTACTAAGATGACCTTTCATCCTCACTTTAACTGGACCAAAGCTGAAAACGTAATGACAAAAGGATTACAACTCGAAATGAAACTGTTTACAAATGTAAGTCACACTGCAACTCTGATTATTTATTTTTCAGAACAAAGGTCTCTTCATAGGACTGAGAAATCTTTATTTGTCAAAGGTGTAGCAAATTTCCTTAGCTCTATCAGCAAACCCAGGCAGCTTTCTCCTGCTGTATCTAATACTGATCCCAAGAGAGTCCATGACATTCAGCTCATTTTTAGGTATTGGCAGTTTAAGGTGGAGGATGCATCCTTTCTTCCGGTCAGGTACCATGATAAGCCAGCATGCAGTATCTGTCATTTGACCTAGAGCTGGAAACTCAAGTCAGAGACCTTTTCTGCCTGTTTGCTTCCTGAGGGGTGGTGCTTGAGTGCTGTTTTAATGACTCACATGACATTACAGAAGCACAACACCATAACCTTTCTATTCACGTTCCTTTTGCGAAAATGCCTGTAGAATGAAGCTTAAATGACCCCACAGCCCAAACTGCGGTTATCTAAGATGGTGAACAAATTTATCCTTCATTAGAAGCAGAAGGGATCATGCCATTGTCAACAAGAACAGTTTTTCCTGTTTGCCTTTTTGATGAGTATAATACACCTACCCCCACGTTCAGCACAGAAGGTGATCAACCAACCGAGGCCAGAAGCAAATGAAGTCTCAATGGCATTTACAAAATTTCCTAAGAATGAAACAATTTGCATCAGTTTGTGACTGGTTTCAGTATAAACCGAAACAAGCAGCTTTTATATTAAGTACAGTAAACACTATTTTTAATCTCAAAAGTAACAGCAAAGTTGACAGATTTTGTTTTACACCTCACTTCTGCCATCTTTTACAGTGTAAAAGCAATTTCAAGAGCAGCACCCCAAGCAAAATACGTGAATATTACCTGCCCACAGCTCAGTGACTGTGCTTGTGACATACTGCATGGCAAAGTTCTTTAAGCTCTCTTTTGACCTGTCTCCATAGTATTTCACAGGTTGCTACAGAAGACAAAGAACAATGTATTTTATAAACTTTATTTGCTGACTTCATATACAGTTTATATACACACACACACACACGCACATATACCAGTGCTTTTGTTAACAGTATTTATGCAACTGTCAGACTCGTTTTTCCCTCCCCTGTCTAGAAGATTTTAGCTGTGTTCTTCTTCTCTCATATTGACACGTTTGGAATTTAACCTTTATTTAAATTTTGTAATGTGATTTCCTCTCAAGTCAGGCAACACAAGGGATAACTACATCTTAGAAGTGTCAGCTCCCAACAACTGTGTTTTTATTTAAATAAAAATTAAAATTGTGCATATGCTAAATGGACTGACACAGCAATCTCTGAACTCAACCTCTCAAATCTTAACATTGTCAAAACATACCCAACGATGCAAGTGCAATTTGCATGCAACTCTTGGCACCACTGCTTAACAGGCAGTTACAAAGCACAGCGTGCACAATTCCTCCTGGTGTGCAGGAAGACTTGGGGAAGCAATTTCCAGGTTTCTTTAGGTATGTGATCATAGACACAGATTGTTCTTTTACTATTGGAAGGGACTTCTAACGTACAAACAGAAGCTGTCAAAGGGTTCAAACTCATTGCTTTGCTGCTGCACCACCAATGAGAGTACCTTCCCAAATCAGAAGTTTCCTTCTGCACAGCAAGGCAGTTGTTTTTTAAAGAAAAGATCAGAAGTTTACCGTGGAAGAGCAGAATGATTCAAGGCATACAAAAACAAACCAAGAACAACAAGGCTCACAAAAAAAAACAACCAGAGAACTCACAGTTCTTTGAAATGAAATGTGTACAGAAGTTAGCTATCTAAATTTTAACCACAATGAAGGAAGAGGAAAAATTAATTTCTTACAAGGAAATTAGACAAATGGAAAGCTATATAGAAATATATGAATTAACAAGAAATACTCGTCCAGATTTCAATCCTTCTAAAAAATGCCTGAAGTTTTATCACTTACCATTCCAGTTTTGAAAACATACAGACTGGGGTAGCTGTTAATCCCTTTAATTCGACACAGCATTCTGTTATCTCCACAGTTGACAGCTCCAATGCGTATTACTCCATCCATCTCTTTAGCAAACTCCCTCCACTAGAAAAAAGAAAGAAGAAAAAAAGGCCTATTTCCCTATAAAGAAATAATGAAAAAGATCAGCATCTTTTTTTTTTTCCCTGGATCTTGGAATTGTTTTCCACTTCAGCATAAAAATCCACCTCAGTTAAGTTTTATGCCGAGTAATGACAAAGTTGAGGGAGTGCACTTTGAGGGCTTTGTGCTCGCTATACACACCGTAGGTGCCAAGTCGTGGCAGTGGGAACACCGAGGAGAATAGAAGTTGACAAACCACAGCTCTCCGGAGTTAACAGCGGCATCTAGATGGAGAGAAAATTGTAACTAAGTAATAACTACATGCAGGTATGGGTATCTCAAATGTACACTGTATCTATACTGTTTTCCTGAAAGCTGAATGAAGTGTTTCCTGATGTCAGACACAAGCCAGTAACAGTAACTCGGATTGGATACAGATTCCATCTCACTTGCACAGTCACCACTGTAGGCAAGAGAATTTGTTCTGCGGAGGGTATCACCACCCTGAATTTCAACATGACTTCTATTGAGAGTAAACATACTCTTTCCCGATCAGCCTAGCTGAAATGTTTGCTACTGGGAGACTGGTTACCTTAACAACAAAGCACAACTGCTAAAACAACTTTACACAATCAAACTTTCCACTTCCTTATGATCCTTTGCTTCTTCTTAGGGTTCCACAAGGCAAGGGCTTTAGGTAGAAATCCTGTCTAATAGCTCAGAATGCAACATGATCAGCTGATGGTAACAAGAAAAATAATAGGAAAGGTAATGACTGCTCTCACTAATAAAACAACAGCAACAAAAGACACGTGCACATGCACTTGAATTACATGCCTTTCAGTCTGCATCTGTGAACATCGTTTTTGTAGCGAGTTTTTTAAGGTATGTTTTTCTATATTAAGATGTCCTCACAAGCACGAAAATTAAGTCATGTAATTTCCTCTTACAGATCTCACAAAACAAATTCAACCATTTATAGATACCGATCAGGTATATTAGTCTATAGATATACACGTCAGAACATATAAACTGTTCCTTTGGGCTGTCAGACTGTCAAGCTAAGATACTGATTTGAAACTTACCAAATTCTCCTCGATCCAATGTTATAATTTCAGGATCATCATCATAAATACCTATTAAAAGAACGACAATATTTTTAATTTTTGCTTTTTTTTTCTTAATGAAGAGACAAATCCACGAGGCAAGAAACCAAAAACAGTACGTGTAAATTGAAACAGTAATTGGCAGAGAGTTTTTATGACTAAGCTATATTTATTTAGCAATGCATCACCTCAGTTTACTCTCACACAAACTGCTGTGCTACTGAAGCCACAGTGGGAACAGAAAATTTCTTTTGGTGTTTTAGTAGATCAGTCACTGAGCAAAGAAAAGCTGAACTGCTGCTTCCTATCAGCAGTGGGCTTTTAGGTGACAGCTCAGGTGTTACACACAGCAGGTGTATTACAAAGTGCATCAGCTAGTTGCTAGACTGCAATTCACAAAGCTCCAGCTCTCAGTTGAGAGCCCTACTTGTAATATCTGGAAGCTTTATCTTCCTCTCTCAGCCTCTGGTTATCTCAGCTGTGTAGAACTAATAGAACAGGTGGGTGCAGTGGAATAAGGTGCAGAAAGTTAGAACAGCAGCTTTCTTGAAAGCCCAACACTCCTACCTAGAACAACATCACAACTGTCCTCCTACTTCAAGTACTTGAGAAAGCCAGAAAAGAGATAGCAGCAGTGAACACTGAGACACCATTATGTTATGCTGGTATGGACACAGAACCTGGCATGCTGAGACCCCGCTGCACGTGAGGTACACAGGGATAGCCTACCCATCAGTGACAGGAGAAATTAACCTCCGCAGTTGACAAGCTGTTTTTTGTATTACTATCTGTGCACATATCTGTTGCACACACTCACCACATCTACACAGAAGCATCTGCATTTATACCAATACGTATATAAATAAACCATTAGAAACGACTGGTTAATATAGGCATACCAGGATACTGTTTGTCGATCAAGTAGTGCAACTTCAGACAAAAACAGTTACTTAAGTCTGTTTATCTGAAGAAATTTTAGAGCAATTTTCATTTTTCCGGTGCTGGATGCCTCCGGTTTATTCAGTTTCAGCTTGCACAGACTTCTTTTATTTTTTAAGAGATGGGAACACATTCCATCAATCCACACCAGAAAAAAAGGAATAGTTCATCTCTGCCTTTGTGGAGGGGATGCACCAAATAGTTCTGGTGTAGAAAGATTACCGCACAACTGAACACTGCTTTTACTTGTGATTATTTCAAACAAATCCCAGGCACACCTCCTAACTTACCAAAATCATAGCGGTAATAGTGCCAGCTTTCGTAACGGCCTCCTTGCTGCTGATCTTCGAGACCTTTCTCCCCGTATTTATCGTACTTCTTCCGTAGATCTTCATCTTTAAGTACTTCATAGGCTCTATTTATTTTCAAAAAATTGTCATGGGCATTTGGATCATTCTATTTAAGGGAAAGCTATAATTAGTAGGTAAATAGTAAGCCACATTGTACACATAATGCTGAGAAAATAACCTCTGGAAATATTTTAGTATCCCTACTAAAGCAAAAGTGCAGCAAAAGCTGACACTACACAGTGGTGTCTACGAATACTACAATGAAGTTCTCCTTTCCTAAAGCCCAGTGCATCTTCTTCTAATTTCCTCATCCTCATCACAAAGGCACCAACTGAAATACAAAGCCACGTGGTATGGAGCTGTAACGTTCTCCACAGTGATGCCTATTCTTTCAGCTTTCCCAACTTTTGTTTGATCCTGTTCAAGTTTTATTCTCTTGAAAAGATGACACACAATGCACTGGGCGGAGAAGCAGGAGCACACATGCACGTTCAGCAGGCCTCTTCCAACAAGCAATGTGCCAGCAGTGCATCTCCCACAGGAAGTTATTTTGTATTTCCGAACTCAATAGATTCACTGAGTTGTTCTGGTATGAGGACTTACCGAAATTATACACCAAAACTCAAAGCGGCAGCAGAGAAACAGAATGTATCTTGTTTCACAATGAAACAAACAGAACGACGACTTCCTACTTCCCTGATTACCTTTTCTACTTCCCCATAATCCCTACTCATTTGGTTTGAAAATCTGTGCTATCTCTGGGCCTGCAAGGCACATTGGTGTCTTCTGAGGCTCTGTGCCATTGCACATACTTTTAAAGAGCCAAACCCTCATCTTTCCCATGAATTTTTCATTATTTCAGGAAAAGAAACACCAAACAAATGAACAGTAATTAACTTCTTAAAAGTAATTTTTTTTTTCTATTTTGGAAAACATAGCAGCACTGAACCATTCCCAGTCATCTTTCTCTAGTCATTCTACAGCTCCTTTTTAATTGTCCTTGTTACACTCAGGTGGTCCTACAACTTCTGCTTTGTCTTACTTGACACTTGGGAGACTGCTGCTTCAAGACAGGCTGCTGTTGGATGCTATCTGGATGAGACTTACCAGCAGAGCAACAGTAAGCTTCCTTAAGCTAAACAGAAACTCATCAGTTTACCAACAAGGTAATATGGTGCAAATGTAGGTTTTCTTGTACTTTACAAAAACAGAACTGAGAATTAAATGATCCTGTCTTTTTTCCTACAGCACTTTAATGCGATCCAAATGACAATGCAACCCCACATTGGCAACACACTGGAACAGGTTGCCCAAGGAGGTTGTGGATGCCCCATCCCTGGAGGCATTCAAGGCCAGGCTGGATGTGGCTCTGGGCAGCCTAGTCTAGTGATTGGCGACCCTGCACATAGTAGGGAGGTTGAAACTCGATGATCATTATGGTCCTTTTCAACCCAGGCCATTCTATGATTCTAGGATTACTAGTCTACCCTTATGCATAAACCTTTTCTGCAGAAAATCTGAGCTAAACCATGTTACAAGGTGGTACATCACAAGAATAGATAAACATTTCAGATAAAATAAGTCATTGTTCAAACATTAAAATCCATTAACTCAACAACGCTGACCTGCTGAGGACATAACTTACCTGATTTTTATCAGGGTGTAACTTCAGTGCCAGCTTTTTGAATGCCTGTCTTATTTCTCTGCTACTTGCTTCTTTGGATACTCCGAGTAAACTATAGTAGTCCTGATCAGTGCACACAAGAACCATTACACATACTAAAACCACTAGTAAGGACCTTCTGAAAGATGTAGGATAATCTCCTTTGGACAACAAGAACTCCATTGTGGAGCCTTTGGGAAGTTTATGAGTTCTGATGCGAACGGGCGCTGAGAAGAGCCTCCAGTGATCCTGTGGAGCTGAGGGACAGAGCAGCACTCCTGAGGGCCCTCTTCAGAGCTCTGGCTGCCCTACTTCACGGCATGAGTCCTGCAAGAATTACGGGCTATGAAAAACAGGGAGGAAAAGGGTACGTTTTCCAACTCGCTCAGTAAATTCATACGAGTACTGAGCTGCACCGCTCTGCACCTGAACGCCGAATTTGTTGATGGCTCACCGCCTGCTGGCTGACCACACAACCAGCAGACCATCCCTTCCCCGTGCATCACCGAGGTGATCGGCCGCAGCTGCACCCGGCGGGCAGCTCACACCACACAGCAGCCCCTCGCGCCGCATTTAAGCGCGTGCTTCCAGCAGCCGCCTTCCCCTCGCGCCCATCTGCGGGGCCGCCTCTCCCTCAGCGTAGAGACGCGCGGGCCGCACCGCAGACGCGGGAGAGCCGCCCGCCCGGCAAGGCCGCAGGTAACGGGGCGGCGGAGCGCGGCCGGGCGGGGTTACTGGGAGGCCCCGGGAGCGGAGCAGCTCTTACCGGCGGCGGCGGCAGCTCGGCGGCTCGGAGCGGAGAGAGCCGCAGAAGGGAGCGGAGCGGGCCGGGCGCGAGGCAGCATGGGAGGCGGCACCTCCACCCGGCGCCGGGCGGAAGGGCGGCCCGCGCGGGGATCCGGCTGGGGGCCGGCGGCGGGCGGGGCGGCTCCGGGACTGACGTGGCGCCGCGGCCGCCTCGGGCGGTGCTCGGCTCCACCCCTCCGGGCGCTCCCGGTCCGGCCGCCCTGAGGGGCCGTAGGGCGGGTCGGGCGCGTGGCTGTGCGCGAGGCGCTCCGTGCCTTCCCGCCTCAGCGAGAGCGGGAAAAGAGCCGGAGGGCGGCGGGAAGGAGCGGATGGTCGCTCACCTCCGTCACGGGCGCAGCATGCTCGGTTAGGGCAAATTAATGTCATTTATTTGTAACTTATAACCGTAGAGCAATGAGAGCTAAAGCCAAACTAGAAACACCCTCCTCCTACCCGTGTTTTGTACCCAAGCGCTACCGCTCCTCCCGAGCAGCGCAGGCGGGCGGGGCTGCGGGTCCGTAGCGCTTCGGCTGCACCGCTCCTCCCTCACAGCGCCGCTCCTCCGGCGCGGGCGGTGCCCACACAGCGGCAGCTCCTCAGCTCGCGTCCACCCGCAGGAGCGCTGAAGGGGCGTTGTTGGAGACGGATTGGCTCATCCTGTTGGCTTATGTAAACAAGCTTTTCCGTTGTGAAAAGATGGGGGCAAAAAAAAAAAAGCAGTTTGTCCATCAAAGAAAAAATAGAATACTACAGTGAGATAACCTCAGGTGTCAGGTACTACAGCACCTGAGAAATTAGTTTCTAATTTTCGCGCTATTACAAACTTACAGAAATCAAAACATACACAAAAAACCTGAAACATTTTGCGTTTCTTCCCTAAATGATTTGTCACAAAGATTGAAGAGCAGCTCTCCCTTGTTCTTATTTTCCAATTATCAGAATTTAAATGATGCTTTAAGTTACATATTTAAATGCCACTCACTTCCATGGAATCTCTCAGCTGGGTGGGGACACTGGGCTGCTAAGGCTCCCTTAGTGCAGGATGATGCATGCAGTCCCTAGGGGGTATTAAGTAAGGAATTCCTGGTAAAACATAAACACGTTAATGCTAAGTTAGTGTATGTAAGTAACTGTCGTGTTTCTTCCTTTTTTTTCAGCTCAAGTGCCACTTGAGGATTATAAGCAGCTGCTAGGTAAGCAAAATCAGTTACTTCTATGAACCAATATGTAGATAGAAAGCAACGTTATCGTGGCAAAGGGTAAAAGCTTTTGTTTAGCTTGAGGAATACAAGAACAGGCAGTCATGGTTAAAATTTAATAATAACCTTAGCTTATATTAAAGTAATGAAGGTGAAGTGGGTGTTCGTGCTACTGGTTAAAAAAAAAAGTATGTCTAAAAATATTCTCTAAATTATTTGCTTTAATTTCTGGTGGCAGTCTAGCTATAGTCCCATGAGTTAATCATTCTGCTGTTCCCTTTGTGGTTTGGAATGCTGAATTTGAGTGTTAATGCATATGGGGAGTAGACTTCTACAAAGCTCTGAGGGTATGGATCGCTTTAGCAGCTATCTTGCTTTTATCACATTGCTTCAGTGTTCTACAGTTGATATTTTGACTTAGTAAAAAAAAAAAAAAAAACAAAAAAACAAAAAACTCACATTTTTTGATAATTGCATTTTTAGCCAAATACATGCTTGTACAACTAGATGGTAAAACTGGATTATTTCTTCTGTTTCTTTCTACACTGTACCAGCAAGATATGATGGACTGAGCTATGATGTAGTTGCTTATCCTTAGTTAAGGAATACCTCTTAGTGGTTTGCTCTGCTGCTGCTTAATGTGGGTTTTTGGTGGGTGAAGGGGACCAGAAAAGTCCTCTAAAGTTTCGTGTAGTTTGGTGCTGAACAAATGCCTGCAAAGAAGGACTGCTGTAGGTTTGAGTATGTGCTAATGACAGAGTTCCTGGTAGGTGGAGGTCATAAAGATCCACAGCTCTCATGACTTTGTGACTCCAAGCCAACTTCATCTTTCTGTTCTGTACTTTTGTTCTGAGTTTTACATAAAGATTGTACTAAAGCATAGCTGAGCGAGGCCATCTATGAATACAGTTGATGATACTACCTTTTTGTGCCAATTTGTCCAGTTTGAACTATAATCAATGGGAATAGAGTGAAGTTCATTCTAATCTTAGCATGTCTTTAGCAGTCACACACTTGAACAGGCACCTGGCTGAGTAATTTTGTTATTCATCTGTTTTTACCTTTTACTACATCAGTTTTGCATCAGCTTTAGAGTGATGCCCTTAACTATAAATAATTGTTGTGAAAGCCTCTCTTTCACTTGACTTACTACAGCAAATTTGAACTAAATAATGATTTATGTAATTAAAACTTTGACTGCTATGCTCAGCCTTTCCTTTGTGTTCCTCTTTTCCTTCCAGTGAAGTGACTGTGGCTTTGTGGAACCAGGTAATCTGACTTTACTCTTCTGCCAGCACACCTCTTTGCTGTTGTCTTTCACTTGTGATATTTTCAAGTAGTTTCTTTAAACTTTCTTCATTATCATCTCTCTCAGATTTTTCCTACCCATGGGTAGTTGTATCTTACTAGGATAGCAACATCCATTCCTTTATCTTGTATGGAGGTGGTTTTAAGTTCTTCATAAGATAAATTCCATCTTATTTTTTCCCGTTTCACTGTTCTTATTTTTTTAAAGGCAATGGGAGGGGAAGATCTAAGATATTTGCTTTGGAATTAGGACTATTTAAAATAAAGGAATCTGATAGAGGTATGAAAAAATGCTTGCATTCTTCACAAGGAAGAAATAAGAAGGAGATAGACCATTGATTGTGTTTTTCACAGGTATTGGAAAATACTAACTTGGTAGATTGGTATTGAATATGAACATTTTTATTAATTTTCAGCTTAATATGATGCATACTTAAGATTACTTTGTAATTTAAATTGAGAAAGCCAGTCAGAAAGAATGCCATCAGATGTAATTTTGCGGAGTATATAGAATGTTTAATTAAGCAGTAAAGCCATGTAAACCATCTGCTTCTGTTTAGATAGTCAAGATGTTACAGAGCCATTTCTTGTAATTTAAAACATCTATGCATTTTTGATTGCTTTAAAATTGGCACTCTGCTTTCCTGAGGACTACTTCTTTCTGCAGTGAAATATGCAATAATTGTTAGCAAAGAGGGTTTTGTGCAGAGGATCTGTTAATTACACTACATTTGGAATTTTCAACCTTGGCATTTATGTTCTTTAATTCTTATTAGCAGTTTAAAGAAGTTGAAAGCTACAGAAGACTGGGGGAGTTGGAAGGTTTCTGGATGATGGATGGTGGGTGATTTTTGGATCTGGGCTTTATTTTTTTTGGCATTCATTGGCTGGGCCGTTTCGTGTGTACTATTCCATTGGTTCTCATTGGCTGAAAGTGTCATAGGATACAGCTCTTCCAGACCCAGGTGTCTGCAGACCAGTTCCTACTTCAGGGCTGCTAAGGAGTGAATGGCAGGAACTCATGTTGAGGAGGATGAGCAGCACGGATACTTCTCTTCAGTTGTTGCTGGCAGTAGGATTCCTGGGGATCCCTTGTCCAGATGAACCCCCTGCTGAATCCAGAATAACCCTAAAATCCTGAGGAGCCCACCAGGGGCTGCATAGCCTTCTTACCAGCTTTTGAAAATGTGAGATGAGTGGCATTTGCTATTATAGAAAGACAAGACTTCATTTTGTTGGAACTTTTTAGTTTATTTGAAGCTTCTCTGGTGCAACTGAAAAGGTGTTTGCAGGCTGCTTGTTGGGGGGACAGCTTCTGGTGGTTTAGAAAAGATGAGGAGATAAAAAATGAGGTACAGCTGTGGGGGCAGAAGTTTCCTGTAATGTATATTTCAGTTTAAGAGTTTCTTCATGATTCTTGAACACAAGGCTGTACTTTCCATCTGACTTGGTCTGCCACTGATTGACTTTTTGAATTCCTGATTAGCTCAGTTTACGGTGTTTTTACCTTGTATGGCCTTATTTTGTTTTCAGATTGCCTCAAAGAAATACTTAGAGGTGTTTTTGTGTGGTTTCATAGATACAAATGTTGTTATAATAGCATGAAGTGTTTTAGTAGGGTACAATTTTGGTTTTGAGTTGCAGTGTTCTATAGGATTTTCTACAGAGGTGTTCTGAGATTACTTTGTACTCTGCTTAAAGATTAAAAAATGGGACAGATTTAATTCACTAACTCCTATATTTCCTCTACCCATAGTCAGGACTTAAGTTTTCACTTTGGGGGTTTCACATTTTGAGCACCCTGTTTAAATTCTACTGACAGTGCCACTTTGCATGCTGCACAAACCATTTCTCAGTGATTCTTAGCTGTCTGGCGTGTTCTGGAAACAAAACATGAGAAAACTCAATGTAAGAGAACTGCAGTAAGAATGTTTTGTTTTCCTAAGGTTCCCATCTCCACAAACTGCTATGGTCCCGTGAACAGCCAGTCAAACTGTGGGACTTTAAACCCATGATAGAAACAGATGAAATGAGACAGACCTATGTTTGCCTTCATCCCTCTGCTGCCCAGTGTTCTCATTCTTCAGTGTGGGATCTGCTGGCCTGTATGGGTATGCCTGGCTGTATGACTTGCTCCCACTGAAGCCCTGACGTCCAACTCTCCATTCATGGGCTTGTTTATAATTAGGCTGTGCTCTGTGGGAAGTGTGGTTACTCCCTAGGAATGATTCTGCTTACAGGAAACAGAGAAAAGCTAGAAAGAAGGAAGAAGAGTCAATGATCAGGCATATGGAGTTGGAGTAGGCAGAGCTGGAGGTTTTCAGGCTGGAGGGTGTACAGTCATGATTATCAGAGGGAGTGAAAGTGACTGATGGGGTCATACTGGGTTGGTTATTTAAAGATTAATTTATTTCATGTTAATAGCTTAATTTGTGCTCCTTTACTGCAGTTATTCACAAAAGTAGTTCATTTGGTGTCACAGTTGTTATCCTTGTAAATGTTCTTCAGTGCAAGGGTTTTTGTGACTGGGGATATATGTTGCTATTTATGAAGGGTAACTCCTCATTGATGTGCAGCTCTGTCACAACTGTACTCTGCTGGTCTTCATGAATCAGTGTTCCTTCATGGCTGTTGCGCTTCTAACCTGAGCCATCATTCAGAGTGTAGTGGAAACCGTATGTTTTGGACCAGCCTCCATATATTCTTATGTGCTGTTGGAGCAAACTATCTGGCGGCTGTTTTGCAGACTAAAAACACAACTTTCTGATGTCATTGAGGTTTAAATTCATCCTCCCTCAGGGTTACAAAGATCATTCCTTTGGTATATGTAGTGATCTACCACTGAAGGATGGAGCAGGCATTTGCCTGCTGTCGTCGGCAGTGTTAATGCTGCCCCTTCCTTTTTGCAAGCAGATGAATGTTTATCCACAATGGACATATTCTAGCACTGGAATATCAAATTGCATACAGGTATGTGCCACATTAACAAGACCTTTTACCTTTATTGTAGCTGTCTCATCATACAGTAAGTTTTGTTTGCATTGCATAATTACCCTTCATTTTCTTTCTGAAGGTAACATAAGGAAAAGCATTCACTTTTACTGCTATGACATTCATCTTAGTTTATAATTCTAACTGTAAACTGCTACGGTTTGAACCTCTGCTGAGTTAGTAGAGAATTCAATGCTGGTTTCCTTGCGTTGTCCATCTCTTTTGTTTGTATGTATAGTTTTGATCAAAAGAAAATGTTTAAAAAGACCAGATAAAAATCCATGTCTTTTTCGTTTCTTGTGATTCGCCTTCAGTTATCATTAATGAGCCTGAAGAACAATAGCCATCTAAATTCGGCTCTTAAGTTTGGAACGGATGGTAATGGTACTATTTTTATCTATATTCCTTTAGGATTGTTCCCTGTGCTCCTGTTAAAATTCATGATCCATAAATAAATGCTAAATTCGTGCACTGAATCATTGTAAACTTTTAACTTCTGTAATGAAACAGTAATAATATGAAGATTTCTAATAAACGCAAGCTTTCTAAAGTATCTATCAGTTCAGCAAGTTTCTACTTCAGACACTTGCAATAAATGCATGTGCTAAAGTCTCAATGCTGGTGTTTCAGTGGTCCAGTCTGGATGCTGGGCAGGATTCTAAAGAGGGAGCTCTCCTGGCCCTGTGCTGTGAGCTGATGTAGCTACACTGAACTCACTGTGTCCTCATCTCTACTTTGGGAGCCTCAGCTCACTGCAGCTGCTCTGCTATTTGGCGTTAGTCTGAAGCAAGAGTGCTCGTGTTTGACTGTAATTCTGTGCTCCACTGGTGTTTGAGGTGAGAAGTAATAATCGTGACTTCTGGTGAGCAAACGATCGGGATATTGGTAGGGCTGCTAGGACTGTTTTCAAAGTAGGGGAAAACTGCTTAGCACACGTGGCTGCATTCTGCAGGTGCTCTGCATTTCTGTGCATGTTAAAAACGTAATGGCAGCACTGAAGTGCTGTATATTAAAAAGAAACGCTGTTTCTATGTGCATTTTGCAGGATTTAAGTCTGTGAAATCAAGGTAATAAACTTAACAGTTGTAGAAATGCCGTAATGTATCAATGTGATCCAAGAATGTCTTGAAATATGTTTAAAGCTGAAGTTACTGTGATTCATTTTTGTTATATAAACATGCATTCATATATAGATTGCAAATCAAGATGCTTCCGCCCTGACTGCCTTTGATGTTTATTGTAAACATGGAAGCAATTTTTAGCTGGCTGGTATGTGTCCAAACATGCAATATTTACTGAGAGCTTTGTCGTTGCCGTTAGAGTAAACATCTTTAATATTGCTGTTCATTTTTCACAGACACTGCGGCCTGCACCCCCACTGGTGTGTTGGGGTGTCTGACCGCAGGCACTTGTCTGAGGCACTCACACCTCAGCTTTGCCTCTGCCCTGCCAGTTTGATGCTCCTCCAAGTGTGCTGCCTTGTTTCTGGGTTAGGAGAACAAAACTCTTTGCTTCTGCTCAGCCCCAGGCCTGTGGTACTGCCCGACTTGCTGCAGGCAGGGCACGGAGCAGCAGAGGTGGCAGGCAGGCAGGAGCTGGCTGCTGGGGCAGCTGTCTTCCTGAGGGCATCTACAGGCCAGTGCTTTAGAGGAGCTAATTTATTCATGTTTGAACATACTGTTTGTAGGGCATTGTCATAAAATTAATCACGGAGTAAGTGTTACTGTGCTTTCTCATGATGTATTGTGGGATGCAGTGTGCTGAGGTTTTGTGAGGCCCATTGACTGAAAACCTTCTAAATAAAATATGGAGATAGGAAAAGAGGCTCTCCCTGAAGAAACGTACTTTGATAGTGAGTCACTCCTTTGACTGCTTTTCAAAACCTTACCTTCCAAGCATGCTAAAACAGTACATCTTTCACCCAACTTATCAGCTTACTGAGAGATGTAGAACCTGCTGGGGGGAGAAAAGGGATGCTGATATGAATGATAGCACAGTGAGCTCTAGAAGAAGCCCTGGATTAATTGTCTGAAAACTTGCATGGTGTTGTGTATGATATCTGACAGTCCTTCCCAAATAATAACAGATGCTAGCATGTTTTATTAATAGTTGAATCTGTAAGACTTAGCTGCATTAGTAATGGAAAGTCATGTGATGTAACTATTTTGCACTGAAGCATAAAGAAAATGTCTTACAATGTATTTCTATTTTTTTTTCTGTGATGCTTGCAAAGAAACTTGAAGTACTTTTCAAAAAGGGATAACTTTGCTAGAATACTATTGCTCTCAGCTCGAAGTCCTATGGACTGAACTCTGACATACGTACAACTATCAAAAGCCCCAGGGATTGTGTGATTCCATTCCTCCTGTTCTTTCAGGCAGTGTCACAGTTCTTTGTAAGAGATGGCGCAAGTAACTTTGTGCTCGCTCTAAGAGTTTAAGACTGAGGTAGCCAAGGCGTAGGGCTCTTCACTTGTTTAGCTTCTGAGTGCCAGGCTGCAGAGGATGGCTGTAGTATCTGGCCTAGTGATGCATCTGGTTTGTGGCAAAGGCAAATGAGAAGTGAGCTGACAATCTGCAGCAACAATCTGTAAAAACTGTTCTGAGGAAGACTAATAGATGTCTTAATCTAGTAATGTGCTTTATAAATAAAGCGTGAGATTTGAATCTGGAGGTGTTGAGCAAAACAACGAACCCTAGCGTTAGGAAACGAAGGAAACATTTTTATCTCTGCTAATGACAGATGTTAATCCACGTGTTTATTTTGAGTTGTAACTTATTTATGTGTAGCTGTGTTAACTACATAGTTCTAATCCTCAAGTTTATGAGGTGGTAATAACTTTGCCAGTGTAAAAGAGGATATCATGCCTTCGATATCAAGTATTTGTCTGAAGGTCAAGTGCTCTGTCTTTCCCTGTGTGTGGAAAATGAAGCAACATAAAACATAAGGCTGGGAAGTTGTTGGATTTACACTTATATTTTATAAATTGGATTCTTTTTTCCCTGGTTGTAAAACTAAAGAAAAACTGGTTTATAAATGAATGAGTTTAAATGAATTGGCTTCTTGGTGTACAATTGATGTATTTCTTTTCCATATGATTCACCACTGCAGGTTGTAGTAGATAGAAAAAGACATACTGTATATGTGCACCTTGCAGAATTATGTCACAGAGCGTATGTTGAGATTCAGGTCTGCTTCCCTTTTGTTTTAGAAGAAAAAAGAATGATCGCAGCCCTCTTCCTGGCTCAGCTCACTGCCCCATCTGTGCCGGTTCAGCCCTACTGCCCTGGTGCATCTGCTGGGGGAGTACACAGCCCAGCCTCACTCTGTTGCTCACCAGCACCCCTACACTCACCGTCTTCTCAGTGGAAGACAAGAATAGATAACTTGAGTTAAAATGCAACTTTCAATAGATGATGGCAAAAGTTGTCCACCCACACTTGGTATGCCCTTCTTTAATTATTGTTGAGCTAATAATCTAAAAGCATGTTCTTATGTTCATATTGATTGAGAAGTATCCAGTGATGTGAATGAAATAAAATGAAATTCAAGGTTGCTGTAAGGTATACTGGAATTACTAAAAACAACCCCTCAACCATGTTCAAGAGTGAAGGGATGTTTTCACACAAACATACTTATTTGAAGTTAAATGAAGTTTTTATACAGATGGAGGATTCCAGTTCTACACTTAGCTTCAGGATTTGGAACTATCTCAACATTTACTTGGATCATCCGGTAGATACATGGGAGAACATATTTTGCTGTGCTGCATTAAGAATGTAATTGATCTGTACAAATACACAAACCCGTTTAACTAGTAGTATAAATTTTTCTCGATTGTGCTCTCTGAACTTTTTTTAAGGGAGACCCTGGCTCGGATGTCGGGGCGTCTAACTGGACTATGCCCTTTTAATTCCAAGTTGGTATCGGAGATAAACGCTAGAGGGAGCCCACCTCACAGTTTTCTGCATATGGAGCAGTAGCTTTACATAGATAATGGAATGACTTCTACTGATGAGAAACTTAGCGTAAAATCTCCTGTCTCTTAGGCGTGGAAGAAAATATCACGGTGCTGTAGGACACTTATTTACAAACAACTTCAGACATTTCTCAATTCATAAACCTTTTCATCTCAATATTGTCTGTTTTTGAACACTGGGGAAAATGTACAATCTTATGCACAACCTTATCCTTACATAATGAGGCAATTTATAGCACTTCTCTTTCAAAGGGAGAAGAAGGGTCCCAGCTGTTGTGAGTGCATTAGGAAGGGTTTGTGTTTGCATTTGAGGCAGTGTGGAAATATGACATTTTTGAGATGGACAGAAAGAGTATTCTATTTTTGTTTGTGAAAGCATATATCTTGCATGTAACTTCCCATTGCATATCAGTAGGCACATAAAATATGAGTGATGCAGTGATAGGTTTTTTTAGCTGTGTTTTCTAGCTATCTAGCTGTGCATCCATTGTTGACTGGCAACAGACAACGTGTAGTGTTGTGGTGGCTTAGAGTTCATGGCTTTAGTGATAATTTAATTTTAGCCCATGGATTTCATTTCTTCCTCACTAGGTAAATAGGATTTAGAATTTAGTGAGGTGCTTGTGTTCTGAGACAGGTTGTTTAAGGTTGCACCTACACTGTGACGTCCTTACTACCCCCTGTGGCTGGGTGTCTGTCACAAGATGCTTCCTGAGTGAGGAGAGAGCATGTGCAGGTGGTGGTGCCCACCCAGCTGCCTCCTGTTGAGCTGTCATGGTGTGTACTCACATCCAGAAGACAGGAAGCATTCCCAGTTTAAGTCTGGACTCGCCCAAAGTGAGAGTGAAAGTCTGGATCAGAGTTAGAAGCACATGTTAGTTTGAGCTTCTTGGCCTTGTATGTACTGCCCTGGATACCTGCGTTTGGACATGCAATGTTTCCAAAATTTATATTAATAAAGAACAGTGGGGGAAAACTGTTCTGATAAAATACTAAAATGGAGAATTAATTCTGAGTGACAGATTCATATTTCACGTAGCAGTTTGCAAGGGCTGAAGGGTACTGAAGGCATTCAATCTCCTGATTGCATTTTATGTTAGTTTCTTGGTCTATATGATAAAATCCAAATCCATTAAAAATCCATTTAGAAAGTCAGTATTGATTATTAGCTGCTTTTTACTTGCATTCAGATCATTTTGCCAGGCTCCTAACCAGCAGTGAACATTTTTCTTCAACGCTTCGCATTAGCAGATTATGTAAGTGTGTACTGCAAGTTATTCACAGGGTAACTTGTACCAGCATGGTATTTACAATTTAAATAGGAACAGAAATGTATGTAATTTGTCAGGACACACTCTCTCCATCCATCTGTTACTCACTCTGCTCTTAGAATGCTCTGCAAACTTAAAGGGATATTCAGAAAATACTAACCCAAACACCTTACCTCAGTGTATATAACATGTGTCACTATGAACTATGGTTGCAGTTCAGTCCAGATTATTACCACGGTGCCTTCTTAATCACGGAACTTGACTGACATAGCTTTGCTAAGATGAATAGGAAGTACTTAAAATAGTAAGAAATCACAGCTGCTTGTGCTTTTTTTTTTCAATTGGCAGCTGTTACGATTCCCTGTGTGTATGTGTTGTTCCATATTGAAATAGATGAATTAAGAGTATGTACATTTAGTGCAAAGCTATTCATTGTGTTTCTTTTGTCATGGTTTGAAGGATAGCCAGTGCTTTGTTTCCTGCTCTGTTCTTATCACAGAATGACAAGTTGTTAACTTTATAAAACTTTATGGTGCTCAGCACGGATGTATAACAAGCTTGTAAATATCAACCAGCTGATTTTTCACAATGTTCCTCCGAAGCAGAAGGATATCTCTATTCCCATTTTAAAACTGGCAGTGTACTATGGTACTCTGAAGATTTTTACCGAAGTAAAACTTAATTTTCTTTTTCTTAAATGTGTATGTGAAAGAAAAAAGCAGGAACCAAAACCCAAACTCAAGACTAGACGCATGTCCTGTTCTTGTTTCACCTGCCCTTACAGAGGTTATCAGCCTTCCACTTTTCATGAAATAATTTCTTAGCCATTAAAGTTGATTCAGTTTGAACAGCAATTATATAGTTCTTCCTTGAAGCAACTCTTCAATCACACTAAACTGGGCCAAGGATACCGTCATACAAGCACTTGGACAGCAGACTGTGAAGGCGTGATGTCCTGTCTCAAGGACAGCCATATGCTGCTGGAGACTGGATGGTTTCTTAAAATCTTTCATTGGTATGGTGATACTGAGAATTTAGTCCCAGGTTGGTAGGCTTCTTAAAGCCTAACAAACTGTCACATGTCAACAATCTTTTGTGACTACTTGCCACTTACCAGCCTTTGCCAATTGCAGAATAATATGCTAGCTTGCCTTACAAAGGCTGATGAACCCTAGTTTCTGTTTGTCAGCTCCCTGCTCAACCTCAGCCTCCATTTACCTGTTGCATCTGGGGATTTGGCTGTAGAAGTTTCAGGACTGTATTGTTCGGATAGCTTTTCCTGTCACATGTGGAGTATAGCAGGTCTAAACAGAACACCTCTATAAAGGAGTGGTTTTGGAGGCTGGATCTTGCTATGTGGAGAAAAGAGTGTCCTGAATTCTAGCTGTTCCTCAGGTGCCAGTTGACTTGACTGGAAATGATATATGGAACAGTACTCAGGTGCTGGTAGAAGACTCTTCTTGTACTATTTCAATAAATTCTGAAGCTCAGCTTCAGAGAGAGACCAGTAGATTTCAAAACTTTCTCAGGAGCTGGAGGTAAAGATTTCTGCACGTGAGCAAAAGAACCTCTAATAGAAATAAAGGCTCAGCCGGGGCTGAGGTTAAGTGGCTATGAAAATCTTTTGAAAGCATAACTTCGTAGAAAAAATATGTGCTTCTCTGAAAGACTGATAATTCTATCATTAGCACTTCACACAGAATAACTGCTCTTTCCACTAGAGAAAGCAAAGACGTACATTCCAGCCCTGCTGCTTTTAGCAATTATGAAGGCTGCTCTGAAAGTAATGCCTCTTATTTTATTAATCTGGCCCACAACATCAAGGGTGGCTGTTGGTAGTATTGGCAGTAGATGCTGAACCTTCCCACCAGTATTCCATCACATTTTATTGCCATGTGACCGACGGCAGCAGAGTGGCAGTCTGAAAAAATGGTGTCTGACATGGAAGTGCGGATGAAACAAAGGTGTGTTACTGAATTCCTCCTTGTGGAAAAAATGGCACCCACTGACATTCACTGACAATTTGGAGTGCTTAAGGAGACCAAACAGTAGATGTGAGCACAGTGAGGTATTGAGTGGTGTGTTTCAGCAGTGGCAACAATGTGAAAGACAAGTTGCATTCCAGATGCTCATGTACAACTGTCACACCACAAAATAGAGTGTGTCTCTCTCAGCTCATCTGCATGAATGGAAGGATTATGAGCAGGGAACTGTATAGAGCTGAATGTTGTCTTCAGTGCATGGGAAACGATGGCAATGATGGAATATCACAAAGTTTGTGCCAGGTGGGTCCCACAAGTGCTCATGCAGGCACAGAAAGAACACTGTGCAGGCTTGTCAGGATACATTGAACCAACTTGAGGCTGAAGATGATAGTTTCCTGCATTGTATTATTACTAGTGATGAGATGTGGTGTCATCTCTGTGAGCTGGAGTCAAAACAGCAGTCCCTGGAGCAACAACATGTGAATTCCCCATCAAAGAAAAAAGTTCAAGATGCAGTCCACACTGGGTAGAGTGATGTGCATCGTGTTTTGGAATAGGGAAAGGGTGATCCTTCTATTTCCTTGAACCTGGATAAGCCATCAACTCTGACTGCTGCATTGCAAAGCTGACAAATCTGAAGCCCAACAAACCAGAGTTGGGCTAGAAAAGAAGACAACCTTTCTCTTGTAATGCAGTAACGCCAGGCCCTATACCAGTTTGAAGACCATGGAGTGCATTGCCCATCTTACCTGGACTGTCCTACTACAGCTGCCATACAATCCAGATTTGGCACCTTCTGACTTCTATCTGTCATGGCTGGTGAAAGATGGACTGCATTAGCAACATTTTCCAAGCAGTGATGTGGTCGTAGAAGCTGTGAAGCAGTGAATCAGCTCCACTGGTGCAGATTTTTATAAAAGCAGCGTGCAGGCTCTTGTTCATCACTGGTGAAAATGCATAGCTAATGGTGGTGATTATGTTGAAAAATAATGTTTTGCAGCTGACAATTTGATTTGTCTAATAGTGTTATTGTGCTCATTGTATCTGTTGTAGTTTCCATGAAAATAAATGCGAGGCACTACTTTTGGTGTGACCTTACATAGTTATAGCTTTCTGTAATTGCTTACAATGATATTTATTAGTTTGCTCCATGTACTTTTGAATTCACTCTTATGAGAAGAGGAACACTCATAACTCAGCATTTTTTTATATATATTTACAATTATTCTGAAGAATATTTTGTTTGCATTTCCTCCCACTGATGTGTAAAACATGCAGAATGGTGGAGAGGTTGTCTCAATAAGAGATCTCTTGGTAGAACTTAGTATGACTCTTAGCTATCTTGGCTATCTTGGGAGAAATAATAAGCCAATGACGTTTGTCTTTGAGCAGTTACAGGAACCTGTGTTGCCCCTTGTAGTAACCAGAAAGTTCGGGGGCAAGAATGTATTTGGCTGAGCCCTGAGGGATATTTTACTGCCGGGAGTAAACAGCAACTTCTTGAGATTGGGCTCTGTTTAAATGAGAGAAATGTGCTGGCCAGTGTACATGAGAGATCTGGTAAACAGATGATGAGCCTTGTTCCAGTGCCTGTCTTCTAGCTGATTCACAGGCTAGATACAGAATTTGCTAAAGGATTTTGTTTAATCTAATTGATGGGGGCAAATATTTCTAAAACAAGTTGTCCAGGACTGTATTTCAATGGCTGCTGCAAGTACAGTTATTTTCACTGTCGATCTGTAATCAAGCAGGTGTATACTTTGTTTATTTGCTAATTGTTCATGTCCCTTATGAGAGGTGTTTTTCCCCCTCAGTGTGGAATCTTAACCCTCAAAAAGTCTTTTATTTACAGGATTTTATCAAAAGCTTACAGATTTTTTTTTACCACTGAACTAAATCTTAAGTTTCTGTAACATGCCTTATTTTATTTTGCTTATGTCTCAAGTCCCAGATAAATACTCTTCTGTCAGTTGTAGGAAACACTCCCTATCTACTCATACAATCAAATTGTACTGGACCTTCTTCTTTCCTAAATCTTTGTTTGCCATGTGCGTTTTATGTAGCCACATATTTTCTAGCACGTACCTCTGGAACGCAGCAAAAATTGAGATTAATTGTAAAGCTAAATAAATTCTTCTGATTGGGTATTTTGCCTGATTTGAACATACATTTTTCACTTCAGAAAATGTCATGTTACCCCTGAGTATGATTGGAGAAAATTCTTCAGAATCTTCCATATCCAAAGATGAGCGAGAGCGATGTCTGGCTTTACTTCTAACTGATAATAACATTTTTTCTTCATATAATTGTAATTCCACCAGCTAATTATTTTTGCAAATGAAACTGCGAATTGGTACTGATAAGTCATATTCCACACTGATTAACTGTGTGATCTAGGGTTACTTGATTAAATGCATTATGCATTTGTTTAGAAAAGGCAGAATGTGTCACAGCAAGAGAAAGCTCGTTCTGACATCAAGTTTTATTTTTCATAAAGGAGCCATTGCATATTGATACAGGCTGATCTTCCAAGTATGTCACAGGTTAAACTAAGGAACGTACAGAAATGGACAGAGTACTTTCTATAGACCCTACAGAGTTATCTAGTGAGCATACATTAATTTGGATAACTTATTCTTCGCTTGTTATTTGCCTTGGTTTTACCATTCTAAAAATGATGAATACAGGGAATCTTAATCCTTCTTATTCACCTTTGTAATAGATGAGAGCCCAAATAAACTGTGAAAAGCAACTGGCTTTAAAAATGTGGTATATATAAACGTGTATATGTACTTACATGTATGTGTGTATGGAGGGTAATATAATTTCTCACGTTCTCATCTTTATGTAGAATTACTGATACTTTTTTTGAAGGAGATCCTATTTAATAAGTATAGTTTCACTTTTCCAGCCATTTTTAACTGATATTTCTTCCTAAGTATTATTTGATGATAATAGTTATTGCAGTACCTGTTACAGAACTATGACTTAGTGGTGTGCACATCTGTTTTTTTAACAAGAGTGTCCACAGTAATGTGTGATTACATGGTTTCTGTACATACAGAAATCCCGTGGAAGATAATGTTGCAGAGTAATACAGCAGAGAGCAGTAGAAAGTGGTTATTTCAGGAGAGAGAAGTGGTCATTAAATATTTCAACTGACAGGAATCATTTACATTTTTTTTGTTATGTGATGCAGTGTTAATGGCTGCTTTATCATTTTATTAGGATTTAAAAGATATTTTTTTAATCTGTTTAATGCAGTTATGGATTTATAGGCATTAATGTTTTGCTATTTCATTCTTAATATAGGGCAAGATCAGTCTGTTTCTGCCTCTTCCGTTTTGTGTACCACACACGGTATTGTATCTCAGAAGACAAAAAGAAGTGATAGTATCATAAAAACATTCCATTTTGGTTATTGCATAGGTTATATATAGGTTTCCAAAGTTGTTTCCCCCTGCCCCCCCACCATAATCTGGATGAAGTGTCTGTAGTACAATGTCTCCAGTGTGGTGTATAGTGAGCCTATTATAAACTTGTATTTGTGAACTGTTACTGTCTTGGATTAGAATGAGTGAAGAAAAAAAGGGGGAAAATCCATGTGGATACAGATGGGAGAAGGCAGAATACTGTAACTCTTCATGCTAAAGGACAGAATGCCAATAGAATTTCATCATCTGGGATGAGTATGTAGATCAGAGGAATGTTGCTACCTGCCAGTTCCTTGGCACAACTGAGTGCTGGGCGGGGATGCCTTGGTGTTGCTTCCAGCTGTAAGTAAAAGCCATTGATAGTTACACCATGAGAGAAAACAGGGCTGTAGAGTATCCAAGAGTCTCAGATACTAGTTCATGTACAAGTAGTTGCACTGCACCAGTCTTATATGACATGAATGTTGTTGAGCTCAGTAATGTCTGTATATGACTTTTGTGTCATTTTAGACATAGTTTTGCGTTGTTTTAGACATAGTCGTGTGTTCATACAAGTAACTTCCTGTTTTCTTTTGTGTCTAATACTAAGCATGTGACTTAACTTCTATTCAAAGCACGAAGTTGAAATCTAGGAAATTCTGGGATCAAAATTCAACGTTATGAATATCTATTATGTCAAGTGTTGGAATGATTTAATTAAGTCATTATGCACAGTTGAATACCTCCTGAAATTGCGTTCAATTATTATGAAGCAAATGGAGCTGCTGTAATCACAGGCTTTGTGGGATTTGATAAAATACTTTTATTAGAACAAGTGAGAATCTACGTCAGCTATGAGATTAGAGCAAACTTCTTCATTGTGGCTTTTGGTAAGTAATGAAGGATAGATTTTTATTTCACGGAAAGTCTATTTGGTAGGATGTTTTAGGGAGGGAAATTGAGGCATGGAGATCCTAAAGTTTTTAGTCAACGATAATTAAACAGAAGGTTAGGGTTTAATGCTTGAGGTTTTTGTGCTTTTTGCAACTTTGAGTAATCAGACTCACATTTCAATTTCCTTGGGGAACTGTGGGCTCCTAAGTGCTCGTGTCTTTAAACAAGCCACGCTTTCCAAAAAAAGGCAAAAATGTCATAGGAATGACATTTTAAAATAAATTGTATTTTTCCACATGAAAGTTTCTTGTTGAAAGGCATAAGTTCCCTCACCCCCACCCTCTCATGGTAGAAATAGATACAGATTAGCATAACCACTTCTGCATGATAAATCATCATGGTAACATTTTGGGTAACCATAAAGATGTGACTACAGAAGAAATAGAATTGAATAAATCAAACTGTACTTTTTTGGTTAATAATGAAATATAAAGCTTTGGTTATGCTTCCATTTCACATCCTGTGAAGTTAAAGAGGCTCAGATATGGTTAATTTCCCTGAAGAGCCCTCAGTGACTGTAAAGCCTGAAAGTGACATTAAAGACTGGCATAGAATTATGTTGGAAAGACAATGAAATTAACAGTTCAAACTGCAGATCCTTTAGTTTCTCTGCTTTACGCGCTGAGGTTTTTACACTGATTAATTCACACCCCACCTCTGATTCATTCAGTAGCACACCCAGCCATTGCTTTCACATTTGGGAGCACTGACTGCTGAGCTACTATTTTGGTCTCCAAAGCAGGCTCTCGGTTTTATGGGTGTGTGCCGCTTATCCCGGGTTTCATCTTTAGAATGAAAAGAACAGTGTTACTTTTCACTTCAAGGAAATGTACGTGCTGAAAGAAGATCACAAGCGCTCCACCACTGCCAAAGATGCATTGTGGAACCAGGTTTGTGTAATTCTAGTTAATGCTGGCATTTTTCAGTACGTCTTAATGGAAGATAAAAGATGTACCACCCATGGGTAGCATCTCTATTCAGATAGCTTAACTGATACCATGTCTCTGGCTGTGTTCTTAAGTCGGGCTTCTACTGAAAGGAGAGATCCTGCTTTCCCCTCCACCCTCTGCAGTGTGTTTTGCCCCATCCTTTGGGCTGCTGCCAATGGAGCACGCAGTCCGCTGGAGCAAAGAACCATTCTGATTGGAAATGAATCAGTTTTATGGCTTTTGCTGGTCTAGTTCCAGACCAATCCGTTTTCTGAGAAGCTTATGATTTAGCCACAGCAGTATTTGCACTAACTCAAGGGAAACAGCAGTAGTAATACTCTACTTAGGAGTACTGGGAAGGAATTTGCCCTTTTAGATAGTCGTATGGTATTAGGTCAGATTCATGTGGTCCATTGAAGGACATTCTTAGCTGACTGGCATTAAAAAGTAAACCAGCTAAAGCAGTTGCACTTACGTGACTGTAACCACTTATCTCTAGGGTCCTGCAAAGCATTGGAAGTGCCTCTCACCTTTTCTGCTTTCATTGCTCTGCTTTCCCCATGGGGTGCATTATATATGACTGTACAGCTGATGCATGGGGAAGCACAGCAGCTGAAAGCTCCTTCCTTTCCTAAAAGTAAAGGTCTGCTGTTGTTGCTGTGTGAGGGAAAGAAGGGTTTTATGTGTACAGGCACTTTTCCCTATGTCTACAACAGCAATTAGGCACTAATATGGTGACGGTGATGAAGCTTTAAATGAGAGAAAAAGAGAAATCTGGTTTCCAGGAGAGGTAAGCACTGCTATTAACAATGTTAGTGTTTGGAGTTCTGTGGCGTTGTTTATACTATTTTTCTGTTTACATCAGTAGTTAAATCATTGCTTGCTGTGACCTAGACAGACCTTCCCGCATTAGACCTCAGGTTTTTTTGTGTGTTTTTTTTTTCTCCAAAGTGTCCCTTTAATAGATGGCTCCTTGCCATCCTCAATAAGCTCCTCTCCTGAAAGTAGCCAGCTCTTAGGGGAAATAATTTAATAGCTCTGTTGTAGGCATGCAAATTACCTTCTATAGCATTAAACTAGCCTACATATTCAAGTCAGGGCTCTCAGCCCATCTGCCAGTAGAGATTCTTGCTGCATCTGCCGCTTCATTCAGCACTTTACCCCAGCTTCCTGATTTCCTTGGCAATTTTGTGTCAACAGAGCAGTAACCTTTAAGGGTGACAGACAGGTCCAAGCAAGAGGCACGTTTTAGAGCAGACTGGTTTATTAGTCAAAACCAGCATGCAGAGTGTTACCTGCCAACCTACTGAACATATCTTGAGAGAAGTGCTGCATCTAATCTCACAAGCATGTGGCCAGATATGTGATAGAGCAAGTCTGGGAGTGAAGAACTTCTGCCTTCTGTGGCAATGAGTTACCAAGTGGCTGCTGCTCTGTGATAAGTGTCTGCTCGCTTGCAGATGCACACTTGGGGTAGGTGCAATGCCAGGTAGAGCTGCTTACTCCTTGCCTGGGCTGCTGCTTTCATAGGGGAAACAGAAGTTGAAAGGTTTATTTTTGTTGCTAAAGTCAAGGGTGCTTTCTCAGTGTATGCTCAAGGAAGAATTTACCAAGTTAATATTTGTTTTTAGAGCTTAATTTTTTTTTGTAAGTGAAAAGGTTAGAATGTTTCAGGGGAGCCTTCATCCTTAAGTGACAGAATGTAGGCAGAACTGAATTCCAAGTTTAAAAAAGAAAACCACTGAAAAAGAAGCAAATGTTACAGTAATGGAAGTATTTACTATCTTTGTTCTTTCAAAATGGGTATCACTATACAAGTATGTGACTTGCTTTCTTTTTTAACTAGCAATTTATTGTTGCTTGGAAATCCTCTTAAGACTTCCTGATTCCTTGCCAAATCTATAATTCATTCAATTTATGTATTTATTCTTATAACACGAGCTCACTCAGGGGTATGTTTTTTATTTTTTAGAGAGTGAGAGATTTTCATTAATATGTTTTGGTAAGAAGAATAATAAGGCCTCAGTTTAGCTGTAGGAGCCTTAGATAGCCTTGTTTTCAGGCAGTATTTGTAATGCAGTACTTTGTGTAGTTTATGATAATCCTTTTAAGCAAGAAATCCTTAGTCCCATGTATGTAAGAACATTTTTATGAACTACATGATTCATCATTAGTCTATGCAAAATACTCATTATTCATTGATAACAGCTATTGCTAGATGCTGTTTCTGTTCTTGTTTTTGGGAATATCAACAGTTAGACACAATCAAATGATAAGATGTGGGATAAAATCCAAACATTTGGAACCTGCTTGGAAGTGAATCTTAGATTGTTTTGTTTCAGGATGTGTTTCTCCTATCGTCTTGCTTTATACTCCATGAGATATTATCAGTTTTCTAGTTTTGGGATTAATGTGAGCTTTGTATATTTTTAAGGGGAAGGAGAAGGAAGAAAGACATTTTAGAAGACTAAGTTCTGAATATTTTCATTAGAATTGGATAAGTTTTGTACTAGGAAAAGCAAATAACAAAACAGCAGTACAACAACAGAAAATTTGAGAAGCATCTTGTTGGTGATTAAATTCAGGAACCTAAGAGGCGGTCACTGCCCAAACTTATACAGTTCAAGTGTTTTTACAGCTTAACTACTTGGAAAAAAGAAAAGGTTATTTGCATGGCATATTCTCAGACTTCACAAAACATTTGCTTTTACTCTCTGTTAGTCATGAATTTCACATTGCTACTAAAAATGTGCCCTTCCTGCTTCATACCTTTGAAGAGAAAATCTTCTGGCATGTTTTTGCAAGAAATATTTAGTGATTTTTAACTTCCTTTTTCCTAAATTTTAGTGTGTTTGTGGGTGGTGATACAAAAAAAAAAAAAGTGTTTTGATGGGAGGGTATTTTGATATCAAAAGAGCTGCAGTGCACTCATGGATTATTCTCCTTCCTTTGCCTACTTGCATGATCCCTAATGAGAGTAATTACAAAAGTTATCAGTATTACCTCATTCTTTAAGACACCTCAGGGGTTTGAGAAGTTAGTTGAACAGAGTTTGCAGAAGTACTTAGCCTAAGACATGTATACTTTTTCCTGCTGCCCTATTAACATTAGATGTAAGCTCTGAGCAGTTGGGTTTGCACTTGCACATTTTCTTGTGAGCACAGAGGTACAGCTTTTTAGTAGAAATTTTGCATCATAACAGCTAAAGCTGCAGCTGGCAAGTGTGCCTAAGAGCCCTGTGTCTGAGCAGCCTTGCACTCTCCCAGCATGTGGCAGTAGCAGAACTTACTCCATACAACCTCCAGGTAGTGCAGACACATCCTTAAGACCTGTAGTAGGAGGTGAATAGTGGGCTGCAGTTACCAAATGAGCCAAAAATCTCTGCATGGTATTGCCAGCACTGTTTGTGGGAAAGAAGCAATAAATGCATCGCTAATTCTAGAGTTGGCCATTATAATTTTTTTGCAATCTCATTGCATGTGAGATGAAAAGATCAAGTTTTTACATGAGAATTCAATTCAGAACTAAGTTGCAGTATATTTAAGAACAGAAATCACCCTAAAGGCAGCTAAGTATAGAAAGGTTGTAGTAAAATGGATAATAAATGTTTCTAGCTTACATCAGTATCAACAGATGCCTGACATCACGTTGTAAGATTGTGTTCAAAGTGTTAATGTTGGATGCCCCATTCCTGGAGGTGTTCAAGGCCAGGTTGGATGGGGCCCTGGGCAGCCTGGTCTAGTATCAAATGGGGAGGTTCGTGGCCCTGCCTGTGGTGGGGGGGGGGGGGGGTTTGGAGATTCATGATCCTTGAGGACCCTTCCAACCCGGGCCATTCTGTGATTAACTCCAGAGATCAGCAGATTAGTACCATATGACAGACATGCAAGAAAATATGTTTGGGTACATGCAGATAGCAGCTGCTCAACTGAAATAAAGCTGTAGTAGATGACTGTGATGCATCAAGGCTTGAGTTCAAATTCTGCTCCCTCTGATTCAGACTGCTTTTACAACCCTCTTTGCTCTGTCAGATAGGTAATTTTACGCTGAGGATGCTTCTTCCAAATGCCAGGGCCCTGGCTCAGACAGTCATTTCAAACAGCACTGAAATTGTTTGAGTTTTGTTTCAGCATAGAACAGCAACAGAAAGCCTTGAATTTCAAAATTGTGTTGTTAGAAATGTTCTAACACAGAGCACTGTTGAGAGTGAAAGAATTTTCTTGCTAAAATATTAGGCACAATAAGGAACTTACTGTTTTAATTATCTGTTTACTGAGACATATGGTTTTCTTTATGAGGATTTAGAGCAGGGGTGATGAACATCCACACAGGAACTGTTCGTCAACTGCAGCTCTGTGTGACCAGCAGCACCTGCATGTTGGCACAGCGGCTCTTCAGGGACCTGAATCTGATAAAACAGATTCTGCCCTCCCATGTCCACTCAGAGCACCTTGGGGTGATGAGACAGTGTTGCTTCCTTCCTATGAACCATGCTTAACTCCTTGATCTTGGCTCTGCTGGGTGTGACTTGTGTCCTGCAACCGCCAACTGAAGGCCTTGTCTCCTGGCTGTGTCAGTCGGGGGTTGGCAGTTCCAAGCAGCAAACTCTGGCCTTCATTCGGTGCACCGAATGAAGAACAAACAGATACAGCAGTTTAAGCAAACTAAGCGTTCGCCACTATTTTCCTATTTTTAATGTTAGAATTGTAGGAGTGATATAATACCTTGGGTAAATCGAGTTAGAAGACCCATCATCTGGAAAAAATGCAGTGATTTCTGGGGTGTGCTTTTTGTTATAGATTATTTTTGTTGTTGTTGAAACAGTTTTATCACTTATTTTTCTTCCTTAGTGATTCTGCAAACACTGAGATGCTATCTGATTTTTTTCATGCTGGGGCTATTGTAATCCTTGGAAGTTTCTGGAAGATTTTGATTGAATGCTTCTTCTCTAGTTACTGTTTCTGTTGACAAAATTTTTTCCAAATGTGAAGCTGTTGCAATTCCTCTTTGGTAGGATATGGGTGTGTGGTAAGATTTACAGATGTTGTGCAACCATTTTGTTTTACATTTCCAGAATAATCTGGACAGAAGCACTTCTGGCCTTGGGCAGAACATCTCTGTTCCATTCCTACTTTTCACCTTATGCTCCTCTTGTGCTAAAAGTGCTTTGACCAAACACACAACTAAGAAAAGATTTACTTTTGTGGCATTATGCTGATGTTGGTGGGGCAGGAGAGCAATCGGCTAAAGAGCCCCTGTGGGCTAGGCTGCACAGCTGTTTGGAGCTAGAAACTGCCTTTAAGTCTAAGCTATATAAATTGCTTTGTTGCTGTAATAAAGTTTCTTGTTATGACACAGTCTAGAATTCTCTAAAGCACAGAATTGATATTTCAAATCTGTCTCACAGTGATACGTGTTCCAGCATTGTGCACAGATTGATTGGGATTCATTGTCTCATTCATATTTTGTAACCATGACCCAGGAAGTTTCATAGTAATTCAGAATCATCTTGAATCTCAACTGTTCTGTTGACCTCAGTGCTGGTAGTTTCAACATATTTTTCCAGTTCAGCTGTAGGCTGTAAATCAGGAACACTCTGGAAGTTTTCCAGGCTCTGTGCTGATATATGTGCACCTCAGAGGAGCCACGTGTGGATTTAATTTTTACAAAACTGAGCTGGTGACAGCCCTGAGCAAGCTGACCTCGTAGCTGACCCTGCTTTGAGCAGGAAGTGGGACCAAAGACCTCTTTTTGACCTGAATTATTCTAATGGGAAGGTGTATGTATTCCAACTTCGTTTTTTTTTTTGGCTCTCTTGTTGATCAATTCTTCTCCACAATGTGACTGCAGGAATCCAGGTTTGGGAAAGCTTTCAATCTGTGGCTATTCTGTAGTTGAGAATATCATGCAGTAACAGAAACAGGAATGCTAGCATGAGTGGACCTGAGAATTGACTTCCACCCTTTAGACAAGAGAAATATTTTTTCTACTCTATAGTGCAGTTGCCTTTTCCTTTACTCTTTCATTGCTGTTTTTGACATGGGTAATCTTAGTTTTGAGCCAGAAAAGTGAATTCTCTGTTACCTGTTGTCATTTTCTACTTTGTCCTGTCACTTGCAGTTTTGATCTGCATGTCTTTATAAGTAAAAGCAATGCATATACTTTATGCTCATGAAGTAGCTGTCCTCTGGGACCCATAACAAAGTGGTGACATCTCCTATCCACCTTCTGGGGGGGCTCATGGATGGTATCAGGAGTCCCTTCCATCCTCAACTGTTCTGTGACTCTGTGCAAGTACTTTTGCAGCATGAAGATGGTTATTATACTATTATTATACTAGATTGTATTTACACTCATCTTAAAGGATAGTTTTCTTTTTTTTTTCCACTATATACATCATCTCCAAGAAATTTAATCACAGGATAATGCTCTGCTGTTGATTTTCACTCAGTTCCTGTTGACTCCAATGGGAATGATGGTGGGGGAACATTACTCCAGAGAGATCAGTGTTATTCTCAAGTCTCCTAGCACCTGATTTCATACATGACTGAAGCTCAGTGCTTGTAAAATTTACTGCCTGGTGATATTTTTAAAGGACTATTTTGATTTCATAAACCATCCCTCAGTAATCGGGGACTACTTTGAAGTCTACTAAATAGTACAGCTGGGAGCTCTGTTGTATCTGTAGTGAAATATGAACAGTGTATAGCATCTGGATACAATAAATCTGTCAAATTATAACTGAAAAAACAAGGAATCAATTAAAATTTAATATTCTACTTGCACAGGGAAAAGCCAGCACTTTTACCTAGAAATTTCTTTTAATCTTTTTAATAAACCACTGAATTGTTGGTTCACAGCTGAAATTAAACAGCAATAATTGCTTTTATTTTAAGTTGCTACAGCTTAGTTCCTATGTAGCTGATTTTTTTCCACTGTTTTGTAGAATATTTATAGGAAATACCCACCAGGTGGAAATACCTGCATAAGATTGTTGGGAAAGTTAGATTATCTGCAATATGCATATGCCTCCTTTGTAAAATGCAAGATGGATGTTGGTCCACGCAATTTCACTTAACAATATGTTAAAAGAAAGTTCGATCTGAATTTCAATTCACCCTTAGTTTTGTGAACTCTTTCTTTCATGGAGCAGAACATGCTCTGTCTTAACTAGTTCTAAAATGTTTGAGGTGCAAGTCAGAGTCCAGTAGCAGCACTGTACAGTAGGTTGAGTACTGAAATGTAAGTTGCAACTGTTATTTCTGTGAAGAGTGTAGCTTAATATTGTTTCTCAAAGAGTGTTTGCCATATCCCTCAGAAAATTAGCTGTCATTCCAAGAGTCAGCTTCTTGATTACCATCAAGACCCATTAAGAGTTTCTCTAGTCTGGACATAACAGTATATATAATCATAGAATTGTAGAATTGCCTGGTTGGAAAAGACCTTAAAGATTATCAAATACGTGCTGAAGAGTTTAAAAACACATAAGAAAATACACAGTAGAGGTAATTAACTTAATTTCTGACTCTTGACCTAACTGTTGATTCTGTATACAGTTTGATAAAAAGACTTCCATTCCTTTCCAATTTCTTTCTGGATTTGCTAAGAAAGCTTCAAGATTTGATTTTATAAGATTTCAGACAATTTCAATGTATGTTTTTCTTTGTGACTTACTAGAAATCGGGAAAAGAAAAAAAAGGTTTTTTGGGGAGTGCCCCTTGGAATGCCTGGTTTGGATATTTGGCACAAAAGTACTTGGGATAGTGGATAAGCCCTAGTTAGCAGTTGCCTATGTGGTTCACAGTCCACAAACCCACCAGTGTACTACTTGTTTTTGGTGTGCTGTTTAAGTGTGCCACACAGTTACTTTGATTTCAGACTCTGAGAAAGGGAACTGAAAGCTCTGCTGAAGCTGTGTGTGATGGGGACAGCAGCTAGCCTCCTTGTTCACTTTGGCCAGTGTTAGATGTGTGCTTGAGTGGACTGCTGTAGGGTATGCTTGAGGTGTAGCCAAATTATTATTAAGGGATCCTGACAGTGGTGACAGGCTGTGTAAGCCTTGATTGTTCTGAAGGAAAGATCACTTAGGCTTTTAGCAGTCTCACAAATCCTCTGCATGTGGCAGCAGTCAGAAATGGGCATCTGATTTGCAGGAGGGAAAGCCCAATGTTCTAGCCCTCTGTCAAAGTCTGGTGCCTGTCTGACAAATAGTATGGTTATTTCAGGGTTTCTGCCATACCGCAAATGAATACCTCCTTCTGGAAGATGGCCATGCCAAATTCTTGAGGCTCTTCATACATAATCTTAATACTGTGAAGTATGTTGTGTGACTATAGAATGAGTAGCGATTGTTCATTTAACTGTGTCTGTGCGAGCCTTGTACTCTGCAATTGGCTCCAACGGAAATGTTTGTACTTGTATCTTCCCGTGTTACTGATTACTGAAGTAAATACATAAATCTCACTGTCAAACCCAGAAGGTGCATGTGATAATCTGCATAATTTTGAACTTCAGTATTTTCTCATATTCCAGTTCTGTTGGTGGGATATCTGCTATTGTCCTGATGTCTGTAGCCCTGATTTTAAGACAGTGATACCAATGGAGTGCTCAGATGAGTCCTCAGTTCATTCCTAATGACCAGCAAATGTGCTCTAAGGTGTCTCAAGCTGCAGTGTTTTTGCCCGCAAAATAGCAGTCTGAAGCAAATACGAGATCTGTTATACGTGGGGTGCAAGGAGCCCTTTAAGCACAGGCATGGAGAGTTAACAGAAACCTTGAAAGTAGCAGTACAAGATGGTACTGGAGACTGAGCCAAAAACTCTGCTACTGGTACTTAGAATGAATGCAGACTTGAAAGCAGACAAGACTGGTTTTAAAGGTAAAAAAGAACAAATAGCTGATATATGTGGAATACAATGTATTTGGTGAATTTGGATATAAGGTAGACTTATAGACTAATAATGAAAAAGGTGTAGAAACTTGTTAGGAAATATAAAAGTAGTCCCAAGTGACCTATAGAAGAAGGAGGTAGAAACCATCTTGCAAAAAGGAGATTACATTGCCATCCACATTGCCTTAATTCCTAAATAATAACTATAAATGTTAGTATTGCATTTTGATGAGACGAATAATAATTCTTTGATCAGACTGTTGAAGCTTTAATAAAACTAGCCTAAACCATAGCTTTGTCTTTAAAGAGTACTCTGCCTTTTGTGTGGAAGATGTTGAGTAGAGCATGAATCAGCAGCAGGCACATGCATGCGCACACACTGCTCCTTCCCTGTCCAGTGCAACAGTAGTGAAGGTGCATTCACTCCCATCCTCTGTTTTGGGGGCAGTATGTGGGGAGGAGTTGATATATCCATGAGATACACAGCACAGAATGGTATAGATGGAAATCAGTCGTACCACATTTTTCTATCCCCCCCCCCCCCCTTCTTTCTTTTCCTATGGTGATCTGTGTATGAGCAAAATCATAAGGAAAAAAAGATTCTGCTTATGACTAGGCATCTGCTATCTCAAAGGGCTGAAGAGGAAACATTTGGCTCTTTTGTGATTATAGTATTTTTCTCTGATAATTTCTGTAGCACGCTAGTTGGCCTCCTACTTCAACTTCTGAATGGCAACTGACAGCATTTTTCTTCATGAAAAGAAATTTTTAATGGGTTGTACCAAAAATAGCTGGAACTTTCTGTCTTATGTGAAAAATACAGGATATGAGTCATTATCAACAGTAGGAGACCTTAGATCCTCTGTAACTTTACATATCTTCTGTGGCTGTATCAAGGACTGCATTTAATCTGGGCAGCACATGCTCATTCCAGATAGCTACAGTAGAAAATTTGGCTCACGCTAACAGGTCTTATAGTACCTATTCTATGGTGAAACCTACTCCACTCTTCAAAGAAACTTAAAGAGGAACTTTAAAGAAGTTTGCAACCACTCAGTTCTTCATACCTTAAATTAAAAGTGAGGAAAATTCAGTAATTATTGGCTTGTCTTCTGCGGGAGAAGAGAACAGTCAGAAACTCAGACTTCAATTCTTTCAGGAGTTTCTGATGTTCCATGTTCTTCCAGAGGTGTCACTTTTGTCAAATAAGTGATGTCTATCAGTGAAGCTTTAAGATTTTTACTAATCTAACATTTTTAGCAGTCAAAGAGTAATTAATGGTAACCATGACAGTTTTTGTAAATCTCTATTGGTAGAACTTACACTTCAAAAATATGTATTTCTTCTCATACTTCATTCCCAAGAGTTACATATGGATTTTGAAATTCTTGAATGTAAGTCTTTCATAGATGAAGAAGGCAAGGCACCAAACAGTATAACTGATCTGCATGTAGGGATCAATGAGAGCACAAAACCAATACCTTGTAGAATTCTTGCTCCCTAGGTCTGTGCTTTAATTAGACCCTGTACTTCTGGATACTTTAGAAGTAGGCTGTTAAGCATATTCAGATTAGGGAGACCTTATTGCTTGAAATGAAGGCTGAATAAACATCTTCAATGGTGTGTGTTTCCTAAGTCATGAGCCAGCTACTACACAATAAGAGTAGGCTGCTCCTCTGCATGTTGTGTTTGCTTCTCATTCTTCTGGGGGGGGTGGGGGGGGGGAAGCAGTATCTGTATAGAAAAGAGTTGAAACACTGAATGAAGGCTTGGGGCCACCTGTCTCTGTTAGCTTGGTACAAGTATAAGCTTTTGACAAGAATGATGCATGAATATCACATTTCTCCATCTCTTTGTGGGTCTCTGAACAGAAAGACTTAGAATGAAAGACCGAAACCAACATGGCTGGGTGGTTTTTGAAGAGCTATGTGGAAGTTTCTGATCAAGGTTGCTGTGTTTGAGCACTTTAACTGTAGATATTTCTTCCCATATTGAATATTATATTTTTGGAGTTAGCCTCCACAGGAAAGTTGGGGATTATTTAACTGAAATTCAGGCTTCAGATTTGCAGTTGTAGATATGGAAAAAATCCATCTCCCAAAGAAATGGGTGGAGAGAACTCTAGCTAGTTCAAAGGACTCTTTCCACAATCAAAGTGAAAAATTCTGTTTTTCTTTCTTAACATAATTGCTGTTCTGAACTCTCTTTCTATGTTGTTTTTTTTTTTTCTGCACATGATGAACAAATACATGCAAACAATGGAGAGTTGACTTGAATCGAGTTTGACTCAAATATTTAAAATATTTAGCATGGAAATCTCTACTCTGGATTTATCCCCATGGAAGAAAGGCAAAAGAAGGCTCAGGAGTGTGGAAGGCTCTCTACTTCAAATGTTGGTACATGGAATCTTTTTCAAGAAGAAGAATTTTTTGATTTATGCTCTTTAATCTCTTGCTTTACATTATCATACACACATTGCCTGTTAGATGTTGATTTTAGAGTGTTGGATGGCAGGCTGGTACCATGGGGGGGGGGGGGGGGGGGGGTTGCTTTCACATTAGAAAACCCACTGTCTTATAGCTATGTTGTTGTGTCATCAGAGGAACTTATACATACAAATACCAGTTTCCTTCACGTGTTCTGCAGAAAGAAGGTAGAAATGGTGTGTAACAATGCTGACGTTCCTTGGGAAGTAGTTTGAACTTGCCAAAATGTATACAACGTTACTTGGTGTTACTGACTGGCAGAAATTGCAATTTGAATTTTCCTTGCAAACCGTGAAAACACTGGTAGTTGGATTTACTGGACTGCTAATGCAGACCATGACACTTGTATCAGGAATTGCATAAGGTTTTCTTGCAAATAACTCCCAAGCTTTACAGTACATTCAGTTATACCAGAGCCCATGCTAAGCTGATTACTGCAGCTGTGATAAGTCATGATGTGGGGGTTTTGACTGGAACGATAAAAATCCGTATAATACTTACAATAGGGTAACCATACCATGACTAGAAGGACATACCCACAGTGAGCTGCACCCACAGTGAGCTGCACCCACAGTGAGCTGCACCCACAGTGAGCTGCAGTTGAAATTCTGGCCTAAACCAGTACCTATCACTCCCTGGTTCCCAAATACTTTTAATTCCCAAGTTGCACCTTCAGCACCTGGGTCAGATGTGTCACGCTTATATATTGCTCTGCTAAAGCCTCAAAATAACCCACCACTGAGGATGTTGGTGCAATTACTCAAGTGGTAGTCTGGAATGCTTGGACTTGAGTCTAACAAGACAAAAGTTTTTACAGATATGTCTGATTGAGAAGCTTATGACATCAGTGAGTAAAAAAAAACTAGTACAAGGCTGATGGGCCCTTGACTAATCTTGGATTGTTGGATGTCAGACCAGAATCAAGAGGTATTTTTAAATGTCAGTTTGAAGCTGATTTATAGTGGTTCAGTCTCAAGAGCAAACTGCTTAGTGATTCAGGGATTAAATTGGATGTTATGATCTTTTCAGTATGTACACAGGCAGCTCAAAGAGGCTTTCAGTGCAGAAAATGTGCAGTCAAATTAAGAGATTGATGTAAGTCTATGGTATGAAGTCCTTCTAATATCTGAGATTTCTGACCTAAAAGGTGAAGTATGTAATCCCAAAACCTGACTAGTGCCACTGAAAATGAAGCTATTGCCTTGTCTCTGCCTTAATTTTCTACTTCTGTTAGAACGACAGTGAGAGGTTACAGATTTCTGGCATTGCTCACCAGCTTCTAATGAGCGTTTTTGCTTTGGTTGCAAAATGCTTCTATGTATTTATTGGATAAGAAGCTATCTGCAACATAGCAGGTGCGGCAAAATAATTTTTATTGGCTACCTGTTACAACTGTGTAAAAGTTGTTAGCTGTGATTTAGATAAGGCCAGTAAATATTTGGGCTTGTTCAGCAGCAATATGTTCTAAACACCTCTCTTTTGTGGTACACTTCAGTGAGGGCACCAGCTAGCAGGTTGAAGTGTGCACTGCTTCTGCATGCGGTGCTCTCTGTTTTCCCTGTTTTGTGGCAGAGAAGCTGACTCACGGCTCAAGCAGTGGCAGCTCATGATATGCTGTGCAGCAAGTGGCAGTCCCAAATTTCATATATGCTTTCCTCCCATCTGGTAAGTGGATGAGTCATCTATGACTCAGTTTTCTCTGCTCAGCTTAAGAATGATTCCAAATGAGTCAGACAGAATGTTTTCAGGGACTCCTGCTGTTAGAGAGCGCTTCACCTCTACCGCTCCTGTCTTCTCATCTCTCCCATACTGTGGGCTGTGGTCTAACTTCTTTCTACCCTAAACTCAAGACTGGTGAAATTTCTGCTTTAGTGAGCCATTTTGGATGTAAGTATGACTTTAGCTTTGCCTTTAGTATTGTCAGACATGCAGATACGGGAACAGGACCTGCCCTTTATGGTGGCTTTGTCCATCACTGCTGAAAGACCTTCATATTCTCTGCTGTCTAATCCAGTGTACCCACAGCATGGGTACAGGCTTATCTTCAGATGGAGGAACTTCAGATAGTCACAGGTTTGTTATTTCCCTTCTTGTGCACTGTGAGTAATGAGTTGGCCTGGGCTCCATTACTATGTTGGTAGACTAGGTCTGTTGTGATTCTAGACAGCTATTTGTCTGTTGTGTCTGTGTTTGGGGAGCAACTTCAGAATTACTCCTTGTCACAGATGGCTGTACTCTAAACCAAGAGACTGTGGGGAAGGACAGGTGCTAGGCTGCTGGCAGGCTCTTGGCCATCACGAGCAGGCTGTTCATTAGTGGTAGGCCTCTGGGAAATGATTAGGGATGCTATGTTTGTAATAATAAAAATTGGGTAAAGTGGTCTAATAGTACACAACAATAGTCTGCATTTGTGCAGAGCGCTTCAATAATATTCTTAAAGTTGCTGCTTAGGTCTACAGGTGACAGAGAAGAGGTAAATGGATGGTAGAGAACTTTCAGGGAGCTTACCTTCCCGTGTGAATATGTACTTTCATGGCTTACTGCAGCTAAAAATGTATGTAAATATATTCTTTCCATAAAGAAAGATGCAGATAGTACAACCACAAAATGCAAAAACCAGCTCTTGTCTCTCACTGTTTTCCCAACCATATGGCCAGTCCTGTAGATGTGCCCCTTACGTAAGAGAGATCCTGCACCACGCTTAGTTACTGCTTGATGGTTCACCCGGAAAGGAGTCTGAGAACCACTAACTGAAAGAAATACCGAGTTTTTTATTTCAAAATCATTCTGTTAATAATCAAAGTTTGTACATCTGAAATCGAAAATCTTCGGACTGTATCTCCTGTTACTTATGTTTCAGTTTAATTGAAACCAAATAGCTGTTTCTCCTCTGCTTGTTCTTTTGCCCCTAAAGCAATTTCTAGTACTGTGTTCTCACTAATTGCTAAAATCACTTCTAAATAGCATCCAATCCTGATGATTCCTTGATAGTTTAAGGATTCACCACCAGAAACAGCATTTTCTTCACGATCTATATCTGAAATTAAATGTCTCAATGTCATTTTCTGCTTGACTTTATTCTGTGTTAGCAGGCATTTTTTTAATTAGAGATTAAAGATAATGTGATTATTGCCCCCATACTAAATGAACACTTTTTCCTTCAGTGGTTGGTAACACTGACAATATAGTACGTAGAAGCAAAGCCAGGGTGGTTATCCTAAATGACTGCTTGAAAATGATTATTACTAAATCTGGAAGGAAAACTGAAATATTTCTATATGCTCATCTGAAGGGGATCAAATGTTTCCTTTCCAGACATCAGATTCCATGGCTTTCAGATAGCCATGGAATCTGAAAGGATTTTTGTTCAATTTTGTTGACACCATAAAGATGGAAATTTGTGTCTATAATTATTGAATTTGACGAAGAGGAGGGAAACAGGCAAACTACATACCTTTTTGTTATCAAAATAGTAATAATAAAAAGCAACAAAACAAAGTTCATCACTCTCTTCTACAGAAAAGTAGTAATCTTTAGGATGAAACAGGTATGGAAATGTGAGGCAAAAACGGGCCTAGACTAAAGGAAAATGAGTGTGGGTGGAGTGAGATTACAAGGTCTGACTCCAGAAGAATAGCCTGCAGCCTGATTTTGGCATTGCTTTTATTAATAACTATAGTGCAAAAGCAGGCATGTACTGATTTCAACTCATTGGTCACACAAAGTCAAGGATGATCATAAACATTAGAAAAGAAACTGCATGATGCTGTAAAACAAAGTAATAGCAGTAGAAAATTTAATAATTGATAAGGTAAGGTTATGCTTCTATGGATTAACATTTCTATTAGAAGCTGGTGGCCCATCAGTTGAAGGTGTGGAAAAGAACAAGATTGTTAGCTGACCATGAGGCACAAGAGACGTGTAACCTTGAACAAAAACAACAGGCTGCTAGGCCAGAGGACCCTCCTGGATTCGTTTTGAACTCTATAAACAAAAATGTAGTGGATGTTTACACTCAGCACTGGTTTAGTCTGAAAAGATTTATTGCATGAGTTTCTTCCATTAGTTTTGCTGGAAGAAACGATACAATAAAGAAATGAGACCAAAACCCTTATCATTTTTGCATGTTAGCATATTGAAAGCCAAATTATTTTGTTGTCAGTGAAACGTGCATAAATTCCTTTGCCTCAGATCATAACTAGTATCACTAATGAAATATGAACTAAAAAGTAATTACTAAGATATTAACATCCTGACCATCTTTGCTGCCTGGCAGTCCCACCTGGGTTAAAACCCATCCTTGCTCTCCTTTCACTCGTTTATTACCTATTTTATATTTCTAACACTTACCCTCAGCTTCTCCAGTGTATTAAAAACTTCCCATGTGATTCCTTATGGTTTGCTAAAGCTTAACTGTACAGGTTGATTTATATTTACACTCTGGATTGCTTTCTAGTTCAGAAGAGCTCTCAGAGATGCTTTTATAAATTATTGTTTCGCTGAAAGGGAAAGGCAGCTAAATCTTCTCCTCTACCTCCTCAGATTGGTAAGTCCGTATTTTTGCTGAATCCGGTGTAGGATTCTAGGAAAGATCAGTGCTGGGATACTTCATGCAGTGAACCACTCAGGATTTTTTTTAACTGTATTAGGCCTGAAGAGATCCTTCCACATTTGCTTAGAAATGTCAAAGTGAGTTTCTTTATAACACTTTGCCCTGATGTTCTACAGCATTCTAAAATTGTTTTCATATCTGGAACCATAGACTTAAAAAATGAACAAGCAAGGAAACAAACTCAGAAATCCAATATCCTAACCCTAATTTCACATCTTTCACATCCCTTGTAATTTTTCAAGTCAACTTTGCGTGATTAGCTGTTATCCATTTCCTTTGAGAACTAGCAGTAAAGTGAATGTTATCAGTAGGAATTTCCTTTTGAACGTAGAGGAATTCTTCTGCAAGGTACTGTTTATGACTCTGTCCTCTTTCCAAACCTACAAGTATATATTCAACACAGCATAGGAAAAACAGATGAAATAATGAATCATTGGACAATAATTCTCAGTTCACTGATCAGTTCTTGCTTTAAAAATTGCTTGAATTTATTGCTCCATCATTCCAAAGTGAAGGACAAAGGTGATTGGTTTTGTGTTGTTTTTTTTTTCTCCCCACAAAACCATCATGTCCCAGGCAGTGCCAGTCCACTTGCCAATGTTGCTCTGCTGTCATGCTTCTTCAAGAGCCATCCCATGTGTGAAATAATGTGCTGTCTCTGTACAATTCATTTTCAAATTTCCAGATAGCCAAAATGAAGGGTAACTCTACCAGTTATTTGCATCCCTAAACTATGTTAAGAATTTTCTTAAGGATAGCTACTAAGATTGTCTTTTATAGACTAGTACAGTACACACAAAATTATTGCAGTGATATGAACTGAAATGGTTCTCTAAAATGAACACAATGTTTCATTTTTTCATGCAGTTGAAATTTTCTAATATGATTTTTCCAGTTAGTTTTATCAATTATGTTAAGTATTATGTACTCCTATTTCAGAAACCTGTGAAAGTCATCTTCTGTTTTATATTGAGGTTTGCAAAAGAACAAAAAGAGCCATCTATTTTATTTTCTTCTGCACTCTGAATTGGGTTTTTCTCCACAAAGACAGCTTGTTTCCACATCAGCTTCCTGATTGAATGCTTTTTTTTCGGTGTGTTTAATTAGATTACTCTGGACAGCATGAACTACAATAAGCTTAAGCAACATCAAGCAGCTGATGGCATTGTTTTGCCTAACGTCTCCTGAACAGTCCTCCAATTGTGCTGAGTTGCTGTAGCAATAGCTGCCCACTGGTGGTGGACTTGCTTGAGAAATTAAAAACAAACACAACTGTCAGTGTGACTGACTAACATGGCAGACACTACAGCTCCAGCAACATCAAGAAACTCAGAATTATTTCTGTTATGAACATAAATGAAGCATCACTTTGGTTAGGATTACCTGCGATGTATGTCTTTTTTTTTGTAGGTCCAACAGCCTACTGTGTTTTTTTCAATGACTATAACTATCTAAAACATGAGATGGGCACTGAGGATTTGCAGAATTAGTTTTCACACGTGACACCACTGTTTCCTCACAGCTGGTGTTGACTGGAGTGGCACCTTAAAATTCCACTGCGTACTGCTGAATATTTCAAAATTGGACACTTGGCATGAGTATCATATACTAGTCTCATGTGAATGCAACACAGAGATAACTGCCTCTGTAGTCTCATAGGAATGGCTGGAAGAGCTTTAGTCTCTTCAAACAGTACAGATTTCCCAGGTCTCTCTAAGAGTTGTGGAGCAACTGCTGGCTCTTTTTATTCTCTTTTTATTCTTTCTTTCTTTTTTTTTTTTTCTTTTTTGAGGATTCCATTGTCTGAACTCTGTACAAATAAGTGCACTGAAAGATAGAAGTACTATTTCTATGCCCAGATTAAGGTGGTTCACGTATTTATGTAATATTATTAAGCTGTGTATAATTCACCATTCACCCATTCTGAGATACTTAAGGCATCGAATCTGTTCTTAACATACAAACCATGAAAAGACACAACTTACTCCTTAATGTCAGAAAATGACATTCAGAAACTGGTTTTAGTGCTGTTTCCTTCTTTTTGGGATGTAACTGTACTATATTCTATTTCTCCAACGTGCTGCAAATACTCTAGAGATAATACTACTAGTTCAGTTATTTAGGGAGGATAAGGGAGGGGGAAAGAGAGAGAGAGACATGATTTGTGGAAGTCACTTTAAAAAGGCTTTTTTAATTTTAAAATGCCTGTGAGTTCTGAGTACTTCTGACTCTTCTCACCTCTTTAAATTTTTTCAAATACTTTAGTACATGTTCTGAAATTTTCGGACTGAATTTGCCTGCCCTGGAAAGCCAATGCAGCAGCTTAAGGCCAGTAATAATTATTAGCCCATCTGTTTTGCTTTGCTATCCTACTCAGAGTAAAAAACTATAATCAGCCTCTGCAAAAGATGCTGCAGCCTTTACTTTGGATGTGTATTTCCAGAGCTGTTCCATTTGACTTGATGGAATGACAGATCCCTATCCTCTCTGCTGTTTCACGTCTATCTGTTTAGATTTCTGGGATTAAAATTGAATTTAGTCAGATACTTGGATGAAATGATGCTTTAATTTGGTCTCTCTGACAGCTTTTTTTTCCTCTTCTAAGCAACACTTGTTTATTTTTTTCAGTATGGTCAGCAGTCACAATCTTAAGTGATAACTGTCCTGTGCTTCTGTCTTGAACCAGAATGTCAAAATCTCCATTTAGAAAGGATCACATCATCCTATCCCACTCCGCCTTAGCTGTCCAAAATTCAATATGATCAGGGTGGGACCCTGTTTAAACAGACACAGCATGGAATATTAACTAGTTTCTGATTATATATTTGCTTAGTGATTTTCAATCTTTCATTCCGATTAATAATAATAATAAAAAGCTGTATCTATGGTAACAAATTGTGGAAAATAGCTTTTAGGCCTGAGGAGTTCTCAGGGAAAATGGTTTGGTGGTTTTAAAAATCATAGCAGATGTCATCACAGCAAAACTTGGGGCATTGCCCTGTAGCGATGAGTGGCACGTAGAACGTGTTGAACACTAATGCTGTAAAGCAAAAAGGCAAAATCTCTTTTATTTTAAATTATTTAGAATAGCAGAGTCACAGAATATCTGGAATTGGAAGGGACCCACAAGGATCGTCAGGCCCAACTCCTGGCTCCACTCAGAACCACTCAAAACCCAAGCCCTGTGTCTGAGCATTGTCCAAATGCTTCTTGCACTCTGGCAGCTTGGGGCCATGACTACTACCCTGGGGAGCCTGTGCCAGTGCCCACCATCCTCTGGTGAATAACTTCTTCCTAATTCCCAACCTGACCCTCTCCTGGCACAGCTCCAGGTCATCCCCTTGAGTCCTGTTGTTGCCAGAGAGCAGAGATCAGTGCTGCCCCTCCACTCCCCACATGAGAAATGATAAGCTGCCATGACTGGGATCGAGTAGCTCTTAATTTGTAACAAGGAGAGGCATTTAAATTGCCTAAGAACAGACAGGTTGGTTTTAGCTGCATTCCAGTCACAAATTGTTTTTGCAAATTATATTCATTCATTGTAGCTTTTTAAAAAATTATTTTCCTCCTCATTGCTGCTTTTGAGTTACTGTATACTAATTAAGGAGACATCCCAGTACAAGATTTAAATCTTATACATTAACTATTGATCATCAGATACACTTTAAGGGAAATTAAAATTACTACATGGCAATAATAGACACTATTGCAACAAATTTGTCATTTTTACTTTCTTGAATATCCCCCGTGTGTAACTTTGTCTTCTGCCTGACTTCCTACTGTAGAGCTGAAGGAAGCATGTGTGTGACGCTCTTTTTCTTTCCCATATTATTTTCCATACTAAAAAGTGTTGGTTAACAAGCAATGGTTTAAGGGAGCCTCCTGGAATTAATAATTCTAGCCTTAAATATATTTTCCCCCCAACCCATCCTTTTACCACAGGAAGAAAGATGCAAGAAAGCAAATATGTAAGAGTAAAGAATTGCTAATCTTGGAATTTCATTAGTGTGGTTAGTATCAAAAATCAAAGTTCATTTTCAAAGTCATTTGATTCAGTAATATTAAAAAGGCAATTGAAAATAAAGAGGAATGGTCTTCCACGTTCTCTTGAATGTAAGTTGATACAGAAAGAATGCCATGTACTGCTTTTAAACTTTCCTCATGACCACAGATTTCTGATGCACCAGAGTGAATACTTTGAGATGTGTAGGAGTGGCTTGAATGGCTAAGTGATAGAATAAACCAACAGAAAACAATAAATATTATAATTCTATGCTATGCATCACAATGAAAAACTAACTTAAAAATAATGGGCTTGAGCAGAACATGTTCTTCTGCACAATATAGCAAGAAAATACAATTGTAATTATTGCAGGGTACAGGTAGACTTCTTGGGATTAACTAATTGAGTGTAAGTAATTTTTAGGATTGGCTTTGAGTTTGTATTTACAGAAAGTTACATCTTGCACCAATTCAAATAAATTCATACAAAAACCAATATATAATCAACCCTCAGAATGCCAGTGCTCTGTTACATAAACATCCTTTGAAATGCAACATTAGATGTTTCTGCTTTTATTTTCCAGATAAGTAGTTGTCTGCAAGTAGGTGGAAAAGGGAACATGGAATGCACTGACTTACAATATTTTATTATTTATGCTTGCTTGTTTAAGTTTTGCAGTGTGCAGCTGTTTACGGTACAAGGATGTACTTTCTTTTTTCAGATTGCTCTTCTTGCACAATGTTTAAATATTGCCTATGTACTTTTAGTAGTAGAAAAGGATCTAATGATTTGTTTTGGAGAAAGATTCATTTTAGCTTTGCCTTGAGGATTCATCGTTAAAGTGGGGACAGGATAAGTGCCTGCTCAAGTAACATTTTTGTGTATTGTGCACAAAGCAAATAGCTTTCCCTTCTCTTACTTCTTACAGTATCATATCGTCACTTGGTAGATGCATCCACTTGTTCAGTTTTCACTTGTCAGGCAAGTAGTAAATTTTTACTCTTGTTAAACCTCAGCAGTGTATTTGTAATGTGATTGTAAGTGGATAATATAACTTTAGGGTGCTTCAGTAGTAACTGAATCTTTTATGGTTTTGGTCTTTGAACTTCCATTCTGCAATTTAAGGAAAAAACAACCTCTTTTAGGTTTAACCACTGGAACTTTTAAAATCTACTTATCTTCAGGCAAATTGAACAGTGTTCCACCAAGTTGACTATTTATATAGTCTGCTCTGGAATAGTGTGAGCAAATGGTATCTCCATCTGTGGTCTTCCTTAAAGACTAAATAAGGGAGTTATTATATCTAAGAACATTTTGAATATGATGAATTTGCTGTTGTAAAGGCCAAATTTATGCCGCTTTTCTAGTGCAGTATTAGTGTTTGGAAAACATGAAGACTGGATTCATTCATATAAATAAGACTGTAGATAAGGAAGAAGGAAAGACTGGCAATGCTTCAGTTAAAATAAACATGGATATCAGTGTCCCATTGCTGGTCTGTAACACGTTTCACTTAGTATCTTTGAATCTGAGAGGTCTTCTATACAGTAAAGATGCATTGAGTATTTTCCAAGCTTATGTAATATTTAGTATATATTATTATATTATTATAATATAATACATAATATAATGTAATATTTAGTTCTGAGGATCTTTCTTGTTTCTTTTCTTCCCAGTTTTAAGCTCATTGTGACAAAAACAAGATTTTTAAAAAAATATTTTTGTAGAAAAGCAAAACGATGTATTGCACCCAATCTTAATGACTTTGGGTAATATAAAGGATCTTCAGTGGGATCTGTATGATCAATACTCCCCATGATCAAAGGTTTAGCTAAGGACCCAGACCACTAATGGCTTGAACTAATGTATGTATGTTACTCTGTAAGCAATGCCTCTTGTTTATTCCATGGAAAGTACAACACCTACAAAGAGTGCTATTACACTATTTAACAGAAAAAACAAAAAACAAAAAACAAAAAACAACAACAACAAAAAAACCACCTACAGAATGCTGGTTTTCAACATAGTCGCTACCATTAGCTATGCATTTTCTCTGGTGACGAAGAAGAGCCTGCACGCCAGTGGAAGTGACCCACTGTTCCACAGCTGCTATGGTGATGTTGTTAGGAAAATGTTTCCTACACAGTCCATGGACAGATGGAGGTCAGAAAATACCAAATCTGGGTTATATGGTGGCTGCAGTGGAACAGTCCAGCCAAGTTTGGCAGTGTGCTCCACTGCCTTCAAAGCAGCATGGGGCCTGGCGTTATTGTGTTGCAAGAGAAAGGTTGCCTTCTTCTCTGGTCTGGCTCTGGTTTAAGCCTTCAGCTTAGTAGTCATAGTCACATCGTAGCACTCAGAGTTTACAGTTTGTCCCCATTCCAGGAAATACAGAAGGACCACTCCTGATAGAGGCACTCTTCATTTGGTAGTCTGACAGTTTTGCAAGGCTGTCTGGAATATAGCTTGCCTTTCACATCGCTGTTGCCGCTGCTGAAACGCACCACCCACCACCTCACTGTGCTCACATCCCCTGTTTGGTCACTGTAAGCATTCAGCAAACATCAGTGAATATCAGTGGGTACCATTTTTTCCTCAAGGAGCAATTCAATACCACACATTTGCTTCATGAGCACTTTCAAGTCAGATGCCATTTTGTCAGACTGCCCCTCTGCTACCATCTGTCCCAAGGCAACAAAATGTAATGGAATACTGTTGGGAAGGTTCAGCCTCTACTGCCATACCACCAGCAGCCATCTCCAATGTTTTGGACTTTCTTTCTTTAAGAGAAACTAACAAAAAATCAGCATTTCATTTACCCAGTAGTGTTCCCAGACAACAATACCCACAGCAGCCTGCTTGTTGTACTCTTAGCAGTCAGCTTCAAACAGCCATGGATCAGCTCTTCAAACTATATATCCAAACTTTAAACAGACATTTGTCTGCTTGAACATCTTCAAATAGATATTCATGGATTTCAAATTATTCACCTGAATACTTTGACGAAGAAGAATCATAGTTACAGTTTTCAAAATTTGCTTTTCTGAAATTGTGTGTAATTTATGCAAAATTTCAGTGTTTTCTTTATCAGTTAATTAAAAGTTAAAAATATTGTTTTTCCAATTTATTTTCCTATTTACACTTTTTATTCAGCAAACAGATTCTTGGCTTGGAACCAAATAGCTGTTTTCTGTGTGATTAAGTCCTAAATGTACATACATGAGAAGGACAATATAACGAAAAGAATAGGAGGATAAAATGCATAGATGTAATTTCTTTAGATGACTGTCGGTCTTGTAAGTTCATCATTATTATTCTTGATGCATATTCTTAGCTTTTAAGGAAAATGCCGTCTAGTTAGAAGCTATTTAAAGAGCACAAATTCTTCATTGGAGAACTCTTTTTTGACTTAACTCCATGTTATTTCTAGAATTTTGAAGGCAATTTATGTAGTGACTGGCAGTGAACAGATTATGGGTAAAATTATCTCTGCATTACTGTGATTAGAGTGATGAGTATTTTGGTTCTATCTCCCATGGCTTGTTTTCTTTGTCATTGACGTTTTACTTCTCCTTTGTTTCTTTTCAATTTGAGCTCCTCAGCATGTCTACAAATATTTTGTGAGGTGCCATGGATTTATACAGACTTTGTATTAGGTCTATTTGTACTTACACTGAATCCGCAGCAAGACTGTTGAATGTAAACCTTGCACTGTTTTTTTCCTGTTGCTTTTGTTGCATTACAAAATATCTTTCCTAAGCTGTTGTTTTTACCCGCACGGCTGAAATCTTACACAGACTGGAAAAAAAGCAGCTTTGGGAAATACTCTTAGATATTTGCTATTAAGAACTTGTGGAGAATAGGAATAATCAGAAATCCTGGATTAAAATGATTTAACTTTATGATTATTTTTTTTTACTTAAGAAGGCCACATTAATTTGATATGTACACCAGTGCCAAACGTAACGTTATCTGTGTAGCCCTTGATAACTTGTCCTGCTGTTAACTTACTAGGTAGGGCAACACAGTGGCGGCTGTCCATTGTTTCTTTTCCTTCTGCATTGTTTTGTGCCAGATATAGCCTTTTTGTCACATACTATAATCTTTTATATATGCCTGAGCTTTATTGGATTTCAAATATCTCACACTCATTAAAAGGAGGGTATGAACAAGCTCTGAATTTCAGATGGGGGTAAAGTGAACCACAAGTAAGCCTGCTTTGGCAGGGGGTTGGACTCGATGATCTCTAGAGGTCCCTTCCAACCCTACAGTCCTGTGATTCTGTGCTTCTGTGATAGTGGCCTTGGTGAACTTGTCCATTTATGGCCTACTATTGGGTCCCTTTGGCTCTGTCCTGGATTTCATTAAGTAACAAAACACTGCTTAGTGTGTTTCTATCTGCCAAGAAAACCATATTTGGCAAACTTGTACAAGGTGGGTGTTGTTGTCTTTTAAATCCTTGAAGCTTTCAGTGCACAACTTTTAAAGCAGAACGGTTTCATGTTTGATGTGGTTGGGCTTTGTTATCCGAAAAAATAATTTGAAAGACTACTTTCTGGGTTTATTTGCCTTCAGCAAGGACTATAGCCTAATTTAAATTGTTCTGAACAAGTAGATGTGGCTTGCCTTTGTAATTCAGTCTGAGCTATCATCAAGGGCTTCCTATCACTCCTGATCTCTTGAGGAAATCTAAAACATCCATCTCCTGTCTCCTCCATATTACTGCCATTGGCAAAGTTCATAACTGAAGAGAATTTCCCACTCTTCTTTATTAGGAAGTGATGGATGAAGACTGAACAAGGGTAATGGGAAAATGCTGGGGTTGGACTTGATGATCCCTATTGTCTATGTGGATTCTATGATTAATGTGAAGATATTTGTTGATTAGGAGTGCAAAATTAAGAAAACATATGTGAAAAGATTTTTCTCTGATGAGCAGCATTGTCTTATTTCAGTAATCGGGCCTGAATGCTATGGACAATGCTGAATAACTTGATTTTCTGGGTGAAGTAACAAAAATGTTTTTTGCATTGCATCTAGTCTTCTAGTCTAATGCATAGGAAAACATTTCCAGGAAAATAGCTCCTGGAAGTGGATATTTTCTTTGAAGGAAGGAGTTAGGGAACTGAGAATGAAATGGAGAAGGGTTTTAATACTTGCTGGCACTTCTATGGCTTTGCTTTTTCATAGCTTTAATTAAAAAAACAAAACAAAGAGAAATATAGATGATGTGGATGTTTCATTGTAAATGAAAAGCATTTATACTGAGATATGTTTTATTAATAGAAATCCTGTGAGCTATACAAATGTGCACAAATAGGGATCACTGAGCTATTATGTAAGTTAGTATTTAATTGATTTCAATAAATTCCAATCTGTATGAACAAATAATTGTTTTTTCCTGCAAGTAATATTTTTTGCATATGCAAATATATATTCTTGGAGCTCTGTCAATCTGCAGAAATTCCAATGTGGTCTTCCGTGAGATTACATAGAGCTCTGCCAAGTGTACTTTTAGATAAATTTTCTGAGCAAAACTGGAATATAAAAATTTACAGAGAAATGTTCAACTCATACAGTTTCCTGACAGTTTTGCAAAGTCAATAAGAGGGATGATGAAAGTACATCTTTGATATCTACCATAAAAGTCAAATAAATAAAACGACTTGTAATCATCCCTCTACTATTGTCATAAATGTGAAGCCTTGCTAAATGTCATAAAGGTAGGGCGTGCCAGAAGTATTCCCCAGCGTGGATTTTTCCATTCTCTCTTCTGTGCTCTGCTCACCATGCCATATATTTCACTGCAGCAGAGAAAGTACATTTTCACCATCTCAATGTATCAGAAGTAATTGAATTGTGACACACAGCATATGTATGCCTAGAACTAAAAATGTATTCAGAAGGACTCAAATCTGTGCTGATGCTTGCTTTGAAGTGCATAAATTGTGATAACAGGAAGGAATACCCAGTGGCTTAAAATCTTGTACCTAGCCAGTTCAACATACACTTCATATATACAGTTTCTGTAAACAGTTCTAAAATTTAAGGATTTGGTTAAGTTACTTTTTATTGTCATCAGCAGAATAACGTCAGTCAGATGGCTCTGAATCTGCAGAAGGCATTACTTTTACTAAGGCTTCACTGAAATTAAATTTGGAATTTGAATCAATGCCCAGTAATGATGTCAGCTGTAGCAGATTAAATTTGCTAAGGTCTCTTCATTTTAAATGTGTTTTTTTAAACAAAGCAGATAATTCTTCCAGACTTTGGCTTTTTAATGTTTTTAACCTTCGTTTAGGCTGAATGAACTGTTTTGAGGTATTGAATATTACACTGAAAATTTATTTTGTGGTACCTTTGCATACAAAACCATGGATTTTATAGATGTGTGCATTTCAGCAATGTTTTGTGAGTAGTAAGACATCCAATATTTTTTGTCTTTTGCATACTGTTATAATTCTTTTGTTTATATATATTGAAGGAATGAGTAAAAGGAAGGCAGAGGAATGGTTACTGACACGAGGTATTGTCTAGTCCTTATGTTCAGAGATGTAAGAACCATTTTGTATTTTTCTTATGTTTAATAGAGAAAGCAGTATATAAGGAAGACATTGCAAAATAGTTACATAATTCCATTTTCTCTCTCTCTGATAGTATTATGTATTAAATATACCTGGCCAAGATTTTCTATTGTTGTAAGAAGATAGTTCTGTTTTTTTTTTTCCATCTGGTGATATGCTTATGATCCAAAGCCTGAAAATTGCTAGTCTTTTTATTTTTATCCATTGTTATATTAATAACAGCTGTCATTATTATTTATATTTAATCTGCTAAATATCTTAATGACATAATTGAATCAGTGGCATCCTGCAGCAATGAATCTGCAAGTAAATGATATAGTCTACATCCTGCTATTGGAGAGAATGTGAAATGTGCAGATTTCAAGTACTTTTTTAAAGTAACTTCTAAGTAATTGGAAATGTAAATTGCCAACTTAGAGCAGAGCACAGCTTTTGCTAATGCAGCATTATCATGGTGGCAATGCTTTGCCATCTGGTAGAATTCCAGAGCCCCAGTTGCAGTTGACAGGGCCCTCTGCAGGTCCTGTTGTCCAAGCCTAGGTCAAGGTCGAGGGCTGGCCAGTCCAGCCTTGATCTTCTCTGAGCATGTGGCTTCCCCAGCCTCAATTCCAGTCCTCAAGCAACACATGGTGAAAACTCTTCTCAAAATATAGTGTTTTTTTGTCTCTAGTCCCCTGGATTCTTGTACTGTTTTGTTGTTTGTTTCTATTTTTCTTATATATACACCAGGCTGTTGATTTAAAATAAGAAAAAGCTTTTTCTTCAGTATTTGCTCATTTTTATTAGCAGGCACATACATAGATAATCTGATGAACTCATCAGTATTGGTAGCTATTAAGTGTATGATACTCTCGTTGAGAAATACTACAAACAAACAAACAGAGAAAAAACCCATTTCATCTTTCTGATGACCAATCAAGATATTTCACAGAAAGCAGCTGTGGCAGCACAGTAAAAAGAACTTCTGGAGAACTCATCTGGGACACTGATTTCACAAGGGAGTTACTTTAGCAAACACTGAAAATTGTTTTGGCCATGTAAGAGCGACAAGCCTTTTTGCTGGAGATCTAAGAACTTTGTGGGTTTTTTGGTCTATGAACAACATAATGTAGATTGAAAATGATCTGTAGATATGGAAAAGAGAAAGCAATGTACTGGATAGAGGATGTATTAAAAAAAGGAAAACAGAATGAAGATGCTAATGTTGGGAATTGGAGCTTTGGAACCTGGAAATAAGGGACAAGTTTTTTATACAAAAGAATAATTAAACACAAACAATGTAGAAAAAGGCTCAGTTCTTTCTTACTATTATATATTATTCTATGGTTTGAAATAATTTTAAAAAAATCAGTGTTTTGTAAAGGTATACTTCACCAATGCTATTTCTCTTGGAAGTCAAATTAGTGTGCTCATCAGTGTGTAGCAATGTAACTGGCTGGGTGAAACAATCCACTTTTCAGATTAAAAAAAATCAAACCCATGCATATATATTAAGTACTATCCATGAGACATGTCTGGATAGTCAGAAACAGAAATATTTTCATTCTGAGTGAAGTAGAAGCTACTTTTTGTTGCTGAAGAGATTCTAGAATTGGTAGCCTGGATGTTTTTGAGGACATTTTCTCTTTTTATAAGAAAGTGACTGCATTTCATTAGTGGAATTGAAAACCTGATTTTACTAATGCTGAGAATTCTCCTGTGAGTAGCTGAGTGTTTGCGTGCTTATAATGTGCTATCCTATTGCTTCTCTGTGGGATCTCCTGCTATCTTCTTTCATAGGATATTTTAGAATATCTCAGCTCAAGCTAATTAAAACACATACTTTCAAAATCAGAATTAAAAAAAGGAAAGGAAAATATACAAGGGACCATCTACATTTCTGATTTCAGATTTTTGCCTGTCCTTCTCTCAAGCTTTATTGAAAAAGATTTCATCGTCAGCCTGGATGGTCCAGCTCCTATGTTTGACTTTTGTAGCTGGCGAACGTTCCTTCATTTCTATCCTAGCCTGTATTTGTTACAAATTCATCTAATTACTGCTTCGTCTATCCTAACTAAGTATTGAGAGCCACTGTTTTTTTTTTTTTTTTTTTTAGTATTAGCATGCAACATACATTTAAAAAGCACTGTAGCTTACCAAACTGCAGTCATTGTATCCTTTTTTTTTTTTTTTTAATGCTAACTCTGTTCTTTACTTACAATTATCTATACTTCTGCTATTTTTTATTCTTGTCCACATCTGGACTTTAATTTGCATGCACACTAAAATTAGGCAGATGTGTTCATTTGAGATCTCTGAAACATTTCCTGCATTTTGTGCTTAAATCCTGAAATTTGCCCTTTTTTTTTAATGGCAGCAGGGAGACCTCATGGAGCAGGGAGAGCCCTGACCTGGTCAGGTAGGCATGTCAGATCAATAGAAACTTTTCAGCTTTTTTCACATCTGTAAGTCGATAAATCCATGCTTGGTTTATGCTCAGTCTGTTCTCTGTTTCAAGGGCAACTGCCTCATTGTTTCATTTAAGTTTTTTATGTTTTTGAACACAACAGCAGTATTAGTTCACTTCTCTCTGTCTGCCAGAGTTTGACACAGGTTCCATCACAATTAAACTCCAGGCTTTTTTTCGTTTTTTTTTTTTTTAATCATTGGGAGGCTTACAACTGTTTACATGTGGTAAAAATATTCTGAAATTACACTGATAGAGATGAATACAGGCAGGAAACACATTCAGGGAAATGGCAACTTAGATTCTAATAATAAGTAAACAAGCAAAGAGAGGTAGAGTAAGACAGCCCCAAAAGGATCCTGTAAGCTCAGCTGAATAAGTCTCATTCTTCTTTTACACTTTTTTTCTAAGTCTCTATCACAAGTGTGACTCCACTGGCCATCAATATTTATAGCTGTGCTATGGTAGTGGGCATGGTAAGAGCTGCAGTAATGGTGGCTTGCCCTTTCCATGCCACTAAAGTGGCTGTAGGATAATGCCAGGTACAAAAACAATGCAATGACAACAAACTGTGGTGGAGGAGCTACAGCTCTTCCTGGAGTACATGAAGCTCCTTTGGTTATGCACCCCGTACAGAATATGTCAACTTGTTGCTGCTGTGCTGCTCCTCCAATGACACCTTCAGAGTTTAGTGTGCTTCAGCTGCTCCCTGGCACTGGGATTCAACCTGCATGTGGGAGTAACTGTGCTGACCTCTGTCAATGGACAGTCTTTCAACAGATGTTTAACATCCACTTGTCCAAGTCTCAATAAAGCATGAATTAATAATGTAGGTAATTAATTATGCTTTAAGAATCTGTCACTCTAATACTTAAGGAAGAAACAAACAGCTTATTTTTAAAAACGAATTTTGTTATTTGTGGTTTTGATCAGAATTAACATATTTCTGTCACATTTTTTGATTGGAAACCATATTCAAGGATATTTATACTAAATCATGGATTGATATGAAAAACCTGACAGAGAGATGTTTTGCCAGGGCAACATTAAAACTTCCCTAAACTTTACCTTTACACTTTGGTTGAACTTGCCTGTTCCAGTGATATTAAACACAGTTAAGTGATACTAAACATCTGACTGTCAGTGAGTTTTGCACTTGTCATTAATCTTGTTGCGTGCTAGACTGTTGAACTAATGTTTAAATGTGCTGCCAGTTTTTACCATCAGTTGAATACTCCATTCATCTTTTAAGATGTTTTAAAGCCAAAAGCTGGATTCCATCTTGCTGGAATTAAGGTTAAAATACAGAATATGCTAACAAAAGACCCTTCTGATTTCAGCGAGCTTAGTTTTCAAGTAATGTAGCAGGTCCCCACAGAGGAGATATTTGGAACAGAATAATTCTAACTCAGATAATACCGTGCGTACTCCAAGCCTGTCATGTCATGTACGTAATAATATTCAATTCTCTTTCCTACTGACTTCTATAGAGTATGAATTTTGTACAGCTGGAATTTTTTTGTGATTAGAAGCTTTGAAAATAAAGGTTGAATTTGCTGATTTTTCTCAGACATGCTATATATCTCTTGTACATTTTGTAATATAGTATCTCATCCAAGTCAGGTTGAAGGATGTAGGGAACACGTTCTTGGTTCTTTGTTAAACTGTATTTCTGTATTTATATTTCTAGCATGTGTATACAGTACCAATGACTACATTTTCTTGTTAACTGCAGCAGAAGGCATTTTGCAGAGGTGTTATGTAATTTCTTCTTTGTAACTCAAGGGAGAAAACCACTGCTTCTATAGATACAATTTTTTTTAAACATGAAAATGAATGAAAAATATTTTCTTACATTGTAAGAAGCACTTTTGTATTGAATAAAGACACAAGAAATACCAAGCTTCTCTCACTTAGTATTCTGTTTCCAGTGATGGTCAGAAGATACTCAGAGAAGAAATATAACAAAGACTAGGTACTTAGAGTGATCCCTCTCTGATATGCTTTTTTACCTAATGACATTCTGCAGTTTGTAGGCATTGTAAGCTGGGTGTTGCATCTGAACCATTTTGCATAACAGCCATCACTGGACTTACAATTAAAAAGGACTAGGTAATACATTGAAATAATTTATGCTTTGTCTTCATCATTACTCCATGATATATAGTTCCACATTTAATAATGTACCTCCATTAAGGGTAGATTCCTTAAATTCCATTTTCAGCTTGAGGTAGAGATTTTTTTTTCCCCTCTGTTGGCATCTGTTCCGTCATAGTCTTTTATAAATATCAAGAAACATTTTCTTGTTGCTATGGTCCTTGTTGAAGTAACATACATCTGAAGTGAACAATTTTCTTTGTTGAATAGTTCAAAATGGATGCTAGAAATAACTTCTCTAGACAACAGTTAGCTGGGACAACTGTACTCCATGCTGTCTTTGTCCACACACATCTTGTACCGTGAGCTAGTTATTTTCTTTGCCTCCTATGTAGTTCTGTGGGATAAACTGGCAGATGCTCTGTGAAATCCAGTTCTCCTTTCGCCTTTTATTCTGTTCTCTCTCTTTTCCAAGCTGTACACCCATGCCAAAAACTTGGCAGTTAGTTTTCCACAATCAACAACAGCTTCTGTGTTAAAAGACTTTTATCTTACCATTACCTCTTTGATACATGATTATCAAAATTATAATGGCTTCATGAATACTCCTAAATGTGAGATCAGAAATGTGCGAAATTTAATAAAACACTGTGTCCTCTGTTAGGAGCACAACTAATCCAGTACATTAATATTTATTCTACAACTGTTGATTCTACACTATGTAGGCAGCCTTACCCCCTTTGCCATTGAAAAGTAGCAACCTCGTGTTGCCATGAAGCAAACCATTATCTTTATGATTCTCTGTGACAATTTATTTAAATCTATGCATTGTATTTCTGCAGTGCTGCCAGTTTTAGAACGATTTCCTTTTTCCTTACTTTTTTTCCAAAAATGAACGGACTTGTTTTTTCAGCCAAAACTCTTCTTGAGGGGTTCTTAGAAGTTGGTTCTTTTTTGTGAATATTTCTTATGTGCATGAATGTACCGAAATTTCAGCTTGATGCTATTACAAACCAGTTGTGTTCCTATTTTGAAAAACTTTAGTCTTCAGTGGTTCTCTAGTCATGTGTTTTGAACAAGGTAAACCGCAGCCTCTTGCTTCTTAAAGCTTTACAACTACTGAAAGATGATGATGGAGTCATAGCAGGGAAGACTTCATAACTATTATGTATGTTCCATCCACTTTCACCCAGACATCCAGTCTGTTTCCTGTGTATCAAAGTTATGTTTCAGCTTAGGTTGACCAGTGAATAAAAAAGGGGAAAATTCTCCTTGTTGGCGCTCCCTTTTTTAGGTCATCTAATCTTTGTGAATGATTATCAACCTGTATCAATCCCAGCTTTTACCTACTTAATTGAATTGATGCCAATACACTGTGTAGGCCGTATGTGTGAATCTCTCAAATTGCTATCCATCAATTATGTAAGACTGCTAATTTTATTAGTGTATTCTATGGAAACAATATTACTGTAGCATCAGTGTTTTACCTCTGACAAATTGTTGAAGACCTATGTATTAAATCAAGTCCTTTGATTTTTATGAAAGTAGATACTCGTTTTTTCCTTCACTATGCTTCCTACTGGTTAACAACACATTTGGGCATAGCAAGCAAGCTTGTGAGGAAGGAGATTGCACGTTGCAAATGTGAGTGCAGCAGACACTGGGGAGGCTGGAAGGAGACATTGCAAGAACTGCCTGGCAATCCAGTCCTTTGTGCTGGGGGCGGGGATTGTGCAATGAGATCCCTGTCCTGATATGTTACCATGGCACACTTGAGCCCACTGGCATTCAGTTCCCCAGTAATTAACTTCCTGACTTGTAATGGTACTGATCTCCATCTCACACCCAGCAAAGAAAGAAGTGCAATGCTTTATTTGCCTCAGTGAATTATGTATCAGTGCTTGCTAGTTGAGAAGCCAGGACATTCAGCATACAGATTCAGTCAGACACAATACCTCCTGTGTCTACCTAAAAAATAATAATTCTTTTTTCTTTTTTTCCCTTTGATGTTTTCACATTTCTTAATTGGTTCACGGCCCTTCTGCAGCTCCCCTGCAGGGATGATTGTGCTATCAGATCTGGAGGAATGCATATTAACCTGGCAAGTCACCTGCAGGCCTCTTGTTATTCCTCGTTCTCCATCTATGGGTTGCAAAGATAATTTCAAATAAAGCAGTATATTTAACTTATCTCCAGAAGTAAGGGGTTTATTTAAAATAAAACTCTCGTTCTCCTCATCAGAACCTGCACAGCCCTTTCTAGTTTCCATAGCCAATCTCTCATTAGGTTAGCTGCAGGATTTTCCCAGTTTTGACATAGGTCATTCTCATACTAACTGTGATTTTGGCATAGCAGTAAAGATCTCCTAGTATTCAATATTGAAAAGCCAACCAGATTTTTTTTTTACTAGTGAGTGTATTTTAAACTAATTTCTTTGCACTGATGTTTATTCCTACCGATGTGAAGCATTTTTGGATGAAAAGAAAAGAGCTTAGAATGTGTTACGATTAAGCATAGGTTCCTATCTGATGAAGTGGAATAGGGAGTTATATTTTCCCTCAACTGAGGATGAAAATCAATACTTATTTTAACATGTCTTCATGCTGAGTAGCTGAAGCTGTTCATTTTAGTCCAGAAATATTGAGCAGCAAATTAAAAATAAAAATTAAGAAACTGGTAAATAAAGAAGATTATATTTCTATAGGAGGAAGAAGGACTGCAATAACAACTTCCTGGGACTGTAACGCAAATATCAGGTTAACTAGGGTGGGAACAGGAGAACAAATAAGAACAGGAAGTAGCAGGAGAAAAACAAATTAATATAATTTACCATCTCAGGTGTTATATTTCTGGATGACTTGACTTCCTAAAATATCTGCTGCTTGTTTAGTACTCTGGATCATCTTCACACCAGGTTGTACAGTAGATGTGTATTTCTGAGCAGGTCTGTATTTCCTTCCCCACTTCCCTTGTAGCACAGGGGCAGTTCTGGTTGTCCTCTCTTCCAGCAGCAAGCTCCTGCCTGTGCTGCCTTGCAAGCCTGTGGGGAACTGCTGCTGCAGCTTTTCTTCCTTTCCTCATGCCTCCATGAGGATAGGTTTGCTCACATTTCCAGGATAATAGCATACCTATTTTTTGTTTTTAAATGGTTTGTTTCTTTCTCCTTAGGAGAATGCAGAACACTTACTTGGGCTACTTCCTTGGTTTTCTTGGTTTCCTAATGACTTATTGATCTCTTTATATGTGTTTCCTGCTGTTTCTTTCATTTTCAGAGCCTGGCCAGGTGATTCTATTGCAGGGCTTTCTTCTGTTTTAGCACTGTGGGCCCACAGGGAGCAAAGATGTGCCTGGTTCCCTTTGTGGGGTTCTGATGAAGTTCATGGGTGTATCGCCACTCACAGCATTATTTGGGTAGTTTATTCCCTCAGGAGGGATGTTACCTGCTGATAATACTTCCCTCCAGTAAATCAAAGCAATATATTTTCAAGTGCTTATTTTCTTGGGGACTGGGGAGAGAACAGCTTACACACATTACTTTTTTTCATCGTAGATTTGGATAAGAACAGGGAATACTTTATGAGAAAAAATTAGGCCCATAAAATTCCCCTCTGTCCCTGGAGGTTGTTGTGGTTTCTATAAATACTTGTTTTCTTTGCATTGCCTCAGAGGTCTGGGATTTACCAGAGGGAAGAGTCCGGATCAGTGTGAGAGTTCTCATTAGTTATTCCTTGGAGAGGTCTTTATATTCTTCCCAACCTTAGTAGGACTCCATGCACAACAGGAGTGGAAATCTGGGAAGTTTCTGAGTGGTTCCTCAGAGAAGTGTCAGAGATGCTGCTGCCTCTTTAACCAAGTAAATGCTTTGCAATTTCTGAAAAAAACAGTTGTTTGCATCTTCCTTGTTGTTTTTTGATGCTGTTTGAAAATTATAAGAGAGATTTCTCATCCTGTGGTTTTTTTTTTTTTTTTTTTGGATATCGATAGTAAAGTTTATAGGAAGGATGATTGTATGTTTGAGTCAGGAATAATTCAATGAAAGTCACCAAAATAATACCATTTTAAAATTGCGTATGTGCTAAAACCAGAAAAGTAAATGAAATGCAGTGTTTAGTTATCCACCTGAGATCACTGCGTAACAGATGCATCTCATACTGTTTTATAACTCCAATAGGGGATATTTTAAACCTGTAACTTTTATGAGAGAAAAGCATCCTGGAGAAAGTAAATTGATAAGACATTTCTGAGGAGTGTTAAGATTATTTCAAAGCAATGAGTCTCTTCTTTATTTTTCTGTAAGATCCTGAGTACTTAATTCTTTACCCTTTCCTGCCAATTGCATCAGATGGAAACTTCTCGTCAGCTCACATCTTTGTACCATTTAATACATATAAAGATGTCTAATAAAAGCCATTCTGGGATATGCATCTTCTACCTTAGGCTCCTTCAAATCAGCATCTGAGGGCCCTGGTTTTCAGTGATCTGTCTCAACTCAGTACCCCTTTCCCAGCTGGGTGACACCAGCAGTTGGTGACAGCAGGCACATTGCCACTTGGCACCCCCCTCTTGCCTGGCTTCTTGCACAGCTCTTACTGAAACGAACGCAATCTCTGACAGAAGTCTGTGAAATATTTGATTATTTGGCTTTTGCTTCAGAAATGAAGATTGTTTCTGATTCACTGCAGTGCTGTTTGCACAATACAGGAGGCACTCTACAAAGCCAGGTCTGCAGCTGGGCAAGCAAGGAAATCCTCTCCTTTGCCCTCTCCAAAAGCCAGCATTGGCTGTACACCCAGGTGCTTAGCTCTGCACTTGAATGGCAGCCCTGGCAATGTGCTGTGTGGCTGGCATACCTTCTAGTCCCCAACCCCTGTGCTGTTTGCCTGCACTTAATAGTTTTGCTGGCAGACACAAGCATGGTGCTGTCCCGCAGGATTCGCTGAGCGGGCTGTCTTGCAGCTGCTGCATTTCCCACCACTTAAACTGACAGCAACCTACTGTGTGGAGTTGCTAGGAGAAGGTGAATAGTCGTCATTACAGCATACTCCTTCAGTAACAACCTGTAGAGCTCTTTAATTTCTCTTCTGCAGGGATTTATACTTCATTGCCGACTTAACATTAGTCGGTCATTTTCTTCTCAAGAAGCTGGTAGATATTTACTCCTTAAGAATCAATTCGGGATCATCTAAAGAGAAGAAAGCGCTGGCATTTGAACATGCACTCTTTGTAGGGTGATGTGGCTGATACTGGCTCCTACCATCTGCTTTCCTATTGCAGCCCGTTTCTCCAACCTGCAGAGCAGAAGCCAGGCTTTCTTTCCTTCTGGATCGTTAAAACCATTCACGTTTATCCTGCATGGCAATGCATTATAGTCTGTTTTAAGGAATCTTTTGTGCTTCTGTGCATATTCCTACTGCAGGCAAAGTGCGTGAGGAAGGAGCCTGTGCAGGCAGTCGGTAGTGTAGTAGCTGGCTCACACGTATGGATTAGACTCGTGAGGTCAGAGGAGCTGTGTGCTGCTCTGTGCTGGTGTGGGGGGGAAGAGTGGATTTTTCTACCCAAGTGAGTAGTGATTCAGGCAGAATCATCCCTCAGCTCTTGTAATTCTGATGTGTTTTGATGTGAAAGCTGCTACTGTCTAACATGCGTGGATCTTCTGACATTTGTAGTGGACTGAGGAATGCTTTTACTTGCTGCTGAGCCTGACTATAACTGTATCACTGTAGGACAGTAACGATGGGGGCTCGAGCAACGGAAACAACTCGGGAACTGGAAAGCACTTCTATAAAGTATCAAATAGGAGGACATGCAGAGAAAATGTGGCAGCGGCTCAAAGGAATGTGAGTACTTCCCTCTTTGGCTTTTGTTCTGTTCCTTGGGAAAGACCGTTTTTTTTTTGTTAAAATGACTAATTAGCAAATGGGAGAATTATCCCTAAGCTGTGAATAGTATTTGCTCTCATAATACAGTACATCACTCTCTTGTATCATGGGTACTTAGATTAATATTTAATGCTGTGTAAGGTTCAAACCTCATTTAATAGTTATCCAAATTGAAATGCAGGTAAGTCCTTTCATGTTTACACTCCCTTAGCTCCGATGTGATTTTGTAAATGTTATCTTCAGAATCAGCATTGCTGGAGCTGTTCCATCATTCCTACCAATATATGTAGGTAAGTGTATTACTGCAGTTCCATAGGAAGTATCTGTACTTTGCCTTTTGAGAATGCAAAGAAGTCTATGTTAAAAGATACCCAGTTATTAGGAGGATGCTATGTCTGTTTTTGGTCTTTGTTTTTGTCAATTATTTTGCTGCTTAACAATGCCAAAAACTGATTAAAGGACTGTTTAAAGGGAGCACCATGCATCTGCTATGTGTAATTTGGTATGCTTGTGAAAATTTCAGTGTAGGCTTTTGGTGTAAGTGATGAATAAACAAACGTCTGCGACGTGTCAGAGAGAAAGTCAACCAGTGTGTTCTAAACACTTTAAACTTCAGCACCTCTTTGAAGTACTTGTCTGTTTTTTTTCTCTAAAAGCTGATGTCATGATGTTACAAAGGAACAGACACGTTACAATTCTTGCTTTGGAAGTGATGATAGGACTCCCATTTTAGCTGGATAGATTTGAAATACTGAGTTTCTGAAGGCATGCCACAGTTACTATACAGTCTTTCAGATGTTGAAGGAAAAAGTTTAATTGAAACCTCTGCATCAATTTGAGTGCTAAGTGTTCAATGTACTGGCTATGGCTCTACCTATTTCCCCTGTGCATTGGGTAGAGATTTGAGCTGACTGTGGGAAAAGGAATTTCTGCTGTCTGTTTTCTTTCATGAGAAAGTTTGTTAGCATCTGTGGAAAGCAACTTTTCAGTTGTGGTCAGGAATTTATCAGAACTTGTTTGTGATATGCTTCTGAACATTTGCTATGAATCCTATCATCACTGTTTAATATGATGCGTTTTGGCAAATATGTTAGCCCCAGAAACCTCAAAGTGCACCTGGAAGAGTAAATATTCTGCCTGATGCCACACATCTTGCCTCTGACTTTCACACACACAAGCACAGAATCACAAAATCCCAACCCTTGGATTGGAAGGGACCTCCGGAGATCACTGAGCCCAGCCACCCTGATAATGCAGGCACCTTACAAGAGGTCACACAGGTAGGCATCCAGATGAGTCTTGACTATCTCCATAGAAGGAGACTCCACCTCTCTGAGCAGCCTGTTTCAGCTCAGTGTCACTCTGAGAGTAAAGAATTTCTTTCTTGTATTTGTATGGAACTTCCTGTGTTGCAGTTTCTGCCTGTTGCCCCTTGTTCTGCAGTTGCTCACCACCAGAAAGTCTGCCTCCATCAGTTTGATTCCCAAGCTTTAGGTACTTATGAAGTTACAAGATTCCGTCTCAGCCTTTCCAGCAGAGACCTCCATCAGTTTGTGCAGACTTCTATTTCTGTGGGGTCTAATCTGCTGCTTTTGTTCATTTTGTATATTCTCTATTACCATCAGGACAAGGGTGGTGTTTCTTGGGCTGAAATGCTTTCTTTCAAAATTGTTCAATTAAATAAACAAGAGTAAACAACTAAACACTAGTGATACTCAGTAAAATAGCTCCAGAAAATAAGGTTCAGGCTTCTTTAGGAGTAATTAAAACAATGGTTTCAAGTACTTGAAAACTGTCTTTCTCATGACTGTTACGACTGGAAGGCAGTGCTAAAATACTTGTATGAAAAAAAAAAAGAAAAAAAAGGATATATTATTAAATAAATGCTCAGTTGAGTATTTCTCAGACTTCCCAATGATTTCATTTTAGTCATTCCCTAGTCAAAAGGAAATCACACCAAACAATGTTCTGATGGGAAAAGTTCAAAGACTTGAATTTTTTAGAGCACATCTTTATATTGAATTTATGGTTTAAACATCAGACATTAAGGAAAAGATTAATTTTGCTGGTTCAGAGATATGTATGTTTGTATGTGGGAGGAAAGTTGGACAGATAAGTAGGACCAACACTGATAATCTCATTTGGAAAGAATTCCTTTATGAATTGTCAGGAGAACTGTTAATGAAACGGAGTATGTGTGAAAGTAAATTACACCCTGATAGTGATATTTCTACACTCTAGTCAAGATGTAGTGTGAATTATGGGGCTGAATCTTTTCTTGCTCTAGTCCAGCGGACTAGAATACAAAGTACAGTCTATTATACTTTGTTAGTTGAGAGTTCCAATCGTCTTCTTGCAAGCAGGTCATTACTTGTGAAAGATCATTGGATTTCATTTGGGTAACTGTCTAGCTAGTGTTTAAAAAATACACAGTAGGCCCTTACTTAAAATAGTATTTCACTTTAACATGTCAGCTTTTTACATAATCTATGTTTAAATAAAGATTTTTTTTGAAGAGTTCCATATACATTTAACATCATAGGTCTTTTTAAAAAATTATATTTTATTTCTATGGTTTTTTTTTTTTAATTTTGTATATGCAGTCTGTTGTTTAAGGTAGTTGAACTGAACACACTTCTCAAAGAATGAGAAATCTGCATATGAGTAACCAGTGAAAAAACTGGGCAATGTAAATGACTTTGGATGGAAAAGCCTTTCTACATAGTTTCCACTCCAGCAAGTTCCATGCAAACCAATAATCTACTGCACTTCTTATGTCCTGCAGTAAATACTTGGATATTTAGAATAACACAGAGTCCATACTCAGCTTCTGCCCTGTCTATGTGGCCTTAGAAAACACAAGCTCGCTGTAATAGGACTTATGAAAAGGAATTGTGTACACTTCTGCCTTGACTCAAGCTTCTGGTCTTTGAATTAAGACATTTTCAGTATGCAGACTGTGAGCTTCTACTGTTTCATACTTCAGAGAGAAAGCAGAAACAAAGAACAAATGTCAGCAAAATATGTCATATAATAGTGTGATTTAAATAATTCTTTGTTACTCAGAAGAGTAAAAGCAAAAGAAGTTCAAACCACACTGGGATTGGCACTGCCTGCCTCAGGGATGTGTTGCGTATGTTCCTCTCTGAAAGGAATCTCCTCACGGCCTGTCCAGGTGCATCCTTCTCAGAGCATTTAGTGCCACTTGAGTTCCCTTCTCCCTTAGCCTTTCACTCTGTGAGGTAGGACCTTACTTTAGGCAGTAACTAAATCTACAGTTTAATTGTATTCTGGTGTCAACAGGACTGGAGTATTTGCTGCCCAGGAGAGCTTCTCTGCCAATACTGACGGAGAATATTAGTGAGCTCTGAAAGAGATGCAACTTCTTTTAAGCATTTCACTTCACAAGGGTTCACACAGAGAACGAGATTTAAAGCAGAGCTCTGTATGCTCACTGGCTTTGCAGTGTTTGGTATTCTCCTTAATCTGCAGTTGACTTAACCCTGTGTTCCTCATTATGCTGAGGAATGGTGCGCAGTCTGTTTACAGTATACTTTGGCTGTCTGCCACTTCACTCAGTGTCACATACAGAACAGACAGACTCCCCCACAATGTACCTTTTTTGTAAGTAGGCATCTTCTTTGCAAGTAGTTTCTTCTGTCTTCACCACTGTTGAACCTAGTATTAGGAATGAGTTCCATTTCTGAGCTTTAAATTAATTAGTGAGAAAATAACTTTTTTTCATGGCGTATTTGCCAGAATTCTTTGGGAAATCTCTGAAGAGAAAAAGCTAAAATGCAGCATCTGAAATGTCTGTGGGGTTTGAGCTCACATGCAGTTAAAATAAGCTACGTCATGTAATTTTTACTGATTTAAATGAGAGAATATTTGCTATTGCCATTGCTGTTCTAAAACTAATTTGTAATAAGCTGGATGGGAAAAGGGGTTGAGGAAAAGCAGAACCTTCTTCCCTTATCTTCTTCCGTTTCTGTTACTCTGCATCCACAAACAGACTCCAGAAAGGAGAGTTTTTAGGCACTAAAAGCCTGACTCTCCTGGAGCCAGTTTGTTGAACCTGGGGTGCTACAGTGACAAATATCACTGTAGGTGTGCAAATTTTGCAGAGGATAAAAGGGCCCTAGTTAGTGAGCTGGGAAACTTAACTTGAAAGGAAAGTAGAGAAATGCATTCCTTCACACCTGCCGAATTGAAAGCAAGAATGCTTTTAAAGGCATCAGGTGCAGTCACAGGTTAGCAGCCTGCTAGGTCTAAAAGGGACTGGAATGGGTAACCTTAGCTAGGAAACCTCCCTCAGTTGTGCCTTCACCAGACCCTCAGGTACTGGTGGGAAAGCTACAGAACGGTTTTGAGAACCTTGGTTGATTTTCTTTTTTTGGTTGGCTTTTTCATGTCTCGTTCATATTCTATGTTATACTGTATCTGGTGTTTAAGTTTGCTTATTTGCCGTGTCTGTATGCGCAATTTGCCTGAACTATGAAAGCTCACAAAAAGTTACGTGGAGAGATTATCATTATCAATACCTAATGTTTTGTGATATAAAGATTTGTAAACTCACGAGTACTCAAGAATCAGAAGAGGAGAGACAGACTAGGAGGTGGATAACTGATAAAAAATGAGCAAGAAGTTGTCACGTAGTGGTAACTACATGAGGAACAAGTGAATATACCGTTCAAGAAGTTTTTACTTGTAATATTGCATATTTTTTTTTCCCAATGTGAAAACTTTTCTTTAAAGGAAAATCGTATGTTCTTGAAAAAAATCAAATGAGAGCTATGTCTAAATGGAATTGAAGTAAAATAAAAGCCATTATTTGTCAAGTATGATTTCAGAAATGCTCTGAACAGAAAAATGAAGAAATTGTGTAATGATTTACACAGTGATTGATATGGCTCCCGTTAGTTCTGTAATTGCTGTAAGAAATGTTCCATTATGCATTGTGAACCATTTCTTTTGATTCCAAAACCAATGTTTCTGCAGCTGGGTAGTTGAGGTAAACAATTCACAGTAATTCTGTAGCCTAAAAATATTAATCCAATTAAACTTATAATATATGATAGGACTTTCAATAACTCTAGATATTTTATCCATATTCAGCTACTTAGCATTAGCAATATAAAGAACTCTCTTATCTAGTCATATCAGTATAGTAATATTGTTGTTAGAAAGGAATTTTCATCATTATCTTGTGGAGGACACAGAGAATTTATTTCCCAGTTTATACTAATTTTTGCTGCAATTGCTAGCACTTATTGATGCTTTTGATGGATTAGGGAAAACGTTAGTCCTTCAGTTTACTGTGGGTAGGTGAATTGCTGTGCTTAAGAAAGCTCTACTAGAGATGATTGCAAATTGAAGGAGTGGTCCACAAGCCGTAATTTGCCTATGATACAACTAAGAACAGCAAAATTCTGACTTTCCGGATCTTGCAGTCTCTGTATGATCCAAAAGGGAAGTCCCCTATTTCCAGATCTTCAAATGTACATATGCATACAGCCATCACATACGCTTCCCATTAAAATCATGTTCTTTATCTGAGAACACTGCAGAGGAAATTAAAGATAACGTTTTATGAAGCTGACTGTCAAACTGCAATTAAATGAAGTCTCAAATTTCTATCCTCTTTATTTTTGTTTAGCTTAGGCTTTTGCCTCTACTTATGCTTCCAAGATTTCAAAAAATTCTTTCTCTATTTAACTCGTGCATGTTCAGTTCAGATCTTTGCCGAAAAAGAGACTGCATATCATCTGCTGCCGAAATAGTTACATTCCTTCTAATTGAGGCCCCTTCCAGATACTTGTGTGTAGGCACAACAATTGCAACCAATTGTTGTGAATCTTTCTTTCAACATCATCATTCTCTAATTTAGTTGGTACTCATTGAAGCCTGCTACAAAATGGTTACCTGTCTCTCAAAGCTGTTGGTCAAAAACTCAGTTCCCACATGTTACTGCTAGTTTTTGCTCTGCCTCCACAACAGGGTCCTACAGAGTGCAGTCAAAACATCTGGGTAAGAAAAAGCAAGCTGTCTTGTTGATTATATAGCTATTGTATAGTCTATTGTGTAGACTAAATACTGAAATTACATTATTACTAGTGACTGTTATAATAAAACTAGGCATTGACTTCGTATTTCTTTCTGAAAGAGTTTCATAATTTCAAGTTAATGGAAATAGTGTCAGTCCTGTAAGGTGACAAAGTAATTATTTAGTAGTGAACTGAGCATTAGCACTGCTCCATTTGTTTGCATTTGCCTCCCAGACTGGTTTGCTCCTGGTATCATCTCTGGAGTAGAGTTAGAACAAAACAGTTGCAGGTATTTCTGCTGCTGTTTACTCAGGATTTGTCCTGGAGTTAATAGCGCATTGATGTCTTGATTGTTGCTGGGTGGTGGGAGCACACCCTGTGCCAGACTGGGCTGCTTGGTGGGGAAGAGCCGCTGCTCTGGTGGTGCTACAGCAGGAGGGGAGCGGAGCCAGGGTAGGTGGCCTATGTTAGGCCAAGGGTTATTCCATACCACATGATACCGTGTTGAAGGTCATAAAGCTGTGGGGAGTTGGCCAGGTGACAGTCACTGCTCAGGGGTTGTGGGGCATTGGTCAGTGGAGAGTGGGACCTACCATAGTATTGTTGCTGTGTCTTGTTCTGCAAGTAATCACACTGCAGCTATATATATTTTTATCATTGCTTTTTTTTTTTTTTTCCTTCTCATTTTCGTCTTCTATTTTAGTAAACTGCTTTTGTCTCAACCCATGAGTTCTATTTAGTTTCCATTTCTCTCTCTCATCCCTCTGGGGAGGGAAAGGAGTGAGGGGCAACAGAACAAAAAAACTAAGTGTACTGTTTAGCTGCTTGCCAGGTTAAACCACAACAGGTCGATTAGAAAGCTAATGCTGCAAAGCAAGGTTAGAGGTGTACTGGTTAGCAGCGAGTCCTAAGCTGCTTTGCCATCATATCTAACCAGCAGGTTTCCTTTTTGCCGAGCAAAAAAGGCCACTGAAAGGAGCAAAATCACGAACCAAGGATCAAAGCTTTACTCCCAGACTGTAGAGCAACAGAGTACTTTACTCATACTCTGGTGGCAGCGGGTATTTTAGAGGCTTATCTTCTTTTTTTTCCTCCTGTACTGCCTTGCCACATCATTTCATGAACCAAGTCATCAAATTTTTAAAATATGATCTCATAGAGAAGAAATATAGTGACACACAGAGCATAATAGAAAATAATTCCTTTAATTTTACGAAGGAAATAAACAAAAAACTGAGCAGTAGCAACTAAAATAAGAGAGAGAATTGCACTCTGCTATGGCTAAGGCAGGCTGAACAGAAATTGAGTACATTGATTAGAAAGTTACAGCTGACAGTGAAGTGACTCAGCTTTCACAGTCCATAAAGCTGAACAATTAGGCACGCAGTGCTGCAAACTAAACAAGCAAGCCTTCTCCTTTGCCTCTCATCATCTTCAGGAAACTGCTTATACTTACTTGTAAGGAGCTACTGAAAGCATTCAATATCTGCTAATGACTGCAGTAGGTTGCCCAGTATTGTGGCTCAAATTACAGAACCACAAAATGGCCTGGGTTGGAAGGGACCTCAAAGATCATGAATCTCCAAACGCCCCCAGCACAGACAGGGCCACCAACCTCCCCATTTAATAGTAGACCAGGCTGCCCAGGGCCCCGTCCAACCTGGCTTTGAACACCTCCAAGTTCGGGGCATCCACAATCTCTCTGGGCAGCCTGTTCCAGCACCTTACCACTCTCATAGTAAGGAACTTCCCCCTGATATCCAACCTAAATCTTCCCTCCTTCAACTTCAAACCATTTCCCCTTGTCCTGCTGTTATCTACCCTTTCAAACAGTTGATTCCCCTACTGTTTATAGGCTCTCTTTAGGTACTGAAAGGCTGCCATTAGGTCACTCCACAGCCTTTTTTTCTCCACACTGAACAAGCCCAGCCCGTTCAGCTCCCCAATTAGACACCTGCCCTCTGAGTACAGATATGCAAGGTATTTTAAAAGGAGTACATGACTTACTCCTAAAACTCTGGGTGATTCTGACTGCTTGCCGGAACCTATGTGTAAGTCAAATGCTGTTACATGATTTGTTTCATTAATTCCTGTGGGTTCTCCTAGAAAATCAGTTGCCAATCTGTGAGCTGCATGTGTTTGTCAGCTACGTGGTCCCAAAGAATTTGACCTTTTTCAGCAGCCGTGATAAGTTAGATTCTCTCCTGTGATTCATTCTTGCCTCCATTCTAGTTTTCCTAACTCTGCTAGTATGACTGTTTTTGATGCTGTGCTGAGAATTCTTGTGGGTTAAAAACAACCTGGTAATACTTTCTACTCTTATTAATTTTTACTTGAATCGGTTCCTAGATTGGATTCCTTGGGTGTTTCCACACCCAGCTGCACCTGCAATGCAGGAAGCTGTCTGGGTGTGGGAATAGCTGATGAAGCGAAAGGAGGCAGCCCTGCTTCATCTGCTGCAGCTCACCAGCAAAAGAACCACAGTCTCAGGTCACCTGTGTTTCAAGTCTGTGACTCTGTGACACAGTAAAGCTTACTCTAGTGTAATGAGAGAAGGTATTGATGCAATATGAACTTGTGCTTAGGTTTCCAGTACTTCTGCAAGGTTAGCTTTGTAGTAGCAACTTTTATGAAAATCAAGTTTTGCTCATGTCACTCCAGCTTTATGATGTGTCAGATAACATCTGTGCTCTTGTAGCCAACAAAAAGCTGGCCTGAAAGAAGTCCAGAATAAACATCCATGTCGTGTACTTTGGCTAATGCAGGAGAATTGTAATCACATATTTGCACCTCAACTTAATCAGTTAAGTACTGCTAGGTAACCTATAACCAGCAGTCACCGAACTGTAACTCCTTAAGTCTATTATTTACCTTGGTTGTACCTTGCCACAACTGGCAATGTTTTGGATGTCTGTAAAACCTCGCAAAAGGAAATAAAAAAAACAAACACAAGAAGAACTCCTTCCAAAATGTTCTACATGAAATTTTGATTCTTCTTGATCAAAATGCCCTGAGAATGGATGCTTAATAGCTGTCACTCTGCTGTTTATAGCTTGTATGGTAAAGCTGGGCACACATGTGGTTTATTATAAATTCTTTAGAATGAGTAAGAGAAGTAACGCTCATCTGAGTCAGCCATAAAACAGCAGAAATAAACAAGTATTCCAAAATGTAAATGCATGAACAGTAATGCCATTCCTGAAGTCTTTCAAATATTTTTTCCTGAAGATCAGGGATGGGAATAAAGTTTCTATAAAATCTTTATTTACATTTACCTACAAAAGTTGAAGTCATAGATGTGTCACAGGGTTGGGTAAGTGTGCTCCTTTATCGGGCACTTTAGGCAAATACATCTGATTTTTGTGCCTTCCAGATAAGCCAGGATACATTTAAGTATCATCTGCCAGAGGACAGAAAAAGGACAGACATACTTTAAAGCTCTACTTTTTCCAGAACTAGTAGCTCTACAAATATCAATCCAAAGAAATGGGAGTTTTGTTGTTTGTTTGTTTGTTTGTTTTGAATAAGTAAGAGAAGGGAATGTGTTTTTGCTCAACTCCTCCTCACTGATCATATGCTTGCTACATGATGGCATAAATAAATTTTTGTAATCATAGTCATTCAACATTTTTTTCTGGTTTTGTTACTGTTTACTTAATGAGCTTTTCAGCCTTACAGTCTGTTGAATTACAGCAATGCAGCCTTCCAGGCAGAATGCAGATACTATTTGGTGCAGTGTTATTTAACAGGAAGAGATCTAAAGGAAGATGTTTGCCTATGCATGTGGCTATGCTCCTTTATCTGCTGTTTGACACTGGCTGCAGTTTGCTTGACCCAACCCTTCTCCAGACTTTTGGCGCCCTTGGGAAAATAAGTAGCCTCCATAAATATTATGCTGACATTTAATTGTTATGAATTTCTCTGATAAATAGTGTTTGGAGGCACTTGTATTTGAATGGTTCACTGCTAGTTTAATTTATGCCAGAAAGATGCTAAGGAGCAGACTACCAGGTGGTATTTACTGTCTTTTGTTCGTATACAGTACTCAACTATTGTTCTGCCTGGGTAAATTCGAATGAAATGCTATTGGCTGTTTTCTGCCGTGTTTTGTGCAGAATGTATTGAAGAATTAACATCTAACATAAGGTTTCCTGCAGTGATGTGTGTTGTGTTTTTATTTTCTGTTTGTTTCAAGTATTTTATTATTATTATTATTATCTCCTACATAAAGTAGTTATTTTCAGCAGCTGGTTTTATGCCTCTGTATCTCAATGATTGCTAATACACCTTTACTAACCATAACATCAGTTAGTTTAGAGAGAAAACACTGCCACAGTCCAGTGGCAGTGAGGTGGAGATACAATAGCCTTTTCTCTGCGTTATAGTGCGGTGACAAGGAAACGCCATTTTAGTGTTATATTTCTCTAGAGAATACATCTTTTTAAGTAACTGGGACAAAAATTAGGCTTTAGATTAATTTACTTGTGACTAGCACTAGTACGTGTTTGTACCTGTAGCTCTTTAAGAGTGTTTAAAATACATTTTTTTTTCCCTGTAAAGCTGAGCTTTATTACAAGTTCAATAACGAGAAGAAATGTATGTCTTAACTTCCCTATGTAGCATGTATGTTTGATGCTTTTAACATCATTGCATTATGATATTTCACTGGAAAGTGTTGAGCCCTTCCTTCCTATATACCCACCTTGAATCTCAAAATTATGTAACTCTTTATTTCTTGAATGAACTAGTACGCTTTGAGAGTAAAATTGTGATCGTTAGATGATAGGAAGTATTACTTAAAGTGGCAAGAGTGTATGTAAGTAGAGTCAAAAAGATTAATACTCTGAAATAAGTTTGTTTCTACTGGATACTTTCTGGTTTATGTGAATGTTGACAGAAGTATTATGTTCTTTACTAAAAATGTCATAGGTAAAAACGCTGGCTTATTTGGGCCTTTTGACTTTGAAGTTCTAAGCAGATTGATTTAATATTGCTTGTTTCTCTGGAAATATTTAAAAATATTTGTCAAGCACTTGTCAAAATGAAGAATGTTAATAACATACACATTTAAATAGTTTAGTGATAACTGTGAGGAAGCTTTGTCTCCAAGAAAGAATTGCATACTTCTATTTTTAGTTTTTCTCTGGAATAGTTTGGTGAGGCACTGTCTTGCTTGAGCTACAGATCAGAAAAGAATTTCTTCTGCACTTGATTCTTAGAACATCCCTACCTTCCAGAAACATTTAAGGATATAATGTGCAGAAGTAAGTAGAAATAAAAGTGTTAAAACATCTTGATTCAACACACTTCCTAAGCTACACGATTGGTTTCCTGGTTTTGTAATTAAAAAAGATATGATGTATACTTAATAGCTTTCTGTTATTAAATAGGTTAAGTCACGTGATCTTCTGTTTGGAAAGAAATTAAAGGTTGGTTTTATATTCCTGTCCTGTTCAAACAGAAGATCACAGAAGACTTATGAACTAGACCTTCTTTTTCCCAATTCTTGTTTAATATACTTTCCCCTTGCCTTCACCACTAACGTGTTTTATTCTTCAGTATTCCAAGAACATGCCCATATACCCCTGCTGTGGATCTTATGTGGTTCATATTCTTCATGGAACTGAATTTTAGCTGAGAAAAATGGTTTGTCTACATAGGAGATGGCAAAAAAGAGAGTTTAAAAGTGAACATACGACAGCTGCTTGTCTGTTATGGGGTAAACACAGGATATGAGCATCCCAGAAGATTAAGAGAGTTTATAGCTGAATCCAAACTTTCTGAGTTGCTCCTATCACTGTTACAGCCTAAACCAAAGTTTGTATTCAAAAATGTAGAGACAGTTAGAAGTCTAAATTGTGTATAAATTTAATGGAAGTATAACAATGCTTGTCCTGATGTTTAAAATAAACATGATATTAGAATGCATATGGATAATGTTGGCTTTGATTTGGTCCTCCAATTGTATTTCTGCTTTTTCACTCTAAACTTGCATATTTATTAACATCACATGCCAGCTCTGCTACAGACTAATTAAATTCAACCAACCAACAAAAATGCCATGATTTATTCAACATTTCATTTCATTTCATTTCATTTCATTTCATTTCATTTATTTATTTATGGAAAAAATTAGGTGGCTCAGGTGAGCACACACTGTATTGAGTCACCTCTGTCACCTGTTTTTCCTTCAAATTGCACTCAGTTTTGGAGAGCTTCTTTCTGGATATGGGAGGCAGTTGATTTCATCTTATGTGTGAGGTCCTATTGTGCCTTCTAGCACTTTGCTGGTCATCTTTTCTTTTGCAACAAAAAAGTTGTAACCAGAATGCCACTGCGTGTAGTTTAAAAATATCCTTGTGTTCCCAGATAAGATGAAAGCAAAATGTAAAGAGTAGATAATGGCTTAATGGAAGTGAATAATTTCCTGTAAGTTTTACTTAAGACCTTTTAGTTTGAAAGTTTAGAAGATTTTTGTAATCAGTTCAATACAAAAATTATCTCACTGCTTTAGCAGAGGAGGACTCAGAAGTTGCAGAGTCCTTGAATCATGTTGCTATTTAGGGACACGTGGTTATTAATAGAACTTGATTTTTAAATGCAATCTCAAGTACATTCTTAGTGTGATGAGCAAGGAAATAGAATGAAACCATAAGACATCAGCTTCGGTAGAGGAAGGCTTCATGGGAAGGAATTCGGAGGAAAAGGAAGAATTCTTTGAAGTTATAGAGATATACTATATCTTTTTCCAAGTAATGAAAAACAGTATTGCATCTTTACATACTGTTTTTTTCTACATCGAAAAGGACTCAGAAGGATACTGTTTAAAGCTCAACAGTGACAATGTAAAGCTCTACAAGTGACAACAGATGTGATTTCTCACAGTGAAGTGCATTCTTATCATTTGACAATGATTAACATTATGATGATCCTCTTGGCATGGAACTGAAAATTTTCTACATTGTACAAGCTATATTAAATCTGTCTTTAGCTGGCACCTATGTCTTACTGAAATTGGCAGACTACCACATGCATGGGACCGATTCCAGCTTTATACATGGGCATGAGTGCAAAAGTCTCCATATGATGCTTCACTGCTGAAAATTATTTGATGATTCGGAGAAGAAGGCTGCTACATAATGCAATTCTCTATCTCAGAAAAAAAGTAATTCACGGCCCAGCTATGGATTCTACTTACTAGCTCAGTCATCTGCTGGCTGGTCATCTGCAAGCATCTGCTGATTTCTGACTCTACTGGGAATGTGTGATTCTGCCCAAAGGATCAGAAAATCTTGTAGCTTTGTGAGACTCCAGTTCAAAGATGTGAGAAATTGTCAAGATCCAACCTTCAGTTCACTCCAGTGAAAACATGGTGTTGAACTACGGCTTCTGATGATGTGGACAGAATGAAGGAGGTCTGGGGTTGTTGCATGAGAAAAAAAAAAAAAGATATATAGTAGTTTTTGAAGCATAATTATCATGATATGGTTGATGTCATGCCCATAGACCAAAGAATTTCAGCCTGTGATTACTCCAAGTCCATAATTTAATAAAACTAGCTTGGCTCTGGTCTAACTTGCTCCAGTTTAATTGGACACTATTGAATTACATCCCAAGAAATGAAAGATTAAAACAGATTTACTGTTTTTTTTTTGTGACGAAAGAGCACAATATTTCAAAGATGCAGTGGAATTTGGCTAAGGTTTATTGCTCACTCCTTTTTATGAACACTGGGCTATGTCAAGTATGTTATAATTTTTCAGTTAACTGTTACTGGATTTGATTCTTCTTTCATTGCATTACTAAGTGAGCAAGTCACCTGATAGTGAAAGAAGGATTTTCTGAGACTGTTTTGGTTTTTGCTTTGTTTTTTCTCGCTCCCCTTCCCCCCTTTTTTTTTCTTCTCCAAAGGGAAGAAAGATGTTTACCTCCCTTTGTCTCTTGCTTGGCTGGAGTTAGAAGGAGTAACATAGAAGCAGATTTCAACAAATTTGCTATTTGTTGCCATGATTTTGGATTCTTGCCTCTCTTGCTAATGAATGAGCTTTGTTTTTGCAGACAGACAAAGTAAAGGTGGGCCCCTCTGTTCACATGCAGTCCATTGTATCTCAGCTTGTTACTGAATTTATTTCTACCAATAAAATCAGAAGATTGTAAGTTGTATTGTGATCACCACCATTTATTATGATCACCACATTTAATGCATCTGTGAAACTTTAACTGTTTGGATGAGAGGAGCTAGACATTGAAAAAAAAATCAGTTGCTCAGTGTCATCCAGGCAGCTAATAACAAAACAGTAGAACTGAGAACTCCAGACCTTCAAACACATGCACCTGGACATCTTCTGTGCTGTGCTTCCCGATTCTGTTCTACTGTTAGGGTGCTTCATTTAAAAAGTTCATTTTAGCACTTTTTCTGTAGTAATTTGGTGAATGGAAACAGGCAGGAAGGGAGAGACAGATGGGAAGGGACAGTCTTATCTAATGCTGTCCTCACTTAAACCAAATAGCTGCATTGCATTCCCTTCTAACTCAGCTTGCAACAAGCATGGTTCTCACAGTATTTTATGGTATGTACTGTTATAATAAAAATCTATGCTATATTAAATGATTAAGTCTTAAATATTGTACTTTCATTTTTATAGGTAGCTGAAAGCTTCTCACTGTACACACTCAGCACTGCTAAAAAGTGGTAACCAATAAAAGCTAGAAGTTTCATTTTTCCCTACTGAGTTGCCTCAGAGGAAAGTGTCAGATGCACAAAAGCCTTTGTTGCTTCACTTTATGATTAAATCCAGCCTTCCCATTGAAAGAGCTCTTTTCTTTCATGTTATTACCCCATCACAAGATGTCTCTCTTCCCATCACAAATATTACAGTTTCCCTATGCTTCTCTTCCTAATTAACACTGAAAACCTTTCCGAATGTTGTGAATCTAGAAGCTGCCATTCCTTCATGCATGAAGAATTAAACTCAGTGGTTACACATATAAAAGAGATGATTTACTCAGTAAACTATTTCTGTACCGAAAGAGTGTTAATGAGCAAACGTAGGCTATTGTTTTTCATTTTTAATTTCACTATCCAGAAAGCACCCATGCCTACACATGTGATTACGGCTACCCAGATTGCTTTTTCTATATAAGTAAATTGTGGAAGTGAAAATGAATGAAGGCATTATCTGAGCAGCGGTATATTGTCAATTATAGAGATGTGGTTATTCACTTATAACGTTTCCACTTGGGTCCTTCTGTTTCAAGGTGAGGCAGCTTTTTTTTTTCTGTTTACATTAAAAAATTCCTAACAAATTTGGTAAACCATAATTTGGTAAACCAAATTTGTTAAAGAATTATTAAGACCACTTCGCTCTTTCAGCTTCTGTCCATGGCTTTGGATACAATGACATGCTCTTTGCAGCGGTCAGGCTTGTTTCTTCTCTCTTACTTCCCCAGCTTGTTTTGGAAAGAAGAATTACCTTCAACCCAGATTGTTTGAAGGAATTCAGATAATTTCAAGGTTCTGGTTTATTGGCACAGATAGAGAGAGAACAGATTGTAGCATGCAGTAAGAATGGACTGTCAGAGCTGTGGTGCAAGTATCAAACTCTCTGGTGAAGCTGTGATTTTGAGAAACAAATCCCTAAGTTGTGTTGAAAATATTTTCCTTCATTGAAGCTGACAAAGGAAAGGAAATACTGTCCCCAGTGCCATTAACTTCACTGCCAGTGCTGGAGCTCTGCTAATAACATGCATTGCCTCCCTCCCTCTGTGCAACTGCAACAATAGAGCATGCTGAATCAAAGAGTCAGGGTTTTATGTTTGCTTGGCACCATGCTAACTTAATCAAGAATGAACTTGCTCAAGGATTTTTTCCATAGAAATAGGACAACAAGACATGCTGGTACCACGCCCAGAGTATGACTCACAAGGAGAAAGCAGCAGAGAAGAAGAGTGGTTTTTTCCTTTCACAAAATCCCTCACTTCCTTTCAAGGTTATGCACTTGTTTTTATTTCTAAATGTGTTATTTGATTCTCTTCTTATTAGTGTTTGTAAAAATAGTCTTAAAGGTAGATGACAATAATATTTCTGTAGCAGGTTGTTCTCCCTTCCATTTTTCTTGCAGGATGCGTGCTACGTTCCTTCTGTTTTGTCACTTCAACATAACATGAAATCCTCAATCCTGACATGATTGTGAGTGCTCTTGACTCTTTACTGCTCATATCACCCTCTTCTTAAAAATGCTGATCAGTATCTTTTTTTGTTACAGATTGATTAGGTTGAAAAGTCCTCAACTCACACTTAGTTGTAGTTACTCGCTATAAATTAGGTCACTGTTCCCTATACTTGTGAACGTAGTGTTTCCCATCCATAATAGTTCGTTATGATCAAATAGCTTATTCTGTCTGTAGACACGGCAATCAAACAACTTCTCAGTCAAACATTTCAAGCAGTTCTTGGAGTTTCAGTGTCACAAAAACTTCAATGAGTCTGGGACTATTAAGCAAATACCTGTTGATCTGAGACCAAAAGAGCGAACCAGTCTCTTACCTAGAATAAAGGCTTAATTTTTAGTTTTAGTTGATTTATTCTTGGTCATATCATTGTGTTTTTGCTGTCAGGAGAGTTTCTTGTAACACATCACTTCTCAGAAAGAGACTGAAGTGATTTGGATTGTGCTGAGGTGCTTCTTCAATAATAAAATCTGATAAGTGAGGCGAGTACACATCAGATAAGCACACGTTAAGGGGCTTCAGGAAATTTGTGCTTATTGGGTAAATTGCTACTTCTATACAAGAACAAAAGTATTAAAAATTATTTTAAAAGAACAATCAAACAACAAAAAAAGATAAATTATATACTTGAAATGTAAAATATATATTTTAACATCACATCAACAGGATTTCCTTATAGGCCCAACATTTTGCTTTTGATATGAAAGAAAGAAAAACAGGGAGAGTTTCACACAGTCATGTTATTACCAGGGGACATTTCTTTGTGATTACTGTTGATTCTGGACTTGCATAACCACATATATAGAATCAGAGCTGATGTTTAATGAGGACTGAAGCTGAAGGCTATACACTCCTGATAATCTCCGTATCTGCAATGTCACAGTTGATTTGTGTTTTCTCTTTGTTTCGAGTAGGATTCCAACTTTTTTTTTTTTTTTTTTTTTTTTTTTTTGGTCAATGTCAAAAGTAGCAAGACTTTATTGACTTGTTCAGGTGGCATAGTGAGGTGAGACTTGCCCATGTTCACCTTGCAAAAACGTGCAAGTATTCTTTAAAGATGATGTTCTGGGAGAACAATTTCTCTCCCTTCCCAGCCTACAGAAGAAAGATTCTGGACAGTGGCCAGAGTTGAAAACTAGCTGTATGTAGGATTCAGAAAATGTTTTTTTACTGTAATTTATCCTGATTTGCTAATTATGGCAGACTTTGCAATAGCGAGTTTTTATAATGGGTAAGTGGGTGCACCACAACCTTCCACCCTCTGCATACTCATGTAGACTCACATCTCATTACTGTCTAGCTATTAATTGTATGTGTCTGTGAACAATGATTGCTTCAAGTTCTAAGCTGTCAATATGACTTTCCCAGATGAACATTCAAGTAGGCGTAAATGTCATGATAAGCATGCTGTCTTCATGTATCAGAAAGTTATTATCTCCTTTTTGCTGATTCTTATGTAACTATACTTTTGGCTGATAAAATAGAATAAATAATTTCTTTTTACCATAACTAACTGCTTCAATGTGGGTGAAAATTTCTCTTACTAATACTGATATTTTTTTTATTGAAAATCTGACAAATCTGAGTGATACTTCTTCACGTGTTGTTATTTAGGTGAACATTTGAATGTTTTAAAGCAGTTAGATCCAAGGTTAAATACACCAATATCCATTGAATTCACCAGCACCAACTGACCCTCTGAAAATTAAATGGAATTCTTTTATTTAACAAAATGTAAGAATATAAGAACAATCTTTAGAGGCGGCAGCACTGCATCCTTCATCTACCTAAGCTGTATCTGGGTGGTTGGAAAGAGAAAAATGCATCTGCTCTTTCTGAAAGTTAAAACCCCATGTAAAACATAGTGTTTTTATTCAGTTTGGATTTTTTTTTAGTGTTAGTTTTCTAAAACACAATACTGTTATGCCATATAAACAGCAGCAAACACAGAAACAATGAAAAATATGACATGAAGATGAGAGTTAAGAAAAATTTGGAAAGTAAAGAAACATCAAAATATGTCACAAATACATCTGAAAATACTGTGTGTGCTAATGCTGACTGGGGACTATATGACTGATTGAGGAACTGGACACTAGGGCTGATGCCTGCATGTCAGAGACAGGGCCTTTATGTAGCACAGCTTTTAGTAAATAGAAGAGGTAATACAAGTATTTTGGGATTGAAACAATTGTTCAACATAGTCCATAGTTATTAATACTTGGTATTAACTTCTGGTATTTGATAACTTTCACATATTTGTCTCTTTAGTTTTCTTAACAGCCTAGAAGATATTTCAGTTTTCCTAATGCTTTTGCTGCAGTTGTTTTCACATGTTTCCTAATGCAATTTCTGCTATGTAGCTATATGGAATGAGATGTTGGGTATTTGGTGTTTTTGGAACATGCAAAAATTTAGAAAGCTGGAGGTAGTATCAGAAATATTCTCAAAAACATTTTCCATGGAGCATTTTTGTGTGTAGGTTCATCCTGTGTGTGTGTGTTTCTCTTTGTGAATAACTGTGAAAGAAGTGAATGCAAGTCTTTGGTAACATAAACCTTCCAGTTTCAATCGTCTGTTTTCTTGTCTAATCCTAAGCATTTCAGTGGGGAAAAAAAAAAAAAAAAAAAAAAAAAAACACACCAGGTTGTATCATGTTATGTTTGTATAAATAAGCACAGCTTCTATTTTTTGTGAGTATACATGCTATATATAAAAGAAAAATAAAGAACACCCCACCACCCACTCCTGGGATTTGACAGCAGTGCGGTTTATACATTTGTGTAATATGAGGTGGAATGTAACTGCTTCTCTCACCTTAAGTGCTCCCTCAGGCTGTGCTCTCGTGTGCTTTATCAGAATATGTATTAGCAAGTATCCATGTTTTTAAAGAGGCTTGGATTATCTGTGATACAGATTGCATATATGTGAAATTACAGCACTTTACGGACACTTGACATTATTCTAACTGCATTTATGCTCTTTATAGAACAGAAATGGTCAGGACGTACATTTTCTCAAGACACTTGGAAAGTACATCCAAAACTGAAAAATTCCATATGGGGAGGTTTGTAATTCCTGGGGATTCACGTTGAAGTCACATGCACAAAACACAGAAGGTATCCAAAAACACTGTTACAAACACAGGCTTACATTAAGCATTTCTCTCAGCCTGTTTATACCAAACCTGTTTCTTGAAATGTAGCAGACATCTCAGCAGCTCCAGGTAAATAAAGTGAATAGGCAGTGCTCATTCTGATGAAGTGTGAAAACAGGGCTAGGCAATCCAGTGTCTGCACCTTTCAGATGGGTATTTTTTATGCAGAATCTCCCGGAAACCCCACATATCTTTGTAAAGAAAAAAAGAAGGTTATTGAGCTTCTGTACAACTTTTATGCTTATAAGCACTTACTTACAGTACAGCAGCTAATAACATTTTACAAGTCTCCAGAAGTTACTCTGCTAGGTAGGTTGCAGGCTACTGTTGCAGATACTGGGTGATGCTTCATCCTGGGAGTAAAAATCTGACCAATGTCATGATATACAGACTATTGATAATCAGAAAAAAGAACCCCAACCCCAGAATTTAAATGCTATTACAGTTTAGGACACTTCATACATGAAATTCTAGGCTAGCAATACTCATTTTATTTAACGTTTATTGCAAACCGAGACTCCCACCCACCAGGACCTTTCTTGTAGCATTGTGTCTTTTGTGTCAGGGTCGGAAGGAGATACTTGGAACTTCTAATCTCTTCTTGTGAAATCAGTGAATGGAAATCAAACAGTGTTGCCTGCTACTTGTAAGCCTCTCAGAGACCTTCTTAGTGGCTGCTAGGGAACAAGAATGTGAAAATACTCAGACCAAACATTCTCTGGACACCTCTCAGTGTTCTTGTGATCCTCAGTACTCAAACACTTTCAGAGAAAAAGATGGAGAGAAAAATATATCTTATTTATTTTTCTACTTTATTAAGATCCAGCTGATTCTACCTGGCCATTATTACCATATTTGGAGAGACTAGAACGTGCTCCTATGTTTTGGTATAACTACTCTAAATCAGAGGTTTTAACATGATGTTAAAAAAAAAAATGGAGAAATTAAGGCTAGATCTTGATGAAGTAATTAGAGTTTTTGTGTACAGCTTTTAACTTCTGAGAGAAACTAAGAAAAGGACTTCAAGGCACTTTTAATAGTGTTGCCTCAGTCTATGATATTGATAAATTCCACCATTACAAGATTCTCCCTAGATATAAATGCACACTGCCCAAGTTATTTCACTGAAGTATCTGTATATCACAAGAAACAAACTCAAGTCTTCATAATCTCAGGCATTCTCTTCATAGGTCCATTTACACTTAACTGTTTCTAGAGTTCTTTCAGATCTTGTAGCTTAAAGCTCCTCCTAACTCTTGTTCAGCAATTTTTCTTTGTTCCCTGTTTGCTTTCTGTGCTGGTTGTGGGAAGTTTAAAATTCTGCCAGTTTAAGAAGAGCCTCAGACCACATCTCAAGAAACTGTTGGACTTCTGTTGCCCTTGGATTTTCCTCCTTTCTTTTTCTCTTCTTTGAGCAGTTGCTGTCTTGCTGCATTTTTCTGTGTGCCTCTGTTAACCCTTTGTCTGAAAAAAATGTGCTGTAGCTTTTTCGACATATCCCGAAATAACATAAGGGTAAGTGCCAAGTTCTTAGTTTTAAAATAAGACCACGAAAGTATGAAATGATTCATCACTTCCTCTCAAGAGTAATTACCACTGCAATCATCATTTATTATCTGTATGCACTGTTAAATTATGAGCTAAACATTACTGTAAGTTTGGAAAGTTGTCATTTCAACTGAAACAACTGAAAAAAATTACATGGCACAGGTGTGTGCTTTAAACAGGAAATGATACAAATCTCCAGGACTCCCAGACATGCCTTCCTTAGAGTGTCCTGCAAGAAATGTGTCACATCTGTGTAAAATCTGTATGTGCTGAGGCTAGGATAGATGCTATACAGAGAAGGCATTTCAGACTGTCTAGCTGTGGTATTTGTCGTTATTGAAAGATGACTGCTGAAGTGAGAAGCTGGTTTCATACCTTAGTAGGTCGTTTATCTCTGCCTTAACTGGGACTTAGGAGATCCAGTAGTTATTTCTAGTGTTCACTTTGCATACTTATATTATTTCCTGTTCCAAGCAAATTGTCTGTAGCTTTCACTCCTATTGAGGCACCCTGGCAATTATCTTGAAGCAAATAAGGAATCTATTTTAACCATATAGCTGTAATTTCTTAATAGTTTGAACCCCATAAAAATGACTCAAAACATAATTGATTCTGCCTATAAGCAAATTATTGTGGAGTGCAGTCACTGGTGAATGTTTAAAACAAAATTCAGACCTAGTAGCATATTAACGTACTCATTTCTCAGTTAATTTCTCAGATAACTTACATTGCGAGATCTTTGGGGTAGGAGTCAGCTTCTGTTTGTATACCAGCTGGTAGAATGTCTCTATCTTCCCCGCTAAGAATTTTAGGTACCATCACAGCAAACAAATGTTGATAATAAGTTGTTTAAAAATCTTACAGTGAATGATTTTTTTTCCCCAGATGTTACGAATAATTGCTACTTTCTCACATAATGATAGCTATGAGTTAGTGAAAAATCTTTATCTAGCAAGTAAGTGCTATGCTTTAGTATTTCAGCATTTATTTTTTCCATGTTACCTGAGCTCTGTTTGTACCCAGGGAGAGGAGGGGAAAAGAGTTGCCTGTACTTCCCATGTCCTGTGGTGTTCAGCTCTAGCTAAAGGTCTCTTCCCTGAACTTAGATTATTGTATGCTAGAATCACAGCCTTCTGAAAACATCTCAAGCCGGAGATACTACTAAAACTACTGAAAATGGAGGAATCAAATCATGTGAAACAAAAGAAGTTTTGTGAATAATAGGATATTTTAGATATTTTAGATATAAAGTTGGTTTCATTTCAATTCTCTATTAGAGTAATTATTTGTCTGGGAGGAGCTCTAAACACCTTTAGTTCTACACATTACTTTTAGAGTCCAGAATAGTCATATCTCTGGCTTTTTCTTCAGGCTGCCCATATGCGGCTGACTTGTGAAATTTCAGTACTACTTCTCCCTACACCTACTTTGAGTTGAAGTTGTTAGCAAAGTGTCCTTTAAGAAACTGGATTAGGATAACTTCCCTTCATTTTGTAGCATCAACTGAAGGAGAGTTCTTGATAGGTACTTTTCTTTTCATTGTGCAGTTGCTTAACTTGAAAGATTGCACTGTACCAATGGGAGCTAATTTTGCTTAACTCTAGACTTACATAAATATTTTTTTTTTTCCAATTTAAAAAGGCAAGATGATGATTATAAAACACATTACACACAACCTTGTGATTTAGTGAGTCAGCCTGGTCAAGTTTAGTGGCCTTCTTCTAATGCAACTTTCTTACCACATTCTTAGGCAAGGTTCTTCAGTATTTCTCATTGGGATTTGAAGGTTTGTTTGCATTACTGACTAAGCAAAAGGGTGATATCATAGGTAGGGTTTGTGTCAGTAAGCTGGCAGAACATAAACTTTCCTTTCCTGGCACAGATCACGTTAAGAAATTTTTCAGGAAATATTATGCAGACTCAAAATCTGTCAAAAATATGAATGATGGTGTGACAGAAACCACCTGCATAACTCATGATGTTCTTGAACCTAAGTAGCAGCAGGAAATTGCTGCAGTATTCCAGATTGTAAGTGTGGTTTTGGAACAAATCAGAAAACTTAAGAACAAGTTGATCTTTGCCTTTTGTCACCTTAAAGCAGCTCCCTAAAGCCTACACCAAAGGACATGCTGAATCTGTGGAAACTGTTAATAAGAAATACTAAGTTGGATATCCACAAGTTTATAAGATCTATGAGAGTAGGCCATCTAATACAGAAGAGGGATGAAAAAATTATTGTTAGGTGTATTTGGATAGGAAAGAGATATTCAAAAGAAACTATTGCTAAATAGTCACTGGAAGAAAAAAGAAAATGAGCTCAATTATACAGCAGAAGAAACAAACAAACAAAAAAGATATCTAACTCTTGCAAAGGTTTTTAATCAATAAAAATCAAAACATCTTTTGAAGGGAAGGAATTTATTCAGCTCCCAGTGTTGAGACTTGGACAGTCTAAGATGAAGTGATCTATCCAAGCTCAGTCAATGGCCTAGGTAAAAGCTCAGTGCTCTGTGGCCCCAGCCCAGAGTGAGTCTGTCAGATTCCAATGTTTATGATTGTATGAGAAGGAATTAAAAACAGGTTGGTTTTACCTTTAATTCATTCCAAATGCCAGTCAGGCCACCTAACAACAGACAGTGGAGTGAACAGATACCACCATCAGTACAACATAAGCATACAAAGCTTTGTAGTATCAGCAATAGCAAACTCAGTCTCGGTAAGACAAAAATCGTCATGGTCTCTCATGTATTCAAATGTCATTCCAACGCCATACACTTAGATTAATCTAAGAAAAACTGTGAAAACACTGTACTTGTCTCTTGTGAGGCATGTATTTCCAAGGTGGTTTCGTATACTTGGTGAAGTGGTGAAATCTGTCTTTATATTTTACCGGTAGTCACTGTCTCTATAGACAGAAGGCACTGAAAGGTCATTGATCACAACGGCTGTCAGGAGAAAACTATTTTCCTGAAAACTTGAAGGTGTGCTTTTTCTATTAGTTGGCTGAACTTGGAGCATGAGTTTTCTGTGTGGTGGTTCTGCCCTTTATACTTGTTTTTTCCTCTGCAACTGTCACTGTGAGGGAATATAGTCACTAGCTTTATCTTTTCTTTTGTTCTATGGCTCCTTGAGAAACAAATCCATACAGTTACTTTCAGGGTTCAGAGGAACTTTCTAAGAATCATACAACAGTGTATTTGATAAAGTGTTACCAGAGGTTTATTGTCAAAACAGAGAGATGTATCCACTGGCTCTGAAGTGCTCTGACACAAGTCCATTTTTGTTCAGTAGTTTGAACTATTGTTAACTAACAGCAAGAGTGAGAATACAGTGGAGAGTAAAATTAGAATTCAAAATGATAGATATAGTCCAAAAATACAGTGCTATTGCCAGATGTATGCCACATTTAGGCAGCAGCAATCAGCTGTACAAACATGGGACGAGGAACAACTTGTCACATTTCAATACCGCTGAGGAGGTTCCAGGAGATAATCTCAAATTTGAACAAAATTTAGTAGTCTGACTTCTACAATTCATGCTTCTCTTCAGAAACCATGACTGTGGTCTTGTCATGCATTTCTATTGCTTACAAAATATTATATATGTATGTAAGTCCCTTCAGAATGCTTCCTATTTATTTCCATGGAAAGTGCACCACTTACAAAGAGCATAATAACACTGTTTGATAGAACAAACTCTCAGATAGAAAATGCTGTTTTGCAACATAGTCACCACTGTTAACTATGCATTTTCACCAATGATGAACAAGTGCCTACATGCTGTGCTCGAAAAACAACCTGCCCCAGTGGAGATGACACGCTGTTACACATCTGCTATGATGTTGTTGTTGTCAGGAAATTGTTGTCCCTGCAGTCCATCTTTCATTGGCCCAGATAGATGGAAGTCAGAAGGTGCTAAATCTGTGCTATACACTGGATATGGTAGGACAGTCCACCAAAGATGTGCCCCGTGGTCTTCGAACTAGTATGGGGCTGGGCGTCATTGGGTTGCAAGAGAAAGGTTGTCTTCTTCTTCAGCCTGATTCTGGATATGCCAGCCTTCGGCATAGTGAGTGTCATGATACACTGGTCAGTGTTGATGGTTTGTCCAGTTTTGAGGAAATCCAGAAGGGTCACCCTTTTCCCATCCCAAAAGACACTTTACTCACTGAGGGCTGTGTCTTGAACTTTTTCTCCAATGGGAAATTCACATGCTGCCCCTTGATGGGCTGCCATTTTGACTTGTTTCATACTGGTGGCACCACGTCCTATCACTGGTAATGATGTGATCCAGGAAACTGCCACCTTCAGCCTAATATTCGTTCAGTAGATACTGAAAAACTCGTACACGGTGTTCTTTCTATCCCTGTGAGACCATTCCTGGAACCTGCCTGGTACAAACTGTGATATTCCACTGTTGCCACCACTGTTTCCAATCATGGTCTGCTGAAATGTGTGGATAAGCTGATCAAGATGTTCTTATTTTATGGTGTGATAGCTATGCATGACCATTTAGAACATGGCTTGCCTTTCACATATCTGTTGCCACTGATGAAACGCACTACCCACCCCTCACTATGCTCATATCCACTGTTTGATATCCATAAACATTCAGCAAGCATCAGTGAATGTCAGTGGTTGCCATTTTATCCATGAGGTGCAATTCAAAGATACACCTTTGCTTCACATGCACTTTCATGTCAGATGCCATTTTGTCAGACTGCCCCTCTGCTGCAATCTGTTGCACGACAACAGAATGTAATAGAATATTGGTGGAAGGTTCAACCTTTCCTGTCGTACCGCCAACAGCTGGTTCTGGTGACATGGGCTAACGTAATAAAATAGGAGGCATTACTTTTGGTGCTCATATCTGGTATTGAGCTCTGAATTCCCTTCACTGTTAGTCTTACGAGATTCTGTATCTTTCATAATGTTCACAATTTCAATCTGAAGTTCAAAATGTTGCACATCTGACTGGTCATGAATCAATAGTCTTTCATTACTATCATTTTTGGATTTATTTTCTTTTTTAATTTAATCAGAGGTTCAAACTACATGTTTTTGGTAATGAATGATCATGGCTCCTACTTTTCTCTCTTTTCAGGGATGTGCGTTTGCCATTTTTAAATTTCCAGCTTTAGATGGAGTACAGTTTCCTTTTGCATCTGCAATACTATTTCGTATTTAAGTTCCTCTTGCATGGTACAGCACGAAAATATTCAGAATGTAGGGTGCCTTGGAACCAGTTACTGTAAGGACTAAGCTTATTTTCTCACTTATTTTCTCATTAATGGCAGCCCAACTGGGGAGAGCCCAATTTAAATCTGCGATTATTCCTTGTGCTTCCAAAAAGCTTCAGCTATGTTGGAACTTTTGATGACTCTCCTCTTTCAGTCAGGTTACTTTCTTTGTTCTTCTCGCTTTTAATATGCGGAGCCACTTGGAACTATAATTCATCGCTCTCCCTCATCCTGGCTTTGTAACATGAGCTCCTGCACAGCACAGTTGCTCTTTGAACTCACTCTGAACCCCCTCCAGAAGATATGTTTCTTCAGACCAGGGAAATCCTTTCCTCTTAACATAAACAGTGGTATACACAGAAATATGAAAGACAGAAGTTATCAGAAATAAAAAACAACCTGTTTTTATACAAATATATTCCTGTAATTGCCATAATCTTTCCCACCTTTCTAAAAAATAATCATGCTGAAACAGAAGAATTGACCTTACTTAGCCCTTAATGTTTTCTTTAGACTGCACGTCTTCATAAAATGTAATATATTTTTTGAGCCGGCCCCTATAATCTCACTATAGGATCATTTCCTAAGGCTCGGGGAAGTAATATAATTAATGTGGATAAAGGGATAATTGAGTAACACTGCACTGTGTGTAACAATTGTGTGTAACGCTGTGGATAACACTCATCAAAGTGAGAGTAGTTCTTAGAAGTAATTGACATTTTACTGACAGAAGTTGTGTGGGCACAGATGCTTGCTTATATAGAGTCAGGGAGAAAGCCAGGTTCATAAACATCTGAAATGCTCTATAAGAAAGGCTGTTAAATGAACAGTTACATTTTAGCACCTGTCATATAGTCATTAGTTGTAGCATGCTCATTTCACTTTACATGTTGTATAAATGCTTGGTTTGTTGTATTTTTTTTCCTGATTATGTATGAGCAGAGTGAAGCCATTCACCACACCAAACCAGAATGTTGTATGCCATTTTATTCCAAATGTTCATCTGCACTGAATGGTGTTATCTTGGATTTCTTAATACCAGTTCTAGCTGTCTTGTCGGGATAGTAACAGAGTAGTGTTAATAAATGAACAGACACCCATGCTTAATTAAAAGTTCTGCAGCAAGGTAATTAAAAATGTGCTAGTTGCCCATTTATAATTAATTTCAAATTAGTCTCATTGTGCTTTATGGCTTGACAATATAGTCTGTATGAAGATGGCTTTATGTGCTCTTGGAAGTAGTATTTGAGTGGTGTTTAAAAGCTGTGGAAAACATCTTGCATTAAAGGGAAAAAATATACGTTAAATGTGAGCAGAGAGTTAATTCTGATACTCATAAAAATGAGATTAAAAATTAAAAACTTGTGTCAACATTTAATAGATAGGAGCACAGAAGCAAATTCTGATGTAGAACGCACTTGCCAGAGAATGCAATGGGGACTTTTGCTCTTGTCATAGTAATTTGTAAGATGAAGAAAATGAAAATGCATGATGTTGTAGTGTGTTGGCTGAGGGAAACCTTTTTCTCACTGAATATTCTGGGTTTTTTGTTCATTCGTGATTCAGGAAAAAAGTTTAATAACATTTAAACCTGTCAGTTCCATGGAAGAATTGAAAGAATCCACAGATTTCAATAAAAGTACTGCTCTTTTTTTACTTCTAGTTTTAAGACTTCAATGAGAAAAACACCAACTTTTTCTTATGTCCCAGTACCTCCCCAGACCAGGCAGTAAACAGTGCCTTGGTGTGTGCTTTGTCTTTTCAGTGGGTAAACAAACACTCTGTTCTCTGAAGCTGGCAGCACAGCCCATTACATGTGTTCTAAATTCATATGTAAGGCAATTGTATGAGTAATAAAGCTGATTATATTCTACCCAAATTTAAACATCTCAGAGAATTTAACTAGCAAAATCATCCTTGAGTTCAGGCAGATTAGTATACAAAATGAAAGCATATTCAATTTTTATTTTATTTTATTTTACTAGTATTATTATTATTTTGCAGTTTGTTGTTCACATACAGCTTTGTAGTTATTTTTTCTGAAATGAGATTTTGAATGTATGAATGAATAAAGATCTACTGCCATGAAGAAGTGGAAGAGAAAAAATCAAGGCAGAGACCTTGCAGGAAACTATGACTCATTCAGTGTTTATAAAGCGCAACATGCTTGTTATGTCTCACATGCACTGTTCAGGTCCTTTCTGTTCTACATTGCTTGCAAACGTCTGACCCTTGATAAAAAAGAGGGGCACTGCTTTTATTTTAAAACATTGTTGACTAGGTGATGTTCTGACTAATCCCCTGTAGATTCACTGTCTGTCAAAATGTATCCAAAGGATTATCGGGTCCTGAGCACAGATGCACCGGTGAGCCCTTCTTTGGGATCTTTAGCAGTGCTTTCAGGGGGAAAGACACCATTTGTATATTTGTGGAATTGCGCTCCGTTTCTCCATCAAGAAGTTGAAGGATTCTCTGTCACTTCTGCACAGTCTTTTTAAGTCAAATGAGCCAATGCATTTGGAATGTATTTCAAAGATGTCGCTCAAATCTACACTACAATTATCAGGAGAGCCACCTTGTACATAGTTCAGCCATAGTAAGAACCCACCGTTCTGAAAATAATTTTTCAGAAAAATAATACAAGTAATTTACACATAAAATGAAGGATATAACTGTGCAGTCTTCTTACCTTTGAAAGCCAACACTGTGTATTGCAAAGGCCATAATAGAATTGAGATAGAAAAAAAAAAACAAAAAACAAAACAAAAAAAACCCAAACCAGATCATTCCTGTGAGCAGTATGTTTGATGAGTATCTTTGTAATAGAAAGATAAGAATGATCAAAATGTTATTATGTTAGAATAATAGACTTCTGAGTCATGCACAAGACTTTTTTGTCTACGACCATGTTACCTATTTGAGGGTAGAACTGAACTCAGAATTTTTTTATCACTATTTGTAAGACTTTAAAGTGATGAATGTCAGATTTCAAGACATCTACAGGGAAACCATTATTTAAAAGCAATTTTTTTTCAGTCAGAAGGCAAAGCTCTGGAATTATTAGTGATGCTACTTCAAAGAACCAGTTTTGTAAGAAGATATATTATCCCCTGTAGAATTTTTGCTGTTGCAACTTCTTTTGTATCTAGTCCATGGATAATGGCAATGTGACCAATGAACAAATAGCTGGTAGTAAAGGCACTGCAACAGCTCCCAGATATTGCTAATCCTTGAGGGAAATGCATATGTTTTTCATGTCTCAAACTGGATGCTAGAAATTTTGTGACAGAAAACCAGGAAACATCAATAACTGTACATAGACCAGAGTATTTTAGCCAATAAAAATGAATGAAATTCCAGAAAGCTAAGTAATAGGTAGACTTGGAGAAAAAGGCAGTGCAAAATACTTTCAAAACCTAAAGTAAAATAAAATCTTATCAATATATCTGAAGTAGGACTGTCTGAAGAAAAATTCTTGAAAATATTATTTATTTTTCATATATAATTAAACAGAGCAGGCCTACAATTCTTACAGTTGTCTCACAGTGTTTTCTCAATTATGTATGACTGGTAGTTGTTCAGTGTTTGCTTGAAGTTCATACTCTTCCATCACAAAGAAATGTAAAACTGGATTTGAACATGAGTTAAGACAAAAATCTATGTAGTGGAAAAGTAGTTACGGTAGATTCTTGCCTCTATTCTAAACTCTAAGGTGAGATCTTCTACTGTATATAGACAAAATCAACACATTTAATTCATAACTTCTGTAAGTTCTTAAGAACTCTCTTCACCAAAAGATTTCAAGGAGTAAACATCTGCTGCCTATCATATCTCTTCTGATTGTTTTTAGCACAGATTCTGTCCTATTAAATGCCCATATATTTCCTGTGGGAAACTGAAGTTTAGCAGATCATTTCTTTTGGTTGCAATCTTGCTGCTGTTCAGTAGTCATTCTTAATGTATGATACAGTTACTCATGTTTTCCTCTCTGGATTATTTTGGAGATTGTTCTGACCTATTTTTGCAATCTGTATGGATTGTATTGAATTTATACTGACTCCTAGAAATCAGTACTAAAAAAAACCAAAAAACCACAACTTTATATTTGTTATCCGTCTGTACATTTTGTAACCCTTTTACCTCCTGAAAGAATTACATTGTGTTAATTGGAAGTTACTCTGTTGTCCAGTATATGATTGCCATTATATGAATACATTTAGGAAATACGTGGCATATCAGTTACAGTGTTTCCCAATAGAAACTCCAATTCCTTCCACTGTGGCCAATAATAATATTGCACTGGCTCAAAACCAAGGAATGCCATGTTTTGACTTGTGTATTTCGGTGCTAATTTAGCATCATACATCCCAAAGGAATTTCTTCTTCTTTTTAATTTCCTCTCCTTTCTTCTCCTTCTCATTCTCTCTGTTCACTAAAGATGCTGGGTATAAAATCATAGTATTAACAGATAGGATACAACAAAATGCAACTGTGATACTGCTCATGGTCTTCAGAAGAGTTATATTGATCTGGAGAATCAATGTCCTTATGAGACATTACTATTCATATTTTTGGTATTCATTTCCTGGTACTGATAAATTCCAGTATCTGTTTACAGGTGGATAAATGTCTATATGTCATGGATGTATTTGCTCGTATATTTATTTGTCTGTAGTCAAGTATTTCAGTGTATGTCACTCGGTCTGTATTCTGGCTTCTGTTCCATATTTTTCAGAGCTGCAGCCTGTACTTGAAGAACTGCTTCAACTAGTCTGCTTCTTGTTCCAACATCTATTCTGTTGTCTTTTGGTCAGAAAAAAAACTGATAGATGCTTCTTCATCCATGGTCATGTAGGGGGATCCTAGACACCATCCTTTATCATTGTTGTGCAAGATAATTTGTCACCTTTGTTACTTTGAAGATTATCTGATTAATACTCCTGCCTCAGTTAAATGATAATACAAGTTCAGTATATTATAATTTTCAGTGAACCTGTCCTCTAGACTACACTAGCTATTTAAGAGTCTAGTCAATGAAAAGAGAGAAAGAAAAACAGCATCAATGGGTGGGCACCCTCTAGTGTTTAAGATATGCTGGATGAGTCACCTTCTGGAGTTGCTCCTACAGGAACAGAGAAACAGCTTCTTCTGTAGTATTGCAGGTGATGACTGACTACATCCAAAGTAATCTGAAAAAGGAAGTGATTGGTCAGATACTCTGGGGAAGTATCATGCTGGGACTCAGAGGCTTGTAGATGACCCGTCTCCCCCAAAATGATAGTTTTTGTGAAGAACATTTGTAGAGATATCAAAGAATTAGGTTTTTCTATGCAACAGTGCCCCTGATTTTTTCGGGTCGTGAGACGTCTTAAGAAGAAGTCTTAAGAAGAAAAATATAAAAGCAAAAGTGAAGAACTGGGAAGCTTCCTAAACCAAGTTACTGTGCTGTACACTGAATAGGAAAGTCTTAGAAGGGAAATTAATCTCCTATCTGACGGCACTGACGTAAGTCTCTGCTTCGTTTGTGTGTGCATGTAAACAGGGAAAGCAAGAGAGAATAACACCATTTTATAAATATTCTTACTTATAAGGGGTAAAAAGGGAAGCCAGATCTTAAAGACCTGCACAACTGTTTGTACAGAACTTTACCACATGCACTACAGTAGATCCAGTAACGATTGCCAGCTTTTCTATCTGCACTCTGAATGAGTCACAGTTATCTCCAGTTCTTTCTAGTTTTTCAAGCATGGAGAAGTCATTAGGTTAACTTCAGAGTGGATTTTGCTGACGTCAACGCAAAGAAATAAATTGACACTGTCCTACACATTTATGTATGCAGAATGTAATAAGATTAATGCAAACCTCATAGAGCTGTTGAGTGAAAAAAGCATTCAGGTGGATCTGTGACAGTGTGACCTGTGCTGAGTAATATGGGTAGCTATATGCAGAGTGTGAGTAACTATTATTTAGCTCCTAAACCATTATACGACTGCAATTTGAGTAGGTAGTATTCTAAATGAAGAATAACAGGCTTGTGTTAAAGTTCAGCCTTTGTGTTGCAGGCAATCACAGCATCTCCTATAGCATTTAACTTGTGTCTGGGGACAGTACAAGACATCACACAGCTGGGCAATTTTACTGGCTCAGGAGTGCCTGTCTGTGAAATAGAAGCAGGCAACAGGGGTGCTAACAGGTGCACCTGCCACATTATCATAGCCTGTAACAACTATTCTGCCTTTTAGAATGCCTTGAGAGATCTTCCGTTGGCCTCACCAGTGTGATAATAGTGGCATACGTGGATTTCACAAATTTCACACCAGCCTCTACTGTTTCTTATGCATGCAGTTTTGGTACTTGGCCTGTGCGCAGTCTTTAAGGAATGGATTTAATCCAGTAATAATATAAGTACCTAAATATTAATCTTGTTAGGAGATGCATAAGATACACTGATTTCTTACTGTGAAGTTTCCTGTTAATGTTTTATGTAGTGATTTACTTTACAAATATCTTCAACAATGAACTGCTAAAAGATACTGTACTGAAGAGTAAAACAGAATTCTGGGCATAAACGCTGTTTTGGGTTTTTATATTTCAAATCTCTCCATTTCAATAACATAAACTCAAGTATAGAAGTATGTTTTTTTTTTTTCTTCCTCTACTGTATTAGTCCAGACAATAAACAGGCACATGAAACCTAGCTCTCCATTTGCTGTCTTGCTTCTTCTTAAACAACAGGGGAGGGTATCTGACTCCTTGCTTTACTGTGGAAGCAGAACAGAGATTATAGCATATAATGAATTAAAGCTTTAAATGTCAAACCTCTTAGTTACCGTCTTAATTGCCAACAGATTTGAAATTACAGTAGGAAAAATAATTACATATCTAGACTTCTGGCAAGAAGCTACAGATCAATGAGAAAAATGTAGCATTAAAACAAGCAGAGTAAAATAGTTTGGCTCATGTGGTGTCTATTGGCTTGAGAAATATTACTAGATATCAAATAACTATTGCAACATATCTCCATGTTGATGGAACCCCATTTTTGTGAGTGATAAAGTATTATGTGCTTTTGGTCGTAAAAGTCTGCTATCACATGAACGTATGCTTGAGAGGTGAAATAAAAATAGCTTGCATTGCTTACCATGAAGAGTAGTCATCAATTGTGATGGACAAACTATAGCAACAATAATTGGAAAATAAATTGGAAAACCAACAATTCTGGAATTTTCTGATTGATTTTCATCCGGTGTTGCTAAATTAAATAAGAAATCTCTAGGATATGAGATATCAGATGTGAGATGAACAGATTTTTACCGTTCTCATTATCATTGAAAAGATTAGTATGAAGCATGAAGTACAATGAATATTATCTGCAGAGGATTTTTTTTAAATTGCTTTCAAGCACAATACTTCTTCATTCTAATAAAGATGCCTTCATTTGGTGTATCTGGCCCAGATACATCCTACAACAGGATAGTGTCACTATAGGATGCTCCAATACCATAGCCTGCATAAGTTATATGTTGGTGAAATTTATGCATATGGTTTTTTCCCCTGAGCAAGTGCAGGAGTAAATTTAGTGGGACTCAGGCTTCAGTCTAGTTAATCTATCATATCTTTCTTAAAATCCTTTATTTTGAAGAATTTGTGTGCATACTCAGTCAACAAGTTGAACTGATTTCTGAATATTTTAATGAAAAAAACAATAGATGAACAAAAACTCTGAGTGGACAAAAAAAAAAAAAAAAAAAGGCTGGAAGCTGAAAAACAATACAATTAAACCAAAGTTTTGTTGCCATTTTATATTCATATTTTTCTTATTTTTGTTAACAACTCTTGAATTCCTTGTAGCTGAGGTAATGGTACTGCTGGAATTTCAGCACCCCCACATAGTACTTTTTTCAGTGCCATGCTTGAATGAAGTCCCACAAACAACAATGTTCATTGGACTAGGCCCAGAAAAAATTACTTTTAAGATGTGTTAGGGGTTTCAGGACTAGTAAAACTAAAGATGAAAGATTGAGTTCAATGGACAAACATATTTGGGATAGCTCTCACTGAGGACTTGAAGATTTTTTCCCTGAAAGTCTCAGAAGATATCAAGATCATTACCCTGAGTCCCCCTGAATAACAGAAGTACAGCAGCCCTACATATATAATATGAAACAGAATGAAAAGGGAGATTTCTTTGTGATTTGCAGCTTTCTCTTCAGTCAGTGAGTGACTACACTTCAAAAAGCAGCAAATTATTTTGAAAAGCTGAAATCCAGAACAGGAAGACTGCATGAAGAGAAATGTGAATCTTGGCAGGCAAGAATAAGTAAGACCATGATTATATGAAATGCTCATAAATATGACAACACTCTGAACACTGTATATTGTTGAAGAAAGATCCTCAGATCCTTTAAGTTCCTGGCAAAAGCTAACCTGTAATCTGATCAAGATAGCTGATGCCCTGATGAAGGTGTAGCTCTCTCCTCAGAGTAGTAGAAATGAACAGTGGGGCAGGACAAAACTGAATCAGCAGCAAATTACTGACTGATGATGACCATGTGATTGTTATTCCTTTAGATAATTGCACTGTGACTGTGTGATGGCAATTGTTTCATATAGTGTGGGGATGGTGAACCAAACTTTGCGCTGCCACGCTGATCTCTAAGCTGTGTGTTTTAGATCTAGGAGGAAATTTTATCTGTTTCAGTAAAATCTGCTGAACTCCTATATTTTCATATATAAGAATATATGTTATTATGATATTGGTTATCTCTCCATTGTTATGTATCATTATTTCATGAAACTTTTGTAAAATTTGTAATAATTTTACCATAATGTATATGTGAATCAGACATATATACGGCCTAAGACATGTCTCAGCATTACCTATCTTGCTTTTTTGTTCAGACTTAGTGTGTCTCTCAAGCTTAATTTGATAATGCTAGTGCTGTATGCCTCGCCACGTAAATTTACTGCTCTTCTGCTCTCTCTCTTACAAAGACGCCCAGCCTTGCTGATCCACTTGTCACACATCAGAAACGTCACCTCACACATGCTAAGTGCGTTTTGAGAACTGAGCAGGCAGGAGCTGTGCTGCAGGGAAGGTCTGTGTGGCAGGGCCCTTCCTGTTCTGCAGGAGAGCTCTGCAGTGCCGTGCAGCCCGGCTGCGCAGCTGCATGCAGACGAGGGCTCGCTGCTTGTTTTCTGCCTCTCTGGCCAGGCTTCGTGCTTCCTGCCCGGCCCTGTGCCAGAAGTGCTTCGTTACAGAGCCCTGCAGGTGCCTGGGAAATGGCGGCTCAGCTGAGCCACTCGTGACCGGTCCATCAAGGGCCACAGTCCTGCTCCTGCCTTACAGTTTTTGTTACAACCTCTATTTGCTGCGGTTGAATTCTTCCTGATTTATGTCAGCATGATGTCAGAGAAAGCTCTTGACTTTGGATCTCTGTTGAAATCTTATCTTGCAAACAGTAACAGTTTGCTACTGTTGCTATCTGAGCTTGGTCAGCTTTGTTTTCCTCATTCACATAGGGTCGGTTTGTTTTATGTAGTTATGGTTCTACCAGCTGCAAACACCATATTCAGCTTCAGCCAACTCTAGGTTATTAGGTTATGAATGCTAAAAATTATGAGCAGTGCTTTAATTTACATAGTTATATCCACACATCATCCAGAGTGAATAAAAGCCAGATTGTAAAATAATTACAATCTCTTGAAGTGGAGCCAGCCTCGCAGACCAGATCCATCCATCTTCATTAATTTGTATACAGTTCTTTTACCAGAACAAACTTTCTGAAGGTACTCGCATGGGAATGCTGAAACAGCTGCACAACTTTTATTTTGAAGAAAAAAGTTGAGCCTCGGAACAGTGTGTTTTAAAGAGCGAGGGAGAGAGTGACTCTGCATTTAAGACTTTGACCAGCATGTGTAAGAAGTGCTCGCATGGCTGGAATAATCTAACACATTTTTACCTGGGCAACACTTGGCAAAGCTCCCCTTTTTTCCTGCACAGTTGAAAGGAATCCAGTACAACTCCGTGCTTTGATCAACTTGCCTCCAGTTCTGCTCAGCCTGCAGGGTTTGCTGGTGCACGGCCGTGCCTGTCTTATGTGGCCTCTATGGCCCTTTTCTGCTCAACTGTCAGAAAGAGGGAGGGAGGCTTCCCCCAGCACCAAAATATCATTCTGTGTGCTCTCTGCAGCACAGTAGCAAAGAACAAGTTTCTTGATTACTCCCTGGTCTTTTTGGAGTTATTTGCTGGAAGAAGTCTTTTTTCCCTCTTTAAATGGATGATTGTGTTACAATCAAGAAAAAGCATCTCCAAAGACCAATCTTTCGGTAAGTGATGCTATTGTTTCTTTCAACTGAAGACATTAAGAACTTTATATCCTATTTGTTAACTTAAAGTTCTTATGCAAACACACAAAAAGAAGAGGAAGAATTGAACGTTGCATATTCTGCTAACATATTAGATGACCTTTGTGCTCAGAATGTTGTTTTTCTGCTTGTACTGAGACTTTCTTTTCCTCCTTTTTGTCATCTACGTTTTCTGAAGCTTTGTGTGGAATTGCCTTTATTATGAAAGAGGGGCAGCTTAAGCCCCTGAAAACTTTTTGTGTGTGTGCGTGTTTTGTTTTGTTTTCCTACAGCTCTGTAGTCCCTCAGAGTATTCTGGAATTACAAAACTGTTTATATGTGGAACATGGGTCTTGGTTGCTTTACTTGATTATGTCTGAATGGCAGAGTTTTCGTACTCGAAATGATGCACCTTTCAGAGTAAGGTGGCTGGCTGGCTGGGACATGCAACTGAGTGATTAAAGTACAACTAATCCACAGGACTCTTCTGATAGGAAATGTTCATGTCTAAAGAGCAACAAGTTGAAAGTTTTGTGAGGTGGTTCTTCACTGCTTCTTATATATATTATTTTGATCTGTGAATACGCTTCTGATTATTTTATTTAACTTCAGCAATGAGCTTATTTTTACAGATCAGGATTAGATCTAATTTATTTGTATTTTACCACAACAACAAAAAAACCCTCTTTTTTTTCCTTTGGCCTGTCCTAGCTTCAGACTTACTCAGCTTGCATGCGAAGTAGTATTTCTCAAACTACTGTGAATAAGAATTCAGTGGCTGTAGGATTAAGTAAACCTGCAATAGTTCACACTTCTGTTTATAGCTCTTGACATCTTCAAGAAAACTCCAACTCTTACTGGGTGACATCATTAGGACATTGAAACTATAGTGTTGGTATGGCAAATAAATACAAGATTACAGATAGCCACTACTGATGTCATATATTATGGGATTACACAGTAAACTCAGACAGGTGGCCATGCCAGGATTATGTACTGCTGCTGCTACACGGGGCGAAGTCTTTTCATTCTATACGGTTATGGTACAGAAAGGGAATTTGGACACTTAAGTTTGTTAAGTTTGGTAACTTAGAAGGTTACTATAGGAATTAAGTGACCTAAGTGCTAACCTTAAGTTTGGATGTCCTGCTTGGATTTGCTATGCAATTTATATCATAAATTAAATGAAATGTATTTCACTTTGCTTTAATTAGTGGAGTTACAAAGTTATTTTGTAGAAGGCTGCTGTCTCATGATTAAAGAAGTATTTGGTATTTTCCTGAAATGATACGTTATTATATAAACTGATATAATATTTTTCTATTTAAATATTGGTAGTCATTTTTAAGGATCTACGGTAACTACCCAGTACAGTGTAACCTTAAAAAAAATATTTTAAAAGCACAGTTGACACGGTCTTTTGGGGCCATTAGAACTGTGGTGCAGAAGTGCCTATTTCTTGATGCGTTCAGAAATCTGCTGTAGAAATCTGCTGCAGCTCGTGTAGCACTGAATAGTTTGTGAGTTTTCTTAAAGAATGCCTCCTTAAGTTGTCTTGTGGGAGTAAGCTTAGCTCAATGAAATAAAAGAAGTTTCAACATTTCTTACCCAAATCCATTCCTGCAAACCAGTTCTAAATACAGAACGGCAACTAACTACTGTTGGCATGCTTAATCCAGAGCAAGAAAACCCCTAATATGGAAAGCCCCCTCAGAGCCCATGGCTCTGCAGTGACTCTTCTGGCAAAAGATCTCTGTTATACTACAGTAAATACTTAAGAAATGTTTCCAAGGTTGAGACAGGCATAATATTTTAGGCAGCTCAAACAGAAAGACAATCTCCGTATGCCATAAAGATGGTATCATGTACAGTAAATACAGATTCCATCATAGTACATTAAATAGCTGATTTTTTTAAAGTGTGTTCCTTATGACTTTGGAAAATATTCTCCACTGAAAAAGTGTTCTTACAGAGGATTTAGCTTCAGCCCTTTTAATCCTGTTATATTTTTCCCATATAAACCAGATGGTTTTATTGGGCACAAACCTTACCTCGAGGTAACCGAATCTGCAGCTTAGATGTATATTTCCCACAAACAGTGAAGAAAATATTAAATTATCCACATGTGTGTGTGTGTCTGTGTAATCTGTATATACAGCCAACACTAATTTTAGATATACTCTAAGAAATCAAGTCTTTCTTGAGAGCTTTTTCAGAACTTATTAAGTTTATATATGAATATCTTCATTAGCCTGCTAAATTTACAGCAGATGTAAATTTTTGCTAGAGTTGCCTGAAAAATCAGGTTGAATTCTATTGTAAAATATTTCTTCAATGTTACCAATCCTGTACATAAGAGCAATATTATATTTTCAAATGTGACATCAATATAAAAAGGATATTTATCACTAATTTTCAGGGGTTTTTTTTTGTAAATCCCAAATTCTCGAAGAAGTAATAATATAAAAATATTGTGAAAAAAGTGTAACTTCTGGTATTTCCACCCTACTTCAGCTTGGAAATAAGTAAAAAAATCATTCAGAAATTTAACTGTAAGAAAGCTAAGGTTATGAATCATATTGAACTGATTAGTAAAGCACATCAATTTGGATAAAATTTTGTAATTGCATCAGAAACCAACTGCTAAAAGCTTAGAGATTCCTGCATTTCTTAAAACAAACAAACAAACAAAAAACTAGCCTGTTAGATGTAAATATACATTTCAACAGAACGTATAGATTGGATATTCACTAGCTATTTAATGCTAACATAATTACTGAGGATATTCCATATTTTTATTAAGAACAGCATCTCGAGCATGTTTGCTAAAACTGGTCAAATTAATTCAAACAATAAACAAACCAGCTTTCTGAAATAACACAGTGGAAGCTTCATTGCTCTGCCATTTAAAATTGGACTGAATAAAACTATATAAAATGTCCTTTAGGGAACAAATCCTCTCCTGCCAACTACATAGATTAGATGACATAATAAACATTTTAGTTCTCAAATTTCTGTGATTTCTACTAACATAAGAATCTCTACAACCATTAGTCAATGCTTACACGAAACCAATGTTTTTCTGCACTCCAGCCTGTGGCCAGTCTGTATGCTGTGTGTTGTTTTATTTCTTCTTCTTCTGCTTTTTTTTTTTTTTTTTTTTTGACTTTGGTCTTCTTGGTCTTCACTGTGAATGGAAATAAAAGGATTAGAGTGTCATGAGAGAAATTCATCCTCTGGTATCTCTGCCTTAGTGGAATCCAAGAAAGCCTGGAATTATTTCAAGAAATCTGTGGTCTTTTGAGATTTCCAGACCAACTATAGCAAGACTATAATAATGAATTTGTCCTTGCTGTGATTTAAGGCTCTTAAAAATTTTAAAATATTAATGTATTAGCTTCAAAATACCTCTCTTTTCTGTTCCACACATTTTCTGTGGTCTCATGTAGTTCTGGATCAAGTGTTTCCCTTCATAGTGGTAGGGATAGAAAAATAGGGCTCATGGTATTCTTTCTCCTGCTTTTCAGGAGAGAACAAGGGTGGAAAAGCACTTGTTTTCCAACTCTTCAGTGAACTCTGCTGTTATCTTCTCTACAGTGTCTGCATCTGAGTAAAGCTCTTAGTACTATTGCTTTTGTTTCGTTATCTTTATACATCATATGTACAAATATATTAATTGCTGTTAACTAGACTGGATTGCTCTGTAATTTTAACTTCTCCTTTACTAGGAGAGTGACCCAGTCCAATCCTTTGGTGTCTTGCTTCTAGTCCCTTAAATACACATGGTTGATTCATTATTTTGTTCTATGATAAAATTAGCTCCAAAACCTGGCTAGTGAACCTCGCTGTAATACACTGGCAGTGGATTTCAGTGGATTTGATTCCAGCATGATTCTTACCCACTACGGGGTACATGTGTAAGGCCAAGTGAAAGCTGCATAGTATCTTGCATATGCTCACAAAGCTCACCCAGCTTCTATACAATGTTTATACTGCCATTTCTTGTGGAATAAGAGTAATTCATACAACTTCATTTACATGCAGTATAATGAAATACAGAAACAACATTCTATGATTCCTAGACATTATAACTTTTTGGCAGATACTTCTCCTATGGAAAAAAATGTACCGACAAATATTTTCTAGAAAAAAAAAAAAAAAAAACAACAACAAAAAAACCACCGCTGTTAACGCCTTTTCTTTTTAATCTTTTCTTTCTGTTTTTTCTTTTTCTTGGAAGCTCAAAATATTTAGGAGTTTTACCAAGTACAAGCAAGCACACCCTCATCTTCCTTGCATGTTCTAGTTTATTCTTTTTATCCCATGGCCTCAATACAGTATGTAATGAACAGACATATTTGTGTTTTGCATGAGTATAAATGGTGTTAACACTTTTTCAATTAATATCTATAGAATAGGTACAAAAAGAGAATATCATATGAAAAAGATAGATCTCTGTAAAGATAAAACAGTTGCTGCATGATGGGCAGCTCAGAAAGCAGTAGATTTTAAAGCTGTATAGTGGCTAAGAAGCTTTTTTTAAAAAAAGACTGTTTTCTCACTTTGTTTCTAGTGATCTTCAATGGGTCCAAATGACTATTATCCTTACTACTTATATGTAGGGAATAAGCAGATGTATGGGAAACTTTGCCAAGTTTGTGTTGAGTTGTGCTCTACAATTACAATGGATGTACATTATATATCATTATTGCTAGTGATCACTTAATTGTAAATTAATGTAGCATATTAATTTAATGAGTGATAATTTATTCCTATGGTGTAGGAGGAAAGGTGGGTAGGAAAAGAGAAGCTGCCATCATCCTTTACTTCTTCCTTTAAGGGAAGGCTGGAATGTAAAAGCATAGTTCCACAAGAAAACTCTTACATCCAAGTTTGTTTCTTAATTTTTCTTACTGTAATGGCAAAGTTTGTGCAACTTTTAAAATGCTAGGTACAGTGCACAACCATGGCCTTCTTATTGCTGATGTTGCTAAAACTATTTTCTGCCTACGTGCTTACTAGTGCCTCTTTCTGTCTGGCTCTAATGGCTTCACTGGTGGGTAAATACCCAAACAGATTATATTGTTCTGTGTTATACTGTCAATGGTTGTTTTTAAATGGTGGTACCTTAAAAGACTTAACTTTGAAACTGACATAAGAAAGAAATTGATATAAGGAGTAATCACAGAAAAACTGGGCTTTGAGAGAAGGATGGAGAGGACAGAAACATCTGCTTTTAGCATGATAAGAAGCAGTGAAAAAAATATTTGATTGAAGCAGTAAACGAAGTCAGTTTTGAGGAGTGTACAGAACTTCATGAAAGGCGTAAAAAGTGTCCTTAGACTTTTTAGGATGATGAATTATACTGTTTTTGAAACCCTGGCACTTCCACAAAGTGATAGACAAAAAGATAAAATGTAAAGCAGTACATCAGGAAATTTGAATGGTATGTGGCACAGAAGAGTTAAGAAAGCAGGAGAGAGAATAGTAGATTACATAGGGGGAAAGCATAGAGAATCCACTTTACAATGGATACACATTTATTCAATAAGTACATTGAATGGAGGAGGAACCAAGTACAAAAAAATCAGAAGAAATGGAGCAAATGTCTGACATTTGCTTTTGTAGCTTAATGTTGTTCATATACATTTGAACAGCAGTCCAAATGTTTGTATTCAACCTTTTAATCATGCTAGAAGAAGGTAAATAAATACATTTTAGAAATTTCTGCAAGCAAAGACAAATGATTTAAATGAAATAGGTTGGTAATGTGCAATAGCAAAACATACTATATGGTAAAGACAACTTGGCTGTCACCAAATTGAGATAGAAAGTAAGAACAACTTTATCACCATCCCAGTAATGAAAGCGTGACTGCTGTTGAAGTGATGAAGGGAATCTTGGCTGGTTTTAGAACTGGAGTTGTGAACTGCATTATTTATTCTGGTACTTTTGACAGCAGGACCAAAAAAAGGAAGCTTTTGATGGATGAGAACCATTACATTTTTTGTATTTTAGTATACTAAACTTTTTAACTTGACAGTTAATTAATGAGAACACGTTTATTTAAGGAAACAACATTCTATTATTAATTAATTATTTTTAACACACAATATTGTTATTGTGTATCCAGTTTTGTTCTGTCCTGGGTTTCTCACTTTAAGGAACATACCATATGAAAAACAGATCTGCCTACTTATTTCAAGCTTTTTATTAGAGCTTTCCCTTTACTGTATTCATACTGTATTCATACAATCAAGGACTGATTTAACAGTAGGTTTGATTGTAGACTTCTGAAGAGGAAAAGTTAAGTGAGAACTGATGTACATTCATTGAATAACATCTTCATCTCTAAAGATTTCTTTAGGTTGGAATTAAAGTGTCATTATATAGTGCATGGTTTGGGAGAACATTCGCGGGAAAGTCAGACTGCCTCCACTGAGATCAAAAGGAGTCAATTTTTCAGATAGTAGCAGAACAGAAGCTACAGATCATGCATGGTTAGTTCCTTTTCAGAGGAGTTAAAAAGGGAGGAGAGGAACTTGTGTTATCCCTGAAGAAATGGAAGTGATGTGCAGATGTGCAGTGACCGTACAGATGTCACCTGGCATTGTGGCAGTAATCTTCCAAGCAAATAAAGCAATTAAGTGCATGCAAAAGAAAGTTCCAAGGAAGACAGTGATTTTTTTTTTTTTCATATCTTAAAGAATGGAGAGCACAAAAGGCAGCAAAGAGTTCAAGTTCTGTTGAGATATGAAGTATAATTCTCTTTTTTTCTTCTTTTTTTGGTGGGTACATTTTCCCCTATTTTTGTCTAAATAATCAGAAGTGAAAACATAATTCTTTCTAGGATGGAATCGATGTGTTCTGGAGGCAGATCTAAAGAATTAATCTACAGGTGTAAGTATTTGGTGTCCTAACACTGTGAAAGCGTATTGGAAATACATTTCATCAGAGACAGTAGCTCTGCTATGCTGTGTTCTTAACATGTTTGTGACAAGGGCTATGACTGAGGAAGAAACTGTAAATGGTAGTGATAGACAGATAAGCCACAGATTAGCAGAGATTTACATTTTCAAATCGGTAGGAAGTTGTATTACAAGGTAAGAATCACTTCTTCACAAAACTTGCCACCTCTGCTATCGTGGTGGTCCATTACTTCCACTCCTTCTTTGCATGATCCTCTTCTAGAAAGTCAGACTGAAAACTGCATGAAGTTGTGTAGGAATAGTCATTCCTGCTTTCCTGTGACACTAGTCACTACTCTCGCCACAGAAGAAATGGCAGCTGTCTTGTCTCAATCTAGCATGCTTTATATCCATGTAAGAAAGTACACGAATGAAAACTGGAGGTCGTTCAGTGTAGCAACTTTACCAAGCAAACATCATGAGTTAGCAGAGGAAGTGAGGCCTCTCCCGCATTTTCTAATACTCGGTAGGTTGTACCTGTGGAAAGTCAGAGTTTTCTTTCTGTTGTGGATGTATGGCTGCATCAGAGCAAAGTTTGGCAGCTGGCTGGGCTCAGGGACTAGGATGGAGGTGGGCTTTGCCTCTGTGTCTGGGATGGAAAGTTGCTGTAGGGAGAGAGGCAGCCAGCTCCTGCTAGAAGCTGCAGCAAAGAAGGGATGTGGATTTTCTTTATACAGGTCTTAAACAGCTGCATCTATCAAATCAGACTCCACAGCTTCCAGCATAATCCTGGCTAAATCACAGGAATCTTGTGATCATCAGTTTTAAAGATATGGATTTCCAAGCTTCCTGTATGCACTTGATTCACTGCAGAGTGAACCTATGTACGATGAGGCTGGTCACAGTTTTTAGATGTTCATTAGCATTTGTTCATTAGTCTGCATGTAAATTCTTAAATTAAATAGCAGAATGAGAACTGTCTGTGTCTGGAAGATACCACATTTTAAATACTTTATTTTTTTGCTTGTTGTAGACTTAATATTTCCACGTACTCTGTTTAGAATACATTGACGTGACCCTAAGGATCTATCAGATAATGTCATTGAAAGTTGGTTTCCAAAGCAGTACAGAATAGTAAAGAGCAAGCCAGTACTCTGCTTATTACTGAACATTATGGGAATCTTGATTTCTGAAATATTTAATTCTCTATTAAATCAGCTCACAATTGCAAGCATTCATTTTAGTTCTTATTATTTCTCCTTTTATGTACATAAAAAGGCAGATAATAGAAAAAATGACGCAAGCTGCCTGCCCACCTAAGTATGATTACTATGTTGATTTACTTTTTAAATGCATGTGAAGGTGAAAAGAGAATTTGTTAAGGCATTTAGAAGAGTTTATATTTTAAGTATTTTAAACTTTTTGAAAATGACAACAGTGCCTACGAGGCAATAATGACAAAGTCAAATTAGCAAAGCCGAAAGGAAGACTGGGAAACGGTTTGCATAAAGCTTTGGAACTGTTATTGCAAAATGTTAGTGGAATTCTGTCCTCAAGTGTGATTTTAAAATTGTTTTACCAATATGAGTTTTGATGGCCATGATAGACAAGTGCATAAACTGCACTGTCATACAAAGGTGGTTTTCTGAGTTAAGATGATAGTATACAGTATGGACTTTACTGCTGTGTTTTTTGTTAAGAGAAGGCCATTGCAACACTGCATTTGAAATGATAATGTTTTGCTCTGATGTTCTTTCTGGCAATTGGACTTTACTCAAAGTTTGAAAGCCTGAAATTCAGCTGGAGGGAGTGGAGAAAGTCTTCATACACAATACAGGACCATCTAGAGATGCTAATTTGGCTAATGCAAGCGGTTTAGTGATGTCAGCCTTAGTCAATACCTTAACTCACGTACATGAACCTTAACTAAACCTGGTAAGAGCATAGGAAAGAGGACAAGCGCAAGATTCAGGGCTGATGTGAACAAATGAGGCTCTGAACCTTGTTCTCCTGCTTCCACATACCTGGCAGTGGAGATAAGGTATGCAGTACTGTGTGCCTCTCAAACTCACCTGGTGACTGCACAGTGACTTCAGTCAGCATCAAACTGGATTTCAGTGTGGCTCTTGCCACTCCAAGTTCTGTCCTCACTGCTCCAGCTTCTTGTGGTTCCTTTATGCTTATTTTCAAACTGACTCCTTGGTTGTTTCAAACACATCCCCATAATTCCATGCTGAGTTTCTGTGGCTGCTGGTCATCTTCTTCCTTAGCATAAACCATACTGTAGAAACACCCATTCAGAGTGGTTTGTGAATCCCATCTACACACTCTACTTACATTCATACTCCTATTGTTATCTAGTATCTTCTTTATCAAATATGGACCCTGCAGACACCCCCACAGATGAGGAGGAATGGTTGAGAATTTAAAAATAGGGCATCAGCACCAGAATTGAACTTGAGGATGACTGGTGCGAATAGATATGGAAGCAGAAGATCAAGATTAGGGGAAAGGTTACAAAGACCTACCAATTGGGTGAATCTGTTATTATTCAGAAGAGAAAATGCATGGAACAAAGAGGAGGAAAAAGAAGAGAGAATGTCTGTAAGTATGCAGATAATGGTAAAGCTGCATAAAGGATGGAAGAGAAGAGATTAAAAAAAAATCCAAAACTGGAGATCATTCATGATGCAAAAGACAATGGCTTTAGTGGTGGAAGTACATGGAGTAGTTGAATAGATGTATGTGGAATTGAGAATGGGAGACTGATGAGAAACTGTGGAAATGATGTGAAGCAAAAAAACCCTGCAAAACTGAACAAACAAACAAAAAAATGAAGACAGAAAAATTGGATAATGAAGAAGTTAAGGCAAAATTAAAAGAGGAAGAGAATGAGTAATACAGAATATAATGAGTAGTGTGGAAATGTAAAGATAAGCAGGTGGTGAGCTGACAAAGAAGTTAATGAGAATATGGTCATTTGAAGTTTTACGTGCTTACTCATCCCTAGTACACTAAAACATAAATTGTGCTAATTACTCCATGTTATTGGTAAGTGCACTACACATAGTGACACTGGTGAGATATATTAAATGTTTAATGTCATCTTGATGGTCTGTTTGGGACACTGCTGGTGTACTGTTTTGTACTACTTCCAGACGAAGTTTTCCAAGGTTAATGAATTCAGGAGACATTACAAGATTAGTAATTGAGTCATTTTCCAATTGGCATCAGTGAGCTTTATTATATTTCTCATTATTTTTGTTAAAAGTGCCTGATTCTTTAAAGTACTTCAAGGAAATAGGGATCCGAAAAATCCCACAAGAAGCAGATCCTGTGTTTCTGTTGTTATTGCTTTTAAAAATTTACAAAAAATTAAGAAATTTCCTGATGATTAGGAATGTTGACACATTGCCTTCCTCCTGGCCTGCAACTAGTGTTTGAAACATTTCCTGACATAGAGAATTTAAGTCAAATTCTGTCTGGCCATTCTGATTGTCAGACCTCTGAGGTCTTCAGTCTGTATTCAGACCTTAAAGCATGCTGCTCCAGTCACATCAAGGTGATCATTACACACTTTATGGGTAAACGTTTCTAATTTTACAGGAAATTACTTTGGTCTACTGGTAGCAGCAACTGAGAAAAGTTTTGTGCTGAGCTGATCTATCTTAAATTATTAATTACCTTACTTTAGAAAATCCACTTTTCAGCATCAGAATAATAGGTCTTGTTAACCTCTCATTTGAAAGTTAATGATGTGTTTTCTTGCAGCTTTGGATATACATAAACTGGAACGTTTGTATTATGCAAACCAAATAAAATGCATTGGTGTAAAACTAATGCATACTAGTAACCTTCTCTGTTGATAATAAATGGTTACAAGGAATTGTTTAAACACTTCGTGAAACAGAATTAATAGCTTCTTTAGTGCTGGAGAAAGGATTTCAATGCTGTAATAACATGGTTCATAAAAATTAAAATAAATAAACACAAAACTTGAATAACTGGAGTGGAGTTTCTAAATAATTTACCTATTTTTTGTTGTTGTTGTTTTGAACAGAAAAAAAAAAAAAAAAAAAAGATTGAGTTGCCATAAAAACGCACATAAATTTTTAAACCACATTCAGCAAGATTGATCTAGCCAGAATGATTGCCCCTTCAGGGCCCCAATTAAAATGTACTGTTATGTTACCAGGATTCCCCATTTATATTCCGTCTTCCCAGAATGTAAAAAAACACCTTTAATGACTATATTACCTAATTTAAAGGCAGACCACCTTTAAATTTTGTTTTCCAAAGAATCCAGAATAGTGTTTCTTAGCCCGGGCTGATCTCCTTCTACCAACTGCTTCCAGAACCAGACACAGCTTTCTTGAATGTTCTTTCAGTGTGTGTGCACCAGAGCGAGATCTGCAGCAGAGGTCTGCCCAAAGATACTGAATAGATTGCTTCTTTCTGTCCTTCATATATGGAAGAATATTTTGTCGTCAACTTCCTCTTAGGTACTTTTTTTCCATGTTTATCTGTTTGGCTTTCAGTCATGTCTTTGTTTTAGAATACCAGCCCTGTTCTTCCATATGTCCCCTCAGGTGATGTTTCCTGAATTTCTGGGTTTTGTATTTCCCATTTCAGTCTGTGGTGTGTCTATAGCTTTCTTCAGAATATAATTCCTCCAAATGGATAGATTACTCCAGAAACAGTTTATTTAGTATGTCTCAAAATGGAAGCAGCTCTCTCTTGTATCACCTAGCCTTGCTTTTTTATGTTTTCATCCCTTCTAAGTCATGCTATCCCCAAGATAGTCCCCATACCATTTTCTGCATTACTGCTGCCTCATCAGCTGTATCCATCTCTTTCCTACAGCATTTTTCAATTTTCTCTACTAAATGATATCTTATGTAATGACACTTTCTCCAAATGAAATTTTTATCTAACCTCCTAGGTACTTGCAATTTCACTCATTCTGGTCATGTTCAAAAGCTCTTATCACTCAGCTTTATTTCTTTGTCCAAGAGAATATGCAATAGATCTGAGTTTATAATCTGTTTTATTATACCCACTTGAAATGTGCTGTTTCTGTGGCAGTGAACAATTGCTAATTATTTTTCAACAAGACATATCGCATTCATACAATATTTCCTCTTTTCCTTCCTTTCTCTTTCTCCTTCCAGAAATGGGGACCACAAAGATTTCATCATTTTTTAGGCAAATTTATTGGCACTTTACTATCAAAGCAAATTTTTATTATTGTACATAGAACTGAAATAATGGCCCAACCCCCCCTTTTCTTCTGTAAATAACTTTGCTTCTGGAAACTATTAGTTGCCCTCAGTGCTCTTGTTTCATTATCTCTGTGTGCTTTTCACAATTTCTATTCTTCATCTTGGAAATTTCCTGTAAATTTTCTTCATTATTTGTTCCATACAGCAGTCATTTAATAAAGCTACTTTTTAGAAAAGGCCCTATATGTACTTTTTATATTTGTCTCTTTTGGGCCTTCAGCTGCAGCTGGAAGAAAGAGTTAGAACTCTTGCAGTATTGCTGATTGCCTTGGTGCTCGGAGGACTGTGTCTGGCAGTGCCATCAGTAAATATGGATGATGAGCAGCAACAAGCAGAGAACTGATCATATGCCTCAGTCACATGAGTTTTTGACCGGTTTTTGAACACTGTCTTGCAGTGATTCCTCCCGACAGAAGAATGAGGTACAAATTCTTCTCTCACTGGTGGGAAATCACTCCTTTTAAGAGCAGATTTAGGATCTTGATGGACAGAGGACTTGCACTGAAGGTAGAAGTAGCTCTGTGAGTAGACTTTGGCCTGTCTTCTTATGTAACTGCACTCTTCCCTAACTTCATTTCCTCAGTCTTGGATGTGACTGTGCTCATCCTGTTGATGAAGTCCTTTGTTCAAGAAAACTGCACGCTCAAAACATTCCCTCCAACAGCTTTTTTGAAGTGCAGAGGGACTTCTTTGGCATACCTCCCAGAGCAAGTGATGCTTCTGCCTCGTTTTTCTTGCTAGGAATACTTGGTTATTAGGACCAGGGCAGATGTTCCAGTGTCAAGATTATTTTGTGGGCTAAGACTTACCAGATGCTTTCCACGTGCTCTAATTTTTCCACTCAGCAGCATCTGAAATAGCAAAGGAAAGGTTTACTTCTGTGACTGTGGACAATAGGTGAATTTAGCAGGTAAGCACAGTTTGTCTCTCAGCATCCAGACATCAAGACTGTAGTAACACCTTACCATACCTTATATTGCAAAATACAAACTAGTACATGCTAAATCTAGCCTACCAGATGGAAAAGCTAGATCAGGACTGCAATGCTGAGCATAAGCAAAAAGGGAAAGCTGGGACTGTAGTAAAAAAAACTGGGAAGACTACGTGGTTGCTCTGAGCTGTTAGGTGCCATCTCCCAGTGGTAGCATCTTAGCATCAGCTTCTCCTTTATTTTAGTACAGTCTAAGAAATTAAAGAGAGGCTGAAATTTGTCTGTCTGACTTGGCACTGAAAGAGCTACTTACATGGGCTGAAAAGCAATGAGTTACCACCTTTATTTAAAAATGGAATATATAATATATATTACTTATAAATATATAATGTTTAATAAACGTAGCATGGGCTAGCTCACCAAATACAAATGTGTATCTGTTGTGCTAGTAAATAAGCTATGAATTAATTCAGGGATAAAGCAAAATGAATTTACCATGCTGAAGTCTTTCTAGAGAAGTGTTCAGCTTAGTTTATTTTATGAAATTAAGTAAAATTGAAAAGAGTGAGCAAGCAACACGGATTACATACATTACAAATTCCTCATGTTTAAGTGGCTCAAGGTACAAATGACCAGTGTTCTAGAAGTGTTCACTTACAGTATCAGTTTTCTTTCTCATACAAGAAACTCTCCTGATTTTGTATAAGGAATATTCACAAAATAAATTGTTTCTGGTTAAATTGTATTGCTTTCATCACCGTCCCAAATGTTGTATGGATCCTCAAGAGATTCAGTAATGTGGTACTTCTTAAGCTGCGGCACAGATGTTTGAAACTTCCATGCAAAGCGCTCTTCTGAGGCTGCCAGGATGCATTTATAGAATCTTACAGACTGCTTTGGTAAAAGGGATTGATTTCATTATATCCATATATTTTCTTGACTATCCTTTGATGGCGTTTCTTTACTAAGTAAAGATGTGATCCTGGAAATAATTGTGCCCATGGGTAGCCATTGTGAGAGGTCTAATGAAGTCAGTGAGACTGCACATAAAAATATACTGTACTTGACAAATAGGGTTTCATGGTATCAGCCTGTAGAATGCAAACAGCCTACACAACACTGATTTGGACTGAACACAGCATTACTTTTAATTCAGCTCTTCTACTAATTAAAAGTAATACATTAAGACTTCTGCTGTTTGTGAAGTAATCGTCAAAATGCATTTATATTTAAAGGACAGTATTTCAAAAATTTAGAGGGTGAAGTGTAAGAATCAATTACTTCAGAATCTTTTTAATATAGTAATTTGCAGCCGAACAAAACAGACAAATGACAGTTAGAAATGACTTGATGATATGTTCATTTTTTAAAAAATTATTTCTAGCTGAGCACTGGTCTTGTTTGAATTTATACACTAATGGAATTTGAAACCGAGAAGTAATTACTGTGTTTACCTCTATTGCCTTCATGCTAGATAGTGTACATGCATACTCAAAACAAATCTCTGCTTCAAATCCAGTTGTATTTATTAAGTAAATTAGATATTTTAGGAAAACACGAGTAAAATGATCGATGCTTTTTTTGTTATCTTAATGCTTATAGCTTTCATTGTTGATATCTTACTTTCTCTAGGATATCTATTATTTTCTCTAATTTAAACTTCATTTGACCCAATTCTGTAAACTAGATAAAGTACCTCTCTTTATTTTTTGTCCCTTTCTTAGATGAAAACGTTGTCCTAGGAACTCTAATCTCTGCCTCTATTTTTATTTATACAGAATAAAGTTTTACTGTAAGGCATTCATTCCTTTATCTTCATAGCTTTTCTCTCTAGTTTTATACCCAGTTTTCAAAATCATCCTTGTAATATGAACACATGGTTGTACTGCAGTATTCCAGTACTCTCACTACATCTCCAGTACTCTCAGATCTCACCAGTACCAAATGCAGAGGTATGTAACTTCTACATCTACTTAGGATTCCTTGTTATGCATCTCAATCTGGAATTTACTGTTTTTTAATATAATACTTGCAGTGGAAATGCTAAGTCAGGGCTTGAACCAGTGATTGAGCACCTGGTGGGAAGGTAGGGCCAACCCAAGGGAGCTCAGGTGCACGCATCCCTTCCCAGACCTCATTTAAGGGTTAGCAGTGGAGGTGAGGGTATCTCATTGGATATCACTACATGCCTGAAGTGTTCCTAAGGTAAGCAGCTTCTTCCCTTCATTTTTGTGCCCACAGCTGTTGCGTTTGAGCAAATCCTCACTTGCTGCAACCTAGGACCTTGCTGCTCTGCTGTTACTGTTGCACTTTTCATTGTGTTACAATTCTCAACTCATGTTTAGCTGCTTATTTCTTATGGTACATCTTCTGATGCACATGTATCTGTATCTGTTTATTTAGGAGCCCAGTAAAAAAGGTGAGATCTATGAGGTTTTTGTCTCTCACACAGAATGGAACCAATATTTTGTTCAAAATAATCTATCTGACCTAAAACACATGATCAGTTGAATAGAAGGTATTCTGGGCTTGGCTTCATAGTCTATTTGTTTTATATATTATCACTTTACGTTGAATATCCACTAGAATAGAAATGAATTGCAATTTCATGGCTCTCAGTCTAGCATTTCACTTACTCAGTGACATAACTGTTTACAAACTTAGTTCTGTAACTATATCAGTACTCAGCAACAGAGTAGCTGAAGATATGCTCTGTGATTCTCTTATGGCATGACAATTAGGGCATTTGCAAAAGATATCAGAGGCCCTTTCATAAATGATACAGGGGGTATGTTTGAACAGTTGCAAGTCATCATGATCAGGTGTGGATTGAATTACATTGTCTTCAGTACTGTATCTTCCATCCATTCAGTTATAGCAATCTTTATTTGATTTTTTTTTCTTTTTTTTAGTAATTAAAGTCACAATTATAATTATCAGTTGAAAACAAATACATGCTCATCAATGAATGATTCCAATTCATCTTACGTAACTTGTCCAGCCTTTTAACAGTATGTGCCAGCCAACAAAGGCTTGTTACACACTGTTATTGGACTTCCCTATGTAATTTCTGTGCCTACCTTGGCAGCCTCCAAAGGATCTAGATTTTATTATGATAGTGTAACATGTTCAGAAGAAGTGTTCTTCCTCATCAGATTTTCAAGACAACAGACTTTCTACTCCAAACCACATGGATCCCATCTCTCTGTAGTTCCCCACACCAGACATTCTTAATTTCCTTCTTACAAGAGTCTTTCTACCTAGGGCTCAGCTTCTCAAGTGATATTTCTTTCTTTTTTTTTTTTTTGTTCACCATGGGATATCTCAAAACTTCATAAGGATTAGCCTCAAAGACCATGAAAGATGTATTTATTCCTCCTATTGCTCAGTCTGCTACTGATCTAGTTCCCTTGGAAGAGAATTTTCAAGAGGAGGAACAACAGATGCCAGTATATTTGTCATCAGCAGCTGAGCCAGCCATCCTTTAATCATGCTCTTTTATCCCAAATGATTACAAATCCTTCCAAGATCTTATGAGAAAAGTTGCCTGACATGTATGTGGAACCAATCCAGGAAAATCCTTACAGTGTTCAGTGCGTTGCACGCAGCTGTGCCTAGATGGATGGTTTTACCTATCAGTGAAGAATTTCGGACATGGCCGAATTCTTTTGGCAGGCAATAGATTCTTTACCACCAGTCCCCAGGATAGCAAATTGCCATTCGTTTAGGCCTTCACATGAGCAATTCTTTACTTTTCCTCTGCTGGATTTCCTGATGATAGAAGCAGAAAGCAAAACATCTGATCAGCAGTAGCTTTAATCTCTTCAATATGTAAAATTAAACTGTAATTTTTCTACACACTTCAGCACAGAATTCCTGGACCCCTTTTACAAACCAATTTCAGTAGGACTGGAGAGAATTTTCAGTCCTTTATTAATGATGCTGAATGTGTATACATAACATCTCTGAAATCATTTTGTGCTGATTCAGTATTTTCTCAGATCCATTGCAGCAAGTGTCAGGCATCCATCAGTGTTGAGAGTTCTTTGAGCACTACAGTTTTTATTGGAGAGAAAAAAAATAACATTTTTATTATTTACTTTAAAGATTCCTTTATAATGATATCAGAAGTCAAATTTCCATCATCAAGAAGCAATTGGGAACGTGTTATCAGAAATATCCTAGTTAAACTCTCAGTCTCTCTCTGTGTGACAGATCCTTCAGTCCTTTAATCATCTTTGTGTCCTGTTACTGAACTCACTGCAGTATTATGCCTGTGCCTCTCTGTACTGGAGAGTCCAGAACTGACAGACCTCTCCAGGTATGTCTCATCATAGCTGAGTAGAGCAGAAGTAGAGAATGGATCTAAACAGGAACATACTTAGCTTAACATATCTTTTTCCAAAAGTACAAACGTTACTTTATGGTAAGTAACATCTCTCTTTTTAGTCCTAAACCTCTGTCTCACAGTATAGAATCATAGAATGCCTTGGTTTGGAAGGGGCCCTGAGGATCATCAGGTTCCAACCCCCCCTGTCACAGGCAGGGCCACCAACCTCCAGATCTGGTACTAGACCATGTTGCCCAGGGCCCCATCCAACCTGGTCTTGAACACCTCCAGGGATGGAGCATCCACAACCCCTCTGGGCAGCCTGTGCCAGCACCTCACCACTCTCTCTGTAAAGAACTTCCCCCTGACATCTAATCTGAGCCTTCCCTCCTTGACCTTAAAACCATTTCCCCTTGTATTAGCACAGCATGAAATAAATAATTGCAGCTTCACAAGTCTAAAATTGAGTTTTCTGTACCTATGGATTTTACCCAGCTATCTGCATGCTGACAAATCTGGAATAAGTTTTTTGTGGGATTTTTCATTGCTTATTTTAATTTGTTCAACATTAATGATGTAAGTTAAGGTTAGGAAAAATTGTGGCAGTCTTTATTTTCTATACTTGACGACTGTTGTGCAGTTCCAGCTACAAGCTTCTGGCAGTCTTACAGCAGAACTTGCCTAAAAAGGATGTCTGTGATATGTGATTTAAAATTCATCAATAAAGTTTTGGAATTTAGGGCTTCTGGCTAAACATGTTCATAATTTGAGCAGAAATCTACAAAATTATAGGTGTAAGAATATAAAATAGTTTTTTTAGAGTAAAAAAGGTGTAAATCAGCTAGAAAAAAAACTTAAAAGTATTTTTAGAAATCAATGAATCAGGCTTAGAAATGTGCACTTCATTTTTGCATGAAATTCACTTACTGATTTTTAGCACTGTATGCTTTGAGAATATTTGACTTATTTCTGACACTTGGTCTGAACGTTTCTTCTAAGCAGTAAGAACGATTAGTATAGGATTTTCAAAGGTGCAAAGGAAAACCATTCTTTAAAGTTCTTTGAAAATGTTTCCTCAAAGTGAATTGTAGAACAATGAATTTCAAGATGCTAAGAAATGTCTCAGAATCTGATCCTGGCATCTGATACACTGTGTCAGGAAGCAGATACTGGAGAACCTACAGACTTTCAGAATGAAAAATGTAAGAACTTGGAGGTTTTAAAACTTCTTAGTCTTGACCTCTCCTAGAGGTAGTTAAGTAAACGTTCACTGGTATAGCATTATTTGCAGATATTTTATTGTAAACATATAGATGTTTACACACCAATTCTGTGGTTCTATAGAAAAATTGAAAAAGAAGCAGTAAACATGTTAATACTAAAGGCTTACTTTGTGAGCCCTTGTTTAGTCTTGGAGCCCTGTAGGACTACCTCAGAGGCAACCTCAGAATAGCAGAGGAGGCTGACAGGACATTACTATTAGGACCTTTTCACTATGGAAATTATTTCCACATTTCCCTCTTAAATCTGCTTCTACTGACTGCTCCAAACAACTCCTACAAAACTTTCTATCCTTAACAATAAGTATCAATGGTAAAGCAGCTTCACTAAGAAACAGTAGAGACCTTTATAGCTATGTATGTGTATTACTGGAGATAATAGATTATTTCTGTCACTGTATTTTAAATAATAGTACATTGAGCCATACTTCAAATAAATGATCTCACTTTGGATTTACTTAAAGTTGGTTAGGAAAATGTGTTTTTTTGTTGTTGTTCTTGAATATCTCTCAAGACAAAGAAACACTCCTCTTTTTATTGCCCTATTTGGGAAGGTCATCTTGTAAAAAAAAATTGTCTCCTATGTTGGAGTCACAGTATGAAAATCCTTGGCAATATGTGACCTTGGTTAAAGTTTTTCTTAACGGAGTAAGTGAATAAGAAAGAAATGTATGAAAGGTAACTTCTTATATTTAAAGGATTATCTGCTTATTTTTTCCTCGATGGTTTCTCATCCGTGGCTTTTAAGTACTCCATAGATATAATTAAGTAGCTTTTCACTATTCATGAAACATTATGCAAACTAGAGTGATTTCTGGCAGAGATAAACTATGATTAAAGTGGACAGAAAAATCTTGGCTCATTCAAGGAATATACAGGCTGCTGTCTCTATTCTGCTTTAGAGATGAGTGCTCTGTCTTCTAGTCAAAACATTTCACAATAAAAATTTAACAGGCTGGAGAGCATTTCCAGAAACAAACTGTTAATGTGAGTATGAGCTGGAACAGCACAAGAAAAGAAGTCATGAGGAAATCATACTTAAAGGGAAAGGAAAAGTATCTTGAATTTATAACCTGTGAATGCCATTTCTTGAATAGATGGTCACAGCCAGTGATGCTCCAGCTGCTGCCCTAATAGGAACCAAGCACTGTGGCTGTGTTCTGTTCAGTGCTAATGCAGTTCTTTTAGCATGTGCAGTAGTAAGTAGCTGCTGGGGATGGAGGACAGTGAGCTTTTCAGAAGAATAAACTTTCACATGCAGATAGGCCTCTGAGCAGTATGCAATTCAAGCGGGAAATAAAGAGAATGAAGATAAAAACATAGTATAGGAGGAATGGAAACTGCAAAATGCAATTGGGCTAATGTTGCCTCAAACTTTAATTATAAAGATCTGTTCATTCATTCATAATCTTTTCAAACCTACACTGAAGTTTCTTGTGCAAGGTAGCTCTAGCGTGCAGATTTTTTTTTTTTAATTTTTTATTTTTAAACTTATTTGAAGGTCTTAGCCAGAGCAGCACAGGCATTTCTAAAGCTAGGCAAAAAAATTGTTTTCAGGTGAAGAAAATTTCTGATTTCTCTTTAGAGAGACTACGGGTTTCCCTGGCACTTGAAAAGTGACAGAGGTCTATTTTCCATCTCTTTGTAACTTTTAGTAACTTTGTGAAATTTTATCTGATTGATAGTAATGATCTCCCAGTAAATTTGAGTTTAATAGACTCAGTATTAGTTTGCTAGGGTCATGAAGCCTGTGCCACAGGGGATTCTGTCCAACTCAGTGAAGGACTCTTTTCATGAGTCCTCTGTGCTGACTGGGATAGATTTGAAACTACAGAGCTGGTACGTGAGGGGACTTGCAAAGTCAGTCGCATTATTCTAACAAATTTGCTTTTGTAAGCAATTTTGTTATGAGATTCCTGGCTCCTGCAGGTCTGAAGCTTAGGGCAAAAACTCAAGGTTGTCAAAATGATTAAAACTACAACTTCTACATAAAGCTGAGTAAGAATCTGCTCAGTAAAGGAAATCAAATGTCCTTGTATCTCCTGGGATTTGTTTACATTACCATGGGGAAAAAAAATAAAACCAGAAAAACGTCTTTATTTTGATGCCAACACAATTTCAGCATGTATTCGTGTTGGTGCTTTTCAGACTGGTCTATATACCATACAGTCCACTTAATCCGGAAAGGGGAAAGTTGAAGCGCATCTCTGTATATATTTGATATTTTACAACCGAAGTCCTGCTATGCACAGCTTCTGTAAAACAGTTGCTACCTGTATTGCAGAAGCAAACTTCTCTCCCTTTCTCTCTTTTTAAAAATCACTGTGTTAATAGCACAAAGTGAAACATAAACCAGTGCCATTAATTATTTCCATTATCTGTTCTGATCATGCCAAAAAGGGTAAAACAAAATTTGCTGTTAAAGAGAAACAAAAGAAGGAAAGTAAGTTTATCCATGGCTTTCTACTAAAGAGGGAAACTACTCCGCATTCTCAGGGAGTGTATGAGTCAGAAAAATACAGTAAAATACTTAATTCTGCTTTTAGTATTTGTTTTAGTTATTCTTTTGTTTGTATTAGTTCTTAAAGTTCTTTCTCTTGTAATTGTGTAGAAAGCCATTAAAATCTGTTTTACTATGGGAATGCAGTGCCATCATCAAAGGAACAAGAGTGCAAAACTGTCATTGCCTGGCAAAGCCACTTACTATCCTACCCTCACTTCACTTGGCAATCTTTGGTATGATGTGACCGTCTGAGTTTTCTCAGATGAGAAGGTTTATAGCATGTAGGGAGCAAAAAGCTCATGGGAAAATTCCTTTTGTAACCTTTTCTCTGTTATTTTTCTTGACCGTTAGCTCTCAATTCTCATTTGTGCAAAGTGTGTCTGCCATAGTATGACTCTTATTTACTCACTTGCTGCCTTGATATGGAATTAGAATAGAATTATTTATAAAATGACTTCAGTTTCTGACTGATGAAGGAAGGAAAAAAAAAAAGGAAACTTGGATTTCTTTAAAAAAAAAAAAGAAAAAAGAACTAATAGTAGAAAAGGAATATGAACCAAAGACATTTTAGCTCTGGAATCTGTGGATTCTTTTCTGTTTGGCAGAAGTACTGGTCAACCTAATGTTTGCTTAGATTGTGTTACTTTTTAATTAGTTAAGAAATTATTTAACTTCCTACCTCACCATAAAGTGGTCTTAAACCAAATTCTATAAAAAAATTTTGGTAGGCTGATGTATACATTTTTGTAAAACAGATTTTTTTTTTTTTTTTTTTAAGAGGAATCAAAGCTTTTGAAGCCTGGGGTGTTCCTTGCCATCTTTATATTGTGGCTATTATTCAGATTTTAGTGTCCCCAGAGTATTTTAGCATTCTGATGTATTCTGAAAAAGGAGGGAAAAACATTGATTTTGTTGATTCAAAATTGCACTTTAGCAGAACTATCATTTCGTTAAAAATTGCTGATTGTTGAGGTATTGCTTCAGGGGATCCTCAAAGAAAGATTGTGAACTGTTGTGGAGTGTGAGCTGTCCACTGTCTCCAAATCATATATTTGTTTGGGTTATTGCTTACAAATTGAATCTCCTGAATAAGTGCCTGAAACTCTATTTGTTCATATTCTGTGTTAAATGTAGAGGAAGTGTTCAATGAGCAGTTTGTTACTGAAGTATTCTCTGCAAGCAATGTGTGTCCAAAGATGTTTTAGAAATAATATAAGGGCTACATTTCACCACTTTGTAAACAAAATTACAGTAAATAATGTACAAAGTAAATATTTTCTGACCCAAACTATTTTCTGAAGAGTGACATTCTTCTACCTTTGTTTTTATATTTAAACCAATATTTACTCACAGAAGGGTGAAAGATCGCAAACAATTCATATAAGGTTACCAACTTGCCTGTCCTGCTGCACAACCCTCTTCAAAGAAATATGGGCAATGGCTCTGTTTGATCATTAGTGCGTGCACAGGTAAGAAAACAGTTTCATGGGAAACTGTAGTAAGCAATGATTTTTCCATGCTGGGGCTGTCAGCAGTTTTCATATTTTCCCAGGATGGAGGAGAAAGATATAAAATGAATAAAAGACATTTTAATGTAGACTGACACTTACGAATGTTCCAAAGCACCCTTTACTCATGTTGTTGCTACTTGGTTGGGATACCATATGTGGTAAAATAGACTTCTTATGGGGAAATTAGTACTGAAAGCTTTTTTCTACGTTTTTCCACTATTCATATTAACTTATATGCAGAAAGTGTGACTTTGATCACATGCACAGAGGCTGTCTTGCCTGTGAGTGTGCCCCATGCTCTACTGTTTAGTTAAACCATCTTTCTACAGATAGAGGTAGGGAAAAGAAATATGTCAAGATTGGCATTGAAAACATCCAGTGATAATATTTTCCTCTACTGAGATCTAAAAAGATTGCACTGCTATTGTAGTGTCGTCTCATTCTGACGCTAGGCATGACCTTGTGCAATAGGCCTCTATGAAAAGTGCATTTCCTTTCAAGGTACAGCTTCTCACTGCATCTGAAGTTGTTGATGTCATCTTGCTGAGTCTTTGTGTAAAAAGGAACTGAAGAAAAAAACCACAGTAATTTGGTCCTGTTGCTGGAAGTAAACAGACTTACATGGATACATAGAAGGTTGTGATGGACAAAGGTGAAGATAATTGGCATCAGACTGGGTAGCCCAAAAGACTGAAACAGCCCTCAGCTTCTTAGTCCCACATTTTGTGCTGAATGAACTTAAAAGACAAGATAAAAAAAAACATGGTTTAATCCCAATAGCCATGGGAACTTTGTTCTGTGTATATGCAATAACTCCTAAGATGAGCTCTTACCTGTGCTGCATCTGTGGACCATGCTGTGTTCAGAGAAATGTGGTCCCTGCTTTTGTAGAACAGCTTTGATAAGAGTTTACATTATTTACTACTGAGGTTGGCTCTGCAGCATTATTAAGAGTGAGCTTTCCCACTACACCTAAACTACACTGAGATCTTTCTGGTTGCGCATTTCTTTCCCCACATAGCACAGCAGTATGTAGCAGTAATCAAAGGCTGAGTCTGTTTGGGCAGACAAGCTGGGGAAAGGCTGGCTCTTTGTTTAGCAGGGTTGCAGACAATGCTTTCATTTTCTGCACTGACTCACCTTGTAACCACCCTGACAGGTGCCTTCTGGAGAAGGTGGAAGGAGTGGACAAATGAGACTAGAGTATGGCTATCAAATACTTTTACCCCCGTTTAGTGTAATAAGCAATGAGGTCTGGCAGGATTAATAGAAGGCTGTTCCATGTCAAACCATGGCGCTAAGTTTGGCCTTAGCACACTAGATTCACTGTAATGGTCAACAACTCACATAGACACACTATACTGTTAATAGTGAAGGCTATGAAATACTGGTCTGAAGGATGATTCCCTGTAGATATGCTTCATCACTTCTGTGTCAGGAATGCATGTTTAATTACATAATTATGTTGATATCACGGAATATAATGTCAATTGACAAGGAAATTAGGGCCGGTGGTAGATCTATTAACATTTAAATTATACTTTCACCCCTAAATGATGGTCTCTGTTTATGCTGCCTTTTGCAGTGAGGTGCTTGTCCCTTGAACAGCTGAAGAAATCCACTAAATGAACTGAACATATCCTAGCTGTTCAGAGGACATGACCCTGCAGTGGTGGTATTACAACATACTTTTTCACAATATAGCCTATTCCCCTCTGATTCCATTACAGCATGTTTTTTTTGGTTTTTAGCTAAAGAAAGTTTGCATAGTGTATTGGAAATATAAACAGAGCTGTAAAAGCCACAAGGCGTCCTTAACAACAGTGCCATCAAACCTTCTGTTTCACAATTAAGTATCACGTTTTCCTTGGATTTATTAGCATTTTCTTGCTGTTACTTTTTCCATCAGCAATGCTATCTCAGAATGAAATAAGGTTTAACAGGTACAAAACTTCTACACTGCAACAACACTGCCTTGGGATTGTCCTCAGAATGTAAGGCTCTTTCTCATTAAACATTTTTTTTTTAAAGTGAATAAGTATTCCTGTGATGTGATTTGTTTTCTCTCAAGTCCTCTTTCATGTTAGTTACTGAATATTGCTTCAAATATTTTACTGGTTCAGATTTGTTTCTCAGAAAAGCAGGCAGTTTTTAGAACTAATTCTGATTCAACAACCTAATTTTGGAAAGTGAAATGTTTCCATGTTAGAATCATTTGCTAGTAAATGAATATTCACTTTTGTTTCTCTGTGCCATAAATAACAGGCAGAACAACTCTGCTCCAGGCATTGTTTTTCCTTCATTTTGGGCACGCAAGGTAAATTTGTTTCTTAGCAGGCAACTCAGACTAAATCAGGACAGCGTGGTCTGCAAGGGTATATCAATAAACTATGCAACTTGTCAAAACATTCTTAATTGGGGCAATCATTATGTTTATTGGCATATTAGTACGTGGTGTACTGCTTATTCATAGCAGCTAACTTCTAGTTACTGCTCTACTGTGACAGTTACACCTGTGCATTCTTGCTGACGTCAGCTGGGTTTATATGAAAGTTAAACAAGAGCAGTAATTGGCACTAAACATAAAATGTTCTGTTTGTAAAGAAAACAATGTGTGCAGAAAGGAACGAGTGTCAAGAGGCTTTAAAAAGTTTTGGCATATTATTAAGAGGAAATATTTAACAGGATAGTTAAACTTTAACCTAAAAATATTTCCCATTGCCTTTATTAAAAATATCTCTTTAGACAGTAAATGAGAAAAAGACACCTATAGATCAACTGTAGTCACCATGACAACAACTTAAACTCATGGAACACATAACAGTACTCCTTGACAGCACTATTAGCTTATAAACTGGTACATCAAATCAGCAGGACATAGGCTATTCCACTTCACCTAGAATCTTGTGTTTTTGTTTGGTCTTAATACACGAACAAACCACAGCACACAACAAATAATAAAATCATACTCTGCCTTATGTATTGATTGAATCATTGTTGTGAGTTTCATTTGAATAGCTGAAGGAATATATTTTAAAGTCAGGTCTTAGGAAATATGACTGCTTCTGACTTTTGCTAATGTTTGTGAAAAAAGAGACAGATAACTTATTTGTTTCTGATATTGCAGAGGTTATGCATTTCCTTGCAGAACCATGGAAACCAGAGATGACAATGACCTACCAGTATCAAGTCATGCAGCCATATCTTTTGCCAATGCAAAAATATTCCCTAAACTACATTGAGTGTTATTGTCTAGTCTAGTTTTAAAACTTTAAAGCTATGTAGATTCCATTGTTTCCCTTGGGAGCCCAGATTGTTCCACTGCCAGGAAGCTTTCCTGATGTTCAGCCTCAGTTTTTCCATGTTTAATTTCAGGCTATTAATATGAAAGTCTCATACTGAATAACTGTTCTTTTTTTTATTATTTTTTTTTATTTTCAGTGATATGAAAGTCTTTGTAGATGCTATCAGTCTTCACATGTGAACCAATCTATATTTGATTATTTTTAACTTTTAACTTTTAATTGACCCTTTCAAGCTCCTGACAAATACTTTGAATAGTTTCTGCTTTCTATAGCAGAAACTTGGCTATAAGGGAACTTACTTCCAGTTTTTCTTTTATCAAAGTCATGAGATGTAATGCCCTCTTCCATTTTTAAGTTGTAGTTAATTGTGAATTATAGGAGCTTTTCCTAGTGACATCCAAGCATGATTATTTGGTCCCATTAAGTCTATCTCAGCATTGCATACTTTTATCTCTCTTTGAAATACATATGAAATATGTTCTCTTATTTTCTTATCTTCCAATGTTATAAGATTTTTTTCATAATGTTGCTTTCTGTGCATTTGCAATACCTTTTAAGTGCTCTTTGTTCTCACATGGCTTAAAGTGACAATTCCAGTAATATTTTGCCATTGTTAAGGAATCATTAAAAAAACAAACAAATAAAAAAACAACAACACAAATATTCCTAGGTATTCTAGTGTTCAGATCTTTCTGGAAATGCAGTTATGTATGTTCTACTCTACTTGTGCTGCTTCATCAACAAGTCAATTGAGATTACTTTGTTCAGTCCTTATATAACTCAAAAAGTTTAATGGTTCATGGTTCAGTACTTCCTCAGTTAATCAGTAGGCTGTTCTCTTAAAGTATGTTCTGAATTACTGGAAAGCTACAAATTCAAATGACTGGTTGATAACTGCCTTCATCACAATGTTTCCTTCTGTTGTAACACTTTTCACAGCTTTTTGGTGCGTTGATTTTTTTATTTTTTTTTTTAACTAATACTGGGAGGACACATTGATATGCAATAAATTATTTCCTGTGTAAATATGTTCATAATGATTACTGTGCTTAACAAAAAAGAAAATCTGAAAGACCTCACCAGTAGGTCATTAGTGCCTTTTAAAGGTAGTGGTGGACTTAAGGAATGATTTGGGTATGCATATTTGTATCCTGGCCGATTCATATTAATTAGCTAATTTAGCATTTTACCCTTAAAAGATAAAAAGTTTCTTCTAGGCACTGAGACGTAAGTTTTCCCTTCAGAGCCCACAGAAGGGTTAATTATCCCAACAGTGGAGAAATTAAGGCAGCTTTGCTTTAGAATTCATCATCTCCATAAGTCTCTATCATCTTCATTCATCATCTCAGTAAGGGCAAGTGTAGAATCCTTTACCTGGAGAGGAATAACTGTGTGCATCAGTACAGGCTAGGGGTTGACCTGCTGGAAAGGAGCTCTGCGCAGAAGAACCTGGGTATTCTTGTGAACAACAGGTTGGCCATGAGCCAGCAGCATACCAGCACCTATTGACATTCATCAGCATTTGCTGAAAGCTTATGGGGACCAAAAGGTGGATGTGTGAACAGTGAGGCGGTGGGTGGTGCATTTCAGCAGTGGCAACGGTGACTCTGAACAGTCGCCTCCTCTGGTGCAGATCCTTGTGAGCACAGCATGCAGGCTTTTGTTCAGTGATAGTGAGCATGCATAGCTAATGGTGATGACTGTGTTGAAAAATAGTGTTTTGTGGCTGGGAATTTGCTCTATCACATGATGTTGTGCTCTTTGTATCATAGTTTCTATGGAAATAGGAGGCATTACTTTCAGAGCATCTTAAAAGAAAGTTTTCTGGTAGGAATCCAGTTTGCATGATGATTAAATGAGTTTTATATCGTTCCTCAGGAGCTAATTAAAAAACAAAAACAAAAAAAAAAACAAAAAAAAAAAACAAACAACAGGAAAACCAAAAATTTCTTAAATATAATACACTGTACTCTATTCTGTAAATAAAACCTTTTGAAGACATGTATGTAGATTACTCCAGAACCAATGCCTCCTATTTATTTCCATGGAAACTGCAACAGATACAAAGAGCACAATAACACTACTTGACAGAGCCATTTCTCAACTACAAAAACACTATTTTTCAACACAGTCACCACTGGTAGCCTATTCACATGGATAAACTGATTGAGACCCTCTTCCTTTTGTGGTGTGGCAGTTGTGCATGGCTGTTCAGAACATGGCTTGTCTTTTACATCACTGTTGCTACTGCTGAAACACACCACCCACCACCTCACTGTGCTCACAACCACTGTTTGGTCTCCATAAACTTTCAGCTAGCATCCACAAATATCAATAGGTGAAATTTTTTCCACATGGAGGATTTCAGTGACACACCTTTGTTTCATACACACGTCCATGTTAGATGGTGTTTTGTCCGACTGCCCCTTTGCTGCTATCTGTCTCATGGCAACAAAATGTAATGGATTATTGGCGGGAAGGTTCGTCCTCTACAGCCATACCACCAACAGCTGGGATAATAAATTAGATCTCTTTCTGGAAGATTGCATAGCACTGTGTAGAGAAATTGTCACTATTTCTTTTGTGGTAATAAAAAGAAGATTTTTAAAAAAACATGACAATTAAGCAAATTCCATTGCACCATGAGGCATAAATCAATGAAATTCGAACACTGTAGTTTTTGGAATAAAGCTTACAAAACCTTGTTGTGAAAAAGACTGGAAGAATTTTAAATAGTTCATAATCTGCATGTAGTTCCCCTGATCAAATTCAAAATAAACAATTCTCATGCTATATAGTTGCAACATGAGATTTGAATGTTCAGAAAGGGATTTAAAATCACAATGACCATTGATTTTTTTTTTTTTTTTTAATTGAGTGGCTCTCAAAATTAAGGCCTTAGTATGTCAAGCTATTATAATTTTATTTGGAGATGTAGTGAAAGATAAAATGTTGTGGCACCTGAAAAAGATTTTCTGCAAAGATCTCACAGTGTTCCACCAGGTTTGTGTGTCTGTGTTGCAGCCATGTGCTTTGTAGCCTGTGACCTATAGGTCCCGTGGCCCTCTGCTCTACCTACCCAGCATCTGCAGAAAGTAACCCAGAAATCTGTTTTTTATCACTGTTTGAAAACTGTGGAGGAAAGTGAATTGGAAAAGAACTGATGATCTTGACCAAAAGCAGCTCTAAAAATTCATGCAATCAGAATAGGTAAGCTCAGATGATATAGAATCATAGAATCTCTAAGGTTGGAAAAGACCTACAGGATCATCCAGTCCAACCATTTGCCCTTCACCAATGGTTCTCGCTAAACCATGTCCCTCAACACAACATCCAAACGCTCTTTGAACACCACCAGGCTCGGTGACTCCACCACCTCTCTGGGCAGCCCATTCCAGTGCCTGACCACTCTTTTAGAGAAGTACTATTTCCTAATGTCCAGCCTTCCCTGGCGCAGCTTGAAGCCATTCCCTCTAGTCTATCACTAGTCACCCAAGAGAAGAGGCTGACCCCCAGCTCACTACAACCTCCCGTCAGGTAGTTATAGAGTGCAATAAGGTCTCCCCTGCGCCTCCTCTTCTCTAGACTGAACAATCCCAGCTCCTTCAGCTGCTCTTCATGAGGCCTGTGCTCCAGACCCCTCACCAGCTTTGTTGCCCTCCTCTGGACACGCTCCAGGGCCTCGATGTCTTTCTTACAGTGAGGGGCCCAAAACTGGACACAGTACTCAAGGTGCGGCCTCACCAGTGCTGAGTTCAGGGGGATAATTACTTCCCTGTTCCTGCTGGCCACACTATTTCTGATACAAGCCAGGATGCCATTGGCCTTCTTGGCCATTCTGTCCATATATCCATTCTGACACTCAAATCTGTGAAGTTTAAACATGAAAGCAGTCTGTTGACTTCAGAGGGCTGGTCATGACTTTAGAGTTGCACACATGCTTAAATGGTCTGCTGATTGAAGGACAAATTCTGTCTTTTGTTTGCTGATAACTGGTTTGATTTACACATCAGGAAAAACAGTTATGAATTCAAGTTGTACATTTGGCAATCAAACATTAGAACTTGTCTATGAAGCAATACAGACTTCTGACGCAGTAGGCTATAAAATGTGTTTAACATCTGTGCATACTGAATGAGATGAAATAAGGCCAGGGAGATTTGCTTGTATGTATTTCAGCTGTTCCTCCTAAGGCACATGGTGACTTCTGAGTTCTGAGAAACTATTTCTTCCACTAGTAGCATTAATGGACCTTTACCAGCGGGTGGAGTTTCCTCCATGTGCATGGCAGAAGAGGACTTTGGACAAGCAGTCATCATAGGAGTTCTTAAATGATGTGAGAAATACCATATCTTAGGTACAAAAACTTTTCAAGATTGTGTGAAATCTGATACGTATTTCAATATGTATCAATAAAGTCCACATAATTAAACTGTCCACAGATGGGGAAAAGATTTGATTGTAAAAAATGTGGAGACATTTCAAAAGAAAATGTAGCCAAATAATTAGTTTCTTCATCAGTACCACTGACTGGAATTCCTATTGTTTGCATGTAAATGCTAAAATCAAAGTAAATATCTTAAAAGATATGTTTTGAGGATGCTTTTGGTTAGTAATAAGTACAAGTACTGTAAATATTGTACACGGGGAAACACCATCCATTTGCTGATGTAGAATTGTTTGTCCTCTTAAACAGAAAACAGAATCTTCCTTTCCTAGAAGTTTTGTTACATCACATGGCCCCTGTTCCAGTGGCCTTCAAAGCAATCTTATTTCTGCATAACCTCTTATATTATGGAAGTAAATATTGGCACTGACACGTCAGAACATCTAGAATGTAACCAAAAATACTGTTACCTCCTTAAGTACTTGATGAATGAAAGGCAGTAACTGTGCTCTAGTATTACTATTTACTAAGTAGCAGTAGAACTGGTGATGGGAATTCGACCATTATGTAATGGAGATTTAGAAAAGGAAGTTAAAGAAAAATAGGTTATCTATCATTTAATGATACTGAAATACTTACCTCATCCTGTGCAAAACTTTAAACAAAATGAGATGATTATTCTTATGTACCTTGGAGAAAAATGAAGCATTATTACATTTTTGAGTATACCAATTATAAAATGATTTATAGATGAAAAAATCTTGTTATCCTTGCTTATTTTTCCAGTGAAAAAAATCACTTTGATATCAAAGAGCAGCACTGAGTTACACAGCTAAACATCACTTCAAAAGAAAGACAGTCTCCATTCTAGAATTGTATGTGCAAATATATTCAAATAACCACAGCTTTTGAGTGTGATTTGAATTTAACAATATTGTAGAATTATCATTAGCTCCATAAATTTGTTAACAACTGAAGTATCCCCTCACAGGCATTTCGAATACGATGCAACTGAAAATTAATACTTTTTGTCAGACTGATTATGACTTCTGGCACTCTAGGATCATCTGTCTTTAATTTAAAAATTAGGACAGAAAATAAGGGTAATTTTCATGCAGTGAAAGACTGACTTCATGAATTTGTAACAGATAGGCTTACCTATTTTGTTTCTCAGTACTGTATAAATACTGAATGCTTGTATATCAGTTTCTGGTAGGATTATGGAATTTCATAGCTTTCAAATTACTTTGTATGGAGCGATCATTTTTTTTCATAATTACTTTTGTAATCTCTTCTGCAAGTAAGTTACTTACCTACAGGCATTATGGATCCATTGTACTGCAACAGTTACAGCATGTTCTGATAAGTTTCCTTTAGCCTTTGAATAGAAAATAGTCTGATCTTATGGCTAAATGTGCTTTTAGAAGGACATTGGACATAAAGAGATCCCTCCCAGCCTGTAAAATTCTCAATCCTATACAGTTTAAAGAGAGCTGAGAATCACCGGTAAGGACTCTGTAGCAGACAAAAAGGTACAAAAAAACCTTCTCTGCACACTCCTGAGTTAGCAGGAAATTAACTTCTTCATGTTTGTTGCAAAACATGCTTTTCAATATAGAGGAAGAGTGCGTAATTGATGTGACCTTGCAATTATATTAATGTCAGCAACTCTGTCCAGATCTCTAATAGTCAAATATAAAAACCAAGCAGAATTAGGCTTTATAACCACCATTCTGTTATGCAGCTTCATCTGAGTCTTGATGTTGCTGTCACTTGGGTGCACCAGCTACAATGACAGCAAAGTGGTGTCATACTAGCTTAGTGCTGGTGTCTTGTGGTGAAATAAGTAGGAAAAAATCTTTTGTTCCATAGGAGATCTCTCCTTCCATTTCTGCTCAACCTTACAGTTTCTGAAAATTTCAGAATCATGAAGATTTAAATCAGCCAACTATCTTGTGGAGGACTGTTATAAGGAACAGCTATGTTGAAAAAAAGAAAGAAAAGACAGTCCTCTGAGGCACAGCCCATAAGAGTCCACCAGGTTTTGCACTATATTTCTGTGTATTTCAGAGACTTATATCAGGGTAGCTAAAAGTTTGCAGGCTTATGTAATCTTGCAACTCTATCTGAAAGGCAACATCTACTCTGAATGCAACCACTCATATGCAAGAAAATGAAATATGTCTGGCACAGTCAACTCTTCTAAAACCTGTTTTTTTTTTTTTTTTTTTTTTAAGCTGGAGTAGTAAGTAAGTCCAGAGAATAGAGACAACTCTTCTGATTATGGCAGAAAGGTGACTTAACAACTGGTATGCAAACATGAATACTGGAATCTGAAGAAAGCATTTTGATCTTTATGTAAAAATTAGGTCTGGATAGGCAGGTAGTTTCCATTAATCAATCACTGCAATGTCTTCAGGCTGCAGTCTTGGGCGACATAGCATACAGGAGAAACACATGACACAAAGTGGCAAAGAATAAGCCTGTGAGCCAAGAGAGTTGTGTATTTCCCATGATCACTGGCACCCAGTTTCTCATGTTCCTCAGTACCCCTATTTGTAGAACAGAGATAAAAATTTGGTGTGTAACTCTCAACTTGTTTATAGACTGCCACAATATCCTTGGACAGAAAGTGCTATGAAAATTTAATCTATTCTACCTCACACTATAAGTCTTTTCCACTTTATATCTTAACACTTTAGCACAGCCAAAATACAAATTATACAAATACAGTGTTGATCAACAGAAGTAGTAAGTCAACAAATCAATGAAGTACTTTGTTACAATGATAGAAATGTATGGATAGAAATCCATATGGTCATTTGCTTGTTTAGTTTCCAAACAAGATGCTTTGGGATTCAAACTTTTTAAATAGAATTGTTTTTGGAAAATTTCCAACCTTAAGAAGGAAAATAAATTAGGAAAGCTTAGATTGCCTACTGGCAGTGGCTATGCAACATAGAAACTCTTAAACATGCATTTATTACAGAATTTGAAGAGCCACTCATTACTACATTTATATGGATTACTTTCTTCTGCTCAAGACTGAATATAGAATGCAAGTAAGTATGTGAAGATGACATTTTGAGATGCTAGCAAAACCTCTTTCTCTAAGTGTGAGTTAACCAAATTGGTAGGACTCTGCAAAATTTTTAGTAAAACTTTTAATTGGGGTGGGTCCAACTGGGAGCAGCTGTTCAGATTTTATTGACAATGGAGCAACAATTTGTGAAGGTCGTTTTGGGTGATGGAAAAGCAGAATAATATGTAGTCTATAAATGAAGATCAGATATTTCATTGCTGATTCTTTATGTCCTTCTATCTGATCATACTTTTCAAAGAACTTACGTGACAAATTGACTGTAGGTTTCTTCTGAAAGTATTTTTTTCAAGCCATTTAATGATTGATAGATTTCTATTTTTATGAGAGATTTCTCCAAAATGGTTTTTTTTCACATAGCATATGTTTTCTGTGTGAACATGTGGTGATGGTCTATTTCTCTCTCTCTCTCTTTCTTTCTTTCTTTCTTATGTATTTTTTTTTTTTCCCAGAAAGACATCTTTTAAACCAGAAACTATTTTCGTTTTTGGAAAATCAAAAAATCAGATTTGACATTTTCCATAAAATTTTAGACTATTCTTCAAGTGCTAACTTAAAATCACTATATTTTTATCAAAACAAATGTCTTTGTTTATTCACTGCATTCCATTTGACCATAAATGATTTTGAAAGGTAAAACCAAGCTGAAAACATGCTTATGTATTTTATTTGAAAATCATTGAGTCACACTCAGTTTTTATACACAAGCTGTCTTTGCTGGAAAGGTCAAAAGTTGCAGTGTTAGGTTTTATTTGGTACTTTTATGTTCAGACTGAGACAGAGTTTTTAACTATTGACATCTGGACATAGTGTATCTCCTGACTTAAAGGAAGACAAAGCAAGTTAGATAAATATTTCATGATGTGAATACGAGAAGGAGGAAGTTTTCTCTTGCATAGGATGTCCTTTCTTGGTTACTACAAGATATGGGCAGTAGTGGTTTTTTTGTTTTTTGTTTTGTTTTTTCTCTTGCTCTCACCGTCATTTTACCTTCTTATGAAACTCTTCTGGCTGGTGAATGTGCAGGGCATGATTGTCCCTGACCTTGAAGGGGATTCATCTGTTGGGACTCTGAGGCATCAGCACTTGCAGGCATTTGCAGCTGACCTGTGCCCATGTATGCTGACTTCAGCTGTTCTCTAGACAACCCAACAGACTTGATCGTGGTAAATGAATAAATGCACCTCTTACCAAGAATAATATAAGAAGTGGCATTGCACTTCACTATTACACTGCACTGTTAGTTAAACAGAGGCAGTTACTCCTGTGTCAGGCAGTAGCTGGATGAGACTGTGATCTTTTCAAGTTTTCCATATAAAATAGTCAGGAAAGGCCAGGGTGCAGGGAACTTCCATACAGTTTTACCTCTGTTATACCTCTCTGCTGATGTACTTTTTTTCTTCTTTTGCTTCTATTTCTTTTGATACCTGATAATTATGACTAAATTTCAGTAATGCCAGTAGCAACAAAAGCATGAGCAAAGCTGTAACAAAATGAATGTGCAGGACTCCTGGATAGGCCCTGATACAGAAAAAGTGGAGCCATTTGAAATACAGAAAAAGTGGAACCTTTTGAACTTGTCTGGGTCTTTTTCAGCAAAGAGACCACTGAAGTATTTCATACAACTGAAGGTTTGGTTTTACAGCTGACAAATGACTTTATAACCTCTAGAAATGCATTCAGACATTTCTATGGAGAATGTTCTTCAGATGTCACTGAGGGGGTAAGCAGCCTTTATGTAATTATTTTATGTAATTGGTGCTAAGGGAGAATGACAAGTGAGGGTTTCCCTCCTAACCTTCAGTTCTGCTCTTCATTTCAGCTGACATTCTGTGAGATACAGTTCATATGGTGCACAGAGAGAAAACATTGTTCTGTGTCATTTCCTATGTTTATACAAAACACACAGCCTTGCTCAAAATCAGTTTGACTATAGGAAATAATAGCCAAATTTAGATAAAGCCTTTTGCTTGGAATAACTTTGGAATCTCTTAAAATTAGCATTATAGGGCACTTGGGTTTCTGGGAAGGTTTTATTTTGGTCTCTAGTGACGTGATATGGTATGCTGTGCAATTCTGTAGCAAAATAGCTGGCACTGTTTGAAAAGTACAGTTTAGTAGTATTTTCCATTGTTCACAAACAAGGCCTGATGGCCTGATTCAACAAATAGTAGTTCTTTCCTTTGGAAAACTGTAAATACTACAATTATAGAATTTCAGCAGTGCTAATTCAAGTCTTCTCAGAAGCAGGGACTAAGCTTACTTCTGTCCCAACCTTAGGACACCCGTGTTAAGGTCTTACTGTGCAGCTGCTGCAAATGCAGTGCCTGAGGCTGGTGCTTTCCTGATGGCTTTAAGTGAAAAAGCAGTGTGAGAGGGCCAGTGGCCTCTTACAGGAGCTCATACAAGTGTCTAAGTTGTTGCCAGGCCAGTATTTTCCTTCATACGCTTCGATGGCTCCATGAAAAGTAAAATGAGCAGTCTGATTTTTGCAGAATGGGTTGTGCTGGGAGATAGAAGAATGTGTTTATTTATATTACTTTTATAAGTAATATAAAGTAATTTAAGACTTTTTAGCAGAAAGCTTCTATACAGTAACAGTAGTGCCATAGGCCAGAACCAAAGTCAAATAACTGCTAGCAGCTGGGAGCTTGCTGCAGCAGCATGAGATGGTTGCCTCCTGTATTGTGCAGTGTTGAGTGAATAGAGGGAAAAGAATAGAACTGCCATCTTCTTTAATGTGGATCTGGAGAAACAATGTCTAAATTTGAACACATAAAGATACTGAGTTAATTACTTGCACACATTGCACAGGAGTTGTACACAGCCCAAACACATTCATTTTCTAGTTTGTAATGGATGAAATGGCATTGTATTGACAAATGTGTTCTTTTAAAAAAGAAAAAGATACTAATAGTTTATGTAAAAGATTAGTGGGTGCAGTGACCATAGATTCATTCACACTTGTATGGTTGTATTCATAAACTTATCATTTCCAGAACCTCATGAAACTAAACAAATCACAAGTAGTGTTTATCACACTTTTAGGGATGATATGCGTACTATGATCATGGCAAATATGAGACTGTTGAGATATCTGTAAATTCTACAGACAGAAAGAGCCCAGGCAAGAGGCACTTTGTTGGTTTAATAAATTCCCCCTTACTGGCTTATGGTATCGTGCATAAATTATATTTGATAATTTTGTGTAGATGAAAGACTGAAGACCGTGAGAGCTAAGATATTCAGCTCTTGTCAGCTAAACTCATTAAACTCTGCCGCCCCAGTGAGAGGCGGAATGCATAAGTTGCAGGCTCAGTAAATCCAGCCAGAACATTCTGGTAAGTGTCCATTTTGCTGGGCATTCAATTCCTTGTTGTCAGCTACTGATTCCTCTTCTCTGACTGTTACTTTTACAAAAATATATACGAGCTACTCACACATTTTAAAAATCTCTAGAAAAATCTTGTTTTCTGAATTAAAGTTTATCTCATATACAATCATAAAGCCTAGAAAATATGGTATGGATATGGACTGAATATGGTAAACTAGGTATATATATTAAAACTAGAATGGAGTGGTGAGCTATTCTTAAAGAAGCTGTTATTTTCAGAAATGTAACTAAGATAAACAATGCTTTTAAGCACTTTTATCCCTTAGTTCCTTCCTCATCCTCACACAAAACTACCTAAAAGGGATTTGGAGGTCAAATGTGCAGCTCCCAGGTGAAGCCCACGTGGAGGCCTGCATTGCAGCATGTCACTGCTGAAGAAGCATGTGAGCTGTGTTCCTTGGGGCAGGTTTGGTCTCACAGAACTGACTGAGGAAAAAAAAGATCTTGGCCAGTCTCTCCCCTGGGAAGAGCAGTGTGTGTCCTTAGCTCAGAGGGATGGGGAGGTGTGCAGGGAGGTTAGTGCTAGGAGACTGGGGGGGGGAGGAGGAGGGAGCTGCTTGTGCTGGAGCACTTGTGTGTTCCCTGGGTAACTGAGTGGGTGGACTTGTAGCTAATAAACTGGATTATGAGCATAGAGCCCAAGCTTGGACAGCAGAGCACAGCTCATCTCAGAAGAGATTTGCCAAATATTTTATCAAATAGGTTAGGTTTATCTTATGGCCAGTATATTAACTGCTTCTTTAATACAGTGTTGGTGGTATAGAAAGATTTTGGTGTAACAACATATGTTAGTTTCCTTTGTATGTCAGAAGGGATTTCTGCTTCTCTGAGAAGTGAGTTAAAACCTGGATATGGTAACAGATAGGGCCTACATGGTTGACCCAGGTTATAACCAATTGCATGAATTGAAAAATCATGCAAAACAGAGGATAACTGTGTCTCTGACATCTCAGAACACTGCAGTATATATGCGCTTTTCCTGTCTCCGTCTCTCTGGCTTTCTCTTTTTTTTTCTGTTCTGCTCACAACACATGTACGAGATCAGCTTTTTATGTCATACTGCAGTAGCACCATCCCACACACTCTCTGTCTCTGAAGAAATGTAACCCCTCTCCCGTTTGTCTTCAAGTAGATTTCAGTAATTTCTGAACTGAATGTCTTCTGTCTGAAGGAGCATCTATCTGCTTAACCTGTAAAGAAATGACAGCCTAGGCGGGAATCAGTCGCTCAGACACAGGCATCTAGTGCCATCTGAGGCACCCACAGGTGCCTGGGACACCACCCAGGGCTGGCAGATATGACACAGGACCTGCAGGACACCTGCGCTCTTCTGGAGCAGCAGCTGGGGACCAGGTGAGATACTCCAGGGCTTCTCAAATGGCACTAGATGCCTGCATTTGGTAATGGGCTTAAGCCTCCTGTTTCTGGGCGTAATGTATATTTAATGTATAAGATGACTGATCAGAAATTAGGGTCCTGGGTGTTTTGTTTTGTTCTGAGGCCAAGTTGTACAAGCCTTTAATTACATCGTCTCCTCCTTGATGCTAATGGAACTGCTTATCCACCTAATTTCTAACTGTTGTGAGTAAAATGTACGTAACAGAGCTCTCCAGCTCTCCAGTCTGGTTATGCAGCAGTTGTTTTTGAAGGGAACTTTGATAAATGACAGAGCATTCAAAATTTGTCTTGTTCACAATATCATATGAGCAAAGCCACACAACTTGCAGGGCTAATAACTAAAAATGAACGTGCATATTTATGCAGAAGGCTTTGCTCTTTAGGGCTTGTAAAATCTTCTGTCAGTTCTGATAGTGTGAAATTTGTGAAGGAAACAAAAGCCTGGACTATATAGCAGCTCTTTCTGAGACCAGATTTATGTTTTGTGTGCCAGAATAACATTAAGCAAATCCTCTTCTTCCTGCTAAAGAAGCTAGGTAGTTTGTAGCTCTCAAGAATTTTCCTTTTCAGTGATAAACATTACTTTGAAAACTTTTCCATGCACCTGGGTACTGACCAAAGACAACAAATAACGGAACAGGAAACCATAATTCAATTCTTTGCTGTATAGAAAGCTTTGCAGATGACCTAAGCAGCCACATTATTTATATGCACTGGCTTTTTAGAGGTTGACATGTTTTTTGGCTGATGGAAATGGAAAGGTTGTCTCTTCTCATGTGTTCTGTGAACATGTAGCTGGTTTTTAATCCTCTCCATAGTTATTTGCCTGTATTCCTTTTCGTTCTGATTCAGAGAGCAACAGGCATAAAGCATTCCCAGCAGGATTCCTTTCAAATGTGTCCATGTTGCACACTGAACTAGCTGCACAGTTTTAAATGCTGAGGTCTCAGAGCAAAATCAGTACAGCAGGGACTTTTCTCTTATGAATCACTTTTATTTTTTGTTTGAAATGGGTATTAGTGGCGTTTGTATTATGTTGTACTTTTATTGTGAATGCTGTTTTTTTGTCTTTACCATATCTTATGTTGATTGTACATTTTATTAATACTTTCAAAAATTTGATTAAACTATATTCTTAATAATTAAATTTTTAACATGATATTAGAGCTGAAACTTGTGCCAAACCTTGAACCTGAGGACAGCCTGACTTACTCCAAAGATTGGCTCCTTTCCTTTGACATAGCTAGCAAAAGCTACAGGCAGCAGAGCTGCTTTTGGCACTGTTTGTTGGGTCATGGGAGGAAGCCAGTTCTTCCAGCACATCAGGTATATGCAGTTCCTTGGAAATGTTTCCTTTACAGTGGTATGTGGAAATACATCTCTAAGAAAAGAGATGCAAAGAAAAATATACATTTACCATGGCAGCAGTTTTCCTTCATTTTTGTTTTGCTTGAACAGGTCCTGGACATTTTCAACTCCATGACCTCCTTCTCCAGCTGACATTAATGGACAGCTACATGTATTGATAACCAGGTGAAAGTTCAGTGAATCTTCTGGCATTGCACTGGTTATGAATCTTCAAGCAGTTTAATAGAGTGTTTCTTTTGGCATTTGTAGATATTCTCAGTTGATGTGTGTCTCTCTGGAGACAAAGAACTGAAGCTAAAATTTCCTATCATTCTGTCAAAAGTGACTGAACAGAACAAGAACAAAACCTACATTGTGTCTTTAGGAAATTTAAAATTTCCTGCATAGTAGATAGGATACGCTTCAGTTTTCCAGAATCTTTATCTTTTTTAATCCATCCCATATGCCTGTCATGAAAATTTGGCAACTAAACATACATTGGTAGTACGTGATCAAAACCTTCTAACTATTGCAGTTCTGGCAAAAAGTTTAGGATGTGGAAACCTGAATCTGTTGGGGTGAGCAAAAATTTGATCAGATACTTTTGCACAAAATGCATTTCCTGCTCTTCTAAAGAGTGACAGTTACGTGTCCAATCTGCCTGGCTCCTCCAATTCAACTGGATAATGAGATTCGGTCTTGATTCTGTTGATAGAAATGGATGTTTTTACTTCATTCTACTGGAAAGTAGCTTAGGTAATATAGTCACAATGTATATATTTGTGAACAGCTCGTATGAAGTGGTCTTAGTCTAAAATGAAGAATTTGGCATATCTTGCTGGAGCTGACAACACTTCCGCAGCCATTTACAATCATGCTGTTAAAAATTTATTATTGGTTATAGGAGAAAATTTAATGTAGTTAAAATGAACACGGATGGGAACTTAATAGGTTCATTTATTTCCCTTGTGAATTTTTAGCCTTTACTTTGCCACCTGCTCCTCTCTGAAAAAAATGCAGTCAATTTCCTTCTGCGTGCACATGAAAAAAGTATGGAATTGTAAATTAAGATGCCTATTTTCATAGCTGGAAATCGTGGTTTCTACTCCATCCTGGTGTCCTCGTCTGAGCGGTCATGAGCAAAATGGAACATAAAATCATGAGGACTGGGAACTGGGACCAGACTGTTTGTTGTTGGACTGCTGAGAGTTCCCCTGATAAAACAGACGTTCTGGAATTGGCCGATAAATACTTACGTCAGCTAAGCAAAGGTCCTAATGTGCGTACTGATTTAGAGGAGCAGAACAGTCCTTATCAGATGGCCCAGAGGCTGGTGCATGAGAGTGAACTGCTGAGGACATAAAGCTGTTCTGTCCTGTACCAGTGTGAACATGCAGAAAAATGCAAAGTGACTGCACAAGGCTTCCACCATTCTGTATTTTACTGATAAGAAGTTTTGGACAAAATACAGGCTTGCTTTTCATATGAAAATGCTAATTGTTCTAAACCAAAAGCACTTCTTATACTGTATCATTGTCAGTGACATTCCGTTTGAGAAAAAGATCCATACTTATGGCCTACTTGATAAACAACAAAAACAACTTATTCAGAACTAATTTTTTGTGAAACACATGAAAGTTCTGAGGAAGTTTTTGTGCTTTTGTTTACTATGTGAAGTGCTGTGAATTCCTATGGCATTAAGTATAAAAGTTAAATATTGAATTTAATTTTCAGAATGACTGCTAAATCTAGCAGCTACATAAAAACAGCCAATTGCTGTAGGAGGACACTGATAGATGATCTGGTAGATCACACAATTATGCTGTCTGATCCAACAGCAGAGAAACTGCAGGGATATATTTTCTTTAGTAGAAGAAGGGCATTAAAATGAATCCATCTTACAACGGTGTTTATCTTCTTAATAATTATGAGCAGATAGTTAAATGCAATGACAGGTCCACTAAACAGTGTTTCTGTAGACATTGTGAATAGGATTTTCATTATATATTTATCTTAGTTTCTTTTTTAAAACCTCTGCAAGGTCTGAAAAACCTCTTAACTGAGTTTTATGGAGCTCCTATAATCCTACTTGTAAAAGAAAAGTTTCCATGTTCATTCACTGATGTAGGTCTGCAAAATACTGTTTCAAAATTTTTCTGGTTAAAGAAGATTTATGAGACAATATGTTTTGGAAAAGTGCCACAGTTTTACAAATGTGGGATGGGGAAGTGCTGACAAGACTCAGAAAGGCAGCTCAAAAACTGCATTATTCATCACAAGAAAACATTGGAGCAATTCTGCAGGAAAAAAATATAATTTCCAAAGCAGACCTAGGCCTTAGATGTATTAAATTTACAGTGTTTTAAGGGATGCTACTGAAAAACTTTGTGATGCTTAAGGTAGTATTTATTCCAGCACCATCAATGAAAAGACATTTTGGATTGTTTAAAAGACACCAAAATTTCATCATTTCAGACATAATTTCTAAGTTCACCACTAGTAGAAATCTGGTGAAGTTAAATTGTGTTCATAAAAGGTTTTGAAAATCAAGTAATTATTTTGTTTTCCTCTTGGAACATTTCAAGCCAGTTAAAAATCAGTCTGCCATATACACAGTTTATAATTTGCAGCTCTAAAGAGTCTATATCAGAAACCATCCTGAGCAAGTTGGATCCTGGTATGCAGCAAGAGCAGCTGAGACTAAATCAATGACTGTTGTCAGTGAGTTGCAATAGTCTGGATATTTTGGTGTGGGTATAGCGCAAGATAGTTTGGTATTTGCGTTGTTTGGGAAATACTGGCATGGAGAATCCTTCTGCCCTATGTGGGAGAGCTACCAAGTCCCACCTGCTGACACCAAAGTTACTTCACTCAGCTGGCTGCTGCTTTGGCTCTGCAGGGCACCAGCACAGCTCTGCTCCTGCTGGGGCTTTCCAAAGGATTCCTTCTCAAATTCCTGTGAGCTAGGTCTGGAAAGAAAAGAAGATATACTGCAGGATTTACTATTTCAATCCAATATTATGTGTAATGTTTTGCATTCATGGGATTGAAATGTTTCTGGAGAGCATTGCAAATGAATTCAGTGGAAAGACTAATGGAAAAGCAGGGGAAAAATATACAGGCCTTGTTGCTATAATCTTTGTGCTCATTTTTATGCACTTTGGGGCTAAATTGATCAGAGTATTGATGTTTCAAATGAATCTGAATTGCTTTACTCAGCAGCTTTCATGGGCTTCTGAAAGAAAAAGGTCTGTAAGTGCATAGTGCACAAGCTAGACTTGTGAGGTTAATGTGTGATGAAAAAGAACTGCAGCCTGCATTTTCATCCTAAAAGTGACAGGATGGTTGAAACCACAGATGGTAAACCACAGGGGTAGCACTCTCAACTCCTCAAAGAAAAATTATTCCCATAGTTATGTTACATGCTGTCAGATTTTGGGGCTCACTTTGATTTATATTCAGGTATATATCTGCATGTAGAAATATTCTTCCTCTGAGAGGAATTAATTAATTCCTCCTACTGCAAAAATAATTGAGATCCATGTCAGACAGCTAGGTAGCATTAAAGAGGTCGTGAAAGTTTAGTAAATTCTTATGTCATTTCTGTAATCATGTTTGTGGTTGAGGTGCCAATATCTCTCTCTTTTTTTTTTTTAAATATATCAGAATCTAGCAAAATAGCTCTGGCTGAGTAACCCTCTCCAATTCTACTATCAGAAAATAGTTATCTTCTTATTATTAATCATTTTCTGGAGTTGTTATTTAATGAGATAAGTTTTGAAAACGTTGATTTCTTGTCCCATAGGAATATCTTATTCCATTGTTTTGTGTTTGTTCATTTAACATTGCTCTTGTTTGAGCTTTGGTATTCCATAGTAGAGTCTGAGATTAACTATTCTGGATTAAAATTTGAACAAAATGCAGCTGGCATGGCCTCAAAATAGTAATCATAGTAAATGAAAAGCTTAAACAAGTACTTATGTACTAGTACATTTTGAAAACTAGAATAGAAATCTGATATTTTATGGAAAATATACTTTAAATTACTCTATGGATTAACTTCACAGTCAATCCGACTCATAGTAATACAAGTGCTTTTCTTTAATACCTGATCCAGGATCTACAGGAGGGAAATTATATTAATTTTAGTTTCATTTCTTCTTCATGTAAAATGCATTACCATGTATTCAACGGCATAAAACTGGCAGTGTTTTAAGATATATGCTTATCTATGCAAAGTTAGAAGCACATTTGTCAGACAACAAGTTTAAATATAATAAAAACTGAAGGTTAATAGGAGAACAGTTCTGCATTCTTCTGAAAGTTATATCATAGACCACTTTTTTAGCTGTTAGCTGTTCTGGTACTCTCACTTTAATTCATGTTATTGAGGTTTGAGCAAGATTCTTCTTCATAAAAATACATAAATATTTTTGCTACTTTAGTTACTATGTTGAATGTCACTGTCTACACTCTGGCTTGTTCACATTTCATTCATATTCCTTGGCTGTCTATGACAGAGAAGGGCTTTAACCTGTCTTTTCTGCCTGCTCTCAATCTATTAAAAGGTGTTTCAGCACAGGTTTCCTAAAAAGGAAGCAGATCTTCCCTTTTGCCTTAAACATTTAAGAGCTTGGCTTAGGTCTCTTTATTATGTAATTTTATTCCCCAGCTTTAAGGAGAGTGCAGTTGTCACTGCAGGTGTTACTATAGTTAACAAACTGGAGCATATATATAGATATTCACCTTCCAGTATCTTTTTGCTTTTCAGTAATTTTTTGAGGTATACCATGGAAACAGATGTGATTTTGTTTTTATCTCTTTCTTTATCTTTTGGTGATTACCACTGCAGAAAATGAAAACCTGTGGCCAATGTTAACACAGAAACCTCTCATAGTTCTTTCCAAATAGCATCCTTGACTCCTTGGGTCAACTTACAAATCACTTAAACTCACAATCTTAATGTTTCTCAAAAAAAATTTCTAGTCAAAAATAAATATAAAATATAGCATTATGAGAACCACAAAGCCACAGAAAAATTTGGCTCAAAATGCACACTTCTGAGTACGGTCAAATCAAGTGTTATTGAACACTGCATAGCAGATGGATAACCAGGGTACTGAATATTCAAACCGTATGGGGACGTATGCAGTCTTCAGCAGTTACTGTCCTTTCCTGACCTAAGAAAACAGTTGCCTTCCCAAACAATGATATCCATCTGATTTTTTTCAGATACTTTCTGCAGTGAATTTACACTTTAAAATGATTATTTTCAACCTGTACAATTAGCAGTAAAATGTTAAGTACACTTTTTATCACAATGATCACAGTCAAATAGGCTGTAAACACCAGCCTCGTTAAAGTTTAGCTCTTCCTTTCGTGGTTTTCTTGATCGGTTCATGTGTGTAGAACCACATTCAGCAAAACTGAATTGCTCTTTAGTGTTGTTTTGTTTTCTTTTGACCATCATCCATTCAAGAATGTCCTGTGTTGTATAGAATCACATCACTGAGAGTCCACTATGAGATTTACCCCAGACATTTGCTTTTCTCCAGCCTGAACAAGCATTATGTAGATATCTGCAGAAGAAAGTAATATAGTGATAGCAGACTACAGAATCAGGCACTTTGTCATTTCCATCAATTTATAAAATGTAACTCCTCCATACTTTGCTGTAGTACTTCTGCTACAGTGCTTCTGGTTGTCACTCAGGTGAGAACTATCTCATGATCAAGGCCTGGGACTGGTTACAATGGTGTAACAGCTGACTTGCTTTTCTTGGGCAGAACAGTGGTTTACTTCTTTGAGTAGTCTTATTTTAGGCTAAGGTAAATAATTTAAGAAATGAGGATTCCAATATAAGGATAGGAGTATCTGAAATACAATGGAAAACACTACAATGCATTGTTTAGGAATGTCAGACAAATCACAGTATATAGCTACATTTTCTAAATCTTTCTAGCAAATTGTTTTACTGTTCATTTTGATTTCAAGTCACGCTTGCTTTTTCTTAGACACATAGGCTTTTTCTAAGCCCTTAGTAAGTACGTAGATGAACACTTATATCATAGGCTCAAGAACTTAACTGGTTTTCAATTTCAAAATGCAATAGTAACCAGGTTCTTGGAAGGAATGTCGTGGCTTTGCGTAGAGACTGAAGGATAGTGATTCATTCAGTAAGACTATGAAAAATGAAGCACTTGGCAGTTCCTATGACCATAAGGGAGCTGAAGTCTTCAAGATTCAGATTTTAATCCCAGAATCCTAGAAGTGCACAGAAATTAAGAACAGAATTTTATGTTATTAAAAACTGCTTTTGAAAATTTCTCAGATGCAGTAGAGGGAAGTCTAGGCAATTCTATGACAAGGATATTGGCCTCTGCCATTGTGATGTCCTGTGTGTAAGTGCTATGCTGCAGTTTGCTACTGTGTGTATAACATCTCACAGTGTATTAGTTTGTTTTTATTAAATATGGTCAGGTGAGAGCAGAAGGAATAAGGGAGACTGTTATTGATAACATGAATTAAGGCAAATGAACACCAGCATCTAAAGCCTCAGCACCAGCTTTAATCCATTTTACCTTCCTGGATATACAAAGCCTGAGCCCTGTGTATAGAGGTGTCAGGCACTTCCCAGGCTGAGAAAAAATGGCTGCTCTATACAAGACATTCACTACAAACTATTTTTTATTTGGTTTGCTACAATTCTTGTCCCAACTGTTTGCTGAACTAAAGACCATATACATATAGCCCATATGCTGGATAATGGGTTGAAAGTGATATTGCTTAAAAATAGCTTTTTGGGAAATATTCTTCTTGACAAGTTGAGTCAAGGGACTTGTTTCTGTTTAGTTCTATTCATTCTGAAGTATTCAAGTTGAAGCTATACAAGGATAGATAGTAAATTTCAGTTTCACACCTGACCTTAATTGAAATTTATTTTCTCAAGTAGGCAAAACCTAGATGAAGCTCACATGCTTAAGAATGGCCATATTACATTTCATCCCCCTCAAAGAATATAAAGGAAACTGTCTGCTTGATTCTTTTCTCTTTTGAACGTTTATACAGTTCTCAAGTGTGTTTAAGCTTTTCTAATGTTCTACTTCTCATTACCAAGATCTACTTTGAAGTACTTTGATTTGGCAATTCTTCAACAGAACATTTATTTTTAACAATTCCAAATTACAGAAGTCAGTTTTACACATTACACAAGTGCTGGATTCTACCATCTCCTTCAATTTTTCTTTTCTTTATTTTAATTACAGTATTGCAATTCTAAATAAAGCCCTTATTCATATGTTTTACATTGTTACATGCATTACATGTACTCTATCCTTTCTTCAGAACTACTGAGATGGTAATGATTTTACAGCAAGATTGTACTGCAATTACTATAGCTGTTGTGCTAAAGCATTTTATGTCTTGCTTTGTCTTTTGAATGAAGAAAATCTTTTATTGAAAATGGATGTGTTGAAGCTGTTAATTATTCAGTAAAAAGACATTTGTATTAAAGTGCTGGTATTTTTTCTACAACATTTTAGGCAGATTAGAGTGACTCTTACATGATTTTGAACTTTATTCACTAGTCTGATAAAGTTTCAAATGAATTTTGAAGAGTAAAACATACAAATATTTTATTTTCCAATAAATAGAGATATGTGCTTTGTTCCACCTGATATACTTAAAAAACAGATTTCAAAAGAAATTGACTCTGTCACCCTGTCTGGAAGACATAATTACTTTATGTACTGAAAGTGTAACCTTTGTATTGTGGTACTTCAAGTTCCTAAGTTTCATTATAAATAATAATATGTAATATGGGACTCGTAAATGAAACGACAATCTTCTGCCTTTAACAATCAGAGAAATTGCCCAAAAATGCTTTCAAAAGCCTTTACAATTACAGCTACATATTTTCTTGGTAGTAATCTAGAAAATATTTTCAGTACAAGGTTACCAATTGTGGTCAATGTGATCTTAAATGGAAGAACATCAATTGAATTTTTACATGATAGCTTGTGCTCATAATGTTTCTGAAAGGACTTTCTACCTCTTTTCATGCTGTTTTTGAGGATGAGCATCAACAGTCTTCAACCTAGTTTTTCTGATCCTCAGCAACGCAAGAAATTTTCAGCATGTTGGTTCAGCATGGATGCACCATTCCCTCTGTGCTAATTGCTTCAGGGTGAATGAGAAGATAGAATAAAAAAAAGTAATGAGAGATCAAACCTTTATCATTTTGTGACATTTGATAAGATGATAACACTGCATGAGGATACACTATTTCATAGAATGGCAGAATCATAGAATCATTTGAGTTGGAAGGGATGCATGAAGGTCATCTACTCCAACAGTCCCCGCAGTGAACAGGATTGTGTACATCTCAGTCAGGTGCTCAGAGCCCTGTCTAGCCTGATCTTGAATGTGTCCAAGGACTGGGGATCCACCACCTCTCTGGGCACCCTGTGCTGTGCCTCACCACCCCTTATTGTAAAAACTTCTTCCTTATGTCCCATCCTATCTACCTATATCCAATCTATTTCATCTGTGAGTTTTGAGAGAAACTAAGGGAAGACATAGGTTCTAGCAGTACTCTGTAGCAGATAGGGAACATGAGGGAATGCTGCTGTATGGAGAAATGCTTTCTAGCAAGAACTCTAAAAACAGCAGATGCATTCTGTCCTATGACTCTGACCATCCATGGGTCAGAAATACGTCATGATTTTTCTTCCAAGTACATGAGATGCTGTGGCCGTGAAGAGCTGCTGTGAGGCAGGGATAACTGAGTTCCTTTGAGGCACAGTCAGTGAGCTCTACCAGGTCTGCACTACTCTGATAATTTCCAGTGGTCTAGAGGTTTTGGATACAAGTTTTATGCTGGAATGTAGAGCCAACACACAAATGTCATGGGAGGGACATCTCTGTGAGATAATCTATTTGGAAATATCTTTGTCCTGCCATGGAATTATTATTAAAAAGAATGCAGGGGAATGCTTAGGAAGATTTAGAGGCTTAACTTCTGTCTTTTAGCAGATTCTTCGGTCAAAGCTGCTGTTTGCAGCAAAAATAAAGCTTTTAAAATGTCTATGGGGAATAAGGGATATGTGCTCCTTCTGTGAGATTATCACATTAACTTCAGCAAGTAAGACTTGCTGAAAGCCTTCCATCATTTTCAAGCATGATTTTTGGCAGGTGATGAGTTTACATTTGATTTCCCAGCTTGTTCTTGATAATGAATTTAGCTAGATTATGATGAAGACTTTCAGACATGCAGACTGTTCGTGTGTTTGGCAATTTCAAGATTAAGCAGCTTTAGCTAGCACTCTATATAATGTATATACAATTCAGGGGAACGTTGCAGATCAAATGTCAATCTTCAATCAAATGTAAAGATTTATCAAAAGCCGTCCAAAGGATAATTTGCAGCTTACAAATCCTATAGAGTACGCATATTTGTCTTCATGGATTGAATGTGAAATGGGAATATGAGATAATGGAAGTGGAAGCTGAACGCATAAATATACTCACAGAGTTTAGGTTAGGAACAGACTTGTTGGATACTAGCTGGATCTAACAGAAGACAGAAAACACTTAAATGTGTGTACATATTATTTTAAGATATTTTCATTAAGCTTCAATCTGGAAAGCAGTTGAACAGAGGAACCAAATTAACATTAACGGTGATTCATTGGTGGAAGTGAGAGAAGTGTTTAAAAGATGCTTGAAGCCCTCCCAGCTCCAGCTGAAATAGGTTATATTCTTCATCTATCAAATGTACAGATGCAGTCAGGGCAGATTAACATAGACTCTAATGATGAAAGTTACTTTTGGGGAATGATGAGCAGTGCCAGGGAGAGAGACAGAGACAGACAGACAGACATACACACACACAGCAGGGAAGAACGGCACAACAGGATCCGAAATAAGCCTCCTCCTCCGGGGCTTCTCTCCAGGGCAGCTGGTGGTGGTGATGAAGATTATGGTGAAAGGTTACAGAGCTGTGAACATGAGACGTTTAGCATTATTGAAACATTCCAGGCACTTGCTGTGTTTGATCAGGTTTACAGAGAGTTAGTTAGACAAAAATCAAAAATACTTTACAGAGCTTGGATCGGTTTATAGTTTCAGGTGGAAATTATGCAAGAATCTTTGGCTTTGAGGAATTTCAGCTAGGTGCTAAAGAAAACTTGGGAATTTTGACTAGATTTTGATTAATCCTTTAAACACACTTGACCTTAATACTAAATGAGACCCAAATGGCAATATTTACACAGCATTACTGTGTTAATACCATGAAAATGTATAGAGTGAGTAAGTTAAAATGAAGCCTGATAGAAAATGCCTGCCTGAAGGGAACTACTTCATTTTGCATAAATATGATCAATATTTAAACAACCAAGACAATTCTACCACCATAAAAATGTAGGTTTTTGTCATTAAGAAAGTGTGTGCTATATAGCTGCAGAATTTCTATTTTAATTCTTCAATATGGGAATGAAGTTTTACTATATAAAAATGTTGGCTGAATTACCAGCAGATTCAATATTTATTTTCCAATGACTGAATCATAATTACAGATCAGTGCGTACCACTCATAGTGCTTAAAATAATCACAAAATGAATTGTGATTCGTGAAACCCTTAGCAACCACAAGGCTTCCTGTGCATATGCTCAGACACAGGAGTGAGTGAGAAGTTGTTTCATGAAACACATTTGCAGCACCAGAAGTATATCTTTCTTGCAGTTCTCTGTGTCAGAATTTAGAGACATAGCACCTCTAAGCAGAAGAAATGTTAGATAACGGCATTGTTTTGTTTTCAGGGGAATGAAATGTACATCAAGATCTAGATAAGGAGCTATCCATTCTAATCCTTGCTCGCTATTGACATGTTGCCTTGACTGGCAAAGTGTCCTTGTGTCAGCATGTTTTCCTTTATGTAAAAAGTCTTTAAGTAACGGCTAGTTCTTTTGAAGCCACATTAGCTCTCTACATTGTAACTGCAGATGGAAGTGGAGAAACAAGATTTGCTAACCAAAGGGATCCTTCCTGAAACCCTATTAGCATATCTTGGATATTTTCCTATTTCCTCTCATCCATTCTCTGCAATTTTGTTTTTTCATAGATTGTATTTATCTTCCACCCTGCAGAAAACATGCAGAAAGGGAATTATAGCCTTGCCATCCTACTAACAAATTTCTAATAACCCTTTTGTTATTTTGATTTTTAATTTGAAGAGGCAAGAGTGTGGACTTTGTACATGATTTATACCTATTATTACAACTTCTTTTTTATTTCTGATCTATATGATTATATAAAGTATTCATCAAAATAAGTGGATTATTTAGATATAGATGTCCTGTAACTTGCAAAGCTCCTCAGGGGTTGGTGCTGCATCTGGTGTTGTTCAATGTCTTCATCAATGACCTGGATGAAAGGATCGACTCCATCATCAGCAAATTTGCTGATGATACAAAGCTGGGAAGATTGGCAGACATTCTGGAAGGCCATGCTACCATTCAACGAGACCTAGACAGACTGGAGAGTTGGGAAGGAAGAACCTGATGCGATTTAACAAGAGCAAGTGTAGAGTCTTGCACCTGGGGAGGAATTACCACATGCATCAGTACAGGTTAGGGGATGATCTGCTGGAGATGGGTTCTGTGGAGAAGGACCTGAAGGTCCTGTTAGACAACAGGTTGGCCATGAGCCCATAGTGTGCCCTTGTGGCCAAGAAGGCCAATGGTGTCCTGGGGTGCATTAAAAAGAGAGTGGCCAGAAGGTTGAGGGAGGCAATCCTCCCCCTCTGATCTGCCCTGGTGAGGCCAAATTTAGACTACTGTATCCAGTTCTGGGCTCCCTAGTTTAAAAAACAAACAAACAAACAAAAACAGTAATCACCTAGAAGGAGTCCAGCAGAAGGCCACAAAGATGATTAGGGCCCAGAGTATCTCCCACATGAGGAAGGGCTGACTAACCTGGGTCTGTTCAGCCTGGGGAGGAGAAGATTGAGAGGGGGTCTGATAAACATTTATAAATATCTATAGAGAGGTGGGATGCAAATGGATGGGGCCGGGCTCTTTTCAGTGGTGTGTAGTGATAGGACAAGGAGTAATGGCCTAAAACTGGAATATAGGAAGTTCTGTACTGACATGTGTAAGAACTTCTTTATTGGTAAGGTTGATGGAGCACTGGAACAGGCTGCCCAGGGAGGTTGTGGAGTCTCCTTCTATGGAGATATTCAAGTCCTGTCTGGAAGCCTTCCTGTGTGACCTATTGCAGGGTATGTTCTTTAGCAGAGGATTGGACTCAATGATATCTGGAGGTCACTTTCAACCCCTGCAATTCTGTAATTCTGTGATCTCTTGAGGTCCTTTCCAATCCCTGTGATTCTGTGATTATGTGAACTAACCGGATTGTCAGATAATGATTACTATCCCCATCCTTACTTTTAATTTCATGTTACATACCAGCCCATCTTTAGTTTGTAATGTTCATTTATAGGGTTAAATCGCTCGTATAACAATAATTACAATCATCAAGTTAATCTTCTTAGTCAGTATTAAATTGTCCAAACAAAATATGAAATCGCAGTTTACAGGAAAGAAATTGTTTATTCTGTCCTCAGTCTTTTTTACACATTGTCAGGACTTACTCATCATCCTTTCAAGGAATTAATACATTTGGCACTCAGCAAGGATTTTCTCAACCAGTTCATGGGATATAACAATTTATTACTTGTAATTGTCCTTGACTTAAACAGTGTAGATAATTTTTAAAATTACATTCTGATAATTGAATATTAATACAAATAACTTTTTTCTCTGAAATTAGCATAAACATTTTTAGAATGCTATTATTAATATTTTATTTTCAAATAATTATCAATGTATTAATCGTCCATTCCTCAACAGTGACTTTGATTAACTTCAAAAGATAATAGGAAACAAGGTTTATTTATGGTTTATTTTACAGTTTACTTCACTTCCCCTTTATCTGTTGCAAAAGCCAACTATTTTGTACAAAGTTTCCAAAGCAGTTTTAAGTTAAGTCCAGATGTGTAGCTTAGAAAGTTGGTTCTTTGCAGTGCTTGGCAGTGGGGAGGACCAGCTGGCAGATGAAGGCGGTTGCTGGGAAAGCAGATGAGTACTCTTGCTGGACAGAGGTGTCAGAGGCAGAAGGGCGAGGGCCAGACAAGCCCTGCCCCTGCTCACTGTCAAAGGCAGGTGGGAGCAGAGTGTGCTGGCATTGTCCAGCAATGTTTTCTACTCCTGCATGGCTGTTAGTGGTGTTTACCCAATAGGACAGAATATGGTTCTCCACCCACTGCTTTTATTACTTGCAGATGTCTCTCTCACCCTTACAAACTGGGGCTGGTAGTTTTAAACCGTGCTTGTTATTTGTCCTGAGAGAAATAAGATGTTTCCTTCTCCATAAATCTATTTCTTTCTTGTTGTGTCGTGTTAGCTCTGCATACAGTTTACTTTGTACCTCAGAACAGTTCATTTTTCTATTTCACGTCTATTTGCTACTTCAGATTTTTCTCATTATTTCTTTCTCACATTTCACAGGCAGGATTGTACAAATTTCAGCTCCAGTTTTAAGCAGCACGTCAGGTTTTCTAATTGTATTTCTCATGTTTCATTTCCACTTACTACATGTAATTCAGCAAAAACAAAAACCAATCCTGTCCAGCTGCAGGAATCACTATTTTTTAGTTCTCTTCCTTCCTCTCTTCCTTCCTTTTTACAAAACTTTCTTTGTCTTGCAGAATGCTGGGCTATAAGCATTTTAACACTTGCTGTTTTGTATTATAAATTGATGTATTTATTTTTTTTATCAAAATGACATTTTTGGCAAAGATATTCAGTCTCATTATTGAAACATTCTTTCAGTGTCTCTGATTATTTTCCTTTAAAGCATTGTATTTTGAGGATATATAGACCATTCATATATTCCTATAACCCAATTCATTAATGCAGCTGCTTAGGAAGCCCATTATTCTAGTTTTGGGCTAGACCTCATGATTATCACCAGACAGAATTCCCAAATGTCTGATCAGAAACACTGTGGAGGGATTTTTTTGCTGTCTCCAGCTTGTTGGTGGAATTCATACCACAGATGAAGCCAGGCATTTCTGGGCAGTGCACAGCATATGTTGAGGGCCGCTGGGTACAAGTTGCTGCAAAGGGCATTCTGATTGGATGTTGAGGAATAATTAATCCACAGTGAGGTTGATTAAATACTGTAACTGGTTGGGTCTGTGGAATCTCCATGCTAGAGGATATTACAAACTCAGTTGGAAAAACCTCTTGCAATTTGATCTGACTTTGAAGTTTCATCTACCTTGGATGTTGACTCTGCTTTGAGCAAGGACTTGGACCAGCTAGGCATCCCCTTCAACCAGTATTATCTTGTGGTTTTATGGAGCGCTGCATTGTGTCAGCTGCAGACACTCATGAAGACATACCCACACAATGCAGATGTGTGAGGTGACCAGGTCAGCCCTGAATTGTATGAGTTTTGTCTTTCCCTGTCTCTGTAACCTCTTTGGAATCCCTTTAACATTGCCTGAGAAGACTTTTCCAAATTTCCTGATGTATTATTTTGTTCTGCATTCCTCCTAGTGTAGGCATGATAGCTGCAGGGCAAGCTGCGTCAGCTGACTTTGACCTGTGTAGTAAGGTATTGCAAGGTCATCATTGCTTACTGGCTCCCTCTGAATCTCCTTTCCTCCTGCAAGCATACAAATAATTCCACGTATCTATCATTTGATCTATGCCCTGAGGAAACAGAACTATATAGTTGAGAGCGAAATCATAGGGTTTTAGGCAATTTTGAACCATGATGGCTGTATTCTAGCCTGGTTCTTCCTCTGTGAAGCGATGCATTTTTAAATCAGTTTACCACCTTGAAAAGTGCAATTCCCAGACACATTCGATCTGACACCAAGGGAACAATGCAAATGGTAAAATTATTGACAAGTTGTGGCAGTGGTGCAGGTGCTCAGGAGAAAGTGTGCACATGGGTGCGTGCACTGCTGAGGAGCAACTCTCAGGAAAGTTACGTTGCATGCACTGTGTACTGCCAGCCTGTTCAGTGAATTAGCTTCTGCAGTCATCAGGTGCTCTGAGACAGAGGGAACAAAGTCCTAGAAATGCCTCCCTGTGCATAAAGTTGTTTCTGTGTAGGAGATGCACTCTCACAGTATTTCAGCCACCCACCTCAACCCTCTGAGAAAAAAATCAACTCTAATTTTCCCATTCCATTTATATGTAATGCACTGTGTAGGATACCGAGTGGTTATGGTTGCTAAGAGCCCTATTTGTATTATGCTTGGTACTAATTTCAGTTAAGACTTTGAAGAACTGAGGAAGCTGATCTTTTACAATACCATAAGCTAAAATTATTCTTATGTCCAAATAAATACACGGGAATAAGATGGAGGTGGTTTTATGATGGAGTAATACTTTCCAAGTTTATGGCAGATTTGTTCCAAACACTGCCACACTTAAAAAAAAACAAACAAAAACATACATTTTAATTAGGTTGAATCAAATATTTTATACGCTAATAAAAATAAATGGACATCAGTCTGCCATCATTTCTTTTACCTATTTTTTCTATTCATTTATTCATTATTTCTATCCATTTTGTATTGCTTACATTTATTTTATGTGTTACATGTTATAGATTTTTTCAAAGTAGTCATCTAATGCTGACTTAATTTCAACAGACTTCTGAACTAAATGCTTGTTTCATATTTTTTTTTCACGTTTCATAACATAAAAAACATATCGCATCAGAACTGTTAAAATAAACAATGACTGTTAAAATAATTATATTGTTCAAATAATAATATACATTTACAAAAATCTGCCTCGTATGTTACAAAGCTGTATATCATTTCAGCTCAGAGATATGCACAGAAAGAAGAAAATATCCCTACTTCTCTGAGCATCCTGTTAGTCACAGCTCTACAGAGTTAATGATACATTTTTATTTCTCTGCAGTGCTGTGACTTCTCCATATGGTTAAACTGAGCACTGTCAGAAGTGTTCTCATCAAAGAGTTTAGGAGGAATCTGACGTTCAAGTAGTTTGTCTATGCAAGTTTATTGCCACAGAGGCATGAGTCCATGCATTACAAAATCTCTTTTGGGCGTTTCCATGTTTGTAATGTAAAAGAATCTTCTCAAAACTAAAAGTTAAAGCACACTTGGGAAAATATTTGGATTTTTCTAATGCCATAGGCACCACCTTTCTTCTGGTATAATGATGAATTCTCTGTAAACACAGAGCAGTGGAGCTCCACATTAGCTCATATTCTGCAGCAAAAATATACCGGAGGCCAAAATAAAAATAAAGTCATTAAAATGAAGGAAAGTCTGTGTGTAGTTGATATTAAAAATATAACATAACTTTTAAGCAAGGAAAAACCATGTATGACAACTTGCAAAGCTTTGTTTAGTGTTTAAACAAAACCGGAGACTTAGGTATCCTAGCAGTGCCACAAATTAATATAAAATACCTATAATCATAGTTAGCGAGTCCTCTCTGACTTACTGTCTTCTCTTAACAGGCCTTACATATTTGGAAAGCTGTAAAGAATGAAAAATTATGTGTGAACAATTATATTCTGTGTGTTCTCAAAGTGGATTGAAAAAAAAAACAATAAAACATGCATTGGAGGTCTCTTTCTCCACAGTGGCTGTTGCATTGCTTCCACTATTCCATGCAGAAGAAGTTGTTGCTAAAATTTGAAATAAGCAATGCACTGACATACTTTTTTTTCCCACAGATTAAGATGCTTGGTGAAGCAACTGGAGAAAGGTGACATCAATGTGGTGGATTTAAAAAAGAACATTGAATATGCAGCATCTGTGCTGGAGGCGGTTTATATTGATGAAACCAGGTAAGTCTGACAAGAACAGAATCATAGAATGGTTTGAGTTGGAAAGGACATTAACGATCACACAGTTCCAGCCTTCCTGCCATGGCAGGACTGCCCCCCACCAGCTCATCTGCCCAGGGCCCCATCCAATATGGCCTTGAACGCCTTCAGCGATGGGACACTCACAGATTCTCTGGGCAGCTGTGTCAGTGTCTCACCACTCTCTGAGTAAAGAATTTCTTGCTTATATCTAATCCAAACCTCCCCTCTTATAGTTTAAAAAAGGAAGAGCAATTGGGAGTTACATTTTAGAAATCTAGACTTTGCATGCCGTTGTAAATGATGTGAACTGAAGATCTTTACATACCAGAAGAATATGTGTCTTTTAGGTTTTTTAGTGACAAGGTTAAAGCACATAAGATTCCAAAGATCAGGTGTAACCATCATCTGGAGGGTTTGCTTATTTTTTGTCATCTTTGCTAGCCAGATGTTCACAATGTAAAGTCATAAGACGTTTCTGAATGATGGATGATGGATTTTCTTTCCCACAAAGGTCACACAATGATAATCATACTGAGGACTGTGTCACGTAAAAAAATAAACTGTTTGGAAATGAAATGCTCACAGATATGAGTCAGAGTATTATAATCTGGCTGCTTATACATAAGTTAATGAAAGCTGTGATTTATTTTATAATATTTAATTATTTGTTTATGTTTATTGTTACTGGCAGCATTAATGGTAGTCATCTTAAATGTGGGTTGACTTCAGTGAAATTGGAAGTTCTAAGTAGAAGTTCTTGAAAATATTTTAAGATATGTATTATAATTGATACTAGATAGCTAACTTACAATTTTATTTCAGTGTGCTCAGTTTTGGGGGTTTTTTTTGAGCAGAATGTTCTTGTAAAACAGTCTGCCAAACCTTCTTCAATACTGCTGGAGCAAGCATGCTATGTCTAGTCTCAGTCCCATCTGACATTTAGGAAGTCTGCCATCATACTAATTATTGCACAGACCTAGCTATCTCATCCTCTCTTTCTTCTTGGAAGTCTGCAAATGTGATACTGTGCATAAACTGCAGCTCTAACTTTTTCCAGTTTCCTTTCCTCTAATGTGTATGATTCACACACCAAACCTTGCTGATTTGTAATTTGGAGCATCAACTATTAGGCTAAAGAAAGCATAAACATTTGGAAACAGAAGGATGAAAACAATAGCAAATGGAGTTGGTATCAATGCTCTGTTTTTCCCAGTCTGTACTACAGACTGGGCTAGCAAAATCATTTCTGCTGGTGTCCTGTTCTTAGAGTTAATGCCTGTCCAGTTCTGTAAAAGATGATAAAACTGTGGTAAGTAAGGAGACTTCCTGAGCAGCTAAGTAATAGTTAATTCCATTAATATACCATTGTGAATATAATCATTTCAGTTTTGTTGATTGATTTAAGTTAATCAAGCTTCCTTTGTATTGAATCAAGGACTGCTTTGTGGATTTAAAATTGTTTGTAGTTAAACTGATAAAATTTCTTAGGGATATGTATAAAGAAATGATGAACACACTTCAAGTGTATATTACTTTAGTAGCATCATAACATTTTATTTTCCAGTAATAGTTCTAAATGTAAATTCCATTGACACAGCTCAAGTTCTCAGGAAGCTTTGGAAAATCTAGGTCCTCACCTCTGCATTGTGCAATACCCTAAAACCACCAGTGAACAGAACTTCACCGTGTATTTTGCATGAACAACCATGGAGCTGTGTCATAGCTGCACAGTCAGTTGGAAACAAGGACATAATTAATCTCCTCCATGCACCTCTCAGGCACTGTGATTAAGTGGGTACAGTACTCATGGCTCCTTCTGAGTAGTAGCACCAGGACTATGAAAAAATTTAGTTTCTAAAGTAAGGCCTTTATTGAAACAACTAGTATCATTATAATGAGGAATCCAGTCTTTCTAGCTCTGTGTGGGAGTATCAAGAAAAGTAACAGAAAGTTCATATGTAGAGAAATCTGGTACACCGGAAAATGCTTAGACTTCAGCAGCAGCAGGTGCATTATTTTTCTGTAAGAAACTCTTTAAATAAGTTTATTGCTCTCGTAGGACTTAATGGCAGGATTATTAAACTGCCCAAATGAAAATAAATACACTTACTTTTATGGTGGTCTAAAGGATTTTTGTCATTCTCAGGCTATTTTCTTAACCTTAGGAGCATTATGATCTTATAACGGTGATTATTTAGGTGTTTTCAAAAAAATCATTAAGGTTGGGGAAGACCACAGGGTGTCCAACTGACATCCCATGCCCACTAAGTCATGTCCCTCAGTGCACATCTACCCTTTTCTTGGGATGGTGACTCCACCAACTCTGGGCAGCCTATTCCAATATCTCATCACTCTGAGAAGAAATTTTTCCTGATATCCAGTCTGAAATCTTATTTATTAATTACATCCCATATTTTACAGAACAATCTGATTTTTCACTATAAGTCATAAAGGAAATTAATTAAAACTGAGACAGATGTCTGGTTTTGTTGTAACTTGCTGAATACTTCTCCAACACAACTGCAAACTGAGCTCATGGACCTACCAAAGTTTGCTATCATTTTCTATATAGATATCCATTAAGCATTTGGATTATGTATTTCCTTCCATACCTACAGCAATTTTTCCAAAGTATTATAAATGTAAAGCAATTTTCCTTGCCCATGCTACATATAGCGTGAGTAACAATTAAAAACGAAATAACTTTAATGAAACCAATTCTTCAACTTTTATTCTCTTATTTGTATTGTTTTGTACTTTATACTCCATGTTGTTCATTTTGGTTTATAGTTTTTTGAGTTATTTCCAGTCTCTGAACCAATGCAATCTCCTTTAGATTCAGATTTAGAATGGTGCACTGTTTGGACCCTGTGTTAAATGTATGGTAAGAGTACAGGCTGAGCTTCCACTTTTTCATTGTAAAATATCTCTATCTCCACTACTGTTTTAAATTTTCACACTTTCCCATTGAAGATAAATAAATAAATCCTGAGATTGGACTTACAAGATAGAAAATGCAATGATGTCTGGTCGTCCAAAGTATTGCAGGTTTAGGACAAAAGGTTCAGTACAGAGTACTCAACTCACATTAAAAGGGCCGTATTTTGTGTTCTAAGCCTGTGCTCGAGCCCTGAGATTTGTACTGATCAGTTTGCTGAACCATTACTTACATATCCAAGAAGTCCTCAGCTTCAACCACACACCTAAAACTGGATCTTGTCTGTGATGTTCTCTTCCTCCCCCACTTTCTGGGAGACAGAACTCAATAGCAGTTGAGAGAGAGCCCTCTTAAATATCTCTACAGTCAGATTAGGAATAACAGTGAACAGAGAGATTTGATTTATTTTGATTGAAAGGCCTGTTTCATTCTGTAAACTTGTATGTGAACATGCAAATATGGGCAAGTGTGTAAGCTGGCAGCACCTTAAATTTTCATTTAGCGTACAACCATCAGCTGGAAATGGACTATAGAATTCCAACCCTTTAGCTGAGTAAGGAGCACCTTCCTCAGGTCCTCTTACTCTGCTTCTCTTTGCTGCTCTGTTGCTCTCTGCTGTGGCCTCTGATCTGAGGATAATGTAGCATTTTTAAAAACTGAGTACGCATATCCGTACAAGCTCTTCCTAAAAATATAAGCAGTTGGGTCGGTGAAAAGGCAGAGAGGTAACACAACAGCTTTTATTTACAGTGCTCTGAGAACAGATTCCTTTGAAACTAGCCAGATAGTAGGAACAGCATCCCCAAATCATGAGAAACTGATTCGGGGTAGTGATTTTCAGTATCCCATATGAAAGATTCTGAGCTGATGGGAAGTTGGAAAATGGACAGAAATCAGAGCTGTGTGTTACTGCTGCTTTTCTCTGAGCTTAATTAACTGTGGCCCCATGCTAATTAACAAGCTTCTTTATCAAACACTTTTTAGGACTGCTGCATCTGTCAGTACTGAATAACTGTAAGCCACATGAGACACTTCCTTGAAAGAAAACGAGCGCTGTGGTCACTGGAGCGGAAGCTCGGTGTCAGCTGAAAATAATCAGTGAACCTCTCACTGTTCCAGCCCCTCACCAGATCTCTGTGGAAGAAGTTCAGACTTACTCAATAGGTGTTATAAATAATTCTGACAAGTCTTGCAGAATTTTCTCCGTTCGTACCTGACACTTGGCTTGAGGTAGTGGAAGAAGGATTTTTAGAGTCAAACAGGAAATAAATACAGGCTGATAATCCAGTGAGGACAGCTGTTCCGTTCCTTGTAAACACAGCTCTTCATTTGTGCAAAGTGAGAAGAAAATAAGTCAAATATAATGTAGATGGAAATGACAAAATTAAGGAAAAAAAGCATTTGAAAGCCAAAAAACCTGAAAATTTAAACTTATTATGGAAAGCGTTTTTAAGTTGCTCTGTATAGAGTCAGATTTTTTTCTTCCTATTAAAAGTTTTATTTTTACACTTTTTTATGTGCTTTAATATTTTAGAAAATAGACTTGATTTCAGGAAGATATTTATCTGTGTTGTTTCAATTCCATACGTAGATATGAGTTTGTTTTAGACTGTTATATACTCCTCTAAAAGACTTTAACCTTTAGAAAACTTTTGACTTAGATGAGCTCACGTTTCAGTAATATATGAATGAGATGTATTCTATATAGCTAGCAATTGCTTTGAGCATCTTTGTTTGATTCATCAAGAAAAAATAACAAATGCAAGTCATTGCCACATTCTTGAGGCAGAAAGGAAATCTCATTTAGGGTAGGTGGTGTTGTAATAATACATGTCATCTGTTTCCATGAGAGATCTGGGAGTACTGGAGGCATTTCAACGATACTATAAAGTAAACACAGCAGTGTTTTTGTGGAAAAACCCCTTATTTAAAAATGTTAGCATTCTGACATATATAAACCTAGTGAAAAAGGAGGTCATTAAATCCAATCTTTGTGTCTGCAGTTGTACTACACACCTAGGACCATACTGAATTTCCAGTGCACTGCTCCAGTAATGCACCAAGTATTCTGTTGCTGTCAGCCTTAAAGCAGGGCCAAATAGAACTTCAAACTGCAGACAACAGGGAAAAGCTCTAAATAGTGACCATGCCAGTTGCAAGAGTTAGAGTTAACAACACATCACCAAACATCTATGTATCCCCTGAGAACACACCACAGAAGTATTTGTGATGGGAACACTCATGTGTGTATCTAACATGTGGAATCTAAGGGAGAGGAGAGGAGCCCAGTTTTGGCTAGTTGCTGGTGCTCGCAGAGCTCTGTGTGACGAGAGCATGAATGGAGCTTAGCAGCAGCCCAGCAACTCAGTGACATTCTCCCCCACTTCCTGGAGATTCCAAGGTGAGGAACAGTCAGTGTAACCAATTCAGTGCACAGCTTTGGTTACGTTTGCAAGCAGGAGGAGGCTGTTGCCTGTTCTCAGTACTGCAACAGACTGAGCCTATGGCAGCTGCTCTGTCTGAGACTAGTAATTAATATTTCCCAAAATAAATGACTTGGGTACTTATTTGAAACCCTTGTGTCTTTTTTCACTTTGTTATGGCCATTGATATGGGTTTAGCAGCTTCTCTGTATTTTAAACAAGAATGAAACTCAGTGACGGCTCCATCTTATGCATTTCTTCGTTATTTCATTTTCATAAGTTATATTTCTCATTAGTGTTGAAAGGCTCTAAGCTACCACTAAATCAGCACGGAGCAGCTGCTGCTTAGCATCTCACAGCAGGAGCTGGTTGCTTGACATTACAGGGCTGTTTGCCTTCCAGTCCCACTCACAGGTAGCATACCAAATCCAGTTGACTTTGTGGATCATAATCACTCTACTGTTACAAGGATAAAACAAGTGGAATGGGATGCCCTATTTGGTAATTATTTCCCAGATGAAAAAACTGGACTTTATGGCTCCTGTCTGAGATTACTCAGTGGAGGGAAGATTGGAAGTGACAATTATTTAAGCGTGAAGTTAAATCATACTCTTAAGTATTCATGATCCAACAAGCTTGCTATGAGTGTGTATTGCTGTCCTCCATATCCAATCCATCATTAAATATACATTGCTTTATCATTATTAAATGTATCATGTGAAGAAAATCATTCAGTTCATCTATTAAGTGATTCTATAAGTGATATTTAGAAATCATTGAGAAAAAAAGCTTCTTGTGCTGAGAGTAATTCAGTGTATTCCAGCTGTGTAAAATTTAAAATAAACCTTCAAAGGCTTTTGTACTAAACCAAAGGCTTCTGAAAGGGAAACTTAAAACAGCATCAAAATTATGTATATATGTATATATGGATAAAATCTAATGTTACTGAAAAGCTGTTAAATTTGACTAAAATTCCGCAGATCAGTTCAGCCATTTAATAAATGGCCTGCCTCTATTTTCAAACAGTTTGTGAATTTTTTATCTCAAAGTGATTGATGTCAATTTATTTGAGAGTCATGCCCTACAATAGGCCCTGTTCTATAGATCTTCTGGAACACCACATTAAAGCAATTGATCAAAAACAGGAAAATATATAAAGTAACAGATACACTCCTGAAAGATTCTATTTTTTTTTCTAAATAATGGATATAATGACCTGAATTTTAAGATTATTTGGTGTCTAGATCTGCATTTCTGTATAGAAAAGATAGTTGAAAGGCAGTACCTATCAAAAATTGAATGTTTACTGTGATGATGGCCCTTTACCCATTAGTTATCTGTTTTCATACTAATTGTATTTCATCCAGAGTCTCTGGCGTTTGTTGTAATTAACTAATAGCTAATTAATTTTAAATCTGAGGACAGGTTTTTTGGAGAATGTGCTAAATATTTTAAGTGTGCAACATGTTGATTAATTCATTACTTATTTAGAAAGACTTTTATATACCTATAATGGACCACAGTCATTTTTGCTGTTTGTTTAATCTTCAGTGGTACCCAAGTTAATCTTTTACTGAAAGTACGTGGAAATTGTACCATCCCATGAGGATCTAAATATTGATTAAAGATACTGATTCATGCTTATTCATGAAGATAGTGAGACACAAATAATTGGGAAAAATGTGAATTGTCTATTTGGGCTATAAATTCTTTACCTTCTGTTTCTAGACCTAGAAGAGGAGTTTGGTCAATTTACTATCTAGGTCATTAGCTTGATTAATTAGCTAAGCGGTAAAGAGCTAATACCTCCTTCTCTCCTCCTTTCCCTGGCTCACACAATGCTTGTCTCTGTTCTTTGAAATCTTTCACCATCTCGGTTAAGCAGAATGACTGATTGGCACTGGTGTGTTTTTTTTTTTCCTCCTCAGCTATTATCTAATTTTTCTTTTTTTCATTTGCTTTTCCATCTTCTCCTCCGTGGTACATTTGATATATTCCTAAGGGAAAAGAAATGCACTTCTTACTAGTCCATCACTATATTTGAAATTCTGATTAATTGAAAAAAGAGCTAGAAATGATCACTGCTTTAATTTGGAAGAATTACTTTTGATAGAAAAACACAGTACTATGACAAGAAAATCAGGTTATTACTTACTATGGCTGCAATATTAATTGACTGCTAAGCTGAAATGCCATGGGCCATATCCATATCTTACATATTCCCACTACTGTCAATGAGCCCCACTCATGGAATGAATAGAATTAAATAACCTAAGCCTCCCCCTCTTCTTCCCACACGTATCTCTTCCACATATTGCATCTACTTAATAGGCTAATGATATATGGGCAAAATAAGTGTATGTAACCCTGAAATTCTGACTTTATGTTGAAGAGAAAGTACTGTCTGTGGCACACATTTTGTCAGAGCATTTTTTTTCAGTGTCACAACCCACCTGTGAAGGGAGTATGTGGTGACCAGATTTGCAAATCCCCCTCGTTAGGTTAAGGTAAAACGATACTCAAGGTCCAAACACAGTCATCAGTTTTAATGAGAATCTCTGTACTACAATTATCTTCTAAGTATTGGTACTTTACAGTTATATCTGTCTAAGCTCTGCAGCTAAACTATGTGTCTTTATAAGAAATTCAAATAAACCTTGTGTTACTTACCAACTTTACAAGCGAAAAAGAAAGGAGAGAGATGGAGGGTGGAGTGTGGAGAGTGGGAAAGAGAGAGACAGAGACAGACAGAGAAAGAGATGACCAGTTTGGGTTCCAGCATTTGTCCAGCCATTGGTCTGTGAGAGTGCTTGTCTAGAAGCTTTGAAGTATTGAAGTCTCAAAGCCCTCCAGAACTTCTCTTGGGCTTCCTTACATGTGGGGTTTGCCATCACAAGTTTGTTAGTAAGTTTGCAACAATCACGTTTGCACTAAACAAGTTTGCAGTCTAAACTTCTGCAGCAAATGGGAGTTTCGGACAGAGCAAGGCTTCCTAACTCTGCAGGGCTCCCACTACTCATCCACATCTTCAGCCTTCAATTTGTTGTCAGGGTGATGGTCTTATTTAGCAAATGCTTGAGACAATTCCAGGCATACCACAGGGAAAGTGTTTTTTGTTGATCTGCTATATTCGTTTGTTAGCATTTTTAAGTTTAGGGAAGAAAAAGCTAAATTATGTGCCCTGATAAATTAATATGTGTTTTGTCAAACTGAAGTTTAATTTGAACTGGAGTTCATGGTTTGCAATTCAATGGTATTTGCCTTAGTACAGTTTCACTTTGAGGCTGACTTCCTAGAACAACTGTGTAGCTCTAACACAGAATGTGTTACCCACCATCCCAGCATGTCAGTCAGGTTGGTCTGGGGGATGAGACTGTGGATCTTGCAGTCGCTCCACTCCACATATTTCCTGAACTAGAGGTTCTGTCCTTCTATTTAGCAGCTGAAATCACTTATTTTCTTCATCAATTTATCCAATGGCATTTTTGAACATACACAAAGTTTTATAGTGCAAAAGCTTACAAAAAAACTCCGCACTATTTGGCAAGAAGCTCAATGGTTTAACAATATTTATCTCTGTCTTGATCTCGTCTTCTGATACTATTTAATCTTTTTCTTCTTCTTTAATGCAAAGGCACCCCAAATAATTTCCTATAAAAATAATTTACCTATTCACCTGTGATTCATGAAACAGAAGGTTGGATGAAGGTTACCTATTCTAATAATAATAGAATTGCAGAATGCAGAATTTATAAATATATTTTTTCCTTTTATCTGAAGAACAGTAACTTTCAATATACAAAACCCAAACACCAGTAACTGCCTGTTGAGCCACTGATTTTACTGAATCTCTTGGAAGCTGTCAGTTCTAAGCAGATACATGTTAAAAGGCCAGTAATATAACTGCTCAGGAATAAAAATATTCTCAACATACACTTCTGACCATTACTTTTTTTTCCAATAATTGTAGAAGGTGCAAAGCAATGATGGTGCAAAGCTCAGTGGTTGCACAGAAGTGATGTGATAATAAGCCTTCTGGAAGAGCCATCCTTTGTTTCTGTTAAGTTTTGAGCAACAAAAGTGACAATAAGAGAGACAGACATGTAGGAAAATGGGCTTGGTCTTCTACTTGATATGTTCACTTCAGTGATTTTCATGTTCGGAATCTTCGCCAGCATCTGAGCCATGCTTCAATACAAAACCTTGCTTGGCCATGCTTCAATACAAAACCAACAACAACAACAACAAAAAATAATAAAAGTAGAAATAGAAGATGATCCATCAAAATCAAAACCTCATCCCAGCTGTATGAAAAAGCTAATTTTTGCTACTTATATAGAGTAAGTGGTAAAATACTTCTTGTTAGTACTTGTTAATGTCTATGATTTTTGATACTTCTGCTGAAAGTTCTCTGTTTTACTTTTAGTAAAATTTATGTGTGCATTTTGCAAGTCAGTAAAAGTACTGGTAAAACAATATGAAGTTCTCATGTCGCAAGGTAGAAATTTATGACACGTAAACACATTATATAAACATCAATCAACACTCAAAGAAGTGTTTTCATAATCAGTAAATAAAAGATGAATAATTGAATATATATTTTGCAGAATCTGCAAAATAGAATATGTATGCTATCCACACCTATGGAAATGTAATGGAACAGATTCTTTTTAAATCAAAGTTGAAGTGGATGAATACAAGTAGACAAAAGTAACAAACTAAGAAATCAGTTCAATATTGGATTCTAACAATATGTGATAAATAAGTGTTGTTTATATAGTGCAATATATATCCTAATTTATTTCTTTCCTGAACAAAATTTCCATCAAATTATAGATCTATCTAACTGTCCTTTTTTTCGACTGTGTGTAGATCCGTGTATGAGCTCTGCCCCTGTAATTACTGAATAATGACAGTCATTAGTGAATTTGTTCATAGGCCATTTCTAGCAATGCACATGCCATGAATAATTTTTCCCTGTGTGAATTGTATTATTCAAAAGGTCAGTAAGATGTACAGAGTCGTAGAAAATAGACAATTACCACTCCATGCTTCCTCTCCTTAAATGCTGTTTCATTCAAGCTTCTGAAAGAAAGTAATTATCATTGAGAAGTTATTAAGGTTATACATTGAATGTGTTCTAATTCAAGGGATCTGTAGGAGCTGGTACAAAGGACTGTGTTTACAACATCATTCTGAGTTACGGTTGCCTTTCTTCCTTACGTGAGTAGTAACCAGAGACACTTACCCTGTCACTCTGATAAAGCATTGTTCAGTCACCTCTCATTACAAAGGTTTGGTGTCATGAAACATCCTAGAGTGTTCAAGAAACCAAATGAAAGATCCTGATTAAATAAACACTTTCTTCAAATTCTGATTTCTCTGTTCAGTTTTCATAAAGTAACTCCTTTCCCTATCATATGCAGACTGAATAATCCTCCTGCTTTACAAATGAATGTTAAAAAGATTAGAGAAACTGAAGTGTGTCTTGCTAGCCTTGATTCATATTCCACTGGTTCATGATGTGGTCCCAAATTCACATCTACACCAGACTACAGCAAACTAATGTAGTGTTCTCTGTGCTACACAGATGTGGATTATTCCTGCAGCAGACTCTGCCAGTGGTCTTTTTACTGCTGGAATAATTTCTTGTCTTTTGAATAGTTAGAAAAACATTTTCAAAATTATGAGGTTTATCCTTGGGAAAAATACTTCAGAAGTAATGATCTGTCTAGGATACTTAACATATACTTCATATTTATTAACTATACAGGACATTTAAGAACGGTGTTATTTTAGTAGATATTTCAGTGGACTATAACAGTTTTTAATTTGGGAAATAAGATCAGTCTATAGCTTTTGGCAGTCTCAGCCCTGGTTCAGGTTTGCAAGATGATTTGCCCAAGTCCTTTCTTCTGCACAAATCCTTCTCCTCCAGATAAAATTACTCACTTCTGACCAGTTCCCCACCGCCAGAAAAACTGCATCATTCTTGTCTATTCTGTTCCTCTAGTGTTTTGTGTTCCTAACCTGACAATTTTATATCCCTACAAAATAGGAACCACTGTTCTTTCAGTAAGCAGTGTTGTTGTGGGGAGAACTTTATGGATTTCTTCTTTTTTTAAGATCCTGGTTGAGAAGTCCCACAAGATGTCCTGCCAACCAGATGAGCTGTTGAAATGGAGAACAGGGCAGATGAGCACAAATATACTGATATGCACTGAGTTCTACAGACAACATTTGCTCCTATTAAATGAAGTTTTGTTAGCTGTTCGTATGTCCATACTTCTTTTGCTTCTGTCTACAATATTCTCAGTTAACTTTTATTAATTTTTTGTAGGAGGCTTCTGGACACTGAGGATGAACTCTCGGACATACAGTCGGATTCGGTCCCACTGGAAGTGCGAGACTGGTTAGCTTCTACATTCACAAGGGAAATGGGAATAGTGAAGCGGAGACCTGAAGAAAAGCCCAAATTTCGAAGCATTGTGCATGCTGTACAGGCTGGGATTTTTGTAGAAAGGTGAGAGCTCTGTTTTCTTACTGTGGCAAGTATTATATTTAACTGCAGAGTCTATTGTAAATGGTGAGATGAGCCTGAATAAAATCTTTGAGACAGGCTTTAGGATTCAAATTCTGTAATCTTTGTATGTTTCTGTACAGAAACCCAGACAAAACCTCTACATTTGTAATGAAATCTCCTGGAATTTGGAAAATTTTGAGAATGCATTTTAAAGCTTGGAATCTTCTACATGAAGATGTGTGCCAAATATTGCAGAAACATAAAAAATAATCCACCATCAGAGGGTTTTTTCTCATAAGTTCATAAAAATGCTTATGTCATCTTTGAGATCAGATCCTCAAGTAGCCTGGTATTATTTTCATGGATCATGAATGACAACTAAACAAAACAAGAAATTGTTACAATACTTTTTACTGAAATACTCTTACTGAATATTTTATTTGTTCTTTTAGGATGTACCGAAGAACTTCTAGCATGGTTGGTTTGGCTTACCCAGCAGAAGTGATTGTAACATTTAAGGTGAAATAACTTTAATTGTTGTGAAATTTGAATGCATTATTACTTATTTCTAGTCAATTTTAGAGTAAAATAAATTTTTCTACTGAATATACCTTTGACACATTTAGTACTGCAGAACTGAACACACAGAACAGAGCAATTTAATAGTTCAAAATTCAAAAATAGCGTATGATTCTGTTTTTTGTTTTACTGTTTCGTTGTGATTTCATTTAGGTGTTACTAGAGCAAGAGTATAAAAATGGTATAGAAATTTTAATAAAAATGTGACAGTTGTGACTGTGTCGGCTCCCACCAGTATGGTAATCAGTATCTCAGGCAGCAGCATTTGTTTTCTTTTCAGGAAAGAAAAGAAAGTCATACTGAGAGAGAGAAATAATGAAAGAAATTGCAGCTTATGGAACAAGTGCAGTATTTCTGTGAATTTAAAGCAACACTGTAGTTTACCAAAAAGTCAGTCTCTTATAACAGCAAAGTTACTATGGCTACATATGCAATAAAGAATGATATACCCCAAGAAAGAACACCTTTTCTCCTGAGAGCCTGACACTATTTTATTATTTACAAATCGCTGTATAGCTATACTGCTAATACCATTGCATAGTAGCTTATTTAAAGGATAGTTATTCACATCAACTTCATTGGGTTTTACAGAAAATTTTTACAACAAATGTTAAATTTGAAGGATTAAGGCCTTTGATTTGAAGCATACAAAGTTGCATTAGACATGTTACAAGTATTTTATTCATAACTGGCACAATAATCTTCATCATTATTGAAATAGTCATTAAGATGTTATTTACATGAAGAGTTCGAAAGACTTGGACAAAAAAAAAACAAAACAAAAAACACAATAATTTCTTCCCCTTCCTCCTCCCCCCTCTCCTGGAAAACCCCAAATATCTTTCCCAGAGTTTAGCTGGAATGCTATTTAAACAAACTGAAACTTTATGATGTTCTTTTTCTTTTCCCCACATGTATAGGATGTTGATAAATGGTCTTTTGACGTATTTGCCCTAAATGAAGCAAGTGGAGAACACAGTCTGAAATTTATGATGTATGAGCTGTTCACCCGATATGACCTTTTGAACCGTTTCAAGGTCAGAAACTGTCCACAGATTAAAATATGTATGCAAAATAAGTATGTCAAATTTAAAGTATAAGAAAGCCAGGACGGGTTTGAGATTTTTTTTTTTTTTTTTTTTTTTTTTTTTTGTACAATGCAGTGCAGAACTTCATAGAATATGGCAAGTTGAACATAATAATATGTCAGTAGTTCCACTATGTGAAACTTTACCCAGAGCCTGCAGATATTTCTGCAGATGAGGAACTGAACGCTATGTAGACCCATGTCAAGGTAATTTGGGATGAGACATTGCTCTTGAGCAGTTAAATGCTGTAAGCATTAAATGGATTAAATAGGCAGATGGAAGAAACTGTATATTAGGCAGAAACTGTAGTTAGTCCTGAGTACTGTTTTCATAATCCAGTTCATCATGTGTTGGCCAAAACTGGAGGGGTTTGGATGAACCTTCCATTCCTAAGCAACTTTGATAATATATAAAGAGAAAGCTGCTTCTAAGTGGTGTTTGCAGAGTGTTGCGGTACAATATGGAGTATTTCTAACCAACTTTGAAAGGCTGAGATGAAAAATTGAAGTACCAAGTTTATCATTATGACATTACTGAAGTTTCAGTATAGTTCGAAATATCTTCACTGCCGAACTTCAAGCCCATTGGAAGAATCAGGTTCATTTTGAAGTTGATTTGAGTAATCTGACCTATACAATAACTCAAATTCAGCTTTTCCCAGGAGTGCTCTGGATGATTAAAGTCAGAACCACATCAAGGCCACTGTTAACAGCACAGATTGAAAATACACAAGGTTATTGGCTTAGTGAACTTAAGCCCATCCTCAATCTCACTATTTACCTTGCAGAACTTTTATATAAGAAAATAAAATTTTAAGGAAAATGTCATTTCATTGCATGGGGAAAAAGTGGGACTAGATAATGCCTGTATTTTATACGTTGCTTAGAGGAAGTAGGAGACAGGGAATGGAGACTGTCAGGTTCAAGGAAATATTGTCTCAGCAACATAAAGCTGATCAAGAAAAAGAAATAATCCTATTGCTAGACCCCTATTTGTTGTACCTTTCCTATAGGAACAATCTGTGCATGCAGAGAGAAACCTCTTCACATCTATTTAGTCAGTAGTTCTGCAGCCTCTTGTACACTGACTGCATGCTGTGCACGGTGTATGTTGCAGGATGTAACATCTACAAAAATTAGGTGAAGACTTCCAGATACATGTTAGATTTTAGACCTTCACATTTTAAATTCTTCTTTTGTTCCTAACAAAATTCTGTGATGTACTTATTTGTGGTTAATTTATTGCATGATTAACTTTGCCATTGTTGCAGGAAAAAAACATTTATTTTAATTTTTGCTTCCTCCCCAGATCCCTGTTCCCAATCTTATTACATTTGCTGAAACTCTTGAGGTTGGTTACAGCAAATACAAAAATCCATATCACAACTTGATCCATGCAGCTGATGTTACTCAAACTGTGCATTACATACTGATTCATACTGGTATCATGGTAAGAAATACTACAGAGTTCAATTTACTTCCTTTTGCAGATTCTCTGATGTTTTGGATAGATGTGTATGCGTGGCTTCAGCAAAAAGCTCCCTTGAAAATTATTCAGAGAGAGATTCCAAACTTCCTCTCAGGCTGTGAGCTTCATTTTAACAATTCTTCCAGCTTGATGTGGAGGAGAAAAAGGGAAAAAAAAATCCTTGTTAAACCCTTATTGCTTTTCATTGGCTGAACTTGGGCATTGTATATCATAGTAAAAGAGATGTTTGCAGTAGTGGGCAGGTGAGAATTTTTCACTTCCACATTGGAGCCTGGGAGGTGTGATCAGATGAGGAAACTTTAGTATCTGCTGAGATGTTGGCCATTGAAAGAAATACTGATTCAGTTCAGGTTTACTCAAACACTCTGAGGTGCTTTTTCTTTTGGTATATAACCATCTTAAGGACTGCCCTTGCATGCCACGTTTGCCTTTATTAGGCAGGAAATTGCCATTGCCTTGCACTCTTGCAAAATCTCAGTATTCTTTTGTATTTACTTTGGGATCTGAAGTGAGTCTGTGCAAGCAGTTTTACTCTAAACCCTCATGTTTGATTTAATACCAGCAGTGAGAGTCTCCTCACTATCAGGTTGCAAGACAAAAGTAAATACTGACTGAAAGCAAATGGACATTTCTGTCAATGGACTTGTGATGATTTGTCTTCAGTATGAATGCACCTTTTTTTTTTTTTTTTTTTTAATTTAAAAAATTCCAGACGTGTGTAAAGTGACAGTGTTTGATTTCTGTCTTGAAACAAGTCCATGAGAATTTGGAAAAGGAAAATATTCAGGCTGACTGTAAATGTTTGTACTTCAACATACGGACAGCTATTAACATATAATATATATATATAACATAACATATAATGACAGCTATTTACCTATGCTAAGCCTTTTCTACCTTAAAACTTTGGCTTCAGCAGAGAACAAGTCTCTATGCATTGCAATAATTAATTCTGTAGTTTGAAGGAAGCTTTTTACTTCTAAACATTGAGATTTTCAAGCTACATTTTAATGCAAATACTACTTGAGGAATGATATCTGAAATCTTCACCAGCCAATATTCCCTTTGACATTATTTTCTTGAAAAAGGACTTCCATAGGAGCCTGAAGAATGGGGTAGGCAACTCTCTGACTCCGAACCAAAGCTGTTGAGTTAGATGTTCACTTATAAAACAACATTATAAAAAAAGAAAATGCTTGAATGCATCATGGCTCATAGCAAGCATTAAGTGCTGTGAGGCATGTCTCTGGTGCAGGATAAGCAGTTCAACAGGGAGAAAAATCCTTTTGTTGTATTACAGATTACAAACATTCAAATTATAAACATCCTTTTGGCTTGTTGCAGCTGTGCTCTTATTCCCTTCAAAAAAGACAGTAGTATTCTAGATTTCCTGCATGATGCCAGAACAAGGTTTGAACTTTGTGGGCTATACTAGTTAATTTGGGATGATTAGCCATTGATTAAGCAACTTTGCAACACACTTCAGGAGGCTCTGAAAACCAAATGAAAGAACCTGTTTGGTATTTGAGTATCTGCTATTCCACCACATACATTGATTGATTGATTGAGAAAGGCCTTAACAACTCAAGTTGTACAGTGTAGGCAATTTAACTCTGTAACTGCACTTTGATGTGATTTGGACAACTATTCTCAGAAAAGCATAAACTTCAGTGCTGTTACTTTGGTGTGAAATCTCATTAATCTTGCAATTTCTGTGCAAAATATTCCTGTTAAGTTAGGCTGCTTTTTAAATATTCACTTTTGAATTGCTGAAATATGATACTGGAAAGTTCTTGGAAAGTTATCTAACTAGGACACCACTTAGTCAAGAGTGCCTTCAAACAGATGCAGTTTGCCAGGCAGAAGAAACATTTATAGAAATCAGTGTTTGAAAGGAGGGTTAGTGATTCTGCAGCTTGCAGTGTATTTCTGTCCAAATGTCATTTGCAGTCTGAGAATTCATCACTATCATGCACAAATGTTCTGCTTAACTTTTTTTTTGCTTTCATTCTTTGCTGCTGCCTGATTAACTATAGCCTTCCTGAACCAAGAAGTTGGCTTTTTGATCTAATTGTTTTTGGAGTGCTTCCCTTGTAATACCTATTTTAATTCTGCTACATTGTCTAACAAATACTTGGACCAGAGTCAATTTGATACAATTGTATATCAAATTCCTTGGACTTTTGCAGACTGACACGTGGTTTGAAATTTTTCTGCTTTTATTATTTCTTAACGAGCTGATTCTGACAGCAAAGAATGGCTGTCTTGCTTATTCACTTCTGAAAGACACACTGAAGCAAATGTTAGAAGAAGCTGAGTTTTGAAAATCTTTTTTGTGATTCCTGTTGTGGAGGTCATACATATATCTGTTACGGGCACTTGGAATACAGTCAAATTTCATCATTTGGCAAAAGTTTGACTGTTCATAGCTTCTGATTCTCCACAAGCTTTTAGAAAGATTATGGTGAAGAATAATATATTTTCAGTGTCCTGTTTAAAGAAATGGAATGATGATCATATTTTACGGAAGATACTGCCTGTCTATCTTAAGAAACGAGATTCAGCCACTTCAGATCACTTCAGATGTGTTAGGAAGTTAGATATCACAGATGGCAGACAATCTATTAACTTCTCCAAGAGATTAAATCCCAGATGATACAACTGAAATATATATCTCAAGCTAGCATTTATGACATCTTCATCTCTACAAAGATTTAAGAATCCAAGTCCCAGGGAATACATCTTGTAAAGAACTTTTGAGTCATCGATCATCTTCCCACCACCTCTTTTCTCCTCCCACGTACCTGTATCGCTCAAATGAAAAGAAAAAATGTCTTTGCTATCAACCAGTATGTTGTGAGACTCACAGTTTTACTCATTTTTTAATCCAGCCTTGTTTAAAAAAAAGTTAGAACCAGAGTTCATGAAAAGTTGAAATGCATCAATTTATAAGCAATTTATTGTACTGCAAAGCATCTCTGTAGAGAGCTCTCTCAAGGAGTTTTTTTCTAACAGTAGTTACACTCACATGGCACAATATCAGCTAGCAGGGAAGTACGTTCCAGCTCTTTGCTGTCTGCCAGACCGGATACCAGAACCTGCTTTGCACACCCCTATTGAAATGAATTCACTTGACTTTTAGAGAGAAAGCTTCCTCCTGCTTCCTTAGAAATCCCTTAGCTAAATAGTTCTCAATTTCTCTGATTTTATCACTAATTTGAATTTTGACTATATTGCTACAGTGTCTACTTACTTTCATGTAGCACAGTATGAAAATTCTGTGTAGTCTATAGATACTGTTTATAGCAAGCTCTCTCGACTTGTAAATGAATTGTCTAGCAGCTACTTTGGTTGCTAAAAAGGTTGAGGCTTAAAAAAGCATCTGAAAGAAAAAGTTTGTATTTGGCTTTAGTTGCTAATAATTTCTGAGTTTCTATTCTATTTGGTATGTTGAAAACATTGTGAAAGTCAGGACGAGTCATGGCCTAGTTTCTAATGACAGACAATACTATGAAGGTCAACGTTTCCATTTTTAGAACTGCTTACAGTACATTCTCATTCCTCTGTTGTGACCTTTTAAAATCTATACAGCTAGTACTTGTTGTTCCTTGGCTGCCTTAGTTGGTCTCTGAATGACCTATTTTATTCTCATACAGCTTATGAATTTTGACTGTTTCCTTTCTTTATTGAAAAATTGATACCACTTCTGGCACTGTATACATCTCATGTAGTGCATGGCATCCGCCATGCCTCCTATGTATTTCCATGAAGACTACAACAGATACAAAGAGAAAACAGTGATATTTGATAGAGCAAATTCTCAGCTACAAAACACATTTTTCAACATAGTCACCACCACTGGTTGATCTGCTGGTGAGCTGATAGCGGCGCTCTTTATTTCATGGTGTGACAGCTGTGTATGGCCATCTGGAATGCAACTTGTCTTTCACATTACTGTTGCCCTTGCTGATATGCACCACCCACCACCTCACTGTGCTCACATCCACTGTTTGGTCTCCATAAACTTTCAGCTGGTATTGATGAGTAGGTCAATAGGTGCCATTTTTTCCACATGGAGGAATTCAGTGACACAACTTTGCTTCATACACACTTCCATGTCAGACACCATTTTGTCAGTCTCCCCCTCTGCTGCCATCTGTCTCATGGCAACAAAATGTAATGGAGTATTGGTGGGAAGGTTCATCCTCTGCAGCCATACCACCAACATCTGCCTCTGACATCATGGGCCAACAAAACAAAATAGGAGGCATTGCTTTTGGAGCAGCCCTTGTGCACGTGTGTATATATTTGGGTGAAAATCATTTGTACATCTTTTAGCACAGAAGCTTACTTCTACGCAGGAAAAAATCTGAAATATGTATGGAAATACCTGACTGTCATTTGACATAATCAGTCTTATGTCTGTGGGCTTAACTATCACTTGATGCTTCTGCCTATATTTTTGGGTGGAGTAAATTTTCTCCTGAATCTTTAAGGATTTACCATGAAAGAAGGTAGAACTTGAATGACAAAATAACAAAGCTGATTATACCAACAGAGCAATCTTGAATTAGCAAGAGGTATAAGAGTGCATACAATTATTTGGTTTGTATTGTTTTATACAGAAGACTATCTGTCTTGTCTTTTGTTCTGTGTAACTGTTTACTAATTTTATGTACCACATTTGTACATTTCTGAAAGCAATAGGATAGCACCAAGTATGATATAATTTAGAACAGAAAAATCTCCCATGACCTAATTTCAATACTACAGTTGTACCTAAAAAGATATTGTGAACTGCATATTTTTTTACCAACAAAAATATTACAGCCTTAGCTTTGTAGCAAGTTTTTAGAAGGATTTACTGTAATTTAGCAAAGGTCAAAGGTTGGTTAGCAGATTAGACACCTCCCACCCAAAATAACAGCAAAGTACACCACAATTTTCTTAATAACTGCTTGTATATTGTGGCTGACAATATTTACTTTGCTAGTGCCCATAAAGGCTTTAACTTGGTCTTAGAGACATCCAAATAAGCACAAGGAGTAATTTTAATATGTAATACTTAGGCATGATGGCTGTATAGTCAGCTGGAATAAAAAATTGATGAAGTTTACTTTAGCTGAAGGTAGTGAAGACCACTTCAATACTGCAGTTAATCTGAATTAGGCAGCTATAGAAAGCATAACTAAGATCTGTTTTTCATTTACTAGCACTGGCTCACAGAACTGGAAATTTTAGCAATGATTTTTGCAGCTGCCATCCATGATTATGAACATACGGGGACCACAAACAATTTTCATATTCAGACAAGGTAAGCAGAGTTGTCTCTGAAGCATCAAGTCTGGAGTTTGCTGTTGATTCATCTGAGCTGTTTCATGCCTCTTACTGGTGTCGCCAGAAAGTAGCCAGACCATTCCTGATTTTATGAATTGAGTAAGCAGGGAGAAACCTCCAAGCACAGCGTTAGCAATCCCTACCACAGATCCTCTTCTAGCATGTCATGATAACGTCTGCAGTAGCTATGACAAAGAAATCCATTTTGGAAGTTAGGCTGACTGCTTTCTGATTCAGGCATAGTATGTCATAGCCTCTAGTCCAGAACAGTAACATATACCTTAAAATATATTCAGCTTACTGAAGGAGAAACACTGACCAGTCCTTTACTGAATGGTGTGTTTCACCTCATACTTACCCTAGTACAAAGCTGTTACCTCTCTCTCACACTGGACTGTACTTTGTTTTCAGTATCCACAGCTGCAGAATCAGCTTTACCTGTTCATCAAAAACAAAAGCAAAAACAAAAGCCCAACAAAACACTGGCATATTCTAAGGAAACAACGCAGTACAAGAAAAACTACTACTTTGAACAGAAGTGTCTTTACACTTACCAATACAGATAAAGTGCCCAAGGGTTAAGATTAATTAAATCCAGGACATCTTGTGCCCTGGGTTGTGCCCTTAAACAATGAAGAAATTCAAGATCTGAAGCTGAAATAAAGGCATAATTATTTTCCTTCTCAGCATAGTCCTTCTAAAAATAAACTCTAGTTTGTAGTTCCAAGTTTATACTACTTTTCTATTTTTGTCGTTAATATTTTGCTCTGGACTATTGCAAAAAGTAAAAAAAAAAAAAAAGAAGAAAGAAAAAAAAAGAAAAAATTGCACTGTTTGACTCTTACTTGGACATACTTACAAACAGGTATTTGTTTTGTGGTGGAGCTCATTCTTTACTCTTAGTGGAATTGGCCCTGATGTGACATCTCAGGGTCTTATTTCAGTTTCTTTTGCCCACAAGTTGCTGAGGAAAAGGCTGACATAATCATATCAAATTTCATCACTGATTAAAACTGTGCATGATTAGCCATGTGGGCCAAAGTGTTCTTCATAACTTTATGTGATTGGTAAATCATTAATTTTCCCATGATTTTAGGAAGGTTGTGAACATAAACTTACTCACTGTTTAGCTAGGATATTGTTTGTTCCTTTTAAGTAAACTTTCCAGTCCTATTTTTTCAGTTTCCCTGGTGCCATACCATACATGTAGGTAGTTATACTGAATGTTTAATATTGTTCATCAGAACAAGAAATTGAATTTACCATATTAAGATCATAGTAAGCTGCACTGATAAGTCGTTACACCTCCCCTGCAGTATGTATTGATCAGTTCACCAAACTGAGATATTCAGGAACAACAGAAAAAAAGCGTAGCAGAGAGGGGAGTTGACTATCAAGTCAAGTTGGGTTTTGGGAAAACAAGTTCCCCAAGAATTAATGAACTCTGAAGTATGATAAATCTGTATTGCATCCAAATTTCTGAAAAATCTACATTTAATTTTGGTATTTTAAGTTAGGCTCGTAGTAGGAAGGAAAGGATGCAGTTGAGTGTGGTAACTTTAAGGGTCTGGCTTTGGAAAGTACTTCAATGCAATGAAGATTCAGCTTTGTATCTCTTCCATTTCCTTCTTACAAGGCTCAAAGTGTGGCTGCCTTTCTGCGAAAACGTGGGATCCATTTATAACTTATGACATTGAAGTTTTAAAACATTTTAACGTTTACAGATCTTTCGGATTGTGAGTGACATGAGCCAAAGCACGTCTCTCTCAGAATAGAGGTGGTAATTTTTTAATACCCATCCTATTTGTAGATCCCCTCTCTTGTGAATGAATTGCATTTTAGATCGTTGTGTTGCCAAGGAGTACTTCTAAGTAGCCTAAAAGAGCATTTCCATTGCTCTGTGATCCAATACTGTCCAGAAGCTCTAGGTTTGCTTCACAGATTGTTGTTTCAGTTTGATTATAAAAACAAAATATTATATATTTAAAAAGATGACTTTCACATGGACAATATATACAGTGGTAATTATGATTTTTTTTATGCAGTTAGTATGGAAGATTTATCAATATTTGATAGAAAAAATAAACATAGCTGGAGATATGTAAATATATATAGTCCCTAGTTCTCAATGTTTTACCTTCTCCAGCACTATCCTTGAGATGCAATTGAAAATTGTGTCTTTTTTTTAACACTAGGTCAGATGTTGCAATACTGTACAATGATCGGTCTGTTCTTGAAAACCATCATGTAAGTGCTGCTTATAGACTAATGCAAGAAGAAGAGATGAACATCCTGGCAAATTTAACCAAAGATGACTGGAGGTAAGTAGTGTTTAGATATTCAAACATAATGCTGGTATTTAAAAATACTGAAAAACTCCAGGCTTTCTCTATAGAGTCTATTTTAAGAGTTCAAGTTACAGGAAGAAACTTTTGGCTCTGGAAGGAGTAATGGATATTTAGAGCTTTGGGAAAGTTGCTGGCATGTAAAGAAGTACTGTCTGAAAGTTGCCAAATAATTTTCCAAGTGAGGTTGTGCTTTTATGAGGCATGTTGTTGGACTGTGTGGACAGTGTCTCTGATGAGATAGTTCTTCAGGAAAACCACAGAACTGCCGCTGTTCAGATGGATTACCTTTGTCTAGTGGTGGATTTTAAAACTGCAGTGCAGAGTCATGCTCTGCTGCCAGCGTGACCACTACTGCCTCTGAGATTTCTGCTGTGTGCAGATTTCTGCACTGCGTAATCACATCTTGTTAAGCATTAAAAAGTGAGTTATCTGCAGAGTCCAAAAATAATAAGGTGAAGTTCAGAAGCACTACAGAAATCTCATGTTTTTTTCTTCTTAATTTTAATATACTTCCTCAAGAAAATTTGACTGGTTGAACGATTCAGGAACATAACTGCCATGCCACACATATCAAGAACAAAATCAGCAAGTGTTAGATTATGATTTTCTCAGTTATTAAAACAGCACATTATCTTTGTATACCATAGATCTCTACCAGATCCATAGATCTAATCTTTAAATTTGAGTCTTCAGTATGCTTCTATATATGTAGCTAGTATCATTCAGATATCCTAAAAATAACTTTAAGTAGGTGGACTTTGAAGCCAGATAGAGATGTTTTGCTTCCAGGAAGGTCTTCCACTGTAAAGGATGCCACCATAAATTGTAGAGCTGTACTTTCTTTATTTATGTTTTCACAGAAATGTACAATTTTGGTTTGGGATATGTTTACAGGCGGAGGATTGATGTACATGGTAGATTTACATGATTTTACTTATCTATATAAATAGAACATTCCTAAATAAATATTTTATTGAATGCAAGTCTGCTGCTCCTTTTGGATTTTGGTTCATTATTTCTCAATAGATGTTCCACTATGCTTAATATTAAAGCATGTAGTATTGTTTTATTCAGTGAAAAGTGAGAGGAGAAACATGATTTTTTTCATTCTCATAAAGGATTTATTCTCAGATGATACTCATTTGGATTTACTTATCATAAAGTTTGTACTGTAAGTTTAGTTCTGGGGAAAGATCTCTGGAAATTGTAAACTTCAGCAATGATTCCCGTGTAAACCCAGTTCTTCATTAGCAACATGGTGGATGATCAGAAGGCTGGAGCACCTTTTCCATGAAGACAGGCTGAGGGAGCTGGGCTTGTTCAGTCTGGAGAAGAGAAGGCTCCAGGGAGACCTCACTGCGCCATCCAGTATTTAAAGGGAAATTATAAACAGAAGGGAAATCAACTTTTTGCAGGGGTAGGTAGTGATAGGACAAGGGAGGGTGGCTTAAAATTAAAGGAAGAGAGATTTAGATTAGATGTTGGGGAAAGTTTTTCACAGCGAGAGTAGTGAGGTGCTGGAACAGACTGCCCAGGGAGGTTGTTGATGTCCTGTTCCTAGAGATGTTCAAGGCCAGGCTGGATGGGGTCCTTGGCAACCTGATCTGGTGCTTGATCTAGCAGTTGGCAACCCTGCCCACAGCGGGAGGGTTGAAACTATACAATCTTTGAGGTCCCTTCCAACCCAAGACATTCTATAATTCTAACATAAGCAAGGGTCTTTCTCTGCTGGGAACTTTTTTGGGCCTGATAGATCTCTGTGATGCTTATTAACAGCTGTTGAGAATGGAGAATGTGATTGTGCCAGTAGGCATCCAGCAGGGGCTGGGGTTTTTCATCTTTTAAAATCATAACTTGTAGGAGAGGTAATGATTTTCACTTCTTTAAACTAGTTGCTTTGAATATGTGCCCCCAGCTGGTGTCATTTCATACACTGTCCTACCAGGGAGTATGTAGAAAGCAGCTAGACCTTCTGATGCAGTTGAATTTCAGTTCAGGACTGGACCAAAGATGGCTTGAAGACAGTTCTGTACTTCCCCAGTCCTGGATTCTTAGTCACTAGGGACCCCCTTGAGTGACTGTACCTCATTCTACCATCAGATCGGTTTTTTTTTACTTACAGTGATTTTATTTTTTATTTTATATTAACACCTCTGCCTATTTAAACTGTAATTCCCTAATTATTTCAGCAAGGTGAAGCAAAATGACTGGGATTGACTTTATAGTATTACACTTGATTTTCTACAAGTTAACTTTAAGAAGATAAATGAACTAATAAAGTGTCATCTTCAAGTAAGCTTAAAACACAGGATTTAGGTCTGAGCAGGGAAATGCTGCCAGCATCCTAACGAGGATGTCCTTTGTGGATAATGCATGTGTCATTTGTAGTTATTTCTCACTCTTTTCTCAATTCTGAAAATATGTTTGTTTTCCATATTCACTTGGTTTTTTTTTTTGAGTTCAGTTCCCCAGAAACTAAAGAGAGATCCCCTTTTCTCTCCTCTTCTCCTCTGATTCAGTGCACAGTGTTTTAGCACCCTATTTGTTATGTCACCAATTACAATTGTACAGGCGATATTAAGGTCTCAAACCATTCCAGTTATAAAGCATATATTGATAAATTGCCCGATTATATAAAAAGACGGACAAAAAATGTACATTATGTGCAATGCATAATGCAGTTTGTCTTTCACAACTCACACGGGCAGTATTCTGTCTGAGGAAAGCAGAATTGCTGTAACTTGCAAGATGAGCCTTAGGTCTTCAGTTTCCAACTTCCTAACCTGTTCCTAAGGTTTTAGTTCAATGATCCAACTGTGTCCAACTGACTGAATGTCACTGTCACAAACAAATTCTGGTTACATGGGTTTCTGTTTATTGGTTGACTACTGTCTGGAGAAATGAATGTACCACTCTTTGTCTCTTGTCTATCACAGCATTATTCATGTCAGTTTTTCCTGTCATATTTCATCTACTACTAGTTTATAAACATATAAAAGTCATATAGTTATGGGAGGATTAAGAAAGGATGTCAACAAAGGACATGACCAATTGCTTAAGAAGTATGGATACTGCATACACAAAGCCAGTATTTTTCCAATTGTGAACTCCAAAAATTTGCTATGTGCTATAAATGAAAACTGTCATACTTCTGATCATAGAAGGAAAGGTGGTAATGCCTGTGTGTCATCTTGCTGTGGTAGCGTTAGCAGCACTAACTGTATTATCATGATGCCTTCAGCTGTGGACTGCTTAAGGGAGCAGGCAGTGTTTTCTCTCCTTCGATATGGAAGTTGAGAGTCTCCGTGGAGATAGTTTGGGAATGGTCTGAGTCCAAGAGTAATCTTTTGTGCAGTGCTAGTAGACTGAGCTCTCTTGGCTCTAGTAAAATTGTATTTAATGTTTCCCTGCCAGTTCTATATTTTCTCTCTCTGTTGATAAGAATGGGAGTGCAGGCAGGAAACAATTGCAGACTGTAGGTGGAGAGCCTCTCCTTTGCTATTATGTAGTGTTTTAGTGGCCTGAAATATTGAGAAGTGTGTGAAAAGGACAGTGCTAAATTGAGTGAACCTACCAGAAGCAGCATGTTGAATGCGTGCCTTGTGTGGTGGGGCTGGCTTATTTCTAATTTTTACTAGAAGAAAGTTCAGACAGGGAAAGTTCCTAGGAAAATCTTCATAGCAACAGAAGTTATCATTATTTAAGTTTTACAAAAAGCAGCATTTAACAGTGCTGAGCCCTCACTTTTCATGCAGTTAGGCTTTTTTTCTTCTTTTTTTAAATGAATTTGGCTGTGTTTGAAAGGTGCAGTTTCAAAGCAATGTGGAGGAGAAACAGTTGGGATACAAATAAATTAGTCTCTCATTATGAGGTCAGATAAGGTAAGACATTTTCTAAACTCAAGTTGCTATGGCTGCATATTATTTGAGTAGAAGTGAGAGGGCTGAGTCTTTATCCAGTTATCATCAAAGCAAGTCAGGAAGAAATGCACAAAAATCAATGAGGAGCATTAGCTTAAATATGCAATTAATTTAACTCAGAAGCAGTGTTGATAATTCATTATAAAAAGTATTCTAACAGCCCTAAAAAATACATATATATCTTTAAAATATGTTCCTTTGAAAAACCTGCATTATTAATCAAATCAAAGTTTGAATACACTATTAAGGGTCATTGAGTGTTACTTAAGTAGGATGTTGCTGTTGTAATTGATACTTAAAGACCCTTAAGATTAGGAGTGTGCTCATGAAGAGTTATGCTACATCGACAAAGGTTTAATGTGGTGAATTCTCCACCATGTACGTATATAAGTGGCATTCTTACATGTAATACCCAATAGGCCATTTTCAAAGCATATAAATAAAGAATCAGTAGACTCCTACGTACAATCCCTCTACATCAAGGAAACAGAATTCTTCAAATCGGTAATTATTACTGACAAAATAAATGAACTTTCATATACTGTGGCAGTATTGTAGACAATGAGGTTTATCCAAGGTGCAATTATTGCTACTTGAAAAGTAAGATTAACAGTGGGAATTTGTACACTGTCTCACATGATTCCCATTTTACTATTTTCAGATCCATTTAGTATGGCCAAGCCCATATCTCAGTGCGAAACACCAAGATACAGATAAACTATAAATTCTGAACTTGCTTTAACTCTTGTAATAGACATTAAGGCACTTTCTAATTGAAGACTAGTTTGACATAATGTTTGTATGCTGGCATAATGTTAATAGCATTTCATATGTAATACTTCTTGCTCTTTTAAATGTTTTCACTATTGTCTTTCTGTATTTAGTGTTGTTCCTGCTATGCACTTATATGAGGGCAGTAATAAAAGACAACAATATATTCCCGTGTGGGGTGGTGAGCCCAGAGACTGACTTTTTAAAATACTTCACTGCTGAAAAATATGGAAAAGCTTTAAGTGGGTGACAGTTTTAGTTTACACAGTAGAAAATAAGAATTAAAAAATAGTGTGACTCTGAAATAAAAATTAGAGAGCATTTTTTGAAGTACATTGTCCCACAGAATCCCTTTATGATTCAATGGTCGAGTTATTATTAACTATTTATTTAAATGATTTTTAAATGATGTTGTAATAAAAACAACAGTGTTGTTAAGAAAGTTTTAAATTAACAAGTACTGCTTAAAGAGATGTTCCATTCATAGAATAAATGGTTTGTAATCAGTCATTTTGCTTTTAATTATTCCCAGGGAGTTGCGTAGCTTGGTCATTGAGATGGTCTTGTCAACAGATATGTCGGGTCATTTCCAACAAATTAAAACGATGCGACATACTCTACAGCAGGCAGAGGGGTAGGTTATTTTCCATTCTGTTCATTATCTCTAGTCTTTAAATGAGCTCATGTACAAGAAAAGACTTCAAATAGTTGTTTTTGTTCTGAGATAATTGGAGCATGTCCTTGAATTGACAGGGTAGACAAAGCCAAAGCCATGTCTTTGATTCTACATGCAGCAGACATAAGCCATCCAGCAAAATCCTGGGAACTGCACTACCGGTGGACCATGGCCCTGATGGAAGAATTTTTTCGACAGGTGCCATTTAAAAAATCTTTTAATATAATAGTTCAAGAAGCAAATGTTACACAGTTACGTATTTTCCTAAGTCTATCAGCAAGGATATTGTTGGCTGTGATTGACGAGCATAGTCAGCAGTATATATTTCTTACTCTTAATACATACCACTGACATTAACTCAACTTTTATGAGAGTGAATAAGATGAAATTGTTATAGCTTCGTATCTATTTCAGCTGATACCAGGATTCTAAGCCTTGTAGCACTTTTTTCTTTTGGTAATAATATAACTTGTCAAGCTGTTTTCATTCTGTAGACAGAGAATTATATATGCTTTGAGTTAAAATGAAGCACTGATAGGGTAGAAAGAGGGACTTGAAATTAGGAAGAATTCGTGTTCAGTGAAGAATGCTAAATGCCATCTCCATTTCATATTTCAGAAAATCCTCCTATTTCTTTTCCTTGCCAATGCTTGCCACGCATATACCACATCATTATGAAGGCTTTGCTTTTATAACAACCTAATACAAAAACAGAGAGGATCATCCTGTAAACCCCATGGCTGTATATCCTAAACAAAAATGAAGATACAGTCTTGTGGAGGTTTTTTTCATTTCTGTGAGGTACCAAATTCAAAGAGAAAGCCCAAAAGGTGTTGATGTCAATGCTGACATTTTTCTGACTTAGCTCAGCAAGTGAAAAAAGCTTTCCTTCAGAGGGGAAATATTATCTCTGTAAGGAGCATTTGTGATCATGCACATTTCCAAAGTAACAGTTGCTAAAATACAATTGAGAACCAAAATGCAATTTAGATATTACATATTCTTACAGTTATGCACGATTTTGAAAAATGGTTGAGATAATGAAACGGTGTAATTCTCATTCATTTGGCCTGTCATTATTTTGCTATATATCAACATTTTCAAATCAGTTAGGTCACACTGGAAAAAGAGACCAGAGAATAAACAAGTCAGTAAGTTAAGCTATGAGGTTATTTAGCTGCTCTGCCCTAGTAGGTTCTTGCTGAGTTCAGTGTTCCTTTATACAAATTCTCACCAGGGAGCATCAGGGCATCCTTGACTCTGGGGTTTGCCCTGGGGAGACAAAGTGGAGAGTTTATTCATTAATCCACATAACGAGTGGACTACATTTTATGGAAACACTGAGTAGTGTAATGAGTTTGTGTCCATTTCTGTAAATGAAAATAATGAGGATTTTGAAGTTGAGAGGAAAAAGTAGGAGCAGACTACCACAGATCTATATTATAGGAAAAGGTCAGAAATGACAAACTGTAAAAACAGTTTAGATGCAGAGATGGACTAGACAGAGCCCATGGGACATTGAGGCAATGTGTCCAGTCAAGTGGATGTAGCATTAGCAATAAAGAGTATTTCACTGGTCTTTGAGCGCTGCGTATCAGCTCATGTTTTAGATGTCCCCCAATTCTTTCATTAGAAGAAGTAACGGGATCAAAAAACAAAACAAAACAAAACAAAAAAACGAACTGCCCAAAGATACAAGTAGGCTTCTAGCAATAGAATCAAGTCACCATGTGTGTATTTTTGCAGCTGCACAGTATAAAATGCGAAAGGCTGTGCAGCATTTAGGCTGTTGAGGAATAGGAAGGAATCGACTCCTCCTTTATAGATATGACTAAGAACAGCATGCATGGAGTAGTTCCAACACATATGAAGTGTGATGAAGTAACTAGATACAGAACTGCAGTGCAGACAGAGGAGGCCTCCTGCTTCCTAGATGCTCTGGCTTGGTTGTGCCTCCTCTGCACTGCTGATCTGAGTACATGCACTGGAAATTTCTGGGATTTCCAGATCTGTGTCAGCCAAGATGACACATACAGTCCTCCCTTTCTTTTCTTTAAAAATAATAATTCAACTACTTCTAGTGCTTTGCAGGAAAATGCAGCAGAGCTTGAAACTACCACCAAGAAAACAATGTTTTAATAGGCAGCTTTCAAAGTAGCGAGCACTAGCAAAAAGCAAACATTCACCTAGACAAAAAACTTTGTTAACTGCAGCTAATAATTAAAATGTTCCAGTGTCAACTTCAGGGAAAAACCAAACTTTTTCATTTTAAAAACAACTACAGCAAGTGTATTATAATGCCAAGGATAATCTGTGTTAGTTGTTTAAAAAAATAAATACACCCACCCATCCCAAAAACTTAAAAATTAAGGAATATGTAGATCAAGTCACTCAAGGAAGCATTACAGCTCTGATAGCATTATGCCCTCAGCCTGCATAAATACAAAAGCGTGAAAGTTCATCTGAGAAAAGATTTTATTTCCCTCTGTATCTTGATTTTAAATCTTGTGAGATTCTAGTCATCAATTTTAGGTATCAGTGCTGTGTCCATTATTACAATTTATACTAGACTTAGTATTTATTATATCATATTTAAGTATTAATTATGTATTACTTTAATTTTGAAGCAGTTCATAATTTGGATAAAGAACAACTTGAAAACCTGAAAAAAAAATCAAATGTATTCCTCACAAGTGTAGAATTTTTTCTTTTTCAATACCTAGTTAAGAGAAGATTGCAAAATCAGTATTGCTTTAGAAATTCTATATTCAGTGATGACTGAAATTGTTAGAACTACTCTGTTTGTGTTGAAACACGATCTGGCTCCTGCCTTTACATGGTGATACCACTGGCCTTGCTCATGTGAACCTGCGTTCTTCTGTGTTCTGAAGTCAAATTAACATGGACAGTTGGTTGTAAAATTTAAAGGCTATAGAGATAAAAACCTCACATGAAACACAATCTGTTTTTGTGCCTGAAATGGTTTCATAGCTCTCAACTTTTCCCATTGGATGATCATGAAACAGCAGTCTGCATGACTAATGTAATGTGTAGAACCATTTTACCTGAAAGACCAACTTTTTCTCAGCCAGGTTTATCCAGCAACACAAATTATATCCTCCTTTGGGAGATCCCTCTCTTCGTTTTTTTGCATCACTAGATTGCCTTTCTGAGCTTGGCAAATTGGTTGGCCTACCATGCTGTAAAATGGAGATAGTACTACCCTGTCTGTCAAGTCTGTTATGACAAAAGAAGCCTTTTTAGGTGTTAGATGTTCAATACTTTCAGAACTAGGTTTCTACAAGTGATACTGCTAATGAAATTGAACCTGTGCTTCTTTTTTCTGTCTTCAGCAGCACAGCAATGCCTGCTAGTGAGAATAAGTTGAAGTCAGATCATACCCCTTACCTTTACAAATACATTAACAAAAATTTTGCATGTTGGATAAACCACTGTAATAGAAGAAAACACTTGGTGTTTTCAATACTATCACACGCATGTCTAAATGTCTTCAATCCCATCACACCTGGGATCAGCAGAACTAAATGGTGAATGTTGACGTACTTTGTATAAAGTATATATTTTTTCTTCTTTACAAATGTTAAATCTCATTGGCAGATGTAGTAAGTTTCTTTATATAAAAACAGTCAAATGTAAGCTATAATTTTGACTTTTACTTTTCCTGAAATTCTAAAAGTAAATGACTTTTTTTTTGTTTTGTTTTGTTTTGCCCATGGCTTAATTTTGTTTAAGAATATAAGTGAAGAAAATAATCTGTTGAATAAACGCTAATAGTATTAGTATTGGTATAGTAGTTAGTACTAGTATTAGTATGGTAATAGTATTAGTATTAGTAATAGTAGATTTGTTTGTTTCTCTTTCCATCCATTAAGTATGTGCTTATAATATTAAACGTTGTTGTTTGCAGGGAGACAAGGAGGCTGCTTTAGGTCTTCAGTTTTCCCCACTCTGTGACCGCAAGTCTACTTTGGTAGCTCAGTCCCAAATAGGTAATGGCAAGTTGTGTTTTCCTTTTAATTCCCTGTGTACAAGCTTGCAGTATCACGCAGACCTTTCCTACACCCATTATGAATTTTAAATGTCAAAAATCCCATCATATAACAAGTATTTCTTTGTACCTCTTTGTTCACCAAACTGCCCTTAAAGCAGCAATGCACCTATCTCAAAAGAATATGAAGTTATTGAGCATGTGTGATGCCAGGGAGGTTTTAGGTAGCAGAGGATTTTACCAAAGTACCAGAAATGAGTCTATCTTATACTGCACACATTTTACAGTTTAGTAGACCTTGCCCTCAAACAGGTTGACTCTTGTTCAGGAACTTGAAAGTCTGTCTGTGCTACAATCTAAAAGCCTGGTACTGTTTTGTAGATGCATCTCAACTAAGGCTAATTTTTACCTCAGATGCCTGGACTGCAGAGATCTGGCATAGCACAGCCAAGCCTCCCTGCGCTGGCAAGGACCACTGCATTCTATTTTCATCAATTCTAATTGCATTTTGGTCAGCAATAGCCAAACTTCTTTCCCATTTTCAAAAATACATGTCTTAGCTATCTCTACTCCCATTTACTTCAGCAACAATAATGGAATAAAAATTGGTAAAAATCACTGGGGCTAGTTAGAAGGGCATATCCTAGATGTATACTATATGAAGCCACATGTATTAACAGCTGTACATGTTGTGTGAGTGAGTGCAGAACTCCTGCAGAGATTCTACAGGTGAAGGTGTCTTATCCTTGAATTGAAGCATTTCATCCTGTCTGATCTTGTCACTCAGAGCATCCTTTATTCCGTTTGAGCGGGATTTGAAGCATCATACCTACTGCAGAAAGGAAGCTGGATCCTAGGCTGAAACACCACTGCTCACCTTTGTACTGTATGAAGACTCCTGGAAATCCATTGCTAGTTCACATTTTAGCTTTTTTTTTTTTTTTTTTCCACTTTTTTTTTTTCTCTTAAGTGCTCAGCAGAGAATAATGCTTCATTCTCTTACTATGTCATTCCATACCTTGACAAGCACTTTAAAATGTAAAAGACATTGTTCAGAGCTGACATCTCAGAACTGTGGGATGAATGCTGTCTCCTAGGGATATTACTTGTTCTCTTCACTGATTTGACAGAACACTCCTACATACTGTGAAATAACACTTTACCTCCACAGAATAATAAACAGCATTTTGAAGTATTAACTCCTTGGCAAGAAGCTCTGTATGGTAAAGGAGGTAGTATGACTTCTAGCCTCTCGGCTCAGCTTTACTGTCCTTCTATTCAATAATTAATATCCGTTTCAAAATGGTATGTGTGTTCTGCAGTTCATAAAATTTACAAGAAAAAGAAATGAGAAGCTATAATTATTGTCTAGTTATATCTACACAGATTCAGTAGTTGTTGTTTTTTGTTGTTGGTTTTATTCTGTTTAGTTTTACATTTTTTCCTTGATTAAATGAATGATATATAATATCATTCAATAATATGTTGAATCAGTACTACAGTAATAAAATCAGCTTGATATCAAGTATTTATTTTTAGTAGTGAGAGTTGTGAAAATGTAAAATCTGACTTTTTCTCTTTTTTATTCCCCTTCAGGTTTCATTGATTTCATAGTAGAACCAACATTTTCTCTTCTTACGGACTCGATGGAGAAAATTGTTATGCCTCTTATAGAGGAAGCATCAAAATCTGAAAGTCCTGCATTCGGGACACCTGGGTATGAATACACTGCTTCTTTTTCAACTGACAAAATTAACATAATATCCTTCTCAGAATTAGTACTTTCAACAGTCGGACAAGTAATATGAACAGCTATACAGTGTTGCCATCATGTGGTGCTATCTTGTATTTGCAGTATGTTATTCCTCCATTGATTGTGGATGAACTTGCGTGTAAAAAGGCAAAACCACAAGGAACAAAATGCACACATAAAATATAAGTTCCTTTTCTACCACATACCTAATAACAGCATTTTTTTTCCTATATTATCTTTGTTATCTTTGTTCTCTTATCCTCAAGCCTTTTTCAGTAAAATTTTGACAGTTCTTTGATTTCTGACCGACAGTTGGAAGTGGAGGTGGTAAAAACAGCTTCAGTTCTTTTCTGAGGTTTTTTTTTTTTTTTTTTTTTTTTGTTATATATTCATTGAATCATAGAATGGTTTGACTTGGAAGGGACCTTAAGGACCATCCAGCTCCAACCTTCATGCCATGGGCAGAAACATTTTGCAGGTGACCAGGTTGCTCAAAGCTCCATCTAACCTGACCTTGAATGCCTTCAAGGATGGAGGCTTCCTTGGACAACTTGTAAAGAATTTCTTCCTCATATCTAACTTAAACTCTTTCTTTTAGTTTAAAGACAATACCACTTTTCCTACCACTACACTGCCTGATAAAGATGCTGTAGGTCACTTTCCTTCTCCACTTTCCCATTTTATTATTATTTTATATATACACTTGAACCAGAATTGATTCTTATATGCTTATATTCCATTTGTGAAATTTAAATACACTATAAATGAGATGTTTGTTGGCTTTTTTGGTTTGTTTGTTTGATTTTAGTCTATCGGGATTTTCAATTTTGCATGATGATGAAAGGTGTCTACAAAACAGTCATGGGTCAATGTGATTACCCGTGAAAAGCCATTTTATCATTAAAAAAAAAAAAAAAGAAAAGAAAAGGAGGAAAGAAATGAAAAAAGAAAAAAGAGTTATTACAATGGGACATGTAGCTGCATATTCATACTTAAATGATCAATTTGGCCTGTACCTTGTCTTATTTGTAGAATAGCTGCAGTAGCATTTAAGTAGTGACTAAAGCCATTTTTTTCTTATTATTGTTAATGTAGTAATGGTTCTTAGTATTTCACTTCTTCACATTGTTTAGAAGGGTTGCATTTTATTGCCACTCCATCCTGCTTTGACTACAGAGTTATGTAACATGAAGAGAATTTTCAGCTGGAACTAAATGCATTCATGTGCCATATCCTGTCATGTCTTGCTTTTTTAAAATGGCACAACAATTAACAATCATATATCTTTCCTGTGAGTTCCCAGATACCATTCGCTGTTTAAAAACATAGCTAAGAAGCTGCTCCAACATAACTCCATAAACATTTGTTCAAGATCCAACCTTCAAGTAGTGTATTTTCAGCTGTCACTTTGATTCTTTTTTTCCTCAAAATTTTCTTGGAAAAAGGTTGGCAAGAATAATTCTCAGGTTACAGCTTCATGAGTTGTGAAAATATCTCGTATCTTAGGCATTCTTTGGTGAAGACATTCGTCTCTCCATAGTGATTATGTGCAGGTCCTAAATAATTTGATTTAAATTAACTGTTTATGTTTTTTTAAATATGCTCTACTGTGTATATAATTTAGGATTTTTTTTCTTTCTGCAGCCAGAATAATTTGGGAGCAGTAACCAATGTTGATGCGCAAAGACGACACAATTTTAGAAGTACAGCAAGCGATGGAGCGGCTCACACAGAAAATTCCCTAGCAACTGTAGATCTAAGAAGCTTTAGGGACAACTTGATGCAGATAATTCAAGCAAACAAAGAAAGATGGAAGGAATTAGCAGTAGAAGGTATGATATACCAAGAAGAAATTTTCATGGATTACTTTCTAAGACCTCCCCTAATTTTGTTTTTGAATTTCCCTCAACCTGTAAAAATAATTGTGTTCATGTATTTTATTTCATGTCTGTTTGGATGACCCTGTATATAAGGTGTAAGGAGGTATAAGGAGATGTAAGTAGTCAGGGTATGAGAGGAAATCATACAGCCTGTACAATAAGGCCCTGTGTTGCCAGCTAATCTTTAGAAGGCTGTTTTAGAAATGTGCATTTTTGCACATTTAATTATAACTGATAATGACAGCCACCTTAAATGCCAAAATCAGTAGTTCAAAGTATTACATACCACCATATTTCTTAAAAAACATGGAAGATATATTTTCTATTAGAAATGCTATTTGTTCCACACTGTATGGAACAAAATTCAGTATTGCAGGCTTCTTGGGATTATGATGTAGGCAATTATTTAAATGACCCAGTGAATGGAAAGATTTGGTCAATCACAGAGTGTATTAGACCCAAACAAGGCTGAAAATGACTCTTGATTTGCCAGCTGATAGTTAATATATCCAAACCTACATCATGGATCTTAATTTGTGAGCCATATCTGAAAATTTTCTGGGGTTGCAGTCATCTCAGTAAAATGATTTGTGATAATTATTGGGTGAACACAATTTATAACAATTTATAACCTTGATCCATGTTAACTGAATTCAATTTAGGAACATATTATCTATACAGTCTGTGCTGTTTCCAAGTAAGCACCTGGAACATTTAAATACAGTATTTCACTGCTGGGACTTGTCTCACTATACATGATCTCACACTGACTGCAGGGAATGGTATACTGGTACTCAGTGCCAACCTTGTCTTTCATATCATCTTCCTCAGCAGCTTCTTTTTCTCTTGAAGGCAGTGCTAAAATCTCCTGTAGTACTAGATTGAAAATGAATATTCTTGTTAAGAGAAAACTAAGAACAAGCTTCGTTCTATCTACTACTAACAAACCATTTTCATTTTGGTACATCAGAATTCTGGTGCATTGTCATGGAGGTGTACAGTGCTATTAAAAAGATAATTGCTCCTTCATTTCTGTAACTTTGTAGTGCGCTATAAATTACTGATAGTTTCAGTCACGTATGCCTGGACCGTTGACAGCCATTGAAAAGACAGAGTTTCTCATAGCAGTTTTTACTCTGGAGTAAGCGATTGTATCTTCATACAGTCAATATCGTTATAAGGCCCAGCAAGATCCAAATCCAAGAAGTCAGGCATGTTTTCGACTGTGAGAAACAGAGCTGTTAACATTCAAGATTCTCTTCTTTTCTTCCATTAACCAAGGAAGTATGTTTAGGTATTTCCCGAACAGACTTACAGTAGAATGTTCATTAGGAAAACAGATGATTAAGTGAAATAACTTGTAGAGGCTAGAATAGCACGAAGATCTTCAGGGTTCTTGGTTAGATACTAGGGAACTTTGTCAATAGTGAATATACTTTTGAGTACAGACTTCTATTTTGTTAGTACTGTAGCAGAAATGCTAAGTCAAGGCCTGAACCAGTGATTGAGCACCTGGTGGGAAGGCAGGGCCAACCCAAGGGAGCTCAGGTGCATGCAATGCCCCTGAGTGACTGGAAGGGGTGGATCCTGGCTCCACCCCTTCCCAAACCTCATTTAAGGGTTGGCAGTGGAGACAAAGGTATCTCGTTGGAGATCCCTGTGTACCTGATGCCTTCTGAAGGTAAGCAACTTATTTCCTTTATTTCTGTGCCCACAGCTGTTGCATTTGAGCAAATCTTTACTAGCTGCATTATAGGACCTTGTTGCTCTGCTGTCATTGCTGCACTTTTCATCATGTTATAGTACACAGTTGCTAAGTTTTTTGTTTTTTTTTTTTTTTTAATAAAAGGTATGGGAGGATTTTGGAGGTTTGTGGAGGTTACTTTCCATTTGTGTTTTTGTGAATGAATATGACTTTTACTCCGTGTATGGGCACAAAGTGTTGCTGGAAAAGAATAAAAAGAATTTTTCACTAAGAGAATGTAACCCTCTATGGAGCAGTACCTGAGGTAGCACATATGTTCCTTGTCACATAATTGGCAAAGACTTCCCCAATTGGTTGGAATTAACAGTATACCTGCTCTGAAGATGTACTCTGTTAAGGCTGAAAATTCTTAATCTGAGTGTGCAGAACTAACATGTTGTAATCAATGAAATAATCTTTAACTCTTCCTGCTTGAAACTTCTTTCAGATTGCACTTATGTTTAACTAAGTTTCTAAGTCAATTATGAGATCTTGAACTGGGGCTACTTCTCTTATTTTGCCTGGATCTTATGCCGGTTTTTCTGACTTTGTTGCTTGCTGAGAAGTTAGTAGGTTGCTCTGGGCATATGTATGAATCTGTATTTTACTCTTACGTTAGTAGGAGCACCTACTGTAGGAAGGAACGCCAGTACATCACTGCCAGGTGAAAGGAATGTTATTGCTACAGTTATTCCTAGATAGGTAATTTATTACAAATCACAATGAGCTGAGGTTGCTGAGAGGGTGACATGCCTGAGGACAGCATGCCTGGTGGTAGGCTGGCTGGCTGTTGACATAAACCCTCAAACACTTTGAGTGGCCTGTGACTAACAGTACTCTTTCTTTTACAAGAATCATCTGCATTGTTGTCTGTAGGCTTGCAGTCGCTAGGTGCTGTTACCAGACTGCTAGATTAGCTCGCAGCTCAGGAGAAGAGTTGTCTCTACAATGTATGTTGGTATGGATGCACGAAAACAAACAATTGAAAACTAGCAAGATTTCCTGAGCAGGAATTGCATTTGTTCCAGTTTTTTACCTTAGCAGGATAAGGCTGTAGGTGCAGCTCTGGCTGGGAGGCAGTACTGTGGAGGCTGCAGGCCTGAGGTAAATGATCTGACTCTTATGCCCAGAGTAGGAGACTAGGACACACTGACATGGTGTTTAATGGGAGACCCAGCAGGTTCTGCTGCTGCTGCCCTTCCCTGAAAAGATCCTGTTGAGACTGACTCAGAGCAAGCAGCTTAGAGCAAGGAGCAAAGTGCTTTATTTTGAGAGGGCCTGTGTTAGCAAGGAAATCATTTATCTATCTAGGCAGCTGTTTGTGAGCTTCCTTAACAGAAGGCTCTCAAAATGAGATGGCTCCATTTTGCTTTAAAAAACAAACAAACAAACACCTTGTCTTGTATAATTGATGCAGAGGAGCTCAGTGCTTCATAGCCTAAGGGTCCTCAACCTTCCTCCACTGGAGAATTAGAGGAATGTGTCTCAGGCCTTTCAGGGAATTTTGTTAACAGGGAATTACCATAATGATCAAACATCTGGGACTCTAATTTGAAAGCCTTGATGTTTAATTAATATTCCAAACCCCTAATCACCAGATAATCTGTCTTTGTTCAACACAACACAATGATAAAGAGACCATTCCATCCCCTGATTTTTTTTTTTTTCAACACATAATGGTGTTAACTGCTGCTATTTGAAAGTGTGATAGTTACAGCAAGTTAACAGTAAAGATGAGTCTGAGAGAATATAGTACACAGACCAAGGGTCCAGATGCCAGCTGGATGGGCACATCACTAAAGCATGCAGATGTTGCACTGCAGAATAATACAACCAGCACTATTATTCATTGTTCCCAGTGATTCATTTTTGAAGAAAAAAGAAAGCAGCTTGCATCTTTGCAGTGTGGGTCAGTTTATTAGCTTTTATTATTATTATTATTTTGCATTTTTTCCATGGGCTGCAACTTTGAATAACAAATGCCTCTTCTGAAAGACCTCTGGATCATACCTGCAGGCCTCCCTCAGGCACTCTCAATCCTGCATCCTTCTAGCCACAATAACCACAAGGTTTAGATCCATTTTGTCTGAAAGATCGTCTCTGCAGACTCCCTAATAAGAAGAGAGTAACAGCTGCTGAAATGCAAAAATCTGATAGCATGTTAATGTGATTTAGCAGCCACTAGGGTGGTGGGAGGATGTGTGTGACAGTCGTGGAAATCGGCTGACAGTTTGGCGCATGAAATCTATTCTAATAGACTGTTTTAATCTGTTGAACGAAATAAATTCAGAGGTCTAATGGAGTCCCAGCTAAGACCAGAGACAGTGATTTTAATTGCAGTACTAAAATGCTTCAGTCACAAGCAGTCTTTGAGCTAACTTAGAGTTAAGAATACTGGGACAAGAGTTTTTTCTGAGATCTGAGTAAGTGCAGTGAATGTGCTGAGCCAGGACGGTCAGGAAGTGCTTTGTGTTGATGTTGCCTCATAAATCAGACTTGAGGAGTGGTAACTGAACCCCAAAGCAGAACCTGCTGCACATCCCCAGCATCATGTACCAGAGCCATCCTGCCTCTGCACGGGGCTCGAGGAACTTTCCCCTCTAACAGGTTCAGGATAGAGTGTCCCTCTTGTCCCCTAAGCTGCAGAGTTCTGGCATTAAAATCCCTATGCTTACAGCTAAACAGCAAAAGGGAAGTTAAAAGGTGGAGGCTTATTTTTAACTAAGTCCTTATGTAAAAAGTTTTGATGGCCAATAAATCCTTTTGTTATGTTCTCTGCACGACACAATGCTGTGATATCCATCACCTCCAGGTTACATGGTTTGCAGTAGTTTTTCATACTCCTATGGCTGTGATGAAATCTGCGTATTAGAAGGTGAATGTTGAAGGAGTTGATGTCTAAATAAGTCTGTGGGTTGCTGCAGTCTATTCTTGGATTTCAAATGGACAGGAAATCAGTCACAGTTGTTTGGGAACTCCTGGAAATTTCTTTGAAGAGCACCCCAGACGCCAGGATCAATCTTGTTTTCTGCATGGTTTTGGTGTTTACTACTGCTCTCCTCCTCCTCTCTGTAAAATGGCAGAGGTGAGAGTGCATCATTTGGAAAGATGGCATTCCTTCCCATGTTACCCTGGGTCCAGTCCTTCGTTTCTGCTTTGTGGAATTTGATTTTCTTTTTTTTTTTTTAAAAAGCAGACAATCCATAAGATCAAACAGTTTGTGGTAATCTACAGAGAGAGTTGATAACACCAAGTGACGTTGTTGTGGTTTAACCTGGCAGGTGGCTCAGCACAACACAGTTATTCATTTACTCCCCTGCTTCCCAGTGGGATGGAGGAGAGAACTGGGAAAAAAGAAGTAGAAGTCATGGGTTGAGGAAAAAACTATTTACTAAGGTGGAGAAAAGGAAAATAGTTATGAATATATATGTGTATGTAAAAAGTGATGCACAAAGAATTGCTTGCTGCTCCTTGACCAGTGCCCAGCTAGCCCCCTGAGCAGTGGAAGAGAGTGAGATGAACTCCCATCTCCTTCAGAACTCCTTCCACACAGTGTTATATGGTATGGAATATCCCTTTGGACAGTTTGAATCAACCATCCTAATTCTGTTCCCTCCCAGCTTCTTGGGCCCTTCTTTGAGAACTGGTTCTGTATAGCAGCGCTTAGCAGCAACTATAAGCATTGGTGTGTTATCAACATTGCTTTTCCCCTAGAACTGTGAAACAATCCAAGGTAGGCCTGTGATCAGCAAGTGCAGTTGTTATTTAAAGAACCTACTTTTACAGATGTTTATTAAGCCAAAAATGGAAAATGACTTAATGAAAGACGAGTAATATTTGGTGAAAAGGGTAGAGAAAAGAAGCAGTTAACACAACAAGCAACAAAAGCAACTACAAAACCCTCAAAATCTAGAACTACTGAGTACCAGGATGCTTCAGCTATTCTGGAGGCTGGCTGTTACATCACAGCTCCTGACAAATTTTCAAACAAAGCATGGCGATTACTTTGCCAGCATCCTAACCTAAACACATGAAGTGAAACTCACCACTTGTGTGGTGCTTACTTATCAAATGACATGTTTCTTCTCATGGAGGACAGTGGTTTATGGCAGGAGTTGGAGCTGAAGTACCAATGAGAAGGACACAACTGACTGCTAACAGAGCTTTTAGGAGAGGCAATGTTAAGAAATTTTGATGATTGCACTTGTAAAGAAAACAAACCATTGAGAATGTGTAAATAAGGCTGGCTCCAGGCACTTTTCCAGAATTGGAACAGAGAGCAAGAAGAGTAACAACAGTAATGCCTGCTCTGAGTTCACTGCCTGCCTTTATCTGAATGAGACCAAATAAATCAAGACTGTGATGAGCAAGTTTTAAATGAATATTACGCTTATAACAAATTATAAGCAGATATGTTGTAAACTGCTTTGGACAGGTTACAATACAGGACAGGTTATTATAACATCTGTTATTTAACTTTATTAAACTTGCAAATGCTAAGTTACCTCATTCATTTGCTGTGGCCTGTTTCCATCTCTGGTTGGCCATGGTAAGGTATGCCTACAGATGAGCAGGAAGTTGCTCTTCCTAGAATTGGCTCACAGTCCCCTGCCCAAAGTGGTCAGATGGAGCCAGAGGATCTGACCTGTGACACAGGGCTCCTGTCCTGACCTCCTGCCAATCTGCTCCTCTTACACTGGTGGCATTAACTCAGCAGTGCCTCACACGAATCTTAGTTATTCTCTCATTGTCTGAGCCTCTTCTATAATCTGCTGAATATTTCTGTTCCAACTTTTGTAGTGCAAGATAAGTTAATACTACAGTTCTAACAACAAATACCTAAATCAGTAACAGATAGAGAAATCAAACACTAGAGATAGGTCAATGTACAGTCAAAGGCACCTCAAAGAAACATTTAGGCAAACCTCACTCAAGTTTCTGCTTATGCTGAGCACAAAAAACATCTACCAGAAAGTCTAAATGAATTGACATATATAAACAATTTTAACATACTTTATGTAAGTATTATTTTAACTTACATTTTCAAACATTCCTTTTTTTATATCTATGTAACTATATTTTAGCTTTCCTTTCCTCAACTTCCTGATGCATCTGAACAGCTGAAATGATTATATCATGGAATTTCCTTGGTTTTTTTTTATAAAGTTAAGGAAAAATTCTTGTAGCTCTTCTGTATAGGGGCAAATGTAAATGTATTTACTGGGACAAAAGCCTTAGGTAGGTAGGTTTGTACCTCAAATGACAGATGCTGTAATTAACATATCTAGATTAAACATCAGATTTGCTCTAAGCTACGCATTCTTATTTCTCAATGTCTTTATCCCAAACATTTCTTTAAGCATTGTTCAGCCTGCAGTGCTTGCACATTCTTAAATTGGAGGAATTTGTACCTGTTATAGTAGTATGCAGACTCTGAAATCTGAATTTATGAAACAGATTCTAATAACAAGGGCAATGGTTTCCCTGTGAAATTCCTTGAACTTGCAATTTCTTGATTTTCTTATATTATACTTTCTGGCATATTTATAGGTTATTTTTAATCACACTTTTCACCCTGTATGACTTTTCTTCATCTTTTTTGTTTGTCTTTGTATGACATCCCTGTGCTGCTCTATTCTGTCTCCTTTCACTCTGGGCCATTTCATTTGTACTTTTCTCCAAGTCTCTGCAATGGAGCATGCAATAGAGCCTTCTGTGAGCATATTTTTGCTTCTGTTGCTGATGACCTCTGAAGCACAATTTTTTGCCATATTTCTTCTTTCCCATCTTGTATGTTATGCTAGCCATGAAGGCAGCAGAAATGGATTGCATGCATATAGACCTCTGAAATATGTTTCAGCTTAAGCTATTAGTTACCATGCTGGGCTTTTCCAGCTTGAGGGACAAACCCTCTTCAGGGCTTCCCTTCAGTGCTGATACCTCCCTGTTCCTGGAAGGGTGCTTCTCTCCATGTCCCTTCGCCATTACAGAACTGGTGAGCTCTGCTCCTCCCAGTTGTATAATAGTAAGTGCCCTGCTGGTGCTTCAGCATGAGGCTCTCCTATTCCCGCCCTTCAGCATACAGTGTATTTGCTGCTGCTGCTCATATTACCTCCAGATAAAGAGGTACAAGGTAGAGGTCAGACCAGAAAGCAGACTGCTATGGCTTAGTTGCAATAGCATAATCAGGACCAGGATCTGACCTATATTTAACTCATCAGTGCACCTGCCCTTGTGTAGAAAGTTGATGCTCACAGTGTTCCCATATGCAATTCAGTCACTACTTTGAAATCAAACAACTGTGGCATATACTTCATATCTAATTCGCATGTTTTGTTCCCTCTTTGTAGAAGAACTTGTGAAAAATGTTGATGAACAGGAAAAAGACCAGAGCAGAAATTCCACAGATGCACAGTTACAGGAAGAGACAAGAAGCAGACAAAATGAGAGTAGTCAGGGAAGCGGTGGTACAGCCTGTCCTCCCAGACCCATCGTCCTACAAGTAGTCACTTCCAACACTTCTCTGAGTGATGAATCCAACTCAGAAAAATGCACTAACTCTGATCCGAACCAGAAAGATCTCATCGATGCCCAGCAAGAAACACAGAATACAGACCCACTGAATGGTAATACTTTATGACAAAGCACCAGTCAATCTAACGAAGCTGTCCAGGGTGAAGCTGCAGCAGTGTCTGGTATCTCCCTGTCTAACTTCGACAGTGGTAAAATATTAAAACAAAGCGTTGTAAAACCTCCTGTGTAAGAGAGTTTCTTCAGGAGTGTGTAGAAGCAAAAGTATCCTAAACCTATCAAGTAAAGACATTTGATATAAGCAAACAACTAATATATGAAGATGATATTTGGTATCTAGTAGAAAGTCCTTTACATGAAATACCAAGACTTTTAGCTGAACAGAAGAATGATTTTAAAGAAATTTAAAGATGTGTATTTGTAGTTAAATAGCATTTTGTTACTGGAGAATGAGGTAAACTTCCAAAGCAGGAGTGTTTAACTTTTGCTCTTATTATAGGGAACTTCTGTTGTGCGCTTAAAATGCAAACCCTTAGCTGAGGTACTTAATATGACTGTGATGTTGTAAACCATTTCTCTTGTGCTAAATATAATGTGAACTGACTTTGATGAATTTACGTAGATGGGATTTGCTAGCAGTAGTATCAATGGGACTGGGTCATCCTCTCTAGAAAGATCAGTTTCCTGATTGTAACCTGCTGGACACGCAGAGTAACCAAAACATTCCTATAATGTCAGAATATTTTTTTTTAGAATGCATGTATTTTATCACAAGCTGAATATGATTTGGTATACATTCGTTATATGTCATTATCAGTTGAAGATGCTCAAGCAATGTGAATAGATTTTCTTCAAGTAAGAGATCTCAGCATACATTTTTATTTTACATACATTTTTATTTTATCTTCATATGATCTGAATAGTTTATCGTTAGAAAATTTTTGAGATATTAGGATAATAGGAATAATCAAGGCATATAATGATATTGTTTCCCTCACTTTGCATTATAATGCTAAGCTCATTAATGCTGGTTTAACAGTGAGCCTTGCAATATTGTGCCAGAAGTATGGCAATGTCTGAGCAGCAACGTTAAATGCTTATTAGAGTTAGACTAGACACAAGTATATGACTTGGCATACCTCTAAACACTCCTTTTATGGAGAACTCCCACTTATTCATTCTGGAATCCAATGTTCCACCAATTTCAGTGCTCCCATGCTTTTGTTGATAGTTTTTTCTTTCCATCAGCAATAACAGATGGTTAATTTAGGGTTCTAAATCAAAACATTTACACAAAAACTAATTCCACGGTATTTGAAGTTGTCTGGTGTAGTAATTGGACAACTCAGTACGATGGGAAAACTGTTGCAATAAAGGTGTGATGACAGAAGGACCAGCACAATAGAAAGGTGATATAAAGGAAGGGAAGAAGATTCCAGGTTCACAGGGGAAAGCTTCACCAAGGAGGGATCTCCAGAAAGGGATTCTTCCTCAGTGGCAGTCAGCCCTTAAATGATGTCTAACAGATGCATTGCCTTAATCTGTGCAACCCAGGGCTGACTGGATCTTTTCCCCAGGTGCTCAATCAGTGGTTCAGGCTGTAACTCAGCAGTTACCATACATGTAGCAATTGACATTTTTGTCCTTGTGTATTTTTTGGTACCATTTTCTTCTATTAATGCTCAATTTAAAATTTATGTGCCCTAGAAAAGTTTCCCGTCTGCTGAGTGTAGAGTACGATAGAAAAAGCTGTGTCTGATATCTTTCAACTACAAAGAGGATATTTGTAGTGTAGCTGTCATTTTTATGGAAATAAATAGTTTTGGTAATGTCCTGAATGAAAACCAGGGCTTTTACGAGGACATTGTTCACCCCTTGCCTCACCGAAGCAGCAGCAGTACCTAAGTGTGGAATGATAGCAAGCCATGAAAGAAGGAGTGATAGATCTGGAGATGTAATGTATCAAGTGATCAATCGTGCAGTAGGAGAACTGACATATTATTTTTCAAGGCAACTGTAGGGCTTGAGCTGTGAGCTGGCACACGCCTACTGGGATCCCTCAGTTTACACCTGAGCCATAAGCAGATTTTGTAGCTGATAGCCACGAAAAGTTTTGGTATAATAATGTACATTTCTATAAAGAAACTTAACATCTGTACCTGAAAAATGTAATCATCTGCATAAAGATCTTCGGAAACAAAATGGGACTGAAAGGATTTTTCTCCAGACTGCCCTGAGCTATAAGCCATGTCTTTTCCTCCTGGTGACAGTAAGAAATAGGGGCTGCTGCTCGTGCTGTTAACAGAACGTGTGCCCAGCTATAGCAAGTTCTTCAAGACAGTTTGGAAACCATTCATCTGTCATAGTTGGTTACTAAATGTAGTCATCATAGTGAATGATACTGTTATTTGGAGAATGTCTGTGTTCCCAGTTCATCGCATCTTGCTTTTAGAATAGTGACTTCATCTATTTAGACCTGGAAGTCCTTATTTTTATTTATATTTTTCTAATGGATTTGTGCATCCTTGGCCAGCCAACTTGAGCCTAAAAGAGTGTTTTTAGTTTCATGAACCTTTTGTGGACTCTGCCTTAAGTAGTTCCTAGTTCCACAAGCAGAAAACTGCAAGATGAGGCTGGATTTCTCCTTTTCCTGAAGAGCTGTTTTCTCATTTACACTGATGCAGATATTTGAGTACTATAATGCATAGGAAAAGGGTATTGATTAGCCTTTGTTTTTAAAAGGCATCTGATATTTGGGGAATTTTTTGTCATTTTTTTATAACAGATACTTCTGTGAAACTTCTGAACCCTGCAGTATGTTGAATTGACTCTTAGCTTAGCTGTCTCCTTTGTGTTTGTGTTCCAGCAGAGCAAAATCACAGGGAAGTGGAGAGCTTGATGTTTTGACTGGTTTTTGTTGCATATTATGTTAGAGCTGAACGTGTTCTTTTAGATATTCTGTGCACCAAGGGTGTTATATTTGATATCAAATTCACTTATCTGAGGATATTTGATGTTACACTGCACTTGTTCATCTCCACTGAGCTTTTCTCCACTGCAGAGTTTTATTGGTCAGTCATCATGTTATTTACGTTCTGCTTTTATTTCACTGAATTGTTTGATTTACGCCTTAATAACACTTCATTCTTGCATTTTCTCTATTTTCTCCAAATTTAAATCTGTCATAGGAAACTATTTTGAATACTTTTTGGTCTTTCAAAATGACTCAGAGAGACTATGTCATATTCTTCAAACTTTCTTTTCTAAGGACAGAAGGACAGCCATGTTGCTATTTCATTGACAAATACATACATATGTGTGGGCTTCTGTTGTACCTGCAATTAAGCCAGCATACTTCCAGAGGCTGGGGCAGCAGGCTTACTACAAAGCATAGGTCCTGGCTCTCTGAGACAAAATGAATTAAGAATGAGTTTCAGCAGCAGCTTTAAGTACCTCTGCAGCAATAGTGCCACCACGTTGCAGCTAATTGAAAAGACAGGCAAAGCAGGAGCTCGGTATTGAAATAGCTGGCAATATTCAGTACCAAAGGGAATCAGGTTAAAGTGTTTCATATTTCTTTTATGTTAGTGAAATGATTTCTCATTCTTGTAAGTGGAAGGACTTTCCTTGAACTGTCGTTGTTGCTCACGACGCGGCAGTGTTCAGCCCAGCAGGAGCTTTCCCTGTACAGCATTGCATCCCCACTTCTCACTTCTATGCCTGTGCTGATGGCCAGCAGACCCAGTCAGGCCACTTCGTGAAATACAGGCAGGTATTTTCAACAGAATTCTTCACTTGCAAGCAGTAGAAGGCAGCATACATGTCTTTTAAACTTTCTTTGTACATTTATCTGGGCATGATGAACACGCCCTGAAAAAAGAGAAAAGGCACTGCTTTGTTCTCCTTGGACTGCTCCTCTTTCTCGGTTATTTACCACCTCATTATACCAGGTTCTGTTTCCCTGTGTCCCAGTCAGAGCAAAGGGAGAACTGCTGGGGGAGCTCAGGCCAGGGCTTGAGTGCATCTTCTGCAGCACTGCTCCCCTTCCTCAGTCTCACTATCATTTTATTGCATCTTACAAGATTAAGTGGAACTGTTATAAGGTGATTTCATTTAAGTGATGATTTTCCTTTTCTCCTGAGTGATTTATTAATTGGAGCATTAATTTTAAAATCTGCTTATGTTTAATTAAACAACTTCATGTTTCAGTGATTTATAATGGCTAGTTGGCACACTTTTAACTTTTCACTCATGATGATAGCCACGTTAATCCTTAGTATCAGAATGTAAAAGGGGACAATAAATCTGCAGTAAAGCAGGATATGGGTAACTTCTACCCCAGTGATGGTAGAGGACTGTCAAGCAGTGTGTTGCAGTGAGCATGCGGAGCCTTCAGCAGACACCATGGTAAAGCTGCACAAGCCCACAGCAAAAACACACCAGTTCAATTCATGGCAATGTGGCCGCATCAAGTAGTACCTGTACTGTGTCAATGCTGGTGGCCCTGGGTACCAGTGCCATTGGTGCTGAGTGAGTGTGGATGGTGGCTGTGTGCTTTGTTAGCATTAATTGTGCACCCTGCACATGGGTGGTGAGTGGGATCCCAAAGCAGGCATCTGCATCTGCACTGGGATGAGGATGGAGGAAAGGAGATGTTGAAGGAGCAGGTGATGCCCTAATAAAAAGGGTAGGGACAGAAGCCCTCAGCAGCTACTGGGAGGTTGCTACGAGGTGAATGCCCTGCCATGAGGAAAGTGAATTATGGCTCAAGATTCAGTGTTCAGTTTTTATGAAGATAAAGCACACAACTCTGTGTTAGAGTGGGCAGCACCCTGGCAATGAAACCATTGCTAAAATCCAGTAATGAAATTCTTGCTTGTTTACTGTAATACTGTGGTGAATTCAGAGATATTCTTTTCTTTCCCCACGTTCATTGTCATGAGCTCTTTTTCCTTTCTAAACTCTGAGACTCATCTTCAGCTTCAACTCACTGTTTTTCAAATTCCCTTTCAAACTGCACATCATCTGCTTTCATTTCTAGCTGCTTATACCTTCGCTTTTGTCTTTCAAAAGTTTTCCCCATCTCTGTTTTATTTGTATAAGTTTTCCCTTCTCTCAACTCATTTTCTCTACTTCTGATACTTCTGTGGCTTTCCTTTTTCATGTTTTTAAATCACTCCATCACTCCACCCCTTAGTTAAAGCTAAGAATTTACCATATAGTTGGTAAGTAACTCTGAAATTTTGCTGCCTTCTCCCTCATGTCTACTATCTTTAATCAGTTTACAATTTTCCCAGCTGTACAAGGAACAGCTTAAGCAGGAGCTCTGTGTAATGATTGGAGGTTTGGCAGCTGTACTGTGTCACCTAGTTCGAAGTCTACTTGTGCTGCTTGGTGTCACATTCCGTATCTGATTGAATTAATTGAATTTTCAGAACTCAACATTGGCATCTTCCACTGTCTGAGAGCAATTTGTGCCTAGTTTGGTTGCCTACATTGAAGAGGATTTAAACTGCACATCTCTGCAGAGGGTGAATTGTGATTTTTCAATAAATAGGAAGTTTAAAAAAAAAAACCACTTTGTTAACACTCACGTTGTTGCATTTTTGTTTCATGGTGTATTCTATTGCTTTCATTTTATCTTTTGCACTTTGGATAAACCACAATGATGAGTCAATTAAATCCAGTACTTTCTATGCTGAGAAAGTAGTTAAAGAAAACTGTGAATGAACCCTCACTGTAACCTTAATTAAAGAAAGGGGAAAGACATTACTGCCTGTCTAGAGCTTTGCAGATGCTATAAATTTGTTTCACTTCCTCACTCAAGCTCTTAACAACATTTTTTCTTTCTTCCAGGTGAGCCTACACACTGTAAGCAAACAGAAGATATAGTAAAAACCACGGAACAAAATCAAGCACTGGTACACAACTAGATTTACTGTTTCTTAAAAGCTTCTGACGTTTCTGGCAGGACAGGTACTTTTGCCATTTCTTCCTTATAATGGTGATAGTTTTGTACCATGAAGACTGGCTCATTGCTATTATTAATCTCTGTTCTAAAGTTGTGGGTTTATTACAAAACTTTGAGACTGGAGTATGTTACAACCCTTTAGAAGGGTTTATGTCCCTTTAGAGGTCAATTCACCATAACAGAAGGGAAAAACAATACCTTGTGTATCTGAATGTTTAATGTGAGATAAAATAATCATGCAATAGAACATCCTCAAGTCAAGTATACCGAATACTAGAAATATGTGGTAATAGTGGTAAAGATCTAATGTTTATGAATTACTCAAACTCTGTTGCAGAAGAAAAGAACACTGTCTGTTCCTACCTCCATGCTCTCAGAGGCTGTTGTCTGTCAACTTATTCTCAGATCATCTTGTTTCTGTGGAGGGTGATTGGGCAAAAGGATCAAAAGCGTAAAACCTCAAACCCTAAGCTGGGAACTCAAGACACCTAACAACTCTCAAGATTTCAGTCATATTTGTTCTTGCTATTTCATTTTCTATTCTGCTTCCTTAAACTAGCCAAAATACTTTTTCCAGCCAAAGTTGGACCTTGCTTTGTTGCATCACTGACACCAGACGTTTCTAAGAGACATGTGAAAGCATGTTAAAGATCATCTGGACTGGATTGCTGTCACTGTCACAGATACATGGTTACGCAACCGTGCTCCACGCAACACGAAAGTTCTACTTGTTAGCTTCCTTAAAATATCTGAAAATAAATATATGTGGACTGTGCAGGAAGTCATAGAGTTGTATTATTGAACCTGCATGAATGGTGACTCTTTCCCATTGGGGTGTCTGCCACGTGGAGAGAAATGGTGTTTAACAAATCAGTATTGGAAATATCGCTTTAAAATCAACTAAATATCACCCAGTATTATGATTAAAACAAATTCAGCCCTACAGTGTTTGTCAGATGTCAGCCCTACCATGAAGCTGGTGCTTATGGTTTTACAGGCAGAAGAGATTCCTAGACAAAAATTGCTGCCCTCCTGCAAAGCATTGTGTTGCCTCTCAGACAGAACTGGAAGGTGACATTGAGGCCTTATATAATGACTTTGCTCAAATGCAAAGGTGACAGCGTGGATCCAACAAACTCCTCCCTTGCTTTGCTTCATTCAAACATCAGATCATCTTTCTCTGAGAGGTGGCATAAGTGGAGCACACAGGTACTTACCTCTGGCAGATGTCTCAGAATGAGTCTTGCAGCCCAGCTGTGCCCAGAAGAGGATCCACATTCATCTCTGCTCCTGCTGAGCTACGTGGGACCTCATGCAGTCTGCACCCGACCTCACTTCCCTCTGCTGCAGCCAACCAGGAACCTTCCTCTCTCCCTTCATACTGTACTCTTCTGGCTAACTTGGCTCGCTCCGTTCCCCTTTTTGGACCCTGTATTACCTCACTGACCAACAAGTCTGCACTCAGCCATGGTCCACTCGGAGGCAGACTCCTGGGGCAGCATCGCTCCCTGCTATGCAGAGCCCTGGGTGCTCATCTGCTGCTTCAGGAACCTAACTAGAGCTCCCACGTACCACGGGCTCAACCTCCAGAGCACGTGTTTTGTCCTGGCCGAAGAAGGAACAGTGAACCAGCCAGCCCACACTGAGGGGCACGTATGTCTCTTTTCCTTTGACTGTCTCCTTTCTGACAGCAGAGTCATTGAAGTTGAGCTGGGAACAATATGATCTTTCAGCCCTGGGATAAGGGCATGCCAAAAGGTGGAATTTCTGTTGTTGAATATGTAAGCCATATACACACTATGCACAGTTAGAGTGCATAGTTTTAACTTAAGAAATGTTTGTGCATATAGGTTGTAAAAAGTGCATTTAAATTGTTCTGTGTATCTGGTCCAGGGCTTGTATTTGGCATGGACAAAGTTCTGTACAGTGCAGCTGAAGAATGAAATGTTAACAAATGAAATTGTATCATATATGTTATAATGCAATTGATATTTTTTGCAAAGAGTTAAGAATTTATATATTCTGGCAGTGTTTGAGCAAATCCTTAGTAGCCTGGATCACTCTGTGCACCTCTGCATCCATTATGGGGAATGTTGGACACATTTTTTTTTCTTTATAATGAAATATTTCTTACTGTTGTTGCATCAAAAAAGAAACATCATTTATATCAGACTTTTTGTTTGTTTGTTTCTACTTGCAGATTGCCATGTGCTGTGGCAGTAGAAAACTTTCTTGTTTAAGATCTGATATCTTTGGTCTTATGCCTTTTCTTTCAAAACATGGGATCTTATTTCAGATATGTTGAGCATCTGCAGTTCCCACCAAATTTCTAATGTGCAAAAATTGTCAGATATATTTAAAAATGAGGCCAGCTATGTCTTTGTCTGTAACAGTGCATTCATCAGCATTGTGATTTATCTATCATTCCCTGAGACCAAAACTTTGGAGCAATCCAAATTTAATGTTTGTATTGTACTTTCAGTTTCAGACTTCTACCATAGTTGAACTTGACTTTTTCTTCCTGTGATTGATATACTATACAAAAGTCTTCTCCTGGAAATTCAAGCAGAATTTATAGCAGATTATGCAGAGTACTGGGAGCATCCTGCGGGGCTTTGGGTGTCCTGTCCTCCTCCAGAAGGTAGGAGGAGCTCCTGAGCTCACAGGAGGCACTCAGCGCCTGTTAAACTCTTCATTAATACAGAAATGTGATTCATGTATAAATAATCTTACTTCTTCATTTTTATTCAGTCTTAATCACTGTGGTAGGTGTTACTGAAATAGAAGAGTCCTTAACTTTCCTTTAAAGCCAGATAACTCTCTTTCTTCCTTTATTCTTAGCAAGGTTTTATCCATACATGACCCAAAGCTTAGCGTGTTGTTTGGAAGAGGAGAAATTTACTTTGGCTGAGAAGACCATAGTAACCAATGTGTGTCACTTAAGACTTTGACCTTGTGTGGAATTCACACTTGATGGCAGAGCAGCTTCCTGTGGGGGCCTCTCCCAGGCAGGACTTTCTCTCCAAACCCTGTAAGGCTGCGCTACCAAAGCATTGCATGGGGCCATAAAAACTGGTGTTTGTGTCTGCATCTCTCCCACAGCATTATGGGCATGTACCCCTGCATCGAGCACACTGAGGAGCTGTAGCTATAGATTAGCCCTCAAAATTTTTATTTTGTATTTTTATCTTGAGATATCTGATAAATATATTATGTAATATTGTTATGGTTTATGATCTAGCCAGTATTTTTTTATTTAATTTTCAACAAGGCAATCTACAACTGTGTGTTTCTATTCTGCTGTATTTGTCCGTATTTCCTATGATGATATTCCTTAATAAATTTGATTTGAGGGCAAGGATCGTGAAGCTCCTGAGTGTTAGTTACAAATCTGCTTGACAGAAGCATTTGCTTATTTGCATACGATTTTCTCTGAAAAGTGGCAGAATGCAGCTGGCTGTTCCCGTGCCCTTTGCCTGCCCGTCCATGGCTGTGCCACTTTGCCGCACCAACTTGCATCCTCATGGCTCCCTTGACAACAATTTATCTTAGTATACTTTACCTTTTTAACCTTTACTATTAAGTCAGCCCTCACATGAAGGAAATTGTAACCAATAAGAAAGTATTGTTTCCAAAATCTTTTTACCATGGGCTGGTACTGTTGGAATTGCTGGGACTGTTCAGGTCAGCACCAGTTCTTCAGAATGGGCTCATCTTTCAGAGGCACCTCTTATGGCATGGTGCAGGCTTTATTGGCAGAGTTCAGTGGAGCAGGCCCTCATCCCTACTACAACTGGAAATCAGTGGAAAGAATCCCATTGACTTAGACTTGTATTACACTCTAACAAGGTGCACGATGGCAATAAATCAAGACTACGTCATATCTTGTTCTTTGCAGTTCCATTTTCCCAGATGCTGTCTCTCTTCAGCCACATGCTCGGATGACTTTCATCTGTTGTATGTAAGCCAGAAGTCAAACAAGCCACTACTAAGACATCAAAATAACAAATTAATCAAGATCCTCTGTGGAAATATATAGAATATATGTTTTCAGTTGACTATATTTGAGAAAGAGTAAAATATAATATTAACATTCTTCAATAGCAGATTAAAAACACATAAGATTACAATAGTTTGGACAAGATTTGATTGAGAGGGGAGTGTGTCCAATTGTAAATCATTCTTTGAAAAATCAAATCCTTTGAAACCTAAAAAATCCTAAAAAATGAGTAGAAACGACACTTAATACTGTAAAAAAAAAGTGTCATCTCTCAGAAACATTTAGGCAACTTCCCTGGGATAATTTTGCTTTCCCAGTCATTTAATTATTTAGTGGGTCTCAAGAGACCTCTTGTCCATGTACCAGGACAAACATTCAGAAGTTTTACATAACTGCGGGCTTCTAAGTAGTCCCCTGGGAGCGAAGAGGCAACTCATAACCACAGAGTAATAAATGTGGAAAAAAAGAGAACTTTGCTGCGAAGTATACTTCCCTTCTACTCAGGCAAGTCCTTTTCCTACAGCCCATTCTTACAGGGCAGCAAAGGCAGTACTCCAATGAGATGCTGAGGATGCATAACTTAGCTCTTCAATCAGAAGGAAAGGAAGCAAGCTTTGGTGTTTGGTAAACTGTCAGTTATTTAAGTAACTAAGCTGCTGAAGCAAATTAAACTTTGCAAAAAAAAACAAAAACAAAAACAAAAACAACCCCACCACCAACAAACACAAAACAAACAAGAAAGACTCAACAAACCAAAGAACAACCAACCAACCAAAAAAACCACACCCCAAAGCCTAACCTCGAAAAAGCTGGAAGACTGTTAGCAATACTCCTTACATTTGGATTGATTACTGTTGGAGAACTTGTAATTAGCCATTGTTTATTTCTCTGTTTTCAGCTGTTTTACTGAAATTTTAGCTCTTCTTAATTCTTCTATTGAAATTATACTTTACTTTGATACCCCTCTCCTCTGAGAGAGTTATTCTTTCCAGTCAGAAATGAACATTTGCCTCTATTTCTTGAATTACTCCAGTAGCATTCAACTGGGATGAATGGCAGTGAATTGGTGTTGAGCATTGCGACTTAATAGATGATGCATTTTTTTTTCAGCATTTCTGTCTGAGGAAGACCCCTGTTCAGCTAGTTGCAAGGTGGTTTGGGGTTGGACAGAGCTGTGACTGCAGCCATAAATAGTTCTGATGGACATGTGTGTGTTCACAAGCAAATAATGGGCATGAGACCCGGGCTACAGAGTTGATATTCCCAGCAAATTAGAGAATAAAAATGACATGAGCAATTTAAATATTATTTATAATTGACCTTCATGTCTGTTTTTAATATTCAATCTGCTGAGTGTTTAAAAAAGCAATTAAAAGTCCCATATAATGTTAAAACCCTTGATAAATGTAATAAACAAATGACATATTCAAAAGAGAGAATCTATGTCCCATTAGGAGTGAAGAAGAAAGATGAGAGCAACATATGGCAGTATAATTAGCATGATTAGGGAAGCACATCAATAGAATTTATGCTGCAGGGAAAATGTAATAAGAAACCAACACACTTTCCTCACTGCCTTGAAAACTGCAAATATCGCTCTGTGAAAGGGAGAAGATGCAGAAAGGCTCTCTGGCATTTAAAGCTCTAACTTGTGTTCTTCTGATTATTAAAGATGCACACAGCCATCTGCAAACCATTTATTTTTTGCAGAGTTCACATTGTCCCATTGCTTTGATTAATAAGGAGCAATATTACACCTCAGCTGCTTTTCAGAAAGATGCTATTTTGGAAACCTAATTAATACTCACTCCACTGTTAGCTTGAGGTGTTCGTTAGTGCCAGATACTGAGTTCTTATTTGTTTCTCATTATGTGGAGAGTATTGCTTCTCAATGCCAAGGTTTTTGTTTTGCACTTTGGACAACCTTTCGACACCGCTTCTCCCCCCAGCCCTCCCTTCAGAAGAGCCAGTAACACCTGTCGTCATTATTTTAGCGTGCCCATTATGTCTGTCAAAGACAACGAGGGCTATTTACATAGCTAGACAGTCCTGATGCACAGCAAATATTGCTGCCGTTTTCTGAACAGTTGGGTCGAAGAGAAAAGAAAAATTTAGAAACGTGGCAACGCAATTGTAATTTCAGCCTACCACTAAGGGTCAGTATATACCAAGCAAATGCATTGTTACAGGATTAAAACAGAGTCAGTTTCTCCAAGCAGGAGCACTGGATATATTTGTAGAAAGTACAGATTATTTTAGAAGCTATCAGAACCACCCAAACCTATAGCAGAAATGCCCCTGCTGTTGGCAAAGAACTCTCACAGACTCCATCAGCCAGCTCTGCCATGTCTGGAGATCAGCAGCATGTCACCAAGCAGCCTGAGGCCCAGTGAGGGGCACAGACGCCTTGCCTGATATCTGCCCAAGGTGCTGCTGTTGAGGATGGCCCTGCTTTCTCTCGGGAGAGCAGTGAGAACAACACATCACAAGAGACACTGAACATCAACTCAATTGCCAAAAGCCATACTCGCTGCGGAAAGGTCAAATGTAATTGCATGTGTGATGAACCTACAGAGCAGCTGAGACTTCTATTGCAACTCACCATTGTGCTGAACAGCTAAAGGAGAAAAAGGAATACGATAACAGACATGCACACACACACAGAGGATGTAATCCTATGAAACCAACAGTAGAGTAGGTATCAGCTATCTATCTAGTGCATGGCCATCTTAGTTCCACGTGCAACCTGCAGCTCTGCCTTCTACAAACATGCCAGCAGAAAGTACACTGTCACCTCATGTTCCTCTGGAATAGGGCCTCTCATAGAAAGCCTGTGTCTCAACTATGTAAGAGAAAGAGAAAGAAAGGGGAAGGTAAAAGGAAAGATGTGCAGAGGAAAAGAAGAAGGAGAGGAGGGGAGGGGAGGGCAGGGGAGATGGAGAGAACTACGCACTAAGCTGGGCTTGCACTGAACTCAGTTGCATGGTATCAGGTGCCAAACTTGCACAGAGGAGGCCCCAGAGCCTTCAGGGCCATATGTCGGTCCTTTCCCACCCACCAGCAGCACTGGAGCCTACCCAGGCTAGGCAGACAGATGCCCCTTCCCAAGACAGCAGCCCTGCTCCATTGTGCTAAATGTGTAGGCTCAATAGCATCAGCAGCAGAATAACTAGTGGTGATTTTTGACTAGCATAGTAGCTAATTAGAGCCTTTTCCAGTTCACATCTTTGGGACAACTAACACTTTGAGAAGACTAGGGTAGTCTTAAAACAGTGCAAGAGATTTAGTCGTTAAACTGGCAGCAGGATGACAGGAAGTTTCCTGTACACTGGACACCATACTTTTCCAAAAGAAAGAACACTGTCAGCCAAAATCTGTGGTCATTTTTGAGCAGTGGAAATTACACTTTAGAAATGACTTTCAAATCTTGGCTCTTACTTTGTGTCTACTTAAGTATTATCTGCTTTTGCACCTGGAGAATAAACAACACATACCATCCTGTAAGTCAAGTCATGGAATTTTTCCAACCAACTTATTAGCACAATGTCTCAATAAATCAAAGGGAGGAATCTGTCATGGAATAACAAGTATAACACAAGAAAAAAAAAAAAAACAAGGCTGTAAAATGCAATAACAAAGCGTCCTTAAATTGCTGTACATTAATGAGCTGTGGGATTCTGGGAAAAAGCTGAGATCAGTCCAAAGAGACAGTTTTCTTTCAAATCTTGCTGTAGACATCATTCTGCAAATATTATTTCCTGCAATATTTTGAAAGGAAGAACAGCAGCACAGAAGGGCCATAGATGTAAGAACATGATGAGAGTTGAGAAGAAAAAACAACAAATCAGAGTTGTTCATTAAAAAAGAATTATATTAATTACTTGCCTTTTTGTTTTTTTAACCTCTTCTTTCTTTCTCCAGCAGTTCATTCATGGAGTATGGACTAGTATAATCCATCTCTAAAAGTCTTAATTACATTTTCTTTTGTCAACTCTTACACTACAAGCATGCAAAAATCATCTTTGTTTCTGAGCGAGTGAAAGAGTAGAAACGTTTATAGGGTTTGTTAATGTTCAGCATCTTGAAAGATGCTCAGGGAACTTGCTGTGTTCTACCTGATCCATTAACTCCAGTTCTCGGCTCTCCAGCAGCACTACCAGCTGAGTCTTCTCAAAGAGGTCAAACCAAGTCATAATAACATAGAAACAACATTAATGGAGAGTGAACAAAGATTTCCATGGGAAGGTTGCCCAACAACACCCTGTTTTGTTTTGAAAAGCAGATTTGAAACAATATTAAATTTTTGACAGTATTTAAAAGTAAACTATAAAAAAAGTTTGCTACTCTAAAGAAATGAAACCCTGTAGCATAGCTGAAGGATTGCCCAGGTGTTCTTTATTTCAGTAATTTTCTTCCTTCCCCTTGCCAGTCTCTCTGTATCACTAGAAACAGACCAAAGCTATCTCTGTTGCCCCTTTCAACTGTATACAGCATTTTGCGTCATTGCAAAGAGATCTGCGTGGTTTATTTAAGACTATAAAGCTGATCATGCTGCGGGATAGCCAGAGCTTTCAATTGTACCTAAAGTGTATGAGAAGCACTATGTTAAGAAATTCTTTCCAGTATCCAACCTGAACCTCCCCCAGCACAACTTAAGGTCATTCCCCTTTGTCCTTCTGCTGTTACCAGGGAGAAGCAGCCAACCCCCTACCTCACCACAACCTCCTTCCAGGTAGTTGTAGAGAGCAATGTCTCCCCTGAGCCTCCTCTTCTCCAGACCAAACAATCCCAGCTTCCTCAGCTTCTCCTCATACATTTCGTGCTCTCAGCCTAGTGTTCCAGCTTGTCCAGATCCCTCCGTAGGGCCTTCCTACCTTCAGACATATTGACAGCTTGATGTCATTTGCAAATTTACTGAGGATGCACTCCATCCCCTCATCCAGGTTATCGACAAAGATATTAAACAAGATGGACTCCAATATAGACCCATAGGGAACACCACTTGTGATAGGTTGCCAGTTGGATTTATCTTCATTCACCACCCCAGCTGGTTCCTTACCCAACAAAAAGTGTACCTGTCCAAGTCACGGGCTGCCAGCTTCTCTAGGAGAATACTGTCGGAGAAAGCGTGAAAGGCCTTGCTGAACTCTAGGTAGGACTTATGTCAGCAGCCTTTCCCTCATCCACCAAATGGGTCACTCAATCATAGAAGATCAGGTTGGTCAAGCAAGATCTTCCTATCATGAACCCATGCTAGCTGTACCTGATCCCCCAGTTGTCCCACACATGCCATGTGATCACACTTTCCGTCTTCCCAGACACTTCTGTCTTGAGGTTCACCAACAAGTCACTGTAGTGCTACAGCTCTGCTCCGTGGCAAGCACTTAGTTGGATATTTTTCTTTTTTTCTGGGCTATGATGTTTTACTTCCTCTTTCATTGCAGCCTTCCTTATGGTATACATCTCAAGTGGAAGATTAGACAGTTTGCTTAACTCTTCGATTTAAAACTTGTTGTCGTATAGAAAAATGTGTATTCTATCCATGTACTTTAGGTGACGTTAACACCAGCAAATGGTGACATGGATCCACAGAAACTTCCGAGGGACAAGTCCTGTCACGTCACTTCGCCAAAAATGATCAGTCTGTTCCTACACTCAGACATGCTGTGTGCATGACCCTGGGTCAGGACAGAGAGAAAGCAACAGGCTTTTAAAATGATATAGCACAGCTGGAATATTTGGAGATGAGGGAGGTGATAAGACCTGAATTTAGGGAAGAATTCAAATTGAGGAGTGGCTATCTGAGGCCCTTATCAGACCACGGTGCTTCATCCAGATAAGGGCTGTTAAACAGGCTTCTTGTTCTCTCATTACTGCAGTAATAGCTCTGCAATGCATTCAGATCTGGTTCAAACTAAATCTAATTTATAAATCCAATTCATTAAGTGTAATCATCCTTCAGTCCAACAGTGATCTTTAAACAAGCTATTTGTGATAAGTTCTCTATACTCTTATCAGGTGTTTTGTGCTGTCTCTGAAATGCTGAGGTCCCAAAGTGCCTTGTGTTTTTATTGTCTCTTATGATTTATGCATGTTTTAATCCTTTGGCCCATAGATATTTCTTACATGAAGCCTCTGGGTACTAATAACCAGTAAAAATTAATACCAAAATTGTTTATCAGCCAGTGACACCGTGCCTCTCTATTGGTCACCATTTTACTGCTGCAGTCAGGGTTAAGTGAAGAGCCTGGCACTGTGCAAAATCCAAGCTGTGACAAAGCTGGGAGCAGAGCCCAGCTCTTCTTGATACCACTCCAGTCTTGACTTTGGCCTGTTCAGATGTCTTATGAAGGGTCACTTCCCTCCTTTTCTTCTTTGTAGCACAAAAAGCCCTCAGCCCTGTAGCTGTTCCTGCCCAACTGAAGAGTCCTTTTAGTTCTTCCTGTGCAGCTGAACAAAGCTAGAGTCACAGAAACTGACTGCAATAATGGTGACACAGAGGACAGATACAGGAGTGCAGATGGAGGGCAACAAGATGGCTCCCAACTATAAAGGAACACTTGTTAACAGATCCTTTTCTCAGTGGGTCTTCATGGAAGAGCAAGGGCTGCGAATGAATTCATCATGCAAGGCATAAACAGAAGGTTCTGTGTTTTCAGATGACTGTTTTTTTGTTTGTTTGTTTGTTTAGTTTTTTGTTTGTTTATTTGGATTGGTTTTTGTTTTGTTTTGTTTTGTTTTGTTTTTTTTTTTGCTATCTCAGCCCTCTAAGATTGGCTGAAAGAAGTGAAAAGTTAAGTCTACGTACCAAACTTATCTAATACAAAAGTACAGTTAATCTGGAAGCCAGAAAAGTACTTTAACTATTGTGTATCTGGGGGACACCAAAGAACATCTCTGCATACTTCTCCATTGGACTGAAGAGGCACCTCTGCTTATTTTGTTCCTGTCTGCATTACTGCAGCTCACTCTAGCGTTACTGATAAAAACAGCCTTTAACTGACGGGGTCATTCTATACGAACACTCCTCCACAGGCTAGACAAACCCACGGTACAACATACAGTCTTGTCTAAAGGAACATATTATTTATTTTGTAGCTCTTAAATGGGATTTATTTACAACAGGTCTTAGAACACAGCTCACACGCAGAAGTTAAGCTTTGGCAGTACTGCCATCAGATCACTACCATGTTTGCAACGACATCTCTACGTCATAGAAAATGAAAGAAGAGTGACATTAAAACAACTGTTTTATCTCTGGGAAATAGGCTCACAGAACGGATTTGCAGGTGGCCATAAAGCCCAGTCAAGGTGTGCCCCCAGCACACCCTGCTATGTGAGAACACTAGTGGTGGTAAATGGTGGGACGCACGCACAGTGTCACATTGCGGTACCTGGCCCCCAGGCAGACTTGCATGGTTTAGTGGTCCCATTCCTCTTCTCTTTCACCGATTCCCTCTTCCTCCTCTGGGAATGCTGAATCACTCTGACTCTTCAGATGCTTTATCCCTGAAAATATAAAAGTAATAGTTAAAAGTTGTGTTATTTTGTATCAGACATATTTTTTTTTTCCATGAAGGAAGAAACAAAGAAATAAATAAATGAATGGAAACATTTTTAGTGCCCATACTGGCCCCCTTTCCCAAAAAAACTCTTCATTCAAAGAGTACTACTATGCATTTCTGACAGGAATATTCTCTTCCTTGAATATGGGCCCTTTGGAAATGTATCACACTTTGTAGGAACAGAACAGCTTCCTTTCTCTTCTTAGTGATCAGATTCATTTTGCCACTACAAAGCAAGGTTTGAGTTTTAAAGGCTGAGAGAGTAGGTGTAGGAGTCATTCCACCTGAGCCTTTTCCTGAGATAGATCTACTGAAGGTCCTTGTTCACTCCAAAATACATGAAAATTTTTCCAAATCCATCTCTTGGAGAATTTTCAGTTATTCGAGTTCAGTGAAGTTACAAGCAGCTGAAAGCAGAATCTCATAGAAGTTCTAACAAGGCGAGTGCAGCCCACTCCACACATCCAGCAGGAGCCCAGCTTGGCTCAGTGCGGGCCTCCGGGCTCCCTCTCTTTCAAACGCACACAAGCAGCACTTAGTTCCCTGGGAAACAGTTGTTCAAATGTAAAACATGCAAATAAATTAGTGCTTCCTAGCACAGTACGTGGTAAGTGTGCCCTGCAATAATCAACACATATCCAATTAAGTAACTGTGATGATAAGTGAAGAAACACTTTGCTCAGCTACCATCATGCTGGTCTCTTTAGCAATGCCCTTTAGTAAAACAAATACTTTTAATATGATTTCACTAAACTAAGGGTTAAAAGAACATTCATTGCAAAATGATATTATGTATGTATGGCAAATTCATCTCCTCTTGTTTATCTCTGGACTTACATTCCCTGTACTCGTCTAACGTGCATTATTCAGTATTTCAGATCATAGAATCACAGAATTGCTCAGGTTGGAAAAGACCTAAAAGATCATCGAGTCCAACCACAACCTAACCATACTACCGTAACTCTAACAACACTCTGTTAAATCATGTCCCTCAGCACCACATCCAAACGGTTTTAAAACACATGCAGGGATGGTGACTCAACCACCTTCCCATGGAGCTACTCCAGTGCTTAACAGAAAGGATCGCTCAGAATCAGGGAGCATTTCACAGATGAAATTCTCATGTACCAGGCCACTATCACTGTTAGTTCTTTTTCATAACCTCCTTTCTACATCCTGCCCTCCCCTTTGCCAGTCACCGAATACCATACATCTTTGGGATGTACAGACTTGCAGCAACTCCTGCACTGGTCAATGCATGTAGAAGACTCATAAAACTGTCATTCACAAACCTCAAAAATGTTGTGGTGGAGGTTGCCAGAATTATTTGATCTTGCAAGCATTGTTATGAAATAAGATGGCCATGCAATGAAGGAAGTTGGTATGAATTGACATATAGGCCATGAAACTCCTGTCAGTACTGCATTCTAAGCCAGCTGCTGAGAATTTAGATCTTTGTCTAGCAATATCTGCTTGCTAAAGGGTTATATTCTGGTTGGAGATCGAGTAAAAACTTATTACTCAGGTCACTCCATCTGTTCTTACTTCTGCTACTATGGTGGTGTTGGTTTAATAAAAAGGAAAATATTTCTTTTTCATCATTTCACTCTTCCTGAACATCGCACTGTGAAACAGTTCATACCTCTCTTCTCCTAAACAGTAATCAAGAGGCACCAGAACAATGCTATCTGAGGTTTGTTCCTATTCATTCATGAAGCAATGCATTAAGGATGAACAACAAATGTAGACAGAATTTTTACTCATTAAAACAAATCAACAACAAACAGAAAAGAAAAACAAAACACAGGAACCCAAAGCCAGAATATTTTAGAAGATACTGCTTGTACATCCAGAAGATCCAAGTTCAAAGCATCAAGTCACTCGTTTTGCACAAACCACGTAAACTTTACAGTATTAATAACTGCAAACAGGGAGAACTGCAGATGTATACCCATGAGTGAGTCTCCCATCTCACCAATGCCCCTTGCTGCAGGCAGTGGTTAATCCTGAACCCATGAGCACATTGCCCATAAGGTCTCTTGACTGCCCAGTCCCCTGCCCAGGTACTTGTCCCTGCTCTCCTGTGGGGGTGGCTTGTGGGGCCTAAGACATCTCCCTGGTGGTCCCCAGCCCTTCTCTGACCCAGACTCTGCTCTTCTGAGGGCAAAGCCTTTCAAGCCCTGTTGCTGCTCACTGCCCCCAGACACAGCTTCACCTTTTCCCTGCACATTCACCACAACCTCACACCCACAGGTTGCTCAAAATCATTGTATTCTGCCTTAAAACGAAGCCTGTCTAAACACTGACATTTGTTTTTTTCTCCCTTCCCTCCTTCCCCCCACCCCCCCCCAGTCTTTTATGTTTCTGAAGCCAGCACAACAAGAATTGCTTTTTCTCAAAGGGTTCATATTTCACTGTAGGTAATTCAATCCAATTAATGCTGATGAAGAAACCCTTAATGCCAAGCCATATTCAGCAGACGTGCACTAATACACTTTGAACTGTTAATTCTTTTTAGATGAAGTCACTGCCTCAAAGCATATTTCTAGATTACTTATAAATTATGAGTGCAAATGGGACAACTTCCTGGCATTTTTGCAGTCACATAATAACATCTATGCTGTTTAATCAACAGCTTGCTTTTTGTTTCTATCCACCTGACCAAAGCATCAGATTAAAAGGCTAAGATATGAAACAACCAAGTGTTCCTGAATTAAATTTCTCCTATAAAAAAGAAGAAAAAAAAAAAAAAAAAAAAAAGAGGTAATTAAGGTAACTCTCCGTCTCACGTAATTAAGACAGTTTCCCCTTCCTATTTAATGCTTCTGCCTTCACTCTGCTTCACTGCCCAAGGAACACCGTTGACATTTATGAAACTTTGGGTTGCAGTAAGCTTGGCAATCTGAATTCCCAGCAGTTTGGAGGGTTATTTAGTTTTATGACTTAGTACTTCTCCTCTCCCTATTGAAAACTGATATCCAAATTTTCAAAAAAGACTGGAACCTGATGCTGAGCCACAGACAAAGCAGGCTGACTTTCAGGCTTTCAGTACTTAGTTCACTTTGAAATGATCAAGCAAATAAACCTGGGCAAAGGGGATGAGAGCCAAACGAAAATGTCTGCTTTGTGCCAATCCTAAGTGAAATACGCTCTAGTTCCTTCAGCAAAAATGGGAATATCAAAACAAAAATAATGTATTCAAGCCACTAGATTGGGAGAAGAAATGTCCTTTCCCAGAGCATACTGTTCTGGATTTATCAATCAGTCCAAACTATTTTGACTTCTCTAAAACTCTTCTGTCATATTTTTGTTTCCAATTGAAACACATTTTTGAAATAATAATTAAAAAACTGACAGCACAGTAACAACAAAAAATACGTTTCATGAAAAAAAGCCTCCACCACAAATCTGGTGCTTACTCACAATACTGGTAAGCAGGCTCCAGTTGGAGGCAGCCATGTAGAGCCCAGGAGAGCTGGCAGGTCTCTGGGAGCAGCCTCCTCCCAGCACAGGCATGGTCTGCATTGCTACAGGAAAACAAGCCTTGGGTAAGCAGGGACTCTGTGAGTGAGCTCTGCTACCAAAAAGATGATGTATACAACTGATAAAAGTGAAGACAAGATAAAACTGAGGAATATAGGGAAATATAAGTGCCCAATACCTGTCTCCACAGGAGCAGCAACCCAGCCCCTTTGGCAGCTCTGGCACCCTCAGCCCATTGCATGTCCCCCCTGCAGACTCTCTTATAGGTAGTCTCTAAGCCACCAGTGGTACAAAGAACATCCAACAGTAATCTGTGAAATGACAGCAACAAAACACACAGACCCAGTCCCTGACAAGTCCCACAGGCGAACAGAGCCTTTTGGCATTGCAGGGTTTGTTCTTGTTCCTCCAGATCTCAGTGGGATATTCTCTTCCTTTTTTTCAGGAAAAGAAGGATCAGCTTTTGTGATTGATCTTATCTCCAGTTATAAAGAAGAAATAATAGCTGATGTTAAAGTATTTAGAAGAAGTGACACACAAATAGGTATTCTCAGACTCCTCTTTAGATTATCCAAAGAAAAGCAAAGCGAGGCTGGGACAGTTACTGTCTGAGTGTGGTGGAGTCTTCGGAGGCCACATGGACCCACACATGGTGGGCCTTTAGAGTTCAGGACAAGAATTTCAAGGACCAGTGTGGCAATTTAAACCAAGCTGGCATTCTAGCAAGCTGTAAATCAGAAAAACAACGTGTGCTATGTTATTTTATATCTTAGCTCAGACCAAGGAGAAGAAAAAGTTATCATGTATTTAACGTGATTATGAGACCGAGATACTATTCAACCCCAATTATACTTACTTCTTATTTTTTCTCAATAACATGGGTCTTTTTCAAAAACACAGATAACCAAATGAAAACAAATGATCCAAAGTACTGGCAAATATAACAGGTTTATGTAGGTCACACCTGGAGTAGATCAGATCATCAGCATATCCAGCAGGTCACCGTGGCCTCATAAATATTTGTGAATGACCTTTCTGATACCGAGCAACAAGGATTGCCTAATTTTCTAAACGAGTGATGGCTGTTACTAGCTCATCTCTTAGCTCCAGATATGCAATACTTAATCCTCATGATGAGCCTTTTAAATGACAAATCTGGGGGCTTGTGCTGCTTTCTCTGCAGTCAAAAGACCCAGTGTTACACTGGCAAAATGAAGACTGTACAAGAGCAGCAAATTCATGTTGCAAAATTCTGGCTGTTTTCCATTTTATTCTCTCACACTGCACTTTCTACTCCGGTTTCCTCTCCCAGAAGCTGCCTGAAGCAGCTCTGACTCCACCACACCAGCATGAGGGAGCTGCTTCAGCACAGCAACGCTTTGTCAATCCCACACAGGCTGGCCAGAACACGCACCAGACACAGGGGTCAGCTGAGCTGTGATCAAGGGACAGCATCCCCTACTTAGGGTAGCCAACAGAGTAAACTGAGGCTTTCGTCGCTCCAGGCTGGGATATAAATATCTCCTTTTGCTGGTTCCCTTGCTAGCAGGGAGCAGTCAGTCCTAGGTGTTCCAACGGAAAGCGGAAGCTGCTGCAGTCAGTTGCGTTGATGTTTCAGACTGCAACAACCTCAGCCCATCCTTAGTTCACTCTCTGGGAAGCCAGAAAACATTTCTCAGCTGATTCTGTGGAAGATGGCTCTGGGTCAAATACCTCAATGACAGTTCGAGGTGGAAAACATGGTGAGATGGTTCCCACGTGCATAATGACAGGCTCATTGGGCTGCCGGGGCCTGCAGCAGGGACAGCTGAAATTCTTCAGCTGACATCTTTTCATCCCAGTTCTTCACAGTTCAGACAGAGGTTTAGAGCTGCATGCTCATGGCGAGACAATCGAAACAGCCTGCGTGTCCTGAAGCACCCACAGCCAAGGTGCTGCAGGCCATCAAAGCTGATTTGCATAAATAAAAGCTAATAACTCAATGCCTGGTTGTCTCTCTGTAAGGCAAGGAAGGTTCTTTTAATCCTGAGGATGTTTATAGATGTAAACTTGAACCATAAATAGGCTGATCAGCTCTGTTTGCTCTGCCCTGGTACTGTAATGTAGTTCCAAGGCCCACCCCATTGGGTAGGTAATGTTAGCACAGTAAGCTTCTCTGCAGAATTTAACTGCCCTGTGTAAGAAGAAATGTTCATATGTCCTAAATGCATATAGATTTCCATTAACTGCAGCAAGGAAGATTTAAAAAGTTGTATACAAGGAATGAAGGGGCATATGTACATTTGCAGAACTGAGTACTACTGTAGGCTTAAGGAGATATGAGACCTGAGACCACATCCAGATTTGATGCACCAGCTGTGGTTGGCTTCTCTTACAAGGACAGGTGATTAAATTTAGGTCCAGTCACAGGTTAGAGGCAATATCACCAACAGTTCGATTCTAGCCCCTTTTGCTAGAACATGTCATTAGGAATCCTTTTCCTGAGATACAAGGGCCAGTGTCATCACACTCTTATGAGTACTGTTCTTGCTGCTCAGCAAATATTTTTACTCAATTCAGAATTATCTTTGGAGGTGTTTTGTTTTAAGTGAAAAGATATGCGATGCTCCTCCATGTTGATGATGATAATGATACACTTTGCAAAAGGTAACCTCATCGACAACATTCTCACTTTCTCTCCATTTCCTAGGTCATGCTCTTGTTCCTGCTCACAGCTGTAGTACCACACACCACGTTCCTGTGGGATGTCCTGTGGCACTCTGGGTGGAGAGTGCACAAATGCCCACTGACCTTTGTATACAGCATTGCTTCCAAGCCCTCACACAGCCAACAGAGAAACTCCCAGTGTTTAATTCTCCACTTGGCATCCTGTAGCACACCCAGGCTAACTACATGACTGACAGCTTAAGCAGAATGGAGTTGGGCCAAAGCATTTATAAAAATGGCAGCAGCAGATTTCAACATCTGAATATTTGCACTTGCTTGGAGCTTTGCAATTGTTGCTTGCCTGAGATTAGGAATAGAACCCTGAAACTAAAGAATTTCCTTTATGAGGAGAAAAATAAAAAGATATTGCCAAAACATTTTGTATTAGTGGTGTAAAAACACTCACTTTTGCCCAGTTTTTTAACACGAAGATCTAGGCATGCTATAGGAAAAGTAATTAACTTTTTATCTGAAATGAAAACACAAGGGAAATTAACTTAAACACTCAGAGATTTGTGCATTCAGTACCTTACTGAAAATGCTTTATGAAGCATTTTGATCTCCTCAGCTCCATGAGACATGTCTGAGCAGCTGTATTTCAGTTTTCTTCAGACATTCTTATCTGACTTCAGTGTTAACAGACAGGATTATCCAGCTGCTCCTCTTTTCCTGAACAATTGTACTGTGGCTCTACTTTTTTGTATGTTTTAGCCAATACAGGGATTTTTCTGAGGTCAAGAAACCTAAACAGAAGAGAAAAAAATCACTGCCACATCCTGAAGGGAGAGAATCCCTGACAGAGGTGGGGAGCTGCCAAGCTCCAGAGCAGGAGGCTGAGCCCACAGTGGGACAAATGAAGTTCTGCATGTAAGGGCTGATCAGTTCCCGGTGCTTCACAGCTTCCTCTGCTCCATCCCAAGTCCTGGCAAAGGACCCCAACTATTCTATGTTGTTTGTCTTCTGGATCCATATTTTCTATTTTTGACATTCTTTTTGTGGACATCATTTCTTTCCGCGGCCTGGGTCAGATGCAGCACAAGGTTTGTTAGTGGCAGATCTGAATCTCTTGCTGAGCACTTTGTAGCCTGAGATTTTTAGAGTGCAGATAGAAAGCTTCCCAGTGAGTTGTACTTTTTAACCAACAACAGGACCAACAGCTCTGCTGGTCAGCAAAAAATGCAGCTCCATGTTTTGCTGTCATAATTCCATGTTCTGTGTGGCTTTCACTTTTAATTAATCCGGTCTGTTTGGTTTCTGTCAGAAGTCTATAAGCTTCTCTGTTAATTTGCTGATGAATCCCCTACTGAGTTGTAATTACAGCCTTCACTGTGATCCTTCTTACGATGACAAAGGAGATAGAATTTTGGCATCCACATAACCTGACATCAGTAATAATGTAAACATTGGAATGAGCTCTCCTGTTCATTTAAGTACCTTACAAACTCCTTCAAAATGACAAAAACATTTTGATGATTGAACAAGTGATTGATTGGTCCATGTTTACACTGATTTATCTCCATCATAGTTCTTTCATGGGTGGCATATGAATAGCAGGCAATTCCCATTTTCTTTGTTACAGTTACAGTAGCTGCAGTGCTTACAACCAAACAGGAATCTGTTGGGAAGAATGAGCCTGCTCCATTTTCACCACATCACTGTCTGTGAGCTGCTCAGATCTCCTCAAACAGCTGGGACCTGCTTCAGAAGGCAAAAGCTGAACTTGGCTTGAGTCTTTCCTGTAGCCTCAGGCAGCAGGCATTTCATGCTAACTGAAGCAAATCCAACACAGCAAGATACAACAAAGTCAGTCTGAATGTCTAAGAGTACCAGAGCTCTTCTGGGAGATCAGAGACAGCCCAGTCCCTCTTCTCTTTTAACACCCTGGTTACTAAAGAGGTGTTTCCCATGCTACAGCTTTGGGGTTTGCAGCCTGCACTAACTCTAACTTTTGATTCTGAGACGTTTTTCACAGTACCGACCAAGCAAACTGATGTTTAGAGAGTGCTCTTGCAGAAGTAGAAAATGTTACACCACAAAAGATGTTATCCATCAGAACAAAGGTGAAATTTTGATATGAGCACTGCAAGATGAAGTTTTTACCATGCTTGCCATTACCATACTACGAACTATCTACATTTCAGAAATGGTAAATAAGACAGCTATTGAACCACAGAATTTGGTGAGGCTGGAGTGGTTCCTCAAGGGACTACCTAACCCAACCAGGTTGTCCACGACCAGGTCTGGTCAGGTTTAGAATATCTTCAGGGAAGGAAACGGCAAGCTTTCTAGGCAACCTGTTCCACTGTTTGACTGCTCTCACAGCAAAAGCAAACAAACAGACAAAAAAGTACATTAAATTGAATTTCACCCATTTCAGTTTGAGCCCTTTGACTCCTGTCCTCACATCACATACGAGCTCCTCATTTTCTAAAACAGAGAAGTGCCACCAAGGGAACTGTGCCTAGCACCGCCATCTAATAATACATAGATGTACTTAACACAGAATTGCAACTGTAGCCTGGAAAGTAACTAAACAGAAGAAGGAGGTGGATGGTAGATAAGTATCCTTAATTTTCGCCACTGTTGCCAGTGCTCAGGCAGGTTTTTTAAAGAGTCCATGCTCCTAACTCATAAATCATTGGCTCTCTTAAAAGCTGCAGCTAAAAACACACTAAAGAGTGTGACCTTATCTCATCATTTCTAACCGTTTGACGTCCCAATCCAGTCTGAGACTATGCGAATACTTTTGAGTGCTGAAATCTTCTGAGACTGCCCTGTGGGAGCAGGGATAGCACAACTTTCTGACAACTGAAAGTCTACCAAATTGTTATTCGTAAGGCAAATTTAAAACAAATACGAAGAAATCAGATATTCAACATGGAATGCAGCCACCAGAAATGATTTGCATTGCCACAGATACAGCTGGTCTCACTTTGCAGTTGCCATAGGCAGCAAAACATCAGGGGCAAAATCTTTAGTGGCTCTTTATTGTGTGAGCGACTCAAGCTTGTGAGAAACCTACATCTCCTGGTTTGCCTAAGGCATCAAAATACCCCAGAGCCAGCATCCAGTACAACCAGAATGTAATTACATCCTGGAAGCACACGATCTGGCACTTAAATTAATAGTCAGAGGCTGGAAACAAGTGTTGCTCTCAATTCTTCTGGAAAGTGAAAACAATAATCTAGGAGAAAGAATATCAGCCTTCTTAGTTTCATTGTGGAAACAATATAGCCAAAGTGCAGAAATGGTAGACACATCTCTACACAATTAGACACGTTCATTTCAGACTCACAGATTCTGTACAAGTGAGTTTTAACACTGTTCTTTCTTTTGATCTTACCAAGAGCGAGCTTGAAGGGAAAATGAGGCTCTGAGCACTGCAGGATATGGAGATAACCAGCGACACGCAGGTGAAGTGCAGTAATAACCTAACAGATTTTGGATGAGAAATGTAAATCGTAGTTGGACTTTGATATAATTCCACTCGTTCTCCTATAGCCTTACTTGCTTGCCAATTTCCCCCAAATTTCAGCACTCTTCTTTAGAAAAAAAAATCTCCTTCGCAATTCCAGCGGTAAGAAAATTACAGCTGCGTGTCACCAGGGGGAGCTTTAACGCCAAAAATCCCTGTGGGTGACTTCTTAGCAGTTCTGCTTTCTCAGGGGACCTCGAGGCAGTGGAAGAGAAAGTTGAATTAACACAGACTCCCCTCATTCCCGAAAGGAAAGGAGCAATGTGCTGCCTACCTTTGCCTCTGCAAGGAAGTCCACCCTGTGGGCACCGGACGTTTCTGGGCTGCTGGCTCCTCAGAGCCCACTTTCCCGCCTCCCGGTCTGGTGCTGGTCTCGCAGGCCGCGCTCCCCTCAGGAAGCAGACCTCATCCCCCCCAATGCCCCATGGCAGGCTGGGCATGGCTGCACCATCTGCAGGGTTTGCCAGACACGTTCACACAGATTTCTTGCTGTGTGCATGACACATCAGATTGAATGCATGCTGGGCTGAGAAGATCATAGCAAACTTCTTAGGTGTTTTCTATTTTCTTTTTTCTTTTTTTTTTTTCTCTTCTGAGTGGTCATCAAATCCCACAAGTCCTTTTAAAGGTATCTTTGAAAGTAACTACTCTGCAGATTGCCCAGAGCCTGTTGACAGTCTCCTCCAGGTATAAAAGATGTGTGGGATAACATTGGTTCACAGGTTTGGTGAAATCCTGTTTCAGGAATAATTACCAGCTAAAACCAATGAGAGCTCTTTAAACGACTTCCTTTTGGCCCATGCAGCTCACAGGAAAATGAACCCCTTTTCAGATCCATATGTTCGATGCAGTATTTCCTGTTTTTTTTCTGGTCACATTCACACACATAATTCATTTGAGTTTTCAGTCCTAGCCATGGGCTGAAAAGGATGTGGTTGAAATCTTCAGGCTGCTCATGTTCTTGTCTCCATGCCAAAGCTCTGGTGGAGGGTTTTGGGAACTCTCTGTTCCTGCCAAACCAGGCAATGTTGGATCCCAAGGGGTGAGGAAAGGGAGAAATTATGGAGGGGAGGAGAACCACATGGCCATCTTTAGAGAATTTTTCACTTTTCATTAAATTCAGACTATTAAGCATCCACTCCAACATGAAGAAAAAAAAAATCAAGTCATAAAACTCAGGCAACATCCCCATCACAAGGAACCCAACACAGGCGGCAATCAAGAAAAGAAGCAAATCTTCTCAGCCTTATTTTGGTCTGATCACAGAACTAAGGACCACGCTGTTCAGAGACAGAGATAGCACGAAGCTAGTGTGCTGCTTGGACTTCTGCTCAGGTTAGAATAAAACCTGGTGGTGGAAACTGAAAGAACAAAAGCTAAGCTACTGCCCTGGAGGAGCATATTTCAAGGCTCCCAGGAGACTTTAAGAGACATCAAGGTACTACTGAGATAAGAAATCAGATGAAAATGCAGGGGAGGATTTTTGTTTAAGAGTAAATTAGGCAAGAGGTGAGCCCACATCCCATGGAGGCTCTTTGCCAAAGCCCTCCTTAGGGAGGTATCTCTATTGATTCCTTGCCTCCTGGTCAAGTTGTTCCTACCTTTGCACCCACAGCCACCAGCACATGAGCCAGCTCCCCCAGAAGGAAAGACCTGCTCCGCCCAGCAGGCTGGCTCACCACACAGAGCTGGGGATGGTGAGTATCTGACAAAGCCATCCAGCCTGCACACATAGTCCTGCAGCTCCTGTCCAGGTGCCAAGGAGGGGTCGAGCACTGCACAGGAGCCCTGCTGGTTCACGTGGTTTCCTTGTTCAGGATCAAACTCAGGGCTTTCAGTGCTTGAGAAGAAGAAAGGGGCAATTATTTATTACAACAGGGCTCACTGGAGTCAGTGTCTGCCTTGAGACTTGGCTGTTAACCTCCAACCCAGAACATATGGCTACAGCCAGTAAGGAAAATCTTAATGCCCTGCCAGATGACTGGCTTCACAGGAACCTAACATCTTCTCATATAGAAATATTATCTTTTCTTCAAAAGCTGTTTCAATTCAGAGCACAGCCCTGCCAAAATCTTTGGAATTTAACTACAAATATGCCTTAGGATATAAAGTAACCAGAACAACACGTTGCTCTTCCTGGGCTTTCTACTTTATATTTGAAAATAAGTACTAAGTCTCCCACATTCTCTTTCTGTAGTATTTTATGTTCTTTCCTCTTTAAAGATTTACTTTATAGTGTTTTCTGCTACTGCTTAGAAGCAATTGGTACCATGATGTTTACACTGCTCTATCGTCAGTATGACAATACTCAATAATACTATCTCCAAGACAGAAATGCTGTTTCAAAGACATTGGTAAGGTTTTCTATCACGGAAACAGGTCTGTCCTTAAAAAGAGGCCAGTTTAACATCCATTCCATGAAGGTTAGAATGAACAGTCAGATATAGGAACATCATGTTGAACTGAATGAAGTCAGTGGAAATATTCCCCCAGACTTTATTCAACATTAGGTCAGGCCTTAAAGCACACATGGTGATCTGGGGGCTGATATTAGTGCTCAGTGCAACCTTTTCTTTTTCACATGCCAGGTACCAGAGGCAGATGACAAGCTGTAGCACAAATGCCCCGTTTTCACGTACAGCAGATGTCAAGCTTAATCTCCACTGAACACCTCAGTCTCACTAAACGTAATGTGGTATTTATTGCAGCCAGGGCCACAGCCATTTTGAATTAGAAGTTGCCAGCTGTGTGAAATGAAATGCATTCAGCGCTGCCAGCAGTAAGGAATTAAACACAGACTACAGCAGCGTCTGCCAACTTTTGGTGGCAGTCAGTTGAACTTTCAGTGGTAGCAATCTAATGCATCCCAGTCACCAAGTCAGAGATTCACTAATTAGCTCTTTTTTTTTTTTTTTTTAATTGTATCTACTATTATCATACTACTGTACAAGTCTGAGGCAGGAGAGAGGCATAGAGAGAGTGAAGAAGAGAGACCAAGCAGTGGAAGGTAACCTCCTGAGAAAGAATGGCAAAGACATGCTTCCCACCTCTTTCTTACAGCAGTATGTATATGGGAATTTCAGAAATGCTACCCCTGTAACTAGGTCTGATACATTAGTTGAAATGAAGCCAGGAAGTTTGTCCAAGGCCATGCTATATTAAGTGATGTAGTTGTCTCAAGGTGCTTTTGTGACTAAGATACAGATAAGAATAGTTAAAAAACAAACAAACAAACAAAAAAACAATTTTGAAACAAAAGATCCACTTTTCTTTGGTGATCTGGCTATGAAAAAGAAAATATGTAATTGTACAAGATTGAATTTTCTTTATCCAGTGCTTCAGGAAGCCCTGGCAGTTGTGGGGCTTCCAGCCCTGAAACAAAACACCAATGGTGCCATATCACATCACAGCACATTGACGAACAGGAGCAACACACACAAATAATGGCTCAGATCTTTGTCCTCTTCTGTTACCCAAGAGACAACTATTGAGATAGATCTCTTCTACCTAAAAGGAAGGGATTGAAGAATGGGCGCAAGAATCCTGCATGCGTGCTAAGGGGTCTAAGAAGGACTTGGCCACATCCTTGGTGATCACTTCAGGTTCTGGCCTGCACCTTCACTGTGGACCAGTCCCAGCCAACCACCCAGAATTTATCTCAGCCCCTTAGCTCACTGGAAAAGCAAAGATATAATACCCTGAGCCACAGTGACTTAGCCACATAAGAAAAGCTTATGAGCAGCACCAGCTTAGTCTGTGAATTTTGACAAACCTGTCTAGATGTTCAGAAAATGGTACAAGATGTGTAAAAGATGGTGGCTAACATTGATTTTCTAAAAATTAAATTTAAGACATTTTATGAAGCACAAATGACACAAAGACATAGTATTTTTTTTTTAGCATAATATTTCTCATTTTCACCCTAATGAATTTAGTTAATGACAGAAGCTACTCAGAGTTTGCAGTATAAGACAGGCCATAAAACAATAGTTTTCTGTAGTGACTCCTTCAGAGTCACAAACTTCACTCCTCTGCCACTTGAAATAAATATAGCCTCAGATTTTTGCTGTGTGATGATTCTCATGAGCTTTGAACTCAGTGCCTACCACATAATAACAGTTCTTTACGTCTCCAGACTCTATCTGTGTTCCTTGTTAACCTTCAGTCACAAAGTAATGAGATGCATCAGGCATCGTCAAGCTGGCCTAAGGGGTTACAAATTTGGATGAGGGCCACATACTGTACTAATTGCTTCTAATAAATTACATATTTCAGGAGGGACATCATGATTTTAATAATTTATTCTACATTTTGTTTCCTTTGGAGAACAAGCGAGTACTAAACAAGCCCAGCATCTGAAATTCATGGCAGAAACTAGAAAGGGCTCATTTAATATCAACCATCATTGTAAATACTAGAATTATGCATGTATCAAATCCCTGGGTCTGAACATCCTGGGAACAGCCACTGAGTCCTGGTTGTTTTAATGAATCAAACCAAAAGATGTTTTTAAATCTTCCTTAGGATTATAACAACTCACACCTCATCCCATTTCAAATGTTGTTGCTAGGACCTAGACAAAGAAAAAATCTTGTCTTCTATGCAAAGAAAAAAACATTAAGAGGGGAATTTAAAGGATGCATCCTCCCAGAGGGTAGAGGGAAAACAGAGTAGAAGATTTCACTTCTGTAGGGAAAGACTTTAATTATGATCTGAAGGCAACTAATTGCAAAGGTGGTCCAGTGAACACAGAAAGCAACAAGAGCTTTCTTCAAAGCCTACTGGGATTAGTAGGATCTCGATACTGGCCCCCACAGCCTCCTGCAGGGTGAACTCAGATGAGGAAAGGTTTCCCATTTCCCTGACCTCTGGCACACCCACACCCATGGGATCACTACTAATGAAGTCTTCAAACCACTCAGGAATGAGCACTTGCTTCTCAAGGGAAGACCTTGATGATATTTAAATAGCTGCTAGTATTAATAGCAGAGGGGCTGGTAGATAATGTGGAGACTTGGGACCTCTGGGGAGCAATGCAGATTTGGGAACAGCTCAGACTGTCTTCTGTTTGTCTTTGTTAACCTTGTTTCCTGTCACTCCAGTCTGTGTTTCCTTTCAAGAATGAGCTGAAACAAAACATGATATCTAGGTAACAGGAAAACTGCTTTGATACAAAGTATGTCTTTAGGTTGAAAGCTGCCATTGTAGCTCTGAGTCTCAAACATGCTCTTTTAATTTTCAGGTGGTGATGAGGTGCTAAGGAAGCACCTTTACCAGGGATAAGCACAGTCTGAGCCGCACCTGTCTGCCTAGGAGGGTTATTTCATTTCAGACTTCTCTGAAGAGTATGAGGGGAAAAGGGTGAGAATCCAGCACAGCTCCCAAGGGCTCCTCAAACTCTCCAACCAAAATAATGGAGATATCTTTAAGTGTGCCATTTGCGGATGAGTGGACATGTTTAAAACACCTGGGCACCTGCTTTGACACAGAGGAAAATGACCAAAAGATTCTTATTGATTTTGTCATAAAGAACTATAAGCAGATCAGTACTAGGAGAAACCAACCTTAAGAAATGAGAACTGACTGAAAAAAAAAATTTGCTCTGGATAGTACTGATAATTCTCCAAATTGATGTATTTTCCCTGGTTGTTTTTATGGTGTTCTTTGTCAGGAGATACAAGTCAGCTTCTGTACATGAAGAAGAGGAGCTTAAAATGGAAGGAGAGAGTGATAGGGATTCAAGCTTAAATCATTAGCATGGTAGAAGTTGGGGAAGGAGGGGAGAATTTGAAGCTCCCATATAAAAACCCAGGAGACAGGGAAGAAAGGGGGGATGCAAACAGACAAAACAGAGATGATGAACTTAGAAAACAGTAGAAAAATTACTACATTCTTAAGTACATGGGATGTACCTATCACTGATCTGGGCTGGTATAAGCTTAGAAGAGTCAAGAGTTTAGCCTATGATGTTAGAGCAGCCCTGAAACACAGAAAGAAGTTTCAGCCTTCCTTATGTTCAGACCTTCATTAGTTATCATTACTAAACCCAGGTAAGAAATGTTGACAAGGTGCATGACGATGTAAATCATAATATACTGAAAACATTATGAATTTGGTTCAGTCTTCAGATCCTGACTTTTGCCATCATTGCATATTGTGTAAGACTGTGGAACTAACAAATCCTAGCATAGCAGCGTTAGCAAAATATATTATTGAAAGCAGAATAAAAAAACCTCTTTGCCATCCATCAGACATGGTAATATAATACTAGGAAGAACTCTGCACCAAGCTGTTATCTGGTTTGCTGTCTGATCTTCTCTCCAGATTACCACCTAAATCAATAGCTCTCACATTGATTTTTCCAGCACACTATTCCAGTAAAAAGAACAGTGCTGTGAGATGAGCCAGCTATTTGCTATGTCTGCAGAGATGCTGTTGTGTTTTTGTTTCGGAAAATCAAAGCAGGAACAAAAGTGCACACACGCATATATAAGAATAAGAACTTACCTGTTGCACTCTAACCAGACACTGGCTCTGCATACACATGGCTTTGCTAAAGCTTTCTACAGCAACTACAAACCCACCTCAAGACAGTGTAAGACATTCTAAGGATGGAACCAAAGCATTTGGAAGCAGTATTACATAAATAATAGCATTGTTCTTTAATTCAGATTGTTACTATGGCAGAGTGAGAAAGTATGCTCACATACAGCTATGAGGATGCTCTCCATCTAATTACTATGACATGTTCATCAGTGCTGCATTTTCATTTCTTTCTTTCATTTCAAATATTTTAATGTGTTTGCATAGTTAATGTAACAAGGACTATCATCCTGGTACTGTACTGAAAAATATTCATCACCCAGAAGCTCATGCTTTACTGTAGATGGATGCATACACTGTAAGTACAGGGGGAGAAACAGCCCACAGCGAAAACACACACAAAGCTGAGGGAATAGTGAGAAATCAGGAAGCCTGCTATTCTGAAAGTACTGGGGAAAAAAAACCAAATAACCTATAAAAATAGAATTATTTAAATGGTTAAAGAACTTCTAAAAAATTCTCTGTTTCACAGTAATGCTTTTCAAAGCATTGTGTATTTTGGATTGCTACATTTGCCTCCCAATCTCAGTCTAAACAAAATAACATGAATGTTTTCATAGCAATGAAGAGGAAGGAATAATGAATTTTCTGTTTCAGGATACTTTTTTATAAAAAGTTTTGTATTTATGACATTTACAGTATGTTAAATTAGGGGCAATCCAGCCTGCTTACAATGCAGTTATCAACTTTCAGGTGGCTACCCTGTGCATCTGGGAATATCACACTGGTTAGGGAGTTAAGGTGTACAGGAGAGGCATTTTACTCTTTGCAGTCTTCTGTTTACAAGCTATTTCTAGTCATCTGTGAGCTGTTTTCTGCTAGAAAGTCTCTTCCTTGGGAATTAAGTCTATGTAGGAGCAAACTATGCCAGGAACTTCCCCAGACCTCAGCAGGGTTAACACTGATGTAGTCTTAGGACTATGAGGACCTGTTTCACAGAGCTCTCCATTTACACAGTATTTAATTTAGACTTATGCAGGGGAATATTGCAGCAGTGACATCAGTAAGAGCTATTGCTACACACGCAAAACTTACTTTCATAAATTATTAAAACTTACGATAAGAAGATTATTTCTAACATCCAGTAAACAAACTTTAGCCAGTTTTGACAGACAGCAGCACCTAGGTGATGTGTTCAGCGTTGCTAAGTGCTGGAGAACTGAAGCTATTGAATGAGATATTAGATATTAGTAGAGCTGGCTGTTATGGTAAACTACCTAATGATTGCAGTTGTGATCCACTCTACAAATATTTTACTTCCTATATTTTGCCAGGTAGTAAACTGTGCTGAGCAGAAAGAGTGGAAATTGAAGATATTCATAATCTACCGGGAGACACTTGGCTTTGTCTTGTACTGACAAGTGCTGGTCTGAGAAGCTGGTGAGTTCCCACAGATCTTGCCTACTGGCAAGCATGAGCAAGTCACTGGAGAAACAAAGCCTTTAAACAGATTTCCCACTGTTGTTGTACTGCCATGAGAGCCAATTGCAGCCCATTATCAGGAAGACAACCACTCTCATGTGAGAGACCAGAGACACATAAGCACCAACTTCTCACAGCCCCTGCGCTCTTCTTGTGGGCACACAGAGCTACGGCTTGTGCCAGGTGTCTCCCATATACAGTGGGACAGAGCTGCCATGGACCAGGGTGCTCCCAGGGCAGAGACAGTACCTGGACAGTACCTTTGAGGGCAGGTGGGGTGTACACGCTCTGCTTCCGCTGCTTTGGCGATGAACTCTGGCACTGGGGATTGAAAAAGGAGACAGAGATGGTAAGACATGAGGAGAGAACTTTCTGTGCTTGGCAGCTCAGGGTCAGGCTGCACAGCTCTTCCCCCTCTTTACCTGAAAACTCACTAAGGTTGCTTGCCCCAGTGCAAAAACTTGTTTCATACTCAGAATTACCCTGGGTGCTTCTCAGACTAAGTGGTACTTCATTATGGCCTCAGTAGGGCTGGATTGAAAGCCCTGCATACAGACAGCAGTGATACGCAGTTTTGGGATATACTGCAGTGCTCTGCATTGCTCTCAGTTCAAGAGCAATGAGAAGCATCTGTAGAAATGATATCGTGTGAATCTGATGCCAGCTCCTGGGCTTTCATGAACACGGGGAAAATTTTAATAGACAAAATATGCTTAATGAACAACTTTTATAGCTCCCAGGCAAAACAGACTCACTACCACTGAAAATTACCCTTAACTGTAAAAGATACTGTTAAGCATTAAGTTAGGGCAGACTGTGTTTTTAACAGTCTATATAACTGACTCTCAGAAGGTGAATACTTACATATATTAAAATAATACAAGGTTTACTTTAATGACTATTCCAACTAACCACAGTATAAAGAATGACTCCATATGTAAGGTAATAATGAAATTATTACTACATACAGTCTAACAGAAACAAATGGAAAATCCCTCCCCCTGCAATTTTTCAATGTATTATAATACTCCTCGAACAATTCCATCAACCACTCAGCCTTCAGCAAGGCCTATTTTAAGGGACGTCTTTAGAGATAGTATAACTTTTTTTACCCCGAAGTCATATCTATGCACAAAAGATGAATTATTCCAAAATGACAGCATTAAAATCACACATACAGTGACAGAAGTAACTACATCAATGCATATCTAACAAGACCTAACTGAAATATATTCCAGTGCTAAGGCAGTGCAATTTCTGCAAAAGCTCAATTGGTGTATGTACCAACATGGAATATCTCCATATACAAAGGATAATAAAACCACTTAATATCTCACACATGGCTAGGTTTTGAAGACATACCACGTTCCCAAGAAAAATATAAAAAAGCTGTGCCTGAGCAAGTTTTATTTGCTCTCATCAATTTTAGTTTTATTTGCTCATAATGGTATTGCCTTCTACTTTTCCTCTGGTGTATCACCAGTGAATTTTGATTTCTTCAAAGATCATTGGAGACAGCTCTTATGAAAAACACTGCCACACGAATGCCACCAATCCTATTACCTTATCACAATGGATGGAGTGACAGCATTTATAAATAAAAGATTGTCTTCTTTTGAAAGAGAAAGCTATTTATAATCACTGTGGGATAGGTTGTTGATCCTCACCCCAGTGAATCACTGTAAGTCTGCGTTTGAATCCAAATCTGAAACAATCGATGCCTCCTGCTGCTATTTTAGAGCTCTGCCGACTTCTCTGCACAATTGGTGGAGGAGAAAGTGATAGGGAACTGCATGAGCTGTGCAAAAGAAGATGAGGGGGGGGAGCCAGTTCTCAGCTCTCTTGCAGACAGCTTCAGTCCTGTGCCTACTCTGGGCTTGGCAAAGGACAGCAAAAGGGGATGTTGCATTGGCTTTGCAGCCCCACAGCTGCCTGCAGCCCTCTGCTTAAGGCAGGAGGGTAAGGAGGCAGGGCTGGGGAGGACACTGTAGCTGGGTTTTGGGTTGGCCATGCTGCTGGAGGCATGCGAGCATGTAAGTGTAGGCAACTGCTGTGATGGACCAGGACATTTTGGAGGGGTTTTAACACAGTAGTTCTATCCTAACAGTAAAAGCATTTTAAGAAAAAATATTTCACTTACTTCTGCCTGTGAGATGTTTGTTCTCTTCTCATCTTTTTCTAGAGGAGGAAAAGATACAAAATAGACAAGTTAGTACAAAAATGTTTCTCAGTGCAAAGTCTTGCAGCTCTGCCCTACAACCTAGAACATCCCTGTCAATAAGAAATCACTCTGCTGATCTGCAGCTTCTCCTTTGTGTCCCTCAGAAAACCTGAGGCCCCACAACACTTAGTACTGTGTCTGGAGCCCTTCGCTCCCATTTTTTGCCTGGCTGGGCTGGCAGCAGGGCTCTGTGCCCAAGCAACTTGTGATGCCCGAGCATTGTGCTATGGCTGCGGAATGGCATGCAGCAGCCTCACCCAGGACTCTGCTGGGCTCCAGTAAGCACAAGACCTTCCCCTCCATTCAGCAGTTAATACACTAGTAATGACACTCAAGAGTAACAGTAACTTTCAAAATCAGCAAACTGAAGTGCAACCAAGTCTAATCTTCCATCTGAAAAGTTTAATGACACCACTACTGCAGTCTTAGAAAAGGCCATGAAATATTTCTTGGTACTGCTTACTTTTTTGTCTTTATTTGTTTTGAAGAATAAGCACGACAGAAACAGTAAATAATAGAGATTTCTAATGATAATAAACTTTCTGGAAACTTATCTGAACAATTAAGTCAAATATCATGAAGCAGAGAAGCTGTGAATTTTCCTAACCATTGCTCTAAATCAGTTTGTGCATGAGACAGAATTATATTTCTAGTGTTGTCTTGACATGGTTAATGGTCATCAGAAAGAGTCTTTTCTGATTAAAACTTTCCAAACATTTGACAAAGTTCATTCAGGATCTTTGATGCACTGTAATTACAAGCTCTAAAATGAAGTGCCAATAAAAACACAGGCAACAATCTCAAACTGTGCCACTACTTGCAGATATAATTGTGCAATTTCTACTGATGTGTAACAGATCTGGAGGATGAGTCAGGTCTGTGTAATATCACTTCATGCAACTTTTTTTTTTAATCTAGGTATCAGCTGCCTGTAATGCACTTTTTTGTCAGGTGAAGAACCAGTCCAGGCAGACTAACTGCATTTCCTATTTTGTTCCTTACCCTCAAGCCCATGTATCTTGCAAACATTAATTGACTTACTGAGCTTTCTTGAAGTATGGATTTCACATAGCCTTTATACAAGAGACCTTCGTATGATTTACTCTCAGGGTTGAAAGATGTGGTTCAAAACAGCACTGATTACTTCAGTGTGGTCCCATAGCTACGGAATTAGACAAGACAATCAAGAGGCCAGTTCCTGCCATTGACATTTGCATGACCTTGAAGCTGACTAATCTCTTCCTTGAATTCCCTACCTGTAAATAAGTATAGCAGAACCTTGTAGCCTTTTAAAGCACTTTGGATTATGAAGATATGCTGGCTTAATGGGTGATTATTTAAGTCCTTGTAATATTTCTTATTAGTAGCATGACAGAGAGACATAGACTTCAAATACCCAACACTGGATTTTTTACCTCAAGTTTCTGGATTTAGTTTAGAGGCTGAAAATTAAATAAATTGAAAACTTTAAGCAGAGAACAATTAAAAGTAAATTATGTCCCATTCCTTCTTGAAACACTAGGCTTGTCCAGATCCAAAGAATTTTCAGAAAACCCATCTTGAGACTTGCATAAGGAGTCAGTCTTGCTGCAGACAGCAGCTTTGTTGGGTTTCAGGTCTTCTTCCCAAGGATTTGCATTTCTCTAACCCTTTGAACTGTTCCCCTTAGTGGGGCAACACTGAACTTATGAGAACAAGAAAGTTTTCAGCCTTTCCTTTCATCCAGCAGCCCATAAATAAAGTTAACTTTGTGGACAAAACCTGTCCTGTCAAGTTAGAAAAAAATCGTTGATATCCACAGGGCAGAGTGCCAATAAATAGCAACAAACAATGCAAAAATTCAAGAATGACTTATAAAAATACACCAACACTTTTTCAAATCCAGAAAAAAGCCTGAATGACCAAAGGAGACAAACCTGAAGCAGCAGGTGTGAGGTGTTTCGTATGTATTGTGAGATCAAAAGAAAGTCAAAGATGGCTGAAGATATCTTTCGGTCAACAGTACATTTTGGCAGGTGTTTATTTTGAGGACAGAAAGAACACTGCATGTTTGTTTTTGAAAGGCATTTTGATAGAAAAGACTTAAAGTATATAGATCTTCAAAGAGAGGAGACAAGTAACAGGAACAAGAGAAGCTGAGGTCACTGCTTGCCATAGACCAATGCAGGGAGAAGAAAAGAATTCTCTCTCTAGAGGCAAGTGAAAAGATGAAAAGCAAGGGAGACAGGAAGAAAAAAAAAAAAAAGGAAAAGAAAGCAGCATTGCTTTTTTGTGTAGCTGAGGTAGTGACAAGAGACATAGATAGCGGGCAGTAGCAGAAGTTAGAGGAGATAGTGAAGACAGAGAGCAGAGCAGGAGTGCAGTGTGTGCTGGAGCTTGCCCAGGATCTCTGCCCATGGAAATACCTTGAGCCATACTGACCTAACTGGAAGACTGCATTTACATTTGAGTGATTGGTCATCTTTGGATATAAACAGTGTTTTTCCATTGTAACTCTTTTTGTTTTGAAAGCAGATCAAATAATGTTGTGAAAGCTTGTTTTTAATAAGACAGTGTCCATAAGAGAGTCATCTCGTGTCCAAATTGATGTTTTCACTACAAGAGGTCAGTTTCGGCATGAGGAGATACCTCTGAGACAACAAAATGTACGATGGGAATGGATGATACAAGGTAAAAAAGAACATGATCAGTCAGCTGCTGCAATGTATCCACCAAACTGAAATGAAACAAGACAGATAATTCCCACCTTTAAACCCCAGTCAAATGCATTGACAACTAGAAAAACTGAATTTCTTTACTAAACTCTTTGAACGTAAAGTCCCCTTGAGAAGGGTGAGAAAATGATTTGAAGCAGGCTTGATTCACAAAGGAGAATGGAGCCCCTGATTTCCTTCAGTTCTCAGTGACCATTGTGTCAGGATTCTACTCATAAAAAACTCCTGTTTATAAAGAATGAAAAAATTTCCTGTCATGTTTATAATCAGGCAATTACAGAGAATATAAGCTCAATTAAACAGGTATTTCTGTCTTATGTTAAACTCTCAGTAGATAACTTATCCCTCCAAGTTCTCTTTTCTGGGGCCAGAGAGGGAAGAAGACCGTTTAATGTCTCTCCATTTTCTTCTCACAGGTCATAACATTGCTTACAGCACACAGTGCTGGTCTATTATACTACAAATCTGAACACATGGCAGTTTTCCAGTTTGACTCTTGGCCTAATTAGCTAACAGGAATCTAATACTCAAATCATTTCTTGATGTTTTTTATGCTTTTGTTATTCAAGTGGTATTTTAAATCATATGAGAAGAACTGAGAACTCATTTGTACGTACCCAAATTGCTGCAAAGTGGGGATTTGTCTCCCACACACTCATGTTAATTTAGCTCAGTTTAACATTAATTAGCACAGTCATCCAACCAAGCTGAAAGAATAAGCTGAACTACTCCAAGGGTATCTTTATACAAAGCCAGAAATAAGGTGCTGTTCTCTGAGGTCAGATAAGATTTGAGCCTATGAAAACTGGCTACATGCAGAATAATGCCCACCAGAAGCGGCTTATCACTTTTCCCCTGAATCTCCATTATAATGTAAATGGCAAGGTCATGCTGGGGGAAATCTGATGGTCGTTTTCAAGATCAAAATCTGCCTCTTGTCTCCCACTGGACAATGCTAATGCAGTTGCAGCAGCTACGCAGGGCAAGAGGTGATGTATTTTGAAAGACTTTGCCTCTGACATCACCCATGGAATCTGCAGTGGAGTCATCTAGCAAACGCTCATCTCATCCAGCTAAGTACCCCGCTCTCTTTCCTATTGGCAAGAGCAAATAAAAGCCTCTTCTGTAGGGTTTCAGTCGGGCCCTGGAGGAAAAGAGCAGGTCAGAAGCTGGCTTTTACACAAGAGAAAATCAGCAAGAGGCTGGTATAATTGTTGGAGGAAGTTTCATGTAGAGACTTTGGAATTTTCCTTAGGAAAACAAAGCTGAGGAGTTTCAGATAAAAATGACAGCTTGTATTTGCCACTGGTATTTGTAAAACAAGTTCATTGAAATCAGGCTTCGAAACCATTTGTCGTAATATTATTTTGTGCTCTTTTTTTTTTTTCTGCTATCAAAACTACTCTTCCTTTCCTACAGAAGACAAAATAAAATAAAAAAATATTTCATGCCCTGCTTCTGGCAGAACACTAACCGCACATTACTGGACTAGCTAGAACTTCAAAGCTTTCTAAACCACTGAGGTAGGAGATAGAAAAAATGTCCAGTAAGGCAATAAAAAAAATGCTCATGTAGCTAATTGACTTTTACTTGTTGGTTTCTATTTGTCTATAACTATCAATGAAAAATTGACTATGAGTATGAACGTAATTACATTTAATTACAAAAAAATATCCTGGTAAGCCCTTCTGGCAGGAGTATGTGTTTCTGAAAATCTTCTCATTGCAAAAACATCTCATTAAACTGCGGTATTGCAGCTACTGCGATAAACATAGCTAGAGGGTCTTCTCCCTCCTTAGTCAAGTGCTGACAGGAGAGTATGTTCGTTACAGTTCTGCTGCATTTCACACAGTAATCAGCATCTAAATTACCTTTAGGGAACACAAATGGAGAGATTTGTAGAGGAAATATTAATAAGAACAGAGGAGAGAGAAGTCTGTTGCAAACACAGGCTTTTGCAAGGTTGTTCTGTGAGGTGCCCGCAGCACAGGCACGCATCCTGTGGAAGATCCTGTGCTACCCCAACAGCACCTAGAAGTACTGCCACCCTGGCTCAGAGAACACTGCGGTGGATGGCTTCCCTATGCCAAGTACTGGCACAGTACAGAAATGTTATCCTGGCTGAGGGGACAGAGGCTGACTGAACTGATGGAACCAGAGGGGAAAAGCTGGACAGAAATATGCACATGGAATAGAGTAAGGAGGCAGCTGTGGTTAGTTTTGAGCTCATGGGGAGCCCTGGCAGGAGTTTATTACTCAGTTAGCTATTTCAGCCTGAGTGTATTTGCTCACACTGACTCCTACACTAAGCTGGCTCAGCATTGCCCAAGTTTATCTAGAGCCCCTGACTGTAACTGGACTTCCAGAGTTCACTAAAATACCACAGGCCAGACAAACCAGCTGCTTCAACATGCTGTATTTTCTTTCCAGATAAATCAGTATAATTAATGTTCGAATAACTTGTATTTCCTATTGTCAATATTCAAGTTGACATTGCTAGTACTAAGTATGGACAGAAGTCTTCTTAGTCCAGATGCTTCCTACTGTTGCTTGAAGTCAACTTTTAAATGAAGAGAATGAACATGTTTCTACCAATACAACAGCATCTGAACCAAACAGTGTCTCCAGCACTGTGCACCACACAGACAGCATCCAAGGACCTACCTACATCTGCACAGCCATAAGGACATGAAATAAAACTCTTTCATTTTACACAGATAAAAATTGCTTTAAAATGTACATTCTGATACTGTAATCTGATTTGGAAGAAAATGGATATATTACAAACCTCAAATGTGAAACTAAATGTATTTGTTCACATCACACAGATCTCAGAAGGGAATTATAGTGCCTGCTTACCAGCTTCTTGTCCCAGTTTCATGGCAGATGCATGGAAATCAGTCTAGTTTCACTGGCATTAAACTAGAATATAACAGTGATGAATCAGTTCTGCAGCCTTCCAGAGAGTAGTTGTGAATTGTTAATATCAGTCACATGGGGACACTTTCAGACTTAGCAGCTCTTTCCAGAGAAAGAGATTCTCTTTGAATAACTGATGGCTGATGGAATAACTGACTTGGCTTTCCATCAGTGCTAGGCTTGGAGCTACTTTCCTGGAGTTGCTTTATAAGCACCACAGACTTCTCTTGGGTGAAGACAATTGAGAGGGCTCTTGAAGAAGAACTGGCTAAATTAATGGAATCAAAAGGAGGAAAGTCAAAGGCTTTTTTTTCCTTTTGGTCTCTTAGATAATATATTTTCTGCTCCCAATGTAAGTATCTCATTGGATTTTTGGGAATTACTCTGAACTAAGTTTTCCATAGCTGACTGGTGAGGACGCTGTGGCATTAAGGCTGGGAGACCTCTCCAGCAGAACCACGAGGTATCACTGTGTCCAGAAGTATCAGGTCAGAGGCGGCCCATACCTGGCTTCAGAGCTCCATAAAATTAATTCCTTCTGAAGGAATATCATCTAGTTAAGTACAAAGTACTTTTACCCATTTATAGTAAAACAGAGATAAGTTTAATCCCAAAACTTTGTTACTTGTCATCTGTGCACGCATTGCTGTACCTATCACACACCGCCCCTCTTCAAAAAGGAAAGTACTTCAGTACCTGCTTTAACTTGGCATGATGGGAAATGAGCAGCACTCCAGATATAACAATTCCAACTCTGAAGTTAAAAACATGTTGAGGACTGCCCAGTGTAGATACTATGTCAAATCTGAGGTCTATATCAGCAAACCAAGAGGCAAAAGAGAATTTATGAGACAGGAAAGACAAAAGAAAAAAAAAAGATTTTACTGCTGACTTCAGTAAGTCATAAGCAACAGGAAGTTTTACCATTGACTTTGAAGTCAAGATTTTATCCAGTATTTGTAGCATGAGTTTGGTAAAAAAAAAAACAAACAAAAAACCAAACAAATCACTCTGTAATTTAATTAACTATTTCCAAGTTACTGCAGCCTGGAAAGAGCTTCAACCAACTGGTTTCCTAATCTGAACTATTATTCAATACCTAAACTAAATAATGACGGTCAAAGAAGACAGTCACAACACCTCTGAAGACCCAGATTAATTCATTTAACTAAAGAAAAATAACAGAGTCAAACTGAAGCAAACTGCTGTGCTTGGTGATGCAAAATTTAAAATACTTGGCCTATGGGCCTGGAGGTTGGTTGTAAAGTCAAGTCTCAAACGTGTGTAAAGTGATACTAAAAAGACACATGATGACCTACACACTCCTCTCTTTTATGGAAATTCTTTTAGGATGACTTAACTCTCTTGTAGACTGAAATGTAGATAAGAAAAACTCCTTTCTTTGTAGAGCAAATGTATGTAAATCAGGGTGACACTAATTTTCTGGCAGGAGCTCTGGTGGCTCTAGGGAAGAATGTCATTGCAGTGGGAGGAGAACCTGACAGGCAGCATTTCTGGATGCTGGGAGATGCTGGAAGGCCAAAGTGAAGTACAAGACGACCTTGGAAAAACAGATATGGAGCAAGGCAAGGGACAAGGACTGGAAAACTGACATTGTCTCAGAATTTGTCTGAATGAGTAGGAGAACTTACCTAATGATCAGGTTATATTGACACCAGGTCTATTCTGACACAAAAGCAGATGTCAAGAGAGATTACATCTTTTCTGCATTGGGTAAGGGCAGTTTCCAAATGCAAAGAATAACCATACCTAGCCTGGAACATAACAGTGAAAGAAAAGATTTGCATGAAGGCACTAAGGGGAAAGTGAAGATGAAGACTGCTTCCGAGAGGCCTGAGGAGGGCCAGAGCTGTTCAGTGATTGCCAGCAAATATTCAGAGAAACAGGATCAAAGAGCAGAAACTTCCCTCTGAAATTACTGCGTCCAAGGAAAACATGCTGTCAAACTGTTAAATATTTGCAAATAGTGGCTAATGTTTTACCAACTGTTACCAAAGCACATTCACAAAAACTTCCCAAGTAGTTTGCTCATTCTTTCAAACACTCAAGCAAAAGTGTCGATCTGTGAAATGATTTAGCATGTCCATTAAATATTTTCAAATACAAAGGGTTAAGTATCTGGAGACAATGAGTTATGAATTCACTAGCAAAACTGAATAATATCAATAACATGTTACTTCCTGGCCGCTTGCTTGCTTTATGTTACAATAGTAGTAGATACCCTGGTATGCATGTAAACTATTTCCTAATAGCTTCATATAGAGGAATCAATTGCAATGGAACTGATCCACTGATGGCAATCTTTGTGTAAGAGTGGGAGCTGCTGGAAATACGTGCGTGAACAGTTGCCCAAGGTCTCTACTATGAGCTGTAAGAGCATTCTAAGCTCTAAGATGAAAGCCATCACCAACAGCCAAAACTAAGAGAGTTAAACATTTCTTCGCTGTGATAACTCATAAACCACAAAAGAAAAAAATTCTTAGCTGAACAGTTGTGTATTGTACATTGTGGAAAGTGACATTTGTCAGGGGAGAAGAAAACAAACACAAAATAAAACTCTTCCTTAGCCACTGATTATTATTATTGCTGCCTTTGCAGTTTCCTTCCTTTTTGGAATAATATCTCAAGGATTTCAGTAAAAATGTATCTTAAAGCTAGTCCTTGCCAAGTGCTCTGCTTTCCTATGATGAGACTGCACACGCATAAAACTCCTCTCAATACATATTTCAGTTTATGTTCAAACCAAGTGAACTACTATTAATAGCACTGCTTGGGGTTTATCATCATTTTACAAGAGGAATATGCAAAAGTCAGTTTTGTAGATTCATTTTTGTTTTGTTTTGTTTTTCTATCTGGAAGTTTTCAAAGAGTCAACAAAATGAGGTTCCGTAATCTCATTCTCACCATGAACATGGCTAGACAGGATGGAAATGGCAGGATGATTATTTGTTAACTTGGAATAAGCTAGCCTGTAATTTTCAAAGACATTTAGCAGAGTTTCTACTAACCTCACTAAATACCAGAGTAAGGGAATCCTGTGTCTTGTGTTCTACATCTTTGTCTGAACTGTCACAATCAACAGCACATCACTGTGATTCATGTGGAATGAATTGTTCCACACCCTCCTACAGGATATGCTATACACATTAAGGCCCAAGTAATCCACTAGTATCAGCATTCTGGGAAGCCTGAAAGCACATTTCTGAACAATTAGCTCTGCTGTCTACTTACCTTATTTCAAAAACAGAAAGTAAAAAACTAATGTTGATCTGTACTAAAACATCTGGATCCCAATTCTTTAAAAAGAAAATTCTTACCTTTTCTCTCCACCCTCTTCCACTCTGCCACCATTTCTTCAGTATAATCCCACTCTGAAAAGTCTACAAAACAGCACTGAAGAATATGAGATCAGCTGGTCCTGCAGGCTGAATTTCTCTCCTATTCTGTGTCTGACTCAGCCAGCTCTTGTGGATCCCAGCATGACAGGGAGAAGGCAGAGTAGGAACTGCAGGTGCATGGTGGCTGGTACCAGGGGTTACCGCTTGGCGGTGGTCAGAGAAAGAGCGGGAAAATGTTCAGCTACATCTTTGGTTTTTGCCACTGCCAGAGAACCGCTAAGGCAGAGGGCCTCAAAGTCTTGAAAAGAACACTAGCACCACAGCTTTTCTTTTCTGAGTTATGAAGATCCTGCTGAAATGTTTAGCTTGTTGGGCATCTATGTGTGTGGATAAACAGCACTGGAGGATGCAGTAGAGCTTACTGCTTTCCTGAACTTCCCATCTGGCCCAAACAGTCCATTGCACTGTTCAGTGTGACTCCTGATATGTTATCAGAATGAAGGATATGGAAATGTGGAAAGCACTGCCTTTAAAATGCACACTTGTGCACTCAGCACTACTAATGGACTTCTGAAAGTATGGTTTGACCTTCAAGATAAAAAAAAAAAGAAAGCCAATACATTCACTCTCTGCAGTACCTGTGTCCCAGGGACAACACAGAGAAACACAGCATGTAACTGCACTTCACACTGCTGTTATCATATTCTCCTGATCCTCCAGAAAGGCTATTTAAGAAAAATATTAGAAGCGGTCATTTTAAATACAGACATAGGATTAGGATTTTGAGGAGGAGAAGGGGAAAACAGCTCCTTCCAGTAAACATAGAGTATAATTCTACACTACAGCTGCTTTGATGGCTGTAAAAGGAGATTAGGCTGCTCCTAATCGCTGGTGACACAGCCAGCTCCAGCCCAAGGAAAGGGAAGCCAAGCTCTGCACTTCCCATACTCTCTCATTTTCAGCCTTGTGCAGTTGGTGAGAAGTTCCTGACTGGTAGCAGCTTTTTCCTTACACTCTCTACTAGCTTTCAGTCCAGATTCATTGAATTCCTACTTTTGGTGGGTTTTGAAGTGAGCCTTTAACTTTGGTTACTTCACATAAATAGTTAATTGTCTTTTTTCCCCTCTGGATGCTCAATAAATGAGGCGATTGATGCTTTAAGTGCAACTTCTCCCCAATATTCTGAACATAATGAGGTTAGTGCTAAAAGCTGGATTCTCTCTCATCTGTCTGCATTATCTATTTATTCTGCATACGTCACTGTGGTAAATGAGTGCTGCATTAAGTAGTAAATAGTAGAGGTCAAGCAAATTGTGTGGTGCTTTATCTCCTCAGCAGGGCTGAAACATGTATTAATGGATTTTAGTTTCTACCCTATGTTTAAAGAGCAAGTATTAGTATTATCAAATGGTTGAATTATAATTTAGGCCGTCATGAACCAAAATATTTTATATTCTCATTCAAGCCATTTTGTCTCATCTTTTAAACAGACTTCATTTCAAATTACCACTAATTTTTTTTACTATTAAAAAAAACACCCTCAAAATACGAACAGAATGTCTTGCAACACACTAAACTGAACCCATTTTGTTTAAAAAAAGTTATCCAAATGCCACCAACATTTAATAATAATTGTAGAGTCACGTAGCTGTAGTAGAGATACCTTAAGCACTTCAAGTATAAGAAGTCATTAAATATACTTAGATATTTCATTTTATAAATAGGAATCTCAGCACTCTGTTGTCATTTCTCACAAAAATATGCTGAAGTATGAAATTATTTGGTACAGAGCAAGAGTTCCTAAGCATTATGAATATAAGAAAGCTGGAAGCTCTCAGAGTGACTTTCTCACCACACTGTCATTCTCCACACTGCTATTCCCTACCCATGGTACACCTTGTTGTCATGTCAATACACAATGCAGGTGAAAACAGAGGCAAACTGTCCAAAAGCATATCAGTAATGACACTGAATGATCAAGGAGCTGGCGATGTGTAACATGAAACCATATATGTTAAAAATGATTTGCAAATAATCTCCTGGGATGGAAGAAGGCTGTTTCTATGGTGCTTTTGTATAAGGAACGAGGAAAACAGATGAATAGTACAAGGTTCAGGTCTAAAAATACCTCCTCCTCTTTCAGATAGCTTCATGGACATTGACCCCTCAAATACAAAACCAACAGAAGGTAGAGAGCAGGAGCAACAAGCATCATCATAGTGTGCATAAGCAGCACAGCTGCACAGGTAAATATCAAAGAAAGTAAATTCACCTGCTGGGTATTTGAGGATGGAACAAGAGAAATGGATAAATGGAATTCTGTCCAAATTAACATTGAGCTTTCTGTCCCCTCAGCTGCCCCTGTCCTCCCATCTAGGTCTGAAATCTAAGTTCTGGCTGTAAATGTTCAACTTTCACCACCTCTCTGCAGTCAGGTTCCATCCTTTCCACAACCCAGAGCTTTCTCAGACCTTGCTTTCATGCTGTACTTCACCTTTTTGGGGAGGGAAGGCAGGAACTTGTCTCAGTTTGACTATAAATGTCCTCACTTCAGCCCAGCAGAATGCTGCCAGCACTGTGGGGAGGGGGTTAGGCCTTTAGCTGCAAGTGGCAGAGGCTCATCCTGAGCTGCATCTGAGGACTGCACGGTATATCCAAAGAGGAAGCATGGTAACACTTTGTAGTCACTGTACATCTCTACCATAGCAGTTACTCCACGCAAATTAATGCAATCCAAAAGCTGCTTTACTTGCCATAATCCTTACAGGCACAATATGTTATTATTAGGAGGAATGACTTCATGAGCCAAAGGAAGAGTGAAGATATGATACTGACCTGAGGTACTCACCCGACCAGCTAAATTGGCCTGGTAGTTTCCTGAAGTCAACCAGTTTGGAACAACAGAAGGCCTGAACCTATGAACTCTTTTCCATCCTCAAAACATGTAGCTTACTTGTGCATTTAGAACAGCACTGATTTCACGCTGCTCCTGACTATATGTTTTACACAACAAGTAAATTGTTCCCCAGAAATGTTTATACTTGTGAACCAATATGGTCACGACCTCAAAACAAACCAGCAAAAATGCAGCTGTGTACCTCTGTGATAACCTCCAGTTCAGACAGAGCAGCTCACACAGTTCCTCCCAGCCAAATCAAAATCTTCTCCTCAGCATGCAGCCTGTAACATACTGCAGGCAGCACGACAGCTTCTCTGGCTGACATAAAAATCCTTACCCTCTCATGAAAGCAGAGCATGCATCCTGCCCATGCCAGTACGGGACTGTTTGCCTTTGAAAGATGCTAAGCAAAGCTTCCCCCCCCGACCATAAAATTAAAAAAAAAAAAAAAAAAAAAGTTGTTTCATTGCTTCTGTTTGGAACCCATTAGTTGTTTTTTTTTTTTTTTTTTTTTTCTGTGTGACATTAGAAACAACTCAAGCACTGTTTCCTGTACTTATTTATTTATGTATTTACTTATTTTAAGTCCGTGAACTTTTATTTTCTTGGGTCATATCACAGAGTCCTTACTCATGCAGTCTATGTGTGAGGAACCAGTGCTGCAATTTGTCCCTGAGACTCCGTGATCCTGAACTGCAGAGTGAATTCAAACCAACACAAACAAAGGAGCATCCGGGTACAGTGTAAGTGGGCAAGAAAATGGGATGCAGTTTGTCACTGAACATCTGCAGTCTCACATCAGCCTGCAAACACAGCAGGCTTTTTCAAGCACTGACATTTTCTTTCCAGCTCAGGAATCCCTCTGTCACCTACAAGCTCTCATGCAGTGTTTGCTCTCTGTATTTCATCGTCTTACTATGTCAGCTAGCCCTTCACAGTACTGGCCTGAGGAACACAAAGGTATGAATGGCCCTGATCAGTAGAGGCTGATCTCTGGGCATCTCTATGCTAGTAGTAATATGCATAGAGCCATACTAGTCCTGTGGTCATTGCTGATTGCCATACCTCCATGAAGTCCTAGGCTGCAATAAAAACAGTATGCATAAATGGTATTCAAATTTAGCATATAGAAAGACTGAGTAGTTAGACCAAAAAAAGTTAATGACAGTTTTTTTTTTTTTTATTACCACAGTTGAAGCCTAAATTTGCAATTGAAAACAGCTGCTCTTTGGCTTGCTCACTTTCTATTTCCTGAACCAAAGTAAGCAGTGTGTCCTACCAGGATCTCATGCTTTTGAAAAACATATCAATTTTCATGAACTGGGAGACCAAGAATTCTCTGCAGATTCAAGTTTCAGTGAGACTTTTGCCTGAGAAAGGACTGCAGGGCTGCTTTTCCATTGCCGAGAAAATGCTTCTCCTACTCAGCAAGTGTCTTTTGTCTTGGGAGAAAATGTAACCATTAGATGTGAAAAAAACACATTTATTTACCTAGAAGCATAAGCTAACAAATGGTAGAGAACAAATTTAGCATTAAAAAAACCTATCTGTCTTGAGTGGTCATGGAATTGCAGCAGGTGTAAGGGCCAATTTTCATCCTACCACCCATCCGTCTGCATGGCGATGGCACTGATGCCACCTCTGAGGCATCTCACCAGAGCTCCAGAGGTACAGCCACAGAAGGCTGCTGAAACCCAAACACAGGCTGCAAGCCTTACCTTCAGATTGGAATTTCCAGCCTTCAGAGAACTCAGATGCAGTAAGTTACCTTTTCTTCCTTGAAATTCAATTCACACAATATGAAAAGGCAGTTCTGGAGAATTACCAAAATACGTAGCTCTGTTTTTCTTATTTCCAAACACCAAGTAATGTTTACATTATGGGGAAGGAAGCCAAAACATGCAACTGAGTAGAAAAGAGAGATGGAAATAGCAAACACATAGAAAATGCAGAAATGCAGAACTTTATCTTGATATTTACCTATATTCCAATCTTTCAAGAAGACTGAGCACTCTGACACAACTAGAGCAGATCCTGACAGCCAGAACCATTTGATTTTAACTTGCCTCTGTGACAAAGCCAGCCCATGCAGGAATGCTGGCACTGTTTTCCTATCAAAGTACTAATGGCATTAAACCTGACCCATGGTCTGACATGTTTTCCTTCTTCAGCTGCCACTGCTCTACAACATTACCAGTTCTCCCTTGAGCAGCTGCAGGATGACACTGCTTGTTTAAAGCGTGGTTAGACTTGTATTTCAGATAATAAGAATTGATTTTCATATATATTCTCCTACACTTGGTAGGGATACAGGAGGTTGTGAGTATACTATAGCAGTGCAGAAATGATTGCTTTCAAGGTAGGAAATTTTATTTTCTCTTGGCTCCAATGATATTCCAAGAGAAAGAGGAAGCAGGAGAGCTTGAGCAATTTTTGGATTAAGGTCTTCTGCAGGATAATAGGTAAATGTGCTTTTAAAACTAAGCACATGCCTGCGTCCCTTTTTTAAAGCACAGGGATAAACAACTGTGGTTATAGCAGGATATGACTGGGTTACCTCAGTAGCCCATACAGGCACCCTGCATAGAAAGAGATGCTGAACATTTCTCTAGTTCTGCCCACTGATATTTATCTTTGCTCCCATAAATAGTAAATGGGTCTTATAATTTCAAATAACATTAAAACCGACTAGATATTATGAAATCAAACATCAGATTCTCAGAAAATACAGCTCAGTGGATGGCAGCTGAATCACAATAGGGGTAACTTACTTCATAATTTCAGTCTAGATTCTTCTAGTGCTAGCTTTTCTGCTCAGATCATGGGATCATAGAATAATTAACACTGGAAAAGACCTCTGAGAAAAAGTTTCTTTTCATCGTTTTGTTGCTTCACAAGCCCACTTGGTTCGTGGCAATAATTATCAATGCTGTTGCTATTCAAACTTCTCTTTTGCTGACTTTGCAATTATCATATGTGATTTCAACCAGAGTGAGCAGGAGAAAATGCACCAATCAATACACCAATACTCTGGGCTGAATATTAGCCTCTGAAGTCACATTTACCACCTGTCTTTAAATCATTCAATGTGGTCTGGCCCCTACAGACTCCTTGGAAGCAAGAAAGCCAAGCAGACTCTTCTTACAGTTCTGGAGTAGCTGTCATCGGCTTAAAATGACTTGTCCTTAGTAGCCACTCCATCTTCACTTTATGGCAAAACGGCCCTTATCTATGTCTGTGAAGACAGATTCCTGTCAAATCTGTTGTAGATATTAGGGATGGATGAGAAGACTTACAAGAAAACAACTTTGAGATCTATGTATGGCACAACTCAAACTGCATTTATTATACTTCCAAATACGTTTTACTCTCTTCTGGTTTCCAGATGGCTCTGGATCCAGAACACCAGAATACCACAAAAATGCTGCTTTTTTCATGCTGCAATCAAGAGCAGATGCAAAAGAAGAATATAGAAAAGTCTGTTTCTGAGAAAATGTCTCTCTCTGTTTTATAAAATAAAAGAAGTTTAGATAATTTGAGTAAACCTTGCGAGTGCATCTAAACATTCAGAATTGCACCAGAACACACATTTGAAGCCCTTGGAAGTGTATCTTTCATTGTTCGCTTTAATGAGGGAAATGGAGTACTTCAGTGCGTAAAATACAGGAGACTGGATTTTAGTTTAGCCCAGCTCTAATTTAATTGTTGGCTTTGACAATATCACTTACATTTTCTGCTGCTCAGTTTCCTCGTTGATTCAGGGAATCATGCTTCTAATGAAAATTATGGCAGTGTCAAGCTAGCACTCTTACTATTGTTATTATTTTATTGACTGTAAACATATGCAGAGAGGAATTAACCATTTTTGTAGATGAATCATTATTATACTATTGAACTTGATTCAAAATCCAGTAGAAGGCTAGCAGTTGGGGTTTAATCAGCAAGGTGGCAAGAGCCTCTAGGACTTCCTGACTCCTCTGAAAGATGAAGATATACAATAATTTTAGAAGTGGCCCCACATCTTTCAAGATCATGCCTCTGATGTGTTTATTTACTGTTCATACTTTCATTGTAAAGCTATTGTCTGTCTCTCCAAATTAGCAGTGCAGATCTTGTATTCCGTGGGTTTACATAGCTGTGTGTGCACCTTCCTTTCAAAACTCTTGCCCATATCAAGCATACCATGTGGAAACATGCACACACATGTTCATGCATAGACCACATGGTGTGGTATAGGAAAACAAAGGTACTTATAAAGCTTCTATATTTTTCTGACTGTGTAGAAATTTTTAAAGAGCAACAAGACAAGATTTAACCATATAATACTTTCATCGATATTAGTGCTCAGCGCCTAGTAAGAGGGATAATATATAAATGAATAAATATATGCAAGTGAAGAGGGTGAATATTAGCTCTCATATTTTCATGGAAGTTGACTGATACTTGCAGCAATCCTAACTGATAATAAAAATGATTTATTTAAAGGTTTATTATGAACATTGCAGGAAAGGAGATAACAGATATGCACCACTTTGTTTACACTAACATTTCCTGCAAATTAAAAAGAGTTCTTATTTTCTGTTTGGTTTTGATTTGGTACTGTACCAAGTATCTGTTTATAAAAGGAAATAAGACGGTACAAAGTGTACAAAGTTGCAAAAGAGATTAACAGTCAAGGTGAGTTTGCTTTAAATTAAGTCCTAGCAACACAAGTATCATAGATCCCATTAACGTAAGGAAAGTTGATCTGAGACAGATCTTTCATAATTGAGAGCTGAACTGCCTGAAATGTGGGCACTGAACCTTGCTACTCGCTGAACTAGGATCAGCATTAGCCCTTTAAAAAATGTACAGGTCACTTGCAGTGTCAAAAAAATACACTGTTAGCCACATGACACATATGAACATCCCCAACCTGTGCTATGCTGCAATGATCACAACCAGAAGAGCAGCGCTTTCTAAATGCTTCCTTCTGCACAGTTCTCAGGAATTCAGCTACCGGTATTATCAATCAGAACAGGATACCATCAGCATGATGCAGCAAGTGGAGATCCCAGTAGAGCTAAGATGGTTTAATTTCACTGAGATGCCAGTGCATCCAGTAATGATCTATGAGATATATCAGTGAGAAAAAGCCAAAGCTTTTTTTTTTTCCTTTTTTTTTTTTTTTTTTTTTTAATTCAGGAGGTGAAGAGATAAGGCAGGAAAATTATGTTTCAGAGAGCTACATAAAAGAAAAGCTGGATATGAAGTAAGTAATGTGTTTTAAATGGATGACGTCTTGAGGATTTTTTCTTGAAATTCATTTTTGCAGATCTTTGTCACTTACAATCCTTACTAACCAGCTTATCACTGACTAATTTTGTTAAAGTCACGTTTACTTGATAATATATATTGCAACCTCATATTGTCCCACTCCACAGAGAAACTTCTGGGAAGAGTCTCAGATGAAGGTATTTATTTTTCATATTTGAAAAGAAATAGTGAGAACAGACATCACATGCTTCATCAGAAAACTGGAGAACAACCTGTTCTACAAAGCAATTTTCTTTGTTGAATTAGCCTTGAAGCCATCCTAACATCTCTAGAGACTGAAAAATCAACACTACAACTGCATGGATCTCCACAGCATCCACCAAGGAAAAGAAAAGTGCTGTGGAAGTGCTGCATCAGAGTCCTTGTTTACCCTTCTTATACATACTGCAGAAAATTACTAAGTATAAAATCCTGAAAATACTGACATCATATAGAAGTCAACATTCACAGAGGTTCATGGGTTTTACCCCAGATAGTTCTGGGTTCCATTATTTGATATTTAGCACAAAGAAAATAATGATGGATTTTTAAAATCACATAGTTAATACAACTAATTTGCATAGAACTGAGTATACAAATTCAATAGTTTAGATGGTATGCTGGCACTTACCTGGGGGCACGTGCTCATTCATGATGACAAGCGATGCTGGTGTAGGCCTTCTTTTTCTGATCTGTAACATGCAGAAACCAAGAAGAGCCATCAGGGACCACCGACCACTCCACACTCAAAGCAAAGCAAACAATCCACCTCATGTCCTTCTGAGAGTAAATCAGGTCAAGTTAAAAACAGTAGTAACAACAACAACAAACATTCAAAAAACCTCACTCTTTCTCACTGCTCTTCTGGACTGACAGTGACTGGGGTCACGCTGCTACTTGTGCATGGAAAGCCAAAGCATAGCGGAGAGCCCTCCAAAATACCTCTGTGATTTGCAGTCACCTTGAATAAGTTTTTGGATGTGTATTACTGATGTGTTTCAGCTGTATCTCAAAATATTGACATTTAACTTCGCTGCACGAAAATAACTGCAATAGCTGGTGAGATTATATATTCAAATACCTACTTGTGGTGTAACTTTTGTAAGTAATTATGAAAATGAGTATTTTATAAGCATAAACAACAGTTGGTATTGCACATAAGTCTTCTGATGATTCCATATTTCTGAACTGTGGCCAGAGGTGGTGTTATCGTTCTTCAACTGAAGAAAAAATTCAAGACTTTCAAAATAATGTTTCCAAAGAGCACTGTACCATAGGTATTTGCCTATCAATATGTGATCCTGAATAGGGATTGTATGCAATTCTTCTTATTCAAAGTTTATTTGGTTTATCTTTTTCATTCCATTAACACTGGCTGAACTACATGATATTGGGCTACCCTCCTGTAACTGACATACTTGCACTGAAAGTTGCTACACTAAAACCTTCAGGCTATATCGATATTCTATTGAATTTAAGAGAGTGAGCAGAAGTATTTAAGCTAGAAACCATCCTCACACAAATGCTCAATGTCAGTGTGTTTGTTCTTTTTCAGTTGCTGAGCCAACGTCTGTAGTGAGCTGGGTTCAAATTTTGCTTTCAAAGGGGTAAATGGAAAATTACATCATCGGGTTTAATAGGGTTATTCCAGATTAGAGCAAATGTAGCTGGCAGCAGCATTTGCTAGTTTAATTTCCTCACACGCCCATGGCTCTTGGAATTAATCTCTCAACATTAAAAAAAAAAAAAAAAAAAAAGCTTGTCCTTAAATACTAGGCAAAATTTGGGGCGTAGCATTTCAAAAGCCATGGGAATGCAGCAAAATCCAAATCCTAAGATTCTCACGGGGTTCAGAAAAATGTCAGAGCACAGTCTGTTTGAATTCATTGCAGGGCTTTACCATAAGCACAGACACTATAGTTCAGAAATACCTATGGACAAAATGAAGACCTGCAGTAGTTCTTTCCTGCACCCTTCTGGTACTTCTTTATTCAGTGGTCACTCATCCATCATTTTCCAGCAAAGACAGCTGCCTCTTAAGAAACATGACATCCAAGTATTCAAGAAACAAGATACCTGTTCTAAAGGTGCAAATAATTTTACAGCTACTAACACAGAACTCTCAAGGTTATAATATTCCCCTGGTATCAACTAAAAGGAAACTTACCAAAATAGAAGTCAGTGTCAGGAAGGACTTGTACTGAGAGAAATATAGTGGGTGACCTAATTATGACTTATCCAGTATTTCTTCTAAGCCTGTGTGTGCCCTTCTTTATGTACATCTGTGCATAGCTGTTCAGAATACCAGGCATCTTTTCCTACACAGACTGCTGCATTACTATATATATTTTACATCTATCTGTATATGTGATTCAAAACGTAAATAGTACACATATTAATTTCATGCATTCATAATTCTACATCCAGGCACATTCCTACACATACACATACGTATTTCTAATATTTAAAGCACATTAACAATGACATGAAGAAGACTCTGCAATAATCACGTGAAGGAGATAACTGAAGGGATGGCTGTATACAAAATATAACGCTCATTTTCTCATGGTAAAATGAATGGTAAATAAGTTGTCTTCTAACTGGACTGCGCAATATATCTATTAGGTACCTATTACCAACTTCAGGTTTTGATTTACGTAAAAACAATGTTCTTCAGTTGATTGAGAATACATATTCAAGTGAGTGTATGCATTAGAGCACAAGTCCAGTTACAGAAAAGGTACAGCAAATGTACACTGGGTAAACCTCCCCGAGGCAAAGAAAGCTTATTCTGCCCATAGCATGTATCCACCTCTCTTTGCATGTATCCAGACATCACAATGACCTCCAGAGCTTTTAGTCTGTAGTCAAACTAACGTAAGTTAGGAAAGATTTTAGATCATATTACCTGTTAACACCCTATATCTTGCCTCCATCCACCCCCTTCCCTCAAAAATAAGCAAAAGAAACTCATTGTCCTTACCTGCTCGGCTGCTTCGGGATCTATTTGGCTCTGAAACAGTGGCACGGCAAACTGGATCTTTTTGGGGCTGTTGGGCTCCATGGCAGTGCTGAGGTGAGGTGGGTGAGAGCAGAGCCTGGAGTGCCTGAGAGCAGAGCCTGGTTCTGCGGCTCCCTCGGCACCCTCCCGAGAGCCACTCCGCGTGCTCCTCAGTAACAGCTGTAATTCCCGACTTAGCAAGTGGATCTGTGTGAGCTGAGCTGCGCCCTTATTCCACATCCACAGAGATGCCGCTGGCTTGGCTATTTTTTTCCCTCTTCTTCGGTCCTTCAGATCCTCTCAGCACAAAGCTGAAAGGAACAATAAGCTAATTGTGTACCAGTTCACTTCTGCATATGCCAAGCATTCACTCAGAAGCTAATTGAAAATGCAATACTAGCATTGCATGGCCTGGAGCCCTGGGATTTGAAAGAGAGGATCTCTCCACCGTACATTACTAACTGGCTGCTCAGAAGTGCAATGCAAGCTCCCTCTGAGTATTGCTGATGGGCTCTTAATTATTGATGAGCACAAATCAGGAAGTTCTCAGTTTTTGGGGGGTGGAGGTAGCAGGAGGGGTGGATGCAGTAATTCCATCTCTGTTACACTGTGCCAGAACTGCTCTCCTCTCCTCATATATCACACAATAGCCTTTGCTCTTCCAAATCCTCTTCTAAACCTTTTCCAGGAAGACTTTTGATGATGACGCTACATAAATACCCACACTCTCACAAAGCATATCTGGTGTACGAAGTGCAGCTTGCACCTTAGTCTAGCTCAGATGTAGGCTGTGATCTCTTCTGGTAGGGTCCATCTCACGTAACTTTAGATACTGAGAAGTTCCACTTTTAAGCCAGCAATCTGGGCTCCCTCCTGCTTGACATATCGGAATACATTTTACTCTGTTCTAGTTAAGAGGAACACAGAATCTACTGAAGATTATATTTTCCCTCTGTCAACCCTATGAAAAGTAAAGTTGACTCAGGCTAAAATTCAGAGGTATAAATCCCACTTTGGAGTAAAATATGTGCTTTCTATTAAGACCATGAAAATAACGTGATCAATCATATTAATAATACTCTGCTGAACATACCTGATTTTCACTTTTTATTTCATCTTAATTAAAAGTCTCTCTTACAGTCTCTTAAAAGTGAGCTCTTAGAGCTCACAACCACTACAAGACAGTTCAGACAGCCCAGCTCCTGCAGCAAAGTTGTGCTTGATGCCAAAACAGAAAACAGAAAATGCTGTAGGCAGGTCAAAGGACTATGTTGCAAGCGTAGCTCTAAGACCACAGCCAAAGAGCTTTGGGCCAATCTCCTGATATCCGTTACCAGCAGTTGGAAAAAAACAGAAAATATGGTGCAGAAGGAAAATCCGACTGGTATGGCACATCACAGGATATGCCTCATCTGGGACATGGCTGCCTGCAGAGAGCAAGTGAATTTTTGTCAGGTTTTTGGGAGACCTGTGAACTCTCAGTAGATCTCCAAACAGCCACAATGAAGAGCAAACAGGTGGGACACACAGAGAAGAATAACTACCTGCCCCTGCCCCTAACAGGCTGCAGTAAGCAAACAGAGAAGCAGCAGAATTCAGAGCTGAGGCTGAACATCGCTAAAACTCAAAGGAATCTGAAAATGCACTTCTGGTTCTGGCCACTGAAAGCGTTAAGGATTTCCACAGTTCATCACAGGTTTATTCTAGAACCACTGAGTATTTCCCCATGAGTGCCAGTGTGGGAGGCAGGGGAAGGAGCTGGGATCCTGTGTATGAACAATGTGCAATCTTTGTGCAACAGAATAAACCAGAAAATCGAGGCTTTGTTTTAAGCAAATGAAAACCATTAAGACATTGTTGGAATAGCAAGATATTTTTGAACAGAGACAAATACACAAGTAAGCTAGTCTATGAAGAACTAAGTCTAACCCAAGAGGTTAGAATGCACTAAAAAGTGACAGCCTGACTCACTTAATAATCAAATAGAACACACAGCGAAATTCCCCTTCTCATCCAAATCAGAACTCCTTTGTACCAAAGTGTCTTCCCATTGATGGCCGGTAGCTGGAAAATTGCCAGTGACTTAACCAACAACCTGCCTGATGCTCTGTGGTGGTTGGCACAAGTCATTTCTGAGATCTAGGAGTTTACAGCAGATGTTTGGGCAGAACACAATCATGGAGCTCTTACCAAAAATAATAGCCTTTACATGCTGCTGTATTGCTTCTCTCAAAATATATCCTTGGATGTATTTTATTATAGTTGAAATCCTAAAGAATTGTCCTTTTTGCGAGACCAAATAAAAGAGAATGTAAGGAATTTCCACTGATGCTGTCTTCCCAAATTTTGTCTCCAGGTTACAAGCATTTCACTTGCCCACATACCCCTACTCAGAGTGATCTGCCTGAATGAATACAGCTGTACAGCTGGGACTGAAGTGGAGAAGACAGTCTTTCTTTACTTAGCTATGCAGCAAGTAACATTCACGAGTTATTCGATGGATAGAACACATTCATCTGATAGGATGGAAAGTATTTGGTGGTTAGAGATTAGACTGAACAGCTCAGGGAGTGCGCCACATTGCTGGCGTTTTTCCCATTAGATTTATTGTGAGAGTTTATGTGCATTAACGGAATTGTAGAACCACAGAACAGTCTTGGTTGAAGGGAATTTCTGCATATACCTGTTCCCACCTGCTGCTTGAGGAAGGACTTGAGATCAGGTTATCCTGGGCTCTCTCGGCTAATTTTGCAGTAATTATAATGTTAAGGCAAAATGTTCGGTTCTGTTTACCAGAACAAAAAAAGAGAGATGCACAAAACAGTAACACTCAGTGTTTCATAAGATTGTTCTTAAGCCTTCACTGTTCCTACAAAGACCAATCACAATTTGTTCCACAGACTGCCACAGATAGACAGTAAGAGTCAGAATGCAACTGCAGCAGTTCTGTTAGTACAGCTAAGAGCTGATGGTGAAGGAAGAGAGAAACAGGCAACTTTCACCAAGGAAAAGAGTTGGGGAAGGTTTTCAGGATGGTCTAATTGTCCAAGTCCCTCATAAGCAGACATGCCGCTAATTTCAATGACAGCTTCAAACACAGGTGATTCTTTGCCTTAAATACACCCACTGCAGATGTCTCTGAAACTCAGTGTATTAAATAATGTTACAATGACAGTGCAATTGCACTATTACATGACAAAGACAATTTCTTATGTTAATGATAAATTCAGGTGCAAAAAAAAAAAAAAAGCATTCAGACTGTGAAAAGAATAAAGTTATAATATTAAATGACTGAAAGGCTGACAAAGGTGTATTTCAGCTCTCGACTGCAGGACACTCCTGTGTAAAGGAATCACATCCCAAAGCTGTTGCTAGCTCTACTGTGTGAGAAACAAGCTCAATAGCTGTACAAAGAAACAAACCAACAAATGCACTTCTTGGCAGGCTGAAGGGAGAGCCAGACAGCAAGGGCAGGACAGGGAAGAGGGATGGGGCCCTAAAAGAGTGCCAGGCCTAGTAGGGAGAGACCTGTGGTGCAGCATGGAGATGCCAGCCTCAGCCACTCTCCTCTCTGCGCTGTTTGGGAGCTGGCTGCCCAGACATCCTCACTACAACAATAAAAGTATTTTTAAAATAGTAGAAGAGGCATATTTCAGAGAGCAGTCAGATATAGCATTGCAGGATTACTGCATCAGCTCACTCTTACACCTAATTTGCAGCATGGTCTCCAGGCAAAGTGTGCTTGCATTTTCTATAGACTGCATCACAGTCTGGGGAAGAGCTGAAATGCATTTAAGTGCTGCCAAATCCTTTTAGCTCATCTTCCGTTTTTAGTGCACTCTCCACAATGTTTTGAATTCCTTCATGATTCAGCTAAAACTATCATGGAAAAAAAAAATAATAACTGCCTATAATCTTTCCTTTCTGTGTCATTCACTAGGTCCTGTTATGAACCACTGCATTTTAATATACCCTGCTGTCATGATGAGCTATCAAATCTCTCACAGCTCCTGTCTATTTTCCCTACTGCATAAAGACAGACTTCTAATTGCTTCACAGCCAAGGGCTCAGGCTGCTGCTAAGGGAACTTGGTGGGCTCTGTCCCACACTCTGTACAATTTTGGCTGTGTCAGCAATCTGCCTCAGCTTCTCTGCTGTGATCAAGGACTACCACAGCACTGGCCTGGAGTGGAGTGAGATCTGGAGCTGCCTCTGATGTCAACCCGCTAAACTCAGATGCAAATCTTCCAATAATAAGCACTGGCATATCCTAAAGGGCTCTGGAAGTTCCCTTTTAAACAGTTAAATACAGGTGTTGCTGTCAGAGTTGCTCCAACTCAACAACTGGAAACAGCTTGACATTCATTTGCAGAAAATGCAAATGTATGAGATCACATCTGCCTTGTTAAACAGCAAGTGCTGCTACAGGAAGGTCAGGATGAAGAACCAAAAGAGCTATTGGCCTACTAAGAGCCTGACTCAGATTTCCATCACCAGTACTCCATCCATCAAACACCAGGCTTTGGTCAACACTAACAGCATACATGGGTTCATAAATTACAGGAAATAAAAAATACAGCTAATTTTGTTTATAATTTCTCTCTACTTGAGATAATCACTCCTTAACAGTGTGACTGTAATCATCATCAGTTTAAAGCTACCTTGACCTGAGAAGGTAAGAACTGATGCTATCTATTCAAGCCTTTCACTGGAGCTCACTACTCTCCCAACAATCAAGTAATGTACAAACATTTACTAGTAGGTACTGCTGTCCATAGAATCAGCACATCCCAAGCACAGGAAACAGGCTGCATTAATGGTGTGGACATAACCTGTTTAGAAAGTCTGAAGATCTATATCTAATACAAACTGTAGTTCAATAGTACAGACTAACATTCTGGTAATGGGTTTACAGAGGAATTTCAGGAGGAAGTCACATCGGAGTTCACTTCCTTATCAAGGAGAAAGTAAATCTAACACATTTTTCAATAAACAGAACTACTATGAACAGCTTGAATAGATGTTATAATGAAATTACATTAGCTGCTTTCCATATTAAGTCTTTGATGCAGAAGTTGACTGTAACATTGAACTGAACAACTGACATAAAACTGAGTTTCTACCATAATATTTTTAAACAAAAGTTAAAATATAGAGGGACAGGGAAGCTGAACAGGAAATGAGCTCTTTCAGCTTCAGGGTCTGGGTTAGAAAACTCAGTGTACAAACACAGGCTGCTGTAATGACAATGGAAAGTCATCAGCTGAGCTGTAAAAGCTCAGTATGACAAATTCACAACATATTTTTAAATTCTGATTTTTGAGTTTGATATACTTAATATTTTGGTTCTTTCTTGCCTCCTCCTCCACCTCAGAGGACATGTTAGATGTAGAGAAGTCACAGTGTCCCTTGGAGGTGATGTCTGCAGCACCCACATGGCAGCAGCTCTATCACCCAGAGACGTCCAGCTGGGACAACTCCAGGGAGCTGGGGAACCATCATTTGTTATTATTTACATGAGCATCAGGAGCAGGAGGAACAGAGCAGCACCATGAGCAGGGACAAGCTAGGAATCAAAGGTGACCCCATTGCAAATGATGCCTTCTCCAATTGGGTGCAGCCCTACAGGGCCTGAAACAGCAACAGAGCCAGAAGGCACCCAGTGGAATTATTAAGGGCTTGGCTCAGATAACAATCATTTCTCCGTACAAAGTGAGCTTAAACCGTGGAGCTCATCACCACAGGATGCTGTAGACACCAAAACTATACATGCACTAGAAAAAGCAATTAGAAGTAAAGAAATCCATCAGGGATACCACCGCTGGCCAGGAAATCCAGAGCCACCGGCTGCTAATAGCAGGAAGGGCGGAAACGCTCCTCACACCTCCTCAGGCCCAGTTCTTCCCAAACATTTGATGTTGGCCACTGGGAGTGAAGACGCTGAACAAGACAGTCTTCAAGTTTCATTTACTACAGTTGCTCTTATACTGTAGACTGTGACTGAACTCCAAACTTCTCATGAGTCCGCCCTGCTAAGATTTTTTTCCATTGCTTATGTCAGTGTGAAAACATGCCTACATATAAGTTTTCCTGCAACACCTCCAATAATAACAATACTTAATTAAGTACATCTTTAAAGAATACTTCTTAAAGCAATTGCAGCCTAAGCTTCGGTTAATCTGTGAACAGGACACTAACATGGGCAGGACATTGGCCTTCAACATGACTTCTCTTGCCTTTATAATTTTAAAAGAAAATCTAAAACTAAAGCCAAACACAGAAAAGGGAACAGAAGTGTCTGTAGTTGCTTTCTTTAAAAGTTGACTCCAGAACTCCCTAATGAGTTGTAGTGAATAATTAATTAGACGGAAAAAAAAGAGAGATTCTATGCAATTATATAAATACTTCCAGAAATTTACAAAAAACTATACTGTACAAGTAGGTATCTATACCACAATGGGCTGAACAGCCACTCACCTGCTCAGACAACTCTTGCTTTCTGCTGTGCTGTCTTCTCATTACTACAGTTTAATCATTAATCACTTAACCATTGTCCAGGCTTTCCTGTTTTACACTGCTAAAAAAAAAAAAAGAGAGAGAGAGAGGATGTTTCTGTATATAATATCTCACTCAGCAATATATATATATATATGTATATAATACCATCACTCAGCAAGTATCTACCTAGAACTGAAAGATATACAACTTATCTGGAATTAGCAAGTCTTTGGGGCTTTTTGTTTTTTTTTGTTTGTTTGTTTTTTTAAGAAGAAAGTAAGGTATTGATCTCATTGCTACGATTTCTCTTCTGACAATTCTGACCACTTTTATTCTATAGCATGAATACAAAAGATTACTATCACATCTCAATTCACATTGAAATATCAAAGTAAATAAGCATTGTGCAGAAATGATCTGTTTCTCATTTTTCTGAAAATCAAATGACATATTGACACTTGTCATGTTAATTCAGAAAAAAGTGTTGTACTGGGCCAAAGCCAGCAGTTATTCTATTTCACATCATCATTTACTTTTATGAGTTTGGGTTTTGTTTCCTATTGAAGAAGTTCCCCCAAAAGACAAACTTTCCAGAAGTTTAGGTACAATGTCGTTTTGCACAAGCTATGTCTTGAATTTCTCATTTCCAATTAGGGCTCCTGTCTCCTCTCTCTCAGTGGTATCTTCCTTTAGACAATTTCATTGAAACTGACTCATCTGTGAAAAAGATGAATCAAAGTGTTCTACCCTACGCAACACTTAAAGAGTAAGCCATTTTTTCAGCAGTACATGAAATCCAGAGGCAGTACAAACACTGCCTTGCAAGACTCAGTAGAATAATACCAGTTAACATCTGCAGTTGGATTGTGTCAAGGAGGTCTGAATTCTCACCTTAAAAGAGACTGCAATCAGAGAAAAGCACTCTTGAATCATGTAGCTTGAAGCATCTTCTTGATTATCTCATCTCACAAATGAGGGCTTGCATGCCATGGGTTTTGAAAGAAAGCAGAAGATATAGGGTAGCCTCCTCTCTGTGAAGGCTTTGGTCAGCAGAAGGATGTGGAAAAACTTCAAGAGTCCTTCATTTCCTTTTGTAGATGCAGGACCATGCTGAGCCCTCTCTCCAAGCAGAGCTGCAGAACCTACCAGCAGGAGGAGCCTCCCTTCCTACTTACCCCCAGCCACATAACAGGGCTGCCTGTCATCCTCAGTCCTTTCCATCCCAGGTCTTGCGCACAGTGCTGTATGCGACCCAGCAGGCAGCTCACAGGCCGTGCAGCACTAAGTTCAGCAGCGCGTAGGGCTCTGTGTCCCCAGCTGCCTGCCTTAGCTCCAGAATGCCAAGATGTCACCACTTGATTTCAGCAGTGGTCAAACATACTAATAAACTATTTATTGTGCTACCAATAGAGACAGATTGTCCTGTACCCATAGAGAACGGCTAGCTTTTATATTTTCCTTGCCTACATTCCTGCAGCCAATGACAGTCACAAAGACTGCCATCACAGTAATATCTAGAAAGGCATCCAAAATTTCTCTGGCATTACTGCTGGCTTTATTCATAGTAAATTTGATTGAGCAATGTTTATCAGCCACTGAAACAGCTGTTTCAAACTGCATAGGATTCATATCAAATTGCAGGTTGGCAGAAAAAGGACAACATTAATTTGTAGGAAAAGTAGTAGTTTCAATCACAAAGCAAAAGAAAAAAACATCCTTTCTCAGAAAAGTCAATAGAGCTTGATATCAGTTCAGCTTAACATGACAGGAGGCCACTACAGCTTTGCTTTAAAATAGATGTTTATAGGCATTCCTTTACCTACATAAATGCAGCTCAAAATATTAGATGGTGTCGTCTTTAAGAAAGGCAGAAACCTACTACTTAGGAATTATGAAAAATCAAATGTTTGCATATTCACTGGTTGCAGTATAGATTTAGAAATGTCATTTGAAATGTGTTTATTTTAAATTATGCCAGAACCTCACAAATCTGCCTTCCATCAGCTGAACAAAAAGTTGGCACTAGCTTTTGTGTCTCAGAATATATTAAACATTAGACTTCAAGTTGCCGAGATTGAATATTCTTATGAGCTCCAAGCCAGTGAGACCCAGCTACTTTGGGATCAGGTATACGAGTGACTTCTCCTGCAAAGGCAGGGGCCAGGTTGCCTCACCCACAGAGGATGCTGCTGGCAGCCCCTCCTTGATGGTCACCAGCTCCTGGAGTGCTCTACTCCAATGCTCCATCAGAGCCATAGTTGCCACTTTACTTGGAATGCCACCAGGTAGTGCAGAGGTACAGGATTCACTTTAATGCAGGGCGTGTTAATTAATCTGGCTAGGGGACAAGGGGAGCTTCTGAGGCTCCAGTTATTCGGATAAGTTTTGGTTTTAGGGAAAAGTTTTGGTTGCAGCACTGGAATCTGGCTGGGAGTTCTCTGGGTGGCATTTGGAGTGAAGTTACATCCTCACACAAGCTGCAAAGGAAAGCAGAAATTTACTGCAACTTGCAACCCTGTACAAATTGCCATGCATAAGTGCAGCTGGAGTTTATATTTTAATGTTCACCACGAGTTTTTCAAGAAAGTCCTGGCGCTACTCAGAGTAATTCTAAGGAGAAGTGGAGCCCAAGCAAATTCTTGAGAGCCACAGCAGGAGCCAACAACTTCAAGAGTTTGATTTAACTGCCAATATTTCTCTCCAATTTATCTCTCTCATTTCTTCAGAGTATTGGCTCCACTGAACATCTGAAAGCTTTCCGAAACCCAAGTCCCAGGCTTTCTACCATTCTCCATTCTATGTACTATCTGATCATATCCATATAACTTACTTTGCTTAAGAATAAGACATACACAGTAAATTACAAAAAAACCAAAAACCAAAAACAAAAAAACAAAACACTTGCACAGATTATAGGCAAAATAAATATTTTATTGGTTTAATATACATGTTTTTGTTGGGTTTTTTTTTTGTTGTTTGTTTTTTAAAAGAAATCAGCCCTTGTGTGTCTTCCTAACACAATTAAAAATCAAACTATCATATAATATTGTTACATTTGAAACTATTCTTGATTAAAAACCTTGGCACAGTATAAAGAGTTAGTTGCTGGAAGCAGCAAAGGAATAAAGACATTCCTAGCACAGCACAATGGGATATTACATATCCACTAATTGTCTATTTGACCACATAAAACCTCCAACGACTTCCAATTTTCTCCACTGGAACAAACACATGTTCACTAGGCTAACTGAAAATAGAATCAGTGAGGGATAGGGAAGGAAACAGATCTTTTTCCATTTTCCCCATAACACAAGCAAGGTCACTCATCCATTACAAGTTGCACATCCTAATTGCTTTCAGAATATCAGTACTTTTTTATTGCATTTAGTTAATACAAAGCAGAAGAGAACTTCTTGGAATGACTGAGAGCAGTCAACACAAAGAAAAAAGCAATGCTTAAAATAAGGCACTTTTCTACAAGATGGGCAAACAGTAAGGAAGCAATTAAAATTAGTTAAAAGTTGTCTTTTACATAAAGATAAGGCTTTCAGTGTCAGAACTTTAAGTAGTTTTAAGTAACCTCATGTCGTTCAACCACTCTGCTAATAGTAACCGCTCCAAGAATTAACAGCAATTTTTACAACAGGAAATTTTCCTTCTTTTGAAGTGGCACTAAGTAACAGCAGTGGAAACAATTATTGGTTGTTTCAAGCTCTCAAAGTGTATCAGTTATTGCACAATAAATACCTCATAGAGGTCAGTGTTTGTTTTGTTTTTTTTGTTGGTGGTGGTTTTCTGTGATTTTTTTTAAAGATAGGCTGAACGTGAGCACGTTATTTATAAATTGGTTAAGCCTGCAAATTTTCAAGTTTTGTGATGCATCACTATAAGAACTTAGCAACATAAAAATTTACAACTGGGAAATACAAATAAATACAAAACTCTCAGAGAGCCACAGTTTCATTGATGCTTTATGGAGAGTAATAAATGAGTTAAAGTGTCTAAGTCTTTATATATGAACTCAAGGAAAGGCACACATCATAGAACCCAGCGTTGAATTACAGTAGCCTATCTCAGCAGCTTTAACATCTCCTGAAGCAAAACCAACTTGACACTTCACCAGTGTATGCCGCCCAAAGTAGAACTCCACAGCCAACCTTACAGAAAAGAAAAGTGAGATGAATATCTAAGTTAGATTTTTGATTGCTATGCTTGAACATGCATTTTGATCATGTATATGGCAGGCAAACGACAAATCTTCTCACATGATGTATTCACAAGTGAAACATAATAATGGCTTTGTTTGGAAGGGACCCCAAGGATCCCCAAATTTCCAGATCTGGTACTAGACCAGGCTGCCCACAGCCCTATCCAACCTGGTCCTGAACGTCTCCAGGGATGGAGCATCCACAGCCTCTCTGGGCAGTCTGTGTCAGCACCTCACCACTCTCTCCGTATAGAACTTCCCCAAACACCTAATCTAAACCTTTCCTATTTGAGCTCAAACTCATCATGGAAGACACAAAAAGAAACAAAATACAGGATCACTACATGAATACTGATAGCAGGATGGACCAAACTACAAACCAGCTCATTTTCTAAAGCTGTTCAGGATTATCAGTATCCCCTTTATTTAATAAACTTCAGTATTGATCACTTCTATTTGAGAGGGAAAATACAAACAAAGCAAGACTTAAGTTCACACTGATATTTCAAGAGATAAGGAAAAAAAGAATTAATTCAATGAGTTACTGAATGGTTCTAGCAAATTCACAGATTACCTGTAGTACCCATCTCACAGCTGGGCATCTTGTTTTGCAGTTGTGGATCTGCTTTGTGGCGATACAGCTGCTAACAATCCACTTACTATTTCTCGTCTTATTTCACCAACAATAGATTCCTTGATCTGAAAGGGATTAGAGGAATTTTTCAGGTCAGTAAGTTGCATAACCAACAGATAAAACAAACTGATACTGCAGACATGTTTGACATCATCAACATATGAAAATATGTAACACTACAAAGTCAACTTTAAAACAATGCAAGTGAAAATTTTAAGAGGGGTCCCCTTGGAAAAATAACTATTAGCAATTTTAAAGTTGTTGCAAATGTATAAAAGCAAAGTAGCTTTATTTTTCCAGATGGTAAATATACCTGCATTTTCCATTCAGGGTTATTCTTTTTATATTAAGAAAAAATATATTTCAACTATGCAAAGTTCTGAAAATAGCATTTTGGGATATACACACTAAAAGCATGCAATATACAGGATTTTTTTGTTTGTTTGTTTGTTTTTAACATGAATTAACTCTTGAAAAGGAAGCAGGATCTATTTACCTCACAGAGGCATTACACAGCAAGAAAGGCCTAAGTCAATGAAGATAGGCTGCAGTCCTCACATAAATGAAGAGGAGTCTAATCCTAATCACACTTGCAGCAGCAAAGACAAAAAAATCTTGGTCACCCACTCATTTCTGGGTGGTCTTGATTTTAGGCAGTACCAACAAAAGAGATGTGGTTACGGGAACAGGTGAGGAAGAAGAGAGTGGAAGAATGCAGGCAAGGTGAGAGCTTGGCAGCCAGAGTCAGTCACATAAGCACTAACCAGCCCAGCTGGGCAATGCCGTATTCTTTTCCTTACAATAAAAGGCAAATAATTTCCTGGCATGAATAACTGATCTCTAAAGAAAAAATACCGTCTGTCAAGAAACTACCATTCAGCATCACTTCAGAGGTAGCTTTCAAGTGCTTGAGGAGCTGTAATGAATGTGAGACTCAATGCTAAAAAAAAAAAAAAAAAGTAGTAAAAGCCCAGATTTCTAATCCTGGTTTTACTAGTAACAAATCCCTTCATGTTCTGATGCCCCACTAATACCATGGGAATAATATTTACTCAGACCTAGCCTTCCCAAAGGCCTTGCCATGTTTGCGTAGCTCTCACCGTCTCTGTGAACATCTTGCAATTATTCTTGTAAGTCTCCCTTTTTCCTGGTGCGTCAAAAGGATTAAGCAACAACGTCAGAAGGGTGGCAGCAGAATTAGCAACGGGCTATTTATCCCTCGTCCTCATTGGCAAGCAATTCAATCCTTAAACTATTAGTGGCAATGTTCCTCATTTCACTACTACTTTGCATCAAGCTGAAATTCAGACATTACAACGCTGCTTTGAAGCAGATTTAAAGCTGGACTGCTAGTGTTTAGCTGACAAAAGAAGCCAGTGTTCAACAGGATCTGTTTTACTGACAGCCACAATTCCTGATGATATCTATGTCGATGAACACATACATATGTACAAAGCTTTAGGACCGCTGTCAATTCAGTAAGTGCCTCCCTGACTGGGAACCTCTGGTAAAAGGGAACGCACCATACAGAATCGCCAGCTGCAGCAGGTAGAGTAGGTTTTGAGAGCCCACAGCACGCAACAGTCCAGCTATCCAGCAAGTCCTAGCCACATAGAGCTCTGTTCATCTCTCTGTTCTGCTCCAGCATCACAGGGCTGGGTCTCCAAGGACACTAAAAGCTGGCATTCTATGTCCTCCTCTCACTGGATAGGCAGAAATAAACATCACTTTCCAGAATAAGTGAATAAAAGCTTCCCAAATTAGCAAGTAAATGGTCTAGTATGACAGACAGTCTCGTGATGAGGCAGAGGATGGAATGGAAGCAGCTCCTGCTCTGCTCTTAGCTCTTCCAATGACTTCTTCCTCGACCTTGGTGAATCAATTGAGCCCTCCGCCTCTCACCTTCCTCCTCAGACTAGGTCACCACTCTGCTGCTGCTTTTCACTGCTCCTTTTGAGAGCCATCAAGGTGATTCCTGCATGACATGATATTGATTCCTGCACTGACTCAGTCCCATGTGCCTGTCATGACAATTGCCAATATTTGTCTTCTTCCTTACAAGCAATTTAGGGCAAGGTGCACAGGGCACAGCCCTCTGCCAAGGTTTCCTCTGTACAAAGGACAGAAGGCAGTCAATGAGCCACACCAGCTATATTTTTAGCAGCTGAATGAAAAATTGATCATTTGAAAGAGAAGAAAACCCACTCATTTATGGTACTTATACTACATTAATTCAACGCTAATATTTAATTTTGTATTGATAACAGTTCCACATTTATAGTACTAGAGTAAACCAGTAACCATCCCCGCTGTGAAATAATTGCCATTACCATGATCTTATGCTACTGCTTTTTAATGAACTCTCTGAAAGTGAAATGTACCTCAGTGGCAATTTTGGAGATGGGTCTTCAGTCATTGATGGAAAATGGGCATAAAGCTTTTCAGAGTCCTCTTATTCATTATCTATGTATTCTAGAACTACTTTCTACTCAGTTTTCTTTTTGTGCCACCTCTTCATGGCAGTGCTGACAAGTTTGCATGCTTGTAATTATATGATGAGGAATCAAACAGGAACAGTGAACAATCAAATAGACATTTACAGTTTTTAGGCTACTGTAGTTTTGAATGGAAATGAAAAAGAGAAGATTCTCTCTCAAACTGTCTGTAAAGACTTAGTACAACTTCCCAAATATTGATAGGAAAAATTATACAATTTTTAAAGGATTACTTAATTAAGTGTCACTTATAACAGAAGTCTTTAACAAAAATGACTATGTTATTGTTAAACAGAAAGCTTCCAAAGCTATCACATCTTCTAAGCTGCAAAAGGCTGGAGTGAGAGAGCCTGGTTTTGCTCCTAGCCACACTGTGACCTGCATGCCAAGTAGTAGGCATCTCACATGACAATGATCTAGTGGAGGTCAAGCTGTATTTTCAACAAAACAAGGAGACTGCTGTTTAGCATTTAACATTTAACACTGTTAAATGCTTTTCAGTGGGACCTTGTTCATTAATGCTAAAAGTTAACATCAAGGTTTTTATTAATGCCAGCAAATAGTTGCAGGTCAAAGCTCACATACATTACAACCACCCAGGCATATTCTGCAACACTGCCTGCCTTCTCTTTCCCCAGCATGAGGTCACACAGATACAGAGAATGGGAGGAATAAGAAATGGTTTAACATTTGTGAGTGCATGTACGAAGAATGCCTTCTGACAGACTTCTTTCTTTTGACAACAAAACTGGAATTCCTTTGCTAATAGGGCTAAAGACGACACATTTCAATTTATGCTATGCTTTAGCTCTAATGAAGTACAAAAGATTTCACTGATCGGTATTTAATAGTTTTTGGCTCTGCAAAAGCTACAGTGAGCTACGAACCAAGGAAAAATATAGGTTCAGAATCAGAGATGAACTGAAACAGACTGCCAATGAAGCTAAACAGAGGAACAATCTCTCAGTGTGTTCAAACATTTACAAAGCGTGTCAAGCTCAGTTATTTGCTGACTACTCATATCTGAATACTAGTCTCTCAGTTTCAGCACAGATGCTTTTAGCATTACGAAGTCCTCAGCACCACGGAATCAGAAGTACAATCTCTATGCAAAGAGTCTGCGCCTCTATTTGCTACTGATTACATTAAAAAGAAACTTTCACATATTCACATAACCTCAGAGAAAACATCAGTTGGAATAACCACACTTTGACTTTAGCTCCCCTTATTGTCTTTGCTGCTCTTACATTACATTTGAATTATAGCTCTCTTTCCTGTCTGTTCCTCCTTTAGCAGCACCTCACAGTGACTTCTGAAATGCAGGTTGTTATAGAAGGGCTGGACATGATACGAATGGAGCATCCTAGCTTCAGCTCAGAATCAGCAGCAAAGTGCAAGGCTTGACAAGCACCTCATGCCAAGTCTACCCTGAACATTATGCAAGAAATCATTTTAAAAAGGGGTAAAAGGAAAGCAAGTGGATCAGGAAGAAAATTTGGGAAGTCTGGGAATATTTTATGACATCTCACAAACAAGGCCTTTCCCAAGACTTCTTCCAAAATGATTACTTTAGGGAAACTGACAGCAAGAGGTTGGCAGGGGTCAAAGTATAGGTGTAAAACTCCACTGTAAAAAAGCTCCACTGTAAGGATGAGTGATGGCCAGGAGGTGTTCAGATCCTAATGCTGAGCACAGTAATGACGAGATCATAGACCCAGTAGTACATCACCAGGAGCTGACTGCAGCATCCCTCCTTCTGCAGGATAACACACACCACTGTCCCTAATTCATCCCACTGACGCCAATGGGGAAAGGCATTATTCAACATTATGAGGTTACTTATTGAAAGTTTCCACCTCACTGCCAAACACCAGCAGTTTTCTCACTGTTAATACCTGTCTGAGTTCTGAATAATTATGGAGTTATCCAAAGCTAAACAAAGCAAGTTATACTTCCAGCCACCATCTTTACTCTGAACATTCCTTAGTAATGCTCTTCTGCTTCACAGATCTCACCGTGCAAGTGAGAAGTGCCTACACATAGTAAAGCCTATGACAGCGAGTCATCCACTTTGCACAGACAAGACACTGCAGAGTCTTGTGGTCACACAATGAGGAAAAGAATACCTCGCGGTCTAGTATACTCCGCCTCTTTTTGTACTGATGGCTGAAGGAGTGGCAAATGATCCCTCTGGGATTGAAGCTCCTGTTTTATTGCAGGATAAGCCTGTCTCTCATCTGTCTTAAAGACAAAGCTGGTTTCAGTTATTCACAGCCTCAGTGCAAGCAGATCTGGGTGGTATCTCAGCATTAAAACCCGGCCTGTTGTATATTCCCGAGCACAGCACATCTGCTTTCTTTCACACGGGTTTATAACAGCACCATACCAAAGCTTCAAGGGATATACTAAAAGCTAAGGGTCTAAGGACCCCTAGCTAAAGGCTAAGTGAACATTCTCCAGTGAAGGAACAGGACTAAAAGTTCGCAAGTCCTACTTCTGCACTCACAACAGAGAATGACCACCACTTTCTCATGGGCACTGTTTTTGATAAAAAGTTTCTTTTGCTTCTTTTTCCCCATTTATACTACTTGCTGCAAGGCTTTTTGTCATGCCACTGGCAAATAACACATGCAATTTTAGCACTGTTTATTAATCTGGTCCACAAGAGAAATACCCAAGCACCCTCCACTTTCATTGACTGCCAACAAAGATGGTCCAACAGCACCCAAAAAACATCAGTCGATGTCTAAAATAATTTCTCATCTCAGTTCAGCTTGCTTCACTTACACTCTTGCTCTCATTAGTGGTTTGGGATAGAGGGACTGGGAAAGTGTTTTTAGCATTTACTACAGAGTTGTTTAAGAAACAGTATTTCATCAATCAAATTAAATCCAAACTGGCATTTTAGCAGGCAAACATGACAGCGAAATTTTCACTTGGGAATCTGAAATACTGATACTTAACCAAGAAGTAGAGATGGTAAATTTTTTCTTGCCCAGACTTATAGTAGCAACTTGTTCTTCATATATGCACAAACCATCGTTATTGAAAAAAATTCTACTGCTTTACTCAAGAATAGAACCGTGGCTCAGACATCTCATGACAAGCTCTGAGTCTTTAAAAACAGGACAGGAAGAGTATGGAGCCTTTCCTTGGGAGTGAATAGAAATGTTCAGTGGCAATGAATTACACAGTTTGTCTTTAATTTTCAGTAAACACTATTCAAACATTTTAGATCTCAACCCTTCTCTCCTCACCTCCCGTATGACTTGCTGCAGCTCTTCCTGCTCCACGCTTTTGTGGATTTCATCAAACGAAGGCACCACAGGGACTCTCTCCATTTTGTGCTCCATCTCTGGCTTGGAGTCTACAAACTCCTCAGAGCTTTCCACCTGCTGTCCAGTGCCTGCTCTCACTGGGGGAGTTGGTGTTAAGGCAACAGAAGCTCTGTATAACTTCTTGCTTTGACTCTTAAACTTTCCTGTTAGCTCAGAGGATCCAACACCAGCTTTTCTACTTGCAGTGGAGCACACTGAGGAGGAATCAGAGTTTCCATGGGAGAATACAGACTCCGTACCCTCGGCTGGTAGATTTTCCAGTCCAAGATCTCCCAGTCCTAAACCCAATTCAGACTTCAGAAATGATTGCTCCCGCATAAGTTCAGAGACCTAAGGATTGAGAAAAGAAACATTTCTGAATAAGCACATAAAAAAGTCACATACAGACATAGCTATGCTTTCTTGTTATTTATTCAATCATTTACTCATTCCCTCCATGTAACAAATACGGCTATAAAATAAATATATGCTCTGACTTTATGACTGCAACAAAGAGGATCATAAAAAGGAATGGGCATTTTTGAAAGCCAACATAAATAAGAACTGTGGCAGTTCCCCAAGCCACTGACTTTTGCAATATAGATACATCCTGCCAGGGCCACTGACAGAGGCACACGTAAAGGCTTGATTTTGTTTTTCTTTGCTAAAACCATTCAAGTTTGTTCTTTTTTTTTTTATTATTTATTTTTTTCTTTCCTTTTCTTCCCCTCTGCAGTCTTTGAACTGCTTTGTTTTCAGTGGTTCAGGGGCTTACTCTGGACTCCTAGCATAACCTTCACAGAAAAATAAAATTTTCCCTGGAAAACTCACAATGAAAACATTATACCAACTAAATACAAACATCTCGCTTCCTCATATTCCTCTTCAAAACAAATAACACTTCACAGCTTCTTACAGCTATGATTAACTTCTAAGGAAAATGCAACTGTTCTCCAGAGAACTACTCAAATGATTATTTTCAGGGCTGTGTCTCAAATTAATCTCTTGTGACGTTTTTTTTTTTTTTTTTAAGACATTAAAAAACATTTAAAAAACAACCAGAAATGTATTAATTTCTTTATTTTCCTAAGAAAACATACAGCACACTACTTACTGGTTCAATGACATTCAGTGGAGAAGGGCACGATAGGTTATCAGCGCTTCTGCTGCCATACATACCCTAAAAAATTAAGTCAGGTTAATACAGAGGGGATTTTTTTGCAGAGCTGCTATAATCTAATATATAAACATGCCATGTCTCAGACTACTTTCTGTAAAAGCAGAAACTTGGAACCAGGAAGCAAAGCTGGTTGGGGAAAGTTTATTTCAGTCATTTTTAAAGCTGGCCCCCTTCTATAAAGGGATTTACAAATAAAAAGATATTTATATGGTTCAAAGAATGCAAGTCTGGCATGGAATCATAGTAATACCATATTTTCGTGTTCCTAGGTTTCAATTCTTTTTCCCATGACAAAACACTGAAGAGGAAGATGTGGCCTGTGCTGCTTCTACGGAAGAGGACTGGCTAAGAAAGAGGAATAAGATCCATAAAAAACATATGACGCTTTCTGTCTGTGCTTCTTTTGTTTGGCTGATGACAGAGTTGCAGCAGAAAAAAAAAAAGAGGAACAGTCTTCTGCTGAGTGAAAAAAGAAGAGAAAGTATATTGCCACGCCACCAATAAACAGACACCAGTAACTTCCCTCCCGGCAACTCCCCGCTGCTCTTGAGCTGCTAGTGGAGTGTCTATACAAGCAGAACTACTCCCCATCTAGCAGGGAGCCACATATTCAGCTGAAGGAGCTCCAAAAGGCAATGGAAGAAGAAACCTGAAGATGACAACTGGATTTTCCTGTTTTATGGTCCATGGGTAGGCAGAACTAGAGGGAAGCACACACTGTTTCTTGGGAGAGAAACTCACTGCTTTTCTTGTCACTGGTCCCCTTTAACAAGTAAGAAAATTAGCATAGGAGAACTCCACAAAGATCGTAACCATCCTAGGAAGATTTCAGACATGAGCACTACCTATCAAAACTACAGAAATTCAGAACAAGAAAGCACTGACAAAAGAAGACTGAAATCTCAGACTTTGGAACCCCAAAAATATGTATTGACACATATTAATAGCAAAACAGTCCCTCTGTTCACTCATCTCTTCCCTAAGACACTGAAAACTAAAGTACAACCCCTGATAATACAAAAATCATCATTAGATTCCCAGGTGCCATTATATTGTAAGATTTTTAACAGTTATGAGTTATTAACATTACACTGATGCACATTACACTGACACAATGCTGTTGCAAAAAATAATACTTACTATGTGTGTCTGAGGTCTGTAAGGGGAGGACATGTGCAGACTTCTCAGCTGGTCTTCCAATGCAAGTAGACGTTCCTCTAACTGCATCTCTAACTCCTGCAGCTCCATGCGGACAGACTTTCTCAAACTCTGCAGCTGATCAGCTTCATACCTGCACAAAATCCATTCCAAAAAGAACAATGGCAAAAAGAACCAAAATCACAGAACAGGGCAGTAATCACATTACTTCTGTCACATAGTTCTGAATTCCCGAGCAGAAGCTACAGCTTGACCCAGAAAGAATGGTCAAAGAAGGCCAACAGATCTAAATTATATTTGCTTTTAAAGTTAGTGATGAGCTGATTCAACTAAAGTAAATAAATAAGCAATTTCAAATATTTTTCCACATCAGCTGCTGCTGCAACCTACGGTCAACAAACACAGTCAGAATAATGAATGCCATCTGTAACCTGCTGCATGGCCACTGTGCATTGGAAAAGTATCTGAATGCTGCAGTGTTATTTGTATTTATTTCTTTACACCTATACAGAGAAGGAGGAGAAAAATCCAAGTTGAAAGTGCTTAAGATTTTTCCCCTCCAATATCCTGTGCTCAAATGGCCTATGATACCTAAAATCCTTAAAATCCACAGATGTAGAATCACTTTGCAGAAGCGAGGAGATAAATATCAATTAATAAGAAATGGAATTAGAAGAAAAACAGGGAAAAAGAACTCTCGAATGAAGAGGTGTAAGGATGAGAGTAAACACGGGTTTTTTTGCATAAACTCAGTTCCAACCCTCCTCAAATTGGAACTAATAGATTTTTTTTGCTCTTATTTCAGAGGCAGCAGATCATTTCCTTAAGAAATAAGTATCAAGGTATTTTTTTTCTTTTAATATCATTTTACCTTTCCTCTTCTGTCATGTGCTGATAAACTGTTGTCTGTTGACGTAGCATAGCCAATTCCAAATCCATCATTTGAGTTCTGAATAAATTTAGGTTTCGCCTTACCACTTGTAGCTCCTGGAAAGTATTCTTAGGAAAAAAACAACAGAGAAAAGAAATTAAAAACAAAAAACAAACAAGAAAACCATACATGGAAAAAAAATAAAGTATGGAATCCATAACTCATTTGCTGAAAAGTATTCTGTGAGTGAAGCAGAACCTCTGCAACTTCAGCATACAGACGTTACATGTCACGAGATAACAATAATTCAATAAACCAACATTTTCAGGCACACCACACAAATCCATGAAAGTATTTCCATGTATTTAGACTGACTCCTTTTTGACATTGTTTGCAGAATAGAGTCATCTCTCTAAAGATGGGGAACTGACCAAAGATAGCACACTCTACAGCACATACATGATGTTTTTTTTTTATTTTGACTAACTGCCAAAGTGTACAAAGGGTCACTTACTTCATAGAGAGGTAGAATGGATGATCTCTGAGTAGTGTAACCAGTGGCAGCTGAAAGATCCTGACCTCTCATTACTGGATACTATGGAAAAAAAAGCATTTGAAACAAATATCAACACAGCCTTCTTCATGAACTCATCTTCTCAAATAGTACAAAAGCAGACAATGTTAAAACACAGTTTTTCTGGCCCTAGGATTTCTGCTCTCAATGTCAGCATTACAACAGGAAAAGGAAAGTCAGCAAATGGAGGTGACAGCTCTTAACTGAAGCATGTGCACCAAAGTTCTGTAACACAAGCAAGTTTTAGCTGGAAAAAACTTAACCCTGTCTGATACAATCAGTAGGGATAAAAGCTAAGTTGTCTGCCCTAGACATCAGTGCAGAAAATGCCTGGTACAGACTACTGAAAGTGGCCCATTTTCAATTACAATCACAGTCATTTGCTGTGGGATTTTGCTCAGCATTTTAGTTGTTTTTTTATGCTTTTCTTTTTTGTGTATGCCAATTTTGTTTGGTTTTTTTTTTATCTCACCATATTGCCTACATCCAAAGACCCTTGCATGCTAAAGATCTCCCATGAGAACAAGACTGTTGAAGAATTTCTATTTGCATGTTGTATCAACATCTGGAGCAACCACACAAAAGACAGAGGCTGTTACATGTAGAGACGTGGCACAGCAAAGAACAGTGGAAAGAGCAAAAACGTGAACCTTTTCAAACACGAAAAAGACGGCTTGTCCAATATAATTCTCAAAGAATTCAGAAGAACTATTGACACCCCATGGAAAATTTGAAGCATGCCCATTCACTCAGAGGAGCTTTGCTCAAACATGATCACATCAAGGAGATGTTTTGTTTTTCCTCTCCCAGTTTTCTTTGTTCCCTGCTCTACTGGGAACAAATCAACTCTTCCTTACCCCTCCCAGAAAGACAAGATAGTGTATTTGAAATATCTCCTATTTTTCTATAGGAAGCTGAGTACACTGTGTTACAAATTCAATTTTGGCTGTAGAGAAAAACAGCACAAGGAAACTCTGTATTGAAAATGACAGTTTTTCACAGAAAATTCATAAGCAAGAAGGAACACATCCCCCAAAATGGGATTGGTCTCGAGAAATCACTCTGGAAGCCGAACAAGTGGGCAAGGAGTTATTATCCCCTCTAATGCTAATGCAACTTAATTTTTATTGAACCAGCACGAACAGGAGATCTGGATGTAACACAGAGTTTTCTTTTTCAGCAGATTCAGCTAGCATCCTACAAGTGTACCCTTACACACAGCAAGACTGCAGTTTATACACAGAAGTGAATTTTACAAAGAAAGTTAAATTCTGCAACTGCTCACTCCCACGCATGCTTTTGGCTACCTTGAGCAGGGCCAGCTCAGAAAACCCAAGTCAGGCACAACTAGCCTCAGGTTTTGGACAAGGGCAACATAAACATTTAGAAGTGGGCCCATGAAAACCTAACAAGGTTCAATAAGGCCAAGTGCAGGGTGCTGCACTTGGGTCAGGGCAATCCCAGGTATTTATACAAACTGGGGGAAGATCTCCTTGAGAGCAGCCCTGCAGAGAAGGACTCGGGGGTCCTGGTAGATAAGAAGCTGGACATGAGCCAGCAGTGTGCACTTGCAGCCTGGAAGGCCAACTGTGTTCTGGGCTGCATTAAAAAAGGGGTGGCCAGCAGGGAGAGGGAGGTGATTGTCCCCCTCTACTCAGCTCTTGTGAGGCCCCATCTGGAGTACTGCGTCCAGGCCTGGGGCCCCCAGCACAGGAAGGACGTGGAGCTCTTGGAGTGGGTCCAGAGGAGAGCCACTAACATGATCAGAGGGCTGGAGCACCTCTCTTATGAGGAAAGGTTGAGTGAACTGGGCTTGTTTAGCTTGGAGAAGAGAAGGCTCCAGGGAGACCTCATTGCAGCCTTCCAGTACTTGAAGGGAGCGTATAAACAGGAAGGGGAACAGCTGTTTACAATGGTGGATAGTACGATAGGACAAGGGGGAATGGTATTAAACTGAGACAGGGGAGGTTTAGGTTAGATTAGGAGGAAGTTTTTCACTCAGAGTGGTGACGCACTGGAACAGGTTGCCCAAGGAGGTTGTGGATGCCCCACCTCTCTGGAGGCATTCAAGGCCAGGCTGGATGTGGCTCTGGGCAGCCTGGTCTGGTGGTTGGCAACCCTGCACATAGAAGGGGGGGTTGAAACTAGATGATCACTGTGGTCCTTTTCAACCCAGGCCATTCTATGATTCTATAAAATGGAGAACAGGGTGTCTAAAAAAGCCCACTACAGCTCACTACCAGCAATAGGGTGCAGAAAAGCATATGTTTGTTCTTGATTAAAAACCTCACAGACGACATTGAGGTTCCACAACTGCATAATTTTCATGTATTCACATATTAACAGGCAGAGTCTGCAAGTGCTCTGCCTGCAGAGCCACTCTGCAGCATCTTGCAGGTTCCTAAGTTGGATCACCACCTCAGGCAATAGCAGTACAGAGATGGTGGAGCAGAAGACATCACAGAACCCAGCAAAAATACATATACAAGGGCTGCTCTGAAAGTAATGCTTCCTATTTTATTATGTTGGCCTATAACATCAAAGGCAGCTGTTGGTGATAGGGCAGTAGAGCTTGAACCTTCCCACCAATATTCCATTACATTTTGTTGCCATGAGACAGATGGCAGCAGAGGGGCAGTCTGACATGGAAGTGTGTATGAAGCAAAGATGTGTCACTGAATTCCTCCATGTGGAAAAAGATGCACCCAAGGACATTCATCAACAGTTGCTGAACATTTATAGAGAACAAATAGCAGATGTTGGAACAGAGAGGTGGTGGGTGGTGCTTTTCATCAGTAGTGACAGTGATGTGAAAGACAAACCACATTCTGGACGGCCATGCAGATTTTTACAAGCACAGCATGCAGGTTCTTGTTCACCTCTGCTGAAAATGCATAGCTAACAGTGGTGACTATATTGCAAAAGTGTTTTCCAGCTGAGAATTTTTTTCTACCAAATAGCATTATTGTGTTCTTATTATCTGTTGCAGTTTCCATGAAGAAATTAGGAGGCATTACTTTTGGAGCAAACTATGTACATCTGTACGCTTGCATTCTAAAACATTTCTTCTCTGACTATTGAGAACATCCACACATTCAAAATTTCACACATCATAACAAAATTGATTCTTAATAAAAGGCTGATAACTTCGAGAATATGTTAGTAGCTCCAGAGTTGAACACACACAGCATTGGCATAAAACAGCACAGAAACGTTAAGTTGAATGAATGATCATCACTAACATCATAGGTGACGTCACGGGACTTGCAATGAAAAAAAAATCTATCAGTTGGATAGAAAATACACCAAAGAGAAGTGACAGGCTAAAGCACCATCAAAGGTGATATGTATTTTCATATCAAAAGCCAATGACTATCACTTTAAAATAACTGCTTATGAGGCATACGCTGTTCCTCCCTCATACCTAAGAATAACCATAAAAAGGTTATAAAAATCAGTTAACTACTGATCTGGGTCAAGTGCAACATGAACAAATTCAATGCAAAAATAGTGGTGCACTGGAGGGATGACAACTTGCCCCTTTAAACAGAAGCTCCTGAAAGAAGTAGCAAACCTAACAAGGCACAATGTTTTTTTTTTTTTTTTTCCTGATTTCTTACACTACATAAAAGAATATTCAAGCTAACATTTTATTTTTATAAAAATGAAATAAGGAACCCATTTGCTTTCTCCTACCTGTGAGAGGTTCTGCAGAGAGTTTCTGATGTCATGCAGGACTCTGCGAAGCTGCATTTCCACAGTGGAGGGTGGGTTGATGGCATGAGGTCGATGAGGGTATCCAGAGTGCCTTGGAGAAAAGGGACAGCTGAAGGGTGAAAGCAAGGCACTGAGGGAAGAACCAGAGATGCTCGGGACACTGTGGGTGCTAAGCGTCCTCATGTGCTCACAGAGCGGTCTGTCCAGCCACTCAGCCGGGAGGGAGTGCAGGGAGCACGTTGATTGGGACATGTGTGCTGGGGTGTGTAGTGGGCAGCTCTGTCCCCTGGTGGGACTGGGCACCTCGGACAGTCTCCTAAGCCCAGCCTGGGGCACTTCTCTTTTAGAGGAAGAAGTTGCAATGAATAGTGTGGATTTGCACACAGGCTGGCTGGTAGATGCCTCATCTTCCTGTTTGTCATCCTCCGAAGTCAGTTTTTCATCTTCCTCCAGGTGCGTGTACTTATAGGTGAAAGAAGGAGGACCACACAGAGTCTCTTTTCCTGGAGTTAACTGGACATTCACAGAGGACACCACTTTCACTGGATTCAGTAATGCAGCTGGGAGAGATTGAGATCGCCTTAGAGGATAACCTGATTCAGCCAACCACTGTCTTTGTTTCCTCAGGAGATCTTTTGACTTAAAGAAAGAGCGCCCGGCCCTTGAGTCAGACGTGCCAATAACCCTCATCCGGGCTCTTTGCAAAGCAACATGAACCCTGTCCAAGGACGATGTAGAAGAGCTGTCACCTTCCAGAGACTCCAAGGACTTAAGGATATGGTGTGTTTGGTACTGAGGAAACTCAAATGCAGTGTCATTGTCAGGGTCGCTTTCATCACTGCCTTCCTCCAGAAGCTCCAATTCTTTCTGCTCACTGGAAATACCTTCATCCTTAGAGCTGCCCTCTCCTCCAACTATCTTAGATATATGAGACGACTTACTTTCTCCTCCATTATTTTGTTCAGCTTCATAGTCACAATTTGTTTTATCATCTCTCCTTAGGTTTTCAGAATACGCCTCTACCTTTCCTTTCTCTACTTGAGAGATATCATCCTCTTCATCGTCATCCTCCTCCTCCTCCTCTTCCTCCTCCTCAAACTTATTGAAACATGGCCGTTCCTTTGCTACTGGTGTCTTCTGTTCTTCAGTATGTGATGTCACGGTTGTCTCACTGTCACAGCTGTCAGCACTGCTCCCCATGCCTTGCAAAGACTCCTGGACCTATGAAAGATTCAAGACAGCAAATGAGCGAACATACTGGAGACTCAGCTATGGCCTTCTCAGGAATCAGGCTAACAGTCTAAGTTCATACTCATTTTGCAACATGGTGAAATAATCCAAAATGTAGTTAATATGATGGGCGAAAATGAAAGAGAATGAAGAAATCATAGCATCAGATTTATTAGAAGCATTCATGAAGTACGGCACCCAAAAGGAGATGGTTTGCAGAGAAAAGAAAAAGTAGCCAAACCATTTACACTCTTTTTTGATTTGACAATAAATATTATTGCCAAAAGAATAAACGTAGCAGCAGTAAAATGACAGTATGTGTTTTAGATTGCACTGGCAAAGGGTTGTCAGACTGGAGGCGTGTGGCATCTCTTTTCCAAAAAAGTTCATACTCAGCACTGAAACCAAGGATGGTATTAGGGAATGCACACAGAGAAGTGAGGAGAATTTTGGATTGCAGTGAGACTCCAAGAACAGGAAACACAGTCTGCCTATGCGCTCAGCCTGTTTTAAGTTGTAGAATTATTTGAGATTGGGAATCTAATATTAATCTGCTAACCTCCACTGACAACTGAATCCACCACTTTTACCCTACTCTCTCTTCCTTTTTATTAATACCCCTTGCCCTTCTCATTCTAAATTATGGTTTAAATTCCATATTGCAAAATGATGACCTTTGATCAGAGCACAGGTGTAGGTGAACTTCTAATTTAATAGGGAATAAATGGCAGGAAAAGCACTCATGAGGAAGGAGAAGGGATATATGGATTGCAAAGCAGATTCCATAGGTCAGCGTGATTGGCTGATATATTTAGAAGTACATTTTCATAAGCATATGTAGTATAAAGTACAGTTTTGGAAATTTGCTATATTTGGCACATGAACTAGTAATTCAGTGAAGCTTTTTGCATTTCTAACTTATGCCATTCTTTCTGCTATTAGTTCCTTCTAGTGTGAATACTTATGGTGTATGTTGCGCAACGCTTCCATCTCCACCATCTAGAACAGAACTTCAGTCATTACAGTCATCACGTACTTCACATCGCTTCAAAATTTGTATTAAATACTATATAGGTTCAGATACTGTTTAAGTCAAATGTCTTAAAAGAACAGAAGACTAGCATTTGTGTGAAATTAGATGTGCTACAAGCCTGTGTATCTAATGCTCCATCATGCTTCTTACTTACAAAGTCAGGCAAGCAAAATTCAAGTACTTGGATAGAGAATTTTTCTAACTTCTTTGTTAATATGAACTTCCCTACTGAATATACAAACGTAATGTCAAAATGGGGATGAAAGGAAATGCAATTCCAATTTTTCAGCTTTCTTTTGAGTTTCAGAGGAATGCTAAGGCTGCTAGAGTCAATTATTTAACAGTAGATGGCACTAACTTACCATACTTTTAAGAAAACAAAATGTACACCCTTCTGTATCCCCTTCATCTTTTCACAGGTTCTCTTCACTAGCTGCCAAGTTCTTTTTTCCTAGTTTCATTATTCATCCGTATTTTCTAGTCAGATCAGTACTTGTCCTGAATAAAGGAGTGGTGGCGGCAGAAGAGAGCCTAGCAACTCCATGGCACAGGTCTCACACAGTCTCAATACATCTTTTCAAAGCAGCATAATAGGAAGCAGAAAAATCTGATCACTTTGCAACCAGCACAAACAAACTCCACTAGTCTTCCATTGAAGAGGCATTTAGATGCAACACACTTTTAATGGACGCTTAATCAGGTTGTAACCTGAGTGAGCAACTCTAGTCTGAGACTGCTAACATGCCTGTCAACTTACTTGAGCATAGTTCAAGCTGAGTTGAGAGCAGAATCGGTATCTCGGATTGTTATGCTCACTCTAGAAATTCACGCTCACAGTTTCCATTATTCACTGTCACTCTTGGTAAATGTAAGCTGATGCTTAGGGGAGACAACTGGACTAGTCCTGTTGTTGCTTCCATTTTGGCACTCAGCTGACAAAGTAGTAAACAGAAAAGCACACAATCCCGGTACCAAAGCTGAGAAGCAAACTTTGGTGGATGAGAACCTCTTCCTAGTAAGTGCCAAATAGCTTTGAGAATGTTTGGTGTACTACAAGGAAAGTCTCATCTGTGGTAGCATAAAACAAGTCCAGCAGCTGAAAGACACAGAAATGAAATTACTGGTGATATCTAAAGTCCCACTTTTGTATACTCTGCACTATAGCAGTTCAGTCCCAGAAAGCTACCCAATGGCATTCAGGCCTGGAACCAACTTGGACATATCTCTATGTGAATGTGCTAGGAGAAGCAGAGAATATCATTGCTAAGCATCAGATGAAGTTGCTGAGCGAATGTGTGTAATCGCATAAGCATCCAGCTGAACAAAAGCCTCCCTTAAGACTTGAGAGTTCTGGTCAGCATCACTGGAAATTCCAGAACCGAGAAACAAAGTAACTGGAACGGGAAAAAACATGGGACACTGAAGATGGACTAAACATCAGTAAACCTACACACCAAAGTTAGTATGAAAATGTTTTCTCTTTCTGTCAACTTCTACCTAGAATATAGAAAAATATGCAAAAAAAAAAAAAAAGTAAAAAAACAAGATGCAAGGAAATGAAATGAATTTCACAATTTCACTAGAAAAGTTACATTATTTAATCACCTTAATCTCACTTCACGCACAAGAGGAATGGACTGCAATTCTGAAACCTCAGCCAGCAACAAAAGATATACCAGAAATAGCACACAGGAAATACTGAATTCAGAGCTTATTCCAAGCCCAAGTATACTCAGACTCTCCTACCAGAAAGGCTTTAAAATTTTAACACAGCATAAGGGACTGCGTAGATCCAGTTCTGAAAATGAGAAGTTTATCAGAACCTTGCCTGACAGTCACAATAGATGCCAAACACCAGCATACCTTCTTCCCTCCCCACAACAATCGATGCAATGCCAGCCACAGTATGGAAGACTTACCTGAAGCTGATTAAATGGAGAACAGTCTGTGGAAGAATCCTCAGCAAAGCCACTGCTATCCGAGTGCTGACTAGCAGTCCGTAAAAGCTGATCTGCTTAAAACAAAGCAAAACTCAACTGTAGTTCAGTTACAGATCACCACCTTTTAAGCCAGTCACATCCAACATGTGCTTTCCTTTTACATCAAGGTAACACTACGTAGATAGCCCTATTCCTTTTCAAATTCCACTTCGATCAATTCATAAAAAGACCTGCTGGTTTCAATCATAGGGAGTGCAAAAGCTTTCCTCATGCAAAGCTTTACTTGTGAAACTTTATACAGCGCTGGCAGAGGAACCTTTTTTCACACTTTTCTCTCCTGTATTGTGGAAAAACCACATTCACTGATGTTGCCACTGCTGCAGTTCTTCTTCCCCCAAAACTGAATTGCTGGTTAACTCCCATACATTCATTGGAACAGCTGCTTTTGTATTGACAAGTACAGATCTGCTACCCCTCCCGATCAGAGCGATAAAGGGGCTCACTGCCAGCCCACACCATCTCATGCATCCTAAGGAACAGAACAAGATGAGCAGAGAGCAATGCAGAGTCCCAAGAACTGCTAGAGTTCTCCCTGGTTTAGTGGTCAAACACAAAACATCTCTTACACATTGACTGGCAATCTGTCAAAACACATTCCCAGCACTCATTTTGTACACTGGAGATAAGATCCTCCCTGCTTGCTCCTTTCTACTTACAGTAGAGAAGTGTTCAAGCAGCCTATAAAGACTTCCAAATCATTGGAGCTACCCAAGAGTGATGTCTTCTGATGCAGACACTGTACCACAGAGCTTGGAGATCTTGGTATGCCCCACAGTACTGTGCCACATGGCAATATTGTTCTTTACTGGACACAGGTGGCACTTCCCAAGTTCAGGGTTTAGCTCAGACCACATGACCATCTTGCTCAGAAATATGGCACTCCATCTCACCTCTGGTCCTCAGCAGACCTATAAGAGCTTGGCTGCAGGATGAGACCACAGCAGCCCTCAGCCTCTACACCCCACCACCTTCTCACCCCTTCATAGAAGCTCACTGTTCTACTCTCTGTAGCTGTAAACAGGATTTTGCCCCACATTCCTTCCACCACTTAACTGTCATCATATAATTAAACCCAGTACACAGCTCAATGCATTGGAATGCATTGTGAAAACTGTTTTGAAACTGTTGGATATTCAGAACTAATTTCATATTAGAATTATTAATTCTGAAGAATGTTTTATTAATGCAGAATTAAAAGTCTGCACAGGCACAGAAACTGGTGAACAGCTGGTCAGGGAAACTGCCCTTTCGACTTCTTCATCACTGTTTTCATAGAGCTTTTAGGGAGTGCCTTTGGAATTGTGCTGCTACTCTGTTATCATGGTGGCCACAATATCCTGCAATGATAAACAGGTTTTTTTTTTTTTTTTTTACCACAAGGCAGACGTCTCCACCCAGCTCCTAGTAAAGACAATAGGAATTACTTCACTCCAACTGGCCTGGCTCTTAGCAAGCACCCAAAACAATGCACCAGTGTATATACTGGCATCTGGTTTCACGTACGTGAAATTTATTATTGCTCAATGAAAACACTGACCTGCCTTTTTATTTCTTTCATAGCCATACACCTATAAATACATACGCATACATACGTACCTAAATGTATGTAGCTAAAAAGGAAATATATGATATATATACATCTCCCTAAATAACTCTCACTCTCCTAGGGAAGAGTGTACTGAAGTCAAAATCAGTGCTTTACATCATTTTGCACAAGGCCTGTAATATACGCACATGATTTGACAGCCTTACCAAAAGGTACTGCCACATAAATGGTTAGTCAAGACAAGAGGCTCTCATACCTGCCCCACCATCATTATCCATGGCAATAAATTAGCACCACGTCAATAGAATGAAACCGCCTTGGTGCCACCTATAGATAAATTCCCTTAATGTAGCCATCCCTTCCTGTTATACAGGTGCTAGGATTTCATTTTTCTTAACATTTTAAAGAAAATCAGAAGACATTTTTTACAAGCATGAGCAGCCTTCCTCTACCAAATCTTTGCCTCTTGCAAATTCTCAGAATTCTCCATGATATCACTACAATGTCAGGGAAGTAAAAACTTTTAACAAACAGGAATCTCTACTTCAGAAGTGAAATGATAACGTTTGGCTCCATAAAGATTGGAAATATCAATTACTGTGATACACTAATATATAGTGGTATCCATCCTTCCTGTCAGCTCCTGATCCAGAAGTACCAACCTGGATGTCTTTCAGATTCAAGCAGATGAGGGGAAAAGGTGAACATTTAGTTTTGATTTTTTAAATTACAAAGTTACATTTAGATCTTGACTAAAATGCCTCCTGGCAGCAGAGAATCTTGAGACAAAGAAGTGGTAACCAGCCATGGCTCCCCTCTGCTCACTCTGAATGCAGAAAACTCAGCACAGAGGCTGGAGAAAAGTGTGGGAAAACGAACCATTCAAGATGAAAAAAAATAAAAGGAACAATCAAACTCGTGTCCCAGTTAAACTGAGCACAAGACAAAATTGCCCTTCGGATGATGGTTTTAAGTTGCATAAAACATCAAATATTTTTAGGCACTGAATACAAGCCAGCGCAATGTGGGTATTCAAAAATACAGCAAATACGCTGACAAAGTTCTAAGCAGAAACAGATGATGAAGAAAGAGGTCTGTGGTTTACAGAACATGAAAGAACAGATTAAACAGATTAAATAATTCATCTATTCTGTACATTGTAAGATAACATTCAGCTACCAACAGAATGACAATTCCACAGATCCAAACAGTCTTATCAAATACTCAGATGTTCTGCATCAGTCTGCTGCTGATAAAGGAAGAGAAATGCATGGAAGCTGCCTGTGAAACTCTTTAACATCTACATTTCTTGTACCTATAGTATTGGCAAAGCCCTAATACACTCTGATTTTCATGTGATTATTAATAAATCCACACTCACAACATAGCGTTGAAGTTTTCATTCCAGGATTTAAGACTTGCTGCTCTTTTTCCCCTGTATTGATCACACATTGCAGCCCAGCACCACCAAAACCAGAAACTCTTCAAAGTCCCTGGGGATTTCTTAGCTTCTGGATATACAACCACAGATTCCTGCAGATACTAACTCTGCCCCAAAAGTTTTCTTCTCACTCCCCCATCTCCAGCCTACTTCTGGAACTGCAACCACTAAAAGGCATAAATACAATAATATGCTAAGGACAGGAAGTGCCAATGTTCTGCTTTCTTCACTTGTAAGCACTACATTTTCAAAATGAGTTACTGTTTTTGACTGCGTGTGTCAGATGCTTTAAAAGAAATAGGTCTGCCAACCCAAAATTTGACAAAGCTACTGATGGGAGCAACATAACACTCAAAACACACAAAAAAAAAAACTCTGAGAAAACTTTGTTCTGTATGTGTGCCTATATTTGTCTTCTCAGGAAGAACTTTGTTTTCCAGCTAACAAGCCTTCCTTCCATATAACTTTGCAAAAGGTGAGTGAAGTGTTCTTTTTTTTTTCCCCTCCTTAAATGCTGGACATTTAACAGCACTGTGTTTACATTGCAAAGCACACGAAGCTTACTGTGTTCCTAAAAAAAAAGCCCCAGACCTATCTGTGAGCAAAAAGAAAAGTTACAAACATCTGAATTGTGCAACAACAAAGAACAGAATGCCAGTTCGGAGCATAATAAATAAACTACTTCAGTTCAGTACCATTTAGAAGACATAACCTAAAAAGTACATCAGTATGATTCAGAATTCTTTGCATCTCTGTAACATTTTATAAAGGCACTACTAGAGGAAAACAATCATCTAGAAGCCACTCTGAAACAACAAGCCTACCATTTATAACCACAGCTATCCTGACATTAGAAATATGCTCTAATGGGGAGTCTAAGCCACAGTAGCCTCAGTGATGTTCAAGCATATGGTAATACACTCCAGAAGGCTCCTTCTAACTCAAACTATGACTCTATGAAAATCGTTTTTTTCTCTTTTTCTCCTTTCTCAATTCAAATAGTTCACATCTTACTACACACACTCTTAAAATGCCTTCCAAAGCGTTGTAAACACCAGGGAGATCATCTACAGCCCTTTGTGTAGAAGTAAAATTGCACTGCAAGTTTTGTAACATTCTGTACTGAGCAGCACTAAGCTAACACTGCTAATCAACACAGAAGTGCCTCTGAAGGGAAAAGAGAAAGGTACAAACTTATTCTGACGGAGGAAATATCTGGAACAAACGTTTGTTAGGGATGCTTATTTACAGTAGAGCCAATAGCACTGAAGTGGTGAGTCTGTGTGAGAATGAACAGCTGAAATAGCATTGTAAATGAAGACCTGCACTTGAATTTCATGTTGATCCAATCTCTAGTGCCTGCTAGTAAGAGTACAACTTTACATTCAGACACAACAGCCAGCATTTTCAGAGAGTGACCACTGACACTGAATGACTTCAAATTTGATGAGCACCTGAGAAAACAAACCTACGCTGTTCACATGAAGAATCTGAAAAAATAATTACTATTTTCATGTTTCAGGTAAGTTCTCCACCACATACCCTCCTTCTGGGCAATTTCACCAAGACCTGTATATAACAACATCATACACTTTTCACATCTTTCAGGTGAAAGAAAAAATTGGTCCCAAACTGATTTTAGTGAACATGCAGGCTTGCCGTCAGCACTGACATCCTTGTGAGATAAGTTATCTAAGAACTCTAGGCAATACTGGCATGAGGAAAAACTCTCATTGCTAATCATTGCCAAGCACATTCAGAAACAGATGGGATATACTAGCTGGGAGATAGGAGCCAGCACATCCTGCTCCTGCCACGCTAGAAACCCAATGCCAGAGCTGCTCAGTACATTTCAGCAGGTATATATGGGTTAAGCTAATGTTTTTTTTTTTTCTTGCATGGAGGAAGAGGAGGGTAAGATAGCTAGTGGGATCCAAAAACATAGATCTAACATTTTAGAAGGAAAAATACATACATATTTTTACCCTTCTTGACAGCAGTTCCTAGTTCTATTAGTCACCTTTCCCTGAAAAACTGCTTCTTGTAGCTGCCAAGGCTGGGAATTAAAAGACCTGACCTGTAAAGAGTGCATCTCTGTCACGTTACCCGCACTAATCTATTACCCAAGGGCTTTAACCACAGGCAAACAATTGCCTGAAAGCATGTAATTATTAACTTTATAATACAGCCAAGGGGAAAATGCTGGGAACAGTTAGAAATGCAGTTTCTGGTGGCCCTTCCTTCTAGCCTGTATTCATGACAGAGTGTGGTCAGGCACCAGAAACGGCTGCCCAGGGAGGTGGTGAAGTCACAGTCCCTGGAGGTCTTCGAGAAACGCTCAGATGTTGTACTGAGGAACACGGTTTAGTGGGATATATTGGTGACAGGTGGACAGTTGGACTGAATGGTCTTAGAGGACTTCTCCAACCTTGGTGATTCTATGATAACAGAAGAGGACCTGGGTGTGCAAAGCTACGTTGTACAAAACACTGCTGAGTTTGTAGTACAATGTATCCCTAGAAGCCAATCATCAACCTTCAGCAGAGTCCAGAGCATGTTCAACCATACTAATGCAATTCAGCTGATAGTTCACAAGACTCAGTTCATCTGTGAAAAGGAAAATGAGAATCTCTGTGCCTTAAGAAAATCTTCTGTCTCTCCCTTCAGCATCTTACATTGATAGCTATGTTGTTTCACCATGAAATCACACTAAAGCTAGGTGTCTTGCTAAACACAATGAACTCTAGTTCTTTAATTATACGTAGATGTCAGAGAGCAGATTTCACTTTCCAACTTTGGATAAGGTCCAGCAACAGTTAAAATTAAACATCAGCCTTTTCCCTCTTCCAAAACCATAAAATATAAATAACAATTAGAGATGAAAGCACATGTGAGCCACAAGAGCCACTGCACTTTTTGTCACATGAAGGAATACAATTTCCATGTGAAAACTAGTCTTCTCTGCAGACAGCCTTCAGATAGAGCAGTAGCACATTGGCAAAGGCTAAACATATAATGAAGTTTACGTTTAAAACAATATAATTTTACTTTAAATGGATATCTTAAATTACAGGATTTGCTAGGGAAAAAAAATCCCATACCATCTGAATTAACAAGTCTGTTTCTGTGAGCTATCATCAATGGCACAAAAGTGCAAACAGGCACTGAGGTTACAGCGCTGTCATCTTGCCTGTAATTTGGTTGCCACTTTGCAGTAATGTTCTGTGATTTAACTGAAAAGGAAACCCAGATCTTTTTTTTTTTTTTTCCTATCCTAAAGGGAAGAGAAACTGTAGAAATTTTAAATATATGAATCAGCATTTCAAATGGGGAAGGAATCTCAGCAGACTGCTGTCTCCTAGAAGTTGAAGTCTACTCACCTTTCCTTGACTTGGTCACTGCCAGTTGGTGAGAAGCTGGAACGTGTGGTAGATCCCCCTCTGTACTCTGGATCTGTAGAGAAAAGGAGAGGAATATTTCGTGAGGCCAACTGGATTATGTTCCTGTGCTACTCCAGTTCCTCACATTACTGCTTGTGGAAATACATCTTGTGTATTTCCAGTACAAAACAGGAAGATAACATGCAAAATCATGCAGATTTCAACTGGGAAACATAAAACTACATGAAAATTAATCCCATTACTTAATCGCTTTGTGAAACAGCATTATTAAGAAAGCGTTTCTTTGACAGCCATTCAAATGATGAAAGGAATACGCCTAAAATTTAAACAGGAAGGTCTTTGTTCAGCTCCAAAGCTATCATGCACTTTCTGTTGTCGGTGCAACAGAAAAAATCCTCATGATTCACATAAAAGCTTACATGCTCAAAACCCCCAATCCAACTAACTCCCTAACCCTCCCCTCTAGCAGGCTGCCTATCTATTTTCAAAATTAACAAACAATGACATTTTCCTTTCCAGTTTTGATAAAATTAAAAATGCAAAATCAGCATACTAGTGGTTTGAAGCCCAGATTAATATTTGGCTAAAGGAGAAACTCTATTTGTATCAAAATCATGTGTATAGCAGCCACAAGAGTGCCTTTTCTCAATGACAAGGATTTTGAGAAGTACTTGGCCTGAACTTTTCACTGTTAATAAGTGAACAGCATTAATCTTACATAATAAAACAAGAGGCTTCTATTCCTTTAGGAGACGAAGGTTGTATTATGAAAGATGTAAATGATTACTTTGACAAAAGGCGGGGAGCATAGAAGGAGTTCACCATTTAAGTTTAGGAAAAATATGTATTTTTTTTTTTTTTAATTAAAAGAACATACAAAACTACACATACACACAAAACCAACCAACCAAAAAAAAAAAAAAAACCCAAAAAACAACAAAAAAAACCAACAACAAAAGCAGGAACAGTAAGTATTCTTACAAGCCCTTTTGATCAGGCTAGCCTTTCAGGAAAGATATCTTGATTTGCTTAAACCTTCTGGTTTCCGATGGCTAAATTTGCTACCTGCAACCCACCAAGCCTCTTCTCATCTAAATACCTTCCACCTCTTATCCTTGGCTGGCAGATAGCACCCTGACAAGCGCGCAGAGCACTTGTCCTGCCTCGTCCCTTCAGCCAGTATCAATGCTGGTAAGCGACCTCCATGCTCTAATTGGTCATCTCAGGAGAGGGAGTCTGGGGGAAATCCTGCTCTGAGTCACTCCCACACTAGCTATCTTCCCAGCCACAGACTTCCTAATGGCACGCAAACCTCCAAGGCATCCATAAGCATGCAAAGAGCTTCCTCGATATATCTGTCATCTCTCTTACACATATCAAGCTGAGAAAACTTTGGAAGGAGTTATTTTCAGTTTCTAATACAGTGTATTGTTCATTAGACTCTGCTTAAGAGACGCACAAAAATAAAGTCAAGCTGCCAAGTATTGTTCTAGAGTTTTTGTAATAAAACTGAATCCCTCTACCAGTTGATATGTATAGACTAGGTTGCATAAACAAAAATCCACCACAACTCCAACCCATATCACATGCCATCATGTCAAAACAGCTGTGTTTATGGACTGGCATCATTGCAAAGTGTGTCAACCAAAACTTTGCAAATGCATTGCATTTGGCTTATGCAGAATTTGGTAAGCATTCTTCATTTCACAGCCCTTTACAGCCCAATTTACTCTGAAAAGAAAAGAATATATATATCCTTTTGTTTGTTTTTTAAAAATTGTTACAGCTTTGCCTAAGAATGACAAAATACAGATTTCTCCTGTAGTATACATGAAACCAGTCCAGCTATCAAGAGCACAGCAAAACGCACTGCCACTCAGACCCCTCCCATTGTGCCAACACAAGTATCTATGCAGCTACACAACAAGCTGCGTCAAGGAAATTATCTAGATGAAAACTACCCCAGGAAAAATAAATAAATCAAGATACACGGGGCTTCTTTTCCTCCCCTCAGTTGGATCAATCCTTTGTTCTTATTCAGTAGATGACAACAGAACATGTGGGCGATGGCACACAGATGCAAACAAATGGCAGGAACTAGAAGACACTGAATTATTTCTTTCCCCTCAGTAAGCACCTTTAGCTATGACATCAGTTGATCTAGAAGAGAATCAAAAGCCTGCAGTGCCAACGCTAGACACAATGTCTTCTAAATTATCAGTTTGTTATTCTCTGTAAAACTCTGGAAGTTTCCTATTGCCAGTTTTCTTCACTCATTCCAGCAAAGAAATTACAATCCTTCATTTACACATCTACCTCACATACATGAAAACATTAGCTTCTGGATTGTTAACAGCCATGTCAAAAAGCATCCACGAAACCGTTTGCTAATTTAAGAGAGATCTTGCAATCCAGTCAGGGAGTCGATGTAAAAACAAAACAAAATATTAAATGCATTTTTGAATTTGTGGGCTGCACATTCTCTAGCCTAGTCAACAAACCACTTCTAGGAACCTGGGAATTAGTATCCCTTTGGGACAATGAAAAAAATGAAAAGAAATTTATGCTGACTCAAGAACAACATTATCGCTATCAACAACACTTCAATAAAAGGAGCAATTAGAGCAGCCTACAAAGAGAAAGCGACAACTGTCCTACTATTCAGAGAATGTAAAGCATCCCTGCAGAAAACACTCTCAGCTACACAGGAGAAAACATTCCTCTGTTGGCAGCCAGCAAGCTATGTAAACTGTACCCAAAAACAAAGTCATATATTACCACCTACCTCTTCCATCTCAAAGGAGTCCTTCTGCTGAAGCATTAGATTCATTACAGAGGGGTTGGCAAGAGGCGTGCAGGGCTCTCTACCCAGCGATGCTGCAGGTGGCCTTTGTGCTGGGGTACCACCTTCGGACGCGGTGTTGTTAGGCATGTTGGAACTGCTGCTGAGGCTGGAAGAGTCCAAAAGACCAGACTCTTCACATTGTCTGTCCTGGGGGCTTACCAGCCTGCTGTTTTGCACATCTGCTGCAGACTCAGTATTCTCACGCTTATCATCAGTTCCATCAGGCACAATCTCAAGTCTATGAGCATCTGTAGCATTTGTCTGACTACTGGCTATCTCCTCCTTTACCGTAGCCAGAAAAGAGGGAGAGTCTTTCTTTTTGGAGAATTTTGGCAACTTAGAGTCATTTTTAGCATCATTTTCCTCACTCTCTGTCTCAGCTGGACCCTTCCCTTTTTCAACAGGTGAAGGTGTTGAGCAGCCGCTACTATCGGCCTGCTGTGCACCGCAAAGATTAAGCTTGGACAAGGTCTTCATTAACCGACTGGCTGTATTGCTGCGATTTAAGGGAGGAGGGCTGGATGCTTCTTTGCTGGAAGACACCGAATTCATACTACCAATTTTCTGCAGAGGAGTCCCAGAGACTTGAGAATACAAAGAGGAAAAAGCATTGGCCACAGTAGTAAGCACTTCAATCTGGCGAAAACGACCTGCACAAGAACAAAATATGAGACAGTTTAAGAAGACCTTTGGTGTCATTACAGCTCAGAACTGCTGACCCATTGGTACACAATTGCTCAAGCTGTCAGTTACTGTCTTTTTCCTTGTACCTGAAGAGGGAGCTTTCATCATAACTGGTGCCTGCCCACCCCTATCAAATCTCCCTCTACTTATATCAAATCCAGAGATGAACATTGTCTAGTTCTGTAGCCTGAAAGGGATACCGCCTAGTACCAAGACATGGTAAAAAAAAAACTTTGCAGAAGTCTTTAGTAAATGCACAAGGAGAACAGCATGGAAAGCCTTTACAGAGCAAAACTTTACAAAGCAAAACTTCTGGGACATGCAACTGCAAGTTAGTTTACAAAATATCACTAGGAAAAGGTGAGCTTGTAGATGAACAAGATGGACAGAGCAGTTCCAGTAAAATAGGACATTTCAGCTATGCCCTCGTTTCAGAAATGCTTGTTCCTGACCTAACAAAGACCCTGTCCAAGTCAACAGCAATGCTGGCACAGACTTCAACAACTACAGAAGTAGGTCACTGCCAACAGCTTTCACAACTCCCACTCGGTTCTAAAGAACACATGAAAAAGACAGATATTGCTACTTGTTTCATTTCCATGCTCTAAAGCTATAACAGAAGACAAGCATAGAAGAAAGCAACAAGAAGGATGCAAAAGAGAAGGCAATACACGTCTTACAGGATGCTTTCTATTTCTTCTCTCCACTACAGATCATCTTCCCTCACCCCAAGGTCATCAGCAGTCATTTCTTCCATATTTAAAAACCACGCATGAGTCTCATTACGGATTCTGAATGGAATTTGGCCTATAGGTGGTACAGGGTTTTTGCCAGAACACTAGATATGACACCTTCATCTGAGGTTGTTTACATAGTTAAAAATATTAAAAACAAACGTTGCTTCAAAAACATGCTTACTTGTCAAAGCAAAATTTGGATTTTCCACTTCCATGCGTTGCATCTGGGCATTCAGAAACACTTTGATATCTATCCCTCTGGCAAATGATGATGAGTTAAAAAATCTTGCTGGAATTTTTGAAGCAATATCTGGTTCATCTCTTCCAAATCCAAGGTTATAGAGCACTTCTTCAGGATCTTCCTCATAAAGCTCCAGTAACTCAGAAACACTAGACAAATGACAAGATGTTTACTGTCTGTGCATTTCCTTTTAGGACACAGAGTCTTCTGTCCAACTTCAGATCAGCCCACTAGGCAGCTTTGTCTATTGAACTTTTGACTCTTACAGCTCAGTCTACTTAAGGAAATAATTCCGGAGATATCTGCATCTCAAGTTTTGGTTCACACCACCAGAGACACAAGCCCAGACACAGCTCAGATCCAATTCCATTATTTATAAATAAAGATCTTGCACTGAAAAGCTCCAATCTTAAAATGTCGTTAAGACTTCAGACATTTCTGAGGCTTAGGCTCAGGCTCATCCACGTTTACTGTAAACCACAACAAAAAACAAATAGCAGTTTTTCAAGGAATCAAATGAAAATTCCCTTCTCAGCTACTAAATGCAACAATGCATATAAATCAAGCCAAGTCCATTTAACTTAGGAACAGAAGTAGTAAGTTTTGCCAGCAAAACAGAGCCAAATTCCACTGAACTGTGCCACGACCTTCAAAGCATAACACTATTTTACCTTGAAACAGTTGCACTGCTTTTTCCAGAGCCTGTAGAGTTCATACTTCTCCCCTTCTGGTGAAACTGAAGTCTCTTCTCCTTTGCCAGCATACCATTGCTGTCAACAAAGCAGAGAGCACTGCGATAAACAGGTTCTGTTCAGAGATTTGATTCTCCGTCTCAGAGTAGAGCTATGTCTCCATTGCTGCTGAATTTCTGTTCCCCCATTCGGCATTATCTGGTTTATATTAGCCATGTCACTTATTGAAACACAACAGCAAAAGTGAACCCTGAGACGTCTCAGTAAAAATGTACACAAACTAAGGATTTGAAGGTGAATGCAAGCTGAGAAAACAAATCCCTGATGCCCTCAGCCAACCCTCCATCCATCATCCCACCCTTGCACCAGGAGGAAGCCAGGTGTCAGGCAGGCCACCCTGCCCTCTCCTGCCTGCTGACCACTGGTTCCAGCAGGACCACCTGGCCACAGTGCGTCCCTGCCTCACCCCTGTTGCACCCAGCAGGCAGCTGGGGAAGCTGAAGAAGATGCAAGCTGGAGGAGACAGAAAGAGGTATTTTCAAGAGGGACAGCAGACCAGTTTCTTTCCTGCATCTGGAAAGAATGCTAGCTAGCTCCTCCACACTCACTGGTACCTCATGCCCAAATCTGTATTTACACTTGGGGAGTAAGCAATCTTCCAGATGTGAATTTTATCTTGCAAATCCTAGTACCCACATGGCAGGAACAAACACTAAAAAACCCAAGATGACAGAGGATTTACCTAAGAATGGCTCAGGAGGAGCAACAGGGGTGCTGCCCATACAGGCCATGGAGTTCCAGCCAACTTGCAGCTTCTAACTACAGCACATTTCATTCAGAAGCTTTCCTTATGAAGGAGAAGCCTCTACTCTCAGAGTCTTTTTTCCCCACTCCCAAAGGACATATGCTCCAAAAGGTAAAGGCAGGCTTTGCCTTGTAGTTCCTGAAGCAGTCAGAGACTAGCAAGCCAAAGAAGGTAAATCTTACTGTAGTTACTTATAGTTCCTTGCTTCTCTGCTTTTCCCTATCATCTCAAAAATCTACCTCAGGTCTGCTGGAAGAATTTAAATCTGCGTTTTTTTTCTGCATTTCATATTAACTGTTCCCCTGCTATCTGGATCTTCTCGCTCCCTCCCTTTGTAGATAGCCATGTCCAGAACAGCTCTAGCTCTGAAGTAGCGTACATGACTTTCACTGTACCCTCTCCCTCAAATATAGATATTTCTCCAAAGTAAAAAGAAAAAGATGCTTACCACGTTTCCATTTGGGTGTCACTCCGCAGATGATTAGCTGAAGGGAAACAAGATGATGTTAAGCACAAACCTCTTGACAACTACACTTCCCACAGCCAACATGAAAAAGTAGCCAACAAGCACTTCTATGACTGCTCTCTTTCCATATAAATAGGATTGACAAGTGTTCCTAGTTTACAACTAATATAAAGACAGCCCAGTTTACTCAGGCAGTCCAGTTTACTCAGGCTTTGTCTAAAATACAAGCTTGCGTGGACTGTTTACTTGCTGTAATGAATCATATAAACTTGAAATTTTGCTTGCAATAAGTTAGTAATTGTTGTATAAACAGACATTATTGCTTTGTAATCGAAGACATAATAACCAGCTGAAGGGCTTGTCGCAGTGGGAAGGAGGAGAAAGTAAAGATGTGGTCATGTAAAGATTGCTCAGCTAGAAAGAGAAGAGCAGCTGGTGCCCGTGACCAGATAACTGATACTGTGTGCGTGAGCCTCTAAACCAGCACAGCTAGCTCTGTACAAAGGGCCGGACCCTAGTTCTCTGAGCCATGCAGTCCATAAATAAAAGCTGCACCAAGCCTGTGGAACTGATGGGACCTATCACCGTGCAAGGAGTCAAGTGGACTCGAGGAAGGCCAACCATGGAGGCCATGGACATGGTCACCAGCCTCCAGCCAGCAACTCAGCCCTTTCTGAAGCTGCAGAAGGCAGCTCCACACGCAAGCATCTCAGGTAGCATTATTATTCCAGAATATCAGCACCCAGTCAAAGCAGGGAATCGAGCCTCAGCCTTAAATTGCAGGTTCTCCCAAAGAGGCGACCAAACATTAACAAAATCATCACAGGAGACAGTCATGGAGCATGCATGTGCTATAGCAACCCTTGAAATCAGCTACAAAAAGAGCAAAGGTATGTCAAATGCTGCCAGGAAAACCTTGCATCTGCTCTCATTGCATTTTCAGGGAAAACATCAGCATCAAGAAATAAAACACAGGGACCTTATAACCTCCAGGGACATGACAAAGGAACTCAAATGTATACGAAATGCAGAAGCTGCATCCCTTTCTTTTTTTAAATGTATTTTCATACAGTATGAAAGCAAGCCCATCTACACACATTAATTGTTGACTAGTTCCAGCTGCTAAACCTTGGGCTCTAACAACCCAGTAGGGCACCGAGGTTACAGGATCCTGTCCAGTGCCCTCTGTACCATTCTCACAGGGCTCTGGCTTGTTTCTGGGATCAGGCAGCCAGAGATGCACAAGGGTAGGCCATTCATACCAGCCAAAGAGGCCGTCTGTACAGCGAGGCACGCAGCACTGCTCCAAGCAGCTCTGTTGTCTGTTGTTCTCTGACGGGAAGCAAAACCCTGCAGAAGCACTCATGTCCTTACACGTGGAAATGAACCAGCAATTCTAGCACTGAGATCTTAGTCATCTGAACAGATGGAAATGACTGTCTGCCAGAAACGTGCTAGAGGATCCCCGAGAACAGAAATCCTTGAGAATGATGGCGAAGGGGGGGGGGGTGGCAGGGGGGAGATGAAACAAAAAAGTTATATGATTTTCTAACATGCATTCTTAGTTATATTCTCAGAATCGGGATGACTGTTAAAAATACATTTTCCCTATGAAATTTTCATACTGCAGGGAAGCTAATAATTGGAAAATACTGAGGGGAAAAAAAAAAAACACCTACTTACTCTATTGCAGTAAGTGAATAACATACTGCTTCTCTGTGATTATCAGATTAAGGTCATTATCAAATCAACTGTTTTCCTCAGAAGTCCTCCTTGAGTCTTTAAAAATTAGAGATACTTCTTTCTTCAAGCCCTGTCACACTGCTTCAAAATCACTGGCAATACAGCTGTGGACAAAAGGGCTTTCTACTATGCAAATTCTGACACTTAGTAAGCCGTAGTTTAGAGAATTACTGAAAACTGAAGGCTATTATAAAATGTATGTATAACTGATAAAAGATAGAGCCTTATGGCTCCTATCCTGCAGACCACACTGGGAACCAGCTTGAGAGACTGTTTCATGCCATTTTACTTACGGATGCCCCTGTTAAAAGCTACTTGTTTGTGAACACCTCTGCCTCAGGACAAACAGAGTACAGTAACAAGAGAAGCAAAAACAAACATGTCCAGCACGAACAGCCACATCTTCCCTTTAAAAAAGGGAAGAGAAAGAAATGGAAAGGAAGCAGCTAGTGACAGAAGAGTACATAACACCGCTGATTCAAAGGACTTACTCAGCTTTGGTAATTATCATTTTTAAAAGCACTCAGCTCTTAATGGGTTTGCCTCTTGGCTGACAGAATTCCATTCCTCCTTTCAAAAGCCCACACTTGCCACTCCCAAGGGTTTCAGTGGAAGTGGTGAATGCACAACTGCCAAGAGTTACCCATGGACAAGACAAACGAGTAGGGGAAAGCAGTTCTGCACAGCACCATTGAGCGCTTAGGGCTGTGCTGCAGTTGTGGGCATTAGAATGTGAGGGCAGAAGAGAATGCAGAATTGACTCTGACCTTCAGGTTAGACCAGCACATTTAGTAAAGGCAATATCCTAATGAAAAAAAAAAAAAAAAAAGCAAAGCTTCTTGCATTTTCCTATGTGTTCCATGCTGTTTTTTTGGCCAGCTTTACCAACTGCCTTGGACCAGAAGGAAAATGCTGTCTTTCAAAATAAAAATCAGATGACTGAACATGATTCTTTTTTCACTAGAAAAAGTCATAATCCTGCCACACCCACCTTCAGCTCCCAGGGATAAGTCATCTTCAAAACTTCCTCCATTTCTCACCAGCATGCCTGAAAACATACAGTTAGCCATTCAACAACCACCATGATGTAGTGTTTTCTTTTCAACAGCTTAACTAAAGATACTAGCAAGACACTTCAACTGACACAACAGGATATAACTAGACCGTATCTACAATCCCCGCATTACTCATACACTAAAAATGCACTAAGTAGTGAGAAGTCACATTTAAGAACTTAATTTTCTTTTTTGAAAGGGAACAACTCCCGCACTGCTTTCTTTTTGTATTCAGAAGCATTCCCAAGTCAGACTGCGAGCAAACTAATTGTGAGTGCAAGCCTAGAGGTACTACCCACCATATCTGCTCCTTCTGCTGACGGATTAGCCTCCAGACATCTTACCAGGGGGATTCTAAGTCTGAGTCCGGCTCAGGCATTCTCTTCCTTCTCACACTATCCCAGATTAAGAGTTCAAGCAAAGACTTCAGACAAAGTCAGTAACCCCTCCACACTGTGTCACTAACTGCAAATTCTCACTGTACTTTGAACTTTAGCATTCAGATCTACTCAGATAGTAAAATTTTCAGGTGTGGCAACCTGAGTTATTAGACACAGAGACTATCAAACACTTGCCAGCTTGAAGAGAAAATTAACAAACTCTCCCATTCAGTTGTTTTTGAGGTTTTTTTTTTAGGCTTAAAGTCTCCAGAAAGATTTAGAGTTTCTTAGGCACAGCTGCTGCACAGTGAGAATAGCCCAGCAGTGCTGACAAGGCTGTCGTACCACTGATAAATTGCCAAGGTCTCAGGTGAACATACACAAGAGCATGCTTCTCAGAAAAAAAAAAAGATCCCGGTAGGTAAAGCCTTTCCTTACCCTTCAACAGAGGGTTGCTCTGCTCATCCAGGGAGGCTCCCAGAGGCGTTCTGAAACCACAGAGGAGATTAATACCAGCTTAAAAACTTGCTGCTTCATGTCCTTCCTTACAGCGTGCAACAAGCTTGTGATAGCAGCAGTTGTCCCTCCCTCCACCCCCAGAGAACGCAAACATATGAGGACTGGCAATAACTTCCCAAGCAATCCCCAGCCCTCTGAACAAATAGGGAAAAACAACAAAATCTGTTGATAACTGTAATGCTGCAACACAACTCGGTGGCAAAACTTCAGGGCCAGCAGCCCTCTCTCAAGGAAAGTCGTGGACCTCCAAGAAGAACACCCTAAAACCACGAGTATGGGGTTTTGAACAGAGAAACTCAACCTCATTTATGTGACAAAAGCCTTGCCCATTTTTTAAACATTTAAAACTTCTTACCATTGGTTTACCTCAGGCTTTGAAGAGAGAGAGGTGGAAAGCTGCACTTGCTGATCAGAAGCAAGATAAAATCTTGACAGCTATGTTAGCTGTCATGTCCCAAGTTCTGGTATTTTATAGACTCGTTACAGCCCTTATTTGGATGATCTCTGCCATCACTATTCCTTGAAAGTATTCCTTCTAGTGGATTGGCCAAATCTCACCAAGTCCGGAATCAGCAGCAGAAATCACACAACTGACAGGTCCAATCCCTTCCCCTGTTCACATGGGATTTGTTGACACTCTCTGAGTATTTCTACACCTTGTATCTGAGACATGTCTAACCAGATAGACCTGTCACCGTTAAGTAGCACCATAACGTTCAAAACCCAAAACAAACTCAGAAATATAATCCCCATAAAGAGGGGAAAAAGCAGACAATTTATATGCCAATATTACATACATTTCATTTGGGTTTTTAATTAGACAAACACATAAACCAGACCAAGGAACTTAAAGCAAACAGTGCTCCGATACAGTATTTGTTTTGGTGTCACGGCCAAATTAAGCAATGAAAGTTTGCACCTGCTTTCTCACAGATCTTATACTTTCCAATTGCTTTTCCCCCTCTGAAAACTGTTTAGAGTTTCCACACGCTGCCTGCTGATAGAGGGCAAGCTAATGTTGACGTGTAAAGCAAAGCCAGGCCACAGTGAGAGGCCAGCTCCAGCAGCAGGAGCACCCAGGTACACCAATGTGCTGCAGGTGACAGGACAAGCCTCACAGGGACTCAATTTTTGCGTACCTTCCACGTCAGGGTTTCAAAGAAGCTAGGGAAGGTTGCTTGGGCCCTTCCGGCTCCAGCCAGCCCTGTGAGTGCTCTGTGACAGCACCTGTGCCTGCTGCTCACGTGCAAGCTGTGATAGGCACCTTCCTCCTTCTCACCCCTCCCCTTCCAGCACCTCCACCTTTTCCATACAGAACTCACTGGTGGTGACTTCGTGAGCCAAGCTCAGGGCTGCACACTGGCTGGCAGACAACAGTGGAAGCAACCACCAAAGCTGACATTTTCTTTGAGAAATGAAGCCCAGTTAGCACTGCAGTGCATTGGCAGCTACAGAAAAAGCAGCTCTGTCAGCTGTCTGTCTGCTTCTCTGTTTGTGCTCCTGCACACATACACAACTGCTTTGCATTGCTTTTCTTTGGGAAAAGTCCATTTAAGAACTAGGTGTAACCCAAGTTCAAACAGAGACAAGCACTGACACCCAAATACTGGAGGACAATGGCAGGAGCAGCTCTGCCTCTTGGTGTTTTCCAGCAGCAGGGCCCAGAAGCCAGTCTCTGGGGCCTTTCCCTGGGCACCCAGCAAAGGGGACAGTTTGGAGGCCACTCTACACATAGAAGTTCCAGAGGAAGCTCTGCAGTGTCCCCATCACCTTCACGCTGAGGACACGAGGAGGGCTGGGAGCACCATAGGCTCTGGGGCAGCTGGAGCCACGGGGCCGCTTGGGCAAGGAGTCCTGCAGTTTTTCATCTGCATTCCCACACGGCTGAGTCACCTGTTTATTATCACATTAGAACAATGACTTATTGCAGCACTGCTGCACGCAGGAGTGGGATGAATCCCGGGGTGCAGGTGAGAGGTACCATGCAGGCCGTGTGCCCCCCTCAGGTCTGCCTGCTCACCCTCCCACAGCAGCAGGACCAGAGCTCTGTGAGGTGCATAAATGCCATTTAAACCCCTCTGCTTTGAGCAGCCTGACTCGGGTAGGAGCAGTGTTTATTTTAAATGTGAAGCAAAAAAAATCTCTCTTATTTCTGAGGCATTTCAAGAACTCATTTCCTGCACATCTCCAGGAGATAGTTCCTAAATACCTCTGACACCCCCTGGGCCACTGGAGGAGTTTAAACACACGGAATTAAAATAGCACACACCACACCGCTGTGTAAAGTTTCTCCATTTCTATCAGCATAATACAAACATTTTTGTTTCCCTTCTAACCTTACAGGAGTTAAAACTAAAAGCCTTTGCAAGCTTTCCTACCGCTTAAAAATGCCTTGTCAAACCGCCGAGGAGAAAGAAAAGAAAAGCCTTTCCCAAGATAAGAGCAAACTAGAAGCTCTGGGTATCACCTCACGTTTCTGAAGCCCCCGTAATTCTCAGTGCAGTGCAATCCATTGTTGTTGTTGTGCTGTGTTTGTTTTTAAACAAGTCTACACCAAGTTAAGTAGCACGGGCTATTAGGAACCCTACCCTCCTCTCCAAAGCAGATGTGAAATAGACGTAAATGCCAAGCAGTAGTGATAGTTGTATCTCTATAGCAAGGCAAACTCTTAAGTGATTGCGTGATCAACCAACAGAAGACCAGTCTGTGAATATTGCCCATACTTTGTAGCAAAGCCCCAAAGCAAAAGCAGTGTTATTAAACAGTAACTCTCCGTGATGACAACAATTGCAAGGTTTCACATCTACCGTTTTCAAGCATTCTTTTCTAAACAACAGTAGTATTTGTGGCACTGTTCTGTCACCATTTAAGCTCTCTTTCTCTCTTCTGCTATATACATTGTTATCAAGATAAAGTCTGCTCGGGGTTTCTATACATACAGTCACTTTGCAGGAATGCAAGGTGAATAATCATTTCCCTGCACTTAACTAGCTGCCGCTCCCATGCATGCTATATACACAGAAACTAAACCATTCCCCAGCTTTAAAACACAACCGTGCACGACTTCAGGCAACTGGGATGGTGCCTCCCGCAGGTACGGACAGCATCCACATGCTGGGCAATCAGAGGGTAACTCCAGCTTGAATAGCTTGGTTTAAGAGATCAAAAAACAAGGAAGCTTTATCTTTCTGAGGAGAAGACGGGGTTTTTCGGATACTCTCTACAACAGCAGAGCTATACTTAGAGAGACTTCTCTGGAAGGGCCGCAAAGGGTTTCCCAAACAGGCATTGACTAAAGCTTGCAGCTCCATGTTAGCAAAAGGATAAAGCCGCATTTCATTTCCTTACATGTAAAATATGGAAATAGAGCACAGACCAAGATTCCCACATGTGAATCCGCTGCCACAGATGCAAACACGTTCCCCAGAAGCGCCGATAGACCCTTCAAACAACAGCTACCGGAGGACACGAATAAAACAGCAAGCTTTGCATTATCCTCCAAGATTTGGGACCGTCAATTAAGGTGTTTGTGCCGACAATTTACAGTTCTGTGCTACTCCTTAAGTTCTGCACCAGAATAGAGGGCTGACAGTGCCAGGGAAGGTTCTAGAGAAAATCCTACAGATACAGAGAGAAGCGCTGCTGCGGCATTAGGAAGCACTTCTCCCTCAGGGACCTCTTCCCCCTTCACTACTCCATTTTTCCCCTCCCCATTCCAAAAAGCACCAGAAATAAAACATCTTCCTTCCGCTAAGCTTTTAAGGATATATTCAACCAGGTCTATTTGCAGGGAAATTCAGAAAAATCTCCCATTTTGGCATTCTAGGAGAGCAGCCTGCCAGGGCTGGCCATCACGTCGTGGGGATGCAGTATGATCCCATGCCTTGTGCTGCCAACACCCCTCCCAAGGCACAGCCTGCAGAGATTATGAGGAAAACTATACTGGGGAGACTGTGGCTATAAAGCAGTCCAGACTGCAGTCACAGTAGTAAGCTCAGCTCAGCCGCTTACTGGATCAAAAGATCATAAAGGCACAGCTAATCTTAGAGGTAAATCTTTGCCTTAAAGCTGTTCCACTCAAAAAATAAAATAAAATAAGAAATCCTAAACTTTGTCAACTACTGGAAAGCAAAGCGTTTACTTTCCTGCACCACAGGGATGAGCAGTCTTGCAGGGTAGTAGGACAGAATAGAGGAAGAGATGGGACAAAAGTCCCTACAACTGAGTTTAAAAGCATTTATGTCTTTATGTGACTGAGACTGAAGAAAAAGTAACGCAGACAGCACGCACCAAACACCCACGGCTCATTTCATGGCAGCACCAGTCAAACACTACACACACTCCGTCTCAAGTTAAGGAAGCCCCTCTTGTAGGAACAGAGCACCTTCCAAAATAACACTGCCCTCCTAAGCCCGAGCTGCGCTCCTCCCAGCCAGAACGCCTGCAGCCTCGCTACGCGACACACCGACGGGAGCAACGGTGCCCAAAGCCCTCTTCCCCAACGTGCGTGCGTTTAGCACCGCTCCCCGCAGCCCGCACCGTGCCGCTCCGGAGCGCGGGGACGGGACCCACCTGCAGTCCTTCAGCCATATCGCGATCTTCTCGTTAGGCACGCTGTGGCCTGGGGGCAGAACAGCAGACAGCCGACCGTCAGTCACCGCCCGGCCGTCGGGGGCGGCCCCGCGGGGTCCCCTGCCCCGCCACCCCCCGCCCCGACCTGCTTCTGCGGCCAGCGGCAGCTTGCCGCCCGCGAGGTGGTCCCGCTCCCGGTCCTCCTCCTCCTCTTCCTCCTCCTCGTCGTCTTCCTCCTCCTCCTCGCCGCGGGCCAGCTGCGCCGCCGCTGCCGAGAGATCCTCCGCTTCCGACGCCTGCCAGGAGTCCCGGCTCTTGGCCCAGGCCTTCCTCTTCTGGGTCGCCCCCTGCCACTCCTCCGCCGCCGCGGGCTCCTCCATCGCGCCGGAGGGGCTTCACGCCGGGAGGCGGCCGCGGCGCTCAGCCACCCTGCGGGGAAGCGGAGCCGCGCCCGCGCTCAACCGCCGCCCCGACCCGCTCCCCGGCTCCCCCCCGGGCGGCCCCGCGGGTCGGCGACCCCGACGCCGCCCGCTCGGCTCCCAGCGCCCCGTCCCGCCGTACTCACATAGCGCGCCGCGGGCAGGCGGCGGCGGAGGCTGCGCCCGGCCGGGCTACGGACGGCGGCTCCGACTTCCTCATACCGCTGGGGGAGAAAACGCGGCGGCCACGTGATGGCAGCGGGGCTGGCGGCATCGCCTCCTGCCGGGGCCGCCCGGGGCCGTCGGGAGTAGCGCGGTCCGGGGGGACGCCCGCACTCCTCCGACCGGGGAGCAGCGGGGCGGGTACGAGGGTGCCGGGAGGCTTTTTGCACGGAGAAGCGTAGTGCTGGAGAGGAAAAACGCAAGGAAACAGCCCGAGCGGGAACACACAGCTTTCTGACTGGTTTGGGGGAGTCTGAAACCAAGAAGCCTCTGCTCCGGCATAAACAGCGGCGTACGGGGACACCAGCGGTACCAAGTTAAAACTAGAGACGTGCTTGCAGCCATTTGTGAGCCCCGCACCGGGCACCCCCGCACCCAGCCCGGCCCTGCGCCCGCGGAGGACCCTGGAGGTGCAGCTGGCCGTGGCAGGCAGGCACGTGTGCTACCTCTTGTTTAGAAGCAAGTCAGTCTAGTGATAGTGCTCCATAACTAGATGCTCCTTGCTGCAGATAAGGGACTCCAGCATTATCCTCTTATTTTCCAGCTTTATAGCCCATCCAGTCCAAACCTTTCAAGGAATTACTGCCATTTGTTTACCCCTACAAAGGAAAAAAAGAAAAAAAACAAAAAAAAAACAAAAAATCCACCTCTCCTCTGCCTATAGGCCATTTTCCTAAATACACTTCATTTTCTGAACAGGCCACAAGGTCCTACTGAAATTAAAACAAACAGCAGCACAGAGAGAGCATATTTGTATTTGAACTGTCCTTGAAAGTTTTATTGCCATATGCATTTTCTGACTGCACTTTTAAGTGCAGGCATTCATTCTCTTAGAAAAACTGCAAACAGCACTTAAATCCTTGCTGCTGATCCTCAAAGCTGTCTGCCATGCAGGGAAAATGCTGATACGCACTCACTTGTGGCTTTGGGACATGGCCCAGATACCTCTGTCCCTGGTGAGAGGAGCTGCAGGGACCACACAGAACCCTCCCCAGCAGACACTGCGCTGAAGCTCTGTGCTCAGCAGAGGTCACAAACAGGTGTATTTAGAGTTCTGGAGCCTTAAAAACAGAGCTTTCTGAGTTTGGTCCTAAGAGTCCAGCACAGCATCGCTCCAGCACAATAGCCAGTGTAAGTCATTTGTGTGTGTGTGTGTGTGTGTGCATCAGTAGAGGTGTCCGTTGAAAATGAATTTGTGTGGTTAAGTCACCTGGCTGAGGGCTGCCGCAGAACCCCACAGGCAATGGAGTGGTGTAAGAATGTCACAGCGCAACTGTTTTTCTCCTTCCCAGGGAACTCAATCGCTTCTGGGAAGTAACAGTTTCTCTGGCACAGCAGCGGCTGAACAGTTACAAGCTAAAAGCGGCTACTGTCTGCAGTGCCAGTGCATCCTTAAGGAGTTCTTAATCCACAGATCGCTGACATTATTGCCTATAATTGCTTGCCTGTTGTGACAACACACAGTGGGAGAATGTTTGAAGTATAAACAGCAGCCAGGAGCTGTTTGCAGAGCAGTCCTGCAGCGCCTGCCATGCAGCCTGGGCTCACACTCACACCTTCATCACATCCAAGGAAGTTCCCTCGTACCTCTATATGAATAAGGATTGCACATCCACTGTGCTAAGTAGGTCTTTTTCCTAAGGAAGATAGCTGGCTGCTTCTTGTTTCCAGTGCTTGTAAAAGAAAAATAGTTTTGTAATAAAAGCTCTTGCTTCAGATAGTAATTGTTAGTTGTACTTCAAAGAAATGAGCAACTGGAAAAAGTATCCCATTAACTCTCCTCGTCACTGAAATCAGAGCAACTTGCTTTTTCCAGATTACTTTTGAAACTATTAGCATTCAAAAGGCAATAGCTAGGTAAGGAGGAATAACTGTTATGGATCCCTCAAGTCAATGCTGCCATGGTTATAAACCTATCAGGCATCACAGTAACGAATCACAAGATTTTAAAATAATAATAGGAGGACTTTTATCTCCTGGGTGTCAGCTCTGAATGTATACACCTGTATATAAATATGTAGGAACACACAGAGACACAACTTAGCCCAAAGAATCCCATTAAGTGGAATTACCGTTACTTTCAAAGCAAAAGGGTTTGGGAAGGATGCGATTCAATACTTTTTCCCCCCCCTAAGGAGTACACTTTCAGATACAGGATTGTTAAAGTAAGTAAGTAAATAAATAAAAGCATTCCTGTGCAAAATGAAAAGACATAAATGAAGTGCTTTCAAAGCTTCCCCTGGGGGCTCATCCCAGAACCCATGTTTGTGAGCAGCACTTCCCTGCTGTGCTGTGGCTGGAGGGTTTCCTGAGTTTTCAATAAGAGCAGACTGCTTCCCTTCGGGGTCTGAGCGTTGAGACCCCCCTTTACTGCTCCGGTAGGGCTATACAGTTTATCTTTATCCCTGCATCTAATATACCTCAGCCTCCAGATATTAAAAGTGCATCTTCACAGGCTATCCACACGGGCCCTAGGTGACAAGGTCACAGCTTATGTTTCCCTGTCTGCTGCCTCCAACAGAAGGCTCCCCATCACCACTGCCACTCAGTGCCAGAGGAGGGGTAAGCAGGAGCCAGAGGGGTCAGGACAATTTGCACTGGCCAGATCTGGAGGCAGTTTCTCCTGTTTTCCAACTCAGCAGAGGGCTAAGCCCACCCCAACAAGACAGCCATCCTGCAGGATGCATGGGACAACCAGAACCCAAAGTCCCATTGCAGAAATCCTGCCACAGAGAGGACCCTGTGACCACATACACATACAGAAGATCCTAAACAGTGTTGTTAGGAACCTGCTTATATCCCAACATAAAACAACAACAAAACCCACAAACAAAACTCTCCAGCTAACTAGGAATGGTCAATCTTTTTTTTTGACTGTGAATTCATTTTTTCTATGAGCTCCCATCCTAGGATATGTTCTCAGGGACATAGTCCAACATGCCCCTGAAGGACAAGCTTGGTGTGTCCCAGTACCGTGCCTTCTGTCCCACTAAATGCATTAGAGAAGAGGCACTGTAAGAAAAACACATCTAAACTGCAGTGAAAACAAGCTCATGGCAAGAGAAACTTGATACTGCTGCCCAGTGTAGGTCTAATCTTGGGACAAACAGCTCCTGATCAGTGATACATCCTGACTGCAATTGGATTTCCATGGTGCTGGTTTTTTTCCACAAAGAAGAGAGGAGGAGCTAACAAACAGGTCACCTTAGCAAACATCCTAACAGAAAATATTCCTACATGGTAACAGAACTGTGATACTGTGCAGTTATTTGCTTTGGCAGGGTGTACTTTAAAAGAGAATGCCTGGAGAAACACACAGCTCAGTGTCACGAACATCTTTCAAGTTTCCACAGCCCCATATTAGTGAATGCACTTCATTAAATTAATCAACTTCTTTCTGAGCCAAAATTATTAAAAAAAATAAAGTCTGAGGCCTCTGTTATACTATAAATGAAAATGACAGCCTGGCAATACATCAGAAACACCTACTGAATATGAAAGAGAAGGGTTGCATACTGTCTCTTGTGATATTTTCAGTCCGATGGCCCACTGCAGAGATGGGCAGCTCGGTTTCCGGACTTCTCCATTACACACCCCACACCTCTGCAAATGAAAGCAAATGGCTGTAGATTTGTATTTTTAGTGTTACTTGGAAGTGAAGGTTTAGGGGAAGGTGCATATATCTATATTTCCAGCTTTTCCAAGTGCATCTCACTACCCAGTTCCTCTTCCAGCAATGGCAGGAGGCAGACTTCTCTCTCTCCCCCAAGATGCATCCACAGTACTTTCCCCTGACAGTGAAAATGCCTCTCTTCATTTCCCCCGCTTCCCCCAGAGTGGTCTCATAGGACAATTTGCATTATTTTAGGCGTTCTAAGAGCCTTACCTCTCCATGCTGACAAAGCACACCAAGGATATCTTCTATTTTAGACCTTTGAGGATTTTTCTCAACAAATTTACAAAAGGAAACAATGATTTTACCACGCCATCAGGGATTGCAGGAACTTAAATCAGCTAACTGGGATGCCATAATCACTGATGCGGAACAGAGCACCTCCTTGCATTCAGTGAGATACGTACATGCCACAAAATACTAGTAAAAATGAGTTTATAGGACAGCATTGTTTCTCGGTTTTAATTAAATGTTCATTTTTTTAAATTACATGTTTAAAGCAAAATGTTGCAAGTAAAAGGCAGTCACATCTAGAGCATCATTCAGGTATCTTTCTTCAATAGGAAAAAAATCCTATGCTGGTTTGGAACCATCACTGTTACCAGACAGATGTTCTTTCTCAAGTATATGGAATAGAAAGGATGGAAAGTCACCTGGCAGTTTTACTCTAATAAATTAAAAGGTCCGGACAGCCTCTATGTCTTTGCCAGTCGTTTTGTTTATGTGAATGATATGCATGATGTTTCTATAAGGTAGGAAACAAATGCATTAATATTAATAAAAAAATCCAACATTTTGGAATAGTCCAGCACTTAAGGCTCTCTTGAAACCAAACGTTGCCAGTTTTATAAAGTGACTTGTACTTCTAGGACTTCTTACAGCATGAGGAAGGAGGAAAAAACCCACTTCCGTGAGAGCACTTACAAGAACTGTAGCGTAGCAAGAGGAAGTTTCTGAAGGAAGAGCCGGATGTCTGTCCCGAAGTGGATTACAGCTACGCCACCAAATCAGATGCAGACACCTAAGGTCAACTATACATAAACGTATGAAAACAAACACCATACAGAAGAGAGGAAAGTAAAAGTGGTGTTTAATTGCTCAAGGCGTAAATGCATTCATGTCTCTAAACTAGGTCAGTGGGGAGCTGCAATTTTTGAAGATATTAAGATCTTTACTGAGAAAGCAGGCTAATGGAAGAAATAGCCACATTTAGGATATTGAGAGTGTGCTTCATTTTAATTTTAAAATTGGGTCTGAATTTTCTCATTCTTTCTTGCCTTTAATTTTAGAGGCTTTCATTCCCTTTTGAGCATCATCCTTCCAAAACTATGGCACCAGGGTAGTGGCAATTTATGCATGTATCTTGTGCCACAACAGCTGTAGTATTTATAATTACTATTCTTCCTAATCATTTCAGTAGTTTTTTTCCTAGTGGAACAGGATAAAGAAACAACCCAGAAACCAGGGGAGATTTACCTGCACTTACAAGATCTTTATATTATTATCTACACTCAAAAGAAGCCTACTAGTATTTTGACTCTCATTGGAATCCCTGGCAGAACTATTTAAATTAATTCTTTAACTTACACATACATTGAGGTATGAGTTGCTGTTACAGTACCCATGACCAAACAACGGTCCAGAGGAAAATGAAGAAAAGGAACACAGCATATCCAGACCAGCACACCATACATTCCTCTGCAGATTCATTTAGAAAACTCACTAGACATATTTATTTTTATTTTTTGTTTGTTTGTTTTTGCAATGAATCAGTTAAAGTTACATCAACTCCGTGATGGGGGCAGTCAAGTGTCCTATGGATTTAAGATTAGTAGGTAGATACTTTCACTTTCATTACATCTTCCAGCATTGGACTATTTGTAATGTCTCTTCTGTAGACTCTCACTGTCAAGTGAGTGACTTCACAGTACAATCCTTTACCATTCCATCTTCCCAACTAAGTGCTTTATGAAATATACTGAAACTTGAAGTTAAATTCTCTTTAGATTAAAGTTGAAGTTTTTCAGCAAGTTCAGAAATTAAGACTGGAGAAAGAGGAAAATCTCTATAATTTGCTTTTCTGAGGAAATTAAAAATACACCAAATACGAAGTTGGTTATCATTCCTCATCAGAAAGCCTACACAACATATCTGCATAAGCAAGCACAGAGGATGTGCCTTTTGTTTGTCACCCAGAACTGAGCTGCTCAGTTTTTCAAGACTACACTTATAAAAGTGTACTGTCAGACGTATTTACCCAATGTACCAATTCATTCATGGGCTTGACTCAGTTCTAAAAGTAACACATTTCCTTTCCTTGGGATATACGAGACATTCCAGAGTGTTAATGGTATTGACTTTAAGGTGTTGACCAAGTTGTTCTACAGTTGCGACTAGCAGTAGGACGAAACACACCAAACTAAATTGAAAACAGTGAGAGCTGACAAAGAAAACTACAGCTAGGTTGGGCTAGGCAATCTTGGTGTTTTCATATTACGTAGTGTAAGTTGCATCCACTCAGTGCTGAGACATCAGCTTAAACAATAGTGCTCAGAGTGCCAGAGGTATAACCTCCATCTGTGGCAAGGGTGGGAAGGGAGGGAAGGAAGAGATCCAGCCTTCAAAGTTCCTTTGAGCTAAGATTTGGCCAACAAAAGGTTATCAAATAAACTATATTACAGCAGGTAACAGAAGAAAAAAGTTTTCTACATTTAAAATATCTATAATTCCATTAAAACAAAGTTGTAATAAGAGGAACAAATTCATGCTTTTCTTCCTTTATGCACAAAGTAACTACTTCCAAACTCAAAGCCAGTAAAAGAACTGTAAAGGTCAGAAGTCTTCGTGAATCTGCTTAAAGAGGCGTATTTTACTTCATGAACTCTTCCACACCAATCAATAAAATCTAAAGAAAGACTTATTTACACGATTCAGTAACTCCTTGATGAGTCACTATGCTATTTAAAACCTTTTCTGTAGACATTTAACGGTCAGATGCTATCATTCTAAAGACGATATTCCAGTCTAACAACTCCATCTTGTTGCATGTATTTTTAAACATTTATAAATGGATCCTGCAGTGTTCAGAGTGCAAGATATTTCCCTAGCTGACTGGCCAGAGCCTAGTTTGATCCAGTAGTGACCTACAGCTGCTCCTGGCCTGCAGTTCTTTGGTGACTTACGTGAATTCATTTGATGTGGTCAACAGAAGTGGCTCCCACCGGGCAGAAGTCCAAGTCATGAAAGTGTCACATTCTGTACTTATCATGTGCCTCATGGCTGTCTGTAGTCCTGCCTGGCAAACCCTTTGTGCAGAAGCCTCATTAACTTTAAACATAGCTCCTTAAAAAGCACAGAAAGGACTGGCAGTGGTGAAAGTGATGCCAAAAATAGATGGGGATGGAACCTGTGCTGCCCAGAGAAATTACTCCATTACTTCAAAGTTCAAGCTTTCCGGTGCTAAAACAGAGAGCTTTATCTGCTCAGACCATTTAGATACTAAATTCATACTGCCTCTGGAAGCACTAGTTAATGCAAATTCAAATGGCTCCAGACCTTGAACTGGGACAGATTTACCCATCCATTTAATCAGTTTCAAATATTAACTGAAAATCCAAAAGCAGTACACACACAAAAGGAAGCCTAATTTCTTTAAAATTACCTAAGACTTTCTTTCCCTGCTGTGCAGTGGGAACAGCTGATGTCTGCATACTCCCTAAGAGGCTGGCTAATCCCAGAGTGCTCCTACTTTCTGCAGCTCTTACTTCCCACTTGCCTTCAACCAGTGAGCACACCGGCACACACATTAACATCTATGCCTCTTTCTAAGTACTCAGTTGCTTACTGCAGGAAAGGTTGCAGTTATCACACAGAGAGTTGTGGGCAGTGGATACAGACGGGTGAGGAAAAAAACTGCCCTACTAAAGATAAGGACTCCACCATTTGTGTAAATTAGTCAAGTTAGTTTGGTTAGAGCAGATACTATAGAACATAACACCTAGGGGATAAGAACATGACATTTTTACAAGGCTTTTATCATTGTTGATAGAGTGATGCTCTAGACTGTGATGGCTTATTTTGATGCATGCGCCTCTTTACAACAAACTTCTGCCCTCCTCTGGTGATGAATGGGTCACAGTATTTTCATTCAGGGCTCCCTGACACCAGCAAGAAGCAGCTTTTGAACTCTGCTCTTAACCCTGCCAAGCTTTACTAGTACTGAAAAACCTGCATTATGTTAAAAAAAATACATTATTGATTAAAACTGTCTTGACCCATCCACTGTCAAAGACAGTTGCACTGGATACAGAAACATGCCATTTGCCGTGTTTCCAAAGGTAAAGCATTGAAACAGGCTGCCCAGGGGAGTGGTGGAGTTGCCATCCATGGAGGTGTTCAAGAAACAAGTACGCACAGCACTGATGGACATGGTTTAGTGGGCATGGTGGTGATGGGTTATAGTTGGAATAGATTTTCTTAGTGGCCTTATTCAACCTTAATTCTACAATTCTGTTATTCCCTTTCTGTCCCATACTCTGGTGGCTATAGAGTCCAGATCTGTTGTATGCTAATGTCCAACATATTCCACATATCAGCTGTCACACTGACAGCTATTAACCCTGTGCCTTCACTCATGTTCATCCCACCTTGTACATGCCCCTTTTCATAACTCAGAGCTTGAGCAAAGCTGGAGGAGGCTGTACCTCACCAGCAGCTTTACTGACCAGCCTTTCCAATGCCTTTTTGTTGGTGGATGTGTGCACTCACACATGCAGGACAAGATCATACAGAAAGATAGTCTGTGAAATTTAGAGGTGATTAATCTCACTAAGGCAGCATGGTACTGTAGGAAATACACCTCTTTGCAGAAAGAGGCCTTGCTTTCATCCAGACTAATGATGAAGGAAGAAAAACTGTCCCTGTATTTTCAGTTATGGCATTCTTTGTTTTAATGATTAAATGTGAAGGAATAATTATGCTGGCACTACTGAGCATACCACACTTTAAAAGCTCTTTATTTGCCAGTTATTGTTTGTATTATAAATGCTGAAGTGAAATGACGCATATGCCCTTTTTGCTGTCATATTGTTTGCTTTAGCTTTCATTGGATCTAATCCAATGGTACCTTTACGTAGGCTTCTGTATAATTAAGATAGTGTGCAAAGCTTCTGAAAGGAAATCATTAAGTCTCTTGTGGAGAATGCACTGCCTTCCATGCCTGTGCCTTTTAAGTGGGTATAAACTCACCCTTCATCAATTAACTTCATGATAGTCTAAGAATACTTCAAATACGAACCCCATATTAGGCTTCTAAAGAAGCTTTCAGCTGGAAAAAGTAAGTCACATTGCAGGCTACAATTCTCTGGTTACAAACAAGTTTCTTCGTTTTCCTAATTGTGAGGTATTCCTTTCTTAGATGTAAAAAATATTTTGGAAAGGTTTGTGCTTCCCTCTCCCCTAGAAAACACTTCACATGATATTTTAATATTTTTTAATTATTTTAATATTTTCACATGATATTTTTAAGACCTTATGAGAAGTATTCCATAACCAAAAAAGCAGCTCACCATCTTTCAGAGCTACCACTGCTGGTACCTCGGTTAGAGATGCTAGATCCAGAAATCAAAAGCACAGGTATGCTACCAGATGGAAACCAAGTGGTTTTGCACTATTTCTCTCCAGCACCACCTCTTCCCATCTTACTACAGAGGGTGTAGATGTGCCCTGTATCTAATGGGTCAGACAAGTAAACACCAAAACTAAACTGCACCCATGATGGGAGAGAGAGAAAAAACTCTGCTGCTGCTCTCATATGAGTTCAAGTTGCCATCGTTAAAAGCTAAAAAAGAAAAATAGTGAACTGCAGTGGAGAGATGATACCTAAAGATGATTATTGAAATAAAAAACGAACAAAAATACAACATACAGGTACTATGTATATTTGTAGATCAATGCACAACAGTAAAGAATGGTTAGTGAACAGGCATTCGGTACCTTTTTTAACCTAAGACTAAACAGTAAGTGTATTAAACCTGGAGCTACTTGACTCAACATGCTTTAGCAAAAATTGTAATTAAAAAACCTGATTAAACAAGGCTCCATTCCCACATGCAGCTCCACCTTACTGCCTTGGCAAAGCTGGTGCTGGTAACACCCTTCAGCTAGTTTTCACAAAGCACATTAGCAGTTAATAAAAGGAGAGTAGAGGAGTTCATGTTTGTTTCCAACACACGGATGGTGCTTGGGGCATCAGTGCTGTCTGACAAAGGGCAGTGTTTCCAAAAAAACACTAAATCAGCTCCATGCACTCTCATTTTCTGTTTGTCCTGAAGGGCAGTGGAGCCCACCCAGTGCCAAGGACTGGCATGGCTCTGTGGCCCAGAGCCCCCTCCTTGCCTTCTGCTGCAGGACGAGCACTTTTCTGCTTCCCAAAAGGTCCTTACATTGCCAGCAGCAAACTGCTGATCAAGCAATCCCACTGGGGAAGTCAATCAGAAAAGAAAAGGGACTGCTCAAAATACAGATGTCTTTTTCACACCATTCAAACTGTAGCCACTTACAAGTATTGCACATTACAGAGTATCCTAATAAATCTGTTACTGAGAACCTATGTATGAGTTACAAAGTAAACACATCCATTTAGCTTTCTGCCAGCTGCAAAATCAACTATGTCGCATTCAGCAATTTCAGCTGAGCTCCAATTCATCCCTAGCAAAACCACACGAGGTTTTAGGAACTGTTAAGACAACTGAAATATTTAAAAACATCTGTACCATCAAGGGTCATTGGAACCATCTCAATGTCAGTGATATTCCAGCCACTCATATGCTTCCAGGAAATAGAAAACAACAACAAGTTTTCTTCCACCCCCATCCTCTGCAAGCTTTCCATCAACAAGTGCTATCTGAGAAAAACTTTCATGATCAGTCCTCCTCATCAGCTTTTTTTTCCACGATTCAGTTGGTTTATTGGTAGATCTTCAGCACTACAATGGGGAAGCCGTGAAGTCAGATTAGTGAAGTTGTTTAATTTGCTCCTTATTCTTATGTAAGCAAAAAGTGAAAACAAAGTAGACTGTAATTCAGAAGTATTACCCACTTTAAAGCATTACGAGGTAGTTCTAAATCACACCATTACACAACAGCAACTAAAAATGAACCGTTCAGCATCTTCTCAGTAGCTTTGGAAATGAAGGTGTATAATCTGTTGGCACAATTGACAGTTTTCTTCCAAGGAGGCAGATGCTCTCTGACTTGTGGGGTGTCAGCACAGCTGTGCTTTGTCTTGTGCTGTGACCTGCCTGGGATATAAAGTGGCTGTTCCAGCAGCAGGCACAGCTGCTCTAGGTCTAAGTGCTCCCACCATGAACTCTACAGCTATCTGAATCATGCACCGGACAAAGTACAGAACATGAAAATCTCTGGCACACAGTGAAGTCCAGCAGCACACGTGGAGCACAGTGGACCCCACTCCAGACAGCATCTGCAAACAGATGCTCCTGAATTTATTACCTGCTTCTACAGTAGTTCTTTGAAAATTAGTAAGAATAAATTCGTTCGGCATTTGGAAGCTAAAAGCGAATAGCTGACACTGCATAGTCTGGGTGAGTGGGCAGTTCAGAGGGAAGCAAAATTCCACCATTCTATCTCACCCCACGAGATGAGGCTGAAGAACTGCGTTGCCAAGCAGAGGAGTTTTACTTTCAATTTCATTGTCTTCCACACTTCATGCAACTCTCAACCCAGAGCTTTTCCTTTCAGTTTGGTGATAGTGGGGAAGGACACTGAAAGATCTCTTGGTCTATGTATGGACATTTTTTTTCGCCAGCAGAATAGGTTGAAGAGGTGGAAAAAAAAATGAACAAACTTGAAATACATTTACTTGTAAAGTTCAGAGTTCTGAGTATTTACACCTGGTTCCTGTATCTGTAATAGTGATGGCTCTCCTCTGGGTTTCTTAATACAGAGGATGCACCATTCAGTGGTCATGAGATCACAACATCCTGTCAGTTGAGCAAATGAAAACCTCCTGTTTTGTAGCAAAGACATTAAATGGCCCAAAGAACATAGGACTATCAAAATAGGGTTTGGGGCTGAATCTCTCTTCCATGCTACTGTTACAACTTCAGCCTCTGAAAATCACTCTGATGGGGACAAATTCCAAAATAGCTCCCACAGAACGCAGTGGATGGTGACTGCTGAGCACAAGGACAGTGCGCACCACAGCTGCCCAGACCAGGCTGCAGCACATCAAGATGTTCAGCAAGGAAGAAAGAAGCAGATACTGTTTTCCAGAGTTACTCCGGAAAAGGAATCTTAAAACTGCCAGTGTTATTAGTGTCCAATCAATCACTAAATCACTGCAGGCTCCTTTTTACACAAGAGTATCTTAAAAGAACAAACCTGCCCTCCTCCCCTTTGATTGTTTACCCAGATGAAATATTACACACACACACACAAAAACATCAAGTGTGCTGTGGTTACAATGGCAGCACTACATAAAGGGATGATACGGTATTAAAAGGAAAATTCCAAGCCTTTTTTTTACATTTAGAAGGAAAGAGTGATAGCAATGCATTTTAATCATTAACTTGGGTTAGCTTTCACAGCACCTGAGAAGCTGCCATATGGAACATATTCCAGCAGTTTCTACTCTTAATGGCTTAGAGATTTCTAAGAAACAAACTGTGTGGTACGTAAACTGATAAAGTGGCCTTGTCTTTCCTTCCTCTACAGATCCATCAGTTACACAAGATCCATTAAGGTACACTTTATGTGTCTAATAAAAATCCGAGTGAAACACCATGGTTGTTTGGAATAAGCACTTGAACAGAATAGGACTCGAAGTAGTGGGAGACTGGAAATTTCAGCTATGCTGCCTCCCACTTTAATTTCTTCTCAACAAAGTGCTGCTGTGCTTTAGACCAGAGAGTGAAGGATGCAAGGCATGAAGAACTGAGCCTTGTTGTCCGTCGGTTATCTAACTCAGATAACTGTAATGGTAGTCATGAAAAGACATTGTGAAATAAGATGATTCCTACATACTCAGGAAAAATAAAAATCAGCACTAGCAGACACCAAAGGAACACCAGTGGCACTACGTTACTGTCTCTATGAGTTGGTCTTAAGACTTTTTTCAAGTAAATGTTTAGATCTGAAGGTGTTTTTGATACTTATAGACAGGTTTTTCTCTCCCATCTTTAGGGATTTTGTAACAACATTTATGTGAGAGGACTCTGATTAAAATACCAGGAACTGATTACTTGTTTCTGGAAAAAAGCAGTGCATTTAGGCAAGCCATAGCAGGATTCTCAGAAGCCTTGCTTGTGAAAGCTGGAAGAATACTGTCCTCTGACTTTAATAGAGATGGCTTAGAGGAGAAAATCAGGATGAGCACAAGTGAAAAGATTGCTCAGGCTGCAGCTTGGCTTCAGGAGATCTGGTTTGAATTCTTCTATATTACTTTAAATGAGAAACATATCACAGGCACAGAAAGTGCAGGTACAAAGCTACATGTGCAGCTTTGGTTAATGGATGTACATGGAGGATGTGAGTGGATCTGAGCTGCATCTACTGTGCTCTGATCAAGTGAATGTGCGAAGAGTTACAGCAGACAGCACAGCTATGACTTCCAGCCAGTTGTTAACTGTTGCAAGAACTCACGGCTTCACTCACAGGACATTATTCTTTACTTCTCTTGCAGAGAGAAGTGAAGGTACTTCAGGAAAGGACAGATAGATGGACAGCACAGAATATTCACCCAATGTCATGCTAAGACTGACACTACTGAAAAAGGAAGGCTGTACACCAAACTCACTCTGCATGAGGCCATTAACTTTAGAGTGAGGGGATACAGCAAATTCGTTAACAGGCTGTGTCTAACACACATTTCTAGACAATCACTTCCTGTGGAAGAGCTAAGATGTGAGATAGCAACAATCAAAGGTTCAAGGACAATTCCATGCAAGTGTTGAGCAGCAGAACACCAGCCCATTTCTTTTTCCTCCCCTCAGACAGTTCATAGACCAGGCAGTTCTCAGGACCATGCAGTCCCTCCAAGAAAGCATCTAAGTGGGTGGCAAAGAGGGGGAAGAAGGGAAAAGAATCCCAGGTCACTTGAAGTTTGATTAAGTATGAACATAGTTTCTGGTATTTTTTTCTATCAGATCTGGCTCTCCTTTGGTTGGGTGGCTTAAACAGCTGTCTATTTGCACACAGTTGTGCAACATTCTTACAGCTTACTAATTTAGACTTGAGATTGCAGCATGTGGCTCCTTTCAAACATAACATAAAATAACAACAAAAAGAATTCCTCAAGGTCATTTGTTTAAAGTTTGATGAGAATCAGGATCCTGTAATTTTAGGCCTTGTTAGGAAATGAGTGAAAAATCTCTTATGTATTACATTTCTAGGGTGCATTATGCAGCTGTATACATGCCTCAGGATTGCTACAAAAGTTATTTTGTTGTGCTCTAATACTAAAGAGGAAGCTTTTGCCACGGGCATTATAGCTGCACATAACACCTTGAAGAAGCATGGATTGCACTGAAATAGTAACCGAGACATGATGGCCTTATAAAGAAATAAACAAGCTAACAGCAAAATATCTTCCATGACTTTGTACCTGGGCCCTCTCAATTTATGAGTGTGTTAAAACTTCAAGAAAATGCAATTTTATCTTGAATTATGCATGGTAAAGGGAGAAATGTCAGGAAGATGACAGTAATAATATTTTAAAGAGATGAAAATGCTAAAGATCCTCCCCCAGGAGCTTTGCTTTAGCTGAGGGATGAGACCAACTCCATACACAACGAACAGAGACCAGCAAGGAACTGGAGCCAAGTGCCAGCTGGAAACAGAAAGCAACAGGGACAGCAGGGATATGCAAGAATGGTAGGACTGATGTAAGGCTCTGTAATGATCAAAGGGCTGCTTCACACTAAGTAGCTGATAGAAACAAGATAGGTTTTTAAGATGCTTTGATAAGCAGCTCTTTACTAAGCAAACTTCACTTTTAGAAAGTGTGGGAAGAAGCTAAAAGAAGGACAAGGGATCATTAAGGACTTAGAATTACCTCATTTTCAAGATGGATCATGACTGAGAGCTAGACCAAGCACTTTGGAGAAGTCTCATAAGCAAAACATCGAGAGGCATTTGCTTCAACTTACTGTTTCCCTTTAATGGATGTAGGCTGAATGTATTATTTCCAATCACTCGTGCTATTTTTATCCCCATGTATGGACATCACATCTCTTCAGCCCAGGCCTTTGGAGTTCTTCCCAGCATTGTAAAGGAGCACAGCATATTACACTTCTTATATTTAGCTACTGTAGATTTAAGGCAAATATTACTGATTCTCAAGGACAGATTCTTTGAACACACACCAGTAGCAGGCTGCATAAAAATGACTTTGGCTAGATAGAATGCTGGCTAGCATTTTTACTAATATTTCTCTCATCACCTGCTGCCAGATTGTCTGACTGACAGGAAACATGGTAATTTGACCCCAGAATTCACCCTGAGTGCGACATACAGTTGCTTTTTGAAGGGTGAACTTCTAGTCTGATGATACAGAGGATGGAATGGAATTTTGCTAAACTGACCAGTAGATTCTGCTTGAGAGAGATACAGCCTTAGACAGCACAAAGTGGCAATAAAGTATTCATGTAAAGGAAGGGCAGGCATATTTGTAGGCACAAGTTCATTGCTTGCAGAGAAATGCCGAGTTGAGATGTTAGTCTCTACAGAACCCTTCTGCTGTACAGTGGGTAACTACAGTCTCTCTCGCAAATCACATCTCTGCTGTCATCAGCCTCAACTCATACTAAGGTTTATTTGAGCCTCAAGATGGCATCCTGTTAGACTGTGCTGAAGCATACAGGACAGCTGCTCCATTCAGTGGTACAGGGGATGCTCAGCCTCAGGAATAGCCCTTGCAAGCCTGAACTGAGCACTTGTACCTTCCATACAGTGAAAAGCAACGATGTCTGTGGTTTCACTTCACAATATCTAAGAAGAAGAATGCCTGAAAAGCTTCTCTAGAGTTTATCGTCCAAAAACCAAATTACAGACTGAAATTACGGTCCAAATCTTTGAAATGAGATGCCTGTTACACACCCCACTTCCCCAATGTTCACACAAAATCTAGACATAACTCTGGTTGAGCAGCCAGAAACAAGACTTTCCTGTGAACTGGAGGAAGTCACTAACAGTGTGACAGCAGGGCCAGGCTCTCTGCTGGCCCCATGCATACCTCAGTTGTTCCCTGTAGCTAGACATTGCACAGAAAGATAAAGATATGCACTCAGTGGGAGAGCCTGGGTGTTAAAATCTTCCTGTCTGGGGACAACTATGACCACCAGTTGGTTTTGGCTGGAAACAGGGCCAAGCTGCTGCACCCATGCAAATTGGTAGTTCAGTTGGAGCAGCCCCCACTCAGGGCAGCAGGCACCACCAGGGTGACAAGGACTAGGCTGCTTGCACACAGGGACAGTTCTTATCCTTTAGCATCAGCAGACACCAAGCCTACTGGGAGAGACTGGGATGGAAGCAACTATCTGGGAAAGCAGGAGGCATGAATGACAGACAAAAAACAAGAACTGATTTAAGAAACAAAGCCTCAACTGCAAAGTGAAATACCTACTGCTGTAAAGAGAAAAAATAAAGGTTATCAAACGTCTCATCCATTCCTAACTCACAGCTAATCATAATTATCAACTCATAAGACTAACGAGGCAAAGACTCAGGATTTCCTGGCCTGCAATCTGATGTCAATAACAGGACAGGAACAATACAGCATGATCACTGGCATCAGCAGACAAACTTTCACAGTGCAACCGCAACACTTGCATACACCATGAGTAGATAATTGTTTGTAGTAGCTGGCAGCTAGCTGGAATGGTTTTATTATTAGTCTATTAAACTGCTCTTCTTTGAAAAACAATCTTCACTTAAAATATATCTGCTCATCTTTTCATTGTGAAAACCTAACTCCCTTTCCTAAAGGCACAAAGTCATTGGCAGAACAAAAAAGCTTTTCTCTTTTAATGCTCAACAGGTTTGTACGTCAGCAGCTGCCTGCTGGTGCTCCCCATTCATTAGTGGGTCTGAGCTCATGTCAGGGCTTCTCAGGGCTAACAGTATCCAGAGCATCAGCTGTGCCTTCCAAGAAAACACAAGGGCACCAAAACTGCAAGCATAGTGCACGGCATTCTTGAAGAAAACTGCTGTCTCTCGGCAACTGAAAAAAACAGTCAGTTAATGCACTTAGACTGGTCCACATCTGCTGTTAAAACACAGGAGGAAAATATTTGAGCCCTTTCATTTACTGATAATGCAGTTACACAGACTGGAGATTAAACTGTTCATTTGGAAAGCAGTCTAATAAATAGCCTGTACTTTTAATTTATCCCCTTTCTAAAACTATTGATTAAACACATTCATTTCCTGTCCCTTCTGTAGCATCTCTTGCTGTAAAGTTATGAAAAAAGAAATACTTGGAAAAGTTTTCCAAATAATTTGGGGCAGAGTTCGTTCTGAAGTCTGTATTAAAACGTACCTATTTATTTATAGAGTCAATAAAATCTATTTTCATCTACATGCAGACATTGCATTAGGAGCACTGCTTGAGGATATGTTCAGAGTTTGTTCTGGCCAGGGAACTATGCTTCATCTTCAGTGACTGTTTAAATTATTCTTTATTATTTTGATTTATTTTACAGAATATTACTGTTTATTTGCTCCATGGGTTTTTCTTCACCACTGAGATACCGGTGTCTACCACCAGACATCTGCCCTTCAGCTCACAGCGCTTTTCACAGGCGCATTTCCCTTTCAGGCAAACATTCCCATCAAGTCTGTAAACACATCTCTCCAACTACAAAGTATCATCACAGATTTCTAGTAACAAGGTCTCCTTTCACCTCAGCCTGTACACTATAGCTGCTTTGCCCACTACAGTTTTCATGTACTAATTTCATTTCACTGCACAAAACTGTCACTATTACTTTGAGACACAGTAGATATGATTCATACAAAAGCCACTGCTAACTAGAAAATACCAAGTAAGCAGAACTTAGAAAAAAAAGCAAGTCGTGCCTTGGGCACAGGAACTTGCACATCCCCCTAGGAAGGCCATCCCAGAGAGCCTGTTCTCAGCTCCTCATGGCACCAGACATCACCACCAAGATGGCCTAACCATGAACCTCCTGGTATTTTTAGCATACCATCAAGGAAAAAACAATTTGTACCTTAAAAATAACCATCACTTCCTACATTGCCTCTTTTGGAGAGAGAGCCACAGATTACGGGGATGACAAGCGGATAGCTTTTTCCAGGACACAGCTTAATGAAATTACTTTCTTTTCCTATTGATCAACTTTATATAATTGTATTTCGTTGAATGACAAACAATAGAACAAGGAAAATTAAACATTGAAATCTGTAGACACTCTGTGACAATATTTGTTTAACAGCTGCCGAACTCTGGAAGTAACAGAGAAGTGTATTATGCAAGAAAATCCTGTAACCCAAACAGATAATATTCTGGTTAACATCACAGTAAGGCTTTACTTGCTTAAAACATTGGTTGTTACAGGAAAACAGTGTTCAGCTGAGGATCCACAGCACAGAACTATTTGTTCAGTCCAGAAATAACAGCCTAAAAATGTTCAATAAGTCAAAATTGGGCAAATACATAATGGTTTTTTATATTATATCTTTAAAAGATATAATATAACAAATTACTTGCTCTTCATCCTTGGAAAAACATTACTGATATAATTAGTTAGCACACTAGGTTACTCCAAGCCTCAGAGTTAAAACCCCAGGACATGATAATGAATCTGGAAATGTTAAAGGCTGCAAATGCAGACCTGGACAAAAGAGCTGACAAAGAAATCAACTAATTGGACCCGTATTTCTTAGCAGTACCAGATTTCTTGTCAAGATTGTTTTATGAAACCTGATGGAAAACAAACTTTTTCTAATCTTCATAAAAATATTTATACGCTTTAACTCAGAAAACATTTGCTGAAAACATGATTTTCTGATGTAATGAGGTATGATTTTAACTAAAATTTGAAGCTATACAGTAAGATAACAGAGCTTTAAAGTACCTGCTCATGACCTATATATTTGTTTGAATGTTAGAGATACATTAAAAATAAGTGAAAAATTACCATTTCAGAAGAGATCATATGATTTTCATCAAATTACTTATGCTATGCATTCAATCCAGAAAGATGACAATTACACAAACTACACATAAATAAAAAAATTGTTTAAACATTAAGCATTTAAGATCTGTTTAGTCCTGAAGAAATTTCAGACAACACGAAAAGAATCATAGTATCATTAAGGTTGGAAAAAACCTCTAAGATTATCCAGTTCAACTGTTCACCTAACACCAATATTTCCCCACTAAATCACGCTCCTTACATCTACATGTTTCTCGAACACCTCTAGGGTCAATAACTCAACCACCTCCATGGGCAGCCTGTTCCAGAACCTAACTTTCAGAGAAGTTGCTTTTCCTAATATCCAACCTGAACCTCTGCTGGTGCAACTTGAGGCCATTCCATCTCATCCTATCACTGTTAGCTGGGAGAGGAGGCTGATCCTCACCTCACCACAGCTTCCCTTCAGAGAACTGTAAGAGAGCAATAAATTTTTCCCCTGAACCTACTTCAGACAACTCTTGTTCCCTCAGCTGCTCCCTGTAAGTCTTGTGTTCCAGACCCTTCACAGCTTCATTGTCCTTCTCTGGACATGCTCCATGGCCTCAATGTCTTTCTTGTAGTGAGAGGCCTAAAACTGAACTTAGCATTTGAGGTGTAGCCTCACCTCCAGTTGAGGAGGATGATCACCTCCCTCCTCCTGTTGGCTGCGCTATTTCTGATACAAGTCAGCATGCCATTGGTCTTCTTGGCCACCTGGGCACACTGCTTGCTTGTGCATGTACTGCTGAGTGTCAACCAACACTCCCAGATCCCATCTGGCCCCATGGACTTATGACAATCCAAGTGGAGTAGATGTCTGTCTTCACCTGAATCAAGAGGGTTTATTCTACTCCTCATTCATGTTGAAGTGCATCCAGAGAAAGGCCACAAAAATGATCCAAGGGATGGGACACATATCCTACAAGGACAGGCTAAAAGAGCTGGGGCTATTCAGTCTGAAGAGAAGGCTCGGAGATGACTTGATAGTGGCTTCTTCATATCTAAAAGGGAACTATAGGAAAGAAAGAGACAGACTCTTCAGCTAGGTCAGTTGTGATAGAACAAGGGGAAATGGTTTCGAGCTTAAAGAGGGGAAATTTAGGTTGGATATAAGAAAAAAAGCCTTTTCCAGTGAGGGTAGTGAGGCATTAACACAGGTTGTCCAGAGATGTCGTGGATGTCCCATCCCTGGAGGCTTTCAAGGAAAGGCTGGATCAGGCCCTGGGCAACCTGATCTAATTGTGGGTGTCCCTGTTCATTGCAGGGGAGTTGGACTAGGTGACCACTAGAAGTCTCTTCCAACTCTGAGGATTCTATGATTCCAGACTTTCAAGCCAGGAGATAGAATATCCAAGGATAACTGACTTGACTATTAATGGCACTTGTAAAGAAGTCATTGAGAACCTCAATGGTCACATTTCCCACTCATTCAGTAAAGGATGGAGATTCTCTTTAACCCTCTTCTTATCGTTAATGTATTTTTCAATTTTTTTTTTCCCGTCTTCTACTACAGGGGCCAGGTTGAGTTTAAGCTGGGTTTTTGCTTAATTTTCTTCCTGCATATCCTAGAAACTTCTACATTCTCTTCCCAAGTTACCCATCCATTTTCCACAGGAGGTAGACACCTTATAAATTTTAAAAGAAATCAGTTAAGCAGGAGTAACTTGATAACAGTATATAACTGTGTGAACAAAGCTGTATAATGGTCTGCAACAGAAGTTCCTGTAACAAAAAAGAGTTAGAGGAAGCTCTCATCTCACTTCAGAGTTTTACTAGCTTCAGCCAGCTGGAAGGTTTGAAATTAAAAGATTTGATCAAAAGTCCCTGAGCAATAAATATAGTGTGCATTGGAAATCATCTCCTCTGCTTAAACAAGAGTACAAAATGCTGCCAGTGAGGAAGATAAAGAGCTTATCTAATTAAACCAAGAGTCACTTCTGAAGTCAATTGAGAAGAGTCTGTCCTAAATCTGTAGCCCAGTACACAAGCGTACACTAATAACATCTTCCTATCTCATCCATCAATTGATTTTGCTAGGATTAATCAGTTGTACACCTAAGGTGACTGTTGTACAGAATAAAGTTTCTTCCCATCACAGCTTTCCAGCAGAAACAGATTTCTGTTCAAAACCTCCATGACTATCAATATTCTTCTGTCTCCCTAAAATTTTCCTGCCATAATAGAACACTTTATCTTCTTCCCAGTGAACACCTATCAGAACAAGGGCTGGATCACCTCCAAACATCCCACATGATGTCAGGCAGGCAGAGAGGAGGCCATCTAGCATTTCCCAATTCTGATATGTTCAATCACTTGTACAGAAACACCAAAGTTATACTGTAGGCAAAATTTTATCAGCAACATCTAGGTTGTCTTTAGCTACTGGCCTCAGTGCACGGGATGAGGACAGGAGATATGGGGCTGACCATTCATAGGAGGCAAGACCAGAGATAAGGATCACACAATAAACACTGTGCTAGCTGCCAACGCTAAGGCTGGATAAAGGAAGTAGAAAAATACTAAATAGAAAGATAGGGAATGCCTAACTAACCTGAAAGGTCCCTTGGGCAGCCTATGTATTGTAGCACAGGAAATAAGGTCAAGGCTGGGATTACTGATTTTACATTTACTTTCAAAGCTTCAGCAATATGGCAAAATAAATAAATAAATATCCTGATGCTCAGTACTGAAGGAACAAGAAGAAAAAAGGCAAAATCACCTAGAAGTATTCCCTTCCCATCTTTTCTTCATCTGTTGATAGAAGTGGATTTTTCCATGCATTCTCCTGTCAGATTAGGTGTTACTACCCCTTTGTTTCCTTTAATGTCTAAGCAACAATTTGTCGAGTTAATGCCTGATTAAATAACTGTGCATCTTTTTTTTTTTTTTGAGCTACTACTATTTCTCCAGAGATATTTGCTTCTTCCCTTTTCATCCCATCAACTGGCATTTCTATGTTGGCCCTGTTTCTCTGTTCAGACTTGCCTCTGTGTCTGAAAGAGAGTCTCTCACTTGTTTTGATATCCTGTGGAGATGTGGACATCAGCTTAAGGAGATCCTGGCAAATCCTCACGAAGAAAGGTTTGATGCTGTCCTTCACTACATAGCAACAAACTGCAGAAGCAATCTCACTGCTGAGTATGCAACAAATTTGTCTTGAATATCCTTCTGTATCTTCACATCTGAGCTACATTTGGTCAAACTTATGAACTACTTGGAAGGTTTAGCTGCCTCTAAACCTTCAGCAGTACAGGTAAAGTACACAGATAAAGGCTGCCATCACCAACATTTTATTTACTGTAGCATGATATCTTCTCATCTTAAGACATCCATCATGCTCCATTACAGTCATGCACAAGACACTTCCTATAGACTACTGACCAAGTTACTTAGTGTTTGCACTCCTCTATCACATCTGCATTTTCTTTCTAGATTAATCTCCAGCTTACTTTCTCATTCTCGTTCTGTCAGCTCCATCCTTCATTCAGCTCACAACTGCCAAAAACTACAATTTCCCTGTACTGCCTGTATCCTTGAGATGAGGTAGCTACAAAGCTATCCAACAGCTGTCCCTCCCATTTCTCTCCACAGCACAAAGACAGGCCACTAACACCATGTGCCTGCTGACAGTCATCAGTATTACTCTGCATCCTCACAATCCTGGGCAGGAGAGCCCGCTCTCCACCATCATACTTTTCCTCCTTTGTGATTCACAGTTTACCCACAGCTGCAAAGGACATTAGTGGGAACAATCCAGATAAAGAACCTCACATTGTTTTTTGTGACACTGAAGTTTCCAGCAGAGTTTATTTAAGGTAATAATGCAGCCCCTGATGAGAGCAGCTTCTCAGCTAACTGCTGTGTTATATACATAGCATACAGTTTTAGCACTCATGATTAGTGTGCTAGAAAGCATTATATAAATTTGATGCTTTCTGGTAACAGCTGATGTGCTTTCACATAGACACCACAGACAAGGTAATTTCACAAGGGTTTTGCTGTTTCTGTCTCCAGTATCCTGGGAAGAGCTGTTGCAGCCTGGCTCACAGTCATGGGTTCTGATGCTCTTGTTCACAGTTGTAAGACAATGAGAAAAGTCTGCTGCCTCTGCCCATACAGAGGTGCTCAGCTTACTCTAGAGCAGATCTCAGACATAGATCAGCATGTACACATGGCAAATTGTTTGGAGAGACCTGGATCCCTTCACAGAAGCAGGACCATGCCAAGATAATTAAATATATTTACTCCATGTTTCTTTCAATACCCCTGCCTAATGTTAGAGCTTAGAGAGCATTTTCAGAGGTAGCCTAACAGGGACAACTCTCTCTAAGACCTGACTACAACTTAAATTTTAACTCAGGCAAGTTTTTCCATGAAACCACCAGAATTCCTCAAGGTTTAAAGCAGCATAAATCTTGTTAAGTCCATAGTGTGACTTACAAATATATACTCCCATGTTATCACAGGTCATTCTTCACTATATCAACCTGCAGACATTCCCAAGGGAAGTAATTTGTTCATATCACACAGCAGTAAGATTGGAGTCAATTTTCATACTTTTGCCTTCTCCTTCAGAAATCAGGAAGGTGAAGAACACCCACCAAAGAACAAGGCTCAGAATAAGAGCAAGGAAGGATCTGTGCACCACTCCGAACTTTCTGGAGGTAAGATGCCTCTTATCCTATGGCAAATCACCATGAATATCTACTGTAGCACGAGATAGAATACAACAACCCATCTGAAATCATGGCAAAGACAATACTACAGAGAGCAGGGTGTTCTGCTTATTTCTCCAAACAAGAGCAAGTGTTCTGGGGCCAACCTTACACCATGACAAGGTGCCTGACAGACTCCAAGAACAGGTGAGGAGAAAGCTGTGCTTTCAGAAGATATTCTGAGGCAGTATCACATGGTGGTAAGTCCCTGTGCCAGCAGCACAGCAGAAGTTCCCAGACTGCAAACAAGGCATGCAGGAGAACTTGCAGCAGCTCACAGCTTCCAGCTCAGCATTTCTACACAACTCCCAGGAGATATTTCTCCTACACGCCTGAAAGAATTTCAGCAACAACACAAAATGAATGCAAAACAGCAGTCAGGCTTTCAACACATTTCAAGCTTCAGGGAAAAAGAAAATCACCTCCCCTTTCAGTGGAATGGAAAGAAACATTCTCACAGTGAAGACCCACACTGATGGGGTGTGTTCCAACAGGGAGAGCACCTGCCCAGGCTGTATCTCTGCCCTCAGTGAAGAGTGAAGCCGAAGTCTGCACTGCTTGGACACTTCCACAAAAAGGAGCCGTTTGCTCCACAGCCATTGAGTGCATTCCTCAGATTCTTTCCCTTTATGCTTTGTAGGTCAGGGCTGGAAGTAACTGCTGAAAGCACAGGAAATTGAAAAAAATCACTTTTTCAGCCCTATCACCTGGAGATACTTCTATGATAAACAGACCCAGGCTTGAGGAATTGGGCAGCTTTTACAGCTCCTACCCACCACATACAAAGTGTGGAATTCCTTCCCTTACTATGCTCCCAGCTGGCACTGCTGTGTCTGTAACAAGGTGTGCTCATTCACAGGAGCACTAGTTGTGCTCCTGCTAATAAGGTATCCCACTGAACAAAGCAGTGTTTCCAGCTCCACCACATACCGGTAACTGGGAGCAGAGAACAGACACTGAGGACACCTCAGCAGTCCCTTCTGTAGGGCAGTAGCCAGGGACCCACGACACAGTGACAGATGGCATAACCTGTGGCAGAGTTGAGCTTCTCATGACCACAGGGCACACAGTGCCACAAGCAGGCCTAAAACTGCACTGGAATCAAACCAGGCTTTTCACCACTTGAAACGAGGATTTTGATAAATACATTTTTGTTGATTACCTTGAGACTTAGAGTCACATTAATTAAAGCTCCCAGGGAATCTAAGACTGAAATATTGAAATGCAGCCAGGGCAAAGACTGAGCCCTATGAATGGACAGTGTGGGATCAAGGTAGGACATGGGATCCTCCCATCTTTAGGCAGACACCATCCTTCCCCAACTTCCTACAGATGAAGTAGTTATTTCACTTCATGGCCTGCACTATAAGTGATTTTTCCTCTCTATTTTTGCTTTCAATGGCACATTTTTAATAGGGCTGCTGCCTTTACCTATTTTAATACTGGTTTTAATTATCACAGAAAATACGTACCTCTGATTTTCCTGTTATTAGTTAGAAAAACTTAACCCAAAAAGGAAAAAGTCCAGAAAACTATTTTTTACATTCACTTAATGGTATTCTGTTTAAAATTAGAGAAGAAAGTTCGAGATTTTTTCCAAGCAAGGTTTTAACAAGGAAGTTACAAGAAATTATGAGAGAACTGCTAAAGGTCAGCATGTTATAACCAAATTCCAGCCTTTTAAATTACTGGTATGCTATGCTTCCAAGAAAATCTGTATTCAACATCTGCTTTCTTTACAAGAGATCATTAGTGACAGACAGGCCAAGTCATGCCTTTCTGCACTTAGCTCAGGTTTTGAAAGGACAAACCTGTCCCTCCCTGGATGCAGGACTGGATTCAGACCTGGCCTCTCAGGACTTGTGCACTACTGTGATGTTTTCAAGTTGCTTTGGATTCAGACATTACACAAAAAATGAGTATGAATGAGGAAAACAGGAAGGTGAACTGGAGACAAGCCGGCTCTGCTTCTTGTCATTTTCACTTGCTCCTGTTCAGGATAATTCTTAATACATATTTTTTTTTATTTTTATCAGGTCAGAGCAGATTTCTCTCTGTGACATAGCTGGCAGAAGACTTCCTGAAAACAAATTTGTGGCTGGTGGTCAAATTAGGAACTGGTGTGCATCCTAACATCCTGCTACTTCTGAGGAAGTCAGCTGGTTAAAAAAAAGAAAAGATAGATAAATAAAATTTGTACACTGTAGAGAGCTCTGCAGTTGAAGCTATGGAAAGCAATTATTGATTTAGCACATGCTAGGAAGCAGATGCTTTCCAACACTATTTGTTGCTGAGAGATCAACACAATATAGAGACCTCTGGATGTTTCAAGGTCAGTAGGTGGTTGCGGATATGAGCTGTACAGAATGACACGCCTCTCTGGACACAGCCTGAAACAGACACCATATTGCTTCACTTACAGATCCTGACATTCTCACCTACCTCACCACCATGTGGGTCCCTCTCCCTAACCCCAACACAAGTGTGAGGCAATGACAATAGAAAAAGGGTCTCATGTAGCAATTGGGAAGGTTCCAGATGCTTTGCAATCCCAGACCCATGTACAGAACACCCACTCTAGGAGGCTGGCCAAGCGGCTGTGGAGATATAAACTCATGTTTTCATTATCTGGTTTAAAAGATTCCTTGATAGAACTACACAGTGGAACAGAACCAATACAGGAACATCAAACATTGTCCCAGAATGATTTTGGTTGGAGAGGACCTCAAAGGTCATCTGTTTCCAACCTTTCTGCTGTGGGCAGGGTTGCCAACCACTAGGCAACCAGGCTGCCCAGGATGCCATCCAGCCTGACCTTGAATGCCTCCAGAGATGGGGGATCTGCTGCTTCTCTGAGCAACTTGCTCCAGTGCTTCACCACTCCCTGAGTAAATTATTTCTTCCTAATATCGCCCTCTTTTAGGTTAAAGCCCCTTGTGCTGTCACTAGACCATGAAAAAAGTTTGCCCCCCTCCTGCTTATAAGCTCCCCTCAAATACTGGAACACCACATTGAGGTCTCTCCAGTGCCTTCTCTTTTCCAAGCTGAAAAAGCTCAAATCTCAAATTGATCATATTTGTAGCTTCCTTTGGACTCACTCCAACAAGTCCACATCCTTCCCATGCTGGGGGCCTCAGGCCTGTCCACAGTACCTCCAGATGGGACCTCACAAGGGCAGAGTAGAAGAGGATAATAACCTCCTTTTCTCTCCCTGACAGCCACCCATCTGTTGATGTAGCACAGGTTACTGTTGGCCTTCTGGGCTGCAAGCACACACTGCTGGCTCATGTTCAGTTCTTCATCTATTGAATCTCCAAGTCCTTCTCCTCAGGGCAGCTTATAATTAGTTCTTCTCCCAGTCTGTACACTTATCTGGGATTGCTCTGACCCAAATGCAACACCTCACACTTGGCCTTGTTGAATCTCCTTAAAGTTGACATGGGTCCAATTTTCAAGCCTGTCTAGGTCCTGCTGGATGAAAATCCTTCCATCTTTTCTGCCAATTGTACTACACAGTTTGGCATCACTAGCAAGCTTGCTGAGGGTACACTCAATCCATCTTCTGTCTACATCACTGATAAAGACATTGAAGAGCACTGGTCCCAAGACTGATTGCAGAGGGACATCAGACACAAACAGTTTATAAGGATTGTCTAAGCATCAAGTTGCTCATTTCCCTTCCTCTTCCCATGATGGACATTGTATTACTACAATGCAGACAATTCTAAAGTGAAAGGAAAACCTAGAGATAGTAAATGAGGAAGTACAGCTCAGTGTAGGATTCTTTTTTATTACTTGGTTAGGCTTTTTGCCTCTGAATTATTTGTTTACACTTCAGTTTACCCACACACAGGATACATACCTCCCCAAGCAGCAACGAAATTAATATGCAGTAACGTTTTCCATAACAAATATTAAGCTCTGCAGTTGAACATTGTCATTTTCAACCCACATCACCAATCTCATGATGTTTTTAAAAAAATAGCAAAAAAAATGAAGTGGTATTGGACAGAGGGGAAGGAGACAAACTGTTGAAAATGGTAGAGCTTAATTTGACAGATGATAGAAAGGATACAAAGGAAGATTGGGACAGAGCAGGGGAAGAAAGAATAAAGATTAATAAATGGTGCTTTTGAGGCCAGTGAGGTAAGAGATTACACAACTACATGAGGCCATCAGGATGGGGTTTAGTTTGTATTTCACTGGTAAGGATTATCCAAAATTAGTAGAGCAGAGTCTGCAAACAAATAACTTCCTTTAAAAAGCAGTTGCTGAGTTAAGAAATTTTTACCAATGCCAAGCATGGTTTCCATGCCACACACACATTAAGCGGATGTTAAGCAGCCTTCCTGAGGACCTAGAACCTTCTCTTAAATCTGCATTGTTTTATATGATACTTCACTTTGTTTCTCCCTACAATGATAAAGACAAACCACCATGCTCTTAAATACCAATAGTTTTATTAAACCAAAAAATGAGGTGAAAGAACAACTGAAATGTACCTTAGAAAGCTTAAGATATAAAAGTCATTGCAACTTCCCTTCTACATAATGCATTGGGTCTTATTTATGTTTAAATCAGACTATGAGGTTGCTTGCAGTAAATTATCTCATCCAACAGAACACAAATGTCAACTTGAAGACATCAGCAAGCTATGGTCACCACACCTGACATTAGCTGAGGGTCTCTTCCTCAAACCCTGGGTCAGCAGAGATGGGGAGCTACCACCATTCATTGCCTATAGACCCTTCTGAAAGGAGGATTGATGTTTTTAAGTAGGTTCCTAACAGACAGGTTTTTGCAGTACCAACAACAAAGGCTAAGCTTTGAAGAGAAGAAAGCTTGAACTCTCCTTCAGCCCCTTTGATGCAGAGCTGAGTTGAGAGACAGGATGCAGAAGCACTGCGATCTGCCATTTAGAGAAAGCAAGAGCACTGCCACCCAAAGGGCCTCACTTCTTCCATACTACAGTAGAGGGGTTAAAATTCATGACCTTTGAATAGAAATCAGAAGACGTGTTATTTTCTCACAGATGAGACAATTATAAGGAATAGCCCTCTCCTTTATCCCTCAAGGAAGTTTCTAGCTTAGTTAGCAACATCAGTTATTTCTATGGCAACAGACAGATATAAACACAGGATTATAACATTCAACAAAGGATCAAGAAGAGGAAGAAATCAGAGTTGAAGGGAAGTGCCTGGAAGAGCTACAAGAACTTCAGAAAGTTACTAATTCCTTACAATACATACTTCTTCCCACTCCCAACAGGGCTCCTAAGCACATCGCTTCTTTTTGGCAAGGCTCTGAATTCAAAGAGGGGACAAAAAGCAAACTGAAAGTTACTTTCATTGTGGGCATAACAGTGATTGGAATAGCTGGTAACATTGACAGGTGAGGCCAGCACATAGGGGTGCTGTGCTAGGGGTGCTTGAGGTATCACTGTCACAGCTGCAGCCAGGCCATCGCATCAAAGTGCATGCTAGAATGTGTGTACTTTTACTCTACAGGGTTGCTGTAGAGACAAGACTTCCAGCACATATTTACAAGTAAACTTTAACACCCACACATGCTTACATATACTAAAATGGAGATGAGCAGGTAGTTACAGTGTTGTCAAACAAAAACTGAGGGAAAGTTCCTTTTAAAGTCTCCCTTGCCATGAGCCCAGCCCATTCCCTTTCACCTGAAGCCATCTGTACCACTCCCAGACATGCCCAAGCCCTACCAGCAGAACAGCACCAAGCCCTTTCCTACTTGTCCAGCGCAAACAGCTATGTAGAATACCACAGTACAGAGCCCAGCTTGGGCAAGGGGCAGGCATCACCTCTTTGGCCTTCTACTTCTCCAGTGGGATCAGACAGCTTGTTTACCCAGGGATTCCCTGGATGCACTCACAGGAATCATGCTGTGGGCCAGTTCAGCAAAGCCAAGTCCTGTACTAGCAACAGAGTACCCATGACACCAACCCACAGGACCAGCACTCAATTACTGTGCCTGCTTGAGCTCCAGTGACTCCTCTGGATTGTCTTACAGCAGCCACTTCTTAAGAACATCTGTCTTTTTGGACCCCAGCCAGAGGAAGTTCTTTAATTTTTTTTGGTTAATCACCAACCTCATTATACCAGACACAAGCTGCTACATGAAGCTGAGAAAGAAAGGGAAAGCTCAGACTGTGCAGAGGCTGGCAGCAGGTCTGAGACTGCCACACCAGCAAAGGGAGCTGAGTGAAGGCAGGTGCACGAAAAGCTTGCACCAAGACAAGCCAGACCACAAAGGGATCTTTGAGCTCCCATAGTTGATCCAGGGCATGCAGAGATGGGTCTGTCACAAACAAGGGTCATTTGTCCTGGGCCACAAGCAGTGAGGTCACGAAAACCCTTCACTTGTAGAGTCAGGAAGAAGGGGATGCAGAGTACAAAGGGTAAGGTAGGAATATCTGTGGGTGGGCACAGGACTAAACAGCCACTGGTCAGCCTGTCAGGAAACAGTGAAATAACAGGAGTAATGCTGCCTAGCATTAGATGTGAAAGGAAAGAATTTTAACTACCTTTTGACTCTTTAAAGTAACTATTTTCTCCCAAAGCAGGAAAGGACTGAAAGGAGCACATAGTGCAGGCAGGCCGGGGGCATAAAGTTCCAACCATCCTTCAGCATCTCTTACCAAGAATCAAGAGATGCTGTGCACAGTTATTCACTGATACTACTCCAGGTCCTGCAGCACCTTTTTGCTTCCTCCCAGTGGAAGGTCTGGTTTTTCTATCCAGACACAGAAGTTGCCTTTGTATGTCAGGTGCAAAAATCCTGCACAATCTCAGCCATGAATCACTGCTGCACTGGAAAGACTACAGGCAGGAAAGAAGATGGTGACAACAAATAGAGCCAAATGGGGCTGACTGACAGAGCCCAGAGTCCCTGCAATGGCAGCAGTGACAATCCCTTGGGTGCCTGGAGGTATTTTCATCACTCGTAAGATTTAATCTAATGCTTTTCACGTAAATAACTCACACAGGGAATGATTTACTGTACAGCTGTCAGTGGAGCTACAGTACTCACTACTAAAACAACTCTGTTTGCCAGTAAGGAAGGACACAAGAAAGGATGACTGTTTTCCAGCCCTTTCCCCAAGAAGTGGAAGCTGTCATATTTAACCTTTCCTCTACTCTTCCACCAGCAGGCACTCGCCCCACCCCACCGCTTGTTCCCACACCCCAGATAGGAGAGCAGATAAGGAGTCCCCCGGCTTGCTGTTTCCTGACCATGAGTCATAGCTCTGAGTCAGCCTTTGTGTTTTAGGGAACCTGGAAGGCTTTGAAATACTCTGTTGATTTTGGCAAAGCTTCTGCTTCTTGCTTTGAGGGTGAAACAACCTACACGCATCATTCTCATTCTGAAAATAGCCTCCAAGATGAAAACAACAGTGGAGTGACCAAAGACTTGTTTATAGTGGGCATGCTGCATATCAGAAACAGACCTTCAAAATACCCACTGATGCACCCAGGATCTAAGCAAAATGTATTCACAACTGCTGCCTCTCCTATTCTATGCACAGAAGATACCACTAGATGACTTCAGTTGGATACAGTCCTCTCTAGGGCAATTTGTCATCTTTCCAGAGGTGACCAAGAAAAGAGTCACCACCTCCTGTGCCACCACCTGCTACACGCATCCAGATGGCAGCTGACATTAAGTAGCACCAATTCCAGTCCCACTATCAGCACACCAACCTTCTCTGTGGCCCCTGGGATGTCCATCCCAGCAAGTCAGGCAGTCCCATTTAGGGGCTCAGATATCAAGCAGCTTAGCACCAGGAAACCTTGAATGGAGAAGTGCCCTTTGACAGCAGTTACATATCAGTTGGGACAGGTTGGTAACAAAGGAAATTGGCAAATCTACCTCTCAAGAATCCACATGTGCTTTTGCCCAGTCTCTTTCTGTCTTCACAAATCAGCACTCTGTATTTATATAGAAAAATTCCTTCATTCTTGGCAGAGAAAAGCACCCATATTTTTATGAACAAGTTTAAACATTACATCAGCTGCTCATCACAAACGTTCATGTGCATCATCCACTTCTGTCTACTTTTGTATCTGTTTTACAAAACCTTTAATTAAAGTAATTATGCTTTTACATTTTTTATTTCCTTTTGCAAGCAGCTCAGACATCTTTTGATCTCTTACTGCAGTTCTGAACTGCACTCCTCTTCAAATCTGTTTGGATAAACACCTCTGGTTGGGCCACGTTCATTAGCATTTTAATTATTTTCTCACTCCAGGACTTCCACTAGCCCTGCTTCCACAGTATGGCAAATTAGGCTGTCTCCTAGATTAAGTCCTAAATTTATTAAAACATCTTAAAGCGTATGACAGCATAAAGAAAAGAACATTATCTGTAAGAATTACTTGCTACACTTCCCTTAGAGGATAACTATTGCTGAAGAAATTATATCAAGGAAACTTAATATTCTTTAATAGGGATTTTACATGATAAAGCAAAGAAACACAAAACATGGCAAAGCACATGGAAGAACAATTAAATGATCAATTGTAGAAGTACTTTTTAGAAAGTTCACTTGAGTTCGTGTTGGGAAGTTTTAAAATACCAGATTTTCTGTAGGAGACTTTAACCTTATTTTAACTTGCCTTGGAAAGAAAATGCTTCAGTACTCTTCACCCTATGCATCTTTATCAAATAATTTAACTGAAATTAAGTTACCAAAAACAGTGGAACTGTAGAACAATATTGTCCTTTTCACTATTTCATGTCTAAATGCTTTTTTTTTTTTTTTTTACATTTTAAAAGGAACACCAAAAAAAAAATCACAATTTTAACTAAGCATACTTCCTTTCTTCTCTCCAAGCCTATGTTAAAAAACCACCAAAAAACCCTCACCTTACTCAGCTCTGCCCACAGACGCCAGTTTGCCATGCATTGGATGCTAAAAGTTTGTTTACATGTTCTTAGACTACTTCAGTCAAAGCAAGAAAAAAATATTACCTTTCCTTGTGTTTAGATCTCACTGATTTGTGGCTGTGATTCAACAAGAGCATGCATGTAATCAGCTACATGAGTCAGCTGTCAAGTGACTGTCTGCTCCTTTCCTTGTATCTCTACATACATGGCACCATCACTAAGTTGTATTTTGGAAAATAAATCCACTAACATTAATGCTGATCCTGAAAAGAAATCATCCTTATTATAGTAAGTCTTATTTGAGGAAGCGATACCCGTAGCATATCCAAGATAAAGTATGCAGGGGCATTCATAAAGTATGATTTTTGTAACACACTCAGGATTTATTTTTGTTAACAAAAGGGTGTGTTTTGATACAGAGAAAGGAGTGGGTGTTAACACTAGATCTTACAGAAGAGTGGCAAAGCCCTCAATTCTCACATCTGGTGAGATAAGAGGTCAGCTAGAGGAGAGATAGGATTTGGACCTACTGATGTCACATTAAAAATTTCCAATGCTGTAACAGTGACTTCTTTGGATTTAATAGCAAAAAAAACCTCAACCTCTCAGAGAGTAGAAACAACACCAGCTTGTATTTTCAGCTCATTTGAAGTGTATTCATTAAATCACTTCACTGCCCTTAGACAAATTCACTTGGGATGTGACTATTATAGCTGAATTCACTTCCATATTAAAGTAAGACAGTTCACTTGTGTTAGGATTTATCCAAATTATGATGGAGATTATTTAAGCAGCATTAAAACCACATACACAGTACAACTGGTTTTCCCAGGCAGACAAGACTTTTCTTGCTTCTTATCTAGGACAACATTCTCCCTAGCATGGAGTTCTTCCACATTTTCAAAATACAATTGCCTTCCTTACTGTGAGTATTGTGGGAGCAAAGTGAACATTGCACCATCTTTATATACTCTCATAACACTAGCAGGTATCTCAGGTTGATCTAGTCAAACCCCTCAAGAATAAACAGTGCAGTATCTGCTGTCACAGGTGTGAAGCTGCAAACACTCCCCTAAATGACTGCAAGAAAAAGTCTTGTTCTATTGTAGTCCCCTTCTAATTTAGTTGCCTATTCCCCATAACTAACTGATGCAGGGTGGCAGAGAGTATGAAACAAATCTTTGGAGACCCTCAGTCATTCAGCTACAGCACCCATTTAAGTAGAAACAGACATTTCCAGATCTAAACCCATGAACACATCCCAGTGGAAAAACCCTTTTTTCCTTCACCACCTTTGAGTGAATTGAAACAAGGAAATGCTTATCTATTAGGCATCTTGCTCTGAGGATATTATATTATCTTCTCTGAAAGTTATGCAACTTGATTTAATGCTTTCAGTACAACTTATAAAAAGGCAGAATGGGTTTCTACCAAGGAACTGTCAACTAAGACTTTTAAAAAATATTACCTGAAAGGCAAGTAGTATTACAAGTTCCACTTGAACACTTCCACTGGAATGAAAGAGATTAAAGAAAGAGCAAGAGTGAAGGAAGGCAATGGCATATCTTCACTGGAATTCTTGTCTGCCAGCAGACTGTATGACTGTTGCAGCTTGATTGAGAAAGACAGAGCATGGGAACCTTGTGGGCTGTGTGTACAAACAAGCAGTTGTCCAACTTGCTCAGAGGCTATTCATAGACAAGAATGGGATGCAGGAGTGACAGAAGTGGCCAGAAGAAATAATATAATCATAAAACGGTTTGGGTTGGAAGTGACCTTAAAGACCATCCAATTCCAACCACCCTGTTGCAGAAAGGGACGCGTTCCATTAGATCAGGCTGCCCAAAACCCCACCTAGTCTGACCTTAAACACTTCCATTACTTCCCGCAACAAGATCTTTCCAGTTCATCCTGCTGCATCCATCCCAGCCTTCCTAATGCCTCATGCAAGTTGCAAAATTCTACTCAAAGCTCTGCATATCTGATTTCTCACATGCACTTGCAAAAGTAGTGCAGTAATATCAGATATCTGTTCTACTTCTGTAGTTCCACCTAACCCAAAAGGCTTATTGGGAAAATAACCTTTCATTATACAACCAGGACAAAAACTTCGCAAGGTACCGGCACTTGTAATTAAAAAAAAATACAGAAATCCATACAGTCCAAAACTATCATCTTATATATTACAATTTAATATGAAAACAATTACATTTTATTAATCTAATTGGTCTGTTATAACCTAATAATGATGATTATGTTAGCTGGATGCATGGGACAGGAAAAGATGTGGGAAAAAATGAAATATTCAAGAGCAGGGAAGAGAACCAGAAATAGAAAGTTACAGAGCATGGGGAAAACATGCTAAAACCAGGGGCTATCCCAAATTTCCCTAATGACAATGAATGCAAGGATGAGCTTCTAAGGAACACAGTCAGTGCAACTCTCCTCGTTGATTTGTGGTCCTTGCACTTCTGCCCAAGTAAAGACTGATTTTCAGAATCCTAGGGACACACCTCAGTGGTAACTGACAATGGAGACTGAGTTTCTTACTGAATGCTTGCATCCAGCACATACCCCAAATTCTAGAAGTCTTAGAGTTACCCATGGTGAAGGCTCACATGCCTACCACGTGGACCAATGCACATTTTAGTCAACACCTATCTAATGTAAAATACCTACACAGTACTCAGAAAAGAGTGTTCTCTTCACAGCAAATAGAAAATGAGCTGTGTATGGAGGACAGATTTTACCTTGTCCAGAATGCCTGTGCACTGTCAACTCAGTGCTTGGTGTCCTCTATCACGGATGGATGACAAGTAGCAGATGGGTAAAGGAGATGAAAAATGTACTGAATCCGTCAGATGTATTTTTCTGTTTTTTCCCTGCTTTTCCCATGCAGGAAAGACATGCAGGTGGTACAGAAAATACCTTGGTTTATATTTTACAATTGCGGAGTGATTTTTCAGACTGTGGCTAGCATAGTCTGAAGACAGTGTTTACATCAACTCATACACTTGAGAAATTTCACAGGACTGTCACACTAACAAGGATCTCTTTCTGGCTGCCAAAACATCTGTGCTAAGACTCACCTTGTGCCAACAAGCAACGTTTGAATTCTTTGCATACTTCTGATGCATAACTATCACTTTAAAGTTTTCATGTCTTCTGCACCTAGACATGAAACCCTCTTTTGTGACCAGTATCCATAAGAAATGGATGTCACTAATTTTCAACAGGGGAACCTGGCACAGATTCTTAACTTACTGTGGGAAGGTAGGTTCTAACAATGAAATAATTCTGCTGCAATATTTAAATTCCATATCTTAAATGAAAATTTGAGCTGAAAGCTCCACACCCATTTGTTCATAAATTTCCCTTCATTATTTACTGCATTCCATTGTTCACAAACAATAGAGATGTATACAAATAAGTTTCTATGCAAGACCTTAACGATAAAAATAACTGCATTCACAATTCTCATGAAAGTGCAGCAATATTCTCATTCCTCTTTCCATACCAAACTGTGTGTATTTCAACAAGTCCTGCTGTTCCTCTGAAGTTTTCTCCCTCTAAGCTTTGATGCACACACATGTGAGAGCTGGAAAAAAATGAGCTTACTGCTTCATATGCACACAGTAAAAATGAAAATTAGAGCACTTGATGCTGAGCATGCATTGAATTGATCCAGGTGTTCTTCTCCAGTGCTATTATAAATTACAAGAAGCATGTATTATTGACCAGCAAGCATATAATAATGATGCAATTAGCTTGCACTTAAACAATTATCTAGTGGTCATTTCTGAATGAAGTTCAGAAAACAGCACAACCAGGAGGGCATAGGGTTGGAATTAGCATGCAGGACTCACTGCTGGACACTGCATTAACCCTGTGTAAGTACATTTTCAGATACAGCAAGCAGTCAAATGCAGCCTCTAGCTGTACTCAGAGGAACACTGCATTTCTGCATTCATTAACATCTGTGTAGTAACTCATTAAATCCACAACAAGTCCATTGGCATGAAACTCTCACCAAGTCATATGCTTCAGCACACAAATACACCTAAGGAAACCCTGAGGTTTATAGGAAAAAAAGCATCTAATTCCTTGCCTTCTCAACTCCAACCCTGCACTAGAGAAAGAGCCACTATCTAGTATCCTGTGGCAAATATAGCATACTCTAGCACAGCTCCAATTGGTGCTGTTGCAGTCAATTTATTTCCAAGGCTGATAAATGCTTTCAACAATTCTGCTGTTATCTTCTGTTATGATGTGGCAACCAGCTGTGGCTACCTATAAAATGCTTTCCAAAAGCTATTCTGCTGTGATGTTTCTGGAGAGGACAATGCATCTCTAAGGAACATAGCCATATCTATGACCAGTGACTTTTCTATTGAAAAATATCCAGTCCAGGTATGATTATACTTGCTTCACATTACCTATTTTCAACAGGGAACAGACTAACATTGCTCTGGGAAGAGAAATTATTGGGGCTGTCCCAGAAGAAATATCAAGATGATTCAGAAAATGACAAAGTCGCCTTAGGCTACAGCATACCTTTTTGTTTTCTGGCATGTCCTGAGGCATTAGGAACCAGTGGGTTGGTCACAAGAGGCTTTATGCATTGACCACAGCACGTAGGTCAGGGAAGGGCTTTAATGCCTCCCAGATGAACAAGGAGAGCACTCACAATGGAAATCCAGAGACCAGAAACTTTTCTAGAATGAGAAAAGAGCCGTGCTATCAAGGATAACACATTAGGAGGAGGCACCTGGAAGCCCATGCTCTTGGTACACGCTCCCCTGTGCACACTGCCATCTGTCAGCCAGGAATGCGGGCTCCTGGCATGGGGTACAGTAATGGTCTTAGTCCCACAGCAACCAGGCCATTGGACACCTGTCAATTCTTTTAATTTCTGGAAGCAGCAACAGAAAGCCCTCCCCCAGACCTTAATTCCTACCAATGATCACTTATTTGGAATAGTAAACCAGCAACAACTCCAAATTCAGAGGATAAAACTATGAGCCTTTGGTTGCAGTTGCAGAATTCATTTCTAATTTCCCCCTTTTGTATTATAGAGCCTCATTCATTGTTTTAATTTAGGAGAGATTAGTACCAACTGTGTTTAGCTTCTTATCTTTGCTCAACAAGAACTTATATAATGTTTCAGGAAGTGAGTTCAAGTGAAAATAACCACCTCTTTCAGAGTTAAAAGCTTAGAAAAGATTCTGCTTCACCCATTCTGGCATCTCGTGTTTACTCAGGACTGAGAGCACAGGCAGTAAAAGCAAAAGCCTCAGCTGTAATACCAGCAGATCAGCCTTGGGTTAAAAGCTATTTTCATGCCTGGTCACCTCCCTATAGCTCTTTAAAGCTTCCAAGTGAGGTGCCAATTGTGATACAAAGTTTTTTGCTGGTGCTTGTCTACCAGCTCCTTACTGGATTCTATCACAAATTCTGTCACTTGTATTTATGGGCAGAAATATTATTGAACAGGCACATCACACATTATGAAGAAAAAGGGAATCCAAGCATAATGACATTAGTGACACAAATAGACCATGGGGAAGACCTCTGGGTGTTTCAGGATGTATGACTAACTTGGAAGATACAAGAACAGCAGCTATAGGGAGCACAGTGCAAGCCCTAAGCACCATTGTTTTGAAATTAGTGTTTATCAGTTTTCCATGAATCACCAACTGCACTTTAAACACCAGTGCCTGCTTTCTTCAAGAGGCTATAAATATACCCAGTTTATTTGGCGGTTCCGGTGAAAGCTGTGAAAAGGATGACATGTGTTCTTAATATATAGCAATGATGAAGAGTTGTCACAGGACCAAAACATTTCCTTCTAGATGTGGATGACAAAATACTTCTGTATGCTGTCACATCCCCTTCTGATGGGAAGGCATCTTATCAGCCTGCTTGGTAATAACACTGTTTAAGTGTTTCCTCCTGATGGCTCCAGCCCACAATACATCATTCTGACTATTTTAGTTTGTGTCTTACAATAACTTCTTATTTTCCAAGATCAATACAATCACCAGGCTACTATTATTAGAAGCTGAAATCTGAACAGAACTATGTCAATTAATGGAACTGTAAAGCTTTCTGGAATTTACAACCATCAGTTTTCTTGTACTTCAGGCTACACTCTAACCAGGTAAACATTTTCATCCAAGGGAGGAAAACAAGACAGTTGAGTGACTTGTGCATGATCACGAACAGCACCAAGCCAGGTATCAACCATTTCCTACATCATTTTCTCACAAGGGGAAAAAACTTGGGCACTTGAACTACTGAGTAACACAAACATGCAGAGTAGCTGTCAGAGAACAGACCTCCATCTGGACCTCCAGGATCACTCAGTCTCTTTCAGAATTGAAAAACAAAACATAAAATATAATTTAATTCTTTTTGAGAGCTGCTTCCTCACACAGTTGGATGAACCCCAAACCTACACACCAGTCTTGTTATACTCAAAGTCATCCAAGATGGAATTTTGACTAACACATCTTAATCATGTCTCATAAAGAAAAGCAAACATTTATAACAAATGAGTACTGTACACAACACCACAGTTAATGAACATGCACATTTCAGACATGACTGACTGAGGAAAAATTAAGAGCTCAAAAATAGATGCGGTCACATTTCTGTTTATCTGAGGCCTACTGATTCAGTTCCATGTTGTAAGCATTGTCAAGAGTAATTTCATGCGAAATATCTCATCTTATCCTTTAAGACAGGACAGAGATTTTTTTTTTCCACCTTTCTTCTTACTTTGTGAGCAGCCTGCTATCCAATCCTGTCAAGCCTGTAACTTGTTATCTTCAGTCTTTTTATTTACATGGATCTGTATAAGCTCCTTGCAGCTTTGATCCATAGCTCCATACCCTATGCCTATGATATTTCACTTGAATTTTAGGTTCAGAGAAGCCAGCACTGCCACGTCTTCAGCATACTTCATTGAAAGTATAGCTTGAAAAAAGTACATCTTGGCTTCTTGGAAATGACCCCTGAGATGCTTCCCTACTCAACTTGGAGTAATATCATGCATTTCCCCTGTGATATGCTGTCATAATTGAATGACTCGGGTCATTCAAGGCCCTGAAAGTTATTTTGAAAAATGATAAAGAATTGTTGTCTCAGACTGTATTTGTTGTGCTGCACCAAGGGTACTTTGTAGGAGACAGGCACTGGAATATGTACGTAGAAATGAATAAGGAATTACAAGAAAATCATACTGAATTGTACATGCTCTACAATCACACATCAATATAGCTTCCAAGAAATCAATGATTCTAAAGAAGAACATAGCATGTGCATAATTCTGAAAAAAGTCAGGTGGTGGCTCTGTAGTACACATATCAAGGTATTCCAAGGGAAAAAAATACTTCAGAACAAGTGTTGGTACTTTTCCCTCATAAAGGATTTTCTTCACTGGGCAAAATAAGTTCTTAAGTATTTTTGTCTGGTCTAAAGCTTTCTGGGAAGCGGCTGTGTCATCATAACAGTAACTCTACTGTACTACTTTTCCCAGGCAACCTGGGTATATCAGAAATGGACTTCCTAAGCACAGACAGACCAAATCCTAAACTTGCAGGCTGCTGTTATCACTGTTCCAAGACGCTACACACACACAGCTCTCTCCTTCCTGCTGTGGCTTTTGGAAAGTTGTGGGGGCTTCTGCATTAGTCAGCATGAGTGGACCTTGTTGTTCTCATTAATTGTACCAGCAGGGTATAGAAAAAGCAGCTGCTCCAGAGGAAAAAGTGTGGGAAGGGATAATATGAGTGTCCACTGCTATGAATAAAGTGCGGTTAATAAACCGGTGCTATTTTAGCTTGCTCATCTTCTTACTGACATTTATGAAGAGAAGGAAGTAACAGAAAGAGCAGACAGTATGCATACGGTCACTAGGACACAAGTAAGCTCTAGTATTTCCACAGCACAAGGACAAGGTCACATAGCATGAATATAGAACACATGATCTTGTGTTAGTGTCAGTGCAAAATCTAGGGGATACTGCTTTAAAAACAGCCATTTTTAGGGGGAGTTGGCAACCCCCAGATTGAAGGCACTGATCCAGGACAGACAGCTGCTTGTGTATGAGGAGTGTGCAGTCATCGTTGATGAATGGGTACAAACACAAACCCCAGGAGAATGGAAACACCTTCCACAATGCTTGCTAAATGAGCTCAATTATCAGGAATATATTTTTCTATTTGAAACAAGAAAATATGTAATACTTGAAAACACGGCTGAGGCAGAGAAAGAAAGGTTTTCTCACATCCTTTTGACTATTTTCTTCCTCTTCCTTCAGCTGCTACAGCATAGCAGGAAGCCACTGGAAATGGCAGCTTCTAATTTGTACATGTACATGTCTTTATATACAGTAATACACAGTATTGATTCATCCTACATGTAAGGATTTTTTCCTTTCCTTAATATAAAAGCTTGAAAAATAAAACTTAATTGCAAAACAGCAACATAACAGTCTCTTCAGAAAATGAAGCTACTTACAGTTGAGCATCAACAAACAAGTGTTATAAGGAACTTGGCTGACAGAATTGCACCAAAGGTTTAGGAAGGAGTGCTACAAGCAAATTTAAGCTTACCAAAAACACAAATGATAACACAATTCAAGTGTGCTTCAGCTCTTCCAAAAATCACTGCATGAGAATGCGCTACAACACAACATCCACAGAGAACATAGACTACTTTAGCAAACCAGGATGTAAAATTATGTTCTCTTACCTCTTCTCTTCAGCATGCTGGAGAAGTACAATTTGTATTCCAGAGAACATCTGTACCCATAGAAAGCAGGAGAACACATCCAAAGTCAGACTGGGCAGCCCACCTGCAGGTTAGGTTGGTACTGAAACACCCATAGCAGGACAGGAAAACAGCATCCTACAGAGGCACTAAAAGAGAGGGAGAAGTCCTCTGGCTGAGCCTAAATAGGGCCTGGGCAGGAGTGGCTGGGTCACAGGTGGGGCTGATTAGGGTCATCAGAGCAAGATGTTTACTGGCTGAACTTCCAAAGTTACATTTCTAGGCTCCATCTTTTGAGTTTTTGAGATAATTTTTCCTGCAAATGTAAATGATGCTGCTTTCTGTACAGGAGCAATAAAAGCTACTAAGAAGAAAGCTCTCAAATGGGCTAGAATATTTTAGAAGAACAAATCTCATCACACCAGTGAAAAATTGCTTTCATTCCAAGATGCATCCATAAATCTCATCCAGAGTGCAAAAGGTATCTAGAAAGGGAGATGAGAGGAGGGACATACTTCATCCCAGGATTCTCCAAAGTACACTTAAAGCTGTTTCTTCTCCCAGTGAAACCCCTAGTGTCCCATTCCTCCAAATCCCAGGTCAAGTAACTTTGTTTGAACAAAGCTGAGGGGACATCAGTGAACCACGTGTCAGTATGGCCACAGGAACCAGGAAGCATAGAAGTGGAAGGGTGGAAAAGAAGGGATGGAGTAGTTTAAAGCAGGGGGGAAGAAGCTGTTCCCTGCAGAGAGGGATCCCTTGCACCCTGCTAAGCAGCCCATGCCCACTGGTCGCTGCCTGTCTTCCTGTCCTGTGCCACCGTAGCCATGAGCTCTTGCAGGCTTGAGCTTGTATGCCCATTGCAGAGCTCCAGGCTGCCTTATGTGGCACATGGCATTTCCTGGACATAATGTCCTTTTGTGTGGCTAAAATAAGCCACATGTTCTCTTTTAAACGTATCCCTATGTCACTGTCTTATTAAAATAACATCAATGTCACTCCAGTCAAAGTGTGATTTGTGGGCTGGCAATCAAAATCTGCTGTCAATTACAAAACAAAATGTGAATGAAATGAGGAACAAACTGTCTAACTTCATCAGTGCTGTTTTTCTCTTCTTCCCCCAGATAATACTACCTTAAAATAGACTGCCTTATTAACCACAGACCAGAAGGTTAATAAGTACATCAACAAAACAAATGTACTAAATTAAAACAATGCATTAACATTCATTAGTATTTCTCTGTTGATTCCCAAACATGCTGCTATCGCTATTGTGTTATTATCAGGCAATAATTGTTATGTCAAAAGATAGGACCCATATGGTTCAACGAGTTCCTCCGGGAGTTTCTTCTGCGTGAAAGTCAATCAGAAATAAGATTCTGTAAGGGAAGATGTGGGCACGGGAGAGCTGCTGTCAGTGCATGCAACCCATGTGAGGGACTCAAGTGGCTGTTAAAACAAAAGTTTTAGACCTAGGGGAAAATTGGGAGAGATACGAAACCAGCTGTAAAATCAGCAGGTCTGTTTGCAGGGTGCCAGTCTTAGCCTCTAGTCCTTGCCAGGCTGAATCCTTCTATCGTAGTGACAGAATATACCCTCTTCGCACTTCCAGAACATTCATACAATATGTATACTGAACTACTCACAGTAATGAAGAATGCTGATAAGAATGAGCTAAAATGGACTGTTTTGGAGAGCATTTGCCCTCTGAAATACCCATAACCCTTAAGTGAAGCCTGGATAAACAGAAGGTAGCTAATGTACCATATTGTATATCCTAGCTGCGATTGCCTGCCATCAAACGCTAAATCCAGTCATATAGCTCAGGTCTTGGTGATAAACATTTAATCAAAATGTCTAAATGTTTAAATCAAAGTAAGCTCCTAGCACAGCTCTGCAGCACCCAGCGTGGAGAACTCCATCTGCACAGCAGGCGCTCACCCCCTGCTCCCCGCACCCTCTCTTCTGCCCTCCCCCGACACATCAGTGCCCCTCATCTCACTGCTCCATCCCTCCCTCATGCAGGCCCGGCTTGGCTCTGCCCCGCAGCCTCAGCCAGCTCATGCCCACGGTGAGGTCTGTCTTCTGTCCACAAGGCTGCACGCAATCACAGAGACTGTTGCAGTCAGGTTTGGAAGCAGTGTTCGGATTACATCATCGCCTTTGTGTTTTTACATATCCTCTGCGAGTTCATTGTAAATTGCTATATGCTCTTTACTTCACTGTTTTAATAGCACAGGCTGTTTTGACTGGCTCTATCTCACTGTTCTATCTGGCGCTTTGTATTTACCAGGCGTGCTGGTTGTGAAAAGAGTTGCGTAAGCCGGTTTCTATGGCAGGTTTCTATTCACCATCTGCTTGACTGAAAAATATCTTTTTCAGTTAACATACTGGGTCTGGTGTTTGCATCTTTTGTTTCCTTCCAGATGAAATCTTGCAAATGCAGGAGGGACAGCAAGCTCTGCGGGGGGAGGACAGGCCTCCTGAAACAGCCCTTTCACCCAGCTGAGAAGCTCAGTGTCCTCTCCTGACCACTGCACTGACCACTGCAGAAGCCTCACTCCCTGAAATGCCCCTGTCCCTGCACTAAGCTCAGCACCTCACAGAGCAGGGCAAGGTGTCAGTGCAAGAGGCACGCTGCCCCAACCCCGATGTGCCTGCAAAACAGGACGTGCCCCCACACACCGCCTTTCCTCCCATTCAGCAGCAGAAAGGCACAGCCGTACACCAGCCCTGCTGCTGGGCAGTGAGCACAGACACAGCTTGCTTTTGGAGGGGAAAATTTTCACCCGATGGGGGAGGCCCCAGAAGCTGCCCAGGGTGCTGTTAAGGTGCTGCTGAGGCACATGCTGTGCCCTTTGGCACAATCCAAGCACTCCATGCCACGTGGCTGCTGTCAGAACAGAGCAGAGGCTCCTGAGCATATTTCACTGGCATTTTTGTTCACCCTCAAAACCATACAAGGACCGTTTGGACCAAAACCTATTGTGTTTTCATGTGCTGCTCCCTCAACCGTGGCTCCTGGCTGTCTCACTTTGACCGAGAGAAATAGGATTTATGCTTCAAGAATAGCATGGGCACACGACTGCACCTTTCAATTACTTCACGCATGACAGCCTACCAGCACAGGGAAGGCACAAGTACAGCCTTCTCAAACCCTGCACGTTTCTGAAAAAGGCAGACACTCTGCTGTGAGAGACATATTTTCTTTGGACAGGCCCTGGAGACCTCTGAGCACAGTGAGCAGAGCCAGCCCAGGCAACCTGGCAAGATGTGGATCTCCTTTAGCTCTGTACTCAAAATGCCCTCTTTTTCTTCCTTATTTCTCTTTTCCTTCTCTTCCTTTTCCTTCTCCTTTTTGCTTTTCCTTTTCTTTGTCTCTTTCTCATTTCCTCTCCTTTTTTTCTTTTTCCCTCTCCTTTCACTGATAAGCTGTAACAGAGTAATGTTTTAAGGAAAAAAAACATCAAGGTAACATCTACTTTCATGGTGTATGCTTTCAGAGAAGAGAGAGCATGCCCCTCCTGAAGGACAAGACATTTCCATGCACTATTATCCCAGAGCATGAACTTTCACAAAGGCAGTGCAGTGTGCAGCGTGCAGTTGATATAACAAGAAGGATCAGGCAGCGTTACGTCATTGCAACAGCCTCTGAACCAGACCAAAAGTGCCAGGCCATGAATCATCGTGGGGTTCTACTGTATAAAAAGGTGGGTGCATGCCCTGAAAGATTTGAGCAATCCACGTAACTGTTTTTGCAATTGACAGCTTAAAAAAATATAAACTAGATGGTAATAGCATATTACTTCCCCTAAAAAGGGAAAAAAATATGGAGATGGGAAAACAATACAATTTTCTTTCAACAAGCTACAGCCTTGCTTCTTGAGCAGCTGGAACAGAGAAAAAAAGAGAGAGACTCAGGATAAGAGAAACAAAATTTACTGTGAGAGCTATAGCTCTTGTTTAGAGGGTTCAGCCAGAACACAAGGCATAGAGAAAGTGTCTGGCCACATTCCCTTTGTGCACTTTAACAGTCTGCAAATGTGATCTACAGCAAAAATAATCAAACAAATCAACTTCCAGAAGAAAAGTTTCCTTTTGGATCAGGAAACAGCAGAGGGTCCTGAAAGAACATTTGAGTGGGAGAAATACCGGTGCTCCAGTTAAGAAGCTGAGCCATGGCTGAGAAGCAGTGCTTCTGAGAAGCAGTGTGGGAGTGACCAGCTGGGTTTGAGCCATGGTGCAGTGACCAGGAGGTCAGTGCAGGAGTGTTTGCAAACAGTTGCTCATCCCAAGAGGGTCATGTCGCCCTATCCATCATCAGAGACTTCTGCCAGCCCACAAAGCTTCCTCAGAGAGCGCTCATTTTGGCTGTGAATGGGATTATCCTCTTCCCTCTGTCCCCTAAACACAGCCCACACAGCAGATCGCCTGTCCAGGCAGGAGACATAGTTCTTTGCTGTCGGATTCTACTTTGTCAATTAGCTCAGCACCATTACCAGTTTTCTTGTTATCCTGCAGGAAGACTTGAATTATAATAACATAAATACTATTTGTGTGTATAATTTTATGGGAAGTTTTGTTTTGAGGTCCATCTCAGGCTCTCTAGTGTGGTTTATTTAAATCATGTCAGTGAGCATGTTTTGTACTCTAAGTGGCAGTCTAAGGCAAGACTTGCTTACTTTTCACATAGCTAGGCTGTGATGGATCATACCTTTTGCAGTGAAAAGAAAGAAGGAAACACACCTTTTTCACGAAACGAAGAAAGAAACGCTGTTTCTGTGTGAACACAGATCTGTGTGATATAACACATCTCTGTGAATATGAGTAGAGAGCACATTTTTACAAGCTCACTCCTTCCTAAGGAAAACACTGGAATTAATCATGGAAGTATGTAGAGAACTGCAGCAGAATCCTCCTGGACTTCTCCCATGCTATGATAGTCATTGAGTTTAAGCAGGAACAACAGGATATACAAGTACAATCCAAATACAGGCCGTAAATTACTGACCAGGTATGTGTTAGACTGAAATAACAAAGATCAAGCAGTGTCTGGCATTGAACTGAGAACTGATTTAAAATAAACTGAGACACAATTCTCAAGAAGAATTCATCAAAACATGGTCAGTCTGTCACATAGACTCAGTCATATTCCTTCGCTTCCCAGAGGAGCCATGGTTGCTCTCTGATTTCCAGGGGAAAATATAATCCTCTGTTTAAAAGGACAGACCTCAGGGTGCAAAGGAAAACAAACCTTACATCTGTTCCACAGGCTAAGGCTAAACCAAAATTCTTCTATATCCAACCTTCAGATATTGAAAGAAAGAGGGAATTGCAGCAATGATGAAAACAAACCAAGAAAATTAAACCGAACAAACATATTTTTCTTGTGGAAAAAGTGATATTCCATTCAAATAGTGAAGGGAACTTCCAGATTTATTTTCCTTCCTTCCTTCCTTCCTTCCTTCCTTCCTTCCTTCCTTCCTTCCTTCCTTCCTTCCTTCCTTCCTTCCTTCCTTCCTTCCTTCCTTCCTTCCTTCCTTCCTTCCTTCCTTCCTTCCTTCCTTCCTTCCTTCCTTCCTTCCTTCCTTCCTTCCTTCCTTCCTTCCTTCCTTCCTTCCTTCCTTCCTTCCTTCCTTCCTTCCTTCCTTTCTTCCTTCCTTCTCTCTTTCTATTTCTCTCTTTCTTTAAAAAAAGAGCTTGAATAAGTGGTATATGTTATAATTTCTCCCATTCATAACTCAATGATGGGCATCTTTTTTTCCTGCTGGAGCATAATTCCCTCCATCTGTCCCAGCTCCAAGGTCCACACATAAAATCAGCCTCCGCAAAGCAGCAGGATGTTATAAGAAGCTCACTTTTATCTACTAAGACCAATGAAATCTGAGGCTTGCATGTTAAACAGCATTAAAACATGTGTCCAAAACCAAAATGATCCTACCATATGTTTTGAGGCTTTCACCACAGGGTACCACCAAGTAAGAACATATTTTACTGCCTAGTAAGGCAGACAGACTTTCCACATCAGCTCAGTGCCTCCACTGCTGCTGCAGGAGCACACTCACTGTGCTTCTCCATCTCATTTCTGTGCTGTTTGTATGTCCACTGCCTTTCATCAGAAGGAGTGTGGGGTTTTTTGAGCCTACAACCTGATGGCTTCCCATTAAGCCCCTGTGAGTGGTCATGCTTCCAGCTCATGCTTACGCTGTGTGAACTGCAACGTCTTTAGGCCTCTAGTTTTAAGACTAATTAATAAACCAAATAAGTTAGATTTAACGGGAAATCTCTGGGGAGGAAGGAACAGATTTGATTTAATTACAGTGACGTATCCTGATGATTTTTTGTATTAGTACCAAGAATCTACACTTAAACAAGTGATCTCCATCCTAATAATTAATATCATTTGGCCATACGGGTTATTTCCTGCCTGATGCTTTGCAAAGGTGGAAGGCTGAGCAAGGAGGAGGACGGACAGGGGAGCAAGGAGGAGGACAGGGGAGCAGCTCCTCACCACTGCACCAGCTGCCTCCCACACAGGAATGCAGCTTGTTTGCAACAGGAAAGCATTGCTAATCCCTCAAGGATCCCATGCAATGCCTGTTTTCACATGATAATATCTGGAAGGAATACCTGGGGACAAAACCAAGTGTCAGTATATGCCAAGTGTCTGGGCAGTGCCGGGGCAGGCCTGATGCCTTTCAGAACAAAGCAGGCAGCAGGATACCTGCACAGCCCCTCGCCTCCCACGGCTCCTTGGCCTCCCACGAGCATAGAGGCCAATCCTGCAGAGTGGCCAGGAGGGGTGAAGGTATCATGGTTAATATTATTCACTGAAGAACTACTGGATGATGGTTGCTCAGTGGGTAAGGATATCGTCGGGGTCTCCGAGCCTGCACCAGCCCTGGCCTCAGTGCTTTATGCAGAGAGAAGCTCGTCGGGCACAGCGCGGCGGCTGCGGAGCACCGCGAAGTTCGGGGCTGCAGCACCACCGCGTGTCAGCTCTGGGAACGCCACCTGCGGGAGTGGACCGAGCCTCGATGAGAAATGCGAGGCCGAACGTGACAAAAAACACCTTTTGGCAACGAAATGAGTTCGTAGTGGTTAGCTGCACATGCACACATGCAGCGGGTACCAGGCGGTCTGATGTTTGCAGGAGCCGCAGCTTCCAGCACAGATGGGTGTGCTTCACATTGCAGGGACTGGCACAGAATGCAGGAATTGCCCAAGGATGTTATTTTAAAGGAAATCTTCCTCTTGCACAAGGTGTGGTAGCTTATGGGTGTATCAGAGCCTTGCAGACATAACTCCCTTCTCGTCTGGGAGTATCCCAGTCCATGCATGCAAATCTGGAAATGTGACTGTAGCTCTCAGATGTGGAGAGAAGATCGTGGAGGACAAAAGCTCACATCCCTGACCATAATCATCCTGATCACGACTTGTTGAAAATGCAACCACCTGCATACTTCTCGCTCTGATTAGTCTTGGTTCTGGTCATTTGCACAACTGACAATCCCATGGCAAAAGCCCACAGTCATATAACATTACCTGAAAGCCCTGAGTGATAAATGGGTGGAATGTAACACCTGCTGCAGGATGCTGCGTCACAGCAAGAGTTTCATTTCTGAAAGCATGCTGCACTACTGCACCTGTCAGAGCCTGCACACACAGCTCCCTTCTCTCCCTGGGAGCTCACACCCTGTGGCAAGAGCTGAGGGTCATGGACTTGTTCAGCCTGGAGAAGAAAAAGCTTTGGGGTCAAGAGATTCTTCATAGCAGCCTTTCAGTAACTAGGAGGTGGTTCTGAGTTCTGCGGTATAGTGAGATGTTATTTCTAAATGCTGAGCTTTAAGAATCTTTCACAACATGCAGATGAGGCCAGCAATCAGGAAATCTTCAGGTCTTGCCTTCATTTCTCAATTTCTCAGGAACATCCCAGTGAGATCTGGTAAAGAGATGTCTACTCTTCCTGATCTCAGAAGGTTTCCTTTCTTCCCAGTTGTAAGCTGATAGCTATTGTTTGGGAAGTCACAATTCTAGGACTGTTTTGATCAGTGTCCTCTGCTTTCATGAAAACCAAAATATTAATGTAGACCAAGCACCACCTGCTGTCCAAAAAAATAAAAATAAAATATAATAAAAATAAGGTCTTTAAATCTTTAACCATCAACCACAAGCTAACTGCATTGGGCTTGAAGACTTCAGCATAGAACCTGCTTCTGCACATTTTCAGACCCTAAGAGCAGCCCTGATGAAACCCCAGAAATTCATGGCTGCTTGAAGTCCAAGGCACTCACATCTACTGGTTCCAGCCTCGTGCTGCTTTCTGCCCTGTAACTAAGCATGAGCCCCCAGACAGACAAAATAAAGGCCTCCTTAAGCTACTGCAGACTTAGGGATGGAGCAGTAGTCTCCTCACTTCAGCGGACTTTACCTTCCAGGTCTAATCTTAGCCCTTGCCCTAAGTCTAACCCTAAGAAAAAGATGTAAAGGACTATCTGAGGAAAAGCTACCGAAGCATTAGGAGCAAGGTGCTCATCTCCCTTCCCCTCAGCACATCACTGACCTCTGAGCACCTTACAGCAAGAAGCATTTTTCCAAACTCTAGCTTTTAGGAAAATTAAAGGCACCAACATGGCCCTTTCCTCTCCATCACCTCCCACACCCCCCTTCCAAAGAAAAACAAACAAACTAACAAAAAGACTAAGGAATTCAAATCACATCCTACCTGATGGCCTGGGAGAACCTCTCAAAACACTGCAGGGAACACTTTTGTGATCTGCTCTTCATAAACTTGACCCAGCCTCAGCCCTTAAGAAGGGTTTAGCCTTTAACTGCCCTATTGCCCAGGTAGTTTGAGTAAGTATATTAAACTTCTGACTTACCTTCCCTTACCTCGTGGAACCTTAACATATATAACAGGAAAGATGTGTCCAAATTTACCTTTCCAAACCTTAAACTGAATAGTGGATGTCAACCTATAAGACCTTAAATACTTCTGCCTCCTCCACATTTAAGAACCAGGCACTCACACACCAATGTGCAAATCCTACGCCTTTGCAAAATGCAGCACACAACTGCTTCTGCAGCACTTATTTGCCCAGACCCCAGACTTAACCAGAACCTCACTGCACTTCACCTCAAGATTTATGAAATCTCACATTTTACAGAAAAAGCTTTTTTTTTTTTTTCTTTTTTTTTTTTTTTTCTGGCTGGTTTACTGTTTAACTCCTACTGATGCAGGTAAAGGAAACAAGTCAGTTCTCTCAAATATTGCTTTCCAAACATGCTTTGTCTTCAGCTCACAATGTCTAAAGTCGTCCTAAAAACAGCCATTCAAATTTCCCTATAACGTCCTTGCAATGACATCCCCGGACCTTGAGAGCAACACTGCTGAAGAAGAGGGGAAATGAATTCGTGTATTTATTTTGAACCGTACAGACTACATTTCCAGCATGCAGCTCCCCCGGCCGGCCGCAGTGCTGGGGAGCCCTGCCGGGGATCTCCCGGCCGCCCTGCAGAGGGAGCTGCGCACCCGGCCATGCGCGGGCCCCACAGTGCTGCGCGGTACTGCGCGCCCGCGCATCGTCCTGGAGGCCTGCGGGCTGAATGAGACTTGGACGTCGGGCTGCAGGCTGACAGCCTACGCTTTTCCTGGCTATTCCCGAGTCGGTGACAGAACTGAGCTCTCACCACGAGTAAAGCTGCAGGTGGGTAACGCTGAAAATACCCTTTTTAGCTGAAAATGATCTGAAAAAGAATGGCAAATATAGCATGGGAAATAAAAGCTAAATTGGTTCGCACTTGATAATGGCAAAGGATCATAGAATCATTGAATCATTTGAGTTGGAAGGGATCTTTAAAGGGCATCTAGTCCAACTCCACTGCAATGAACCTATAGCACAGTCAGGTGGCTGAGAGCCCCATCCAGCCTGAGTTTGAGTGTATTCAGGGAAGAGAGATCCACCACATCTCTGGGTGAACTGTGCCAGTCCTTCACTATCACCTTCACCTTATCATAAAAACAACAACAACAACAACAAAACCCTAATTCCTTATATTCAATCTAAATTTTCCCTCTTTTAGTTTGAAATGGTTTCCCCTTGTCCTGTCACAACAGCCCCTACTAAGGAGTCTGTCCCCTTCTTTCTCACAGCCCCCCTTTAGATATTGATAGGCCACTCTCAGGTCTTCCTGGAGCCTTCTCATCTGCACGTTGAACAGCACCAGCTCTCTCAGCCTATCCTCCTAGGGGAGGTATTTCACCCTTTGGATCATTTTTGTGGCCCAGTCCAACTTCTTATGAAAACACACTGAGATTGATTTTTCAAGATATATACTGTATGTTCAAGTCGTTAAACATTCATACACAGAACCATAATGTAACATTAAAACTACATTCTGAAGTAATGTAAAAAAATCACTTGAAAACATGAAATGTAATTTAAAGAAAAAAAGAAAAAGTGTACCATTACTCAAATAAAGCCAAAAGAAAGCTGGAAGGAAGAGGAAACCCCAAACAAAAATAGATATCAGAAGAAATAACTAACAGATGGACCAACTGGAGAACTGTGCTTAGTGTAATTAACATTAGTGCTTACTTGTAATGGTTGAGGATAATGTGATACCATCACACATTCCAAAATAAAGCCTTATCAGAGATGCATCAAAAGGCATGAAGTGAAACCCTGAGGCTTACGTGCAATTTGGATCACACTGGAGACATTTTTATCAGTCTCCACAAGAAGCTACAGAGAAAGAAATATGAACAAGTTTCCATCATCTAATCTCTGGATTTTCTGTAATAACTGCAATTTGCCACCAAAATATTATATATTAGTCATTTCTTCTTGTCTGGCTCTAACTGCTACTGACTGCAGATTTACACCTGTTCAGTTGTCACTAAATCAATAGGAATCTATCCAAAATAACTACATAGCATTTTAAGACAGAAATCTACTTTTACTGCAATTCACTGTGAAGCAAGTATATATACATATATCTTTTAAAATATTTACGAGGTATGACTTTAAAGTATAAATATTCCTGTCACCAGAAAGTCCTCAGTATTTTCCACTAATATTTCAAAACTCTGTTTCCATGTGTTGTTGCAGAGCTGCAACAGAAGTTGCACTATTCAAAGTGATTGGATTATCCTTTCAGAAAGTAGCGGTTGTAAATCATTCTTAGTAACAACCTTTTTGCTCATAGACTCTCCTGTTTGAAAGAAGTTCGGTAGTGTTGCAGTTGATAAAAGGACCTGAGAAAATGGAAGTACATGTAGGTAATAGGTGAGCTAAAAAGTAGCTGTCATTCACTAGGTATGATGGTTGTTTGACTTTTAGAGTCTTCAACATCATGCTTGAGAGCACATTGGAAAAAACACTTCCAAGAGAGGAACTTTGTGAATTATTTTATATTTTCACAAACTCAAAGATGGTTTGTGAATTTGACTTCCCTGAAACATATTATTTGCTGATTTATGGAAACTCATTGTTCAGCTTGTCAGCATATTCCTTACCCTGAGGTAATGGATTAGATTGCCTTTAATTTTGCCTCTGTGAGACTGAAAATGGTAAGGTCCTAGTTTCTGACAGGTCTTCTTTAGGTGCTATAGTAAACTGTAGCTAATAAAGGATAATAATAACCTGAGATATATACATTGTTGTTCTTCAACACATTAACACATACACATACAAACCATACTTAGACAAATGGAACACATGGGACATTGCTATTTCACATCAAGAGCTCATATGAGGAAGATGTTAATGCAAACAAATACAAATGTGAAGAGGGATTTTCTTCCCCAACAGTACTTCCCCATGGAACTTGCTGGTTTGTTTTCTGATCACAACAGTGCAGTTACCACATGGAAACTACATCAAGTTGCCCAGAGAATCCGCAAAGGATGGATGTCCCATCCCTGGAGGCATTTGATGTCAGGTTGGATGGGGCCCTAGGCAGCCTGATCTACTAGGTGGCAGCCCTGCCCGAAGGAGGGAGTTGAAACTGAATGGGATTTAAGGTCCCTTCCAACAAAAGCTATTCTATGATTCTTTGATCTCTTCAAACTAAAATGTAGACCTAAGCAGCCCTGTGCCACCTGTCCTTCAGGCTGGACTAGCACAGGAGGATACAGAAGGGTATGCTTGGAGTGAGAAGGAAGTACATCAGACGCGGATGGTGCAGTGCACAGAATGAAGCCATCTGGGGAGACTTCATGCCAGTCACACTTTCAGCAGGTCCATCCCGCATACTTCAATGGAGATGAGAAAATGGCTAAAATGGTATAGCTCCCTAAGACACAATGACTCAGTGCAGCATCTCATTGCAGCATAAAAAGCAACGGCCTCCTCCCACCCCTCATTCCAGGTGTCCCTTTATCCTGCTCCCAGCTGCCCTTCCCTGCCAAACACCAGCACCCTACTGATCTGTGCTGAGCCTCGGTAACTTTTGTGGTGGTGAGGGGGTTTCTGAGCTGTCCCTCCAGCTCAGGAGGACACGTTACTGCAATAAGAGCAAAGGTAAGGGGGGAATGGAAAAGGAGGCTGGAGGAATGAGCCCTCCCTCTCTGAGCAGCAGCAAGCTGTTACATTTATCTGACTGCACATGAAAAGGCAGTGAAAATGGAGTGTTTATCTCTTCTGAAAGCTCAGCAAGATAATGCCTGGCTTCAAGCTCTGTAGATTTGTGAGTTAGGAGATGTGTAAGCAGTCACCCTGCATGTACTAAGATCCTTGGTGTGCCTGAAGTCGTGTGCACCTACACTGTAACATTCAGGCTGTTTTTTTTCAGAGCAAAGCCCCACACCGAGGGCTGGGGGTGCAGCAGTTCTGCTGTGGGGCACACGGACCCCTGCACCCCCACGTACACCTCCTGTTACCTATGGAATGAGCTGCCACAAATTATCAACAGATCATCTGCAATCAAGCAGACCCAATAAACTTCTAACTGCTTGTGAATATGTAGTAGCAGAAATGGGCTATAAATTACCTAACAACTTTATACTCCTGACACCAACTGAAATTGCAAAGAGACTCTGACTATATCTATATTTTTTCCTTTTAAAGTATGATTTATTATAGAAAAACAAATTTATTCAGAGAGAAATTCTTGCTGTTTGAACTTTGAACCTTCTAGTAGTTAAAATAGTATTAAAGAAAAAAAAAGAGCTGAGAGTTGCTTTGAATTCTGGAAGGAATAATTTCTCTTAAATGAGATATCTCCCTCTAAATAAAAGTCAACGCAGACAACATTAAGCTTTAAATTAATCTCAGAAAGAATACACAGCCCTTCTATTTACTGATAGCTTTGCAGAGCACCAGCCTAGCTGAAGATGAGATGAATACAGAAGAACTGCAAATCACAGTCTGAAACAGATCTTTAAAAATACATCTTACTGCTACACTCCATATTACTGCTTCCACTAACACTTTGAGTCTATTTGAAAAAATGTTAGGTCTCATTTTCCAGCACCCTGCTTCTGATGTTGAGGTTTCCTTCATTGCCAAAAAGATTGCAGCGTGAAGTGCCAGGATAAATGTATGGAAATGCAAAATCCATAGATTTACTCCTGACTGCCTTGTACAGCTCTGTGAGCCCTTGGTGAGAGCTCTCCACTCCCATATGGAAGGCAGGTTTGACACTTAGCTTCAGCAGTGGCTGTGCTCTGCAAAAAGTGGAGAGGAAAATTATTTATGTGTCCTTGTATAAGTCAGCATAAATGAGTGGATGCTCTAGCAAACCGGCAATAGAATGCTAACAAAGGGCCAGATGCTCTTATCCTCTTACAAGGATGAAGAGGGACAAAATGAGTAAATATTTATGTTATCATAGTGGCATGTAACTGGAGCTCAGTTGTGGAGGAAGCACAGTGATTTACCAGCATGTTCCTCCTCTCATGGGAATCCACATCAACCAACAAAATGCTCAGTTACGAGAAGAAAATTCTGCCAAGAGAACTAAAGTAGAGAAGAGAGGTACAGCTCTCCAGCACGTTTAACCTCAGGAAACAACAAGTTTTGCTGGGCAAGAGTCCTCACAGGTCTGCCTGGGCACAGGAGAGGTGTGTCATGCACATGCTTCATGCTCCCAGCACCTCAGAAGCTTGCTCTCTCCCAAAGCCTTGGGATGAAACTCTTTGTTCAGGACTTCTTTCTGCAGATAGTACAAGACTCTAATCATGGTGGGAAGTAGAAGGAAAGGGCATTGGAGGCTCATTGCCAAATGTCTTCATTGTGTAGTTTCTTCAGCTTCAAACCACTGTTCCATGAAGGAGTTTGCACCAGAGATAACTGGTACAGTATGGATTTGTTTGCAGGCTTTGCTTGCAGAAACAATGCAATGCAATGACTCTAATACCCTCCGTATCCTCCTGTAAATGCCGTGCAGTGCTAGCGCTATGCAAGGCCAAGAAGAATAATCACGTCTCCCTAACATGCAGGGGATGGCATGCACCAGGTTCAGCAGAGATTTAATTCAAGATCAAGTACCTCGTCATTAGTAAAAATTATCAAGGGTTGTCACCTGATGCTCATTTTGTCCTTTGTGGCTAAGAGGCTGAGGCACCATCCTGAGTGCCAGCTGAGTGCTGGGCAAAGCACACTCACAGCTGGGATGTCCCAGGAGTGTTCCCAAAGAGCAATTCCAGATGACAAGATTCTTGGGAATATTCTGCACTGTTGCACTCTGGTAGCGGTTATGAGGGTAACTTGGAAGGTGATGATAGGAATGACTTTGGAAGACGAATTCTCAAAATGTGGTACTGTATGTAATGTAGAATATCCTCCTCTATATATGCTGTATATAACATAGAATATCCTCCTATACACTTGCAACGCTTAGCAGGAGTTTCCTCTGACCAATTTGGTCCTACAGATGCTGAGGTTACACTGTGCTGTGATGGGAAATGACTGATGCTCCTTCATGCCCAGCTTGCTGTGAAGCACTCAGAGCCCAAAGTTAGGTGTGAACTCACTCTGAGAGGTAAAAACAAAGCCGCATTATGTAATAAGATTTAACGATTATTTGAATCTCTTTTTCCATCCCACTGGATCATTGATTTAACCTTCCTTGCTTTGTTCTCAGGATATTGCTAAAATAAGTAACCATATTCTGAAATTAATCAGGACCTTTTTCTGTGTGTGTGTAATATAGTAAAAGCATCTTGACTTTCACTTTATCTCTTCAAGAAAGGAGCACTGAAAGAACCAATATTTTTGCTAGGAACTGCCAAACATTTGCAAAATGCTCAGCTCATGTGGCCATAGGGAATGAATGCATAAACTGTTACGTGTACAGTCTAAGGTTCAAGCATAATTTTCTCTCAGGGGAAAACAAAAGCAGACCTTTTAAAGCCACCACTAAGGAGATTTCTATTTAGAGAATATGCAATAACTCATATTGAGACAAGATTTTAATCTCAGCAAAGCTTTGGATAATCTGCTGGCACCTGTGTTTGCTGCTCTTCCACCCCACTGCACTGGCTAGAGGGGGCCAAAGGCCAGCTCCTGCTGGTGGCAGCAGTCCTGCACACGGGTGAGACGCTCCAGGAGAGAGGCAGAGGAGTTTTGGGCTCTGTGCCCACAGTCATCACCTACAGGAAAGGACACAAGCGCCTGCTTCTTTTGGAAGCTCTTACTCCCTTTCCAAGTGCCAAGCTGGCAGGTGTTGCGTGCTGTGATCCGCATTGTGTGATGCATTGACTAAAAGGTGTGAAGCACAGAGAACACCGTGCGAGGGGAACAGGTAGGAAGGCACTTTCGGAAGCAGGTTTTGAAACTTTTGGAAAAGTTTTTCAACTGTAGAGCCGAGACACTGGGCACATCAACCCGAGAGCTATGGGGAGTCTTACACTAGCTCACAATTTGGTGGGGGGGTGGGAGGGGTGAGGCATAGTCAGCAACATGTCAGTGCCATGGTGGTGCTGGGGAGCCCTGTTTCTGCTGAGGACGCAGTGCCTGTCATGGACACCAGCTGAGCAGCCCTTATGTAGGGATTCAGTCTCTGCAGAAGGAGGAAAAAAATAGAAAAACAATGTTTTTCTATATTATAATTTGGGCAGTGTGGGGAATGGTTAGAAAAGGAGCTCCAGTAGCTGGGCACAGGAGGGAAAGGAAAAAAATCTGTATCCGCTCCATCTTAAATAGGTTTCATACCCTTTAAAATGAGCATTATTCATGTGAAAGGGTTAAAAATAACATCAGATTTATCTAGTTCTTGGATTCCGTGATTCATGATTCACATTTTGAAGCCTACACCCTGTGAAGAACAGTGCATTATTAGGGGAAGGAAAAAGGCTTGCCAGGGACAGAAGGTAATTTCCCGTAGCAGGTGCGTACAGCAGGTGGTACACAGTGTACCTGCAACGAAAAGGTAGATTTAGGCTAAGATTTTATTTAATATGGAAAACTTATTGCATCCTGAGCCACTACTGGGGACGTGCCAAAAATCGTGTCTGCAGCATGATTTATTACGTGGAAATACCACCGAAGTAATCAGTGGAGTTACTAATTAATACAAATCTGCATTTTTGCATAAGCAATTAGTGCAAAGAGAGTGCAATGAAAGAGGAAGTTTGACTCATTTAATCTCAGTGTCTATTCAAGCGGAAAGACCCACCAGGGCCAGGCACTAGGATCCACGTTTGGATTTTTTTTTCTCCTTTTGATTAGTTAAAGGAACTAAAAGGTCAAATTATCAATATTTAATTCAAATGGAAATGCATTTGTTCAAGAGGAAAGAAAACACTTTATTTAAACAAGGTGGGACTCTGGGGGTAAATGCCTGGATCAAAAATAATTAGATTTTGCGGTTATAACGGCATCCAAATCCCGTCTGATAAGAATCCTTTTTCCTAATGACGGCGGAGCTCTGACACCGGAGCGGCTGCCGACGTTATTTAAGCCGCGGCTCGGCCTGCCGCTACGGTTTAGACATTTGCTTTAATGGTACGTACTCCTCTGATTTGTTTTTGGTTTTTAATCAATTTGAACGATATTTTCAATCTATTGTGATTCCGTAATCGTGTGTACTCGACTAAAAGAGTCATTTAAAAAGCTGATAATTACACCGCGGCGGCGATGTCTTTTCCATTAACTAAATAGAAGTTTACATTTATAGAATTAAAACAACAGCGGCATTTACCCAGCGGCGAAAGCCCCAACGCGATACGCCGCGTCCGAAAGGGCAGAAAGAGCCGCAGCGGCCCCGCGCCCGTCCGCCCCGCACTACCCCGCATCGCTCTCCCAGCACCGGGGCCACGGCCGCGCTCGGTGCCTCGCTCCCCTCTCCGGGGCTCGGGGGGGGCTTCGGCGGCGCGACGGTAACGTTCGGAGGGATTTTAACCACCTTCGGCTGCGCAGGGAGAGGGCGGCGGAGGCGAGCAGCACGTCGGAGAGCGCCCGGCTGTAAATCACGCGCTAAGTGAGGAGCGCGGCTCCCGCTCGCCGTAGCTCGGAGCTATTTGGGGAGGAGGCATCCTCCTCCCGCACTCTCGCAGGTGCAATATGAATCAATTATCTTAATTAAGATAATGCCGCAAACCCCGGAGATTTCCCCGGGAGCGATTTGAAGCTCCGGACACCGAGAGGCGTTTCGCAGCTCGGCCCCGGCGTCCCCATCCCCGGCGGTCACAGCTCTACCGAAGCTCTCCGGAGCCGGGCCGGGGGCGGCAGCTGAGCCCTGGTCGTGGGGGGGGTGGGGGGTCGGGGCTTTGTCGGGCCGCGTGCGGCTCGCGTGCGGCGCTGCGGGGGGCGGGAGGGGAGGGGAGAAACAAGAGTAGTGAGAGAGGGAACGGGGAGGGGGGAGGAAAGAGACCTAGAAAGAAAAAAAGAAAAAGAAAAAACGAAAAGCAACAACAAAAAGGAAAATTAAAGTAATAAATGAGGGAAAAGTAAAGGAAAAAAAAGGGGGGAAGGAGAAAAAAAGGAAGGGGAAAAAAGGAAGGGGGAAGAGAGAAAAAATGGGAGAAGGAAGAGGAAGAAAAAGGGACGAGAAAATGAGGAAAAAAAGAAGTAGAGAAAAAAAAAACAAAATAGAGAGAAAAAGGAAAAGGAAAGAAAAGAAAATGATAAAAGAAAAAGAGGATAAGAGGAAAAAAATAAAAGAAGAAACAGAGGAAGAAAAACGAAAAGGGAACAGAGAAAAACAAAAAAAAGTGTGAGAGGAAAAGAGTGGGAAAGGAAGAGAGGGTGAAAAGGCAAAAGAGTAAGAAAAAGAGAAAAGGAAAGGGGGAAGGGGGGGGGGAGAAAAGAGGAAGAGAAATGGGGGAAAATAAAAAGAAAGAAGAGAGGAAAAACAAAGAAGGGGGGGGAAAGGGAAGGAAAAAAAAAAAAAAAAAAAAAAAAGGAAGAGACTCGGGGGGGAAAAACAAGCAGCAGCCAAACGAGGCAGATGGAGGAGGAGGAGTCTGTGGGCCGGGGGAAAGAGTCGCTCGGAGCGATGACACCGGGGGGATGCGGGGAGGGACGGGGCGTTGGGACCGGGCCCGGGAGAGCTGTGGGAGCGGCAGAGCGCGGCCGAGAGCGAGCACCCGGGCCGGCCCCGACGTGCGGCACGGGGCTGCCGGTCCTCGTCCACGCGCCGCGCTCCGGGCCGCCTGTTCCGCCCCGCGCGTCTGTCCGCGCCCGTCACACGAACACCCCGAGCCGCCGGGGCTCCCGGCGCCCGGCTTAGCCCCGCTCCCGCTGTCCCCATCGTCCCTGCCGGTCCCCGCGGGTGCCGCCGCCCACGGCCCCGCGCCGCCCCTCCCGCGCCGTCCGAGCCCCGCGCCCGCCGCCGGCGCGGAACAATGGGCGCGGGGCGCGCGTGCCGCTGGCAGATGGCGGCGCCCGGCGGGCCACCACCGGGGGCGGGGCGGCGCGGCGGGCGGCCGGGCGCGGGGCCGCATACAAATGGGGGCGTCACGTGGGGCGCGGCGCGGCGCCGGACGTTGATCGGCCATCTGGCGCGTGCCGCGGCGGCCGCGGGGCGGGGCGGGGCGCGAGGCGGGGCGCGGCGCGGTGGGGGGCGGGCGCAGGCGCGCGGGGCGGGGGCGAGCGGCGCGGCCCCGGGCCCGGCCCCCGCCCGCCGCCGCCGCGCTCCGCCGGCCCCGCTATAAAACCGGGGCGGCCGGCGCTGCGCCCTCGGAACGACGCGCCGCGCCCTCGCACTTGGAGCGCGCTGGCGGACGGCGGCGGGGTTATGCGACCGTCACCGCGCGGAAGAGGCTGAGAACGGAGGTAACGGGTCCGGAACGGGCTGGGCACCTGCACGGGGATACGCGCCACGCGGGAGCGGTCGGGCGGGGGCGCGGAGCCAGCACCTGTCCGCGCCGGCGGTGCGCGGGGCGTCGGGGCGCGAGTGGCAGAAGGAGCGGCGTCCCCGGGGCCGTCCCCGTCCCCGAGCGCTGTCCTTCCACACCCGCGCTCCGCTGCCATCCCACGACTCCCCTTCACCCGCCCGGCTCCGAGCGGTGTCCCTGACCGGCGCTGTCCCTATCCCGCAGGCGCTCGCCATGACCAAGTCGTACAGCGAGAGCGGGCCGGCGGGCGAGCCGCAGGCGCAGGCCCCCCCCGGCTGGGCGGCAGGGTGCCTGAGCCCGCCCGCCGACGGGCCCGAGGCCGACAAGAAGGAGGAGGACCTGGAGGCTCTGCACGGCGAGGCTGAAGAGGACGCGCTGCGGAACGGCGAGGAGGAGGACGAGGAGGACGAGCTGGACGAGGAGGAAGAGGAAGAGGAGGAAGAGGAGGACGACGAGCAGAAGCCCAAGCGGCGCGGCCCCAAGAAGAAGAAGATGACCAAGGCGCGCCTGGAGCGCTTCAAGCTGCGCCGCATGAAGGCCAACGCGCGGGAGCGCAACCGCATGCACGGCCTGAACGCGGCCCTGGACAACCTGCGCAAGGTCGTGCCCTGCTACTCCAAGACGCAGAAACTCTCCAAGATCGAGACGCTGCGCCTGGCCAAGAACTACATCTGGGCGCTGTCTGAGATCCTGCGCTCCGGCAAGAGCCCCGACCTGGTCTCATTCGTGCAGACGCTGTGCAAGGGTCTCTCGCAGCCCACCACCAACCTGGTGGCCGGCTGCCTGCAGCTCAACCCGCGGACGTTCCTGCCCGAGCAGAGCGCGGACGCCGCCCCGCACCTGCCGCCCGCGGGAGCGCCCTTCGCTCCGCCGCCCTTCCCCTACGCGTCGCCGGGGCTGCCCAGCCCGCCCTACGGCACCATGGACAGCTCCCACCTCTTCCACCTCAAGCCGCCGCACGCCTACGGCGCCGCGCTCGAGCCCTTCTTCGAGGGCGGCCTGCCCGAGGGCGCCGGCCCCGCCTTCGACGGCCCGCTCAGCCCGCCCCTCAGCATCAACGGCAACTTCTCTTTCAAGCACGAGCCCGCCGCCGACTTCGACAAGAGCTACGCCTTCACCATGCACTACCCCGCCGGGCCGCTGCCCGCCGCGCCCGCCCACGCCGCCGTCTTCTCGGGCGCCGCCGCCCGCTGCGAGCTGCCCGCCGACGGCCTGGCGCCCTACGAGGGGCACCCGCACCACGAGCGCGTCCTGAGCGCGCAGCTCAGCGCCATCTTCCACGAGTGAGCGCCGCCGCCGAGCGGGGCCACCAGCAATAATTCGGATCTATGCAATTTTTAACCTCGCGATGGGCCAATTACAAAATATATATGAGATCTCTATTTTTCAACCAGCGTTTTACTACTTGTTACCTTTCCCGCGCCGAATTATTTTGTTGTGGTTTTGTACAGAATTTTTAATGACTTTTTATAACGTGGATTTCCTATTTTAAACCATGCAGCTTCATCAATTTTTATACATATCGGAAAGGTAGAATTATATCTAATTTATACGAAATAATTTAACTAATTTAAACCAGCAGAAAAGTGCTTAGAGAAGTTCTGTTGCCTTAGCACTGCTTTCCTTTCAAATCGTTCAAGTAAAACAACCAACCAACACTAAGCGCAATCCGGGCGATTTCTTTCCCATGAAAGTCGTTTTAGTTCCTTTTTCTTTCTTTCTTCTTATTCCTTTCCCCCTTACGATCAGAACCAGACCCCCAGCTCTTGAGAAGATAGAAGAACGAGAGACTTATTTTCTATTAAAACATATCAGTTCAACACATGACTTGCACAAACTTGTATATAAATATTATAAGTAAATGCCAACACCCTTTTTAAATCGAAAGCTGCTTGACTATCACATACAATTTGCACTGTTTCTTTTTAGTCTCTGAGCCCCTTGGCATTCCGTGGTGTTTTATTTTCCTACAGAGAACTTGAAGCTCTCGGTGTTTCCGGATGCTGTAACTGCATGATTTTAGACATATTCACACGATCCGTGGTTGTCATTTGCTCGTCTCATCACTCGGAACCTAAAGCTGAGCAGGTCGTTGGAGTCGGGCTGTATACCTATTGTAGTCGATTAGTACGGTAGCTTGAAACAAATTCAAACCATTTAATCCGTAATTAGAACAATAGCTATTGCATGTACAATGCAGTCCAGAATAAGTGCTGTTTGAAATGTAACTCTGGTTCAACTGGAATCAAATCTGTACTGTAATTTTGTTTGTAATCCTGTATATTATGGTGTAATGCACACTGGGATTTTAGGAAATGTCCATCCTTTTGCAACAACCTAGTATTGAACATTTGGTCGAATGTTGCATTTCTCCTTCAATGTGATTTTATTTTTTCTTAGTGTAAGTAATTCCTATGGGATTATTGTTTTATTCGGATAGCTCATGGAAGGTGCGACACTTATTATTTGTAGAATAAAATCGGACTTTAAAAAAAAAACCTAATAACAACAAGAACAAACCAAGGACGCAGCTTCTTGCTTGCAGCGCGGGGCCGGGCGGGGGACCGGGCCGGGTGCTCACAGCGGGGCTGCCCGGCAGCGGGAGGACGGGCGCGCACTGCGGGGCTCCGGGACGCGCGGTCCCGGAGGTGCAACCCGCGGGGAGCGGCCGCAGTCAGCAACAGGTCGGCGCCCGACGGCAGCGACGCTTCCCCGCACAAAGGCAGCCGCTGCCCTCGCTCGGAGCCCGCAGAAAACGCGCGGCTCGCTTGGGAACGGCCCGGCCGGGGCAGTGGGGCGGGGGGAGGCGGCGGGGCGCTGCTCCCCGTCAGCCCCTCCTGGACTGCAGCGAGCCCGGTGACGGGAGGGAGCTCCCGTGCTCAGACGGCGCCCAAGTACCGACCCGGGCTTGTTTGCCGTTTGGTTACGTGCCTTCTTCACCAAGAGAAGGATTCTTCCAGTCAAGGGGCAACTCGCATGCCACCATCTTTTATTCAAAGGCAGGCACAGATGTTCCTTCTGCAGGGGAGGTTTTAATTTATGAAAATGATATTGTTTATGCATGAATGCACTCTGCATAACACACAGTACTTCCATCTGATGAGAGAAATACCGCAGAACCAGTGCCAATGTCAGGAACATATTCTGCAAATTTAGTCGCTTAAATGTTTAATGAATATTTGGAAGGCATTTCCAAACCACAAGGAACCTTTTCAATTACCTTTTTCTTTTTTCCCCAATTAATAACTAAATCCAACTCCTCTAGCCAATGCAATTTACTTAAAAGATCCACCTAGGCTTTCTTGGGTGTTTGCTACTGCTATCCTTAATAACATTTTAATGTTATGAGCAATTTAATAAGGAAATTAATTAGGCATTTTGGTAACTAGAGGCTCCATTTTGAAAATCACTTGTGAGTTTTGTTATTTCCATTAGTTTAGTTTTTTTTTTTTCCCCCACCTATATTATACTAGTGTTGTGGTGGGTTTTTTTTTTTTTTCCTTCGGTACTGCTCCTGCTGTGTCCATGATATTTAGGTTTTTCTACTGTTAGTATAAGGCTAAGTCCTGAGATATCTGCTCGTGACTCCCTCGGGAAGGTCTATCGAGGTCTCTTTCAAAGGAAAGAATTACTCATACCGTCCCTCTCCTGTGAACGTATTGCTAATTAACTAAGGCTATAGTGGGATTATCTAACTTCCTCATGCGAAGGAAACCGAGGGGTTGAGTCATCCCCACACACATACTGGGTAATCCAACAGAGGCCTAGAATGCTATTTTTATTGCACTTTGGGACCAGTGGCCTTTCCCTTCTCCTTTACACCATATTTCTCTGACAACAGAAATTGTTCTGCTGAGTGTATGCTTCTGAAGACACCGGTGCAATCTTTGTGAGAACAGTGCATGAGCAATGACAGTTCAACCGGCAGATCTGCCCTGCTTGGTTTCTGCAGCAAAAGGCTAAGACCTCGAGGTAGTGACCCACCACCACCTGTGACATGGTTGGGGTGCCAACCATAAGAGCTCATGTCCGCAAAGTGCCCGAGAGGCAGAAACCTCAGGTTTTACTTACCTTGAATAAAAGATGGGGCTGAATGTCGTCAGGCTCTGGGCCAGTGCCTTCAGGAGGGCTCCAGGAGTGGAGAAAAGTTGGAGTTTTGAGGAGAGCCAAGGGCCCTGAAACACCGGAGGAAATCAGAGTATTAATTTCTCCAGGAGTTATTGTTCCAGAATGTTAATAAAGTAATATCAAAAAGAACAGGCAGTAGGTATTAATACAAATTATTCTAAACTAGGTCTTAAGAGCAAGTAAAACAAGCCTTTTCTATCATCTTTAACAATAAAAATCACTGCATTTATTTCAGCATTGTAGCTGATCAAAATCAGATTCATCATGACCTGAACAGTGGCTTTTGACATATTAAAAATATAACACATCCCTCTCATAAAAATAAAAGTTTACTAACAATACAGTATTCTGTACAATGAGGAACCTCATCAAATAGTTTTCAAAAATTACAGAGCTAAATGCTCCTTCTCCTGTTTATATATATGGTACTTAAAATAATTAATCTCTCATTTCTCACTCATCACTGTTCGGGAAGAACTCACAGAAATCAAAGCCTGCTTGGTAAAGTATCAGGGAAGACATGCAGAAATTGGTCTTCGCTTTTATTCAACAAGACAGATTCTATAGTAATTATTTTAGAAATTATAAATGCTCTGCACTCATTCCTTAGCTGAAAATCCCTTCTTACATAAAGTCTTGAAAGACAGCATGTGACAATGTATTGAAGCAATGAGATGAAGGTCTACAAATAGACCGTTCTTTAAATATGTACATAAGTGTTTTTTAAATAATTCATACATGTATTTAACAAACTGTCAGAAGCTATGCAATACAAAATTAAAACTGACAATGCTCTCAAAGCATTCTCTAAAGTATTTAGATTGCCTACAGGGTATGTAAAACATAGACTTTCAGCCCTGGCTTTCTGTTTCCTAGATTGTAGTAGTCTGGAGTGCAGTTACTGCATTTTGCGTGAAATAAAATAGAAGAAATTACTATCTACAGCATTTGCCAGCATTTTGTTGATAATAGAATAAAAGATTTATGCTAGAAACTCATTATCTCAGAAAGACAGCTTATTGACCTTAATGGGAAGAAGGAATGAAATGTCATCTGGTGAACTCATATTATATTCCTTTCCAGTATCACATTTTCCTTTGACTTCTTTCTTTTCTTTTTTTTCTTTTTTTCTATTATTATTGTTTTATTATTTTTATTATGATTGATTTCAGCTCCCGGTACTCTTGGAAGGACTTAAACTTCATACTCCATTCCTGTTTCTTCTTATTCCTGCATGATCTTTTCAGTCCTTCTTGTTTTTCTCTTTGCAGTCATCTCTGTTAAACCTACTTGACCACTTGTACAACTTCAGGCTTTGCTTTCCTTATCTGCTCTCCCTTATCTCTGTGTTTGTTTTACATTTTTCCCCTTTTCCTTTTTGATGTTTTCCTTCTCCTTTTCAGGCACACATACTTATATATAATAATAACAATGCTCTCTTCTACAGATTATTGCTACTATTTTTTTTTCCTGCAAAATAATTAATTTTTGACCTTATTCATAAAATGCTTGGTATTCTGCTTAATATTTCTTCTTTAAAGTCAAGGAAAAACATCAGAGATTAATTAATATTGATAGTTCTAGTAGGTTCTTTTTAATAGGAGAAATGCAAAAAGAAGAAACACTTATGAGAGTTAATATTTGGGAATGAAAACCTGAAGTATAACTGACTACACATTCAGCCTTTATTGCATGAACAAAGTAGCCAGAAAAACACAAACCAAGGAGATGCTGCCAACTTCCTAATTCATGTTTATCCAGAAGAAAATCTAGAGAGGTATTCATCCAGCTGGTGAAACAGAGCTACCAGGAATGTCCAGGCCAATCCTCCGTAGTGAGCAAAGGGTGTCTTCCTCACAGCATCCTCTTTCTCTTGTCTTAATATCCATACCCCAAGTCCAGCATCATATTATCCATGAATCAAAACCTGGCCTTCTAATTTCTCCTAACTCACCTCACTGCATTTTACTACTCCTTCCCTTGAGGGAAAGGATTTATTTTCCAACAGCTTGCTTTACCTTGTTACTCTCCTCCAGTAATTGCTAGCTCTGCTATCTTCCCTTGCTGCTCATTGCAGGGAGATGTCCTGGAAGAGATTTTTGAGACTCCCACTGCTTCTTAGCACCTGCACAGTGAGACATGGCTTCCTCTGTCTGGTGAGGAATGCTGCTAGCTGAGGAGAAGTTGTTTGTTCCCTGCTACTTCTTGTCAGGGCCAAGGACGTTCCCTTCATTTAGTTCAGCTGCTTGTCTGCAAGGCCAGCATACAGACATGTGGGGTCTCCTCTGGTCTGCTGAGATACAGCTCTGAGAAACCCCAACCAGGATCTCCCCAGCCTGACAAACAGATTGGCTTCATTCTGGGCCTGCTCTGTCACCACAGACTCCCTGGTACCTGCCAGACTGCTGATGACCACAGCTGCTGTCACCAACCCTGACCTGCTGATTCTATTTCCAGGGATACACTGGGCCTACCTCTTTGCACAGACCTGGCCAGCTACCTGGAGTCTTAGCCAAGCTTGGCTACAGGTTGCTTTGCTCTGAGGGACATGGGGCTGACCTATCCGGCAGCCACTGACAGCTCCCCTATGGGCAGCCTGCCCCTTTGATGCTCTCTTTCATGTTTCTGGCTGCCAGGGTGCTAAGGGCACTGAGGAGCCTTAACGGCCCTGACCAGACCCACCTGCAGCCTGTCAAGGGCCCAGAGTTCTATTTAAGTTCAGCCTGGGGTCCTTTTCTTCCTACTCCAGAGTAGCTGTGAGATGTTGGCTTATAATAACTACAGCCCTTAGAGGGGAGGAGCCAGACCAGCGGTGTGGCATCAGCCCTGTTTCTTTGCTGCAGGTTTCCTGGTGGCTGAGTCTCCTGGCTGATACTGGCACCTGCCCTGGACTGCTTCACCAGGTACTGTGTGTGGGCTCGGAGGCACCTGCTGTGCTCACCTGGTGTCTCCTCAAGGGGGAACTGGCTGTTGTCCTGGCAGTGGCATGTCTTCCCTACATGCAGGGTGTTCCTCCTTTTGCCCTTTGCTACTTCTACATGAGCCTTCATCACAAAAATGAATGGCAATAGAGGAAGCTCTACAGGCTCAAAGGTAAAATAGAGTAAACTTGGTTTCCCACTTGTAATTACCAGTGGGGGAAAAAGCCACAACAGGTATGTCTTATACAGCACAGCTGAAGAACAAGGTGTCCTTGTGCACTGCATGGTTCCTCGCCCTGGATCTGAAGGATGTATATTAAATTCAAAGGTAATTATTCTGTGCAGAAAACACTAAATATTATTCCAAAGATGTTAAAATGCTTATAAGGAGTAACAAAACACTGTCCTTCTTGATGCCCTTTGATGGGATCATCAATACATACGAGAAATGACAATGAAGCTCTAAGCATGAAAGTACTGTTTGTGATACACAGAACGGTTAAATTAATCAGGCTGGACTATGTTTCTTTAGCATCTTTTCTCAATTCACTGTAACCACCTGAAAATTGTGGTGTATGTGTGTATATATAGCACTGGAACAAACAAAACCAAGTAGATTTGCATCAAATAGTACTATTATTAATTATTTTTCTAGGGAAGAGTCTGCCTCAAACTTAAGGGATTGTGGTGATTTGAGGATTTTGGTAGCATACAAAGAACGCACAGACTTGTATACAGAGATGAAAACCATAGAAGAAACATGCAATTCCCTTAATTCTACTATTTTGTTTTAATCCACTAGCAACTAGTATCTTACTAATTACTGATTTAATACTCTTTTATTGTCATTACATGGAGTATTGGAACTCCCAGAGACATGAACTGAAGAATATTGCAAGTCTGGGAACTGTAGCAGTCTTTCACTGATGTAATGCACTGAAAATATTTTATATTTCTATGGAAGTTGTTAACACATATTTTTCTTTATCTTGTGAGGAATAGTCTAGTGAAAATACATAGAAAATATAGAAGGGATAGTCTAGTATATGACAGTAGGGGAGTATAAAGGATATACTGTCTCAGTTGAGTCATATTCATTTTAAATTGTTCTCTTATTAAAGATTTACCTTTCCTTTCTAATGAAATGAATGAAGGCATGTTCAAAAGCTCTGATGTCCAAAATTAGCTATAAGTTTTTTGATCTACGGCTGTATCAGAAAGGTAAATGGACAAGCTTTTTTTTTTAACTTGTAGCTTTTCCTGCCTTCTCACTGTTATCTTTAGGTGAGAAGATATTTTGCACGAAACTTCCACCTCCTGTACATATTTCAAACTATTTGCATCCTACTTGGTTACTCTGTAGTCGAGGCATTACATCCCAACAGAGGAGATCTAAGGGACAAAAATACTGAGACACAGTCAGAATAAGGCGATTGATGCTAACAGCTTTAAGCAACCTGGAGCTTCATGTGACCATGGCTCAGAAGGGCAGATTTATCAGTGCTGTTTCTCAGTTAAAGCCAAATCAACATCTCAGTGCAAATTCAACAGCACTTACAGGTTGTGTACTTGGCAACTATTCTGAGCATACTCAACATAATAAAGAGAAGTAACTATCAAGAACCTGTACTGAAATTAAAAGTCTTAAAATATTCCTCTTGGCTATGTAATCAGTACAGGTGTTTATGGAGCTACTAAGGAAGGCAGCTTTACAGTCACAAACTCATGAGTTACCTCACGGACTTCCAGCCAGTTTGGTTGTGGAGAAGTTGGCCTATCTCTGACAGCAGCTCTCTTCTAGAGGCACAAGCACACAGACTTGGATATTCTGACACATAATTGAAGGAACTGCAGCCCGTGTCACTCAAGAAGGGCAGTGGTTTTATTTTACTGCACTAAGTCTTTCTGCTGCATGGTGTCACATCTCCAGCCCGATGTCTTGGTAACAAGATTACTGAACTGCTCGTTTAACGGTATCCATGTGTTAATAAGACACCACGACGTTATGCAACTCAGAACTAAAAAAAACCCTCGCTGTTCTCCTTCGCGTTAAGCCCTTGCAGGCTCAGCAGCACCCGCCAGGCTGGGGCTGCCGCAGGAGAGCTGATGCGACTGCCCCCAGCGAGTCTGTCCACGAGCAGAGCCGTCCCACCTGCCAGCAGCAGCACGACTAAGCGCTCCGCGCGAGCTATGGAGCGCTTCTCTCTTCCCGCCCTTTCTCCCTCCCTCCGCGGCCGCGGCCCCGCCCGCGAGGCGGAGCGGGCGCTGCCCTGGCAGCCGCCGGGACGCGACGGGAGCGCTGAGGGGCGACGGTGCCGCCATGATGGGCACCGCGGGCCCCTTCCTCCCTCGCGGCCGGGACCGGCCCGAGGAGCGGCGGCGCAGAGTGGCCCCGCTGGCGGCCGCACCCCCGGAGGGAGAGGAGGAGCCACTCCTTAGGGGCATCTTCGAGATCGGCAAGACGAGCTGCGACGTGGTGCTGAGCGCCCGACGGCTGCGCTGGAGCCCCATCGTGCCCGAGAGCCCCGCAGGTGGGACGGGCCGGGCTGCGGGCAGGGAGGTGCGGGCAGGTGCGGCGAGCGGAGCGGCTGCTCGCGGCGCTACGAGGGGCCTGTGTGCCGAGCTGCTCCTTCGGAAAGGGCTGTACTGCTTGCAGAAAGTGCAAACTCTGCAGTGTGTTGTAAGGCACACCTCAGAGTAAGGGACCCGCTCGGGCTGTGCTCGTGAGTGGGGCCGGTCCCTCTCTTCCATGCAGCAACGTGCAGTGAGGTGCGTTGCCCATGGAGTTAAGTGCAAAAATCAAGCAGAAAAGGCATGCTCCTGTAATTTATCCAAATAGTCTATTTTTTTTTTTCCTCCTAAAAACTCTGGGAGCTTAAGCTTACTTTCAGAACGTCACGTGTACTCTTCCAAGTGCCTGTGGACTGAGGTGACCTCGTGGTGCTAAGGGAAGGACACTGTCAGGGTCGTGCTCCAGGGGTGCGGTTCTCTGACCACACAGCTGTGTGCTATTACAGCACAGGTGGCTTGTCCAGGCACACACTCTGTGTTCGTTTTAGTATTGCTTTGGAAGGAACTTGCTGCAGCGAAACGCACTCTCAGCCCAAAGCTGAAGTTATGCTCTGCTCACTGTAACCTTGCAGAGACACCAGAGCTGCTCCAGCCAAACCAGTGTGGTGCGCTGGCTCATGGCAGCTCTGGGGACACCTGTGCAGGTGTTAGCATGGCTCTGCTTTACACAGCTGGGGTGGGAGTCTCATTAACGCAGCGCTGAGGCCACTCCTCCTCCTCCATGGCTGGGGTTATCTGCAGGTCTCTGTGTATGTGGGCTGAAGTGTCAGTTATCAATTATTTAGTTCTATGTGCAGAACCACTTAAACAAAATGGACTGTGTTTAAAGTCAGGCCCGTTGCAGATGGTGGAACTTCAGGAATCCTATGGAAGGCAGCACTGAGAAGTTGATGTCAGTTATACCAAGATTTGGCCTCTTATTGCTCACGTATTCAATTGATGCTGATACTTAACTAGTTATCTCTAAAAATTCAGTTTTGCACTGCGTCATACTGAGCTGCTGAATATTGCTGTTTTGGAGAAGTGCTCACTGCCCTACTTCTTTACTAGCCTCAGTGGAAAAGGCAGCATTGTCTGTTCTGAGGTCTTTTGGAGTCTATGAGCTCTTACCATAAGATTTCCAAATTCTTCAGTGTCAACTATTGATGCTTACAACACATATGTCGTCAGAACATTGATGATAAAAGGATTTTCAGCTCTTCTGTCACTAGGGATGCTCACCACTATGCCATCTGAGACCATTCCAGCACCATCATGGGCTTTCTTTGAGAATGAAAACATCTTAAATGGAAAATTATCAGGTTGTTCCTGAGTCCCTTCTGGTCATACTGTGATGGGAACTCAGTGGTCTACCTGAAGAGCACTCAGCAGAATCCCTGTGATGCCTTCTTTTGGGCTGCCTCTGCATGTGCCTGCTGGGGTCTGTAGGTGAGCTGAGTGGGAGCTGAGGGTTTTTGTTCTGGGCTTGCTGTCCTGGCAGGGACAGAGGGTCCGAAGGAAGGCTGTGCTGGTTTTCCTTTCAGCTTGGGCGCTGGAGGTCAGAACGGCTTTACTTTTGTAACTGCAGAGGTCAAATAAGGATTTGTAATTTGGATACTTGTTCTCTCTGACTCTCTTCTATCCCAGTAGGGATTACTGGTGGTGGGATGTGCACTGGGGCTGAGAAGCTTCTTGTGATTATCTTGCTCAGTGCAACAGCAGTGCAGTACTTGGGCTGAGCTGTGAACAGGCATGGGAGATGGTTGAGGACTATCTGAACAGCTTGCTCTGAATGGTTTGTTTCCCTGGGATTTTGTTTAAGCATACTTTTTCCAAACCGAAAGCTTCATAATATCATTTAACACTGTCTTGAACAAGGAAACTTGCTGTGCCAGGTGGTCTGAGCCTGCTGCTAAGTATCTCTTGCTTGGTCCTGCATGTACTAACTCTTCCTCTGTTAGGAAAAAACCTTTCTGTGGCAGGTTTGTCTGAAGGGGGGCATGTCTGAAGGGGGACACGTAGCCACTTCTTCCACTTTTCCCTCCCTCCCTCAGCAGTTCCCCAAATTGTTCCTGCCTTGCTGACATCCTTGTAACCCACAGGTCTGTGGCTCCCACTGTCAGGCTCTATCAGTTCAAAGTTGCATCTCCAGGTCCCTAATACATGGCCTCTGCTTTGCCTGGGCTCAGTCCCCTACACCCTGATGTAAGCATAGTTCTGCACTATTGCACTGTTTCTGTGGTGCTTTTGGTCAGTGTGTGGTTACCAAGCTCTATTCCTCCTTTACTTTCCCCTTCCCTTCTGCAGCATCTGTCTCCAGAGGGGTTTTGTTACCTCATCTTACCAAGTGATGGTCTGTTGTGAGTTTCCTGTACCCTCTGCACTAACAGAGCTTTGGACAAGAGTGATGCAACTGAGTGTGGGTCTGAGGCTGGGGCCAGGCAGGCAGCACGAAGTGGGGCTCAGCCCCCTGCCCCAAGGCTGCAATTTGAGCTCAGGGTGCTGAGCTCAGCCTGTGCTCTAGCAACCTGCTGCCCTGACACGGGTCGGGTTGCTTGCTTTAAGAATGTATCTGGTGATGTGATGAAAGCACAGTTCACAGTCACTTATTACCAGTTTTTACTCTAGTTTCTTTCCATATGGCTTTTCTTTGACAAGGAAATTGTCTTCCCTTTCTACATTAATAATCCAGCCCCAGACTGTAAGAGCTTCTCCTTCTGGATGCTGCTTAAAAGCCACAGAAAAGAAGGCTGTCTGAAATGCAGATTTGAATGTTACGTGATTTTTAGGAGTTCTCAGAAAATAATAAATATAACTGAATGATGGAGGATCCTTTTAAGAAGAGATGCTCAGGATGCAGTATTTTTCTTTGTGACTAAAGTTTAAGAGCTAATGAAATACAGGGGATTAGCAGTGGTGGATGTGGGAATCATTCATATTTTAGAATGGTTTCTGTTCATGTAATGTCAATTCATCCTTTATTTTGTTCTTCCAATAAAACATGGGTTGTTTGGGTTGGATTGTTTCTTTGGCTTTGACTGAGGGCTTTAATCCTGATATTTCCTTACAGCCTTCAGCATCTTTTTGAAGATTGCCACACAATTTCCAAATTGAAAATTTCAGCTTTTCAGCAGATTTCTATCAGATAGGAAATAGAACAAGCCCAGCACAGACTCTGTATTTACTGGCATGAGAAGCCCAGAGGATTTTGGTAATTGCGAAAACCTTTTTATAAGTGTAGTTTGCTTTGTGTTTACTGCATTTGACTGAAGAGTGTATGAATTCATTCTCTCAGACTGACAGCAAGTAGGCTGGGCTGAGTGTTTGGGTAATAAACCTGTCAGATTAAGCCTTGTTTTTTTAATATAAGTAGTAGTACAAAATATTTGAAATTAATTGACTGGCAAGAATGTGCTCTGGAGTAATACTGAGGTTAACATATTATTGACAATATGCTTTTATAGTGAAGTAAAAAAAGATCAATGTGTAGGCTAAGTATGCATAGTATCATCTCGTTGATGTTCATTAAAATCTGAAATTATAAATATTCTATCTAAGTGCAGCAATAAGGAAAAAATCATTGATGTATTGAAACAGTGAAAGAGTTAGCAATAAAGGACTTAAAATTAATTCCGAGTGGAGAGTGGCCTGCTGCCAAAGCTATTTAGGAACAGATGTGGGTGAAATGGATACCAATAGTCTGTTTGGGATCTCTAAAGTAAGACATCTGTCAGTCTGTTGGTCAGTCAGGAATAATGGAAGTGGGAACTGGCTGTGAAGCACTGAAGTTGTGAGTTGGTCACACTGAGAGCTTTTGATTCCATGTCTGATGTGGAGAGAACATAATTTCTCCAAGTGGTTTATGTATTGCCCAAATAGGAAAAATATTTCTGAGAAAGAGATATAAAAATCGTATGAAGTATAAGTGAAAATGTGATGTACGTGTATTATATGAATATATGGCTCTGAGATGTGAATTAAAGGAAGAAATCGTATGGTCTTAAATGATCCCATGCTTTCTAAATGTGTAAGAGACTTCATTTTTTATTTTTTTTTCTGAGAAGTCTATAGAATACATGTCTCTTGGGTGAATGCTGCAGGAAATTGTGAAGAAATTTGTTAATTTACATTTTTTTTGGGGGGTGGGGGCGGGAATAAGAGTATATGAATTTATTTTTAAGAGACTTGATTCATTATTTCAGGTGACTCGTAACCATCGTGTCTTGATTCTCCGTGTGTCTTTTTCCTTTCACTGGTAGGTCAGTGTGGGAGGGTTCATAGCTAGCTGTGTGTGGAACTACTTCCATTGTGTTTTCTGGTGTTTTTCTCATACTTCACATGTTTGTGCACCTCTCTGCATCTGTTAAAAGGGATCAATATGCACATCAACATGCAGTAAAAGCCAGTAATGGCTTTTTAATATATTTTATTTCTCTATATCCAAAAAGAGTGAGGATAGTAAAATCTTTGTCTCAGGAAATAGCTTTCTATACTAAGTCTTGCAAAGTAAGTTTATGTGTGTGTGCTTACATGCATGTTAAAATACACGTCAGTGACTTGCAGTGACTTGAGTTTGAAATAATAGAATTCTGCTGTTACTTATCTGTTACACAAATAACTCTTCTTTGTGGCGTTTACATTTTAATGTAGAAGTATTTGTTGGTGATATTGTGTGCTTTGTTATCTTAAAGCTCTGGTAGCCCACAAAATGGCAAGTTTTAAACTTCCCTGAAGGTGCTTGGGTTAATGTTTTTGTTCTCCTGTTGTGTTAAGCAATAATGCAGCTTTGCCATGCACTTTCTGTAGGTAAGGCAGAGTTTGGCTTTCTCCATTGGCCCTACCTGGCCAGTGAGGGGCAGTGGCTGCAGTCCATGATGGAAAGAATTTGAAAGTATATGTTTAAAAAATAAATAAATAAAATGTTCACATATTCAACAATCTTTGATACCCTACTGCACTAGCATGGAGAAGCATCCCTTTGTTGGTAATTACAGTTCTTTTAGAATCATTAAGGTATGCCACCAAATTTATTTTCTCATATCCCAGTTTCAGAACCATTCTGTTCTTCAGCCTTCAGGAAGCCCTGTTTTGTCTGCCTTGCTCATATTCGAGGTGCTGCTGTAATCTTTTCTTGGTGGTTGTTTTACTGTATCATCCCCCAGTTTGTATCCTTCTCCTATGCTCCTTTACATCATTTCCATTATGTCAGGTGTTGTTGGCATATCTTGCTTTTCACATGGTGCTCACTCCCTTGTTAGCAGTTGTCTCTGATCAAGGCACTCAAGTTTGCCTGTGGTAGTGGCTGCTATTTCAGTCCCTTGCATTTAGAAGCAGTACTCTCTAAATGTCCAAGAAGCTACAGAACTTTGGAAAAGATGCTTTAAACCTCTTCTTTCTCTTTTTCATTCATTCATTTTTTTTTCTTTTAATTTTTTAAATAATGTCTGCAGGAAATAAATACAAAATCTGATGAATAAACAGCGTGTCCAATTGGGCCCCAAGGCTGCTGCCTGCTCACTTTGCCTGCAGCTGTTTCTCTCCTCGGTGTGTGCAGGGTGGGGCTGTGTAGCACCTGCGTGGGGCAGCGGTGGGATCCTGCTGCCTGGTGAGGTCTTCTGCTGCCGTAAATCCATGGCACCTGGCCTCCGGGGTTGTGACTGCTCATAGTGACAGATGGGCTAGAGCTCAGAATACGATGCTCTGTTGCATTCTCTTATTTGGTATTTTGACAGAAAGATGAAGACATTTCTGTCTGTATTTTACAGTGACAAAACAGAAGTAAAAAGAAGTCTGTTGTCTGCTCTTGTTGGAGTCAAAATAAACAAAACTTAGGAAAACAGTTTTCCATTCATTGTAGACTTAAAAACAAACAAACAAACAAAACTGTACATGTATTTTATTGCATTTATTTGCTACACATACATATTTGTTATATGCATTTAACAAGAATAGCAGGTAATGAGTAGTGGTCATTGACTTTCTACCAAAAAACCCACAAAGAAATGTATCCTTGCAATGGATACAAGGTGCCTCTTCTTTGCTGTTTCATTTAGTTGTATCCAACTGTATTATGCACTGTTCTTAGAGGTAAGTTTTTGTTTCAGTACAAGTAGTACTCTAAAAATATTTGTATCCTTCCCAGACAATGCATGAAACAGCCTGAGTGACTGAAGATCTGAGAACATAAACCTAAAGAACTGGCTTGTCTGTGTGCCTTAACATTAGTGGATCATGGAGCTAATGTTTGCCTTTCAAGGAAATCAGTGGTCTTAGTTCTTATGACTTCTGTTGTAACAGTATGTGCAGACAAAAAGCCATAATGTGTTGAATATCTGATACATGTAGTACCATATTGCCGTAAGGAACTGCTATTATGTTAGACAGCAACTGATTTCACGATAGTGTTGGATTTCTCTCACATATGCTTATGTTTTTGTACAGATGATCCTTTAGGAACATCTGCTAGTTTTGTGGTGGTATCTGCTGTTTCCTTTCAAAATTTGACCTTTTCGTCATTTACTACTGGGCCTCCTATAGGGTTGCATTATACTAAGATCTTTTTCTGAACTGATTTCTATATCGCAGTCCTTAACTGTCTGGTTTTTGAGTTAATTGGATTTCAATATACTCTGATATATTACAGAGCTGCACATAACTGTAAAGTTGATAAATCAACATTTTAAAATACCATTTCATTATTATTGTTATTATTATTATTAAAATTTACTGTCAGCTTGAAATAAATGAATAGAACTTCTCCTTTCCCTCTCTTTGGTTGGTCTGTTTAGGACAGTCTCTCTCAAGTTATTTCACTAGGGAAAAGGTTTTAGAACTTCTCTCTCGTGGTTTAGGAATCCATTCCCTGTTGAGTGGAGCACAGCTTATCCTCTGGACAATGGCTACAGCTCAGGATCATGTCTGCAAGTGAAGCTGGCTGTGTGATGTGAGCTATGGCATGCCACCACAGCCAGAAGTGAAGTCATGACCCTGTAGATGCAACCAAAAGTAGTTGTTAGGCTGTTGGAACGTCTTCCTCTTGGGTGAGTAGCCATGCTGTGTTATGAGCTTTCACATGTGGTAGTAGATTATAATAAATTGTTGAAAGCATTGGTGTTTTCAATTTGTGCTCTCTGCTGGAGAACAGAAAATGTTTTTTTGCAGGACTTCAGCTTTTATTATCAAACTGTTTGACTGTGGCCCTCTGCAGGAAAAACCAGAGTGCTGAGCTTGTGTTATTTGGAAAAGTGGCAGATTATTTTGCATCCAACATATGATGTATATTTGTATAGAGATAGTATTTGCTTTCACATAATACTTTTCATGGTTTTAAACCTTAAATGCATGTTTAAACATGTGAGACAGTATTCTGAAAGAATAACTAGGCTTCTTATTTCTTGTTATGCTTTGTGTATTGACTTGAAGTGTCATCTCATATCTTTTTATTCAGCACTGTGTTAATTCTGAAGGTGGTTATGAAACTAAAAGTAATTTACCTCATATTTTTTAATGGCAAAGCTTCTAGAGGAAAAAAGTTAAGTGTATTTAAAATGCACTTGTATCTTTCTTTCTTAAAACTGAAAGCCTATTGTGTTTTCTTACTGTCAAAGTATGCAGAATAAAAATGCATTGCTCCTGCTGATAAGGACATGTAACTTCTTAAAATGGCTGCTTTCTTACTTGTGGGGTGATCAACAAAACCCAAGAAACCTGAGTGCGGTAAAGAAACAAGTTCTCTACAAACTTGGAAATGTTGTGGTGCTAGAATTGCTAACTGTCCTTGTTCTTATTTAGAGAAGAATCAATAAGCTGTGTTTCACACAACATCCAAATTCCCCATTTAGTTTTCGGAAGTGGCTCATGTATGGTATAGGACAGTGTTGGCTAGGTTTGTCTTCTGGGAATGAGTGTGGTGCTTGGAGAGGACCCCATTTGTTGGAAGTACAGAGCTGCAGTTCTGTCTTTATTGTGCTTATAAGTGACAGTGTTTCTGATTGTTTATTTGGAGATTGAGAGTGGGTGTCTGATTTGATTCCCTCCGCAGGTTTTCCTGGTGTGCTTCTATTTAAGACTGAAGAAAATCCTTAGTTTATTTTTTCATGGGTAGGTGTTTGTATTTTTTTTTCTTGTGTTTTGTATTTGTCATCCTAGCTGAATGTTGATAAATCTTTCAGTGTAGGGTGTATTGTGAATGCCAAACATTGAATGCTGTATTATGAGCGTTAGAGCTTAAGCCCTTCAGTTGCAAAACCAAGAAAATACATCAAGCCGTTCTTAATCTGGAAGTTTTGCAACACACTTGCAAACCAGAGTTTGTAGAATATTGTAAGATGTGGGTTTTTTTTGTTTTGTTTTTTCTTTTTTTTTCTCCACTCTTGGCCATAATGGATCAAATGATTCCAAGATATTGTAGAAGTATTAAAGATTGTTTTCCAGGTCCATCATTTGTTTTTCCTATGTTAGAAAGGTCTGCCAGTGTTACCTGATACAGAGAAATATATATTTTTAACAACAACAACAACAACAACAACAACAAAAAAAAAAGGGGGGAGAGAAAAGATGTTTAGAAAATGGTAGGTCAGAATTTTCCTGTGACCTATGCTGTGTGGTAGCCTTTCTGTAAAGGGATCTGCTGGAAGACATTTATGTGTGAGTTCTGGTGCATCTTCCTCAGCATGATCTCTCCTTTCCTTGTAGAGGTCAGGAGGTACTAAATCTCTGACTAAAGGAGCACAGTAACTCGGTTTACCATGCAATTCTCTCATCTACCTTGTGGCTGTTTCTTCCCTGTGTGTGTCAGTTCGTGGGCAGAATTCAGTACTAAACTGATTTTCCCAGCTTCTGTCTACTCAGGCAATGCAAGATGGGACTTACTGAGGTGCTTTTCAGCACAGAATAGTTGCTGTAGCTGTCGGTTTGTTTGAACTGTGACCATATATCTCTTCTGTCAGTTCATACACTCAAGTGAGTGTAGGAAAGTATGCTTTGTGAAGCTCAGAAAATGCAAAGCAACAGATGTTATGTGCTGCACAATTATACGTATCCTGGAAACAGATCTTTACACAGTGCAGGCAGTCTTGGAAAAACAAAATTTCACATACAATCGTGTGAAGGGTAACAGCAGTAAATACTAATGACTAAATATGGTGCTGTTTTGCAGATACTGAATTTGAATGGCTAAATGCTCTTAAAACCTCTGATTTGAAAGATGTTCAAAAATTGTCTTTGTATTTATATTTTTTCTGTATTGTTTAGTATAGCAGAAATGGTATAAGTGAAGTATTCTCAAAGTAATGTAGGAAAGTGGCTTTTAAGGAAAAGCCAGTTTTATTTAACTTAGGTTAAATAAAGGTTCTTGTAAATTAATTACTAAAAGTAAATGGAAAAAATTCCAGTTAACTACCTGCTGTTTTATATGCAAAAAGCACATTTGCTTGGTTAGCTGTTGTGTGTTTTATAGATGGCTTCTCCTGGATCCTCTCTCTGGCCCACTGCTGTCACTGAGCCCATTGGGATGTCCCGATGCCTGCTGAGCAGTGCTGCAAAGAGCCAGGCCTGGGTGGGACTGGGCTTCCCCAGAGCCTGCTCTGTCACATCTGCGTGGTGCAACCAGGGAGAGGTGATTAGACAGGGATCAGAATTATCACAGCACTATTGAATCGTACATTGACAGATAGGTGGCTGAAGATGATGGTAACTCATGTGAACTTCAAACTTTGAACAGATTTGTTGTACTGTGCAGCAGTTTCTGCTGTTAGTATGTTCCAGGGTACGCCCAAATATGTTGACATGTTATGATAGTCAGGAAAACATGTAAAACATATGTCTATTTTTAAGTTGGTATTACTTTTATTGGAGGAAATAGGAGGGTTATGAATATTTCACCCTAACGGTAGTGATTGATCATCAGTTTTCTGTGACATGCTCCTTAAACAAAGTTGGGAAGGTCTCCAGTTCCCTTTTTGTTCATAGATCTTCTGTGTTGGGGGAAGAGTAACAACTACAAATGTTCTAGAAAACACTAATAAACAGAGGTAAAGAGTACCTGATAAACATTTATTAGTTTTTCTCTTTCTTCTTTTTGTTTGGTTTTTGCTCTGTTTTACTGCAGTACCAATAACAATGGAACAAAAATACGTTTTCTTTGTACTTGCATTTGGAAATAAGCAGGTGGCGTTTTTGAAGTTTTGTCCTTAGGTCTTAGGTGTTTTGTAGAAACTGCTTGTGGAATGTACTCACAAATTCAATACTGAGTTGAAGATAATTTATACATATACGCTGGCTTATCTTGCTTAAAGCAAATACTGCTTGTTACATTTGCAAGTCTAACAGATGAACAGTATTAGTTTGTATGTAGGAGCAGACTAATGAAACTTATAATAGAAAGAAAGTTGTCTTTAAGTATGTCTCTCTGTTGTTTTTTTTGTTTGGTTGGTTTTGCTTCTACTGTTTGTTTTCTGTGTCTAATAAGTGGAATGATGGCTGCTTGGAAACTTCAAAGTGCCTTTGGTATCAACAACGTGGCTTGGAAAGAGGATAGAAGAGAGAAAAATTAGCATGGGATAAACATAGAAAAGCAGAAGCATTGAATTTGTATGTTTGGAGACTGTTAAAATAGAAATGGAAAAGCATTTAGATGTTGATTCTGTCCTACACTGCAATTTCAGAGATATGTCTGTTTTATAGATGTGACAGTGAACTAAGAGTCAATACAATTAACTGTGGTATCATATGTTGGTCTTTGAATGTCATCAGCTTGGGATCAAGATTGGGAGCTGTCACTAGGCCATTCCTAGTGTGTGTAATCATAAGTTTATTCAGTGGAAAATGTCATCTATCACTTAAACAGTTGTAAAGATTGTTATGTTAAGGATTATTACTCTCTCATCTGAAAGAGATGGTTGAGATGGGGCAAGGAAGGAGCAGATGGCCGTAGCTTTCTATCTTTCAACATAACAAGTAAGGTGTATCAAATAAGAAGGACCAGGCTCAAAACAGAAGGGTACAGTGGGAAACAGAACTGTGAAACCTACTGCTAGGGATATGATTTACGCTAAAAGATTTTAAGACTGAAATGAGGTCGTAGGCCTCATTTGAGAGCTGTTACATACCGAGACACCAGTCAGTTCAGTGTATCCCAAATGAAGACAGGTGGGCTCTGGAAAAGCATTAGGGGAAAATAGAATAAATGCTTGCTTTATTCCTTTTCTTCTCTTAGCATCTGCTTATGACTGTGGTTTGACACAGGATACTGGGACAGATGGACTCTTAGTCTGAGCTGATGTTGCTGGTCTTATGTACTAGAAAGCAGCTAATTTATATTTAAATGCTATTTTATGTAACATTACTAGGCTGTAACTCTACCTGTATTTGCACTGCTAAGCAAGTTTTCTTGGTAGAATTTGAACTTCAGTGTTTACCTAGCCTTCCATTTGCAAGGTGCTTATGTCCATTATGTAGACTTTTGTTTTGTGTCAACCATTTTGGTCTGCAAACTTCTTTCTGTCTGCATTAATGACTACTTGGTCCATTTTAGAAGAGGGAGATGAATAAATGATGTTGAAAATTTTTCTGAATTATTTTTTCTCTGATTTGTTGTTCATTGTTTAATGGTTTCAGCTGTAGACATGTTGTTCCTCTCTTGGCATGCTTCTTCTTAGGCTGAACCTACTTAATGAATTTTGAAACAGTTTTGATGGCTTTTCTTTAGAAAAAGCTTTAATGACTCTAAGATACCCTTTGCTTGGCTTTAATTAGGCTTTTTGCAAAGAGGACAGATGTGAGTTACATTTATTCTAATACGTAATTGAAGATCTTGTCAAAGATATGGTTACTTGAATTTTCTTAGTCTCAGGATGTTGAAAAGGCTATAGAGTGACTTTAATGATGGAGGTAGCTAGTTGACTTATTTCTGAAGCAATGTGAAAATAACTTAAGCTGCTGCTGCTGAATCCAGTTTGAAGATGCACTTGTTAGTTGCTGTATGGGTACTCTGAATATGAATTCTCTGGTTCTGCAATTGTATGCAGGATATGTATGCTATGAGTAAAATTGCCAGGGTCTGCGTTTGAATCTCATAGTGATGATCCATTCAGATTTGTGACCAGTTGATATGTTGCTAGCATTTAACATTTTGGAAGAATAAAAAATTCAGAAGTTTAAGGAGTACTTTTGTCATCTGACCTGCGTCTCTGTAACAGTGAAAAGTCATCTGATACTGGGTATTTTGATATGTTGATCAATAACCTTTTCCTTTGATCCTGGTGATACTTGGTATTCTTCATTCTTCTTCATTGTAATAGCTGTGTTGGTGTGATTCTTTGTGTGATTGTTACTTGTCTCCCCAAGTATCTTCAGAAGACCATCTCTAAATTTACTGTTTAGCTACCAATTGCCTTCAGAGATGGCAATAAGGAATTATTATGTAAACATGTTATGTTGCTACAGTTACAATACCGATGTTAGGAGGAGTAAATGGAAACATCAAGGAATCTGCTTAAAAGCAAAGCACTAAGAGTCTCCTTTTTTGAGGCTATTAGTATTTGCAAAGATGAGAAGCTTAAGACTTGGAAAGTGTTATTTTTGTTTGTTTTGTGGGATGTTTTCAGCAGGAGTGCTTTTTTTGGTTAGAGTCTCTGTTTTTAAGCACTTGGTATGCCTGTCAGGAAACACATATATTTCTGTGTGTAACTTAGTATAGTAATGCAGTTTGATGTACAGGTTATTTTTATAGTGGTAGTTAATTTTGAATTTCATGATACTTACTGCTAAAATTTTATTCAAAAAGCATTTTTTGTCTGCATATTATTTTAAATGCATTAACTTATTCACATTTATACAGTGGTTATTGCACAAATCTAAAAAAAAGATGGAGGTCTTTAAAAATTTTGAACATCGTGTGATAATTTCAAATGTGTTTTAAATGACTTGTTACCAATAGTCATATCATTCCTGAAATATATAACATAAAATATTGAAAGAATTTAAAGTAACAGCCTTTCCTATTATTTTGGAATGTATCTTGATTTCCAAAGTAGCATTATATGTGCTGATCAGATATTCCCCGCAATTATTTTTATTAAATTATTTTGCTGTAGAGCCGTTGATCTATTTTTCAATATCTTGTGCATATGGTTTGAAATTTAATTACCTTAAATAAATTTATTATTTACAGTTCTAGTTTTAATTTCAACGGAAGTGTATTGCAGTATATTCAACAGTTCTGCAGCTCAATGGAATAAGCATATACTTAGCTTACAGCACAGATACATGGGCACAGGTGGACATCTTGGTAGTGTGCACCATGCAGAGAAACACATGGCACTACACAACATGGGGCAAAGAGCATGCAGTTTGAATTAGAAGTCATTTTATGGATACCTTGTAAATTTGTGCTTGTTCAAATACGGACTGTAATTTCTGAAATGGGCATACATGTTTTAATATTGAACGTTTGTGATAACTGCGTAACTCTAATGTGGCTGTCCTTACTTTGTGGAAAGAGGTAGCATTGTATAAGCCTGTTTATGTCAATATTTTAATAATTTATCTTTATAACAGCATTTTGCCTATATTTATAGCAACATTGGCACCCTGTGTACAGAAGATACAATCAGTGCTGAAAGGAAACTTGCATCCATCTGGAAGCAATAAACTTTTCTAAAAGACTGCACAGTGTTACTTAATCCTGTGATTTCTTACTGTGAGTGAAATTAAGGTTTGGTTCAGTTGTGTCACATCGTATTGGTATCAAATCCTTCGTGAGAGCTTTGCTGTAGTGTTAAGCTACAAACAAAATTGATGAAAGTCTGAGAACATAATTTTCTCAGTCACAGGATTATACATCACTGTAAGTGTAGCCAATTCCTTATACTAACAATAATAGTAATACCAGAAAGCTTTCACAATGCAATGCTCTAGTAGCTTTTTCTTATGTGTGAAAGTCTCAATTGTAGACTGGATAATTGACTATACCTTAAACTTTACACTGTGTTCTAAGCAATTATTTTTTTTGTTACATTCATGCCACGTTGTATAAAATATATATTTTTAATATGCCAAAAATATTTTGTAAAGTTTTTTTTAGAGAAATCTGAACAGTTTCATTAAAAGCAAGGGGAAAATGTTTATTATAAAGATAATTCAACAAAATTCTCTTTTTTTCTGTTTTTCTTTTAAGTCTATTAAGTGTGGTGTACGTGAACAAAATGGGATTCATTCATCCCTGCGGGCAAAGTGGTGTAGTCTTACATTCTTCCTATTCCTGTGTGGCAAGTGAGCTGAAATGCACTGGTAGTGAGGGAGAGGTTTTGTTCTTGTCAGAGGATTCTGGTGGTGCTGCTGCCATGTCTTACCCTTGGGCAAGCATGGGAGGAACTGATTATTAACCTGTAATTGATCAGACTTGGTGGTGGTGTCATGAGGACATAAGAGGCAATTTTTATTTTTCCCCATTACTTCCTAAAATGACAGAAGTGATTGTCTTGATTATGACATAAATTAGTAGATACAAACGTGTGTGTGTGAGATTCTTTGAAGGAGTGCAAAATGGAGCTCCTGTTTCCTCCTTGGAGTTTCTCTCTAGTACTTTTCAACTCTGCTAACCCATTGTATCAAATCATTTAAATTGTTAGATCTGACTCATTTGTTTTATTTCACAGATCACACTTTTTAAACTAATTCCTTCATATGATAATGGTGCTGTTGGTCTGTGTAAAACTATCAGTTCTATCTGATGGCTGCATCTGCCAAGGCTTTACAAAAGGGTGAAAACCGCTGATGTTTGTTCCATTATTGTTGTATGGACATTTGCCATACAACTCCTACTTACAGGACTTGGCGGTCAGGCACTTTGTAAAAAATTTGCTGCTGCTCTTTTTCCAATCACGTTATGAAATTAGGCAGTATGTGGGCCATACTCTTAATGTAAAATGTATAACTTTCTGTATTAAATTTATTTTCAGTGACCTCCTTCTTAGTGTGACGTTAATGAGAAAGTGTAACTATTAAAAAAGCAAAGACTTTCATACTTCCTCTGAAGTGCATTAGGTTTGGGATCTTTCTCTACCTTTCTTCTTTTTGGCTAACCTAGCAGATCTTCTCCTTTTGGGTTATTTTTCATCTCCTTCAAGTTCTTTGTTGGAGAAACTTTTCCTTCATGAGGATCTTCTAGTTTGGAACAGTATTAAGGTCTTATGTTGAGCCTTAATTGCAGTTTTCTGTGGGAAGCTTTAATTCAAGTAGCTATACAAACAGCAACCCTGGTTGCTAGGTGCTTTGTCACTCCTGAGGCCTGATCAGGCTTAGAGGGGGTGTTCCCAGGCCCGGCTCTTCTCTAAAAGGAAGTCAGCTCCAGCAAAGATGTCCTTTGAGCTGTACTAAACTCTGGCCTTGTGGTCTGAGATTATTTAAACTGTTGTTTGATTTAGTCTCTGTGTTCCCTCTGCCACTTTCCAGCCTTATTTTTTGTCTTTTATTTTGGCTAAGCTAGAGTTAGGCAGTTTCATACTGTTTTGTTTGTTTGTTTTATTAGATATTTGCTTATTGCTGTTCTATTAAAGGCATAATGAAAGTTACCCAAGTCCTTGAGTGTGCCTCCAAAACAGGATATCAAGGGTAGTACCAAATGTCTCCTGAAAAAACAACTCCTGTAGTTGCAGTGAGACTATGGCAAAGTCCACTAGGTTTGATGAGGACATTTAAAAAAAAAAAAGGAAGATTAGTGTTTAAAAAGATGTGGTGGAGAAACAGGGATTGGAATTGACCATTTGTCAATCAGTCTTGTGAAAAGAGAAATTTGGAATGTGGAGAGAGAGGGGAGGATGGAAGGCAAGAACAAGTAACTAACCAGTAAAACTTGGAGTCAAGGAAAGGAGGTTGGGATTCTGGCCTCTGCTTGGACTGTTTCATATTAAACTGATTGCACTAAAATCCCATGGGAGGGACTCTTATAGGTAGAGAGTGAAACACATTTGATTTGACTACGCTAATTCCTTATGGAAATAATATTCCTTTCTAATCTTTTTATTTATAGGACCATTATGCTTGTACAAATGCATAGGAATGTACTCCTCGAAAAATAAATAAACAGTTTTATAGAAGTGAGCGAACCCACTTGTACCTCCCCTTTCAGATATTTTTCCTTCTTTGATATGGCTTCACTAAGCAGGAATAGTGAGAAACCACTATGTATCTTTCCTAGTTCTTGCTGGCTCTCATTCATCTGTCCTTGCATGATCTTTGAGGAGTTAGTGATTTGAAGTGAACATGCACAGCACCTTGGTCAAGCCATGCTGACTTTCTGCTGATGGCAGGAGGCAGTTCCAGTTCTTCTTTCTTCTCCTCTGTGTATTTTCTTACCACTCTAAACCATCCCTGGTTTTGTAGAACTTGTGTTTGACTGACTGTATTAACCAACTTGTCAGAAGACTAAGCCAGCAAAAAAATAAAGTCTACAGTCTGTGCTACTTCAGAGAATTGAATTAATTCAGCTTGATTTTGCCAAGTGCCAGACATAACACAAAGGAAAGGACTGGACTACACAGATGTGGTAGTTGCTTGTATTGGAAGAGAGGTTAGCGGCAAGGTGTAGCATTGGCTTGGCAAAATACATCACTTCACCCTCAGATTCTCTAAAGGAGAATGAAAATTGGTTATATTCCTGTCAGATGCTTTTAAGCTCAATTTTCTGCCCTGAAGGATTACAGCTGTTGCTGCCAGTAAATAGTGGCATGAAAATATGACGATAGCGTTTGCACTCTGCTTTTATTTTCTGGCTCTGGAGGAACTGAGATGCATATCTTCTGTCCTTTGTAGAACTTCCTGGACTTCTCGCCATTCCCTAGCAAGTCATTACAAACAGCCTGGAAAACATTTTTCTAGACTTGGGTCTTGGTTGTGTTATACATCTTTTATAATATCATTTAAAAATGAGGGCAGTAGTGTGAAGGTGGTCTTCAAAGGAAAAAAAACCACAAAGTAACACAAACTCTTCTGAAGCCTGGCCCTTCTTACACCCTTTCTCCAGTTTATTGATCACTATTCTGGCTAAACAGTGAAGTTTTCTTTCTTTGCTTATGGGAGAGAGTAAGAAGCAATGCATCATTTTTTTCCCAAGTTGTTGCCTGATCTGTCTTTCTGAAACAGCAAGCACTTTGAACATTCAGATGTTTTGAAAACAGCTTTTCTGTCTTATGTTTAGAGTGTTTAACTAATACTGAATAGTCTAACATGAGCTATATGGCACTTCTCAGCTTTTTTGGCAAGGATGATCATACTTGCTCCATTGTAGTTCTCATTGCTGATCCTTCTTAATCGATGTTGTCGCTGAAAACTCTGGAGTGGTTTCATGAAACAGTGGCATGCCACTTCACTGCACATTCTAAGGGGTAAAATAGGCTTAAGTTACTAACTGCTTTCCTGTATGCATTCATTGAACATTATTTAGCGTTATTATTCCTAAGCAAATACTGCTGAGCCTGAATTTGTAATCAGATTGTCCAGATATATTTCATTTTTTTACTCTTATGTGTTTCCTTTTTGAATTTATATTAATACCATTATATCTTATTGTATATCTGGAATGGTCATTTTGAAAATAGTGTTCGTTATGTGTAAGATCTGCAGTAACTAGTGCTTGCTGAATTTTCTTTGGTATAGTCTTGATGGTTTTTATTTCTAATTAAATATTTTGTTATACTTTGCTCAGATATAGCAATGAACTATTAATGAAGCAAACTTTCAAAGCACCATGGGACAAAATGTTCAATAAGTTTATCTATAAAATGTAGTTAGGTGGGGAATTGGCTTTCTAAAAGTTGTAGGAAGAATTCATGAATGAGGAAGCACAACCCATTTTTCCTTATTTCCAAATCTTGTACTTGAACCATACACCCACCTTGCGTATTTCTCTTTTTAATGTACTCCAGATATCTGTTATAGGAATTGGATTCTCAGATCTAATCACCTCTTCTAGATGTTGGGCCTCTACTGTTAGATAACAGTTCAATAAACATTTTATTGTTGAAGTGTTTTTATCTTAATAACGCACTTCTGCAAGCTGTTCTATTTTCTGTCAAACTGTTATTTCCTTGGGTATATTTTGATCAATTTTGCTATAAATGTGAGAATTTTTTTTAAAGCTTAATTTAGCACACTCAATGAATTAAAATTATTTACAATGTACAATTAAACTGTATATGTGTGCATCAATACCTCACCCTTTGATTTAGCTTAGTATGGTGTATTTAGGCATCTTTTTTATTAAATGAGAGTTTAGATTACTGTAAACAGGAAAAATGTAGGATAGTCTCATTTTTTTGAAATCAGCGATAGGATAAATAGAGGCATAAAACTTCTAGAAATTCATATATCAGGCAGGCTTTCTTTTCATGCTGTATTTGGGGGGAAAAAAGTGGACATGTGCAGAAACTGTGAGTACAATTAGCGTCAAGCAGATAAATCCAACTCTAATCCTGTTTACGCTCTACATCAGACAGATGTGCTGAGATTGATTTAGACAAGCTCTTGGCTTATAGTAATTTTTTTTTTTAAGTACCATATATTCTGTTTTTGTTAGATCTTTGTTAAATGTTAAGTGCTGCTAGTTTTAGTCTTCCTAACGCCTGTAACCTACTTTGTACAGGTTCCCTCTCAGCTCTCATGATGACAGGGCAGCCTGGTAGAAGAGATTATCTTTATTCCTTATAATTAAATTGACTTTTTTTTTTTCAGAAGATACAACAATGGGAAGTGGGTACTGAATTAAATAAATAGCATGATATCTAATAGATGTATACTTAAATCTTTTGCAAGAACAGATGGTACCCAGTATCTTTCTAAGTAATGTGAGAGGACAGTTAATGTCCTGAAAAAGCTACCAGTAACCAATGTGATAGTAACAAACTGATTTGATGAAGTTTAAAAAGTGTCTAATCCAATACAAACTTTATTTTTAAAGTAATTTTTCTTGTTATTATACATTAGAGATATTTTATAAATATAGATTGACTTAAATTTTCACCTGAATTGTTTGATAGAATTTTACTGTATTAGAAATTATCCTATTTTCAGTAAAAATAGAAGATTAAAATCATTGTAGGATATTCCTAAGGCCTCGTATGCAGAGTTCTTTTCAATCTCAGTAAAAATTGGCTGTCCTAATCCTACTAGATCATTTGGTATTTTTTTCTGCAACTTAAAATTTGAGGATTATGCTTTTGTATGTTTCAGTACTCCTATAGTTCATATACTTCTCTAAGCTGTGTTTGAAAGTATGTTACAGTAAAACAGCTGGAGTCAAACGCTATTTTTGGAAGTGCAATGCTGTCTAGTATGAATACATTATTTGGTTATCTAAAGTTTTAATGGACATCTAAGCAACACAAGACTTTGACAAATATGGAGGAAGAGGGAGGTTTAAAAGCAAATAAAAAATCTGGCTGAAATAGTTACATGAGAAGACGAGACAGGCCTTACTGACTTATGACTAACGGTTATTTTATGGGAACTCATAGCAGAAAGTATTTTAGCAGGCACTTATTTTACTTGTTCTGTGTAGGACAAACAGACTAGAGTTTGTAATCAATTTATTGTTTGTATGTATAACATTAGTGTAACAGAATTTCTGATATGTCAGCAAAGCTAATAGTTAATTGAAAATATTATTTGACATAATTAAAGTATTAAAGATATTTTAAAAAGTGAAGTATTTATATTGGTCTGAGTGAATAAATGCTGTGGCTTTGTTGCTGCTGCAGGACAGTTGTCATTATATTTTGTGCATCCTTGTTTATGAAATTTCCTAAATTGTTGAGTGTGTACTGGAATTTTCATTGGAATTTGTGCCTGAAAAGTGCAAGTCTTTCTGGAAAAAGATGAGCAGACACCTCTTCAAAATGCTGTTTTAAAAGTTAAGACAGACATTAAATGTGCATATTAAACTATACTTAAACATATATATATATAGGTCAAAGTAAGGAATTCAGGATGTCTCTAAGAAGCACTTCATTTAAGGTCTACAAAGACTATTTACTTCCAAATGTTTTAGAGGAGCAATGTAAAGTTGGTAAAAACCGAGATGTCAGATGTGGTGCTATTTAGGTGTTGAGATTCTTTTGTGCTATCAGCTCACCCTTTGGACCTGTTGGATGCTGCCCCTGGGGCTCTGATGGAAATGTGGTTGCTGTCAGTGGTGCTCACGAATGCTGTATCAGAGCCTCACAGGTGTTTACGCAGACTTTTCCTGCTCAAAAGAAGTCAGACTTGCTGAGGCCCTCAGCTCAGTGTGGTGTACTGAGGAAGGCAGTACCTGAATTTGCAGTCTTATGCTGCTCGTTCTCCAGGAAGGGCAGCACGACAGGGTTTCGCACCTTGCCCTGAGCTTTCTCTCAGTGCGTGGCATTCATCACACACCGTGCCCTGTAGCTTTTCCACTAATAAACCATTTGAGCTGCTACGACATTTGGAAAAGGTGTCTGGTTTCTAGCTACTCTTGCCTTGGGCTGCAAGGTGACCTTGTTGGTCTATAGCACATTGCATCTGTTGTAGTTATGTAGATAGTAGAGGATCTTTTATTTTCCTGTCCAGAATATCCATCTTCTACAGGAATTATGACTTTTTTTTTTCTTTCAAACTGTGTACTTGAATTAGGTTGATTTTGAGGATTCAAATGTTTTGCAGCTTAAGGGAGCAGAAAAAGCTTGTACCACAGTAGCTCAGTTAATAGAACTCAAAAAGGCATTCGCAACTATTGTCGTTGCATGGCAGCATCAGCAGCCAAAGGCCTTTGTGTATGACAGCCCCAGAATGAGAGAGCCTTCATTTCATGTCCCAGCCTGAAGCAGCTCTGTTTGAACTGTTGAAAGAGTTTTTGAGACTTTCTTCCACTTGTCTTCTAAATCAAATTCATAACTTGAAAATGAAAGACAAGATGGGTGATGTAATTTTTGGTTTATTTTTCTGGTTTTGCTCAACTGTTTTCTGATCTTGCTCTGGTTTAAACCCCAAGAATAGCAGTTGCGTTAATGGGGAAAAAACATATATAATTAATCAGCTATGTTTATATAGTCAGCTTGTGTCATAGAGCACTTTTGATCTCTGAGAGTTCTGATTTAGGAGAAGAGAATGAAGAATTGGCCCTGTGAATGTAACTACAACAGCAAAAGGCAGGGAGGGGGAGATTATAAACTTTTTTTTAGAGTCTAGAATTTTAGTGCTTTTAATATCAAAAGACTCTTTGAAGTTATGCTATTTGTATAGCAGTACACCTAACCTAAATAATAGAGAGTTGGTAAAATACAAGACCAAAATAAGACCAACGATTGATGCATGTGATATGCACATAATTTCAATACAGGCACAAGCAGATTTAGTAGCCTGGAGAAGAGAAAGTTCTGGGAAGACCTAAAAGTGGCCTTTCAGTGTCTAAAGGGGAGTTACAAGAAAGAAAGGGATGGATTCTTTGTTGGGGTGTGTTGTGATAGGGTAGGAGAAAATGGTTTCATACTAAAAGAGGGGAAATTTAGATTGATTAGAAGAATAAAAGTGTTCTATGCTGCAGGTGATGAGGAACTAGAACAGGTTGCTCAGAGAGGTGTGAATGCCCCATCTCTGGAAGCTTTCAGGGTCACACTGTACATACAGCATTCTCAGCATCCTGATCTAGCTATAGACGTAGATGACCTGATGAACTGCAAGGGTCTCTTCTGACTCAAATGATTCTATGATCCCGTGATTCTGTGAACAGTTGAAGCTAGTGATGAAGCCATAACAGGTTTTTTTTTGTTTTTGCTGGTTTTTTTTTGTTTGTTTTTTTTTTTAGATAATTACTCCTCGTCAACTCATGGTAACATTTTTTTCTTCCCTACAGGTGATTCCAGTACAGCTTTACAGGTGAAAGAAGAGATTATTGAAATGAAGGATGTATTTTCAGTAAAAGTGAAACGTCGCCGTTTTGTAGGACAGAAGAAAGGTGGTACTTTGTTGGGTATCACTATTTTTAAATGCTTACATAAAGAAGAAAATAAACTAACAGACTGTGCTATCCATTTGAATAACTTCAGTGAAGATCATTGTCATTCATGGTTTAGACGTCTAAAGGAAATTTTGAATGGTAAGCACTTAATCTGGGTTAATATTACTTCAGACTTGTTTCTATCAGTAAATCGTAAGGTTTAATGAAGCTTAGAAAAACTATTTTGTCTGTGAAAATTAAAACACAAACATCTGAATGCTGCTGGAAAATGTTTACTACTTACATTCTACATAGTGAAGTACCCAGATTAAGAAAGTGATGATGACTAATGCATCTGTAGAAAAAGATGCTGCTTTTGCATCTGATGCTATTTCTTGGAAGTATTCAAGCACTGCAAACAAGTAGCTGATTGTATTCTGGACTCTTCAGAGACTGCCAGAGCCTGTTTAAGAGCTCCCACTTGAGATCTGCAGATTCTTAGAGGCTAACAGCGCAGGCTTTTTTTCTCCATAAATTCACAGGTGGAAGTGCTCTTAAGGCTCTGTAGGACTCTTGTATAATTTGGTACAAAGTGTATTGACATTGGCTAGTGACAAGAGGCAATCCTTTATTTTAGAACTATCTCTCTGGTTTTGCCTGGACTAATAATAGTTTTGAGATGCTTTGTTAACCCCTGATAGTTGTATTTTTCATGGAAACTGATTCAAGTTAAAGAAATACTCACTGTGTAGGGTGTGTGTGTGTGGTGAAAACAACACACAACAAAAAAACAAGCCAAACCCTTTCACTGTAATTTAATACCTCCAGTCTTGGAAAGACACGTAGTATAGTGTCTCTACTTCTAATTAAAACAAAACAGAAAAACATAAACCAAACTCTGATTTATCTTAAAAATGTTTCTGTTTACTGACGACAGCAAATGAATTTCTTTCTTATGGAAGAAAAAAAATCAGTCTTATAATAGGCTGTTAAAACTGCAGCTGAATTGTTAATACTGAGGCAGATTAGAGCATTCAAATCAGACACCTCTGTAACTTTTGTTGTGGCACTGTCAATACTGACTTATAGTGTACTTCTATTAAAGTTACTTTGTCAAAAACAGATATCAGAGAAGGTAAAATAACATGCTTTAGGTGTGCATACACTGTTTGCTTACAACATGCTTTGGATTTTCCAAACAAAATTGTGTATTAAAACATACCTTCCTTTGCTCTTTTTGAAAGGCCTTATCAACTAAATATTGAAATCTGCAGAAGTGCCAAGATTCTTGCAGATCTCCAGCTACCCATAAAAGCAAAGACATTTGCATAAGAAGCAAATGTCTGTTTTGTTCCCAGATTACCCTCCATCCATCAGGAGCAGTGATACCATATGTTCACAGAAAAAAAAAAGCAGCAGTATCTCTTGCTCAGGTTGCCTTGACTTCGAGGTGCAGCCTCTGTTTCATAGCTTTGTAATTGGAAGCCACCTGAACCTGAAAAAAGCATTCTGTGCGATGTTGCTGTCTCTGGTTCTTTCTTCAGCTTTGGTCTTTCTCCAGAATTTAAACCTTGTGCAAATTTTGCTTGATGTTTAATCAGTATGTTTTCTCCTTTCTTTTTGCTTCAGGAGTAATCAGGACTGGGGGGGGGGGGGGGGGGGGAGTAACCAAACGTAACCCCCACAACATTTACCAAAGTGTTTACTGTTGCAAATTCTGTAGTTATAGTAAAAGTAGTTTTCCATAGTGTCGGATATTGAAGACTGAGTAAGTATTTAAACTGCATTTCTATACAAAAAATCAACTAATTGTCAGTAGCATTTCTACACTCAGATTGGCAGAGACGTTATCAGACATTCAAACAATGATGGTATACTAATAATATAATTCAGGAAAAAATATTTTGATTTAAAGTACACCAAACGTTGACTGAAAGGCTGCAGTGGGATACTGGACTTAAAGTATAAAGTGCGGTTAAGTTCTGCTGGTTGTTGGTAATTAAGATTGCAAAAGGTGCATTAATATATCTCTGCTAGACATGGTGATAAGTTTTCCTATTTTTTGCCATAGCTTGTTTTTGTAACAGTGCTGAGGACATCTTAGGACATCTCCACTGATGAACTCAGATTGGCTCTTTTTTTGGTTTACTTATGGACTGCAGGTCAAAAATAAAATTCTATCCTTCCAAAATAACGTTCATTTCTTTTTCTGTAATGTTTCATGTCAGAAAAAAAAAAAAAAAATCATTAAGCTCTGAATTACATTCTTGGAGGATTTTTACTGCTTTGAGGCCGGAGCAAATTGAAGGAGGTGATTTGTCAACATAGTGTCTGTATGCTTGAGTATGGCTGTCAGTAAACATGTAAGTTCATTTGTCACATGGTTAAATATTACTAAAGGGTATGTCTCCAGCAACTGAAACTAAATACATTTCTACTTGTTTATCTTACTCTTTTTTGGATTTTTAAGTGTTGTTGATTTATTAATCAACAGCAGTTGCAAGTATATCAGGGATTAGTTTTTATCTGGAAGTCTGTTTCTAGTGAAATCTTTTTTCTTTATTTGTTTTGTATTTTTTAAAATACAATGTACACAATTTCCTTTTTGCTATGTGTTTGATGTGAATGTTTCTTGTATGTTTACTTCTCTCGTGCTCCTTATAATGAGTAACCTTGTCTGCCTTCAATTTCTCTTCTAAGAACTTCAATTCCAGTCTGTCTAGTCTCTGATCTTTCACAAAGCCTGTCATCCTGTAGGTGAGCACACCTACTCTGTAGTTGTTTTCAGTGCAGATTCAGTGTCTGTTACAGCTTTCTATGCATGTGTATACAGTAACAAGCACATGCTACAATCTTCTCACTTTTAAATAAATGCTGATTTTGTACATAACAGTGCTATTGTTCCTGCGAGGTATTAAGATCTTGCTCACTGATACAGCATTCAAAAATACTATGATCTGTACTTTGCCTATTTGTTAAACTGATGTGAAATGACTGCTGCCAAATCAAAGCACACGCCTTTGGAGCCTAGGCTCCTGGAAAGTCCCAAATGGCAGCTTAGACCATTCCTAGTGTGGTGCTGGTCTTATGTCAGACCTGTTGTACACTGACTCGCAGAGATTTCTTCTTTGCATCTTCTTGTAGTGGGCTTATGAGTGTGCTTCAGGCATGCTGTGTAAGTGGGATTCACTGATTAATTTTGAATCCTCTCCACATGCAAATGCCCAGAGCTATTTAAAGGGTTAAGATGGCCCTGAAAATGGGAGAAAATGGATAATCAGCAAGGCTTACTCATTTTCCTTTTTTTGAATTTCTTTCAACGGTGATGAAACTTATTCTCACTAGCAGTTAATTTGAAAGAGTTTCTCTTAAAAGCTCTTTAAGTTAGCATAAGACAATAAATACTGTTAAAAATAAGTGCTGAAGTAGCAAAAAAATGCATGAAGTGCATTTTATTTTTATGCACTACTCTGTAGCATCCCTCTCACACTGGGATTTGATACAAATGGCTGAAACTTCATGCATGAAGTTTTAATTAAACCATTAATGTTAAACATTAACTTTGCTTAGTTAATATTAACAGTGGTGTCTCCATAGTTACATTAACGAATCTGTTTCATATTATTAATTTTCCTCATGTATAATATTCTGACTGGTGTGTAAAGTATTTATAAATGCATGTAATAACGACATGATTCCAGACCCTTAACTTTTGTAACATAAACCCATTTCCATAAAACTAGGAATGGAAAGCAGCACAGATGTATGTCTGAGCATAGCGTCTCTGCTGCCCTCCGAGCCTTTGTTTTCAGAACACCCTGATTGACCTACCACCCTTCATGGTTCACTGATTCACTTGATAGATCAAGTTTAAACTAGTGCATATTAGCACATTTGTTAGTACTGGAGGAACAGTTGGCCTTCCTGCTTTAGGTTGCTGGTTCATTTCAAATGGAGCAGCTACAGAAAACAATAACAGAACACCAGTTAGGACAGCACCAAAAGGCTGACAGACTGAAAGCAGTTGCAGGCTGTAGTAAATAAGATCAATTCATTCACAATGTTGTTTAAAGAAAATTAAAAGATGATAATTAAAACTAAAAAACTACTTTTTTAAAAAGAAGTTTCACTCTATAATTGTGTGAAAATTTCATCTTTGACTATTAATGGATCTTCTTTTATTAACCCCAGTTGCTTCATTTATAACATGTCCATTACACACTGGGGATGATAGCTAATAATTTTTGTCCTGATCAACTATTCATGTATGATACTGTACCATCTCTCTTCTCAAATGTCATTTGTGAAATGAAAAAGAAATGAGTGCAGAATTGGTTTACCATCAACAGCCTTTGGAATACACCTTATTTACTCACGTCCCTTTTGTGTAGCTTTTCTCTACTCTTTTGGTGATACAGTAAATTTAGATACTGTTCCATGTTCTCAAAGTGATTTCTATAAGAACCCATAAGCAGGTGTGTAAAGATTTTTTTTTTTTCCTCTTAGTGTTTTTCTAAGCTATCAATTATGGTACATAACCGAAGGCTCATCAACATACTGTTTATAGGAGAAAAAATTTGTTGCCTTACTCCTAAATCATCTGTTTGTCTTTTGCTAATATCAGAGAAAGAACGAGACTAGTAAGCTTGAGAATTTCCCTGCTTTACTACTTTCTTGATTGTGGATTTTTGTATTTCTTGGATAGAAATAAAGCAGGCCAGTGACTTCAAATTAAACACCAGTGAGTAGTGTCAACAAATGCTGAGAGTTGAAAGTGTTTAACATACTATGTAAGTTGGCACAAAGGGGGAACCTGTCTTTACTTAAGGGCTGTTTTATTTCATACACACAACATGACATGCCTCCCAAGAACATGCTTCTTTGTGAAGGTGCTAGGGCCTCTGACTGAAGACATCCGGGGTGTTCATCAGGCATTAAGGATGCATGAGGGCTAAACTGCCCCGGTAGATATCCTTCAATATCTTTAAGGAATCTTCTAAGATTATCTGGCTTGTGTTAGTAAAAGTGTTAATTTTCATCTCTGAATTCCTTGATGCGTTTAAATGAGTCAAAGAATAATCTGTCGGAATTTTATAGTCATTATATTTTGGTCTTATTCCCTTTGATTCTAAAACAGTATTTATCTATAATTTCTCAGAGGAATTGTTCCTGTTCAGTAGAATAAGAGGGAAACAGCTTCAGAAAACTCCAGCCAATGATTTTAAGGTTCATATGAATGTAAAAAATAAAGTAATACTCTGTATGAGGCAGAAAGAAATGTGGTTTTTTTTTTTCACTTTTGGTTCCTTTTGGCATTGAGTACTACTGCTAATGTTCCTCCTGAATATTGAAAGCAGCATGCTTATCAGATCTTCTAGCTTTTATTTGGCTAAGAAAGTGATGATGCTAAATGGAAATTGAGAATTTATGAGTGAATTAATTGAACACAAAATTGTTCAACTCTTGTATTTCAAGTAACGACCAAAAAAAAAAAACAGCAACACTGCATGCCACCACTTGCTTTTTGTAACAAATCACCTGAATCATGGCAAGTGTTGGAATTGTAGAAAAGACTTGAAAAAATGGTGTAACTGTTTTTTGTTACTTATTGAATATGAATTATTTACTATTCAGCAAAAAAAAGCACATTGCAGGTAAATAACTTACTTCTCAAAGACATTTCATTGCCTCCATATGCAGGATTGGGTGTTGTTTGTGTAGCAGTGTTTTTCAGCATTGTCTGTTCAGAGTTACTTTGAAGACCTAAATGTAACTTAAAAAACCACCATCACCACAACAAAAAACCAATAATTCCTGGATTTCTGGATGGATATTACCAGGTTATCTATTTCTTGACATTTCTGCTTGCCTTTCAAGATGCATTGTTTGATTTGCAATCCCACAAGACAGCAGTATTGAATAGTGCTGCCAGTTTTGTTAGTGTTTCACATGGAATTACAAAAAGAAAATGTTTTGATACTTTTTTTTGTTACCCTATCCTATAGCTTCTGCCCACTCATTCTGCTCCTGTATCAAGGTTTAACTAAGCTACAACACATGCTTTTTTCCTTCTTATTCTACAATGTTTTGACAATTGTGATGCATTTCCACTGTTATTAACTTTACATAAAAAAGCGATCAGTACGATAATTTTGGGACAAATAGCACATTCAGAAGAAATGGAGACTTTTTAATACAATAATTATTGCACTGAAGTACTGTACTTGTTCTAGTATTAAAAATTCATTTAAGCTGTAGGAATAGCTGGATAGTGTGTAATGTTAAAGTTTTGTGTTTTCTTTTTAGGGTTTCAAAATAGGCCAAAATCCTTGAAAGTATTTGTTAATCCAAGCAGCCACAAAAGAGAAGCCGCTCGTATTTATTATGAACAAGTGTCACCGCTTTTTAAGCTTGCTGATATAAAAACTGATGTCACAGGTAAGTTGCCTCAGAAGCATAGTTTAATCTTATGTTAAAGTACAATTTAAGCTTGCAGGACAGTTTGAATCCTTACTGTTCTGCCTGCAAGTAGTGCATTTGGAATTCTAGTTAATACAATGCAATCTATTTTGTCATCAAAAGTGTTTTAATATTTCTAGTCTTCATTGAACAGTTTTTCCCCCATAGTCGTCAATACCAATAATATAACTTCCATACTTCTAGGCCAAAAGTTGAATAAAAGGAAATAAGCATTTAATGTCTGACAGTCTTGTGTACGTTTGATAATATTTCTTCCTGCGTTCAGATAAACATGCCCTTAAATATTACCTCTCTTCTGAGAACATCTATTGGTTGGACATTGTGCAAGAAAGGCTAATGGGAAGAGCACGTTATCTCTGGGTTCTGACTGAGTTTGAGGGATGACCTGGAAGACTAAGTGATTAAGTTCTGGCATTACAAGGGCAGTTCTCACCAGGCACAGCTGGCTGTCTGGAGAACACAAAGGTAAAAGTTTAATGTTGTAGTGATGCTGCCTTCTGCTTGACACTGGACAGTGGGTTTCCAATATCAGGTTTGGATTTAAAGCTCCAAATTCTGCCAGGGTTATGTGTTATGTCCTTATGTCTTTCATTGAATTTGCCCTTTGGCTGTTCTATTTCATTGGCTTCCTGGAAGGAACTGAACAGATTTTCTTAAAGCAGTAAAATTGTAATGGTCTCATTGCTTTTGCTCCCTTCTGTGAAGTGACTGAAACTTCTGCTGCATCAGATTCGATCCCCCCAGACATCCAAGTTTACAGAGAAATGATATTAGTCTTATTCAATGCAAATAGTATTATATTCATAGCATTATAACTCCCTCTAATACACAGCTGTTCTTTAGTTACACATTTCATATCCATGTGACGTGTAAACTCTTGTGCAAGATGTTTTAATACCAAAAAGTCTTTTTTTTTTCTTGTGTCTGTTGTAATTAGTTTGCAAAATGATCAGTTCCAGCTGAAAGACAGTGTTTAATGTGCAATTGTTGCCTAAATGTTTTGTAAAATCGTGGCTAGTTCAGGTCACAGGCCAAAAAGCACTCAGAACAAATCTGATTTAGGTATACTAATAAAAATAATATAGTAATACAATAACGTGATAAGTGTTTGTATGAGATGTGTCTTGCTAATTTTTCTAAGCTGTATTTACATGTTTTTAAATTATTTCGCCCATATTTTAAAAAGAAAATCCATTGAACTGTGAAATAGAGTTTTCTGTTACAGCTATACAGTGATAAGAGGCGACTATGTCAAATTGTTAAATTAGCTACTACTACATTTTAAGCCATTATTGAAATAAAATTACCCCTTGAAATTTTTCCACACTACTGGTTATTGTTTATTTTTACTGTGAAGGTAACCTTATTTGTTAAACTCTGCTAAAGGCAGCATTATCATTAACTTGTATGAAATTACATTTTTGGCTGAAATCCTAAAGTTGAACTAATAAGCCAAATTTGTATCAAGTTTTATAGATTAATTGACATGATTTAATAGAAGCTGTGAATATCATTCTTTGTGATTCTTAAAGCATTTTACCTAATTGAATAGAAGCAGTTGGAAATTTATTTTGATTATTTTTATTTATATACCTGCAGTTGTTAGCCAGATAAATGTGAAGTTGCTTATCCTTTAAAATAAGGCTATTTTGACAATAACCAAGTGCTAAAGCGCTTATTAGCTGCCTAACACTCCTCCTACAGGCAAAAGAAGAAAACTGCATTAGAGTTTTAGATGCCTGTAATGAATTAAATAATTATGAACTAAGTATTAAGGGAAAAGAAGCAAAGGAAAGAAGAAAAGAAATGGAAAAGGGGGCTGAGTGAAAGTTCTCTTCACTGGTGCCGTCTTCTTAAACAAACAAACAAACAAACCCAAACTCATGGGGCAATAACTATACGCTCAGGGTGCTACGAATTGAAAGCTTCTGTACAACTGTTATACTGAAGATAGTTTTTACTTTTAGTCTTTATGCCTACGCTGCTTTAAAGTCTAAAATTTACTGTAGGAAAATGGTAATGTAAGTTTGAGTCTCTGAAGTGATTTGCTATACATAGACAATATAAGACCGAAAGGTTACTTAAAACAACATCAACAAAGCAGCAACAACAAATGTTGACAATGACGTGCTGAAAGACAGATCTCTTCATCCCATCTCATATTTTGGTAGTTGGCTCTTGGTGTTGCTGTTCAGTGTTTTGAATTCCTACACAATCAACCGTGCCAGGGCTTATTTTTCACTGTCACTTAATACTAGAATGAGGTGTCCATTTGTTTTTGTTTTTAAATTTGGAAGTTGTATGCTGACAGACAGTTTTTATTGCATAGTGTAGAGATTTTATCACTTATTAAAAAAATATTTTTGTTTCTTTTTTTGTTGTTTGGTTTTTAAAGAATGAGTTATACTCACTGTGTACACACACACTGTATATAGACAGAGGAGTGTTTTCAACTTTTTTATGCAGCATTTGAGTAGTCTGCAAAAATAGTGTGCTATAACATGTACAGATACAGAATGATTGTTTTAGACACCAAGACTAATAATTTTAACAGTATTTAGAAACACTGGAGAAAAGCCTCAAACTATGCTAGCACCAGGGACAGACAAGCATAAAAGATTAATGTAATTTTGCATATAATGATGCACATTCTTACACAAAAAATCCATCTGCAAGTGTCATGTCAGTCAGCAAAAATCTTTGATGGGTGGGTGCAGCTGGGCTGTCTCTTCTGGCAAAGCTGGCCTAGAAAATGCTAAATGTAGTTATGATGCTTTGTGCCATCTGTAGTATGCCAGTTTATCCTGTCTTCGCTGGCATTTACGGTACAATGTGGGGTATCAGCAAACACAGAGACATCAATGTAGACTGACAGATTCATTTCCTCCAGAGGCTATGAACTCTGGTGCATACTTGCGCCACCTTCCACTGTGTGTTATATTCTGTTGTCACTGGTATTTGGCTTGATTTCATATATCTGTGTGTAACTCCTGATATTTTTCATTTAGCAATTTGCATATCCTAACACAAAGGCAATTAAAGGTGACTGATACTGAAATAATTCAGTGTTAACTGAGGATATGCTTACATTTTCCTGAAGTTAAGCAACTGCACCAATGCTACAAGTTCCATTTTGATGCAACAAACATCTTCTCTAATTTTCTGAATTTAAATGCATTGAATAGCCACGTGCCTGATGCCAGCTCAGTTTTGATATCTTGCCCTTTAGCTAGCATAATTACACAACTTACCTTCTCATAATTGTAATGTCTTTAATGATCAAAAATATATTCTGAACTGAATTAATGTATGTTTCTTATGCTAGAAGTGGAAAAAATCAATTTATCCAATCTTCTGAAAATTGAGTAATGTTGTTTTCCACAGTAACTGAATATGAAGGACATGCTCTGTCAGTACTTAAAGAATGTGAACTCCAGGCATTTGATGGGTAAGTCAGTTAGTGGCTGTGAACACTGTAAACCTTGTAATGCTACTTTTTATTTGTATTCCATCCGAAGTCTGCAAAGAGGTATTTTATGAGTTACTCTGTTTCTGATATACATTCAGACTGAGAAAATCAATTCTCTATAGATGCTTCATTTTTTTATTATTTAATGTCAATAGGCATGTATTTTAATTCCTAAATAATGGTAAATAAGCATAAAGCTTTCTTAAATTGTTGTCTTTGAACATTGGGTGAAGTCACTGGAGTGCTTCCATAAGGCTTCTATTAGCCAGGTACAAAAGGAAACAGAACAGAAAAAGCTGGAAAAAAAAAAACTGTATGACACAAGGATGTCTGATTTGAACTGATCCCTGTCCTTTCTAAATGGTAATTGTGTGGTTTTAGGGAAGATTAATGGTAAGGGTAATTCTTTCCACCCTCTTAGCAATTCTGGCAGCCACCTAATGTGATGTCTGTTTGCTACTTTCATTAATTTTTACCCAGTTATTGAGCAGTATTGCTTGTTATTTGGTGGACTCCAGCCTCTCCAGTTTTGCCTTCCTGTTCAGTTTCGTTCAAGTCAGCTATAGTGTCGCTTCGTTGCCTCTTTACAAACCAGAAGAACAGCACTTCTGTACCTCAAAGACACAATGTTGCTTTATTTATTAGAGTAAGCAAGCAGTATAGTAAAGTGCAACTTATTATCTTGAATTTCTCTCAAAAAGAGTTATGATTCCTTACATGTTAAACAGTTCATGAAGTAATTTGGAAGCTTTCCACCTCCAGTAGGGTGTTAGTCCTGTGTATTTGTATTTTGGTGCTTTTTCTAAGCAATACTGCAGTGCTTTAATTCTTTGTCAGGGCTGGTCTTGTCTGTCTTCTATTTCATTTATTTTCCCTGACTTCTTCGGCTCCCACGCTGTTCTGCAACTTCATGGGTGTATGTCAAGCATCTTGTGTATGACTTCACCTCTTTTTCTATCTGCTTTTGTTTTTCTTACCCACACCAGAAATTGCCCAAGTTGGCTGTGTGCATTTTCCCTGTCTTGGGGCCAAGCCATGGTTAGAGAGTGCATGCACTGCAAATGCAAACTGCATCTGAGCTGCATTCTCTTGTTTGTATAGTAACAGAAACGTGAAAGGTATATGCAAGTATTTCTCAAGTATTTCATCCCTAATCAGGAGCCTACACAACTGTGGCTTTTATTTACAGTAGCCAGAGTTAGTCAGAATTTAGGGAACAAATGACTGAGAAACTTGTGTCTGATGGTTAGACAGATGTTTTTTTTTTTCTCTAAGAAGCCTTCTTTGTGTTCTTAGTCAAATCTGTTTGCTCAGGGCTTTCCACTCCTTATGCATAACAGGTTCTTGCTGATTAGATCTGAAATCCCTGGTGCCTGATGCCATCTCTGGTTCTGGCCAAAAGGGAAACTGTTGAGGACTAACATGAATTAAAAAAAAAATAAAGTTAGCTACATTTCTTTCTGGTTGTTATTTTTGGATCCTTTGTTTATAGCAACAGTACAGACCCTCAAATCAGAAGAATATGTGTCTGTTTTCGGTAGTGCTACTACCTAGAATCTGCATTTAAGTCCCTCCAGGTTTCTCACACTCCAAAGATTACTTTTTTCTTTTTCCTGTGGCAGAGATTTGCAAGCCTAGACACTGGCACAGGTTGCCCAGAGATGCCCTGGAGACTTTCAAGGCTGGACTGGCCCAGCCCAACCTGATCGAGCTGTGCATGTCCCTGTTCATTGCAGGGGAGTTGGAGTAGATGGCCTTTAAAGGTCCTTTCCATCTCTATGGATTCTATGATTCTGACAAACTAAATAAAAAACAAAGTAAAAATCTGACTCCTGATTACACATAGTAAGAGAACAGAATCTAAATGTTTCTTTTTCTTCCTTTTCCTTTTTTATTTTCCTCTTTGTGTGTGTGTGTGTATGTGTGTGTGATCATTATTTAGTTAGGAGGGAGAAATATTCTTGCCAATTTAGAAATTAAGATGTAGAAAGAAAATAGTGACAGGAACTGAAGAGATGATTTAATTTAAGCACTTAGTTATATCATGAATATATATTTTTAAAAGCATACCATTTTTATCTGGCTGAGTTTTTGGACATAGATTCACAACTGTATTCATATAGATGTATGATACAACAGTTTAAATAAGCACGCCCTACAGTAAACCTGACTTACCTATATTATAAGCATATGGAGTGTAATATTACCTTTTTTTTTTTTCTTCTGTAGAATGTGTACCTTAAAAACCTTCAACTATCAAACACGCTTATTTGGAGAATCGTGTTCATATTTACCTAAAATAAATAAACAAAACCAAAAATGACAAGAACAGTGGACACTTCCTGTAACAGAGCTTTTATAGACAAATACATTCTTCTCTATAGCCACAGCAGGTGGGAGTTTAATTACATGCTCCAGAAGCAGTGATTAAGTACCTTCATGCAAAGGATTGCTAGTATGAGGATTTTATACCTTCCTAAATCCCTCCACTGTCTGCATAGTGTGTGGGATTAGCTGTTTTCAAGTATTTTTAGTTTAATATTTGGTGAGTTGTTATTATAATGGCAATTAAAAACCAGTGGAATGCTTATGGTGGTCAATAATGAAAGATTTGAGAGCTTTTCCTCTGAAGTGCTTGGGCTCATGCTTGAGTCCTCCCTCTGCTTGGTTCGGTGCTTCTGGTGCTATAAGGCGAGATATAAATTAGAAATTAAGTGTAGTTATTTCTACTCAGACGGAGGGAAGCAGAAACAAGGATTCTTGTATCTTGTTAGTTGGTTTGTGCTGATCTGACTGTAAGGCTTTAACTGCTCCTAAAGGAAGAATGGATTTCAGCTGCTTGAAGTACTGTTGCATTGACGTGGTGTGTTAGCTGCGTTCTGCTGGTTTGCTCAATTGTGGAATGGTTTATTTTTAACTGTTACGTGTTTTTATTTTTTTAATAGGGTAGTTTGTGTTGGTGGAGATGGATTTGTCAGTGAAGTTGTTCATGGTTTGCTACTTAAAGCCCAGATAGATGCTGGAAAAGGCACAGACTACATACCAGCACCTGTCAGAGCACCAGTCCCTCTTGGAGTGATACCAGCAGGTGAGACTAAACAGCACTGTTATGTTTTGTCAGTGATTTGTTCTAGGTCCCTTTGGCATGTTTTATAGGTTTGGCTACTAAAGGCAGTTCTTGGTACTAAAGCTTCAGTTACTTAAGGGAGCTATTGAATAAATGACCTAAATTAGTGATTTAGATTGATTACAAATGACTGGATTTAAAATCATTATGATAATTTATAGTAATGGCACAGATGAGCTCTTTGCCTAAAGGAAGCAGCTCTGGAGGAAGAAAACTAAAATTATCTTCAGATGATCCATTCAAAGATCCTGTTTTGCACTTATTTGCCAACAGAAACAAAATCAAATGCAAACTTTGTTTTCTAGAATGTCCTTAATACAAGCCATGGTGTTTTTTTCTTCTTTCTCCAATTTACTTGGCAGATTCTCAGTTGAGTTCATGCTTAGGGTCTATTTTCTAAATGGTGTACCAGGAATATATATTGCAAATGATACTTAAAAAAAAAAATGCTGTGTACAGAAAGCTGCTTTATCTCTCCTTCACTTCTACAGATCTGAAAATATATGCATCTGTTTTGAAAAATCCTCTTGTTCCTACCTTAGCTTGTACATAGTTCTTGTGCCCTTTTTTTTTTCTTTCTTTCTTCCTTTCTTTCCCAGTGTTTTCCTCTTGCCCTTCTTAGCATAACTTGGATCAGGCAGAACTGCAGGCAGGGCTTATTCTACTTAGAATTAATTATTCCCCTTAGAAAGGGGGGGGGGGGGGGGGGGGGCATTTTTGCATGGCCAGTACTCTCAGGTGTGGCTGCCAACGTGAATGCTTGCTGTAATTTTTCAGATGATTTTAACCAATAGGGAAAAAACCACTTTAACCAGGTGAACAGCAAATTATTCTTTTCAGCTTTCTACAAAAACAAACAAACAAACAAACAAAAACGTAAGTCATTTGTAAACTCAGCAAGCAAGTTTTACATGCTTTGAATTGCTTTGCACTTCTAATAGCAACATTAAACTGACAGCAGTTACTCCTAAAAATGAAAAATTCTACTAGCTTTTTTTTTCAGGTCAAGAACAGCAGTCTTGGAAGTGGGTTGGTAAAAGATGCAATGATCTCAGAAATGTAGCAAGGGGATTTATGGATAGCATTCTGACCACCACTTGTCAGTTAAGGCTGTGTGTGTGTCTAGGTGGTGGCACGGTGGAAACTCTCCGGGGCCTCTCTCCATGCTATCTGGCTGTGAGCAAGTCACTGTGCTTCAGCGCCAGAGAGGACTCTTCAGTTTGTCAACAGAAGAATGTCATGAAAGGATATGAGAACCTGAGAGAACGCTCTACTGCTTGCTATACAGACTGCTGTAGGCTTCCTTGAAAGAGACTGCGATCAGTTTATTTAGTGAATGTGTGAGAAACTTCTTAGTGGTTTCCTATGTATCTTCCTTTATTTCAATAGTGTTTAAATTTCAAAAAGTAGTCAGGAAATAGGTAAGTGTGATACTTGGGCACATAAAAATGTACCTTAATGGTCTTTCCACCTGTAATTTCATTGAACCCATTATTAGGATTTTCTGGCTGAGCAAGAATGGAAAAATGTTGTTGGAGTCCAATGGAGGGCAATGAAGATGATCAAGGGGCTGGAGCATCTTTCATATGTAGAAAGGCTGGGGGAGTTGGGCTTGTTTAGCTAGGAGAAGAGAAGGCTCTGGGAAGACCTCATTGTGGCCATCCAGTACTTGAGGGGAGTGTATAATCAGAAGGGGAACCAATTTTTTACACAATCTGATAGTGATAGGACAAAGGGGAATGGCTTTAAAAGAGAAGATATTTAGGTTAGACGTTAGGAAGAAGATATTTACTCAGAGGGCATGAGGCACTGGCACAGGCTACCCAGAAAAGCTGTGGATGCCCCATCCCTGGAGGTCCTATGCCATTCTATGATTCTGTGGGATTGCATTCTTTGAATGGATTAAGATCTGGGTTTGGTGTATTGTCAGTAGATAGAGCAGCATTTTGAAGTTCCAATCCACCTGATGGGGAGAAGCTGCTTTTGAAACTGCTTCCCTTCTGGGCAGACAGATCTGATGGAAGCATACTTCTGGCAGAGCACCATTGCAGTAGCTCCCAGGCTGCCTTCCTGTGGTCCCAGCCAGAAGGGTGATGTAGGGCGGCCTGTGGTGGTCCCACCAGCCACCAGCAAGGGCTTGTTGCTATGGGAACTGCAGCTGAGGGGCTGCACAGGGAGCAGGAGGACATGGAAAGTGATCCTGTTGTGATGAGCATGAGTCAATCTGTATCCAATGGCTGTGAGCCTTTTGGTCCTAAGTGGTTCATTTAAATAAATTCATGGTTTCCAATTAATTTGTAAAATAAAATATTACTGAGGGACTGTTAATTTCTGTGATATTTCAGGCAAAGAACCAAAATGTTGGTGCAGTTTTCATCAGAATTTTAGCTATGCTTGACTAGGAAGTCATTACATCACATTTATCTGTTTGGATGGGGGAGACATTAACAGCCTTATGAATATTCATGTTGTCTGGTTAATTAAGTTAATTGTACTGCAGAAGTGCTTGCACTTCCAAGGACAATTTTTTCCCTACAGTTTCTGTTTGGTACCTCCATCAGTCATTTTTTACGTGATCTGCAGATACTTAATCCTTACCGTGATGCTTTTGTGCATTTCGTAGGATGAAGGTTGTAGGAAGTTGTTGGTAATGTCAAGAAACAACGTGAATATTTAGAACAGGATTGTGGTTCTGGAATAATAAAATCTATTTTTGTTTCTGTTAAAAAATGTGTCTGACAAAGATGCTGAAGTTGTACGTTCGAAACCTTTTAAGCTGATTTACAGTAAACTGAGTAGTTGGAGTGAGACCTAAAAAAAAAAATGTGACTGCTGTAATCTGTGGGGAGAGCAAGTCCATACGTGAGCATCAAAGGAGGTTATTAGTCCCTGCAGTGTAGTACAATAGTGTTCAGGGGAACCATCTTGTTAATGGTAAGTAATATTCCAAGTTTACATAGGGTTAAAAAAGGGTTTAGGTGTCTTGAAAAGATTAATCATGGCATTAAAGCCACTAATATTGAATCACCATTTAAATCAGCAAAGTTCTCATCCTAACATTTTTATTTGTATGATAACTTTGATTGTTTTATCTCTGCTGGTATAAGTTTTCTTTGCGTCATCTTCTTTGTACAGGACCTAGATAAAGGGATGCTTAATTCAGTCACTGTTAGGGTCAAAATGCTGATAGGTGTGTATTAAGAGTGTTTTCTGGAAAAGGTGGTAGCATTTCCTACTGCGTAGCTATGCATGTTCAGGATCTGCAGCTCATGGAAGGGCTTGCATGCTGAACTTACATTTTTGAACACAAGCAGAGCTTACTCTCTCAGTAGTCAGGAGACAGTGGGGTTTTGTCATGTTTACTTCTGCGTATTTTAACGAGTTCCACTGATTTAAGACAAGGATGCAATTATTTGTGCTATCGTTTAATAGGAATGAGATTTAACTCTCATTAAAGTCAGCATGAAAATTGGTATTGATTTCAGCCCTGGCCATTTGTTATCCTGCTGCCATCTGTATTGATGAATGACTCTTACTTAAATGAGGAATTCCAGTTTAAGAGGTATCAAGCCCAATCTTCTGAAGTTTATTCTACCCTTTGCTCTTCTGTTAGCTTGATCTTCAGTGACATAGAAAAACAATATTTATCAGAATAACTTTGCATAATTTGTAAAGATCTGCTGCTTGTGGGTGATTTCCTTTGTTTTTATCCCAATTACAAAGCATGTTCTTTTGTTTTCTTTCTCCTCAAAAAGTGGTTCCCATAAAAGTCATTTAGAGTTTCAAAAACAAAAATGTGATCCAAGGAGCTCCTACTTGAGCTTCACTGACTAAACAAAAGTAGTTGAATCTAGAGTCTGAATGTCAGAAATCATTCAAACATGAAATGCTGTAAGAACAGACTTGTACTGTTCTCTGAAGAGTACCTTTTTAGGTCAATTTTTTTTTTTTTTTTTATCCTGAAGTTATTTTATGTTCGTTGAAGTGATAAAAGGTGCTGATTTGAATACTATATGGCATCTAGAGCTACAATTTTGCCTTTGCTTTTGTACAGAAAGGGAAGTTTAAATAGCTTTTCATTGAGTTGTTGGGTATAAATTACTGGAGATAAATTGCATACATTGTAGTATGCATAATAAAATGCACTTCCTGGTACTGTATGTAGAGAAAAATTCTTTGGGGAAAAAAAAGAAAGAAAGCTAAGATTGAAACTGTTGGTTTCTTCTTCTCTCAAAGTGCTTCATAATCCCAATTTGCTGGGCATATTTAAATATACTCTTTAGGAGAAGGGAAAATAAACTAGAGATAGTCACCTCTAAACTCTGAGAAATGTGTGAATTAAATTATGTTTCTGTTTGAATTGTTCAAAGAATAAAACTGCGCATAATCAGATTTTGTACACTACGACTGAGGATGTAAACTTCAAAAAATGTTTTGTCTCCTGTACTGATATTTGTACCTCACTTATTTCTTTCGCATAACAGGAGCCCTGAGGCGCGTACTCAGAGCTGCTCTCTCTGATATTGTGAAGGCTTTCCATGAGGCTCTGAGCACTCTGGTTGCTTCCAGAGACTAAGGTGACCTAAGGAGGCAACAGGTCCCCTGTGAGATATTGTGATAAAATTCACAGCGTGTACTACTGAATAAGAATGACAAGATGCCGTTAGAGCTACGCAACTACGTGCATCAATCTTTCCATATTTAGTGTGATTTTTTTTACCGCTGAAGTGACATCAAAGACTGCAAAGTTTTGAGATGAGCATAATTTTTCAGTCTGGTACATAATGCTTACAAAGTGCTTATTGAGATACTGAGTGCCTCTTATTTGAAATATGATGATCTCTTCCCTTTCCTTGCTTCTCACCCCCCCCCACTATTGACAGAGAAATTTAAATGCATCCATAAAATTGAAGGCAAATTTATCAACCAGAGTTGTCTATTGCTGCTGTAGTATATTAAATAATTCAAGCAACAAGAAAATGATTTGAAAATTCGAGTAAGTGAACATATTCCTTTATGGAATGTTAGGTTCTAAATTGTTCATTTGCAATTTTTGTAATTTGAATTAATCTGTTCTTGAATTACTCATGCCTTACTCAGTGCTATAAAGAAGCTCAATATTCTTTCTGCTTGGCTTCAGGACCTGGTGTTCTAGTTGTGCAAAATGGAATCCCGTGGCCCTGCTACTTGGCTAACAAAAGTTGTTTTTCAGTCATTGATGTTCTCCCTATACATAAAATTGACTTGCTGTAATCAACAATATCTGCTGTTACTTCTAAGAACCTAAGATGCAGTCTGCAATGGGAAAAGCAGAATTCTGACTAGATCTTGTAGAATTTTGCCTGGGAAACTTAATGTTCTCAATGGCCTGACATTATATTGTTTTTCCAATGTAAAAGAACAAACAAACAACAACAACAACAAAACAACAAAGCAGCATTCCCTAGATGTATTCTACTTGATAACCTGCCTGCTGGTACATTTTCCCACTATTGCACTTATGTATAAAAGAAAATATTTGTTAGGGAGATAGGTTAAAAGCAGCAACAAGAAAGGCAATGTTTGCTTTTGGATTTTATGGCATGTATCAGTGAAAGTGCAGAGAGGATTTTGTAGACCTCTGGAATTTTGTATGCTTTTAATTTGTGCCATTTAGCATTTTGTTGTTACGGAGACTGAATAATTTGCGTAGTGGGCTTTTTTTTTTTTCCTTTGAAAATATATCAAGCATCTCAATTTCCTTTTCTGAAAATGTTATATACATGCCATAAATATATACTTCTTGCTATTCTCTATCTTATTTACAATAGCTTGTGTTTACTTTTGCAGGTACTACCAATATTTTGGCCTACACTCTCTATGGTATCAAACATACAGTGACTGCAACACTGCACATTGTAATGGGTAAATACTTACAGACACAGTGTCAGTTTTTAAATAGTGTAGCAGCATTTAGAGATTTGCCATAGCCAATTGTTTAATAAACACCTAGTGTTATGATATAGCACTGTAAACTATATTGTAAGACTTTCATGTCCAAATGCTTTTGTCCTGATCTATAGAGTATGGAATGTTCTTTGCACGTAGCTTAATAATAAGGGTGAATCTCATCTTCTGGTAACAAAGATTTGCTGTAGAGTAATGCCAATTCTCGCATTCATTTCCTCTTGATGATGTTCTTTCATTGCAAAGAGTAACTTTTTCTGGACTTCATGGTGTGAACTGTGTTACTCTGTGTGTTGTTATGCACTGGTTGGTTGCATATTCATCTGATTAATTTAATGCACCTGCTGGTGACAATAGAAAACAATATGCAATACTTTCTGCTTGAGAAAGTGGCTAGGATTGGGCTTCTCAGAAAAGTATTTTTGTATCAAAAGTATTTTGTAGTTCTGCGTATGTTCCTTTAAAAACAAAATAAAACACTCAACAGTTTCCATGAGGAAGCTTTATTAGAAGAAAAAACTGCATTACTTGCCATTCAGTCTGATCTGCACAACAAATGGGGTTTTGTATGTGAAAATCTGATTATGCTAAGAGGAACAACTAGCTTGCCCATGCAAACCATATTTCCAGGACTTAGGAAGTAGCAAATGCTTAGCTGAACAAGGTCAATGTTTCTCCTAAAGTAAGTTTTCTTTAGGATACATTTTATATATATATAAATATATACATAATTTTTCAAAAAGGGAATAATGGGTAGGGAAGCTTCATCCTGAACATGTGTTTTCTAGACCTTGCAGTCTGCAGAGGAAGACTCCTTTTTTTGGATAGTAAAGTTTACAGTTCATACACAAAATCTGAAACTGTCTTTTTAAACCAGAGATGGTGAATGTAATGGAAACAACAGGTTCATTTATAGAAAGAAATCATATACCTTGTTTTGAACAAAATTAGGTGCCTTAGTTCTGTAACTGTAAAAACGTATGTGACCATTTCACCAATTGCTTGTAATGATGAAACATTGCACTGGAGGAGTTCGAGAACTCTTAAATATAGGCTTCAAATGTATTTACGTAGCAACTGTACATTTTCTTTGTATAGTAATTGAAAGTCACACTATGTGCTGCCTGATGGGTTGGATGGATTTTTGCCATAAAAATTTTGCAATTTGAATCTTCCTGAATGTTGTTCTCTGAAATGAGTACTTCTACGGTCTTGATTGTATCTGAATTGATTCCAATTTCCGTTAGTAGAACTTGACTTCCTAAGGAGAGAAGATTCTGCAGGTCTTTCTCTCAGTTAAATCAGGTGAAAAGGAAATAGTGAGTTATATTTGGTTTGATGTTGTTTGTAATTTCTGATGTTTGTCTTTGATTTTTAGGTCATATCCAACCAGTAGATGCCTGTACTTTCAGTACTCCAAGCAGGCTTTTGCGTTTTGGGTTCTCGGCTATGTTTGGTTTTGGTGCAAGGACTCTAGCTTTGGCTGAAAAGCACCGTTGGATGCCCTCCAATCAGCGAAAGGATTTTGCTTTTATCAAAACACTGGCAGATCTCAAGTATGCCATAAGTTGTTACATTTTTCTACTACTTCTCATTTTCTTGAGGAATATGCAGTAATAAATATGGTAAAATATAGACAACAGTAGCTGTCTTGACTTATCATCTGTTGGTTGCCGAATTTGTTATATTCAGCATCTCCTTAATATCATTATGATTTGAATAAAAGTTTGTCTAGCAGTCAGAAAATTGGATTACAGTAAATATTACACCAAATATAAATACTTTTCCAGGACAGAGAAATGTGAATTATCATTTCTACCTCTACAAATTTCACAGGAAGACTCTCATGAGAATGATAGGTAAGTAAAACTGAGTCAAACAATCTAAAATGTAAAAAAGGATAACTTGTTGAAGAGAAAATTGTGCAGATTCTGTATTTTGTTCAAATTTAATCATCAGGTAAAATAAAATCTTAAAAGGAAAAATATTTATTTTGACAACTGTGAACTTGCACACTTTGTAAAATAGTCCCTCTCTGTCAGTGAGACTACAGAGGGTTTATTACAATGCAGACTTTCTCTTAATATTCCTGTGTTGTTCAATTCCATTATTCCACACATTAACATTCTGTTTTTTTTCCAAAGAAATATTATTTATACATGCTAAATTTATTTTAAATTATTTTCCTTACATGTTTTCACCCTTCTAGAAAGAAGAAAAGGAAGAACAAAAAGAAAGGTGAGCCTTAGCTTCTATGATTATTTAAAAATGAACAGTGAGTGGTTAAACTGGAGTAATATGAATTACTCTGTTATATTTAGGTAGCAAGGATCAATGGCACAAAATTCAGGGTGACTTCCTGAACGTGAGCATTATGGCAATCCCTTGTCTGTGTTCAATGGCACCAAGAGGCTTGGCACCTAATACGAGGTCAGTAGAGGTTTAAAGAATTAGTCACATCTATAAATTCTGACATCTTACCTTAAGACCTCAGCTTTTCTAAGAATACAAGGCTGTGTTTAGGTAGTCTAGACTATGGAGCAGGGGAGGGAGTGTGGACTGCAGCAGACTTGATAATCCCAGGAATTGTAATCAGTTTTAGGATCAGGCAAATAAGGTCAAGTAGTCTAACTAGAATAATGAGTAGATAATTGCTGTGATTAAATTAGTTGGCAAGTCCGACTTAAGTAGTAGTCATCGAGCAGTTGTCTGTGATAGGTTCTGGCTATATGTAGAAACTTCATTCTTAGATTTTACTTGACTTTTTCAAGTATAAAGGTACCATTTGTCTTCTGCTTTACAGTCAGGAGCAATGAAGTATGAGTCCTTCTGTCAAGAACTGAAATTCATGCTTTTATTTTGCCTTAGTTTTTGCCAAATTCAGGACATGCAGTTTTATATTTAGGGCTTTTGAGAACAAATGTGTATGCAGTGTGGTTGTTGACACTGATTCATTTTGTCTTGGCTCATTGTTGAGAGCATGTTTTGTGGTGCCCAAGCAGCTATCAGATGATAAATCCTTGTAGCTGATGTTAACAATTAAGCAGAATAATAGCAAGTATGAATTTCACAGTTGTACATGAAATACAACACACTCAAATAAGAATTCAGAAACGTTTATTGTACATTATATATCACTACTTATACGTTACTACTCATAAAAATTATGGAATGAGTCTGTTTTGTTCAATTATCTTTGGTGAAAATGCATATGCCTTAGGACTGGTCAGATATTTATCTTCCAAATTGCTTGCTGATCTGGTAGGATTTACCTTATTGAAAATGACTTAGAAATAAATGTGTTTGATAAAGATATTATGGAGAATTTTTCATAGTTCCAGGAGTCCTGCTGAGGTGCATCTACTTTAAGGTAGTGCTGTGCTGCTTTCCCCTCCTAGGAAAACTTAGGAACACTATCTCTGTTCAGCATTTACTGTTATATTCCAGTCAGCAGAAGCCTTCTGACAAGAACTGAATAGTCTTTTTTAGCTTTGCTTTCTCTTTCCATCTGTTATGACACCTGCTCCTCAGTGATGCAGAGTTTTAAGACAATTCCATGCAATTATTATGGGTTTGAATGAGTCTGTCTCTCCTTCAGTGAAGTTGCTTAGTGGATCCCCCTATCTTGTATACCATTTTTGCTCTTTCTTGAATATTATAATAGGAATTAAGTTATTTGCCAGGGTGGGAAGTGTAAATGTTTCAGACAGTTGTTCCATTTCTTATAGTCAATAATATCTTGGCTGTAAAGCTTTTCAACATGTGAAAAAAATGTTTCACTCTTTGCTTGAGATGCAAGATCCATTATGGTAGTGTCAGCTAAGTACATCTAAGTTTCTTCACTCTGATCTGTTTTTTCTCATGAGATTTTTTTTTTTTTTTTTTTTTTTTTGTTATGTGAAGACATTTGAAGATGAATTAATGCTTTGACCATTGCAACTCTATTTATACTAGCCTAAATCTGCAGCGTGTCACGCTTCACTGCAGATCGGACTTTCAAAAGAATTAAAGAGAATTCTTAATCATCTCGGAAGATAATATGCTGTAATGTGGAATGCATTCTCCAGTAACCTGCTAAGTCTTTTCTAGTAAAAATATGATAAGGAAGCAACTTTTTCAATTTTACTGAAAAAAATTTGTTTTCTAAATCAGCAAAATAATGCTATGCCATGTGACTTGTTCCATGGCTGTATAAAAGTTATCTTTCTAGGTAGTGCTTTGTTGTAGTCTGAGAATGTTCCAATTATAGTTGTTAAATATCCAGGAAGCTCTGAGTGGTGAGATATGTAGTGGTGGGCTGGAAAATCTGGTTTTGAAAAATGACCTTAACCTATTTCTTAATTGCTCCTACTGAACGAATAAATATATCTTCTGAATATATAAAATACAATCTCAGCAGTGATTGGCATTTTTACAAGATACACTTTTTGAAAGTTGGTTATCCCTCCATAACTTAAATAAGACTTAGGAATGGTTGTATTGAGATTCAGGCAGCTAGTTTCTGTGACAAGGTACAGTTGCATTAAGGAGCCTGCGAAATAGTACTAGCTCATTATCTGACCCAAATTTAGAAGTCCTAAATATCAATGCAAGTAGGTACCTATCACCAATGAGTATCTGCACTGTAGGATCTCTTCTTGATTAACCTCTAATGTACGCTGTTATACAAGATTCCCTTCGGTTTTTAAGTTATTCATTCTATATGAAACATGTTGAGTGTAGAACGCTTCTGAGAATTTCTAAGAGGGTTTGAATAGCAGCATAGTTAACATTAGGATCTTTGTTAGGGCAACTGTAGTGTTAATGGTGGAGCTGAATGAGTCTAACTGCACTGGGTGGTATTTACTTGCACCTGTCACAGAAGCAGTTAATCACAACATTTCTGGTAATCATTATACTTTGTTGGAGAGAAAACGTAAAAACAATTTTTGATATTTAAGAATTCTGCTGTTAAGTAGGAAAGTGTTTTTATTTAAATATGCATAGTGTTTAATAAACTATAGCTATTGATACAGAAGTAAAATTTCATTACTACAGTGTATGTTATAGATACAGAGATGCTAAATAACTTCAACTGCATCATTTTAATTGAAATATAAAGGAGTGGGGTTTCTATTTTGTTTTGTTAAAAAGTATATATTTAAATTATAACTATTTTATTAATGTGCTCTTGTACCTAAAAGCCTGTTAAACTTCCAATAATGCATTTACTTTGAGGAACTAAGTCTGTCTGCTTTTCAGGTTAAATAATGGAAGCATGGCTCTGATTGTTGTACGGAATACCTCTCGAACTGAGTTTATTAAACACCTGAAAAGATATGCCAGTGTTAAAAATCAGGTACTGTTAATTTCATTCTGATGATTATAAAAAGAACAGTTAATCATGAAAGTAGACATGCTGGAAGAGTTAATGTTAGCATCCTCATAAGGAGACTTAGCTTCCTGTCAGAATACATTAGCCCCCTTTTTATCTGATTTTTTTTTTTTCCTTAAATCACTAGACTAATACCGATTAGCCTATTTCAGCCCATCTGTTGTGGTTTAAATTGTATTTTTGATGTACCATCGATTTATGGGAATAAAGCCTTTCCAGCACAATAGAGAAAATGCCTGCTGTATTTAAATCTTGTGTAAGAGATCAACAACACAGACTTGGGGACATCATGCACCGCTGTAAGAAATAGGTGAAATCTCTAATGTCAGCAGATTGCTGGACCTTACGCTGGCAGCATTAGATTATGACCATTGATTTTGGCAGATCTACGTTCCATCTAGTTATGAATATTTATAGAAATGTACATCAAAACTGTGGTCATATTCTCTTTTTTTTTGAAGAAAAAATGAAACATCTAAACATAAATGTCATCCTAAATACCCCATGAACATCGTGGTAGTCATTCGAACAACTCAGGGTTATGTGAACTCACTTTACAAGTAGGCCCAGCCTCGGACTAGATAACCATTGAGCAGTCAGAGTGTGTCACAGAGATGGTGGCAGGTCCATGTGACAGCACTAACAGATGCTTTTAGGAAACAGTTTGTGTTTTCCAATTATGTCCTAGTTATGCTCTTGGAGGAAGAAGGTTTTGCTTTTCTCTGTCTTTATAGTTAAAAATTATAGTTAGATGTTAGACCCTCACTTGAGACTTGAGGACAGGATCACTGACAGTGGTGAACAAATGATAGGAAAAAAAATTCCATGGACTTTAGTGTATTCAGAGAGCATAAGACATTTTGGCATGTGAAAAGTATATCACCTCATCCGTAAATTGAGCAAATCTGATACAGGAATGCAGATGGAATAATGCACTTTTTCTTTTTTCTCTCTTTTTTTTTTTTTCCCCTTGGGGCACTATTTAGGTAGTATAGGTAGTTTAAAGTATAGGTAGTTTTAGGTAGTATAAAAAATAGCAGGTAATCTATAAATGCTAATTGGAATGTACAATGCCTCATGTGTTCACATATACAGTTAAATGTTCTCATACACTTAAGAAGCAAAAACATCCCCAAGCTTTTTAATTTCATGTAATCCAGTTTGTTGCAAAGTATCACCTATAGTTTTCATCTTTGTTTAACATATGCGTGTGTTTGGTTTAGTTCAGTTTTCCCTTTGTTGAGACATACACTGTTCAAGAAGTAAAAGTGCAACTGAGAATCAAAAGTGGGCTTGATGCCAAAGAAAATACAGATTTGAATGCCACTGCCGCAGAAGAAAATTACCCTTGGAATATAGATGGGGACTTAGTAGAAGCATCAGAAGTTCATGTTCGGTAAGGCTGAGTATTATGTTTGTGAACAATATCCCTGTAGTAGACTAGTACTACAATCTTACATGTACGTACACAAATACACTAAAAGTGAGTGTTATAAATACTGTAACAATAATATTTTTGTATCCTGTTGTGCAGGATCTCTGCCACGTTGCCTTGTGCACATCTCTGGAAAGGTTTATGGCCCTCATGGCCTTCCAGCTCCTCTTCTGTCCTTTCAGTCCATTTTACTTTACCCTTTTGTTTGTTAGTAGAGGACAGGTAAATGTAGAGTTCAATGAGTCTGGGAGGACTTATTTGGGTATGCTTGGAAAGCCCTGTTTGTAACCTTAATAAAAACATAGCTGTTCAATTGTGGGAAGCTTGGTGGTGCTTGAGAATAGAGTCCATGTGTAGGATTGAAGAAAGAATATTAATTAATACACAGAGAAATTGGAGGATTAGCAGTAGAAATAAATGTGAGGTGGTTCATTTTTTTTCTGCAATCTGCACAGGGTCAGAGTAACACAGTCTGAGCTATGGAAGACTGATTTCATTATAGAATGACTGAGAAAATAATATACTTGTAGAGATGACCTTGTAGGAGATGTCAAAATGTAATTCATGTTATTTTATTCCATATAGCACTTTATGTATATTTGTTAAAATACAAACAACAACAAAAAAAAGCACACAGTGCAAGACTTGATGGAATTGATAGTTTGACTTCCTCACTTCACAGGGTACATCCTCAACTTATTCATCTCTATGGAGTGAACACTGATGATCTGGAGAGTTCCAAAGCAACATGCAATTGCATATAGAAGGGACACACTGAATGTTCTGTATGAGTCCTTCTCACACCTGTATGCTCTTCTTTCTAAGGTCCCATTCTTGCGCTCATTGAACTCAGTTGTAATAGAAAGGGTGTTTATTATATTTCTGGTTTAAAATTTCTATCAAGTTCTATATTTTTATCAAGTTATTTTTGACTGTGAAAAAACTTCAGTAGGATTAGCAAGAGAAAATGAAAAAATGATTATACAGATTTCTTTAATAAATTTTGGGTTCGGAAATGATCTGTCAGAATAGATGGAAAGTTTTTTGTTTTCTTTAAAATTATTCAAGCTTCTGCAGTATGTTTAATATCAAGTATTTTTGAGTTTGCTGTTGTTACCATGTGGTCAGGCTACTCAGTTCAGACAGAACTAGTGAGGGGAGATAAGATAGCGCTCACACTGAGAATTAGTGGCAAAGTGTAGATCAGGTATTTCCAGTTCTAGGTATCACAGTGTTGCCTTAATGTTTCTTTTCAAGTTGGTTCCTAGTCAAACAGTAATAAAAAAGAATATGGCGATGTGTAATTTCTTTGATGAAAGGTATTTTAAGACTACTTATTGTACGAAGTAAAAAATAATTAAAGTATTGAATGTATTGTAGAGCTGATGGAATAGGAAGTATAATTTTTGTTGTTGCTGAGAATAAAGTTGTGGTAAATAACATTTTGTCATTGACTCAAATTTTGGTAACTATCTCAAAGGGCATAAATATTTTTATAAGTAAGTGCTTTTTTTTTTTTAGGTAACTTCTTGAATATTTTCTACAACTATTTGAGATGAATGCAAATTAAGACCGGATTCTCAAAGGAAGAGCCAGTTTCTAGAAAGGTGATGGAAAAAGTAGCAGTCTGGTGGGTTTGTCTGCAGTGCCACAGGGCTAAGCTTGTGGTTCTGTTCATTTGTCTATGAATTGTTATGGAATAAGGCAGATGCACAATGGTGTGAAAGCAGCATTGTCTCATGGCTGGCACAGGTTGCTCCAAGTCTTTGTTCTGTAAGTGGTTCAGTATACTGTGATTTCATAAAATCCCTGTACATGGGATCTGTATTTACAAGACTTACATGAGCTGTATATTTTACTCCATTTTAAATCTTGTGAAAAATTCTTACTGGTGATTAATAAGCTACACTAATATTGCAGATTGCTACTTGTGTTCTCAGAACAAGCTGTTACTTGTTGGAAACCTCATGCAGTTTCTGTGGATAAATGTGGCTAATAGTAAAAGCCAAATTCATAGACAATATAATGCCTTTTTCAGAGGCAATCATTATAGGAACGCTGAAGCTACAGTTTTGCTTGGCACTGGGGCAGTGATGGCAGAGCAGGGTCATAGCATCCTTCAGTATGAATGGGGCCCTGATAGGGCCCTTGCCCAATCTCCTGGTCCAAGTGGTCCAGCTACTAGGTCAACCCTGGTTTCTCAGGACTTTATTCAACTTGATCTCAAACTATCTGAGAAAGGAGATGACACCACTTCTCTGAGTTCCAGTTCTGGGCTATCTTCAAGGGGAAAAGGATTTTCCTGATGTTCAGTGGGATCTTCTCATTTCAGCTGATGGCTGTTCTGAGTCACAGTGAGTAGTCTATTACATTGCTATACTTGATACTGTATTGCACCAAATATTTTAATGTTTATGGCAATTTAAACTGAGCTTCCTAAAGGTGTATAAGAAGAATATTCCAGCTACATGTAGTAGATTTAACTGTTTTTATTACATAACTGAAAATTAACAAAAGAACTTACGAAAGAAATAGCATTTGTGCTCAACTTGTTGGAGTTCTCTTTAGTAAAGTAAAACCAAGTGATGCTTTATACTTTTGCCACCATTAAGACAGTATACATTTATTTTTGTCAACCTTGTTTCTAACATTAAATTGACTTTTGCTTCATATCTTGAGAATAGGCAACCAACATTTACATGTTAATAACAAAATCTGAATAGAAAGCATACCAAGGCAACATTATCACATTTACTGACCTGTGTAAACTAATTCAAAGATAAATAAAATGTTTTAGTTTCATTTCTTTGCATTGTTTGTACTAAAAAGAATTTTAATGCTTTTTCCAGCATTTTGAGGTATATTTATATGCTGTAATACCAAACAAATTTCTGTTCAAAGCCATTTTGGTTAAAGTGCAAAAAATCACTAAAGCCATTTGGAAGATGAACATTTTGTATGTTTCATAGACTTGCAAGAAAGTATTTCATTCTTCACATTCTTTTTGATATACATATATGTATATATTAAAATACATACACATTCATTTGTCCTTACACTGCCTAAGATTTTAGAGATAAAATTATGTCAGAGGGTTCCACAACTTTGCCATCAAATTAAGCGAACAGAAATTACAGAATGGTCCCCAATGCCTTTATAATCTGTGGACAATGTGGATTTTCTTGGCACCAAGTACACTCACTTCAAAAGTGTTTGTTGAAGGCACTATGCATTGCTTTTGAACTAAATCTCATATGACGGTGCAGCTTCAAAGCGTACGTATGTGTTAAACTTGTTTCTCCTTACAGTTCAGAAAAACATCAAAGTCAGGGCAAGAATGGCCTTATTACTTACTGCTGTTACAATAAATTTAGATACTGATGACACTGTAGATTCTGTGGTTGTACTGGGGGGCAGTCATTTTATTTTTTTTTTTCCTCCTGGACTGTACTATTTATTTCACCAAAGCTAGGTGGCAGTGCAAACTTATCTAGCTGAAGAAACTTCCTGTAGTAGCAGATCAGTGGTTTAAACCATGTTTCTATTCAGTCATTTGCCTTTCTGTGCAGTTGCTTCTGAAGAGGCTAATTTAGATGATTATTAACTAACAACTTTACAAGAACCCACGCTAGCTCTCCAAATGGCTTCGTACATACATTCAGGTGGACAATCTAAAGATAAAATTTGGCCCTGTACAGTTGGCTTTTGGTGTGGTGGGGTACATTTGTTTTTCTGTTTTCTCATCATGTGAAGTCTGTCTTTTTCAAATACTGTAGGAATAATAGTACTAAGGACTACTATACTAAGTATTATAAAAAAAAAATCTTCAAATAAATAGAAATAAATATTTGCTTAAAAAAAACCCTCACATAGAAATATCTTACTGCAGAAGTCCAAAACATCATGGCACTGGTATTTGAGGAAAGGACAAAACCACTAACTGTCATTTTTGCAAGTACCATGTTACAGATGGCTACAACTTATGATCTCCTATACATTACTCTTTCTACAGCTGACAATGCATTCTGTGCTGCATGTCCAAGCTACCACACAGAATTCCCTGTTGTAAATCTACCTTTGGCTTTCCTGGCTCTGGCTTGCCTGACTAAGTATCTTTAATACTGTAAAGCTGTGCCTGTGAAGCCAAAGCTTTTTGAGGTTACCTTTAGAAGCCCAAGAGAGCTTCTGATAGCTGTTTTCTACGTCTGTGCACTCTAGTTATGGTCCTTCTGTTGGTTTAAGCTAATGTACCCTTATAAAACTGCCAAATCAGGATGATGGAGGATTTCTTCTTGAATGTCTAATCAAAAGATTACTGAAACTTGAAAATGCATAAAATAATTCATACTAATGTTTGAGATCTTATTTTCCAGGATTAGTTACACTTTATGTTCTCAGACATCTTCATTCCAGTAAGTAATTATTCTTCTCTTTTTATCTTTAGTGTTCTGCTGTCTGTTTGAAACCAGAGATGGTATTTCAAATATCATTGTAAGACTTAAGAACAGAAATTGTTTTACCATTTTCACATTAGAAAAATAACTGAACATTAAGATGTAGTCATCAGTACAGATCTAGGAAATACAGAGTTGTTTTGTAAGGGCAAGTGAGCTCATGACCACTTTTGTTTCACTGATGTTTCTCCTTTGAATTAACCTGAACCTTAAATTCTTCATTTCAAAGCAAGTTTTATTTGTCCTCCTAGTCATCCTTGTTCCCACTTGTAAAACTCCAGCTCTCTCTTCTATTCATGTCCTGAGGAATTGGTTTATATTGCCTTTTGAAGAAGCCAATCTGAAATACACCAACAGATTCCAAAATTACGTATGTCATCAAATCTAAGCAGTGTAACTAAAATAAAATATCTATCTGTAGTGCTTATGAACAGATTGTATTTGTCATTGTTTTGTCATACTAAGTAATCAAGTGGTGGTCATCAATTAAAAGGAGCTGCTTTTTAATTTTATTTTACTTTTTGGGAGGCTAATGCTCTCCTTACGTAAGGAGTAAGAACAAGCAGACTGAACTGTCCACAGAATTCAGTGTTTTAAAAATGTGAAATGGTAATAAGACATTCCAGCTTAATCTGTTTCGTTTCTACACTTCCTGGGAAAAATGATGGAGAAATTCTGCATGCAAGTAAAGGTAACTAACAATATCTTAACTGCATGGTAGAGCAGCTCTTCTTTCATTGTTTTCTTAGTTCATTGCGCACAGGATTTTTTAGCATTTATGTAGTAGTTCAAATCATTTTATTCTGACAAGAAACTATCTTGTAGGTAATTACTGATCGTGTGTCAAGTGATGTTAAATGTGGAGCACCACTCCACAAAAACTATTCAATTTATATGAAATTAATTACATAAATCATTAGATAGCACAACAAAAACAAACAAACAAACAAAAAAACTTGGGAAGGGGATTATAGTATTGAATAATGTAAAATATAGAATATGTATAAGATAAAACGAAGGAAAATGGATAAGTATTTTTGAAAACACACTATATTAGGAGTTATGTATCTTTAGAAAGGACAGATAATGAATTATTATTTCATCCATTAAGCTGGATTAGTGAATCAAAAGATCCTCCAAAAGTGTGAATTCCTAATTTGAGAACAATGGAGAAATACTGAAAACCTACCTTCCATAACAGAAGTGAAAGAAGCAAAAACAAGGTAATACCAGCTATTAAGCCTATTCCAATAATCAGTACAGTGACGTGGTATTTTGGCTTTTGGTGGTGCACTCCTTCCAGATAGACCTGAAAGATGGAAAATAAGTTTAATGTTATTTTTTTTCCTAAAAGTTGCAAATAACTGGGAAAATGAATTACATTCTTAAATAATGAACATTTTCTTCAATGTTTGTGGATAAATCTGTATAGAATGCTTTTTATTTTCTAGTTTAACTATTTTATCATAAACTCAGTAAGAGAATTCTTACATATGCAACTTGCTTGTCCTTCTGTAGTTCAATAACTTTTGCATTCTTTTCTGGTGAGGCTGTCGCTCTTACTTCGAACTTCAATGTAGAAGCATCATCCTGATTTTAAACAGCAACATAAAATCCCAGATTTTTAAAAAGCAAATTCTAATTCTTAACCAACAAAAATGGTAACACAGCTGCTCACAGAAACAGAATCTTACACAAACACACATGGCATTTTTATGCCTTTTTCTAATCACAAAATAAATTAGTACCAGAACCTGGAGTGAAGCCTGGTTGGGTTTTACTCAACACTAAATCCATGCTGCTTTTCTTAGAAATGCACAATTATGAGTTGGAATTAAATTTCACATAACCCAGCCAGAGTACGCAAAGTAATATATACTAAAAATTAAAGTGATAATCTAAAACACATCTTTAAGTGGTTTGCATTTTCATATATCACCTTCAAACTAGAACTGAAAACAGAGAATATGTAGTATCTACTATTGTTAGGATCTAATATTAATATCTAGAAATTAGATTAAGAGAATAATACAAATAAGCCTTGTAATATGCCTCTCAAGTATGAAAAATTCATGTTACCATTTCTAAAAGTGCAGGAGTAGCTTCCAGGTGCAACTGAATGGTTGCTTCTTTTCCATTTTCCATGTTTCCGAGCTTGCAATGTATTTGTAAGCAAAGGCTGTCATTTTTCATACAGTACTGTAGAGGGGAGGGAAGGATTAAAGCTTGAGTTTATCAGCTGTATATCCTTAATGTTAGAGACACTCAGAAAATGAGTAAAACGAAAGCTCCATGTTTGTTCTTGAAAGGTCAGGGTTGTAGCTTTCAGCTGATACCTCTCACTCTCAACCCATGAATTCTTCATCATTGGTGATGAAGGAACAGTACAAGGCACCAACCTAATTGTTATAGAGCACAACAGGTCATTTTCCTTAAAAGATTGTTCTTTTTAGAGAAAAATGACAATTGTAGTGAGAATTTGTTATATGTATAGTTTTACAGTTATTTCAGAAATGAGATACGGCAATGGCTTTATGATACCTGGCATTAGAGATATAAAACTAGTTCTTAAATACTGCAGTGAAAGAGAACACTCATACTCTGAAAGCTTGCACTATTACCCTCAGTTCTGAAGAAGAAAGATAAGCAAGCCTTTGCATTATTATATTCTTTGTCCAAGGCCTCAATGCCAAAGTCCTAATTTGAAAGAAATATTTTTGATACTCTAGCACAGGGTTACTCTTCAGAAGTCTTTGATAATCCTGTAATGTGCTTGCTTAATACCTCACATAAAAATATTTAAATAGGTTGTTTCTTTTAAGATGAGAGTATTAAAGCTGTAATTTATTTTCAAGTTCTAGGACATAGAGATTTCAGTTAAAAGCATAACACTAGAACATCCATTCTGGTTTGGACTACACAGACAAACATCTGAACTCCAACAGAGATAAAGCTGAACAGGCTGGGCACGTGATGTCCCCTCAGTCTTCCAACTATATTTAGTAGGGAGTTTCCTGAGCCAGAAATTATTTTCTGTTTATTCAGTAATATTCAATAACTTTCAGTGCCATTAACTTCTATAACCTCTCTTGGAACTCACTTATATTTTTAGCATTCAGAACATCCCTCAGTAAGAGCTTGGTGATGTTTTTTTTGCTGTTGAAAAAGGCAAAGAACGTTTATCTGCGTATTTCATATAAGTAAAGACTATTTTTCCTGTATGCATAATTCTCAGTTTTCATCTGCTGTTCAGTTTGCCCACTCATTCAGTTACATTACACTTCTGCAGTTTGTCATAGGTGACTGTCATCCATGCCAACTTTGAAATGATGTTAATCAACCTTCTCCCCTCAGTTCTCACCTCTTTCACTAAATCACTTACAACTATGTTGAACATATTATAGGTTCCAGAACAAATCCCTGGCAGGTTGCTCTGGTAACCTCATTATATAAGATATATACCACTGTCTTAAGGCTCATTCATACAGTCATTCATTTCCCAGTGATGCTAAAAGATAGATCTTACCATTTGTCTTTTAGCAGGCTTTGAAAAGAAAGTGACAACATCCTTCAATATGTTTTCAGTTTTTTCCGGTGCATTACAGTTTCTGGGATATTCATTGTAGGAGCATTCTCCAACTGTTGTCTGGAAATAAAAATAACAATCACTTCTTGATTTTAAATATCAGATAATAGACAGAAGACAGATTACTTAAAAGCAAGAAGCTGAAATAAAGAGATAACTTTTAATTTTAGATTTCTTGAGTATATGGAGCTAAAGATCATCCTAGCCCTATTCAACCTGCTTCACTATAGCTAACATACTTCCACACTTTCCTGTTCCAGTGAGTTATACAGAACACTTGGAGAAGAAAATATAATAAGCCAGAAAGGGTCTTGGAGTTACTCTGTGCTCATTTGAGTCAATGACTGGAGGCATATATAGAGACATTGTAGACATAAGGCATCTGTTGTACTGTATTTTAGATGATGATGATTTTTAGCTGATGAATATTAATGTTTTACAAAGGAAGGACTGTGTGCTATATGTTCTGCATAACAACAAATGTTCTGTTTTTGATATGAAATAACTAAGGCTGATGGATGGGCTAGAGTCTTCAAGCAGTTGTTCAATGCAGAATTTTTTTTTTTTTTAATTAAAAAAAAATACACTTTACTCTGCTACTTAATAGCAGGAGTGAATTGAAAAACACAAAACACAAATGCATGCCAAAGATCAGGCTTTGCACAGATGGATTAACTGAACTCAGTGGCACTCTACTAAGAACTAAGGTATTAGGTAGGATTGAAAGACAGGAATAAAAATTGCATATATACTTAGTACCTAAGTCCTGCTATGTTTCTGGTATTCACAGAACTCATATAGATATAGTCGTATATTAAATAATGTGTGCTTACCTTGATATCCATGACGTTGAATAATTTGAAGTCATGGGGTGGAAAAGCATTAGGTATCATTAACTCTAAGTTTATATTTGGAGCCATGCTTGGTCCTGCATTGATAACCTTGTGGGGAAGAACATTATGTTTAAAGCTCTGATTCAAGGTAGCTATTCAAGTAACAAATATACGTATATGAATATCTGAACTTCACAGAACAGGGCAGCTTCTACATTGTTACACTGTCATGAAACTGAATTCTGCTAGGAGCTTTAATGTTTATAAAGACTGCTTAATTCATTCTGCAGGATTACAGAATACTTTGCTTCTTGGAACCCAGTGAGTAAGTGGTGCCTATTTGTGATGACTGCCCCAAGGCTATACATACTGCGGTCCAGGAGAAAGTAAGAGACTTATGTCTGTCTCCTGATTTTTAATCCACTGGAGACAAATCTTGATACCTACAGATTCTCTTGTAAGTAGCTCCTAGTTTCATTTGCTTACTATAAGATAATTTCTTTTAAAGTGTTTCTTAATGGCAGAAATGGAAAGTCAGAACTGCCCTACCACTTACAGACACAAGATTGAAAGTATCTTCCTGTTTAATCATTCAGTGGAATATTGCCCAGGCAAAAAAAAAAAAAAAAAAAAAAAAACAAACAAACAAACAAAAAAAAACAACCAACAACAACAACAAAAAAAAACTGTTCTAAGAGGGATTAACAACCGCTCTCCATCACCTAATGCTTAAAAATTGCTTTTTTGCCCTTGTGCTTTTAAAAAAACTTATTGACCATGCAGTTGGTTTTAATATACACTGAAAATCTAAACATTACTCTTCAGACCAAGGATAACAGAGTAACAAAGAAAAGCACTTACATGGAAAGTGAAGTTGATATTCTCCTCCATACACATAACTGATGCTTCATTCTCATTTGTTCCATAAACAAATGAAGGTGGTGTTACAAATCTACAACAGTTTAGAAGGTACTTAATAGATTTGATATATATTGTTAGCATAATTTTTTCTCTGAGATGTCCTACAGGGCTGATGCCAAAAAAAGAATAACTCAAGTTTTTAGTTAGGTAAAGCCAGGAACACCGAGTAGAAATCTACCTTTGTACTATTTCCACTTAAGGCAGATAAATCAGAAAAGGTCACAAAAGCTCATCAAAAACAGTGTTCTGTGAACGTGCCACAACAAACCCAGTACGTAGTCCCTGAAAACCAAGGAATCTGAGGCATACACGATATCACAATCTAGTTTCACACTGAAAAAGGCATCAACAGAACAGAATGAACAATGGTGTGAGAAATGATTGCTTTTCTCTTCAGCATCCTCCTGAAGCAACTCTTATTTCCTAAACAGTAGGCTTTCAGTTCTGTTCTGTTACCTTCATCTCCATCTTAAGTTTTCAAAAATTGATTGCATTTTCAGGAACTCCAGACCATTTATTCCAGAGGATCAAGAAAACAAGGCATAAAGAAAAAGTTGCTATGAAAGTCTGATATTTCTTTATGTTTTCTTCCTGAGACATTTAATTGGATAGTCAAGTAAAATACAGCTGCAAAACTCGCTGTGTTAGAATTAGTAACTGATGCCATCTGTTACTGGAATAATTGATAGAATATCTATTTTGGTGCTTAGATTAGCATTCATTTATCATATTCAGTGTGTAAGACCCCATTTGTGCAGGTTTTCAAGATTCTTTCATGACTTTGTGTTCATGATTATGTCCTTCAGTGAGGTTTCTCACACAAATGAGAAACTGTACATTTTAAAGACTCAGAATTCCAATGCTTCATTCACAATGTATTTCAAATTTTTTTTTGTAGAAACTGAAGTAAACATCCTGCCCAGGCCTTCAGTTTTCAAAGGAACTTTGTTTAAAGAAATACTATAATAGTATATATAGTATATATACTATGTATATATTTTTATATATAGTATAATATAGTACCACTATGCTGCTTATTAAAGAAATAACTCTATAAAAAATATTCTAGATCTTAAGAAATATTAGTCAATTAAGAGACAAGCTCAAAGCACCATAGGTATTATTGATCTCATCTCACAGCAGTGGAAATAGAAGCTTAGAAGGGTGTGAGGCAGACTCCAGGATAGCTGTACCATCTCAGACCCAGGATTTTTCAGTTACCTCATACTTCTGCTAAAAAGCTTGGGGAACTTAGAACAGATATAAGACAAGAGTCTTATAGATATGCAGGTATAGCAAGAGCTGACTTACCCATGAGTATTTAACTCAGTCTCATACTTTAGAGGTACAGCTACGGTTACCATGTTATCCAGTAACAAGTTCTCATTTTCATTTTTGCTATAAAAAGCATGAGTGAAAAAATAGTTTAGAAATAATGTATAGCATGTGATAACACATTCTATAAACAAACACTAATCATCTTTCAGCTTTTTAAGAACTCCAACATTTTATCATTAACACCACATCAGAAACTAAAAAAGAGATTTATAACAGACATAAATCTGCTTATTACTTAAACAGCTGTTTTTGGGATTTTTTTTTTTTTTAATTTCCATTTTTCTAAAGATTTTGCAGTGGATGTGCTTTCTTGTAGTTGTGCTTCGCAAAGTCTTTTCGGGTTTCTCAATTCTGTTTTGAAAAACTAGGAAGAATTTTAAGTGAGCAATTTTTACCAGCTAACATTAATGATGATGTTGAGGTCATCTTCTGCTCTGGTGAAGGAGCTTGTATCCAAAGGGAAACTGAGATCCAGCTGAAGAACAAAACAAACAAACAAAAAAACCAAATCCTTTTTTAAATGCCAGTTTATCTTAACACAGTTTTAATCAAAATATTTTATTAGGCTCATCTAGAATTTCTTGCTCTTTCTAAAAAATAAATTAAGGCCTAAGTAAATACTTTTTTTTGCATCTTCCACTCCTTCTGGTCTAAAAAAATTGTTCATAGCCTTAGTCAATTTATTTGTCTAGGAAACCAACCACCATCAAGTGATACATAATGAAAAGAATGTTGTCCTTTAATGAATTTATCCAGAGAATATTCAAGCAGATATCAGCATTACAAGGAACAGTAGTTTGGAATGAGTAAAAGATTTTGCAAAACATTTTTCTTTTTCCTGAAAATCCTGCTAGCATATTTAGAGTGTTTTTAAAGCAGAAACTTTAGGCAGAGCTTACCTTTGAATTTTGATCTACATACAAATAACCAACACTGCACTCAAGTTTCACTGCATGAATATCTTTGTCTAATACTTCACAGTGTATCTGTTTTTCTTCCTAAAATTAAGGAAAGTTATTAATTATTAAAATAAAACGGATACTTTCAGGCACTTCAAATTACATGCACAGACTAAAATTGTGGGGTTTTTTTCATGATGAAATATACATAATAATAATACTATTCAAAAACATACAGAATAATCGTACTATTTGTGACTTCTTTCACATATCCTTACATTGATTAATGCATCACGTTATTTCAAGTTTTGTTTGTCATCAGAGAAACTGAGGTGTTTAAGCAGCCACTGCAAACTAAGCACTATGGAATCAGTTATTTTAAGAAGGCAGAAAGAGAAAACAATTAGATCTGTGATTTATTCATAAGATTGAAAAAGATCTGATTTAAGAATTTTTTGTGATCACTGGAAATGTGATCAGACCAAAAGTTGCAACATATATATTTGAAATATATTTAGAAACCAATCTTTTCTTGTTATTGTTACCAAATCCTGTAGCTGAAATGATTTAAAAGGGACCTTACAGTGATTAAATCACACCTACTCTATGGTTTGAAAGGTCGAAATCTAAGAACTTCAAAAGTAGTTTTGTCAGTGTTCTGAATTTGTGTGTGTGAGGGGTTAATTTTCAGTATCTGAAGAAACTCAACAGTTCATCACCATATTTGGACAAAGTCTGGCTGAGAAATAAGAATATCAAAGGATTACTGTTTGGCAGATTTTCTTGTCCTTACCAAGTCCGGAACTCGGATGAAATAAAGGCCTTTAGGGAACTGAATGTGGAGGACAGTTTCATATGCATCATCTCCAGCATTGTGCAGAGAAATGTTCAACAACAAAGTCTTTGTACTCCCAACAACAAGGTACATTTTCTTATCATGAGGCCTATAAAATAATCATAATACCAGTGAAAAATAATTGCGTATACAGCTTATATGCAAAAATGTTTTTTCTCCTGCTCCTTTAGTTAATCTCATCTGGTTCTGAAAACAGCTAAGCTGGAAATCATTAAGGTGTTCACTCAGTCCTCTTACCTGAAGGTACAAAAACAGTTAGACGATGGTCAGCTTGCTACCGTGCCTTTGAAAGCCTGAAGCTATTAATGTGAGAAGTGTTACCTTGTGCTTCTGGCTTTTACAGAATAGGGCCTTTTCTTAAAGAAGAGAATAGCTACATGCTCCTACTGCACTATTTTCATATGTTATTTCAAAATCTGCTCAATATGACACAGGTTACAAGGAGGGTAGGTGATTGTGCCTATCTTATGATCTATATGATGTTCTATAATCATGTTACAAGTACAGACACCCTGTGAGGGTCTAAAAGTAAACTTGAGCTTGACATTAAAGTTTAATTAAGACTTGTAGAAGCGTTGCCTAGAAATAGACATTTATCAGATATTCTGGCTTGAAACCAAAGCATTAGTCACTGAACACCTTTGGGAAAGAAGCTGGCACTTAGACAAGCAACAGAAGGTAAAAGCACTGCATAAGCAGATAGGTTCCAAGACAAAAGCGAATTAAAGAGAAACACAATGTTAACATTTCAGTAGCTTGATTAAATTTAGGTTAAATTTTAAAATTATTTTACTCTTTATATGCTACCATTCAGTCCTCTTATGTGCATTAAAGCCAAGCTCATTAACAACCCACTGTCACAAAGATGCCTCCCAGCTTAACATAGAAGTACACAAAAGCACCAGGTGCACATCTGGGACAACAACAAAGCTGAACCAGAGCTTTTCCCCGGTAATCATATTTCATTCTTCATTAAAAAATGCATGATGTGGACTAGAAATTTACAGAGCAGGCCAAAATCTGAGCAGTTTAAACAAAACATGATAGTGTATACATGAAGACTCATAATTAGGCAAGTAAGTAAAGCATTACCTCAATGCCCCTATTTGATTTCATTCTTTTAAGAATAAAAGTGTTTGCTCTGTTGTTCAAGGATAATGAATGCATTCTGTCTAGACAAAATAAATTAATGCTTCACAGCTAACTAGTTTTTAATCGAGATACCAGGGGCACAATGCAATTTAAGGTGATACTTCACACTTTATCAAGATATTTAGCCTATTTATTTACACTGAAAAGCTGCTACTGGTACCTAATGCTAAGCAGGTATGTTGTAATCTGTTTTCCTTTCTTAGATCTTTGAAGCACTTAGAAAATCGCATTGGTAGTATCACAAATTGAAATGCTGAACAATCTTTACTTCTGAGAAGTTTATGATCATTTAAACAAAAAAAATCTGAAAGCTTAAGAAAATGAAAGGGCTTTAGACTCATGCTACAGGCTACGTGTCAGAGTAGGAAAAAATACAGTAATCTTATTCTGAAATCTATGAAGATGAAAGAGCCTGTGCTCAGGATCACCCATATGTGATTAATCAGCATTATGCGTTAGCTGTCATTGTTTTGTGCCATTTGAGGATGTTCTGTGAGATAAACCTTGTATCTTGATTAAAGCACAATTAACTTTAAACTTTAGAAGTGATAAACTACACAAGAAAATCCAAGTCTCACACAAAATAACAACCTGAGAGTCACAACAGCTACTGTTGTTTCATTTTTGCATGAAATCAGCTCACCTTATTACATCAATGTGTAATACTGAATAAAGAAAAAGGTTGTGAGAATACAATTTAACTTAAAATCTAACCATTAATATCTATGTTGAATGCAAATGTGGGTACACAGCTTCAAACTTTCTAAAGATGACGGTAAATGGAAGTATATATCTCAAAGAATGGCTTGGTGTTAAGGAGATTCTTCAAGATAATAATAATTTTATTTAAATACTTTGAAAGTGCATTAATGATATTGCAAAATTACAGGATTTAAACTTGATCCCTGATTGCAAGGAATGAGAAAACCTGAAACATTAAGGGAGATCTCAAAGAAAACCAGGCTGTAACTGAAAAAAAAACAGAAAACAAAAAAACACCAAACAAAATTATTTTTTGAAAGTGTAAGCTAATTCATATACAGAAAAAGAGGCTAAATCTTGCAGAATGCTCAACCATCTGGTATCTCAGCAGTATAAAAATCGAAGATGGTTATATTCTTAGGTAAAGGAAGAGATGGAACTACTTCATCTATAATTGAAAGGCCTTAGTAGAAAACTGAAGAATCTTCCTTGTACAGTGCAAGTACAGCATCTTTGTAAAAGCTGTAGAAGTAACTGAGATTGTCAATTTATCTGCGATTATAAGGTCTGAATGTACATTGTGCTCTTTTTCTTAGCATGCTTATGTATGAAGCATGGAATACAAGCACACCTTTTGTCAGATTGATGTTACTTTATGAGCTGTAAAGTCTTCTAATTATGCAAGAATAGTTCTTCAATTAGGTGCATTTCTGTTACACTTCCTGGAAGATTTATGATTTTAATATTCTTCTAAAAAACTAAGTTGAGTTTTCTTCCCTGTATTTTTAATAGGGAGTTCATAATCTACTTCTGCAAATTCATTTCATTTACATTCAAGAGAATAAAGAACAATTTAGATAAAATCTAATCTATACTTACTTTGGAAAAGCAACTTTTCCAGAAACTCTCAAGTCAGCAGAGCAATTTTCTTGGGAGCAAATTCTTGCAAAAACAAACTATAAAAGACCAAAAACAAAACCAAAGAAACAGAAAAAAAGGCATTTAAAAAGGAATGTATCACCTTGTTACCAAGTATGTGGAATTAGCTAATGGCCCTTGGTCCTAGAATAGGTTATGATTTGCCATTTTGCAAACACATTCTGTCCACCAACAGCTACAGAGAGGCACTCCACACTTGTGCTTAATCTCTCACCGTTAAGCCAGTTTCATATTCAGCTGATTTTAGCAGTACTACATTAAAAGGACAGAGCATTTTAGAGGATCCAGAACTGAGATCTCTGAAGTCTCTTCCATGATACAACAGGTAACTCTTGCAAGAGAAGCTCTACTACATAAACTTTACTTATCAAACTGCAGGTCTGATGAGACTAGAGATACCAAGAGTTGCTTGTGTCTGTGCCTTGATTATTGGAATGCCACAAAGCACATTTATGTCATCTGTCACTCTGTTCAGCAACTTTCTGTCTCTAACTCTGTGGCTCCTAAAACAAAGTGTGTCAGAATTTTGTGTGAAGATTAAAAGGTGAATGTTTACTTACTGCATTTGAAAGAAGACATCACATACTAACCTTGCTTTTTATAATATCTTTTTCTTTCCTCCTTTGAAGAACAGGTGGGAGTGCAGAAAGTTCTTGATTATCTCTTTTCTGTAGAATTTGTTGCCCCAGATGATAACTTGCTTCAACATGTACAGGAGTCAAGATATCCCTTACATCTTTCTATGAAAATTGGAAACCTAATAAGTTAATCATATAGACATGTATGCATATGTTTTAGAAATTATGAGGAGCCTTAGAACAAAGTAAAACAGGATCACTTATTGTTTTTTACACGTAAAATAATTTCCTATATCATGTGATTTAAATATTTTTCCAGATGTCTTCATCAGTGAAAGAGTTAATCAGAAATGCAGAAAACCATAATACATTCATTGATAGCATCAGGCATTTCAGAACACATTCTTTTAGTAGAAGTCTAATTGAATAGCAATCTACTTTACAACCATCAACAATACTGCCTCGTTCTACTGAATTACAAAAGCAGGTAAAAGTAGGCTGAAAGGAAAAAAGTTGAACAGTGGGATAACGTCAAACAAGCCAATGGATATTTCCATATTAAATCAAAAGGAGTTCTCTTCCAGTGCCACTAAGACTGTTCACAGTGACATTTTATTTTTCTGCCTTTGTATTTCCTATTCCATATTAAGGAGATTAAACTCCTCAATAAAATACACCATTTTCATATGAAACCTTGATTGTGCAAGAACGTTGGAGATCAGAGCCCAAACTGTCCACTTGTGAAAACTGAACAGCTTGAAGAACTGAGCACTAACAAGAGCAAACTTGACTAAATTATTCCCTAAGAATAAGAGATAGACAATGATTGTCTTTCCACATGGCCACTACTTTAATTCTTAGCTGCAAGCTTGCTTTCACCAAACCACATGAAATCTAATTCATAATTTTCCACAGGGTCGTCTCTGCATCTGCTTTATATTATTTTCAGTATACTAACTGGCTATTAATTACTCTTTACTTAAAATACATAAAATGCACATGGTCTCTTGTAAGAACTGTGCTTGACAGACATTTACACTTAATTTTAGGAGCATCACACAAGTTTTCATACAGAAACCTCAGTGGGTGGATGGAGATGCTTTTAATGCTATTAATTAAAAATTGGAAAAAAATTGAGCTGTATGGAGGAAAAGATGCTAATGATAGATTATGGGAACTGATGAGCCAAATCATATCTTTCTTCCTACACAAATACATGCTGATGCTGGTACAGCAATCTGTACAAGGTCAGCTGTCAGTCAGTCCTCTCTCAGTCTATACGAGCCTTCTAAGAAAGTGGGCAATTTGCCATTGCTCCTTGAAAAAACATTCATTTAGGTGCAACTACCAGTTCAGATGCATCTAGGCAATTTTCCAGGAAGTAACATAAGTTTTCCATTCTACCCAAAGCTTTATCATGAAGAATTAGCTTCTAATGATGTCATAAACAAAACAGAAGTAAGAGAGTCAAAAATACACGTAGGGTTTTCATAGCTGTAGAAGATTACGTCAATTTACCAGCCTCTGTGCAGGATCAACTGCATCAGTCATCCTAGCAGATGTTTGTTCTAAAAGGTCATGAAGTTGCTACCTTGAGGATTTTAAAGAAAAGGCCAGGAGAGCTAGGTCATTATTTTATTACCCTTTTTCTCCTTTTATCTAAATATACCCTGTCCTTAATATTTCTTTAAAGAATTATTTTCCTTTTTAGGTAATGCCTTACAGGAGATAATTTTTAATTTTTCCTGAGTTTAGTAAAGTGTGATTCCTCTTTATCCAGTAGATTTTATTGTTTGATTGTATCTTAGGACTTCAAATGCTTCTTGATTGTTCTCCAAACTTTTGCAGGAGAGGGCTAGCTTCTAAGATGTTTGATAGATTGAATCACTGTATTTTTTTCTTGTTCAGTGAATGACTTTAGAAGTGTTGTCTTTGTCTGGACTGCAGCTCTTGCTTTTAAGATGGGTTCTTCACTCATCATTCAGAGGGATATACCAAGCACGAATACTGCATTTCATTTCTTTGAGGGACTTAGAGGCTAGTATTGGTGTTAGAGTCTTACTGACTATATTCGTACTAACTCATTTCTAAGTAAGAACCTTTTGCCAAATGCCCACTACTGTGGCAGAACTGCTGTCTCTGTGGCTTCTCCTCTGAAGCAGTTCTACCAGTAGTTTCCTTCCACAGTAAAGTTGCCTTCATAGACAGAGAATGGAAACCACATTCATGACACTAATCCAGTCCAGGATAGACACTGAGATTCTCAGGAGAAGGACATACATATGTACAGGATTCACTTTTGTAAGTAGGGGAGTAGGGAGATACAGATCAGTCTGTAGGCACAGTGCATGCTTTTCACATCATTCAGCTCTGAAGTCATTCATGAAATTCCCATGAGAGTTCTACCAACTACCATGGAAAACGTATGTCACACCATACCCACTTAGTTGCTACAAACTGGCCTAAATCATCCATAAAAGGGTGAAAAAAGAATCAAAAAATGCTCATGTCCTACTTCATTAATATGACTATTATTATTATGCACGTTTTCTCTGACACATGACATAGCAGGCCCACTGTCTTTCTTGCCTGTAGAAAGTTGAATAAGCAACAGAACTGAAAGGTATCAATTGTGGAAGTTATGAACACAAATATTTTACTTCAGAAATTATGTGATGCCACTGCAAACAAAACAAGTTATTTTTCAGCATGTGTGTTTTCAAAAGAAAACAATGAATTTACAGAGCAATGCAAATTGCAAATTACATTACCCTCATAAATGCCAGATGACCTTTGCAGGCAATTATTTTTCTGTTAATCTTTATACTTCCAGAGGTTGTTTCAGATGTTCCATTGGCAGAAAAATAAAATCTTGCTTGCGTATCCACTCTTCTCTTCACATCAACACTCAGATTATAAAACATTTCTGCAAAATAAAAAAATAAAGAACATAAAAGTTATAAAAACCTTAAGTACAATGATTTCCACGAATTTATGATAAAATCACAATTTTACTCACTCCCTAAAATATGTTCCGTAATATCCACCTTAAAATACCAGCTTAGAATGTTTATGTGGAACAAGTCTTACATTCAAATGCAGCAAGAGTAGTCCAGTTTGACTGCCCATCATCCACAATAAATATGAATGTTATGATATGATCTTGGAACTTTACAGTTTACCATTACTTGTATTCTCTGGAATGATTTTTTAAAGGATAACATAGATTCTCATACAGAAGTTTTAAGCAATTTGACTTCATATACCATGAAGGGAGACCAACTTCTTACACTGTCTGATAGGGGTAGGATGAGGCTCTAAACTGAAAGAGGGGAGATGTAGGTTAGGCGTTAGGATAAAATTCTTCACTCAGAGGGTGGTGAGGCACTGGCACAGCTGCCCAGAGAAGCTGTGGTGCCCCGTCCCTGGAGGCGCTCAAGGCCAGGTTGGATGGGACCCTGGGCAGCTGAGCTGGTGTGGAGCAGCCCTGCCATGGCAGAGCATTGGAACTAGGTGATCATTAAGGTTCCTTCCAACCCAAGCCATTCTATGACTCTATGATTCTATGACTGTATCCTAGAGCATATATAAGCATATAAATGTCACAGAATACTTTTTTTTTTTTTTGTAAATCACTGTGGCCTACTATTTTCACTCACAAACACATTAAAATGATGTATTGAAATGACCATCTGAAACAAAGTCACTACAATGCAGTTCAAAGCTACAAGCTGGCATGTAATCACACTACTATTATATAAGCTAATTTAGGTACTGGAAATAGCGTATCCATGGTACCATTTTCAGTACTGCTACAAAATCTCTGTGAAGATTCTGTGAAATGGTTATACGCAACCCCAGAGGAAAGATTTAGTGTTGCCACAAACTAGTGAGGTAGCTAACAATTAGTTACCAGTTATCACTACATTCTTAGGTTATATTGTAGATGTCATAGACAACTTGGAGTTCCACCTTCATCCTCACCATGCTGCCTCCTCACCTTTTTGACATCATTACCTGTTACATGACACGTAGCTCAAATTGTCTGAGTAAGGATGTGCCAGTATTCAATTTTTTATTTTTTTTATTTTTTTTTTATTATTATTTTTTTTTTTTTACAAAAGTAATGGTTGGACATTGCAGGAGCTAAAAAAAAGATATCCATGTTTTATAGTTTTTCATCTCATCCTGAACTCAGATCAGTGAACACCATTACTCATTAAATACCAATAGCATTATTTTGTAAATATGTGCATTTCAAATGAATACATAAATGGGAAATAGCTTACCAGTATTATCAGGTACCCCTTGTCCTGTGTAGTTAAAGCATATCTGCAGATTCACACAGATGGCAGGCTGGTCATTTTCCATGCAGTTCAAATTAGTTCGATTTATTGACTTTGGGTGTTTTAAGAAAGCTTCAACAATTATCACTGGTTTTGTTCTAAGAATACAGAAGAGTCAGTATTCACAAAACGCTTCAGAAATAACTTACACAATCTGTGCAGAATCCAACGGAATCTCTAATATTGCATTTTTATGTTTTAGTATTATCATTTTTAAGTTATCTGCATTCTTTAAGAACCCAAGTAACTGTATGCAAAGTCTTTGTTGCCTTAAGAAATTTCAGAGAGTTTTTTCTTTCTCATCAAAGTGTTTACTTAAATGTTTCAGGTGTATAGCATTCTGGAGCCAAATGACCGAAGTCAAGGACACCAAGAAGAACATCATGAGGTTACAATCTGCTAGTAATTTTTTAAAAAAACTGCATTTGACAAAGTACAGTTACTCTGCATGGTCTTTAAAAGCACTAAAATGTAGTAACCTCACCTCAGCACCACAGCAGAATCGGATAGAAATGCACCAACTGCTATATCTGTATGAAAAAAATAGATCAACAAGCTTAAAAATAGATCAACAAAGCAAGGTACAAGCGTTAGGTAGCATACTCATCTTTTGGCAACATTTAAAAATGACTTATCCTTTATTTGTTAGAAGGTATGTAAATGGCATGCTTCTTGGTACAGAAGATGATTGCTCAAATACTTGTCCCCTGGCCATTTGCTGGACTTGCAGATATTTGTAATGAGATGATCTGATTCCAGTACCCAAACTGGCTCACTGTAACATTAGCTAATGAAATGATTACTGTAAAAAGTAAAAATTATCTTTTTCTTTCTCTTGGGTACCATGATCTTGCTATTACATCTTTCTTTTACATCTTCAATAACAGTTAGATGACCATAAAAAAAAATGCTTGTCTTCAGCTTTACTTCTTTTCTTCCCAAAATGCAAGATCACATCATCTTAATAACAGATTTTCTTCCATTAAGAGTAACAAGTAGCAGTGAAGTTTTTCCCTTCACTCTTTTAAAATGAAAAATAATCACAATTGTTTAAATCACCTTGATAACCATTGTTATCTGCATCAATACCGCTTGCTATGGACTGTCCAAACATGCTTAAAGAAGTACTGACTTGCTGTGCTGGTATTCTCTAGGGAGCAAAAAGAAGAGAAAATTATTCTTGGAAAGTAATTTTTGTGTTACAATATCCGGTGCAAGTAAGTAGCACAACGACCCTGCTGCTGAAAGCAGTCATGTATCTACCTGTGGAAGTGTACCTCTACAACAAATATTCTTCCACTGCTGTAATTGCTATATCCCACAAACCTGAAGTCTCTAAAACATTTTTCTTTTATGTAAAGGTTATATTATGACTAGAAATCACACTCTGTGTAAAAATTTCTGGAGTCTTTTAAAGTACTGAGTGTTAAATTAAGAGAAAAACCTGTTGATTCAAAAACTTAAGGGTTTTTTTTTTTCCTGAATTGATTGATTTTTCATTGAAAAATCATACCTGTGAAAATGATGGAGTTATTCCATCTTCCCTGCCATTGTATATATAAATAGCTCCTTTTAGATCATCTTCTTGTGGAGCCCCAATTGCTACATCTGTGGAAAAAACAATGATAACAATAAACAGTTGACTAAGAAGCATGATTAAAACACAGTTAAAGAAATCCAAACCACAGTGCATGCCATATCAGAGCACATTTATTTGACTGAATTCAAAAGCAAGAGCTAAAGATGGAGGGAACTGGAAACAATACAGACAAGCTCAGTAACATGACTCTGCCTGAAGTACTGCCTTTCTGTAAAATAAGGGCTAAACAGGCATTAATTTTGTGCAATACAAAATCTGTTTTTACCAATTCTGAATGTGACCCTTAAGAGGTTATCATGGAGAGTAGCTAAAATGTGGTCTTGAACAACAACTACTTGTGTCTTGAAACCATTATGATTTTTTCTGCACTCTGCTATTCCCAAATGGACTAAGCAACTGAAGCACAAGTAGTAGTCTTATTACATTAACTAAAATGAGCAATGTATTTTTCTGTGATATGTCCTTAACAGTTGATAAGAGGAATGAATGGGCATTTAACATGAAAACGAAGGCAGTCTGTTGTCCATACAAAGGAGTATATTTTAAACATGACTTAATCCCTGGATGGTTTGTCAACATAAAAATACACAAACAAACAAACCAACCCTTAAACAGTCCCTACCAAAACATCAACAAAAAGCTCCAGGGTTCAAATAGCCAGAGGACATTCACCAAAAAGCAGGGGAGGATTAATTACAGCATCTTAAAATTCACTCATGCAAATCAATAATGGTAAAATTTCATTCACAAAGAAACAGAACTATCTGTAAATCAGAAATAATATATGGACCACCAAATCAAAATCACAAAAAAAAAAAAAAAAGCAAAAATCTGATGCCTGGGTTTAGCTGAACAGCTCTCTGATTGAATCCACATTGATTGAATCCATACTTGGCTGACTAAAACACACAAAATACGTCTCTCCACTTGTGAGATGAAAATAGGACAGCCAAGTTGCGCTGTCTAATTAAAGCTAAACATATGTTCTTGCAGGGGGGTCAGATTCTACACCAACATGCATGCCATTATCTTCACAGGGCTGATACAAAAAGCTTACATCACTGAAGATGTTGGCTCTGCTGTGCTTTTCTGTTACTTACTATAGACAAATGGTTTCTAGCACCCAATTCCTCTTTATATTTTGCTTCCAGCTGTTTTTCTTACAAGAAAATTTATTTTCCTATTGTCACTCTCAATATCGTTTCCACTTACTCTTTCCAACGTTTAACTTCCTTCAAAAGCTAATCCACTTGCTTCAAGACCCCCTGCAGTTTTATGATGCCCATTTTACATTATATCCCATGTCATATATCTGCTTTGTTATATTGCTGTTAAATTGATTTTACTTCTCTGTTCCCCAGCCCTATCCTTGACTGTTGTTTTCCTTTGCAGTTTGCAAATATTCTAGGGCAAAACTTGAAACTTCTGTGTAAGTTTGTGAAGATGACGCAAAACAGAAGAACTGGAATCTAGCAAGAGTTATAGGAACATTAGCTAAAGGAGGAAAAGGACTGCTTTAGGGAAAAGGAGGCCAGGTAAGAAGCAAATTACTGTTTCAAGTCTTGAAGGTTACAGGAGATGACCAAGAACAGAGGACAAAGGGACAAAATCTTCTCAATCTTTCATAATGCTCCCATTTATGGTGACAGTCCAATGCTCAGTGAAAATTACAACCAAATTTTTTTTGTTTTGTTTTTTAAGATTTTCATACTTACCTTCAAAACCATCATTATCAATGTCTCCTAGATTGGTTATGGACTCCCCAAATCTGGCTGCATATGAGTCACTCCCACTGAGCTCTATGTCCAGTTCTACCATCTCTGCCTTCTGAAGGAAAACATTATTAAAGGCACATTAACAGAGGCTCTTCCGAGGGACACTCCTCAAAATAATAAAACTGCTTGGAGCAGTATAAAATCTTACTCAACTCCTTGCTGCAGAAGCCAGCATTATCAAAGATATCTATCAATATTTAGCATGAGAATGAGAAGGAATAAGACAGCTGTTCTTTAAAAGTGAGAACAACATGTTCCCATAGCAAACACCTGTAAACAGCAGAAGGCTTGTATCAGAGTACAGGAGCTCACTGCTCTGAGAAAACTGTGTGCATTAAAGTCTACACAGCCAGCCTCTGTGGGTGTGTTGCAGAGTCCTGCTGAGATCATCACCATGCTTCTAAAGTTGTTTTTCCCATATCCTGTGTGATACAGGAGAAGAAATCTTTTTGCTTGTTATATGAGAACAACTGTGGTACTATGTATTTTTAAGAGAAAATACTTACAGAACCTGAATTGATATAGACATAAACTCTTCCTTCTTCTCTGATGGTACTTTCCATGGGAGCACCAACTAGCAAGTCTGAGAGGCCATCTGAATTCAGGTCCACAGCACAAACTGAAGCCCCAAAGTAAGAACCAAGCTGTGTGCAAACAAGAAATCCTGTCACTTCACATTTTTTTATGGTAGAAGTTTCTTAGGTGCAGAAAAGTAGCGTGAAAGACTTACCTTTTTACCTTTAACTTCAAACAGAACATTCAGATGCTCATCGATGCTAAAAATGAATGCCTAAAATGAGAAGAAAACAAAAGTGAAGCTCAGCAAACAGTAATCTGAAATGCTATCTTCTATTCTCTTTACAGAATGTGCTATAGAATCATCTAGGCAACACACAGTATCACAAGGCACTGCTGCTTGCTATTTCCTATCTGTACCTTTAACACTGCAGTTCACAGCAGTATTATGTAGACTGTCTTCCCTCCTTCCTTCTTTAACTTTTCTCCCTAGGAGAAATCATATCACCTGACACTAGCCTTTATTCTGTTAATCTAATCTGGGAGATAAATGGGTGGCTAGTTGTGGAGTATTGTTTATATTGTTGGTTTGATCAATCTCTTACTTTACCAGTCTGCTCCTGCTGGGGAGCCCCTCCAATTACTTCTGTGCTGGATGGTGTCAGAAAATGTCCAGCTCCAACAGAGTACCCTGCAAAACAGAAATGCACTATTCAGTACTGTCAATGCTATACAAACTAAAAAATGGGAGCGTGACGTCTGAAAGCTGTCAACACTACAAATTATTACAAGTCTGACATTCAGACCTCATGCAAGTTAGCAATGAAAACAGAAAGGAAAATTTTTAAATATAAGCAAAAGGTCCATACAAACAGTAAGCTCCAGCAAGTAGAAATGAGTGTCAGAAACACATTTCTTCCCAGACATTCAATTATCTGCCAAAGTTTAAAAGTCTGTAAAATAAATGGCAAACATCTTCTGTTACTGCGTATTCTACAGCTGCTCAGTGAGTCCATAATGCAATGCAAACTATCACATGTGCACACAGTGCAACATGGAAGCACTTTATTCAATTGTCACTCTTAACTACTGTTGTAACTGGACTGCAGAGAAATGAAATGTGGGGGTACTTATGCCTGTGCACATCTATATGTCTGTGTATGCATGTTTTTGTACACAATAGCCTCTGTGTGTGTGTCCACACAGCAATAAATCAGACCAAAAGCTTGATTACACAATAAGAAAACATTGCATCAGCTTTTGTAATTGAATCTACATAACAGCGTATTTGTCTGTGTGGAGACAGCTCTCGACAAACAGAACCACATTTTGGTGCAGACGTCCAGCCACAGAATTGTGATGCCACAAGCTGTAGCTACACCAGTCATTGTTATGCCTTCCAGAATGCACTATGGCTAATTTGAAACAGGGAAGACAGTTGACATATTCTGCTACTCTTGCATTTACTGAATTATTGTTGATTTTCACAGCTTTCAGAGAAAATGGAAAAAATCATCTTGGATCAAATAAGAATGGACTTTAAATCTTTCATCTGTAAAGACAGCTGTTTGGAATTCATGTTCTTAATGCCAGCATTTCTTTTCATATTTTAAGGTAAGAGACACAAAAAATACCATTTCTCATTTAAAGGTCAACACCTAGTGCATGCTTATTGAACCAAAACATTAAACTTAATTAGAAGAACCTTAATTTGCCTTAATAAGTATATATACTTATATATATATACTTATACTATACTTATATATATATATACTTATATATATATATACTTATACTATACTTATATATATATATACTTATATATATATACTTATACTATACTTATATATATATACTTATATATATACACTTATACTATACTTATATATATATACTTATATATATATACACTTATACTATACTTATATATATATATATACTTATACTTTCATATATATATATATATATATACATATATATATACTTAATGAGTTATTTTGGTTTGCTGAAGTCTCAACTTTGATAATTGTAATGAACTTTAGAACAAAAAAAAACATCGAAAGAAACTACAATAATCAGAGCGCCCAGATTCCTACTGTGGCATTACAGTGTGTGGGGGAAGAAAAACCACAAAAACTGATTCATTTTCTCCATTTTTAATGATTGATATTATATTGACTTCAACATTTAAAGAACTTTAAAATTAATTTTAAACTTAAAATTTAGAACACATCTTTAGCACTGGCACTCCTGGGATTAACAAAACAAACCCTGAGAAACACTGTGCACTGACTTCAAGATCACAGCTATTTAGCTAAGCCTTTGATTAATATATTTATAAAGTATTAAATATTTGAAGTACCTAGATAACTGCCAAATTTCACTTGGTTATTTGAATGTGTGTAAGCATGGATTGTATTTATAGTTGTATTGTATACAAAAACAGAACCAGTCCAATAATATGATCCAGGGGCTCCCATTATAATTAAGTCCTAAAAGAAAAATAAAACATAGCTTTGTTATTCAGGTTCAAACATTCACGAAATTAGCAAGACAAGTCAAACACTTTCCCTTAGATCTTCAGTCAACTCAGAGAAATGCCACTGGAGATGTGCATGGCTCAGCACCAAGAGATTACCACCAGATTACAGACAACATTTTTCAGCCTTTTTCAAAATATGGTTATTACAAACATTGATCCGGGAACAGTTTAGTATGAACATCAAACTGAATAGTCTCTCTTTTTCTTTGTTTAAAGAAAAATCAGAGTCTTAAAGTGTTGGTTGTATAATACAGAATATTACTCTGCAAAGCAAGAAGATAAGACTTATGAGCGTTAATGTTACATGAAACAAATTAATAGCAAGAGAACCATAAAACTCCATACTTGGTTACATTCATGCTCTTTTTCCATGAATAGTAATTTTTAATCTTAATTGCAGATTAAAAGTGATTTTGAAAGTAAAGTTATTCTTGGTTAGTTTGGGAATTACTGTGCAAATGTTACAGACATTAATTATGTTATTATTATACATTATATGTACACACATACACACACAAGATGTTTGGAATCTTCAATACAAACCCCTATGTAAAAGCTAGACATTCCAGCCTGGCATGACCCATGGTTTTCTCCAAACTTTCGCACATGGTCTGCGTGTAGGAAAGAAACATAAGAGAGGATGAGAAGCATGCAGTTTCAGAACTTACTACCAGGTCTTCAAGAGAAGCTGAGACAAACTTAAAGCAAAACAAAACAATGAATCATCAGTCTTCAGTTCCATAATAAAACTAAAAATCGTGGATTCCCTGGTATGAGCTTTAGTGTCAATACACTGATGTAACAAACCCAAAACACTAAGTATCTCTTGATCACACCTGCCCTTGAAACCTTGTGACTTTAAAGGCTCTAGTTTTTTCTTTAAATTATTCCATGAGAGCAAAAAGTATGAACTGAGCAACACCAATGGATAAAACTCTTCTTTTCCACTCTGCCTATAATCCAGGCAATCTGACTGACAGGCTTTTGTGTCTTGACAGAAGTTGCCCCGATGCTCCATTAAGTCTTTGAAGGAGTTATGACAGATATCTTAGAAATATTGGTACCTATTACCTTTAGCAGTTGTTTTACACCCAAATCTCCTAGCTCTGTTTTCCTGCTCCTCCTTGCTAACTGCCTCCCATCAGGATCCCTTCATCCCATCCCTAGGTTTGTTCACCTAAAAGCCACAGAAGAGAAAAGCATGACTTTCCCCAGGCTCCTGGCAGTCTGTGAAGATGACAGAGGGGGATGTCTGAAGGCACTACACTGTTGGTCTACACAGAGGGGCCAGACTGTGAGCTCTTCCTCACACTGGCAAGGGACGGGGTCATGGACTGCACTCCTGGATGGAAAGGAAGGCTGGTTTTAGGTCTCATTTCTTATTCTGTCCCTGCAGTCCTCCAATGAAGGACTGCTCAACATCTTGAGCAGTGGCCTTAGCAGGAGGCAGCTTACGAACAGGGATGCACAGCAGCTGGACTTGTGACCATGCTGGGAAACCAGAGGCTAAAGAGAGGATGACAACATCAATCAGGTACTACTGATGATTCCCTGCAAGGTACTGCTGAGCAGAGCAAACAAATGACAGGGCAATTGAACTGAAGAGGTCCTCCACTGGCCTATTTTTGGGATGCAGCTATCCAGCCCAACCAGCAAGTATTTGTTTTGCCCACTGAATGCAAAGTTACATCATTCATGAGATCAGCACTCTGCCTTCAAGCTTTTGGCTGCATAAATCCTGCCCAGAGCAGCACAGGATTTTCACAGCTTTGCACCACTGAATTTTGCATCTCATCCTTCCCTAGAAAGGACCCAAGCATATGCTTACCTTTATAACATGGGCATATTCTTCTGCTCAGCTCAGTTCGAAAATCAGAAGAGACAGCAAAACAAATACCATGGGGGAGTTTGTGATCATTTTTTATGTAAAAGATATTTTTCCACCTATGTCCACAAGCCTATGGATAAAAAACATGTGATGTTTGACACAGAAGACTTACGAAGACACTCTGACAAGCAGACTTGCAGCTGCAGCAGTGAATACATACGACAAAAGATCCGTTTTCTCTGGGCTGCCTTGATAAACTGACTCCCAGCCACTGATAATCTCGTTCTTCCATACAAGTCTTCCCACAGTACTCCCCGCTCGGATGGCCTAGGACACAAAAACCAATGCTGAGCATGAGGACAAGCTGACAGGCCACATGGTATCCAACAGAACCTTATGGGGAAAGTTTGGTAACTGACACCTGTCTCCATTTTGCAAAGGCCCCATACACGTTTCACGTTTGTGAACAAAGGCAGGAATGTATGCAACCAAGGGGAGCATGCTGCTTCTGAACATGAGTGTGGAGGTGACAAATGACTTCACCGTAACACAGAAACTGTAGCAGAAAGCGATGTTATACTCAGTCTGATGAGGATCTTATTTTTTTTTAAAGTAGCATCTCTGTCATGGCTTACATCATATCACTATGAAACAATCCTTAAGTAGTAAGTTCATGTTACTAACCTAACTGAGCTCAAAGATTTTCAACTGAATCAAAAAATGAAAGTGAAGTCCGAATGAGAAATCAAGGAAATCCAGCACAGAATTCAGAAATCCAGCATGTTCCTTTTGTTCCCTCCCCACATTTTGTTTTTGTTTTAAAACACCTATGAGTGAGTTTATAGAGTAAATCTGGATTCCCTATCCTGGAATTCAGTCTTCCGGGGTCTGTTACTATCTTAGGGTCAGTTTTAGAAACGTTCTTTGCAAGGATTTCTTCAGCATCCTTCTTATCTATGTATCAGTCAGTAGCAGATCTTAAAATTATCTCTACTGTAAATGGCTGGCAGGTAGAGGGTATACAACTGCAGTCTCTATGGGGAATGTTAAATTCCTCTGTCGACATGTACTGCATACTTCTTGCCTTGTTGCATTTATTTAGCAGTAAGTCTTTGGGGTTTTGTTATGGAGAGTTAAATTTTAAAAACCTTAGAGAACACAATGAAATTTCTTCAAACTCTCCCAAAAAGGATGAAGGGATGAAAGGATTGAGCACAGCCCCGCTGAAAAAGACCTGAGGGTACTGGTGGATGGAAAGCCAGCAATGTGCCCTCGCAGCTCAGAAATCCAAATGTATCCTGAGCTGCATCAAAAGCTGTGTGACCAGCAGGGCAAGGGAGGTGATCCTACCCCTCTACTCTGCACTGGTGAGGCCTCACCTGGAGTATTGCATCCAGATGTGGAATCCTCAGTACAGGAGAGACATGGACCTGTTGGAGCACGTCCAGAGGAGGGCTACAAAAATCATCCCAGGGATGGAACACCTCCCTGTGAGGACAGTCTGAGAAAGCTGCGGTTGTTCAGCCTGGAGAAGGCTGCAAGGTGACCTGATAGCAGCTTTTCAGTATCTAAAAGGGAGCTACAGGAAGGAAGGGGACAGATTCTTTAGCAGGATCTGGGGCAATAGAACAAGGGGAAATGGCTTCAAGCTCAAAGAGGGAAGATTTAGGACAGATATAAAGTCTTCTACAGTGAGGGTGGTGGGGCACAGGTTGCCTAGCGTTGTGGTTGATGCGCTGCCCCTGGAGACTTTTAAGACGAGGCTGGATCACGCCCTGGGCAACATAATTTAGCTGTGGTGTTCCTGTTCATTGCAGGGCAGTTGGACTAGATGGCCTTCAGAGGTCCCTTCTAACTCTAAGGATTCTGTGATTCAAAAGATTACAGCACTACCAAGCCAGCAAATACTCACTTCCTCCTAGGAAGCAGCAGTAGCATCTCTTGTAAGAAAAAGCTGCACATTTAAAAGTTATATAAATCATGCTTTACATTTGAAAGAGTACCTCCTGCACACCTGGGAGGATAAACATTAACATATACTGAACCAGTATTTTTTCTATGCATCACCATGACACAGCTTACGAAGAAACTGCTTATAAAATAAGGAAATACATAATGCCATTTGAGCAAGTTGCTCTGTAGTTTTGAAGACTCTCCCAGATGCATTGCTGTAGTGACGAGCTGTGATTCCTGAAGCCCAAGCACTACATTACGCAGGAGCAGGCACCAGTTCTGGGGACATCCCACCCCTCACCCCTGTGTGGGCACAGGGCTGAGATCTATCACTGTCCTCTGCATTAGAGTGAACATGAAGTCCTAATTCACTGGATTTGTTGAATTGATCTCGGAGAACACAACCAATCCATATTAAGAATGGAAACAGAAAAGGGTGTACCCAGTCCATTCAGTCACCAGGGGATGCATGAATGACTGTGGGCTTTGCTATATACCACTGTTTTAAATGATTGTGTACCTAGAGAATTTTGTGTATCAGCGAGTTTCGGACAGAAAATACCAGATTTATAGTATCAAGGTAATTCTTTGTCACATGGTAAAAACATAAGGAGAAGCATCTGCAGGAATAAAAGCCACTGCATTCCCAGGTGTAGGAATTAATACTCCCTTAAATCAGAAAAGCCACTTCTGGCAACTCCCTTCAAGCAATGCTTTCTGTCCTCCTATGACAAAGAATTACTTGGGATTTCCTTGATAGTGCATGTGGGTTTGTAGAAAATGGACTAAGTGGAGCAGGCTGGTATCATAACTCTAACCTCAGGAGGTTTCCTGAACCTTTTTTATCAGTAAGTCAAGCAAGATCAGATAACAGCAACATCTGAGATAGGAGAAAGCTTTGCTCATCTCAATACTTCACTCTTGTACATATGTCAGAGGTCCTTAACAAGAAAAAGCACCACCACTCACTGCTGCTTATTGGGTTATATTTCCTTTCTCCTGGGCTCCACCATGTGTTGATTCAGACTTCCTTTGGCCCTCTGCTGACTGCTGCCTTGCGTCTCCTCTCTTTCTCTGACTGGCAATCATTCAAATGTCTTGAAAATGATAGGCCTTTGTGAGCAAGAGAAGGGTGAATTTGACATCCTAGACACGGTGATGAGCCCCTGCTCAGCGTAGGGCCTTATAAAGGCTTCCTCTGGTGATAAAGCTACATTCTGCACAAGCAACAGAGCTGCACTACATAAGCTCAGGAGGACACAGCAGCTTGACTGCCTCAGGGAAAAGGAGCATGCGTTGTCATAAAGTCACTGAGAGATAAGTAATTGCCCTGTCTGTGTACATTACACAGCTGGAAGATATACTTCTGCTACAATCTTTGCTGTACACATCCAGAGAAACTGTGTAATCGCACATAAACAAGGTCAGAACTCGAAAAGCCATTTCTAGTTCGGCCTCAAGGACTCTAATACAGATGTTTGCAATGTCATCTGAGAAACCAGTTTTATATAACTTGCTTCAGTGCTCTCCGTACCCAACAGCCTCCCACAATCCTTTTTATCCTCCCAGAACTCCTTTAATGCTATCTGATTACAACAACCATCTACGGCAAGGACAAACCTCCTGATGCCCTTTTCTTAGATGCCAAGGCCTCAGCCTCCTTTCATTTGCCCAAAGCAATCTTCTCTCTTTTCAGGGATTGGATAGATCTTTTCCCTCTAATGCTCCTCAAACCACTTCCACCTGGAAGATGATGTTAGTTGAGAGCTGTTTCTGTGATCCCATAACAGACCTAGGCTTGGACAGCCCTGCCTTCTTTAGAATACATTTCCAAGTAGACCACTAGCAGGGTATGATCAGTGCAGGTGAGATCAAAAGGAACATCACTGAGATCAAGGTTGAACACAGGTCTGCCTTCTGGGGAAAGCTATTAGCTGCTCACTTTTCCATCGTAATGGTTCGGCTGGGGGAGCTAGAGGGCAATTTCTTCTTAAGTTAATTGCAGCTGGGACTTAAAGGAAGGGTAGAAGACATTGTGGGCAGTGCTTTCTGATCTGATTCTTAAAAAAACAAACAAAAAACCATGCACAGACTTTACAGTATATATTGTAGTTGAAACTTTTGTTTCCTTTTTAGACTGGTTGGTAATTTCTATAAAGTCTCCTGTTCTTTAGCCACTAAAAAGCTCTCAGTTTCAAATCTGAGAGCAATTTGATTGAAAACATTCTACAAGTCCAAATTGTAAGAGGTCAAAAGATCTGAACAGCAAGACCCTCTACAGTCATCTACTACTGCCCCAAACTGACACGAATAAGGTCTTGAAGTTCAAAAACATGTTAGCAGGCTGACAGTGCTCTGGATAATATATTTGAGCATTCTATTTTGTATTAGTGCCTACAGCTCCCAGCTATGTCTGCATCTAACGTAAACCATCACCTAGAAACACTCCAATTTTGAATAAATCAGTGGCCTAGACTGTCTGGCACCAGTGACAGAAGTACTAGAGCTAGAAACAAGACTCGCAACTTTACTTCTCTTCTCAGCAATCAGAGCATTTTAGAAGTACCAATGAGGGGCTGTGAAGGCAAAGATTTCCTAATGGATTTCATTGTTTCTCTTGTTTTTTACACCAGCCCATATACTTGCTACACCATGAGCAATATAACAATTGTCTGGATGAGTTGTTTTTGGATGCTGTGATGACTGTAGCATAAGACTGTTCCCAGCAGCTCTTTCTCTACTGAGCAATCAGACAGGGACATGTGACACAGAAAACACAGCAGCACTTCTATGTGATCAGGGGCTTCTTAAATTGCCCGTGAATCCTTCGTTAATTTCTTAAGCCAGTTTCAAGGCTACTTTAGTGAAAAATAGCAACAATATGTTCTAAAACTTTTCTGTCCAAGTCCTTAAGTTTATTAGAAAGTTCTGATGTTCAAAAAAACCCACTTCTGTTATCTACATTTCATATCCAGAAACACATCATCTCAAAGACTCATCTGAAAGAAAAGTGAATTTGAGTAATTAAGAGGAAGATAAAAATGGCTGTTTTGCCATCTGCCTGTCCCAGGAATGTAATATGTCCTTGCACTTTTTTCAGATAAAATTACCCTATTCTGCAAGCTCAGAACCCAAACTTGATGCTGGTAACAAGCAGAAGAACTCACTGACTGACTGAAAGATACAGTGTTGATAAAGACCGTTATGACCCCAAGATGCCGACAGCCTCAATGAGCTAGACAAGAGATAATTAAGTTTAGCTTTGCAACTGCAAATTCCCTTGTGTATTTCTGTGACCGCACAGCAGGAAGGCAGAGACTTAATGAAGTTCAGATCCTATCCTACTTCATTTACATCCCATGCACCGCATCACGGTTTGCTGCCTTACTGACCTCACTTCTTATTTTACTGCAGAACTCTTCCTTTAAATGCATTTACCTTCAGAAGTACTGTAGACATACCTTGGTATTACAGAGATACTATCTAGCACTAAGGGAAATAAACATTTAGTAAAACTCTCTTGTGGTATCACTGTTTTTAAAAGCTCAGGACAAGACAGTAAACATTGCTGTGTAAGCTACAGTCTTTAAGTCCAGAGACGGAAGCGGTTTTAACCTAAGCTTTTAGTACCAGGTAAACACTTCTAGTCACCTGTTGCATCATTTGCTTTCAGATCTCCTAAGCTACTGAGGAAAAGACCATGAATTTCCTTTGTTAGACAGAGCTTTTGTCTCCACACTGGCTAAACGAGTGAATGGAGAAGTGCTGCAGAGGTATTGTAGCTTTCAAAGAAGCTGAAACCTTAGCACCCCCCTCCTCACCTACACAGTGGGAGGCTATTTTAGCTTCCAATCCAGGAGTAGAGCCTCAACACCATTTTTGCGTATGCTACTTCATCCACTAGTTGACTTCTTTGACTTTCCCAAGCCTCTTAAACAAGCAACTGGAGAAGAAAGCTATTTCTTATACATTGTATAAATTTAACATTGGAAGAAAATTACTCCAATAAATAAAAAACAACAAACCAACACCAACCAACTACTTGGGCTGGAATGACTTCACCAACTGTTCTTTCTACGAGCAGCCACTTGCACGCTATCTATTCGTAACTTAGTTACGAAAGGTAACTTTTACTGACAGTTGCAAAAAACGGGTCAAACCTGTCCATTCTAAGCACCACGCGGAGTGGCACAAAGAAATCGTTGTTCTAACATTTTTGTCTCAGAATCCTGCGCCCATCCTGAGCGCCCACTGGGGCACGGTGCGCTATCGCCTGCATTGCTTTCAAACGTTTTGAAAACTTTCCCGCGCTTCTTATCCTGACCAGGCAGCAAGTTGGCGGCTCTAACGGCTCGGGCGGGCATGGCGCAACAGGACGTTCAGGAGACTTCAGAGGCACAGCACAAAGACAGAGCAAAATATGTCGTGCACACGGAGGATGTGAACAGAGCCCAGAGCAACCGAGATGTGCGCACGGAAACCTGTTGAGAAGAGCTCTTGTTTTGAGCAGGAATCGGGCACTTGGAAGTTGGGTGTGCAGTCACACCTCCCGAGGATGGGAGAAGTTTGGTTACATGAGGAGGTGGAAAAATGGAATCAGTCACACGTAGCTTTGGCCCCCTGAAGCTCAGTTCACGAAGAGGGATGAGCACACGTGCCAGGTAGCTGTGCCGCGCTGTGAGTCGGGGCGGCTGCTGCAGGAATGGCTCTGCAAAAGGCCCAGGCCCGTGTTCCGAGCCCCGTGCCGGTGACAGCCGCTCTGCCTCAGCAGCCTGCTGCGGGAAGCACGAGAAAGCACCGAACCTCCCCACGGAGCGGCCGAGCCGGGCCGAGATGCGAGACAAGAAAGCGGGAGCGGGCACTTCTCGGCCAAGTTCTGATGCTGTCCGTTGTTCCCAGGCGGAGAAAAGCCGCCTCTCTTCCCATCGGCGCAAAGCGGCCCCGCAGCGCCCGGCAGCAGCCCCCATCCCGCAGTGCTCAACAGTCAGCCCGCCGCCCGCCGCCGACTCACCGAGCTGGAGCTGCTCGCAACTCCCGCGGGGATTGCTCCCGATCCGGCAGCGGAAGATGGCCCCAGGGCTGATCACGGAACTGTTGGCGGCCCAGCTGGCCTGCGGGGCGCCCACCACGAGCCTGTGGGCAGAGGGGAGGCGTAAGGCGGCAGCGACGGGGGGCTGCGACCGCGCGGCGGCCCCGACCCGTCCGGGACTCACCAGCGCTCCTCGCCGTGGCCCATCAGGAGAACCGAGTAGCCGAAGAACGTGCCGTTATCCCCGCGGAAGAGCAGCGGGTGCCGGGTGTCCACGTTGTAGGTCCGCGCCGTCGGCAGACACTGCCACAGCAGCAACAGCGGGGCGGCCCAGCGCGCAGCCCGCCCGCAGCTCCTCATGGCTCCGGCCGGCACCGGGCAGACGGGCGCCCTCCTTCACGCTCCGCTCGGGGAGGGAGGCGGCCCCGCCCTGCCCTGCTCCGTACCCTGCCCCGGACGGGGCGGCCCGCGCCCCTAACAGCGACCGCTGCCGGCGGGGCGAGCGGGGAGCTGCGGTGTGCGCGGTGCTGGGCGCTTTCGGGAGGGGACGACTCCACCGCGCCGCTTTCTGCCGCGCCGCAGCAACCCCATTGCCGTCTCAGGCTCGAGGTCGGGTTTCTCCCCGCCCCGTCCGCGCCCGGCGGTGCCGGAACGGCACGGTCTGGGGGGCTCCCCCGGGGGGGCTCGGCTTGCCGGACCTCGCACGGCGGGGCCGTCAGTCCTCACACCTGCCCGGCGGGCGGCGTGGGTGAGCCGTCTGGGCGCGGTATGGCGGCGGTGGGTCCGGCAGAGCAGGGCCTTGCCCGAAATGCCCGCCGGCATTCCTGCCCGCTGCTTTCGACGTGCCCGAGGCGTGCTGGATTCCATTGGCTGGATCCCCTGAGCGCGTCTCCCCCGAGTCCCAGCAGGGAAACCCCAGCCAAGCTGCAGGGAAACTATGTGGTCAGATTTGCATTTTCCTTTTAAAACGGATTAATCCCAGAATCTGTTCTGTTAGATTTGCTGCACCTCAGCTGTCATACCGAAGGGGCATTCCTGGCCACCCTGCCATGGCTGGGGATATCTGAGTCCTCAGCCCCTTCCTGCCCACGTAAGAGACCGCTCCCAGCTGATGACTTCCTTCTGAGGGGGATGAAGTCAGAACAACTTTACTCACATTTTAAAATGACTTTTACATTCATGTTCAGTTCTTTCTGTGAGTTGCTTGCAAAGTTATTAGCCAGCCTGCTGGACCGCACAGGAGTGAAAAAAAACAACAAACCCAAGCATTGCACAGGAGGTTGAATGCTTATCAGATAGCAAGATAGCAAGGCTTCCTTGATCTTAGCAAGAGGCTTTGCTGTTTGTGTTTCGATTTACCTCATGCTGAATTGTTGAAATCAAGGCTGTCACCTCTGCCAGCAAACCTTGCCTCAGAGTCCCTTGAATACCAGGGCTTCCTGTTGCTGCAGCAGTCTTGTAACAGAGCAGAGCCCAATGCAATTTTGAGTTAAAGGAACAAAAACTCTTCAAAATTTAATGTTTAGTTGCAAAGATTACTACTTGGAGCTGGGAGATAAATCCATTCTGATTTCCGCTGGTGAATATTCCACACGTTAGAAATAAGCGTGAGATGGTGGCGTACCATTCTCTAATGGAAATTCAGAACATGACATTTTAAGCTGCTTGAAATAAAAAAGAAACCCTCTCATTCCCATTCAGCTGGTGGAGGTGTGAAAAACGTAAGCCCTCTGCTAAATACTGAGCAGTTACCAGAGTGGGACGTTGAGGCAATGCAGGATCAATATATCTCATCTTCCTAAGCGCATTCAGGTGTGTAGCTCCTGGAATGAGATCAGTGCACTGCAAGGTCTGACAGTCAGTCAACTCTCTCTGTTCTTTTTAAAGTTCTGATCTCTAGAACAATCACAGGGCTTCCCTGGGAAATACTGATGCGGGGCAGTGACTGTTTCGTGTAAAGGAGTTAAACAACCCCTCAGCTGCTATTCATCTTCCTTCCAACTGCTTACATCAAAGGAGCTATGACAATCAACAGCAGCTGTGAATCTGCATTTCTACCAGGCAAGTTTTCACTGTCATTCTGAAAGCAACAAAACAAGCATGATTCAAATCCAAAATGCTAAATTGTGGTTTAATTGGTGGGAAACCATAACATCATTTCATCACTGCCTGACCCCATAGTCAGTTTTCAGGGACTTTCAGGCTTTTCTCTGAGAGATCATTACAATTCTTGAGTTTGTTTCTTAGTCACAAAAATCACCAAGAAGCTCTATCCCTTGAATGCCAGAGAAGGGGAGAACAATTTCTCAGCCTCCTTTTGGCTGGCAATTGTATGGCCCAGGCATATCTGTCCTTTCTTCTCTCTCTCAAGACCAATTTTAAGTCTATCATTTTGCACATAGTTGATGCAGGAACCAAGTGAGTGCAACTAGGCAGTTTCCTTGCAGCTGTGTTTCTATCCATTTGGGGGAATTGCAGAATTGTAGGGGTTGCAAGGGACCACTGAAGATAATCTAGTTCAAACCCCTGCTAAAGCAGGTTCCCTACAGTAAGTTGCCCAGGAAAGCATCTGGTTGGGTTGTCGTTTGAGTATCTCCAGAGAAGGAACCGCAACTTCTTCCACACCTCAACCGCAACCTCTTCCACACTACCCCTTTTTTAGGTGGCCTTTTCCTCACAGTTGTCACTGGAGCTTATCAACAAGTGTCATACAGACAAGGGATAAACATACACAAGTTGTTTGCAGAATTCAGAGATGAGTTAATCTTTTGAAACTTGTATGTTTGAGAGAGTCTGGGGAAAAAGAAATGCAGCTGAAATTTATAGTGATTTCGTAGAACCTCCAGTCTAGTGGTCCCTGGACTGCTACAGAGGGTACGGAGCTGGCACAGATGCTAGCTGACAAGAAGAGGTAGATCCTGAAGCTGTGGTCTTCAGCTGTTAGCACATAAATAGCTGCTTACTTGAAGCAGATAAGAACTGTGTTATACTTTCCTTGTCAGGAAGAAATGTGTCCATTGTTTCTTAGATTGTATTAGAGTAGATGCAGTCGCTATCCATCATTGAAGTCTGTGGAATTACATAAATCTTCTGGAGTATCAGAAACCAATATTCTGAGAAATACCTGAAGTATTCAGCACCAATCATGTGTATGGCCAGGAGAGCACAAAATCTCAAAGCAAAACTGACAAAATGGTGTAATAGAGAGAAAACTTGAGTTTTAAGGATTCAGAAAACTTTGCAGAAAAGATAGAACCAATGCTGGAAGCTAAGTACCTGTAGATACAGAGAAAATACATATTTATATTTTCTTCACAAATACGGATACTGAAATCACCCTGAAATAATGAAAATAAATCATTCCCAAAATAACCTTGCCAGTATGCAATCTCAGCAGCATATCTCCTGCAGTATTCTGTGATTAAACACTAGAGCAAAATGTCATGGTGATTTGCTCTTCTGCTTGTTGCTGGTTCACCATCTAAGGCAATTTCAATGAAGCTCTTGGGATGGCTTGTTACGTGAGAAAGTATATTAGGCCATAGTTTGGCAATTGTATTTTATAGCAGATGTGTGCACTTCATCTGATTCTCCTCATCTTTTGCTGCTCATTCTTGAATCATGCTGCTGTCTCTGTGACACTGCTATGTATCTGAGCAGTGAACAATATGAGAAAAGTGTTCTGGGTTAAAAACCCAGCTACACCCCCAGATGTAGATCAGTGCATATATTGTGTGACTGGCCAGTTGTACTGGGTGTGCCAGTAAGGTGGTTTAGGCCAGTTCCCCAGCTCATGGGGCTGTATCAGTAAGTGGCAAGAATCTGAAAAGCTAAAGGCCGAAGTCTATCCATCTAATTCCATAAAATGGAAATAAAAATCCATTTCCCCAGTACTGAGTGAGCTGGAGTTCAGACATCTTAGCCCAAATATTCTTCTGCCTGTGCCCTAAGGTGCCTGGCTTACAAAAGTTATATTGGAGTAAGCCTGATTTACTGATGCCATAAATGTCAGCATACAATATCATGTGAGCGAGGTAACTTAAGTTTGTATGTGCTCCTTCAGGTTTCAGTATTCCACATGTAATTATGAACACTGAATATTCCTGGAGAAGTTTGTTGATGTTGGTGGGAAGAATGTGAGCATAACCAGAACAGGCCATATCACCTCTGCCGTGTACATCAGCAGTTAGATTTAGACAAATGTAGGTACAAAGAAGTAAGCACGATTTGCTGATGTAAACCAGAACATATATTCATAAGCAGAACTGTCAATATCTGGAGTCACTGTACACGTACTTGGCAGAGGTTAGATAACAACAAATACCAAATACCACTGTAAAACTGCCTGGGTGAAGCTAAGCATCTACTGCACAACAGAGTGAAGTTGCTCAGACACTACGCAACAGAAGTGAGGTTACTATTTGGCAACACTTCTGGCACTCTGCTTCTGGGCTTTTCATCCTGGATGCTAAGGGAGATTAGCCTTTTGGAAGGCACATTTGAGAATTCTGTTTGTAACCCAACTGAACGGTATAAAAATACAGCTTTCAATGGAAAATATGTTTATTATGTAATCTTAGAAACCCTTCTTTCCCCGGGCTCCTAGGTTCCACAGGATGTAATAATTAGACTTTTAACAGATCACCCATTTTATCTCTCCTGTTCAGCTAGAGCCCTTCTAATCCACGGGTACCAGTTGTCTTTCTTTGAGATGGTCTGATACTTATTGAAGTCTGTGGTTTTCCTCATCTTGAATTTAATTTTGAAATTTGTTTCCAGTTCTGAAGACCTTGATCCCCGAAAGCCAATCTACTTTTTCCAGCTGTAATTGTTTGTCTACAAAATGTAATTTCTCAACTTTATAAACCTTGTCTCCACAAAGCCCTATGATAATCAGGGCTATACTATGACTATAATAATCTATGAACATAGAATCAAAATAATGATGCAGATTTTTAAAGACAGAGTTGAGTGAAGTGCATTAAGGCATTAATGCTGAAGTCTGTAAAAAGAAAGTAATTTTTAAATAAGAATATGCATAAATAAGAGCTTATAAGAAATCATACGCTAGAGGCAGTGCTTGTGACAAGGTGCTGGGATGTTAACTAATTACCAACCTTTTCCAGCCACTTGTGTCTCTCCAGAAGATATTGTTTTGCACAGCATTACTCACTGGTATTTCTTCTCTTTCCTCCATAAGGCTTTTAGAACCCTAGGATGGTTTATTTGGAGTACTTTTTGGATAATTGAAAGCTGTTCCACAGAGTAGCTTTTGAGGAACATTCTGAAGCCCAAGCCATAGGAAATCAACAGATAAGACTTCACATAGCTGTTGCTTGATCAGCCAGGGATCCCACATGCTTTTGGCTGTGTTCTGAGAACTAAGAAACTTCCGGTAGGAGATTTCTGCAAACATGTGAGTAACTTTTGTTAGAAAATATGATGTTTTCATTTTTTCAGATGGCTCATTTCCTGAGTTCAAAGAGGTCTCAAGCACCGAGAAGCCTCGTGGTCTACAATAAGAGAGGAATATTGTGGTAGTAACTCCTATGAAAATTTTTATCTGTTACTTCATTGGAAAACGCTGTTGGAAGAACTTATGAATGTCTGTTATTAGCTTTCTTTTGTGTAACCTGTACCACTCCCCCTCCTTTCCCCCCCCCCCCCCCCCTAATTTGGGAGGCATTTGGCTTAAATTAAGTTCCCTGTATGGGCTGAACTTGAGTAACTGATCACATGAGCATTTTCACTGTGTTGCAAATAGGGGTTAAAGCACACATTCCTAGAAGTCTTCATGAATATGCCTGCTTCCAGCTGTGTCTGTCCTTGTTCTCCTTTGTTTTGCATACTCTGTCTCTGCTTTTGGAGGAGTGTCACCAGATCTACTCTCAATTAGAAATAAAAATGTTCAGCTGTTCCAAGTTAGAAAAATTTGGAAGTGCCATTTTGAAATTATCAAACTACTTACATACTGTTATTTCAAACTGTATATTTCTAAGCCTGTAACAAGGACAATTTAGAGTTTTGGTCAATATTTTCTGTTTTTCCATAATTTGTTTTTCTACAATGGCAGTGGACAAAAAAAATCTAATGTTCATTTGCAGCCACTTGAGAAGTTATAGAAGGCAAATATACTGTTACACTTTTCCATAAGATTCTCTTCAAGAAACTTCATCTTTCTTCTGCAGTAAAATATGCGTGCTTGAATGAAAAGGATATATTGTCCACTGACAAGTATAATTAAGCACAGATGTTTGAGGCACCAAATAGCAACTCATATTAGCAAAGGTCTTAATTTTTATCATTTTGCTTGTGTTCTCTTTAGAGAGTTTCATTTAGAATCAGTTAAAGAGGAAGCAGCTTTTCATTTAATTGACAAATAGCGTTTTCACAATCATACATCTTTTCAGGGAACATTTTTGAGACCCTTTTTTCTTCCTATGAGCAGTTGCTTGGTGAAGTAAAAGACAAGTTCTCCAGAATAACTTTTTAGTATTTAATGGTGTGGTACGTGCAGTGGCTATGGCATCCTGACTACCAGAAGCAAATAATAGATCATCCTAATCAGAAGCAGATGTGTACGTGTGATAAATTCATTGCATATCCTCTTTTTATTTTTTTCTTTAGAATTTCTTTCTAACATTGCTGAGTTCCCAGATCTGGGCCAACTATAAATAGTGAGAAGTCTCTGTGTCATCCACTGCAAAAGTGTGGATCATCACAATTGTGGCATTTTTCATTATTTTCACCTTTTAAGGAAGTATTTTAGGTTTGATGCAGTTATTTTGTCATGAGAAGTAAATATGTTTGTTCAGAGATTTTTGACATAAGGAGTTTTTTTTTTTCATTCTTATATTCAAAATGAACATGTTTTTTATTCAGCCCCTTCCTGTAATTAATTCCTATTACAACCTTATGATCTCTCCAAAAAATGATTCTCAACCACTTTTTGAAACTGCAAGTTTCCAGTTTTTACATGTTTCTGTTCTTCTGTATGTTCCATGACTTTGCTGGCAAGACTGGGTGCAGTGGGAAAAGGAGAGAATTCAAAAGAACTTTGATAGCAGCAAAGCAGCTTTAAGATAATGATCTGTTTCTTCTGCTGAGCAAGAAAAATACCTAAATACATAATTTTTGGTGATTTAACCAAAGGACATATTAGTTTTGCTGGCAGCAAGCATCAATTCTATATTAAAGTTACTCAGAAAAGAATTAATACAATATTTATCATCACTTGATCAAAATCACTTGGTTATATCTTAGGTTCCATTTGTATCAGCCTTTGAGTACACACACACGTCAGTATAGTGAGACTGTCCTGTTACAAGGATTGCCTTTGTAGTTGTAACTTCCTAAAGATGTCCATTCAAGAATATTCAAATGGCTGAATATTTTGAAGAGAATGGAAGTGACCTATGGTGTTTTTTTCTCCCCTCTTTCTCTCACTTGTATTTGTGACAGAAATAGGCATGATAAATGATTAGCAACAGCTGGACAGTTAGTACTAGAGTCTGTGGGTCTGCTGAGCCTGAAAGCCTTCGGCTCCACAGGAAATATGAGCACTATGGAAACAGCTCCCAAATTATGGAGGTTTTGGTTGCATGTCTTTCACCAACTGGAGGGTATTCTTTCAAACAGTGACAACGGCTGTGTTTCAAATAAGAGACAAACTCAGGACCACCTTCTTTCTAAAACAAAATAAATCAGCTGTTGGAAGAGGACTGTTGAAGAGAAACATCTGGAGGAAATGCCACTCTGGTTTCAGACTTGCTTTTGGAATACCCTAACATACATCTTCCAGGATATGATACTGTGTTTCATCAGACAACATCACAATGAGATCATACATCTGAATATGGACTGCAGGCTAGCTTTATGAAGCATGGTGATTGCTATGTCCGATTCTGTTTCCTGAGTGAGTAAATTAGGAATATTTCTCATCCAATCATGAGAAATTGGATCATTACTTTGATGTTAGAATGGAATCCTAGATTAGTACAAAAATGATTAGTTCACAAACTCTGAATTTATGTGAGGGTAGAAGACAACATCTGTAACCAGAAGCAGTTCTGAGATATCAACAGAGTTGCAAAGACAAACTACAACTAAATCCAGTACAGAATTAAGGTGAGAAAAATTTATGGTACAAAACAGTGAAAATGCCATGATTTTGTGGAGCCATCTGTAATCTGAGACTGTGGACTGCTACAGAGGAGAGCAAATAACAAGACTGATCTGTCTTTACATGTACCTGTTAATATTTTCTAGAGCTCCTTCCACATATGCTCTTAGCGTGAATACAAAATATATCCATTCCTCATAATACATCTTCATGAATTTATCAGCCTTTTTAAGAATTCGAGAGAATAAATAACTTTCTGGCAAATTCTCAGATCTCTCATTGTTAAAATGTTGACCTAAAATGTCATTGATACCGACATAATCTTCATAATTAGTTACTTGGTAGCTGCGTATCTATGATTTCGTAGCAGTCGGGTCTGATACAAGTTAAGACATTTGTATTTTAAAGAATTTCTTTTGCTTTTGGTATATGTAGAGCTTGCAGCAACATGACCATCTGAATGTTATCATCGTATAGTTTGCAAGGAGGTTTTTTTTAAAGTTATAGCTACATGAAGAAGGAATATTCAGACTAGGCAGAACACAGAGTATGTAGGGAATATATTACTACGAATTCCTCCAATTAAAGGTAAATGTATCTGTCCTTGTTCCTGGATTTTGCTGAAATATGTTACATCTATTCACCTGCCTTCTTCTGTATAGTGATATGTGTAATAGGTATCATAAGCAATTAGTTGCAAATTGTTGCTATAAAATCTGCAGTGAAATGAAACAATCTGTTGCTGTCCTACTTAGAGATGTTTCTGTGAGTTATCTTGGCTCTGTTTTAGAGTAGTGTGTGTAAGAGATTTAGTATTTTCTTTTTTAAGGCTTTGATTTTGACATTACCTAATTCTTTCTTTTTCTTTTTTTCTTTCTTTCTTTTTTTTTTTTTTTTTCTGAAATGTTGTAATCGTAAATTGATGTATTTGAAATGTAATTAAGCTTTTGGCCACTTGGACACTGCAGAATCAACACCCAAAATACATCTATGATCTATGTATATACATATTTTAATCTCATATTCATGGAGATATGTCTTTTGTTACAAAGTGGACCTGGATCATTTGTTCTCTTATACACTTAATTTTTCATTAACTTATTTCAACTTATTTTTAAAAAAGTATGCAGCCTATATAGTCAAGGTTGGGGTGTGAAAATTGTTTTCTTTTTCACTGAGTGCTTATCAGACAAGAGCAGGAGGTGCCTCACAGTATAGTCTGTTCTGGCTGCATTGCTCCTCCTGTTGTCAAAGAATATTGGTGTTCAACTCTGAGTTGCTAAGATACATAGTTCATGAAACTATAGTGTGCTACAACAATACAATGAGAGATTCTTTAAAAAAGGAAATCTTCTGCAAAAGAGCCTTGTTATTAAAACAGTGATATATTAAAGTTGTAAAAGATCAGCGATTTCCTAAGAAAGGAATAGTATCTACCAAGCATTTTTTTCCTTTTATTGAGACAGTAGTTCCAAAAGTTAAGGGAAGGCAACGTGCCCATCTTCCACATATTTGTGGTTTGCCTCCAACTAAACATGATAATCTTTTTCTTTGTGGGAGAGGACTATAAAAGCACATGTATCAGTTATCTTATGCCAAATGCATAAATGTTTATATAAGAACAGTATGGACAGTAAAAATTATTCTTTAATAGCTCCCATATCACAAAGGATTCAGAAAACCACCCATGTCCTGGAAGACCATGGAAGCATATATTTGGCTACAGCATAGCCTTGAATTTTAGTGAACATGAAAGTCAACTCATACTTGAATATTCCTATTAGAGATTCACTCTTCAAGTTTATATTGGTTAGAGAATTTCACAAAAAATACCAAGAGATTGGCTAATTTATGAACTGAATTTTATTCCTTCTTAATTTGTAAACAATCTTCCAGAGATTTTTACAATTTAGAAGTTTGCAATAAAACATCTGAGCTAGTTCTTTCAAATAAGCTTTGCATGCATGAAAACTCAATGTCTGTAATTATCCCATCTTCTGCTAAACAACAACAACAAAAAATCTGTGAGAACACTAAAATGTGACCTGGTGATCTGGGTTGTGCAGATTTTGGGAGAATACTAGCTCCACTGACTTTTGGTACACCTGGGAGCATTGCTATGTTTAATAGGCAGTGTTATCTGTTAGTGATTTAAATGCTTGAGAATGGTGGTTTGGTTCAGGTCAGCAGTGTGCCTAGGCCAGCTCTCCTGTCACAGGGGCTGCTGAGCAGGTTGTTTGCTGTGGCACAAGCAGAAAAAGTCATGATATTTCCTCTGATCGTACTTTCCTGATCTCAACACTCAAAAATGCTCTCCATTCCAGCTTTACCTGTTACTGTATGAAGAACCAGCTCCTAATACTTGTTTTGAAGCTGGCCTGCCTCAGCAGTATTTTCTCTCCCTGAGCTCTTGTACCAGAAGGTCTGAGAGATAATCAGTTCTCACGTATGTTCCCCATGCTTTGCTCTTCAGGCTATTCTCTGGGCTGGAGAACCAAGGCCTGTTCTAACTCTTTGTGTAGTGGCCACATACCTGTAATGACTGCTTGCTGAATGGTTGTTTGGGGCTCCCCATGGCTTGATTTTAGCAGTGGGCAGAGAGTGCTGGACGCACAGTTCCAGATGGTTCTAGATGGTTCCAGGTGGTTCTAACGGATCCCAGCAGGGCGGACCAATCAGGTAAAAGCACCTGGTGCCTCAGTGAGAACAAAGGGCAGAGTGCTGCACAGGTGGGGAGGGAAAACGAATTTAAAAAAGTGAGTGAGGGATGTAATTCTGAGTTATGTGCTCAGAGAAGAAGGTTGGGAGAAGGTTCCCTCACAGCTCCTGTAGAGGCTACAGAAGGGGGAATGTTTTCCTGTAGCTTATAGAGAGGAAAATGTTGCAGTGGATTTCTGCACAGAGAATTCTATGCTGGCATCAGTTCCAGGAGCTGTGGCTTGGGAGAGCCTGCACTGGAGCGGTTTTTCTGACAGAAAGTGCAATCATGAAGAGCCTGTGCTGGAGCAGTCTTCCTGACAGGAACTGTGGCTTTGGAGAATGCACACTGAAGCAGAGTTTTACTGACAGAAAGCATGGCACTGGAGAGCCATCTTGGAGTAAATTCTCCTGACAGGAACTGTGGTGGTAGAGAAGATCTGCACTGCGGCATGTTTTCCTGTCACAGACACTGTGGCTTTGGAGAGTCCGTGCTGTACTTTATTTTTCCTCATAGAAGTTTTGGCCATGCTTGAGTAGATTTTTCCTGACAAAAGCTGTGGCTGTGGAGAGGACTTGTACTAGGATACGTTCTCCTCTGTCAGGAGCTGCAGTCTGTGGAGAGCTGGTGCTGGAGTAGTTCTCCTGACAGGAACTGCAGCCTATGGCCAGCTCACATTGGAGCAGAGTATTCCAGAAAGACTCGAGTCCAAGGAGAGGACCCACACTGGGGCAGGTGAAAAATGTGAGTAGAAGGAAAGGGGAGAGATGAAGTAGGTGCGAGTGGGGCAGACAGAGGTGCTGGGAAGGAAGAAGTGATGTGGGACTGGGGGGGAAAGCATTGGCGGGAAAGGTGTTGTTTTGAATTGTTTTTTTTCTTACTTCAAATCTGTTTTAATTGTCAACAAATTAAATCAATTTTTCCCAAGTCAGGTCTATTTTGCCTAGATTGTAACTGATAAAAGTGATCCCCTGTTTTTTTTTTCTCTTGACCTATGAGTTTTTCATCTTATTTTTATTCCATCCTCCTGAAGGAGGGAAAGTGAGAGAGCAGTTGGATGGGCGTATGGCAGTCTGCAGTGGTCAGCTTGCCACAGAGATTCAGACATCTTTCAGTCCCACAGCATTACTTGTGGTATAAGGGGGCAAGGGAATTGGGTCTGTAAAAAATCATAGTCAATATTCAGGGCAATGTTCAAGGTATAAATGAATCACAAATTTAAATAGCTTAATTACATTGTTCTCTCTTAAATTCAATTTCCTAAAGCCTGGTTAACTTTTCTTCTTGTGTTATTTATTTATTTATTTATTTTTAAATTTCAGGGTGCAGCTCACTGTGACAGTTGTGTTGAAATATGACTCCAGTATCCAGTACCTGCTGAAAAGTCAAGGAGGTAAGGAATTACATATTTACTTTTTCCAGACTTCAAACTGAATTGGAATTTCTCATGCTGTGTCTAAGGAAAGGACCTGGCTCTTGCTTGCCCAAATATCTCCCTGTGTCCCTGGAAGTTGACAGCTATTACAAACTCAATGTTATAGCTTGTGATCTTGCCACATAGCCCTTTCTTATCACCTCTTCTCCATGAGAATCCTTAATGTACTGCACAGAGGGCTTCTCTATGATGGAAGAGTTTGAAAAGGGCCAAGGATGTTGTCTTAAATATGTGAGGTTGTATTAATTTTAGATAAAGTAAATGAAGAATCTAGTGACTTACCAGCACTACAACCTTATTTTTTTTTTACGCTATGAGTAGAGATGTGAAAATGAAAAATAAATTAAGAACAGAAGGTTTTGTTATTTTGGGCAGAGTAATGTTTACTTTTTATGGTCTGTTATAACTTTAGAGGAAGAGAAAAAAATACTAATACTTATATAAATATGCTAATGCTTATATTTAAACACCATTATGAAATGTATGCGATAGCACTTAAAATTATATATAAAAGTTATGTGGCTATTAACCTACTACACAAGAAGAGAACAAAAATAACAGAGCTATTTACTTTCATGAGACATATCTTTCTGAACTGTACTTTTCTCTTTATTCTCTCAGGTAAGTTTATTTCATGTGCACAAATCAGCCATAAATGTACACACTGTTTGCATCATAGACATGTCTGTGGGATAACAGGATGTAATATCTGTTTTGCGAAATAACGTCTAATTTTGTGTGTGTGCTTGCTGTGATCACAGAAGGCAGTTCTGAAATTAGTAAAACAGAATTTAAGTATCATCACAGATGGATGAAAATAAGATGTTGAATATGTATATTGTGTAGCTAAGACAAAACTGTTTTTTCTCAGAAAATCAAATTCTGATCTAGAACTACAAAATACTGAACATCTTCAGAAACAGGCCACGTCTCTGCAACAATATTCATAAAAACTCTTTGGCATTTAACTTAATAAAGCAGAGAGAATTGTTTGTACTATCAATGATATAAGGTTAGACTAAGTTTGAAATTCTAGCTCTTCTAATTACTAATTGATCTTTTTGCATTGGATTCATCTGGGCCATAATCTTACCCATCTGTGTATTTGTCTGAGACTCCATGAAGGCTGAAGCATAATCATTAGGTTAAATTAGATTAACATGCTTTGCAGTGCACATTTTCTTAGTTTTTCTGTCTAATGAAAATTAACCTTCTAAGTAAAGCTCACACAAATATTCTGACTTATTTACTTCAATTGTGATTACATAAATACTTGGTGCAATGTACAAAAAATGTTATCTATTTAGACGACCTTTCCTAAAGTCTTTTTGTATGCAATGTGTCATAATGTCTTTTCCATATCAGGTCAGTGTAATAAATCTTCTATTTTGTAAACTGGCATTTTTTCATCTTCTTAGATAGACTATTGCACAACTTTTTTTTTTCTAAGCAAACTTTGTTTCTGTTGTAAGTGTAACAGCAATTGCTATGTAGAACAAGTCAATAACCAGCTGCCCTCCTGTTGCAGTGATTAATAACCATGTGTTGACAGCAATGCTTTCGAAGTCAAGAGCAGAGGTTTATAAAAGCATAAAATACACGAAGTTACAGAATTAAAAACTTAAAATACAGAGTTATAAAGGCAGCATTTCTCCAGAGTAAGCTAGAGGGTGGATTTGCTTGTGGTCATTTTAGTTGTTCAAGACAGTTCTGAGTATTTTGCCACTTCATCATTTTTGAACTCATAGTATACTTGGTACTGTAAATAAGGCTGATGTAAACAAGCTTGGCAATCAGTGAGATTTTTAATGTTGGAAAGGTTGTGAGTCGGGTATGTCTCTGCATGAATACAGTTTTAGTCTTTTGAACGCAACTGGATACGGGGATATATGCATTGCTTTTCCATCTTTCTTCTTGTCTAGATTAAGCCTTATATTTAGATTAAGCCTTATATTTACTTCCACATTTTGGGGCCAGGAACATCTGCCTTTGAATGCAAATATTCAAAACCTATGCTGGTGTCATCTGATATTTTCAGAAGACTTTTGTGTTGATCTTTCATGGTTAAGGTCTTGAGTATGTAATGTGATCCTATTTATGAAGACAATGAAATCAAGTAGTTCTATGTGTTGCCAAAGGGGCTGTGTTTATGCTTCAGTGTTTTGAAATTAAGGAAGCTGTGTCAGTGGTACAACTCTGCTCAAAAAAAAAAAAAAAAAAAATACTGAGGTCCAGTGTATATATAAGGTCATTCACATTGGTATACCCATAAAATGCAGAGTGTTTTTTGTTTTTTTTTTGTGTTTTGTTTTTTGGAGAGATCTCCAACCTTTTTCATGGAAAAGGTGATCCATTGTTTGTGAAATAATTAGGAAACTGCAATGTCTCCTATGGCATTGGACTTAAAACCTCTGGTAGATGAACAGAGAAGAGTGGAATAATCCCAAAAGTTAATGATACTGGAGTGCTGACTTGCTCAAGGAAGGACTGCTGCTTTTCAAGTGTCTCCATGTTTAAAGGAGTGAACTGATTGATAGAAACCTCAGCGCAATGTTGTGTGATCACAACAGTGCTTGTTGTAATGATTTTTTTCTTCTAAAAACTGCTTCCTGAACAGTTCTTTTTTTTTTTTCTGTTAATGTTAGTTTATGCCTGCTGGTCATATTTGTTTATATTCATTTTTGCAAAACAGAAGGCAAAGCAAAGTACTGCAAAGCATTGGCAATCAATTTTAGAGAACCAGTGTTGATGTCCTCTTGCAGCAAAAGCATTTCACTTACATTCCTTATTTCTTTGAAGTTTGCTACTGTAATGAGTGTTTTAAATGCCAGAAGTTAGCTGTAAATATAGATGTAGCTGTAAGTATGAATATATACACAACTGCTCCTCCCACTTCACCCCAAGAGAGAAAATACTGTTATTTAAAGACTTTCAATGAGTTCACCCTGCTACTTATGCATCCCCTAAAATCTACAGCATGGGAAAACCATGTATTTTTCTGTAGTGTTGTGATTACTGAAAAGAGAGAATGCAGAAAGCACTGTACTGCTTAGAAGTGGGGAAAGGCCCATTTATGTCTTGGTTGGTATCTGAAGGACAAATTCATAAGCATAAATGAAGTGTGGTGTATAGTTTGTGCACTTGGATCAAAACTGCAGCTCTGGATCTAATCAGTTGAGCACAAGATCCGACTTCAATTGATGTGCATATATCTGTAACTGTTTACCATCTTAAGCTGTAACTGATAACAGAACTTCCAATGAGCTGTGATTTGTGGAGAAAACTATCACAGTAAATCATGCAAATCCATATATTAAAAGCTCTCAGATATAGCAATGCAGTCTCTTAGGGAGACGGTAGACTCTTATTCTGTGTCTCAAAGTTAAACAGGATTTGCCTGAGGGATGATGGGGAATTAGAGGTCAGTAGAATTAGACTGATTTACACTAGTTGAGAATCTGGTGAATTCTCAGATTGGAAGTGAACTTCCGATCACTCCTTGAACACTAGACACAAATTTCTTTCTAACATTTTTTCCTCTCCACTTGTCTCTATTGCTGACATTAAATATTTAAAAGAAACTTGTTCTCAAGTAAGGAAAGCTTCCGTAACAGCTGAAGTTTTCCATAATTTTGTATGGATTATGCAATTTAAATGGACAGAATTCAATCTTAGCTGCCTATCGTGTTGTTCATAATTGCAGTTACTTTACAGAGTGTATTTTTGTAGCCTTTGCACATAGGATTTCTACAACTGAGAGTGTTTGCATACCATATAGCATCTGGCTCCATTTTTACAGGGTCTTAAGAGAAGCAGTCAGGAACAACATACAACTCCCTAAAGTCTAAAAATGATTGTATTTCAGTAATCTCTTATGCTATAATCGCTATCTCACATAAATGTAATGATCATATAGGATTGGAAATGAAACTCAGAGGAAGTGTCCATAGCATGCAGACACTGGATCTTCTGTCTAGCAAAGAAGAAACATTAAAGATAAAGAATACTTAAATATGTTGAAATCTTTTTTTCAACATAGTTTTAGTTCAAATAATGTTGGAAGAATTGTGAATATCATATCTGGCCTATGTATAAAGCTGTGCAAGATATAAATTACATTCACTTAAGTACAAGAGGTTGGTCATTATTTCACATTATGAATCTTATACTTCTATTTTCTTCATAACAAGAAGCAAACTGTTTCTTTTACATGTGTGGTATAGATGCTTCATTGTAACATGCTGGAATGAAGCCTAACTTTATCAAGCCAGAAGTTGGGCTCATAGTTTTAGTCTTCCACAAAAGTGTCATTGACTGAAGTGAGTGCTTTGCATGAATTTAAGAAGGTCAGAGGGAGTGGGACAAAATACCTAATGGAGCAAGCTGCTTACAGCAATTTTAAAATAATGTCCCACAGCTGTGAGGAACTTCCAGTGTAAGTCACGTGTAACCCTTTCCGATCCATACAGCAGCTCCAGAGTAAAATCCCATCTTCAAAGTGATTGCTGAAAAGAGGAAATAATTAGTCACTGGTGAGGCTTCAGCCATTCATAAGCAAAGCTATGGTTGAGGATGTAATTTTGTTATAGAGTGAACCTTAAAGCTAAAACTTACCCAGGTGTAGCATACATCCATTTTTTTTGGTAGTGTTTGTCTTTTGTTCTGTATTTCACAAATCTGCCCTTTTATCTTTTGAACCAATCTCATATCTTCTTCTGCTATCCTTGACTTGAAGGCTGGTTGCATGATAGAATGTTGGGTAATCCTTTTTGTCATCTGATCTTAGAGAAATAGTAGACAGTAGAAATCTTTCTGCTCCTTTTGTGGGCCCTGTACCTGGGTGGCCTGCTGAGGTTAAGCATCTTTTGCTATCCATACAGAATCTGGTTTTTATGTAGAACGAGCAGTTAAAAATAGAGGAAACCTACTTTGTTTTCTATATTACTGTCTGTGAGGTGTATTCTTCACTGCAAATTTATTTCCCTGATAATGAAATCATATCATAATTACGCTTGGGTTAATATCACAGAGCATAGTACAGCACCACCAGGAAGGTGAGGTGTTTAGGAATTTGTATCAGCAATGTGAATAAGTAACTCTTATGCATACGGGAAAATATGAAAGGGTTTATTAGCTCAGGTTCCTGCAGTTTGATGGCTCAGAAAAAGGAAATAGAAGCTTGTATCTTCTATTTGATAAGTGCTATGTTTTTTCTCAACTATTATCATGCAGAATAGATTTCAAACAAAATAAAAATGAGGGGCTTATTGAATTAAGGCTGTAGATTTCAGCAAAACCGGATCCATCTGTAGGGCATAACCCCCAAATAGTCATGCTTCTTTTGGTGATATTGAAAATTAAAGTAAGGGCTGTTTTTCTTTGGGGCTTGTGGAAAATTAAAGGTTGTTATCTGTTAGGACTGTAGACCTTCTGCCAAATGAATTTGCCAGTATGTGAGCCATCTCAGAAGGGGCTAAAATGGCAAATGCATTCTCAGCAACTGCAGTGAAGAGTTTCTTTTTGATTAGTCCTTTCTGGTGTTTCTAGAAGCTAGCTTTAATTCATTTAATTTCTTCAACTTCCTCATTCTTAAAAAAACATACATACTAGTTTGCTTATATTTCCAGTTATGTTACAGAACAAAGGTTCCTGTCTTGAAAACACCTTTTTTCAAGGTGAGAGGACACTATGCTACATAAAATGTATTAAGGAAAGTGCCAGCAAATCAGCAGCTCAGTCTGTACAAAGCAGGGAGAATAGGAATGCTGCTGTTTTCAAACAATACAACATCTTTTTCCATCTTCTTCAGTAAGTCTTGACTTAAAAATAGATAAATAAAATTCTATTTCCAGTTTAATTGACATTTTCAAAGGAAAAGGAGTATGAGAGCTAGTATGTCCTTTTTCATATTAATTTTTCAAGTGCTTCTCCTTTCTTATCACCTAACTTTTTTTTCTACTGTCTTCTGGCTTACCTTAAACTGTGATCCAAGAGAACTTAAACTGTGCTGCCTCAAAGTGTGCATAGCTGAATTTTTCTTGGAAAATATCCTGGGAAAAAATGTCATTTTATTTTTCCATGCAGCCTAGAAGATTTGGAGGATTGAGCTTGGTAGCATTTTCATTCCTGTACGCCCCAGGAATGGGATATAATTTCCTGAAGGAATCTGGATGTAACTGAGAACTCTAGAGACTTTAGTTGTATAAAACTGCAATAATTCTGGATAGTTTTTTGAGGAATAAATAGTTACATCTGATTTTAGTATTACTTTGATGTTTTCTGGAACATAAACTCAAAATGGGACTAAGAGCTGAGACAAATTGAAAATCTAGCTGCACATCTATCTATATTTAAGTCTTCCATTGAATATGCAGGTGTATTTTCATTTTAAAATCTCGTTCATGTAGGTAGTTAAGCTCAATATATACTTCTTTGCCCTTTGTTTCCCTTTGTACTTGGTATCCATGTAAGGCAGTTGCATAGTTCTTTCACAACACAACAGCAGTGCTTTGTGTAAGATCTTTTTGTAGAGCTTCTGGTAACCAGAAGCCTGAGGTAAACAAAGCCCAAATGGGGAAGAACTCTGTGAGGAATTCCGTTCAGATGCATGGCTGGGTCCTGAGAGACAAAGAAAGGCTGTTGAGAAAGGTTAGGATATTTCAGGAAAACAATTAAGGTTTATTACTCGTGTTTCATGTTTTAGAACAGGAGAAGTTCTGCTATCTTGTATCGTATTCCAACTTGGAAAATAATTATTCTCTAATTACATATTTGGGGTAATATTTTCTCACTTGTTTTAGACAATGCCTTTAGCTTCTATGAGTTTTTAAGTGATACAGCCTAGTATCTCTTTCTTGTAGTTATTTAGAATATTCTTTGCTGTAAGTCTAGTATGATTTGCATGCTAACTAAACGTTGGTAGGACTTTAAAAATAAAAACAATGTATGTTTGTGTGCAAGTATATATAATACAAGTGTATCTGAAGGCTTCTGTTCTCACACAAGAAAAAACTAACACACACTTTGTCTGTCTTGGGTAAGAACATAAAAATATTGAGTGTAATCAGTACCAAATTTATTTCTGGCTGACTGGGGAAAAGAAGACTTATAGTACTTTAGCTATTACTAAATAGGAAGAGTATTTATAAATAGAAGTTACATCTGAAATCATATATGTGAAGAACAAAGAGATTACTATATGTATATGTTAATGTGGGCTGATAACTGAAGGTCAGAGTACATCGTATGTGAGAGAATGAGGTAGAGATTCAGGATCCGTGGTAGATAATATTTTTTTCTGGTGTTTTCAGAGATTGTGTCATAGTTAACTTTAGATATGACTGTGGATGCTATCAAACAGAAATCTAGTGTGAACAACAGTATAGCAAATTGCATGGCCTCAAAAGATCAGGAATGCTTTTCTAACCCAAAGGTCTGGATGTGTCACCAAACCCTCATATTAGAAATTGAACAAGATAGAAGTCTGACATAAAATCTTCAGTACTTGCAGCCCTCCAAAATGCATAAAGTTATCAGCATGTATATTCAATAATGCCAACACTCTGCAGGTCATTTTGGTTTTGAACTAGAATGCAACTTATTTATCCAAGATATATTCCCTGTTGCCTACAGTAATCCATTTGCCCTCTAAAGTTGAATCATTTTGTAAGCAATAATGTGGATATGTGCATTAGCACACATAGTTGGGCTGATCTATGTGATAACCTTTTACCTTGAATGAAAAATGTGCAGATGAAATCTGCTCTAAGTATAACTCAAGTACTGAGCTGGACTTTGATAAGGAAAAATGTCAGTGAATGTTGAGGCTGATCCAGTATTTCCTCAATTATTTGTAACAGTTTTTCATCCCATAATTACTGTACAGTATCATTTGGTGGCAAAAGAAATAGGAAAGACACGGAAAGTATTTCATTTTCAAATAAATTATTAGCTAGGAGGTAATATCTGATTTAATCTCATTAGATACCTGTAATAAATGTTTAATTTCTTGCTTGCTATAACAATTGTTTTATTATGCTAATTAAGTTTTCTAACAATGAAACATTTGTTAGAACGTACAGCATGAACAATTTTGTGAAGTTACTTTGTTTAATACTTATAAAAACATACAGCCTGGATAGCTACTGTATTACATTACCACCGTTTGTGATAAATAGAACAATTATTAAGTGGTAATACTTCAAATTATTTAAATAATCCAAACAAATATTAAAGACCAGACCCGGGAATGATGACCTCAAAAGGTGCTAGGATATGACTGAAAAAATCTTAATTTAGTAAATCTGTATCAACAAAAAGCATGTAAAAAAAAGAATGTAGTATGAAACTAGCACTGTGATAAAAGGGAGAACTTTAATTATGAAAAAATGGGATACAGAAGCCCCCTGGAATAGATAGAAAGAAAACGGTCCTGTGCAAGCAGATATCACTGGATCTGGAAAGAATTTTTCCATCAGAATCCATTTCTGCTAAGAAGAATGGTTTTAATTCAGTCAATTGGGATGGCATTTTTAGTGGTCATAGTTACTTTCACTGGAAAAATGAGATATACAGTTTTTTAGACTTGTGAATTCTTGCCTGGTGACTCTGTGGAACTGTCACAAGGCCAGGGCTGTCCCTGTGGCAAGGACCTCAGCTTTCAGGGGGACTTGTTACTCTGTATCATGAGGACTTCCATTGCTGTAAAGCAGGAGGTGGGCAGCCAGACAGGAATGTGAAAGTCAGAGGCCTATCCACTGAGAGCATGTTTTCTTCAGGTCCTTGGTCCACCAATTCCAGTGTGTCCCCCTTTAAAAACTGTGTCAGGGGGGTCATAATGGTTTAATGAGGCCACTGGTGACTTTTGCTGATCATCCAACTTAGAAATAAATAAACTGGGGAAAACACAATTCACTGATGGGCAAAACTGTAGAGAAGTTCAGGTCTGTGAAGAAGACTGAGCTGGAGTTGGGAGTGCCATATCTGGGTAGACTTGCACTTTTTTTGGAGCAAGCACCATGCTTTTTCAAGTCACAGAGCAGAGCCTTGAATGTTGCATCTGTGTCTGCACGAAGTGTGTGTGCGTCATGGAGTAGAAGTCTTACAATATAAATAGCTATCTAATCACCTAGTCTGTTCTGCTTAGTAGCTAAATTGGAGATTTTTCTGTTACCAAGTAACCAAGCTGCTGCTGCTCCACTAACTTTCCAGTGACTGACTGAAATAAGCTGATATTCCTAAACATAGCTGCATGATCCTTCAAATATCTTAATTTCTTGTTCAAAGTTTCAAACAATTCCACTCTAGAATATATATTATTCGTTACTAACAAGAATATCTGTTATTGCTCAATAAAAGAGAATTAAACAGCAGATTAATATTAAAATATTAGAAACATAAAACACAGACAGCTCAGCAAAAGAATGTCCCATGACACTATGTTTGCTTAAGTTCTGAGCCTGAATTTTACAACTCTGCTCCTAATCTCTGATCTTTGTTGTGTTGTTTTTTTTTTTTTCCCTTATATATGAGCAGAAGCAGATGTTTTCCACAATCAACATCTGATCTGTACTTGAGGAATTAAGGGCATTATATACTGTCAAAGCACTGAGTGATATTTAAGTATGCAGACTCTTTTTAACCCCATACAGAACTGTAGAGGTAAGCCTCTGCAGATTGTCTTCAAACTTTAGAGTAACCTAGTATGACAGTTAAGTCTCTATAGACAATCTATGTATTTTTAAAGAAACAACTTGGTTAATTTGTAATTCCAAACAAGGGGTAGTTTCCAGCAGTGTTAACTGAGCCATGGAAAAGTTTTTATTTGCATAATTCAAAATACTTCCTGATATCAAACACATTTTAAACAATAAGCTTGAAGTCTTCTCTTAACTACTGCAGCACATTCATCTCTTGGTACTGTAGGCTAGCACCAGAGTAGGCCCAAATAGCCTTTTCTGCTTAAGACAGTCATTGCCTGATGTAAAAATTTTTGTTGTTTCAACTTATTTCCCTACTTGACCTGGACTGAAGTACTGTCGGAAGGTCAAGAAGTCAGCATTTCAGTTTAAATTTCCCTAACCACCCAGGCTGGAATGCCTGAGGAAAGAAACCATTTAGCAATAATAGCTATATTATTACTGCCACAGCACTGATGTTCTTGGCCATCAAGTTAGATGAAATTGTTGAACAGACAGAGGCTGAATAAATAAGTCATGAAGGAGCAGAGCCATCCTATAGCTCTTACTCATCCACAAGGATGTTCTATGTGAAGCTTCCCTGGTGCTGTTACTTACAATTGTAAAATATCAACAGCTTGTTTTATGTGGCCTTTGTGAAAGCACATCCAACAATTTTCTCCAAGTTCCTTGTAGTTCATACAGTCGAGATTGCTACGGACAAGGAAATTCCCAAGAGCAGTGAAATTGCCTGAATTGACAATGCTGGGAATGACTTTTCTAAATCAACATTTTCCAAAGGCATTGTCGTAAGTCTGCAAAATATATTCCAGACTGGTATTTTATGATGGAGCATTCCCCATGTTATACCCAATGGGAAAGACCGTAATCCATGCTTTCCTTGCATTAACCAGAGAGCCATACTGAAGAATATTAATTTAGAAAAGATGAACATGATGTAACATCCCATAGTAATTTGCAGCTTGAATGCCACTCATATAGCAAAGTAATAATAAAGGGCCAGATGCATCACTGAGACCACTTATGTTAGCAGATGAAAGACTGTAAATAAGAGTTTTCTTATCAAAAGGTGCAAGCCAGTCAGTAGACTATATTAATTCACTGTATGTGTTAATTAAAAATTGTTCTGATACTAATGCCATAGCATGCTTTTTTAGGAGAAACTTATCCATTAAATTTGACAGAAGAGTAGAATTCTCTAAACCTGAAATCTCCATCTTTCAGGAAAATGTGTAGCCAGGTAAGATTTTGTGAAAGATTCTTCAAAGATGCCTGGATTGTGCTTTCAGATGACTCCTGAGCAGTCACATGGAAGGCCTAAATGGTGCCCTGTTAGCTCCAGCATGTGGACGTCTGTGATGTGCATAAGTTACAAATGTTAGAGCCATACTTGCGAAGTTCTACAGGCTTTGCTCATACCTTCATTAATTTTGTGATCTGCTGAAAATCTATTAAATTTAAAACAAAAAGCCACACCACCCCTAACAGGCTACGTTCTTCTGCTTGGTGTAATAGGAGGGAGAAGAGTAGAGCATCATAAATCATCATAAACAATAATTTGGAAATGCATTGTTTTGTACTTTGCTGGCTCAAGGTGAACTTAAACAATCCAGGCATCCTGAAAGTTGAGGTAGGACTTTGCTGTGTGCCCTCATGAAGTTTAGAGGTACTGATACCTTGAGAACATGACACTTTTGTGTCTAAGAGTGATCATGGACTCTGTCCCTACCTCTCAACACATGAAAGCTAGGTGAGGTGTATCATCTCTGTATAAGGAGGAGAGAAACTATGAACCAGACAATGTATTTATTTGATCCTTGGCTTGCTATAGAGAAAACATAACTACTTGCCTTTTCAGAGCTTGTGGCACTGCCAATAACTAGAAACTGCTCTGCAAAGACAATTGGACAAATTCCTGTGACTGGAATATGTAATCAAAAAAAAAAAGTTCAGCAATATTGAGAACAGAGTGTGAGGTGGTATTATTTTACGAAGCTCCTATCTACTATCTGTTATTAGATGTCACCAGTGATGACAAGAGGCAGGTTTAAAGACTGTAGTTGATCCACAGGGACGATGGCTGCCTCCTCTTGTCTCCCTGGGGCTGGAACCCTGGGGATAGTGCTCAGCTTTTTCAGTATGCCACAGGAGAGACATCAGGCTAATGGCTTTCATTGTTTTTCCTGGAAGAGAAACAAGTTCCATGATGAAAGAAAGCTTAGCCTCAAGAAGGGACAATGGTGTGAAATCTCCTTCAGGATAGAGTGTTCATCATTTTTCTTCCACTTTTGGAGTTGTTTCAATACTTTTTCAGTGGCAGATGACAGGCTAGGCTCTAACAGTTAGTTATAAATTCCCTAGCTTTGAGTAAGTGTACTTTTTTGCTATACGCTAAAAAGAATTAATGACATCACCTCTTAATCATAGTTAATTGTTCATCCCATTATAATTCAGCTGTTCTTGGGCATTAAAGAAAAATCTGTCAGACATATTTCACCACTTTTTTTTGCTGCCAAAATTCTTGTCTACAGTTCATTTCCCTATGAAGTTAACTTCAGTCATTTTGAATTAATTTGGAAGGAATGGGTTCTCTCAGCCATCCATGCACCACAGATGCATGAAAAAACAGAAGGGCTTCGTATATGATGTACTATGATACTGCCAACAGCAGGCTACATTCCTCCTCGTGATGCAAGAAAACAATAGCTGGAGGTCTGTAGTAAACTGGATGTTAATGAACACCTTCCCAAGATCTGTTTGTGTGTGCAAATCTGGTTTACAGACAATCTTTGCTCTTCTTCACTCTTCCCTGAGTTATCTTTAGCAATAACCCAATTATGAATTTTGCTTATCTCAGACACCAAACTTATGTTTGGTACAGTTGATTCAGTTTCCACGAAACAGTTTCAAATGTGCACAAATGTCATGGCACTGAGTATTGCTATGCCATCTCTGTTCCCAGTTCCACAGTCATTTAAACGTGCTATTTCAACCAGCTCTGCAACACTTCACTTGTGCTGTAATGCTAGTATGGGTTCTTAAGTGTACTGTTAGGATTAAATTCAGGAGGAACCAAGCCTAAACCCATACCGTGAATCCCTAAGCAATGTGTAAATTAGAGATCTCTCTTATTTTCACATTTCATTTCTTACCGTTTAATATTCTGATTATTCTTTTCTCTGTATTAATCTGCCTATCCATTTGGTTTCCCTTGGATTATATTTTCTGGATTTATCCTTTCTTGAATGATTTTTGCTTTTAATCTCTGAAGAATAGAACTCTTTTTAGTTCCACAAAATTGTTACTGTTGTAATTTCCTCTGCGTGAAGCTAGAGGAAAACATAGATTTTTCACCACTGAATACTTGAAGTGCTTAGCGTGTTATTTTTCTACCATATGTCTTCATTTGCTTTATAGAGAACTAGATATACATAAAAAGTCAGCTTGCATTAAAATTTGCTGAACACCTTTAGCAATGCACAGAATGCACTGACTATAGCATGTTCCATGCTATAATCTTTCCTTTTGTGCTCTAACCATGGAAAAAAGATTACATACTGTTCACATTTATTTAGTAAATGTTAGTGAGTGTTAAATGTGCAATGGCTTCTTTCTTTCTAGATCAGGGCTGAACACTGCTGCCCTGTCTATAAGGTGGTATTTAGCTTACCCAGTGGCTTCTTAAGCTATGATCCATTTAGATCAAATTGATAACATGCTATGTTTATTGTTTTATGTTTTAAAATGAAGGATGCAAAAAACTTCTCAATATCTGGAAGTACTGATGTGACAGAATTCAGGGTCTTTGAACATTTTTTCTTGTAGGTTTCATCAGTTTTAATGATGCAAGGATCTATCCTGTATCCTGCTGTAAGTTTTGCACTGCCCATACAATATACAGCAAAGGCTTAATGATATAAAAATAGTATGAAAGACATTACTTCTTTAAATATGACAATGACTTGCATAGCTTCACATCCTTATTTTTTGTGGTATTTTATTATAATAGTGAGTTGATCAAATTCAAAGGCTGGATTGACACTCAGGTGAGCAGAAAAGATTAGTAGATCTGATACTTTTCAGCTGATTTTAGGAAAAAAAATCCTTTTTATTTTTTTGTCTAGAAAAAAGATGGAAAATTCTTGTTATAAGTCTCCACTCAGCAACCAGATCTTTCAAAGACATAAAAAGTGATAAGAATGAAAGGCAAAAAATCAAATGGCATGAACTTGTATAGACTGCATTTAATGAAGCAAGGATTTGAGGGAGAATAAAACGTAGAGGTTACATTCTCGCTGATAATATATAAAGCCTTTCCATATTACTCTAGTGTGTAATAAACACTGCACATTGGACAAAACAAAGGTGGGCAGAAGGAAAATGCGTCCTAGGAGACAGAGTGAGCCCAGACCCAGAGGCTATTCCAGATCTGTTAGTAGAACTGCCTTCAGACCTTGCCATATAGCCAGATGTTGCTGCTAGAGCCTTCCCAAGCTTTGCATCTGGGTCCCGGCATGCCTGGGGAATGGCCTGGGGTGCTATCCCCCACATCAGGGTAGGTGCACTCATGGAAGGAAGGGGTGAATTGCTTCTTGTTTCAGCTGAAAGATCTGATTACCTTCAGACTGCAGATCACAAATGTGAAATGGTTGAATGAAAGTGCTACTGTGCAAATGTTTCTAAATATAGATGTATCTATCTATATAATATATCTTTATTTTATTGATAGAATTTCTTCCAGGATTCCAGTCTCTGTTTATTAGTATGTTTTCTCAATTTCTAGTAATTGGTAGTGGTACTTAAAAGGTATAAAAATGGTGTGAGTTTTCAGACTAAATCTTAAGAGGTGTGGATAGCCTTTGCACTTGAGATACCCATTACTGGATGCCGTAATCTGTCCTAGACAAATATGATTTCACCCACACAATAGGGATAGTGAGCAGTAAATATAAGCCAGATCTTCAGCTGGCATAAACTGCACTGTGCTTAATCAGCCTCAGTGTGAAGCTATGCCAGTTCATACCAGCTTGGGCATCTAGCCCTTTATAAAAAACACATGAAAACTTTATTTGCTTTTAGTGAAGCTTTATATTCTCCATGTGAGCATAAGTAACATTTTCAGTTTAGAGCCCAAACTGACTTTTCACTTCATTTCCCCTTTCTGCTCCATTTCTATCTATCTTGAGAATAAATGTACGCAAGGGAGGGTAAGTAAACTGTTTAGGAACATCTGGGATGCACAGAGTCTCTGTTTCAGTCTCCAGAGAGAGCAACTCATTTACATGGTACCTCTGATGAACATATAGCTATTACTGGAAGCAGGGGCTACTTTACAGGCTTAATGGGATGTCTGAATCTTACTGTACTCCTTTCCCTTTAACTTCAGTATACCTTCAGAATCTACTATCTGAGCCAAAATAGGTTCAGTAAAGGACAGATGCAATACAAGAGACAAAGGACTTGATCTCTGTTGTAAAAAACTGGAACTGGCTATGTCTGCAGGGTTCTGTGTCTCCCTGCTTCAATTTAGAAGAGGTTGCCACAAATTCAAGTCAGCTTGTGCAAGCCTGAACACATGAGCAATCACGTATCCACCAGTCCTATTGATTTCAACTTCAGTGTCTAAGTGCTCACCCCACGAGTAAGGCTTGAACATAATAGCCTTCTGATAGCATTCCAAGTTTGGGGGGGATATATGAAGGTTAATTGAAGCTACGGACTTGGCAACTTGCCTCAAATGGCTGTGTGCCATGATGTTTAGGGATCTTAGCTGTTGTATGCGTAAGTAAGTAATTGCTCTTTACCAAATGCTTTAGAGAGAAAAAAAAATCACCAAATCTAGCAATTTAACATATACAATCCTCTATGCAAAAAGCTAAGCAAGCACAGACATTCAAAACATGGAAGATAAACCTCCACTCTGATGTGGGAATCTAACACCAAAACCACACATTCCTGCTTCTAAATGCATTTGTCAGCAATTTGTTTACATAGTAGATTTTATTTTGCTGTACAGTGGTGGTATTTCTGATCAGAGGTGAGTCTATTTTGCACACCTGGACGCTGAGTGTAGAAAAAGGCAGTAGGCAGGCTAAACCTTTGTAGGACAACCCTTTTCCCACCATGTCTCTTCCCCTGGTGCTGGTGGTGAACAGTCCCAGACCCCCTCAACAGAACAAAACTTGTTCATGTGCCAGCAGCTCTGGAAGAGAGTTTGGTATTCTAAGACTCAGCAGGTCAGATGCACTGATTTAAGCATTAGCAATTCAAGCTAATGCTGTGAATTGTGAACTGAAGGAACTGGGAAACATTCACTTCTGCCACTGCTGCGCAGGTTGTACCCTCTAGAGAGAAGGGGTGGACAGACGGAGTAATAATGTTTAAGTGGATAATACTAAATCCAACTGAGTACATCTGTCAGAATCCTTAGTGACGACTACTGAATAAGATAACAGTGTTTGTATGACAGACTTTACACTGAAGTAACTAAGGCAGTGGGTCTTCCCTACTGCCTGGCACCAGTTGATGTACTGGAGCAAAGGAGAAGAATGGATTTCTTTTCTAGGTTATTTCTCACATTTTAACAGCTGAAAAGCCATCAATCAAAATCTGATCATCTGATAATATATAACAAGAATGAGTTGAGAAGAGATGTTAGTATCACCGTTGGAGAAAACAGGTGAATTCTTTGAGTTTAAACTTCAGAGTAGGCACTAATTCAATATATTCCCGACATCTAGAAATGTCCTCTGAACTCTGGCATCAGGAGAATACTATAAAATCAACTTCTGTCTCTTTCTGAGGATGGCAGCATTAGCTCAGCTGTGCCAGTCTGACTGCAGCAGTCGGCAGAAGCTGTGTATGCAGCCATAAAACTACAACAGAGTCTGATCATCATCCTGATGAAATTACACTGATCTAATTTGCACGCTGTGAAGACATTTGGCACTGGCTGGATCTGAGCCGTGACATCTTCATTGGAACTAAAAGTACACTAAGAAGTGACATTACATTTCATACTCTTTTGTGCCAGACTGTGGCATTTCTTCCTCTTTAAAGGCATTATTTCAAGAACATTTAATTTGGCTTTGATATGTCTGCCATTTTGCTATTCAGGAATGTAGTGAGCCAGAAAAGCTCAGCTGTAATAAAGTTTGGCACCATCAGCCCACCATATACCTGCACCATCCTGTGCAATTTAATTGGCATTCAGTGGGTTGATAAATGGATTGGCTTAATGAGACAATATACTTGACATATGCAGGACTCTCCTGAGGAATAAGATTCATTTTTGCACTTCACACATCAACATGCTACAGATACCAACACAGTCACCTCCAGCAGCTGTGCTATAACCAGTGACATGCCTTCCACTGGGTTGACCAATAACACTGCTATCTCTCAAACTAGTCTCAAATCATTTTCCATAGGAGCATTTTTCTTTCTTCATTTATTTCATTATATTTCTAATTTTAAAAATAAAGCAAGGTACTGTAACAGCCTTTGAAAGCTTTTGTAAATTATGACAGCCATGTATTTTATTGCTAAAAATCAGAAGCTTATCTTGATTGCTTCCTGTAAATTTGCTTCTGTGTTCAGGAGAAAAGCTCTAACTATAGTTTGAATATGGTATAAATAATGGTATTTATTAAAACACATATAAAAGCAAAGTTCTATATTATATATTTTTAAGTGAATGTTAGTACGTAGAAGAGAGTCATGACCTGTTCTCATCAAAGGCTAACTTGCATGGATGAATTAGGTTTATGTTAGAGCCATCTCTCTGGATCAAGTGCAAGGATGAGGATCTCTAGGAAGTAGTACAGCAGCTTGCATAGGAGAGTGTTTCAGTGCTACGACAATACAAAAATTGCTACAGTAATACTACAGTAATTGTGTATTCAGACTTTTTTAAACAAAGCTGATTTTGAGTTAGTCAGGACGGAGCGAAAGAGAATCAGCAACATTGTGAATCTGGTCCAGTTGCTGAAAAGTAGTTTAATGGTATGTCTTTGAATTCTGCTTCTTGGTGGTTATTGTGAATGTAATCCATTCCCTTTAATGGTACTCAGAGGCCTGCTTGTGGGGGCTATGGGTCATTTAAGAGTTGTGATTTGACAGCAATCCAGAGTGCTAATCTATCATGCATAGATGGGAAATATGCATCCGACTTTCTGGTATTTTACACAGGCTTGGAAAACAATTCAGAGAAAAAACATCAATCCTGTTGCGTAATGCATACTGACTTAATTTCTTAGCTGATGTTAAAAGGGTACATCAATAGCCCTTCAATTAATTTAAAAAAGTCTATTATTACCAAGTCCTTGGTCATGACTACCATCAGAGTAATGAATACAAAAGCCAAATAGTTTTATTGGTCATTTTGTTCTGCTATAATTTTGAAGGCCAGATTTAGAACCAACTCTTTGTCAGGATATAGACTGAAATAATTATGAGGGAGATGCAAAAAATGTGTCAAATTAGTGTAGGCAGTATTCTGCACCCATGAGAAAAGCTGAAGAATAAACTGAGAACCAGAGCACCGTTTGCCTGTCTTGCCCGTGAAGAACTGCAAGAATTTTCAAATGAACCTGAAGGAATGAGGAGCCAAACTCCCACTGAGTACACATGCAGGTTAATGTGTCTAAATCCTTCTATCTGTTGGGGATGAAAGATAGACTGCATATCCAAGTATGTGCAGACTCACACCACAGGAACGACCACTGGAAAGGAAAATTCAGTGCAGGGAAAGGAAAGCAAGGCTGCAGCTAGCTACTGCTGAGCTGTGCTCTGGGCCGTCACAATACCTGCCTCTGGCTCCTTGTCCATGAGGTGGAAGAAGCCCACGTGTCACTGCCTCAAATTTCAACTGGGTGCCAGTTTGATGCTTACAATTCTGCACTAAGGAAAACCTCATACATGCAAATAAGCCCAAGGAAACTAAAAAATGAAACGGTGTGTGACAGTTTCTAATTACTGCGTAAAAACAACATATGGAAACTTCATTGTCCATTTCATCCCTCAACATGTACTATCAAGTTAGATTTCTTTTGCTCAATCATTCTCTCTAGAGCATTTGGAGCTGTTTCACTTGTATTATATGAAGAAAAACAGCACTTGATACGGAGCAGTGTGATGCTTTTACTTTCTCTGTCCAAGCTCATTAATGTCATGGAGGGTTTGAAAAAGCCCTACCAGTTTGGCACAATTTCACTTTCCCAAAAAAGGAATCAGTTCAAAGTCCTTTTTCAGAAATATTCCATCCATTGTCATAAATCATGGTTTAAGGACTGTAAACGTTGAGAAATGGGAAAATAGCAACATTTAAATGTAACCATGGTAAATGTTAACAAGTAGGGGATATCACTTACTGATGATGTGTGTTGATGCAGGGAATTATTATAAAGGACCGATGAAGGAATCTTAAACATTACTTCTTGCAATGTACACTTAAACAGGAGGATGTGTTCTTCTAGGCTTTTGAGTGTTTCCAGCAAGATTTCAAATTTAAATATTTATAATGGATGCATAAGAGGAAATTTAAAGGATATGGTTGGGTCAAAGAAATGAAGCTTACATCATAGCCCCATTTTCTAGGAGCAAAATTCTTGCAGCCTTCCCTATTGTGCCCCGTGGCCATAGAAGCAGTCAGTTAATGAATCAGAAAAAAGCTGGTTACCAGATGTCCTTACTTATTAACACTCACATTGCGTTCTGTAATGGCATTCACTAAACAATCTGTGTGGAGCAGACTCTTCTCTGTTTAAAGTCCCTCTTTCTCTCTCTCTCTCAAAAAAAAAAAAAAAAAAAAAAAAGACTTCTAACATTACTTTTGCTGTGATTGATTTCGGGATAGCTGTTGTTGAAGGTGCTGTCAGGCATTTCGTCTAATTGAAATTTCTGAAGATTCCCTAGCAAAACAAAACTTTAGAGGGTCTATTCTTTTACATCTCCTTCTAAAATGGCAACGAAATAAGATAAAATAAATAAAAATTATTAACTTAAAAGCAAAGCAGGAGAGAAACCAATTCTCTTTGATTGGTTTCCACTGCTGCTAATTTTAATGCCACCCATTGTTCAGCTCTGCAGTCTAATTTTATGTTAATATCCTGAAAGTTGTCAAATCTTGGCAAAACCTATGCATAAATTACACAGAAAGTAGCTCACAGGAGGGGGAAAGTAATGACTGTCATGGTTAGCCAAACCCATTAATAGTCTGACAAGCAATAACCCAAGAGCTCTGGTCAACTGCTGCAGACATCTGTGAAACTTTTGCAATTAATTTTTTTTTTTTTTTTTTTTTTTTTTGAGGAGGTATCAGCTGTGAAATAGCACATAAGTGACTGATTATTATCAGCTCTGCTAGTGAGGGCAGAACTGATCAACTCCAAGTGTTCATCCTTCTACTACAGCCTGATTATTTTATGAATACGAAAGTTTTATTTTCCTTTATTTTCTAAGTCTGCATCTTTGAAAGGGGAAAAAGGAGGGTCAGTTTTGTAAAGCACAAGTAGTGCTTTACTTACACGTATTCTTTCACATCAGTAGATTTCAAAGAACTTCAGAGAGGTCATTAGCTTTATCTCTGTCTACAAAGTGCAGAAACTGAGGCAGAGGCTAAATGTCTCTGTGTGTATATGTGCATGACTGAACATGAGAGAGACTGAGAAATGGTAAAAGAGACTTCCTTGAAGGCACGTATCAGCCAGTGATATCCCTGTTAGCCCAGGCAGTGATCTATCGCACTTCACAGTCACTGTTAAAGGCTGGAGGGATTCCTTTGTGCTGAGAACAATGTAGCTATTTGATATACTTCCTTGTCTCTCTGAAATCATTGTCCCCTGAATTCTCCTTTAGGCTCTGGGGGGACAGCTGAGATCTGTTCCATGACTCCAGGTTGGCAACCCTGCCTATAACAGAGGTTTGGACTATGATGACCTTTAAGGTCCTTCCAGTCTATGCCCTTCTGTGATTCTTTACTAATCCAGAATTCTCAGTAGCAGCAACTCCTTGGTGAAAATTCATTACAATTGGGTTGACCTGGTAGAGGTCAGTTACACTGAAGTGCTCTCTTGTTAAAATTGAAAATGCATATATTTTAGTTGGTGAATTAGAACCTAAAATGACTGACATGCTCCTGAGTAGCCTCTTGATCTATAAAGAAGAGTGAATTTGCCCTTTTGCATTATCATGTCTGTTTGTTGTTTTGTTGTTCTTTTCCCTTCCTTTTGTAAACAATCTAAAATCCTGGTAAGCGTTTGTTACTGATATGCTGTATTTAAGGGAGTCAATCTCTAGCAGGATACTTTACCAGACACTTTGAATGAATGGAATACTACAGTTACAATGTTATTTCCTAAAAGCTTTGTCTCATGCAAGGAAATGTCATGTTCTCCTATAAGTAGATGGTCTGAAACATTGTCTCTGAATTTCTTACTGCGCTTCAGTGTGAAATAATTCAGTCAATTACCAAACCAAAAACAAACGTCTAAAAATCCTGGCACTGTGATTTATAAGGAATACTGGACCCCTAGAAAAAAATAATTGCTCTCACCAGTATTAATGAACAGATAATTAACATGATAAAATACACGAGGCTTATAAAAGTGCAGCAATATCTTATTTTTGACTACTATATAGACCTTATGTTCCACTATAACACAACCATTACATTCCAGATCTTTCATTTTCATATTTTATGTTTTATTTTCGGTCTTGGACAGCACTAATGCTTGGTACATTTCAGGACAAGATGGAACGAGCAGACATTTTAGGGTGCATTGTGTAAAAAGAAATTTTACTCAGAGTGTTGGTTTCAAAACCAAACTTATCTTGGAAAGCACAAGAAAAAGGGGCATACAAAATGCAGCGCATTAGCTGATGCCCACAGTCTGGAAAACAAGTTTGCTACTGCCTTGGGACACATAATTTTTAGAAATAATGGAGCATTTGGCAGTTCTGCACATGTTACCAAGCATGCTTGGAAACACCAAGGGCTTTGCTTTATTAATATACATGGTTTGAAATAAATTCCCTCTGAAATGTTAGAAGAATTCTCAAATCAACTAATTCATGTGTCCTTTCCTTATTTAAGACAGAGTTTATATGTCTGTGTAGTACTCTCAAAAAAGATAGATACGAATGTCTTCTTTTTTTCATCTCCTAACTATGTCAGAAATCATTCTGTGGGATGGATTACGGTGCATAGATAGAAAGCTAGCAATGGGTTTTTTACTTGGGATGCTGCCTTACTCCAATTAGAAGAAAAATGCAAAACAGGCCCTTTATCTTGATTCTGTGAACCATGTCAAACTGAACTTAGCAGAGATTCCCACCAGAATAAAACTGCTTCTAACGTACAGCACATGCTCTTTTCCTAAAGGGTTCTAGAAAAGAATCTGGACCATAGAAACTGTAGCAGAGGGTTCAGAGATACCTTCCGCAATGCCTTGGTCAATTCAGTCCTAGGAGTCCAAAAGGTGAATGTCATCGGTACAGGCAAGATGAATCTTTGGGAGCTAGAAAACTCTACTCTCCAATTCAAGCCATATAAATGGCGTAGTAAAGAGGGTGAGAGGGCATGTCCCTTCTCACACATGATTTCTAGGGTCTTTATCCCTGCAGTATCCTGTCATTCCATGAGTACAATCGGTGCCATTGTGCTAGACCCTGAACGGAGACCAAATGCCTGAAGATGCCCTTCTGCCCTTATCTCTCTCTGCAAAGACACAAACACAATTTAGCTTTAGTCTCCTGTGTGAGCTGATCCTTGCTATTCAAGAGCATATTTTCTTCTGGCCTTGGGAGAAGAATTTGTATAGACCCCTTTTTTACCCTTAGGCATATGAACTGTAGTAAAATCTTTGGGTTGGACAAAGGCCTGTTCAGAATTAATGTAGCTACATGTTTTAGTTGTGAAATTTACTTATAAGTTAAAACCATGCCTTTTTTCGTTGTCGTTTTGCTGCTGTGCTACAGCCGGGCAACCGAAAGGAGAAGTGGGGTAAAAATAAACCAGTGTGAATGAAGCCAAAAGGAACATTAGGTTTTTCTGTCATTGAGAATATTAGTTATTCCATTTAGAAACACCTGGTTGTGAAAATTACATAGTCATTGTATTGCCGTTATCCCCTTTCTTCCCACCTTCCTTCCCGTTCCTGAAGAGAAATTCAAAATTCTGATTTTCTCTCTTGATCCTTGCAGATTATTTCTGTATCAGTAAATTAAACCTACCCATGACTGTTCACTGGCATGTGGTACAGATTGGCCCACATCCATGCTATGAAACTCTGACTGTCCAAAGGGTGTCTGTGTTCACACTATCCACAGGGAAAGGTCTGTGTGAGTTGTTTGGAACTACTTTAGCTGGGAAAAGCCAGGAATGTGCCAGGGACTTTTTTTTTAAACAATTTAACAGTGTAGAAAATAAAATTCTAAAGCATGGAAGTGCTTCCCTGGCACTCTTAAATCTACTAGTCTAGACACAGCTACTGTCGTCAGAATCTGCTTCCCTTATTCACACAAATAGCTCCAGTGAATTCATCTGTGAGATTGGCTATAAAACAAGAATTCTGTTTTGCAAATGATTTCAAGCTTTTGGCATTTATTTTACATCAGGGAAAAAGAAAACAGCCCACAACCTTGAGCTTTCAAATTTTAAAAATTAAACAATATGAGAACTCTCCAAATAGCCGAGTGGCCAATATGTTCATTTAGACTGTCTGAGGCTTATGTTGAAACCTCCATCCTCCCTAAGCAACAAAGGCCTGTTGTACTCCAGCAGTGTGCCCAGGTGTCCAAGAAGGACAGAGGCATCAAAAACAGTGTGGCCATCAGGACTAGAGTAGTGATTGAGCCCTTTCATGTGGCACTGGTAGGACTGCATTTTACATATTGTGTTCCGCTTTGGGCTTTTCACTTCCAAGAAGAATTCTGAGTTAGTCGAGCATGTGCAGGGAGGAGCAAAAGAGATTGTGAAAGGACTGGCAGACAAGAGTTATGAGGAAGAGCTGAGTGGTCTGGGTTGCATAGTCTGGGGAAGAGGTGGCAGAGGGGAGGCCTCATCACTTTCTACAGATGCCTGTAAGGAGGGTGCAGCAAAGAAGGCGTTCTCTCCTTTCTCAGATGACAATTGATTGCATGGTAGGAGACAGTCTTTTGTTGTGCCAGGGGAAGTTTAGACAGGAAATTAGAAAGAATCTCTTCGTAGTGAGGGTGGTCAAGCATTGGAATGGTCTGCCTGGGGAAGTGGTGGAGTCCCCATCCCAGCAAGTATGAATTCAGCAAGTACTTGTTGGGAGGCTGTGCTGTGATGTGTCACTCTCCTCAGGGACAGAAAACATCCACGCCAGGATAACTGTGGGTCTTTTAAACTAGCTAAATAGTCAAGGAACTTCCAGTGTGAGATGGAGGAAAAATAGGATGAATCAGATGAACAGAGAGAAGAAGGATAGCTGTGTTTCCAAAAATTCTCTTATCTATTATAGAAAGAAAGGGAAAGGAAATCTTGACCGTTAACAGGGCAGTATGATATTCCATCCCTTGGTCAAAGCACCCTGAACTCTCCCTTTAATACACAAGCCAGCTGATGATCTACAGCCTTCCCAGGATTTGGAGATTAGTGACACTTGTCTCTGAGGTGATAGAATGTTGGCTGGGTGTGAAAGACTTTGAAAGCACTGTTTGAGCAGTACTTTCTCACAGTAACCCCAGCACTAGAGGGTGTATTGTGATGCTACTCTGGACATGCAGAATGGAACATCATTTCTGGAGACAGAGTCAGGGCCCCAAATCTAAAATAAGAATCAAAGGCAGTTTCTGCTTTTACTTTTAATGTATTTTATACTCACAAATGGCTCTTTACACTCTCGTTTTATAGTGATCTTCATGTTCTTCTCTGTACTTCACATCAGCTTAGATAAAGATATGACCACTTCAGAGAAAAATATCTACTGAGCCCCAAAGTGACTGTCGCTGGCCAGAGTATAGGCTAAGCTAGTTCATGAGTTCTGAGTTTTTGTAAGTCTTGTCATCACATTTAGTAAAATGCACTGAGAACACTGGTAACCTATTTATATTCCAGTACAGGACTTTCAGAATAAAAATTCAGGTTGGATTGAAAAAAAAAAAAAAAAAAAAAGCACAAATCGTATTTGGAGAAGGCTTAAAGGCTTATGTTTTCTTAACTGTTTTATATGAAAATACTTAGAAATCCAAATACTACTCTGAAATGAAAATGCTTTGGAAAGAAGTATCCACCATGAAACACAGAATAGAAAAGCTGAAATATCAAGATTATATTGTATGCAGACCATTTACAAAGTATGTTCAATGTCTTAGCGTTACAGCATCCTAACCTCTTGGTTTTCTTATTTCACAAATGAAGATGCATTATAACATCTGGAACTGGTATATTGATTGATCTGTAGTCACCATCTGTATGCATGATTCTATAAATTTGGAAGAAGTATTGAAAATCTTTAATAGTTTTTCAAAATACAGCTCTTTGCCTCCTATTTTCAGGTATATTTAAATATTTAAAATATATGAGATGAGGTGTTCTCAAGTGCTGGACTCAGCCTACTGCAGTTCAGTAATGTTTGACTAAGTTTACATTATGATAACTGAAAATAGAATTACAGTCTTACTACATATTTATATACTTTATTCCCCAAAAATTGACTGCTGACCAGTACGACCTCTTTCAGGCTTTATTATTAAATGGTTGCTCTCTTGTTTACCATTCGTCTCTCATTCTAATATTGATCTATTATGTATCTATCTTAATTCTTATTCGTTTCTTTAGATATGATTGAATCATTTTTATAATCAAAGTCACTAAAGGCATTTTTAAATTTGTTTTTTGCTTTTGGCTCAACAGTACATTTTGGAGTGTCTGAGGAATACATTGTCCCCGCTTAATTGTTGATCAGTTATTTTCAGACTGATATATTTTTAATTAGGAAAATTGAAAATGGCCATTATTTGAGGAATGTTTTATGATATATGCATTTCTAAGTCAAATATTCTTATTTGAGGCTGTAGACCTCAAGAACTTCAATCTGAAGTTAATCTTTATAAATCAGGCTAGAGTGGATTAAAAAGCAAGAAAGGAAAACCTTACTACAGGTTAATGAAATGGACTGGATCTAATCCAAAAGGAACTAAGTGATTATAAATTGAAGATTACTACAGAATAAGTCCTCTGTAATCCCTCTCTAGTTGACATTGGATGTGTGACTTTCTAAAGGCAGGTCTGCTAGAGTTTAATTCATTCTGTGATTTTTTTAATTTTATTTTCTAGAGCATTGGACTGTCTTATGTAACTAGTTCACTGCAATTTTTATAGGATTTAAAAAAATCCTTTTTCACTCTGAGCATAACTCATGGGGAAATCTGTAACTTGATTATTATTAACAAGAGGGTTGAGGTTTTTTATGCTTATTTTTACTCACAAAGAGGTTTCTTCAGTATTATTCCTCTCTGCTTTTCTTTTCCTAAGCAAGTTGAAGGAATCTGTTATTAAAACCTTTTGAACATTTGTCTTTACTTTCCAGTAACCATTCCATAACATAAGCCACCAGGGTTACTATTTGCTGTGATTACCTAGGAGACTTTAAAAAGATACAGTTTTCTTTGACTGTCTTTGTTGTTGTATTTTTAGTTTGTTTGACACATTTCCTGTGTACTTAATCCAAATTTAAACTGCAACTGAATATTTCATAACCTATAGAAACCTGATTGTTGCTTCTGGCATCTTCAGCCTTAATCACTCAGCTGTCTACTACAGTGTACTTCTAGTGAAATGTACAGTTTGGCTTACAGACCTATTCAGAGGATTTCAACAACATACTAATTAAACAAATCAGGGATAAAACTAATTGGTTCTCTACATTCAATTGGATGCACAAAATATGATACGTGGTAGAAGAAGCTTTAAAGAAACAAGATGGAAAATAACTTAAAAAAAAAATCTGATTTCCTGTGTTAAAATACTTATATATCTTGAATTATAGAGAAAGATGTGTGACAGGCTTTCATTGCAGGGATTTAGCAAGAGAGAGCTCTAGATCTGTGATTGTATAGATAGAAGGATAATGCAGGTTGGATCTCTAGTTCAACTTTCTATTCAAAGCAAGATCAGCTCTGAGGTCAGACCAAGTGGCTCAGAGCATTTCAAGTCTGGTGTCCAAGCACAGAGATGACACAACCTCTCTGGGTCTCTATTCCACTGCCCAACTGTCCTCATGACACACACACACACACACACACAGACAAAATAAAAAATAAAAAATTACATTAGTAGGGTCCACCCTCGTTTCACCTTGTGCCCATTTTCTCCTGTCCTGTCCTGCCCACATGCATCACTGTGAAGAGCCTGGCTCCATCATCTTCATGATATCCCCATAGACATAAACAAGCTGTTAGGGCCTATGGAAGGTGCCCCTACTCCAGGCTGGGCCAAGCCAATTCCCCAGCCCCAGACATCACAGTGGATCTCTGGTGAACTTGGTTGTGTTTGTCAATGTCTTTCTTGTCTATGGAGGTGAGGCACTGGCACAGGTTACCCAGAGAGGTAATGGATGCCCTATCACTGGGGACAATCAAGGTCAGGCAGGAGGGGGCTCTGAGCACCTGATCTAGTGTAGATGTCCCTGTTTATTGCAGGGACATTATTATTGATAATCCCTATTTCTTCTCAAAACTGTGAATTCCAGAACTGTTGCATCAGAAGGGCAGGAAAAATGATTCCTTGTGATCACATCAGACACTTGTTTTCTACTTAATCCGTTGCATGGATAAGTTACTTGAGATAAAGTTCTTGAGACTGTCAGTCTGAATACCATTTGAAATGGGTCGATCTACTTTACAAGTCTATGATTTCTCTAATCGTTCCATGTATACATTTAACAACCTAGATGTCCCAGAGTAAATTCCATGCACAATTACCTCAGTTTGATAGGAAATCATAATAATTGCAATTGTAAATGACATATAGTAGCCTGATGTGAATTACCACACTGTATATTTTTGTCAGTTTTCTGCTTAAATATTTGAGCCTTTTTATGTTACTACTGGAAAAGGAACTGGATTCTTTGTTGCTGTTTTTTTTTTTAATATGAAATTTCTTCTAATACTTCTGTCTTGAGATAAAACAAACACACAGATATGTACTTTTATGTGTTTATTTCTGCATTGTCAAGATACCATTTAAGACTCAGTAAAATCGTAAATAAGAGAACATCTCCAGGAGACAACTGTGAAGAAGCAGGGGCAATGTAAAAGTGAATGACAGAGTTGTTCTTTCACAGGATGCTTAGAAAAAGCCATTGGTCTTATTAGTTATGCATGTAGGGACATTCTGACTTTCCTGAACTTCTAGGTTACTTTTCTCCATGAAAATGGAAATAGAATCTATGTGACAAGAAATAGCATTGATTCAAGATACTTTTTAAAACAAATCCAGAAAGACAAGGATTTTTAAAGATAGATAAACCTTCATAAAAGCAAGCATGAATACACAATCATCAGAAGTCTGGGCTTTCTTGTTACTAATGTATCTTGACCTTGCCCACACAACTTTTTTGCATGCACTATCATTAATCATTAGTGCTATTAGAGATCCAGTACAATATAATTAAATTAATCTCAATTTACTAAAACATTAACATACAAATTGCTACCAAGTTTGTTATATAATAATGCTATGGCAACATGACTGAAATACTGGATCAGTATAACAAGCCACATGCCTGAAGTTTCAGCATGTTTTTCTATATTTTTTCTTGAAAATACAACATGTTATTTACTTTAGTATTGTGACATTTTATTTAGTGATTAATTTTAAAATAACGCTGTAAAAACTATAAACTCATTTTAATTTGACAAGCATTTGGTAATTAATTTTCAAACAATGCAGTGGGAATCTTAGAAGCACTCTTCATTTGACATGTATTTTATAATTTATTTTAAAACAATGCTGCACAAATCTGCAAAGGCATTACTCATTTGAGAGTTCATTAATTATGCAAATGAGTTGCAATTAACAAATCTGTTCTGAGGATGATATTTGCATAATAATGAACTTCATGTTTGTGACATTATTTAATAAGATACCTTTGTGCATTTTTAAACAAAACACTCTTGTGAATACTTTGGTTAAAAATGGACAAGCAGTCAGCAACATCCTTTAAAAAAGCACTGCCAGAGCAGTGTCACTGGAATAAATCAATTGCCCAGGATTTACGTAACAAACAGGGATATACAAGTGTTTTCTTTCATTAACCTCTGCCTTCCGAAATGCATACTTTAATTTTCATTTGTGGTGTTTTCAAAACGGTGCTTAAGGACTGCCACTGGAAAAGAACTGCCATTTATCACGACAGCTGGAAATAAACAAATGAATGCAAACACCTCTTTAGCATTGCTGCTGCGTGGCATAGATTGAGTCCGTGACTCCTAGATGATGGATCTTATTACAATCTTATTATGCAGCATGTGAGCCAAGAGTCTAGTGATGATCTTTTGCTGGTCATACACACAGAGAGTGGCAGCAGCACCATAACTACACTCTGGATATGACAACCTTGATAACGGAGAGCAGCTGAGTAAAGTCCTGTTGTTTGTACCACTGCAGCACATATCCTCTTGAGGGTTCAGGAATGGTAGAGTTTTTGGAGCAACTGAGACCCGCCCTGGTAACTGGAGTTAAGATTGCCAGTGTGAAGGACAATCAGAGCCAGGTCTGAAGCTTCTGTGGCTCCCATCTTAGTGCTCAGCCCAAGGCAGGTTGCTTGGCAACATGCTGGCAGAGCCCTGGTCTTCTGATGGAAGATGTGAGGCAATGAGTCAGTCATGCGACTGATAAATTCACAGTGGCATCTTGTAGGTGCACTGCCTGCAAGCTCAGAGGGCTGGCCTGCTGGAAATCCTCAGACAGATCTTGGGTCCTTTCCTAGTGTTGGTGACTCCTCTGGTGTCTCTTCTATTTGTTCTTCTGCCATCTGTCACTGGTGATGAGGTATCGAGTGTCATAGCTGCGTGTGAATTCTCTGGGACTCAGCCAAGTACTTTGAATGAACATGATTGCAGACTCCACCTGAGAAAGTAAGATACATAAGGGTAAAAAGCAGGCAAAAACTTAGGATGAAATTATACAGAAAAAGGCAAAAGAGAGTCCTGCAGAAAGTCACACCTCCACATCTTTTCAGCATTTACAGACAAATAATTAATTGGCTATTCCTGGTAGTATTTTTTTTAAGTAGTTAAGAGCAGGAGAGGTGCAAATACAAGGAACTTTTTTATTAAAGGAGTTGTTTGGTATTATGTTCTTGTTCACATTTGCACCCTGTAAAGAAAGACCGGGACAATGAATCTACTAACGTTAGTATTTATAGTGGTGCCAAGGCTTTTCAGCTGATAATGAGATTGCTTTTCCTCTTTTATTTGTAATGTTTGTACCATTTATTACCAGTTCCACTGCTCATCTTTCCCTGAGCATCCCTCTCAGGGACCTATACTGTGCAATGACATCCTAGAAATGTTCGAGCTGCTGCTGGTGTTCTCTCACAGCACACCAAGGCATGCTGTATCCCCCAAACCTGTCCCACTACTTCAGCGGCAGTCACTTACATTCACACATTTTAAGTGGTTTTGATAACCTTCCCCTTTGTGATCCCACTGCCAGCAACTAGCAGCTCATTGGAATTAATCCATGCTGTTTTACCTGTGTAGTTTACACATGCTGGCTGATAGTTCCTTGGTCTTTGTGGCTTTCCTAGTTCCTAAATTCTTGACAGTGCTAATACAGCTGTTGGATGCTAGTTTAGTTGTCCAGTCCATTTGCAGAGATGTGCCATCTCCCTCATTCGATTCAGAATTTGACAGTGGTAGCATTCAGAATCTTTCTGACAGTATTAATTGGTATTATTTTTCTGCTTGACGTTATCAAATAAAACATGGCAGCAATTAGTGCAGCTTCATGTCTGTTTTGAGATATTCTTCAGGTGTGATTTCCACTTGTTAGTTTGGGCAGTAAGGAAAGCACATATACTGGCACAGGAGAAACGAGCTCTTTGGACAGTTCAACACATTTACAGGTCTTGGATCATAAAGTAGCTTTTTCTGTACTGTGGAAATTGAAGATGTTATTTATATTATTAAACAGCAAGCAGAGTTTTTCTCCTTCCTTTGCTGCTTTGTTTTTTTTTTTTTTTCTTTTCTTTTCTTTTAAATCTGATTAGCTGGGTAGTCCTGTAATTTTAGAAAGGAACTGGTAACTGCCATACGTGTTGAATGAATACCCGGTATTACATGTACAGTCTTCTACTTGTACATAGAACACCACTCCCTCAAATTTCTTTTTATTCTAGTTGCTTCTATGAGATTTTGGAGAAGAGAAGGCTCCAGGGAGACCTCATTGTGGCCTTCCAATACTTGCAGGGAGCATATGAACAGGAGGGGAAACGGCTGTTTACAAGAGTGGATAGCGATAGGACAAGGAGGAGTGGATTTAAACTGAGACAGGGGAGGTTTAGGTTAGATATTAGGAGAAAGTTTTTCACTCAGAGGGTGCTGACGCACTGGAACAGGTTGCCCAAGGTGGTTGTGGATGCCCCATCCTTGGATGCATTCCAAGCCAGGCTGGATGTGGCTCTGGGTAGCCTGGTTGGTGACCCTGCCCATGGCAGTGGGGGTTGAAACTAGATGACCATTATGGTCCTTTTCAACCAAGGTCATTGTATGATTCTATGATTCTGTGATTCTATGAATCAATCAGAGAATCATAGGATGGCTTTGGTTGGAAGGAACCTTCAAGGTCACCCAGCTCCAACCCCCTGCTGTGGGCAGGGCTGCCAACCCCCAGATCAGGGCCCAGGGGCCCATCCAACCTGGCCTTGAATGCCCTCAGGGATGGGGCATCCACAGCTTGTCTGGGCGATCTGTTCCTGCACCTCACCTCTCAGAGTGAAAAATTTCTTCCTAACATCTAACCTAAATCTTCCCTCTTTTAGTTTAAAGCCATTCCAAATGAACTCATGCAGTTAATTCAGTCTGCATTTATGTAACTAATCAGAACTCTGTTAAGATAGTCTTGATTTGTGACTTTAGTTTTTGTTTTATCAAAGTAAAATTTGAGCACTTTGAAAAAGACTTTATTCCAAATTTGACATAAAATGCAGTTTTATCATTAATGTGCTACTATAGCATTGGATCAAGGTGAGAGGTTTTGTGTTTGCTTACAAGCATAGTAAAAATGGTGTGAATTTCAGACTTCTGTAACTACTTATAAATGTAATCCTATTTCCCACATAGAGAATATATTTCTTGAAATTAATTTTAGAAGGAAGTAACTAACATACAATTAGATCATGTAAACATTCATTAATACATGTAAAATACTTAATAGCTCAGCAGTTACTGAAAATAACATATTAGCAGTAGTCAGCTCTTGTTCAATTTTTCTCTATATTTTTCAAAGCTTAGATAAGTTCAGAAGCACTTAAGACATTTTCTGTTTCCTAAAGTCTCTCCATATCAAAACGACAGGAGTAGTCAGTTGCTACAATATTGAAAAGAAATTTGGAGAAATTGCTGTATCCCAAAATCCAAGAAAAATAATATTAACCTTCTGCCCTTGTTTCATAGTCTGTATCATTTCCAACTTCACATCTCAGGGAGGACTCCTAAACCCTTTCCAATGCTATACTAAAAACAAAACAAAACAAAAAAACAAACAACCCCGATCAAAAAATCCCATGAATTGTTGGCTGTGATGGCTCTATGAGCTGGAAAAAAGTGAAGCAGTTGAAGTGCTACAGCTTTAATGGGATAGATTTTTTTCAGAGAAGGATTTTCAGCATTTAATTTTGAAGTAAAAGAACATTTCTGTGAATATCATGTGAGTGAGTTGTCATAATGTGAATCAGTTCCATCTCCTGATGCCAAGTACTTTTATACCTCCATTTTACAAGAGAAAGTATTGAATGAGTCATTAGCTCCCATGGAAGAAAACTGCTTCAGAGCTGAAATCTGATATAGACTAGAGCCTCTTCTTTAATTAATTTGATTTTTCTGCCATGAAACTGATCCTTTTTTTCTGTATAAATAGAAGCTAATATGTTAATTTAGCTCAGGTAAGACTGCATAAGAGAGGCCAAGAGGTTTCTCACTATCCAAAGAGGAAAAACAATGGTCCTATTTCTGCAAGATTCATGAATCTCAGAAGTCAGTTATACAAGTAAGAAAAAAAAAGCTTAGGTCTTTGGCAATATCTGTTAAACAGGGCTGAAAATTTGGAAAAAATGGTACTGAGGCTGGTTAAGTTCCCTTTTAGCTCATATTGTTAGAACCAGCGTGGCCACATTTCTTGAATAGAGACCTGAAAATTAACACAAGAGTCTAGCTTTCTCAAGATGTCTTCTGCATATGTGAGGGCTATTAATCCAAAGAATGGATCTTTAGTAAGCATTCCACTGTTTTGGTTTTTAAAGTTATGGTTTTTAAAGTTATTCATTAAAAAGTCTTTCAGTTTTACTTAGAAAGAAAGTCTGTATGATATTCTGAAGGCACTTTGCTATTTCGTATGTTAAATGGTGATGGAGCCAAAACGGGAACTCAGAGCCAGTTCTTCATCTTTCCACCTTGTCAATTTCTGCCCATGTGTCCAGGTCTGTGCACCCTATGCTGTGTAGAATAGCAGTGGTCTTCAGCGTAGACCATCAGCCTTACTAGCCCTCTGAACACTGAAGCCTCATACACATCTTCTATTCAACAATAAAATGAAAAAGCCCTTCATTTTCCTCATGATAAACTTCTTGGCTCTTCTCCAGGCTTTTTTGCTTGAGAGTAGTGAAATCCTGACTCTGCTTAGGTCACAGAACTCACTTTTTCCAAAGCACTGCTGGCCAACAATGCCTGAATCTACAGATAATTTCTCTAAAAATTTCTGTGTAACTCAGTGGTCTTTAGAAATAACACTTGTTAAGCAGAGGCTGAAACGATACGGTATGTCCTAACTCTTGATTTTTAGTATAGCCCTTGATTTTCAGGTACTGTTTGGCATAAAATAAGACTTCAGTACCAAGTCATGAGCCTTGCTCTGTTTCCTTGAATGACATCAACAAACAGCGGTGGTTCCAAATCATCTCGTGTGTGGGCACCCTGCATTTTAGGTCTTAGTGTCACAGTAGTATGGTCTTGAATACAGCACTTTAAAGAAAATTCATGAAAATTTTGACAAAAATTGCCTCAATTCTTTTATGAATGGGAATATCTCCTTCTCCTCCCACTCTTATGACATGCAGCATTCTGTTAGAATATTAAGAAAAAAATAAAGTATACCTTCTATTAGTTCCCCAAGCTCACATTTATTTGTGTTACAGAAAATAATATGAAGAACATGGGAAGCTAGAATGTTTTAAAAAAAGTTTTCTTAAGCCTTTCATTAACCTGCATTTCTAAAAGTTTTCTCCAATCCCATTTATGATTTTATCAAATTTCTTTACTCTTCAAATTTTTTTTGTTCTTGTTTTTTGTTTTTTGTTTACAATAACAGTATTGCACTGCCAGGGGAAAACATATTCTAATGAAAAGCATGTTAAAGGGGTGACTAGCAGTTTCAGTAGTTGTAGTGGGCATGGGGAAAGCCCAATTGCTGAACTTGTCATTGCCACAAATATCTTCGATGCTATAAATAAATTCTCTTTTAAAATGTAATTAAAAACAGATGTGAAAAGAAGAAAATACCTTTTAAAATTGATGTGCCTTATATATTTTCAATTTAAACAACATTAATCAATTTTCCAGGATCTTATATATATATATAAAAAAAAACAGTTTTATGAAGACATCTTTCATACACTACAAAAAATATAGGTGCATCCTTAAATAAGTACTCAGTTACAGATGTGCAATGTATTTACAATGTTCCCTTACTGCTAGTAAGTGAGACTACTGAGAACTGTGTTAGCACTGAATATTGAGATAATGAATTAGTACAGATGGGCATAGTCTACACTATACAGAAATTGCCACACTTCTATAAATTATGTAGCGTTGTTATTAGTAGTTATATCCTATCGACTGTGATGGAGTCAGAAGGGAGAGAATGGGAACACTGAGTTTTCCAGGAGGCTGTTATGGAAACAAAGCTGTGTTTTCTGTGAGCTGCAGGGAAGGGAAACGGAATGATTACTAGACCTGAGGCTCAATAGTGATTTGACCACTTGCCCGTAGCCCCTGGCATATTTCTTCTATATTTCATTCCCAGCTGTTGACCTTTATGCCATTAGGCTACAGGATTTTCTAGTCTTCCTATTTCCTACAGCACTGCAAAAATCAGGCAGGAGTTTAGTATTGGTATCAGGAAGTACTGCAAACTGGTTTTGTGAATAGCTGCTTGTCAGCTGGCAGTGCCCTAAATTTGAGGAAGTGGTGTGTATGAAGGATTAGATAGAAGCAACACGTTTTATAGCCTTCTATAAAGACTTTTTTCACTGATTTGTGCTCATCTTTCACTTGTATTGAGAGGTCAAATTCCCCTGGAGTAATCAATTTCTTCTTCACATATCTTTACATATTGGTAATGCAAATGAAACTTCCATAGTTTTAAGAGCAATAGAGCAATTAAAATGATTGGGAAAGCTTTATTTCTTCTTCTGCTATGTATTCCTGAGCTCTTAAATATTTCAGAAGATTGTTGCTGGTAGTTCAGTGTATGTATATGGCCCTGTCTCACTAGCTCCAGTGGTGGCATTTGGAAATTTCTTCTGTATCATATATACTGAAGATATTCTTCTGATATCTTCAGTATCATAGTGATCTGTTTAAAAAAAAATAAACATAGGATGAAGCAAGCAATCCTTGCAACATTCTTTTGTTGTTGTTGTTGTTTTATTTCTTAGGCATCCCTACATGCACTGAACTTGAGAGGAGAAGAAATAGCGGTAGCCCTAGTGGGTAACCATATAATTTTCCTGTATAGAATCATAGGGGCTGGAAGCAACCTCTGGAGGTCATTTAGTCCAGTGCCTCTGGACTAAAGCAGGTTCCCCACAGTGGGTTGCACAGGAAAGCTTCCAGGCAGATTTTGAATGTCTCCAGAGAAGAAGACTCCACAACCTCTTTGGGCAGCCTATTCAGCCTGTTCATAGGTAGACACCAGATTAATAGAACATTTTTTACAAATATCAAGCTTCAGAGTGAGGTATTACTTGATTTAAAGTACATCCTGACTGTAGCCAATGCATCTTTACTGCAGTTTAAACTCCCGTTGTAACTTTATCTAATATGTCTTCATGTTTCCATTAAGTTTCAGTTCTCTCATATAGCTCTGTACTAGATATTTTTCTGTTTGCTGAACACGCGTTAAGGATATTAGAGAGATTCTTCATGTAGGAATGGTCTTGACTACTCAGCATTGCATAAGTGATCTGCTGTGCTGCAGAGCAGCTGCTTTAACTAGATCCTTCCAGAGCTACTCTGTGGCACAGAGGAGGTAGCAGAAGGAAATAACCCTTTCCTCTGCACACTTGCAATCACTTCTTGTCCAGCACAGGCCTGTAATGATATGGGCTTGAGCATGAGCGATAGTTGCATGGGAAATATCTATTCTTCGTCAGTCAATTTCAAGTCTAAAATCTTATCATCAAACTTGTCCTCTAGGAGAGTGTGTCATTCTCCTTTAAGACTTCAGTCGCCACATTCACATTACTTGTGGCATCAGTGCTGCTTCTACTATCGCCTTCAAACAGTCACATAATAATCTTTAAACATACCTTCTATTCTCACTCTTTTCCATCTGTGCAATCATTCTTGCCCTTTTTCTTTCTGCTTAGACCATTACGCTTTTATAACAATTAGGAGCTTGTTTGAAACTTTTCTTATCCAACTAAATGGTACATTTAGAAATCACAAAAATTCAAGTTTTGATTGCAGTGAATCAGGATGTATAACATGTAAAATATCTATTGTTGTTCTTTCTCCTGGCTGTTACATACTTCTTTCTCTCTCCATAGGTTGTAAAGCTCTTGAAAACAGAAACATCCTTGTTAGGGCAGGGAATTATCCAGGGCAAAATGAGCACACAGTATGTGAACATCTTATCTGTTATTTTTCTCAGAACACGAGAAAAATACGACGAGTAAACAACCCTTTGTAATGAAAGCATGTAAGGTGACTATATTTTGCCTTCAAGTTGAATACAATTCTACTTGACTAGTACTAAAACACCAGAGAAAAGATGTGCAAGAGGTCTAACTACAACTGAAATTGAAGTACCTTTCTGCATTTTATAAATGCCACACACTGAAACACCAGAAGGAGGAGGGCTTTTAATCTTGTTTCCATTCTTTATTAAGATGCTTTGTGTAATTAGTTGTGTTTCTATTGGAATAAATGGTAATTTGGAATTCATCCAAATTGAAAACCTAAATGAAAAAGGAGCATTAGTGGTGGGTTGCATGCTAAAAGAGGCAAACTTCTCTAGGGCAGATCTGTTCATGCAACTTGGCCCTGCTTAAATAAAATCTATAGAATCCATGTGGAATTTAAGAGGGAATGTAGCACATAGGAGGAATGGGAATGCAAAAGAAAACAGATTTTCAGCCAGAAGGGCAATTCACTTATAGTTTAATGAAAATCCCCTAAAACCAGACAGAGTTATGTATGCTGTGTTGAAATTTTGTTCTGGAATTAAAATGAAAACCTATAAATAAATGCAAAAATATTACTGTGTATTTTACATTATTGAATCGAGTGTGTTTCAGGAGTGACTGATATAGGACTTTGTTGCCAAATGAAATTCTGGTGTATTCAGGTGACAGTGCTATGAAAGTACTCTTGATGCTGCTGTAGGGTATAGCGTGTCACTGCTTCCAATTATAAATTCCACTCTGCAGCTGGTTGTTTGGCCCTTTTAAAGTGTTCAAAATGCATAAAATTTTCACCTAGCTTATTCAGGCACCTATAAATTATAAATAATTTTTCCTGCTGTCTTTTTTTTTTTTTTTTTTTTTTTTAGCTAGGGGTTTGAAGACATTAATCTGTGATGCACACAGTGGTTTGAGGGGAAATGACAAATGACTAACTTATTTTTATTTGGGGGAAGTTGTTATTGGTAATGCACATTACCTTTCTGGGGATAAATATTTCATAAGGAGTTTTAGTGCACAGACTTGTGCACCACGAACAACAGCCACATAGGACATGATGGACTGGAGTGCCTCTGAAAGAGCTGTCACAGTCCATCGTGTCAGTCTATGAGCTGGGGAGTGCCTGAATAAAACTAAAAATTCTCTGTGTTGGTTCTGGGGATGTTTTGATTGTGGTGTGAAGAATCAAGGAAAGCAGAGATTGCAGACTCGTCATAGTTGGTTAGAAATGCTGTGTTGGTTGATGCTGACTTTCATAACTCATGAAACATTCTCTTGATTTGCAGTGTTCAGTGCTCTCCTTAAAGGCAAAGGAAACTGGGCTTTTAGAAGACAATGCATCATCATCTGTATGACAGATACCAGGGATCTCTAACTACACGTGGATTTAATAGTTCTCATGTACTTACAGTGCACTACATGATGATATGATGTGAAATACCGATAACCAAAAATCATAAAACCATGACATTATGATAGCTAAATAGACAATCTGATGAAGTACTGAAAATGTCATACAATCCTGTTTATAGTGAGTGTTGGAGGACACATTTGTTTCTCTACTTCTGGAAATCTGAATTACCCCCATGAAAGCTTTAATCTCCTTTGTTACTTGTTCAAAGGAAGCACTTTTCCTTTGTTTGCTGATAATGGCAAAGATAAGGATGCTTTGTGTTCCAATGCCACAGTTTTTGAGGGTGACTGATCTAATAGTTTTCCATTGCTAAATTCTAGAGGCAGACGGCAGATTCTTCTTCTACATCATGTACCACATTTGTGAAATTTCCGTCCTCCTAATATGATCATGAAGGAATAGGCTATAATTTCCATAAAAGGTTGTATCAGTTTACAATTGCACAAGGTTTTCTAAGAAGGGAGGCTCTCCATTCAAGTACCCCACTTAATTCCAGTTATAAAATAAGACATAAGGTTTATAGTGCTTAGTAATCTAAACTGATAAATTCTTTTATTTCCAGAAATTAAATGTATGCCAGAGAATTTTTCTGAGTTTCTGTAAAGGATCTCTTGCAGAAAAATAAGCCAGTAAGGTGGGAAAATTTGTTTTGCCCTCTGAAATTCTGAGATCAGTAGTAAGGGATATTGCTACATGAAGGATCACTGCAGTAGTCTAGTCTGGTTGTGATACTGAGTAACACAAGTCGGATGAGAGCCTGAGCCAAAAGAAAAAGTTGTGTTTTCTTGAAACAAAAATTCTAGTTAGCACTGGACTTTGGATCTCCCTCTGAATACTTGATCTTGTGATCAGTATTTCATGACTGGAAACAATAAAATTAGCCACAGTCTTGAAGACCCTTTGGCTGTGAATCTTTGTAACAAAAGGATGGCATCCTCATTATCTCCTACTGTGCCATCAATATGTCACTTTCTCAAAACACTTTCTTTGTATAAAGGTATCACCTTTACTTCAAAGAGAGCTACAGTCAAAGTGTTCTCATATAAGCTTCAATTTAGGCTAAACACAAGGGAAACCCAACCCTGCTGTATTATCTATGCCTATGATACATCAAGCTAAGTGTGACAGCTAGCTATTACCAATACAAATTAGATTGCCTCCTTATACAAGAAAGGTCAGAAATGAATGCTGGAAAGTTCACAGGAGAGAGCCCAACAGCAGAAGAACATTTAGCCAACTTTCTTAAACTTAGAGAAGAATCCTGTGCTATTTCTTACAGTCTCATCAGAGTTTGTAGAATGACAAAAACTTCATGGAATAAGACACAGCAAAAAAAGTCTAAAATGGTTTTGAAAAACAGTTTGTCCTGGCCAATTACAAAAGAATATGCATAGCTAATTAGATCAGTATTCTCATCACTGAACCTAAATCTCTAATTAAGGGAGCCAGGAGATGCTTCATCAGATCTTTTGTTCCTCCTAAACAGGATGATTAAACAGAAGAGAAAGTGACAAAACAAGGAACACAATCTCTGGTTATAAAATATTGTGTTTATTTCAACATGAGGTATCTTATGAAAAAATGTGCATGATGTGGTAGCTAGCAGGGATTGGAGGAGATAGGCCAATTCATTACTGTAGTAAATGTGAATGGTGAATGCATTAGGCCTTTGCATCAAAAATACAAATACATACCTAAATAAACATAACATTTTTGGTGCTTTTGATCAAAATTATTTTACTGTTTTTCCTGTTACATTTCAGGAGTATCACAAAGTACAGCTATGTTTTTCAGATTGCCATTTCACTTTTCACGTGTCCCCTTTGTTCTCCTGGCTATGTAACTACATCAAGTTTGAGAGCTTTTTCATAAATGTAACATCATAACATTTTGAAAGTAAAGAGGAGTTCTACATTGTTGCTGTCTTTTCATCTATTTCTTCAAACTGTGACAAGCAGCAACTGAAAAAGAAACTTAAGGGGATTGACTGCTTATTTTGGTAGCTGGGTAACTAGAATCTTGGCCTATGTATGAGAGCATAGCTTTAAATAATCCTCTGTGCGATTGTTTTGATCCAGCACTTCCTCATTATCCCCGTGTCACTTTAAAAACTTTTTATTTTGAATAATCATCTCACACAATAATTAAATCATAGATATTTCAGTTATTAACCTTTCTTTTGCCACTTTCACATTAATGTATTCTATTTGGCTTATAAACTGATCACATACATACATGGAATTGTTTTAATCACAAACATTTTCTACAAATATGAACTAATACAAAACTGCTTTCTACCCTTTTAGAAATACAGTAGTCACTACATTTTAGTGACTCTTTCCAGGTCTGCCTACTTTTGGAGTCTGTAAATATCAGATTTTCATTTTGTCAAATAAATTTGTAAAAAAAAATCTGCTAAACATACATTTTTTATTACAGCAGAGTGATGCCATGAATCACATGGTAACGCATTAGAGTGACTAGTATCAAAGGACCCCATGGGGAATTTAGGAAAAGGTAGTTAAGCAATTAATGAAGATATTTAAAATCCTAATATGGCAGAGACAGCTTTGAAGGCAGCAAGGGATTAATATTTATTTAATAGATTGTCAGATTCTGTGCCAAAAAAAAAAGAAATGTAACAGAAGCCACTCTGCTCTGAATGCAAGCATACACAATTTGAAGAATATTTTGCAGCAACAGTGACATCAGCACATCATATGTTGTCATGATAGATGGGAAAAAGGATTTTGCCTTAAAGATAGAATTGTCTTGACTGGCTTTTGACTGAAATTTTGGCTGAGAATGTCAAGCTCTGTCAGAAAGCATCGAATGTAATGTAGAAAGAAGAAACATATTGCTACTTTACAAAAGTGGCTTAGATTAGTTTTTAACAGATCGTGGTTGTTGCACTGAAATTTACAATAGAGTTTGATGTGGCTATCACCCACCTTCTTTTAAGAAGTTGCATGTGTCAGAATGGATCTTTACAGTTTCCTAAATCTCCATCAGGTTGTATCTTTTGTCTGTTTGGGCCCTATTTTTCTTCTCAACTGCACAAATGTCAAACTTCTATGTTAATTACAATGATTATCAGAAACTGTGGTTGAACATACCCAGCATTGTTTCTGTGATGCTGTCAGTTAGCAGCGTGAAAGATTGCTTAAAATTCCATTCTTTCTTTTGTAGAAAATCTGGAAGTCATTGAGTGCTCATCTTCCTTTATGTAGGTTTTCAAAGCACTGATAAACTGTCATTCTTCTCAGTTAAAAGAAAAAAAAAAATCTGCTGAGGGCCATGAGTAAAACTATTTTCGATGTATTTGCTCTTTCAAATGCAGGTAGTGGGGTTGTCTTACATCCCCTGGTCCTGGGAAAAAATGAAATTGTGGCTAAAAGCCAGCTTGTCTTAATTCCATCCAAACTGAACTAAGAGGAGACAACTGTTCCCTTGGTGGAAGTTTAGGGAGATTTTTATGGAGAAGTACAAAGCCAGTGAAAATGCAGGCAGTATTTCCACTGTTTTATTAGATATCCTCATGTTCAGAACCTTATAGGCTTCAAAAAGTGCAGTAATACACAGAGATTGAATCTATTCCTCAGCTGGCACTACCTCTTTGATGACAGTTTAATACAAATTGATACAAACTGTAGTAGAATATGTCTAAAATCATTAGGCAAGTTATTCTTCACAATTATACTTGGCATCACTGAGGTCTGAAGAAGTAAACTAGTAGCAAAGCTGAATGGAAAGTTTAGAGCTAATAATTCTAACTGGACTGCCAATGTATGCAATAATGATGAGGCAGATGGGACTTTTCTTTAAAACTTAAGGTTAGTATAAAACAGGTTCTTTTTAAAATTTCTTTTAGACCTTGACACAATCAAACTCTTTGTTTAAATCACAAACAGCCTTTGTTTTCAGCATGTTGATTTAAAGAGAATTCCTCAGTAAACAATTATTAGACAGCATGTTTTTAACACAGACCTACATGCGTGCATTGCTGAGAAAGTAGCTTTGCATATATCATTCTATTTTAAGCAACGGTCTAAAATTTATAAACAAAGATAAAGCATTTATAACTTGTAAATTTAGTAACTACCATAATGTATCCCTCCCAGGATCATATGCTAATGAAAAAGATGCTCCAATAATTAGGCCCAAAGCCCACTGAATTCAACACCTTCCAATTAGCACACCCCAGCTTGAATACCACCATTAACATTAAACAACAAAGACAAAAATGGGTATCAATTCACATAATAGAAAATAATTGATGAAATTGGAGGGTGTGATTATTTGTGATTACTTTACAGTCATGCACTGAAAGTAGGAGAACACCAGTTAGTAGTTAATCTCTGGCTACCTCTTTGAAGATAATGAAATTGGCTTCCTACTGATGATTATTCATTAACAATTAATTCTTTCTTGGTGATCTGCTTCATTTTCAGCTTCTCACCACAAACATGCAATGGAATAATTACAAGTGGAAATGAAAAAGCAATTAGTGGCAGATAATGCCAACATCTGATTAAAAAACAGTAGAACAGATTAGCAGTTCGGTAACTGCAACTCTGCTGCCTTCAGCGGGGAGATGTAAGTTACTCAACGATATTACAGTTCAAGCTGTGTTTCCCTTTTTATTGCTCCTCCTACATCACGATCTGCCACATTAAATGCCTTCTCTTCATCTTGGGGGCATTGACTTGTTGTAAATAAATTCTAAAGATGGAGTAAGTATTATAAGTATTATTTGAGATCATTTGTCATCCTTCATGCTGAGAGACTTAAACCAAGCCCTTTTTTTTTTTTTCTTTTTTTTTTTTCCCCCTTCTTGTAGTTGCAAGCAAACATAACAAGACTTCTAAACTTGCAGATAACTATTTATTTGAGGGGAGGATGGTTTGGAATTTACTGTAGTGAAGTGTCTGGAGACAAGATTTTGGAAGTTAGACTCCCCTCCCAGAGACTGTTTTCTCATAAACTAGAGAACACAACAGCTGTCTTCTGGTCCAGCAAATGGCAGTTATCATTCCTGTCACAAGCTTATACACTTATCTTGTTTTTGAAATGTGTATTGTGATTCTGCAGGGTCTGCAGATCAGCACCACAGAAATTCAAAACATATATTATAATCTTTAAAATATGGATATTTAACATCATACGGTGCCTAGAAGCCCATAAATGTCAAACGTGTTTAGCAAGAAACCTGGCTAAGCAAATAAACATTTGGCAGGAAATCTATGGGGATCTGATACCAGCACCTAAAACCTGAGTTGCACACACAAACCACAAGAACCAAAATGATGAGTCTCAGCTGTCTCAGTAATTCAGAGCTGCATTCTTGCATCGCCAACCCTTCAGCAATGCAAGATCCCAGCCTAGAGCAGAGTTTATATGGTCACCCCTTGGACTAAGTTTACAAAATGATTTCTTCTGAAATGTTGATTAGGGAAGTGACTTGACAGAGCTTGATCATTGCACAGTTTTGATTTAGAGAAGAAAGTTCAGAAAACAGCGAATAAGCACAGCTGGTGAGGTGGGCATGCAGATGTATTAATGACAGGAACATCATTAACCACTCAGTCTGAAAATGACTAATAACATAGAACTACAAGTTGCTTTACTTTTCAGTTTGGAGTTTGCACAGTAGTCAATGGTGTCATGTGCATATGGTACATCGTCTTTTTATCAAAGCAAAGAACAGAATTTTATGACTTGATGTTGTCTGGTTAGCTTGAGAGTCTGCATGTCATTGTTTTGAAAAGGATGACTGTGTTTAGAGCTTTCTGTGAGGGGAACTGTAAGTGAGCTCCAGAATCATGGAAAACAGGGTGTTTTTCCATGGTGTTTTTAAAAGGTTTCATTCTTTAAATTTGCTACCAAAGATGCATAATGGAGATGTGTTGAAATATTCGTGCTAAACTTGTGATTTACAATGTGAAAACTCCTTCCCTGTCCTAAGGACAATTATGATATGCTAAGAGAATAGCTTCTTAGCCACTGTAACTTTGGTGTTTTCTGCATTATCTCTCATTTTTAAATTTTCTTTACTTTCTTGCAGAACTCCTGACAAAATCTTTGAAAAAACTTGAACCACTGTCTTGACTTCCCTTTCTCTTCCGTAATGATTTAGTCTGCTTGCTCCCTCTAAAACCTGTCTCTGTCTAATTTTCTCTGTCTAATTTTCTACCTTCCCTATCTGTTCCTAGCTGTTTCCTTCACCTTCTCCTCTAGTGAATGATAGAGCGATTTTATTTCCCCAATTCTCAGCAAAACATTTATTTCAAAATACATTTGTTCTCTCATTTCTTTCTACATCTCTAATTCATCTATGTGAACTTTTCACATGTGTTGTCTTGTATTCTCCTGGGGGTGCTGTACCTGAGTTATTACCAAATTCCTCAGATTTTTATTTTTATTTTTGTTTTTGTTTTTACTTTTTTTTCAGCCAGATCTGAAACATTGCATATCTAAGCTTTTATCCTACATTTGCTACCGTAGAAACTGGGCATCCACAGTAAAAGCTTCCACAGAGATTTTCTTTCCTTGAGCTTTTCTTTTTACTTGTTATCAGCTACAATAACATCTTCTCAGTAACCTAGACTTTCAGTCATCTTTATTACCGATATGTAATTAAAGTGTTAAATATGTGAGTTGAATTAGAAACAGCAGTATTTTTAGTATTCTCAGCAGCATTTTCCATCCAGAGAAAGCTTTCATTTTGCTTGTTGATTGTTAATAGCAAATACAGAAATAAGACCCGCAAAACCCATAGTAAAGAGCACTAACCAAATATTCTAACCACATATTTTTTGGAATATGAATCACATATTTGTTGGAATAATCAGCAAAATGTCTCATGAGAATAAGATGGCGTTGCATGACCAAGGAATCACCGTAGTAACATGTTTCTTCCATTTTGTAAACCTCTCATTTTGGAAAGACTCCCTATGCAGCTGAAGCAGATAACTGAACTCCATATAAAATGTCAGAGGAGCCCTGGTGACATTGCACTGATGTGTGGAGCTCTTTATTAACACAGCCATTATTCGGTTACACAGGAATTTCTTGGATTAGGATTATAATTTTAGGTGTTTTTTTCTTTCATTTTCTTTCTTTCTCTTTCTTTTTCTTTTTTTTTAAGAAAAGCTAATATAATTAGAATTTTTTTGTGTGCTTTTTTTTCAGTTGACATCTTTTGACACAAGGTTTTGTAGTCAATGCTTTGAGATAAACTGATCTCATTCAGATGTAAAAAAGAGGAAGAAATTCATAGAAATTACAGTGTTGTGTGCCAGCTAGTTTTGACTGGCTGAGTCTGTCTGGATGAGGAGCTATGAGATATGGTTTAGCAGCTTGTGGTAGCAATGGTAGTGGAAGGATGGTTGGACTAGATGATCTTGTAGGTCCTTTCCAACCTTGTTGTGATTCTATGATTCTATGTGCCCTGTTTACTGGAGAACTTTGTTATTAGCAAAGCATTTTCAAGTGAAAAATTGTCTCCTAAGGAGAAGACCTTCAAACTTCTTATATTTTTTATTTAAGATTTATTTATTTAACATCTCCTGCTTTCATTTTGTAATTAGTAATTCAGATATGTATTAATGCAGCACATTTACTTAGCAATCCTATAGTACTTAAAGCATTATGCATTTTGAAATATTTCATTAAAAATAATCTTAGTAGTTAGCAAGAGAGCATCCACCAGCCTCTCCAGCTTTCCTGAACATGGGATCCTGCATGGCTGCTTAGCAGCAGCAGTAGCAGTAAAATGGTGTTTGTGGCACATGCAGGTAATGCACCCTCAGTAAGTTTGCAGACGACACCAAGCTGGGAGGGAGTGTTGATCTGCCAGAGGGGGAGCAGGGCACTACAGAAGGACCTGGATAGACTGGATCAGTGGGCCAAGGTTAATGGTATGATTTTCAATAGGGCCAAGTGTCAGGTCCTGCATTTTGGTCACAACAACCCCAGGCAACCCTACAGGCTTGGGGAAGTGTGGCTGGAAAGCTGCCTGATGGAAAGGGACCTTGGTGTACTGATGGACAGTCAGCTGAATATGAGCCAGCAGTGTGCCCAGGTGGCCAAGAAGGCCAATGGCATCCTGGTTTGTATCAGGAGTGGTGTGGTGAGCAGGACTAGGGAAGTAATCCTACCCCTGTACTCGGCACTGGTGAGGCTTCACCTCGAGTACTGTGTTCAGTTTTGGGCATCTCAGTACAAGAAGGACATGGAGGTACTGGAGTAGGTCCAGTGAAAGGCAATGAGGCTAGTGAAGGACTTGAAAAATCAGCCCTATGAGGAGAGGCTGAGGGAGCTGGGGCTGTGTAGTCTGGAGAAGAGGGGCTGAGGGGAGACCTTATTACTCTCTTCCAGTACCTGAAAGGTGCTTACAGTGAGAGCGGGGTAGGTCTCTTCTCACTGGTGACAGTTGACAAGACAAGGGGAAGTGGCCTCAAGTTGCACCAAGGTAAGTTTAGGTTGGACATTAGGAAACACTTCTTTACAGAAAGGGTGGTTAAACACTGGAATAGGCTCCCCAGGGAGGTGGTTGAGTCACCGTCCCTGGATATGCTTAAGAGCCGTTTGGATGTAGTGCTCGGAGATATGATTTAGCAGAGGGTTGTTAGAGTTAGGGTACTATGGTTAGGCTGCAGTTGGACTTGATGATCTTTGAGGTCCTTTCCAACGTGAGTGATTCTATGATTCTTATGGTTCCTACCCACTACCCATCAGATACAGCAAGTCCCCTTTGAGAACATGTGTTTCCCACACTAATTCCACCACACACACCACCACAAATCTAATTCTTCTTTATAATGCCATATATCATGGTCAGATAATCCTTCCCATGGTTTCCTCCATACTGATATATCCTGTGTGTGACTGGACATGTGGTTGACCTATTCACCAGCATTTGACTTCTATTAGACATGAAAGCCTTTACAACAAATTTTTATCAGCTAACTTCCAGAATGTCTGGTTAAGCAATAGGCAGATGACATTCATCTGGCATTTCTTCAGTCTTGGGCAATTCAAGGTCTCTACCTTGCTACTCAACTTCTCTCTTTCCTAGAAGCATTTAGAAAGGAAGAGCTATAGTTTGTCTGCAAAAAAATAAATGCTGCAGAGAGCCAGGAGTAGAAGGTATGTTGTGCTGACAAGTCTGTGGTTATTGCTGAGGATTTAGATCACACAAGCCTGTGTGCTTGTGTTACTTGCCAATACCACACTGTCAAAAGCAACTGCAGCAGAAATAAGCATTGAACTATTGTGGAAACCAACGGTTTTCATTTCATTTCAAAGTTTTCTCCATCACATTTTCTAAAACTACTTTCTCATTTGTCTTAGCCACTTGATTGTGGCACAGTAGAGATGCCTTTCTTGTGTTTTCTTCTCCATCATGATCAACAGATTATGTCTTTGGAAGTCCTACAGGTAATATCCTTTCAGTGTAATTCAAAGACCACCTTCATCTGCAGGTTGTGTTATTCTCAGCTTAAGCTTGTGACACAGCATTTTCCACTCTTTGCTTTCCTCCTACTGGGCATGGTGCAACGCTTCAGAAAATCAGAGATGTATTGTCTGTTCCAGTAACTGCTCAGTACTTCCTTCAAATTTACCAAAGACTTATTAGCCTCTAATTAGTCTCTAAGAAATGAGAAGGCACTACATCCCAAAGAGTCACTCACTTATTGTCCCAAGTCATACGTGTGTTTTGTCTCCTACTGATTCTCTTTAAATTGTGACTGTGACAATTTTGCTCTCCATCTGAATGGTAAGACCGTATCAGCCACACATCTGATTTCTCTGCTGAACTTTCCCTCAGCTCCAGTTTAGAAACAAGCTTTTATATTTTGACTTCTAATGTCTAGCATAACACCAGCAAATGTAGGTAGTACAGGGGAAAACTCTGATTGTTTCAAGAGAAATAATGTGTTGAAGAGCAGCAGAAAGCTAAGGATAAAAAGCAGGCTTAAACCCACCATGACAAACTACTGGTCCTAATATTTAGGTGTCAAAAGTTGTCTTAGGAAATCACTGTAATGCATTATATAATAATTTTATCACTTGAAAAAATATCACTGGCTTTGCACGCTAAATGTTTTGCTAATCTAAAAGTTTGCTCTAAATGCTTTAGGGCTAAAAAAAGAAGCCGGAGAAAACAATATCTGAACTACTAATAAAAAATACCCATGTACAATTACTAGTGTACCAGATTCATATTTTATTGTGATCATTTTGTCTTACTAGCAAAGTATAGAATAGTATAGAATCGAATAGTATAGAATTCTGACATAAATATAGCAAAGCAGATAGCCTTTTCTTTGTGTCTGATGCCTGTGGTTCCTTTGTAGTTTAAGATGCACATAGCTTGTTATGGTTTAGTGACAGCTCCAAGAACCAAGAAAATCTGTATATGAAAGAGTGTTTAGAAACCACTGTCAGTGAGATAACGAGTTCACTTGCAAAAGATTGTAACAGTAGGCTACATTGTACTTGTACACAGGCTGTACAGAAATTGGGTAACAAGTGATAGAGAACTCAGACATACATTCATAAAGGAACTGAACTATTCATTTCAGAAGTAATTTTTGCCTTGTATAAAGGTAACACTGTGTATGGGTTACAAAGTGCATGAGTAACTACCAGTTTAAGAAGGTTAACTGAAAATGTAAAATGCCCTTAGACATTCTGGTTAAAGTCAGTTGTATTTCACAGCCTGCTTGAATTGCATGGATATTCCTTCTCTCAAAAGACCTCTTATCCACTGAAATGACTACCACCTTTTCTTCCACTGAAGATGCACCATAGTTTCAAGCTCTGTTGACTCAGCTCTGTCAATTACCACCTGAAATCCTCATATCCTTAGATTAGTCTGGGAGTTATAATTACTTTTAAGAAGTGGAAAAAATATTATGGGTGACTCATGTACCTTACTAGATTCAAAACATAGTATGACATGAGGAAAAACACATAGAAATGATTTTAAAAAATAGCATCTTACTCTCATTCCATGCAGTTTTGGGATGCTTATTACAATGGACTGGCAGTGAGCATGATGTAATCTAGTGTAAAGTATAACAGAGAATAAATCAAAGACAGCCTATAAACCTAGTTTGCAGCCTCCTGCTCCTGAGTAGGGTGTAGGTTGAGATGTTGAAATGTCACATCAGTGGTATGATAAGAAATCACCACTGTTAATAGGGAATCATCTTCACTCTGGTACCATTAACATGGCTGGGGGAGCAGCACAGCTCACACAGCAGCCAAAAACATTGAGAGAAACATTAACTTTTGATAGATCTTTGGTCCACTTTACCTTTTATATTAAAAATATAGACACAGAAATTTATACTACGTACCTGATTCAGTTTCTCTTAGCTCAGCAAACCACTACGGTATATTATGTTTTATGCCTGCACTTTGCTTGTCATATATGAAACCTTTCACGAATATTGTAATATTTTGATGTTTCAATAGTTGGAATTAGCCCTTCACAGAAAAGAATTGTATTTCCAGGATAGCCTCAGCCTCTTTCCTCTCAGCCTATTCTGTTCCTCTGGTGTTCAGCTCCCAGACTTTTTTCCAACAAATGCTGCTAAACTGTAAGAAGTTGATTAAAGCTTGAAGTCTCACATGAAGGAAACATCTCAGCAGCTGACTGAGTCTAAAAAGGGTTGAAAATAGCCCAAGAGAATAACAGGAAACAGTTGTTAAGTTCTATATATTCCCCTACTCAAAGCTTACATAATTCTCCATGCACTTACAATAGACCATGGTCCCACTCTTTATTTAGTGTTTATTTTAAATATGCTTTATAGCCTACAGAATACTCTTTTGTGGTGGTAAGACAGATTTTTTTTTTTCTGTTTCTACAAGAAAATGCGAGATTTCACAGCTCTTTTATCACATTACAAGTCCTCCCATGCTGTGCATCATGGTCATGCAGACACGAGTAAATGAAGCTTACCAGGTTACCCAAGCACAGCTGAAGGAATAGAGTGTACTAAAAATACATGTATACACTCTACAGTTACATGCAGTGCATACAGATATTAAGTTGTTTTGCAGGATGAAAAAGAAAAGATCTTTTCACCAAATGAAAACACTGCAAATGAAATGACAACAGCAGCAGATGCTAAAGCAAATCATCTAATTAAGATGATTTCATCAACCATTCTAAAAGCTATTTAAAAAGGCTGTATGATACTAAGTCACCAGAAGAAACGTTAATTATGCTTGCATCTACAAGCACAATAAGACTCTAGCTGAAGATGCCTTTTCAAGTGTGAAAATGAACTACTTTTAAAACTGTTTATTTATTTATTTCTAATCCTGCTGTGCTTCACACACTGTTAAGGAAAAGTACATACACTAAAAAAAAAAGAAAACAACTGTTAAGAAATATAATCCACAGTCAGAAGGGTACAATTCAAAGCAACAGAAGTTTAGTCTGGGTTAGGACTGCAGAACACCTTTTGTGCAGCAGGTGAATTGCTTCACTTTGTCAGAGGGGAAAATTTTCAGACGAATTTTCAAATGCAAGGAATTCTTTCCTTGGTGAGCCAAATTTTGTTCTCAACAAAATCTGAATCAAAATGACAGGATGAAGACTGAACAATACATAGAGTCTGCACTTTGATTCCAGTGCTGATGGAAAACCAAAAGGCAGAACTTTGCCCCAATCCCTTAGCATAACCTTGTTCTGAAGTACCTTCTTCTATTTCTGTGTCTTTGCAGAGGAGTTAGTTGCAGTATGAGCAAGTAAGAAGGCTTTTTCTAGTATCCTCCACAGGGAGTGGCTTTCAGGGAAAGCATTAACATACCTAGCTGGCTAACTGAAACAAGTGCAATGCATAATGTAATAAACTAGTTGCAGTTCAAGTAAATAATTTGGTTTTCACTGATGCCATTCTCTGACCATAAAATTCCTCCGCAAGAAGCTCCAGCTGAGCTCATCAACTGACCTGCCACGTGGCCAGGGCTCACTTGGATGTCTTTTGGTTTTGTATTTTTTTTTTTTTTTGCATGGGTGCTTTTCATGGGTGTGAATAAAATCTTGAGAAATTTCTCATTCTCTCTTCCTTCTTGAAGCAGCTTGGCGACAAATGCATGAAAAAGTAAAAAAACCTCAAATTGAAAGTCTCTAAAATGACGCTCCAACCATGGATGCTACTTACAGAATATCACTAATATAAATTATTTTTAGAGGTTTCCTCAGCAACCATGTGGGACAAAAAAAAAAAGTAGATGCTGAGAGTATTAGAGCTCAAGCAAAACATTGCAAAACATTTCCTCTTTGTACAGACAAGCAGTCCCTTTGATACTCCGATGTCCATCAACTCTAGAGTTACTTTTTAAAAGCCTGACAGTAAACACTGAGCTCATGAGAACTGACCAGCCTGAAAACTTGCTGCAAATTAGAAAATCTCGCAGAGAGATTTCCAGAGCAATGGTCCCACTATTGGTAAAGGTGATTAGAACTTGCCGGAGAATGCCAACTCCAAAGTTGTTCTTATTTTCATCAACAGAGAAGAAGAACATCCAGGAAATCCTTTAGGTGCTTAGAATGACAAGGATATTATAACTATTATTAAATACTCACAATGATATTCAAGACTACTGTTGTTCCAGCCACCATAAAAAATATCAATAATTAGTTGTTTAGTCACTAAAAAAATAGGTAGATGAAGGATGGAGATATGTTCATTTCCTTCAAAATACATCAGGGGAAGGAAACACGTGAATATTTAAATAGCTCAAGTCAATTTGGTTGAAACAGTGACATTAAAACTACTAAATATTTATACCAGATGGAGGGAAAGAAATTGTGACTGGGGGCTTGGGCACGATAGATTCATAGTGGCAGACTGTCACAGCTGCAAGGCAGGGCTTCTTTTCTGACTAACTGCTCCCTTGCTGACTAATGAAAGTCAGGCTGTAGTAGAAAAATGTAAGTCAGCCCCAGAATCTGCCATGTACTGGAAGTGGATTTTTTTTTGTATTCATACACCGTTATGGTGGATGGCTTCTCAAAGAGAGGAAGAACTCTTGTCTAATAGTAATTCTTAACAGATGCTGAAATTTCTGGCTCAGGCAGAGAGCTAAGCTCTTCTGCTACTGTAAGAAAGTGTGTTCACAATGACCCTTGCTGTGATTAATTTGTCACAGTAAAGAAAGCTTCAACTGGAATTACTAAAAGTGAAATTTTCTAAAAAACTTGTATTTTCAGATAAGCAGTATTCTTTATAAACTTTTCTTCAGTTGAAAATTTTACCTTTTACCCAAGCCCTTTCATTCATATTTAATCTCCACATTTGAACTTCACGATTCAAAGTTTTCATCTCAAAATTATATCTGTATTTCTGAAAAGAACTGTGCACCTAGAGAAAAAATGTGCTTCTGTCCTATATATGCGTGGTAAATAGATGTTGGTCAGTGAATTTTGGACTAGTGTTATTAAGCTGGAGTTTCTGGATGACTGTGCTTGTCTTCATTTAAATGGATTATGACATCACATCACAAAAATGAAATTGGCTAGAATGGCTAAAATTGGTGAATTATTAGCATATTTCTCACAGAAACGGCATATAACACCTCTGGATTGTCTTACTGCCTGGGGATAGAAGCCACTTTTGTACAGTTTTGAATAATCTGTCAGAGCAGAACAGTCTGCACATAACCTTTAGTGCTGGTGTGAAAGCTGGGAGGGTGAAACTTGTCCCTTGCACTTGGTTCTTCACAAGCATCTTCGAACAGGACATCATTTCATGGACCTTTGATCGTTTGCCAGCTGGATCACGACTAGCACATTTGCAGCCAGAAATAAGAAACTCCTCCTGTTAGGATAACTCCACAACTGGGTTGGACTTGTAGCTGTGCAGTGTCTGTGATGTTCTGTGCAGTGCTGAGAGTTTGTTCTGAGTTCTCTGTTGAAAACATTGTGCTCTGAAGTTGAGCACACAGTAAGGGTGAGACGTTAGAAAAGGAAAAGCTTCTCTGGAAAGTGGGGAGATAACATGTTAAAGCTCCTTTCTCATTTAGTGGTGAAGGAGGTGTTTGTGGTCTGCGGTAAATGAGAAGTGTTTTGGGGTTGTGTGCATATTCAGCAATGTATTTTATCTGTAGGAACACATGCGGCAGTTGAAGGCCTGTATATTTTTCACTGCAGAGGTAGAAAAGCAACAGCCCTGCCATTTCCTTTCTTACAGAGCTGGCTTTGGTGTTTGTTGTTGTTTTATTTTATTTTTTTTTCTGATGCAGGTGCTTGAGTGGGGTAGTCTGCTAAAATGATACTTGAGGTATTACTGAAAAACTAGAAGAAAGAAGCCTTTAGTTTTTGCATTTGTGAGTGAGGCTGGTGCCTGTAAACTGCACTTCTGAAACTTTCTTTAACACCTTCCACCCAGAAATGCATAAAGCCTGTTGTTGGTTTGCTCTCTTTGTATAAGATTACACGAAGGTAAACTCTACTTTTACTCTGCCCCAGCCAGAGACCTGCTGTGGTTAACAACAGACCACACCTCAACTGAAAGGTTTAGCAGAGAGGCAGAGTGCTTCGTGCACTGGCTGTGTACATATACTCTAAGAAAAAATACTAGAAATAAATAAAGAAGAAAACTGTTGCAGGGATCATCTAAAACTACAGAATAAATAATTCTCTCTGCTAGAGTTGCAGGCTGGGAAAGGCAAACCAAGCTGTTCTATGCATTAAAGAACATGTACCCAAACCTGATTTGTCTATTTCACCTTTTTCTCTCATATTCTTCTCATACCTGTCCCTTTTGGCTCAAAAAAATCCACAAACCATGGATCAAAAACTGCAAGTTGCTAGCAACCTGGGCTTCCTGAGCTAGGACCTGACAAAAGGTGACTGATGTATAAGATGTAGGGAAGCAAAGTTGATACTTCCTGTGGACTCTGGCTTTCAGCAATGCAGACAGTGTCAGCATTACAACTGGGTAAATAAAAATAAAAAGGTTCAGAAACCTGCCCAAACATAATGTGAATTGTGTTCTTCTCCATGACATTTTGAGACTTACCATTTTGCTTCCATAAGTGTCAGCAGAAAGTCAAGTTCAGGTCAAATTTTGCATCTACTGAAGCAAAAAAAAATTTAAAAAATTGTACTTCTCAAGCTGGATATAATTAAACACTTTTGTTCACTCTTCTTGTGAACTGGACAATAGTCTTTAAGACCTAAGCATGTCAAAAACTTCCAATAAACTTAGAAAAAAAATTGTATTTAGTCCATGTCTTTATGGTTTGGCATATTAAAAACCAAAAAGTCTCCCCTCAAGATTCTGAGACAAAGGTGATGTCCAGCAACTTCTCTTAGTGTAGAAGAAATAAAGCTTGAAAGAAAAATTTCTATGGAAATGAAATGATCTGTCCCATGCTATAAGCCTGCTATTTACTGCTTCAAGTACACAGTGAATTTTTTAATGCCTCTGTCAGAAGAAATATGGAGTGACTAAACAAACCTGTCCATGCTTCTGTAATGCTCAAACAAAAGCAAATCTATTAAATGAAAACCTTAGCAAAGTAGTAGCTCCAGAAAAGTATGTATCCTCCTCCTGGGAGAATGAGGGAAAAGAAAGAAAACAATTGTTTCTCACATTACTAAATGTTTTCCTAGTTAAATACTACCTACTATGGTAGCTGCTAAGGTTGTCACTAAAGAATCTATTAAAAATATACTAAAACTGGTATGTACAGAGCATTGTTTGAAATATCTGTCTAATGTGCTTAAGTAACAAATAAGTATTTTAAGTACTCTACAGTTACATTTGTTCACTCAGATCATGAAACAAATTATTTTGAAGCAAAATTTCTCAGTTACTAATGTATTTCCTAGTATCTATCTCATGGCGCACTGTTAAACAGATCCCATGCCACAGTGCTCATCAACTTAGCACTTTGATTATTCCTTTTCCATGAATCACAAGTCATCTTTGTTGTAGGATATTCTTCATTTCCTAATTATCTCAGTCAATAGGTCCATTCAAGATAATTCTCTACATGAGTTCTGAACTTAGAACCAATACATTCAACGTTCATTACATTTATCATCCTTTTCAAAGCAGATAAGGAATGAGGAGTTAAATATCCAACATTTCTATCCGTTCCTCCACCGCACCACCCAGAGTGCTCTCTGATATAACTTTGTTACTGAGTACTGTACTCTGTACTCCTTTAAGTCTGGATAGTGTTTACTCACCTTTGATGAGAGTTCATTCTGACAACAGCTTAAGTGGAACTTAATTCATTATGGGAAGGAATGGCTTACGTTGTTCTGCAAGGAAATATTATTACAAGCATCTCCTGGGTGCCTAGAGATATTCTGCATAGTCTTTCCTGAGGCAAAACTTCTTCTCCAAGCCTCAGTGGCTACTTCACAGTTCATTTGTGTAGGTGCCAAAATGATAGGGACTTTCCTCTGGATGGTTCTGATAAAAAGTTTAAGCTCTGGGACTTGGGTTTTCTGGGGCCCCTTGAGCTCAGTTGTGGTCCAAAGGGATCAAAGCAATGCAGTGCCAAGACAGAGAAGGCAGATTCCAACCGAGAAGCTGTTGGGCTTATGCAGCAGCTGTGGCAGTCATGTGGAAACTCTGCTGCTGTCCTGCAAAGTGACTGGTATTTGTGAATTGTTTGCTGGTCATCTTTCTGCTTCAGTCTGCAAACCCAGGAGCTGGGCTGGGAAAATAAACCCAGCAACCTCTCAGTGAAACACCACTCACTGCAGCATGGAAGGGACAGAATCAGAGAAGAAGTAGGAAAGTACTTCCATGGTTTTGGTCTTAATGTTACAATGCCTGTACTCAGAAGTGTCAATAGAAAAGTGTTCTTCATGACTGCTGTGCTGGGTCTGGGTTGTGCAGTGTGGTCCTGTCAGAGGATGTGGAGGGGTGAAAGCTCTCTGATATGACTGATTCTACTTTTAATTACGTTACATACAGTGAAATAAATTAAATGAAGGTAAACTAATTAATACAAAAATGAAATAAATATAATAATAATAATAAATTAATAATTATAAATAGAACAAGCATATATATATTACATGTAGCTAGACAATTTCTATATTTATTTTTATACTAAGTATAATATATATATCTTTACTCATAGGTGCCATCTCTGAGTAGAGAAGTTACTGTATAAAGCTATCCCGGCATTTTTCACCTCATCATTCAGGGATAAATGTGTATTGAACTTGTTCTGCACAGTCTTGCAGTAAAAAATGTTTCAAGAATAAAAGTCCTGAGGAGAAAGGTCTTACTCTGAAATCCCTTACGACGTGCAAAATCCTTTTAACAGCTTGCTAATGGCTGCAGATATTGACAGAATAGCTGGATGCCACAAAGGTCACACAAGATTTCTGATAATGACATTATTCTGATGAAAAAGGGGCTTAAGATTCTCTTTGCAGTTATATTGTATGGGGGACTAAAAATGTGCATCCTAGGCCAAAGGCCTGTGTGCATTAGGATGAAAGGGTGAAGCACCCAGTGGAAAGAACAAAGAGCTGTTGTCATTTAACCTGATTATAAATCAGAGGCATAGCAATTCTTTAGCCTACTTCCCTTACAGTGCCTAAAAATAGCAAAGGCTGGATTATGGTTCCCTCCTTTCTGTTCCCCCTGCTTTCAGGCAGTCATGTGCCGTTTCACCATTTCTGAAACATCTGAAGCTTTCATTTTAGGATTTAAATATATATATATTTTTAAATACAAATAACCAAACAAGAATATTTAGTTTTAGTCTTCCCTTCCAAGCATTCACACACCAGTTTTCCAGATTTAACTGTTTCAAACACTATATAAATCTTTATATACAGTGTCAAAAAGATAATACTATGTAAGAGTGATACTTGTTTTTATGAGTTACAAAGTCTTAAATTTCTCCCTTTTCACTGTGATGAGCATCTTCAGACTGAAGTTTTGTATTAAAAGATGCATGCAAAAATTGCTGTGCAAAATTGGAAAGCCTAAAATAGGTAGGAAGTTGAAAACTAACTGTACAATATGATTGTGTCTCAGATTCATAATGGTATGGGAAGCCCTGAAGGTCAGATACAAAATCCAATGCTTCATGATACATCACAGGTTCAGAGTATTCAGCCATGGCTCCGGCAGCACTTTTGTTAATCCCACTTCAACTTTATCAATAATTCTGTCTGAACTACATGTACAAGCAAAATATTCTTTGATGTTTGAAAACAAAATTCAGCCAAGTTGTCTCTGGGCAAATATCTGTCATCACAAAGCCCAGTGGAACAGTTTCAAAGTCAATAGGAGCTTTTAATGAACAAGAGAATGGGATTAACAGGAGTGGATTTCTCTGTCCTTGTTCTTCACTTCAGACTTTGCAGTGCTGAATTTGTGCAGTGAACAGGAAGGAATAGTTTACAGAGAACTCCCACTAAAATGAAGGTTGGTATATCAGGGAGAAGCTACTTGTCCAAGTCTCATTGAGAGAAGTAGTATAACACAAGAGTGAACATGCTGGGTTACACCAGAGACCCATTTTGCCTCTTACACTCTTTAACACTAGCAGTTAGTGGATGTTAATGTAAAATAGGTACAAAGCAGGCACATACAACAAAATGGCTCCACAGAGCTGAAGTGAGACTATACAAAAGTCTACCAGCCTTGCTACTAAATACATTTGGCTGAGTATTGCACATGCTACTGGCAAGTTCAGGATGGCTGAAGGGCAGTTTCCTTTGCTTTCTCCTAGTTTCCCTTTGTGACATTTTTTTAATCACAACTGAGATCAAGCTAACAATGCTGCTGTAGACTGAGAGTATCATGTCTGTAAGAAGGCAAGAAGCAGTGATGGTAGTATAATAGCCCAGAACTACTTGTGCAATAACGTAAGTACATAACGCACTGCATGTGGCAAATAGACAACTTCATCTATGATCATGCAACCTTGATAGGAAAGGAGAGCTGCTTAAAAGGAATTTAACCACTAAAGTCTGGTTAACTATTTTAACTTGAGCAGAATTAAACCTGCTGTAATTTCTCATTGGAGTTTTGATTCAGAATTGACAGCTAATGTCCTAGTTATAACAAAGAGTGCTGCAGGAGCAGTAGACTACAGACTGTCAAGATTGCAAAATGGAACTTATTACTCACCTTCTCTCACTGAGAGACAGCCCCAATGCAAGTTCCCTGTGCTGAATCATCACAACCTGCTCTCCATCAGACAGGTTGCCTGTCCAAGTACTGATTAGGCCTGACCTTCTCTAACATCTGAAATCAATCAAGAGTGCAATTAAAAAGTACTGGACTATCTATAAGGAAACTGTTTAAGTTTGTAAACTTGTAGAAATATGATATATATCAGGAAAGAGAGGAATTGCTTCTTAGCGTCTGGTCACTGAAAATTCTAAATTTTAAAACTATTCTTGCTGGATGCTCTTACAGGATGTCCAATAAACTCAGAATTAAAGTTGAAAATCCTTTGATGAAATCTTGATGAAAGAGACAGATGAAAAGAATACTTCCCTGAAGCTACTGGTTAAATATCTGAGAGTGCTAACCAAAAACTCAGCAGCTAAGAGAACAAATACCAAGCTTGAAAAAAAAGTTTAATAAAACCTCCAGCCCACTTCTGAGGCCAAAGGTGCAAAATGCATGTTAGCTTTTGGCCGCCTTTTTGAACCCAACAGTGACTATTAATAGCTTGGAAGTTTTATTTCAGCATTTCAGTACTGTACCTGAGTGCCTGCAAGTTAGTACTATGTGCACCTAATTATATAAATTCTTCAGCCTCTTGCTTTGTATGTGTCTTTCAGAAGTCTTCTCTCCCCTGCAATTTTCTTCCAAAAATTCAAGTGAACAAGTTTCAGACCTGCCTGAAAGCAGGCTATCAAAGTACAGCTGTAACAGGTTGCACTACTTGCAGAAACATTTTAAGTTGTTGCAGCTTTTTTTCCATTTCCACAATAGCCTAATACATATTATGGAAAACTGAGAAAATTAAATATATGTATATATTAGGCTGTTGTGAAAAGGGAAAAAGATATATAGAGAGATATATATATGGTGTTTATAGTTCCAAACCATAAGCACATTTATAGTCATGTGATATTCCTCAACTGTTAATCCCACTCTATCTTTGCCTATTCATAATTCATTATATAAGATTAGTAACATAAATCACATGGCACTGTTCCTACTCTTTGACTGGATGATGGTGAGTGCCCTGTTGGGGCACAAATGCCTTATTTGCAAATAAAATAAGTTGTCACTTAGTGAAGAGCCAAACATTTGTGTGGGCAGATGTCCATTAGCACAAATGTTCATGGATTAATCACCAAAAGGGGTGTGAACACATTTGAATAGAAAAGCAATTTAGAATTCAAGCAAACATTTATGAATAATTTCCCTAGCTTTTCTTTATCTTGAAGAAGGCCTAGTGTCTTAATATGGGACTTACTGATTATTTAAGTGCAAAACAAAGTACTAGAACTGACATATGTATTCCAGATTCACAGAGATATTCAGAAGTTAATTTACTTCACTGTACTGTAGATTATGCTCTCTATTGTACTGTCTGTAAAACAAATAATTTTATAAAGGACTGTACAGAACTTGCAGAAATTAAGGTACAGAAAGTACCTTTTAAAGTACAGAAATTAAGGACCACTTTGGGACTCCTTAAATTGATCAGATGGCTTGTGTTCTTTTAGATATTGTATGTTGTGGTGGTATATTCCTAGTACTAGCTGCAGGTGGGTGTGTCCATAATGCTTTTTAAGTTGAACCTCCATTTTCAGCTGCCCTTAGCATGCTTACCATGCATGCACAAATTCAAGGACGTTGTTATACAGCTTTGCAACAGAAATCGAGACCTTTACCTGTGAATTATAGAGTAAAAAATATATTTTTTTTCCTCAAAAATTCATCCTTGCAGAAACCAGGCCCTCACATTTGCAAGACAGAAAACAGAAAGGAGTTCATGTTACAGGTGGTTCCCTCCCTCCTTTGGCCAGGGTGGATTAAAAAGATCAAACTTACTGCACATAATTTTAACAAAAAATAGACAGTCAAAAACCCTGCTTGATTATGAACATCAGAAGAGGAGCTTTGGAGAAACGTGGACATTTGTATGAGAGTGTGTGAACTGCATTTGCTTAACTCCTAATCCTAATATTTTGAAAGGCAGTTTGTGAGTATTAAGTGCTTGATCTTTGAAATGGCAAAGATTTACTTAGAACTGAAGACACAGAATTAGATCCTCAGTGCTGGAAATGTGCTTTTAAAGAAAAAAAATACTGCCGTTATGTTTTCTCCGCACATCCTACTATAAAAACATGCCCATTAGCTATGAAGGCTGACTGCTATTTAAGCACAGCTATTTACAGTGATAACGAGTGACCTGACCTCCAGAAACAATCCATGTAATTTAATGAAGACCTAATACTATGAGCATAAAACATAGATGAGAAGAGGAAATACGAGGTCTGATGAGCATAGGGAACATCCTTTTCTAGCATTTTACTATATGTCATTCGTTTTTTTCCTATATAGTTTTTATAAAAAAATCTTCTGTTCTTTGTAGTTATTAAATCTATGGGGACTTTTGTTATGTTCGTGTCTTCCTCCAACCAATGGGTATCATCAGCATGAGCTTATTTACATTTTTCCAGTAATCAACACAATTATAATGTGGCAGTACCATTTGCTAGGATAAAAAGTTTCCATCGCTGTCTGTGAATTCTGGTCCATTCTCAGAGAAAATATCACTTGCTAAATCATAGCCAGGAAACTGCCAGTGAGGAAAACCCACAGCACAACAAGCACTCAGAGAGCAGGGTCATAGAGCTCAGGTGAGCAACCTGAACAATGAGCAGAATCTGCCAGTGGAGGGAAGGCTACATGAGAGAAAACCTCTGTTCAGTAGAGGACTCATTGATTAACAGCAAAGAAACAAACAATATTTCTGCTAACTTCACTTCCCAGCCTCCAAATAAATAAGTAAGTAAATGAATCAATAAAAGGTAGTTCATAGGGAGAAACAAATGAGAGAGGGAGAGAGAATGCACATCGAAGCAGCCATGCGAGACCCTGACAACTGGCCAAAAATGTATTAAAGAAGAAATCAAGTTGGGGGATGTGACAGACATCCCCATCTTTCACCCTCATGTTACTTCTAGCATAGTGGTTTTGTTCCTTCCTGGCAAAGCTGCTCATGATAAGATACACACAGCAGTTATCATTTTCCCCCACACATAAATCCCTCTGTCAGCAATGAAATAAGTCTGAGCTCCCACACATCTGACCTTCTCCTGTGAGATCCTTATACCTGGTATGCAAAATGCTGGAGGAGTTAAAATAACACACACTCAGGAAATAAAAATACAGTTATCTTTGGCTGGATGAAGCAACTTTCCATTGCTGCACAGGGCAATGAAAGGAGGAAAAAGACTATCAGGTTGTGCTGGGGGATGCTGTTTGAACACTTATCTGCACAGGGATGAGACATGGAGAGAGTAAAAAAAAAAAGAGGCTAGATATATATAGCCTTTTAAAGTCTTATTGAATTGAAATGTTACACTCGAGATTATCTAATTAGCTGAAGTCAGACTTACGTCAGTAACCTAAGAGGTGCAGCTTTGTCCACCTTTGTCAATAATATCAGCTCTCTGGCACTAAGAGCTGTGTGTTTTTGGGTATGACTCGCCAGGTAACAGCACTGCAGCCAAGCTGCGCTGCCTGCAGAAGTGCTGGGGATGTTTCCCTCTCCTGAGGGCTGGAATCTACTTGCCTGCCAGGCTGCATGCTCTGAAGCAACAGCTGCAGCTTGTCATGAAGGCTGCAGAGTGCTTACAGCCAGCAGGCTCCGTGGGCAGTAAGTACCTCCAAGGGTGCCCAGCACGAGCCAGCTGGGACCAGTTGTGCTGCTATGGGAGCTTGTGCCTAGCACTCCTGGTGAGGTAGGGAACAGGCACTGAATGAAACGCTATCTGACTCTGAACGATTACTGAAAACACATGGTACTGGGGGTAAAATGAGCTAAGGAAAGGCCCTGAGTGGAAAATCAGAAGAGATAAGAGCAGATAAAATTCTATAGCTAAAACTGCTGAGAAAGGACAACTGGTGATGGTTTAAACCATCCTGTGTGCTGGATCTCCTTGCAATTAATAGGATTTGGGTAGGTTTATGCCTGATAAAAGCTGCTTCTGAAGAACTATTTTTTGCAATAGTTTGCAGCCCTCAAATGAGAAAGGATACAAGGATTTTCCAAAGTGAGGATCTGTCCTCACAGAGCTGTATGAACAAGGAAAGTGAGAACATAACTTTACAAAGTTTTCTGGTTGATCTGGGAATAAACGCTTAACCTTTACCAAGGATCTGAAGTAGTTAAAGCTACTGTTCCCGTCACTAGATGTGTTTGAAGTGCAGAATGATACTGATTACAGGCAGTTCCTTTATTCTTTCTAATTTCAGGGCAAATATTCATATTTACGAAGTCTTCTGAAACCAAGGAAGATTAGAGGTAGACATTAGGTTTGCAGTGTGCTGAGAAGAAGGCTTTATCATGCTCCTATAATAAATGCATTTCATTCTAAAACCTTGTGCATCTCTTTGAAAGAATGAGCTGTACAAAGACGTAGTACATAAAGAAATTGGTTTTAGGTCTTCAGAGAGCTACATAGAACACCACATAATCAGATTAATCTTCCAGTACCACCTTTTCCTTTGTATCTCATTTTCTTCTGCTGCTTTTCTGTAACTGATATCTGAATTGTTAGGAAGTGGGATCTGCAGCCAGGATGTACTTTGCTGATTTCCTATTGCTGCATTCAGGGAAGAAAGCTGTGGTGCTTTTCCAGGAAACATTCTTAGAGACTCAAGTGTGAGCTTTCACTTCTCATGAGGTAGTGAAATTCTGATCTTTTCTGTACCCATGGGTGGAGATTCTCCCTAGATGAAGAGTAGGGAATAGCAAAAGTACTCTTTGGCATTAGCTATGAGGAATATTGTGTGCACAGTCAGACACAACACAAGGTCTGTCCCTAACGTGCATACTGATTTGCATGTTGCTCTGACCTATCATTCTGTAAAGGTTTGGGATTTTGAGAAGTCTCTGTTACATATTTATACTGAGTGATATTTCAGATCTGAAAATGGTTTGCATTATGATGTCTTTTTTTTTCTTAATATATTTTGTGTTGCTGTATTTCTTCTCTCTCATAAAGAAACTATATGTTGTTTTTTTTTTTCAAATTTACTAAATACTATAACGCTTCATAAATTCTTCATTCAGTTACATAACTGTCTATAAAATGAATTATCACCTAGTACAAGCAATATGGCACAATCAAATCCTTTGGTAGAAATGGATGCTTTAGAGGCATTATTATTTCAGAGCTGATGCTGGGTTCTACAGTAAGACTGACTGTAAAATAAGACTCAAATTTTGGAAAGTATTTAGTTGCCTAATTAATGCCACTGAAATTTAGGTCAGATTACTTTTATAGAAGTTATACAATTAGCCTCTTGCCACAGCACAGGAATTCTTGACTCGGTTAGCGTTTCTCAAGTTGCATGAAAAACAGTAGTTGGTTTCTTAAAGAGATATTATCCATGTCAGACTCTGAGAATGTGAAGGCAGGAAGTGTATTAAATATTTCATTCAGAGTATGCCCTTCTGGAAAAAAAAAAACAAAACAAAACTGGTTCTCAGGATCTTTTACAGAATGTGGTGGTTAAGATTACACTCCCACAGCTTATAGGAAAGTAGTGGGTGTAAATCATACAGTTTTTTTCTGGCTTCCTGCCCCAGTCAGACAGGTGGTTTTCTGCAGCCCTGAAAGACACGAGGAAATTGGCTTATAATGCTAAGTATAGCTCATAGCTTTCTTTTCACGTCTGTACAAACTGCTTGGTAAGGATCCTCCGTGAAATTTGAAGGTTTTTCTGTAGTAGTTGACTCTCTTGTGAGGTAGCTGTGAAAGTAGCATTGAATATTAAAAAAGCAACAACCCTAAGCCAACCAACCAACCAAATAAAAAAAAACTGGAAGATAAGACTGTTAACATTTATTGTTTTACCTACATCTTGCAAGACAAGAAAGGTTTAATTTGGAAGATAAGGTTTAGAGCCTCAATGAATCATTATTTAAAAGTTTCAGTCTGAAATGATGGATTATAAAAGGGTTAAATGAGTGCTAGCTAAATTTTCCCTCTCAGATATTTCTAGAATTATATTCTGCTCCATTCATTCTTTCTTTGCCCAGGGGAACTATCTGTCCTTCTGCTGCTTCAACCAAAGATTTTCCCCAAGCTGTTTTCTCACTATGGTAATGGTAGATGTTGTGATTGTGACTCTGTGTCCAAAATACACCCTGTTGGCTGTGTATTCCCATCATCAGGCCCTGCTATGCTATCCCCTCACATGCTATAAGAGTGCTTCACTTCCTGGGCTTTTACACTCAAGGGAAAGTATGTGCTGGCAGCTTTTTTAGTAGCCAGCTGAAAATACTGACTGCACTTTCAAGCTTCTCAATTGTTTCTGCCTAGGTATATGGCCTTTCAGTTGTTCCTGTAGAAAATATAGTTATACTATGTATTTTCAGTGACAAATATACAAGAGTAAAAATTAGAATGTGCATAATTAGCTGAACATAAATCAAAACTTTTAAGTATAGATAGGTTAACAATGTACTGAGTTAGACAAACAGCCTGTTTCTTGTAAGTTAAAATTTTGATGACTACAAATGCATTGTTTATTGGCTACAATATTTGACATTTGTAAATTATAGAATATTGAATATTTGGAAGAGATGAGTCCTGTTTTATCATACAAATTACTCAGTTCTGTACAAGTAGTCAATCCCTATAAATACCTATGCCAGTACAATACTTGAATTATTATTTCACCCATAGGGAAGACATTAAAAAGATAAGTTGTTTAAAAAACATGGTGGTTTGCCACTAATAAATATTTGAGGTGGAAGGGACCTAGCTATTATGTTCACCTCTCAAAATGTAACAGTTTCTGTGGCTGTTATCCCTGTAATGCATGTACTCAATATTTCCACCATACAACATGTCTTCACTTTAGCTTATATTCTTTGATCCACTGATGGACACCCCGTTACTTGGTCTAGCTATACATACAAGGGTACTTCATTGTCACCCTAAGTCTGATCACTAGCCTTTTAGTGCAGCAAAGTGAGAAGAAATGACTATTTAATACCTTTTCTGAGTGTATGTTGGTGAGGAGTTACTTCTCTGTTCTTAACCCGACAGACAGCAACAAGAATGATGCCAAGCTAATTATTTGTAAAGTAAGTCTTGATATTTACTAAGTGAAAGAATCCAATAGTCCCTTTATGTGAAGGGAAATTTACTCATCTAAGAGACAGACAAATGGATATTAGAGAGGATTAGATCTATACATTTCAGACATGACTCACTGTTGAGACCTCTTCAAATAGTCATTAATTACACTGGCATCAGAGGTTTAGTATTCATCCACTGAACGTCAGGCATCAGCACTAACTGTCTCTGTGTTGCCTAACCAGAATGCCTGAACCCCTGAAGTTGCTTCCCAGCTTCAGAGGATGGGCAATACTCAATGTCTATGCTGCACTTAACTGCTCTTCAGAGATAATTGTGGTAGTTGCTATAGTTGCATTGTAAGGAAAAATACTGCTTCACATTAGGCTTATGATGCTTATACTTAAAACTCTGGGCTGAGAATGATAATTAAGAAGCATAGAATGAAAAAACAGAAGCAATATTAATGAGAAACCAAACCAAATGTATTTCAAACCTATCTTCATACAAAATTTATTTTCCCTGAATGTGTAACATTTTATTTAATTTATATTTAATATTTGGTAATGATTTTTTGCTAACCATCATGTATTGTCATCACATGGAAGCACTGAGACACAAAGAAAGCAGAATCCTGCTCTCACTAAACCCATGGAGAAATACCAAGGCATTATCCATATTTAGCTGCAGGTTCCTGCTTTTATCCTCAGGTCTCTTGAGAGAGAGTCAGAGACCCTGCTGTACAGTGGCAAAGCTCCTGACAGACATCTTCTCTCTCACCTGCAAGAATTGATTCTCTCCTTTTATCCATCTGCACAGTGGCTCTGTGCTCCCAATCCAACAATCTGTCCCCATTTCCTCTCTAACCAACTTTGCTATGGGCAAAATTTCATGCAAGCTCTGAGGTGGGGAGCACAATGGTTCTCATTACAGTGTGAGGGGGTAAGCCCTGTTTAATGACAGTGTATAGTCCTGTTGATGTCAACACAGATATTATACTATGAGCACTGCATGCCCTTTGACTTACAAATGTGCAAAGCAGGGCTTGCCTTTCCTTGCCTGGTGTATACAGGAAAAACAACTCATTAACAGAAAATGAAATGCAAGCAGTGATGTTCCTTGGAGGAAGTTTTTAAATGTCAGGTGAGAGGATCAGGTGGCCTCAGGAGAATTTTTTCTGCTATCTGTGATTTTCCTCATTTGCTCATCACCGCAAAGGCAACCATTAAGAAAGGCTTTATAATAGGAGCTTCAGCATCTTCCTCATTGCTCTTCAGAGCTGAGTCTCCACTGAGCTCATCTATACACATAGCAGATCAGCAGAAGCAATAATGTCAGCCCTGAAGGCAAATGAAAAAATGCTTGTGGTGAGGTGTTCCAGAAAATGGCACAATAGGCCATGAAATTCCACTGAGGTAAAGACTTAAATAATGGTTAAAATAACAGGAAAATATGAAAAGTATGTTTGTCAATTGAAATTGTGTGAAGGAAAACAGTTAGTGAATCAGTCCTTTTATAAATGGCGTTCTATAACAATATATGTGGACAAATATATTCAGTGGTATTTAGAAATACTCAGGCTTATTAATACCCTGGGAACTTTCAGCATTTTTATTCTTAGTATTGTCTGAGTCAAGGCTGCTTTCTTCCTCACAACATTCTTAGCAAGCTACAATCTGGCAAGTTTTCATGATATTTCTGCAACTCTAACGATTTCATCCAAAATCTTTCTGGGATGTTCTTCACAAAGTCAGAAGGGGACACAGAGAAACACCATTTCAGCAAGAAGTCTTTCCCAGGAACACAGAAGCAGTGATTTATTTTATTTTATCACTAGAAAATAGCCCAGGAAGAGTGAGATTTTCAAAGAGCTCACAGCCTAAGTAAAAGACATTGTAAGGGGGGTTGGATCCAGACCTATGAAAAGCCCAAATAAAATACAGAGCCAGTACTGAACCCTGAGAGGAGCAGAGCTTTTAACATCTCTAATCCTTGCACGACCTAAATTTGGAACTCCCATCTCCAAATCAGATATATAACTCTCATTTTGGGCCCATCAGCTAGTCTTCAGGTATATTATTCAACATCTGATATTGATACTGAACTCAGTCTGCATGACTGTATATTATTAGTATAGAAAGGTGCATTAAAAAAAAAAAAGGATAGTGTTTTTTAACCTTCTTAACTAGTAATTATTTTTTTTCTCAGCAAATAGGAGTCTTAAAATGTGCTGTATAATGAAAAAATTAGTTTTATTAAATATTAAGTTCATTCTGCTAGCACGTATAAAATTTCATTTGCATGCCAATTAAAGATCATTTAGGGATACTTCCTCTTCTGTTTGTCAGTGGAGGTGCCCAAAAGATGCAAAGCACTGTGTCAACTTTTGTCAGTGATTTCCATAGAGGCAAGGAATTTTCCATATTCCACTACGCTCAGTGAACACTGCTAGTTACAAGCTCCACCTTTGTTAACATTTCATCACAATCTAACAATTTTAAAAGTAAGTAATTATGTGGAGGAAACACTTAAACCATGTACAACATCCCATCCCACCCACCAATCTTCATGAAGGAATTGTGACTTGATGGACTTGTTGCCTAAATAACTCCCAAAGTATTTTCTGAAGTTGTTTTTTTTTTTCTTGAAGTAGATCACTACGCATGGTGCAAATCAGGTATTTCAAAATTGATTTTTAAAATTGAAATACAATTATTTTCCTAGCATGAATAGTTATTATTAACATTCCAAAATTGCATTTAATGAGTACGTCTAAGCAATATGTTGGGTCGCAAAGTCCTCCAATCATACTCTCTCTTACACTGCATAAATAAAGGGCTCTGTAGTATCCTGCAATAATTGCAGGAAAGATATATCTTATATTAATAAACCATATGTGATTCATAATACCAAATATTAAAGAAAATGTTTTTCTCCATTTATCATGCTGTATGCAAAAGTAATATCAGAATATGAAATTGCTGCTTACATTGTACTTTAGGCGACCTACTTTGTACTTTAGGCTGGTAGGGTCCTGTTGAATAGCCTAAGAACGTGTATTCTCAGAGGGCTCTGTTAAGACTTCTATTCATCGTTACACACTGAGTCTCTCTAATGTAAAAGGAACAGTTCTCAGGCGGCCTCAATTGTATTTGAGATTTATAAGCTATGCTTTCAACAATGTGGATGTAGTTGGTATTTAAGGAATGGAGACTGTGTAGCACTTGGACAATAGTTTCCCAGAGCCTGTAAAATGCAAACTTACAATAGAGAATATTTTTTTTCTCATTTTGAAAACATCTGGACAAAGCAGTACACTGTCTAGATCCCACAGCAAATTAGGATCTGATTTTTAATTAAGTTTGGCATGCATCAGGGGGGTACATATGTTCAGCACATGTTTTTACCTTATGCATCTTTTGCTCCATTACCTACATATTGTTCAAAATAAGTTTTGCTGCTGAGTACAAACCATTCAAATTGCTTTAGTGAAGAAGTTCACAAAATGAAATCCAATTCAAGTCTTTGACAAAATGAAGTGATGTTTTTTTCTGAGAGAAAATCCGTGGTTTTGTGAAAATGAATAAACTGTAAAATGGTTATGATTAATCTCCAAACAACATGCACTTTCCAGATTCTGAAAGTTTGCATCTTCTTTTAAGAATATCCAGTGTTTAATGCTAGATTTGCCCTAGAGATAAAATGTGCATGCTTTTGTTACGTTGCTGTATTTTTGTGTATGATAGTCAATGCTAGTTGTGACCAAAGCTTGAATAATATTTACATTCTATGAATATTATAATTGCCCTAACAGTCAATATTTGTGGGTGACTTCCTGGAGTGTTTGATGAAATCCTCCTAAGCTCTTCAAACTGTTTTCAAAGACTCTTTTAGACCTCTTTCCATCAGTGTAGTATCCCCTTGCTTTCACACAGTTGCAGTATATAGTGGGATATATCAAGACATATCCCAGGAATCTCATCAAACTTTCTTTCCTATTATCTCTTCTTATTTATGTTAGCAATTTTCTGCTGTCCAGTTATCCACTTAAAAAGTCTTTTTAATTCAGAATAATAGAGTGTGTAAGTCTCTTTGTAAGCATGCTACATGTACATGTTGCAGTGATGTATGGCATGTACTACACGTATATGTGGTCAGATGATCGAACGTCAAATGTTACCACAGATGAAGTCTGTCAATGTTGGAGAGGAACTGAACTTCTAAGAAAGCTCTGGCATACAGGAGCTTTGTCACTTTTGTTCTGCATTTCTCATGCTGATTAGATTGGTGTAGGATAAGTGGGTTTAATTGGTTACTCAGATTGTCCTCCAGCAACTTCTAATGAGCAATGCACAATGTAATATAACTTCAGAATATCTCCTGAGTAAAACAAAGTATTGTGTGAAATTGCACAGTGGTGAACTATTTTTTGTGCCGCTGTCCCTCCTAGCCAACAACAACAAAAAAACCCCACAAACAACTCCCTTCCCCCCCCCCCCCCAAAAAAAAACAATAAACAAACAAACAACAACAAATCAGAGAAAGCAGAGAAAGTCCATGACAGCGTCATGTGGAATGAATTGGAAGGAAGTGAGTAAGCATTGGCAGCACGCATATATAGTGCTCTGAAATACATTGAATCCAACATTTCTGCAACAAACACATGGTTTGCAAAACATCCTTGTGTAAAAGATGGCCTAAGTTCAGGAAGGAAGAGCATAGAAGGTGGGCAACAGGCAAGGAATAATCAATTCCAAGGGTAAGACCAGGGAGCAGCTTTGAACCTAAGTAGATAGACAACGAAGCAGAGGGAGGAGTCACTTGCAGAACTCAACATATTTAAAAGCTTTGTGACTTCTGGGAGAGGATAGATGACAAGAGGGATTAGATATTTCTGGAGCTACTTAATATTTAGCTCACAATCTAGCTTTTACCAATATAGCCTCAACTCCTGCAACACAACTTCAACTGATGGAGCTATTCAGTAAAAACTATTTTGTTTTTGTAGCCTTTCTTTATAGCACTTTGTAATATGAGAACCACTAGCTGGAACAGTTCATGAAATGCCTCTGTAGAAATAGAATACAAAGCAAAAATATGATTTCAGTGTATTCCTCAAGAATAAAGTTATTTCTTTTTTGGCTTTCAGTGAAAGAAAAGAAGCTTTTTGACCTGTTAAACTGAACTATTTTCACCTTAATAGTAGTTTGCTTTGTGTGAATCACAGAATCTTGCACCTGTTCCTGTCTCTTCTGAAACAAGCATGAAGCTACTTGTTTAACTTTTCTCTTCAGCCTATGGTTAAAATGAAGATCCAAGAAACAACCATAAAGCAAAACTGGCTCCCCATTCAGCAGTTTCTGAGCATGCTCTTTTTTATTTGGCTAAGTGCTTATTGAAGAGACTCTGAGACAAAGAAGGTCTATAAACTGCAAAGGCACACCACATTTTTTGCCTGGAATCTCCTTCAGTAGATATATTTTGATTTACACACAGTGGGGAGCAGGGAGCCACAAGCAGTTGTAGTTCTTTGCAGTTCTTTATCCTTTGCTATAACTGATTCTCCACACCACATACTAGCCAGAAAGATTTGAAGATACTGTTTGTTTCTAAGTAACCTGCATTAAGAAGTAGGGATAGAATTCATTAACATTTCCTCCTTTCCATATTAGCAGCCTCTTCTTGCACAGAATGAATGTAAAACTGGATATAAAATATATTACAAGCAATATTTCATGACTCCTTTTAGCTGCTTTGAGAAACACAGCTGCTTTACGGTCTCTTAGGACCACTGCATTTATGCTCCCAGCGCTCGTCTGACAAGTAGATAGTTAACAGATACTTACAAAGATTCTCTTGATATTTTGGGAATCTATAATAGGAAAGCATAATTGATGCTCACAGTAACTGGTAAAAGATTAAATAATTGTGTAATTGTTTCAGAATTCATGTATTTAATATTTTTTTTTTACCATCACAAAGACTTTTAAAATAATAGGGTTTACTTTACCTTATGTTTTATTCATAAGCTTATGATACGTACATATTTATCTTTCAGAGAAGGCAAGAATTACTGGGACAGAAGTGTTCCCAAGACACACTGCATTTTCTCATGTACGGGGGGACAGTAAGCACTCATATAGTCACATAGTCGGGGAGGAGAGAGCTTGGGCATTGCTTTTCTTTTTTTTTACTTTGTAAATTTTGAGTCCTTAATGAACACCGTAAAAGTGGGATGAAAATCCAGAATTCACAAGGCTGTTGTGAGGATTAATTAGTGAATGTTTGTAAGATGCTTTGAAGATGAAAAGTGTGATGTAAATGCTAATTATTTATTATTACTATCTTCCTAATCTTGGACAAATTTGCTTGATGTGGAAGTGAGTGATTGATCTTCCTCAAAAGAGGTATTCACAGTGGGAGCAGGGCCTTGGCGAGCTCTACATTAATAATTCTCCCTATGCATTTTGGCTCCATTCTGAATCTCTTCATCTATCCTAACCCTCTGCCTCCGCACAGCTCTGACAGTGCCCTTCAGACTTAAATTGCTACACTATTGCGGTCTCTGGGCCTGAGCCAACAACCCATGAAACCAAAGATTTTTCCATTGCTTTCAGTGAAGTGGGCAAAGGTCAAAACAACAACAAAAAATAGACTTTTATGCTGTATTTTGGAAAATAACAGAACATAAAAAACCTGTTCTCTGAAAACTGCTCATTTTTATTGCCTGCATGATTAGCTTGATACATACTGTCAGGTTTTGTCAGTTGTGTCAGATCATATTCATATCATACATGGTTTCCTCTGTGTGGAATAATATGATTCCTTGCAGGTCTGTTCAGCTGTGAATCAGTAGCTGTATGCTGCATTAAATTATGTGCAACTTTATCATCAGTATACTGTATCACTGAAGGCAAGACATTTTGGCGCTCAGGGCATGAGAATGGTTTGGCTTGCACTCCTACAGCACACAAAAAATTGATATTCTCTGAGAGGTGAAGGCACTCAACTCCCACTGCCTGCTCAGCTCTGCAGAAGCTGGAAGCCTTGGCCAACTACTTGAGATGCTTGTCTTTGTTGATTTATCATGGAAAAGTCCCCAGACTGGAAGCTGCTCTTCTCAACTTTCTGATGGTGATGACACACTATGTGTAGTCATCACTATTATGATTAGGTTGTTGGAGATTCACTTAGAACTGGGCTCCACATGAGACCATTTCAACACAGAAAAAGGTGTTGGTACCTTAAAATTGGTTGAGGTTAGGATTGCTTAAGGAAAAGTGATGTAAAATAAAATATGACAATATTTGTCAGAGTATGGAAGTATTAAGCAGGAGTAAGTGGGTGGGAGTCTATTACTTGCAAATACCAGCTCACATCTGTACGTGCTGTCAGTGTGCTACAGGGAAATATCAAGTAGGAGGTAAAAGATGTAAATAGCTGACATTAAAGCTGGAACAGATTGGACTAAAATAAAACCTGTGTTGTTATCAGCAGTGGCAGTTATCCAAGGGCTGTGATATATTCTCTGTCACTCAGCATTTTAAAAGACAGGTTAGATATTCTATGTATCCATCCCAAGGAAAGGGTGAATCTTGAGCATTCTAATAGCTGATGCTAAGCAAGGATTAAGGTTCCTTAGCTATTGAAGCATGCAGCAGTTCACTGTGTACATGATGGAATGCAATGCTTCAGGTACATTCATGTACATACGATGCCTGCCAAGTGGAGGTGACGTTTATCAGTACACAGGTCAAGAAAGCTTTCCTCAAGGACTCTTAGCATGTCACGCTACTACAAACAGGTATGAAAAAAATGTTTCTGTGGCCACTGGCAAATTGGCATAGTGGTGAGCTGAAGTTGTCTCCCTCAGAGTTAACATTGGTTAACTAACTCAATTGTGTAAAGGAATAACATCTGAATTACGGAAGACAAAACGAAACACAAGAGACTGTTTTGTGAACTGCATCCATAAAGAGCTCTACTGGTGTGCTGGGAAGCAGAGAACATGTAGACACAGAAAATGTTTCTGTGTCCCCAGAACAAGTGTTGTTGTTTGTGACTCCAAGTATCACAGAGCTGTATTCTCAGATTGTGAGGTATAAACAGTTACAAATCCAGCAGTGGGCTGTGCAGCAGCTCAGTGTGCATTTACACTGTGAGGTCTTATAAGAGCATAATTTGCTTTTGAAAGATTCATTGGCAGCTTTGTAAATGTGTTGTGATCTGTGGCTACTTCGCATCATCAGACAAAGAAGTAACACAATGATATTCAATTTGTTTTGTGTTGCTTTCTTGGTTTTGATATTTCGGTCATTAAGGATACAAAACTTGATCACAGTGGTCACTGAATAAACTTATAACTTTAGACTCAATCCCACATTTATTAGAGTCGGTGCACATTCACAAAGTTGCTTAAAAACTCTCATCATCACAGTGGAGGTTTAAGAGCTGAAATGAAGACAGAAGGCACTTAGAGCATCTATATTCCTCCATGGAGCAGAACCTTTATTACTATGGCACAGAGAAAGTAGGATTTGCCTCTGTATGAGCTTTCTTTGGAATGGTGCTGTCTGAGAACAGACATGAAAAATTCACTCATGGAGTCCCCAAATTCTCAGCAAATGTGATTAGTCCCAGGTTACCCTGGCTCTATATTTTCAAGTTATTCACCGTTTTCATAGGGCAACATGGCCTTTATTCCTATGATCAGCAAGGTTACTGTCTGCCTTTAATAGAAACACCACTGACATTGTGAGACAAATTCATCATCACATTATAAGCATTATCTGTCACTGTTATGTTTTTAGTTTAAAGATAGGACAACATGAGGGAAATGACAGTGCAAGGACAGAAATATCCTTAACCAAATAATATATTATGCTAAAGTGCTGAGAATCCACATGAATATAAAAACTTGAGCTTGCATGTACTAACAATTGAATAACTGCCAATCTGGAAAAGATTAATTATTTGAGTGTAGAGAGGGACAGCTTTGCTGAATCTATCTGGCTACACTACATCCAACCTTTTTCAGCTGTCACAGGAGAGCCCAGACAGACTTTTCTCAGTTTGTTTGGATTCTAAATGAGATTTCAAAGATAAAAGGCTAGTGCCAAGGGAAAAAAAAATGTAATAAACCCGAGTAAGATTGACTAGACTGAGTGGCATAATCTCTAAAATAGTTATTATTATCAAAAATTATTCTGACAGAGGTCCTCCTTAAGAAGAGGAGCATTGGGAGTTAAGCATAATAGCAGTCTGGAGATCTTACTTATGCTTATAATCCTAGCTACGTTACTGCAACTATAATCCCATAGACCAACCAGCTCTTCAGACGACAAGTCTGGCTCTTTAATCTGGTAATAATTCTTAGAAATATAATAATTACTTTCTGATGACTGAGTGAGCACATTTACCTCAATTATTAGAAGTTTGAGTAAAGATACTAAAAGTTGCTTTAAAGGAAGATAATTATGCATCAGAAGCAAGATCATCATATCATAGAATCATTGAATGGCCTGGGTTGAAAAGGACCATAATGATTCTCCAATTTCAACCCCCTTGCTATGTGCAGGCTCGCCAAGATCTGTGCTGCAGATTAAATATCGCTCTCAGAGTAAACACATGGACACACCATGCTTGGGAGAGGCTCTATGAAAGCATGTGGAAGAAGGAAAAAGCAAATAACTAAGCACAAAAGGACAGTTCCCATTTTTCCTTGTAAGCATTCAACTAATTCACCTCAGGGACTGAGGGCCTGCAAAACAGTCTCTAAATCTTCTGCAGAACATCTGTGCTAGCAATGGGTGGACGTGGCTGCTCTGAATCAGTTCTGCATTTACTAATTTATTACCACCTGCAAGAAGTTTATCACATATTACTTTCCCCAGAAGGTAAATTATAAGAGAAAAACACATAGGACATGGCAACTGTATGTGACGATGTGTCATGATATTTTATCGTGTTGTTGGCAAAGCTTCTGGTGAATTCAGGTTGTGTTTATTCAAGTTACTTATTGTACATTGGTTTGTATGATGGATAGTTACTCCCATGTGATTCTACAGAAAACACAAACAAAACACTCTTCTGGGTATGGAAGAGAATTTTACAGAGATAAAGTGAATACAAGGACGATTTTCCAACTTCTGATTAAATATTACAGAATGAACTCATCAAATCTCCTTTTTTCCTCAGTGCCTGACTGGCTTTCTACTCACGCAGTGTAAACAAGGGCTTTGAAACAGGGCAGATGAAGATACAAAGAGGCACAGGTCATGAGTTTACATCTTTAGTACACGTAAATGTACACTTGAAAACTTTTCTGTCTCTGTAGCCCTTCAAATGAGACTACTAATCTATACTATGATTTCCATGCATTTATTCCAGCAGTTATGTTAAAAAACCACATTGGACTAGAAGACTGCCTACTCCAGTCCTTTCTGGTACCCAAAGTAAAAGCATTTCCTAAGGAAGCAGACAGAATTCTTGAATTAATTATTAACTTCATATTTTATATCTTCTCATTGTTTTCTGATTTTTCTTCCATTTCAAATTTTCTTCTATTCTTTAGCAGTGTGGCTGATCAATGACAATTATCTCTGTATTTTAAGACAAGAATTAGGTGTCACCCATAAGTTAATTTTATCATATTAATATGTAAAATAGAGAAAAGAGCAGCTTGATCGAAGAACATTCCTATATTCTTTCACTGTGGATTCAGAAAGAGGCTCACAGTGTTCAGATGGTAATAAATAAAAAGTTCATGAAGTAATTTTTTAATTGATTTTGAAATGGATGCTGTCAGAAACATTCACATGTTTTCTTATTGGTCTTCACAGAAATAATAAATATCTCCTGGGCAAGTTCCCATACTTATGTCCAACATGGATATTGAGAGAAGTACCTCTGAAGGTCACAGGGAGAAAAGGATGTTTAAATGACTTATGTCTCCCATGGTTCTATTTTTAGCAGGGGTTTCATTTAAAAATTTCTTCATTACATATTTTCTTTTGACTAGATTCACCTCCCAGAATAATTTTAACATGGCTTATTTATAAACTTTGATCAAAGGAATTTCAAATACCCAATCTGTTCCTGCTTCTGCTAATGGAAACAATGGAGCTCTCATTCATATGAATGCAAACATGGTTATGTATTGATGTTAAACATTCCTTCATTCTTCTCAAGGGTACATTATGAATTTCTCCTCTGGATAAACTTAAACTGTTAATACAACTACCAGCGTACCTCAGTGATTGCTTGCAGACTTGCATAACAGAAGCAGTCACTCTGTGTAACTGCCCAGGCCAAAACATGCTTCATTCCACTACACTTTGGCAGTGCTTACAATTCCAATGATGTATTGTGTGCTATACACAAGTGATTTTTTCCTTGCTAAAAGCCTACTGTTAAGACAATTTTACTGAAATTTCATGCACAACAAGTATTTTTTAAGGACACAAGCCAATATGTGTCTGCCATTAACACTACAACATTTTTTCAAGGAGTGTGAACCTAAAACTTATGGCAAAACAGAGATTAAATCAAATTTTGGTGACATGTTGCCATTACATGTTGGGATTTAAAGTGCCCCATAGGCTTTTCATAATGTTAAGACAGTGCCTAAAGAGACACAGCAAGGAATGTAAATGAGGCATCTCTCACTCAGGAAGATTTCCAGCATCAGCACTCTGCCTCTTCCCAGGCTAAGTTAGAACAGAACACAGAGAGCAATAGGGGAAGCACACACAGTGCCTTTAAGTGAACTGTTGATTTACCCTACACCCACAGATCCTCTGAGAGACGCAAATATCCTGACTCATAAATACACTGCATCCTTCTCACAGCCCCTAGAATGATGCAAATTACATGGCAAGATGCTGTAATTCTTACATGATTTGACATTTTGAAATCTTTAGTCAGACGTGGTTTTTAGTAGCATATTTGTTGATGTATATTTCTTTATATCTTCCTAGAATTTATTTCTTCATTTTCATCCTAGGGCAAAAAGAAAAGCAAAACAAAACAAACAACCAAAAAGCCACAAAAAAGAAAAAGAAAACAACCCCAAAACCACCACCACCACCAACAACAAAAAAACAGTCATTTAAAATATGTCTGCCTGTTCCTTTGCCAATGAGTCAGTTCCTTTGCAGCAGTCAGTACGCCCAATGAGCTTCCACCAAAGTCAGTGTGTTCAATTGCTCTTGTAAGAAGCCAGGTTGGGGTCTGCAAGAGTGGTTTTTTTAGGCTTTTAGAACTCTGCTAGCAATTTATAATCCTTCAGGGGCTTTGTGTCTTTGCTGCCTTTGTTGCAGTGGAAAAACAGTTAAAAATAAATAAATAACAGAAGAAACATTTCACTTAAGGACAGGAAACAGCTGAGAGAAAGAAAAGACCAAGTACTGTCAAGTTGATAATGCAGGGAAAATGTCTCTCTCTAATTTCCACAATATAATCTTACACTTGGGAAAGTGAAAGACGAAACAAAAATAAGCAGAAAAAAAGATGTTTTAGTCAGTATCCCTTGAAGTTACTATATTAAAAATAAATCTTAACCATCCAAACCCTGGGAAAGATTTTCACATTTCCAGGCTGAACCCTTTAGTCTCCATAAACTGTGCACATACCCACTGAAAAGTAGTGCACATCAAAACTCACTTTATATAACTAATTTCTTGTTTTGAAAAGGTGGGTGGTGACTGCTATCATAATGTTCTGATCTAAGGATCTGACTGAAACCTCACTAAACCTAAGAGAAACTGTTTTGAAGATCTCAGACCCTGTAGTTCTTGGCTAAGGTGAGAGTGGCAAACTTGGAGCTTGGGTCACACCCAATTACTTGTAGAGGACAGTCTTTTGGTGCATTTGGGAAAATAGAATCAGTCAATTTTTCTGCATTATTGTCACATTCAGTGGCACTTCCAACTTGAGCAATAAGCTATCGGATCATAGGATCACCAAGGCTGGAGAGGACCTGTAAGATCATCCAGTCCAACCGTCTACATATCACCAATATTTCCCACTAAACCATGTTCTTTTGTACAACATTTAAACGTTTCTTGAACTCCTCCAGAGTTGATGATTCTACCACCTCCCTGGGCAGCCCTTTCCAGCACCCAACCACTCTGTTGGAGAATTTTTTCCTATCATCCAACCTGAATCTCCTCTGGTGCAAGTTGAGGCCATTCCCTCTCGTCCTATTGCTACTTGCATGGAAGAAGAGGCTGACCCCCACCTCACCACATTCTCTTTCCAGGGAATTGTTGAGAGTGACCCGGTCTCCCCTGAGCCTCATCTTCTCCAGATCAAACAATGTCAGCTCCCTCAGCCACTCTTCATATGACTTGTGCTCCAGACTCCTATCAAAGTACTGGAGCATTTAATATTTGATTCAAACAACTTTACAGATACTTATCTTTTAAAATTTGTCCCTGATTATAGGATCATACACTTTAAAATCATTTTTATTACAGTAGTGACTTTTTAACAATGAGTCTTGCCATTTTAATCTCCATTATTTAGAAAAATGATGATAGTGAATACTAACTGAGTTATTCATACAGTATATACCTGATAAATGTTGGGTGATTTTTTTTTTCTTTCTTTCTTTTTTTTTTTTTTTCTCTTTTGTTAGTACAAGGCAGCAATGCTGAGAATATCAGCAGGGAGCCATCTCTAAAACCAACAGTAGGATCACATCTTTTTCCTGTACAAATGTTCCACACTTGTTTTAGTGATTTGCCAGCTGCAGTATTAATATGGAAGAAAACAGAAAAATATATGAAATTCTTCTAAAATATTGCTATTTTTTAAATGATATCACAAAGCTTTCTCAGAAACATTGCCAAAGATATAGTTCTACAAAGGAGGGGTGTAATTCTGTCTGACACCAGAGAATATAGACTAATATTTTTTTATATGCATAACCAGATTTTTTTTTTCCTATATGACTATGCGGAAGATTTGAAAAAGAGGAACTCTAAAATGCAATATGGAGTATTAAAATTATGAATAACATGAAAATGAATTTTTAAAATCAGGCTTTCACAGAATCACAGAATCATAGAATGGCCTGGGTTGGAAGGGACCTCAAGGATCATGAATCTCCAACCCCACTTCTGGGTAGGGCCACCAACCTCCCCATTTACTAGACCAGGTTGCTTTCTGCTTTCTGGTTTCTTAACATGGAAGGTCCTTGCATGTACTTAAATGTTCCTCGAAATTTTCCGGATACTGAATATGAACCCCAGTACGGCTATTTCTACTAATATTTGGAATCTGTGAACAAAACAGTATTAGTTCTATTCAACTAGCTTTTTTTTTTTTTTTTTTTTTTTAGTGAATGCTTTTTTATCATTCATTATCATTAAAATGTATAACCTCACTGTACAAAGCATTAATTAAATGATAATATATTTCAGAAAGTTCTCAGACTTCTTGAACTGTTAATTAAACACAGATCAGGCTTTAGTTACATATCCTTTTAAGAGCTCCCATTCCCCTGAGTTCAGAGATCACAGCAGGTCACTGCTCAAACACACACTCTCATGCAACACTGAATAGTACCGCTATTTTCAGTGAATTCTTCCGTTTCTCTGTAAGCTTTCTGGATGCAAAGCTGACTTGAAAATGATGTGTTAGAGGTATGCAAAAATAATTAAATGGCAGTGCATGTTTTCTGAAAATATTCTCATCTGATATTTAAACGTGCTACTTTTAGCTATCTAGCCAGAATAGTATTAAAAACCAAATTATATTATTATAAAATTATAAATGACACGGAGTGCTAGAATTACTTTGAAAACCATGAATACAGAGATGGTAAACTTGTATGTGTAATACAAGGTGGAGTAAATCCTACTTACTTCTAATAATAATTAGGTATTCTTTTTTAACTCGTTTATTTTAACACATTTTCATCTGCCCTCAGGCTCTCAGGCAATCAGCCAAGTGAGTCAAAGGGCAGACCTAGCACGTATCACTTATAATTCAAATCTTGTTTTCTCACAGAAAGATTCACCTGAAGCAACTAAAGGTAGCTTTTGAAGTCGGCTAGTTATGTTACCTAAGCTTCCAATGTTTGAACCTGGAGAAGAGAAGGCTCTGGGGAGATCTTGTTGTGACCTTCCAATACGTACAGGGAACTTACAATCAGGAGGGAGACTGACTTTTTACATGGTCTGATAGCGATAAGACAAGGGGGAATTATTTAAATTCAAAGAAGGGAGATGTAGGTAGGATGTTAATAAGAAATTTTTCAGTTAGAGGGTTGTGAAAGCTGGCACGTACTGCCCAGGGAAGCTGTGAATGCCCCATCCCTGGAGGTTCTCAGGGCCATGTTGGATGGGGCCCTGGACCATGATTCTGGTGGATGGCAGCCCTGCAATGGCAGGGGGTTGGAACTGAGTGGCTTTAAGGTCCCTTCCAACCCAAACCATTCTGTGATTTTATGTATGAATACTCTCATCCAGAATAAATGATTTAGCTGGAATTAAGGTGAATAGAAAGGAATTTATGTGGTTTACTTTTGCGTGTTTAGAAATATTTGGATTTTGTTTTTCCGTATGTTTGTGTGGCAAATATTTTAAATGGTAGAGTTCAGGCTTTTGTCTTGGACCATGTAGTACTGTAAGCTCAGAACTCAAATTGCTGTGTCTGGGGAGGTGGGAATGGTCTGACATTTTGCATGGATCTTGAACAGCCCACAAGATCTGGGTAACTTCTACAAGTTTTTTGATAGGAACTCTCTCCTTTTTTTTTCTTTCTATTTGTTGTACCTTGCCATCAGTTTATTCATCCTCTCAACAATAGGTGCTCATACTTATCAAAAACTACCTGTGTTTACAGCAACTCTGAGGTGCATCTCAAGGGTTACAGATATGGTCCATACAGTCTCATAGATGAAAAAAGAAAACAACAACTCCTCTGTAACAGATAAATGAGAGTCTTATGCTTCCTGCTTCTATAGCATGGTTTGTGGTCTTTTGTTTGTGAGAGATATGCTTGGATTTTTCACAATCGATGTATGGAACTATACGGTTCCTCCGGGATTCAATCTTTATAGATGATCTCTGATTATGCTGATCAAGCTTGTGTTTTTACTCATGAGAAGACTGTTATGCCAAGGACAATGAGAAAAACATGGTGTATGAAACTCTTCCCTGGTAAGCTGTGAAGATCACAGCACACAATATTTCTGATTGAAACAGATCAAAGACAGGTCATGAAAACTTAAGTCTGTATAATTTTCACCTTCTCATCAGTACACCTCATCATTTCCACAACTACTTTCTCCACAGTTTGCTTCCTTTTTACTTCTCTGCATATAGTCCTCTGTTAAAAACACATGCACAAATATTTTCATTATTACTATTGATATTTTGTCTCTGTCTGCTTCATAGCAGACACAGGGATTTGTTTTCTAGGTTTATTTAAACTTAACTGATAAAGTGGAAAGGTGCAAATAGTTAAAGCAAAAGATGCCAACTGTTTGCAATGGCACAGGAGCATTCCAACAGCTTGCATCTACTTTCATTTTTTCGTATGTGTGAATATCTTGAATATGCTGTATATTCTTGTTGTCAGACAGGTATAGCACATGAACATTTTTGAATACATACCTCCAGTGTGAAACCTCAGAACCATCTTGATTCCTCCTCAGCAAGAGCAGTCTGTGGTCTATGCTCAGAGTATCTAAAATATTTTAAAACCTGAGGAAATAAAATCCATCCATCACATATTGTTAACTGTTTAATGATTCAACAGTGTGAATGGCATCTGAGGATTAGGTAAGACCCAAACAGAGACTTGGAGTACACTGTGAGTAACCTGAAAGATGAGCAATAAACATGTCCTTCATGCAACAAAACAGTGCTTCTGCATGGAAAGAAGGAGTACATGAAGATGGTGGAAGAGATAATATTTTAAAAATCAGGAAAATGAATATTAAAGAAAAAAAATTAAATATTAAATATGGATAACTTAAAGTTATCCATAAACAGAAAAACAAAGGTTTTTTGTGTAGTGTATTTCTGGGACTTTTTGCCGCAAGGAGGTGGGAAAGCAGAAACTGTTAGCAGGGAGAAAAAAGGTTGAGAGCAATTAATGGACAGCAAGTCAACAGCTGAGTAGTAGAATCTGTGGGGAGAGGTGAACTTCCTAATATTCCTGATACAACAGTTCTGTCTGCTGGAGAATAATGATAGACTGCATCACTTAAACAGGCCATGTTTGAGTACTATCTTTAAATAAGTCATCAGTTAAACCCTAAATTCTTATCTCTCTTTGTCTTTTTTGGAGGGGAATACTTGACTAGATGGACTGGTTGTGAATTTCTTATGAATTTACCTTCTTAATAAGCAGCTCTATGCAGATGTTGAAAGGAATGAGAGCATCCAGTAACGTTAAGAACTCTTTATTTCAGTTTCAAAATAAAATGCAATGTCAACTGGTAATAGGTCCAAAACACCTACTGGCTGTTGTGGGTTCTCATGAATTTTCCTTCATGCTGCTTCTCTATCTACTATCACCCAGTAGAACAGATCTACTTGTCTTTAAATTCCATATTTCAATTCACTTAATATAAAGCCTTTATTAGAGTTAGTAACATGAAAACATGTATAAATCAGCCTAAAGAGGATGCTGACAGGCTCTAAATCTGATCTACTTAAGTATTGTTAAATGTAGAGTCTTTATTAGAATACAAAGGAGGTGAGGGACAGATTGCAAGAAAATGTATCTCAGTGCCCACTGCTAACTACTACCCAATTACGTACCAGAGAAATGTTAATTAATGTTCAGGTTTTTCACTGTATTTATATATTATATAGCCTGATAGTCCATACCATTCTTCTAAAAGTTAGAAAACAATAGCAGCACTATGTTTTCCTACATTTTTCCATGTGTAGCTATAGCTACTTGAAAAAAAAATCATAGTGATTTGAAGTATACTTGATACTTATGCAAAGGAGAACAGATATGAATTAGGGGAGGCAAGGGATTCTTAAAGAAGCAAAGCATGAATAAATGCAAACAAATCCCTCTGTATGTAACAATTATTTAGGCCATTACAGTTAAGGAGAGGATACATGGCTGTGAAGTGTTCCATCCCTTGCGTGTTTCTGTTAAAAACAGGAGTGGTGTTACTTACATTCCTCTGAAAGAGCATTTGCTTATTTATTTATTTTATTTGGAAGCTCACATTTACAGGACCACATCATATTCCTGCCCTTCTTCCTGTTCAGTTAAACCACACCCAACCAATTCACTCCTTTTCAGTTTCTATATCATTGGACTTTTAAATATTACGGGCAGGGCAACTTTGCACTACCTCTATTGTAGCTTGTCTGACTTGTTATGACTCGGTCCTTTTATCCTAGTAATGGTGTGGCAGGGACCATGCTTTGAAATGATATGCAAATAATGGTGTGTTTCACAATGCTAAAATATACTTCCCCCTTTTTGCAATTTTTAACAGGAATGGGTGTATGACAAGATTTCTGTGATGAAATAGAGGTGACAAAAAACTTCTATCGCTGCCTTTATATAAGTCAGCATAAGCAAAATAGGATAATTCAGATCTTTCCTTATGTGGGGATGTCATCTATTTCTCATTGATATGGTGCATATACTTCCTCTGCGTACCTCAGAGCTGACCAGGGAGACTGCCCCCAAGGATAGGGCAGCTACGGTCAGTTAGCTGGGTGCCAACTGGTAAAACTGTCTTCTAAAAAGTAATTGACTATGACGTTAGGCAGCAGCCAGTCCCTTCAGGTTTCTGGATGTCAAATAGGCAAGTGGGGGGTAATTATGGAACAGGGAATTCACTGCAGTATTCAGCTAAGCCAAGAGAACTCCAGTGAGACAGTACAGTCACAGCAAAGATACATCTGTATTAAACTATAAGATGTAAAGAGTTTAGCTGTAGAATTTGCTCCCAAATAGTTCTTCCACAACATCTACTTGTCCCCGATGTCTATGTGATAGAAATTAAATGTAAGGGAATAAGAAGCCTTAATGATAAAATGAAAGCAGCCTCTGCACATTTATCATGATGTAGTTCTGAAATCATTCTGCTGTATTTTGGAGATTAGAAAGCAGCTTCCCAAGACTCACATTTAAAGAGCCCCGTAGCACTTTCCATTTCTTTTTGTGGAAATTGCAGGCAAATAAAAATGGACCTTAGGGAAAGGTCCTTATCGAGCTTTATCTATTGAAAAAAAAGTATATGGAATAGCTGGGTTACCATGAGTGCAGATGGGGCAATTCACTTTCAGTAACAAGTAGCTGTCACTAGAGAAAATCTTCAAGCTTTCTGGATGGACGTTTTCTTTTCTCTGTTTCAGAGTCCTCCAATCTTATGTGAGTACACAGAAAAAAAATCATGCTTCTGATTCATATGTGAGAGTGAGCTGCCCTGGTTTGCTGGACTAAAATACCATCATCCAAGAATTGCGCTTTAATCCTCCAGGCCAAACAGCCTTAAAAACGATTTGAGATGCACTGAAATGACTTAGTAATCTCTCGAAGCATAACTTTAAAAGCATCCTAAGAGCTGGAAAAGATGCAAACATGCAGACTCCAATGAGAACAATAATAGCACATCTCAAGCATGTCTGTCTCTGTGTCCCCTAAGTTTGCTTTTCATGGTTAAAGAACACTGTCTGAAATTAAGCCAAAAGCAGAGCATTTGCAAGTAGAAAACATAACGTTTATCATACAAATTCTTCTTAACATCTAGTCAAGTACTAAGAAATCCTAATTAGCACCTGGTGTAAATGCACCATGTTTATTTATGTTACTTTTAAGCAGCATGTTGCTTTTCGTCAAGAAAACCAGGGCAAGAAAATACACTCATTTTAGAGGCAGACTGGACATTTCCTCTAGGTGTGTTCCCACTGCAGTTCATCAGCTGCATCTTGTGCAACTCCATTGCACTATCAGGCGTAACCACACCTTGCACAGCTGCAGGAGTCTGCCTTCCCCACTAAGGGGTGCTTTGATAGACTTAAGAACAAGGACTCGATTGTTCATAACTCCAGAGCCACTGTTAAGCAATAGGGAATCTGACACTGATCCCACACAGCTATTCATCATACTGCATTCTGGCAGTGTCAAAGGAGGCACAGAATGAGGTTAAGTAGGAAGCAAAATCAACTTTCAAAAATGAAAATGCCATGTGGCGTTTTCATTCTAAATGACTTAATAATGAACTTGTTTTCAAAATTCCATTCAAATGAAATTTTCTGTTGAGTTTCAATTAAAAGAGTCCTCCAGATTAAAGAAGAAAATAAAAAGAAATCCTTTGCTAGGGACTGAAATTTAAATATTATTTGAAGTTACCAACCTCACAACTTCTGAAAAGATTCCTAAGTCTCTCCTTCAGTTACATAATTAAGTAGAACTAACACCACCAGACTGAATCTTTACTGCAAGTGTGGCTGAGTAGTGTTTCCTCACCTTAGAAGCCTCCTTAAAGGAACATACGCATATCTCAGTATAATCTCTTCCCAAAAACCTGCTTAAACAAAAGAGTATTTCTTATACATTATCTCACTTACTGTGCATTCTTTCTCATGCAAAGTCATTCATCTGCTAAAGTGTTTCACGAGCAGGATTTGAATGTCCATCACAGTGCTGCAGTAAGTTTTATTTCTTGTAATAATTCAATTACATGCATCTAACAAAGTATTAATTGATTTATTTTGCTAAGTATTATTTAAAGAACATTGGCCTTGTGTTAACATATGTTATCGGCTGTTGGTAGTTGACACAACAGGTGGGTATGCCATTTTATATCATTCTTCTATATTAATAGCATAGAAAGTCATCATTCATGTTGGAAAGGGCATACACTTAAAAACAATTGCTATATCAACCCTAAAGGAGATTCCATGAATAGTCTACATTTAACAGCCAGCTAACAAAAATCAGCACATGAGTTAACGGCTATAAATAACCGGGAGTGGAAGGTCACGAATGAGTACTTATCTGAACAAATTGCAGTCCCTCTGTCAAATGCCATAATCTTATGATGATGAGAAACTGCTGACAGTGCATAATGAAACCCTTCGCTTACAATCAAAGTATTAGATTCATAGAAGTGCCTGAAAAATTCATAAGTAAAAGTTATGAAGCACCCAAGTTGCTGTTTTTCATACAGCTCAGCAGAGTTTTTAGCTTTCTTTTTCCTCCTTTTTTTCTTGTGTTTACTAAACTGTTACAAAACATATGCACTATTTTTGAGGAAAAATAACACAAGGCGAGCAGAAGGATCCACTCATGATCAGAATGCAATGGCCTTCATTATATTCCAGTTTGCTTATAAGACTGATACAGAATTAGCAGATGGTGTTTTCTTTCACCCCTTTGCCTTCCTCTTATTTAATTACTCCAACTTAGTTTATGTACTGGCTCTATAATGCCTAATAAGCATGTATATTTGTATGATAGTCACTTCTGTGATCTCCAAGTTCAGCAGTTCTTAATCTAGCCACACTCAAGTATCTAAGAACAAGCATTTAAACTGCATTCCTAAAACTAGTCAGACCTCTTATATTCAATGTTGCTCTTGGATGAATTTGCATCAAAAGAACAACGTAGCATCTGCCTAAGAAACTGTAGCACTTGTAGAAAATCTGACAAGCAATGTATTATACTTAAGTGTCCTTCCTAGCAGCAGCAGCTGCATCTAGTAGTGGCACAGAGGGACACTGCAGGCTGTCTCACTAATCTGTGAGAGGACTCTTGCTTCTGAAAGAGTGGTTTTGTAAGGGCCAGTACATGGCCAGGCAGGATATGGGTTTGCAGGATGGTGCTCTAAATCCGTACAGGGACAAAAGTGCCTCCATTTGATATGGTAATTAAAACACACACTACTATTCATTAAATAGCAACAATCCTACTGCTATTCACAAACAAATAAATAAATAAATAAAATCTCTGTTCTTCCTCAGCCTCCAATTTTTTCTCAAATTCAAACATTCAAAACATACTAAGCAGGATTTATGGTGGGCTCTGAATCCCATTTGATAATGCTTATTTCCCTCCAAAGGCAGCTGTATATTTCAGAACTGAACATTTCTCACAGATATTAACCTACTGTCAGCGCTACCAGGAAACCAGGGTCCAGTTTCAGTGAATTTATGGCAAGCCATGGCTTCTGAAAGCCTTCCCTGGGTCAGACCCTGCCGGAGCACAGCTTAAAACACATCCCAGACTTCAGAAGAAAAACACAACAAAACAATTCACTCATGGTTGAGGAGATTGAGATTGGGATGAATAGGTTCCCCTTTCATCTGCCCTTTCCTTCATAAAAACTCAAGTGAGAAATAGTCCTCAGGAAGGGGCAAATAGAGACTGATTTTCAAGCAAGCAGCAAATGCAGTACTGACATGTGACTAGTTCTTCCCATTAGCAAGAGAGAATTTGGAACTAACACACCCACAAGACCTAAAATCTGAAGAAATGACATTATTTGCTACATGACCTACTAGTGGACATCACAAAGACATGACTAAACTGCTAGTCTTTTCATTGAAGAAAAATCAAGAGAGAGTTTTATTTTGTTCTTGCACCTTTAGTAGTTCTAAACTAAGTAGCTCAAGTGAATTTAGTGATCAAGAAACCATAAGAAGACTTAATTGGCTGAAAGTAATAAAAATGTTTGCCTCTACATGGCATAGATTACTTGTATCCATTACATATATACACCAAGAGAATTCTGCTTGTTTTCATTTAAGGTACAGGTTCCTGGAATTAGCCATGCTCCTTCAGCAGCAAGCTTTTAATCTGCTCCAGGACATCAGAAATTCTGGAATATCTGGAAATTTATTCTTCTGAACTTGCAAATTAGAAAGCAGAGCATGACATTCGTTTATTTTTCTCTTAAAGGAGCTTCAGGCCTCTGATGATTACTAGATGGAAAAGCTAGGCTTTCTTTTTTCCTCATGACTTCCCATTTCTCAAGCTGAAGGAAAGAAATATAGAGACAGCACTGTCAAAGTGGCTAATACAACAGCTAATTCCCATTGTTGTGAAATCTCCAGCTGCTTTGCTGAAGTAGATTTCTGGGTCATTTCCACCTCAACAGGAAGTACCAAAGGCCCCAGATAATATCCAAGATCTGGTTCAGAGTGGTTAAAGATGAAGTTTTAGGTTTATTGGCAGGTTTATTCATGATGCAGTCATTATAAACCCTTTGGATAGCTGCTTTGCACAGTGAGTGTGAGCTTCAACTCTAAGGATGGTATTCCACTGAGTTAATCTGATGACTTCAATACCTTTACACCTACTATCTTACAGCTATGTAGCTGAGAGTGAATCAGCCTGAAGATTTTAAATGTAGGTGATTCCATTATTTTTATGGGGCCCTGCAGGCTCTAATTCTTTGCACCATGTGGGAGCCTTCCGTGAATACAGAGTGCCATCTGTGCTTGGGTCTCATTCCTTAAAGAAACATTTAGCTTTCTATTCATCCTTTCTGCATTCCTGGGGCTGAACAGTGTGCGAGTGTGTTACCCCTTCCTCCCTTGTGTCACCGGAGTTTATTGATCAGCCTCAGGACTGAAAACACAGCAGAGAGCCCTGCTGTTTCCAGTAGCTGTTGCCTATCTTTTGAAGCATAGATGAATGTTTGAGCCATAATGTATTCTTTCAACATCAGAGCATTAACCTATTGTGAAAAATAAATGCAAGATATTCTCAAACTGGGAGGAGAAAAGGCACTGGAGCATCAGAAAGCTTGCACACGGAGCCTATTGCTCCAGCTCTTGCAGCCAGAGCCTCTTGCATCTTTGACTAATTCTCTCCCTATTCACCACAGGAATACTAATTGCCAGATGAAGGTCTTTGTTCAGCTAATGCTCTAATTGTTGTTTAGAAGAGTAATTTTCTCTTGCAATTGTTTACTCCTAAGGAAACTCGAAACCATATTACTGTGGTTGAATCCAGAGAGCGTACAGTTCGAAAGCTACTGACATTTCCAGACCTGAGTCAGTGGGTCAAAAAAAAAAGACCCTGTCATTTCTGAACTGTGTTGTTCAAATCCAGATACATAATGTTTTGCTCACATCTCAGGTGAGCTGTGACAACATTGTACCATTTTACTGTGTCACAAAAGCCACAAGACATCTGGAGTTTCAGTATGAATGAACGTTCAGAAGTTCAAATGTGTACCACAGACACATTTGACTTACCAGCAATAAAACACCAGAGCCTATAAAAACTATCTTAAAACAAGGAGCATTATAACAGAGAGCAGGATCTTAATGCAGGTGAGCTTTTGACCAGAATAGATCTTCATGTTGCCTGTGCTTTGATGTAAAAACAAGTAAATGTGAGACATCCAGCCTGTACTTAATTGAATCTTAAAACTTGTAAGATCTCTTTTGCATGCATACCTATTCTATTGCACAGTAAGGGCAAGAGCACCTATTTGGGCTTAAGTTAAGCTATTTCAGCTCTTCCATTTTTTAAGTTTTGTGTCACTCTATTTGAACCAAAAGAACACGTTGTCACAGGCATGCACACTAATTCATGCCTGGAGAAAATAGAAATAAATTCAAAAGTTAAAAGATGCTAATTCTCATTTCTTGTGGAAGGAATTACACAAAAGATATTACAAACAGGTCAACAAGATAGGGCCATATTATATGTAACGATTAAACCACTACAGGAGAAAGTCACAGAGGTAATTAAGAATTCAGACACTTTCCCATTTAACATCCAAAGGAACTTCCTGGTCATCTTTCATACCTTGCAAAAGACTCCATCACGCATGTTCTGCTGACTGCAGTCCTAGGTAGGCATGGTACCAACCAGTCTAATAAAAAGCAAGGTTTCTTAATATCACTGATGGTATAAAATAGAACAAAATAAAAATGCATATAAATATCTTGCTAGTATATTGGGCGGTCCATTTTCATGATAGTTACAGAATTTTAACAAACTTTTTTTTTTTCTTAAAACCAATGCTCCTTCATTTCTGACTTACCAAAAAGCATTTAGCATTCAAGCATTTAGATTGATCTGATTTCCTTCTTGTCTCTTCAAAGCTTGGTGATACCCTGTAAATTTCTTTTATGTGGTCAGGTTTCTTGTGATGCCACGTAACTCCTGTGGTCTCATCCCAGATTTGCTCAGGGTGTGAATAACTAACATCAGCTTGTACCACCTTTGACTCAGCAGTTCAGTGTGAATGCTGACTTCTGCAGCTACCCATTCCTGCTCACTGAATGGGAGTGCAAGGGAATGAAGGAGGTGGCTGCAGAAGAAGCCCTGTAAGGACAGCAATCATTATCCTCATAAGCGCTTGCTGTCCCTGACTGAGAATGTTAGTTTGGAGAATTCATTACTTTGAACACTAATTCTGCTCTGTACAAAATATGAATTACTGATTAATGAAACACAGTCTGCTCCATCTCCATCCTACACCCCATATGGCACACAAAAACATCTTTTTAAAACAAAGTTATAAAAAGAGATCTACTAACTCACAGCTCAACTCTTGTCTAAAGTAGGGTTTTCATTTATAATCCCATAACATATTACATCATTCAAATTAGTACTTTTAAAAGTACTGACTAACAAGGATTCAGGTGCTTCTTTGGGTCACTGCCTCATTTTCCAAAAATAGCACTGTAAAGATTTCCCAAATGTTCAGGGCCATTATTTCTTCCTTCATGTGGTATGTTTGTATTGAGTCTAGCAAGAGGAATAGCAGATAAAATGTTACATAAAAGTGTTCTGCATAAGCCAGAAATTTCTTGTGCTGAAAATATGTTTTAATGATTAAGAGTATATGAGAAAAGTACTCTTTCAACACATTATCAATGATGATGGGAGCACGTTAGATGTTCTTTCTTTTAGTAACACAGCTATATCTATTTGCTTATAGAACGAGATTTTTCCATTTAATATCTTATTTCTGGGCAAGTATCACCCACAACGGGCAGAATGAAGCAAGTATGACAATGTAACTCAAAATTTAAATGCATGAGCTTTGCAAATGGCAGCATGCACTTCAAGCTTCCACAGCTTGTCCAGCAACAACAGTGGTTGTTATTTCTTTCAAGGCGGAGGAAATGTAGAAACTTTTGTCATTCTAGTGCATCATGATCCTTATCTTTGTTTAGTCTTAGGTGGCTTTCCTTAGGTATATTCAAGTGCAGTCACCTAGACTACTGAATAACTGTTGATTACAAAACTGAGCAATAGATACAAACAAATAACGGCATTCAAAGATCACTGCTATTACATATCAGCCAAGATACACATGTATGTTTTCATACTCATCTAATGCATAAATTTTACTGAGAAAAGTGATGACAGTGTAACCTGCTGAAATGCTCTTCTTCCCGGGAAATGATTTCCAGGTGTGGCTCACTGCTCTCCTTGCTGCACCACCTTTTCTCCTCTTTCTGCCTACAATTTACTGACCGCTTCTCCATGTATTGACATCCTAGTCTGTGGTGATTTGCTTACTCACATTTTTAAGGGATGAAAACTTTTCTATAGCTCATCACCCTGTATCAAATTGTAATTTAAGAACCATGTGAGCATGCTCTTATATTCTTGTTAGAATAAAAGTAGGTTTTTCATAATGTTCCAGTGCCTCAGCTAGTTACAGAGTCCAAGCTAAGCATAACCTCAGGTGCAGGAACCCAAAGCACTCATAGCTTTGCCAGGTCAAACGTAGCCTTGCTGTCTTGCTCATTTCATTACACTCTTCTCCTGAAATGTATAGGAATATTAAAACACTATAAGAGAATCATGACTAAGGGCACTCAGGACGTGGCTGTTCAGCTGGATACAATCATGCATGTGCATGAACTTTCTGAGGGACAGGTGAAAGCATTCAAATGACATCAGCTGCTGAGCCTGGAACAACACAGTGTTAGGGAACTTGTTTGCTGTGAATAGGAGCAAATGTGCCTACTAGCAGAGACTAAGCGAGTTTTACATAAGATGTATCTAAAACAGATTAAATCAGCATATAATTATGAATAAAGAATATAAACCTTGAATAAGTTCAGTTTTGTCTGTCAGACTCCATATTAAAAAATGTGGAAACTCAGTGCAAATTCATATCCAGAAGACTAATGGACATTGTAAACTAAATGAAGGGTAAAGGTTTAGCAGGTAGCATTCACTTTGTTATGTTTTAAGACTTACATTGTTGTTTATGGTTGTTGTGTTTTTTCTTTGTTTCTGATTTTTTCAAAGAATACAGGGTCAATCCATGTGGGTATTTCCATCATCTACAAATGGCCCTTGAAGTTATATACTGTTTTCCCGCTCTTAAGAATTTATTTGATTTCAGAAAGTATATATTTATATATGCAAATTCAATAAATGTTACTTTTTTGATGATATTTGAAAGACCTTCAGGTGATACATGGATCATGCATGACTGACTGTGGACAGGGGACATAAGGTACTTATCAAAATTCAGCCCTATTATTGCCTCTCCCTTTATTTCTGTCCACTATACCGAAAAGCTTTGTATGCCCTTCCAGCAAAGGAGGCAAGGCTGGCTAGCAGTCAGTGTGACAGAAGGAAAGCAGTGCAGCAGAAAATTGGATAACAGGATAAAAAACACAAGGACCACAGGAAGCCCATCAAAACTGCCTCCTCTTGTCAAAAACCAGACAAGTGACAAGTACAAATATAAAGTATTATCCACAATTCAGTGTTTCGAATGATATCACAATTACGGTCCTCCTTCCTATAGACAGACACTTAACTTTTTAGCCTTGACCTTACAATAGCAAACCAAATGTGGTGTGACAAAATAAATCTGTGGAAGAGTTGTTTACACTCAGACATCTGACCATGCAGTACCAAACTAACTTTTTGTTGCTGTTAATTCCCTCTAGAAGAAGTGTTTAAATAGGATTGCTCAGGCACTGATCTAAATAACTTGTTGACTTAAGACCATGTACATATTTAGCAATTCCAGATCATGCATCAGAAAGAGGCAGGCAATTTAAATTTTCTGCCAACAGTTCAAGGCTGTGGCTAATTCATTACTCACACATCTCTAGTTGGAGTACTAATTTAAACTCATGTGTGTCATATTAATTGTAATCTTGTTTCAAAGTGACAAGATAAATATCTCAAGGTACATAATATATTATGGACATAGGTCAAAACAAATGAGTGTCTAAAACAGATTAACACTAAATGCATGCAATATGTCATGTTTGTAAATTAAGAAAGGATAAATTGTATTAACAGTTAACAGATTGTTCATTATACTTCATCCATGCTTAGGTTTAAATACACTAACATACTTTTCATGTATATAACGTCTCCTACAGAATATTTAGGATTGTATACTTGGAATATAGAAGAGGCAGTTCCCAGATGCTATAAAACATTGCACAGTGCTACAGGATATACAAATCTAGCACCCTGTTGTAGTTTCCATGATTTATTTTTATTATAAATGGGAAAGTAAAAGAAAAATTCAAATTCCCTGCTTTTCTCCTTCCTTCCTGTTAAAATATTAGCTAAACACATTGGACATTTGTAGTTTAATTTAAAAGCAGCCTTGGAGCTTTCCTTACACGGGAACCTTTTAGCCACTTTGTCAGTTCAGTCACCTGAGCAAAGGGAGTTTGTCATATTTCTGTTATCATAAAAGTGTTTTAAAAAGAAAGGAGGTAACCCTACGTTCACCAATATTCAGAAATGAGACCTTTCATAAGAATCAGTACAAGTGTATGAATCTCTGATTTATGGATTTATCCTTTTCACTGTGAGCATAAGAAACTTGTTTTGTGCCCACAGCTTCAGCTGTTACCCACTTTCCCTGTTTGATACTAACACTTCAGTAATCTGTAAAACACACTTCCATTTTCTCTGGACTGTTCTCCCACATTCATCATTCAGTCACAAAGTGACTTGAAGCAACCAATCTAGGAGCACAGCTTCCACAGAATTTACCATACAAAAAGAGAGAGAAGAATACTTACGATACCAACAGTAAATAAGCACTCCAAAATATTATTTAAAAAAATATGTACCCAAATTTGTAGCTGTTACTTGTATTTTGTCACCAAAACTCATGCATAGATCAGCTTTGTTCACATTCAAAAGCCAGTATAATCTCATTGATTCAGCGAGTACTGAAATGTACTGAAAACAATAATCATTTCATGTTGAAATTGCTAGTAATGCTAATTTTATCAGATAAACTGATATTTTCCCTCCTCGTGTACAAATTCCAGTGATAAGATGAATAATAACAAAAGGATTGACTTAATTCCAGATGACATTTTAATTCGATCCGTTTTAGTCACTGCAGTGTTAAAGCTATAGCACTCTTTTCAGAGGAAGAAAATCTAATGAGAATTATGTACTGAATAGAGGCTTTTCCATCACTAACCCACACAATCTGATATCCATCTATTTCTACAGAAGACTGCCGTAGCCTTTTTCTCTTTAATTACTGCCATTTACAAGTAATAATTTAAATTCCACTGCTTTTGCCATATAAATGCTGTTCTTTCTGTTCTTTCTATAAGGCCATCTGCTGAGATGTATTTGTTTTGATAGGAAAGCACCATAACTATTATTTAAACCTTCTACACTGTATTTCATCCCTCTTAAGATAGCTTTGCTTTACTGTCTGTACTGATACTTGCTAGCAGTGTTAACAGGATTCATTTGTCAGTCACCACATCATCTCTCTATATTTCCAAACCTCTTTTTTAATAATGTATCAATTTTCATGGAAATACCAGTTAGATTCAGCAAGAACTGTAACTGTTGGATGAAAGAGAAAAGAGGGCACAGAAATATGTGGGATAAATCAGCTTTCATTGCTCAGTAATGTCAATACATGTGCATGAAAGACAGACTGCGGAACAGTGGAAACACATGCTAGAAGATCATTTTTGGAATGCATAACGTGTGAGTCTGAGGGTCAGCGCACATAGGAAAGAGGCTATGGAATATAGGATACAATAAGAAATTCTGTTGCATCTAGCATTTGCCACCCTACCTTAGGCATGCCTCTTTAAAGCAACTTTCTAAGACTCAATTCATAGTTAAGCAAGCAGTGTAAAACACAGGTATGGAAAATTGCCTAGGATCAGCAAAACTGGGAAAAAGGCATCCCAGAGTAGAGTAATTTTGCTTCTTGGTGTATTCCTGTCTATTTCTGTTGTCTGAAATGATATGTTGCAGCATTATTTTTTGTCGTATCCAGAGACAATGCCTATTCAATGAACTAAAACTTTCAGATAAATTCAACGACAGAACATTCTAAAATGTGCTTAAAAAATAAGTGAGAATATAAATGTAGTGCTCAGCAGAAGTTTGTGTGCCAGGTAGGTATATAACTGATGTGCCGTCAAGTTCTGACCACTGAGATATGATTCTTTTATGAACATAGTGTGTGCATAGCTGATTAATGAGGCAGAGCTGCTGAACAACCTCCAAATGTCCCTTTCAGCTTAAAATATTGCAATAAAAGTAATCTAGAAAGTGCCACTCAAAGTAGTTTTAGTAGAAGTGACAGGAAAATATGTTTTCAGGTGTTATGCAGGAGAATAGACATTTGCTCTGCACACCTGTGGAACTAGAACTTGCTAGAATGGGCATGGCCACTGGCCACTGAGATAGATAAAAGAGGCCAGTGCAAATCTTTTGCAAATAATTCTCTCTCATGTTCTTCCATTAAACATATCTGGAAACAAAGATTGTGCTGATTGGTTTATTGCTTCAAATGTGTTGTCTGTCAAATGTTCTGTGTTATAAGTGATATTTCATTTCAAGGACATAATCTGCTCCTTCATCACTGCTGTAATTCTTCCAAATGAAAGCACCATGAAGAATCAGTGCCTTTAGTGTGGAAGTCTAGAGCAGAGCAAGTTTTTGCACTTCTTTTTTTTTCCTTCTGAGATCACTTCTGTTTGAAATTGAGTCAAGAATCTCTCTCTGACTTGCTGAAACACATGGAGATTGTATGCCATATTTAAAGATGCAGGGGACAGAAACATGCTATTGTTTCTCCTTTTTCTCCAGCTGAATAAGCTATGAAAGGCCACTTCCTCCTGTCATAATTTAAGGAAAATTCTGACACCACCTTAGTCAAAGCTTTATAAAAGCAGCCAGGTATCTTATTAGATAGACATGCTTCCTGAGGAAGAGCAGAGTGACAAGGACTGGAGTTAGAGGAACTCAAACAGTCAACAAATCCTCAGGAGATGGTGAATACTGCTCTGAGGGCAATAGCAAAAGTTTGACAGGTGAGGTATTTGCTGTATCTTGTTCTTTCACAATTCTTGTGGAAAACTAGCAGGTCTAGGAGAAGTGGTAAAGGAGAGATGCTGCTATTCACCTGCTGATGGTCTCTCTCCTTACGCTGCTTGCCCAGAAGCTGGAGGTGCCAGGCTCTTTGGAAAAGTCCTGCAACAGCCAACCTGTTTACCACTCAAAATCAGTGGAATGGGACATTTTTGCTTGTATATAGCTATTTCTATCTCCACATTACAGCATCTTGAAATTACATCTGTATTGGTGACTAGTATACCTAGAATAGACCACACATGAGAATGTTGATGTGACTGTCATTTCCTTGCAACAGCATGGTAACGTGTAGCAATGGAGTCAGCTGAAGATCAAGAAGTTTCACCTTCTCCATAGCACAGACTTCTCACACAAGTTCAGAAACAAACCAAAGAAATTAACTATCAGGTTAAACATACTATGGAATAGAAGGATGCTTTAGAATTTGACACTTTTTTCTTCCATAGCTCTATATACAGCATGTGGTTTTCAGTGTGCTCATATATATAGTTTTGTACAGAAATGTGAACTAAGTACCGCTTCTTTTCCACTGTAATGTTTATCCTTGAGTTGCTAGTATTGTTTTTTTAGCATAAATCATATTGTTCATGTTCTCATTCTCTTGTAAAAATTATATTGGAAGATTACTGTTTGCCTCCTGTAACATTCTTATGATACAGTAACCAAGTACAATCTTTTAAACATCTCCATTAAGATGGAAACATTTGTATCTTTAACCTCATTCTTCACACCTTTGCTTCAGTATGCTCCTTGTGACTTCTTTTTAGATTATACGCATCATCTAAACCCTGAGTTTGATTTAAGAATCACAGTAACAATCTTCATTCCACTCTTTTCATTATCTCCCTCTATATATAACAACTCTTAAGCAGTTATTCTATCTCAGAAATGACTCACAGAGAGAAACTATTAATTATTTGATTTCACAGAGCTCTTTTTCATAGTATGCCTGTATCATTCTTAAGCAATACACATGCCACCCATCCTTCTTTTCATGAGAAGATCTTCCTTCATGTGACTAACAGAAAAATACACAGTCAAGAAATGGGAAAAAAAACTGAGGAACAAACCTCTACAGCTAAGCTGACAGACCAGGCCACTTACCCCTAAAGAAACAATGGAAACCAGCTGAAAAGCTCCTTCAGAACAGGTTCCAGCCACTCCCACTACCATCACTCTTCTAACAGCTGTGGGTTATTAGAAAACATCTTGAGCTGAACCAAAGAACCCTCCTTAGGGTCCTTTCTTAACCTGAAATACTTAATTAAGTCCTGATGGACTGTGGTTGGAGAAACACTTACTAGAAAGTAATGATGTTACAGTGCTGGTTGGTGAGTGACACAAGTTATCAAGAGTTTTGTCTCTTCCCTGAATCCTTTTGAAGAGTTAATTTTAAACCTCCATCTTCTTGTAATCTCTTGAGACTAACAAGGAAGAATCTCTTTCCATAATTAGTGGATTTATGGAACCTTTTAAAACACTACCAGGGTAAAGCAGATGAAACAAAATTTATTAACCATCTAAAATTTTAAGCCTTTGAGGAGTAATTGTGGAGCCTTAGTGTTAAACTACTAAATACTGTGAAAGAAGCAACTGAGATGTAGATATCTAAATTAATTCTTAGCTTCCTTGAAAAACTGCTTTGTCCAGAGAGCTAAAGTTTTGTGTTCAGAATTTCTGTTCAGAAGCAGAGCAGGAACAAAGTTAATAGTGCACTTAAAAAAAACTTCACACAAGATCAGCGCGAGTGCTGCAGGGTTGCAAAAAGTGAAAATGCAGAGCTTCATTTGTGTGCTTTCTGAGTTGATAGTAGCAAAATGCATTCTCTTTGGTCTCTGCAGTAAGATGCATTCAGAAAGTCATCTGGAATTAGACACTGTTAATGCCATCTGCTCTAAGACAGCAATGAAAGAAATAAAAGTAACATGAAAAGAAAACTGCTTGCCACATTGGCATTGCAGTGCCAATTTTGATTTAAAAACAAAACAAAAAAACAATATCAACAACTGAGCTTAGTGAGCCACTCCCAAACCTTATCATTCTGCTTTCTATTATCAAGAAGCAGAATAGAACAAAAAAGCACCTCTTTCCTTCCAATGTGCAAATAGTTTCCAGTTCCAGTTTCAGCAAGTATCACGTTTTGATGGCTTGTGATGCTGAGTCATGAGGAAGTATATAAACATTTATACATGTTAGACATTTGTAGACAACAGATACGTTCCAACAGATATATGCCAACTGGGGCAGAAACAGCATTTGGTATCAATGTTGAAAATCTTATGTTTTACATTAAAACTTAATGAAAGAGTGAAAATATATCAGATCTATACTGGAGTAAAATACACAGCTGTTTTTTGAAAGCCCAGCATCAGCTTATAAGAGCCAATCTGGGACTGTACTTGCACAAAAATGCAAAAATGGGTGTGAATGGTAAGGAATAGTATCACATTTCATGTGAAGTTTTAATGAAAAACAAGAGATTTAACAAGAAAATAAAAGGCTGTTGGGAAAGGGAAAAAGGTAAATACCCATTCTTGTCAGGAAAAACATAAGGCTTTAATTTTCATTCACAGTTGTGCCTGAACAAAACATATGCTATTACTGAATCTTTACTTATAAAAGAAACTATAAGTCAAAACATCCTTTAAGTGGTGGGATTCTCACTCTGAGGAAGAGCAGAACATGATGGGCTGCACCCTACAGATAGCTCTCAGGGCTACATTATGCACTACAGAAATAAAAAAATAATGAAGGCTCAGCTCTTTTAGAAAACCAGCATGCTGTACTTTCATATGCCTACTTTGCATTGACAGAGGAGGCTTATGGAGCTATTAAGTAACCGAGAGACCCAGAAGATCATGAACTGAAGTTTACTGATGTAAAGTGGCACTTAGAAGAAAGATAGATGAACAAGGGTGCATAGAGCAACAGCTTCTCACCATTTCCACTCTGCAAAACCTGTATCTAAATCCGGGGTTACTGTAAGGCCTGCATTGTGATTGGTCAGTCTCAGAGGATAAAGCATGGTGGGGCAGATGAGAATTTCTGCAGAACATGGCTAAATTTGTTAAAGGCTAAAATGCATTCTTTAAGATCCCGTAAATATTTCCTTGTTATTATTAATAATACTGTTAATATCATAAATACTACATTGTTGTCTCATTGGAGGTATTTGCAATTTCCTGACTTTCTTAGCTTCGAGAAATCAGAGCTGTGGGTTTCGAATGGTGTTAAAAATAGCCATTACAAAATCCTCCATTTCATTATGCGGGACCTATTTTGCTAGAACAAACAGGACATGTCAAATGCTGTGGAGGGAGGTTTCAGGCTTTGTCTGGGACAAATTTTGCAAGGCAGGAATAGCTGACTGTAGCATTTCATTTGTGCCCAGTGCAGTTAATGTCTGATCCAATTTGGATGGGAAGTATCTGTTGCAAATGTTCAGCAGATGGAAGGGCGGTGAGTAGTTACAAGAAACAGGTTACTTCTATTACAACAAATTGCTTGGAACTGCAGGTACTCCTCTGTTGCCATTGATGGATACCACCATAGCACAGGATGTCTGTAAATCAGGTGGATTACTGTGAGCCCAAACACAGCTCCCACACTGTGGGCTGTGCCTCCTTGTGAGACCAGTTGCTTCCCAATCACTCCCCTCCTTGTCTGTGGTCAGAACTGAGGTCACACAGTGAGGATGGTGCTGGCACTTTCTGCAGTCCCTTCAAAGCACATAGAGTTCTCTCGCTTGTGCTGCAGATTTTGCCACTGTCAGGACTGCATGTTCAGGGCCCTCTGCGTTTCATTACTGCTTTGAAATTCTCTTGTATTAAGTGTCTCATAGTATTTTTGCTGCTGCTTTTACTATTAAATATAAAAGGTATCAATGGAAAAGGAACAGAAGTGGAATCTCTTTCTTTTGTATGAAATCTCTTGTAATTCTCTTGGCATGAGAGCTGCCAGACACTTTGACTCATGCAGTCAGAGCTAATATACCAGTGTAAAAATAAGAGATACTGAGACAGCAGGAAGTGTTCCTGAAAAGCAGTCAGATCTTCACACAGCTTCTTTTCTCCTTTCTTCTACTTGACATGCTGTATTTTGCAGCTCATTAGCTATCATATGTTCACTTTGCTCTCCAGTTCTCAAGATAAATACCTCTGGTAAGGAAGAGCAGAGCTCCCAGAGTCTGCCTCCCCATTTTGGGTACACAGAAGAAGCTGCTTGTAACCCCGTTGTTCTAAAGTCCTGACTTCAGGCACATCATTGAGGTTCTTATCTCATATTCAATTTGCTGTTGCTTATAAAATATATACATATAATCAAGTTAAGATGGTAAGTGTGACAGTATTTCTTGGATCTAGGCTTTATCCTTACCATTGTTTTATACATGCAATGATGAAAGAAACAAAGCCTGTAAGGTTGTGATACTGATTTATTCCTGAATTTCAGCATCTGTAAGAATGCTCTGTTTCATAGCTCTTATTTTGGCCAATTGTATATAGAGGAAATTCTCACATTCGGAATTTGTTTGAAGAACATGATATCCAAATTTCTGGTTTCTTTGCAGTTTCTTTGCAGAAAAGGGAGAAGTTTTATATTTTCTGCATTTTTATTTGTACAATAATTAAATATTGTCTTAAGTGGTACTTGGGAGGAGCCTTATATTACCCTTTCATGATTTTAGCATGGTGGTGCCTGTGAAAGGAGGAGGATTTGTGCCCTAGCACTTATCAGGCTTTTAGAACTTTCTGATCCTGAAAGCACTGTTGTCTCTGTGACTCCATACAAATAACGCCAAGAGTGGATGTAAGCATAGCTTGGAGAGCAGCACTGAATGTCCAGTACTGTTATTACAAAGAATTTTTGATGATTCTGTTACAAGAAAATCATGACAGAAATATACTACAGGCTTAGACTATAGTAAGAACATATTTTGAAGCCTAAATATGCACAGTGAGCATTCCCCTGTCCTCTGGCTGTATTAAAGACGGTTGTTGTTCTCACCAGTTTTGCTTATTCTTCAGGTATAGATATGGAGTTTTTCAGGAAATATGTAAATGTGTGGTAATGCCTAGCATTATACTTCCATGGATTTGGTATGTGGAGAGAAGCTGCAAAATATTTAGGCTCTCCAAGATTTTTATGCTCATTTGCAAAAGGTCACAGAAAGTCTGTTTTTTGTTAGCGTTCTCTGGGACACCTTCTTTTTCGATGTGTGCATGTTCATCATAACGTGTAGTCACAAATATACCATAATTTAAGATAGTTTTTCAAATACCAAGGGAATTGGGTGGAGATCAGTTCCCACAGACTCAGTAGAAATGGAAAATTAGGAACTGGGAAGAAATCCAACATGTTACGATTCTTCACTTCCACTGGTTTTCATCTACAATGAGTCAGAGATGATGGTGCCATTCTGCAGACTGAAGAGTCTCGCACTCCGCTGAAACTATCTTGTTTTCTATCTCTGTATAATTATTGATGCTACTTCTTACAAAATTTTGTAATATGAATGCAATATGAAAAATTTAAAAATAGAAATAATTTCAATATTGCAGTAATACTTGCTTTAGGATAATGAGCAGGGCAAATTGTTGTATTTGTAAAGTCATCTAGAAACATTTTTCCCATTCCTGTTGTTTGGCAGCTCTTTTGCACTCTGAAATGCAAGCATGAGGATATTTATTCCTTCTAAAATTTTTGAATATTATGTTTTTTTTACATTGCAAATTTAGATATCCATAGGAATACCCTGAACCTTGTCCAGCTCTTCATGATACTGCTGAATGCAAGATCCACTGGCCAATGCTGTTTTGCATGAGAGCAGTTCTCAGTTATGGAAAGGTATTGTTTCTTTTGTGACTGCTCAGCCTCTGGGCAGCTTACAAGGCAGAGGTGAGTGGGAGTCAGCCTTCAGGCAGGTTCAGCAGCCCAGAGCACTCTGTGCATCTGCATTTGGCTTTCACAGAAACCCGTATTTCTCTTTAGAGCAGGCTATAGAAGTCAGTATATTTTGAAAGCTATATCATCAAAAAGATTTGTCAAATCCTTTTGTGACTTCTTCTTTTGTAATAGTGAAATATAAATATAATCCTTTAATTATAAGTTGAGCTGATGATAGAGTAACCAAATTTGAATCTGAAAGATAACGCATGCAAACATGTAACAACTGCTTTTAGCCAAGAATCTACTATACATTTTCAAAGAGCCAAGAGCAACCAGAAGTATATATTCATCTCTTTCTTTTTAGAAACTGTTCTGACATCATGATGACTTTTGAAATAGAAGGTGTATTTAGGACATAATGAAAGAAAATACACATATCTTCTGTCTGACCAAAGAATTGAAACTTTTGTTCATCATCTTATAGTAGTCCTTGTTATTCTCCAGATGTTGTAGTTAAGTTTTAAAGTCAAACAGCAGCTGTGACACTTTTATGATATCCCAAGGCTCACATTTGGATGTGAAACTGATTGTGTTAATAGGTATACCAAAGGACAAGTTCTGCCTGATCTTTTACCACTGAATTTGATGCTCTGTAAGTTCCTTATGATAAAGCATAAGTAGTGTCATATTAGAACATTATTGTTCAACTTCTAATTTATCTAGAAACAGTGGGAAATGTTTCACAAGTAAGGGAACATAATTTGTTATTCACAAGTAAAGAGCAGTTTATATAAGCAAAAGTTTTGTAAGCTTTCTCCTTACAAAGTAAGTGTAGTCACATTCTTACATTCATGCTTACAGAAACCTAGTATAAGATCCCTAGCTGAGGATATGATAGATAGCTACCAGCACAGACAAAAGAAAAAAACAGCCAGGTCAGAAGTATAATCTGAGGAACCTCTGGGAAAAAAAAAAAAAAAGAAAAGAAAAATGTGGCATCTAAGAAAAGGAGGGGATTTCTGCTACTGAAATTACTGGGGCTGGGTTGAAAATTGTGACAGAAATCTTTTTTCCCATGAGCTCCAGTTTCTATGAACTCCAAGAAAAAAGAATATTCTGTAGGAAAACAAAGAAACAGAAAGAAAAATCAATTTAGTTTGAGAAGATAAAACTGTAGGCAGACAAAACAAAATCACTGTACAAAGAGTCTATAAAAGCTTTTATAGTAGACTTTGAAAAGTGTCCATAACAGCAGGCTCCAAGATGAGGTTTTAAACCTTTCAAAGTTTTTAATCACTAGCCATAAGAGTTTCACAGTATTTACCTTGTGAAATGTCTTTCTGTAGTTGCAGAGATTGTTTAGGATATCTTAAACCAAGATGCACAAATGCTTCTGAATTTAACCATGACAATAGCCGATTAGCAGCTCTTATGCTCTGAGGGCAAACTTTGCTACTCAGTCAGAGATAGGATAATTCAAACTCCAAAGGCTAGTCAAATTAGGAGAATAAACACATTTTAGGGGATTCTCTTCGTATTACTTAAAATTTCTGCCTATATCTCTGCCAATGCATCCTTTTCCAGGAATATGAAATTGAGATCTTCCAAATTTGGCTTTGTATGCTTTTAGCAGCTTTTTACAACTGGATCTGACATCCAAACTGATACCACAGCTCTGTTTTTCTTCACTGGGTTACAGTGGATTGATGACAGATTGAAAAACAGCTTTATATGGAAAGAGTTTCAAAAATCCTCCCAAACTGTTAGCAATTTATTTACTTTTTTTCTCCTTACTGTGGAAATATTCTGTCTCTGTTTTTCAAGGTAGCATCTTTCATTGACACCAGTCAGCCAGTTTCAGGTCATTTGACTCTGCAGGGAAGCTCTGGTAACTTTTTGGGCAAGCTCCAGAAAGGGACCCCTGAATGTGCAAATCTTCACAGACATGTCTTAATGTAGTCCCTGTGATTTTGTCTGTAGAATCCAGATTTACACACTAAAAGCCACCTTTAAAAGCTAGAGTCAGCTCTGAAAGAAATATACAGTAGGACAATATCTCTGCTCTACCCATACCACATAATCAAAAGTGCTTTGCAGAATGCTGCCATTTGTGTGCTCTGCATAAACCAATGCCTACTCCTGCTCTGCCCTGCCCGGCTTTGTCTTTCACTCTGGGTCTGTTCCTATGTCACAGATCATATAGAAACACAATCCAGGGGGATGCAGTAGCACTTTCTAGATCTTCATGCATGGGAGAGAATGTGAGAGGTTTGTGTGTTAAGGCTTTTATTCTCAGTTGCACCAAATAAATATTTTTAAGGAAAAGGAAAGATAGATGTGGGCCTAAGAGTGGTGAATTTTTAACCATGGATAGTTACAGTTATCCTCAGGGAAAGAGACCACAGTGATTCAGGTAATCCCAGAGTAAAAATGGTCAGCTGTATCTCAGACCTAATATCTCCAAAGACAGATGACTAATAAGGTCATGCATTCTGATGTTGGCCTTGTGTTTATGTTGACATTACTCTGCAGGTGTAAAGACACTATCAGTCTTTGCAGCTTAACTTCTGCACGTGGCTAGACTTACTTCTAACAGTCTGTTGGAAGTACTTTTCCACCTTACTAGCACTGCACATGTCTATGCATATCATAAGGCTAGTAGTATATTATTTTCATTCACTGCTTTATTCCAACGTTGCTGAGTTCAGTGTAGATATTTTAATACCAGATCATTGAGGAGAAATTTCTCTAGAGCTTGAAATTCTAGTGTCCATCTCTTTCTCTGGGGGTCAGTATCCAAGACTTCCAAATATAGTAGACCTTCATTTCATTGAAATACCCTAATTTTGCATTTATGTGAAACTAACCAATTGCATAGGCTGAGACAGGAGTCCTCACGAAGCTGTGGCAACTGCAGTGTAGCGATGCTGTTTCATGCCACCAGCTCCAATTCAAAATTCTCTGAGCACTGGTTGCGTTCATCACACCAGTTACATGAGAAGATGGTGACAGTAAAAGCAACATTGCATCTGAACTGAAATTTTTCTAGACAAAAGTTACTTTTACTGTTGTCTGTCAGAGGAAAGAAACTAGCTTCAGCTGGTGTCAAGAAAAGCAACTACAATTTAAAATGTAAATAAAATATATAACTGGTGGTGGTTAAGCATCTGAAAAGGTCACAAATCAGAACTATGGATATAGAAAATACAGAGGTTTATCTTCCTGAATCCTTTTGAAACTGGAAATAAAATTGTGTATAACTACGTCCACTCCTGGTCTTCATTCTACATGGACTTTCAGTCTCGCCTTGCTATGCAGGAGTGAGTTAAAACACTCAAAAAACGACTTGCCAGGTCATCCAGGTCTGTTTGGCCAACATGTTACTTCCCCTGCAAATTCCCATCCTCCTTCTGGGTGGCCCACAGTCTCTTTATATCTGGGATGCAACACTGTGGATCAGATTTCTTGTATTCAACACCCAAAATTAAGCTGCCAGCATGCACAGAAGTTTGTGACCCATGTGCAAAAAACAAGAAAAATAGTCTCCTTTCCAAAGACAAGGAATATCTGGTAGAGAAAGAGCTTGATCCTGCAGAGGAGGAGGAAGGATTATTGTGTACATTTCAACAAGGGAAATGTAATGAGTAGGATAAGAAGGCAGGAACTAACTTACTCTTGCATGATTGCCCCTTCATAGATCCCTAATGATGCATGACCATGATTATCAGAGGCAGATTGAAGAACGTATAGCTAAGCATTCATCTACACAAAGAGGATCATGGTTCAACTTGTGTTTCCTTAAATGTGTTCATTCACTGCCCACGCCTTGAACTTCTTGTAACCTGCACATTGGCAAAAAGGCAGCTGGAGCTGAGATTAACTTCTGTTTAGGCACAGGGCCCTACTTCATCCCTATGTGACATAAGGCACAAATCACCACATCCCTGGGACAGATCACACAAGGAACTGCTGGCTTGGAGAAAGGGGGGTGAGCAGCCTTGTTCCAGCCTTAGGAAGCACTGATAACACATCAGAGTTGCAAGTAAACAAGACCCGTGTAACGCTCGTTCTTCGGATGAATTGTAGTTAATCACATACATGTTTTGTAGTAGTCTGTTCAATGTCAGATTCTATCATATTCTTATTCATAAAGCGTATTTTCAATTATTACAAGTGCAGAATATTCCAGATAAATTTAATTTTTAGATCTTTTACCATCCAATATACACGTTCATTTCATCTATTTTTTTTTACCTTGTAACTCTTATTAAAATAATTCATGCTTTTGAAAAAAATATTTCTATGTTGTCCATTTTAAGCAAGTCCTCAGCTGTCTAATTCTTCAACAGTATAGATTACTTCACTTGGTAGATGGAGAGGAGAAGGAAAAAACTTTCATGCTGAAATACTGTTCAATTGATGATAAAACTTGGAAACTAAGTAGAGCACCAGAAGGCAGGGATAGATTTTGAAGCTAAACGCTTTTCAGTACATTTAAGCATAATTATCTGTTAGATGAAAGCACAAGACTAAGAAAAGGAGAGACCATATGGTTTCAATGCTGTCCATGTGAAAACAATGCCACTCTTAAAAATAGTTAACTACTGATCTGTTTGAGTTAGATCAGACATCTTCCTGCCACTGAGAGGAAGAAGGCACAAAAGTGCATGCCACACATTATGTGTTGCAGAAAAAAAATCCTTGAATGTAGCATCTCATATGAGTCAATAAGTTATTTCACTGGTTCTAGCAGTTAATTTTGCAGGCATTTCTGCAATTTTATTAGTGCTTTGGGAGGAGGCAGAAATGAGATAAAAGATCTATAGAAACAGACATTTATTGTCTCAAAAATTGATTTCCCACAAGCTACACAAACTATTTGTACTTAAAAAAAACAGATCTTTAAATATTAGATTTTCAGCAGAACATTTATAAGAAGCTTTTTCTACGTTTAGCTCATGTGATATCTAACAAAGAGCTCATAGACCTCTGTAGCTTATCTCTGAGTTTGCCATGTTAAAAAAAAACTGTGATTGATCTCACATTCCTTGTCTAATACAAATATTCCTGAATGGAAACCTTAACTGGAATAAAGGCAGAAAAGTGTTGGCAAGCTTTCTGAGGCAGTCAGACAAGATTGCACTAGATCTGTGTTTTCCAAGTGTTTGGAACACATAGCCTCTTCTATATATGTGATATCTCTAGATCAGCTGATTGGTTAGATCAGTTCCTGGGGAAGAAGGAAAAAAACCTGCACCTGGTTTTGAGAATTCTCTTTCAAGCAACCTTGCAGATGCTCGTCCTCCAGAACTGTCTTTTCTAAATTTCTAAAATATTACACAGTATGTTCTGCAGGGGAGAGAGGTTAATGAAAAACTCAACCAAACAAATGAAAAAACAACCCTGAAGCCAAGAGATGTCAACATAATGTCCGGGCCGCATTTCCAGTTTCTTCCTTGAGAAATTAGACTTACATAATATCTACATTCATGGTATCGACAACATTAACTGGGAACAGACATTCGCTATTACAACAGTGTGTGCCACTCTACGCACTGCTAAGAGGTCAGAGTTGCAAATGCAATACAATTCTTATACATGTATTGTGTTAGGAATGCATTGCAAGGTTGGGAAGTGGGGGTGAATGTAAAACCGCTATTGTTATTTCCATGTGTAACTCACAGTTTTTTTAATCCAGATGTGGATATTATTTTTCACTTCTTATGGATAAGTCAGTACTCTCCCAAAGGACAGTAAACCACAGCAAAATCAACTTAGTCCCAGAAACTTAATGAGCTGAACATTTGATTTGGTGTTTCCTTCTACAAGACTTTTTTTTTTTTTTTGTAACGGGAAGTCCCATGTTAAAAAAGGAAAATGTTAACTGGAAAACCATAAGCTACTCTCTGTTTTGAGAAAGACTTTGAAGTCCTTGCAGTGTAGAAAGAGGATGTAGCTGCAGCTTCTTCCCATATCTGAGTGTGGGAACTATAAATAGTAAATAAACTGAAGCACTGAAAGAAAGAAAGAAAAAATAAAGTATGCAAGAGCAGAACCTGATCAGGGAATGAAACCGGGCTTGACTTACTCAGCCCTCCTCAAAGAGAGGAGCTACTCCAATCATTGAGAACAGATCAGAGCCAAGACATGGAAAGAAAAAGCTAAACTACTCTCATGATTCCTCTAACATGTTTCTTTTTCTCTGATTTTCTTATTCCATGAACATAAACTCATAACCCTAAAGTTGCTTTTCGGAAAACTAACAGAAACTTTTCATCAGGATTCTGAAGTTTTCAGCTCCTAGCATCCCTGTTGGTCTTTTATGCTCAACTAAGGAGGAAAACATCTTCTGATCTAAACAAAGATACAGCAGGAATGAGACAACCCAAACAACTCACAAGAGGTAGACATGTAAACCACATTCCCACCATTGGCTGCTTTCTTGGCTAGGCAAGCTCAATCTCTTCACAGAGAAATTGAAATGTTGTATATTTTAGGAAGTGACCATTAACTATAGAAAAAAAAATTCCATGTCCTCTGGATATGCAGTAAGAAAGTAGTGCCTCTTGAATTTATGGGGCTTGTCTCTATTTTGCTCTACAATTGGCTCATTTTTATCCTTGTTTTGAAATTTTTCCCATTTCTGTTGAATTATCACAGTTCTACTTTTTGTTCCTTTAAGCATCTAAATACAAAGTCTTTGATAAAACTCTTGAAGATTTAGATCAGGCTCAGGGTTTACTTTTGCTTTAACTTCCTCTGATCATCTAATGTGCATGCCTCTTCCACCATGCTGATTATCTTTGAATTTCTGAAGGGCCCATCACAAAGGAACATCTGAGTCAGAGGAGGGCATCCTCCTCCTTTTTACAGGAAGTTATTTTAATGAAGAAGAGACTTTGAAAGACTATCTTTGGTGAAACTTGCCCTGACAGCTCCTAAGGAAGGGGTTTATATCCATGGCCTTGTACTGAAAATATGGTGCAAATGCCGCTGCTACAAATATTAATCCTTCCTAACAGCTGGTTTTATATAGGGAGCCTCTGCAGTAGCAACATCTCTTACAGAGCTTATTCTTGGTTGAAGAATTCTGACAAGCAATTTTATTCTGTGCTGCAATGAATCTGCACTGGAAGACTAGAATGCAATGTAAACACTCTACTTTTCAGAATAAGCTGGATTTCTTCCTGCTTCTGGTGTCTGGTTATTGAGGTTCATTTGAGCTTGCTTTTACTCCAATAAGCCAGCATTTACTGGGGACTCAAGAAGAAGCAAAGAAAATATCGGTGCTTGAAATGTCAAGTGTTCCAAGATAAAACGGACCTGTTAGAAGCTAAAACTGACTGAACCTGACTGAGTTTTCAACAGTTTTAACACGTCACACATACATTCATTAGATTTAGGCACTAGTATTTAACTATTCTCAAAACCCCATCTTAAACTCATGAAATGATCAGCAATGAAAAAACACATAAATTAAACAGAGTGGAGATGAATCCAAAAATTGTAATGCAGAGAGTAAGAGTCAGTCTCTTTTTTTTGGAGGAAAGTTGTTCTGTGCTGGCTATTATCTCACAACCTGTATGGTTCAGTCCCACTCAACCAAAATTTATTACTGATATGTATTTGATCACTTTTTTCGTGTTTGTATGCCACAGACAAAATACCTGAATAGATACTAAATTGAGATTAAGACAAAGGATAAATGCTGTAAGATACTGGTCAATTATCAACTTTATTTTCACTCTAATGGAGCAGAGGAAAATCTATACTACCATAATAACAGCTATTTGCTCAGTGGATTTACTTAATGGAATGATAAAAATTAAGAGAGAAAGTCCTGCTGTCTTAGCACAGCAAGAAATAATTCCCATGGCTTCAAAAAGTGTCTGAGAGGATAAGGCTGCTAAATATGGCAATTTACTCCAGTAAGAGTTCCTAGAAAATCCATATATCATCAGTTGAAAGCACTGAAGGCACAATTACCAATTAAGAGTATACATTGTCAGGCACTTATAAGCTAACCTCGAGGAGAACACTAGTAGCATGACACAAAAATAAAAACTATGATGTTCTTTTTCACCTAATCAAGTCTTGGCTACTTACCAGTATACCGTCCTCTATTATTTAGATGAAGCAAGCAGCTGAAAACAATTGTATACGTAATTTGTTCTTAGTATTTGTGAGTATGATTTTACAATTATTGTAGTTGCAATTACATTTAAACTCAGAAGGAATCCAGTGCTGCATGTGTTTCTGACGTCTCTTCATGTTGTTGAAGCAGATTAGGTTTGGCATTGTTCTTTACTTGTGCACAAAACCTTCATGGCAAACAGGAGTAACAAAGTGAGATTTTTGGTAGCTCAGGTGCCCTACTCCTTCGGTTCTTCTGTCCACAAAGGACAATGTGATAATTATCCACACTTTTTGAGTAAAATTTATGATTTTGTACTTTAAAGGAACAATTACGTACACGACTGTCAAACTACAGGTTCATTTTTGAGGGAGGTGTTCATTGCTTGCATTTAACTCCCTGCTGAAATGGAACTTCAGGGGCTAAGAGGTCACAGCAAATTACAGCACCTAGGGAAAATGTTTCTAATTCTGAGGTTTATGGAAGCACAAGCACAAACCATCGAAATGACAAAACTGACCATCTAAATCACAAAACAACATTGGCGGTTCCCGTTACAGATGTGCAGCATGGTCAGAACGGTCATCACTAGGTATAACAGTGCTCCACAGCAGTTGAAGAGAAGCTGAAATTGATATTAAAAAATTGATGCCAGTGTCCAACTACGTGAACATAAGAACTTTGTTTTGTTTTGATGTCAGCAAAACCCAAGCCTTCCTAGCGCTTTTCTTTCAGTCATGATGGTTGAATACAAGTGAAACATGTAAGTGTAGGCAGAAAACATTGCAGTGTATTTCTATGGGAACCAATCCCATAGAAAGAGATTAGTGGCTGTTCTAGGAAGACAAATAAGTCTCTAAATTAAAGGCAGTTTTACTTTGATACTGGTGTATAAAGCACTCTTGGTGCCCTTGAGATGCCTTTCTCTGAACAAAGGTTCCCATCATGACATTCTTGTACAAGGCAGGAACAACATAGTTTTACTTTCTGTTTGATAAGGTTGAATGCTTCAAGTTTGACAACATCCACAGAACACTTCTGCCTCTCAGTACATTGAACAAAGCTCCTTTTTCACTAGAAAACAGTGCTGGCACATTATTAATTCAGGAATATATTTGCAGGTAATCAAATGACAATTCAGAAGATCTTCTCAGACACTGAGTTATAGGATCCAAACTTGAGATTTCATAAAAGTTAATAAGATAATTAACTGTAAAGCACCATTTATACAGCACCACTATTACAGTCTGAAGAAGTGTTATTATGTCTGCTAGGTCTGTCTCATTACTGTTCTTGCTACTCCCCTGTAATTTCTTGGCAGACAAAGACCAAGAATGCAGCAATTTTAAATAACATTATCTAACAGTGTAAGATTTCCTGTGTTGGACAGTGAAAGAATGAAGGATGTGGAGTATAATAATGGAATAATCATATGTTGAATATACCATTTAAAATATTTCTCACTGTATTGAAGACCCTATTTGACCCCCTAATTTATGACAATGGCATCAAAGCTGTTGTCCTTAGGTGATGAAAGACATTACATATAAAACAGTGACTTCAGTGAGATTTTATTTTATAAATAATTGGAAAAAAATATAAGAGATTTGGGAACCTAATTTGATGTATTTGTTTTTTCAAATCTCATCTTCTTTGTGACTCATATGAATTCAATTTTGCTGGACAGGAGAGCTGCTGAGATTTGGATTAGCTCAATCACACTCTGGCCGTGCTGCTCATCTATTAGCAATACAGAGAGCCCGAGGCAACTCAGCTTCTCATTTGCTCCCTGTAAAAGCCTGATTCTGAGTGAGGCTGATCCATGCCTCTGTTTGTGGCTGAGGTCAGCCTTTCAGGAGAAGCACTGCCAAATGAAGGGCCATTTTGATTTAAACCTGCTGTTGCTACTTCACAATAGGCAGCCTCCGCTTGTCAGTTTCACCATGCTCATCCCTACTCTGGGAAACCACAGGTTGCTGAGCCCCTGATGCACATCCATTGTGGCAAAAATGTTTATTTCCCTGCATTTTAATGTCCCACTGGACCATGTTCCCAGCTTAATATGTTTCAGCACATCTATGTGGCTGAATAGAAGCAAGAGTGGTTAGTCAACCTTGTGAGGAATCAGTGCTGTCCTCTGGCTTGGCGTCATCTAGTGCACTGAGCAATTACTGTGCAATTCACTGCAAATGCAGCCATTGCATACCATCATATACGGCAGTTTTTGTTATGCACTTTTTTATAGAAAGGTACAAAAACATTGAAAATGGGTCATTTGAAACTCCAGTGTGATTTGTCATCCCTAAAATTGCTTACCTTGTTCAATTAATGGCCTAGTGGTGGTGGTTAAATTAAGTCTTCATTATGTTATCTCTAAACACAAGACTCCATCCTTCTCATGAAATTTGCTGTCAATGTTATTGGTTTTGGCAAAATTCTACACTTTTTCTATTATCTGTTAAGCAGAGTTCCAGATGTGTTTGCTGACACTTAAAAACTCATAAGTAGAAAATGTTTTGCTCCTAATAATGTTTACATGATTAGATACATTTTTAATTAAAAGTAGCAGAAGACATTAGATCGTAGAAATGAAATAGCCGCCTCATTGACTGATTTATTGGAAAGATTTAACAAGAACGTTTTACTTCAGTAAGGGTGATAGCACCAGTTTCCTGTTTTATGTATGTTTTCAGAGATATTTAACCCACAAGTGTTTCAGAGGTGTCTCAAGCATAATTCCAAGTTATTTTGTATTAGCTACACAGAAATAATCAGAAATGCTAAAGTTGAACTACAAATACATTTTTTCTCCTTGATTCTAGGTTAGGAAGTTAAATAAAGCTTCATTTTATTAGAGGTTGAACGTAGATACAGTTGGAAAATGAAAAGATTAAACACATGAAATAACTTCAAAACAATGACATTAAAAAGAATAAAACACAATAACAGTTTTACGTCAGAGATTACCTGTGATCCACACTTAGCTGCAACTCTCACATCACCTTAAGTTTCAAGGATCATCCTATAAAGATATATCTCAAGTGATACACTATCAAATTCCAAGAAGAATACTATTCGATAAGCATAAAGAATAAACTACTACTTCCCCACTGATTTTCATATTAGTTCTCTGCATGTACTTTATTCAGGCAAATTATTCCGATTGAAGAACACATTATGCAGAAACAAGTTTCTGTCATGATCAAACAACTCAATATTGTATAAACTAAATCATTACTTGAGTTGATGAGTTTTATTTGTACAGTCCTTGTCTTGTGAAATAGCTGCTACCAAACTAGCAAACAGTTACTTTAACCTTATGAACAGCAAAGCTTTCAGCAATTTCAAGGGCGTTGTCCCCACATGCCATGTAACTTCATTTGGATTAACTCCATTTCCCTTGTCCACATGTTATCATCTTTTTCTGATTGTTGGTATTATAGCAACAACAAAAAAGAAGACAGTGACATTTTCAGTTTTTCACTGATTTTGACTTGCAGACATTTGAACCTGTCGTAAATTCTAAGATGCTTTATCACTTTTCTCAGTAGACCCCATGGAGCATTGACAATCTCAATGCCAAATGGTGCAGTAACTGGCAGGAATGTTGTACAGCCAGTGAATGAGATCACTTGGGCATTACTTACGCTTGTATTACCAGGGCTGTTATCTCTTTGCTAGCATTCATTACTTCAGTGATTCAAAAATAAAACCGACTTTACAGCCTTCTTTTAATTTAAAAGATATTAAATAACTATCTGTACGAGGCATATATCCTAGCTCCATAGCTATTTGTGCATAGAAAACCAATTTAAAAGTAATAGAGCAAGCTGGCAGCGGTACTCTGTAATAGCTCCTCATTTTAGAATACTACCCAGAAGTTTAGCTTAAGCGGTTTACTAAATGTTCTTCAATGGCTGTTGACTATTGTGTTTTCCTGAACTATGAGAAATTTTTATTCAACATCTGAAGTAGAATTCAGAGAAGATGGAATAGTTTGTGGCATGTGACAGCTCTGTCTTAAGCCAATTTTTTTGATATTTCTACGGTTCTAATGCAGAGCTGACAAATTAAGACCGGAAACAGGTTGTATCTTTGAAGTTAAATGTACAATTATTCCAGCTGAATGTAAAATGTTTTCCTGACATGAGATGCCTGTGAGGTAGCAATTCATTTACAAGACTTCAAGACAGAAGGTTTAGTATCAGTCATGTAAATGGCATTTTAATCTTTTCCCATCCCGAACAGAAACACTTTCAGGGCCTCCCGGAAATCAGTAATATGACCATACTTGCATGCTTTCCTGTTTTATAAGTAGAAAATCCAATTCTCCTACGTGATCAGGAGTCCCTTAGTGACAATTTCCACAGCTGCTCTGGTTTTGAAGTGATGAGGAACAGCAACTCATGACATTCCATTCTTGGTTCACAAACCACAGGCACATCACTGTGGCCACAGGTTTGCTGCTCAGCTGAGCAGTCTCTAGTACTTCCAGAACCCTGCTGCAAAGCTTTGGGCTGTTGACACCAGAGTCCTTCCCCTGCCAAGAAACAGGGGGACAGGGAAACCTCCACGTCAGCAACTTTGTCCAGCAGTAATGCCAGATGTGAAGCTCTCATTAACAGCAAGTGAGATTCTGGCCCTGAGGAAATCTGTGACCCCAAACAGATATATCCTCTGAGACGTGTTTGAAACACAAGTACACTGCTAACCATGTTAGCATTAACGTGCACATAGGGAACAGAAAGTCAATTCTTATAAAGGCTGCATAGACATAGTGAAGACAGTGTAGGTTATAAAGGCAGTAAGCTACATCTTAAGATACATTTGAGTTAAATACAAATGCAATGAGTTTTATTATCAGACGTGTTAAGGCACTGTCCAGAAAACATTTGTGTATGGTGAGTTGGAGTAGCCCTAATTTTCTATTTTAAATAAATATGTCATAATCAACCTTATAGACAACTTTAGGGCAATCTCTCCTTTTGCATTTAGAGTTATTTTTGGAGTTAATTTTTTTCTCTTTCATTTATTATGAAACAGAAGAAAGTAATACTAAAGCAGATGGTCATGGCAGAACACTGACTTCAAATAGGCGAGTGTGAGTCAGCCTGTATTAAATGCAGACAGGATAGATTAGGGAAGAACCGTGATCCCATAATGAGGAATTCAAAACCCACATGAAGGGGAAGCCTGTGGATGATTGTGGATCTTGTGGGCAAAATGGGAGGCAGTGAGGTTGCTGCTGGGAGCCCAGCACTGCCTAGAAGGGAGGATTTTGCTGGTGCTGGAGAGAAGCAGTGGCATTGCCCCAGTCCCACAGAGGAGCCAGACAGAGTTACAAATGGAAGTGGCTTGCTCTGAGAACTACAGACTTGGGCAATAGGAAAGAAAACAATAAAACAACACTTAAAAGCAGCTGATCAGCTGGAAGTCTGCACAGAGTGAATGAAGTGTCCCTCCAGTTCAATGTGACTTGAAATTGTTGTGCCACTTGAGATCCATGATCTCTGCAGCTTGGAAATGTCCTCTCCTGCAGATAAATGTACTTGATTGTAGGGGAGACCTGAGTGTTCCCTCTTGGAAACTTGTCATCCTAATACAAATTTACCATAATATCAATATAGCAGCGGATTTTCAAATCATTATTATTATTATTATTTTTAGTGGTGAAAATATGTGCTGAAATGCATGGAAGCAAAACTAAAGGCCTTTTCTGATAACCAGACGCAGACCATTTCTTGTAGTAGTTATAGACTTAGATGGATTTTTCTTTGTTAATACCTAGAGGGACACAGGGGGAAAAAAAAAAAAAAAAGATGGGGTTTAAGCTGCAAAGCAGATGTATTTGTGAAATACAAGGCAATTCAGTAAATGGATAATTCTAGACTGCCCTCTCAGTCAGCCATCTCCTGGACATTCTGATGAGTTCATCTGATAGGTGGCCTTTCTTCTGCTGTTCTTCATGAAGTGCACCCATAAATCGCGCTGCCTTGTGAGAGCAAGCTTTACAGCACTTGAATTGTTTAATGCAGTAACTGTTTCACTAAGCTTCACAAATCCATAGTTTTTTTTTCTTTCAGAAGCAACATATAAATGCAGATAAGGGCTCATCTGATTAACAGTCTAGAACAACTCTGTAGAGCTCCTTTACCTTAGGTATTTCTGTATGCTGTACGTTTCTGTGTGGAAAGCCAGAAAAAAATGTAATATTAATGACTACAGAGTAACCCTTCATCTATCATTGCTTCTGAAAAGATCGTGTAATCAGAGTCTGGATCTTGAGACGTTAGACTTTTTTCCTCCACTTACTCATTTGTTATGTACTCAAGTTTCTGCATACCACTGCAACACCTTCAAAGATACATTGACATGTAAGTTTGAACAATCTGTGGAAAATATTTTAAAAGGTAGCAATTAAAATGATATGAAAGTAGACTTCAAAAAAGAGAGTCTCTGAATTCCAGTTTGTCTGCATGTTCATTGAGACTGAAGGAGAATGGACCATCAGATACTGCTGTCCCACAGCCTGTTAAATACCTGGTTTTACTCAGTGTTTTGAGACATACTAACAGTAACTAACATTTACTAAAGCCTATCCTACTGAATATAATCAATTTTTTATCTGAAGGAAATGAGTGACTATGAGTACATAACCTCCAGATGCAATTCAGTCTAGTGATTCATCAGATAACATCTAATGTTCATCTAAGGTTTATCTAGCATGCCTCATTTAAATTTGCCTGGCTTCAGTTTCCAGGCATTGGTTCTTGCTATGGATTTTTCTACAAGGTTAAAATACCTCCAATATGTATTTCTTGTTTTTATGCAGCAGCTACTTGTGCATGGTAGTGAAAAGACCCTTTTCCATGAACTGGCTGAATTCCCTGCCTCTCATTAAAAAGCATCTCCTCTTCCACCCAATCTTGTGGCTTTTCTTTTCTTTTCTTTTCTTTTCTTTTCTTTTCTTTTCTTTTCTTTTCTTTTCTTTTCTTTTCTTTTCTTTTCTTTTCTTTTCTTTTCTTTTCTTTTCTTTTTTTGGTGCTTTCAATATCCTTTAAAATGTGGATACTGGAATGAAATGAATCATTTCAGTATCAATCACATCAACACCATTTTCACAGAAATTTTTTCTCTCATTTTCTTGCACATGCATGTATGCAGTGACAGCAGGGTTCATTTAGTCAGAACACTGATATGGGAGCTTGTCTGCTTGTCCATTTTAACCTTAATTCTTCTTGAAAATCACTGCATGTTCTATAGGTGTAGTTCTTTATCCTATGTATGTGGTTTGGATTCATTTTCCCTAGATGCATTTGCATTTAGCTGTATTTGAATATAAGCTTCTACTAGTCAACGCTGTTTGTTTTTAAAATTCAGCATTCTGCACAACTTCATATCATCTGTAAATTTTGATAATAATGATTTGATGTGTACTTCCCAGTTTGTTGACGTGAATATTTAGTCCTGGTAGGAATTGTTCAAATCCTTGCAAATCCTACAAAAAAACTCCTGCTTAGGTTCCAGCCAAGAAGTTACTGCTCCACTGTATCAGTAAAACTCAAATTGAATGTTTTATTAGACAAATATAAACAAAGCTGTCAATATGAATGATCTGCCACATACTTGACTGAAGCTTATTACATTTATATACTTACTTTTACCCACCACATCTTTAAGTCTGTTAGAAAGTGAAATCACTTTCCTGAAGTAATAGGACAATATGGACGTTTTCCAGAGAGCTGAAGAGGGATCCTTTTTTTCACTCCGAGTCTCGGTCCATGTGCATGATAACACTTCTGCTTGTGGCTATCTGATTTCAGTATTTCACTCTTAAAGCTGTTATGAAATCAGTGGGTTACTGTAACTGAAAAAAAGTTCTGTGTAATTGATGAGAAAAAGCCATCTGCAAAGGTTAGGTAGCAGATCGGAGGAGGAGGGAGAGAAAGGGAAGAACTGAACATCCTTCAGTGGAGACAGCATGACTGACTCGTATGTTTGCTAACACTTCCTGAATTTAATCAGCATCGATAATTGTCTGTTTGAGTAGATTTGAGAAATAAGCCTTGATTAAATGTAATGAGCAACAAGAAAAGGAATGGGAAGCCCACAAGAGGTCTGCAAGCTGTTTCACTGAAATCCCTCCCTTTCTTCTCAGCTACAGTGTCTGACTCCCTTTCAGTGAAAGCAATGCTTGACGGGCACAGTCCGAGCACAGAACCATATGAGCACTGTGCCTGGGAACCTTTTCTGTTGAACTTCATCCTGATGAATTGTTCGGTTTTTTCCTCTAGGGATGTTGGCTGAGTGATTTTAGTAAATCAGTGTGTGTAAGCCATGTGAGACACACACAGCCCATGTAGTGCACTCCACTCCCTGCAGCAGTGCATCTTGGGCAGCTGCGTGATGAAGTTGCATGAGAAGGGGAAATAAAAGGTCAATCCTACTGGCCACCAATGCTGAAAGATGGAAATCTCAATTTTCCCCTTCAAAATCCCTTTCCTGCACAATCCTAGCTATTTACATTCATTATTCAGCTCGTGCCAGCTCTGGTATTCATCTGAATTGCCATAAGATGCGGCAGCTCACTAGTCTGGCACAAAACTGACCTTGCAAAAAGGCAAAGCAGACAGTTCTCTGCCGTACTGCTGGAAGTGGCCTGCAGAAGGTTGTTGTGAGTAACAGAGGCTGTGCAGAGCAGGATGAGCAGGAGCAGAGGCAGAGGAGGGGAACAGCAGGGCACAAAGGGAAGTGGTGGGACTTCCCTCAGAGGCTACCAGATACCAGAGCTCACTATGATCTTGGGCTAAAGTCCTGAGCCCTCCGGAGCCAAAAGAAACAGTGCAGCTCCTGCCCACCTGCCACCTCTGTTGTCGGCAGCAGAATGCCCCTGCCTGGAAAAACCTTCACCAGAGGTTGTGACTCTGAGGTCTTTTTTGGTAACAAATTGAACCATGAAAGTTATAGTTGTATGATTGCTGGTGTTTCAGATCAAATTTAAGGTAAAACTTTATCTTCTGTGATGTATAAGACTGTTCAAAACTGTCATAAAATACAAGTTTTATTTGAAGTTCTCAGTGTACTCAGGACATATAGGAGGCACAATGTGATCATCCATTCACACACTCATCTGAAGATTTCAATTCTAACCACAAATAGTAAAAGAGTAAAATATCAATAAAAATAATTAGTTAAAGCTTGTAATGATGCACATTTGAATAAACACGTAAATTCCTAAACTGATGAAATAATAAAACCTTTTAATGAGGATTTTATTTAAGAAATCGGATAATATTGTTATGTTGCCCACTATAAGCTAAATCAGTCAGAGTAGGGTTTTTATTTGGTATTAAAAACCACATGTACATATACAATCAATTATGGTAAATGCAAATAGCTGCATACCAAATTAATCTGTATTATTCTGTTTAACCAGAAATTTCCCAAATCTTTCTCCTGTACTAGAAATTCCAACCTTTGGACTTTCAATTTAGCAAGAAGATGAAGGAGTATTCAAGTAGACATAAAATCTATGCTTCATAATTTAGAGGGTTTCATTGTGCGATTTAGTAGGCTTTTGATGGAGATTTGACTTGGTTTAGGCTTTTGTTCTGTTAATTTCTAGTATTTCTTATTCTCACAGTGTGAGTGGAGAGCAGGAACCTAATTCACATCGGAAAAAAAAAAAATCAGAAAAATCACAGGGATTAGAAAGCATTCATGATGGGGAAAACAATGTCCTCTCTCCTAGGGTTCTTGCAAATTGATGCCCACTTAAATTTCTTTAGTACAAATAAACTTTAAAGCCTCCTTTTTCCCCCTTTTATTCTCAATAAATAAAGGAGTGTCCATAGATGCTTAGGTTGAAACTTTGACTCTTCATCCCATAATAGGTCGTTTCTAACCCCTTGTGGATGATAACAATGTAATTAGAGTCCTTTTAAGACTACATTGTCTGCTTGATAAATAGCAATTACCTGATTAGACAAATTTTGAAGACCAATATTAGGTATACAATAGATCAAAAGTCTGGTCAGTCGTGCAATTATGGAACCAGTACTCATGCTGTTCCTAACCAAAATTTATCTGGAAGCAATGATTTACTCATGTGCAAAACATAAGCTTAAAACCAGTCTGTCTCAGTTTTCTTTAATAATATTAAGCAGCAACAGATGTTATCTTGTGTTGGAAACTCTTTTTATTTTGTCCATTTACATTCAAGTTCATTCTAGTTTTACGCTAGTGTAAATACACCTTACCAATTGATGCCACTGTGAAATGCCATTTTTAACCCAAATTGGAAGGATGGAAGTGTAGTCAGAATTATCAGTGGCTTATTGCTGTGTGAGGTCAGAGTAATCTTTCCAGAAGGTAGATCTTAAACTGAATAAGCAAGAATGTTATTAGTGTGTTGATCTTTTTTTCATGTTATACAATCTTAGGCTATAAATACATCAGTTTCAGTAGCAAGCACATTCCCTGTAAGAGAGGGATCATTAAAGTGTTGATAATGCGGAAACTGGTGAGGGTGGCAGATGTGGTGAATAATAATTAAAGAGACACAAATGAGCAGGAAGTTTCATATGGCTGACAGAAAAACATTGGTAGTTCAGTCATACTCTAAGCAATTCTGCCCTGCCTTTCCCATGGCAAGGAGCAATAGATGGTGAAGGAAGACTGGAGGACTGGGTAGACCCTAAGTCAGTGCTTTAAATGCATAGACCTCCTCAACCTTTTGGGTTGAAGTAACCTGAGACTTCTGGAAAAGTGAAGAGATTCCAAACCACTTAGAACAAGTGAGGAAAACTGGAAAAAATATTAGTAATAATAATAATAATAAGTCTAGAAATTTCAGCCAACTCTCCTGATAAACTAAACTTATGGGAGAAGAACAGAAAAAAACCGAACCACCTTGGGGGTCCAATAGCAGCTTACCTTTGTCTATATTCTTCAGTTTCTCTTCAGACAAAGATTTAAAGGATTTGTTGAATGCATGGTCACTAATCCACAGCAAAGCCTTCAGGACAGTAATAACATGGGAACTGAAGGAAAAAGTAGCCCAAAATTGGTAAACATGCTAAATAAACCAGAAAAGCAGTATGTCTGCTACCTGAAGCAGGAAACCAAAGCAGCATGGGGCTTCTCTGAAGAGACTGGCAGAGGAATGACTATGTGGCCTGGAGACTGGCATGCCCTAAGGAGACTGCAGGGAACACCCTCAGAGCACTAAAAGATTCTCTTCCTGTAATGGCAGATGTGAGGATGCCTAATGGAGATGGCTTTGGAAGCCACATGAAAATGTGGCTGGGCATTGGCAGACAGCCATTGTTTTTCTGCCCATGCAAGTCTCCAGCACGACCCTGGTGGAATCATCCAGTTTTTACTGTTGTAATTTTTTTGTTGTAAATACAGTTCATTGAAAAAGAAATCATGACTGTCATTTTTCCTGATTTTCAAATAAGAAAAAAAGAAGGGCCACAGGAAGAGTAACCATCCAGCACTTCTGAACTTTGTATCTGAGCCTGGGCTGGTGTTACTTATCCTGCTACTGTTAACAGCTTTCTTTTGTGACATCTCACATCACTGACTTTAACATGCAAGTGACCTTGGTATCCAAAAGCTTATGTATGTGAAGATTTGGAAGGGAATTCATTTTAATTCTAACTTCCTTTTCTGAACCTGAGCTATAATAATAATAACTAGAATAACTGTACAATCCAATTGAGTTTAGAAAAAAACAACCCATCACAGACATTTTAGTGATCCGTGTATGAGAAAGTGGCATGTACACACGCATTTTTGTAAAGCAAAACAATACCAACTTCAGTGTCAATGAAAATGTATGTTCCTATGTCCTGAGATTTGCCTTTATCCTGGGAAGTGCCCCTAGAACAGTTCTGCAATAGAACAATTTCTGACCTGAATCTCAAATTGTTTTTGGTGGTGGTATTTCTCATTTGTGATAGGAACAGGCTACTCTCCTACCATCCACATTTGTGAGTTCATGAACTATCATAGGAAGTTTTTATATTATGAACATCTGTTTTATCCCCATTCAGCTGCACAGCTACAGCTGGGAAAGACATGAACTGAGCTGTTAGTCATTTCTGAAATAAAAATAGATATAGTCAATGACTATAGACTTTGGCTATGAGCCTGAGACTATCATCATCTCATTATTCTATTGCACTGCATTACATTAGTTTATCTAATTACAGGCACTTTATGTAATAAGGCATTTGAAAGGAATAGAAGAAAAATAACAATATTTTCTGATGAATTAAAATGTTTTTTAAATGGACTGTCTTCCAGAAGTGTATATTTTTTGTGATACTACTCTTCAATCAGTGACTAGCTGAGATATCACAGATAATACAACAAAACAGCTGAAAAACTGGCATGCTGGTTATTCTTGTTCTTGGAAGCACCGATTTCCTGAAGGCATTTCACATAATGATGTAGCAGTTCAGGTGTGTGCTTTCCCCTGTAGATTCATCACTGGGCAGTAAAATAAAATGTAAGAAAAAAGTACCTGAAAATTACATATCATGAATAATTTTGTTTGAGAGATAATATAAACAGGGTCAGTAGAAGAGGCTCATGCGCTTTTATGTAGAAATGATGGCATTGAGCAAGTTTATCCAGCTGAGAGACACATGGAGATACTGTTTTGCAGCCCATCCAGCTCTTTTTCTTTTCTGGGAAGTCTGGGCACCTCCCAGGTGAAAATGGCATTAGCCAGGAATGTGATCAAGTACAATGACATTATTTTTCCAATGAAAAATCTCAGCAAATGTTATTCAGCCTAGGAATTGTTAACTTCCCTGTAAAACTTTCAATTAGAGATCATTGCCAGAGTTTTGCTCCAGGTTGATCAGACCATGGCAGCCTGACCATGAAATCTTTCCTACTGAATTACACAGACCTTTCTGGTCTTCATGTGAAACCTCTGCCTGTTCTGCTGAGAAATCCTTCCCACCCACCAACACTTCACAGGTAATAGTTTTCCAAGGCTGTTATAGATTTAAATTTTACTTCTACCTTCCATTTCACTCTGAATAATCTTTTAACTAAATCTAGTCAATGAGCAAAACAGCTTAAATGATTGCAGGTGATTTAGGTGTTGCTTTTTTTTTTTTTTTTTTTTTTTTTTGGCATACTGATCAACCCACCACTAACTGCATGTCATGAGTATTTTTACAGTTTTACAATGATTAATGTATTCTCAAGTTCAAATCAACATCTTCAAGCAGCGCATGAGAAATCTCATGAGATGCCGTAAGGGTAAGCACTGACAATTCTACTGTAAACATAGTTTGATAAAGAAGATACCATATAAGCCAACAATCCTGGTTGTTTTCAGTGCTTGGACAAGAACAGGTGATGGGCCAAAAATGGCTAGTTGAAAATAGACTTCAGAAAAGGAGGTGATGCTGATCTATGAAGGAGATAGTCCAAGAATTTGCAGACACAGTACAGTCCACTTTTTTTAATGGCACTTGTGTATGAATTAGTGGTTGTATTAGTTACTCAAGTAAAACTTTCTGCTGTCTCTAGTTGGTAGGCAAATGTGTTCAACGTTAAAAAACGGTGGCTGCAACTTGGATAAGCGTTTTCTTTAGCTACATGGAAAACAGCAGTCACATCTGGGCACAAAATTATGAGTTTTTAGGAAACAGTGACATAGAGCGGAGGTTTGTGGTCCCCTAAGCCCTCATCTCCCAAGAACCCTCTGCTCCCCTCTCTCCACCTTCCCTTGCTCTCTGGAAAACTCAGGAAGAGGCCAGAGGCTGACAGCAGAAGTCCCAACCATAGGGCAAAACTTCACTTATGCAGAAAACAGAACCGTTCTGAGTAATCCCGAATTACAGGACAAATCTCCCTCGAGCAGAACAGCCACTGCAGACACTGCAGTCCTCCTCTCAAGGGAAAAGTGCAGCTCTGTGACCTGTCTCCTCTAACACAGATATAGTAGGACAGACATGTTTTATTTAAACTGGAAAAAAAAAAAAAAAAAAAAAAAAAGACAAGAAAACTCCCAAGCACTCATTTTTTTCCATTAGGAAGAAAAAACAACAACAGAAAGAACAGCATGCGGTAGATATTAACCATGTTACTTAGTACACTACATTGACATCTTTATATTCTGTGCTGGCAGGCGTGGTGTTAAATTTGTTCTATAATCTGTTCTGAAAATTCACCCCCAAAAAGAAAGCAAGGTTGTTATTTTTTCTTTAGCATTTTCCCATAAGTGAATTAAAACATCATTTCTATTTACAAAATGTGTGAATGAAACACAAAGTCTGTGAGAAGTCATCAAAGGGGTGAAATAGGAATTTGGACCATGATGAGAACATGGCAATCACTTCTACCCACTGGCAAGGATCATCTGTCCTCCCTCCTCCTAATCTTCCCCTTTCTGCTCTTCCTATCCCACTTCCTACTCTTCTACTGTTCTCTGGTAGTGAATTCTTCCATATGCTTTTTGTTTTTACAATTCCTTCTTCTGGAGATTGGAGTTAATTTAGATCATCATCTTCAAAATCTTTCCTGAAACACACTTTTTTGAGGTGCCTACAAGTGACAAATCATGGGAATTTGTATCAGAATAAGTGCGCTGAATGTCATTTTCATGAGTTGTCCATTCCTGTAGATAAGAAGAATTAATTGAATCTGGATCCAATTTTGCTGACTGTTTGACTGCCCCATCTTCTCACAGAAAAGTAACAATAGACATCCCATGTTAAAGAAGTTAACAGTTACTCATACATACATTTCTAGACAAACATAGGCCACCACTGCAGTTTTTTGACATTGATATCTTAGCCTAGACCTGTGAAACAATTGCAATCTATGTAATTCCAAGTAGATTTTTTTTTCTATTTCATTATGCAAAAGCTGCTTTTGTCTTGTTTGCTATGGAAAATCACAACGCATACCAAAACCTGCTTCCTTAGCTGTGTAGTTAAGTGTAGGAGGTATTTGAACTGCTTGTGTCCATTTTGTCCTTCACTAGCAAATAATCTCGTTTGAATGATGTGGATGTGTGTCAGAACTGCTGCATTACTGTACAGAGAAATTGGCTGGTGTTGATGTGCTACAGGAAGTTATGGTGAAAGAAAAGCGTGATGGAGAGAAAATTAGGTGCTACTGCAGCTGTGATTATTAAGAAGAAAATATGCAAAGCCATGTATTGGTATTTCCTCTGATACATCTGCCTCTATGGCTCTCAAGACTGGAGCATCTGCACAAACTCTCCTACTTTTACTACCAAGATTACAACAGCTGCTGTGAGAATTGCTTTCTTTTCCTGCAGTACAAAAAAAAAAAAAAACAACAAAAAACCTTTATTCAGCCCTGTTATTTCTACAGAGTATTACACAAGGTTTGAATGCCTACAAAGATTAAACAGATAGCATTTCTCTGCATATTTATTATCAAACTGCACAATGGAATAATGACTGTGTGGAGCTTCTTTTTGAACAGACGCCCTAGTGCTGCAACTTGGAGCATGACAAAAAACTCAAAACAAATATTTTCAGAGGTTCTAAAAATGTCAATCTGTCTTTTATGAAGCTGAACCACTCCTTTTCTTCAGTCTGCCACAGTCTTGCTGAAGACTGTAAGACTCTGGAACTGCAGAAGTAATATTAGCTATGTTTGATCGTACTCTCACTCTTAGCATGGCACAGTCTGGACAGGGTGTTTCATGTATGTGACCCAAAAAGAAAAAATATGTACAGCTTGAACATGAACATGGCTCTACTTTTTCTGTTGGTGTCATCTCTTCCAGGTACTACTACCTGTGGCTTTACGTTCTTTGGCCTTGGTGAGTCAGCTCCTGAAATCCTGTAAGCTGCAGCCTTTAGGTGGCTTTTAAAAAGCAAAATTTGGATCTTGAAAACAACATAAACCATATATTCTTTTCTAAAGTGTTTAAATTGCTCAGAATCTGGGATACACCAGCAGAAATTGGAGCTGGAAGGCTAAAGGAGCCCAGACAATCATGCGTGGCTTCACTACTACCAGACCCAAGGGCACCTCCAGAAACACCAAGAGAACTGCCTTGGGAATCCATGGAGAAACCAGATAAGTCTACAAGCAGGAAAAGCCTTTGCTTTTTACACCCCCAGGCTTCTCTGTGCTCAGAGAGATAGCTGCACTGGGGCCAATGCATTCATCCTCTAAAAACAAATATTATTAAAAGACATGTCAAGTTCAGAAGAAAATAAATGGATTAATAACCAGAAAATGAAAGTATTATTTTGGAGTTACTCCTCTAGTGACTAGTCAAATAAAAAGATGATAGAGATGAAAGGCTCCTTCAAACTGCAAAGCAGCATATGAAGAAAGCTAAGGTTTCAGGAAACATTTGGACATGCTCTGATTCTTTCTAAAAGAGCACAGATTGCCAAGAAGGTCACTTCTTAGCTAGTGTGTACTTTTATCACCACTGAGTTTCAGTGTATGGATTATGATCACAATTATTAGGTTTTGTGCTGACTTCTTTATGGCTGTGAATATTTTACTGCCTTAAGATGATTCTTACATTCTTGAAAGGAGCTCTAGTAAAAGTAAGATCTATGCTGCCTAACACTAGCTCTCTCTGAACTTGCTTTGATTTTGGATACTCAAAATCCATATTCATCTTTTTACACCATATGCCAGCAACTAGATTTCTACGGCTTTCTACCATTCATCTTCATTTTTTCAATTGCCACCTTTTCCCCAGTGTCCTCTCCTCACACATTCTCTCATGGGACTGTCAAGATGTTTCAGAATGTGATCATGGCATATGTCCTGGGATTGTCTGATCTTCTATCTCCTTTTTATTCCCATTGGACAATCTTCTAGAGCAGGATCGTGACAATTCTTTTTCTCTCAACAGCTGTGATGTTTTCCAGCAAAACACAACTCTTTTCTTAAAACAGAGTCCCAAGAATATCTCAGATCTGTTAACAAATCAACAAATCTGATATCAGCCTAAAACATCTTTTTAAAAGAAGAGAAGGCTTTTTCGTGTTATGAACTGCAACTGCGCATTTTTGTAGGCTTACAGGTTTTCTTTCCTCAGCATTTTTGAATGACTGCTCAAAATAGTTTACCAATTCATACTGCATCTATAGATCAAGTACAGTGTGTTAGTTGCTTCACTTAAAATTTGACAGGCATTCATTTCTTTTAAAACTCTGTGAAGATCATGTTCCTTATGACTGAAATGGTTGCGTTGGTATTCATTTCTCATCATTCAAAATGTAGTATTCTACAAAAACGTTCTAAGTGTATTTAAGATGATAAATTTCCTGTCAAAACTCCAAGGTTGAAATACCTTTGGAAGCACAAAGTTGTTTATGAGTTTTGAAATGTTTCCTTGAGTAATGTAGAAAAGACTTTAATCCAGAAAGAAGGTGGTACTCTAATTTAAATAGAATTGTGTTGCAAGCAAAGGAAAACATTTGCATTGTTAGATAAAAGTGCACTTGAAGCATTTCACAAGACAGAAATGTATAAACATCCTATCTAACGTTTGGTTGTGTTGTATCAGATGCCCTGGATCAGACACTGACAAATTATCTGAAGACATATGGAAATTAAAATGTCCTCAGATGCATATGGGAAACATCTCTGACAACAGAGAAGAGATTTACAGACTAACATTACTTCCTGTGCATAAGGAAAATCCTTTCTACAGGACTTGTCCTGGTCCTGGGTGTATTGGCTTTGATCTACTAAAATTTCAGGGAAGAGCATGCTTTTAGGGTCATGTGAATAAAAATCTGGGAGCAGGGAACAGAGTGTTCCTGGTGCTGTCCACTAACAGAAATGAAAGGATGTTCACAACAGAAAGCCTGCTGAATGCTACCAGAGTTAAGATGGGTCATTCCTTATCAACTGATTCCAAAGGAAATGTTTTAAATTGGAGGCTGACAGAGTGTGCTTAAAAAACTTTTCGAGCCTCCTTTCAATTCCTGCAAAATTTGACAAATTAAAAACTCCAATGTGTCATTCTTAAATCTCTCTCTTCCAACTTACTGCACTCGCTGTGTGGATAGCATGTTGCACAAACTTCCGGTGTCTGTTGTACTAACTGAAAGCTCATTGGCTCAACTCAGCTCAAACAAAGCGAAGGGCAGTGTTCGTATCATCTGGTCAGCTCTATTCTGAGAGGGGCTCCATCTACCCCTCGTAAAGTCAAGGAGCAGCTGCCTTGGTTCCAGTTCAACTAAGGTTAGAAGTTCTGTTTCCAGCTGCCTGACGGCTTTGTTTCTGTGCTAGACCATGGAATCCTCGTCTGAGTATTACAGAGCCATCTAAGTCATCCTAGTAGTCCAGGGACTTAAAAAATACACTTTTTCTCTCTAATTTTACTGGAAGCTAGTTCTGTGTAAACAGAATGCCCCTTCAAAAATAACTGATTATCCACAGTAATATTTAATCTACTTTTAATTTGGATTGAATCACATTCAGTATGTCACCAAAGTGAAATTTGCATTTCTTCAGACTAAGTACAATGTTCTGTTTTTGTCTAGTTTAAGATCTCTACAGGAATGGCTTCAGATGTATTTTCTATACAATTCAGGCCTGGTATCAAGCTCACAAATGGAGCTGCCATGGTCTGTGCCCACTCACAGCAGCAGGAAGGCATAGGCTGGCAGTGCTCAGGCTGTGTTAGCTGGAAAACCCTCAGTATGAAAAATTTAGCAACCTCTGCTGTCACTTCTATGCATACTGAAGTTTGGTTAATAAAGCATTATAGATGGGGTTCACAGGGAAGGGGAATTTTGAGATGGCTGGAGGGGACTGAGGGAGGCCCAGTGCTGCAACTGGGACAGCTTTCCGGCTGTGCTCTGCTTCAGCCAGTGGCCTGGCTACCAACTGAAACTGCATTTTGTGTGCTGATATATGCAACCTTGTATCTCAGCACCCACAGGGGGAACGGAAAGTGGAGTAAAGCATTGGCCACCGCTCAGGCTGTTATGTTGCCTGTCTTCAAAGCTCCTCCCTTCCCTCAGAATGTTGGTGTGCTTGGTAAGAAACAAATGCTACAATTTCACTCTCTGCAGAATGGTTTTGTTTATGTTGCCACTGCTTGTATCGTCGGTAACCTATAACAAATGCTGACAAGGATTTGTTTTGCCTCGCTTTTTCTATTAAAGAGAATAATACTGCACTGTGCCCATCTGGCAGTTTCCACTTCTGTCTATCGCCTTTAAGCTTGGTACCTGAAGGAAAAAATATGTGTAGAGGTTTTTCCATCTTAACACACTCTTATTGATTTTGCTTCATGGCAGGAAGCAATCTAAGTAAGGTGCTGAGGTTCTATGCTGTTTGAGGCAGCACAGACTGGAGCAACCAAACTGTACCTGCTCCTGCCTGCCTTCATTGCAGCCTGCCCCATTCCTGCCTGCTCGACCCCACAGCCCCAGGACCGAGCTGCAGATATGCCCAGAGGTTTTGCTGCACCCAGTGAGTGCAGTGACAACCCGGCTGCTGGGCACTGATAACTGCTGCGACCTCACCTTGCTGTAACACAGCGCACATGGCCGCCTGGCACCGAGCTGCACATGCCATGCTGGGGAGCATTAGGCTCCCAGCTGTGCTGCAGCTACTGTTGTAAGACCCCAGAGGGACAAAGCACATCCTCATCCTGCCTTCTTGCCTCAGTGGCAATGGGGTGTGTGTAAGGAAGGCCTCAGCTACCTGTGGATATTTATGAGCTGAAAAATTAAATGTCTCTGCTATGCATTATGTCTTGTGACATGTGCATTGCGCTACATCTGGATGTGTCAAAATGGATCACGTCACGTGATGCTCTGTAACCTGGTGTCAGGTTGTAGACATAGCTTCCTCAAGACACACTTACAGTGAACAAAAGAAAAGAATTAAAAATAGCTACTAGGCTATGGAAGGCACCAGAATTTTCTGCATTGCCTGTAAAAGTGGGGACATCTCTGCTCACAGAAATGCCACCTTAGCAGAGCATCCATTTTGCCCTGCTCATTCTTATCTCTATGAAGTGAGGAGCTGAAGTTTATTAAGGAGGGAAGGGAAAAGATTTTAATTTCCTTTACTTTAAGTTAGCTGGATTGTAGTACTTGACCATTAAGCGTAGCCCAGTGCTTTGTTTTCCACTCTGAATTTTGAAGAGAAAAAACGTGAGGGCTTTAAAAATGCCTGAGGGAGTCCAGCTGGCCACATCACTGAATATGGGAGCACCCACAACCGCTACAGTAGGCTGAATTAAATAATGAAAGCAAACAGTAACATGTTGTGATCAGGTTATGTTTGTGACTGAGAACTGTAAACCCAAGCCCTTCCCTTGAAGGAAAGCCTAACCTATCTTCAAGCCGCATGTACGTACCAGAAATGGGAAGGAACTCTTAAAGTACTCAGCGTGGATTTTTTTTCTCCGCTCACAGCTTTATTTTGCTGGGTTTCACACGGCAGCGTTTCCGTGCAAGCTCTCTCCCACCCCATGCCATGTGCTGGAGGCCTGACTGGCTCCTATGGGCAATGAGCTCAACTGCAGCACTGGGGCTTCCATCTGGGCAGGGCACAGGGCAGCGCCATGCCACAGAAGGGACTCATGGTCCTGGATTAAGGCTCCGGCAGCAGCACTGTTGTCACAGTCAGCCATGAGAACACAGTAATACAGGACAAGTGGATTTTGTAGGCAGAGCCAGCACCTTTCATTAGACTAACCTAAACCAGCAAGTGAAAACAGACACATGTTCAAGAACACAAGTGCAGGGTTAAACTTAACCCAAAGAATGCCTGCAGTTTCATCCAGTTTTTTAACATCTTTACAAGGTGTTCTAATCCTATGATAAATTTTTGAGTACAAAGCAGAGCAAAAGTAGCATAATGCCGTCACTTAAAAATATCAGAAAACCTCTTGGTTACCTTTCCCTTCCAGACAGGCTCCCTCCAGCTTTGTCAGTAGGCACCTTGCAGCAGGGCCCTCTGTTTCACAGTGAGAGTGAGACAGCCCCTTCCAAGGCTCTTTAAGGAAAGGAAGCCTTGCAGGGGAAAAGGTTGGATGAGAACCCATTCTTTTCAAACCAAAGCAGATGTCCCCTTTCACTTGCACTAAACATCAAGAATTTGACCCTGAAAATGGATTTTTCTTCTGTTTCCATGCAAGTGAAAATTGTGTGTATAGCATGTAACTGAATGTGTTGGATGGTTTGTTTCTTCAGGAGGGCAGACCAGGACACAGGGGCTCTTGCTGGATTCTTACATTCTAACCTATGTTGATCTAGTTTTGACAATCAAAAACAGAGAACGTAAAGATACAGAAACAGAGCCTCATAAACTCAATTTCTTTTAACCCATTTCTAAAACTGCCTCTAAAGAAAATACAGAAGAAAATGTGGCTCTGCTTCTCTTCTTTTGCCTTTTAGCACCAAGAAGTTGCAATACAGTACTGATAGTTTTGTGTGCACTTGTGATAAACAGCTAGTGATAAGTTGTGGTCAAGGAAGTGGTTAACTGTTCCATATAACAGCAGGTACAAGTGGTACCCCTTGAATCAGGCACAGTTTCTACAATACTGAGAATGAGAAGTCAAAGCGAGTTCAGAAGCAAGTACCCAGACTTTCACATTTACTCTGTGAGGACTTGGTCCTAGCCATGTGAAGTAAGGAAAGAGACATTCTTTCCTTGTAGAAAATACCACCAAAAGCAGTTTCGTTCAATATAGCCATCCTTAGACTGCTCCTTCCATTGCCATCCTCAGCCTTGCCACATTCACAGGCTGTGCAAACACAGCACTTCACACTGCCCGGAAAATTCGCACACACGTTTCCCACCCTTTAGCTCCAACTCATCAAATATATGTGTATATCTTTCAACAAGATTCAGCCCCAGTATTTTACTACTTTAAGACCATCCCAGTTTGCCTCTGTTGTGCTTATTTGCACCTCTAACAAGCCACAGTAAAACCGTAATTTGCACCTTTTGAGGGAGGAAGTTCAGAGGCAAAAAGAGAAGGGTGTTACTGTTCAAAAGCTGTCAAAACAGAAACTTAATCAGGGAAATCCATATAAAAGGGAATGTGGGACAGTATGTGATGACAGCATCTTGTTACAGAGCCTGTACACAGCATGGGGCTTCTGGATCACACTTCTGATGCAGCTGAGACAAGCTCTCTGCTTTCCAGGTGTCTAGGCTAGGTAAAGCATTCTCTTCATCACCCACTTCCTCTGTAACGTGATCAAATCCATCATTCCTTTTGTTATTTCCTTTTGTGTTTGCTTTGCCCCGCAGTAATTTGCTAACTGCAAAGAAGGCAAGTGCTCTGAAAACACACCAGCCTGCTGCAAGTAAGTCCTACTTGTCAGATGTGCTGCTTGTGAATCATGCTGACAGATTGGATCTGTTTACCTCAAACAAACTGTCAGAAACGTTCAGTACCCAAACCAAAGCATGGAAAAGGCTTTCAAATACACATGTAGATCAGATCATAGCCCAGCACATCATATTTTGCATATTTCATAAAGGCATCACATGTACGTTTGCATGTAACAGGCTGAACATGCTGTTTACAAAGATATTTGGTATTGTTACAAGAAAAACCAATTAAGCCTCACGTGGCTAATGGGGTGGGAGCAGGTTTCCTCTGGCTTGCTGTGCCTGGCATAGTGGCTGCTGAGCTGCAGGTGGGTCTGCATTGCTGCAGCCTGAGACCTCAACAGCTCTGGGCCACCTCATGCCAACTGTATGACCTGTGGCACCTGAATGGCAGCTCCAGAGAGCAGAATACTCATCTACCACAAGCAATGAGTAGCATTAAAAGGTGTTTGCTGTATATTGCTTGAGAATTTCCCCCTGCATTTGGGAAGGTGTAAACAATGAGCTTGCTTTTCATCCTCTGTTTCAGACTTGCTATTTTGGCTGTAGGTTGGTTTTCTTAGCAATTTTAGAAACAGTTTCAAACTGAATTTATGGAAGAGATACATTTCCTCAACATGATCAGGTTTTCACAATCATAGCGAAACATACACAAAGATATGGCTGGCAGTAGCAAGCCTTATCTCTCTGCCAGAGACCCCTCTGTATGTGTCTCTAGATTGGGAACCCACAGTGCAGTTTAAAAAAGACTTGTCTGGTTCCATTTCCAGAGCTTTTACAAGAAAACCCCTTTTTATTCTAATTTCTGAGCAAGTTTCAGAATCAAGCATGAATTGATAACAAACCCTTGCTTGAAATCGATAAGTGCAAAGCTTAGAATTGTAAGATCTGGGGAATTAAACAGCTCCTGATAAAAATTTACTCACAACCTTGCCCAGTGTTTACATGGAAACCAAGTGGGACAATCTGAGGCTGGGACAGAGGGAGGAGTAGGGGGTTAGTTTGGTTTTCACTTCTCTTTTTGTTTTGTTTTGTTGTTGCTGTTGCTGTTTTGGCCTGCCTCTCACACCTCCTGGTGTGAGAAAGAGTTCTGCCATGTCTGTGAGACATCATTCATAGCTCACCTGAGTTGGAACCCAGCCCAGATGCTCCAGATCTGCTCTGACCCACAGGGGCAGGAAGGCACTTAGCAAGATAGCATGTTTCTTAGCATCAGGCCTGATGCTGTTGTGCACACCAGGAGCTCAGCACCAGCAGCTCGCTCGTGAGCACTGGAGTGCTGCTTACAGCTTGTTTCAACTTGCAGGAGTTTGATCAGCACTGAGCATCCCGTGGGAGGGTGCCTTAGAGCCAGGAGCTCTGCAGGGCTTCACTGTGCTGTGACACTGGCTGAGGGTAGTGAGCCTGGCCACTCGTTAGGTGTGTGTGTTCCCTGGGAAACAGTGGTGCTTGCATGAATTGTGATTTAACGTGGCAAACAAACCTCTTTGAGGAGTGCTGAGGAGAAATGCATTGGGTGCGTGTGGTTGTGCCGGTAAATCAGATTTGTGAGGGACATTCCATCTGGCTTTCCACTGGCAGGCTCCTTGCTCTTGTGCGTGCATTAGTTCAACCTTGCAGTACTCCTGCACTGTTGGTGCAGCCTCTGCCAACACCTCTCTCTCCTCCACATCCCCCCAAACCAGGAGACAAATGAGCTGAGATGAATTCATGCTGATTTGTCACAGTGAATGTTTGAATACCCATGATGTATTTGAACCAGTAGCAGCCTTGTTCTTTCTGGTGACAAATGCTAATTTGTCCTTGTGATCCAGCCCATGACTGTAAACTGGCACCTGATCTTGATCACACCACAAAATAATTCAGTAAAATTAATTTCCACAATCTATTTAATACGAATGAAAAACAGATTTGTTTTCATTTTAAAAAAGGGAGTAAGACGGGAAATTCTTGAATTTTTAGGGGATCTGAGAACAGTCTTTTTCTGTTAGGTGAACAAAGTTCTTGCCAATGTTTCTAAACTTCCTACAGTATGTGGTGTTTTACAGCTGTGCTGTTATGTTCGCAAAAGGGAAGCATGATCACTGTGCTATTAATTTTTGCACTTGACTTTTGTTGTGTTGGTTCTGCTTCAGTATCACCTTTTATTACCTGCAAAGAGTGAGAAGGGAAAAGGAAAACTGTTGTAGCCAAGGCATCCACAGCCCTCTGATTGCTGCAGCTTCACCCTCCTGCTCATGTGAGTGGCTGCACTGGCAGAGGGCAAGGACCCCTGCATCTACAGAGTTCCTGGTGGGTCTGCCAGGTCCTTTCATGACCCTTGACAGGGATCTATGTCCTGCAGAAATTCAGTAGCAAGACAGAAGTACAGTCAGGCACAACAGCATCCTGAAAGATGTATTTGCAAAGATATTTCTCTCTCTTTGTTTCCCAGGCATTTAGCAGCAGCTTTTTATTTGTGTATATATGGTAGACAAAAAAAAAAAAAAAAATCTATTTTTGTACAGCTCTTCACCTTCATAAATTTGGAACTGATGTGCCATTTGCCAGCTCCAAATGAGCACACAACTTTATTTCCCTATTGAGTAGTATTATCTGTGTCTATGGTAGGGGCTTCAGGAGCAGGGAGAACAGCTGATTATGACATTCCTCTTGCCCCGTGATACTCAAGCAAAGTGCAGCTACGTTAAAAACATTCCCTTTGTAGTATTTGCAGGTTATATAAAGTCCTGGGAATGAGTTGTCCTCGGATGGATGGCATATTTAAACAACAAGCTGCAGTGGCATTTCTGATGGCATTCACACAGCCCTGTGAAGCAGAGCCTGCACTCAGTGCTGGGTGTGTGACCAGCAGCAGCTCTGAGGCCACCGCACACTGGGCAGGCAGAGAAGTCAAGGTCTTTGAACCACATTTTGGAAACAAAATGAACTCAGCTCTTTCTTAACAAATAAGAGCAAAACTGTTGAGAAATACCTGTAATACTGCTACACGGGTATTTATTTAGTTTTTCCTTTCTGGTTTTCATACTGAAGCCATTTTTATTCATTTCTTTGAAGAAATGACTAAAAACTCAGCTTTGGGACACCAGAACAGGCCATGTCTTACAGCAGAGAAGGAAATAAATCAGACGAAAAGGCTTCAGAATGAAGGCGTGAGACTGACACTAGTATCTGCCCCTCTAGCTCTCTGCCTTCACAATCTCTCTGTAATATCTCGCAGTTTCAGTGGAGCCTCTCAAATCTTGACAGCGCTGTGGGATGACACAAGCTGCTTACAAAAAGTAAAGGGGCTGTGATTCATCAGCCTCTCTTTTCCAGGAATAGGGCTGTGTAAGCTCCGGGTCTGTCTGGCCTTGGCTTATCGAGTGTCTGTCAAGACACAAGAGGTGAACACAGTCCGATTTGTTTAGATATGCTACCTACTGCACTGCAACTGCTTGTGTTTCAGACACAAGCAAACTTCTCTGCAGCTAGCTGAAGAAGTCACGTGTCATGTTCTTTTTGTGCACTGCTATTTTTCGCCTGTTCTGTAAAAACCTAATTCTCCCTCCCTCCCTTATTTCCCCACCACCAACTTTATAAAGTATCATTCTGCTTTCCTGAGTTGCTATGACAACATTTACACTTGCCTTTTGAAGGCAAAATACATGGCTTCCTTCCATATTTTTGTCAGCGTGTTCTTGTGCTAGAGGGACACACGGGGAAATGAAGGCAAACACAGATAAAGCTTTACACAGTGGGCTGTAACTTTAGTTCTTAACAGAAGGGGTATTTATGTGGGTCTAGCATGGATTTACTTGTGATAAATTCCTCAGTGGACCCTTAAGATAGTTTCATTCATTTAGTGTTATGAATCTTTTTCCTCAGTGCAAGAGAAAATGAACAGAGGCACAGTGAGAAAAGACCACCACCATCCACAGTGGTCTTTTTTGCTAGGACTTGGCAACCACTTCCAGAGAGGGAGAGCATCTCTAGGGAACCAAGCACTGAAAAAGGCAGCAAGCTATATTTTGAATTGATCGGGAGGCAGAAGCAAGGAGAAAGAAACCCTTTCCTTTTCCCTCATCTGCCACGAGGAAGATCTTTGCAAATGTAATGTCTTCCGCCACAAAATATGGGAACTAATGCCAGCACCTGATAAGAGTAGTGGTTGTTGTATGGGCAGTGACTTTCCTATGTCAGACAGCCCAACTGACCTGTGCCTCTTCACACATATAGTCTCTGGGCAGCAGCTTATCTAAAGCAGAGGTAAAAAAAAATCCCCCTCCAAAGACACCTCTGCATGAGCTTTTGAAATGTTACGATCTTTATTATAAGTTCTAAGAGCTGAAAAACACCTCTTACCACCAAGTGCCTGGCTCTCCTATATAAGCTGCAGAACCTGAGCTGGATAAGCCTTATGGACTGCTGCACTTGGTTTGGAACATAAAAACGGATGAGGAATCACATTTCCTCAAAGCAAGAGAGATAGTTTACCTTTGCGGGGCTTGTTTTAGATCTCTTTACAAATCCTACAGGAGAAGATGTGTGGCAGATGTACCTCTGTACCTCTGCAGTTCTGACAGTGTCAGCAACCTGAAGTGCCACCCCTGCTTGGGCCATGGGAGCGCATTCCCTCTTATCACAGCGTACCTTGGTGGCATGTTAGCTGAAGTCAAAGCTTGCTCTCTCTGTATGAGGGAAAATACTGAGCTCTGAACACTGCAGACAAAATGCTAAACTGTCAGTGGTCTTCGGAACAAAATTTGCAAGAAGTCCTGCTGCATTTAAACAGGTTGTTAATATGGTCCTTAGTGTATAAAGGTGTCAGCTGAGCGGGCTTAGGCTCCTGACTGCAGTAAGACCTGATAAGAAGCAGGAACCTTCAGTTTTAATTTAACTTCCATGTGTATGACCTGAACTAGTGCCAGGACCATGAGTGCCTGTTGCTCCTTCAATGACCTCTCTATTGTTAATTCTCTACTACTCCCATTGTCAGAGGTATCCCCCAGTCAAATGCAATCTACACTGAGTTTAGAAGCTAGATAACCACACTGAAAATTATCAGCGTAGAGCAAATATGATTTCACGTACTCAGAGGAGGCCAAATCAAGCTTGCAAAATGCTGGCAGCAGTCGTACTTTTGACAGAGAGGCTGGGTACTAGTGATATCTACTCAAGATCCATCTCCAACTGTGGTGAAGCCGCTTAGCAAAATAAGAAGCAGACGGTGGCTCCAGCTGTCTCCAGGGGAACCCAATGGTCTCTGTCCCCAGACACTGGAGTCTGCACCACAGCTCTGCTCAGCAGGACTGTTCAGGTTGCCCTGTGCTGGCCTATCAGTAATTGCTGCTGTTCCCTGGATCCTCTTTGTGGCATCCCAGCTTATAACCACTGTCAGCTTCTTCATGGTTCAGGATTTCTTTATCTGAAGAGGTATGTGACAGCTGGATCCATACCTGAGCTTCTGCCACGGAGGATCATGAAGCTGCACTAACTCAGCTTCACAACAGATTTACACTGCTTGAATCTATTTCCCCTTTCATTGATGATGTTGCTGAAAATTTGGGAGTTACAGGGACATCACTGAGATAGGAATTTTAGCGTGCACATCATTGGCATATAAGCCATGAATGATGGGAAGAGCCATTCCTTACAGAACACAAGGACACAAGGGAAAAGGCAAGCAGAGGAGGAGCCCCCAGTTCCCAGACTTCTGGGCCTGCAGGAAGCCGTCCCCTCAGCCCACCCTTTCTGCCCCTGGAGAGCTGGAGATGCTGCAGGCATAGGATGTGTTTCGGTCAGCAGCACAACCTGGTGCACAGCTGCAGTGCAGGAGGTGCACAGCATACCCTCTCCTCCCCCCTCCCGCCTCCGTCCCACTCCCTCTCCTCCAGCATGCTTTTATGTCCCTGCACAGATTGACTGTGACACATTTATATCCAGCAGCGTTCCTCTACAGCAGGGGATTCTTTGTTGTGAATTTATGGCTGGATTATATCCCTCTTTAAGCTACCTCATAGGACAAAGCAGCTGTAACACATGGTCCTCACAGCACTCCCATGCTGGAAGCGGGAGTGAGTGATGGGCAGCAGCAGAGTGCAGGCTCTGCTCTATTTTGTTACAACAGACCCCTCTAATGTGGCAAAGAAATTTAGGCAGCACCCTTTTCCCTGAGGTAAGCAGCTTTAAAGCTCATGTGTCAGCTGAGCATTGTAAGAAAATAGGAAATGAAATATGCATATCTTCTGAAAGCGTATTTTCAAAATTTGAGCTGTATGCACAGGTTTAGTTTGTGTGATCATTCCTGTTTAAAACTCTGCTTTAAAAAATGCACAAAATAAGTAGTCAGTAAGCAAGTCTTTTTTTTTTTTTTTTTTTTTTTTTTTTCCTGACTCCTCAGTGGTATCACTACGTGTATGGAAATGAGGGGATATTTATTTGTCCACAGCGCTCTCTCCCAGCTCATTTTTCTATTTCAAGAGAGCAGCCCCAGAATGTTAAGTATCCTAAATGAAATACATCCAGAAACCACTTCAGGGTAGGTGCGGTGAGCGCTATGACTTCAGCTAAGTTCCCCAACCAGCAGTGTGAGCCACTACACTGCCCCAGTGCCCACACCGAGTGATCAGTCCTGTAGCCCCCGCAGTTCTTGCCAAGCACTCAGTAAGTTACTGCGTTTGTCTGCTCTGGAGTCACACATCTGGGTACAGGCATTACGGCCAGAGAATGCCTAATGTGCTTAGGGTGTGATGTTTGAGCCTGTTTTTATCAATAGTTTGGCAGCATTGTTTTGGTTTTAAGACCTAAACAACGGAACTTTGCTCATTGCCCAGGGAAAATAGTTCAGAGCCTGACATCCCCTGTGACACAGGCTTTCTTGATTTTCAGTCTCAATTTTCTGTCCTTTAATTTCTGCTTCTTAATTGGACAAGTGTATGACATGCTCACTAATTTCCCTCTATCATTAGGCTTTAGTCCCGCACATATTTATGCACATGGTTGACTTTGTTTTCACAAGGAATCTGAAATGAAGGTGTTAAAGCAATAAATGCATCCACATGCATAATGTGCTGGGGAGCTGCACCTCAGTGTTCATACCCACCCATGTATCAGTTAATTCAGTTCTAATCTCCTTCAATGCTGCACTGTCAACATACATTGTTAGCCTAGGTTAGTTTCCTTGCTGAAAGCAGTCCATCCAGACAGTGAAATTACTTAGTAACTCTTCCCTGTTCAATATTCAGTCTCTTCAGTTAATGAAGTATCCCAATATGAATGTGTTATTCCAGGTCTGATTCCTTCAAATATGTCCACTGTCATAAAGGTTCGTTGTTATATATTCACATTCAGAAGGATAGAGCTCCAAGTTAGAAATGTTCCTGATGGTAAACAGCATATGTTCTGTCTGCCATGACACTGGCATGGATATGCATTGCTCAAAAAGTCTCCATTGTTTTTTCTCTCTTTCTCTCTTTCTCTCTTTCTTTCATGCAAGAAATGCATTAAATATGGCAGAAAGGTTAAAGTAATTTGGTACAGCAGCATTATCTATCAAGAGGAGTCAGGCAAGTCCAAATGAGCAGTGTCATTTGTAGTGCTTTTAACTGGAACTCCTAATGTAGTTCAAAATTCTAGTGCTCTATAAGAGCACTAGAAGCTGCAGAGTTTCATAGCATTTTCATAATGCAAAAAGGGTAGGGAATAAATAAATAAGTGGGACGTATAAGAACAGTTAATACCAGCAGTATAATCATCTTGAGCATAAGATTAATTCAGTACTCAAACAAATACTTATTTCTTGTAAATACTCATTCTCACATACTCTTAATGTCTTTCTCTAGCACAGATGACTCAGCATTAAAATCCAACAACACCCAAGCTCTCTCCAAACCAAGGTGTGAAATTCACAGCCATTGCTAAGGGTCAGCTGAAATTTTCATCAGATAAGCAAAACCAAAACTTGCTTGAGCTCCCAGCACCAGCACAACCCCTGGAAACTGTAGCAAGTGGAAAGTCTTAGAGCAAATACACAACATGGACTTTTGTAACCATGACTCTTTTGTACACGAGGCTACATTTAGCGCTGTGCTAGCTCTTTAAGACGGCCTCATCGTGATAATCAATGTAGCCCGTCTAGTGCAGTGCCACTTTCCTGCTGTGAGAAAGCACAACTCTTCCTGCTGCCACAGCCCCCTGCTGACTTGTTTTACAACATTTAAGCAGGAAACTGTTAAACCTTACTTCTCTTTTTTCCCTCCGTGCAGACAGAAATCTTCTTTCCTGCTGCTTTGTCACTTGTAGCAAGGACCGTTAAGAAGTGCCCTGGCTTTTACCCTGAGCATTGCCCTAATTTTAACCTTCTGCAACGGTTATCTTCATTTTACTCAGATTTTTAAAGGTGACTCATTCAGTAAGACAAACTGTGATAGTGTCTTGTAGAAGAACGTATTTCCAAAAAGCACGGTGAAAAGGTCACCGACATCAAGGCTTCTTCAGAGGCAGGAGGTGGGCGGCTTTGGTTTGTCCAGAAATGAGCAAGCTCCAGCCAGCCTTGTCACCACAGAAAGGTGAAAACCCAAGTGGCTGGGCTCGGAAATCTTCCTAGGCAATGGTAGGCACATATGTGTGGGCTGCGGAGCCCCTTCCCATTGGGATGTTTGAAGGGGGAAGGGAAAAGATGATGTTACAGGAGGGGCTCAGCTACACTCAGTAAGCACCTTTAATAACAATGTTTACACCTAGGAAGCTGGTATGAGTGCAAGCTTTATGAGTTTTCATCTTTATTTTGACATAATGAGTGAAGTTAAAGCCGGAGGCTTTTATGCCATTATCAGAGGCTCTGTCAGTGAGCACTGGAACCTAATTAGTTCTGATGCAGAAAATCAGCAAAGCCACTGCTGGTTATGACCTCTGCCAAGAGCACCAGAGACCAGACAAATGAAGCTTAAGACATTATTAGTTGTTCTGTTGCGAAGTCCCAGATAAAATATGACAGGATGTTGTTGCCTGACTCCGGCAGCAGCTCTCCAGATGGCACTCAGCACTGGCTCGCAGCGAGGCTCATGGGGAGGCTGGCACATTTTCTCTGTCAAAATGAAAGTTTTCCAATTACAAAGAGATAATGTGAAGAGATGCAAACTTAATCTCCTGAACGAAAGGTTGCAAGCTGTGTAATAGCAGTCGAGGGGAGAGATTTCACATAGTTCACTTGCTTTTAATACTGATGCTCGGGAAAGCTTTGTTGTCCTGCACAGTAAAACCAGGGAATCAGCTTCACTTGGTGCTGGGGCACCCACAGAGGGATGTGATTGTGTCAAGGCCACTTGGGTCTCACAGAGACACTGATCTCCTGCTCGTATGTCAGGGCCAGGATGAGCAGCCCTTGCTTGGAAGGATTGATGAAAGACAAAAATGGAGAACTCAGTACATTGGGAGCTCTCAGCTAGCTGGGAGCTGCTCACTCGTGTTTATTTAGCGTTAGGCCAGGTAACTTCTTCCTGTTTGGCTGGGCTAAATAAAGAGTTTTCTTTCTCAACATTTTATGAAATCCTTGTGGAAAAAAAAAAGAAGCAGAATGTCATGCAAGTGGTGCGCTCATAGGGTTGGACACTGATGTTATGAAACTTTATCCTTGTAACTGCACTGCACATGGGGAAGTCATTTGGTAGCCCCAGTGACAGAAAAACACAGTAGTGGGCTGATGATGGCACAGCTCACCTCAGCATCACTTTGAACTGCTGGGAAGCTCAAAGGGAATTATCTGATGGCTAGGAAAGCCCTACGTATGTTGTCCTCTGCTTGATCTGCCAGCATAAGGGCCTCTTGGCTTTACCCATTGGCACAAAGAGCTCTCAGCTGACTGCAGGCTGTCCTGGCTAAAAGCTGCTGCACAGCCTCAGAGGGATGCCCCGTAGTGCTCCTTGGGTGCTGCTGGCTGTCCAGTGATGCTGCAGACACTCAAGAGAATGCATTTTAGTAGTGTTATTTGAAATACTGAAGTGCAGGAAATGCCAGTTGACCACAAGGGAAACCTCTCATGCAGCATAGTCCACAGGGCTGGCAACTGCTCACTGCTTGAAGTGGACATATCCTCTCTTTCAACTGAAGAGAACTGTGAAGTGCACTTACTCCAAAGTGCAGCTCTCAGTTCAGCATTAAAATGAAACAGAAGAAGAGAAACGCTATTTTTTTCTTTCAGTGCAATAGTAGGATGTGCAAATCTCCAGTGCATTTAAATTGGGATAAAAAGGAGGACTCTGTAAGTGTAAATAAATAAGTAGATAATGCAAAACATAAAAAAGGAAATCAGAAATTGAAGCAGAGAAAAATGAAAATACCTAAAGCAGAACAGCTCAGGGGAAGTGATTCTAGTTTCACATAGGTGTGGATGAGAACAAAAGAGCAGTGAAGGGGAACGCCCTACAAGGTGACACGTGAACTTACTGAAAAATCTAACAAGGCTATGGGCCTTTGCATAGGTCTCATTCTGCATTTTTTTTTTTTTTTTGTTAAGATTCACAAAGCCTTTTGCCTCAGACTATCACCAGACAAATCTTAATACTTGTTTCCTCACTGAGGAAACACAGACTTGATGCAATCCAAAGTTCTGCAAGAACACATGATTGTCAGCAATGTTATTTTTTCATAGAATCTCTTGAGAAGTCCTCTCTGTGTTTTTGGTCAGGTGGAGCCACTGCACTGTGGCTGTCCATGCCAGGGGGTGCTCACTGCAATTGGGAATGCACACTCAAAATGGCAACATCCAAATGGAGTCCTCTGATCTCACCCTAACAAAATGCTCAAACAACTGCCTTCGGTATTCCCAAATCACATTGTTTTTTCCATATCAAAGCTTCCAAAATTTCATCACTTTACTCAGTCATGAGATTAAAGAAAATTCTGAAACGTGAGGGTTGGTATCTGTTCACGAGTGTGCAGCAGAGGCCAAGAGCAACCAAGGCTTACAATTTGGCCCTGCTGGAAATGGTGGCATAGTTTGAGGCTGTTGGTTATTCACTGCTGTATGGGAACTGTTGAGTCAGAGCCTGAACCTCTGATTGATCACCTGAGGCAAGCACTGAGTCAGCTGCGGGAGCACAGGTGAAGGCAATTCACCTGTGTGACTGGAAGGGGTGGAGCCTGGCTGCACCATTCCTAGACCCCCATTTAAGGGCTGACTGCCACTGAGAAATGATGTCTTTCTGGAGATTCTTCCCTTTGGAGTTTTTCTGTGAGCCTGGGATGCGAGTGAGATTTTCGTTTATTTCCAATTATCCCTTTCCACTGTGATAATCTTTCTAGCTGTATGATCTGTAAAATACCAACCTAACTGCACCACTCTGTATATTTGTTGATTGTACACTGCTGTTGATTTGTTAATCTAGAACGAGGAAGAGAAAATGGAAAGGACATTTCAGCTGTAGGGTTTAAATTTACATGTAAAATTATTATACAGTTATAGCCAACGGCATGCTTACATCTGGATCCTGTATGATAGTAGTTAATATATTTAATATGGCAAGTGGCATAAAGCAAGATTAGATAAAGTTTTCTGCTTAGCCATGCTTCTCTTCTGGAACGAATGTTCATAGCAACGCTCTCCACAGATGACACAGCAGGGCCAAGTACGGTTGTGAAATGCTCTCTGCAGCCACTGCACTTCCTGAGAGGCACCATCCCTGCACCCCAGGCTGACCAGCAGTGAGCTGCCACCAGAGCAGGATGGGAGCTCACAAGCACTTTCAGAGTTCCAACATCAAAAACCCAAATTCACCAGAGCACTCCCCACATGAGCTGTGTGATAAGCCTGAAAAACAGGCTGGAGCGGGACCTCTCATGAGGCTGACTGTTTAGAGCCTGATTCTGAGGAGCTGAGGAAAAAAAAGTGCAAGTGGATGTGAATTTTGGGAAGCCTTTACTTCAAAACCAGGTCAAGGGTTTAGTCAAAGTCAGCATCTTGATGATTGATGCTGCTCATCCTTATGGCTTGGTCCCAAAGTGTTGGAACCATGCTGATGGCTCCTCGTGTCCCCCAGCAGCTGGTACCCTCATCTGTACCCACTGCCACCCAGTTCCTGCAGGCGTGCCCTCCACTGGCTCAGTGCACTGTCCTCAGTGTGAATGGTTCATGAGATGCCAACTAAATGTTAATAGCATGGTCAGAAGAAGCCTCCCATTGCCCACTTCTGTGTGCATCACCATTATGTGTGGCAGCACAGCCCCAGGCTGGGGTCTGCTGCTGGTCCGCAGGGAAGCACAGGCAGTGTGTGAAACCCGGGTAGCTGCAGTGCACTACACTGATCTCTGCCTGCCGGAACCTGCTGCCAAGAGCTAGAAGCGATGAGGGGAACTGGCAAGGAAAATGCTGTCTAACCAAGATTCAACATGAGCAAGAGCTCATGCCTGTATGTATACTGCAGATACAGATCCAAATTCACTTTTAAATGAGAGAGACATGAGTGAAGATGAGAGATATTTCCCATGACCGTAGATGGGAGATAATGCTGCGGGTCTTTCTCTAGGCTAGAGGTGTAACACAGGCGGATGTTGATTCTTGTCAAAGTATATGCAGCTCACAGCCTAAAGAAAACAACGTAGCTGTGTTTTCATCTGAACCCACTAAAGACCTGAAAGAAAAATGTAACCAATTTGTGCAGTCAGTAGTAAGCACTGCTGGAGTCATTCTGTGTCTGAATAAGAATAAACAAAACATTACAAATATGGAAATAATGAAATACAACAAGATTCATATTTGCAGAGAAAATTTGCTTATATCAATATGTAAGGAGTGCAAGCACTGCAGACAAGTAATAAATAAAACCCCAGAGGTGCATGGTTTGGCATGTGCTTGTCCATCACAAAATAGAAACACTCACCAGAGAGGAAAATTGGCTGGCCACTGACAGAAGACAGTAGACTTATCTATTAGGGGAGGGGAGATAATATATTTCATATGACAATCTTGGTAACTAGTCACGAGGATCTACCTGTGCCAGATTTCCAAGGTTATTTGTCATTGTGTGCTCTGAGTAACACCAGAAAACAAAGCCAAGGGAAAGAAGCCTCCTCTAATCCCCTGTTAGGTGCAGAGCAGCTCCAAGTTTGGAGATAACATTTCCATCCTACTGAGCTTACAGCCCCCCCAGGAGGATCTGTTCTGCTTTTGGCTAGCAGCAAAGCACATTGTGGTAAGCAGGCAGCTTGCTCTGCTGCCACAGAGCAGGGCAGTCTCTCCCCACCCCATCTCTGTTCTCGCTCTCACCCACGCCTCCTCAGCCCTAAACTGAGCTGATGTACCTCAGTACGGCAGCCCAAAGCTAGCTCTCTTTCTCTCTATGGTCTATAGGTCAGTTCTCAGCTGTCAGAGGACGGTTACAGTTCCCAGTCTAGTCCTTGGTCCTCAGTGCAGGTCACAGCTACCCAGAGCAGGGACTGGGGAACCCATCCCAGCAAATCCATCTGATATATGCAGGATCCAGCCAAACTTAGCGGTGGGCAGCAGTACTGAATTTGGTCAAACACCCTATTAGTACATCATCTTCAGTGAGTGAATCTAATACTCCAGAAAGATGCTACTATCAATGGAAATGGCATTGAGCTTGGGCTCATAAATGGTGAGCTTGGGCTTATAAAGTGGTTTAACTGTGTGATTTCTTACATGTTTTCAATGTGTGCTTTTTTCTTTTCTGTGGGGGTGATTCCCCACATCTGCACAAGTGCAACTCCTGTTGGTTTCAATGCAGCTGGTCCAGGGCCAGCATAAGATAAGACTGGTGATGACTGAAACTTTCTTAGCCTTTAGTGGGACATCTGGGCAATTCACTTTACATACATGTAAAATAGAAAAACCTCTTTCTTTTTCTTGCCACTTTCTTTTTTTCTACAATTCTTTTTACCTCTCTCTATTATTCCAGCAAAGATGGAGTTCCTCCAAAATGCACATTCATATCTTAATGCTGGAGGCACTTAGAAAAGAAGTGGAGAGCAAGCAAACTGCCAACAGGTGGCATGTCTACATGTAAGGATGCAAACTAAACTGTAGCACTGATGTATCTCAGTAAATACAAGCCTTATTTGGGAAACATTACTTGAAAAGAACTCCTGCTGTTGACAGAAGTTTCGCCCACATAAAAGATGTCAAATTTGGTTAAAACTGTGGCATTCACTTTTCTGTCAAGCAGCAAGCAGTCTCTTGGGAACTTGCCTTTAGGAACTTGCAGCCACAGAGCCACTTTTTGCATCAGCCTGCAGCTGCTGGCACCAAAATATCTATATTTGGCGTTTCCATTTTCAAGGGCAGGTCAAAGCAGTCCTGCCTGTGCCAGGTGTCAGGAGTCACAGTGTGGTGTGTGTCTCAGATGCTGTTTTCCAGTACTTACAGGGAACTTACAATCAGGATGGAGACTTTTAATGTGTCCTGATAGTGATAGGATGAGGGGGAATGGATCTAAACCAAAAAAAAAGGGAAGATTTAGATTAGGTATCAGGAGCAGATTCTTTATTCAGAGGACAGTGAGGCACTGGCACTGCTGCCCAGAGAAGCTGTGGGTGCCCCATCTGTGGAGGTGATCAAGGCCAGGTTGGATGGGACCCACACAGGATGTTAGAGGTGAGTGGCATTAAGGTCCCTTCCAACCCAAGCCTTTACCTTCAACAGGTGGTGCACTATTTAAAGCCCTTTATCTCTGTTGTGTCTTTTGATGAATTCAGAGAGAGAAAGACAGAACTGTAATTCCCAGATTTGCAATAGCAGCTTAAGGGTCATGAATTTCAAGTCTTGGGTTCAATCTCTCACTGCTCCACCTGTACGTTTTGCAATGGATTGGCTGAGGGGAACACAAGTGGGACCCCTCTGAGCTAATATGGGTCATATGGCAGCAGTTGGTGACAGTCACCCTGCATTAACTGTGAGGAAAAGTCAGGCATGTAGCCACATTTCATGGGAACACCCTTGCTGAAAAAGAGCCTCCTCTGGTTTAAAGATACACCTCTGTTCAAAGCTGTCGTAACCACAGATAAAACTTGAGGAATATTTCATTGCTATTGTCCTTTGATGGGTACCTTTTCAAATCCAACATAGGTTTCCAGTGTTCTCAACAATGACACTGAGAAAAAGAGTTTCTTAGTATGCGTCCTCAGTGCTTAGGGGATTATTTATTGTATTTTGTTCATTCTGAATCCTAGTTGTCCTAGTTTCGTTCTGTCATTGGAAGTGATAGTGAGAAACCAGTCCCAGACATCACGCTTGGATGACAAGCAGCAGCTCAGATCCCATCATGTATGTAAAGCCAGACTCCTTTCCTCTTGCTTATCACTTTACATTTCACTGTACTGAACTTTATTGGCTGTTTTAAGCCCTTGTCACTGTAAGTTATTTTGATAGTTCTTCACTGCCAGCATTCCTCTTAACCCCTTTGAACAACTACAAATCTGCAGCAAACTTTGTCCCCTTAGTGTTCAGCCCTCCACTGCTTGCTTGCTTTTATTAGCTTCCTTTACCCTGTTGATGGCTTCTTTCTTCATATTTTTAAAAAATATTTCCTGATAAGAGCTTTGCTGTCTGACCTGATGCACTTTCTGTACAGAAACAGACTTCTTTAAATACTATTCAGTTGGCTTACAGTTTTATTCCTTTCAGTGTACTCCTACTGCACTGTGAACAGGCTTCTACAGTTTCATGTTTGGTTGGGTTTTTCTGTTTGTTTGTTTGTTTTCCCAAATACACCTTGGTTTCTGGCACTCCAGCCTGGATGCTGAGAAGAAGTGTAGTTGGGCCTTGTGAGCAGCTCCATGGAAGCAGAAGTAGCCTGCAACAGGCAAGGCTGTGGTATTGCTGCTTTTCAGCGCTGGGCTCTGTCTCTGTCCTGGCCTATCCCTGACCCGGTGAGGTAGGAGCAATGGAAGTTGTCTCAGGAGGCAGCCAGGGCCAGGAGGTCAGCACCTTATGTCCAGAGCTGTGTCTGGCAGCTGACTCACTATCCCTGGCCCCAGGAGGAGGTGGGGAGTGCTGTCCATCTGCTCCTTTACCACCAGTCAGGCCATGCTCCAGCACATTGGTTTTGTTTCCTCCTCTCCCACTGCCTTGCTCCTCTTGTTCACCAGACAGGTCCTCTAGGCCAGTCCAAGCTTTTGGCTTTCCTGTTCCCAGCTTTGTCTCTGCCCTGTGCATTGTATGATCGCTCTGAGCTGTCAGCACTCCACGAGCAGCTCTCACACTGAGCGGGGCTGGCTCCTCACCACCTGCTCCTGTGACAGAGGATGGGTGTCAGAACAAAGCTGGCGGCAGGAATTGGCATGATGAGGTGAGAAAGTAGGGTGCACAGTGCTCCAGCTGAGGCTTGCCAATGTAATTGCCCTTCAGGCAATAATTCTTGCCAATGCTATGGCCTCCAGAGACCTTCTGCACGCCAGCATAAGCCAGAGCCACTTCTGCTTCCCCATCACTCAGCTGCCATCAGCATTAACCTTGTATTAATTCAAGGCGGAACCTCTAGATTCACATTAGTCAGTCTTTCATAGTAACAAATTGAGGGGAATTACTTCTTTTCAAACCCTTGTAGTGGAAGGAAATGAAAGTAATTGCAAAGTTTGGAAGGGTAGTCTGGAGACAAAATCAGAGCTGGGGTGCAGTACGTACGCCACGAGCTGTGTGTGCTTGCCTGGCACCTGCAGCCTGCTTGGCACTCTCTGCAGCCCCTTGGTTGTTCTTACACTGCAGGGGCAGCTCCCAAAGCGGCTGTCTCTGTGTCCCAAGCCATGGCACAGAATGACTGTCAGCGTGTGGCAGCAAGAGCACAACAGCGAAACTACCCTTAGCTTAAGATGGAAGAATAAATCAGGAACAAGGCCTGAAAACAGCTAAGTAATAACAAAAGGATATCTGCAATGAAAACAAAAAATCTTAATTCTTAGATTCCAAGAGATGGACAGATCCTCACAGTAAAAGTCAGCTCTAGCAAGGCAGAGCAGGGGGCATCACCAGGAACCACTGTGTCTTCCTTTCTCCAGAGCTCAGTGCTCCCAAGCTGCAAAGTCCTCATCCGCCCCCTCCTCTAAAGAGCCTGGGGTCAAATACCAAAGATTGTCACTGCACCTCTGAATTGCTCTGGTGGTTTTAGATGAGTCCCTAGGCTGATTTTGGTTTTGTGAATGTCTTTATTAAACTGTACGTCAAATGGTACTCTGCTCTGTGTAACTGCTGTTGTACAAATACGAAGGTTTGGGCTACAAAATATACCTCCTGCCAAAGGAAGTTAAGTGCTGCCCTTTTTTAGCCATGTCACTAACACCACCGAGGAGCACTTACATTGTTTCAGCTTTTAAGCACTCCACAGCCAGGAAGTATCAGTACCTCCTGGTGCAGTCTGCAGGAGCTGGCAATAACATTGTAGGATGCTCAGCACATTTGCAGACCTACACCGTGTTGAAAGCGCAAATGCCAGCAATCTGTATGAACCATCAGGCTTTGCAGATCATGGCTCTATAAATGTCTTGAATAAAACCCTGCCATGGGAAATGGCTTAGGACGACTGCTGTTTTGCAGCTTCACTGCAGGTTCCTAATGGAAGTTAACAGTGCAAGCACAATACCTGACGCTTGCAATGGTGATTACACAGGCCTTGCTTTGAGCAACATCTGACTCCCATTGCACATGACTTTCTTTGCAGAGAGCTGGAATTACTGCGTGGGTTGAGGCCTGAAGGATCAGTGCCTATTTCAATTGCTCAGTGAGAACCTTAGAGAAAGGCTACCCGTTGAGTGGGTTTCAAGTGTTTATTTGTCACCTCTGTCCACATCACCTGATTTATAGTATTCACATGAGGTCAGCTTGCAAGTGTCCACCTGTAAGCCTGATGTCTGCCTGTAAGCCTAGTGTCTGGCAGGAGTGCTGCTCAAGCCACTGCAGCGGTGCCCCATGGCTTCCTTTGGGTTAGACGGCTGCACCCCAGGCCTTAGGACAGAACAGAACACGCAAAAGGGAAAGCAAAGCTACTGCCAAACTCCTCGTAACTTAGATAAAAGCAGCTGTCTGCTCAGCTAAATTTCACAGTGGGACTTGTGAATTATTACATTTTTTTAAAAGAGGAAGAAGTACGTTCTAATGCCAGGGCCCTAATATTTATTCTAATGAAGAAAATAGAAACTAAACATGATATTTCACTCCATCTGGATGAAATCTATCCATCTGCAGAATCTTAACTTTGAAAGCGAGCTGAAGGTCTCTCACTTGCATATTTAACTTCTTTCAACTGCCTGTTTTTTCAAAGCAGTGCCGTCAAAGCGCCCTGTCACAGCTCTGAATGCACAGCCTGAGCAAACAGGGGCGCTCAGCAGGGCCGGATAAAGTGGGCACTGACATACACATTCCGCGCCCCACTCAGCTTGAGTGAGAGGCGTTTTGTGAACATGGGTGAGACTGAACAGCGCGGGGCTATTTCCGATAACCTGTTGCAAGTTGTTTCCAACGAGCTGTTGGAGTTTCTCACTTTTAGCGTGCGAGTGCTAAAGGAACCCCGGAGCCCACGGGCCCCGCTCGGGGGGCAGAGCACGGCAGCCGCCGAGATCACCACCGGGCTCGGCCGTCGCTCGGCAGGTGGCTGCAGCTCGGTGGCTGCGGGCGGTGCGCTCGGGCAGAGCTCGGCGGAGAGCGGCGCGGCGCTCGCACGGAGCAGTCCGGACCGCTGCAGCCGCTCCCTCCGCTCTAGCCGGGGCTGCACTGACATCTAGCGGGGCTCCCCGCCCCGCGCAGCGCAGCGCCGCCGCCCGACGCGCTCCCTTCGGCCCGGCCCGGCCCGGCCGCTGCGGGCTCTCCTGGCCGCGCTCGGGCCGAGGGAGTCTGTGAGCCATAACAGAAAAGTTTAGCCCCATTTGTCCCGTCTGTTTTGCCCCGAAAGCAGAGCGTCGTGCCGATTTCCATCTCTCTTCTCGCTCCAGCAAAGCCTCTCTCTCAGTACTTCGTCTTTTTAATCTGTTTTCACTGCTACTTTAGGAATGTTCGGATCACATATTATGCAGTAGGCGAAAGAACACTGTGTTGAGATACGTGATATACTGAGATAACTGCTGCCTCAGGTAACAGGTGTGCTGATAGAGCGCTCTTCCAGAGCGGCCGTGTAGCTTAATTCTTACTTGGAGCTTAAGAAAGACAATTTGGGGCATATTATGGTAAAATATCAATTCCATCTGCATGAAGCTTAAGCAATATCCTAACGTTTTAAGTTCTCTAAATCTGTGCTTATGAAACAATTCAGCTGGAAACAGCAACAGCTTGAAGTGAATGGGATGGGGAATGCTGCTTATGCATAACAAGTGAATATCCCAGCAGTAAGGAGATGGCATCTTTGTTCCACAGCTACCACACAGGGCGTTTTCCCTTCAGAAACTGACAGCGGCACTGCCTTCCCTGGCAGGAGCACTGCCACCCCGCACCGCTGTACTTCAGCAGCTTCATCCCGCTTCCACCCGCTGCCCCTGTATCCCCAACCCCTCCCCTGCTGCTTATATCCTTGAATAAACGCAAGCCCACCCCTTGGAGACACATCCAATTGCTGCATTCGGAAGGAGGGTCTCCCACAGGACTCGAGATTCACCCCTGCCTACCAAGATGATATCCCAGAAAACTAATCTCTGGCATGACAGCTCATTCAGCACTCTGGAAAATTTATCCGCCCCGAGCTCCTCTTTAAATAATGACCTGACATTTGTTCTGTAGAGGGAGACAAAGCCCAGCCTGATGAAAACGGTTCGCAGCTGCTTTCATTTGTGCCATTCAGAAGCCAGATGATAATTTGTCCGCGGGGACCCATCACTTCTTGGCAGGCAGACCTGTCCGGCGCGGTGCTGCTGTGTCGGCTCTTACCCTCTGCCTACCTCCAGCCCCAGCACGAGCACTGTGTGTGGAGCAGCAACACCCAGGGCAGGCTCAGGTGAAGCTGACTGCAAAGCATTGTAAAGGATTCCGTGATGCAGAGAACTGGGAGTTGAGATCACAGATGAATCCAGTGATGATACCAAGTAGAGGATATCGGAAAAGATGCTTTTGTCAGGCCTACGCTGACGGCTGCATTACCTATTGCTTAGAAAAGAGCTTCCAGCACTTCTGGATGTGGCTTATTAAAAACTTTACCCAAGCAATAAGCAGTGGTCAAAAAGGCAAGCAGTATTACAGATTATTCAGCAAGCAGAACAAGCCAGCAACACGATTCCAGATGAACTGGGAGTTCACCTTCTGTGTACAATGTGTGGCTCTCATTGCCTTGAGTTGGTTGCAGCAGAATTGTGAACTGCTCGGATGAGAGTGACTGGGATGGGAAGAAGACCTTCAGTACAGGGAGAGGTTAATTAAAGAGGAGTCCTCAGCCTGGAGAAAGAGTTTATTAAAGGCTGATAACAACGATGATACATAAAATCATAAAATCATAAATGGGATCAGGTTTTATTTTTAAGGAACCCCTAGATTACTGCTGAAGTGTTGGATGCTTTCTCTCTACACAATAGAAGAGCTGGTCATAGCAGCACTCCACAGAGATGCACATGGAGAAGGTGAGGATGATGTGCTGTAGCAAGTTTCCCTCATTTAGAACAGAAAAGCAAAAGCCTGTTAGTGCTGCAAGTGCCCCAGTAACTACCTGCCAGTGCATTATCTGCTTTTTCACCTGTGTCACAGATGAATGTGTCTAATTATGCTCATTTCAGCAAGGTCAGGCTGTAGTCCCAGCAGTTGGGTTCCTGTGTCATGTCTTCTCCCTTTAACACACTAATGTGGTGCTACAGCCTCTCCTGGCCACCAGACTGGAGGTGGTTTCAGCTTGGGTGGCAGAGGGCAGGGGAGCTGCTGGTCTGCCTCAAGAGCTACAGAGCCATATAAATGGAAGCACTGCCACCATGCCAAGGTTCAAGGGATAATGAAGGCAAAGCAGTGCTGAGCTGAGTGTTTGTTGGGCTATAGCATGGGCCGCATGTACAGTGCTACTTAATGGCTTAGTCACATCTAGGCATGCTAGTGTCACTGTCTTCTAAAGCTGTGCAAGTTCAGGGCACTCATGTAGGTTGGGCTGATGCGGATTTGCCTTTCCATTGTATTTAATACACTATGTCATGTGAATACAATTCGCCCATCCCTACACACGTGAAGTGCCAAGGCTCTCCACTCCCCACAGCCTCCCGGCCGGAGCAGCTGCTTCCCATGGGTCGCTGGGACAGGCACCTCTTGCACTCCCAACTCCAACCCTGAGGACAAGAGAGCAGAGACGATGCAGAATGGAGCGGAAGAGGTGACCCGTGGCCGTTTGCTGGCCTCTTCACAATGTCATCTAAATTCACCTTCTCCCAAACACGTAGCCTCATAAGCTATGTGACAGGTGATGAAAAGATGGAACTGAAAAATAAAACCGTAAAACAGGATGAATGCTGATTCAGTAGTGCCCGAACTTCACCCTGACACGGCCAGGAAACAGTTTGCTGACAGCAGATGCTCTCTGCAACTGGGATTTCAGATACATTTCCAGCAGGGCTTTCTCCCCTCCCCAGGAAAACAGACACACATTCGCATTTAACAACTAATTGATTTATTTAACAATACAAATTTCTTTCTACTGCATGTTTTAGCAGAGAGAACTTGAGAAACAAAATTAGCTTTTCTTTTTTCTTTCTTAAAGTTTAAATGTTTACACAAAAACAACCTTTACTTCAGTAAATATAAAATTTACACGCAAAAAAAACTACATTAAAAAAGAACAGAATGATGACAAACCAACAACAACAAAAAAAAAAAAAAAGAAAGAAAGAAAGGAAAAAAAAGAGAAGAAAAAGGATGAGAATTCAGTGTAAAGGATCCAATTGCAAGGAAGGCAAGATGGGGCAACACTGACGAGGCATCACATTTGTACACCTCAGTAGATGAAGTTGTCAGTACAATACAAAAACAAAATACATTAAAATTAGAATTAAAACCTGTCTTTCTTTATACCATATTATTTCATGATATAAATATCTGTAAATTCTGTAGGCAACATAATTAACACATGAAATACATAGTTTGCTCTTCACTGGAAAGTCACCGGAGTGGTGTACGAGCACTGCGCAGCACAGCAGTGCACTACTGGACAGCAGTGAGCAGACCGTAGATGTCCAGCCCGGATGCGATAGCCCCTTGTTGCTTTGCCAATCTGTGCTATTTCTCACATGTTCAACGACACAATGAGAAACTCTGGTCACCATCAGCAGTGATTTCCAGCACTTCATTTCCTGGCATTAGTCTGTTACCCGACTTAGGCATATTCACCTGCCAGATCCCCTGTTTCTCATTCCCTTTTGCACTTTATAACCTGAAGTCTAAAGCTATCTTGTAGCTACCAAGAGAGACTGGCTTCTAGGTTGAGATATTTGGGATACGCAGTTCTTCAAGCCACCTTCAGGAATCTGTAGAAATATTTAAAGTAGGGTGGACAATTCATGATCAAAGGTTGTGATACAAAAAACAGGGATCTATATAGTGATGGCTAACTTTAGATTTAATCTTTAACATTTTTTCTATTGCTTTATTATTTAAACTTAACATTCATTTTTCATATATTAAGTGAGCAGAGCATCCTACTGATGGAAGTGCTACATTATCTCCAAAAACACCAGGTAGTAAAGGGGACAGTAAACTTGAAAATCAGGTGTAATTTTAAAAATCATTTAAAGGGATCAAATCTCTTTTTGTATAATCGATGGTGTGACTGGCAACCTACAAAAGCTGAATTATAAAACTATTGGTGATTCCACTGTATGTGCTATAAAGCTGCATCTTCATTACTTACAGATGTTACAAAAATTTCCACGCCAGAAAGTGAAGAGGTGAGGGGGAAAAGTAGTCTAAAAGTTTTACATCTTGCATTTTCAGTAACAAAGGTTAATTTCCCCCACAACTGGTTTTTTTCTGTCATAAAAATCTGATGAAGTTTATTCTACTCCTTTCTCTTCTGGACAGACTAGTGTTTAACCGTGCTTTGGAAGACCATTTTCAGTGGACAACTGTGGTTCTCCAGATTAGCAAGCCTGACTTGCTTTACTCTGACACAAAAGCACCAGACTATCTGTAACTGGGCTCTGGTCCTGCAAAAAGGAGTTTGTAGCAAGACCGGGCCATCTATTACAAGAACAGGTCTGGCCCTGAAGCAACCAGCTACATTAGCTTTTGGAGGAAGCATATGCGGTGCTCTCATTGCAACTTGAAAAAGAGCTGAGCAGTTAAGGAAAATATGGGAATGGCATTTGTTCTGTAAAAATAAAACCAAATCAAACCAAAAAACCCAGGGAAAACTTACACAATCCACAGGTGTGCATTAAACATTTAATAGCAAGCCTTTGCTTATGTATATTAATTTAAAGATTATCCACAGGGATCTGTGATACATTAGCCCTGCCTTGTTACTATAATTAAATTTTTTCAAATATTAATTTAAAATAGGAAAACAAAGAAACTACTCCTTGGGGAACATGTTTATTGTGTTTGAGATGATACACTGGGTGCTCTCTGAGCTACAAAGGGAAAAAGGAAATCCTTTCATTACAAACTGACAAAGGTAAAAGTTAAAACAGTTTCCACAACAGCATGTACCACATATTGGAAATAGATCTGGGTTTAATACAAATGACATAATTCCTAGTAATCTACAGCTACCTTTAATAACTTCATACAGATAATGAATTAGGCTAAAATGCACTATAATATTTGGTTGACTTCAGGAACAGTATCCTTAGTACATCACAAAATACATTTTGATATCCCAAAGAAGCAAGACTTGCAAGTAGGCATTTTAAACATAACTAATCTACAGCTACAAATTTCTACTCTTGATAGCATTTACCTTTTTGGGAGGCAGTATCCCAGTCTTCAAAAGGATAAAAGCAGAGTAGAATCAGTATAACATATACACAGAAGTCCGTATTGTAAAGGCTATAAAGATTTGTTGCACACTGTAAAGTTGCCTTCTGCACCTTCACACTGCACAAGTAGTTTGTTGTTTATGTTGCATATCTCTTGGTCCACTGTCTGGCTATCCTGTCATGTTCTGCTCTGTTGGTCAGATACTGAGTGGCTATGCTTCCAACCAGAGGATCAGCTGTAAAGGGCAGGAGAAGATGCATTAGAAATTGTTCCACAATAAACAAAACAAAACAAAAAACAGAGAAATAAAAAACCAACTCCCTTAAAAAAATGCACACAAACCCCCCCCACAAAACCCAACCCTATTGTCATTTAAAATACATAATCTATTCCAAAATAAAATCTTTGTTAGGACAGAAAATGCTATGAATTATAGTGGGGCTCTTCCAAGATATAACAACAAAGAGGAAAAAAAAAAATGAATCTGTTTTGGTTGCCTAATTATTAGTGTGTCAAATAGCAGACAGACACCCACGTCCAAAAGTTACAGCTGCTCCTTTCAGCCAAAACCCAACAAAAGGCGTGGTGGGAAGTTTTGTAAGAGCACCAGCAATCCAGGTACCATTTTGTCAGGTGCAATTTGTTCGTATTTTTTAACAACTGATGTTTTGAAAATAAAAGCCTTTCTAGAAAACCATCTCCTCTTTAAAATGCCTAATGTTCTAAAGGAGGGTAGACATCTCCTGTACAGACAGGTATGCTGCCAGGTGCATCATCCACCGGCCACCCTCTGCCTGATGGAAACTTACCTTTGAGGGGCCTGATCTGAAATCTGCCTTACCACTGTCCCTGTGGAGGACATGATGAATTGGACCATCACTGCTTTCCCCAGCCAGACACCTTGCGTTCCTTTGGAGGGGCTGCTACACTAGATGAGTGCAGGCTGGCTTCCTCCCATTACAGAACTGGAGTACATTAGGTAGCAGGATGGCAGGACATACACCAAGGGATCCAGCTGTGGTGTTTCAAGAGTCATCAGACTTCTGTATCAAAGGGGCTAATCCAATTCTTCCTACTCATTACCAGTCTCCTGTGAATGACCTGTCATCTTGGCACCACCTCTCAGTTTCTCTGCTGACCGAATGCAATTAGCATTCATTACACAACAATGCTTGCCATGCAGTTGCTGCTGAGAATTTTGCTGCTTCTGGTTTTCCCAGCAGGAATAAGGAACTCTCTTTGAAAAAGATAAAATCTCTCTAAACGTTGTCACCCGCACATTTCAATTGCTGTCCTAAGAGGAGGAGGCTTCCTGCAGCCCCTTCCAACCTGAATCATTTATAAGTTTGTAACTCAGAGAACTTTGCCACACTGCTAGATCTACCACTCATTTGCTACAGCTTTTGGGATACGGACCTTCAAAGACATACTCCGTTTTCTCCAGCACCCCTTTGAAATAAATGGGCTTAATGCTATTTTCCATTGGGCCACAGGACTGAAAAGCATCGTATCCAACCAGGAGTGTTTCAGCCTTGATTTGATTTCAACTTTGATTTGATGTAAATACAATCAAATATACAAATTATATTCCATGGAAAGTAATTAAAATAACTAAGAGTTGATGCCCAGTAAACTATCAGATCCTTACCCGGGTTGCAGTCTGTCAAAAGAGAACAAATAGACAGCAGGACCTTTGAAATAGTCAAAGCAGGGCTCCAGTTGTCCTTCAGGATATCCAGACAGATGACTCCCTGACTGTTGATGTTGCAGTGATAAATTCTGGTGCGGAAAGTAACCTAGAATTGCAGCACAAGAGACAGAAAAGTCATTCGGTGTTGCCTAGGAGCACTGCCCCTGGTCCCTGAGGACCCTTCTCCATCCTGCAGTTTCTGGGAGGCAGCTTCTCTCTGCTCACTTTCTAAAGCAACATTGTGCCACAGAAGAATGCATATTCATTGTAGTCACAGCTACTTACAAGAAACCTACCAAGGAGATCTTTGGTGCATGGACTGCTCTCACACAAGCCCTGTGTTTGGTACCCACAAAAATGAGGGTCTACTCTGTAGTCCTGTATGCTAATTCATGAACACACTGCATGACAGGAACTGTCTTATCACAAACAAAACTTTACTGTACCTACCGAAGCTGAAAAAGTAGACACAACTTGGCTGCATGTGAAGCATTAGTTGATCTGTTCCTTTCTGTCCAAATCCAAATATAGACCATAAAAATTAATATTTAAAATTGGAATGTTCTATTATTCATGTCCAAAGTAGCACTGAAATCTTTTCAATACCTTTCAGTAGAACATAACATACATCTAAAACAAAACGCCCTGAACCGACACCATCCTTGTTTTTCTGTATTACAGGCTAGTGTTGTTAAAATATGTGTTATTTTACAGAGATAAGAAGTTAGAAACATTTAAGCACCTTAATTACACACCGCACAAGACGAGGAAAATTTTCCTTTTCACACCAATGTGGGGTGGGGGGAATCAACAACTGTTCTTGAAACTACTGACAGTTCAAAAATGATTGTGCTCTTTAAAATAATCCAAATGATTTTAATGAGAAATTTGTCAAATCTCAGCATAACTTCATTAAAACAATCTGAACACTGAACGCTGACTCTTGAGAATTTTGGATGAGGGTGAAATACATGGAGGATATGTTGTTCTTTTTGCTGTAATGCTTTTGAGAATGAAAAAAGGATGATGGGTCTAGATTAACAATGCTATTCTATTGCCAATTCTATTGCCACAGGAGCAACAAGTTGTGGAAATGTTTTGTGGTAGAACACATTTGCCATTTGTGAACGTTGGCAGTGTCCTTTCTGATGCTGTGCTCAAGCTTTGTAATTTGGCATTAAGTGAAAAGAGAATGACCTCTAACGTCTTTGACACCTGTTAGGAAATAATGATTCCTTAAAGCAAGGAAATGAAACTTTAATTGAAGTTAATATTGCTTTCATTTTATAAAAATAACTTCTGCAGAAAAATATTATCAAATCAATCTGCTGAACTAACTAGTAGTAAATATTTAGATATTTTACAATAATGGAAGTCATCACGGTAATTACCCAACTCCAGGTCACAATACCACACTTCAGCTGCCTGTCTAATATTACTTTTGCTGGCTTTTTGTTTGTTTGTCTGTTTTTTGCTAACAGTAATGTAAAAATATACAATATACAATCTGGTTCATAATACACAAAGGTTTATTTTACATATATTTTAGTAGCTTGAATGAGATGAAGGAAGCATAAGAAGGTCTCCTGCTGTCTTCTATTAAAATCAGTGTACTTATGTTAACTGTTGATCAGAAGGATCGCGTCATTTATGGCTTGGAAAAGCTACGAAATCAGTATTGATTGTGGTAATCAAAAAAATATATTAGACACTTTGGACCATTTAGTTTTTAAGACCATAAACGAGTCTGACTGTCAGAAGGTGATGTGCAGTCACCTGCTGCAAGTTAAATTCTTCTTGTATGCTAAAAAGCAAACAAACAACAAAGAGCACAATAAAAACCTTACCCTTACCTTTGGTGGCTTGAATGGATAGTCAGATGAAAATGTGATATCCAGGAAAAAAACGCCTCCCTCATATACAGAACCCGGAGGTCCAAGTATAGTTGATCTCCATTCATAAATGTTATCTCCTTTAGGGCCGGCACTGCATTAAAAAAAGAAAAAGAAGAGGAGAGACAGAGAGAGATGAGAGAGAAATGGAGTGTCAGAAACACCTTTGTGAGAGGTATTGTACAAATTTCCTTCTATACTCATTTTGTTTTCATACTAACCACTGATACATCTTCAACATCTCTCTGATTCCCAACTAATTCCAGTGTTTTAAACAGACATGGTAGCTAAACTCTCTGCTGTCCCTGGGCTCTCATGCCTCTGGAGATAAAGCAATGCAATGGAGTTCCCACGAGTAGCTGGACAAGGCTGATGAGGGGTCTGGAGAACAGGCCTAATGAGGAGCAGCTGAGGGAACTGGGATTGTTTAGTTTGGAGAAGAGGAGGCTCAGGGGTGACCTTATGATTCTCTACAGCTACCTGAAGGGTGGTTGTGGTGAGGTGAGGATTGGCCTCTTCTCCCATGTAACCAGCAATAGGACTAGGTTGTGCCATGAGAGGTTCAGGTTGGATGTTAGGAAAAAGTTAGAGAGAGAGAGTAGCCAGGCATTGGAATGGGCTGCCCAGGGAGGTGGTGGCGTCTGAGCCTGGAGGTGTTCAAGAGACATGCAGATGTTGTACTGAGGGACAGGGTTTAGTGAGAAATATTGATGATAGGTGGATGGTTGGACTGGATGATCTTAGATGTCTTTTCCAACCCTGGTGGTTCTATGATTCTATGACAATCTGTCTGAAACTATCACTAAATCTGTTCTCTCAAGTATATGGTTGCTATGAGCTTCTACACTGTGTTTTTCCAATAACATGATATCCCTGTACAGAAGGAACTGTGTATCTCAACCACCCTCTTCTTCTCAGAGCATTAAATTGTTCATGCTCTCATACAAAATGTTACCTACAAATATGCTGCTAGGCATTTTTCACATGCTACAGAGTGAAATTAGCACCCTTGAGTAGGAAAACTGGGGATGAGAAGGATAGGATTAAGTAACCTGGAACTGAGTTTCTTACAGCACTGTCAAATCAAATAGTTTTCTTCATTATTTGTGTATGTTATGCCTCAAAGCAATTGGCATTTAGACAACTAATAATAGTTTATTTTAAGAAGTACAATACTGAACACATTTCTCACTAGGGAAAGAGCTGTCGCATAACTATTTAATTGAATTTTTGAAAGAAGGAATAATGAACAAGCAGTTTCTCGACTGCTTCAACACCATACTTCATGCTATTATAACGCAGTAACTATCTATACCTCCTCAGAAAATAAATACTTAAAATAAATCAAAGCAAAATGTTGTTTCCTGAACCAATCTCAGTGTAGAAACCAAACCAAGGTCCCACAAAAAGTCCTTGAGTCCAAACAGCTGAGATCCAAACAGAGTGCTGTGAACAACAACGCTGAGCTCACAGAGGCTCTGTGGGTGCATCACATCCCCACAGTCAGGACAACAGCATGGTACTGCAAAGATTCTTTCAGTTCTCCCTGTTCAGCAGCCTCCCACGCACTACCGACATCTTCCTCCCTCCGAGGTCCATGGAACAGAAACCATCAGATATTTAAAGCAAGGCCTAAGGTAATAAGCTGTAGGCAGGGAGCTTGTGGTTTCTGGTACTGTTCAACACTCAGAGGCCTTCTTACAAGCCTTCCCGGTGATATGGCTCTTCCAGTGTCTTGTCATCTCATCATTTGTCATACATATGACTGCAGTCTGTAAAATGGCATGTTGGCCACTCATCCTTACTAGGCAGCCAAATATGTGGAAACATTCATCAGGGAGAAGGAATACGAGCAGTCCGCGCTATGCATCTACAATTCCTGTATCAAAAACTTGGCTATTTTTACATTAAGATCATGTTCAAGAAATAATCAAAAGCTGATTCCGATTTTGAATTGCCTTTCAATTATTAATTTCCCCAAATGTTTTTTATTTTATGTCTACTTCATGTCCTAAATGTCTAAACTGTTGCAGGCCTTTTATTAACAGGACAAAAATAAGATAGGATTTTGGCTGACATCCTATTTAATTTAAAACAAAAAGGTCATTCGATGGAACTGCAGCTATTTTCCTGTTGCCAAAATGAAAGTAGGTAACAACAATTGTGCTGGCCTGCAGAGTACAGCTAAGAAAGGAAGATTAAAAGTGCTGTCAAAATGAAATTTGGGTTTGAAATCACAGATCTTACCTTTCTATTTGCAATGCATGCACAGAAGTGGAAGAAAAGCTGTAGATACGTTTTAGGAAAAAGGGAAATCCAGAGGCAAGGAGAGGCACGTTCAGTGACATAGTGAACCATTTGTCCCCTCAGTCACTCCAAAAGATAATTCCATGCGTGCTCTCTATAAAGCAATTAGTGTATGAACTGAAAATATTGGGGGCAATAATGATGATATTTAAAACCTACACAGGCCACTGAAATGTTTTAATTAATTCTTGACATTCATCAAGCTTATAGCTAATTAGTATTATGCTTGGAAACCAAGTTTCTATGGAGCAATTCAATCTGGGCATTAGATGTCCTAATGGCTGTTTTATAGTTTAATGCAGAGGTTAGTGTTCTTGCCTTGTGTGTCAGATACCTTTCTTTCATACACCTCTAATGGCTGGATTCAGTTCAATCAGATTAATGAAATAGCTGAATTAAATTAGTGACATATTTCAGCCCAAAGGATCAGTCACAATTAAGTGTGGCTATAGCACCCGGGCCGGTGCCCAACTATCTGGTAATCACTTACCGAGTCAGAACAAGGGCATCTATCAGTTAATAGCCAGAAGCTAAGTGCAATAACTCTGCCTGTTACTCATTGCTGTCCTCTCCTGTGCTGTGGTTAGCAACATATAAATGGATCAGGCTATAACGTGAGAAGGGGGATTCTTATCCTTGTAAGAAGAAGAAAGCACCTCGTTCAGCTTGCTGCTGAGAAAGCATCACTGCGATGTCAGAAGCAATACAAAGCTGTAACAATAAATGCACTCAGATAAAGGAGAAAATTGTTAAATTGAACAATTTCATTACAACTGATAGAGGTTTGTGAAATTTCTATTTAACTGCTGAAGAACTATCTCACTTCCAGTGGTGTAAAACATGGGTCTGCTTTGTTAACATCCCCTGAACTCCAGCTATTACGATATTACTGGTGTGAGGAGACGAGATTAGAGAGAGACATCACACTTGGCTTTACCAGTTGTGTGTTTCCGCTCAGACCACATCCACACAGCCACAGACTGTTTTGTGTTTTGTATACATACCAAGATAATCTCTGTCAGAAGCAAACAAAACAGCACTTGTTTCTCCCAGAACCTCTCTAAGGCTCCGCAGAACACAGCAGAGCCACTCAGAGCACTCAGTCTTTCCAGCCATTTCCATTTCCACCCAGTCACGATGGCAGGATTACACTGCCTTGGAGGACTGTGGAGCAGAGCAGAAGGGACACCTCAATTGCACACCAACTGCCACAGAACCAGTGGGGCCACTGCCTTGGCTTTTCCCCTATAGGAAGCTGCACGGAGGGAACCACCACAGCTTGGTGCAAGGCCAACTCATCTGTTCCCATGGAGGACAGCTAAAGATCAGGACTAAAAGCTGGGAATGAGGAAGCATCACCCTGCTGATAATTTCCTCTTCTAGTCTGCCCTTCAAAATACCAAAACTTGGTGGAGCAACAGATCTGAAGATGACTTACAAGATGTGGCTACACCACACACAGTTCATTGCTACCAGCCTGCCACCCCCCTGAATTAGCTGCAGAACATCACCAATTCTGTAAAGCCACCATCGGTATATTCTTAATAAAAGAAGCACTCGAGGAATTTTTTTTTAAATATGTGCTAAAAAATCTCAGACGAAATAATGCAGCAAATGAAATGAGAAAATATTCTTTACAAAATTAAGGGCTCTGACTTAATCCATAAAAGCTGCATTGATTTTTTTAATAAAGTAGATAAATTGACAGAATAAAGTTAACCTGCTACATCCCAAGCAAATATTCACAATATACTTCATTGAGGAGCCTATACCTGATCAAGATAAGACAGAGGATTTATAACAGAGCTCCATCCAAGCTAGTCAGCTGAACAGATTTAACTTACGAGTGTGACTTCAGACGGTGAATTTGAGAAAATGTGAGGTTAAACTCGAGGAGCCTATGGAGTGACACCAGGTCCTTTAAACCTAACACTGCTGAACCCTGACTCTCAGGTTTCACGGTGATGAAGAATAGCTTTTGCAGCATGGTGCTGTGAACATTCAGACGGATGCAGCATTCACACCAACAAGGAGTCTGTGAGACTCCCAGCGTGGTGGTTACAGAAATGAGAATTCTGCATTTGCTATTCACTATATGAAAGTGCATTAAAGCTGCCCACATGGAACCAGCAGCAGGGTAAGAAACTAGGACAAGAAATGTCCAATCTGCATGATGCTAGCAGCATGCTGCTCTCTGCACTCACTAAATACGCTTTGACTGTCAACAGCATTCTTCTAAAACACAGTGCTCCAAATATGGTGATAGAACTTCGTAGTACTGAGGCTGTGATAATTACAAAGAGAAAGGATGAAGGAAAACGTAAGTTAGCTAGATTTGATGCAGACTCCACATTATGCTTTATTATGAGGAACAATTTGGGTCTGCAGTAGGAGGTTACTCTGTGAAGCCTGGAGAGCCCAAATCCCATACTACTAGTTATATTTTAAAGATAGGAATGGAAATGTCGTCTTGTTGTTGCTCAGATTATTTTCCTGCTTTGATTATTTTCCTGCTTTGCTATTTTTAACATTTTGAAGAAAATTTATCCATTACCTTTTTTCTTAATGTTCTTTTCTCAAGTTTAGAGATTCTCCTCTGTATAATTGGTTACAATGCACAACAAATGAAATGAACATTAATGAAATGAGCATTAATTGCAAGGCATGCTTTTGTGGCTTCCAGTACTGTGACCATTAGAAATTAACGTTGAAGATGCACAGCAATTTCCATTTGCTTTATACTTCAGTGCCTACTTTCCAGGGCTTTCTGGATTACTTGTGCTCAGCATTCATATTGTCAGTGTCAGAGCCAAAGAAATTATACTTACAGAATCTGAACAATACACCCTCTATGCACTGAAAGTGAACTCTTTTATTAGCAACAGCCTCAAGTTTAGCAGTGATTTTTTGATGCTAGCATTCTGCTGTGGTAGGACACAAGTGGGTTGTCTATGGCATTATATCAAATCCACATTGAAAATGCTTTTTGATAAAGTACTCAATATTACAAGGTTTCCAAGTTATGTACAATTTCTTACAAAGAAAAGGTTTCAGTCTATTGTGTTATTTATATAGCTATAACTGTTATTATTTTATCTGCCACTGAAGTATCTGTTACATCTGTCAGCTGAAAAAGGTTATTTACTGCTTCTAGCAGATCCATAGAGGCTCTTTGTAACTTAAGTTATATGGAATTGAGTTCACTGTACAAACCTTTGCTTCTGTCACTTCCTTGAAAGAGTATCATGCCCTTAAGACTGAAGTCTAGAAATTACTGCTAAAAAAAAGCCTATTTTTAACTTAGGGATCCCCTGCTAATTCTGCTGGTTGTGAAATAGGACTTGTGCCTGAGGCCATGGTTTGATGCAGCAGTAAATCCAACTTCAGAGCTCCTACTACCAGATCAAAAGCAGCATGGTTACTCAAAGGCAAGACTGATCCACTGTAAACCAACTTTGCCAAACCATATGTGTTCCAAAATGTCAATGGATTAGCTGTGTAACACCAGGCTTCACACTTATTCAGGTATCAACTGTCCTCTTGCAGGCAGCATAAAAGGGCATCAATTTCAGATTGCATGGTCTGGGTTAGAAATGTAATCGTGGTCATACTTGGTTCTGGTCAAATTGTACCACAAGGGGAATCTGACAGAGTACACGCTGGCTATCAATTACCCCTAAGAGAAAGGACCCAGACTGATGATTTTCGGAGGTTTTAGACAATGAAAACCTCCAGACCTAAACTTGCTAGTAGTAGGAGAATATACAGTGCTGATACTAAAGAAAGCCGGCTAACAAATCATTTGATAATTCCATCACGGCTGTAATATGGTGATACTCCAAGTAACGTGTTTTGGAAAGCAGATAGTTTTTCTACTACCAAAAGCCCCCTCAAATTAGTTCATTGCTACAATAGCTCAATATTACTTTCCTATTTGTATTCCTAATGGTTCCTAGAACCTTTCTTGATGCTCTTAGAAGACTACTCAGGTTCTCTCCATTTTCCAGAACAAACACAACCATTTTTACAAGACAAATTCCTGTAATTTTTGTTTCAAAAAATACCTATCCCCAGAATGTAATTTGATAAACTACACCATGAATACTGGATTTAAACCAAGTAACAAAACATATCAGATTGTTTCTCTCTTGAGAGAGGAGTTGTAAATAACCACCTACCATTCAGGTAATACATAGAAAGTTTACCAAATACGAGTTGTTTTTTGAAAAGAAGAGAAATGACAGGGCTTACTGGCATGAAGAATGTTCATGCTGAATATTAGGCTTATTTTAAATACCTTGAAGTCTGTACAGAACTCTTTCACACAAATGCACCACAGCTCTTATCTATGCTCCCTATTAAACACAGAGGACAGTCAGTAAAGGGAAATATTCTCTGCTATTTCAACACATATTCATATGTCTGCCCATGATGGAATTGATTAACTCCATCATTCACTGCAAAAATTTTCAAGTCAGGAAGTTAAGTGACACCGAGACATCTAGTTTAGGATTCCTACCAATATTTTAAATGACACTTGTAATGTCATTAAAAAAAAAATCCATTATTCCCAACATCCTTTATACACACGCTTCAGACTGAGGAAGAGAACAGTTGAAACAATCAATTTCACTGAAGGATCTAATTGATCTAAAAATACAACTGGCTTTAAATATGTAGTCAACTTACAATGATTTACGCCCACAAATAATAGCTGGAAGTTTTCAACAGACTAAGCCTGCAAGTCAATTAAAGCTATCAAAATGAAGTCCCCTGCTGCCTATCCCAAATACCATATTATTAAGCTATTAGAAATACTGATCAATATATTAAAACTCTTTTTTTTTTAAGAAATATATATTTGGCCAAAAATTCCAAAGAACTTTACCTATAAACAGTGTTTTTCAACACAGAAAGCACATTAGTTTATTAGAAAATCATCACAGTCCAACAATTCAAGTCTAAAGGCAGACCTGATGATTAAACTATTGAATGGTGTTAGTGTCATGGGAAAACTTTCTTCTAATATCACAAAGCGAGAAAGTGCAATTTAGTGGACATGATTTATTAAAAATCAGCTTTCATCTTCAGCAACAAAGTTACAGCTTGCCCACACACACAGGGAAGAGAGGGCAAAAACAGCTAGTTGGGTAGTCTGCCTGCGCTGAAACACTTTAATACAGAGTAAGAAGCATCCACTTAGGGATTTAATGACCTTTTAACACATTAATATTAGTTTTATGCTTTTAGATGTTTCTCACTGCCTTCCTGAATGCTGCTCAATAGCCAGGCTCTTAAACAGCAAGCATTGAACATTCTCCCTCAAAAGAAGCCTGTATTGCCATCATTTAAGTCAGTTCACAGTGCAGTCTTTCTAACCATCCAGAACACACACGCTTCCAAATGTAATTCTATTATTCCTTTTAAATACTTCCTCCATTCATTTGTACATCAAAGACTGTACAGTTTAACGAAACAGAAGAAGTAGTGCTGTAGCTCCCTGTGTAGGAGAGCTAACTTGGAATTGTAGAAGTCTGATGGAAACCTTTGTAACTAGGAAAAGGCTCTATTCCTCAAAAATAAAATTGACCCTTCCCAGTTCATACACAAAGACATTCTCCATTTCCACCTATGCCTCAGTGTAACTCCATCTTTATAGCAGTAAAACCAGCATAAGTCATTGGTTTTGGTAGTATTTTTTTGCGGTGGAAAGCTCACAGTTTTACAACACAATCCTCAATGGCCGATGAAAGCAGGCAGTTCTGTTTTCCACCTCTTCTGAATCCACATCCAAGTCAGCTACTGCAGCTGACAAGCAAAATGTGGTGAACTGCACCCAAAGCCTGACCTTCTCCACATCCCTCAGGAACAGCAGTGTCACAGTTCTGCAGTGCTGCCAAAAGTCCTACACTGAATCCCACAAATCCACATCTAGCATATAGTGTCTGCCTTGAGACAGAATGGAGCTTTCCTTTCCAGATCTCAGTCACTACACAATTTTTTAGTTTCTCAACTGAGAAAAATGGAAGATTAAATAGCACAACAATATCAAGATACTGCCTTCTGTTTCTTCTTGAAGCTTTCTCACCTGCTGGTACTGACAGAGGACTGACTTAGCAGACCCTCAGCAGACCCTCCAGATGTGTGGACTCTGTCATTCTGGAGATGGAAACCCACAGAGGGGATCCCAAACTTCCTGCAACTGCGGCAGGAAAAGTGAAGTCTTCCTCACCTATCCCAGAAAAACACAGCCATACAAATGTCTCCTTTAGCACATACAATAAAATATGCTTGAAATCAAATCTAATTATGTCCAGAAGTTGCAATTCCACTGCTACGGGTGACTAACTTGATGGGAAAAAGAGCATGAAAGGCGATGACAGAAGTGCTGATGCCTGCCAAACACACCTGTAATATGTTTACATACTGGTTTAATCATAAAAATAGCTCTGCTGTTTACTTTACACATGCTGCTTGGATGGATATGGTTTACAAAGTCTCTCAAACGATTTTGAGCATCTCATAGAGCCCACATCCACATGGTCAGCTCCCAGCCCCACTGCCCATTTCATTTCAGAGACACCAGTATGACTGACTCTTGGAAGTTCTCCAAAACCAGCATGCAGACCTGGCTACCAAGAAGACTGAACAGTCCTGCTTTAAAGAACTGCAAGAATTATGTTTCTGTTTGAAGATCAGACTTCCAAAATGAGCAAGGCAGGAGCCTGGAGCTGGAGCTGGAGAGGGCTGTAGCTGTACTGAGGAGTGGGAGCTGACAGTGGCTAAATGACCACCTTCGAGCCACATTGCTGAGACTCACAGCTTCCAGACTACCTCCCTGTTTCCTGAAGTCCATTACCATAAAAAGCAGGAGCAGAAACACCGTATCAAGTCAGATTCTGTACAATATGAAGTCTAGGCTGAGAGCAGCTTCTTGGCTTTTAAACTCTCATTTTTTGAGAGGCTGATGTTCTCTACTAAAAGAAATGCCCTCAAATCCAAGGCAAGACACTAAACAAGAGCCTAAAGCAGGAGATACAGATGCTCTGCTCTTTGAAGTGTCCTTTGTCACTCTGACACCTTTTTTTAAAGTGTTCTTCCTCTCAAAAAGCACAAAATGGAGCGCTCGTATGCTGTCAAAGCAGCAATACATTTTGAAGCAAACTTAGTGCTTAATATGGGCAGATCAGCAGTGCTTGAAATGTAAGTACTCTGTTTCTCCATTAAAGACACGTAGTGTGTGTGTGAAGTAGGCTCCTCAGCAGTCAGGCAGCTCTTATGGTCAATGCTGTAGGGATGTAATCTCTGAAAGACCTTCATAAGTGTGAAGAAATAGAGCTGCTATCACTTCCACTTACTCAGCATACTGCTGTAGGCAACACAAGCTTTAGTTCATGTCAGTAAGGATGGCTCCTCCTAGGACATGGCTGTGATTGCTGCATGGCCTTTATGACTAGCTACTTTGTTTCACTGTTTCACTAAATTTTCAGTATTGAGGATTAATTACATATCATTCACATTCTTTCACAACTTTTACAGCCCTATACTCGCTCTTCTTACAGAAGCAGAGGCTGTAGAGCATCCACCCTTTGCCTATTTCCCATTCTGCTCCCTGGCTGTTAGGCACTCAGCGCTCAGGGTGGCCAAAGCTGTGTGCAGTGGCTGTGCCAGGCATCAGGCAGGTGTGCAGCAGGTGCTGGAACATGAGCCCAGCGCCATACCTGTCACTAGCCAGGCAGATCAACTGAGGGAGTTTCAGTCTCAAAGCAGTTGAAAGAAGGAACTTGCTTTAGATGAAACAGAATGAGAGACAACTAGACAACTGAACAGCACTTAGTATAGACAGAAGTGTAATGTGTAATAAAAGCATTTTAAACCCATGTGAATAGCAGTTTTAACTCCAAAAGCATAGCAATTCAATGAGACTGAGAAAGCACTACGATATACAGAAATCAATTTCTGATAAGAAAGCTTATTTACTCTACTGAAAGGATACTACATCAAAGAAAAACATGAAAATAATAATCAGACCAGAAAAAAAAACTGAATAACCATCTAAGTGAAACACATCTCACTCAGTAAAATCTGTTTATTGAAAAAAAAAAATAGCTTTATTCCAAGTGTAGCCATTCCCCCCCAACAAAGTTAATTAAATGAGTTGCTTCTCCCAATGAGCGTTTGTTTGTACACCTCCTCTAAGGCAGCTGACAGCCACAAGGATGAGCTGAGAAATCAACAACCCACTCAGAGCTTTGCCAGAGTGCTTGAATCACCGGTACACACAGACAAAGGCATGTGAAAGGATGGAATGAAGTGGGACCACATCTTTTTGATCAGAAATACCATTAGAAAGAAATGTAACTTCTCTCCTGGTGCCCAGATTCAGGCTGACCAAGGCAGCTGTTAAGAACACAGCAGCATTGGGTTGTAGCAACTGAGGATTTGGGCAAGGCAAAAGTGCACAGACAGCACCAACCTCTTTGTGGGAGAGCTAAATCTGTCTTTTCCATGGATATGGTTCCAGCACCGGTTGTACTGCATTCAGGAATTACAGCCACAGCCACACAGAACACACGGTAGCTGTCAGCCCAACAATAAAGGCTCACACTGTCTACATTTGTTTATTTGAGACTGAAAACACGATGTATTGGTAGAAAGAATAAAATTAACTGCTATCCTTGCAAAATTAGTTAATTATAAACAAACACAATCTCTTTTAACATGTCCTAATACTGTATATTGATATTTATTCATATATATATTTTGCGTTTTTACTGCAGTTTTTACTGTAAGTCAAGATCAATATTCTGTTTTACAGACAGAAAAATAGAGATGACAGGGCAACAACTTGCTGAAAGTGACCGTGTAGGTGAGGAGCAGAGGTGGGCACAGAAGCAAAGCCTCCAGAGGCTCTGAGGGTAACGTGCACCAGGTCTCTGCAGTGCCCTTTCAGTGCTTCAACATTCCTACACCAGAATTTCAGACACCACATAAACACAGCTCATCCTGTAATCACGGTGTGCTAAGGTGCTCCCAAAAGATAATATATAAAATGAATCCAAAACAGCAAATCTTCTTTCTTGTTTAAATCCTCCTTAGTGGATTTTAAAAACTAGTGCCGGTAAGTAACAGCAGCAGTAGTAATAGAAATAATAACGATGAGAAGCTCGAGCTGAACATCACCAGCTCTTGGGGCTGGGCAGGGGCTGCAGGCTGCCCTGGGTCAGCCTGGCAGATTGGCTCAGGTGAGAAAATCTTGATAACTTGCTTCCCTTTCCCCCGTACTAAGTCAAGTGCAGCAGGGAACAACCATAAAAAAGGAAAGATGTGGAGGTTTTTTTGTTGGTTTTTTCCTTCGTAGGAGGTAGTTTTCCAAAAGGTTACCCTGAGGCTTCAGTAGCGCACTGATAATCTGTGAACACAAAGAGCTGGCTTTGCAGGGTCACATTTCATCTCCTTCCTGCTCCCCTCCCCTTCCAGCAGCAGCAGTAACTTTCACAGGGCAAAGCTCCATAGGAGCTGGAAGCTAATTACCAGATGTCTTGTAAATCTTTCCAATCTGCACAACTTCATCCACTCCACAATGCTTAACATCAGCTCTTCTGGAACCTTTTCATCCTTATTTTTGTGTAACAAATTTTCAACAAGCTGGGAGTTCTTTGTTCTCTTCTAATAAAACAACCTAAAATGTTAACAGTTCAGCATGAAACTAATGAATGGAACACACTTTTATGGAGATCTGAGCAGAAGTACAGGCCTATCCAGATTTATGTGAGAATTTATTCATTCTGGAAACAGTGCTTTGAGCTGCTTCTTTAAAATAACTTCAGAACGACAAAAATAATACAAACAATGGTTGTAAATTATTTACATGGTTTGCCAAACATATGGTCACTAAAATGGTACACTTACTGAGGGTAACTTCCGTGCAAATCTTACAAGGGGCTGAAAAGAGAAGTGGACCAAATCAGCTGTTTCCTCTGATGTAATTGTGCTTGGTAGAAGTTCTGTCCAGCTGGAGGCAAACAGTGCCAAGGAGAAGCCTTCCGAGGCCCAAGAACTGCTCCAGCTTACATCTCACACCATTCCGACCATCTAGACTGACACTGTGCTGCACACTGCCATCTCCCTGGGATGTGTCCTATGCGTGGGGCTATGAGGAACTGGTGACATATGGCTTTTTGTGAGCTCTATAGCACGAATGTCCCCTTTAACATCAAAGTTGCCTTATTTAAACCTCCTTGGCTAAAAGAAACAAAGCAACAACCTGCACCCAGGAAAAAAAGACACCCAAACTGCTGGATTGCAAAGGCGCAGGAAACATTTTGTCATAACTAAAGCTGGAACTTCATTTTGCACAAATTCCATCCTTGTAGATGCTGCAGATCTGGCTACGTGAAAATAAATATCCCTTTCAACATTCACTATTACATTTATTTAGATGCATTGGATAAAAAGGCTAACACAGAGTGCACTTCTTGCAAGATGGAAATTGTTTACTATAAATAGCATCTTTCCCCCCAAAATACTGACTGAAGTAGCAAAAATGCAGAAGCATTCAGGAAATACCAACTTTTCAGGACAGTCACAATGGAAGGAGCAGTTATACCCCAAACCAAGCAACTCTTCACTCACCATCTTCATTGCAGCCGCTGCTGCTAGCAAACACTCGCACTTGCTAAAAGACTCTTTTGCTAAGAAGCAAACCATAAAGCATAGAGCTAGTGAAAGAAGAAGCATACTGCAAATTCCCTGGCCCTCAGTAAAGGTCTGATTGTGAAAGGGTTTTGTATAATTTTAAGCCTTTGCTTCATTTTGTTCTTATTTTCCCTTTTCATAACAAAGATTAAGATTGCATTTAGCTAAACACGTAATTTATGTGCAATGAAAAACAAAACAAACACCAAAAAGAACAACCAAAAGAACTCACACAGCGGTTGAATTCATCTTTAAAGGTTCACCATTCACCTGTAAGGGAGGCTTTGCCACCCTAAACCACACGAACGTGCAAAGCCCAGCAGTAGCTCAAGAACAGGATTGTGCAGCAGAAGTACTACAAAGAAGGAGTGCTTTGGTTTTACTCAAAAAGCCACACGGTTAAATGGCAAAACCTTCCTGAGACTTCACAACAGCTTCCTTTTCAGTAAGTTCACCCCCTTCAACACTAAAACACACACACACACAAACACAAACTCCGCCCACACAAAAAAATATATCAAAACAACCGAACAAGAGGAAACATGGAGAATGGCGGAGGGTAAAGGAAAGAAATATGTGAAAGGAGAATGGCATTATACTTTTCCTTCCTTCCTTCTCCACCCTTTCGTAAGGAAAAGAGGAAGAACGAGAACTTTGACAATTAAGAAGTAAATAAATAAATCTTGCTTCCAGGCACACTTTGAGAATTTCCACCTTAAAGAAAGAAAAGCAGATCCCAAAATACAGCTACAGAACTGATTTTTTGACAGGAAGCCCACAGGGAAACGTTTCTGCAGTTACAGCTGCCCACTCACACCCACATAATGTACTTGGACGTGTTCCACCCTTGTGACAGCCCTGGTGCCTCCTTCCCCTGCTCGCTTCACTCTCTCTGCTGGTTCTTCTTTGCTGCTGGGCACTTTGCCTCTCACTGCCTGGTCTGAGCAGTCCCTTCCCCACACAGTACAGAGCACGCAGCCCTGCACTGAAATCTTGCGTGACTTAACTGAAGGAACATTAGCCGCTTGCCCTCTGTGAGTACAGAGCGGAGATTTTCTTTTCCCCTCTAAACTGTTCTCAAACTGCATTGCTCCATGAATTTCATTTCTTTTGCTGGATCTAAAACCAGACTGTCAGTGACTACAGTGACGATGCGCTGCTGACATCTGCCTTGCTGCTCAGCTGACGTGGTACCCAAACAGGAAAAGCTCAGTGAGTACATCAGCTCTCCAACAATGCACAATTCTAGGCAGCTTTTGAGACAGGCATGGTTTCTGTATAAATCAATGTCTCGCATGAAGGCAAGATTCACATCAAGCTCGCCAAAGAAGTGACCGGTTGCTGCTAAGGAGAATCTGCATTTATTTCTCTTCTCAAGAACCACATGCTTAATTACTTTATTTTGACCTTTGCAGGAGAAGGCAAAATCTATTTTAAAACCTCATTTCCCTTTTATTAAATATTTCCTCAGGAAGCCCAGGTGCCCCTAAGACACCTCTGCAGCACAAACCCAGGACCATGGAAGCCATCGCAATGCCCATCAGTGCCTAACACTGCTCAGTGCGCAGTACCCCTGCCCTGGTCAGCCTTCTGTCCGCAACCTCCAATGTCTCTGAACAGATCAACTACTACACATAAGTGAGACCAATGCTATTACTGATGGACAGTAAATTACCACCACCACAGAGCTGCAATCACACAGCACCACAGACACCAGCTGTATGTTGGTTTCAATATGATAACATGCAAAATTCAGTGAGAGAAGACCTGACCCTTCTACTGCACGTTCCTACCACTTTACATTCTTTATGCCTTGAGAGGAAAGAAAGAAAGAGGTCTTATTCATTAGAAAAAATTCAGTGTAACAACGCAGAAGAGTTGCTCCCTTTTGTAGATGTAGAATCACATTCTTGAACTACAAAAATGTGATGAACTGGAGGCCTAACATGGATACACCATATGTGAGCCAAAAACATAATGCTAAGGCAGCAGCAGTGTTTTTTTTTCCAATCAGACTAAAAGCAATAAACTGTTCAAAACATATTTTAGGAAGGGAAGTATTGCAAAATCTGGCACTACTCTGCTGCTGAGAATCAATGCTGGAGTGATGACACCAGTAAATCCTATATGACTTTTTTCATACACTTCACTTATATTTAGTGGAATAGTTGCTGTTGTCAGGTCTGAAAAGCCAATCCTAAGTCTTATCTATCAAAAACTAACAGTTATTTACATCATGTTCTTCCATGGCCATTAGCTATCCATGATATCCTGACTGCTATAAAAACTGAAGAGTTCTTTAAATATTAACAAATTTCAGCCTATGGCATTTTTAGGAGTGGCTTGGTGAAAAGCTGCTTCCCTTAACATGCTCTAGAGGAGGCGGTCTAGAACACTTGCAGGTGTCTCTGAAACACTTCAGAGCAGAGCACCTCCTATTAAAGATCAGCCCCAGAGAGCTCTCCAGCATCCAGCCCAAGCTCGTTAATTGTTATCTCACCTGGCCAAAGTAGCAGCAGCCCACTCTTAGCAACAGGCATTGCACCACTGACGTTTTAAAGATGGTGATTTATAATCTGAAGCGTAGTGCACCATGAAGATATATTCTTGATGATACCTCCTAGCATTTTTCTTTCTTTTTTCTAAATTTTTTATATACTCTGCAGACTGCCATTTCTGTGCTATGTGGATCAGCTCAGTGGGTATGCCAAGCCTTCTAACAACCAAGAATTGCATCAGTCACTTAAAAATTGACAACACACAGTCATAAACTCAGTTATACTGCAGCTACAAATTCTGACCTGCAGTCTGATGAAGAGATAACTTAGTTGAGTGCAGAAAAGAGAGAATTTGCCATGCTATGAAGAGTGGGTGCCATGGGGATGCACCACAGGAACTCAAGCATGCTCCTCAGACAGCTGGTGTGGAGCAGAGAAGAGACATCTCTCAAATACCTGGGCCTTAAAAATCCCTAACACTCTAAAGATCGTGTACTACCTCAAATCTACCTAAAGCCAGGAGGCAATTTTGTTGGCAGTCCCAATAATGCACAGCCTAACAAGCAGGCACAGGCCAGATTTCAGTTTCTGAATGGCCTCCAGTCACAGCTCCAAGCAGAGTGTATCACCAAGTGAAGTCAGAGGTAAAGCACGTACAGAGAAGGGCTGCATTCAAAACAACAAGGTACCCTCAGTGTGACAAGCACAAACTAAGTCGTCTGTTTCACAGCAGAAAGCATCTAAAAGAAAATATAATCCCAAATTTCAAATGCAGATGCTCCCCACCTTTATCTACTTGCTGTTTGATTAAAAGTAATGTACTTCTATGGACTGTACATTTGTAGTCTCCTCACAGTAGAAGTTTTCAAGCTCTTCCGCACCTTCCCACTCCATTCTCATCCCTCTCAACCTCCTTCAGCAATGTAAGATGAGCATATTCCCCTAAAACCTCACCTACTGGAGGCTGCCCTGCACTGCTTCTACCTCTCTCCCTCCACCTGGACCAGCTGAAAGCATCCCCTCCCGTTTCCAATGTCTTCTTTCTCTGCTCTTGAGCTTGTCCCTAGCTCCCCCTCAAACAATTACTCCTCTTGCAGAGAAGACAGTCTTCTTACAAGGAAGGCAACATTCATTTTCCTTGAAAATCCAACAGACTCAAGGAAGAAAATACCTGTTTTAATGACAAATGACAGTTATCTGCTCCATATCTAATGAAAATATTCATCAAATAGAGTGAGAGCAATGCCTGGCTAGCTTTCTTCAACATTTTAGTTACTCTCTTTAGATTGACACTCAGACTGGAGATGTTTTATCTATCAAACTTTTCTGCTTAGCATGCTGTGATAATCACGTAACAATCAGAAAACCATATTTTCTTACTGGATTTTAAGTATTTTGAAGGCAAAGATCCTCTTTGCAAACAGTGCAATGCTTCTTAATTAGTTTATGTATGTTGCGTAATAATATAGCTATAATCTATCCCGTTATTTGCTATAAGCAAATTCTGAAGATGATGATAGACTGCCTCTATCTGTTTTCATCTTAATCTCAAACAAACATACCAATGCAAATCTGTTATCTTTACCTGAAATACTTTGATCTGTCACAGAGCTTCTATGTCTACTGTCAACATTTATTTCACCTTAGAGTTCTTCCTTTATAATTCAGAAATATTACAATAGCGAAGAACAGAAATCAGAAAGAAAAACGATAAAGAAATATTAGAGAAGTTTGATTAAATATTCATAAGCTAGGAAACTAAATCTGAAGTTATATGTCACAACCTTAATTCTAATCTTTCCCACACATTCCTAACATTATCTACACGGCTGTATATTTTTATCTTAAACACATCTACACAGTTTTAGAGATGCCACTTTTTAATAAGTCAGGTATTTTGTATCTATAACCTACAGAGCAGATTGTCCTTACCAATGTGCTGCCTGTCAGAAATACCCAAATTTTAGCAATGACCTTGGCTCATAGGCTGAGCTGAGTTCACTGTTAACATAACCCACAAAATGACCACCGGGAACACAGTACCACTGCTTCAGGGAATAATGTATTATATGATTATTAATCTAATTTGTTAGCCACAAGCAAGCCACAAGCCACATATGTGCTAGCTGTGTGCCACAAGCCACAAGTCACAAGCCAGTGTGGTGACATTAACTTGCCAGTGTAAACTGCATAAACAGGAACACTTTTCTGGAGTATTTTTTTTCCTATGACAGTTGAGGCATCTTGACTTTATTCACACTATTCAGTGGGGTGGTGAGACAGTTTTACCACAAAGAACCACAAGAGTTTAGAAGACTGTTCTCATGGATAGTTATCATGTAGTCGGAGGAAGAAGCAGCTCCTTGCTTAGCTGCAATGAGGTGCTGACACACATAATTCAGATCACTATCAGCTTGACAGTGTCTGTGCTGTGCCCTACTCTGTAACTCTGAGAGCCTTCAAACACCTCCTTCAGACTTCAACAGGTCCAGCGTGCACTGTAAAGATGAAACCAAAAACTCAACAACGAACCAGAAAGGCCCAAGCCCCCACAAATGAAAACCTCACATTCTATAGGCTTTATTTCTATCATGCTTTCCTCAGAAATGCCAAAAATAAATTGTACTGATGCACGGAGTCATTTCTTTATAACAAAAACTAAACTTGACTTTGTCAGCAAACTCCCTGCTGGAAAAGTAATCATAATCCAATGAAGGTGCTTGCAAAGGGCTAGAAAGAAAGAGAAATCTGGATGTAAAAGGGCTTTGGCTGCTGCCTCATCTTCTGCAACAAAAGTGCTGACAGTGTGTCCTACACTGGAAGTGTTACTGATTTTAGATTGGAAAGCCTTTTTGGAAGAGAGAACACACATATCTTTGTTACGGCAGAAATCCTCAAACACAGCAACAAGCAAACACAGTCTGCAGTAAGAACCTCAAGGAACAACCTCTTTTGACTTCTTTTCTGTACCCTGATGCTATGTTAACTTCTGAAGGCTAATTACGACCACTGAAATTTCAACAAAATCACTCCACTGTTGAAAACCAAACTGAAACATGCTATCATGCAGGGGTTTGTTCAGTGCAGCCAAGGATACACTTGGCATTTCACACTTTTCTTTCATTTCAGCGTTCTTCCAGAACAAACACACATTCACAAAAATTGAAATACTCTGGCGCAGCTGGATGCAATCTTGATTCCCACTTAGGAGGGCAGTGTTCAAAAGCACGTCCAAAAATGACTGAAAAGCAATGTGTTCAGGTCCAAACCCAAAAGGGGAATTCACATTACTGCTGCTGAGCTATCGGCAGTGGCTCATGTAGGAGAGGAGAGGAGCAGAGCAGAGCAGAGAGGAGCACCGTCCTGTTGCTTATGGACAGTCAGACAGCGGCTCCACTCTGTTATGTGGGAAATGTGACAAGTGTCAGCAGCAAGGGATCAACTACCATGAGCCTTAACGTGATAAATGAGATCACTGCAAAACTCAGTATTACCTTCTGTTCTTAAAGAGATATAGTTTATGTTCTGAAATAACTTCAGAAATATCCTGCAGCAAATGCATTACAGGAAGGCTTTCTTTTCTCCCCTTCTCTGAAGATTGACTTTACACACTGCAATAAAGCCCGATGGAAAAGCACCTAATGTGTAACCTACGTGGGGTAATTCTGTAGAAGTATTTCTATGCATTCCAGTACGGCAGGGCACTCCCAGACTGTGTACAACAGTCCAACTTCTGCAACAGGAAACCATCCTGGAAATACCCCAGAGCCTCAGCTGTGCTGCTGTCCTCGCCCATTTCAGCACTGCCCCTCCTCCCAGCAGCTCAGGGCAGCAGGAGCCAGAGAGGAGCTTCAGCTCTTGAGCTGCTGACAGCTTTCTGTTGCCAATCCCAATAATGTGCAACAAGGAAGGAAAAAGGGAGTCAACGGAGATCATCGATGACTGAAACTCAAGACATTTTTCTACTGGATAAATGTTCCCCTTCAAATTTAATGGCAGAAGTAGAAAAATATAGGAACAGATTTAACCTGCAACTTTTCACAGGATGTATGCAGGTTAGCAATCTCTTATACTGGGCAGGTCATTGGCTGAGATAGAAAGTATTAAGCTAGCATTTGTGATGCAGAGCATTACTAACATGTACAAGTGTAATCAAGTCTCCCTGACTGAACTCTGTTCTCAGCACATTCTGAGGCTGGACTGCTGTCACTGACCTTAGTGGAGGTGCTTTCTACCAACACACCACTGTATTACAGACATTGAGAAGAGCTAATAGAATCTAACTTACTTATCTTAAAACTCAGAAAAGGCAGCAAGCTGTGTTTTGATCTAAAACCACCTACATAAAAATGTTTTAATGCATAGCTAATGAAATAATATTAATAATTAATATTTAACAATTAGCAGTAATTAACATTAATAATGTACAGCTAAAAAATTACTACACCTAATGAATTAATAAACAGTGTAAAAAGAGGCAACAAAACTGAAAATGAAACAGACCTCCAAGAGTTTCAGTAAGAATTGATTTGTCGTTTCTTTGGATTTAATATTTGTTTTAAAGAAAAAATCTTCCTCCCTGAATTTCTACCATCTGTTATTACGAGTTACAAAAGCTCTTCATGTTAATTCGTTGTTCTTTTGAGCAATGGGAAAAACCACAATCGTATTTGAGTCTTGTTGTAAGCAGGTTGCACCCACATACGCAGCCACTGTGTTACATACACACGACAATCTCTGCAGCACTCACGCACACATTTCTCTACCAGTTAAATAATGTTTCCTGAAATAAACATAACTTTTCAGTTATCACAAGCTATAAAACAATTCAAGAGCCCTGAAAGAATCTTTTCATTAGTCTGAGGTGCTTAAGTGTTCCAGTAGTGAAGCATCCTATATAAGCCTTATGAAATGAGAGAAGTATAAATTCTACTCTCCCGTTTCCTTAGTGAGAATGCCTAATAAAAATGTAAGCTAATTCTCATGGCTGCCACTATCCTGTCTACTGAATGAAATCCTTTTCACCCTTGTATATTCATCTACCTTTAAAGCTACAACATCAGTATGCCTGTCTGAGATTACATATCCAACCTACTAAACTGAAACTAGTTCCTTCACTTCCCTCATCTCGCTTTGTTTTCTTTTTTGCCTTGTCTGAGACCAGACAGGACCACCTGCCCTGCCAGCAAACACAGCCTACTCAAGTCCCTACCCCTCCATCAACACAGTAACCACAAACTCTTGGCTTGGCTCTGTTTGTTCATAAACATGTAAATATATGCCTTCAAACTCAAAAAAAAAAAAAAAAAAAAAAAAAAAAAAGTATTGAATAGGCTTAAGCCTATTATTTTTAAGCCTATTTTAAGCCTCTTTCTTTCTGTAAATGCCTCCTTGTCCTCCTGTATCTGCACACAGAGGGCTTTTCTCCCCCAGCACATTGCTGCGGCCAGCTGGGCAGCTGCTTGCACTCCCTCCTGCTCGTCTTGCACAGTCCTCGCTCAGCCCTCTCCACATGTCCCTGGGCTCTTTCATGGGTAGACAGATTTTCAGGCAGGCAACAATCTGATTGTCCGGCAGCAAAAGGAGGAGAGGGGAAATTTCAGTCATTGTCATGGTCAGCCCGCAAGCCAGCCAAAAATGCCAGAAACACCTCTGGACAATGTGAAAAGCCATCCCGAAAAGTCATTCTAAGAAAAACCCTGGTGACTGCAGCTAAAAGCCAGGGGCTATAAGAGGGATCCCAGAAAGACTGGGATGCTGCAGAAAAGTTGTGTGGAGAGTGAGGCAGAAAAGGAGCCAGAGCAAGGGAGGCTCTGGCAGTGACAGCTGGCCACAAGGCCCTGCTGTCCACACCAGGCCTTTGCTGCCAGCATTGGGACCACAAGATGCTCTCTGAGGCCAAGAGGCACCAGGTGGAAGCTGCCAGAGGGAATGCATAGAAGTTTAGAGACAACAGCCAGAGTAAATCTCCCTGTGCCCACTGCAGAAAGCTGCCTGCCCTGCCCTTCTGCTGGAGACTGCAGCTCTCGGGGTGCACCTGGCAGCTGAAATGGGGTGCTCGGTCCAGAGCAAGCTCAGGGCACTCCCAGGAGATGCATCTGGACAAACGTGTCTTTTGGGCACGTTTCCCCACATCCTTACTGAGTGCCCTCCCTTGTACTGCCCCTCATTTGCCAAATCACAGCCTTGGAGTAAATTGGCGAGCACTCATACTGATGTCTATTCTTACACATTCACTGCTAAGGAGAGGTACTTGCACTGCAAACAGCATCCCTGCTTCTCACCCCACAATGCCAGCCTCGGCCTGGGAGCAGGGACACTTAGGATTGGAGCACCAGTGAACAGCCCCATGGAGAGAAAGTGGAAAGAGACCACCACCACTCCTTTGTGGGTTTGGACAACAGGAATTGGAGCACTTAGGAGGCTGCCTCCCTCTCATTTGTTACAAGGTGTCTGACATGTGATTAGCAGGGGGCTCTGCCCTTCTAAGTCCCTCTCCTTCAGTCTATGCGCTGACTTTCTGATGAATAACAGAATGAAGGAACTGGATGTGTTTAGAACATGTAATATAAGCAGGCCTGGTGGTACGCTGATACTTTCCAGCCTCTATGGAGAGGATAACAGCTGTCTCCCTGCTTCAGCTGGAGAATCCCCAGTTGATTCATGAAGAATCTTAAAAAACAGCACAGAGCTTCGCCCCCAGAAGTGGGGGGACACACACAGACATGAGCCTCTCTTGCAAGCCTCGTTTAACAGCTTTACAGAAAGAATGTCCCAATGAACTGCTGTTTCCTCAAAAATCCTGCTTTCTGCCAGCAAGCTCCAGTCTGATCTTCCGCTTTTTCTATTGCTTTGCTTTCATGCAAAAGGATCATTTTTCTTTCCATTTCAATACTGCAGTTTCCCTGGGGCACTAAAAGAAAAAAGGCGGGGGAAGAGCATCTCCTGAGAAATATGTTGTGCCAGTCGTCCTGTCGCCTTCTCCACAAGAGCACTATCAGGAGTGGACAGAGCTGATCTCCCACCGCACACTGACCTGCCTCGGTTGTGCCGCTCTCTGGATCTCTTGGGATCCAGTGACACTCCTGCACTGCACCCCTCCAGAGGAAGTGATGTTCGTAGGTTTTTCTTTACAGTATTTGCTCCTCTGAAAAATTCTACCTTTTGATGGTTCCTGCAGCATGTTTTTTTTTTTTTTTTGTTGGCTCAACGCTCCTGCAGCGGCAGGGGCTCCCAGCCACACGCAGCCTCCTGCTCTTCTAACTGCTGGGAGCCAGAGCCCGATGCTCCAGGCAACAGATCCCAAGGGAAGCAATGCAGAACTCCGCACTGCTCTGCCATGCCACAAACCTTGTCTGTGCTTTGTAAATATGCCCAGCATTTCACCTAAGACCCCACACTTCACTGTAGTCCTTCCCTCAAGAGCTGAAGCAATTCTCAGCTACTGGGCTCTGGCACTTAGCATGGCTTTTTTCCCACACGTGCAGAACAGATAATGTTATTCTAGCTATTCTTCTCTGAAACAATGCAAGCGTGATGAAATGCAATTTCATAAAAATGTGTTGTGGATGTTGAGGGAAAGCCAAAGGATTTTTTGATTACAACTGACTCAAGCAAAGAAGAGAAATTCCCATGCCAGGCACCAGGTAAGACATCGGATACGTTTTATATGAGCTCCTGGAATGGTGACATTACTCCATGAAGCTTGGCTTTGCATAGAGGAAGATGACTTCTGCAAGGATGTCAGCCACTTGTACAACCAATCCACAGACTTTCTTCTCACAACCAGTAAAAAGCACAGGGGGCAGAACAGATAATCTAAGTCTCACTATGAATATGCAGCCATCTCCTATTCAAACCGGAGCTGCCGAGGAACAAAACAAACGAGGAGAATCAGCAGCAGCAGTTACTGGGGCCTTGAAGCTACTCTTGCAATAGAGGACAGCTCAGAAAGACACTGACTCCAGAGCTGACATTTTATTTCACCACCCACCCATGCAGACTGCAGCCCCAAAGCCTTTGCAACAACTGCTCCTCCCCAGTTTGGGTCACTGCTTGTTTATGTGCATAGCTAACAGATGCAACAGATGCAAATCAGACAGCCCAGAGGCAGAAGGTCTGAGATCTATGAGTGTATCATCTGGCTTACATGTGCATTTCTGCCAAATGTGCAAATTGCATCCAGATCACGCTTTCTTCACCTTAGATAGAAACCACTGGAATTGCATGGAACCACTAAATTGTATGGAAGGTATGCTTGACTGACTTCTGCCAAGGACCAGGATCTTTAAGACCCTCTGCAAGGGGTTAGTACTACTTCCCTAAACAGGACAACAGCCTGAGCTCCATTTCCTAATCCTGTCTGACCCGGGGGTTATCAAGATATATCATCCACCTTTTTCCACCAAGCAGCAAAAGCACGAGTTACAGCTGGCAGAATGCAAACTGTCCCTCTGAATGTGTTTGCGTTGGGATTAGCACATTGGGAACCCCTGGCAAGCATTTCTCGGTGCTAGCAGAGCATCACTAACAACTGCTTAAAAAGAAAAAAGAAAGAAAAAAGAATATGAAGAAGAAAAAAGAGGCATTTGCAGTGTTGAGGAGGCCTGTACAAGTAGACAGGGAAAGTGAACAAGAGCCCAGCTACCTCTCACCTCCCTTACTGACTGGGTAGCACTGGGGGCTGCCCACCCTTCTCCCACATCTGAGCCCACAGGCACTCCTACTCTGAGTGCTATGCACTTACTGATGACAAAAGAAGGTGCAGTTTACACTTACTTTTACAGCTCCATTAAAAGGTGACCTGCAAATAAAAAAAAATCAAGCACATTTAGTACGATGTGCTGAATGCCCCCAAATAAAGAGGGTTAGATGAGCATTCAGCCCTCAAGTAAAAATTAGAAGGAAAAATTGGCACCAGTTGAGTACTCTGATTCCCATTACATTCTCAATTGCTGGCTTCACTTTTCTGCCTCTTGCTGCTTCCAGAAAGCATACTGGGATGGAGGTGTAGCAGGAATATTGTTCCATTGAATGGCCTATTTCTGAAATAGCCACAAGAAAACAGGCAAAGCGAGGTGCTGGCGTGGGGCGGACAAGCAGGCAGATCCCTCTTGCCCTGTTCTCCCTCTCCCAGCCCTGGTCAGGCTCAAATGCATGGATGTGGCACAGGGCTAAGCCACATTTGGAGTGCCTGGTGGATTGGGCATCTTTGAATATAAGGCTGAAGATTGGTTAAAAAATATTAACAGTGCATTGCAGAGATAGAGGGAGAGCTTTCTCTTGTGAAATACTTCCCACGGGCACTGGAACACAGTAGCTGCTCCCAGCCGGCACTCTGTGCTGCCTTCTCCTTCTGTCTGCACATGGCCCCAGTCTGCTGACTCCTTTCCCTCTGACCCCAGTTCAGGGAAGTGCTTCTGTGTGTGCTCACTGCTTCAAAGGGAGATAAGCACACATCTCTGCACTTTTCTGAACTGGGCCTTCAAATGAATGTAGACCTCTGCTACTGATGCTTTTTGGTAACTTCTGAACCTTTATTACCAATTACCCCGTATAAAGTAACAAAAAAATAGCCCACAGATGATTGAATTACTTCAAAGTGAGATTCCCATTCATTCTGATTTCTAAGCATATAGACAAGTACAAGATTACAGGTTGCTCTGTCGGGCGCCCTTACACCACTCCTGCACTGCATGAGGAGGCTCAGTCACCGCTCTGCAGAGCTCTCCAGCAGCCTTGCTCTCCCCCAGACTTATTTGCCATTGCTACTGTGAGATGTCACCTAAACCTCCAGAAATACATGGCAGCGGTGCTCAGGAAGCTGTGCAAGTAAGGTCTGCCAGTCAGCCTCAGCCTCTGAAGTAAACAGTAGTTCGGTGTTTTATAGGTCTCCAAGCTGCTCAGGCAAATCAGCAACATTATCCTACAACTGAAGCTCCACTATAAACATTTTAATACACCATTTGGTAAATACAGGTGTTAGAGCAACCAGGGTCATGGATGCTCTCTACATTTAGATGTGAACTTTCTGACAAAATGGCTAGAACTATTATTTACCCCAAAAATGGTAAGTCTTTTTTAGCAAGTTCCACTAGCTAGCAAGTTACACTAATTCCAGCTAATAACAATTTGTCGCTTTTTAGTAGACTAATGAAGGCAATTGCAATGAGTTAAGAAATAATTAAAAACCATTCTACTTTTAAGGATTTAAGATCATTTTAAATTTAAATTAAGTGCCAGTGAACAACAGCAACAACAAAAAAAAGGGAGTAGATGATGCTGAATTTCCACTTACATTTTAGAAGAGGCAGATGACGAAGTTGCATAGAAAGCACTGCACAAAAGCTGCTTGGGTTTATCCTTTCCCCTTGCTGTCTTCCCTGAACAAGCGTATGTACTTGATATCTCTGTGCTAAACAGGCAGCTGGCATTACAGCCAAGCTTCCTCTTGCCTTGCCTGGGAAAAAGCCACATGAGAGCCAGCCGAGGCTGAGCCATGCCCATGCATGGCACAGTGCTGCCACGCCAGCACTGCAGCCGGGAAGCACGACTGACCACTGACACAGCTCAGGAAACCAGCTGGAATAATAACAGCCGGTGACGATCAACAGAAAAAAAAAGAAAAACAAGCAAACAAAATTCTTTCATTGATTTCACATTGCTCGTAATAACAGCAGATCTCATACTCAAGAAAAACATCTTCCATGGAGCTTTGCAGGAAGCAGCACTGGCATGGCTTGTTGCCTGAGCTAACCCCATCCCTGCGGCCCTTCTGTTAGCATGTCAGCGCACACACTGAAGAGGTTAGTCGTGCGTAGAGAAGCATGTGTGACTGTGTGGCACGGGATCCTGTCGAGCCCTGGTCCCTCTGCCAGGGACCTCAACAAGGGTCCGAGTGAGGCAAGGGAGGGAGCAGAGACACAGCGGGAGCTGCAGCAGACCAGGAGCTCTATGTGCAGAAATAACACTCACGTGAGGCAGTCTCTCCTGAGCAATTACAAATGGGATTTAGAAAGGAGGAAAGCAAAGACAAGCGCACGGAAAGATTTAAATATTTTGGAATTGCTCTGTCGACGTACATTAACGTTGGCTATCTTCACAGCAACATCCGACAGTTAGGCTACTAAGCACCGCCATCTAGCGATGGGAATTGGAAAAAACCGTGCCCTGTCCTTTATTTGAAAGATTCATTGTTGCAGAAGGAAATTCACGGCAGCGAAGCTACAATTTCAAGGAAGTGTAACATTTTCAGTACCCGCAAGCATTTTCAAATCTGCTGTTTCAATTCAGCAGAAAGACCTGCAGCATTTTATTTACCCTGGGTAAATCCCCCTACTTGTGGGACTTCCAGCATGAGGAAAGAGCTGGGTACTCACATCAGAACTTAAACGTACATCACAGAAGGTTTGAAACAATTGACGACACAGCAAGGCCCTGCAAGTTACCTTTCAGTTCAAGGAAACAGCTACGGATACTGTTTGCACAATAAAATGATTCACCTAATTTTGGAAGATCTCTCTCGGCACGTGTCAATGCCCACTTGAAGAATTTAACCTCTGCTTTACAGTCTCGAGGGGAAAAGGAAAATAATCCCTGCACAGGTTTAAGCTCCGTGCTTTCTTTGTGAGGAGGAACAGCTCGGTCACCTGCTGCTGAGAGCTGCTGGCTGCAATTAGCTGCTGCTGGAAATCGCCGGCAGATGCAACTTGAAGTTTAAATCAATTGGCTCTGCTTCCTCCTTACAAGAAAATTGGTGTTTCAAGGCTGCATTCCAGCATAATGGATCTAAGAAACAAAAGCCAATTTGACAGAAAGGGAAGCGTCCCTTTCATGGCCTGCTTTAGCCCTGAACATTGGGCCTGGAGAGGAAGTCTCATTTCTTCAAAGCAGCTACCAAGTCACAGCCTGTATTCCACCCAAAGAGCCAGCGCTCAGCCCTGGTTATTTCCACCTTGCAACTGTGGAGAAGGGAGAGGGAGGGACAAGATGTGAAAAGTCAGAGACTGAGAATACAACTTCTTAACAAATCCTTTCAATCTACACGTGAGGAGGCTGCCCAAATTCTCTGCTTTGGCAGCACACACACACATGCGTGCCTCACCAAATCTGGTGGCACATACACAGTAAGAACTTCTGCCAAGCTACCTCTCAGCACCAACTTGATCTGTACATTATAAAAGTCAGTTGATGATGCCTCTAGACTCCCAAACAAGTACTGTGATTTAAAACATGCAAGAAACTCACACATAAAACACACTCAACACAGCGCAGCAGAAGTGCCACCATCACTCACACCCGCACTGCCCCATATATACCACAGCGCTCTTCCAGGTGTCTTCTAACGCCATTCCCCTACCTGAAGAGGACAGACAAAGGTGGGGATACATTTGCCAGAAAAAAACCATGCAGGCACACACTCAAATATATTATGCACACACACAATACCACTCCGTCCACATAACAGCCTTAATGTCGTCAACTCCAACAACATTACTTCCCTTTATAAACACACACTTCAATATCAGACCTCTTCCAAAATGCTAGATGGCTTTATCCAGATGGGATGTTTTCCCCTCTGATTAAGAAGAAAAAAATGTTGTCGTTCTACTTCTGCCCACAGGCTGTCCTTTCCTCTCCATTTTTAAAATGCCAACACTTACTACTTAATTATAAATCTGGAGTTCTGCACAAAAATGGAATCTTCCTTAAGCTCTCTTCTGCTCTGTTCTCCTCTGACCTAAAATTGTAAAGCTGTTTCCTTAGACTTCTATCATTTCTTTCTTGTTAAACAGACTGTCTTCTTACTGAACAAGCAGTAGAATAAATCCTGATTTCTTCTTAAAGCAGCGGAAAAGTTTCTGCCAAAAATATCTACGTAGTCAAGAATGTCAGCTAATGTACATTCATGACTTCCGAGGCTAAGGCAAAGGAATCTCACCCAGGAGCCATAATTCCCCAAGATGCTCTTTTGAGAGCAACTGAGCAAGAGATTAATAGTTCTGCAAAGATGAGCAGGGAAAGCTCTCTTGGATTCATGCTTAGTGCAAGGATCCCCCACTCAGGCACAGTGTAGAGCTTCACCCCCAACACAGTGGTGTCATGTGCTCTACCCCCAGCTGTGTGGGGCTGCAACACAGCTCTGGAGTCCAGCTCTGCCATGAGCAATGCGAGCTGTGAGTCCTTGCTGACTGGAAGCTGGCGGCTGCTGAACCCAACGTGCTGTCACAGCAGCTGATCCTTCCCTGCCTCTGGCAGCACTCACTCAAAGCCCAGAACTGTTTCTACCCAGAGTATATCTGTTGGATGAGAAACACAACCCACAGGCTTTGCTACTCCACTGGGATCTCCGCTATATGTCTATGCTCTTTTCCAAAGGGCAGAAGAAAGAGAATATTTGGCTTTAAAAACGTCTCTGAAACTACAAATGAAAAATTACGTGGAGAGTGTACATCATTAATTACTTCTCTCATGGGGACAGGATAGCATTTCTGCATCCCCATCTTGCCTTCTCTCTGCCCTAGAAATTCAAGAGATGATCTGAGGTACAAATGTTCATATTTGTAGGGAAAGAAAATGACCTACATGGCGTCCTCAGCAGATCATGTAAATAACAGGATGTAAGCTCTCACAGAATTAGTTTACATTTGAAATATTTTCAAAATATTGTTTTAGCTGGGTATAATAGACCACCATAAGATGTGACACACAGCAAACACAGGGCTTCAATTAAACAGCTGGCAAACAGCCAGGGAGAGAGAAAGGCCCAGGCTGTCACTCGCTAGACAATATATACGGCTATTTTGGCAGCCAAAACCCAATGTGATAATTGAGCCATGACACATTAAAAAGGCACACGATTTTCAAGGAAAGAGTTCCTCAGCACTAGGCAGAGGGCATCTAGAGTGTGCTTACAGCAAAGCTCTGTTTAGGATCACAAGTCCGTGGTGCAAAGCCAACCTCGTTTAACACACCGCACCACTATAAGCAGCTATTCACAACCACATGCAAAAAGCAATGTGTCAAGCCCACTAAGAACAGTCAGTACTAGAAACAAGAGGAATTTGAGGAGTGTGGCATGATCTTAAAGTTAGAAATATAGAGAAAAACACATCAAGAAGGATTTCATGCAGTAGCACTTCTATCCCCAGGAATTACAGTACACTCCATTTGGCTTCCAACCAAGGGAAAAGGACTGACCTATATAATTCAGTTTTTAAATAAAAATATATAGTAATATGTGAGGAGAAAATAATTCTTCATAATCATGTTTGCTGTCAAGGAAAACGACTGTTTTGTATAAGACATGAAGAACCTTGTGTAAGACAGCAACAGCTGTTTGGAAGACAAAGTCTAGGAGCTTTTCTACTGTTTCACTGCATGTTTTATTGAATAACCTAAGGACAGGACAGTGAACAAGGTACCAGATGAAGATGTGGTTCTAAGCTAGCAGCCAGCAGTTACACAGTGTCCTGTGACAGCACTGCATCACGCCAACATACAGCCATCAGCTGCATTTCCTTCCCTAGTAAAGGACTTGAAAGCCTATACATGGTCAACATGCGCTCCATTCATTCACAAACCTCCCACAAAATATATTTTACAATCTAACATTATCCTTACATAAAAAAGAAGCTAAATTTAGACTCTCTAATAGGAAAATCCCTACCAAGAGTTTACTTCCTAATCTTATTCTAAACATAGCCACATTAAAGACGTACGCAAATTAAGACATAGAACGCACACCTTCCCCAATCAAAAGCTGCCACATATCAAGAAAACTTAACATCTGTAAGGCTCAACTCACAGAGCCACTAACCACAGCAGCATCACAAACAGGGCTGCACAGCTGTGTTAACAGTGTTAAGAGCAAGGCAGAAAAAATGAATCCAATAGCACTGACAAAACTTTTGGAAACGCACTGAGCATCAGAAAGCAAGGAAAATACAGAGACATTAAGAAGTGATAGCTAAAATTTAACCTAATTTCTCCTTGTGCCAAACCAAAATATCAAAGTGCTCTAAAACAAGCAGATTTCCCCCACATAAGCAAGCTCCTTACCAGCTCCAACATCCAGTACACTTCCTAACTGACAACCAGAGCAAACTGCCACAGCTGTACCAGGCCAAAATGAAGAATCAGCATCAATACTTCACGCTTAAACAGTACAACAAGAAACTGAATAATTACATAATCATCTCTAATGGTTGTGCTGGTAACTTCATTAAGTGCCAGTAAAGGAAATGAAAAAGCTGAAAGATGAGGTCAGAGCATGTACTTTTGGCTGCTTCCTCGGGAGACACATCAAATACGTTAATTCTGTCTGGGGAACAGCAGACTCCTGAGGGTACCTGTTATGCTGCACCAAAAAGAAAAACGGAACCACGGTATGGGTTTGTCTACACTGCAGATGAAAAGGAGCATACGGGGACAACTGCAAGGATAAATTGATCTTGTGAAAGCAGCCGATCTTCGTCTTGCACTCATACACTCAAGGGCTTTCCTGGAAAAGGTGAGGAAGGTGAGGTGTGCTTTCTCTGACTCAAGGCCACAGAGCAGAAAGGCGGTAATTAAAAATCGTCGAAACGAGGAAGAGAAGTGAGCCCGAATGAATTAGTGTAGCTCATACACCTGCCTTTCGACCAAATGTGCTTTGAAATCTCAGTAAAAAGAAAACACCTCCTCACAGTATAAATATACAGTTTATTTGTATGCACGCACACATTCACACACACACACAGAAGCTGCAGGGCCGTGTCCCTGCCCTTGCTGCCCTGCTGGGATGGGGAGCTGCGTGCTGCAGCCCTGCCCTTAGGTACGGAGCAGGAAGCAGCCGCCCAGACCGCCTTCACAGGGAAGAAAGCTCTTATCTTCTGGCATTTAGCTACCTCACAAGAAAAAGATTTAAAGCTTGCACAAGAAAACACATTTTGGACAGCCAGGATCCAAGGATCTAATGCGAAAGGACCAATGCTGGTTGGGCAGAATGCATCAATTCAGGTTTTTAAAGGAGTTCTATAGCTGCCAGAAAAAAGAAGTTTGCAAAGTGCAGAAATTACACTTTTCCTTGGATCTTACATTCTGCCCTGACTGTGAACAACAAGTTATGAAAAGAGCTCTCATGGAATTACATGTCGCCCCCAAAGGTCATTTTCATACAGATTAAAGCAAAGTATGATGGAAAACTGTTTTAGGACAAGAAACAAACATAAATAAATAAGTTGTGTTGCGGTAAGAGAACATTTGAGGACTGCAAATAAAGCTGTGCCAAGCAAAGATGGAAAGATGGGAGTGACAGAGATGAACACTACAAGTAGTGGGTGGCTTATCTCCACCTATCAGGGAATCCAGGCAGCATTTCTCGTCATGACTATGTTAACTCAGTTCAACCTTTGGCCATGAGTAGTTGGCTGTAATTGCAGAAGAAACTTTGTCTAAAAGCATGGGAAATCACAGGTAAAAGTTGTTAAGCTTTTGCTGCGTACAGCTCTAGCCAGAAAAGGTGTGTCCCAGTTCAGTGCAGAGCATGAGTCCTCCCACCAAGTGGAGCAGATAACAACATTCTATGTGAAGTAAATCCTCTCTTTATTTATACCCTGACATGGTTTCCCAACGTTTACATTTATTCAACAAGCCAAAAAATTACTCTGACTTACTTTTCCTTTATATTTCACTTTTAGACAAACAGCAAAGCTCTGAGCACCTGGACCATAATTAAATCTATAATTCATCCAGCAGCTTGAAGACTAACACACAAACAAATTAACTCTGCCTGCCAGAAGGATTAATAACACAGGGAAGAACTTACTGCAGACTCCCAAAATGAGAATAGAAAGATTTAACAGTAAAGCTGATGTCTTTCAAACTTCACTTGGGAAGATCTTTTTCCCCAAACACCTATTTTAATGACATTGCAGACTCAAGCGCCAAAACTTCAGCACAAGGCTAGAAAGATCAGAGCAACTATTAACTTAGACTGAGGCACACCACCAGCTAGCACGGTCACACTGAGCCATGCTCTGAGCAGAGCATGCAGCTTTAAAAGAGCTCTTCACTAACAAGAAGAGATATCCCAGCTTGGCTCTGCAGCACAGCTGCCCCCCCTAGTAAAACATTTGCTCATATTCAGGGTTGAAGTCATTCAGGATCATGGGTGCAATATCAGACAGCACTCAAAATAGTGCAATTTTACACAGTCCACAAGAGCACTAGGACTGAAGAGCACAGCGGTGTATTTCTCTGGCCTGTTCTGCATACAGTCTGAATACATTCTAGGGTTTGGCTTCTATCTAGCTGGCACTGCCATGGCTACATGCCCTCGTAGTGCCAGGAGGACTCTCAGAGCTAAACACTCAGTCAGCCTACTCTGTACCTAACAGAGATTCTGCATATGGAAAGCATAAGCAGCTCCAGCACAGCATCTCAGAGCCACCACTCTCCAAGCACGCACCTCTAGTGACACCTACATCAAAACTACCCAGTACAGGTTCCTCCATTCTGCAATCAGTGACCAATTTCAGAAAACAATCATTAGAATTACTTTCAGAAACAACATTCACTATACTACATGGATTGCTCTCTATGCAATCCATTGTTCTTTCCTTGCCTTTCCCTTCAGACTTCAAAAGTCCATGGATCTTCCAAAGTTAACAAACCTGAAATGCTTCTGGACATGAACTGGTCTGGGCCAAGACCTGGGGCAGTACGATCTCCTCTGAGCATCTGCTCTTTTTCACAGACTTTTAAGAAGCTGAAGACCAAAGTGGTATTTCCATTGGTGCACTAGTATTTTTTAAACAGCAACCTTACCTCCTTATACCCTGAAGCTGGCTGCTATCGCTGAGGTGGGCAGGTGCTACCTACCCTGAAAAGCTTCCTGCCTGGCTGGAGGACTTGAAAGGGGAGGCCTGCAGCTTATCTCAGGCGCAGGAAGAGGTCTGCTCACTGTCACTCCTGTCTGATTACCCCCATGTTGAAGAACAAAAAGAAAGTGCAGGCCACAGCTGAGTCTGACAATTCAGATCAGAGATTTTATTAAGACACTTCAAAGGTCTCAATCTGAACACAGGAGTGAAGAAACATTAGGCATTGCCAAACCTGTATGTAATGCTGCTATTCTGGTAGAATTTAAAAACTGATTTTGTCTAACTACTACATCAGAGGACACTCTTGAAGTGAAAAGTAGGCAACAGGAGTGTAAAGCACAAGCATCACGCTGCCTGCTCCTCAGATTTCAGCAAGGAGAAAGCACACGGAGCAACTCGGAGGAGATACAAATGGCCAAAGGAACCCCAGAAGATGAGGAGCCACGTTCTGCCTTCACATGACATAGCCCTGCACTCAGGCTGCCTCCCCAGCAGCCCAGCCCAGAGCTCTGCACCAGGAGCAGCACTGTGCCCACAGCCACAGCAGCAGGCAGCCAGGGAGCCTGTATCAGGATCCTCACACAGCCTCTGAGCAGGATCCCAAGTCCAAAGATTTTTCTGGTTGCTATATACAGTCTAGGAATGTGTGAGGACAGGTGGATTTTGGCTTATGATATCTAGGCTAGGAAAGATTCATCTGCCACAGTCTCCAGAAAAAAAAAAGAAAAACAATGCATACACACAAAGCAACACCTTTTTTCTTCAGCATTTTAATACCTTCATTAAGAATCTACTACTAAAGGCAGCCTTACATAGTCAGGTTATGCTCCACTTCAGTGCTGTATCACAGTTCCACAGAAAAGCTCGAAGTGTCCTTCAGGTGCTTCTTGCAGCACCAGCTCCTCTTTTCCACCATCTTTAAAACACTGCATGGAACGCAGTGTCAGACCAAATTCAGCAAATCATTGTTCCTAGCTTTCATATGTCATTTTAAGCAACACATAAAACAATCACACAAAAGACAAATGTGTAATTTGTAAGAAATATTCGTTCTCAATTCCTTCTACCCAGATGAGAATTATCAATGTCAAACTGCAGGCCTATTCTTACACTGCTTGCTTGCTTTACAAAAGAAAATCAAGTGATGACAAAAAATGTATGCAATTAATACAACTCCCATTTCTACTTTCTCCACCTCTGCCCCCCATTTTCACTAATTTCCAGTAAGGCACACCCACTTTATGGGAACTTTGCCCAGCATGCCCTTTATATCTAGGGGAACCATGCTGTGCTCAGCCCCCAACAGTTGTTCAGTATCAACTGCTTGCCTTCTGGCTGATAAGGAATTATTTCATTTCTGCTATTCCCAGGACAAAAAAAAAAAGACAAAAAAAAAAAAAAAAAAAAAAAAAAGGAAAATGCTACTCTGCACTCTTCATATGAAAAATAGTCAATTGAAATACTTGGGGAAAAACAATATTCTTTCATAGTATTTGAAAAGTAATTGATCTCTCCACATATCGATCTGTTTAAGGTTAGGTACTGTATATTATCAAATGAATTACTGCACTCTTACTGTCCTGCTTTTGTGACGTCCCTTTTACTTTTGTGCCTTTTTTCTCTTTTAAGTAACTGGAGTTACAGTGTGTTTGCTCTGGTGAAATTAAGTACACCAGCTGTGACTACGGCTTTCTGATACTTCACATACACAAACAAAAGCAAACCAAAATTGGAAAAGGGGCAACAAGGTTACTACTTCAACGCTTCCTAACTATGGGCACCCCAGCACTCTGGGCTAGAAGAGGAAGCCCTATGGAGCTCGGCACTACATGACCATATAAAATCTTTATGGATCTTGCTTTCCTACAAGGGATCTGCTTCGGGCAAGCAAACACGTGTGCAGCCACAGGCTGCTCTGCAAACAGGTCACCACATGAAGATCACCCTCTCAGATGTGATTACTGTTTAATCATGCTTGTAGAACTTTAGTTGGTAGACTATTTCCCTCTTTTGGCATAAGAAGTCTGTTTAATCAGTCAGACTATGCTTAATATGCAGGAGGTCGCACCGGGTAACTTAGATCATTTAAATTTGCTTCCATGGGAATACAGTGTTTGTTACAGCGCTCATTACAAGTAGATTTTAGTCTCTTAAGAATTCTCCTTGCTTTTGCGTTATAGACTAGAAATTAAACTGAATCTCATTTCTTTCCCAAGATGCTGAAGTTCAAAACTGAACACAGAACCGTTTAGGTGGGCTTTGGTATAGCGGGTTTGGCTCAAGGGGCCCTTAGGTGCCTGCTGAGGGAGGAGCTACTACAGCTGGGATGTCCCACTACAGCTTCTGACATCTGTGGAACCGCAGTTGGCCCAGGTACACCCTTGGTTACCCAAGAAGTTAGGCTGAGCACAATGCATAACAACTGCACCACGGCACGCAATGCCAAACCACCATCCCCACACCAGGCCTGCGGTGCACTCAGTCTAGTCTGGTGGTGAGGCCCCAGGAGGATAAAAGCCAGCTAAAGCGAACCCAGCCTGGGCAGGCACTGCTAAGCAGCCAACTCCTTTGTTTGTTACCAGAGGTGCGTGTGCATGGGGAGGAATCTAGCTGCCCATTGTCTGCTACAAAAGCTGCTGCTTCTCAGCAAGAACCATCATCAGCTGAACAGATCTCCTATTGCGTAGTTATAATCCATTGTAATGCCTATTTTTTTTTCCCAAACTCACTGTGCACAAAATATTTATGAGCTGAATGCTTCACTTAAACTGAAAACAAAAAATAGCTTTCTGCTGCTAGCTCTCTCTACAAGAGAAAAGAAAAACCAAATGTTTCTGTTTGCTGTTTGCTGTTTGTGTTCCATTTGCCCCACGGATCTGACCTGCTGATGCTCTACTCACTTACCGGGTCTTCAGTGCCTCCTGTCTAGGCTTGGGATGGAAGCACTAACCCGAGTTAAAACCTAAACTGCCGGGCTGCAGCTCTAAGCTCAGTAAACTACCATGGCATGGCTGAGAACCCACCACCTTCTGCAGCACCATGTGCTGCCAACTAACAACCGTGGCAGGGGTGTGGAGCACAGCTACCTTTGCTCAAGCTATGCCAATCGAGTCAGGCCACTTCTGCACTAAATGTGCACCTTAATTTGTTTACTGATTCCCAGTGCTTCCACTGGAGTGACAGAGAAGGTTTCTGGCATGGGAGCAAACCACCTCCAAGACAATAGTGTTGTGGATCCTTGAGGCTGGCCTTTAGCTTCGCTGTCTGCTCTTTGCCTTTCTTGGCTACTTTCCCAGTGTCTGCACCCTTCTGCATGCCTCAGAGAGGAACTACTGAAGTTTATAGCAGCATTAACTCATCAGCTGGAAACCTGCCAGGCTGCTTACAGTTTCACTACAATCTTCTGAGCCCTGACTCCTGAGGGTGCTTAGGGATAGAATCCACTGCAGAGTCTTGGTCAGTTTTCTGATGTACTTGATCTATTCGTTGTGCACGTGCACAGACACATTAGGGCTTGCCTACCTACTGCTAATTACTTAGAAGGGAAAAAAATGTCCCTTGCCCTTGTTTATCTGTGTTAGAGGTACTGACGTGCCTGCTAACAAAACCACAGAATCCAAGCACACAGCACATGGCATAGCTAAAATTAAGATCTACTGTACAGCAGCACTGTTAGTTTCTCATAGGGGTGACACATCTCTGGAGAACACACAACATGTGCCTAATTTACTTCCAGTTATCAGCAGAATGCAACAACCTTGTGCAAGGAAAGTAGGATCAGGCCAAAAATAAAAATGAAGTGAAAAGAAAAAAACCAAAACACAAAAAACACACACCAACAATTGCTTTTGATTTTAATTGACAACAGGACTAGAACTGTGTACTGCCAGTGACCCCTCAAATAATTGACATTACTTCTGTTACTTGAAAGGATAGAACCTATATATTTTCACTGGGTGATTATACTAAAAAACTCTCATTATTAAAGTAGAGTTTTTAAATAATGGAAAAAATCACTTCCTGAGGAGCCTCCTTTTATTATCATTTCAATCTGGTACTACAGACTGCTTGGTTAAACTAGTCCTCAAGTGGTCACCTAGTCTACTTCCTGCTTCTACACAGGACCATGTATACCCAACCAGCTCCTGACAGTAATTTGTCTAACTTTTATTCTTAAAAACCTCTGGTGATACAGATCCACCACCTCCTTACACATACCGCTGTCTTTACAGCTCAGAACTCCAAACATCTATCCTAGAACTTCCTCATGGAAATGTAGGTTGCTCTCCGTAGCCACCCGACAGGACTAGCAGTAACTGCCGTATTTCCTTGGCAGCAACTTTCTTCCAAATCCAAAGATTATTCTTTCTCTCCTCTGATCTGTATTCCTTCCAGCTAGCCCACATCGCTTTGCAGTGTAGCACTTAGAACTGGATAAGGTACTCCAGCTGGCCTTTACTAGCGCTGTACTGAATGGGATGACTTTATATACCACGTCTCCGATGCTTTAATATATCCCCCTACTGTGACTGCTGTTCTATTTATTTCTGTTCACTGGCTTTGTATTGTACATCCCTGGAAGGCATATGATGCTCAGACCTGCTACACCTTTTCTGAAGAAGCACTCCTTACCCAGCCTTTTTGCCCACGGATTGTGAAAGCTCACCGTGCCTAGGCAAAGGGCTGTGCCTTGCAGTTCTCGTTATTAACTTACATGCAGTAGCACGTAATTTAAGGTCACTTTGAATCTAAAGTGATATGGGCAAATACACTAGTTCTGTCCTCCAGTGTGCCTATAATCTTTTTTGTTAACGTGCAATGTAATACTTATCCGCTCTAGTTCTGTATCCAGGTCAATAATGAACGCATAGAATATCCCAGGTTGAAAGGGACCCATAAGGATCATCGAGTCTAACTCCTGGCTCCAGACAGGTCTCACGTATTTCATTTGGCCAAACACCAAGTTAAGCTCACAATTCATTAAAGCACTGTATATTATATATTAAACTTTAACCATTGTAACAGTCTAGACACTGAAGATCACAGACTCATTAAGGTTGGAAAAGACCACGAAGATCATCTAGTCCAACCATCAATCCATCTCCACCGTGCCCGCTAAACCATGCCCCTCAGTGCCACATCTACAGTTTTTTTTGGACACCTCTATCAATAACTAATTAAAAAAACAAAAACAAAAATCAATCATGAATTACTGCAGGATGGTCCTCTACAGATTCTCTCTAAAAACTCTCCCAACCTGAAAGTGAGCTACTGCTAACTACAGATCTCAGCAGCATTTAATCAAGGCAATCTCTCCCCATTTGTTTCTGAAAGTGATGCTTACATCAGTCAAGTAAATCTTTATCTTAGTTCCTAAAAGATCCTGTTTTACAGTAAGCGCTATAAAATTAACAACTGTTCCAACCACTGCTCTGAACTTGATAATAGTACTGGGCAATCTCTACAGGAGGACACCATAGAAAATTAATCCAAATTAACAGAAGCAGGTTAGGACGTGTTTATCACTTCTGGTTATTGGCTCAAAGCTAGCACCAATTTAAAGCAACATCATAGTTCTTGGCTAGTTTAATGGAATGGATGCTTCTGTACTAGGTGGCAGCTGAATATCCTTGCTCCTGCCTACCTAGCTCTTAACTCAGAAACAAGCTCAAGGTGTTTTTCAAGATGCCTGTACTATTTGTTTCAGAATGTTCCACATACATGCAAATCCTAGTTACACGAGGTGCAGGAAACCTCCACACATCAATTTTACATGAAGCAGTCGACCCATTTTAAGTAAAAGGTTTAATATCATTTAGCTGATTATCTTCTATTTTCACTTTGTTAATTTGAGTTAAAATTAGGTATCCCAAGGCTATAAAAGTAAAGATCCAGTCAAAGAAGTGTAACTGATACACACAGACAAATTGATCTGATAGGGAAGTGCTCAGTGTGCTCAGACTGCGATATACTCTGCTCATTACAAACTAAATGACAGGTTGGCAGTGGTAAGCAATGCGCAGTTTGAAAACATATACATATATACGTACACGGCATATTTTAATTAGTTTTATGATGGAGTCTGAAAAGGGCTTTTATCAGCTATACAAATGGATATTTGAAAAGCAGATCTGTCTTTCAGTCTTAGGACACATTGCGGTTTTTACACATTTTAAGCTGCAGTGGAAATGCTAAGTCACAGCTTGAACCAGTGATTGAGCACCTGGTGGGAAGGCAGGGCCAACCCAGGGGAGCTCAGGTGTATGCAATTTACTGAGTGACCGGAAGGGGTGAAGCCAGGATCCACCCCTTCCCAGACCACATTTAAGGGTTGGCAGTGGAGGCAAAGGTATCTTGCTGGAGATCCCTATGCAGCTGAGGCCTTCTGAAGGTAAGCTGCGTCTTTCCTTATTTCTGTGCCTACAGCTGTTGCATTTGGGCAGATCTTCATTTGCTGCAGCCTGGGATGTTGCTGCTCTGCTGTTATTGCTGTGCTTTCCATTGTGTTACATATGCTCTAAGAACTGTTTAAACACACTGGTCAGTTTGATGGCTTGTCTATTGTTTCCAGACAAAACTAGAAATAATGAGGGCTAGTCTTGTAACACCACCAGTGGCTGAGTGAAAAGCATTTGAACTATTTCTGCAACTCCAGAGGAGAAAGACAGCCAAGATTTTTTTCTTGTTTTTGAGAGTGCTGCTAATGAAAACTGGTGAAAGATTTATAAGACCTTTTTAATTAACATGCAGATGTTTAAGAGCATGTATGACAGAACTGTGGATATTGCTTACACAAAGGCCCAGGCAGCAAATTTGAAGGTATAAGAACTTATTCCTATGAGTGGATATGCTGACTTGTACTGCAAAACCCTGTCTTAACTATGCCACTCATGTTACTTGTGTGAGATTCACTGTGTGGTAGTTTGGGGGAGTAGGGGAAAAAGAAAGTGAAGATCAAAAACCCACCCATGGTTTTGTGCTTGAGTGAGGTCAACACTAACATGGAATGGAAAAAATCACAAACTTAAGGCAATTTGAGTTAGTGGATCTGTCATCCACTCTCAGCTGAAAAGAGACTAACTTAAATAATCTATTCAGGAGTTACACAATCTTCCACTGTTGGTTTTTTTTTCTTTTAATAGAAGCATGTTAAATAACAGCATGCTCCAGCAAAACTGAACACTTCAACATTTTACCAAAATGCCTTTCTACACTTATATCACCCCACTCCTTAGTCAGCTTGACTACTGGCAAACAAGGTGACAGCCACTCTGTGCATGTAAAGATAACAACCTTGTTCTGCTACTACAAATGGACTACAAAACAGAGACTTCTAATTGCTGTGCTATATTATACTGCTCCTTGCTTGCTTGACCTAGACTAGATCCCTCTTGTAGGGAAGAGGGGTAGAAGGAAGAGCATGGAAGAAACTGCTCAATAGAAATAACCATAGATAAATCAAGGTTATCATTAGATAAACATATCTTTAAATTACCGTGAGCCACTGATTTATGTTCTGAGACTAACAAGAAAGGAACAGAGCTGGACAGTACTAGAAAGCAGTATTTGAATAGCTTGGGAGTTACTTCAAACTTGTTCTTACAGGATTTCTGAGCCCTCTTCATTGTGTTTTCGTAATTGCAACTACAAAATTCTGTACAGGAAGTGTTAGAAATAATTGCGTGGGTTTGTGTTTTCAGAACCATTCTGCAAACCTCAGCTTTCTTTCCTTGTAGAATGGATTTATTATACTTGGTAGTGAGCAAGTGCCAGGGCAAGAAAAGTCAGAATAGAAAGTAAAGGGTGGCTGTTAGAAGGCACGTTATCAAGTCAGGTTTGGGTGCTGTTGTGTTTTTTTAGTTTTGCTCATTCAACTTCAGTATGGGCACTTCTGCACATATTCCTAATATATACCTACCTTAATCAACAGCTCCTTCTGTACTGAACTATTTAGCGTTCACAGTTGTAGTTTCTACTGCAGAGGTGTAAACAAGCCAAACTGATGTGTTTGTTTTTTAATGAAATTCAATATTTAGCAGTATGAAGACGTTTACCCGATAAGGAATGAACGGAATAAATGGAAACTGGGGAAATTGCCAGTGATCAAAAAGTCATAAGCTTGATTTGAGGGGAAAAAAATGCCACAACAGTACATGTGAAGACTTGGGCACACATCTGTGCTGCTGTATTTGACTGCTTTTAGAATATTCTTCCTCCTACTGATTTCAAAAAGGTAGGAAAATGAAGGCCTGTCTTTGACAAAGGAGAGATGGAAACTTATTACATTTGAGAGACAAGGGAATGGATTGACTTATTCATATCCTGGTGTGTTTGACAAAATGCTTCATGTGAACAATGCCTACTCTGAAGAGAGGGAGGAAAAATCCAGCAGAGTTCATTTGAGTCATCTATTTAAGCCATTTAAGCAAATGTGGATGACTTTTTTTTTCCCCATGGGTAGTACAAGCAGATGAGCCTCCTTCACTTGCTGACTGGAGTCACCACTGCCAAGGCACAACTGGAGCAAACCACAGCTGTGCAGTAACATCTTCAACAGGCATGACTGTTTGCAGAGTAAACATTTGCCTACAACCTTACTGTAGATAGAGAATGTTAACAAAAAGGACAGATTCTAGCAGCTTATCTGCAGCACCTCCCTCACTTGCACATGACTGTAGAAGGGTGCTCAATCCAGAGCTACCTCTGCGCACAAAGGAGCCTGCACCACCAGCACAATCATTCACTGCTTCTCATTGCTTCAGACAGCTCAATTGAAAGAGCTTAAATTGCTACTCTGAAGAATACCTGCACAGTATTGCTTTAAATACATACTGCAGTGTTTCCTCACTGATGGGGTAATAACCACAGTGAGACAGTTACAAACACCTGGATTCATGGGTCCATAACTAAACAAAAGAAAGCATCTGTCTGGGTTTTGTGAGCATTTCTCTTTGTCATGCACCAGATAGTGGGGTTCAGTTGGCGAAACTCTACAGCACAGAATTAGCCCAATGTGTAGCTGTAATAAAAGGGGCAAACACAGTCCTCTGGAAGCACAAGAATCTGACGCTAAAACACTACATGAAGACATGTAGTCTTACTATCGTGCATAGTAAACATACTTTGCAGTGTTATTTTAAAATCAGGAGTTTTAAAATGAGCCACTCATAAATTATCAATTTGCCTGCCAGCTTAGGAGAAGGTACAAAGAGCAAAATCATCACTGCTACCTTCTGCAGCACAGCTCAAAAAAATCACATTAGTATCTATTAGCGTACAAGATCTGATAATAGAGATAGTAATCTCTATTAAGAAAAATCTTCTCAGTGGCCTGATCAGGTTTAGGTTCAGATGCTCACTAGCAAGATGACAAGACAGAGCAGGGAGCCTTTGGGGTGATCCAAGAATCTCTCTTGATAAGAAATCCTATTTCCTAGCAGCAGTGAAGGAGAAAAGCTGCCTCTGACTGGGGCTGTAAGGCACGTGGCTTTGTCTGGCCTTTATAAGCACTTGTTTTCAGATGTCTGATCTTTAATTTAACAAAGAGAAGTGATTAAATCCAACTGACAGACTAGACCATAAAATGTTCCAATTCTCACACTTGCATGGGAAAGACACGCTATCTTATCTCATTCCTTTCTAAACTACATGAATTAAGCTCTCAGTGGATATACTGATTTCGGTGTTTGCTTTCATTTCCTCCGAAGTTTACACCAAAATGAATTTGTTGTAAAATGGAATGTAAACTATAAAGTACACTGGCATGAATGTTACTAATTTTTTTTAGTATTGGATTGAACTTCAAAAACTTTTTCATTAAGTTGAACAACAATTGAATTTGGAGTAGAAATGAGGAGGATCAAGGGAAGACAATGAGATGCATCTTTCTGCTACTGTGGATCAGCAGAGCAGCCAGGAGCAACTAATAGAAACTGCTCTAAATCATGGTACCCGTGGGAATGGCCTCCCTCATGTCAGCCCTAAAAGCCAGGAAGCACCTGGAGGGTGGGAGCCCTGCTGCGCCCTGCAGCCTCCGAGCTGCTCAGGTCAGCTTCAGATCTAACCTCAGCTCTGGCATGCTGACCTCTGCTCTGAACAGTTTTACACCATGAACAGAGAACAGCCATTCCAGATATGTCAAACCTATTTAAGAGCATTTCTGCAGCATAGATTTACCATGCATTATGTGCAAAACCTTTTACAGCATTTTTCTGAGAACGTACAACAGTGGGTTTTGGCACACTTCCGTACCTTGAAGCCTGTAAAAGCACTTGGCCATGGTTTGAAATTGAGCTGCCTAGGAGCAATAGGGCCAAGACCTTTTTAGCTGTACTTTATGCTATTAAAAGCACAAAAGAAATTAAATACAGCACACTGCATCAAGTAGTAGAGCTTTGAGTTAAGCCAGCAAAAGCAAGAAAAAACAGGATTGGATACTTGTCCTCAGCCTGCCTATCTGCCCTGGTGTTACAGCTGGACAGTAACCGACTTATTTCAGGCCCTTCTATGAGATGGGAGTAAAGATGAGGTGGAAGCAGCACTTCATTTCTTTTCCGTCATCTTTAGCAGCTTAAGATCAAATCTAATTTCACTGTTTTAGATACTGTCTTTCCTGGAAATCATAATGTAACACAAAAGTATGTAGGATATTACTGTACATTAAAGTACACAGCTAATAGCATTAAGATTTTTGGGGGGTGATATCCTCTAGGATGCAGTTTGTGTTGTATTTGTGAGTGGTAAACAATGCTACTTTTCTAATGTCTCATTGCCCAATTAACCAAACAGAATCATAAAGCAAAGTATACTGTTGAGATAAGCAAGCAAAAAAACCCCTGCTTTTTAGCCTTTTAATGTGCCTGCCATTCTGCTGCCCCAGTGTCTAAAATAGAACTTAATGTGCAGTCCAGGCCTCCTCAGCACACCCAAGAATGGGGCTCTCCTGGGGCTCAGGCATTTTTATAAAACAGCTGTTAGAGTAATAGCTGCGAGTGTGGGAAATTTCACTGCTGTGAGGAAACCTGCACATCTTTTGAGTGAGAATCACAGCACAAGCAGTTAGTGTCATTTTTAAGCTACTAAACCAACCTCAGGTCATTCTGGTGGAAGTGTGTTAGGGAGCAACTCACTGGCAGGTGAGAAGCAGCAGCAGGGTTTACCATGACACAAGAGAGTGCATCCCACTAAATTAACACATGCTGTTTGCATGTGCAGTATTGTACTTCAAAAAATGCAGGGTTTTCTTAGTTACTTACATAAGTGGGGATGCAACCTGGCATGAAGAAATCTCTTTGGGAGATCTTAAGACTCAAGTGGCTTGTCACTTTTAAAGCACACGTGAATAGGCCCAACTTCTGCAGGCTTTAAAATATGTTGTTGTTGTTTCACATTTTATTTACTTTTACTTATAAAATAAACATATTAAGCAATGTAAGCAACATTTTGCTGCTTGTTGCATGCAAATCAATGAAGTACAGGTGCCTGCTGTATCAGTTTGTTGCCTAATCTGTGCTACTGTACCCTATACAAAAGCATGTTACAAACCTTTGGCTTCAACTACATTTACCTTCCTATGCCTGAAAGGTTCCTCCTGAAAAGGCACTTGCAGTGCTGTGGTAACCTTTTGGGCAATCAAACTCTGTTCAAACTGCTCATCCTGAACACCCAGAATTTCTGTTAAAGATGTCAATGCCTCTAAGTATTTTTATTATTTGCAAGAGGTAAAAATACAATCATCATACTGTTGCTTTTGATTAAAGGGTGAATTCCTCTACAAAAGTGCCTATAGGAAAAGCAGTGCTGACTTACTGTCAAAAATAATCACTTTCTCCCTTGCACTCTGTAGGAGAGAAGCTTGAATAATTTTAGAGACTTTGGAGGGTGGGGGCTCATCGTTTTCAATGGCATTCCTGGGTATCTGGTAGTACAGCTCACAAGGATTCACTGCAGTGTTCTTGTGCTAATATCAGAGGAGCGTGCTTTCCCAAGGAGCTGAAGATCCGGTGCTACTGGAGAGCATGAGGGGGTGGGGGTTTCTCTTTGTGAAAGCCAAGCTGCAGCTTGCTGTACCTGAAACTGCTCCAGTAATATTTTCAGTGTTTATCTATAAGGCAAGGCATTAGTGTTTTATTTCCTTCAGAAACTCTCTCTCCTACTACGCTCCATTTGGGGGGTTTAAGCCTAGGGTACACGACAAAGATAGAACTAGATCCCAGTAATAGGATAGTTATTAAACAGTTTACAAACTAAAAGCAAACTAAAGCAGACCATTTTCTCTCTGTCTACAGAGCTTGCCCCTGTGAAGAGGGAGAGCCACCAACCTCACAGGCAGATACATCGGACAGCCAGAGGTGACCCACAGCACCGCTCTCAAGGTGAGACACCTTTACCAAAGATCCAATAAACACAGCTTGGTAAGTCCCTGACTCTCCAGGCCTATTAAGATAATGAGAGCAACTCACATCTTACCATATTCACAAGACCTGCACCAACCTTTCAAACTATTCCAAATGCTCAACAATCCTCACCCAGAATAAGAAAGCACCTCCAGCATTTCTTAACGTGTCCACTGCTTGCTGTTAGACATAAGATTTCTCCACAGTCAAAAAGCATGCTGAGATGAGCCAAATGAAACAACACTATTTAAATGCTGTTTTAGTGCAAGTCTGATCGCTGGGTGCTCACAGCTAATGAGAATTTTATGCATCTTTTAAACAAAAGTAAAACATGCTAGAGATTTAAAGAAATTAGCCAGCTATGCTACTACTCATCTTCCCTACAGATCCGTGCTCTGGTTACTTTTCCTTTATCAAAAGCTGTATCACTGAGTTCCAAGCTTACAATTTCATTTTCTAAAAACCAACAGAAGTGTCTCTCAGGCTGGGAACCTCCTTAAAAGCACTCTTTACCAAGGGACTGCAGCTCTGACTGACAGGCACATAAACGTGAAGGCAACACTTCTTATCTAACTGTTAAGCAACGCACTAAGAGAAAGCATATAAAAATCACATTCAGTTCTTTACTTTTGCTTCAGAATCAAGTGGTGACTCTAAACTGGCACTCAAAAAGACAGTTCAACCTACGTGCAAACATCACGTCGCAAGCTTCAGTGTATTTTGAAGTTCACATAATCAACGTTTCACAAAGGCAGTGACCAGCTACGTAAAACAAACTGTATACATTTCTCTATGTACATCAACCACTACCGACTACCCCTACAGCATGCAGACGAAATATCAAATGCTCCCTTTGCTTGTTCAACCCGCTGCACGCGATTGTTGTCTAACAGTCACCAGCTGTAAACACGAACTTTCCCACTTATTAGCCTGAGCACATTAATCTCCTGGCACTGTCCACGATTTAAGAAGCTGTTACATACCTGCAGTTAGGAGGAGGATCAAGAGTTATTTCAGCTAGCTCCTTCTGGATTCTGTTGGTGAAACGAGAACAGACACAAAGCATTTGAGATAGTCTATAGAATAAATCAGGGAATTACACTGCCCTCTACCACCATGCAGTTAAATGCAAGATTGGCTTTGCCTTCAGTAATGCTAACATGGCTGCTTCCTCTTTGTTCTCAGAGGTATAACCCAAATCCCACAGCTGAGAAACTTTGCAGCTTTTTTCCTGCTCGATCCTGTGTATAAACAGAACGCTCACAGCCGAGTTTGGTAGGAATCTCCCACAAGTACTCAGAACAGTAACTCTTTTTCATATCCGAGCACATTTTGCCAGAGAGATTTTCTTTTCAAGCTAATATGCAAATGATCCGGGGGGAGGGGGGGCCGTACAAGCACATTTGACAATGACTTTAAACCAGCACTACAGAACTGTGATCGAGGCTGAAGAAGCGAGCCGTGCTGTCAGCAAATGTATTCTTTTGGCAGTATTCTACCTCCCGCTTTGCAGGGTGTTTAAAAAGTAGGTCTGCAGATCTGCCTGGCTGCCTCTGACACTGGAATCATCTCTGCATCAACTTTGCTCCTCTCCACACCTTCTGTTGCCTTTCCTCCCCCAGCCTTACAGGGGCTGTATTTACATGATAAAAAGCAACATAATAACCTGAAATGATCTGTGTTTAGCTTGACATTGTAACAACCACTCCCAAGATGTTACAGTCCAGAAAAGCAACACTGAAAACTCCGTGTTAACCTTACTACTTATTCATGTACATATGAGGTGTAACTTTCAAAGATTCAAGGCAATTTCCTCTTTAAAGTGTCCAAAAAAACCAACCAAACAAACAAAAACCTGCAGAAGAAAACCCACGTGAGCAAGACTGCTTTTCCATGTGTGCAGCAAGTGTTAGAGCATGAGCTAACGGGGTCTGCCCTGAAAGCCTCTGCACCGTTCCCATTAAGCCCAACCGCACTACTGAACTACTGGAGATGCATGGAACTGGGCTCACGATGATTAGCCAGAAGAAAGGTAGGAGGAGAAAACTCAGTGGTGAGCCTCTACGTGATGTACCTCGGGCATTAAGGGGAAAAAAGAAAACAAACAACAAAGCCTAACTATAAATTACAAAGTCTGCACTGCTTCCAGAACTTTTCCTTCTGCAGCCAAGTCCTATTCCAAAGGGTTTCTTGAACAAACTCAGAAGTCATCAGTCACCCAGTCGCGTTCTGCAGTGGTTCTAAGACATTGCAAAATGTATTTACTGAGTTTAAGTACGGTGCAAAATTACTAAAACATTCCTCAAAGTTTGAGCTGCTGTATTTGGGCTGGATAAGCAAAACCCAAAGCTACTGTGGCTATTGCACAGCTCCTCTTGCTACAGCGTATTTGTAAATGTTTGTAAAGAAAGGGAACTCCAGGGAAAAGCCTGAAAGTTGTGTTTCATCTCAGAAGACAACTGGGATTGAGGGAATTAAAGTTTGCTTTATTTCATACAGCTGAACTTACAGAAAATAATTAGCACGTACGTCTTGAGAGCTGGACTGCCAGTAACCTTGTGTGTAAATAAAGACACAGCAGATAAAACCAGGCAAGGTTTCTTGAGATTTTGATACTTAGAGGCTACACCTGAAGAACCCTGTGGTTGGAATCAGCAGATCCCATGAGAGAAGATTTTCCTGACTTCCTCCAGTAAGCACTGCAGGACAGAACTGTGACTTTAAGGTGCACGGGGCTCTACAGCAATCATAAGGCCTGCAGAAGCCACGGGGCTTTTGTGACTTCTGTAATTAAAGAGCACTGCTCGTCATCGCCCTGCAGCCTGCATTGAAATACACCAGGAAGATCCACCCTACACCAACAAGGGATGTAAACCTGTCTTTGCAAACCAGACACCTGACGCTGGCGCTTTCTCGCTCATTTCTACAAATATGAGAGGCACACAGCTGCCCCCTGACCGGCCCGTGAGTTACCAAGTTCTCCAACAATTCCAAAGAAACATGGCCAGCCTGCGTATTACTGCCCCAGAAGACTTGGACTGGTGAAGGTCCTTCCCAGCAGACCTGCATGCTACAGAAGTTTGTACTGCACTATTTCCCATGTGGCTTTAAAGCAATCCCTCTGCCTTGGGAAGTGCAGTGCAACACTGCGAGTCCACACACCACGCAAAACCGCTACAGGACGCTGGATGCCACAAGTACCTTTTAGCACTAGTAGATAGCTTAGCAGTAGTTTTGCTGGAGAGTTTGGTGTTCTTCTTCTGTTGGGTGGCAGAGGGTTTCCTTTCCTCCTGCTCCTCAGGTTCAGGTGCCGGGGGGTCCCTCTGGTCGGCGTCTGAGCTGCCGCTGCTGGTACTGGGGCTCTCATCGTCCGACCTCTGCCTGTCACTGGACATCGTGGGGAACTTGTGGGGAAGGAGGAGAAGAGGCAGTTACTACAGCACGCAGGTCGCCCCTCGCCGTCCCGAGCTCTGAAGAACACTTCGGTTGGCGACAACTCTATTTCATGGAGAAACCCACCAGGATCCCCTTCTTTGTCTCATCCGCCGGGGCTGCAACTTGACAGCCACACCACAACATTTACACTTCGGAAAACACCGGCGCTTCCCATTTTTAAACCCACTCTCATTTTTGTCATGCTTCAAACAATATGCCAATTGTCGCCTGGGTTCTGAGGCACAAGGCAGATTGAGCAGGGCACTTAGGAAACGCGCATTAATAACTTATGACACATTGTAAATAACAGACCTCCCCGGGAATGTTTTTTAAGGAGTCACCGATACCCTGTAAATATTTACACTGGAACGGAGCGTTTTATTGGGTCCAAACGCCAGATCCCCCCTCAACCCCTCTCTCGGAGGAGCTCCATTGCCAATGAGACTCGGGCTGCTCTCAGACCGAAGCGTACACTTGCTCTGTGCATTTAAAGGGCTGGGCGGGGGGGGATGGGGGGGGAGGGAGAACGCGGGTTGTTTTTTTTAAAGGAAAACCCCCGCGGAACCCGCAGAAGATGCGTCGGGAGCAACTCGTGAAGCGGCAGCCCCGCTGCCCGCCGGCAGAGCCGCATTGGGCCCCCGCAGGGCCGCCGGGGGGGAGGCAGCCCGCCGCCGCCCGCACCTTCCGCGTTGCCCTCTCGCCCCCCCGCCCCGCTCCGACATGGTGGCGGCGGGGGGGAGGGGGCTGCCCGGCGGCCGGGAGCCGCGGCGGGGCCGGGGGCGGCCGCGCTTTGTGGGGAGAGCGCGGCGCGGCAGGCGGCGGCTCGGCTCGGCCGGCCCCGCTCGGCTCGGCTCGGCCCCGCTCGGCGCCGCGCGTGTGTGTGCACCAAGTGAGGCGTGAACTCGGCCGGCCCCGCGCCCCCGGCCGCCGGCAGGCAGCGAGCGCCGAAAACAAGAACAAAGCTCCTCGGCGGCCCCCCCGCTCCTCCCCGCCTCCCCCCACCGCGCTCGCCCAGCCGCCGCCGCCGCCGCAGCCGCCTCGCCCGCCTCTCGCTTACCTTCGCCGGCGTCCTGTCCCGCTGCTGGGTCGGAGGGGCGGGATGGCGGGGGGCCGGGCCGGGCCCGCGGCGCCCGAGGAGGGGACGGAGGCGGCCGGGGGGCTCTACGGCGGCGGCGGCGGCTCTGTGGCCGGGCGGTGTGGAACATTGAGAGCCGGAGCAGGGGGGGACGGGGGGAGGCGCGGTGCGGCCCCGCGGCCGGCGGGTGGCGCTGGCGGGCCCCGCTCTGCGGCGCGGGCTCCCGCGGCGGGCCGGGGGGCCGGGGCGGGGGGCGGCGGGCGCGCGCCGCCGGGGGCGGGGGAGAAGCGGGGACGGGGGGGACCGACGGCCCCCGCCCGCCGCCGCTCAGCCGGCCCGCTGCCGGCGGGGCTGCCGAGAGCGGGGGAGGGGACGGGAGAGCAGAGGGGGCGCTCGCTCCCGCCTGGCGGCCAGCAGAGCGCGCCCCCCTCCGGGCTGGGGTGCGCGCAGGCGCTCTCCCGCCGCGGCCGAGGACGCGCGTGCTCCGGGCCGGGCAAGGACAAAGCGGCGGCGCGCGCCGGGGGGAGCGAGCGGCCCTCGACGGCGGCGTGGCACGGCACGGCACGGCACGATTCTGCCCAGCTGCTGACTGTGGGCACCGCCGCCTTCTTCAGCAGTTCGATGTCCTCCGCCGACTGTCCCGGCTGCACCTCGCCGCCCGCAGGGGCTGCCAGCGGTGCTGGGGCCCTTTCAGCCGCATCGCCACAGCCGCCTCGTGCCCCGCGCCTCGCGCCCCGCGCCTCGCGCCCTGCGCCTCACACACAGCTCGCGCCCCGTGTCCAAGTAAGGGCCAGCACTGTGTGTGGGAACCAACCATGGTGGTTTATTCCAGATTAAAAACAGAATTAGGAGTCGCTCCGTAGGTATCTACGTGCCAAGTTCGGACCGTTTCACAGAGGAAAGGGGGTAGTCTGCGTCAGTGGCAATAGGTGCCACGGGAAGGTGGTGTAGGATGGAGGTTTCTTTCCTGGCCCATCGCAGCTGCACCTGAGGAGCTGCTCACACCGCCTGGTCAGTGTGCGCTGCAGTGAGAGCCATCCACAGATTGGAGTAATGTAAACATTCCAAAGTGGCTCTGAAGCAATAAAACCCACCTGTAAAAGAAGCATAACTATTTGCGATAAGTACCTGTGCTGCAGACAACTGGCTTCAGCAGAGGGGAAATGAACGGTGCTTGCTGAGTCCTGTTTTAGAGACGGACACGAAATCGCTGTCCAGCAGCAGGGCTTCACCTCAACGCTGTGCACCTCGAGGGCTGTCGTTGCCAACAGCCCAAAAGGGCTTCAAGCCTCTCTGCTTAAGTTTAGCAGGATCGAGAGGCCACGGGGTGTATATTGCGCTCTGTAGGAACTGAGCAGTGTATCAGGGAATTCGGTTTTCCTGGTAGCTGGAGTTAGCTCAGCTAATGAACTAGTGTGCTGAAGGTTCAGTGGGTGAGCTGAGTGTTGCGGTGGGGAGGAATACAGGACGTTTGTTTGTTAAAATGGGCTACGGAGAATTCCCAGATCACCACTACAGGCGATTTGCCCATGAGGTATGCTGTAGAAAATTCTTAGCGTAAACAGTATCTGGCATGATGAGCAATCTGGGCATAATTAGTAAAAGGGAAGCATGGCAATATCAAAAATATATCAGTCAGCAGTAAAAGCATTTCTTTTGCCTATTGATGCTCAAAATTTTCTGGTACTTTGAGGGTCAGGACTGAGTGTTTAACTTTTATTTTGTTTCAGATGATAATAAATGCAGATGTCCAAAAAAATTATTAGCAGAACATGCGTCCACAGAATGAATGTAAGTAGATTGGTCAAGGGCTGCTCACCACATCAGCTGCTATGTGTTGTGGCTCCTGTGGCTTTTAGGAGACAAAATGGAAATAAAGCCCATTCAACAGAGGTTAATTGAAAGCCAGTCTGGATTTCACGTTTTGATTTTGTGTTTTTATTCCCTCCAGTCTTTTGTACCTTATTAAAACAGATCTACTACAGGAAGTAGTAGATATTTGTGGATATAACGGGTGTTTATCTGAGTGAATATTCATTTGTTTGACATCAAGGCTCAAAGGATGACACTTTCTTCTTACAGGGCTGTATTTTCCTAGGGTATGTTTGCTATCTTGTCAACTGTAGAAAAAGTAATGCACTGAGAGATGTAGTGCAGTTGGAAGCAGAGAAAGTGTTGATTTCAGGAACAAAGCTCCATATCACCATCTCTGTGACTTTTTGTATCCCTTGTGATTTGACGTTAGTGTAATTTTAACTGATACACCTATCAGTTAAAGGAAACTGTTGGGTTTTTGTGTGTGTGTGTGTGGTTATTTTTTTCTGCCCGTTTATTGAGTACTTAAACTGTGAAAGTTCAAATTGTAGGGTGAAGTGCAGAGCCTTCCTGAGCTTTCCTAACGCTTCCTATATTCAGACTTGTCTGGATGGTCCTGGGCACTTAGAAATGGGAGAGGCCTACATTTTTTCTTATTCCACCCCAATCCACTCAGATGCCCTTTTTAAATTTTATTTTATTATTATTATTATCTTTTTATTATTTTTCCCAGCACAAGGATTGGTGGTTTCTTAAGAAGCCCAATATCTCTTAGGTATGTTCTGATCCCTATTCTATCAGAGCACAGGTGTGAAGTTGCTGTCAGCATGCAGAGGTTTAACAGCTGCTTTGGGCTGCACAGGCATCTGAAATGTTTTACTGGATTTAGGGAGAATTCACAATCAGTGTCCTCCGTCTGATGCAAAATGCTGTGATAGCAAACAGCTCAATGCCTGGCACCAGAACTAGGGTGAAGGCATTTTCTGCTTCTATCAAGTAAACTATGAGGGATGAGGAAATCATTGCTTGATCTCCTTGCCCCTACCATTTTAAGGGTGTATAGATGGTAAAATAAAGCCAGAGTACATTTTTTGTGATTAAGAGCAGATCAATTGAAAATACTACTTAATGTTTACAGTCATATACTCCATCTTCTTTATCACAAAATCATTGTTTCCTGACAGTAAATACATCTCCAACTAGCAATGCATCTTTCTATCCTGTGTGTGTTCCCATACTGAGCTGTGTTGTTAAAGTACATGTTGGAGCTCTACTGTGGTGCTACAGCTGAATGTGTACAAACTGTGGAGCATGGAAATGAAAGAAGTGTTTATTTTTTTTTAAAGTCTATGTGATGTGTCAAAGTTTGGATGGTGGTTTTGCTATTAATTACTTCCATAGTAGCATCTATTGACCCTTCTGTGATAGAACTCGTGATAAACAGACTATATTTTCCCCAAATAATTTACAACTTGACCAGGTAGAGCTAGTAAAATAGGTTATAATAGAGTAAAACCTAGTGCCAGGAAGAGATGTAACAACTTGCAGAATGGAGTGCAGGAAGCCTGTTACAGAGTCAGTAATTACAGCTCATCCTGTGGTGCCTTAAAATTAAAATCACTACAATAAATAGGATATTTTATGTTGTGATGCTATGGGTTTATTTGGGTTTATGAATGAAAAATAAGTCCCTAAAGAGCAATCTTCTTAGTATGTTTCAATTATTTGGATCCTCAAGAATCTACCAAAACAAACAAACAAAAAAAAGTAGAGGTAAAATAAGCATGGCAGCAGGCAGGATCCAACTGTTAGGAAACCACTTCTCTGTCTCTTTGTCAGCCTGTATTTAGCCCATCTGTTGGTTTTGTGTTGCCATCTTCCAAATCATGGCACGAGAATGTGGTGCAGGAAGGATGAAAAAGGAGGGAGGAAGAGTGGAAAAAACAAAGGCAAAAGCCAGAACCCTGCTGTGCTTCAGTTGTTCCTCTTTGAAGAATGGCATTTTGGAAGCTCTCTTGTAGTTCAGCAATAGTCTTGAGACTGCTGTAATGCAGACTGCCACAAGGCCTAGAATTTGGGACACTTAAAAGAGTTTTTGGAGTATATTTTCTTTCTCTGCATCCTTGCATGCTTGAATAATGTCATGAGGAAAAGAATGTGACCAACTGTATTTTAGCACAGGAGTTAGAAGGTTACCTATCTGTTCTACTTAAATCCATAGAAAATCTTGATGTTAGTTAATCTTCATCATAACCCACTGAATAGCTAGCAAGTTCTCCTGCGTGGTATGCACTGCAGTTAGCAAACATTTTTTATACACAGAGTGGTCAGTTGGGTACTAGGTTTTAATAAGCAGATTAGCATTAAGCACTTAAAAAACATATCAGGTAAATGAGTGTTTTTGAAGCACAGATATCTTGATTTCAGTGTTCCCATGGAGTCCTTGTATTCTGCTGTGTAAATTCTCTCTTTGTGTGTGGACTATTGATGCAAGAAAAGTCCATAATGGCCCCTTTGGAGTTTCTGAAATCATTTGTATTAATCCAGTGTCTGTGCATGTCAAATGATAATCAGTACTTAAAAAAAAAAATCCATACTTTTTATTCTTGCCAGCAGCTCGTATTAAAACGTTTTCAACCTATAGAGTTATTGTTCTACTTGGAAAGCTGTGAGAAAATGGAAAAAGGTTAAAAAGAGAAAGAAAATCCAGGTGGGATTAGTGTGTAAACTGGACAATAATAATTTGCACTTCATAAGGGTGTTTTTGTCTTTGTAAGTAGGCACCACTTCAATGAGTGTTTGTCTGCAAACAATATCATGAAGTAATTTTTATTTCCTTGAAATTTTGATTTTAAAAAGCCTTGGTGTACTTAAACTGATTGTTAAAGCAAGCTGAAACTGAGGCTTAGTACAGTACTGTGAGTGTATGACTATAGTAGAGTAAGATGCAAATGCCGTCAGACTTTTATGTGTAGTGAACAATACATCTACAAGCCACTTCATTAACTCCAGAAAACTATTTTTGGGTGTATATTCAACTGAGTAATGTGTAAATTGTAAGTTAGGGAGAACTTAGCTCTACAAATACAACACTGGCAGACCAGCATTCTCAGATAACGTTTGAGAATCTGCCCGTTCTGCACAGTGGCCATAGCAAAATGATGCCATCATTTCAGTGTGTTGTATTCTCTTGCAAAAGTTGTAGCTGTTGTAGCAAACAATGCTGAAGGCCTCATAAAGTTCTCATTTCCCCACTACAGAGATATTCCACCCCTATACTATTTCAGATTAAATTATGTCTAACTATATACACAAGCATAGATATTAATGCTACTTCAGACTGCTCAGATTGGAGACATTTGGCTTCATAAAACCTTTGGCTCCGAAAGACCAGCCTGTGCTGTGTGAGTGAAAGCAGAAAGTTAATAGGCTGGTAGTAATAGAGCTAATATCCTCTTTCATGCCAGCCAGAAGAAGGCAAGATAATTACAAAGTCAAGCTCACTGACCGAGTTGAGGTCAGAAAGAAACATACACAGGGAGCAGGACATTATTCATAAGCTGATTGATAGTTGCTTTTTTTTCTCTTTCTCTTTTTTTCCTCTCTCTCTCTTTTTTTTTCTTTCTTTTTCTTTTTTTTTTAGTGAAATAAAATTTATATGACTAAATTGGTTGATTCTGAGGGGGTTGTTAAAAACAAAAGGATCTCAGATTGCTCCTTCAGTCTGGCTAACATAATTCTCTGAGAGTGGGTACATAAAAGATTTTCTGTCACCTTTAGGGCTGGTGACAATTGGCACAACAAGCTGCGTCTGGCTTACCTGTCTAGCAGTTTGACACACCGGCCCCCAGCAGGCTCTTCCAATTCTTGTTTTGCCATCCCATCAAAGAGGAAGGGACTGGTCAGCATTTTAGAAAAGCAGCAGATCCTGGGGAGCAGTCACTCCCCCTTTGTGATGAGTCACAGTGCCTTACATCTGCCTGCCTAGAAAGTCTATAACACTTCTGAACGCACCCAAACTTATATCATATGGCCCATATCTGGTCTGCAATGGATAAAAGGCCAGCTTGCCTGATTACCTGTTGTGCAATAAAGAAGCAATGTCTTTTTAAGCCTCTACAGATCAGGATTACTAAAGAGTCCCTTAGAATAGCATTGTGGCATCTTGTTTTTTGACTAGGAGTATTACTGTTTGCACTTACCACTCCCTTTCTTCTCTGGAAGCCCTAACCTCCTGCAGAGGGACAGGAAAAGCAAGTCAAGGCCCTATCATCATAAATTACCATTGCAATTTGGACAGGGCTGATCTTCCACAGCCTGCGCTTCTGAACTTCTTCTCAGTCTCTGCAATAGGAGAAGTGATGCCGTTCTCAGCAGTCCTCCTTGTGCCCCAGAGGGTGGGAGATATTCCCACACCAATCATAGCAGGAACAAAAATGTGTTAGGAAGGGATCCCCAGTGTGGTGGTGAGGGCTGAGAGTGCAGCCCTATCTGAAAAACTTTCACGTGTTTGCTTCTGTTATTACCTCCCCAGCTGGAGCAGCCACATCCATGCGGGCAGCTTCATGATGTTGTCTCAAATACAGGTAGCCAAAGCCATCAGAGATGGAAACTCAGGCTCTAAGACACTGGGAAAAGTTGAGGACTATATCTAATTGAGTCGTACAAGGGTAGGACAGGGTTTATGTTTGTCACTGAGTACGTTGAAAGTTTCCTCAGAAGCCTGTGAGTGGTGAAGTGGTGCAGACTTTGAAATAAGCTACTTTTAGAATTAGTCATGTTTTATCACCCCCATCAGTGTGATGTCAAGATGCAACTGTCTTCAAGTAGCTCTGCAAGCATCACCCAGTAGAAATCTTGGTTTTATGACAGTACAGGAAAAGGATTGTGCTTCGCAGGTGTGAGGCCAGTCTGATATTACTTGTGCCAGATGTAAACTCTCATGGTGCCAGATGTAAACTCTCATTTCACCATTTGATTCTTTTTATAATCAGCATTTCTATTTTATACTTTTGAGCAATGTTGTTTTTCCAGGTGAAAACTGAACCAGTCTCCCTCTGGTGTCTCATTCAACCAGTGGGGTAGTGGCTGATGGGCATGTGTCCATCCTGGCAGCTGTCTGTGCTGCACTCCCAGCAGAGAGTGAGAGATCAAGGATGTTCTCCATCCTCCTGCCAAATGCAGTTACCCCTCAAGTAGCTGTTCTCTCAGGGACCCATAGTGTCATTTCCCTACCTTGGTTCACATATATGCCTACAGACTTAGTGCTGTGTGTTTTCCAGGGCAGTCATCCCAGCTGCTACTGGAGCCCTCCTTTGTAATGTAATGTAACGCTATAGTGTGGGCTAGTACTTACAGTGTTTAATAAATACGGAAATTAACTCATTCTATCTGTTCAGGTAGGGGAGTTGTATACCTGCACATCTATATCACTGGGCATGCTGTTCATAAGGAAGTCACAGTGCAGAAGGGCAGCAGCTTTAGGTGCAAGTTTGAAATACAATTAGAGCAACCAAAGTGTCAGTTGAAGTCAATCTTTAAGCTGTTGCAGTGTTTCCAACCTGAATGAAGCTAAACTGATGCTCCTGTGTTTTGAGGAACACTAGTGAGGAGAACTAGGAAAAGTGAATTTAACTTGTGCCACTTCAGCTTGCATTTGTCTACCTGTAGCACTGCCTATTCATCCTTTAATTTCTAACAGTCACTTTTCACTTTCTCTTTACTACGTTCTCACTAATGTTTAGTGTGAATATTAATATACTGTGTCGTCAGGAGTGCTTTCTGGTTAAATAAAACAGAGGTGACCATGCTATGCCAGGAGAAATCAGAATGTGGAGCTAACTTCAAAACAGCAGAAAAAATATGCCAGTGAAGCTGCTTCCACACATCTAACATCAAACGATTTTTTACTTTGTACTGTATCCATGATCTTGAAAGCCATAAAAAAAAAATGTCTCAGGGGTATTCTTATTCCTAAGTTACCTAACGTTGTTTTAATTAATTTGCTAAATGGAGATCATCATTCCAGAGGTCTGCTTATTTTTGTCCCTGTTTCAACTGTGTGCAAAGATGAATTTTTGGCCTTTGCTGTCAATTGTGATTTTAAATAGTGATGCTAATAGACTATATTCATCCTACTAATGAAAAAGGAAATTTTGTTTAGGGAACCTAGCCAATGAAATCAAATTCATCTAATTTACTGTTAACTGAGACACAGATATTTAAAGTGAAGCGTCTAAATCCCAGTGTTTAATTCCCAGTACATAGACAGGTGGCCAGATTGTTTTAGGAAAAAAAAACCCAACCAGCTAGTAGCTCTTACCAATACTTCACCTATGATATCTTGTAGTATTCAATACAGATCTCTGACATTCTGATATGATACTTTACTATCTCAGCATCAAACCAAGGAGAAAGGAGACAGAGAACCGGAGCAGTTCTGGTAGTCTGAATTGATTAAAGCATATCAATTTAATAGCGGACATTTAGCAGTATGCATTTCATGTCTCCAGAGTACATTCTTTCCCTATTTAATTATCTTTCTCAATCTTAACTTTGAAATAGTATGGTGCTAACACAATTCTAACTGAAATGCTTGTGTGATATATACTTCCTTCTTTGAAGAAATACAGTGACATTAGGATTCATTTCATCAAATTAATAGCTGTTAAACTTTGATAGTCTGGATAAATGACTCAAAATGTGTAAGTTCCTGAAGCAAACAAAAGCCTGTGTAATAATACATTATTTTTCTTTTTTTTTTTTTTTAATTAGCAAGGAAGCAGCAAAGTACATTCCAAAATTTTTCTTTCAGAGAATCCTATCCTACAGAAAAGAGGATTCGAAGTGCAAATGAACTCTTTTTTTTCACATTGTTTCTGAGTATTTAATATGCTATCGATGGGGTCATTGATGATATCAATGATATCAATCAAACAAGCGTGTTTTGTATGAGTAATGTCCATCAGAATAAGAAAAGCTTCTGTGCTATGATTCATGGCTGGCAGTTGATAAACCATATTTCTGCTCTGATTAAAAAAAAAAAAGTGAGAAACAAGTGTGAGAAAGCACCTATCTTCCCTTCCACAGTATTTGGATGTGTTTCATTTAACATTGTTCTCTACTGTACTTAGATGCAAAAAACCCTACTGAAGTGAAAAAAATGCACCATTCTCTTGAATAATTATATGTGAATTGATTATATCAGTTTCTTTTTGTGCTTTATTGACAGAAAACTCATGCTGTTGAGTGCAAGATCAAGAACTGCTGAATTTTGACCTCTGTGCTAATCTTCTGCTCTGCCCTGACCTGCATTAAGAAAACCAGATCAGATGATGCCAGCTAGCCAAACTGAGTCCAACAGGTTGTTCGAAAAGGAAGGGAAAGAAGGTATGTTACACTTATTATTCAGCCACAAATGGTAAAATGGCAGCAATATCATTTGAATGCATCTACCATCAAGCCAGCTGTCAGTTCTTCACACAAGAGAGAGTTCCCAAATTGATGCTTATAGATTTTACACACAGACTGCACTCAGACATTCCCAAATTATCTTTCCAGTCAGTTACATGATTATTATTTGGGTAACCAGCTTGGCATCTGTTGGTCGCATCAAAAAGTCAATTACAAACTTAGGAGCGGCCTGCAATATAGAGTTGCTCACCTGCCCTGGTGTGTCTGCTTTTCCAACTGAAAATCTTTCAGTTCAGGTGTTTTAAAACCTCCACTGAAGAGCAAATGAGCTGGTTGTTATTGGTTTTTGGGGTGTTTGCTTTTTTCTTCCCTCTTATAATATGGGCTCTCTTGCATTTTTCCACCAGTCCATGCTAGTAGATTTATTTCACTTTTTGTATTGCCTCTCCCCTCTTATTGTCATTGTCAGATATATCAGGAATAAAGCACATTGGAACATAGTTTGGAGGTGTTATAATACTTGCAGATAAACTCTGTAACTGAGATCTTCACAGTACAAAAATTGTCTCCCTGTGGTATCTTGGGGTAGATTAATTTCTAACACAAGGCTGAACATAGCAAAGTGTGGAAGAAGGACTGTACTCTCAAGAAACTGGAGCATACTTGACAGAATACTCCAATGATCTTTGGCAGGCGGTAGTCTTGCAGCCAGCACAGGCCTTAATATCCTGCAAAGATGTCAGCAAATTTCTGAGAAAAAGCGCTTCTTAGAAAGGTAGAATGAAAATGATGCTTACTTGTAATTTTGGATGGTGCCTGTCCGTCTCTGTTGCAGGATGCTTCGGGCCCTGGCAAAGGCGTCCTTAGGACCATATTTGAAGAAGCAAAACTGTTTTGTTCGGTACCTTGCTCAAGTTAGACCATATGTCCTAATATTTCTACATACAACTGATCTTCCAAGTAACAAATATTTTTCCTTCAATCACCAGAAAGGGGAGATTTCTGTTCTGTCCTCAGGTACATCTGCTTGCTAATAGTTACTGTGCTGCCTGGGATCTAAAGGGTTTGTTTGCCTCTGTAGGCTGTCCCTCCACAGAATTTGGGTCAGTTTCAGAACATTATTATTAAATTTAAAAGCTTTGTTTTCCAAGTTATTACCTAGAGCAGCTCTTTTTCAGACAATGTTCTTTACTACCATCTACTCTACTTTAGGAGCAGCACTTCTCCTAACCTCAAGGGTAAGTCTCATGACAGTAGATGATAAAGTTTTCTTGGCAGTAGACAAGACTTTTGAACCCCTTGCTGAAACAGATAAGAATGATCACAACTTTCACAGCCCTCAGGGTAAAGTACAACATATTACTTTAGCCGTGCTATCCTCACCGTGTACACAACTTTAAGCAGCAGTGAGGAAAAGAGGAAGCAGAAAGGTCAGGATGAAGAGTGAAAAGAGGAAATAAGTTAGATAAACCCCTGTCTAGGCAAAGGAAAGAGCAAATTTAGGCTTTCGACCCATAGTAATATTAGTTATTAATTTCTTGAGAAAAGATCATATATTATGGGAAAGAGCAGCAGAGACTGATAGATGAGATAGATAGTGTTGCTACACTGTGACCCCTGCAGTCACAGGACCTGTGTCTGAGTTTTCTCATCTGTAAAATGAGAATTGTTGTTACTTACAATTCAGGTTCTCAAAAGCAGTAATTGACGCTTATTGTTAAGGCTCCTTTTACATCTCATTGTATTCCAGTCAATTTAATAGACAAGTGTTGTAAATTCACAGTTTCTAAGAAGTTGATCATCTTTAAAAAAGAGAAGGAAGAGGTGTAAGGAAGCCAAGATAATTTTAAAGCAGAGAAGCAGTGCTGATGCGCTCTCCTGGCTGTTTGTTCTGTGCCTGTTCCCTCCACCCCCCGCACATACATTCCCATCAAGCACTGCCAGGCTTCAGAGACTGCTCAGACTCCTTGTGAAACTGTTCTCTGAAAATAAAATTGACATATTCTTTTGAAGGCAAGAGACCATTTCTTTACAAGAGCAGAAAATAAGGTGCCAACTTTGTCTTTTCCATCCATACCATGGAAATCTTTAGCTCCGTGAAAGGGGACTGTTCATTGACTGCTGTCCTAAGGAAGGTCAAACTGTGGCATTCCTTCTAGAGGCCTCACTTCTGTAGGGTTAGGTATTGCAAACAAAACTCTGTCTGCCTTTCCACAGTTAGGCAGGATGGGATTTGCACCAGTGTCATGGTGAGCATGGGCAGTTATGGAAACCGTTGCCCTTTACATTATCTTCAGCATCACCCACCACAGCACTTCTGTTAGCAAAGAAAGTACCAGAGCTAATATGACAGTCTGGCCTTCATTAAGCCAGTTTCAGGAAAGGATTAAAATCATCCAGTTGCATTTCTAGGCTTTAAATTAACTTTAAACCCTCAATAAATTACAAAATAAAACTGAAGACCTTTCCATCCTGAAACCAGATTAATTTTAATCTTTAAAATTATTCCCATTTTTATAACATTTCCAAACCCATTATCATGTCATTGGCTACACAGTTACTCATTGTTAGTTATTAGCTGTCAGAGTTCTGTAACTTCTCTCACCGTGACCTCTTTTCCTAGAGCATAAGCCTTCTTTTACTGACGTTTATTTTCAAATATCATTCAAATATCCGTGCTGAATGACTTCTGATTCTTGTAGTTTGCAGCATGGAACATTCTTTTTTTTCTCCTCCTGTTCCGTACTGGGGAGTATAAATGACATCCAGAACTTCTGATCACTGCCATCTCTCGTGCTATCTGAAGTATGTATATATGTTTTTCCTCTTGCAGGCTTCATGGCTTGCATTATTCATTTGTATTAAGATGAATGAATTTTTGCTTGCAAGTAATTTGGGAAAATGTCTTCCAGAGGGGACTAGTTGTTAAGTCAAGCTATTTACCCCAACAAGCCAGATATTAATTACTTTCTGTATGCTTGTTCATTCTCCTGTTCTCATTCATTTCTCACTCTCTCCTCTGATTTCATCTCTCATCTTTCCCACTCCTTGCATTTGTCTGTTTCCATCCCCACAACTTCTCATTTAGTAGGTTAATCACTCTTCTCACTGTGTCACTTGACCTTCCACTCTAGATCCTCTCTTCCCATTCTTGAAAGCCTGCCTGTCCAGCCATGTCACCTCTCACCCTAGGGAAACAACTGCTTCCTATTAGTGCTTCTTTCATCCTGTTTTAAACCTGGTTTCTTGAGAAAACAATTTTTTAGTAACTATACAGTATGACTGCATATATTTATCCTTTACCCTAAACAACCTTTGGCAAACTCGGAAGAGGACTGGAGGGATTTAAAGTGTCTTGTTTTTTCAGGAAGGTGACCACAAAGAGGAAAAAGGGGTTCCATGGCCTCTGTAAAAGAAAGAATGAAGGTAGAGCTTATTCTTACCAGACAGTGTAAAATTCAGAAAGAAGACTATAGGATTCTTGTTATATTAGATATTACGTTATTAGAGCCTTTAGAACCGCAGTTAGAACCTACTGTTAGAGCTTCAGTCTCTAGGTTTCTCTCCTCTATGGATTCTCCAGACATAAATTCTGAATCAGCTTTTCCCATACTTGCAGCTGTGAACATTTTTAACTCCTGTGTGTGTTCTTTGCTTTCCAATAACAGGTGAACTCTTGTGTATTAATATTATTTAATAATAAAGCAGTCAATCACAAAGTACAACACCAACAGAAAAGACCTTGTGGAATCTGATATCCACAACATTACTGTTTTATGGTACTTGTTTCTTAATCTACCATCTGTGCATTGTCTGTTTAGATAACAGATATTTGGGATGGGGATCACCTCTGATTTTTTTTTTTACTACTATATCTTATTGGAATAGTAAGCAGTGATCATAGTCAAAATGTTCTTGTAATTTTTAAACATTTCTATGTGGTATGCTTCAAGAAAATTTAAAAAAGCAACAAAAACACTTGCTTTTAGTTGCGTTGCCTTTTAACTTTGGTAAACCGAAGTTTCCTTAACATATCCTTGCGATGTCTTAACTTTAACTTGATAGTGTGGATTTTTTAATACAAACTTTTATGAAAAATACAGAAATTTGAAATGAAAACAGAAAATAGGTAAGTCATTTGAAAAGAAAATACTACAGTAAAGTAGCTGTGTGGCACAAAAGAAAGATGTAAGAATTGGCTATGATCTATGGTAGCATGGACTTGTCTTACAGGAGCGGCAGAGAATCATCCCTGAGCAGGTGGGTTGTTGTGTTTATGGTGTTGGGTGGTTTTCTGTTGTAGTTATTGTTTGTTGTTTTTTGTATGTGTGTGTGTGTGTGTGTGTGGGAGGAGGGATTTGTAAAGAGAGTTTTATGTGGTTGTTCCTGAAGGAATCCTGGTGCACTTCTGTTACCCATCATATTTCATCCAGAATTTTCTAAGAGTAATAATTATGCAGAGATAAAACTCCCAAAAACAGGACATGAAAAAAAAAATGGAAATTGTACTTAGGTGTATTTAGTGACAGTTAAAAATGACTCTCAGTAAGAACAGGAAAATTTTTTGCATCCTGTGCAATCTGCTGTGTGCTCTGTGCCTGTGTAATTAATCATTTACACCTGCGTGGGATGTCACAATTCTTATTTGGTAACATTTTGCATTGGGATAAATAATACAGTAGCTTCAGGGGACTGGTAAATAAATGACTTTCCTTATTTACTTATTATCTTTTCCCCTACCTAGAATATGTTAAACATATTTTAGAGACCTGAGTTGGTTTCAAGTATGAATAGATTTTCAATAGCGAGAGCATATATCTTACTTGAAGGTGTGAAGAAATAGAAGAAACAACAAATGTTTTGAGTGTATCATTTTCATGCTTCGGCATACTTCTGTCCCCTAGGTGTCATGTAAGTGATAAATGAGCTCTTTTGACAGCAAACATATTTCTGCGTAACCTTTGTCACAATGAGTGACTAGTTATCAAATTCAATTCCTAAGTTTCTCTGTCTTTGACTTTTTGCCAAAAAGCAAAAGATCAGAAAAAATTCTTGAACATCATAGAAGTTTGTGGACAGGTTTGCAGGGAAAAAGGGATTTGACTTGATTCTAAGGGGGAAATAACATGACACATTCTGGTTCAGTGTCAACTAAGTGGTTAAAACAGGTGTTTGCAAATATAGTCAGTCTTTTTTGTATACACCCACCACATTGTCAGCCCCTTACTTCAGCTAATACCTAAGTTGCTTTTCCTCTGAGAATTCCTTTTCTATGCAAAGAGCTATGTGAATTGTTCAATGTGAAAAAATGAACCACAGTATAGTACTGTTTTAGTGGAGCTACTGGCTGACTACAGTGTGAGTAGAATTCCTAGCTTTTTTCATTTTAGCGAGGAAACAAAAGTAACGATGATGCCATTGTCAGTTCAGCACCTCCATAGGAAACACAGAGGAATCCTTAGGAATCCCAAGACAGCCATTAATACCTGACGTCTTGCTGTGCTATTGACACTACTTAGAACAACTGTTATTGCAGGAAAAAAAAAAAAAAAAGGGAAACCGTACTGGAAACTGGTACAAAGCCTAGAATAATTAAATTCAGACAGAGTTTAGGTGGTTGATTTCCATGGAGTTGCAGTTACTTTGCAGTAGGTATAGATCAAGATACAAGTTCTTTGTCATGAGCTATGGTACATCCAAGGAGCTATTTTAGGTCCAAGAGTTCTCTGGGTTGGCACATGTCAGCTGTCTCCTACTTTATCAGCTTTTGGAGACACTACATTGCCAGCTTGAATCAGTGCAGAAATGTAGCTCTGTTCCTGGAATTTTCCCACTTTATTTTACTTAACTATATCAGTGTTGCATGCTGTTAATCATCCCTCTGGACTGTTGTGACAATGAATGAATTTATCAACAGCAACTTCAATACCTTTATGAAAAATGAGATTGTGATCACTATTTCTGTATTCATCCTATGTTGTCTTTGATCACATCCTCTCTGTCCCAACTAAACCTACAGTACTCTTTTCTTTGAAGTGTAATGTGCAAATTGAGCTCACTGTTTCTGATGTAAAAACTTGCTGTAGTCTGAATGCCTTTCTGCCCCCTACTTTTGAAATCTTTTCTCATTGACAACCGAGCAGAGCTGGCTTTTGTATATTCTCTATATTTTTCATCCATTGTTTGTCATGTTTAATCAGTATTCGAAGGTATAAAGTACACCTAGTAAGATTGCTACTACTCACTTAACAGGGAAGAAACACAATCTCTCTGCTGGTGTATTGTCCATATGCTATTCCTCTCTGATTATGCAAGTAACAGCTGTGCTTTTTTGACTTTATGAAATGTAAAATATCTAACTAACCTAAAGTAGGAAATCATTATTTTCTGTTAACAAATGCTATGAAAGTAGCATCTCTGCTAGGTGTGTTTTGCAGGAAACAAGACACTTGTGCCATATGAATTTTTCGAAGAACTATTTGAAAACAGCTTAGTCTTTAGTGTCTATTAGTATGTATCTTCTATTTGTAAGGGACTTTTTTTGGTACGTTGTTTTGTGCAAACAAAAAAAAAGTTACAAATGAAATAACTGCAAATTTTCTTTCAGTATCAAACTTCTATTATATGGAAAAAAAAGATATATTCCATGAAGAACTCTTTCTCAAGACATATTGTCTCCTGCATAGAACTGAAAAACTAAGTAGTAACAATGAGATTGCATTAAATTTGGACTTCCCCTCCAGAGGAACGTATCTATTTCAATTAAATGATCTCTATAAAAATATAAACTGCCTGTCCTTACAGGGTAACACAGTGAGGAGTGATGATGTAGCTTCACAAGTCACCACATCATCATTCACATATCATCTCTAGCTGAACATATTACTTTATCTTCAAGAGATAAGTTCAGCATAATTGCAGGAAGGCGGATTTATATCATGCATCATGGAAAACTTCCTTGCCTTAAGTGTGGTGCAAAACAGTGTAGGTTGTCTTGTGAGATTCTGAATTGAGGATTTCTGGGTAGAAGCTAGAGAAAATATCCATCAGAAATAGCTTAGTCCTGTTCTGAAATATATTCATGTGATTCCAATCATGATTGTCTCATAATGACCAGAACAGCAATATTCTCCACTGGATCCAAAAAAAGAAAAATAAATGAGGCATTTGTATTCTGAGGGAAATTTTGACTTCTCTCTTTTAACCATATATGAAAACATCAGCTATGAGAATGTCTGATTTGTTTTATGGTGTTTGGTGATACTTACAGGAAAGAAAAAACTGAAGGCTTCTTAGAGTACTTCACCTTTTCAGTTCTTTCATAGTTGGAAGTATAGAAGAGTTCTGTTGCACAGGTCAGGCTTCCTCCATTCAGGACCTCTCTGGTCCTGAATGCAAAAGTCCAAGTAGACATGATTCACATAGCGGCCAGGAGGAGCTGGAGGTAATCCATGGAGCCCCCATATAGGTCTGCAGCTGAAAGCTCTTGTGACCTATGAGTGGAAGTAACCTGTAGAGGAGAAACTTCTCAAGGACAGATTTATGGGCTGTCTTGTCATTTCTGCTGCCTTTCTGCCGAAGAGTAAATCTAGTCCTATGCTAGTATAAGGTTTTGTAGGCACAGGTACAGAAATTGTTTCCCAAAATAAACTTAACCTGTTCTTACACTGTACTTTATCTTCCTGTGTATGCTGTTCACTTCAATTGTGTAATGTGTGCACTGCTTAATATGATAATCTCTGTGCTCAGGGCAGCATTACATATCTTCAGGATATCAACCTTTTCTTTACACTAAATGCTGTCTGATGATCTGAATCTCTCTTTTAATGCAAGAAATATGTTATTTATATGCCCTGATTCTCCAAGCATGACATTTCCCTTTCCAAAAAAACTTTTTGGAATTATTCACTATTGTATTGACCACAGCTGAACCAGAGAGTATTTCAGAGCTTTTTAAAAAGATTTTAAAGTTTCATGTACCTGAGTAGAAATGTTTAGAAAATGTCTTCTCAATGATAACTCCTGTTGCTATAGCAATGTTGCACTAGTACGGTATTAGTAGCAAAGTACCTAGATATGCCTTAAAAAAACTGTAAATTTGTGCAATGGTTTTATAATATCAGTGCTAATGACAGGCTTAAGATCTGAAGACACTAACCCCTTTGTCTTTGGCTGCTTTAATCCAGCATGGAATGATGACATACAACAGATGAAGTATTGTAGATAACCAAAAAGGCTAGTTCCATCTTCATTTCCTATTTACATGCACCAGCTATATTCCCTGCTCTGCACACGCTCTTCTATGAAGTGTTCCATAAATAGTTTTGTTGTTTATAGTTCTGCCTTGCTATGTCATCCTTCTGTTAGAATGTCAATTGCAAAATGAGCTGTTACCTCTATGTCATGTGCCATTGCTTTTTCTTTTGATTCTCATCCCTTCCAGTGTGTTAATGGCTATATAGAACTGAATGAACCTAGTGATGATATAAAACTCTTGAAATGAATTGAACACAGCCGTCAAACTCAGCAGCATTCTCTTTCTTTTCCTAAGGAATCAATTTGGTTTTATTCTGTTGCATTTTCTATTCCTATTACTGAATATGATAATGAATAACAGTATGTGAGGTGTCACATCGCATGAGAAGTTAATAAATGTTTCACACACTTCACAAAATCTTTTTGAATGTCTACTGTTGCTTTTAGGTCATGTCCTTTAAAAAGGAAAAAGGCCACCCTGACCAGAAAAAGAGTTTGTCCTGAGCCCTTAGAAATAGCTAACTCCACCATTTCCAAGGGTTTTAATCATAGGAGGTATTGCAATCTTAGTTTCTGCTGTTGTGGCCATTAGAGAGCAATACTTGGTAAGCCAGGCTACTTTTTCAGTACTTTGATTCCTTCTTGTGTTTCATACTCTGTGGTTCACTTGTAAGAGTGTAAAGAAAAAGAAGAAAAAGTAAGGGAAAAAAAGAAAAAAACTTCACGCTAAGACTCAGTGATTTACCAAATTCATAAAACTCAGTGGTAAAAAGGAATATCTTTTTCTGTACTGAAAACAGGCAGTCAGAAAATAGTCTTCACAGTCTCATTGAGTCTACTTACTATTAGTTAACAAGTACTGAATAAAATGTGTTTAATTTTGTCTTGCAAGATTTTACACATTAGCTAGAAGACATTTAAATCCATTCCTTAGCATGAGACAGCTTTTCAGAGATGTCCTTTTGGTTTATCAGAACTTTTAAGTACTGCCATTCTTTTAATTTTATAGTAAAATAACTCTACTACCTTTCTCAGTGTTTTTGTTTTAACAATTTGTCATTTGGCTTAATTTTTTTCCTTCTTCTGGCCAGAACATTTCCATATGCTTTCTGAAGATGAAGTTTACATGTTACAAAAACAGAATAACATTTTATGGTATTCAGAATAATTGTTTTTATTTGTATAGCTTTCAAGGTAAGATTCCAAATAATCAGCACATGTGGCGATTCAAGTTGATTGGTGATTAAGATCATTATGGTTATGGATGTTTGTGATTGAAACCCCCCATGGGGGAGATGGAAGGATTTTTTGGATAGTAAGTATTAAATGTTTTTAATGGTAAGTTTTTATAATTACTCTTCAGCTTTACCTCAAATGATTTTTTCTGATTTAAGTATTCCTGGCTTATCAGTAGATTCTGGTACAGATAAAGTTCCTAGCACTTAAGGAATTGCTTTTGTGTTTTCTTAGATCCTTGTTTGGTTGTTTTTCTGCAGCTACTTTCTCTAATCTCTGTAGTTTCTTCATTCTTAGCAGGCCAATGTTTTTTGTAAAAATGCTGATTATGTGTGTGTTTCTATGAGGTAAGTCATTTAGGCTGTGGAGGCTTAATTATTTTAGTTTGTAGTAATGTTCATTTTCTCTTGATTTTTCAGCGTTGCATTCTGCTGCCATGTGTATTTTCATTTTTCATGAAGCTTTTTTATAATGGTGTTTTCTCCACGGAATTAAGTCATTTCAGTTACTGGTTAATCTAAAAGTTACATGTTACATTCAATGCTTTTTCCTTCCTTTGAGGGCTATTTCAATACTTTATCGTTATTTTTCTTTTGAAATTCTGAGAATTAAAGCTAAAAGAACAATCCTCAGTTACTGACGTAGTCGCTGAACACTGTGATGAGATCAATGAATACTGTGGTATACTCAATTTCACTTTTTGGTCCAGTCTTCATATTTGTACAGTTTCTGAACATTTACTGAAATCTCAAATATTTGAAAAGATACAAGTATTCATTCAGACATATGTATCAGAAGTGTATTTTTCTTTGTTATTCCATCTCTGTTTTATTCGGAGATAATCTTGAGAAATATCTGCTTGTGAGTTAAACTATCAACTACATACTATGAACAATCAATATAAGTGATTTGCAAACAATGCAGAAGATTGTGGCGTGCTTACATAAAAGTAATTTGGTGTATGCCTACAAATACAGAAAATCTATTCACAAATGATTAATGAACAACAAACTTGCAGTGAATCTTATTTGCAATGTATAATTTGACCCGATGTACTTGAAATCAAACTTCAGTTGACTTTACTTAGCCTTTTTGTCAGGTTTAATGTTCAACCTTCCTGTAATAACAGCAAAGGGGATTTTATTTTAGAGCTTATCCTTCACAGTTTTTTCCATTTTAATTCTATGACTACTCTATCCAGCTGCATCCTACATGTTCTTCACTCACAGTACATGTAATTCCTATCCTTTAATATAATTAACTCATCCACTGTTATTTCGGAACACTCTGCATATTCATTTCCAGTCATCATACATCTATATCCTCCAGCTGGCTACATACAAGCTCCTAATGAACTCAAAATTGTATGCCTGGATTGTGCTAAAAACAGGGGAATAGTCTTAATTCTGTGTAGGAGAATTCTATATTGTGCTATTGGTGTAGCAACTGCATTTACCTTCCACTGCAATTCAGAAGTGTTTTGATGGCATGTGGTCATATGTATCCACATAGATCTTTTGCAAAGGAGGGTCATTTTCTGCATCTCCTCTGGAAGAAGTTGGTTATGTGGACTCCCTGGGGCATATGGGGAGGAAAGATATCTTTCCTTCATTCTTTGGGGCCTTAGTGACTGCGTTTTCAGGCCAAATTTGCTAAGGAAAACTGAATCAGGTAGCTGGCAATTTTCAAAAGCCAGTTTTCGGAGATTCTTTGCTGGCCTGCAGCTGTCTTTTTATGTAGTTTGGCCTGTGACTCTCTAAAAGACATTCAAGAATATTTCTTTAATTTGGAGACAAAGCTGCGGGGAGCTATCTGGGAGGAAATGGAATTTCATAATGGCCAATAAAGCACTCTTATATGCCATAAAATGACTGGATTTATTATGTCACAAATTAATAAGGAATGGTGTATTTATTAGAATTACTTTACTCAATATGAATGTTATTTTTTTAGATATAATACCAGCTATAATCCACCCTAGTAGTTTTTAATGTTAAAGAAAACCTACTGTCAGTAGCAGTTTGCATAGATAAACAATACGCTTTTGAAGCAAAAAGCACTTGGCATCTAGAAAATTGCTGATTACAGCAGTATTTCTCTGTGTAGGACAAAGTTATCAACATGACTTCTCTGTCAGTAGTTGTATTTTCAGGGCTCTCTTATAGTCATACATTACCAAAAGTGTTGGCACTGGCATTTCTGACTTCCAAATCTTTAAATGTTGACAAACAAAATCCTTGCCATTGTTTTGTTGTATCTATAAACTGTAAATGCAGCATGCTTTATTAGCGTATATGTTGATCAAACTCTCCAAACACTATGTCTGCTCTATGTGGCTAGTATTTTTTAAATGGAAGAGGTGAACCTAGCTGCTATACACCCTTTGTAACAAGCACTGCTACCACAACAGAAGGAATATACTTGGTGCATTTTACATGCTTGTTCTGTGAATGTCAGAAAGTGAAGAGGAGGGAAGAGAAGGTGGAAAATTTTAGAAACATTAATTTTCTTCAAAACTTAAAGAGTTCCTCTGATGATAGGTAGATAGGTTCTGGTGCTCAAAAAAGGCACTGCACATGGTGGCAAAAATAATTGAGTTGGCAATCTTACTACAAATAAAGAGAACTTGCTATGAAGATATATGTATGGATGTGTGTCTTTAAAAAGTAATAGAACATCTTTGTAATGACAAGAAAAAACGCAACCCTGTTGCTTGGTTATTATGCAGATTTTAAGTATTTGTTTGAAGTCACTGCCTCCATTCACTGTGGCTCAGCAACAGTTAGCAATATCCATATCAAAATCTAGAGAAATGTAAGTTAAAAAATAATCAATACTCATTTATCATTTAATTTAGTACCACTCTTTCAAATTGTGGAAGAGCGCTTGATATAATCAGCTGAAGATATATAAGGATAATTTAATACATTAATAGTTAGAGACTCCAATTGAGGATTCAATTTCTTTCTCGGCTTGATTATAGATCTGTAAAATATTTATTTCCAGCTGCATTAATTGCTAATTTGGCAGAAAAAATTGCAGCAAATTAACCCCTAATAATCTAATAATGTTTGTATCATATCATCTGATTATAGGAAGACAAAAAGTTCCACAGAGAATTCCGCTGGACCTGTGCCACTGGGATAGCTGTCCTGACTCCAGCTTTGGGGCCAAATGCTTGGCCCCATGGTACTATATCAGTTAGGTGTTATCTTAACTTCAGCTGACTTGACTGTTCCTGAATCTAGCCTTGAGCTTCATTGTTTAGCTTCTTCCAGACTCAACCCTACCCAGGTGGGGATATTGGATGGTGAGTTAAATGGTGAGGCTATAAAATGAAACAAACCTTTAGGGAGTCAGGCATCTACTGCTTGTGACTTTTGGACAGTGTGTGGTGTTTGATAGGTCTGAGTTTGGGACAAGATCTGTGGGTCTGTGTGTTGGATTAAGTTTTACTAGGTCCAGGGATCCATCTGAACTCAATGAAAACTGCCAAGTCTTGCCTTGCATCTGGTTTATTACATAGAAGGTTGATTGTTTTTACTCCAGAATTAATCAGAGCTCCTGCCTATGCGCCCACTGATTTGCATATGTGATGAACTCTTGGCTCATGACCTCTGCAGACCTGGACCTTAAGATGCCTATCTGGGCACTTCTAAAACAGATGCTTTTAAAATGTTCTTGACAGAAGTCAGTTGGTGCTGCACCAGGTAAGTTGTCTGTTATCAATTACTTAATACCTATTATTTCATATCTGTGAGAAACTGTACTTCCTTTAACTCGTGTGTAATGAAAATGGAAGCTATATTTTATATATACATTTTGGCTAGAATTTTGATAAAAACAAAGATGTTACATATATTACAATAAAGGTGTAGGGATACCTTTAATGAATAAATTGAGGACTAAGATCAGGTGGCTTCCTCAAGAATTATAAAACACATCTCTCTATGTAGCTGTGGCATTAAGAAAAGGTTAGTCTAAGGATCCTGTATCTCTGCTTGATAAGAATCAGATCAGTTTAAAACATGATGTGACTCATAGAAAGTGCCGTCAATTAGACTACTTCTATGTGCAAGCAACACAACTCACATTGAGAACTTTTGTTGGTGTGAACTTATCTGCAAGTGGAGGCAAGGAAAAATCTACTTATTAAATCTCAACCAATCCTACTTTTTTTTTTTTTTTTTTTTCCTAAGACCACAGTAGTTTTTTTGGCTTTCTATAAAAATGTATATTTCCCATGGAAAACAACAACAACAACAAAACCACTTTAAATGCACTGATTAAAGTTCCAGTCTCTCCAGGCCCTTCTTTCATATCTACCAGTCTAGGTGAGGCTATTTTTGAAATATTCAATTCTAATATAGAGAAAATCATTATCCTTTCTAATAGATGAGATCTTTCCAGCAGTGTCAATTTCTTTATTGAGATCTCTCTTTTTCCTGTCACTGTGGGCAGATTCTCTTCAATGTTCGTAACCTAACCTGTCAGCAGAAAAGTGAGGAGTACAAAAACATGCACCTTTGGATTTAACATTCATCCTGGGCCTTTAATAGCTTGCAGCATAATTTGTCAAAAAATCTTGAAGTATCACAAATCTAAGTGTCCTTTCTTAATGCAGACATACAGTATGGGCTTAAAGCATTTGAACTTCTGAAAGAGGAATAACTAGTTAGAGCTTGTCTTCTGAATGCCACAAATAAGGGACACGTGAACTTACTCTGATTCTCCTTGAGCATCTCTATGTAGCAGGTGGTGAAGAGATGGGATAAAAGAGAGAAAAATCTGGCATTTGCCATGTGTGTGTAAATATGTACATACTATACAGTACATTATTATTACATATTTTATAAATATGATTTATATATATGTGTATGTGTATAGTGTCAAGATTTGGGGGTGAGTTCATCTAATTCTATTTTTTATTTATCCCAAGGAAAGAAATTGATTTCCTTGGAAAGGAATTTCAGTATTTTTCCGTGCCAGAGAATATTTACCTGAGATCCTCTTTGTTAAGGCGATTCTGTCTAGAACATAGGTTGGAAAGGATGTGATCTAATGAGCTCTTATCAAAGGTGTTCATTCAAAATTAGGAGGTACTTCTTGGAAAGAATAATTCCTTATGCAAATTAGTCATATTCATAATTGGACATAATATTATGTGTTTGAATAAGAAGCGATTAGTTCTTTCTTTAAAGAGGGCATCAGTCTCTGACACCAGTGGTGAAAGGAGATGTGCGCTCATATGTGTGCCATCCAGGGATGAGATGCATTTTGGCTACATAGGAGGAGAAATAGACATCTTTCTGGGAAATGAGTGAAGGAACAGACAGCAGGAGATGAGTCAAAAGTCTGGCTGATGTTTGGTGAAGGTCTATCAATGGTGAGAAGTCATCTAATAGATGAATATTAATCTGATTGTGATGTATGGTTGTCCACTTCGCAATTTAAACTGACTTGATGTTCAAAAGCAGGCAGCCTGTATGTGAACTGATCAAACTGGAATGGCAAAAAAGGTGTAATGTACAATTAGTGGATTATCTTCTTGAAATCTTTGGTGTCTCGAAGTTGAGGGAGAGGAAAACAAAGTATGCGCAAATATTTTCCCTGACTAAATAGGTAAGCTTCGGAGAACAAAGATTCTAGTGCAGGTAGCTTTAAGAAAAAATAAGGTTAAACCCCAAAAATCTAATTCTTAAATCTACATTTATTAAGATTTTTAAAAAAATACAGAACCAAAAAAACAACAACAAAAATGAGGCTAGTATTTGGAAGTATTCCCTGCCTTTTGCAATAGTTTGCTAGTGCTACTGGTAATACCATTAATCAGACCTACAAGCAGAAGTAGAAAACATTAAAAATGTGGATGACTATTCCTAGAAAAACATTTGCACTATTTATATTAAGTCTAATAATGAAAACCTTTGACAGCAAAAACAGTCCAATTCATACTAAAGTGATTCACAATGAAGAAATATTTCAGTAGAAAAGATGAACAGAATAGCCAGAAAGAAATTTCTAACAGTTACGAGGACTGTAACAAAAGCATACACTGTGGCAGTAGAAAACAAATTGCCAGCTATTGTAAATCCTATTATTTTCTCAATGTGCCTAAATAATGTACTACCAGGACACCCACTGACATTGCTAGCATGGAAATAGAATATTATTGTGAATGCGTTTTCAAAATGTTATAGAAGCCAATAGGGTCCACATAATTGTCTATAGAATGCGTAATATAAGCTATCAAGCTCTCCTTTTCTTTGATATCAAAAAGCAGGTTTCTTCCTTCTTCTGTCTTACACAGAGTGAGCCTGATTTTTGATAGAGCCTCCGTTTTACCATGGCAAATACAAGTAAATATGACTAGTGTGTTATCAGCTTTGGAAGACATTTTCACCACTTGATTTCCATTTGACTCATGCAGTTTGCTTCAGTTTTGACATTTCAGTTTTATCCCAAGACTTTTCCTTCCATGAAGCATGTCAGGTCCATCTCTTCTTGCTCAACCGTGCACAGTTTGAGATGATTCCACATCAGTTGTCTGGGATACAAAACAAGTGATATTGCAGTTCTCAAAGTTTTTCTGTACTAAAAAAATTGTTTTCTCTAAATATATCCTATTTATCAAAATTCTTTGTTCTCCTCATGAAAATATTAGTTTATAGATTGATAGCTTTGAAAAGAAGAGGTTTTGTTTTTCTTCCATTACTCTTCTGTTTTCTATGCTATAATTACATTGGAGAAAGTAATATTTTGTAAGACAGTTACTTTGGTAACACATTGAATATTTGTATACATACATGTGTACATGCCTACAAATTCTATGCATCTGCACTCTAGATAGTTAAACTTGCATTGTAACATTCTGAAGAATTCCTGAGTGACTTAATAGCTTTAATGATCAAAACAGTTCAAAGATTTAGATTCTAAAAGCAACCACAGTAATAATTTTTCCAATAGAAGTTGGAGCAGACACAAAGCATTGGCATGTATATACATATATTGCTCTGAAAGTAATGCCTCCTATTTATTTCCATGGAAATGACAACAAATACAAAGAGCACAATAACACTATTTGATTGAGCAAATTCTCAGCTACAAAACAGTATTTTTCAACAGTCACCACCATCATCTACACATTTTCACCAGAGATGAGCGTGAGACTGCATACCTCACTTTTAAAAATCTGCACCAGCGGAGGTGACCCACTGTTGCCACTGTTGATACAGACCACCCACCACCTTGTTGTCCTCACATCCACTGTTTGGTCTCCATAAACATTCAGCAAGTGTTGATGAATGTTAATGGATGCCATCTTTTCTGCATGGAGGAGTTCTGTGACACATCTTTGCTTCATCTGTGCTTCCATATCAAGCACCATTTTGTAAGGCAGGTCCTCTTCTGCCGTCTGTCACATGGCAACAAAATGGAATGAAACATTGGTGGGAAGGTTCAGTATCTACTGCCATACCATCAGCATCCACTTCTGATGCTGTCATGTAAGCCAACATGACAAAAGAGGAGGCATTACTTTTGGAGTAGTCCTTGTAGTATAGTTATGGTTCTGCAAATTCAGTCATTTCAGCTCAATTGGTTTTGCTGTTCTATGATACTAATTTAGATGTTTCCATTCCCTCTGGGAGAATTACCTGGTATGATTTAAAAATAAGGAGTTTGCTTCCAGTGTTTCAATAGGCTGCTTGAAACATTAAGAGTATGAATCTGCTAATTAAGGTGAAATATACAATATTTCACATTCTGATTATAGTCATACTCTGATGTGGGTTTCTTACATGATCCTCAAAGTTCAGATTTGCCAGCTTCTTCACTTAATTTACCCTAGAAATCGAGTGGGAAAATACTTAAAATTCTTTAGAATAGTCAGGTTATGTGTTTGAGATATGACTATTAACTCAATGGCTTTAGTTGTTCAGAATTCTCATTTATTTCCAGTGTAGAAGGTATCAAGGTGTTGAAAGAAATGAGTTTTTTGTAGTGGCTGATTTTTATTTGGTCCATGTGCAAAAAGCCTTATGCTTTCATTCCTTTCTTGTTATTTTAATGAGTAATTTGTTTGAATGAAAGATTAAGTCTTCCCATGAGTATTTTCTATAGGGAGTCTAGGCTGTATGAAAAGGTCATACATATTGCAAGAATTGTCAGCACTGAGTTCAAAATTTTATATGTATATATACATATATATATATATATTTGCAATGCATGCACATAATACAAATTTCCATGTGGAAGCTCTGGTCATAAATTTGTCATTATGAGTGTTGAGCCCATCAAAACTTTCTCATGGAAATATATCTGAATCTGTTTCATGAAAGTATATTTCCATGTGGAATTTTGTTCAGATTTTTATAAACGTTTGAGGGAAAATCTTGCTATTGTTGTAGATAGAGCTTTGATAAATACTATATCATCTTCATGAACATACTGCCTGTGTTTGTGTGTTTGTGCAGTGAGCATGTGCCTTTGTTACATTGCTACTTTCCTTTTGGTAAATTCCATTCTCCTTTCTGTCGTGAAAATTTCACAGAATACATGTTTTGTGAGTACCTAGTGGGAGAGCTAAGTGCTAGCCTCACAGCAAACTCAGTACCAATTTCTCATTGTGTAGCTCAGCTTTCTCACCATGCATATGTGATTTGGAACATTTAATACAGTCCCTACAGCGCACCTGAGGGATGTGAAAATATTCACATAAATAGCAGCACGCGTATGGTGTCAACTTCATAATAGACAGTTACAAGATTTTCAATATGCAAAGTCATACGTTTTAACATGAATGATAAAAATTTTGCAGTACATTCAAAACACATCTAGTGGTGTAAGTTTCATATTTCTACCAAAGTAATCACAAACCACAAGCTTGATTCAACTTCTAGAGCAGATCTGGTGCTTCTTTACGTTGTTGGAACTTTATAAGCCAGGTTATGTACATTCCACGTCAAGTTTCATTTCAGGAGGTGCAAATTATATTGCTTCTTAAAAGCAATATGTGAAGAAAGAGTGCTCTATACTGTAATAGAGACTTCACAGGATCAGTATGAATATCACCGAGCAAGACAATCTGCTCTATGTAGTGTAGATTGGATGTCCTGCAGCTGAGAGAAACTTTAAATGTATGGATGGATTCAGTATAAATGACATGAGAGTATGTCACGCTGTGATACTTTTAAGAACATCAAATCAGTACCAGCAATTTTCTTATGTGCCAGCTGCAAAAGGTAGTTGATTTTTACATTCTTGTACGTCCCAAACATTCACGTGCACACATGCATCTGCCCACCTGCAGTTTTTTTCCTTGTTTGTTTTGTAAGAGACATAATGTAGCCCAGTGCAAACTGTGTTTTGCAGTCCATCAACAGTGGGTCATCTGTAAGCTTTACATCTTTAGTTCTCTATTGATATGATTTAATACACAGAATCAAAAAGTGTCTGCTGGAAAAGGTTGTCACCTGTTCACAAACAGTTCTTTCACATGCAAGCTGTAAACTTACCTGCTCCTTCTGCAGCTTCTACTGTCATGGTAGAAGATGGATTTTGGAAGGGCATCATGAAATGTGTGTTGTACAACGTATTTGCAGTTTATGTTGTACAGAATTCTTCATGACTCGATGCAATTTTGTCAACAAAAGAGACATTCTCAGAGATAAAATCAGGGATTAAAATAATAATAAAAGAATTGCATGTATTTATTATTGGCATCTGGTTTAACTTTGGAGGGACAAAGCTATCTTATCAGCGTATAATCTTGCCACATGACTTGCTAGCTGCTGCTTCTCTCTGAATTCTAACAATTCAATGAGAGCGATGAGACATACAGGAGTGTATTTCTTCCTGTCAGTCAGCCAAAAGATTAGAGCTGGAGTTGCTATTCACTATCCGACCTTAGCAGCAAAACAAGGAAATTTAAAAACAAAAAACAAAAACCACAGCACACTACAGTCTGAATTTGCTCATGACAAAGGGAACTCCCAGTGGGTGTGACAATCATGAGATAATCAGCTTTAGAGGCTTAGAGGACCCTAGGGGTGTGATTAGCTCAGGTTGGCCAAGCCCTCTGTCACTAATTAATTCAGAAATGAATATTTGCATTCCAGTGTTTTATTTTAGTGGAAGCAATTTCCAGCTAAGAAACATTTTTTTTTTTTCCTCTTTAAATTTCTTTGTTGCTGTTGCTCCAAAAAGTAATTCACATTGCACAAGACAACTGGCAGCTGTGGCTAATGAAATGTGAGATGATTAAGCAATAAGGATCTGAATTTCATGTGGTTTACTTCTGCCAATGATCTTTCAATGCAGAGAACACGTTCATTGTTATTTTTAGTTGGTCTTTTTCCTACACTTTTGTTAAATTCTTGATGGAATATTTTCATTTCATTTGATTCCACAGTTGACAATCAGATAACTTTTCCTTCCATAATTAACAATTATCAACAGCACAAAAATACTGAATGCTGTTGGGTTTGCATAATAAACAGAAAGCAGAAGTAATGGTAGCGAGTTTGCTGAACTGAAAATACATCTTTTGTGTGCTTGACAGCTATTTGGGAATTTGAAATGGTGTTACATACTTAGAGATGCTCTGGTGAAATGGCCTATATGTCTGACAGTTACACTAAATCCAAGCAGGCAAAATTGCTGTCTGACACAGATTTAGCCAATGTATTTGATAAAGTAGGCCAATGAAACATAATCTGACAATGCAGAAGTAATTTAAATCTGTTTTATCAAATAAAGGAAACTAATTCTGTGCAATAAGAGAAACAAATGCAGATTTGTATGGAGAACATTTTGCTCTAAGAGGGTACATTGTATGAGTGTAGGATCAAATAGCAACCAAGCAGGCCGTTAGTATGGCTTACATGTGCTCTCTCTTTACATCCATTTATCTGGTTACACAATCTGTTCTGCAGAGCTGACAATTTCTTGGATACCTTTTTTTAGTAATCTACAGATCATGTGTAGCAGTTTCTGTGCCCATAAAATGAAGATGATAGCAATGATCTCTTGCTAAGCAGTGCTTTGAAATTTACTTACAAAAAGCCTTGAAAACCACCAGTAGAGACTATTTTCTTGCCTGAACTTTTCTCTAAAAATGTTTATTCTCTTTAGAAGTTGAGAATAATTCTGTATGAGTACGGCCTGTGTTCTTACCAGAAATATATTTTTAAGTGGACAAAAATACATTTTTCATTTCTGAACTTTCTACTTTTTCATTCTGTTCTTCTGCCCAGTCTACCACATCAAGTTATCTGTAAAGCGTTGCCCTCTGCTGAATTTTTTTTTATTGTTCTGCAGTGTTTCCTGGGAGGAAACTTTGAGTTGTCATCATTGTTGCTGTTCAGTTGTCTCCATTGTCTTCTTAAGTACTTCAAAGAAGTCATTGAAATCTGAACTTTTATTTCTTCACCAGTAGTAACAATAGTAACAGCTGTAGCCTCAGTGACAGAAATGCAGTAACATTGTGTGAAAGCCAATACTTAAGCCTCCTAGCTTGAATATTAAATTGTCCTGTGCTATATAGGCCTGGAGAAGGGCAAAGAATAGAGATTGGAGCTGATGGGCTTTCACAGGCTATGTTTATTCTTAACACACGTTAATCCAGAACCTGAAGCTTAGCTACTACTTTGTTTTTAATGGTTACATTAACTTTGTTTGCTTAGAGCACTTCTATACTTAACATTCTTTAATACAATTTGAAAGGACTGTGTATGTTTCTGTATCCCTGTTGAGATTCTTTTCCCTTAAACACCTTTGCAACCAGTTTTTGTACCTGTCTCTATTAAAACCTCCTTGTGTACACTCCCATCTACTGACAAATCTATCTATCGAGTATACTGTTTGGGGAGCTGTGCCTTGAAAACCTCAAAGTCTTTGGTGCATTGCAAAACTTGTCTTACTGTTTGATATTTCTATAAAGCACTATTAAATAAAATAGATTTTTTGTGATGTCATTACTAGCTCAATTTGAGGAAAATAAAATTATGCATGATTCCTATCTGATTTCAGTGGGCACGTGTATTTAGCTCCATAATCCTGGCCCCCAGAGATTGCTGAAAGAACAGCTTTTAACTGTGAACAGTCTAACCTTAGGTAATGGGAAGCAGTCAGCAGTGAAAGCAACTTCATTGATATCATTGCAGTACTCCATCCATATTCAGTACAGTACATTGCCAACAAAATCATATTCTCTATGCAGCCTGACAAATACTAATCAGCACACATCCATTGTATAGGCACAGTGCCTTCCTAAGGTGCGCATTACCAGAATCAGCAGGAGGGAGCAGAGGAACGAATGGACTCCTTCCAATATTACTGCAGCCAAAACAGTGTCTGTTTGGGGTGATTTTTTTCACTTGCAGCCACAGTCAACAAAGCCTGCAGAGCCACTGGCTGTCAGAGGATGAGTTGCTTCAGTATGCAGCTGATCGAGTAGTGCTGCCAGACCTCCAGTGCTTTGCACAGCTGGCCCTCTGCTCCTTCAGAGCCACCCATGACTGAGTCTGCTCAGATGCAGGCTGACCACTGGCTTCAATAGGAAAGGCAGCAGAAACTGAAGGAGGGTGTAAGAAATTTCCCATCTTTCTGTATTGGCTATTTGTACACAGGCAAATTACACTGGGAACAAAGGAATGGGGGGACCAAAACATAAAGATGCAGAAGAATGTGTCCAACATTACATTAATACTGACAGTAATGTGCGTTGAATGCATACATAGGGACTTTAGAAATAACACAATTACCTACCTGTGTCTTCAGGTGCTACTGTGTCTGAAAATTGTGGCCCCTAATGTTTGCATTTCAGTTGTTAAAGTAATTTGCAAATGCCAATATTTCACAATTTCAATTCCAATTTCCTTCATGTAAACCAAACAGATTTTTATTTTTATTTTTTTCAGTTCAGCTCAAATAACTCTTACGGTAACATTTTAGGATAATGACCAACTATGTAACACTGTATCTTCCGTATTTTCCTTAAAAAATAAAAAGGATCTTTAAAATAATTAAAATTAAGTCTTACCAAAAGAAAAAAAGCACTGGCTGCATGTGGTCAGACAGCCTGGATAATAGGTCACTGAGCTGAATAGCTTCTTCTCAGGCTCCTGATGCTGTGATAAGCATGAATGTGAAATTTCTGCTATACATGTTACAGATAATGCATTTTCAGCAGTCACTTGGAGAAATATCCTTTCAGATGCTGCAGTTTTTATGTCAATAAATGCCTTTAAATCTTCCATTAGAATACAGCTTATGGCAATGTTTTAGTGGGCACATTCTGTAAATGCTTTCAAGTTTACCAGGGTGGTACTTGGGTGGTAGTAATGCAACAATTTTGGTGGTGCTGGTCAAATGGGCTCTGTAATGGTGGTCCTTTAACCATATTGTTGTTGGACAGCAGGAACCATAGGAAGTCTCATATTCAGTATTCACTATAAATGCAAGAAACCTGACTTCAAACTTAAATCAGGCCAGAAAGCCATAGTAAGTTATTAATGTATACGTTCTGGAATTTGTGGTGTACCTAGTTTCTGTAGTTGAACCCTTCTTACAGCTTCAGCCAGAGGAGAAATTGCACTGGGATGTTGCAGTGCTGTCAGGGGCCAGTGGCTAAAGGCTGTGAATTCTTTAAGTCCTCAGCCAGAGTTTATTCCTCGTGTCCACATTTAGTTACTGTGGCTGGCTTCATTGCTGCAGCAGCTGTGTGTCCAGGCTGACTCACGAACTGAAAAACCTCTCAGGGTTTCATGGAGGAAATGGATGGGGAGAAGGACTGAAAAGAGAGGTATCCTGACCACTATGACCACTATCATAAAACATGCATTGAGGCCTCTGGTTCCTCACAACATCACCCAAAGTGTGCAGTGTCTCAGAGGACATTTGCAGACAACTTTCAGCTAGCACTTAGAAGATGGATCTTAATTCTTTCATACAGTTTCTGTGACTAGATCTGAGATTTTTTCTTGGTAAGGCAGAAGATGACCACATTTGCTCCCTGAAAAGGAGCTGTCTGTATGAAACCTCTTTTAAAATGCTTCTGCTATCTACGAGGAGCTATAGAACCATACAGAGAACGTATGCACAATAAGAAGGCCTAACTATTCCATACATGGTGGTAGTTGTCTGATTTTTCACTACAAAATAGGTAGGAAAGACTCCTATTCCAAAGACTCATTTTTAGCTGTAAGAAGGTGCAAAGTTTGGATTTTGTGCAATATTTTTGCACTGTTCTATTCTTTCCTTTTTCCATGCACGTTTAACACGTAATCCAGCATCAGTCAGAGCTCATGTGTTACATGTGTTTTATTGCATTTCTGCCTCCTGGGAAAGGAACACCCAAAGTTGGTGCTTCACATTTCCAGAGTTTGCTCAACTAAAATTTAAGTGCAAGATAGGCCGTTTTTCTGCATGTGAATGCAAAGAAGTAATTGACACTGAATTACAGAATAATCATGAATTTCAAAGCTTGGATCCAGGCTCAGTTTCCAGCAGGTACACAGAGTATATGGATTCATGTATCAGATTTGTAACATGAATGTTCCCACAACATGGTCCTCCAGAGAGAAATATGTACTTGTTTTCACTGCTGTAAAATTTAAGTGTGTCCAAACTGATGGTTAGCATGGAAACAACTCTGTAGTGTGCAGTGCTGCCGTGTAATTATGAAGCATTTTAGAAAGTAGCTGCAATAGCTATTTTTTTTTTTTTTTTTTTTTTTTTTTTCAGATAAAAATATCCAGTCCCTCTCACAGCAGCAGAAGTAATTATTCTTCTTTTGGATAATAAGTGCTTGCTAACCTTTATCTCCCCCACCCCTCCCACATATAAGTTTGGGTTTAAAAACACAGAAAGAATGACTTAGCTTGGCATCCTTTAATTTATTTCTAGAATTTTTTTTTTGCTTTTTTTAAATTTTATTTTGTAAATGAATATCCAAATGTTTTTGTCAGTGATAAACACCTTTGATGAGGGACCCATTGCTGGGCACATGCACGTCTTACAAAATCTTACAAACATGCTTAAATATTTGCATTGTATAGTAATTTCAATAAACTTCGCGTCAATATAAGCCTTCTTTTAGACAATTCAAATCTTTAGCAATGTGTGACCTGGGATAAGTACGGCTATTGGTCAACAGTCACTTTGGAAAAACAGGTAGATGCACCACCAGGCAGAAGGGATGTGAAAGAAGATTTGATCAGTAATGTTCCCTAAAATGACGCAACTAAAGGTTAAGTGCTTATTTTTCATGGCTAGATTTTCTCAGATTGTCCTGAATTTATTTTCTGTGCTTTAGCTTTCTACTGACAGCTCTGTGTTAAAGAAATCTAATTACTGCCTCTATATTCAAAAATATACTTTCAAATAAAATTGTAGTTTAAAAACTGTGGTCACATACTTAGAACTTTTGGAGTATGCTTCTACTAATACTTAGGGATGTAATATATCAGAACAATAACAAATATTTACTGTTATCTTACTGATTTATAATGTTACTTTGAAAATAACCAGTGCTCTGACTTCTATGAATGAAAATCAATTTCATATTAATCAATTATGAGGTTTTACACTTTCGAATTATTCATACATTGATGTAAGAAATTATCTTCAGAACAAAATCTGTGTCGCTTTAAAACTGCAAACAAAATCCACACAACTTTGCACAGCTTTGTGCACCTCAGGTTTCTTTTGTGTCAATTTCTCAATTTCTTTCTTTACAATCAATTGCAGTTCTGCCTGGCCCTAACTGGCCAGAGTTTGTTCTGTTCTTAATCTGACCAGTGAAAAACTGCAAAAACAAGAGAAAAGGCATTGCTTTAAAAAAGTAAATCTTAAAAAAAAAAAAAAAAATCATGAAAAAACCCATGAATTCCAATGTCTGAGTAATTTTAGATAACTCTGGCATCTCCATTTAACATTTTTTCTTTCTTTTTTTTTTTTTTTAAGTTTATTACACATACAACTTTGCTTTTAACCATTAAACTGCAAGAGTTTCTCATGTTTCTTTCTTTCATAAAAAGTCTGGACTTAAAGCTTCTATCACTAAAGGTAGTGCGGATGTTCTGCTAACACACAGCTCTGGCAACAGACCATGGGCAATGTTATGCCTGGTGTAATGTAGTCAGTAGATATTGCTGCCAGGGCTAGCTATAGCTGTTCAAGTAAACGGGATCAAGTAAAGCCCATAAAGTGTCCACAGCATTACATCAACATCTATGCTGGCAAGAAAGAGGGAATTTAAATGATGACTTTGATTTCTTACTTGCTTACTGTGGGCCAGCAGTTTTCTGGGACAGACCAAATATAACACCAATCTTGTAAGTCCAGAGAGGTTATTACTGCCATCACCAGGAGAAGGCTGCAATGAGCATATCGTGCTACCATCTAGTCATCTTTTACCAGCCATATAGCTTGCCTAGCAAAACTATTTTGTCTGAAATATGAAATCATCATGGAAACTAGTTGTTGTGCAATGCATAGAGGTATTATGTGGGTATTACAGCTTTCTAGTTCATGCTACTGCAGAACAAGTTTCTGAGTACACAGGATACCTCAGTTCTCTCATTTAGCAAGTTATTTTTTATTAGCTAAGGGTGGTATTTATTATTGACTTTTCAAATGAAACAGCAGTGTTTAGTCAAGTATAAGATCTTACCCTGAATCTCAGATAAGAAAGTGAGGTATAAATTATACTCAGAGCATCTTTAAGTCCTAGTCCCAGTGTGCTGAAATGGGAAAAAATGATTCAAATGTAAATGAATATAGAACAGAAATTAGGGTAAAATATTCCTAACTATCATAGTAGAAAATACTTAAAGAGCTTTCCACTGATACAATTACTGTTTCAAACAAGGAACTCTGTGTCTATAGGGTACTTACTTACAGGAAAGTTTCAGAGTTAGACAAGTGGCTTTGGCTAACTGTTTCCTTCCTGTATTTCTGAAGCTACTAACACGTAGATGGAAGTGTAATTTCTCTCATCCTCACTACTGCAGTATATCAGTGGAAATGTTCACAGTGCCATTGTTAGCGTGGTTAAAGCATTGGGAGAATCAGCTCTTCGGCTTTCCATAATTTAGCAATAGGATTTTATTAGTCTGAAATGATGATAGGTATTCGAAAAATCCAAACAGATTGAGAAGTCTGCTGTGGCACAGGCAGAGATGGCTGTGGACCTGCAGTACAAACCAGAAATCTCAAGGAACGCCCTTAGAATGTATTGGACTTCTCTTATTTGCTTCATCTCCCAAAAGAATGAGAGAATTTGTGAGTCACGAAGTTGTGTGCCCTTTGATTTTTCTTGAATTAGGTATTTTTTTCTGGTCAATTTCCATGTCATCTTCTATCAAGGAACAGAATACATATCTAGTAGGTATCTTCAGTCCAACTCAGATTTCACAAAGTTCATTTAAAAGTACACCCCCAACTACATGCAATATTGCTTCATATTAATGCAAGTTTTGAGGAGATTTTATACTATAAAACAGGAGATTCTATATCTCTATATGTGTCAAGTGAATAATTCATCATGAATTATTTATAAGAAGAATTGAAGTTCCTCTTTCAACTACCACCTACGTGAAATAATTTCATTTCTTTTACTTTTTTTCTTTTCTTTAATTCTCGGGTAATATGTACATCTGAAAACTGAGCTTCCTTACCTACTGGAGTTAGGTCAAGTAAGAGCTATGTGTCTTTATTCTGAAAGGATGAGCAGAATATAAATATGTTGTGGAAGCAAATGTTTTAATTACTGATTTAAGATCTGCTTATGACAAATGCTGCTTAATATGAAACATGCTCTGAGAAGTTATTACTTGAGTAACGTGAATGGGATAAGATGATTACATAAATCAAATACATCAAGGTGATCAGAATCATTTCTCAGTTTGCATATGTAGTTGTAGGTATTTTTATGGTGATTCATTTGCTGGAATAGATACATAGGAAGTACACTGCCTGTTTTAAAGGACCCAAAGTACCCTTGAGCAGTAAGTGAAGCAGAGAGCAGGCTTTCTGTGCTGCCTTTTAGGAAGATCTCATTATATGCCATTGTTACATCAAAGACTGTCTCCGGTACACAGGTTAGGGCAGTCTCGGTCCTTTTCTTTAATACATGCCAACAGCTAAACCTACTCCAAGCTGTCTCAAAGGAAGAAGGAGCTGCCTCCCTTCTGAGTCTGCACAGAGCTCCGCACCATCTCAGAATGAATCGGGCCTATGATATCTACTTTACAGAGAGTTTCAGGCTCTTAATCCTATTTAAATTTTAATGTGAAGGCTTGTTATAGTTTCTATAATTTGAGGCATTAAAAGCAGATGAAGCATCTTTAATCATAAAAGCTTCATTGCTCTAATTTATGATACCTTCATTTTAAGCCTTACCATAAAGTGGATTGTGTTTGGGGGATGATAGTTCACAGCAAGGAAATGTGATCCATCAGGAAACCTGTTTACATTAAAACACTTTGACAGCGGCAGTAATTAAACCCGTTTCCCAGGTGCAGAGCAATATTTTAAATGCCCCTCTGGCTACAATACCATTCAAGATTGTCTGTCTTTTTCCCTTACCATCCACTGCAAAAACAAGATAATGAGAAGTAGACAAAATATAAGGAGGGCTGGGCTAGCAATTAATAATCTAAGTATGTAATCACAACATTAAAATCTCATCCCAGCTAATTTGTGTACTAGTTTGTATGACATGGAAAATTCTTATGTGCCCTTCCACATGCCTGGGAAACAAGAAATGGGAATTCATGGCACTAGTGCTTGCTGTTATGACAAGTTACAGCCCACCACGATCATTTCTGAATTTGAAACTTGAGTTGGCTTTACAGCATGGCTACACAAACCTTTTTATGCAGCATGAGATTTTTTCTGTAACCTTTCTTTGAGTAGTGGTGCACAAGGACTGGCGGATCCTAAAAACTAGATGAACTCATGAAAATATAGTTCAGACAAGTACACACTTGTGCCACAAAGCCAAGGATAAATCCATTTACCTTCCACACAACACAGATCAAGTGCTGCTCACTGTCATACTGCTAAAACTCTGTTAAGACCCCACGCTCAGGGTAACCTGCTTCCTACCAACTCCCACCTTAAAATCCCCAAACCAACAGATGAACTTAACCTACTCATGGATACCTTTGGGAATAACCATTCTGTCCTGCTCCCATGTTCATCCACCAGAACAGCAGCCCACTGCAATACCAAGCCATCCATCTGAAACTTTTGGAAGAAACTCTCGCAAGATAGGTCCTGGGCATTGCTCTGCTCTTGGTACTGTAGCCAGGATACAATTTTCTGAAGGCCAAACCTTCAGGCTGTTTGACTTTTTCCTGTTTTTCACCATGTAGTGGAGATTATTGTCTCAAAAGTGGATGGGCCAGTCTGGGAAACTTGGTTGTGCTGGAGGGATACTGTGATTCCTGGACTGATGGCAGGCACAGCAATCCGTCTGCGCAAAGTCACAGGACTGTCACAGCAAGCCCAAGGAAGAAAGGTTTTAATACCACTGTATTTCACAGCCAAATGTGTCTGCTCTTTCAAATGCAGTGTTTTCTACAGTGGATGAATGGAGATTTATCACAATTTCTAAATGCTTTAGAGTCTATATGCCACATTCTTAACTGAAGTATTTATCATTTAAGAACACCTTAAAAATATCAGAAAGCCATAATTATCAAAATACTGAATGTCATTGTTATTGTTCCTACATAGCTTATATGCAAATACATGCAGCTCCCCAGAGCTTGAATTCACAGGAAATGAAATGGAACAGCTTTTATCCTCTTTCATGTATTCTTTTCTGTATTTTGAAATAAGGTATTGCACTAAACTGGTATGTCATTTGTACAATCTATAATAATTACAATGAAATCTTCATCGCTAAATCAGAAACCCTGGGAACACCTTCACACTGCTGTGGCTGCTCACCAGCTCTGCTAGCACTGTGGTCAGGAAGCTCTGCAGAAATGTTAGTAGCACAGGAGTGTTCCTATGCTAAATGAGACACGCTTCACAATAAAAGGTATTTTGGGGCATACATTACTTTCCTTATATATATAAAATATGTATACATATATTTGTTAGAAGCAAAAAGCACTCTATTCTATTCACCATCCATTTTACTGATGGTGGAAGTGCTCTAGCTTAGCATAGCTACAAGGCTCTTATTTTTATGCAGTATAGTTCAGAAACAATTTGTTTAAGGAGCACAACAAAGCAGGATGCCAGAGACCCTGCCCATAGGAAAATATGATAATTATTCATACAGTTATAATCAAAGGGTGTAAATGAGCATAGTGAGCAAACTCATGCCTCCTTGTCCTACTGCTCTGCTGAAGGACAGCCCACTTGTCTCTCTGGATTTTCAGGGTAAGAGACTGCCTGGATCACTAGAGGGCTGGGCAAGAACTGTCTCCTAAGAAGCCTAATGAGATGCCTGCTCTAAGTTACTCAGAAACCTGTGCTACAGGAAAGATCATAGCTTGCAACAATAACTTTTGTAAATCTTAGAACACTTTGGCTCTGCGCCTCACTTTGTGCTCGTGCTGTATCTGTTCAGTGTTCCTATACCTACAGTCAAAGGACTTCTGCCTACACATGATAGGGTGATGTCCTGTCTCATTCATTGGGAAATTAATTATACTTGTTTTAGAGTTAGCTGTTAAAGTGATTAGGAAGGTGAAGCATAGCAGGGTAGCCGTGGTTGCATGGCAACTGAAAAGAACAGTAACGTCTGGTAGCCTTAATTTTTTTTGAACCTATAGATCTTTGTGCTGTTATGTGACTATTATTACTCCTACCACCATGCCTCACTTTTCCTATTCCTTAATCAATAGGCAGTACTCTCTGTGTTACCAGCTAACTCAGAGGCAAAATTAAATATAACATCAGATGCTGTGATGGTAAAGTCAGTTTCCTAACTCTCAGACTCTACTATCCCCAGAGGATGGTCTCAAGAAGCCACATAAAGGAAGGGTCTACTCTCATACAAAAGACCATCTTTGAGGTTAGTTGGTCAGTACTGTTTGCTGCTTGTGAGGATGGTGTCTCTTCTGTCTGCTGAAATAATAGGTTTATTCAAAATTGTGTTTGCTTTCCTCCCCTAGGGCCATTTCTTTCCTGTTAGAAGGGCAGGATGATCAGGCCATCTGTCACAAGAGCAGGATCTATAAGAAAAACTGCAGAAACTGCAGTTTAACTCATCTTCCTTGATAATGTCCTGGTTGTGGTTCCTACTGTTTCATATTTTATTTCTGACAAATAACAGAGCCTTACTAAAGCAGTGGTTTGCTTCAATTAACTTCAAGATAAAAACACAAAAAGTGATATGGTGTCAGGCATAGGCCAGGCAGATTTGTTCAGCTGTCTTAAAGCACTAGACAACACTCACCCTCCCCATAGTTTTTTTCAACAGTTGCTTTGTAATAAAGGAGGACGAACAAGAGAGGAGTGCCCACAGAACTTCCCACCAGGGAGCAGCAGATGTCGGGCACTGAGCTGGTATCAAGACCTGGAAAGCCTCCCAGCCACCTAGAGCTGCCTAGAGATGAGAACTGCTTTAAACTCCCATTGCTCGTCTGCATTGGCTACGCATGCACGCACCCAAACCATCCTGTCTAGGGCAAAGCTACTGATTTTTCCAAGCCCAAATGGCAGCAGGCTTTGGATCTGTAAGGGAGTGCAGACACCCTCCCTTCGGCTCTGAACATCCCAGCTCTCCTGACTCACTGATCTGCCTAGCACTGGTTGGAAAATGAACGTGAGGGAATGTGAACACGAGTCTGAATGCCCTGCTGAGAAGGAAGGTTGAGTAGGGACCTGCAGCTGATGAACCAAGAGTCTGTTTCCTTTGTTGATGAATTTCAGTGAACTTCACGTGGCCGGTACAATTCTTACTGTCTCCCCAGCAGCTGAACAGAACATGTTCAAATAGCTTAACTCAAAAGGCCAGAGACAATCGTATAAATATGGCAAATTGATTTCTTATATTTCAAAACCTTGAGCATACTTGTTGATTGTATAGTCACGGCATAAAATATTCCCTGTGCATATTCTGCCTTTAAGACATCATTCTGTAAAACCACCTTTATAAATCCTCTTTTGCTACTTTCTATTCATCCTTTTGTTCAGATCTTTTTGAGAGTTAGCCCAGATTAGAATTCACCATCTCTAAAAAAAAAAAAAAAGAGAGAGAGAGATGGTAAAGGTATTCTTTCTTCTGTGTGCGTCTCCAGCCTTTCTTGACAGGCAGTCAAGAAATATGTCTCTAAAAAGCCAGGTTAGATCCTCAGAGACAAGCAGTGATGCAGTTCTTAGTAACGTGCTAAAACCCAGTCAGAGTGCACCTTCTTGTTGCTGCTTGCAGTGATATGACATCTGAGTTATTTGTTTGCTCTGCCATAAGAGAGCATTAGTGGATATAACGTGAACAGATTACTCATTTGTAGAAATATTTATGGTGCTGCTTTCCAGGGATCATTCAGTTCAAAAGCAGATGGCAAAATATGGGTATTTGTGGACTACTTTAATAGCTAGCTTAGGTAAAAATATTCTCATACACAACAGAAAAACTGTGTAACAATCTGACATTCTGCAACACATTACTTTGTTTACATATATTTACAGTAAATCTTCATGAATGCTACTCAAGCAAGAATTTGCTAGTTCCAGATTTTATTAGAGTTTATCTCATCATCTCAAGCCCCTGATCCTGCCAGTACCAAAGCATGAGTTAAACTCTTACTTGCGTGGGCCTGCTGAGTTCTGAGTTCACTGCTTGCAGCACAGCAATCTCAGGAACACATGATGCGTGTGTGATGGTTTTCAGATGTTTGGGGATCTGGGTCCTCCAGTTCACCACAGGTAAAAGAAATACAGTATCTTGGAAGCAAAGGGTTTGTCTCCCCAGAATCACAGGATCTTTCTATAATATTACTTCGGGAATCTAGAAAATGAACCTTTTCTAGAGATGACATATCTATCCTTTTGAGATCATTTTCACACTCCTGTCACATGGTGGTATTAAAGATCTGCTTGTGTTTCTACAGCAAAGCCCACATTTTATTATCCAATGCACACTTAAGTTTAATACAAAAAGGGGTAGTAACAGAATTAGTTTTAAAACTACTTCTTCAGTAAAACTCACAGTACAAATCTACTTAGGGCTTTGGTCTGCCTAGTTTGGCTCATGTTCACTTGCCGTTTCCTTGCTTAGTTATCTAATGCATAAGATACACCTCAGTTACATTGATTTACTTCTGCTGTGGGCTGTGTGTTTGTCTTTTGTGGGTCTTATCTGTGGGTTCCCAGCTGGACTTGTTAGAAGTGCCATTGCTTCTCAGCTGTTTGCAGTGAGTGCTGCATTGCAGGTGGCTTATGTGGGAGGGGGAGACTCAGGGTGGGTTCCTGTGTGTGGCCATTGAACAGAAGCTGGTGGGAGTACCTGGGTTGTTTTCTTTGTGCAGACTTCTTCCTACAGAGATGGGGGGTAAGTTACTGATGTTTTATGGTAATGTGTCTGCTGGGATCTGGAAGATGAGTCATTTGTAAAGGAGAAAGTAGGCACAAAACGGTATGGAGGTACTACCAATGCTTTCTAAACGACTATCTTCAAATGCTTCATTTTAAGTTTGCTTATTCAATTTCTCAGAGCTGTGTGAGCATGAACATCTCAGTATGGGCTAAGCTTTTGGTTGTTGTGTGTTCCCATTCTGAAAAGCTAGTACTGGGGGTTGAACTGGTTTGAAGTTTGCTGCATTGAGCACCTTGGTCTCTGTACTGCAGGTCTATATTTAGGTGTTAAAGAGGGGTTTTTTTAGTGCTTGTACGGTGTCTGCTCTTGTTATTAATTCTCATGGTGATAAAAACAATTATTAAGTATCCTGCTGCCTCTCCCTTCTTTATCTACTCTGTCACGAGTGCAGTTATTTAATGTTAAATTTGAAATAAAATCTGTGACTGAATGGGACCCCTGCACCCACTGTGGGCTCTATTTATTTGGGGGCCTCATGCAGGTTTCCATCCACCCAACTCATAGTTTTATTTTCCATCTCAGTTTCCATACAGTATCACAATCCTGTCCTCTATGCTCTTTCTAGTCATGTAAATTGGTGTCTCTCAGCTAACTAGCTCCTGGTGACATAGCAGGAACAGTAAGTGTTCTGAGAAACATGAGAAGTTCAAAGTCAGATGCAAGAGCACGTATGTATATATATGTATGTAGTGTTTATTAAAATGTCTTTGAACAAATAATAATGGCACAATGCTAATGTTTACTATGAGCTTTCAAGTCACTGGGGAAGCTAAGCATAAGCTATAACTTGAAGTAGTTCTCTGTTAAGGAATAGCTGGGTTACAAACACTGATGTACTATTGCTTTCTAGGAAAGCAATTGGTGAAATCTGATTAATGGCATAGAGTGTCTGAAGAAAATACCATATCTGAGAAATGTTTTTAATAGATAAACAGTTACATTCAACCATATTAACAGCATGACAGAGATTGAAACTAATCTTTCTACTTCAGCTCTGTTATCTGTCTGTGAAGAAAGATCTGGATGTGGAATAGACTTGTTATTTTCTGTCTTTAGTCACTTTAACTCAGTGTTTTCAACCTTCGCAGAGAAATTTGGAGGCTTGAATTCAGTTTTCCTTTAGTTGAAGCCTAATGCAAGCAGTTAAGGTGGATCTCAGATTTTGTGTTATTAGGATTAAATTATTCCTGGTTTTCACCATGTTAGTGTTGTTCCTTTTCTGTGGTGGTTTGCACTGTGAAAGTCTGAGAAGTAGTGCAGCATGACTCTGTCAAATTCCTCATTTTGCCTGGGAGAAGGAATAATAAAAGGTAAAAACAAAATAAACGCGTTTCAGCTAAACTTACTGACTCTGCATAATGTTCAGGCATGCAGTCTGTGGTTGACTTTAAATGAAACAAGAACACAGGGGACTACGTTTAATTTAAACACAACTCATACCAAAATAACTTAACCTGCAGAATGACTGCTGTGCAAACACTGTAATAGTACAGCAGAGCTGTCATTTCAGTCACTGTTTAATAGTCTCTGGCCGATTTAATTAACACTTAAAGTACTTGAAAAGAGATAAAGATACAGATACATGGCCTTACTGAACTCCGTGATCTCATAGAAGATGCATGTAGCTACTGCTGGCCTCTTGCGCTGGTTGAGAGCGGAGCACTTAGTAATATACTCCTAATGTTTTCTTGAGATTGTAACAAAAAAAAAAAAAAGGGTTTCTGATATCTTCTGCATTTGTGTGAGCAGTGTGGAAACTGAGGAGGAGTGGTATTTCTTCTATCTTTCCCAAAGAGCTTGAGGATTTTTCCACCATTTTACTTAAAATTTTGTGAAGAGTAGGCTGGTACGTTACAGGGGGCAAAGGTAAACCGTAGGAGCAGTTAGCTGTAGAACAAGTATTTGTGGTTAAGCTGTTAATTTTCTCACTTAATTGTCATCCATTCTATGTTTTTCTTACTATAGCATGTGTTTTGATCTCTATGAAAGGAAGTGGCCACCGCGTCTATATTTGTATGTGCATATATATGCTACAGTTATGTCTGTGTATGAGAGAGGATCATTAAATTCAGGCATGTTTCTCTGGCTTTAAAGCCTTACAGATCCCCTTGCCCTAATACAAGAAGCAGCCCAAGCACTCTTGGAATGGTCTGCCGGTTCAGGTGGCGGTGCTTAGGTTGATGGTTAAAGGTAACAACAGCTGGAGTGGGGCTTGGCCAGTGGTGTGATCCTTTGTCTGAAGGGGCTACAATAGATTCTTGTTTTCCCATGTTGAGCTGTAGCAGCTGGCAGGCTTGCATGCTTGTCATGTGTTTCCATTAATGACTGCTAATGCAGGTGAAGAGGCCTTTATTATTGTCCTCTTTTTCTGGACTGCCTTGCTCTTGCTTGAGCATAGGCATAGGCATGGAAATTTCAGCTGGCTGTATCTAAAATTGGAATTGTTGGCTTTATTTCTTGACAGAGTTATCTTTAACACAAATGTCTTTCTGAGTATTTGAGGGATAAATGCAGACCTTTAAAAAGGAGAGCAGGAACGATGTAATTGCAACTGTTATTAATTTGTGTATAATAGCATGATAAGCTTCTTTGTCTTGCATACTTGTTGCTGGCTCTGTGTATTACTTGGCTGCCTTAGTCAGTGGATCTTACAGTGCTCCTGTGTAGTTTTCCACATGTTTGAAGAGAAATTGAGATTCAGATAAAGAGTGGTGTGCTCACAGTCATATCGGAGAAATGGAAGAAAACAAGTGTTCTTGTGTCCTTTTCTGTTGCCTTTGCCTCTGTGAACCTTGTGTTGCTTCAGGGAAAAGCCACAGCTAATCTTTTCTCTGACATCTATTGCAGCAAGACATGGCTTTTAATGCACCTCATAGCAGCAGTCTGAATGGGAAGCTACTGAACATCACTGCATTTACAGTTATTTTGCTGATGGCTTTAACTGATGCAGTTTGTCACAAAGCTTTTTGTAAGGTTTGTTGTGTTGACTTTATCTTCTACCATTGCTAGTTGTCTCCCTAATAAGCAGGGAGGAATAAACGTGGTTATCACTATTAAGGGGACTGACAGTGCTTCAGGCTGGATGTTACAATAGCTGTGGATCAGCATCTTGCAGACTCTATAACCCTTAGGATATTTATTGTGTAAAAAGTATAATGTAGTGTCAGTAAGAGGTATAGCAGTTGCTTCTGGTCAGTAGCTTTGTGTGATATACACGACTTTGCTTTGGTCTGTGCTTACCTTGATACTCTGCATCGTGCTTGTGCCCTGGCACAGTCCTGCTGAGAAATCAAAGTAGCTGTAATGCTAATACTATATATCTTCTTTGGAGTCTCCCTCTGGAATAAGTATTCACAGAGGCCAGTGGCACTTACAAATACAGTTCTGAGAGGATGTGCTTGCCCGTGGCTGTGGCTGTTGCTTCATCATTCCCACACTTTTCCCAGGGCTCAGCTTTACTCTCCTGGGCTTACTTTTTGTTTAGTTGGGACAACAGAATAAAGATGAATTTTAATACCCTAATCTGGTGAACAAATAGTTCAGGCATGTAGAGGAATCAGTGTTCAGCTTCCTGAATTTACTACATATATAATTATATAAAATGTAATAATTTCTATTATGTGTTTTATATAAGTACAGAGCAGTTATAGAAATCTACTTTCTGCTAATTTGTTTATCCACACTGTAATGGACACTAGCATTCCATGTTCTTGTGATGCAGCTTTAAAAGCCATTTCTAGACCTTTTCGTGTCTTTCTGTCCAAAGTGCTATGGGTGTCTTGGATACTTTCATTAACCTTTTGATAGACGACATGCACTTTAGCCTTTCATCTCTTATCTGGCTGCTTATTAGTCTTGCTCAAGGTCTGAGTGTGTCCTACTACAGTAATTGGGCTACATTCTTATCAGGTTTGTGTAACGTATTATTAGAGTGACCATTTCTTTATGTGAATAAAAGGAGCATAAGTAACATTCTCTCCTGTTAGAGGAGTTGGGTCATTCTACAAACCTGTAGCAGTGCAACACACTGGGACACTTGATGGGCTGCACCTAAAATAGTAGGAAAAAGCAGATCTTCTTTATTGATGAAAAGTTTTAATGGGAGGGTGTTGAATGTGATTTTTTTTTTTACCTTTGCCTCGAACTGTAGAATTGTTTGCCTTGTTTAAATGTCTGGGCAGTCTGCTACTAAGTACCAGGAGGAAAAGGGTAGCAAAGATCAATTTGAGAGCCTGTGGTGGAGAGTGATACAGTCAAGTGCAAGGTGAAAGTAACTACTGAAATAGGTCACTGCAGTCAGAATTTGTCTGAGGATTCAGAGTGGAGAAGTCAGGCCAAACAAAAAGCAAATTTTCTGCATTTGAAACTGAAAATTCAATTCAGATGCACAGACATTTAAGATACTGGCTCCTCCATATCTAAAAAGCATGTAAGCCTGAATTGGATTGTCAGTTTCAGTCTCCACAGTGGTTTTAGGTGCTATGTGGCAAAAAGACAGATGTGTAGTCTGACTTTTTTTATATGATATTGTGAAAAGGTCAGTGCAGAGGGAAAGAGGAGGAGGCCACTTGAGCATCATCAATTATTTATAAGGTACCCTACTGGTGGAAACAGAAAGAAGCCATGGAAACAAAGTGGGACATGGAAAGATGAAAGCTGAGAAAGGGGACCACAAAAAATGCAGTGGGAACGGTATTATCTGTCTAGAAATACTAATTGTATTTAACTGTGTGTCACTGGGAGTAAGATACATTAAAGAAGGATGGTAAAAATAATTACAGGTGTGTTTAGTGTCCAAATACGTGCAGTGAGAGCAATAGAAAATCACCATTATCCCTTGCCCTTCTAGGTAGCACTTGAGGCCTCAGGCATCTTGTCTGCCTTGCTGGATGTTCTGCTTGTGGGAGGGAGTAAGAGTTTCAGTTGGAATATGGAAAAAAGATGTGGAGAGAAGCTGCCATCCAAAAATCTGACACCAGAAATTTCCTGCTCTTCTTCCTAGAACTAAAGCCAACTGTACTTGTGTGCAACATCACAAATACTCCCAAATATTTGTATTGCTTAAATGATATGGACTAATGACTGAAACCATTAAGACATTAGATAGGGTAAGGAGTAAGTCTCTAAAATGCTCAAATATAATGAAGATCACACAGTATGGTTAAATATATAAATGATGTGTACTACATCTTCTGAGTTGCATCTTAGCTGAGCTCTGGCTGGTGTAGGGACTTATGTATAATGACCTTCTGTGCCAATGGACACAGTTACAGGAGCATTAATATCTGTGTGTAGTCTGGCTGAGAGTGAGAATTAATGTGTGTAGAGCCAGGAGCTGTGCAGAAGCCTTGACATGTGCTTGGAACCATGCGGATTCTGACCCTAACTCTGGGTTGCGCCCTCTTGGCATCTTCCAGTTTCCATGATGATGTCCTTCTGGGGAGGAGAGAAATCTATCTGTTGTTTTGAGACTAGCAGTGCTTGACACATGGTGTATGGAAAGTCAAGTCCTGCTTTGCATTTAGATGTAATAAATGCAGTGTAGCTCTCAGCTGACTTTAATTTTATTGATGTAGTTAACAAAATCTGGTTCAACACGCTTGCTCTGCATGACTTTCTTACAATGACTGATTTGTTTGCTTTTGAGTATTATATTCACTCTGTATGGTAGAATTATATGCGATCCTTTGGGGCAGAAAAGTCTACTTGCAAAAAAAATCTTGAAATATGAGCTAACTAATGCTTCTTAGTCTGCAAAATGTTCCTAATCAAATGGATCTACTAAGAGCATTTAATTTTTGGAATCCAACTAACCTTCATGTTCAAAGTTATGGAGCTTTTCCTGAAATAGAAAAGCTAATATTACCTTATTCTGAAGCTGGATGTGCTGAAAAATTCCTGGATAAAACAATTAGCTACAGAAAATAAGGACACTTTGTTTACCAGCAGCTATGGGGTTTGCTTTATAAAAAATTAAACAGAAGATCTTAGGAAAATGCTTCCAGAAATATTCAGAAGCAACGCAAAGGTTTTTCTTCTTATGCTTTGTGAAGATATTTCTACCATCTTTCTGAATCAAAACTTGAGTAATCTCTTGTTCAGTCTCTGCCTCTGAGATGTATAAAAGCTTGTACTTTGAGGCAATCTCCACAGGTCTGCAATCTGGCCCTGAGCTGGATCTCTACAGCAGCTGGCAGGCAGCTTTCAGCATGTTCTGCAGTACTTCTGTTAAGTGAATTGTACTTAATGCATAGAGTGCATATTCTACGTATACTCTACATTAAATTTCAGTGCTATGCAGTGTGAGTTGAACACAGTTCTCCAATATGTAGTTGATAGGTTTTTATAGATGTCTCTTTAGTTTTTGTCACTAGCATTCTATTTGCAGACAAGACTTTTCCATTCCTGTAACCCTGCTTATCTAAATGAGGCATGCTTGGAGAAGCACTTAGAAATGCTGAAATGTTGCTAAGCAGGAAGCTTTAAGCATGGAGTATGAAATGGGGCACAGTATTTATGCTTTACTTTCTAAGTGTGTATTTCTACACCTGTTTTTCCTAACTTCACACTGAGGGTTGGTGTGGGTTTTCTTGTTTGTTTGTTTTTAGAAGCATGTGTTTTGAAAAGTATTTGAAAATGTAAAATCAATGCTAAGAAAGTTTGTACAAATCCTGCCAAGGCTGAAGGATCACAGTCTGAATGGAGAAGAATATGGGTTAAATGAAGCCTGGGATAAACCTACTCAGTTGTCATATCCTGTAGCTGTTCTGCAGACAAACTGAGGCAAAGGGGGCTGTCCAGTGCTTCTCAGAAAAATTTGCCTCAGCATCAGGAAAAAACTAAATGATTGCTTTAAAACTGAGAGGCTATTCATACTGTTAGTGTTTGCTGCCATCTTCACTGGAAAAGGGATATTGCCCCATTTTTGTTAACTTATGTAGGTTGTGATTTTATTTAATAGACATTGGCTTTTTTTTGTGGATACAGAAAGTTCTGCAGGAGAAATAGTCACATACTGAGGATCTCTAATGCCCTCATGAGATCACTTTTTCTTCCTTATTCAGGAAACATGGGAGTAGTTCCAGTTTTGATCTGGGTTATACCCCCACCCGTGGAATCAAGGGAGGTAGCTAGGTTTTAAATAAGAACAGAATTTGTCCTGAGCTGCTTGTGCTCTAGAGCAGAGGAAACTAAGAAGTGATCTCATAAGATATAAAGCTTGAAAAGCACGCTCGTGGTGTTCATGAATGCTACCTTTGAAGACAAGCATTTAACTTAGGATCTTGGTATTTTATGGGTAGAGTCAAAGCAAGTTAACTAGTAGGTTTTCATAGGGAGCATATCTTAATACTAGTTTTCAGGCACACTCTGAAAAACTTGAGGGTGCTAAAGTTTTTCTGATTAATTAATAGATTGGGGCAGGAAACTCAGTAGGGATAAGAAGCTATTTTAATTTGGCCTCCTGAAGAAACCAGCCTACTTATAAAAGTGGAAAATCAAAGTGCTGAAATCAAGAGTTCTATCTAGTCCTTGCTGCCTTCCCTTCTTCCTCATTCTTCACTGCAGTGATGCAGTGTGTGGTTTAAAAAGTTCAGCTGCCTTATTGCAATGAGCATCATTGCCTCTTTTCTATGTAGAGAAATGGGGAAAATTGGTTGGATTCTTCTAGGCCAACCTGTCTCTACTGTGGGACAACAAGAGAAGTTTTGTTCTGAGATGACAAAGGTACATGCCATTAAAGGTTACCTTATAAGGCTCTTCACTTGGGAGTCAGCATGTAAATCTGTACAGAATTGTTCCTGTCCTTCAGAAGCCAAAGTTATGAAGTGGTCAGTATTCCTCTGGCTGTTATCAGTTTGAGATTTTGTCTACACAGTACTTTCTCTTTCCATAATCATATAATTTAGTCCAGCATGTTGATCCTGGTTTCAGTTGTGGTGATATAGCTTGCCTGGAGAACTAAAATTCCTGAGTGGCTGATGTATTTCTCATGCTCTAAGCTATCTTCCGGACTTTGAGGTATGTGCACGTTTTACCACTGACTTGTAGAGGAATAGGGTTTTTTCGCCTTTCTAGGATTGTGGTGAAGGTACCAAATTTTGTAACTGTAAAGTGATGATTAGATGTAACTTCTATTGCTTAGCATCTTATGACCTCAGAGGTACTATGGCAGCAAGCTTTAAAGCATCACAGAAGTATAAAAGATGTAGCACCTGCTGAGACCCATCTAGCTCTAATGTGTCCAGGAGATGGAGATGCAGCCAAAACCACTGTTTCCATGAAGGTCATGTCTCTGGGGAGCCCAATAGTCTCTTGATATAAAAGCCTTCTTTCTCTTACCCAAGTATCTTTTCTGCAAGGCTGGCATTAGGTATTTCTTCAAGTGCAGTGTGTTTGTGCCCAGTGTGAGTGTTCATTTCCTTGTCGTGTTGTCCTTATCCTGATTTTGGTGAGTATTGTTGCTCTTTACTGCAGAATGGTTCTTGTCCACATTCTCGTGAGTACACTCCTGTAATTTGTGCCTCATATCTTGGGTCAAAGTGTTCTTGCTAAAGGAGCAGGTGTTAAATTACATTCCTCACTTAGCTTCCCAAGGTTTCTGTTCCTGGCAAGCAACTTGTGTCTGTAGCCGCCCTGGGGCTTGCAGCCCACAGCCTCCTGGAAAACAGCTTTGAGTATAACCTCAATGTGAGACTGCACAAGGCAGAGCAAGCTAAATTCTGAATAGTATCTGCATGATAGAAGCAGAGAGCATGGGAAAATGCCCGACAGTAAGGCAACCTAGCTGCCTTCTTGTATCGAGTTTTGAGTTCCCCAAAACCTCACCAGAAGTGCTCCAGGGTATTGCAAAATAAGGTAGTGTTGTTGGAGCTCACTGCATGTTATTGTAAGCAAGTAAGGTGACAATGCTGTTGCAGTCCTCCCGACCTACAGCTGGGTTGCAGACCCTTCAACGTGGGAGAAGACAGCCCTGCATAGTGGGACAGAGATGTTTTCTCCCAGGGCAATGCTGCTTTCTCCAATGAAATGCTGCTGCAAGAAGCAGAGCAGAATAGCTGGCTGGGAAGACTGCAGTTAACTGACAGCTTGCTGATGGAAGGAGTAGGGGATGGACTTTCATTTTATGATGCAATATAGATACTACACCATATTAATTCAGGATATACACTTTTTTCTTTTATTATTTTGATATTGCTTGATCTTTATTATTTACCAATTTAACAAGCTTTATTGTTGAAGCTAGTAACCTATAACAAGTAAACCTGCCTGTGAAACACCAGGTGGGTCTTTTGATGCATTCATGCCGGCTGTGAATAGATGGGCAATGGACTTAGATACCAGCTGGTCTATATTATCACAAATGTTGTCTAATCTTTTTCTGGAAGCAAGAGTCCTTTCTATTAGTATTTCACTTGGCTGTAACAATTAACACTTAGGGTCCTCTCTGCCTCTTGATCCTCACTTTAGTTCAGGCATACAGCTTTCCTTGAATAATAAGAAAGAGGTCTGTTACCCCAAATCTACTTGCCTAGCAGTGCTTGCTTTCTTGAGGTCTCTGCACACTGTGTAATTGAAGGGTGGTGACACTAATGTCAGCTTCTGTGTAGCTTGCCCGAAGGAATCAGATATGCTGTTTTAAAAACTATTTTAAAGGTTTATGTACTTCATACATCTCTCAGCTCTTCATATCCTTTCTCCCTTGTCCTTGGTGACTATTAATTGATGTGCTGTTGAAATTAGAGACAGAAGAAATAATTCTGTATTGGAGTTTGCCCTCAGGTGAAAGTCAGATTTTTTTTTTCCTTCTGAGGAAGAGGGCCATGTTGTGCACTGTGCCAAGAATGAATTTCACTTAATAGTGAACTCTATACACTGAGAAACAGCCAACTTTCTTTGACTGGTCATCTTTGTTTCAGATTAATTGATTCTATGATAAACACACTGTGCTTGCTTGCACCAGAGGTATGTATAGGGTCATATTAATGGTTAATTTGCTGTTGTGTTTTTTTTAAGCCTCTAAATCTTTCTGTTCAGCAGCAGTATAGTTGATGCATGTGAGTTACAGGAGGACTGCGTTACCTAAGGAGCCTATCGCACTCCACAGTGCAGCTCCTGCCTGAAGAAATGGAAAGTGAGATTTGCACAAAACCTGGGTGTGACAGTGGTGCAGCCCTGACCAGTGTGGGCACAGTCATCCTGATGGTGGATAGCAGTGCCTGCTTGCCTCTGAAGGTGTGGGTAAAGGAGAAGCTATCTGGAAGGCTGAGTGTGTTGAGTGTTTATGCCACATCTGCAAATAACTTGTCTTTAGAGAACTTCAGACAGAATACGCTCATAATTCTTAACTTCTGTATCACCTCTTTAAACAGGGACTTCAAATTCCACTTGACAATGTAGGGTGTGGGAAGTCCATCTTGACTCTTGTGGTACCCTGCATTCTGTTTAGGGAAGTTATCGTTAGCATGAAGTGCTAAAATGAAACACTAAAAGATGGATTTAGCCACTTAACATTCACTGAATTTGAGTTGCATTCATTCAGCGTAAAACTTAACTGACTATTCCCTTACTACTCCACTAACTCAAGAGTTTTTATAGATTGAGTACACTGTAGTAGTCGTCCAGCTTTGTCGGGAAGGCTGCATTAACTTGGATTGGAGTAAGCAGCTCTGACCCACTGCTCATCACACATTTGAAGTTTGAATTTTGGTCAATTGGCCTCTTCAGAATCCTACGGCTGCTGCTTAGCTGGAGCGTGGCTCTTAGTTTATGAGAATTTTATAAACTGAACGAAGGTGGTACATGATTTAATCTGTCTTTGGGCAAAGGAAACCACTTTAGAGATAAGTGGAGAAATAACTATTAATTCTGGATCTTTTAGTTTTGTTTTAGCACCCTCTGAACTTTTCCTATGACTGTTCCTAGAAATGATCACAAAACTTAGCAGCTAACCAAAATCCATTTTTCTTTTAAACTCAGGCAAAATAGCTTCTCCTTGTACCTACCTGTCTGTAAAACACATTTTCTTCCCTTGATTTTACTTCTCTTAGTGTTGGGCCTGACAGAGGGGTCTTTTTGTTTCACTTTCTACATCTCCACCCTGCAGCTATATTAATTCTACACTAATTTGCTGGAGCAAAATTTCTAGGTTAAACTCTCCATGCTGCTATAAATCTCCATTTCTGGTAGTGAGTAGTCATGCAATATTTATTAGATATAGCTAACCTTATGGTTAACTAAGCAGACATGAGAACATTTGCTCAAATACATACTAGCTGTAGAGAGAAATACCAGTCTAGTTGAAGCAATAACATTTTTCAACAGTATACTCCTAGAGATGAGAATAGATGGTACCCCAATATAAATTCCTTTGCACATGATATGTGGTGCTGATGCATGTTATGTATATCATTTTAGTAGTGGTTCATAACCAGGAATGTATCTAAAGGCAAATGGGCAAATAAAATTTATGTACAAAAGGTACATAAGTTTCTAAAATGTTCAAAACTTGCCCACATTTTTTGCATAGATTTATTGCCTTCGTTCCCTGTAGATCAAATATGAGCACACAGAGGTAATGAATAAGGTACTTCTTACAGTGTTTTAACCACATAAGTACAGATGCTTTTTGGAAAGCTGTAAAAACACAGAGTACCCATAAAATGATTAGAGATTATTTTATTGGTGGTTTTTTTTCCCCCATCATGATTTTCTACCTAAATATCTGACAAGGGTATTCTCAGCTGAAGCTTGCTTTTCATTACTCTGGAAAGATAAGATCTTTTTGCCCTTTGAGCTTAGAGATTTTCTCAGTCTATTTTCTTGTACAAACATTGCTTCCCTCAGAGGTCCTTGGCAAGTCACTCAGCCTCAGTGTTACAATTCTTTCTGCAGAGGAAAGTAAGGATAATAGCATTATGGATTGCACCTTCTTGGCAGTGCAGTAAGAACTAGCCAGGTAGTTTACAGGCTGCTTTTGCCATAACATGCATTATTGGTTCTGGTCTTACTCTTGTTTTGATGGCAAAAAATATGTAAAAAAATATATATATGCAAAATATGTAAAGAGCACAGTGATTTTTCCACCAGCCTGTATCCCCTGCTCCCTCCCCCACCCAAGAAAAAGGGGGAAAAAGAAGAAACAGCAGAAAGGCAGGCATTAAATTATCAAACAAGGAAATAGAAGGCAAAAAGAACAACAGGAAAGGAATTCCCTTCACTGGCAAGGGCTGCATGAATTCTAAAATATTACATTTATGAAACTTGCTATTTCATTTCCATTAGCTTAAAAAGGTGACTTGCTTGTTTTCTGGGTAATTATAGTGGTAATATAAGATTCTAGAAAGCAATGAAGAGCTGGAATTTACACAAAAGGACTTGTGTTGAACTTTCTCATAGCTTTTTGTGAATACGTAATTGTTTGAAATGCTTCCCCTGGCAAGCAGAAGACGCTAAGAATTAACCTTGTAGCAAATCTACGCAGGAATTACATATATTCATGTTGTATATACTCCCATTTCAATTGACTACTGAAGTATAAAAAATTCTTTCCTGTACTCTTGTATTGCCCTTTCGTGCCTTGTAAAATATATGAGCTTAAAGCAATTTTGTGGTTTTTTTTTCTAAAGCTACAGTTATGATTGCAATGGGAGTGGTGGTAGAAGCGCTGTCTGCATGAAGCACTGCTGTGAATTTAAGTGTTGGGAGCTTAATTCACGCTATCAGTTCATTATAAGGATGCCCTGCAAACAGGCTTTCTATGGGTAGGATGTGCATCTTTCAGTTCTGCTTCTTGTAAAACAAAGGTGCCTGAAATGCAGTTGAAAATGTTGGTGCTGCTGGTGCCTTTTTTTACCATCAAGGAACATGCAAGTTCTTATTTACTGAACAAATAATTAAATGTACCTCACCAGAGTTTAAATGAACCATACTGAGGGATTCTGCAGTGTGAAAGAATGTTTCCCTAAATAAGCTAAAATAAAAAGTTATGGCATGAGGCACTCATCCATGGGATTGCCTGAACTTTTCCTATGATCCAGCACTCACAAAAGAGTATTTGTGGCAGCTTTATCTGCTAAGATCTTGTAGTATAAGAAAAGCTTCAGTTGGTTATCAGGAGTTATCTACTTCTGGAGTAGGTACTTAGGGATTATGATGATTAGTGTTACTGATTCTCTTTCTTTTATCAAATAAAATGATAGCACAGAGCTGCATTTCCTTTTGCATTTGAGTATATTATATGCTTCAGAGCAAGAGTGTGTGGACTGGAGCCACCACAAAGTTCATTTGAATGCATTCTGAGCAAGCACTGTGGTGTTTGTGAGGTACTAAATGCACTTTCTAAGGTGTGCTGTTCCTTCTTGTTTTGTTCTGCTGTGTCTGGTCATTAAAAAGATGTTCATGGGATGCCTGGGAGCTGGTGAGCCCGTGTGTTCCTGTCCTGCTGCATTCCTGTAGCTCACCACCTGTCTTGAAAACAAGCTAGCAAATAAGGGAAGCTTCGAAGTTGTGTGGATTATGCCTGTGTAGAGTCCTAATGGGATTTCTGTTTTGTAGATGAAATGCGACAGCAAAACAAATCTATTAAAAAAAAAATGCTGATTTTGTTGATGGGCTCAATATATATGTGGAACTTAGACAATCTTATTTTCCAAACCTATGTAAGCACATAGTCATCAGTATCAGCTGAATTTATTTGAAGGGTAGGAAGAGAAGATCTTGTCAAGTTACAAATCTGGAAAGCTGTCCTTCATTCTGTAAGATATTTCTAAATCAAAGAATCTTTTCAAGCAGAACTGCATTTTGCATTTTGATATATAAATCCATACAGACCTGAAGTATTTGTTGATAATTTTGGCTATGATAAGGTGGTGGGCTTTTGAGCCCAGTAACGATGGCGTATGCCACTTGATCGCTGTCTTCCTAAGAAATAATACTATTTAAGTAAGTGACACTCAAAAGCTGTATGGGCTGTGGTCCATAGCACTGAGGCAATTTCTATATTCACTAACAAGTATAGGTCTTCTGACAAAATGTATCCTGTAATGAAAAAGAAGCATGAGAAAAAGGGCTTTCTATTTCCTCTGACATGTGGAACAAATCATACGAATGGGGGGGAACACCCAGCCACTCAGTGTAGTTCTGTTGATTAGAGAAGCATATATTGTTTTGCTGCCTTTTGCATCTGGAGCTGACCCTCTATCAAGTAAGTTTAACTCTTACTGCTGTTATAATGCTTAATGTGGGTGGTGTTGCATTCTGTTTGCTGAAGTTAATTATCAATGGTTTCCGTTTGACCTGCATGGCAGGGTGAGCCCAGGGCAGTAGGTAGGCAGGACCTGATAAAGCAGCGAGAGGTAGGGAGGGATCCCCGAGGGTAGGGTCCTCAGCTCCTGCTGCCCCAAATCCTGGGGTGTCCTGGGCACCTGCCGGCCTGGTGGACTGCCCCTCGTAGCACCTGTCCTCTTTGACCTGGGAGAGACATTAGAAGTAAAATAGGAGTTGATGCCAAGTCTGTGGAAGCTGATGGGCCATCTACATGACAATCTTCAGCTTTTGTGTTCCTCTGTACCATGAATGTTGTATAGACAATAACGGAACAACGAAGCCCGGCTTTGGGAAAGAACAAATGAACCAGATTAATGTTACTGGTTTTCTGTGATGGCTTTGGATTTGTTTGGTGGGCTTCTTTCCAGAGAACTCCACTATAACTATTCTTTCTTGGCTCCCAGCTAGTCCCAAGCTCTATGCTCCTCTCTGGAACCATTCCGTTACCTTGTCTCTGCAGAAATCCTCCCCTTTATTTTAATAGACTTCTAACAGCCTTACACTGGGTGGGGGTTCATTGGTTCAAAGCTGGTGAATCCCTAGCTTTTGAGAGAATGTAGCTGAACACATTTGTTGAACCAAGTGGATCTTAGCCTGTGTTCAGATGGAGGATGTACATATTAAAAAACTTACTGTCTGAAGTGTGAATTTTTTTCCTTCCTTTCTACAAATGCGCAAGTATTCTGTGTAGAGCCTGTCCTTGGAAAAGTCTCTGTGGGTGTAGTTTTGACAGCTTAATTCTATTTGATCACTCCTGTTGGGGGAAAACAACATTTTGTATTTGTATTTGCAGATGTGTACAATTAATAATTTTTGTTGGCTTTTTTTCACTGGTATCACAATGTCAATTTTGTCTGTCTGGCAAAAGTTGCTTCTGTTACAGTCAGTGTAGAACAGTACTGTAATAACTTTAATTTGGATGTCTGAAATGACTCAAGTCACTTCTAATCATACATAGAGGATTTCTCCTTCCCTATCCCCACTCCATGAGATTGCTGTTGCACTGTTACTTCTTCAAAGTCCAGTTTAGCTGTTATGTATAATCTCCCGTATTCTGTAGCTAAGTCTCACCCCAAGAGTGCAGCTGAACCATTTGCAGACATCTGCTTCTGGCTATTACCAGTTCCAGTGGTGGTGTGGAGGGCTGTACAAGGACACTGAGTGCATCTTCACCCTGTGCTTCCACTCTTTGTCTGAGTTCCTCTGCATGTCTCTGCAAGGCAGAAGCTGTAGTCTCCTAACAGGGTTTTTCTCCCTGTGGGAGCAACAATGTTCAGCAGAAAAAAATAACATGAGATGTATACAGCAGTTCTGTAGCATGCTTAATAGTTTCTAACACAACCTTACTAGCTTAACTGGATAGATTAGCAGAAAACATTTTAAAGCCATTGGGGAGGTGGATTTCAATGGATGGTATTGATAAGAACTAGCCTTGCTCAATGGGACATGCTGAATAAGTTTCTCATCACCTGTGAGAGATGTAAACAGCACTTTAATTTGACTTAATATGCTGAAGAAATTGGCCTAAACTGGAATCATACAGTGTTAATGTGGGAGCTTTATGTAGCTCTTTCTGGGGGCTGATGCTGCTGGAGTTTGGCTGATAGGCTGCAAGAACAAGGTATAGTATGGATGTAAGACATCCATAGAGATCTCCATGTCTTTAAAAAATTTCCAATGGGGAGTTGAGAGAGGCAAGAATCAGAACAAAACAATTTAAGCACGTGAATCTCGTCCTACTACAAGAAATTTTCTAATACTTTCCATTAACACATTAATACATGAATAAATACATGTGCACTAGAAATAACAAGTCATTCACTATGTGTCTAATAGAAATTGATACTGTGTAGAAGATACTTAAAATGGGATATTAACCATTATTGCCCTCTAGGAGAAAATTATTGAAAACATTCAGTCATAAAAAGTGTGAGTAGATTCCCTTCTCCTGCCCATCCCAGTGCTGTCTGATTGCCTCTTAAAGTGATGCAAGTATTTTTGAGTATCTTGTTTCCTTGTAAGCTTTTAGGTTACGTGTCCTGGAGCAAAAAATATTTTGTCATGCTTGTTAGCTTACAGTCAATTTTAGTTTTGCTTTGTTTCTCAAAATACAAGCTATTGTGTGCTTAGCAGGAAATGTTGTCAGGTAGGGGCATGAGGGTGAGCAGAAGCTGGGAGAAAAGGCTTTTTAGTGTATAAGTCAGACTCAGTTTTTCAGACTATTTTGTTGTTTTTCTTTTTTTTTGAATGCCAGGAATTAGGAGTGCAGGAGACCAAAGAGATACCTAGCATGCTGCACATCCTGATTTCTGCTTCTGTTTTCAGGTGGCTAGTATTTGTTCTATTCCTAAATGCTTTTCTTGCCTTCAACCGAATCTAAACAATTACTGTAAAGGAAAAGTGTTTATTATCAAATAGCCTGACTTTTACAATGTTAAAACACGATCCCCTCCATTTACTTTGCATGTGTTTTAACAGGGTGACACAAAAATAGCATTCTGAACTAACAGTAATAGAAGTCTAGAATCAGAATAAGAATGATGTAGATGCTGCATTTAATGCAAAAAAAACCTGGAGTTGAATTGGACTTCCAAAGTGACATGAGAGCAGTCAGTAGTGCATGTTCATGGACATAAAAACATGATTCAGTCTGGAAGTGTTGCTGTGCTGCAGGACTATGTGCACACGAATTAAAAAGATGCCTGTCATAGTGTGCCCCTCCTATAGACATTATTTATAGTGAATGATGGATTAAAATGCATGAAGTCAATGTGATATGAAACATACAGTGGAGCAGAGCAGTATAGCAGAAGGGAAACTTTTCAGCTGCTCTGGGCAGCTCTGTTCTCTATAACAAGGAAGAATAGAGCTCTCTGTAGTGAGCTCCCAGGTGCCCCACTCATGACCGACTGCCACTGGCAGGATCCTGCAGAATGCAGTGCTGCAGCTTGCTGGGTGCTCCTGCCAGCTGCAGACAGAGCTGACGCTGGCTGTGAGCAGGCATGTGGCTGCCCAGGCTCTGGCAAGCTAAGTTAGTCCTGACAGCTGCAATTGGGTGGTGTGAAGCCTTTTTTGGGTTCTGATGGTTTCGTTTTGCTCTTTGTGAGTACACAAGTGCGTGCAGAGAGGAGGCATGTCAGCCCTCACAAATTGAAGAGGGAGACTGAAATGCCCTTAAAATCCTGGAAAATGATGGAATAATTGTTAAGATTTCAGGAATGTCTTATTCATATGAACTCAGATACTGTATAATCATACTGTGTAGTAGAGAAAGCTAGGGATTTCATCTGAACTACTTGTGGAAGAATTCAGGAATCTGTTTCAGTATTTAAACGCTTGAGCACAGAACTGAAGACAGACACCTAACAATTTGCAGCCTACTGTAATTGGCCATGAACGTCATAAAACATACAACAGAATCATTTCTTTAGAATGGCTGTCTAGATCAAATGTGCAGGATGCCCATTTTAGGAAAATAACATTTGAGAGGTGAATGTGAAACTGCAAACACTAGCAATTAATCTCAGTTTTCTATTATCTTTCTACTTTGTAGAAACATGAATACGTGTTCAGAGTCTCCCGTGCCAAACTGTATTAAGCTCAGATGAAGAAAAGATAAAGGAACCCTTAAAACGGGGGAAATTGTTGTAACATGACTCCCTAGAAGTGGCACTGCTTGGCTCTGCATTTCTCATCACTCTAAACAGCTGGATGTTACATACACCTGTTTGCCTCATGAATCTGATCCAGGAATGGAAGAAGTGTATATTAGGTCTTGCGATTCAGAGGGTAACTGGGAAGTGATGATATTAACAATAGCAACTGTTCACTATTCTCTTCAAATCCTTACTGTTTCTGTGCTGCCTGTGGGTACCCAAGACCGCAGTTGAAAGATGCATAAAAATAATATGATTGCCTTTATTCGTGCTTATGGAGACTTTAGCAAGTTGGAACTAACCAGCTTGAATTTCAGTTTCTTGAAGTGTGGAAGAGCAGCAAATAGAGCTGCTTTCCCTTTCCTGGAACAATTCTGATGGCACTACTGAGATTTGGAGATTGTGGAATGTGGCTTTGCCCTTTAAACAAAGTCACTCTTCAGAGTACAAGTACATTAGTAGAAATTCCTTTTCTTCAGTTCTTTGATTCTATGTAGTTATCTGTACTTCTTCAAGATTTATGCTGCCTTCTGTAATGAGAGCAATCATATATAATATATGCAGCCTTTGTACTTTCTAGACTAGAGCAGAATCCTTCTCTTAGTCTTTTGAAAAATGCCTTCATGTCTCCCTGGATTGTTCAGATCTCAGACTTTGAAAGCTTAAAGACCTGTGTTTTAAGTATTTTTTGCCTATGCTCTTCCTTGATGGAGATCTGGTAAGATTTGAGAGAGTTAATTGTGAATCAGATCCAGTCAGAAGACCTAATGGGCTTAGTATGTAAATAGGCATACAGTAATAATTTCACTTTAATGACGGTGTGGAAAATACACAGGCAATCTATAGACACAGTCATAAATGTAAGGATTGCATGAATAATACCTTTTAAGTTTGGGGTTATGGCTGATTAGTGCTACTGTCTGTGATGATTAATTATGAAAAGGCCTAATCATTACAAGTTACTGCAGTGTCTTGGGCAGCTTGGTGTAATTATCCTGTGTTTTCTTCAAGAGAACACAAAGTCTGCCTTTGTCTGGCAGTTGCCAAGTGATTGCTGAATGGTCACATATTTGTGATATGAAATGGGAATGAAAACGTAATGTTTTCTTTTCTGCTGTGTGACTGCTCTCCACACTGATCAGTTTGATTTTTTTTTTTTCCTGCTTCACATGCAAAATGAGTCTCACTTGTTTTATCGTACAATATTTCATGCTGATACTGCTTAGTTTGCAGCTTCATGCAGTTGGCAATTAAGAAGTAGACCTGGAACACAAAGTACTCTGCTTTGGGACTCAGTGTCTACTTGGATAACAGAGCATTGTATTTAAATATTATCAAGGCTTGCTATTATGGACTGAAAACTTGTACCACTTCAGAAGGAAATCCTTCATAATTGTGCTCTGTACTTAGATGTCTTTCCTCACTAAATATCTAACAGTCCTTGGCTGTGGCTGGTGGTTTTGGGGGTGAGAAGAGGAAGGAGGTTTTTCTTAAGAGGACACTTCTAGGGAGTTTGGGAGTAGATAAGGCTTTTGCATGCTTCAGTGTTTTCTCAAATATATATATTTTTTTCTCTTCTTCCATTTTCTTCCAAAGAATGGAGGTCACCTCCCTCTTGCATCAACTGAGATTATAAGCCTATATTGAAATAAAATATTATAATAATGCAGGAAGAAAGGGTTTTTTTGTTGTTGTTGTATGACTTGTAAATAGACCATCTCATACAGAAGTAGCATGCTATCTGCAGCAGACTTTAGAAAATGATTTTCATCAGAAGAAACTAAAGGAGAAAGAAATAGTGCTTCTGACTCCTAATATATCCAACACTTGAAGAAATATACTGGGGCAGACAATAAACATTACTCAAGCATAGTTTAGCGCTTATGCAGTACCTTAATACCACCATCTGGTGAACTGAAATCACGTTACCACTTAATTTATGTAACTTAATGTGCCTCTCTAACAGGGTGCTGTGTTTTGACCAGGGAACTGAACCTCCTCCAAGAGGATTTCTATCTAATTGTTGTAATGCTGGGCCACTTACCTTATTTCCTGATCCTAGGGGGGGTGTGATGCTAAAGCAACATGAATGTTCTCTTTGTAGTTACAGTTTTGGTGCTCAGTTTGGTCCATTGCATGCTGCTGAATCATGGCATGAAGCAGGCAACTTGAGTCAGATTTGAAACAAATAAATTACACTCCCCAGAAAACCAAACAAGCGAGCAACAACAAAAAAAAAAAGCCCAAATTTTTGCTGAATGAGTTGCCACAGATCTGACTCATGCTGTCTTCTGGGATTTGATTAAGCCTAAACTGTTTGTTTTTCTCAGGATACTTATCTAATCTGAACCCCCGAACCTCCCCTCACTCTGCTCATTAATTAATCCATGTTGTTCATCTTTACACCTGTAGATTTTTAAGGATGTGCTACATCCTGTATCTTGACATCATTATAATGTGAACTTGCTCAATGAACGTGTATTTTTCTTCATTCTGATAATTTTACAGAGTGCCCTAAATCCTCTTTTATGTGTCTCTTCATCAGTTATTGATGAATAGGGTTCTTAAACTGTGAAATAGCTTCCCAGTCTGTCATTCTGGTTCTGTTCCAACTTAAACATATTTTTGGTTTAGAATAAAATATGATTATTCAACATCTTTAAAAAGAAATTGGACCTGACCTAAGCCTGGCATTAGTTGCTGTTACTCCAGTCTCTTTGAATTGCATCCAATCCAAAGCTAAGCAACTACAGAGAATACTGGCAAGCGTGGAAAAAAAAGATATCCAAACAATTAATGTTATGCTCAGTTTTTCCTAATTACAATATTTCAAAATCCTGTAGTATAAGCTCTCAGGCTAATGAATAACTGTTTGTGATTAGAAAATAGCCCAATGGAAAACTAGTGTTTCTTTTTTCACTAGCAGAGTAAAAGGAAGAAAACCAACCTTCTTGATTTCTATCCTGTGGGAGATGTTCTTTATTATGAGCCAATTTATATAATTTATTTTATTAATAAAGATGAGCGTAAGAGCAAGAGCAAACATTGGTATCCCTAGCCTGCATATTTGCATTTCACAAAGATTACATGTTATTCTTTTGGTAATTCCTCCTATGAGAAGTAGTGACTGCATCATTGTAGCACGAAGTGCTTTGCAGATAGAAAATTGCAATGTATCCTCATGTACTCTGAGTGGTCTTAAATGATTTTAGACAACAGATGTTTATCTCCTCCACTAGGGGAGGAAAGAAAAAAGAACAGAAGAAAGAAAGATGACTCTTCTACTATAAACTGAATCACATTTTTAATGTTTATAGAATATAGCATAGCAATTCCAAACTTAAATGGGATTTTTATATTAGATGTAGTGGAACATGAGAAAAATTTGTGGAAATTGTATTCTTGTTTGTCCAGCAAGTCTTTTTACACTTTGCTGCTCTCTACTAAGTCAAAATAAATGAATAATTCCATTACTTTAAATGTCTCAAAACATGACGAAGTGGTGTTAGGACACATTATTCCATGAAACTGTGGTGATTTGCTTCCTATTTTTTTTTGTTTGTTTGTGGAACCTGCTGTCCCTCTACTTCAGGCATGGTCTTTCTGCTGCTCACATAGAGTAAATATCTTTCCCAGAAGCTTTCCTTTTCCCTTTTTATTTTCTCAATGCACGTGCACTGTCATTCTTTTCCTGCAGGTCTTGCTCTTGCTTCCAGTGGGACCAAATTTTAAGTCAAGGTATTTTTTTTACTGCCTCAATTATTTAGCATGGCTAAGATAGGCTGAATATAGTAATAAATGGTTGAAAGCATTTGAAAATGTGAGTCCCTGAAAGAACAGGAATATCTAGTGATGTTATCCATACTTTGCTATTAGAGCCTGTAAGAGTGGCATAAGAAAAACTTGTTATAAGAATGCGTGAAGGAGTTCAGACTTCTGTCAGCCCTCCATAATTTATCAAACTTGGTCAAATAATTAAGCAGAGACAGTGGGATTTATTCAGGGCATCCTTCTTGCTAAGTTTCTACCCTTAAGTTTGAACCATAATTTTGCAAAGAATTATGCGACTTTGTGAACCATAACACACAAAAAAACAAAACACAGCCATAAGCATACTTCTGCCCTCTTTTTTTTAAGTTAAAAATTACATGAAATGTTATTTTTAAGGTACTTCGTGTATTAGGGTGAATGTATCTACTGATATAGCTTCATATAATTCTTTGTTTTTTTTGAACACCTGTTTTCAACCTCTAAGGATTTTATATGGGATACCAGAAGCATGTGTGGGCTCATTTACTCTGCCAAGTAAAAATATTAGCTGAGCTTCCTCAATGGTTTAATGTTTTTAATAACAGATGAAGGAAGCATTTAAAGGATTATTTCATATGCTGCATTTACTGTTTAATGGAAGTTAAATAAAAGCAAAGCACAAGAACTGCATGTTTTACTTTCAGTCTGCTTATGGAATATTTGTAAGGACTGATGGTACTAGCTTTATTCAACACTGCATGATAGGTGCTGGTAAATCTAATCAGTGCTTTGCCAGATCTTGAGTTTGCAAACATAAACGCTATAATGTACGTTCAACCTTCTTGACTCTATTGTATTTTTCTACAGCTTATGACAGATTTCAACATATATAATTAAGATATTACCCTGCTCTTAAAGAAGCCGAATGAAGAATACAAAGAGCTGTTACACAGTTGTTTAACTCTTGAGAAAGCTTGTTGAGATGAAGTCAATAGAACAATTGTGCATTTAATTGCTAATCTATTTTGTTTTATTAAATGCTCAGTGTTATTTTCCTAATTTCATTACATGGTAATGGATAATCAAGTAATGATCAGTGGCTTATAATTTAAAAATAGCTTAACTGTATGAAACTGTGGAAAGTATCTGTCATCTTGATGGACAGAATAAGAACGTATGCAGGAGGGCTGCTCAGGAAGTAATGCCTTGTATTTTATGTTGGCCCACAATGACAGAGGTGGCTTTTGTTGGTATGGTAGTAGAGGCTGAACCTTCCCACCGGTAGTCCATTACATGTTATTGCTGTGTGACAGATGGCAGCAGAGGGGTAGTATGACAAAATGGCATTTGACATGGAAGTGGGTATGAAGCAAAGGTGTGTTGTTTAATTCCTCTGTGCAGAAAGAATGGCACTCATTGACATTCATCAGTGCTTGCTAAATGTTTATGGAGGCCAAACAGTGGAGGTGGTGTATGGTGCATTTCAGAGATGTGAAAGACAAGCTGCATTCCAAGTGACCGTGCACGGTTGTCATATCATGAAGAACATCTCAGTCAGCTCATTATCTCAAATTAGCAAAATGTCAGTCTGTCAAGTGGCAGCCTGTGAATCCCTTGCAGAAGAAAAGTTTCAAGGCACAGCCCTCAGTAGGTAAAGTGATGTGCACTGTCTATTGGGATAGGAAAAGAGTGATCCTTCTGGGTTTCCTGGAATCCAGACAAACCATCAACTCGGTTACATCACAGTGCTGACTAAGCTAAATACTGCAACATCTAGAGGAAAAAAGACAACCTTTCTCTTGTAATATAATAATGCCGGGCCCCATGCCAGAATGAATACCATGGATCATGTTGCCCATTTTGGCTGGAGTGTCCTATGACACCGATTCTATAATCTGGATTTAGGATTTTTTGACTTCCACCTGTTTGAGCTGGTGAAGAGAGGAACTGCTTAGGTAACTGTCATAACAGCTGTGAAACAGTGGGTCACCCACCAACACTGGATTTGTGTGGATTAAGAATGCCTAGCTAATAGTGGTGATGGTGTTGAAAAATAATGTTTTGTAGCTGAGAATTTGCTCTATCAAATGGTGTTACTGTGCTCTTTGCATCTGATGTAGTTTCCATGGAAATAAATAGGAAGCATTACTTTTGGGATGACTTACAGAACTGGTTTATTTCAAAATTTTAGAGTAGATTTGACAAATTTTCAGTAAGTCTTAAACACATATTTGTATGAAAGCTACTTTAATCCTTTTCTTCCTTTAGTTGAGTGTCTAAACTGATTAACACCTAATCTGAAGTATTTGCTTTCAGATGTTGCATACCTAACTTAACTGCTGCTAGATTGTGTAACTCCTGTATTTTTCACTATTCCGTTGCACCTGATGCTTCTGCGGAGTGATTACTTAACTGTGAAGTAAAAGAAAATACTCTAGCTAGGAGAAATAGAGTTGCTTGGTCACAGATTAATGAGTATGCTGACTTTTAGAGTTGTCTTTTGGTTTCATGCTAAAAGTGCTTTGTCCTATGTATTAAGGTCTTGAACCTTGGAAAGAAGACATTGCTCTGCAAATTTGTTAATGTCACTGACATACTTTGATTCCTTCCCCTACCTCCTTTTCAGTGGCCTACTCAAGATTTTTTTCGTCTCATGCACTGTAATCATTTATTTTCTTGAAATGCATTTTAGTATCTGAGAATAATAACAGGATGAATATGCAGACTCAAATTCTTTAGGAAGCTGTAAATATCTCTAACTCATTCCTGTTGTAATTGGTATTTTTCTGGTTTCTTCTGTATATGTCCAGATTATCAGAATGAAAACACCAGTTGACCCTGGCGGATGAACTTTAAAGTTAAATAAACTCTTCCATCTCACTAAATCAGAGTTAATGCCCAGACACCACTGGTATCTTTAAAACAATTTCTGGTATTAAAAATAACATAACCTCCTAGAGGTTTTACTGCTATACTAATTTAACTGCAAGTTACTTTACCTTTAAAGTAGGTGGTGCCAGTTGAGGGACTTGAGTCAACTTCAGTGGGTTTCAGCTGAGTGCCAAGGGTTTCATCTGTCCTGTCTTATTTCTTCTCATTTGATTTCCAAAGATCTTTCATTATCTGGGCAATGTCTAGTGCTATAGAGCAGCCTGACAAAAATATTACCTTTGTAATCCTCCTAAAAAGAAGAAAACTATCTCTAAGGAACTAAGATGTACTGGATCATCCACTTTTGCTTACTTTAGTAAGCAGCCACAGCTTCCCTTAGGCTTCTAGCCAGTGTCTCATCAGCTGTGTTAAATGTGCTAAACATCCAAGGAAAAAACTGAATGTATTTTTTTCTTGTTTGAATATAGGATAACATCTTTCAGCCATCCAGTGACCCCTTTTTCATCATGTGCATTGGTAAACTTCTGCAGATTGTCAGCCCCCATACCTCTAATGTGCTTAGCTGTCCTCAGTGCCTTTGTGTGTGATTAAATAAATCAGCGTTGTTGTGAAATAATATCCTTCTAAAGCAAGTTACAGTTTTGGAATGTAGGCTGAACACTCGGATGCAGCAAGTAATTCAAGCTACGAAAATGAGGTCTAATCTTAGGGGAAACATAAAACAATTAGACTGACCAGAGGTGAAATTTCAGTTTTGATTTACATGCAGCATATTATCTCCTTTACTGGTTCTCATAAACCATTACCCAAGGAGTGGATAAACTATAAAATAATACTTCACCTGACTTTTGTCAGTTTTCAAAAGTATCCCCATTTGACTCTTTCTGAGCAAATAGAATGTAGGCTGCTGATTTAAAGCATTCAACACTCGCTGTTGGGAAATAAAGAGGTAATCAAACTATGATGGAGGTTTTTACACTCAGCTCATCTTTTATTCTAAGTGTTTTAGCAAACTGGCCAGTCTTCTGGGCTGTTTCAGTGCATGTTCTTTTTTTTTTTATTGCTATGCATTTGGTTATACTAACATCACAACCCAAATATCATCACACTGTCACACAGCTGTTTCAACTAAACTGTTATTGGCAACATCTATGACATTCACATATTCAAAGAAAATGAGTTTTCCTTCCAGTGCTTTTAAGAATTAATAAATAGTTAAAGACTCTAACACAGACCCAGCCCTGTGTTCTTTCACTCCTGTTGTGTTGAACATAATTCTGGTTTTCAGTACTGTCATCTTGTCCCATTTTCTCCACTCCATACTGATCTCAGTGGCGTTTCATGAGGAAAACCTACAGCTTGTCTGTGACAAAGATCTGTGCTGAGATTTATCTTCTGAACAGTGAGAAGGGATCCTCTTGGGTGCCATTTCTCTTCACTGCCTTGGAAATCAGATAGGGGTTGATTCCATTTTATACCCATAAGAAGAATACTACCAGCAAGATAAAGAAGTTCTTTAAAGTAGACTTTAAGGCCAGAGATTTTTCAGTTTACAAGTCAATTTTCAGAAATACTGTGACCAGCAGGCTGAAAATATTATCTGGTAAAACATCAAAACACCAGTCACAATGTTAATAGCTGTTTCTTAAAAATACTTTAGCTGTCCTGAATGTAATGCCTCTTTATTTCTGTGGAAACTACAACAGATTTGCTCTATTGCATTATTGTGGCCTTCAAATTCTCAGCTACGAAGCACTGTTCTTCACTATAGAGGACACCATTAGTTGTGCACACCAGCCAACACCTCACTGTGCTCACATTCATTGTTGATCTCTTTAAACATTCAACAAGCATCAATAAATGTTGATGGGTATGATTTTTTCCACATGGAGGAATTCAATTCCACACCTTTGCCTTGTATTCTCTTCTATGAAGCTCAGATCCAGGACACCTGTGGGTTTGTCTCTTGGCTCCAAACAGTTGCAGTTAGATGGTATACCTGTGTTTTACAGAATAAGGTATGGAGCTTGGGCAAACTGAGAAAGCACTTACACAAGGAATGTGTTTTTAGCTTTGTTTATATGCATCTCTTAACTGGCTTAGCTACAGTTGTCCTAGCAGAGGCAGGAGTATTGTCTCTGCAAAGAGCAGCTTGGTGGAGTGTTTGCAGTTGTGGGCGGTGCTGAAGAAAGCTGCGTAAAGCTGAGAAGAGGGGGAAAAAAATAGTTTGGAATGCAACAAGTTGAGTAACAAATAGGGTTTTTATAGAATGGGTTCAGGTAAATTGGCTGAAATTCAGGTATTTCGAATTACCCTAGAAAACTGGTTAAAAATTAGGGCAAGTAAAGACATAGTTGTCCTAACTATTAATGAAAGATTAAGAATAGATTACTCTATAGTCAAGTTATTGGTTTTAGAGAAAACAATGGGAGGAGTTTAAAATCTTTTATGTCTTAGTGCTTCTGTACACTCCCTACTCTTCAGAAAACTTACCTCCCTACTGCTTTGTTGTCCCCTCCCCCTTTTTAAACTAAAATGCAATGAACTATTGCTGTTAGATTGTCATGCAAACACATATCCCTACTCAGACTTCAATGAAAAACAGAAAAAAATATATTACTGCTTGCACTGAGTTTGAATGTTAGGTGGAGATGAGAGATTTTTTGTGTCAAGGGAAGACTGCTGGTAGCAACATGCTACAGAAGGTACCGGTTTTGTTTTGTGGTGCCTATCTTTTGCTTTAAATGTTTTTGCACTTCAATGGAGTTGACAGCTCTTTTCAGTCTTGCAGACCATTTGAGCCAAAGGAAAGTGAATGAAGAGTTCTGTATTTGGATGGTGGTCATGACTCAGATTTTTTTTTTTTTTAACCTACACCTTCAAAGGAAGGAAATACCAGAAGCCTTGCAATATAATATGCACAGCTGACCTTTTGTGTCCTGGATTGCATCAGACAGGAAGAAAATACTTCAAGGTATGTGAGCAGTAGGTTAGAACAAGGTTTAGTAAATACTACAGAGATAATTGTGCAGCACTACAGGCAAAGGTGAAATAAAAGTATGAGTATATACTGAACCATTGAAATATTGAAGCAATGTTTTCAGCATCACTAACTTTGCCATTTATGATGAACTCTGAAGTTAAGAGTTCATGGAGGTAAATACCAACTGTGACAAACTACATTTAAAAAAAAAAAAAAAGGAAGGAAATTAATACCAAATGGTACGAACTAAATCTATTAAATGGGAATCAAAACCACAGAAATCTAATTCACTGCATGAAGTAATTTTGATTTAAAAAATCGGCAGCATCTCCTCTATTCTGGGCGAGATGGTGATAAATTGTTATCTTTGGGATGAGATAGTGGTTTGATGGCTGTATGCAAAAAGCAGGAATTGTAATCTAATTCTTTTGAAAAGTAAGAATAAAATCCTGATTATTAACAGTTTATAACAAAACGCCATTTGATGGTAATTTTAGTATTGTGTTAAAAAAGTAATACCTCAGGATCCAGCAAGCTGAAGCTTATTATGCCACCAATACAGAAACATATGGAAGCAGTTGTTGCCCTAGAGATCTTGCAACTTAACTAGAGAATGAAATTGATGGTGCACTAAAGAAATTTTAGATAAGTAAGGACTTCATAGTGAGGAATTCTAGAGGCCTAAAATCCCAGAAAGTAGAGAGGAAGAGATAGCAAGAGACTCCAGGCTTTCACTGCAGCGTGCCGAAGTAAAGACATCGACAATGGGCTGGGAGCTGAGAGCATCTGGGTAGGTTACTTTTGAGGGACAGCTGCTTCCCTCTATCAGTGAACCATGTGGCAAAACAAATGGGAATGCTGCTGGTGGGGTCTAGAGAGGCTTGTTTGGCCAAGCACTGAGTTTCATGGGCACATCTAACAAGCTAGAGTTGTAAACTTCTTCTGTGCGTGCTGCTTGTTGAGGTGGGTATGGGAGCTGCTGCATCATTATACTGAAGGAATCATGACAACAATTGGTTTGTGGCTACATGAAGAGCACTGTACTCTTAGAGGTAGGGCTGTAGAGGGGAATGTTATGGGAGCTACCTGGCACATGAACCTTGGCCTCTGTGCTGAAAGAGAAGGTTTTTTCATTCTCCTGTTCTCCCCAGCTCTTGCTTGTGAGTTGTTCCTTCCCTATGATAGATAGTAATCAGAATAATTTCTACAAGACCTTTGACCTCTGCGTACTGCTATGAAGGATGATGAAGGACTTCTCATTCTTGGCTTGGATTGGCTGGAATTCATTGGATTTTCTGCCTGCCTTGAATCAGGGCTCTGTCAGGATAAAACAACATTTCATGGGACTACAATGACTTAACATGAGAGCAAAGATGTTCGCGCTTCTGTTCAGCCTTGCCTGGGTAGGCTCCTGTCTCTTGCTGCTTTAAGGATCAACGGGAAGTTGAATTTGTGGAGGGGAGTGCAGCCAGGTGGGAGAGAGGAGGTCTCTTGCATAGAGCTGAGCTGGGCACTGCAGAGCTGCTCTGAATCTGTGATAAATGCTTTGTTTGTCAGGCTGTGTGCTTGTGAGCAGTTCAAACCATACAAATGTCAGTAGCAGAAATAAAGAATTTTGTGTAGCTTAAAGAGATTCTTTTTGTCACCAAACAGTGCTTGTTATGAAATATATTAGAGCTGTTCAGTGCATTAATATAATTAGTTTAGTCTGTTAACTAGTGTATTTCATCCAATGCTGTAGTCTGTGTTTGCTGACAATAAAATTACAAAAACTTACAAACTAACACAAATAACAATGCAAATACATTTGTCTGTTTGCTTTTTCTTCTACTATGGCAGTTTGCCAGAGATGACATGCTTCACTAAATGTCACTAAATATTATGTGCTTAGGACTTAATTATGCCTTTAAGGCATTGGCCCTTTCAGGGAAGAGAGTGGATAAAATAGCTTCCTTGAGAGCTCTGAGCCATGCACAGCCTGAGAAAATGCGACTGCTGGCAGCATGGTGGGAAATCAAAAGGAAAGCTGGTCGTCTATTTGAAAGGACAGAGCATATGTGCTTGCCCAACACCTTCTCAGCTCTGCTGATGGGTTAGCTATCTCACTGCTCTGGGCATTAAATAAATCTGTTAAAACTGTGTCTGCATCTGTAGCCTCAAATGCTCTTTCTGTCCCATTGTCTATGCACTACAAGGGGAAGGTAAGTGCTGGGCTACAAGATCTTTGGTTAATGGTTTTTTTTGTTTTGTTTGTTTGTTTGTTTTTAATCCACTTCATAAGCTTTGCCCAGTGACCACTGTGAGCCATAAAGTCTGAAGGGATCAGTCTACTTCAGGAGGTCTTGCTAGCCTCCCTAAAGAGGGAGAGTGATCCAGGCTACAGATAGAGCAGAGGGGACAGACATCTTTAACTTCATGATAAAGCAAACAGCACACAGGAAAGCTCTTGCCTTTCCTTTGGTCCTTCCTTTTAGAGATCAGGGCCCTCGCAAAACCTTCATGTGTTATCCCTCCTACTCGTGGTCAGCCCACGTTTCTGTCTGGGTGCTCACTGGGGTCCACAGGCAGTGGTGCCACACCACAGCTATGCAGACCTTCTGGGAAGCAGTAGGGACGTGATTAGAGGATGAGTGAACAAAAAAGTGGAAGAAGGAAGACAATCTTCTGGGTACCTAAGCAGCACACTTTTTGTTTAGCTATCTGCATTCGCACTTCTTTTGCTTTAAAAAATGGAAACAAATAAAATCTTCACTTTTAGAAGCAAAACATTAATCCAGTTATTGTGACCTATGAGGGCTGAAGACTTTAAGGTACAACTTATGATCATGAATGCTCAGTTAGTAATTAGACCTGCACCCGGGCAGAAAAATGTTTATGAAATTTTTTACATGCTGACAAAGTATGAAAATGATAATAAAAGTTAACTCTTAATAATAGTAATTAAGATAATGTGATTCTTTTATTTTTTTCCCCGTGGAGATATCTGGCAGCTTCTAATTCTTGAAAAGAATGCATTTCATAGCATATCTATGAATTTCAGAATATATACGTTTGGAGGTAACCCCTGGGAGCACAGCAAAACCAGGATTATATTGTGCTATGGAATTCTGTAGGATGTAGCTGTCAAATAATTTCATGCCACCTTTTTTTTTCCTGTCAACTTCTTATTCTATAGTAGCCATTCTCCTTAGTATTTAATCTACTCTTAGAAGCTTTTTTTTTTTTTTTTTTCTTTTTTCTTTTAAGGAAATACTTGTACACTCACAGGTGTGAGACAGTTGTGCTATCAGTAGGCCTGGATTTCCTAAAAGCTGTGTATCACGTTGTGTGACTTTAGGCTTTCATCTCTTTACACAGTATTTGAATTTCAGAATCTTCATATTATCCAGGTTACAAGTGCAACTGCTTAAACTGGCTAACTTCTTCGGTGTCAAAATATCCTCTCTTAGTTCTTCCTCAGTTCACAAAACCACTGCGCTGAGTAACAGTTTTTAAGTTCAGGAATCACCTCCAGCAGTCACCTTTCCTCTGCCCTTTTCTGCCTGTTTTAATGTGAGCTTTCCTGCAGGTCTTCACTCTGTCTCTACTCATGGCCTGAAGCTTTGAAGAAATAAAAATGACATCTGTCCTTAATAGTGTTTGCTCCCTGGCCCCAGTCAATGACTTTGCCTCCTCACTGATTTCACACCTCCTGTCTGAGCTTCTTTGACTATTTGACTCTGGCATACGTACAAAACGAGATCATTGCAGCAAATCCATTCATCTTTGCTATATATTTTCTCAAACGCATTTGAGCTTAAATGCTACAGCATAGAAGATAGTAAGCAATATACTGTAGTCACAAGCACTCTTACAAACAAAAATCAGCAGAGTTCTAACAAATTGGGCATTAAGATCTGCTGTGCACCTGAGTTGTTTGACTTTACTCTAGACTTTCACAGAGAAAAATGTTCCAGAACATTAACATCTTCCTTGCTGAAGTATATGTAAAACATAAACACATTCGAACTTCCTGTCTTCAGTGATATTCATACAAAGCACTAGGTTTACAATGATGTGTATTTTTTTAATATCGAAATGAAATTTAACTGCATTGAAACATTATTTGCTGTATGTCTTTTCCCATTCTACTGGAAATGTCTCAGTGTGATCCCTGCTTGGAGTTGAAGTTTTGGATGATTCCATTATTATGATTATTTGTAGAATACCGAAAATGGTTTTCTGTCAGTACAAAGAACTTGCTATGTTGTTCCTCTTTTCTTGCTAAGTGTGTCTCTGGACAGTAGCATATAAGTTTTAAATGTCTTATAGGAGCTTAGGCTGAATCTAGAAGAATAGTGAGGGAAAATGTCAAGTTATCTTTTTGCCGAAGATTTTGTTTAATGATGCGTATTTAATTACAATTCACTAAATAATATCTCCAAATCTATATCTTGTGCTTATGGCCTTGTATTCATGTTGTTTCATTGCTACTGGTGCTCTTAGGATAGAGAAAGAAAAGTCTGTTTTTGGATGTGTCCCTGTCAAATGATGCAGTGGGACTTAATAATAAAGAGCTGAGTATTCCTGGTATAAATGGTCCTTGTGAAAAATATTGAAATCGTGCCAATTCTAGCAGGATGTATTCTCTCAGTGCTTAGATGAAGTGTAAGATATCACTTGCTAAAAGATTTTCAGTTTCCTATGCAGTACATTTTTTATGTAGTAGTCTTATAGAATTTATTACATGCCTCATAGTGACTTAAAAGCAAGCTACTAAATATCCCAGTTAAGAAGCTACTGAGACTACGAAGTGAAATACACAAGAACTATGAAATTTCAGAGTTCAAGCTGTCTGAGATCTTAACTTGGTGTCATAATATATGGTATGATAGTTCTGATCTTTCCTCCTTTATTTTCTGTTCCTATCCTAATTTCTGCATTACTTAATACTTTCCATAAAATGTGGGGGTTTTTTTGTTGTTGTTGCATTTAAGTGTATTTTCACATGCATTAACTACTTTGCTAGTCTAACCCTGTGTATTAACATATGCTTTTATCCTTACATCTGTTAGGGGATACAGTGTGTGTACAAAAGGAATGTTAATAAATGCAGGTACTATCCACATTTCATATGTAAGTATCTGAGATTCTAAAACTTGTTTAAGTAATGACGGCTCGGTTTGGAAGAGGCCACGCTTGTAAAATTCTTTGTATGTTACAGAAACATTTTTTAATTATAGGTTGAGTATATGAACACTTGTATTCTGGAAATCTGTCTGTAAGTAACAGGTGCTACTCAGTGTAGCCAGAACACAAAGTAGGAAGGGCTGATGAGGGAAATTAATGGTGGTTCTGTGCCACTTCAGCAAGGTGGATGCCTTCATATCAGGCAGGCAAGATAATAGTTGCACAAGCAAAGATATCCTGGCTGCTTTTGGCTTTTTTTTTTTTTTAATGTACTATACTTATACAAGTATGTTTGTATATAAGCATGTATACAAGCTCTTGGAGATATCTTCAGAAGCTAAATTTTTTTAAAAAAATTCTAGCTGTGAATGAATTATTTGGTAAAAGTGAAAAGGAAGAATGAAATATCAAGATTTGCAGTGCAGAACAGTACAATTGGAACTACTGGAGCAGTCTGATAATGGCACCAAACTGATTGCGAGAGTCAGGTGCTAAAGGAAGATGAAATATGTTTTTGCCATTGATTTTTGTAACACAGGAATAATGGAAGTCGGGGCTCCTAGTTTAATTTAAGATTGTGCAACACTGTGGGTTCCATTAAAGTTTCTGTTTCTGCTACTATAGCTTCCCTATTGCTTACATCTACTCAGAGCCTTTCTGCTCACAGTGCATGTCTTCTGTTATGGTTGCTTCCCCTGTGTCTTACACCAAAACACCTGTATTTTCCATAGTACCTGTTCTTTTCCTTAGACCTAGTTCTCTGCCAAAGTACCCTTGACATCTTTCCTCACTTGCAGTTTCTTGTTTGCCTTTGACTAAAGTCCTTCTATATCTTCTTCTGTCTCTGCACTGTGCTCGTGTCAAGAAAAGAGACAAAATATGCTGACTGTTCTCTCATCGCTGTTGAAGTGTTAGAGCTTTTTCAAAATAAACTTACAGGAAAAAAACTTCAGGCTCAGCAGACAATAGCATAGAGAATTTTATTCAAAAGTTGTAAGTTTGGAGTGGTCAGGTAAATAAACACAGATTATTGGAGTGGAAAGTTTGGACCAGGATTAGTGGTAAGCCTCATCATTTACTTTAGGATGCTTCCATCCTAAAACAATATTTCCACCTTGAACTTTATGTTGCAGTCACTTGAAGGCTCGAGTCTATATTGCTGCAGGAAAGCGGATACACATTCTAAGTCATAATTCTGTTCTCAGATTGTTTTTTAAAAAATTGCCATGACAACGTGACACATGATTTGTGCTATAGATGCCCTAAGTGAAATATAGGGTGAAATACAATGCGCTTCATTGCTATTTACTAGTGACAGTAACATACAGTAGATGTCTTCACTGGATCAATCAGTTCCTTCCATTGTTGCCTACTTTCCTTGGACCCTCTTATTGGGCTGCATGCCCAATCCCATAATCTGTACGATCAGTCATTTGTAATGGTATAGAACTGAATTGCAAAATGTTCTTTTGCTTTACTGGCTTATATTTGAATTTCTGTCTGCTGCTGGTAGTAGGTGGTAGTAGTACTAGTAGATTTATCTTCTAACATTTTATTTTTTGAGGACCTCCCCACTTAATTCTTAAATTAAGTGGTGGAGATGGTCACTTGAATGCCTGTTTATATTAACATTTATATTATTATGACATTAATCTCACTAACAACATAATTTGTGGAAACGTCTCATTGTTTCACTAACATATACAATGTATTGGAATATGTTTTTCAGTGAAGTTGTCAATTGAGCAATAAATTGTTATTTAACAAACTGACAAAAACTTGCTATTCAGAGCTGCCATGAGATGCGGTATTACAGACTACACTGTCTCAATTTGTGCTAGCTGTTTGCAATAGTAACAGGCTAGAGATAAACTTGGAGCATTGTGTCAGCTGGTGGAAAATGGAAACACTTATCTTTCTCTGAAGCAGCAGTGACAAGACCTGATAGCAAAGGGCAGCCCCACAATATGATTAGTCACTTAAAAGGCCACAAGGATCCGTTATTATCACATAGAAGCCATAACACTTCAGCAGGTAAATCCTAGTTAGAACTAAATTGTATCTTTAAGAACTGACAATCGCGAAGCATCTACCACAATTAATATAGATGCCCAATAGTACTTATAAAGCAGTCAACAGTTTCAAGATTCATTAATATGACTAATTTGGGAATTAAGTATGAGGCCTTCATCTTCATTCCTTATTTAGCTATGTGGAAATAAGTATTCATAGAATAATTTGACTTGGAAGGGACCCTTAAAGGACATTTGTAATGAACAGGGACATCCACAGCTAGATCAGGTTGCTCAGGGCCCAGTCTAGCCTGACCACCTTGCCTGTATGCAAGGATGGGGCATCCACCACATCTCTGGACAACTTGTTCCTGTGCTTCACCTGTGGTTTTCTTCCATCACTCTCAAAGGTTCTGAGAAAATATTGGTAGACCTCCTTGCATTTGAAGTGGCTAAGCTCTGTGGTCAGACTGCCAGCAGCACTGCCCTCTCAGCCTGACAGAGGCACAGTTTATATTTCAGATGGAATGACAACACTTCTTTTCCAAGTAGAAAAATTGCTCTTTTTACAGGAAGGTAATTAGGATTCAGAAGTAATTATTCTAAGTATTCTCTATCTGATTACCATTGAAATTTGTACTGATATATATGAATATTTTTAATACTTGTAAGTACTGTCTGCAAAACCAGAGCATCCTTAGTTGCAAATAAGGCAAACTATCTGATCTTTTATTCTAGCATAATACTTTTCAAAGTAAGGACAATCCTGCAGAATGTACTGATGGGATAGAATCAGAGCCAAAAGGATATTTTTGTGAAGGGACTTCTTGAAAGGAGGAAGAGAATTTATTGGTGTGGGAGGATGGTGCATACCTTTTTTCATGGAAATCATTTTTCCTTCACCTTCTTAAAATAACATTTTTTGCAGTAACATATCAAGCTCCCTCCCTCCCCTTGCCTTGTGATGTGGAGAACAAGAACTTGTTGCTCTGTCTGTCCCTCTGTCACATTTGCTTCCAAAGGCTCTTCCACTTTTCTTGCATTGACAGAAACTTTTGCCTGGTCTGTTTTGAGTTGGGTCTGCTGATTCATCAATGAGCAGCCAAGGCGCAGGTGAGGGAGTAACTACACCTTTTTTTTTTCTAGTAGCTTGGCCTTAAATTTCTTTGAAGCTGCCATAAAAGCATATATTCATAGATGTGAGTTTATGGTTCTTTGGAAAGTAGAGTCGGAAGAATACCTGGAGGAGAAAAGCTTTTTGTGTATGAGAGAGCTATTGCATTTTACTGAGTCTTAAAAATAGCTTTACTGAGCTCTAAAAAATATATTTTAATATTTGGTATGGAGTAAATACTGTATTCTTGTTTTCCTCCGCAAAACATGGGAGGAAAAGGGAATAATTGTACTGACTAAGCTATTCAATATATTGGAGAAGAAGTCTGATGTAACAGTTGTCAACTGCAATTGGCACATTACTTCAGTCTAAGTGAGAAACCATTTTAATGCTACTTTGACTGTCTTTCTCTCCTGCTGCCTCTTGCCTTGCTTCATCCATCTGTTGTGCCCTTTCATTCCCAAAGACTTTTTTTTTTTTTTTTTTCCCTTCTTATAAGAGCAGTGATCCTTTAGTGTATGATTATGAAATGCTGAAGATAAGAGGACCTCCATCTTTGCCTGGGGCTTCTGTCTTCCTGCACTGACATTTTCCATGAGATGCAGAGTCTGTCCAGACAGGGATAATCTCTGCAAGTGGAACCCAGTTAATGAAAGATATGAAAATAAACTATGTTCACCAAGGACATATCTTAAACTGAGCCAAGGCCACAAATGAAAGCATTCAGGCATATGGCTCGTGAACTTTTCTGAGCATCTCCATTAGTTAAATAACAGATGTGCCATGCTTGACTTAGTGATGCTTGATATAGAAGATGATATAGGAGAAGAAATGTCTAATAGAAAACAAAAAAAAAATCAATCTTCAAATTAATTTTTATACATAAACACAAATGAAGCTTTCATTAGAAATTCAAGATATTTTTTTATTAGCAGTAATGACACTTTAGAGTGCATTTCAAATTGAAAACTAACAAGCCTAAATCAAACGGGAGTACTTGTAAATATTCTGTAAATGTGATATTAAATTTTAGGGAAAAAAAAATAGCTAACAGATCTGAGGCAAGGTTTTCTTAACTGTGAGATTTAAGTACCATCCAGATCCAGTTTTTCCCTTTTTATCAGTGTTGTTTAGCAACTGATCTTAGTGTATCTCCAGCTCTTTCTTTACTTTAAATCCTATTTCTCTCATAATTGTAAATTTCAGTCTTTCTCCTCCACCCTACTGTAACAGAAATCCTTTCAAACCATGAGTAAGTTTTAATAGCAAATGTCTATCATAACTGGATTGCTTAACTGGTAAATGAATTCCCTGATGTCCTATTTTAATTGACACTTGAACTGTGCTGTCAGCTGAGCTGGTTTCCCTACCTCAGTGTGCCTCCATAGGAGAGAGAGCTCTGACAGTGCTGAAAATTTTTACACCTTGTATTATTTCTTTCTTGCAGCAGGCTGGGTTTCTGTTTATATTGCCTTTTGTAACAAATCAAGACAGGTTGGTCACTGGCAGCAATGCTGGAAATCCTAAATCACCTTCAAGAGTGACCTGGAAAAAAACAGTGTGATCCACAGTTATGGATCTACTTTAGGCTGGAATGCAGCCTGGTCCTTAGTCAGCTGAAAGGGGTCAAGCTGCTCCTCACTATCCAGCTATCCATGCGGTGTCCCTGTAGGTTTTGGATTTGAGGATAAAACAGCACGTTTCCCTATTCGTTTCCTCTGACAGACATCATCAATCAATTAAATATCATTTACTGTTTGACTCCCTTATTTTTCACTAGATTTTTGAAAAACTTGTTTTGCGAAGAAAGGTGGATTTCTTTAGAGAGCTATAGATTTTTCCTATCATGGGGAATTTTGGGTAATAAATTAACCAGTAGCTACTCTGTTCTGCCAACAAGTTAAAGCGCATCTCAGAATAATTATGTCTGTTAGATGCTGCAGATTGTTTCCATGATTTGTGCTCAGGACATTTGTTGGAGCTCTGGGCAGATTTGGCCCCAATATGTCTGCATTTATCTCTTGTGTCTGCCTCCTCATAAACGTTAGGCATAGAGGATGATTTCTGTAGTTGCATTTAGCAACACGGAAAAGAGACTCTTACCTACTCAGATATGTTCATATAGTGGTGTGGGGGTATGCCCAGAATGCAGGTACAGTCATGACCTTTACTGTCCAAGTGGGATTTGTCCCGTGCTGAATGCAGTGCTGTGTGTTACAGCCCATTTCTTCCTTTTTTTTTTTTTTTTATTTGATACACTGGAACAGATAATTTATAAATCACAAGCCTTTGTGTTTAATCTCCTTAAATGTCATTCAATGACTGTAACATACATTTCAATAAACATATGATTTCATTAGGTAATAATCTTGCAGAGAACATTCTTATGAAATTATGACCATCTACACATTCAGCTGCACCTTCTGTGCTCTGAATTGGACCTGTGTGCTGAATGGCAGTGTTAGAGAAATGATCTTGCTTGTAGTGAAGATGAGAGCTTTGTGTGTACTGAAGATTGCGTTAATGGATAAATGCTTAAATCTGCCAACCATGAGGAAAAAAAAAAATAGAGTTGGTTATTAGAAAAAAATGAAATTAGAACTATAGAAGCATAATGGTGAATTTTAACCAGTGAAAGTTGACTTACAAATCTGCTGAGCAAGATGCAATCTTTTTCCCTAGCCCTCTTTTGCAATTTTGACTTAACACTTGCAATATAACATCCCCATGCAACAGTATTTTAATACTCTTTGTTTTCCTTGAAAGAGAAAGAAATACGATCAATAGGCAGCATGGCAAACTAAACAACTGTCTCCTAAATTGATTTTAATGTAGCAAGATATCAAGTGCAGTGATACTGTAATGGTAGTGAAATGACTTGTTCGTATTATGTCTTGAAGTACAAAACTCTGCTGCTTGTATCATGATGTCTTTTTTTTTGTTGGTTTTTTTTTTGTGTGTGTATGTGTAAAACACATTATCTGTTTTATGTGTTTCTTCTTAGTAACTCTAAATACACTCATTAAAAATAAAACTATCCACCTATAATGCAAATAATAATAATAATAATAAAAAAATCTCTTTATGCCCAAACCACATCCCCCAAAAAATTCTTTCAGTGGGGACATAAAGCATATTTGCAGAAGATAACTAGAGAGAAAGGTAAATCCATCAGTTAATGGTCATTCATCATGTTAACACAAATACACAATCAGGAAACTGTAGGACCATGCAAGGTATCCTTTTCAGCATCGCAGATCTTCTCTAGGAAAGAGGGGAACTGGATCTTTCTTATTTAGACTTGCATTTATTGCAGTACACTGTAATTTTGTTGTGACTTTCTGATGATTAGACCAGAAAAACAGGTGGTAATGTTGTGTAACCCCACTGGGGGGAAAGTAGGCCTTTAAAATTTGCATTCCTCTTTCAATTTTCAGTGGATTTTTTTTTCACTGAGAAATTGTTGTCTTTCTTTTGAGGAGCTTACTGCAACTTCAGAGAATCTCAAGACATCACAAAAAGACTTTTTTTGTGTGATCCCTTTTGTTTATTTATAAAAGATAGCTTAATGGAATTCATTCTTTCCAACTTGCACACTTATTTAAAAGTCGAAATCTAGCTGCCAAGCAAAATAAACACAGCAGGCTAAGCTGCTGTGGAAAAACAAGGCATCAATATGTAGTTTCATTGAGCTGACAAAGTGAAATCATAATATTAACCTAATAATAGCTTTGTGGAAAGCCAATCATAACACCATTATTTAAATACTGTAATAGATTTTGAATCACAATGAGCCTCATGAGATAAATTCTTTGCTGCAGAGATTCATGTTTTCTTCTTCACTTATAGATTTGTGATTTATAAATCAAAGAGCTCGTAGTAAAGCAGGTAAGGAAACTGGTTTTGTCCTAAATAGTCTTCTGCATCCTTGGCTGCCTGGTGCAGTCACATCTGGTGGCAGTGACTCAGCTGCCTCACTGGGGAGGTTGTGCTCTGCAGCTGTCCCTGGTACGTTCCTCCTGGTGTCCCAGAGTCGGAATGGCTGGGGTCACAGATGAAGGGTCTTTGACCTACCTGCACAGATTATTCCATTCTTATGGTACTTCACCTTCAGGAGCACATCTGCATTTTATACAGATCTTCAAAGGACTCTTTTCCTTTTGGATATAAACCTGCTATGGAGAGGTAGTTCAACAGGACACCAAGCTCTGCTCTTTGCTCTGCTGTGAACATAGCACTGCAGCAAACCACCTTGGACATGGAAGAATTAGCATAAGTATTTTATTAACTTAGTTATTAGACGTTATCTCCTCTTCTTCTGACTTGATTTATAATGGCAAAAGCTGATAACAATTGCTGAGAAAGGAATATGAGGCTTTAATTGGGAAGCCAGGTAAGAGGTGTAGTTCTTCCAATCTGAGATGAATTAAGATGGCGTTCAGCAAAAGTAAATAGGGACTTGAGCCTTTACTCTGTTTTGGGAAGTGTGAGGAGTACTCTTCTAAGTTTTGAGGAGCTTTTCAAATACTGATCTAGGGAAAATGTTTGCTCAGGGCTATAAAAGAGAGTCTGTATTCTTGGTAAAAAACCTACTTTATTGTTTTGCAACTAGAACCATGGTAAAGCAGCATACTGCTTCTCCCTTTCAGTCTGTATTGTAAGTCATTCTGTTAGCTGCACTATGAATTCTGAAAGTTCAGGCTCTGAAAAAAATCTTGGATGGTGAGAAAAGTGTTTTGCATAAAAGAGCCCTCTCCTGTACATGAAATGTGAGTGCTAGTCAGTGAAACCTCAGTGCTTTCCCCTCTAATATGTAACTGTATAGTTTATTCTTTCTCCGGTGTAAGTGCGTAGCCCTGAATTCTCTGCCAGCAATTCAGGGCTATGATATTAATGAAGAATTTCCTTCAGCAGGAGTGGCTTCAGAGACCAAAAAGGGAGCTCTGGTGTTATCCTTGACAACACAGGTAGTCTGGACAGCTGGCAATAGAGATTGCAGGGGAAGTCCCTCTTGTGCAGGATAAGGGTGCCCGGGGAGGGGGATCTGAGGGCTTCTTTCAGTCAGAGTTTCAAAGCAATAGGATTTAAAGGATCTGTTCTTCTAAATAATAATTAAAAAAAAAATAGAATTGCTTTGTGCAGTGTTTAGGGAAAACAAGCACTTAATCACTTCTTTCTTTCCCTGATTAATCACTGAGGCACCGTGTCTTTCTGCATGAGTGTGTACAAGAGCATGGTGTTTCCTATGTGATGAGAAGATCCATTTGTCTTCACACATAGTATTTTCTGAGATTAACAAAGCCTCAAGCAGTGGGAACTGCTGCAGCTGCAGCATAGATTTAGGGAGGAAAAAAAAAAAAACTAAACTAAAAAGAAAACCACACACCAAAAAAATCCACAAATATCCTCAGTTGTGCTCTGGGAGCTTTGAATGTGACATGGAAAAGTTTGGGTTAAAAGAATAGCTAGAAACTGATACTTAAGAGGTTGTGCAGGTTCTTCTGCTAATCAAAGCACTAATGCCTACGTATTATGCAAATCCCATTGTATTACATGTGTATAAACTGTACAAATATTGTAATTCCCTAAATAATAGAAATAATGTGATTTAGCAGGGAAGAGGTCTTACAGTGATAAGGCTCTCTCTACAGAGCAGAGGCCAGAATAAATGAACATGTAAGTCTGAAATTACTCCTCATTGTCAACCACTACACTGCAAGTTAAATTAGAACCCACTGTTCTATGATTTTTTTTTTCTTTTTTGAATGCTGGGATAATAAAAAGCTGCTTTCTTCTGTCTTTCTGCCATATCTTAATCATATGCTACTTTATGAGACATCTTCAGCTGCCGTGTGCTGCCAGCCCTCTGCAACGTGGTGCAACACTGAAATACTTAACTTCAATATTTTCTGCAGTGTTTATTTGCAGTGTGATGTAAGGAGGAAGGGTAATGGGATCAGGCTTGTAGTCCTTGTAGTGACAGACAAAATTTACAGTGGAAGCCACTCCCATGTACTTCGCAACATTCTCAGTGGAAAAAAAAATCATGTTATTTTTTCCATAATTCATTTACAAGTGATTCAAATACATGCTTGTTTATATTGCCTTTTGCATTACTGGTACCAAAGGATGAACACAATTTCTCATTGGAAAAATAGATGAGCTGTGAAACTAAAAAATGACTGAGTTCTTCAACTATGAATGTGTTTGTGTCTCCTGTAGCTACTGTGTCTGAGGGTTGACAACACAAAACATTCAGCTGAGAAATCTGTCCTTTCTCTCTGACTTCTCCTTGCAGAGCAGCTCCTCAGTGTTCAGGCTTGGGCACTCTGCAGCACCAACAGGCAGTGGGGTACACAGCAGGAGGTGGAGCAGGTAACAACACAGGTGCCAAAAATGACACATAGATACCAGGTGGATGACTTTGTGTCTGGGCATGTTTTCTTTTTTTCCAACTATAGGATAAGAACTGCAATTTTGTTTTTCTGATTTTTTTAAAATCATTTTTTATTTTTTTTTTTACAATATGAGGAAGGATCTGAATTTAAAACAGCTTATCAAATGACCTGGAGTCCTATTTAAGGCTATCAACCTCTGCTCTTAAATGTGCTTTATAAAACTGACTATTAACTGAACAAGATAATCCGGTGGGTCACAGGACACAGAAGTCCTCCACGACAGGCTTAGCACCTGTTTTGTTCTCCCTTCAGATGAATTAGTACTGCAGATGAAGATGCAGTGATGCTAGTGGTAGCTTAAAACACACCTCCTATAATGAAATAACACCTTTGTTTTCAGTAGGAATAGACAAATGGCCTCTTTGGGCTGAGTCTCTGTCTTACAAATTTATCTTGCTTTTGAAGAAGTTTCTTGAGATCATAGCAAATATCTTCACTAATGTATAAAGGTTGAAGGAGTCTATTGTAGGGTATTTTTGTTAAGGAAGGAAAAACTATTTTCCAATCAAAGCAATTATATACATTGCTTTGGTATATAGTTGTACACATGTATTTAAAAAGTCATACTACGTATGAAGTAGCTAATTTATTCTCAAACTTATTGCATCTTACAAAAAATAATAATAACAAACTGATTTTTGTGCTTTAAATTCACGAGTTATCCGTGAGTTAAAAATAACCAAGTGCAATAGATTGGAAAAATTCTCTGAAGAATTTTGTTGCTTTAGATCCTGTGTTGTCTTCGGATTGCCTAAATTCCCACAGACTTTCAGGACAGTGACCAGCAATAATAATGGCAATTTCTTTTATATATATATATATATATATATGTTTTCACCCTCTTGTTTTCTATACTTTTTCCTTCATATCAAGTTTACAGTGAAGGTGGAATGTGTTCAAGCAGTTCACTCAGTAAACTAAAGCCATAAATGCCTTTCTCTCTCTGTCCTATTAGCCAGAGGAGGTGTGTGACAATTCAGTTTACCGTCAAAGCGTAAAGCAGTTTGCACCTGGAAATGACTGAGGTCTTTCTAGTTGTTTTCTCCTTGGTGATGTGGTAGCTAGCTGTTCAGCCTGTGTTAATTCGAGCAACTCAGGTTTCAGCCTTTGGCAGGAGAAGAAATTTTACTTGGCTATAGCTTCAAAGGTTTTAAGGGAGATCTACTTGGAATATAAAGCCAAACAGCCGTAAGTTGAAACTGTCCACTGCAAACAAAATGCTGAGTTCAGTTTCAACAGCAAGTGTTACCTGCTCCTGTGTGGTTTGGCAGATGGTTTCTGTAGAGGGCAAAAGGGAAGCAGGGATTATTTACTGGTAGCTGGAACTATGCTATAAACAAGAAAACAGACTTTTTATGCAAGTAGAATATGAACTTTATGATATTTAAGGAAAAGCACATCAGTGACTGTGCTGCATAATTACACCATTAATGACAGATATGTCATTCAAATGAATAGCTATTCCAGTGCTATGGATTCTCATTTGGTCTGAAGTGACTCATTTTTGACAGCCCAAAAGGAGGAGGGAGTTGCTTTTACACCTTTAAAAGAAATGAAAAAAAAAGTTAAAACATGAAGAAGGCCCTTTACAATTCTTACTATCAGATGAACAAAGTGCTTTCTTTGTGAAGGAAAATGATTTTTCTGCATTAGCTTTCAATTATTTCAATTTATTTATTTTCTTAATACTGTTACCACCAAAAAAACCTCATTTTCTACCTTGTCCTAAATGATATTAAATTTCAGGGCAGGTCAGTAAATGGACTGATCAGGTGCAGTCAGAGGCAGCTCTTTCACGTGGACCAGAAAAAAGACACTGTGTTCTTTTGCCTTAAAACTTTGCAAGTTTAATGATTTCAGTATGAAATCTGTGTGCAAAGTTTTAGAAACTGTACCTTGTGTGATGAGCAAGAGAAGAACTTCGTTGGAGTTACAGGCTGACCTCAGACTCTAGTCAATCGAGCAGTTCAGAGGGTAGTTCAGAATGAGGTTCCAACTTAAGGCAACAGGACATAAGGGCCACCCGGTTTGCTGTTGTGCTTTTCATGGATGAATTTCTCTGCGGTTGACTGTTTTTAGAGAGCATCAAAATGACTCAAAGATTTAGAGTTTACTCACAGCACCAGACTTGAGGAAAATTATTGTGAGCCATAAGGAAAAGGTAACCTTTCCTTATGCAAGAAAATGAGAGGTAAATGGCCAGTCCTGTAATGTAACTGCTGCAGATTGTATTCCTTGCAAATGTGCTAATTAGTAGCTGGATTTGTCTTGTCTACATCCTAAATGTTAATTGCCCACTCGTGCAGCTGCCTGGTGCAAGTCTGTAGGGTGTTTACAGCTTTGTGCTGAATTATTAGGAAACTTAAAAGAAAAAATAAAATGAACGTACACTTAAAAATAATGACCCAAACCGCGATGTGTCCTAGCATTTTGCTGCTATCGTGTGAGACAGAAGCAGTCCAAACAAGTGTGTCACCTTAAAATAAAAGCAAAGCATTGGTTTACACACTAGAGATGTGCAGCTGTTTCCGTTTATCTTCTTCAATAAGAGATGCCTCAACCTGCCACTAACTACTAAAATTAATTTCCAGCCTTCTGAGGGCATGCTTTCATGAGTGAGGGGATTGCTGGCCACATTTTTAGGAAGCAATGCTGAAGATAACTGAGGAAATGATTATTCTGTCTTTGCTGGTTCACCCTACCGCTCCTAAATTTGGAGTGTTGTGACAGCTGGAGGAATAGCAGCTTATTAGCAGCTTTGCTGTGTGCTAGAGTGGAGTTCAGTAGGGAAAGAAACCCGAGTCTCCAAAATAAGGGTGAGACCTAGAGCAGAAGTTCCATTCTGCATTACGAAATGCAAGAGCAACTTTTTTTTCATTTCTACCCTGTGCAATACAGCCCCTACTGGTGTTTAGAACTAAAATAGACATTCGTGTCCTTATCCAGTTAAATGAATTTTATTCCTTTGGGAGAGATCTTATTTGTGCTTTCATTACTTTTTTTTAACCATTTGTTTTTGTGTCTGGATTCGGTGCTGTTAGAAAATAAAATCTTGTTGCTTTAGGTTTATTACTTATCTGCTGTATTTATTTTGCAATTTAAAACTGACTTAATTCAATGCTATTAACTTCCTAATTGTGTAATTTTGATGTCAGTTATGACTTTAACAGTAATTCACTGACACTTCACACCAGATTAACAGCAATGAAGGGTAGTTGAGGCTTAAGAGGTGGATTTCTCAAATGTTGACATCTGCTTTGTTATTGAGAGAAGTAATTCAACAAAAGCATGTAAGATGATCAACTGCTGTTGATCCAGCTCAGTACAAGCTGGTTGCTGCTGATACTCTGTTGGGCATCCCATCCTTGCAACATGCTCCCTTACACATGGCAGATCACCACCTCTGGATCCAGCAATGCTGTAGCTCCCCTTCCTCAGCCATGGAGATCTTAACAAACACTTCTTTCCCTCATATACTTTGTCTCTGTTCTGGTTCTTAAAAGGTGCAAGCTTGGTTAGAAGGTGTAAGCTTTGCTTTTGGTCTCTTTGAAGTCTTTGGTCAAATAATGCCTACTCATGACTGAGGGAATTAATGCAGCTCAGGTTTCAGTGCACTCTTGACTATTGATATGTAGAAATCTTTAAATTGGATTTAAAGTGTTTTGCACGGTGTAGAGGCTTTGGTATCACTAGTAGATGTCTCTCTTGATTCTGAAGAGTCAAAGGAAATGATGGTGTGTGAGTAGCAAGGTGTATTCTTGCCCTGGGGGGTGAGGAATAAATTGATATTGCCGTCACTTTGATCAGTTTGTGGGAAAGTGGATAAAGTGTGTCTAATTAGGAAAAAATATCAGTCGATATTCACATATTAGTATCTGTAAATGTGAGCCAAGATTCCTTGTAGTGGAAAAAACGAGAGGTGAAATCAGCGAAATCTATTGTGAGATTAACTCGTGGGTTGTTTTAAATAAATAAATAAATAAACAATATACCAAGACAAGGAAAAAGGCATGATGATGGTACTACCCAAGCCATGGAGGAAAAAAGTTTGGCAGTGGGGGCAGTGTGTTAAAATGGGCAGGTTATAGTGGAAATGCTGCTTTGAAAAGGAGAAGCTGCTGGAGGGTTGATAACACCTGCAGGGTGCCCATGCCACAGACCCAACCCCATAGGCATCAGCTTATGCATGCTGCAAGGAGGCATGCAGCACTTTCCAGCGGGACCCGTTGTATTCTGTTCCATATTGCATTGGGCACTCATCCAGCTACAAAGTGTTCTTAGTATTTCTAGATTAATGTACTGAAATGTAAGGGCAATGGAAGCATCTAAGTATCTGATGTCCTATGTTTTGTCCTGGAAGTTGACTTCCACAAATTCTTCAGCTACCTAACCTGAAAACCCAATCTTGCTAAAGATTACACAACTCTTGCCTTTGATGTTGTGTAGGTATTTCAATCTGAGCACTTCGCAGCTGATTCAAACAGAATAGTGCTTGCTGATTTCATCTCTAAAACAGGCATTCCTATTTCCTCTTTTATTTTTCCTCTAAGAGAGTTCTGCCTTATATATCTGAAAGGATCAACAGGAGCAGAAAGGGAAGTATGAGACAGGGAATTCCTGTGGAAGATTAAGCAGTTATTTATGCAGTTTAAATTAGATTTGTAATAAACTTTTACAGGAAATGAATTAAGATGGCTAGCTTCTATGAAAATCAATCCCTTTTCCATAGTGTTTTTTATTATTCATTTTACTCATAGTTTATCTGTCTTCCTTGTATTTTTTTTTTTAAATCCACGTAGGATTAGTTTCTAATTAATTCAAACTCCACATAGATTGATTAGTGATTTTTAATATTTGGTGTCTCCTCCCTCTCCATATGAAACCTCATGAGCTGGTTTAAATTTTTGGATGCAATTACAGGCAATAGCGTGAGCAATTTAAAACCTTAATTTGCTTTTTCTCCAACAATGTTGTCAAAATGTCTCATTGAACTTTTGTCCATTCATTGTTGGAAAATGCTTCCCTTCTTCCAGAGCCAGGTAAATGCTTATAGTGTTACGCTTGGTGGCAAAGCCCTAATTTATGGATGCGTGATGTTATTGTTAGGTGGAGTGCTACATTATTTTGAGGAAGCAGCTTTATTGATCACTCAAGGTCAAATGTTTTTTGGACAATTTATAATCTACTTATCCTTTACATATAAGGGTTTGGGCTGTGAGCTACTATGCATTTCAGCCAGCTCAGAGAAGGTGTGAGCATGAGCCTTCTGGAAAGAGAGGACAAATTAAAATAGTCTGCTACCCTTCTGGGTGGTAATGCCCTCTGCCATCAAACGTTAATATTTTGTGTGTTACAGGACAAGCTTGAGACCCCAAGAAACAGTCACAATGTCTATTTCTTTGATATTCCATATTATAATTGATGCAAATTAGTGTGTGATCTGGTTTATCAATCTGTTAAAATCAGCTTAAATAATATGCCACTTATCAGCATTCTTTCTGCTATCATAAACCATGCTGCGGTTTCTAACTTGAAACTGCGTTGAACAGTGAGTTCAGATGTCTGAATAATGACCTGTATTTTATAGATGCCTTTGAGTAGCATAGCAACTTGGAGTTGAACTTGGGCTCAGTCAGTGAATTAGGTTTGAACATTATTCCGTAAAAACATTGCCACCCAGGTCACCTGCGAGGGGCGGAAAAGAAAAGATTAAGAAATGTAATGATATATATTTTTTCTCTAATTATTTTCTCTCATGAGCCCATTTTTTTAAATTTCACTGAAGCATTTTAAAATATGTATGCACATACAGATTTGTTTTCATAAACAACAACAAAAAATGTAGAGCAGCTTTGGTAGAAGAAAAACATTGCAAGTATATCACCAAAAAGGTTAGGGTTAATTTTTCCTCTTTGAACACAACAAATTTCTTCAAAGTTATCCTGCTCTCTGCAAGTACAGCACTCCTATTGACATCAGTTGGAGTTTAATACAAGCAGATACAGTAGAATAGACTTCAAGGGAACCTGTGATATGAAGAGAGGATAAAATTTAACTCACTCTTATTACTTAGCGACTGAAAAAATAAGAATTTTACATTGGAAACCCGACTTGTATTCACAGCTGGCAAATAGAAGTGTGTAATAAAGGGTTATAGGTATCCTATGGCCTGATTCTGCTTCCAGCAGAAAGAAGAGGGTGCAGCACTGAGCTCCAAGTATCACAATTTTAAATGGGGGCTCATAATATCAAAAAATCCTTAATAAATGGCAGGAGTGTGGAGGCTGGTTTGGCTATGAAGATGAGTGTGAAACAAGTTTCCAGGTTATTCTACAGGAAGAGGATCTAATTGCAACTTCTGGACAGGGGGAAGCACTGGAGTCTGCATGTCTGCCCTTTTATTTGATGCTTTAAAAGCCAGAAGGGGCAATATTACCTCAGTATTTTTTTAGTGGTCATTTTATCCTAGCAGCCCCTTCTACTGGATCAGATATAATTTGTGAGCTACTTAAGCTTTCTAAAAGATATATCATAAAATTATAAAGCCAGCAGAAGTGTAGCATGTGCCATGTCTGGTTGGGCAGAACTATACTGGTGTTTCTACACCTGCCTGGTACAAGTGAAATGTGTACCTCAGTAGCACACAGATCTGCTACATGTTACTTGGGAATCAACCACATATTTGTGGGCTTGTTTTAGAGGAAACAACATCACTTAAATTAATGCAAAACCTTTACCTGTGTGCAAGTCAGATTAAAGACTGGACTAATAGAAGGCTTTATGCACCAAAGGCTAACTGAAACAGGGTGCGATTTGAGTACCAGCTCATACAGCCTGTAGATGTTGCTCAATTAACTTTGCAAACTGCAATTTTGCATTTAAACCCTGTGACTGCTGAGCTGCAGCAAGCCTGCTGGGGTAGAAATGTGCTCATTCTCACTTCAGTGAATGCTTTTAGTGGTGGTGTTTGGCCCGTGCTTTGCTCACAAGTTCCAAGTATGAGAATGGTAATTGCCTAGCGAGTGAATCATGGAAAATCATAGCGTGAGGGATTTATGTGATAGGTCTCGAGAGCCGACAGCTGGGCTAATTAGTGCTGATGAGGGGGTTTGCCTTATCCCATACAAACGGCAGGCTTATGGTTCTCGTTGGGTTGACAGTGGAAGGCAGGAAAGGAAGAAAAAAAGAAAAAGAAGAATAAAGAAACAAACAAAACTTTTCAAGGATGTGATCACAGTGGGAAACTCTGAAGGTTTTTATCGCTTGCTCTAAGTGAGACTGACCACACAGGCTGGCAACCTCCCTTTTTGGCTGCCACTAAAGAAAAAGGTTGTATAGCTTTAGCACTTCTTAATAGTGAAAAACAATGCAAGTTTATTCTCAAAATAAAAGGGAAAGCAGTGTCTCAGCTGTTGCTGGAGGTTACAGTCAAAACATTTTCCTTTATAATTTGGTTGCAAGAAAGCTGGCAAAATATTGATATGCGAGTTGCTTTATATCTTTCTGTCATTATTCGTAGCCATCCCTCTACCCATTGCACTAAATTTCCCACTGCCATCTGTCACTATCCTGTGATTAAAAAGTAAAAAAGAAAAAAGAATAGAAATTAGTCACAAGATTATGTACAGCATCTGTGGGTGCAGTAACTGGGATAAAGCAATCCTTGTTGGTAATTTTGATGGCAAAACCCCATAATGGGTAAAGAACAACCATCCTCCCATAACGTAGTGCTGGTTAGATGAATGTAAGACACAGCTGTACTTAAAATGCGTGTCAGTGTGCATAGGTATTTAAGACCTGGCAGCATTCTGTGAAGTAAAACATAGCAGTCTTTCATTAAGGTTGTGATTCAATGTCAAACTGACAAACTGACTTACTATAATAAGTAAATAAATAAGGATAATAATAATAATAATAAAAAAATAAGGATACCATGGGATTCATTGTCACTTTTATGTGTGTCAAATGTGAAATGAGTTAATTTTTTCATAATCAATGTTAAAATTCAAGGAAAAAAATGGTTTGTTTTTAATGATTCTTCTGCTGCTTATTTTAATAGAATTTTCACCTCACTGGGTCAATAACTCCTTTAAGACAAGGAGAAAAGACGTGAGGCAAAAACCCTTGATTAGAACAAAGCCATTACAAAGTGTGCAGATTCCTTCAGTACAGAGCATCTTTACTTTCACAAAGGGAACTGGCATGGGAAGGTAGCAGTTACTGCACCACCTCTGACAACTTATGAATACAAGCATGGCTTTATCTTTAGAATAGATTCAAATGATTTAAGTTATCCATCAGGTAGAGTGGATTCATTGTATGGGAGCTGTTGAATCATGGCCTGAACCTCTGATTGATCACCTGAGGCGAGCACTGAGTCAGCCACAGGAGCACAGGTGAAGGCAATTCAGCTGTGTAACCGGAACGGGTGGAGCCTGGCTGCACCTCTCCTAGACACCATTTAAGGGTTGACTGCCCTTGGGGAAGGAGATCTTTCTGGAGATTGCTCCTCTTGGAGTTTTTCATGTGAGCCTGAGACATGGGTGAGCATTTTCATTTATTTCCAATTATCCATTTCTAACGTGATAGTCTTTCTAGCTGTACGATCTGTAGATGTTGGCCTAACCACACCACTTTGTATTTGTTGATCATACAATGCATCAAGTGTGAAGGTATTCTATACTTTTCTAAGAATAATAATGCTAGTTATCTTCGGTAAAGAAAATACTGTTTAAAGATATTTTATTTTTCAGAATTCTTGTTGTGGTTGGTCTCTTAATAAACTTCAGTTTGGTGAAAATGTTTGACTGAAGGTGTTAGTGTAAAAAAAAAAAAATTCTGAATGTGGACTGCTGCTGTTGACTTTAAATGATCTGTCTCGTCTCTTTGGTCTTTGAATTCTGCAGTGAATGAAATCAGTGTTAATGCATAAAGGTATCAGAACTCATCATTTCTGAAGATGTTTTGGAATCAGAAATGCTATTGCTGTAGTTCTAATAAAGCCTATGGTACAGATCTCAGAAATAGTAGGTATAAAAGTTAGGGCTATAAGCCTCTCATTGATGCCTTTATTAGCGGTGGAACAAGTCAAACACCTAGCTCTGAACTCCTTCCCTTTTCAGCTACACGTTATGGCTTAAGCTAACTGCTGTAACAAATAGTGTTTTTGTTTCTCTTAGATCATTTCAGATTGCTGGAAAATATTTCTTGTAACATGCATAAATCTTTTTACTGCTTGTTATGATCTTTTTTTCCCATGAAAATTAGGATAATTCCAGAACAATTTTGCGTTGAGTCTGAGGAAAAAAATCACGTGCATATTTTTAAGCATCTACAAGTGACATCATAGTTGGTGTGTTAACTCCAGAAAGCATTGGAGGTAGCATTCCTTTGTATATTGGGAAAACATGCTTAAAGTGTACATTTAAATGAGTACTAAAAAGGTAAAATAATACAGTTTGTGATTTTTTTCAGCTGATGTTGCTAGGTGATGAAGTAATTTAGGTATACTCAGCTTTAAGCCTCTAATGTGGCCAATGGTATCTGTATCAAACTGAATATATTTTAAAAAATCCATTCTTAATGTAAATTTTGTTCAGAGGTAAACGTTTCAGATAAAAAATAAACTTCGGCGTAGATCAAGTCACTTCTGTATCAGACTAACAATTCCAGGAGTAATGCTGTGAAGTTTGCTGGTAGATGACTGCAGGTGCAGTCATTGTTAAACCCAAACTGAGCTCTCTAGGGAAGCACTGTTGGTGAGAGCATTGCATCTGTAACAGCCTCCATGACCAAAATAATTCCAGCTCCAGTAGGCTGGAATGAAGACTTGATGGTATTTGGGGATTCAGAGGTATAGTTTTCTAACTCCATCCAGGAAAGACTGATTAAATGAGTGGATGTCCATAGAAAGGGGTTTTCATGGAAAGTAATGAGCCACAGAGGGATCTGGGACTCCATTGGCTCAGTGATGTGAAACAGGGACAATAATGAGGTCAGACCTGAACACGGAGTAACTTGTGTTTGCTGCCTGGGCTTTTAGTGGGCTGATGTTGAGATGTGATGGAAAGTGCTGTTACGGTTGATTAGGGAGAGCTTGTTGGTTGTTTTGTTTTCTTGTGATTCTTCTTTTTTTTGAGGGGGGGGGGGGGGGGGGGAGACTGTTTTCTTTGCTTTTGCCTTTAACATTGAACCCTCATCAGTTTCATCATTACCCTCTGCCATCACCTTATGTTCCTGAATTGAGATCTCTTGCTCTCTTGTTCAGGGAGTTTTTTTGTTTTGTTTTGGTGTGTGTTTTATTGTTTTGTTGTTTTGTTTTTCTTTATTAGTGGTGATGGTGGGTTTTTTTTTCCTTGAGTGTCTCTTTCCTGTGTAAATGAAACATAGACCATGCAAACATTTTTTTTTTTTTTCTTACAAATGCTGCCAGGACTACTGTGTAGACTTTTTTTTTTCTTTAATTGTTACTTTCTTTTGGTGGTGGAGGGGATTTTTGGAGAGGTATTTGAGTTTGTTTTCAGAGAGAGAGTTGGCTTGGTTAATCTGCTTTGGTTGTCTTCTATGTATTCCCACTCTACATGGGTACACAGTTTCCTTACAGAATTTCATCAGTTGATGCTCCAGCATTGACTATTATATCAAGCTCCAAGAAAATATCATCTCTCACAACTCTTTGGTTGCTAACTCTGACTATTCCAGGAGGAGACTTGGATTTCTTTTTTTTCATAGATACCAAACTATGTGTGTATGCACAACCAATGTGAGGAATCATGCTGATGGATGGCACCAGCTAAAGCTTTGATTTTGTTTGTGTACAGAGTCGTATCTTAGGATTTGCAGTGCCTCATGCTAGGAAATACTTGGACTCCCTTGTTTTGTCTCACATCTTGAGTTTATCTGCCCTGCTTCAAATGCTGTCGTGTGGGCAAGAGGCCCAGAGAGCCATGGTAGAAGTACGAGCAGCTTTCTAGTCAGCGTTTGTGCACAAAAACCCCAAGTCCTCACAGACTCTGGAAAATGGCTATTAACTTCTCAGCTAGAAACAATGTTTGTTTTGACAAAATGGGAGAGAGACAAAATGAAAAGTTTTTACTGTTTGTGTAAAAACTTCAACAAACACTTAAGTAATAGACTAGGAAAATTGTACACTTTATATCACTAGGAAAACATCACATCGCTTCTTTAAAGATCAAAAAATATAAATACTATGGAAGTGCTACAGTGTACAGGTTGACAAGTGTTATAGTTAATTTAAATAGTGGGAATACTCTCTACAAAACAGAGGGGTGCTGTTCTGAGGTCTGTGAGTGTTTCTGCTGTTATGTGTTGGGATGGACTCCTGACCACATCCCAGTGCTGCTAAACTTGTTCAGGTGCTATTAGGACTGAAGGGGAGAGAGGAGGATGTTCAGCAGCATCTTTTATCTGTGTCACGGTCAAGGAGGGGTAGAGAAAAGCATGAGGCAAACTGGCAGATCCTCTATGTTTAGGATCAAGGTTTTATGCATCAGTCCATGATCAAGTATGTGGCCAACTAAAGTCCATAGGGAAAAACCTGTTTTCTGCAGCAACATGGCCCTTGTAGTGCTGGCCTGATTCAGATGTTGTCTTACTTTGTTCTATGCAGTTTTTTTTCCTCAGATTTGCCATTTAAACCAGATGTAAAAATATAAAATGTAGCAGTCAGAATCCCTGTTCAACACCTGAAGGGCTGCACATCCAGGCAGTGTTGGGTGAACTGTACTGAAGTGTCCCCACAGAATTTTCATTTGTGATAGCCTTCTGAACTTCAACAATCTGTGACAAACTGTTTTGTATGCATTGCTTCGTTTCTTTATTTAATAGTGGTATTTTCACCATTTTGCATAATTACACAGCAGCAAATGCTTCTTGGTGCAAATTATTTCTTCAACTTGTGTATTCTCACCACCACCTGTTTATGGTTGCATAGGTATCTTGGAAAGAAAAAATATATTCATGCTGGTCACTGTTGGGTTGCTACCTATTGCAGCTCTATTGCAATGGGTGGATGCAACATGGTCTAGAATGGCTTATTTCCTAGTGATTGGCTTCCGTGCTGTAGGAGCAATGAATTATTTAGGGGAACAAAAAATGATCATACAATCCGATGGTTAGAGGACTCACTTGTGACAGCCTGATTCAAGAGGGGGAAAAAGTAAATACTGAAATATTCATTGGATCAGAGTGAAGCAGCAGCAGGGTGTCCCAGTGCTGATGGCCTCTTCTGCAAAGTGAGGATGTGAGCTCCTGTCCTGCAGGGGAGAGGCTCCCAGAAGGATAGAAACTTGTTTTTCCATTTTTTGAGGGGAGGGGGAGCCCTTAAAAAAGAGTATAGACAAAACTAATTTTTTTCTTCAAATCAAATTCCACACTAGCATATTGATTACTGACACAGCCCTTTTTGGATTATGTTTATTCACTGCTTATTTATTTTCAAAAGCCTCCCTATTAACTTTTAGAGTCATCTCAATTAAGAAAATTACTGCATATTTTTGTATTCCTATGGTGGTGTTATTTCTTTTTATTTTGTTGTTAAACAAAATTGTAATTTTTTCCAAGGAAACAACAAGGTGAAAAAGACACGGATCTCTTAGAAAAGTGTCTAGTGGAGGACAACAAAGATGATTAGGGGCCTGGAGCATCTCCTATAGGAAGAAAGGTTGGGAGACTTGGAACCATTTAGTTTGAAGAAGACTGAGAGGGGATCTCATAACTATTTATAAATATCTGAAGTACAGGAGTTAAGTTGATGGGGACAAACTCTTTTCAGTGGTGTGCAACAACAGAATAAAGGGCAATACAGCGGACAACTTCTTAACTATCAGAGTGACAAGCACTGGAAGTGATAGGCTGTCCAAGAGAGGTTGTGGAGTCTCTTTCTCTGGAGATATTCAGGACCCATCTGGATGCCTGCCTGTGCAGTCTGCTGCAGGGAGCCTGCTTTAGCACGGAGGTTGGACTTGATGATATCTAGAGGTCCTTTCTAAGCCCTACAATTCTGTGTATGGATTCTGTATAGCTGTGTAGTAGGGGATTTCTAGTCCTGGAAGGCAGTCCTTCCTCTCTTAGTGCTTTCCTTGCACTCATCAGCAAGGCTGAATCATAGCACTGATTTTACTCCATGTGTTTCCAGCCTTGTAAGACTCAAAGTGCAAAATGAAAACCAGAACTTACCTTCTGTGTTTACATGCATGGAAGTGTCATTGCACCTATCTGTGCCAAGAGTTTGTTTCCCCTGGATGACAACTTTGTGAAGAGTTTCCTGTTAATTAAACAGGAAACTTTCTACCTTTAGAGCCTTTTAATCAAACTCTGAACAAAAATGTTAACCTTCTACATGGTAATTTCCACTGTTAGTAACTAAGAATCAGAGGTGGGATCTCTGGGATGGGAATGGATGGGGAACCACTTTGTTTTCTGCAGTGACTTCCAATTAATGAAACAGCACAAAGTCTCATTTTCACAAAGCATATACTCAGATATTTGCTCCCGCCTACGCTGAGGAGAAGCTAGAAGTACAGATGGCATTTAATGCTCTCACTCTGCACTGACTGTGTGTGTTTTCTCAAGTGAGACTTGCAGAAGGTCTGGCTGCACGTACACACAGAAGCTTCTGTGTTTCACGAGAAAGTGTTTGTCTGTCCTGTAACAGTAAACTGGAGTCCTATTGCTAGTAAGCATGATTGCTTTATTCAGAATCGAATGAGCTCTTTACAGGGTTTACCTTTGCTCTACATAGTACAGAGGATTGATTTTTTTTTTTTCCCCTCCTGATAATGCACACCTATACCAGAATATAAATAATGTCATTTTGTGTCTTTCTAATGTCAGTACACTGAGATTAGCAGCTGCTCCTGCAACATACGGAAAACTAAAGGAAATATGAGCATTTCTAACGTTATTTTCTGACTGCTGCTGCTTCTGTGGTTTCACAAATAAAAAGGCTGGCTACAGAAAATAACTCCACTTGATCTGAGAGTAAAACTTGCAGCATATAACGCAAGACAGGATTTGGGGGAGAAAATGAGGCATGCATGTAGGAGTTTCACCTTCCAAAATTTGCAAAGATCCTTGAAGTTGATAATGGGAACACAAGATTCAAGATTGTACATCCCCTTGCTATTAGCTGAAGGAAAAAGAAAGGGAAGAAATTCTTAAATAATCGGTTATCTTTGTGCTGTCTATGCTACTGTATATTCAAGAAGGGACCACTTTAAAACATGCAATTGATCTTTTGTTACACTGTTACTTCTTCCAAGTGGAACTGGGGAAAATACTCCAATCCTATTCCTATATTATTTTAAATATCTGTTTGTGCAAGTGAATGGAATAGTTAGGACTGTAGTAAGAATGCAAAGTAATGACTTTTCCCTTCTGTACGTAATGGGACATCAACTGAACAATTCCTACCACGGCCTCCGTCAGCCTGTGCTGCTTGCAAAGCCCTGGTAGCAAACGAACTCCTCTTGGGGCTGGGTGGGATCTGGTTTGTAGGGCGGACTCAGCTTCAGCAAGGATGAGATGTGGAAAGTCTTACCAAAATGCTTCTTTCCAGAAGCTCAAGGATGTAAGAATCCATCATAGTGAGGGATTCTCCTTCCAGATAGGTTTGGTTCTATGTTGAGATTTGACTTTGATTCTGTCATTCTACGCACACATAGTGCTTCTGTTTCCTAGGGATTTGAAGTGCCCTAAATTTGTGTGGAAAAAGAATCTGTCTCCTATGATGTGAATAATTCTAATATAAAAGTAACACTGCTATCTTTGTAAATAAGGAAGATGAAAGAAACTCGTCCTCTTTCTTCTTTCCACCTCAATGCCTGTCCAAAGATGGAACCGGGGAAAGGCTTCACTTAAAGCCAGGAGAGATCTGGGCTGTAGAAAGGAATGGGCTGACACAAACCTCTCAGCTGTCCAGGGTGGTCCTGCCAGGTCCTGTCACCTGAAGTCTTTGTGGTCTGAGACACTGTGGCATCCAGCTCCCCGTGCACCATGGAAATATTCGTAAAGGCACGACTGTTTTAGAGAAGGAATCTTTGTTATAATCTCTTCGTTATAAAGAGAAAGGCAGGCTTAGTAAATTTACAAAAATTCAAAGAACTCTAATTCTACTGATAAGACTTCACAAGACTAATAGCAACAAAATATATGTTTTAGTACTCAAAAAATTACTGCTTCAGTCTCATTTTTAAGACTGCAGGAACCTAAAATCAACTGTAAAACCTTTTAGTTATCAGTACTAAGTGATTTAAAAGTAATTATTGACCATACTAATAATTCATAACTACATAAAAGTATCCAATTTTAAATTAAAAACTACTACTTCTGTGAAAAATCAATTATCCTTCTTATCTTTAAAACTTGAATTTAACAGCTTTTCAGGTTTTCTTACTCTGATTTAGTGTAATTGAAACCACCAGCGTAGGGCTTTAATGCTGATTTGCTTTCAATGCTAAGTATATTTGTAAATTTAGGACAAAATGTAAATTGGGAATGTGATAGGATGAGTTGTCATCTAAGGGGAAGATCTTATAGTCTTTAAATGTGAGCACAACTGTGAAATGTAGGGACTGTTACAGAATGTTTTATTTTTATTTGTAGGGAGTAGAAGCTGACATAGATTCAAGATGCTGTAGCGCATGCTCTCAATCTCTGGAGTGACTTCATTCCAGGAATAACCCTGTTGCCTGCTTTTCTGAGTGAACCCACTCACATATGTAGAGGAAAATCTACGAATCTACTACAATCAGTTTTGCTGCATCTCTCTCAAGATTGAAATTTTCTCTCTTTATTATTTTTAGGCTCTTCAACTTTTTATGTTTTATAGCTGTATGTATTGAAGCAGTATTGAGTGCACTTCATACACTCCTTCAAAATTTTACCTGTTTGAGCATGTGGGAAGCTGAGTGCTGCCACAGGGACCAGTCTGGCCCGGTGGGTTGCTCTTTCCTCTGGAGTGGATGGTTAACTTGTTCCCTGTTGGCACCAGCTGTTATCCCAGGCTGCAGACAATTGTACTGATTCCTGAGGTTTCCTAACGTTTGCTTCAATTCTTCTGTTACATTTCAGCGTGTGGCAAAGCCAGTTAATGTTTCTAATAGTTAATGTATTTTACAGCTTAGAACGTGGCTTGCATTCAGTGTATGCAGGCTCTAAGATGAGAGCAAGTCAAGGCCCATTACTTTTAATGGTCCTCATCATGCAGGATGTGGGGACGATGGCTCTGTGGGGAAAACTGTTCCCTATTTGGCAATGTGAAGGACATAAAGCAAGAATGGGATGTGTTTCAGAGAGGCATTCTGCCTAATGTTTATTTGAAACCCATAGAGTGACTTAATCAAAGACATAAGAGACATTCCAAAGAAGAAAAAAGTGAACTGAACAGGTTCAGAGCACACTGAGTAGCTAATTAACTATTGGTTTTCTGACAAGATCACACTTGATGGCCAAAGCCTTTAAATAAGAGCAGAAAAGAGAAACTGACTTGAATAATCTGATTAAACCTCAGAAGTGCCATCCTCATCACTGTTGCTGTCAGGGAGCTGGGACTCAAGGTAGGCTGTAGAAAGTGACTCAGGTGGCTGTCCTGCTCCTCAAAGAGCCAGGACTTATTCTGAGGAGGGATTGAGTGTCCTGTCCCCTTTAGGATAAGCACATTCACACTGTGCCCTTTTCCTTGATGATCCTTTTGATGATCAGTTCTGCTCCATACTAAAAAAATCTGATAAATGGCACTGTAGTGTGAAATATCACCAGGGCGTTGATGGCAGACTGGGGGTAGTAACAGCAAAGAGGCCGAGGTGCCTGGGCCCAGCAGCCATGCTCCCCCAAGGCCACCTGCTGGGTTTGTTGCACAAATACCCACCCTGATTCATCATTTTATCATCTTGCACCCACTTCTCCCCTGGTCTCTCTGGAAGTACCAAGCAAAAAAAAGTGTGTTTTTTGTGTTATTTCACACAGTTACTTCAGTGGTGCAACAGAAATTGAACTATACTTGCAAAAATAGGAATAAAGCACACTGTATGCAAATGAGGTAATGTTGCAATAGAATCTGAATACAATCCTGTTTTTTTCTAATGTTTGAGCTGAAAATGTGGCATTGAATTATCTTATTTATCTTTGTACTTAAAGTGTGTCTAAAAATTAAAAGACTGTTGTATAGAAGCAAATATTAGCCCACTTTATCTTCCTGATGTACTGTAAACTGCGTGCTCAGAAGAGGTTAGTGGCTGAATGGGGAATGATTATGAAGATGAATGGGTGGCCGGGAGACAGAGTCAGTTTAATGAGCTGAGCAGTAAGGAGGCCGTAATTTTTATAGATTAGCGCTGAACTTGTCACTTACCAGCTGATACAACAACTTAGTTTTGGAATTACAGTATGTCAGAAATGAGCTCAATGAGCTCAAACCAGTGGCAATCTGATTATCTCCCAAGTAATCCAAATTATAAGCATAGTTCCCCTAGAAGCACTTTGCTTCCTCCCAGTGTTTTATGTCATGAGTAGCGAGCAGAACCTAAAAAAGTGCCTGATTGGTTGTTGGATGACTTTTAGTTATCTTTTTCCTATGTTTTGCTGTGTTGGCAATGCCTCCCAGGCCTTCTTGCTCTATGTCAGCTGGGTGCAGGACAAGCCTGCCCCAGAGGAAGGAGGCTGGTGTGATGAAGGATGCAATGCATTGCCAGGACACCAGTTTCACAGTGACACTGTTGAAGACTAAGTACTTCATTTCACTGTCGTGGTTCTTGTGTCAGAAGGTAGATGGAGGCTGATGGAGTGCAGGTTTGTCACTTGGCTTCATGGCCTTACCCTTCCCAGTGACTTTTTCCCCACCAGCACATAAGACGTGTGGCCTTCTCTGCAGCATTGTAGGCAGAGGAATGTTATAGCAGCTGCTTGTCGACAAGGAACCTGTCTCCCTGCACCACCGGCATACCATGCCTCACCAGCCACACAGATGCCCTCGGAGACAGGCACTGCTACATGCTTGCTCCCATGCTTGCAGACCCAGCATGCTGGGGCCTGGTTTCTGTTAAGGGAGACAGCAGGAGAGCAAGCGCCTACTCTGATATGGATTTTTGCAAACCAAGCAAAAGCTATGAGCCCCTAATCTGGCACCATTCCCAGAAGTATTATTTTACAGGCATGATGTTTTTGATAATGGCATCACTTCTGGAGTAGCGTACAAGGGATAATTATTGTTCCACATGCAGATGAGTGTTGATTTCTCTCCCTCATAATTCACTCAGGCTGCAGGTTGATTTGTTGAAAGGAATGTTTGGGTTTCAGACAGCTCTGGGGCTGGAAGGGTGAAGGCCAGATTTGTTTTTATTGAGACAATAAGCATCTGTAATCTTGGAGATTGCTACTGAAGCCAGCAGTAGGCAGAACTGCTGTGGCTCTGTTTGTTCTGGGGACCTGAGTTTAATTTTGAACAAGTTTCTGGAAAAGAAATAGTGCTATAGCCCTTTGTTCTGGTAGTGTTTCCTCTGGAGAGTGCCTTAGAAAAGGATATGTGCTAGCAATGTGGGTTTTTTCACGTAAAGTGGTAAGATTTTGCTACTTGTGCAAATTACTCAAACCGTCCTGTTGGTGGGTAACCTTTCCAGTGAAAAAGTACTTCATTCCAAAAGCAGTGGATCTTCTCCTAATGCTTACACTGCACATGCACAGGAAAGGTCCTAAAATCCAGGTAACGTTAAGCGTCAGCATACCTCTCCTTGGCCACTCGCTACTCATTCTACCCTGGAAACATTTACCCTCTGTCTATTTCTCCACCTATAAAATGAGACGAGCCAAGTTGTTTACTTTTGTTCAGGGTATTAAATAGGCACTATTATTATGCATGTTACAAGCAAATAATTTCACTTGTAGCAAATTGTAACTCAGCAAAGGTATTTTAAAGATGGAATTATTCACCCACATGTATGCTACGTGAGCTTTTTGAGCAGTTTTCCAGTGGTTGCCAGCAAATGCAGACCTGCTGCACCTCTCCCTGCACCCACACAGCTTCCTCATCCATGTGCTTCTGGGTGATGCTCTCAGGGGTGCTGGGTCCTCTTGAACATCCCAGTGTGACCACATGGCTCTGGATGACTTCTGCCAGCACATGAAAGCAGAACTTTTACAGAATAATTTTCCATTGCTCCTTCTGAGCGTTAGTTAATAATAGTGTTAATCTGTCAGCACCCAAACAGATGAGTCAGTGATTTTTTTTCTGTGTAATCTTATCTTTAAAATGTAAGTGCCTATTTTCTAAATGACCCATTTAAAAAGAAAAAAACAAAACAAAACAAAAAACAGCTTGACCTTTACAACCACTGTATGCCAGACCTTCTTAAGAGATTTGACACTGATGTTTTTGTCATAATGGAAGTTTCATTAAGGTCAGTGATAAATTTGTTGCAATAAATACAGAAGAATTAAGAGCTCATCAGCATTACTACAGCATAATGCTCAGCGGATTGAATTATGTACTTAGAAAGATGAATCTGTGGCAATTGGCAAGCTTCAAGAGGAAATCTGTGTGTGTGTGTGGACATGTGAGTATACATGTGTGAGAAAAGACAGGGAAATGAGGGGAAGAAGAAGGAAAACAATGTATTTCTCGCTCATATTGTCGAGTCAGTAATATTTGTAGTAGATGCTACTAATCATCACGTTTGTATTCTCCTTTATTGCCTCATAAATGATATTTCTTGTGGTAAACACTCTAATATGACTGGGTGTCTATCCTGCTTTCCTTGTCTCACAGATACACACAAGTCTTTCAAGACATCCTTAGTGCAGACTAATCACAGATAGTGATTGATGAGGCAGCGTGAATGGGTCAGCCCTTTACCTGCCCCCCGGAGTAATTGGGCTGCAGTTTGTTAAAGGGTAACTGAAGAGATATTAAAAATGAAGAAATGCAGTAAGTGGCTGTGAGCTGTGCTCCCAGCTGTTCAGAACATCTATTCTGTAATGTGGAGCATCAATCTCATTCTTTGCACAGGGTAGGTGTATGGCAAGTCAAATGCTTCCGATAGGCAGTTTTCACCAGCAAGATACAGTGTTCAATTTAAGGAAAGATTGAAGAACATCAGTCTTCTCTTAAAACAATTTGTACAGAATAAATTTGGCACTTGCCAGCTATTCCCACAGAGGGAAACTGTTAATAGGACAGAGAAAATCATATAACGTGATTTAGGATTCCCAGAATGGGATTACTGTTGGTAATAAAATAGGAGGGAGGCAGGAGAGAGGAAGAGCTGACAGTAAGCTTGATGTTAATTCAGAACTCTCCCAAAGCCCTGGAAATTTGTCAGGGTTGTGGGTGCTGGATAGCATTCAGCATCAGAGCTGCTCTGAGTGAGTTTCAGTGTGCTCTCATGCTGGCTTCCACTGCCTCAGATGGGTGCTGATCTACTGGAAAAACTGGCCCTTGGGGCTTGTGCATCCTACAGAACGATCCTCTGCTGAAAACTGGTGTCAGTTGCTGGACCACTGCCACACTGGTCTTTCCTTTTGGCAAAATCATTTACAGGACTGGTTCAGCTATATCCATCCTGACATTCTACGTTGAGAGCAATGAGAGAAAACAGTAAATAAAAATTCTGTGAATGTTAGGTCTTGATTCTGCTGCAAGTCACCTAGATCTGCCCCCTACATATCACCTGGAGCAGACCAAGAATCTCTTTTGAGGATGTCTTTTCTACACCGATTATACCAAGTTGCAGTTCATTTTATTTGCTGTGTAGTTGAAAGCAGAATTCACATTATTCAAGGCTGCTTATTCCATGTTCTGAAAGTGCAAAACAGAAGAAAAATGTATAACAGATGTTAAATACACAAATTTACTTCAGGACAGAGGTAACTTTAGTTGCCCTCCTTCAATTATTGTGTATACACTGAAGAAAATAAATGGTGTGCCCAAGTCTTTTTTCAGCATTTCAGCTCTATTATAGTATAAATTGGAAGGATGTAGCTAATGGTGCTGGAAGGCATTTTACCTATGGAAGACAGAATTTGTGCTCTGACAAAACTTGGCATATAGTGATTAGAGAACAAAGTGGGAGGTAGAAAGTAGAGTCAACCCTAAAGTTCATGCATCCATTTAGATGATCTTGGTGGTATGTGCCTGCAGCAAAGCCCTAGATCCTGCAGGGCAGGAGGTCAACCCTTTGCTTCTCTGCCCTCTTATTTTTTATTTCTCCTTGCTAGGTTGCATGTCATTACCAGGCATCTCAGAGCTATGACGCTGAAAAAAGAAAAGATGAAAATTGGTTTCCTTTTCATAAAATCATTAGTGTCCACTTGATTTAAGGTCTCTGCTCACAAAGCAGAAGCTGTGCTCAACACAGCCAAGGAGCTCTGAGTGCTACTGTACTTTATGAAAACAAACCTTGGTATGTAGTCTTTCAAAGCTCTGTGATAATGAAAATATTTTGTTTGCTCCTGATTTTTAGTATGCTTTTAGTAGATGAAATCAAAAATTTCCAAAAGAAAATCTTACAGCTGGCAAATGTTAAAATCTGCTGAATACTATTTCAGATCAGAACCTGAAAGAGTGATTTGGGTATATTCAAGTTCAGTGGTATAGTTCATTCTTCACAAGCTTTAACACTCTGTCTTCTCTGTCTTTGAATTAATGCAATGGTTTTCAATATGCACTCCGTATAAAATGAATTGCTGGACAACTTCCATGGGGTCTGGGGAAGAAAGTTAGGACTCTACACCATGCAATATGTATCCCTTATTTGTATGCTGTTTAGCTGTCTGTGAGCGTGACCTCATCAGTGAATGCTTTTTAAAGGCCCTATCGATTGAGAGAATGAAAATGACAAAAAGTAGTTCATTTAATAACAAACGTATTAAGGACAAATAAACATGAGTTTTCAAAGGATAAATTATATACCTAAAGATCTCCTTTAGCTTTCTAGGAATATTTCTATTTCATAAATAAGACATTTTTAATATCTTCAGAGAGGTTTAGAGAAATACCTATCCATCAAGTGCCATCTAACTGTTTGTCCTTGTGGTTTACAGTGAAATTAATACATATACTTACAATTTTATGCTTTTTTGCTTCTTTTTTTCTTTTTTGTCTCTATATGCTGAGACAAACTGTTGAAGTAGAAACAAAATTAGGAACTTCTGTTTAGATGTATTAGTCACACAGTAAGGTAATCAGCTAGTTAGAGATGGCATCATAAAGTCGCTACCTTGGAGCATGTTTGCTTTTTCCTTGCAACCACCATGTTGGAATAAAGGCAGTACTCATGAGGGGAGTGGTGACTGACCAGATTTTAAATAGTTACGTTTTTTAAAAAATATTACTTAATTACTGCCTGGCTCAGATTAACTGGATGCTGGTGATGGCAAGGGTATAATTAAAGAAGAAAATCTGAAGTAAACAAAAACAGCCCAATCTGCTGCCTGCTTTTGCCTAGAATAAGTGGATGAGCTCTAGTCCTGTGTGTGAATGGTATGGCACTCTGCTGGATGTTCACAATTTGAGCAGCACCAGACAAGAATACCCAATTTCCTTGGGTGCATACAGGATGTGCAAGTACTGCTGGGTGTCTGCCAGCAGCTCAGTACTGGTGCTGGGGATGTTCCTGCTGTCGCCATCAGCAGGTGGTTGTGGTTGGTGGGATGGAGGTGGTGTTGGTCTCTGGGCTCTTACAGTGACCACAGGAAGCACAAAGAGCTGAACAAGATGCTGCATCCCAAGGGAAGGACAGTCGTTTGTGTATTGAGACCTGCCTGTTTATAATGAGTGAGTTCAGGTTTAACCTATGACTTTCAGCTGGTAGTTTGCAGGAGTGTAAGATAGGAAAAATTCTGCATCAAAACTGATAAGGCCAACTCCTACATCTGGAAAAGGTTTAAAGCTTACTTAGCTTGTGGCTCTTTTATTTAAGATCACTGAGCATCAAGGAACCTAGGGCAGGTAGTAGTTAATTGCCCTCAATGGAATATGACGTGGATGACAATGATAATGACAGTCTAAGCTGGCTGACAATCCCTACTAATAGACAGAGAAAATGATGATAAGTGTTTATAGAAAGGCTTATGGTTAACCTCTTGCTGACTTCCCCCCTTCAGTCTCGAGCAGTTGGAGGCTCCTTGCCCAGTTATTTTATACTGAACTTGATCTATATTTTTAATTCTATATTACAACTATTTTTCTATGGCTTATTTTAATGGCTGTGAAGTACGGTAGGTGCTTTCATGTTGGGAGCAGTTGATAGTTAAGCACAAAGTGGTTGGAAGTGCTTTGTCCTACTTGTAATGAGCATGTGTCCAAATTCATAAGTTATGTGACACTTCTGTATCTTTATTTAATTGAGATGCATAGTTCCAGATTTCAACAGTTTATTCAATATTTTTTAATGTTTTCTGGGAATGTGACTTTTGCAACTTCATTCCTATTAGTGTCTTTATACCCATGTAGCATATCAAAGGGGTTAGTAACTGTTCCAAGAATAGCTGATGTATTCATTGCCCAGCAAGTGCCTAAAAAACAAGAAGAGTAGAAGAGTCTAAGTAGCCAGGAAAGAAAAATGAAGGGGCTACTAGCAGTAAATCACATGAGCAAGAAATGCACATGTACTCCACTGTTTCCCTAATGGGTGACCCAGGCTGTGGTTTCATGGCAGTTTGACATCACACTGACTGTGGAGAGCCTGAGAAGGAGGGGGACACGAAAAGGCAAAGCAGAAGCCTTTCAGAAGAAAGCATTACCTATGCATTCACCTTGTAACACAAGTACTGATGTTTTAAATTAATTGTCTTAATGTTCAGGCAGAACTGTCTCACCTGAATAGGTCCACCTGTTGATCAGTTAAGTAATTTATTGGCATATGGTTTTGAGGCATACAAATCCACGCAGGCCTGAATTAGTCAATGGGAGCTGTATAGCAAATAATAGACAAAGTGAGCAAGCTTGGACATGTCCTGTTCTATCAGAGCTGCAGATTTCTAATTATCTGTCAGAGCTTTTGCTTAAAACATACTTCTTCTGATGAAGTGGATTTTAGTGGGGCTGCTTGCAGGGTAGGGTGTTCTGGATATTGCTGGTGTGATGTAGAGGAGTTACAGAACCTGGTACAAAACAAGTAGTAGCAAGGTTTTTTTTCCTCCTTCTCAAACAGAAAAGGAAATGATAGTTTTAGAGGTAAACTGGAAAATAAAAAGCTGCTCTTTTTCCCCCATCAGATAATAAATAAATACATAGAGATAAATGAGTATACCTGACTATGATTGCAATTCCCAAGTACAATGTGTCCCTCCCGGTATACAAAATTTCCCTCAACTATCATTTGCTTTGCAATCAAAGGCATTGTATACAACACTGAAGTGGGGAGTGACAAAATGATGTGGGAGAAAAGGAAGCTGTGAAAGCTTGAAAGTGCAATCTCTGGCTGTGCATTTCTTTCTGTAGCAGGAAATCATTTATCTGCGCTGGCAGTGTGTGATGCAAGGTGAGTCAGGATCTTGGCAGTTCACATCCTCTCAGAGGCAGCACAGCCAGAGGGCAGAGGTGTTCACTCCAAAACCCAGCGCTGTCTGACCTGGCCATGGTGCACCTTCACCTCTGTTCAGTGAGCACTTCAGTCTGCTTGCATATTTCTGAAAAATATTGATTACTGGGTATTACAGAATTTTTCATCAAGTTTATCTAAGTCTTGCGTATTATATGAGAGTGATAAAGGACCTGAGCTTTGAAATTGGATACTTCTGCACTAAGAAAAAGATGAATCTATCCTAAGAGGATTGTGACTTACAGAGATGGAGTTGTTCTTGTTACATTCTATTCTTTACATGAACAGAGCTGTAAAGCAGATGATAACGTGTATGAGCTGAAGGACACACGTTTGATTCTCAAAAGTGACTTGACCTATTAATATCCTCATGTGCTTCAGCCCTGCACCTACAATCAAGTCCAGAAGTAGTAAGCAGTGAAAATAAAAGCTATGAAGAGTAGTATTTAAAAAAAAAAAAAGAATAAAAGAAAAAAAAAAAGAAAAAAGAACTACCACTACTTTCATTTCCGCTCTTCTGCTTCTAGATTTGTTATTGGATGCAATCTCCAAGGACTTTTAAAGCTGGTTCAAAGTTAGAGAGAGTCTGGTGTCTTGTTTGTTTTAAAATCAAGAATATGGATTTTAATGTCTTTTTCCTATTTTTCTTAGGAAAAATGACCTAGATTTCAATAAAAAGACCAAGCACCCATGGGCATTGTGTTGTTTGAGATCTGGAAGTGTGGATCAACAGCCTGTCTGTAGCAGTAGTACTCTCAGGGATTTCATGCACATGTTAAAGCTTTCTACAACAGCAGTCCTTGATATAAGAAACACCTCTGTGTTGGTGGCACTAAGAAAGATGCACTTACTACCAAGGTAATGCAGATAAAATTACATTTGAGTTGTCCTTTAGTCAACTTCATCATGAATACAGCAGGAAAGGAGCTGTGTCCTGTAGCTGATGTGCACTTTTTGTTGGAACTGTTGAACAGATATTGCTCATTTATATGTCTTTTGGGATAATACTACAATCATTCATATAAGAGATTACTACTGCTCTTTAGGTAGATGCTTTGATTTCTCATGAGCTAAGCAGAACTGAAAATATTTTCCCAGTTTTGTTCTTAAAAAAATAAGATGTAGTCACAGGCAGAACTTGTAAATAAGGGTGTATATCCATTGCTTAAGAAGTGTGCCAGGAGCAATCTCAATGTCCTTGTCCCTTACCTGTTGGCAGTACTGTTTGGGGTTTCACTAGTATTCCATCACTTCTGTCTCTGACTGTTGCCTGCTAGCAACCAGGCTGTTTGGTGTCGTGTTCCCCTTTGCTTCAGCACACAGCCATGTCCCCCTGGACCTCTCCAGTGAAATAATTTAGGAGAAAAGAGACTTTTACACTCCTGCAAGTCCACTTTACATGTGTGCCAGTCCCAGGCTGGGGCTGTCCCTTCTGCCAAACAACAGGGACTTCCAGTCATTTATCTATTAGCTCTCTCCACTACCACAACTAAAACTCTCTATCTTTTTCAAGTCCTGACAGTACTTATGCTGTTGTAATGTGAAGAGTGCCTTTTTCTTTCTGTTTCTCCTCAGGCTGGAGGACTAATGTTATCCCTTTATATATGGCATTGTTAAGTCCACCTTGACCCATAGGTGCCCATCTCTTTGATCCAGGCAGAAGGATCAGTGCAGTTTGACTTGGTTCCCACAGCTGCAAAGCTGTTATTATTCAAATAAACTCATAATTGTAACATCTTCATAAGCCATGCCCTTAGTTGTAACAGGAAGAAAATACATTGAGGGAGACAGCAGGACCTCTAGAGCTCATCTAGTCCAACCCCCCTGCCAAAGCAGGCTCCCTGGACCAGGTTGCACAAGTAGGTGTCCAGGTGTGTCTTGAACATCTCAGGAGAAGGAGACTCCACAGCCTCTCTGGGTAGCATGTTTCAGTGCTAGATTGGCTAAAAACTGGCTAAATTTTGCTAGATCTGTAACAAAGCAATTAGAATAATAAAATAAACATTGATTCACTTCAAATGCTATTATCCAGAAGGAGAGATTTTAAATCTCTCCAGGATCCTCTTGGACAAAGATCTAGCACATTTACTATTACATCACGGAATTGTTGCCTGAAGATCTTGTGAACCTCTCCTCAGGGAAGATCCCCATTTATCATCCCTGAGACTGCTACCACACAGCCTCCAGCCTCTGCATAACGTTGTTTAAACTACACCGACGTCCCCCAAAGACTAAAGCTTGAGCTTTTACAGAGATTTGAATTCAAAGCAAACACAGAGGTGGTAATATCCTAAGCCATGACTTGATGCTGTTAAGTATGTTATAAGATGGAGAAATGTCATCTCTGCACCTCTCCTTCCATTTAGAAGCACCAAAGCACTTTTCCTTCAACAATAAATGCCACTTAAGGAATTATTAAGATTTTATATGTTCTGTTTGGCAAAGAGGATTAATTATTCTTCCTGCTTAGTTTCTACTTGGGCAATAAATCAAATGTCATGAAAGTAGTTCTGCTCTTCCCTGTTTAGTTAAAAAGAAAAGAGAGAGACCTCTGCTTTTCACACACAGTGCCTAGATGATTGTATTAAAATCATCTGAAGCAATATCAAATACAGTGTTTCAGTAGATTTTTGTTGTTCCGTTAAAACCTGGCTTCTATTCCTTTAATTCCTGGTGCTTGCAAACTAAAAACTGTGCACTGTTGTTGTTTTTTTTCTTGTTGTTTGTTCTTGCCTAAACAGTCATCAGTCAGAATGAAGGAGCTTTTTTCTCTGAGAAAAGTTTGGAAAAACAGGACAGACAGCGGTCATTTTTGTTCATCTGTGCATGTGAAATCTATTGCCTTTATCAGGATTTGGTAGTTTAATCTGCTTCTTATCCTATGGGTCTCCCAGATAGAAAGACGCTAACAATTTATCTTGCTTGAGCCTTTCAAGTGATCCTTGTGAAACACTTTCATTTGCAGTGTAATGAGAACTATCAGGTATTATTGTTAAGGGCTGCTTCAGTCCTAGCTGGATACCAATTCACCTCTCTGGGACTGAAGAATGGTGTATTTCACTCCACATCATTTGTTCATCTATGAAGAAGAGACTTTGAAATACTCCTTTTCTCATCTCCTTTTTTTTTTTTGTTTAGCTGGAAGGATTGGTACTAGAAAAGCTCATTTCATGAAATAAGTAGTTCTTGAAGTGATGGGGGGGGGACAAAGGATATACTTTAAAATGAACAGCAACACAATTCTCTAGTTACCCAGACCACAATGTTAGGTCTATTGGCAGAACACTGGAGCTGCTGGAGTCAAACTCCCATGCAATCTCATGCAGGCAGGCTGCGCTGACTCCAGCGTACTCACCAAATAATTGTCTGGCAATCTGCAAGAAAAACATATCATTGAACCTCTTTATTTCTCAGTTTCTGCCTGTCTGCATCAGGGAAATAATTTCTATCACAGTAAAAATCCAAATGTATGCTGGTCACAATGCATTTTAGCTGTATGTAGGGTGATGGTACCAACTCCATACTCTGTTAAGAAGCTGTCTCAGAAAGGTCCCATTCATTGCATGGGGGCACTGTCGGGGTCAACCAGGTTGATTCTCAGGGTGTATGATTTTGGCTGTAACATTAATTATGGTACTAATTTGAATGAGCAAGTTGTCAAGCTATCCTCATCTCAATTACTTCATCTTTTGTTTGTTTGTTTTTTAAGTGCAGAATAAATAGTATATCTGCTGTGTTGATGAGAACTTCTATGCTTAGTTCCTAACTGTGCAAACAAATTCTGTGCTCACCCAAAGAAGAATTATAGCACTAGAAGTCAGTGCTGCTGCCCTGTAACCCTACTCTAGCTAATGCTGCCACAAAAAAAACAAGTGATGAGAGCCAGGCTGGGCAAGTTGTCATGGTGAAAAGGGGACAAAAATTAAAGCTGCCCTCCCCTGGCACTATCCCAACTGGAATGCAGCTTTGCAAACACCATCTGCTTTCTCCTGCAAATAAGCCTTTGCAGGGTGCAGCGGGTCTGGTAGCGGAGGAGAGAAATTCTACCCATGTGCTTCGCAGCCTCTGTGGGTCTGGGTTCAGCATCTTGAAAGCAAGTGTAAGCTATTATTAACTCAAAGTCATGTAACCAAGCCTAGAACTTGAGCTCTGTTTGTTCCTCCCTTGATTTGTGGCCATACAATGATGTCAGCAAATATCTTCTCTTCTTTGCAAGTTTTTCAATTTTACTTTTCAACCATATGTCACTCAGATATTGGCTAGGCATTTTCTAACAGAAATACTCCATCCAAAATTGCGTAGACAGAGTATCAGAAAGATACGCAATAGTTGTTGAACTTCACAGGGAAGGGTCAAGCTGGATATCAGGAAAAGGCTCTTCACCAGAGAGCAGTGGGTATGGAACAGGCTGCCCAGGGCAGTGGTCACAGCACCACGCTGATGGAATTCAAGGAGCATTTAGATAATGCCCTTGGATATAGGATTTGGTTTTTGGGTGGTCCTTTGTGGAGCCAGGAGTTGGGCTCAGTGGTCCTTGTTGGTCTCTTCCAACTCCTGTGATTCTCTGAAAGAAAGCCCCTTTGATATCACAGAGAGCTACTCAATCCTCTGAGAAACTTTTGTTAGAGAAACATCATACAGATCCTAGGATAGAAGTGGCAAGTGGCCACTTTGACTTCCCACTTTCCTCATCATGAAGAAAAATAAATCCAGGGGTTATAGTAAGCTTGTGTATTACTTTAGGAAATGGTAGGGTCCAGCGCAGCATGAGTATAAAGTTTTGCTAACTGAAGGCTACAGGCGGTGATGTGTGAACTAGCCCCAAGGCTGCTGCACTGCTTCAGAGAAATGAACTTGGGCAACCACTGTAGTGTGTAATTTCTATCCTAGTAATGAATCAGTTGTGATCAATAGTAACATGCTTGTTAGCAAACCTGTTGCTGTTAACGGGGAACTGCTTCTTGAAATTCATGCAAGAGGTAGATGAAGCTGATCCTCTGCCATTTTGATAGAGAATCTGAAACTGGTACAGCAGCTGCTGCTTTGACCTTGAGGCTTGTATCCCTTACAGGTTCTTGTCAGACACGAACTCAGTCCTGGAGGGATGCTAAATATCTCTCTGTATTTTGCAGCTAGATGCTTTTACATTTTCTTCTTTGTCCATCACTGAAATAACTGGGCGTTTTGGTTAACAAATCATTGCTTTCATTCCAGTATCCACTCGAGTCTTTCTAATTCTTTTCTTTCCAAGTATGTTTTTGAAGAAACAACATCTTCCTAAGTAATTTAGTCAGTGACTAGGGATTCTCAAGTCCTTCTCTGATTTCCAAAAATCATATTAAGTGTTGCCTCTTGTGTAATGAAGAAGTGCTTATCTCTCCTGCCTCATATTCTTCCAAACCTGTGAACAGGCTCTGCTCTTTTGTCCCTTCTAATCTCAGGCTATCAAGAGAGCTTCTATTACTTCAAGGCTGATATCACTTGAAGTACCTTGGTTTAATCCCACTTCCTTAAAGATTTAAAGGATTTTTTCTACTTGGATCTGAAAAAATATCATTATTTAAAAATAATTTGGCATTAAAGCCCAGCTAAAAACTCTGACCTATTTCTCTTCTTTAAAGCCAATGTGTAAGAAGGGCTCTCTCAGAGGAAAAAGAGGAAAAAAAAAAAAAAAAAAAGCACAAAACCCTATGACCTAAATCACAATTTTATTAAGTTCATATCCCATTATTATTTTTATTAAAAGTTAAGAAAGTTTAGAAGAGTTATCAATAACTAAAAGCAAATTGCTGTATATAGGCCTATAATCCTTTTTGGTACTGGAGACAGAGATTAATTAAAGATGCAAGACTGAAAAATCCATTGGCATCAACAAAATCCCAAAGGTCAAATAGGTCAACTCTAATAGATAATCAGAGATCTCTTTTATTAGCTATTACTATTAACTATTACATTATTAACTGAAAGGTCATTTGCCATCTTTATGGAGGGAATTCCCTGTAGATATGAATACTCAATTTATCTAGCTCTTGTTCCTTAGACGTGATCACTTTTGTACTTTCTGGTCAATTTTTTTTCTGAAAAGTGTTTTTGATGGTTATTTTTCCTGCTCATAGAAGTTCCCTTTAGAATTTCATGTATGCATTTAAATAAGGTATCATTATTCTTCACGGTTGAATAATATAACAAAAACATTATTTTTTTTATCAGTGTTTTTAAACACACTTTAACATTCTGTTCAGTGGTATAATTGCCCATTAAATTCCACGTGACATCTGAGAACTACCGCATGTTGTAAACTTTCCATGCAGGCTGGCTTCTCCGTCTGCTCCATCTTTTCCTTTATTCCTAAAGGAGCAGAACCTATAAACACATCATATGTTCATAGGATCATAGAATGGTTTGGGTTGGAAGGGAACTTAAGGCTCATCCAGTTCCAACCCCCTGCTGTTGGCAAGGCTGTCCACACCAGCTCAGGCTGCCCAGAGCCCCATCCAACCTAGCTGTGAACCCCTCTAGGGATGGGGCACTCACAGCTTCATCCAAGAGAACCCCAAGTCCTTCTCTGCAGGGCTGCTCTCAAGGAGTTCTTCCCCCTAGTCTGTACACATACCTGGGATACTTCTTAGACTTAATAGGAGGCACATATTTTAACCTAGGTCATATAGGATCTTTTTAAAGAAGAAGCAAACCAAGTGCACGATTCTTTTGATGTAGTGCCGCATGTTCCATAGCCCAGCCAAAGTCAGTGGGATCTGGGTGAACTCTGTGCTTCTGATTCAAGCTGCAAACTTTGATACATAGTAAATATAAATGGCACACACAAAGCACTTTGGAAGCAGCCAGCAGCTGCAGTGCCGTGCTTCTGAAGAGCTGTATGGCAGCAAAACAAGCCATGGATGCAGGAAAGGTGGCACATCCATCACCCTGCAGACACTCAGCATGTCACGGGCTTTGCTCACTGAAGCGGCTTCACTGAAGCTCTGTGAGGTTACTCACATATTCATGTTTAAACACAATTACCTTTTAGGCAGATAGCTGACTGGGATTTCAAGTTTTCCAAGGGTGAAACCCTAAAATACTAGGGGAAAAAAAGCTGCTATGAAATCATTGTGACACCGTGGTGAAAGCTGAGTCTTTACGCTACTTTTCTGGCCTTTAAGAATGGGTGTTCAGAGAAAGTGCAGAACAGCCCCTTCTGAAGTAGAGGCCTGTTTTTCTTAAAGATACTTTTCTATTTCAAAATTATCAAAAACGAAGAAATACAGTGAAGAAGAATCCTCTAATAAAAAGGGTTTTGTTTGGCTAACTGAAATTTTGAAGTAAAAAGTTTTCTCTCTTTCTGCGATCTACAGAGAGAAATTAAAAATAGGCTTTCTATTTGCCCTGGAAAAAGCAGAATTAATTACTGCTTCTGTGTCTGATATAAACTACAGTCATGACAATAGTCATTTAGCCTACGTCTGAAGGCTTGTGATCTTGTTAGAGGCTGATATGTACCTAAATACCTGTGAGAAAATACATGTTTCCATAAGCAGAAACAGTTTTAAAAGTAAAAAAAATAAGAATGCCCATGCCACCTGCTAACTTATCACTTTGTAAACAGCTGTTTCCAATCTATGGTAACTGTATGGTCTCATTCAACATTCTTAGGTCTTTTTGATCCAACGCACAGTTAGACTTCTGAGGGGTCCATTCTCTCAGATTACTGTGTACATCTCAATTACTTTGTAAATGTGTTTTGTCTGTTCAGCATGTCCTTCCCATCAGCACAGCCACCAATGTGTAAATTATTCTAGCTAAAAACAGTCTCCATGAGAGCTGCTGAATGCCATTACTCTGATGTTCAAGTCCTGCCTGGGAATGCTGCTGCCATTTCCCACAGTAGATGATATCTGTTATAGTTTTGTTGTTTGTTTTGTTTTGTGGGTTTGTTTTGTTTTGTTTTGTTTTGTTTGGTATGTCTGGAAGAGAGCTACAGTTGGTGTTGAGAATGCATGGGGTTTTTGCTTTTGGGTGTGTGACAGTGAATTTTCAGACAGTGGTCTGAACCAGTTATCTTCTGAAGGAACCTGCTGGTATGTGAGTGCAGTGTTCAAGTGAATCTATATTTTCTATACATCTCTTAGTTGCAGCAAAATGCTGCTAAGAGCACCACCAGCTGGCACTGGTGGCCAAGCACAGGGCACAGCTGAGCGTCTCAGCCACAGATCCAGGCCTGCTTCCAACTAGCTCACACAGCCCACTGATACAGCATTGCTTTATTCCCCATATTCAGACTTGGAAACTTTTCATTTCGGCCTTCTCTTGAGCACAGAAGGCATCTGGTATCCCACCTCCATCTGGTGAGATGCAGAGCTCTTCAGCCAGTGGCTGAGACCTGTGGGTACTTTTCTCTCACAAGTTCCATTGGGTTCCATCACATCCGTTCTGTCCCCACCAGTTTTTTCAGGCACAAGCTGGCTTTGAACACAAGTGCTTTCTCCTGTTACATAGAATTCCATGCCTTAACATTTCCTGGGTTTCCCAGGCAGCTGCTGTAACTCAGTCTCTCTTGGTGATGTTGTAGTAGGTGAACCAGAAAAGTCTGCAAAGAAATTGTTATTTGGCAAGAGAGCACAAGCAGGTGTCCTTCAGCATGAGGATACACATGTTTCTGCTCTCTTGTAGCCCTCCATGCGCAGATAGAGCAGTGCTCTGTGAAGCAGATCTGTTGTGATAGGACAAGGGGAAGTAGTTTCAAACTAAAGGTGGGGAGATCTAGATAGGGAAGAAGTTTTTACAGTAAGGGTGGTAAGGCACTGGAACAGGTTGGTCAGAGAGGTAGTGAATGCCCTGTCCTAACATTCAAGATTAGGCTGGAGGAGACTCTGAGCACCTGACTGAACTATAGGTTCCTGTTCATTGCAGAGATGTTGGACTAGATAGCCCTTAAGGGTCCTTCCAACTCAAATGATTCTATGCTTCTACAAAATGAGCTTCAGATTGGGGAACAGGAATGCACAGGAGTTCAGGCAGCTTTGCCAAGGCTAGACAGCAAGAAAATAACAAGAAATGATGCTTTAAAGGTCTGGCTTGCATGGAGGCCTGCACTTCTTCAACTATAGTCAGAGAAAGGCTACAGGGAATATGAACAGAGCAACTTTCTTGTCTGTGGTAGCGCAATGCTGGATGAAACTCAGGACTGCCTCCCCTACTTCATTACAAGGCAGTGAACCTCCTTCAAGACTGAGCCCACACTTTTGGCTCCAGTTACAGTATTAGCAGCAGGGTTGGGCACAAGCAATGGGTGGCTGCAGGGAAATAGCAGGAAGGCCCCAAATGTGTGAATTTGTGATCCAGCTGGGGCATAACACAGGTTGCATAAGCACCTGACAGGGAAGGAGATGGTGATTCATATCTTGGAGGTATTCCTAGAATTATTGTGGGGAAGCCTAGCAGTATGGTCCTGTGACCCTCAGAACTCTGGAGAGGTGTTAAAACAAAGATCAGGAAATTTCATGGAAGGGGAAAAAACAAAGTTGCTTTTGCAGGAAAGAATCTGTGTAAACAGGCATGGCTATAAAGGAAGGTTTTTCCTTTTTAATATTCTGTTTTGACAACATCTTATAAGAGATATTTAGTACCTTTACCTTAAACCAGATATGTGTTTTGGCAAGAGCTAATCCTGAGATTTCAGCAATGGAAACATTCCTGTGCGACCCCAGAATATGGGGTAGTAAGTCAGGGAAACTTTCTGGTGCTCAACAGAAATATGTATTTACAAAGCAAAACACCACAGGGACATTCAATAAATACAGTTGTGGGAAAGTTAAAACAAGGCTAAGAAAATCCTTGGTTATGTATTATATTCACAGTCTCTAGTAACTGGGAAGCGATAGAAAAAGGAAACACTGGAAAAGTTCAAAATGAGTCCTCGAAGTGTTTTCAGGGAATCACTGTATTGGCATCACAAATCCTGCATGGGTCCCACCTTAGACTGATGCTAAGAACATAGCCCAGAAGGAATAAACTTTATATGTGGCAAGAACATTAAAGACTGAAGTACAAAAATTAGCAGAGATGACAAGTTACTGACAGAAAACCCCGGAGACCATTATTTGTTTAAGAACTACTACAGTTGTAGCAGAATGGATTTCACTGCAGAACATCAGAACCTGGACTCGGTGCTGCGGACTAGACAAAAGCATTGCAATCTGCCCTACTCTCTGTAAAATACAGGTGTCTCTGCAGGTGCAGAGCATGATGTGGTTAATAGTTTCTGATGGGTACAATAGCATTAGAGGAAGAAACCAATGATTAGCAAGGTAGCATTACTATCGTACCGGCCCTAATTAGAGCCATCCTCTAACCACGGGACAGCCAGCTCTGAGCAAGTGGTACTCTCATTCACCAGTAGTGGAGCTCCCTGTGAGCACCTCCATGCCAGCACACTGACCTTGCTGACCCAAGGGCAGGCCCATGGGATACCTGCAAGCAGCTGCTCTCCTGCCCACAGCCCATTGCACAGGTTGCTGCTGTGAGCACATGAATAAAAGCTGGTGTTTCTTAGCAAGAAGCAACAATTATTATGCTTTTTTTAAGTTCAAGAGCCTGTATCCACTGACTAGCTTTTGCTGAGGACTAGAAATCAAGTGAAGAATTTAAGCAGTCCACTGTACTATTTGTTCAGTCTTATTTCCTCTCTGACTGGAGTTGCAGCACTGGCACGTGAGCAGCACCTCCTGCAGATGCAGAGCTACTCACAAGCTTTGTGGGTTGGCCCCTAATACGTTACTGCCGGGCACCTGCACTCCTGGGCACAGGGCCAGCTGACTTCAAAGCAGGCACTGCTCCCTCCTGACAGATGGGGATTAATGTCCCCAGCCATGAGACCATGCACTCTGTGCTATCAAGTATTTGGGACAATGTTCCCAGCCAGGGTCATCCTAACTGTGGTCCATACTGAATTTCTGCTGGTCCTTTTGGGAGGTTGTGCTGATCTGATCCCAAACTGGATTCATTTTCAGAATATTGGGAGTTTTTGGACAAGTTTCTAATCTGAGGGTTGTCCCGTGGGCAGAGAGGTGCTACAGCTAATGTGGGATCCAGTGACAAATGCTGTGGTTGGTGGGAAAGGAAGGGACGTTGCAGTGTCCCCTCTCAGAGGTCAAAATTCTGGGGGTGCTTGGGGCATCCCGCTACCTGCTTGGCCTCAAGGCTACAAGAGGGAATTAAGAAAAAAGTCACTCCAGGAAATGCCATACCAAATTTGTGCTGGAATTCAGCATGATATTTTCAGTTCCAGCTGGCCTGCCTCAAGGCACAGGCTGCACCACTGGTGTTTGCTGTGCACCTGAGCACCATTTTTGGGGGGGGAGGGGGGGAGAAAAAGAAGAAAGAAAGAAATCTACCATCTAGCATTATTTTTCTGAAAGACTTGCAGCCCAGTTTTTCAGTTCCTTGCTCCTACAGGAGTAATAGCAGCTGTTTTTTCTTAACGTTGATGTCTATATTGCAAGACCATCTCCGGTACTGGCATCTAGAACTTCAGATGATTTGCTCATTTGTGATAAGGAAGAGTATATTGTTTAATGAGATTCCAAGTTATATGAGGGAATTACAGCTACTGGAAATCTAATGCAGGCATAGCCATGTGTGCATCACTGCTATACAAATACTGATAGAGTTAAAGATTTAAAATTGTTGAAGGACTTTGGGGTGAAATTATCACATCTCTTTTCTCCTGGAAGCAGAGAAGAAAGGTATATATTCTTCTGATGTAGCTCCTCAATTGATTGAATGTCACCAGGAAAAACAGAGACTGGCATTGTCTATACTTCATGTTTCTAGTTTGATAGCGTTGCAGGCATTCCTTCATAATTTCAAAACAGTAATAAACTTAGGTCCACCTTTGAAAATGTCTGAAGCCAAATTTGATTTCTGCTAATGCATGTAAGAATATCTGCATACTTATTGTCTGTAGAGCAATGTCCATTTAATAGTTTAAGATTCCACAATGTTCCTTATTCTTTCACCCAGTGAGTTGTATGCTTTGCTGAGGCATTTTTTTCCCTCATCAGTTTACACCAGTTGAGTCTCAGACCCACCATTTTATCAAGAATAAAAATGTAAGTATTCCCTCTCCAACTGTGAATTTTGAACTGTTGACCCCAGCACTGGCACATTTCTCAAGTTGAAAACATATCCCTCCAAAAATTTTTAAGAGGAATTTTCAACATTCTTGACTTCGATAGTGTTTTTCCAAGCAAAATAAGTGTTGGCTTGCTAACATTGTTAGAAACTTGCCATTGCTGTTCAAAAGGCAAAGATGGCCAGAACACTGGCAGGGCACAGCTGGGACACAATTTCTTAGAGCAGGACCATGCTAGCAAGCAGCAGCTAGATTCTGACTCAGGAGCCAGGCCAATAGCACCCAGGCAGCCCCAGATGCAGTGGGCATGGCTAGAGGTGATGTGTAACAAACTCTTCCCACCGTGCGGTATTTTAATGGCAGGGACTGCTGAACTAAACCAACCGATGTGCACTGCATCCCTGCCAGTCGGCTGTAGAAGCACAGCATGGCCCAGCAGGTTTATCATTCAGTGATGCTGTTAGTCCCTGTGGGCATCAATGTTAGAGCCCACCTGTGAGCAGCTCTCTTGGAGCCTCCTTTTCCTTTCACCTTCCAACGGATGTAATGTGCTGTATGGCAAGATCATGGCTCTTCGCAACACGATTTTAGAAGGTGACTTGTGATAAGAAAGTTTAGTTGCTGCCATGGAGTGTTCAAAAAATTGTTATTTTTTTGAAGAGGAAATTATTTTGTTTGTAGCTCCTTGGAAGGTTAAGGCTTTGCTGAAACAGACACTCGCTGAAAGGTGTTTTTGATGAAAGCTGGCTGCAGGAGGCTAAAAGGATCTATTTTTCACACTGATGTTGAAAATGTATGAAGCTTACTTAGCAATGAATATGGTTGATAAGAGCACAGTTTTGGATATGATATGAGTATGGCTATAAAAAGATTTAAAGCTGATATTTGGCAGTGCTGCTTGCAGGAAATAAGAGGTGTGAAACCTAGCGCTATTATTGCAGAACAGTTCTATGAATTTCTAAAATTTCTGTTTATCAACTCCTTCATTCTGAGAGAATAATGTATAGCAGCTCCAAATTAAGAAAATGTACATGCTAAGCAATCTCCAGTGAGTTTATTTTTTGTGTGTCTTTCTTTCAAGAAGATGAAATTATATTTAATGTCTTGAAATGCTAAAGCATTGATGTTGAAATGAAAAAGTTAAGACACGCTCTCACTGAATTTCTAAAAGCTACATTTTCTCATTCTTTGTGTTCTATAGAATATTTTTATCACAACCAGGCTATTTAGATGGATATTCAATAAAATATAAATAGAAAATACATCTTTGTGTATGTAGCACAAACAAGAAAAATAAAAAAAGAAAAGATGATAGGAATCTTAATATTGCCATTTCATGAATTTCTTTGATATTGAGATTTGATTTAATGTTATTTCAAGGTTTTCTTTCACTTCATTAGAAAAGCTGAAGTTCTGTGTGGAGGAAAACTTCTGTACACATGGAAGTGTGTGTGTGCTTCAGAGCACAAAGTGTCCTTGAAACGTTCCTGCTGTGTTTTGCTGATCCTGTAGTTCTATGCTGTATCTGCCTAATTGAGATAAGGTCTCATTATCAATACTTTCCACCCAATTACACAGATTCCTACGCTGGACATAGTGTCATGTTGTTGTTGCTAAAAGTAGTCACTAATAGGAAGGAACAGTCAGTAAGAGAAATAAAGCCTGTTTTGCAATGTTAGCATCTTTTAAAAATATATTAGAGATCTTGTGGAGATTACAGGGTGGGTTTTATACTCTTCTGTGGTCCTTAGGGAACACATTTTAGCATACTGTAAAAGTTTGTTTCCTGAAGAAGTGGAAATGCTTTGGTATCTTAGTGGTATGTTAGTGGTATGGCAGTAGATGTTGAACCTTCCCACCAATACTCCACTACGTGTTGCTGCTGTGTGACAGATGGCAGCAGAGGGGCAGTCTACAGAATGGCGTCTGGCATGGAAGTGCAGATGAAGTAAAGTGTCACTGAATTCCTCCGTGCAGAAAAAATGGCACCTATTGACATTCAATGACACTTGCTGAATGTTTATAAAGACCAAACAGTGGATGTCAGCAGGTTTTTGCAGAAGCAGTGGATGTCAGGCTTTTGATAATAGAATGAAAAAGCTAATTGATTAAAAAACATTGTCATAGGCAGTACTTACGTCATCAAATAGTTTTTTGCTAAGCCAAATTCCTAGACTGTTGGCAAGGTTGTTACACTACCTGATTATCTTTCAAATTATTAAGCAAATATTCTGTAAAGGTTATAATAGTGCCACTGCAGTCTGTCAGGACAGTGTCAATGCCCCCAGAGCCATATCAGTCCATGTTAGAAGTCTGTGGGAAATTTTCAGACGGGACAGAGGTTTCTGAGAAAATATAATGTTGCCTCTGTGAATATAGAATACAAGCAGTTAGTAAGAAAATATCTTATAAAAAGAAACATGTTTACAGTTTGCAGAAATACAGTAGTGACACTAAGAGTACTTCAATATGCTCTCTACATCTTTGAAGCCTAATCAGAGTTGTCATTAAAAAAAAAGAAAAAGGAAAAAAAAAAAAGGAAAATTAAAAGCCCTCTTCTGCTGAGACCATATAAATAGATTTTAGTGCAAGACTGTAATTCAAGATTTGTAGCCAAGTGAGAAAACCTTTAAAGGATTGAGAACAAAATGTCTTCTGTGGTCATACTGAATGCTTGTGGTCTTCTGTGGTGAAAGTAACCTATATTAGAAAAGCATAGGTAATTTATTATTCATGTATTTTTAATTTATTTTCTTTAGCGTAGGAAATGTGGGAAGAGGAAGTCTTAAAATTTTGTTCATCCTGGATCTTCTAATTAGAAATTACTTCCCTTTGAAGTATTTTATCACATCTTCCTTCAAGCGAAACATAAAACATTTTTTCTCAAGTGAGCTCTCCTGTGTGACGCTACTAAGAGACTGATCGAGCCAACATGGTTTTTGAAAACTAGGAGAACTTGCAAGAAGTTGTCCTTTATGGGACAGCTGAATTCAGTGACCTCTGAATTTGTTATCAAGGTTGTTTCTATAGTCCTTGTAGGATTATTTTACCCAAGATATCATGCCTGGCCCCTCAGTAATTATCTAATCCTATGCCTAGACGGACAAATGGTGAATTAAAGAGTCTCTCTGGAGGGTGCCACTACCATACTTCAGAACTAAGAGATTGAAAATAGTTCCTATTTCTTTTAAGCTAAGTATCTTGAATACAGGTGGTCAAATTGTAACTGATGGCATGAAAACAAAATAAGTGAGAATAGTGAAAAAGCAAGAATAGACTTTTGCCTGAGGGTATGGAGCCAGGCGCAGAAATGGGCAACAGAGCAAAAGTATTGCTGTATTTTCAGGGTCAGAAATCTCTATATCTTCAAATTTGCCTCTGTCTCATATTTGCATGGATTACCGGGTGAATAAAGGGTAGATTAAAAAAAAAAAGAAAGAAAAAAAAAAGCATAAATGATGACAGCAGATGTTGTTAATCCCCTTTCCTTTGCAGCTGAACAGGCTGGTTTTAATGGAAGACAGGTTTCAGTGAAGTTTCTTTTGGTGACAGATTTGGCTCCCACATGCAGGACTTTACGCTTCCTTTTGTAAACCAGGAGACCAGCTAAAGTTCCCAAAATCACACTGTAATCTTCAAAATATATATCTAATTGCAAGTTAAGCAAATTAACACAATACTGATTCATGAATATTCATGGGTTCTCGGGGGACTCTGAAGAAAGGCTGCCTACAGACCAGTAGCAATGTATGTTTTTGTTAATTGAAAGAAAAAGAAGTCTTTCTACTTCACTTGTGTTTCTTCTGAACAAGAGATTCAGTTCCATTTTCTTTTCTTTTCTGGAAAGGAAAGATGCAGTACAGTAATTTCATAGTTCTATATAATCAGGAATTTCTTTTTTCTCTGAAGCCTATCTTGCACTGTAACTGCCTAATAACATACCTTCATTAAAAAAAAGCAACAGAACAAACAAACAAAAAACCATATAGGAGAAAATCTGTTGTATTAGGTTTTAAGTTGTTTGGTTTTCGTTTGTTTGATTTTTTTTTACTTTTGCAGATGTTTAAAAGTTCTGAAATACAGCTAATAACAGAAGTAACATTGCAGTCCTTAGGTGATGACTTAGCTGCTGCTAAGTTGGTAAAACTGGCATTCAGAATACTGTATAACCACTTATCTTCTTTGACTATTTTCCCCTTTCATGTGTGTCTAGTTTTGCTTGAATTGAGTCAGTAAGAGAAGTAATAAAGCTTAAGATGCACAGACAACTGTGATACTGAAGTAAACCCCTGCCAAAAAAAAAAAAAAAAAGGAAAGATAATAACTATTTAATCAGAATGCCATAGTAATACTGTCAGCCAATACCAATTTAACCCACAAATGTGTGTTATTTATTTCTGTATTTTAGTTAGTTTAGGGGAAAGCAGGGACTAAAATGAGATGAATAGAAAAACCTAACATGACTAGAAATGCTTTCATCGCCAGAGGCTTTTCTTCACTTCTTTGGTTGGAAGTTTAAACAGTGTCCCAGAGTTTTGGAATCTCAGTAGCACTGTGCTAGTCAGAAAGGAGCAAAAAATAAGGAAGAAAAGATTGGAAACAGAGGTGAAAAAGAAAAGTGAATACTTCCTGTTCAGTGCTCAAACTGAGTGCATGGAAGAAATGCTGAAAATATAGTAATGCAAAACACCTGCTGATTCTCCTTGACAGTATCTCTTTAGTATACGCTAAAGTTGTCTGAATTCTTGACTGAGTAGTTTCTAAAATGCATCACTCGACTGTTGAGAAAGTTTAATAAATTCAAGTATAAGTAAAGGACTGCAGAGTCTACCACAGAGAAGTTATGGATGGTGCATTTTTCTGTCACTAATTCATTACTCTCAGTGTTTCCTTACTGAGTCTGTGGGAGGTATTTGTGTTACCATCCAAGAAAACTTGTTTTTATATCTATGCAAACCTGTATTTACAGACAGGTGAATAAGATTTCCTTGCCACTTTACCTTGCTCAAAAATGAACGTTCATAAATGTCACAATATCATAAATGTGAGAACTCCAAACATGAAGTGTAAGGTTCACAATGCACTAGGATATATTTTAGTTCATACAACCACAAAGCAAATTATTACATGGAATAAATCCTTATGATAAATGAATGTGAGGAGAAAGCTAGTTGAAATCAGTGTGATCTTTAGCTGGCATATAATAGGACTTAAAAATTCCCATACCCTGACTGTCCCTGAACCATGAGCATACCGTTGGCCTCTGTTACATTCTGTGCCAACCAATTGTCCTCAGCCAACAAGTGGAGAAATTAGATCAGTCTTTACCTAACTGAACTGGTTGGTCGCAGTGTTAGCAACAGTTTCAGAACTAGCATGAAGAAGTCTAGAATACAGCAATAAGGAGAGGCAATAAGGGACATAAATAGATCTATTCTCCCCTTTTTTCTTTTATATTCCTACAACTTTTCTTCTACTTCCCCTCTGAAATATCTAGAACTGCATGTGGTTCTGTTTGTTCCTCCCTTCAGTGGATCAGGATGAAGTCCTGGGGTCCTTGGTGATAGCTGTGTTTCAGTCAGTGCAGGTTGGTTGGTAAGCAGTGCTGGTTGCTACTGTGAGGGACAGAGCCTTAATTGGCAAAAAAATCTCTTTTGGCTGCGTTTTTATTAGTCAGGACAACTCTCCGTGTTTCTAGGAATTGAACCTTGAGTGTGTCTGGCTGAAAGTATCAAAGAAGACATTTGGCAATTTTACTGGAATTATAAACTATGTATAAAACACTGATAACACTAATTGTTACTTGAGGGATTTATTAGCTAAAGTAGTTACACTTCTTGGGTATTCTGGATTAAAAACTTACTGACAAATCTTACTTGCACATAAACCTCAGGGGTTATGAAATCTTATTAATTGGGAAACTGTATGACACAGTTAAGCCATGAACGTAACGAAGATGTTTCTAGCAAGACACTCCTGGGATACAGATCCCGTGCATTTCAATGAGCTGAAAACTTTCTCTAGCAAAGTCCTTTCTCTGAGCAATTACAGTTTAATTCATACTGTTGAGCTTCTTCAACCAACAAATACAAATATGATGAGATCATGGAGCAAATGAGTGTACTAAAGATCAAGAAAATACATATAATTTTTCAAATGACTGAATTTGAGAGAGGGGGTGGAAAAGCTATTCTGTATGTCAAGACTCAAGGCATGAACCACTTTTTCAGCAGCTTAATGATTTGGTTTCAAAAACTTTCAAATATTCACCTGAAACACCTGTCAACATACAGGTGTGATATTCTGCTATTTTGTAGTATAAACTGTGATTCCCAGGTATAGCCATGCTGGCAGCCCTATCATCATTTGAATGTAATTGTGTGCTCTTCTCTGCTTCTGATGGATGAAGTCTGTGGTCACACTGAGATGCTACATATCTTGGCAGGTCTGCTGCTGGCTTTCTTCACACTGGGATTATTGTAGATTGGCTGCAATGAATGTGTTATTTTCCATTTGTTAACACATGAGGACTCCTATCTCTGAAAACTGAGAAAAATGCACTCATTTATATGATGATTACTCTTGTTCTCTCAGATGTAATCTGAAAGCACACTCTCTTATCTTCACCTTTTCGTGTGTTCGTGCTTGGTTCTAAGACCAGCAACAATCATAGTACTAATTATATAATGCTTTCTTTGGCAGCAAGCAGAACAATTCACTTTTCTATTACAGTAAATTCCAGATGTGAAAATTAAGATAATCCATATTCCGTCTAGTAACACAGAAAAAGAGCAGAATGACAGCAAAATATACTGCTTATAGTTTTTCTTTGATCAGAAAAAAAAATCATTTTCATAGCTGTTTATGGCTTGAGTAGGTAGGTCAAGCTATTATGAGTAGGTAGGTCAAGTTATTACAATTGAGCCCTATCAGAATGGGGTTCACGAGTGTAATGCTACACTGAGCCTCTCTAGAGAGCTGGTGCAGTGCCAGCTGAACTACTCAACTGAAAGTGAGTTTTATACATGTGACGATCTGTTACCTCATGAGTAACAATAACAAAGGTCTGATAAAATGCAATTGTTTATTGGATCTGGCTCAACCAAGAGGGCACAGCTGATTTAAGGCATTAAAATGAAATTATAAAAAATGAACCCACATCTAAATCAATAACACCTCCTCGATTTCACAGTGCAGTAACTCTGTTTAATATCCCCAAGGCCACTTGATTGTGGAGTCATTAATAAACTTTTTCTAAATAGCTCCCAGGACTTTCCATCAGTTTGTTTTGCTAGAGGTGGACCTGATGACTATTACATATGCCATCATCACCCTGAGGTTCATCCAGTGCAAGGAAAGATCCAGCCCTGACCTCAGCAGAGAAGTTGCTGGCCACAGGACAATAATGGGAATTGCAAGAGTGAATGTGTTACACCAGACGAGGGTGAACTGGAAAAATGAGGGTTACAGTCCCAGAGCACTGTAATAGATTTGTTCCTGGCCTTCATTGTGCTTTTTTTCAGCAAACAATTTCAATCTGAATTTTCTGTTCTTGCAAGATGGGCTGGGTCAATTACAAGGCACATTACAGTGATGCCATTGAATATCTGGATGGAGCTGAAATTGCCTTTTCTGAGCTTCTAATGACTAAGTGTCTTGGGCTGTGATTTCACTACAAAAGCTTTGCTTTCTACATGGCACCATAACAATTATAATCACTGCAGATATTCAGGCTAGTTGCTCTGATAAGAAGGGGGAGGGGAGAAAAGGCTTAATATGAGTCCCATAGTAGAGGCTTGCTTGATTTTCCTTTGGTCTGAAAGCTTTAATTTGCTGACTCTTATCTCATGCTGAAAGACTCTTCTTTTTGTCAGGCTCTGGGGGCAGGGGCTGATGACAGTTCTGAGGGAGCTGCCTGCAGGCATCATTTCTCAGAAGTTCCTGTGGTTGCATTTTTACCTGTTGTTTTAGTGCCTATAACCAGGAGTTAAAAGAAACCCATGCGTCTTTGAAAGTGAAAAAAGTCTTGTCTCACACCTCTTACAGGTTTTATTTTACTTCTGTCTTCGATGAGCCGAAAAGAAATCTGTGCACACTGGAGTCCCTGAGTACAGTCCCCTGACTGGTTAAGTCTTGCAGGTTTTCTTGTTGGTGACTTCTATTGTAAAAAGCCTCTGCAACCTCCACTTCAGTAGTTCTTCTACACTGGTAAAATTGGCTTCTGCTGCTGTCTCCAATGATTTCAGGAGGTCTCCTGTTTTTCAGGGTTTTGTGATCCCTTTAAGATTTGTGCTGTGCTGAGATATGGTGTGTGCACCTTGAGAATCAGCCTGAAGTCACCAAACTCCGCAGGGCAAGCACTGAGCACAAGCAGTTGAGAACCACCGAAGCTTTCTCACTCACCTTCTGTGAATTTGATTGAATTCCCTGTAAATGACACTGCCTTGATCCTTATTCAGTAAGCCTCCAGCAGCTAGAATCTTTCTTTGACTCATGTTGGACTTGCTGGGTTACTTACATTAGCCCCTGGACCAGACTCACTAGGCCTGGGAAAAGTTAATATTACTTGTGAAAGAAACAAATGCATCACCTCATACTCCCCCTTTCTTGTTGGTTTAAGAGTTCAGTTCTCTGTCTGCCAGACTTCTCAGGGAAAGGGTTCCTTGTGGCTGTTTCTAAAAGGCCTTAGGTTCAATTACGCTCTAGAAGAAGACTACCTGACCCAGCTTGCCATCTCAGGGGAGTGGAAAGTAGGATGATTTTCTTAGCTCACTCTCATGTCATCAGTCATATTAATTTTTCTTAGTATCCATAGGGCTTCCTTTTTATAATAAACAGTTTTCTTTTCTCCTTGTCTTTTTCCAGAATTTCAACGTATTCATACTCAATATTTGTACTTCATGTTTCTAGAGCACCATGAAACTAATGAACACTGGAATAGGCTTCCTAGTGAGATGGTTCATGCCCTGCGCCTGTCACTGTTCAAGAGGTATTTGGACAATGCCTTATTAGTATGCTTTAACTTTTGCTTAGCCCAAAAGTGATTGGGTGATTGGGCTTGATTTTTGTACACCTCTTCTAACTGAGCTATTCTATTCCAACTCACCATGAAGACTTCACTGTCATTTTTCTGAATAGCTACAGATCTGGAGTATGACATAAGAACTGAGTCTGATATGCTATATTGCTCTCTGAGATAAACATGTGCATCATAATCTACTGTAATTAGTTTGGAAGAGATTATGAGAAAACGAAACCTTTACTCTGATGTCTGTTAGAAATGTTGCAAATGCTGTATGGTTCTGTGGTTCCTCTGTTCCTATTGAGGTTTTTTTTTCTGTAGTGCCATGTGCTCATCTTCCCTTACTTTAATGCATTTCATCCTTTTTTTTTTCTTTTTCTTTTTTCTTTTTTCCCCCTGTATCTCTATGCCAAACCTCAGTGTTTACTAAAGATCTGTATCTCACACTGAGCTCCATGATTGATTTCAGGAGATTCAATTTGTTTCTTATCCTTGGAGTGGCTTGGATTTCCTTATGGTTTAAAAGCAAAGATTTTTTTGTTACTATTCATTTTCTATCACAAGCCACACTTATCCTTGTAATCCATCCCCTGGCCAAAGTCTAATCAGTATACTTATACCATATTTGTTTTTAATATATCTGGTATTTCAGAGTGTCCTCAGTCGGCCTCCAAATGCATCACTTCCTCCACCCCTGACAGTGGCTTTCTCAAAGACTAACTTTAATCATTCATGTTTCTGATTGCTTCCACCATGCACATCAAGACCTGATCATTTGCTTCTTTCCTTCAGCTAGCACTTATGTGTCCACTGACTGTTATCACATCCCTCTCCAGTCTTCTCCCTGTCCCCAGCAGCTATGCTTGTTCGTTGCATTGTACTTCCAGAGTTCAGGCAGTTAACTGTAACTGTAATTTTTCAGTCTATGCTATTATGTTTCAGCATTAAATATACACCGATTTATTTTCTAAGCAATTTTGCCTGGGTATAATATTAGAAGAAATGAGGCATTCTGTTCAGAATCACTGTTAACCACCTGTGGAGGGAAAATTGCTAGTGCATGTGGAATAAGAGAAAATCTGAGGCTATGTGGTCCAACACCTGCTTCTTTCAAATGCATGTGTGGTCAGCAGCTCAGGTATCCCTGGAATAGAAAGATTTTTTGTTCTTTTTTCCTCTCTCTTTTGACCAGTGTAACACAATCTGTACCAGAGAGAGTTTGAAAGCAGGCACTGAACCCATAAATAGGATCTTTGCAGCAGTGTTTGATGCTTGGGTAATTTAAGCAGAAGATAATAAGCACAGCCAATGCGATTTGGTTTCTTCATACGTCTGTGTCTCTGCTTCTGCAATACTGGAAAGCATGACTGCTTGGCTTTGGAGCTTCTCTTGTGTCCTCACCTCATCTTCTGAATTTGACTCTATGCATGTTGATTTCTCTGATATAAACTCTTGGTCTTTTTTTTTCATTTTGCAAGTTAAAACAACCACATCTTTATTTAATTGCACTCCACAGCTTTTACAAATAAATGTAACCATCTGTGGCTATAGACCAAATACATGCCTTTTCTACGGATATTATCATCAATATTAACACAACTAGTCTTTAGCACAGCTTCATGCATAATTCTAAATAAATTAAAGCAGTTGTTGTGCATAGCTATCAAAATCCTTTAGTAGTCCATTTAGTAAGAGGTCTTACTGTCCTGTGCAGAGGAGAGAGGAGCACTAGAAGCCTGCACACACTAAGATGTTAAGTAGATCTCCACTGTAATCTGTTACATAATTCATACAGGCAATTGATAACAGCTTTCACTTCCATGGCAGAACAAGAGATACATCTTCAATAAAATTATTGTTGGATGATGCAGTCTAAACCTACACTTATGTTAATCCATTGTGATCAGGGTAAATCACACTCTTCAGCTATGTTGGAAGACTGCATTGGATCTGGTAAAATGGAACAGATTTTGAACATTGTTGTTGGTGGTGTTTGTTGATTCAGGTAGGACATTACTATAAGCAAATTCACCTTAATTGATATTCAATTAGGCAAGAGCTATTGAAGTGTTTTAATTTGCTGAAGGCATTTCTGGGCTTATTCTCATTCTTAAAAGTGTTTACCTATTTTAGAGGCTAAACCATTTCTTGCAGATGCTCAAGCCCAGCTATATATTTTTGGCAGAATATTAGCAATGCATTGTGTGAGGGTTCTCCAGGTTTTCTTACCAGTGTCCCAGAAAGAAAACTTAAAATGCAACTCCTCAACGAAGTCTTTCTGTGTGCCAGACGGAAGGCTTAAGCTAACTCTAAAGGAGTATGAACAGCAGTAAGAAACTCCTGTGGTTTTGATCTTACCTGGTGTGTCTGCTTACGTGACTTGTCACATCAAACAACAGACTCTTGCCCAGAGCTCCATGAGACATACAAGATGAAGGTACCAGCTGCTGACTTGAAGTGTGATAGACTTTCGTAGAGAAGAGTTTGAGTGCCCATTCTTGATAAGCACAGATCACTTAAAATATGTTCAGGGCATTTTTGGCTGAGTGGTTCAGGCAAAATGAATGCACTGATTCAGAGATCAAACATGGAGGAATAAAATGGGGGCAGAATAATCATATCAGTATGCTTGTATCAAGAAAGTAGATACTATATGTATAATGTATGTGTATGTGATGCTCCTGACTTGCAAGACCAGTAAGAACTAAAATGAGCTTTCATTTACGTAAAAGCAAGGGAACACGTGTGTAGAGGTGTTTTCTGGTGAAATTTCAGGGTGCCACTATGTATCACAGTTACAGCTCTAATGGGGAAAGACAGAGAGATGATTATCCTGTCATACAAAAGATAGCGTATAAATCTGCATGTTTGCAGCCCGAGAGCAGAAATGTTTTAGGAGGTTGTTCCCTTGTCTCCCTTTCAGGCATTTTTTGTTTCTGTCACTTTGCCCTTCAGTAAACATGTGAGTAAAGACTTTTCTTTGATATCAGCTGGGCTGCTACTGCGTTAACTCAGGATATTGCTAGCTGACCCTCCAGCAAAAGTTTGTTTTCTCTCTTCCCAGGTGAGGGTAAATGGGAGAGACTAGGAGAGCCAAGGGTGGAGGAGACTCCTGCTCTTCTCCAGGGCCTGACAACAAGCATGGCACAGCTGAGAAAGCATCCTTAATTAAGCAACTTACTGCATACCTGGAAAGGCTGCAGCAATTCCAGGTCCGATGGTGTGCATCAATAGCTTTTGGCCATCTCAGAAAATCTGTGTATCAGCACATTGCACTAACCTACCAAATGGAAAGTCCCTTAGACAAACAGATAGTATTGTGACAGTCAAGATTAGGACAAATCAAGTACCAACTGTTTCTTACTACAGAATGCAGTTTTAAAAGGAACAAAACCAGCCATCTCCCATGAAATGCACCAAGGAACTTCTTAAAAACAGATTTCTTGCTTTTCCAAGGGCAAAATGTAACCTTCAGACTCTATGTGAGAGTGGGAGCAATTTGATTTCCATCAAAGGGAATAGAAGGCATATATAATGGCTTTAAACAGTGTTTGGATGCAAGAAGCAATATCTAGGTCTTTTCTGAATTAAGTCTGTATGGATTGACTGACATTCAGAATTTGATGTCTGACAAGCTGATAGCTCTGAAGCTGCTCTCTGCATGTCAGCTGAAATGGGAGCAGAGACTGGAGTTTCATTCCAATAGCCTGCAAAAAGGGGCTGCTGAATGCTGTCACCTCCCGTCACCACACTGGCACTAAATATATTAATAAAGGTAAAGTTCTGGATCAAAGCCTGTTGTGCAGATATTGTGTCAGAGGTGATATTGTCTAGTATGAAATGAGCTTTTTTGAGAATATCAGTCTAAACGAGATAAGTATTTCTTCAGCATATAATTTTGAGAATCCAGTGGTTGCTCTCACCAGTATTAGCACAGGTTAAATGCTGACCTGGTGTTACGATGACCATAGGATTCTCAGCACTTGAATGAATCCAGGTCTATAGTAGGTAACAGTATCTTCCCTGTATGAACACACTGCTTTTATGTGGCGTATCTGTACACAGCACACTGAAGTAGGTACTTCATTGATTAGTTTGGATGGTTCTTAACTGAAAAAGTTGAAAGTGGTTTATTTTTTCTTTTAACTTTATGAAGTTCTGAGTGCATCTAGACCTGAGAGAGCTGCTGTGTGCGTTGCCAGTGGGGTTGTATTAGAGAAACATCAGTGAGAATATCTTCAGAGGGTGAAATAGGGTTGCAAGAACAAGATAAACCCCTGAATATTTTTCTTCTAAGGTGTTAACAATTTATCAGCACCAGCTCTGATAATCTGGTAGCATCCAGCTGCACAACCTTTCTTTTGGTCTGTGTTAAGGGATATAAGGGATTTTATTTTCTTAGAGTTGGACTACACTGTGCTGTTCTGCTGCCAAAAGCTGAAGGCTGTATTTGCAGAGGATATGTTAAGGTGCGTATCCTTTGGAATAGATTTAGAATTGGAATTTGATGAACTGATCATTGTAATGCTTTTTGTTTTTAACAGCTGGACTAATGCTATGTCTGTAACTCAGTTCCTAAATACAAAGCCTGTTTCGGAGAGCTGCTGAAAGCCCATAACTCCTGCTGATCTCAGTCTTTCGCATTTAATCAGTTTCCTAAAATGTGACCTCTTTCATTTGGGAGCTTGACACTTGGCTCACAACTTACCAGTGTCAGTCTGCATTTATTAGCATGTTAAAGAGTTTTTTATCAGTTCTTCCACTGAGATGCAGTATCTTTTCCATAACTTATTAGCAGATTTTGAACACATATTTTAAATCTGGGCGTGCTTATAGTTGCTCTCTGTTTAGAAGCCAGTGAATATTAACCCCTCCCCAATATTCTCACCTGATGACAATGAATCTTACTAGCAGTGCGAAGTCCATTATAGACTACTGATTTTCTCACAACAGAAAAAAGCACGTTAACTTATTGAGAACCATTCAGCATGAGGAAGTAGTGCAAGTGGATGCATGATAAGATCTTTAATCTTTCTTCATAACACAAACAGTACCTTTTCCAGTTTTCAGCACCCAAGAAATCTTCCTGTTACCTGCTACCTTTCTTCTGACATAACTCTACACGCTGTGCAGCAGCAGTTCTCTGTGGAGGATGGAGGTTGGATACCTTCCTCTTCTGCCTTGCAGTGAAAACACAGAGATCATTTCAAAGAGTTTCTTGAAGTGCTGTACTTTCAGCACGGCGCAGCTGAGTCTGCACAGAAAGGGCTGCTTCACCAACAAGGTGTGCTGTCATTTTACTCAAGTATTGCTCCAGAGCCATCAGATAGCTGCGTTTGGAATATCTATTTCTCCCCACTCCTTGGCTTTGTGTTCCCTCAGGCAGTCCCAATATAAACCTGTTACTCACTTAACCATTATGAAAACCATTCTTCAAAATGTTCCCCTTTACTTACTGACTGAAAAAAAGACTCATGGTCTCCTTTTCATGAAAGACCATATGAGCTGACTTAAATCAGGCTTCAGTAGATCTCTGAATGGCATGAGTAATTAAGTGCCTTTAGAGAAGTTTTGTAATAACCAATAACATCAAAGGATAGTAATAAACCAGAAAATAAACTAATAATTAAACCAATAAATCTTTTAAACATCAGTGGATTAGAAACCCCTTTGAAAATAAGCATGTGCACTAGCCAACATCTAAATGGTGGACTTTGTCCAAAAAACTCATATGATGCTGAACAGAAGATGTGCAAATGCCTGTTGCACAGAGGGATTAGTCTTGGTGGTTTATGTGATAAGAAGTACATACTCAAGGAGGCAATAGTGCTGCTGAGCTGCTCTCAGAGGTTTCCTGATCAAACCCTTCCAGCAGCTGCTCTGTGCATTGCAGATTTCTCCTTTGAAGCTGTCTTTACTTACAGGCAGCAACAGGGTGGGTGCAGCGAGGGGGAGGTGCTGCAGCTCGGTGCGCGTGTCTGCCTGTCTCACACTGCTCTCTTTGGTCAGCCCCAGAAGTTGGCCTGGATTATGGTGGCCTACAGATATCAGCTTGATGAGAACAAAGTTGAGCCTGGATATATAACAGCATACTAAAATGTTTCAGAGACATATTCCCTAGAATTATAGTTACAGTGAATTTTACAGCCATTTGATGTGATAAGGATGAAAACCTGACAGAAGTTACCATACAGTGTTCAGCAAAAATCTCAAACACTGTAACAGGACTTTCGTTTATTATACTTGATTTTTGCAGTGCACGTTTTATAGGTTTTATAAAAAGGATATTATGGTATTGGTATTCCTAAGTTGACATTGTGTCTGAAAGTAAAATCTGTATGTTATGCAAGAATCAAAGAACAGGATAAATATTGCTAAGTGATGCTTAGAGAATGCAGTGCAGAACTGCAGTACGCCCACACGCAAATAAAAATACTATCTGCTGAGAGTTCTTTATTGTGTTTAGCAGAGAGCTATAAATGCACATTTAAACAGCGATTTGTATCGCTACTTTATCTTCCGTTTAGATCTCAGAATGTAGTCAGAGTCTCACAAGCTCAGTTCTCTCTGATACTTGAATATACTGAAATAATTTTCCTGCAGTGTAATTCGGGAAATGAAATCAAAAATCTTTTGACTTAGGATAACCTATCAGGATTATGTAGTTCGTTGTTCATGAGTGACTATAGATCTCAAAATAAAATAAGTGGTGCCAGGTTAACAAGGAAGGCCACACTTGACACTTGCTGGAAGCCAGGAGTGATATTTTGGTATATTTTGTTGAAAGACATCTGGATAAATTCAGGACAAAATTTTCCCAATAAATGAGCTGTTCCAAGATACAGATTTAGCCTGTAGCCTGGCCAATTTGTTCTTGTGAGTCACTTATTATAGAGCTCCTCAAAGAGATTCTTTGGTTTCTTTATGAGCCAAATGTGCTTTCCAATCTCTTCGGTGGTATCTCTAGAGCTTACAGGCTTTGAGAAGTAATTTTAGGATGGTCTAAGGAGTCTGGATGGAAATAAATCTGTCTGAAAACAATAAGTGGAGTTGTTCAGTTACATTTTCTGCTGTCTCTTTTTTGCTCCATCAGTGGAAGACTGCAATTGCTTCCCATGTCTGTATTCTCTACACGTCATTTTGCAGTTTGTTGATTGTTTCTTCCCTTTGTGTCTTCTCTATTTGTGGTATTTCTGCACCTTTTATGAAAGTCTGCAGGATTTTGATATCAAGCTCAGGGAAGCGGCTTTTTGAATGGTAGGTTTTTCCCTCATTGTCTCCTTTCACAATACAGCCAGAGCATCAAGATGAGTTTGCAGTTCTGGTTATCATTCCTTCGGTTCAAAGTCTAAACTTCTTTAAAATGTACATGTTTACACTGAAACTTGTCTTACAAAGTTAGTCCTTGATCAGCCAGTGCTAATATATTGAGTATGACAGAAATAGTCATAATTTTATTCAGCAGCTAGAATTGGCAGTTTAGAGGAGAGAAGAGGAGGATTTATGCCTTGTAAAAATATACATACTTATCCTGTATTTTGAATTTCATAAAGTGAGTATACCTGGGGAACAATGAATGAACAAAAATGTTGATGACTGCTTGAAAGAATATAGCAAATCAAGCTGTAAAACCTCTCAGAGGAAAATGTGCTAATACAAGTATCCATATTTTCATGTGGTTTTGTGGCAGAAGGCTCAATTATCTTGTTCAATTTTTGGTGGTTATATCCATTCAGGTTGAGGGTAATGAATACAGATGATAATTAGAGCATATATACATTTGTTGAATTATTAGAAAATATTAATTAACAGATACCTTAAGAAAATATGAAATTAAGAGTACGTCACAAATTACATAGGTTATTTTAAAGTAAGCTTCTGATAAATCTTTCAGATAAGAAAAAAAGTAGATCCATTCTCAATCCTTCTTTTGAAAATTTAAAGCTCTTGAAAACTATGGAAAGTAGAACATAGTTGTTGTCAAAATAGCAAAAGCCAATATCCTCTTATGGAATTTCTCAAGGAAGTGACTGATTGGAAGCTGGAGTAGGAAAACAGTTCAGGGACAAAATGTCATTTGTCTGGTTGTTATGAAGCCTTAAAATGGGAGATTGGTGAGCAGAAGGTTAGGTCCATAGCTGGGTCAAGATCCCACTGCCACTAGCACAGTGCAGCGCATCCTGCCAGGCAGGTGGCTGCTGCATGTCGTTCCAGCTGCTTCCCAAATTGCTAACCTATGCTTCAAGCATGGGCAGCTTTCTAGAAAAATGATCAAGGTGACACATGAGCAAAGAGTAATGTGCTCTCTGTCCTTCTGCAGCTCCTAAGGGAAAGGAAAAGAATTGAATACCTGCCAGGGGAAGGATTTAAGTTGACAATTTGGGTAAGCAGCTGTCTTCCAATGCTTTTGGTAACTTAAAATGCATCTTTCATTAATTTTCCTGTCCTGGGTCTTTCAGCACTGCTCTTAAGAAAATGTTTAATTTAGCTTTGTTTTTCTAAAAAACTGCTGTTTTCTTGGTGTTTGCAGTCTTCCAAATGGGTGAGATGGAAGAGTCAGTGAGGCATGGCAGCTTGTGCAGTAGTCGTGTACTGGAGCAGTTATATCAGCAGCTGCCTCAGTTTCTGTCACTATTCAATGAAACATAACCTTTGCTCCTATAAAAGTTTGAAAACCCTGAAGTGCTAGAGTCAACAGCCGTAGTAATAGCAGATTGTATGTGGTTTGTCAACACAAATAACTAGCAGATCCTGAAGGCTGTATTGCAAGTGTTGCCTGGGAAACCTATGTACAGCATAATGGGTTTCTAAAACCCAGCACACAGGCAGGCTGTAGCATCTTAAATCACAGATTTCATCCCAGCTCTCAGCCAAGGTAACCAGAGGTGACCAGAGCACTGAGATACATCACCTTGACCAGAGAAAGAGAGCTGCAGTGCATGTTCTGTGTATTTGCAGTGCATCTTGAATTGCACACAGACTGTTAAATCCCTTTTATTACAGTCAATCACATATGGATTTTTTTCTTCATGAATACTTAATGTAACACATAATTAGACATGGCAAGTGAGTGCCAGGTCTGGAATTAAGACTTGAGCTTTCTTGGCACTGACTGCAGTGCTGGTATGAGCAGCACCACAGGCAGGTTTGCAGAAGCTCATGGAGCAGGCAGCAGAGCTCCTTCAGCTGGAGACCGGCCGCAGAGGCAGGTCTTGCTGGAGGCTCTGAGGCCAGTGCCCATGCTGGGCTGGGAGCATTTGCTGCCAGAGTCCTGCCCCTGCTGCATCACCACCAGGCAGGGCAGCTGTTAGTGATGTACCACTGAAACCAAAGCTGTGATTTTAGTGCTTCCTTCATTTATTTTTTGTGTCCATCATCCAAGCTATTCATTGCTGTGGGGAATTCCTGGGAGATAAAACTTCTAGTTCTGCAATACAATTAATCACAGAAAAGGAAGAGTTGTCCCTTGCTGGCTTTTCTACAACTGTAGGAATTTTGTTTGCTAAGCAGTGAGGAGAAGACCTCCTGCTCATGGCCAGCTGTTACACTCATCAGTATGTACATAGCTGCACTTTCAGGTGTCTCAGCTTCAGGATGGCCAGAGCTAACTTCAAATCCCTCAGAAGAAACAATGATGAGGAAAGCAAGAATACAAATCCTTGAACAGGAAAGGTTGGAGTGGGATTGTTCCCTACAAGACGGTGCTAATGCACTCATTTTTCCATTTTAGTTCTCTTTGGATATGCAAAGTTGTCACAAATACTAGAAACAAAGCCCATAGAAATATGCACATTATATAAAAGCCGAATTTTCTCAAGCAAATCTATGCTAAAACTGACTCAAGATATTAAGATCTATTTTTGTATTACCACTGCTGTAACTAGGGCACCCATTCACCCCAACAAAGCCAAGTCTACAGAGAACTATGTCTCTGCACAAGGCAGTTTGCAGTTCCCTTCTGCAGGAGCATTGTGCAGTTGCTCATCCATATGTGTCTGAGTTCGTCATGGGATAAAAGATGACTTCATTGTATTTAAATGCATTGAAATTTTTAAACAAATGCAGTTTTAGGATGGCAATTTACTTGCTAAGCTATGTGAAAGGTATTGGTTAGTGGCCTAAAACGTTTTTAAAAATGAGACTATTTAAATAATTCTTAAAAAAATTATTATAACAGTGCTTCCAAGGTTGTAACAAATAACAGTATTACTGACTGATTTTATTCAGCTAGCAAGCTGTAATCAATTGCTAACCGTACCTTCGGTGGGAAGCACACTCTGATAGGAGTCCTTGGCTTGTTAAAGAGAATGGAACTGGAGAAAGACGTTCTTACAAATTACAGCTCCTTGCAAGTGGTGCTTCACTATGAAAAAATGCTCGTTAAATTCCAGCTGACTCAGAGTAGCCTGTATTGGGTCATGGCAATACATCATCAAGGTTTCAGGAGTGCTGAAATGTATTATTTAAACAGTGAGAACAATAATGTTACAACATGTTACTGTGCTCAAAATGTCATATTCTGCGTGCAGTTGTGCTTAGAAGTACTTTCTGCAAGTGGGACGTGTCAAAGCAAGGAAATTCCCAACCTTGTTTCTCTCTAAATTCAAACCATTCTGCATTTACAGAATGACCTGGAAAGTTAATCAGATTTATTAGCCATACAGAATGCTCTATCTGCAGAGTGGTTCTACTGCAGTTGCTTCTTCTCTAAAGGAAGAGCACGTTTTCACATTGCTTTGTTGCTGTGACAATTTTGTTCTAATTATAACTGATCCTATTTGGATACCTGAATAGCTCTGCAATAACTAATTTTAATCAGATCTCTCACACCGGGAGTCACAGACGAGGTAGTCGGCCCTGCTTCTATGCACTGCTGCTCAGAGGAAAGAAGGGATGGTTAAGTAAGGGGAATTACCCACAGGGCCAATTTGATCCTCTGTTTTTACAGACAAAGCGAAGCACAGAATCAGTGGGGTAAATGCAGAGGTATACAGGCTGGCATCTGTCATAATTTGGGAGCCACAGCCATTTAAAATTGTAGGTTTTCAGTAGTAAGCCTCAATCATCACTACAGCTATTATTATTTTACTAAGCCTAATCCTAGGGAGTATTTTAGACTGACAAAATACTTCTCTTTGTTTATTCATTGCACCTGTACAGCACCCTGCATGCTGGCTGAGTTAGAGTCCTTCTCTCTGCTTTAGAGTTTGAGCAAAAAAATAAAGGTCTTTGACAGAGAAAGGCAAGGGTCTTGGTTAGGAAAGTGGAATTTCTTTAGGTCTAGGTGAAAGGGAGGCCACCTGATGAACTCTAAGCACTGTGGTGACTTCAAGGGGAAAAAAACAGTTTTACAATGTCTGAGCAAGATGTGGAGAAAAGACCTGGACGTGAATAATAATGGAGCTTGTTATCACCTAGCGCTTATAAGATGCCCACTGTGCCATCCTCATTTTAAGGTACTTTAGGTCAAGAGCTTAAGACATGCACATCCCTAATGAAGAACTGAAGCCCTAAATAATGTTACTGGGTTGATGTACTTCCCCTCCCTCATGACCCATCCCTCCCAGAGGCTTTAAATTTGCGTCCAGTACCAATAATGTAAGAAAGGACGAGTTATCTTTGTCTAATCAGCTTGTGTGATCAGGAATTTAGTTTTATAGAAATATCAGTTGACACCCTTAGTTTCAGATGCAGTAATGTGAAAATCACACCCTGCCCCAGCCACATCAGGCTTTTTTCAAGGCTTGTCTTCTTTTGATAAAGGTCTCCATAAATTTTTAAGAGATTTTCCTCCTTAAACAATAAAAGACAGAAATAGTTTTAACTATTTATTTTCCTTTGGTATTTGAAATGGTGATACTTCTATATGTAACGTGCCAATGTGAAATTGCTACATACAATTATTGTTCAATGAAGATGATGAGTAAAACCTTAGTACTTAAGTCATAGGTGGTTTATTTTTAAGCTGGAGGAAGAATTATGTTGTACAAATTGGTCTCAGCAACAAACTATTTGGTCTGATTACAAAATGCTCAGTATGAACAAGCCAATCAGGCTGACCAGTTGGACTAAAGAGAGAGGCTGCTAAAACTTCGACCTTCCTACCAAGTTTCTCTGCAGAGGGATCAGTGTGATGCAGGAATATCATCTTCCAAGAGATGCAAACTAAAAAAAAAAAAAGTTTTTGCATTGTTACAGAATCTAGACCTAAAAAGAAAGGAATAATTGCTAGGTTGTCTCACCCACCTTTTCTGATATGGAACAATCTGTCTCTTTTAAGAGACATTTACTAGTCTCTGGCTCTTCCTTTAAGTACACTGTAGTTAAATGACTTCCTATAAATAATGGAATTGCAGGCATTGATTACTTTCATGCTGCAGTAGCATTGCATGCCATGGCTCTGGCAGCTGGCTGTAGCTGAGCAGCATGCCAAATCCCATCAGTGCCACTGTCACCCAAACAGGTCTTTACAGGAGAAGTGGGCTTGCTAGAATGGAGGTCTCACGTAGCCTGACCCTTCTGCAATTAGCTTATAGGAGATAGTTCTGCATCAGGCGACTTGAGAAGGTCTCTGATGCAGCAGGCTGGAAAGCACATAGGGGTGGCTGCATGGCCAAAGATAACATTCAGGACCCGGGAAGCAAGAGGTGGAGGACTGAAGGTCTGCTTTCACTAGCATATCCTTCCCTCAAAGTTACTTATAGGCTATTTCCAGTTCTTGTAGTTTGGTTTGGTTTGGGTGGTGGGGGGTGGTTGTTCTAATTTTTATTTTTATTTCTATTATTTTGTTGTTTGTTTGTTTCCCAGATGAATCTCTGAATTGAAGTACTGGCCAGATTCATAAGGTATCTCTGAAAGCATTTTGTCCGTGTACAAGAAAAAGCTGCTTCTCCTTCTTTTCTGGAGTTTGAATGGAACTAATTCATTGTTAGAGGGATTTATTATGCCATTAATTAGGTCCTTACAGATATCATGGTACATTTATATTTCTGATTATGACACTGGCCTGCATGGCATTTGAACTTTAGTGATTCTGTAATTGCTTGGCTAAGCAGTTCATGTTGAAAACCCCGTCACGCGTTCCTTATGAGTCCAAACTTCTCACTATGAGACATAAGCACATAAGACTAAAGGGCAAGCCTGTAGGTTGAAGGTTTCCTTCTGAATACACCATGGTTGAATGTTCCTGTACGAAGAAGAAATGGTCTCAAGTGTAACAACTCTGTGAAAATGAGTGAGAGGAAATATGAGAGGGAATACAGCCACAAAATAATAAAGAAATCTCTGCAAAAACCTCTGACAACACAAATCTGAGAATGCAATGCAGGAAACTTCTTTACTCATAGTGAGAGCAAACATCAAAAGTGAAACGAACACATCAGACTGATTCAATGTTTAGTGATGATTCTGAGCATGGAGAGACTAGATCCAAATTCTACTCTCAGATGAACACTTGTGTATCCCATGGTAGTGAAACTTTGAAGATGCAACATAAAAGTGGTACTTACGCTCAACTCTGAACATGGTTTTTCTATATTCACAGGCTTCCATCCCACCCTTTGCTGCTCTCTTAAAAAGATGCTGAAAGAGCTATTGTTAGGAAACAAAAATCCTGTGCTACAGAAGGATACAATGCACAAATTCAAAACAAATGCTCCTTTCCATCAAATCCATTCAGATTCTGTGGCATGTGCTGTCACCAACGGCAATCAGGGTTTTGATTACGTTATTAAGATGTCATGCTCTCCTATCTGTTAGGGAAAAATGGGTAAAAATTGTTAGCTGTTCTTTCCATCAGACTGGACACTCTTTGTCTTTCGCAGACACTTGACTTCGACAGGTCTTTAAATAAACGCAGTTGGTGTTCACTTCTGGTTATGAACTGCCAACTTGTGTTTTTGCAGTTGTTTTTTGTAACATTTTGTCATAACACCATACCAGTTTTCACACTATGGTATACAATCACTCCTTCTCTGTCTCCAAATAGTTATTATTTTTAGAAAGGCATTCAAAAAATTTCTTCAGAAATTATGCTTAGAGTCAATAACTCTTCTTATTAGCTGATGTGGTTATCAAAATTAGTGTCATGAGTAATAGCAGCCTTAGAACTGAAAGAAATGCTCTGGAAAGTGTTTGATGTTTTTATGTATTCAGTGTAATTTATTGTAAATACAGAACTTCATAATATATTAATGAAAAACTTTCATGATGTCTATTAAGAAAAACAAGTTGGATGTATCTTGGGGGAAAAAAGATGGATTACTGTACAGTGATTTTTTTTTTTTTTTGTTAAATATTCATGTCTTTGTTACCATCCTTGAGTGTCTGAGTGCATACGCATAGGAATTTTTTTCACTTGGACATAAGCAGTCATGCTATAAAGCCATATCAGAGTGATATTCGAATAGCTGTGCTCTATCAGTGCTTCACGGATGGGGTGCTAGGGCTGCTGAGGGACTGCGGTGCTGAGTGCAGCTCCCAGGCAACTGCTGGGATGCAGATGTGTACAGAGACTTGTGGTGTCTCATCGCTTGTAGCAAATCTGTCACAGCTGTGTTGGGAGGAGGATGTAGTAGTGCGGTGATTATTGGTTTAGCATTTTGTAGTGGTAAATGAACAGCACATATCTGTCTTAAGGGTGTGGATGAGAACATCGATTGGGTCAGACAAACTGTTTCCTTTCTATGGATCCAGCTATAGTAGTTAGATCAATCCAAGATATCTTGCCTAGTTCTTACTGGTATTCTTCATATTCTAATGGAGATATGTTGCATACCTAGTATTTATGTTTCCATCATTATTTGTTCTTGATAGGGATATTATTGACCTGATACAGATTAGTCTCTATATTCCTTCTAATTATGATTTATTCGGTAGCAAAGTGTCTCTCTCTCTCTCTTTTTTTTTTTTTTTTTTGTCATTTTTCTCTTTGAATATTGCTGTACACTGAGTTTTAAATCTTTTTTTTTTTAAACAGATGTATTGAATTGTCGTCATCAAACTTCCACCATAAAATCTGTTTTTAATCAGAAACACTTGTACGCTGTACTGCTCAATTGATGCTGGTGGTAGGTTTGAGGTCTTTCAAAGAAGATCGGTAACCTTATTTCTGTTAAGAGTCTTAAAGGTTTGACTGAATGGGCAGTGATAACCAGAACAAGACAAGTGCAGCACAGCTTGCCAGCAATTCAATGAGATCATTGGGTTATTTGAAAAAAATCAATACTTCAGTTTATACGACTGAAGGTGTTAAGAAAAAGGCTAGATGCCATTGAATGCTTTTAAAACAAAATAGCAGTAAAAATGTTAAAATCAAAATGGACATTTACCAAGTAAGCCAGCTATTCTCAAGAATGTTGTTAGTGTGTTTGGCTGTCACAGCTTGGTCTGCTGATATTGGCTACTTTATGGGTGTATTTAGTATTAGAGTTTAGGGAATCCTGTGTAGCAACAATTACTTGTATGTAATACTGCTCACAACTAGAGCAATTTGTAGTCTTTGTTTAGGAGGTAGGAGGATCAATGAAAGAGTTTATTAAGATGTGGAAGAGAGGTTAAATTCTTTCCTGAGATTTCCAAGACAGTATTCTCCTAAGTTCAAAATCACTACAATGCCACATGACCAGCCCTCACCTCAGAGCTTTGCCTCTCTGACACAAACACAGTGCTGAAGGCCATAATTTGCCAACCAGCTGCAACTCTTGCTGAAGTCAATGGAGGCTGCAGTGGTTAGGCATCGCTCAGATTCATAATCACTCCTGGCATTGAGAAAATAATGACCAGTGGAGGAATCATAAATTAGAAAACCTCCAGGTTGTTGCTATTAATGGAGTTAATGATCCTTCAGATGAAATACTGTACAGTAAATATAGAATTGCTCTGCAACTGAGATAAAAGATGAGAATTGAGTAAATGTTACTGTGGCTAAGAGACTGAATTCAATGAAATTAATATCCAGTGATTTGTTAAATGTAGATTCAAATGTGTTCCTTTTTATACAAAAGGCCAGCTTATGCTTTCAACAGTCTTCAAATACAGCTCTTAAGCTTTCCTCTTAACAAATCAATTCACAGGCTTTGCAGTTCAGATTTACACTAAGAAGGGCCAAATTGTGCTGTCATATATAGGTACAAATCTGTTTGATCCAAGTCTCTTTACTCTGAATAGGTTTCTTTGGCTGAACAACTAACACTGCAAATAATGAAGGATTTTATAAATCTGATTAATTATCATATTACCACTGTTTTACTTCCACATTGTGTTAGAGAGTTGCTGCATCTCCTGGCTCTGGCACGCTGCAAGGAGAGTCCTGCTTTCCCAGATGTGCTGTTACCAGGCTAGAACTCAACCCTGCTGCTGACAACATCTTCAGCGTGCATTCATTATTAATACAGGGAACCCAGTAATGATGTGAGCTTCCTGAATTAAAGGCAAAATCAAAGACATTTTACCTGTCAGCATGTTAGTTCTGAGCTCTCAGTTTATCTTGCAGTGGGTGACAATGAATCACTGACTTCTGACATAAGAGCATGGAGCTACCTTCATTATACTTAACCAGTCTGACAGCCTTAAATCTGTGCTCTGGGCAAATGGACCACTTCTTCAAACCCTGTATGTGATTTCCTGTGATGGGCACGTTGATTTACACTTCTCTGTTGTGGAATTGTACTTGTATTTATTAGCAGCATCTACCAATGTTATAGGTATCTAATGGTCAGCGTTAGGTGGAACACGAATGTTGTTGCCCCCACAAAATGCAAGGTCAGATACTGAGAGTTTTGCTGGCCAGACTTGTGTTGCAGAGCTGGGCCTTCAACCAGTGGATGAGGCAAGGGCTGCCAGAGCAACACAAGTCTGAAATGAGCAAAGTGCTTTAAAATAACAATAGTCTGTTGCTCCACCTATCTTGAGCTGCTTCCAGCAACAAGGTACTGACTGTAGTTATTTTAAAGCACTTTGCTCATTGCAGAATCTAAGAGGGACCAAAGCTTATTGAAAGCAGCATGAACTTCTTCATAGCCCTTCAGCAAAATGTATCCATCTCTTCAATCGCCTTCCTCTCATATGTGCATAGAACATGAGAGGAAGTATCCCCTGCCTCAAACGCTGAGAAATTGAGCTTCTGGCACACTGAGGAGGTAGGATAGCCTCATCCCACAGCAAGCTGATCTCTGCCTAATTTCCAGTGTTCTGACAGTTCTTAGCACTGCCTTCAGGTGGCCACTGCTCATCCTTCATCCTCATGCCGAGAGCTTTCTATCAGCTGGATGAGGGCCTCCAAAGACCTGTCTGACAGGGAGCACTGGGGAAAGGCACATTTTGGACTGAAGATGCTGACGCTGGTGCTGAGGAACTGGTCAGATGATTACAGCTGGTGTATGTCCTGAGTTCCAGTTGAGCCCTACACATGAATTTAAAAATGTAGTTTTCTTGTCCTCAGTTCCCATAATTGTCTTTCATTTTATTTTGTTAGCTTCAGTCAGGACTTCGGGGGAAAAAAAAAAAAAAAGCTGTTCAGAAAGGCTTCCAACTCTGCATGCATAATCTTCTGCTTTTGTATTCATCTGAGCTGTGCTTATACTATATTTCATCACAGAAGAGCGGGCAATTAAAAACAATTAATTCCTTGCTAATTGAATATTTTCTGAGTAATTCACAAACCTGGATAAATACCAACAGCAAACAAATATTTAGAACTGTTAGCCAGCAACTAAAAGCACCAGAAATAGTCATTTGATTGGGCACAACTTTTGGCCCAGCTGTGTAGAACAACATGCGCCAGTCTGCAGCCAGGGAGGTGTGAAGACCCGCACCTTTGGAGGCAGCGTTACAAGTGTAGGAGATGTTACCTGGACTTTCCTCTGGTATCTTTTGTGATGGAGTTCTGCCCCAGATCTGCACGTGAGGAGCTGCATGTGACACCTGGTGGCTCAGCAGAGCCCTCCCTGCGCCATTGCTGGTGGGAAGCAAAGGAAGGGAGCACAATCATAGAATCATAGAGTGGCCCGGGTTGAAAAGAACCACAATGACAATCAAGTTTCAACCCCCCTGCTATGTGCAGGGTCACCAGCCACTAGACCAGGCTGCTCAGAGCCACATCCAGTCTGGCCTTGAATGCCAATGTTACACTGGTCTTCCTACATAGAGAGCTCAGAAAAAATTAAGTCAAGTGTGGGTGCTGTTGGATGCTCACCGTCTGTACATCAGACACTAGGCTTGAAGAAGGGCCTGGATTCCTTGTTCTTTTCCACAGGGTTCAGGGTGAATCAAAGAGGAGCATTGTCAGGAGAGTGGGGAATCTGGAAATGAACTGCAGAGTCCAGAAGGAGATAGCCAAGAGCTGTTAGAAAGTAGGGAAAACCTACCTGGACTGTCTCCAAGGAGACGTGAGACTAAGAAGAGCAGTTATCTCAGTACATTGCTGGAATGAACTTGTGGTATGGCAGTATGCCCAGCTTAGGCATGGCATCAGAACACCACTATGATCCATCTGCAGTAAATTGAATGTTCACTCTGACGCAAAAATATGATGTGTCTTCCAGAAGGAACCACTGTCCTTTACCCAGAGATCTGCATTGCACAATGGGTGCTGTAAAATGCCCCTGTACATCAGTTTGCCCAAGTGTGGATTTCCTATGTGGCAGCACAAGATAGGAGATGTTTTCAGTTGCCCTATCTGCTCTGAAACCAAGGGAAATATTGTGTATTGGCAGGTGATTTTTGTAGACAATGTTTTTTGTTACCTCCACATCTTGATTAGCCCAGAAAAACAAGGTTTGGCTTAGTCCTTTGCCAAGAGCAAGAAAGGAGAAAATCCTTCTCTGCCTCCCTAGAAAAGCTAGTCTTTCCCATATCAATTGCTCAAGCCCTAGTCTTCCTGACTGACAGCTGTTGCCTGCTCTAGCACAACCAGTCTTGCAAGATTTGTAGGTGATAGCAGAACCTTCTGGGGAGGCCTGCAAGTGAAGCTTTCACCATTGCTTAAAAAGAAAATCAGCTGTGTATGTCCCTGTGATGAAGCTTGCCATCATAGAGTCAAGAAGGAGAGGAAGAAGTTGATTGGAAAATCCTATTCTATTCTGTATATGGTAAACATTTAAGCAATCCAAAGAGCATGTGATTTTAGGAAATGATCTCTATTGTATGCTTCAAATAGATCTCCAGCAGCATTGATAAAATCAGAAAATCATTTTTTTTAGCTTAAATTGTTTCAAAGCAAGGTAGTGGATTTTATTTTATCCTCTCAGTAACATGAAATTTCAATCATACTGCGGTGCTTGGAATCTAATATTCAGCTCTTTCACATCATTCGTTACCTCAGTGAGCCTTACAGAACATTTTATGAAAAGACTTGCTTTTAAACCTTCCAAAGACAAATATTTCTTTAGTAGCATTTAATGAATTTAAAATATCCCGGAGAAAATACACTTGCTGGCTCTAGTAACTGCATTACTTCCTCTGGGACATTAAACAACCAGCACCTCACAGTGGGTGGGATGGCAGATGCTTTCAAAAATTCTACTTACTGTAAATATGACTTGCTCTGTCTCTTCTCTTTTGTTTTCATTCGTTGAGTGGCTGTAGCCTTTGTTACTCAAGTTCTGTGTAGGGATTTGGGAGTGTTCTGAGACTTGGCCAGGAGGCCTGAGTATATAGTTAGCCTGAGGGACAATTCCAAATTACTCATTGCCCCTGCAAATGAAGGAACAGATGGGAGATGCAATTCCCTGGTGCTGACACATCTAACTGTTTTGTCCTGCCCATCCCTTCCTGTTTGACTTCTAATCCTCTCATCTTCCCTTCCCACCTTCTCTTTTTCCTAATTTCTACTCCCACAGCAGTATTTCATGTATAATTTTGTTCAACCATTTTCACTTTCTACCAGGAATCTTCAAGTTTTGTTTCTCAAAGGGATAAAATTCATGTGATGAGTGCACACAGTACAGTGTATGTTCGATATGCAGAGTAGCTCTGCTACTTGAGGACCCTAGCTCCTGGCAGGGTTGGAGCTGTTGCACATGTGACTTGTCCACAAGTTACTACTGCATCCAAACCCATCCATGCACACCCAAATGGGCAGTGTCCTTCCTTTAAAACATCAGCACTGTGGCAAATCATCGTTGCCAACAAAAGTGGTCATCCAAGATGTAAAGCAGGCTGCCTATATATATAGATCAGACTTCTTCCCTGACAAGACTGGCATTTGACCTCGAAATATCTGAATCTGGGTCAGATTTGATAACTGAATCAGATGGGCTACGTAGAAAGAAACTCTCTGTCTTTCTTCACAGTAATGCATGTCCAGACAGATCTTCATTCTCAGAAGGAGAAATAAATTTATGTTCACACGTTGACATTTTCCAGATGATCTAAATCAATGTTTAGATATAAAGTGATGAGAAGTTTCAGAGAATTTTTTGTTTTTGTTTTTTTCCTTTTTTTTTTTTCCTTTTAAAAGGGCAGAGTAATTACAGGGGTGGAGGAGAATATTTCCTAATATTTTCTTTCTCAACTCTTTAAGCTCTACTAACCCCAGCACTGCAAACTAGAATGTTTTTATTTCTGTATTGAACAAAATGTTTTTCAGCAGTAGGCAACACTTTTTTTGCTTATTTAGAGAGAAAAAACCCTTTGTAGGTTTATCTGAAAACCACGCAACCATGTGTTAATCAAAATGAGTCAAAACGTTATACAGAATATCAGTGCCCGGTGTCTCAGTTGAGATACCTGTGCAGGATCTTTTCCAGTCTTGCTCAACATCTTCATCAATGACCTGGATGAAGGGATAGTGTCCACACTTGGCAGGTTTGCTGATGATACGAAGCTGGGAGGAGTGTCTGACATAACAGAAGGCTGCGCTTCCATTCAGCAAGTCCTGAACAGATTGGAGAGTTGAGCAGAGAAGAATCTTATTAGGCTCTATAAGAGCAAGTGCAGAGTCCTGCACCACGCGCATCATTGTAGATTAGGGGCTAACCTGCTGGAAGAGAGATCTGCAGAGAAGGACCTCGTAATTCTGGTGGACAGCAGGTTGGCCATGAGGCAGCAATGTGCCCTGGTGGATCAGAAGGTCAGTGGTATCCTAGGGTGCAGTAAAAAGAGTGTGTGCAGAAGGTCAAGGGAGGTGATCTTCCTCTCCTATTCTGGCCCAGTGAGGCCTCATCTGGAGTAGTGTGTCTGGACTCCTCAGTTGAAAAAAGACAGAGATCTCCTAGAAAGAGTCCAGTGGAGAGTCACAAAGATGATTGAGGTCCTGGAGCATCTCCCGCGTAAGGAAAGGCTGAGTAACCTCGAACTGTTCAGCCTGAGGAAAAGAAGACAGATGGAGAGATCTTATGAATGCTTATAAATATCTAATAGGCTGGAGTCAAGAGAATGGGGCCAGGCTTTATTCAGTGGTGCCTAGTGACAGAACAGGGGTCAGTGATCAAAAACCGGAATACAAGAAGTTTCATTAAAACATGAGGAAAAACTTGTTTACTTTGAGGGTGATGGAGCACTGGAACAGGCTGCCCAGAGAGGTTGTGGAGTCTCCTTCTCTGAAGATATTCAAAACCTTCCTGGACACTTTCCTATTTAACCTACTGTAGGGAACCAGATGGACTAGATGAAGCTCACAGGTCACTTCCAATCCCTATGTTTGTGTGATTCCATGAAATACTTAGTGATAAAAGAATAAACAGCATTCAAATACTATGTTCAACAGTAGCCCATTTAAATTCACTCTAAATAACATATTGAAATCACTAGCTTGGAATTCAACTCACCCAATTTTACAACCTAAAAATGCTTGTCTTGCATCTAGTGCTGGAAATAGCTTTGCTTCTGAGATCATAGCTGCCACTTCTCCAACAGCTTTTACTGGATGTTCAAATTTTATTTCTTTAGTTAAATTTTCTGGTTGAACATTATGTATGGGCATACTTCATTTGATCAGTTATAGCCAAAGAAGTTAGCCAATTTATGGCTAAATAATCTCTCCTATCAAAGAAGAAATGAAATTCGCTGAATTAATATAAATTCCTTGAGGCAGTGGCTGTATCTGAGAATTATTAAGGGGAACCAATCCTGTTATATTATGATAGTTCAGAGACATACCAGTGTTACCCTTTTCAGTGCAGTAAAATCTACATATTGTACATTTTAAGGTAAATGAAATCTCTTTTTTTTTATGGATAGATGATGGGAATTATTGATGTGTCTACTTAACATGCTGTTCTCTTGGCAGACAGCCTAGCCTTTAGAGAGCTCTCGTATGTTGTTAGTGCTTTTTGCAAGTGTTTTCAAATCACATACAAACAGACTGACTCTTGCTCTGCAAGATGCATGTAACAGCACTGATTTCAGTGGACGATGCTCATATCCAGCCAGGAGAACACCAGGCCCTTTGAACTCACTGCATGGTTAAGTAAGCTTTGGTCTTCAGAGGCTTTTTTTCATCCACAGTCTTGAAGGAGTGGCTGCTATAGAAGGTGTTTCTCTCTTGTTATGCTACTGGTTTCTGTGTTTAATTCTTAGATATTAAATATGCATTCTTATGTCAAATGATGCATCTCATCTACTAGACTCCTCTCCTTGCATCTTTTTTGACAAGATGTACCAGCGTACAAAAGGAATTAGTAGCATGCCAAAAACTAGCATTTCAAGTAAATGTGGTCCTTGAATACACCCATTCTCCTTCTGGATAAAAGAAAGTTGTGATTTCAAATGCCATGGCTTGTGGAAAACAGAAAAGCCAAGGCTCCTGCTCCATCTGACCATGAATTTCTGCTATAAAAGGGAGAGAACATAGCTCCCCCTCAGCCTATAAAAAGAAGAGGGATGATTCCTGCCCTGTCTATAAAAACAATGATTTGAGCTCCATGTCCCTAGACATCCTTCCAGACTGCCAAAGGCAACCCCTTTCAGCTAAGTCAGTCTAAAATATTCATTGAAAATAATCTATCCTTTTAAAGTAGCCTTGCTTGGTATGGGATGGGGAGAAGACTAATTGTTGCATGCTTTTGCTTTTTCTCTGCTCTTTACCTGTAGATTAGAACCCCTAGCTCAGAGCTCTAAATTGTATTTTGATGACTCACAGCCTACTTCCCTCCAAAATGACATGTGGGTGATCCGATAGGTTCTGTGCTGCTGAAGGGAAACAAACAGCAGGATGCTGATTGCTGACAGCTCCAACAAAGCAGTGACTCCTCAGACAGGGGCAGGGTTGGGGGGACATCCATATTTCAAGAAGAGCTGGAATGCTGTCTGTTTGGCTATGTAGCATGACTGGTCGCTACTTGGTACTAGAAGTGCCCTTCAGGAGTGCACAGATTTTGTCTGGAGGTCAAACACAGATAAGAGAACACACCAGGAAAGGACTTTTGCAGGTTTGGGGTTTGTTTCTCCCTGGTATAGATGAGCATTCTTTTGCAGATTTTTGCTTTTCAGTATTACCCTTCTTGTTTAGTATTTCGGGGCTTTTTTCACAATGAAATCTTCACTTTGATTTCTGATTAACCAGTTAATTACCTAGCTGTAGTGCTCTGTTGGTTTAGACCATGTGCTGTAGGCATTGATGGCAACTAAACTCCATTGGGAAGCTCAATCTCATGTGTGGGTTTAATTAGAGATGCTTTGAGGGTGTTCTTAATGTTATTTGAGAACTCTGTGCATCATTTCCTACACAGCCTCCAGCATCATTTCTGAGCTCAGCAAGGCTACAGGAGCAGCAGTGCCCCATTTGCTTCTGTGGGAGGAAACTCACACACTCCTTATTCTGAAAATTATATTTAATGTTCTAGTACAGAAGTTAAGTAAAGCTATAGTTAATAAGAACCTCTCATGTACATATTAAGTTTTAAGGGGTATATTTTCCATTCATTTCACATGCGATTACTCCTCTTTGACATTAAATGGAATTCAATGTAAAGGCCAAAGAAATTGGTAAGTGGTGATGTAAATTGAAATAAATCTCTATTAAAATACAGCTTTTATAGAAAGAGTCATTCAAGCAGCACTGCTGCAGCTTCCAACTATTCTGTGTCATTAAGGACTAAAGGATCCTTTGCACTGGTGTAATTATGTATCAGAATAGTAGCATCTTCTGTTGCTACAAGGAGGCATGAAATAAATACCATCAGCTAAGAGATTTACATAGCAAATATTGAAACTGGCTACATAAGGTGGCCTGGGCCCTTTCACAGAATTACAGCCCACCATAACGAACTCAGACAAGACAGCTTGAATGGAGTTGGCAGTAGCTATGAAAGATGATTGAAAAATTGATAAGAAAGATGTGCTAGCTCCTGCTTTGCAGTGAGCTGTGCTGGAAACAAATTGTGAGAACAGCCAGGTCTGACTGCTTCCTTACGCAACAGAAAAAAAATCCCTCTTTCTGTTGACAGACAGCTCAGTGCTCTGTCGCTGCAGCTCAGCTGGAACGGGCAGGGACAGGGGATGCTGAAGCACAGCTCTCTCCTCTCCGTGACCACATCAGGCAGCCTCACCAGAACCTCCCATCTGTGGGTCTGCAGGGCCACGGACAGCCTCAGCCATTCCTCCAGGTAAGGATTTGCAAGATCTGTATCTAGGAAGAAAAGATATACTGTGTTTTACTCTCTACATGATTCCTGCATTTATAAGGGTAGCTGTAGGATTTGTAGTTTTTAAGAGATTTTGCTAATTGGGATTGGTGCCCTGTTTCCTCTGCCACAAAGCCATCCCAGTGGTGGTTCAGCACCAGAGAGAAATTGGAGTGGGGTAAGAAAGTGCTCCAGCTGGCCTTGATGCAGAGCCAAACATGCACTCTCTCCTCTCTGAAAGTCCCAGTTCTGCTCCTGTAAGACCTGAAGGGTCAGCCTTCTTTCATCAGCAGGGTGCTGAGACAGAGGAAACCAGCGGTGTTTGCCCTCAGAAGGGGGAGCTCAGCAGCTGCTGCCTCTTGTGTGCCTTGCTCTGCTCTGGGGTAGTTCTCCAGGCAACTCTTCACACTCCTGCCTCAGGAGATGCTCTCACAGAAGTTAACTCCAGGTTCTTCCTCCTGTCTTTGCTTATTCTAAGGTAAACCAGAGTGAGGTGCAAGCATCTGTGACTTGATGGAAATGAATGCAAAGGAGGCAGCCTTGCATTTGTCATCATGTGATAACTATTTAATGTTAAATGGCAACAAATTATATAGATGTAGAGGTGCACCAAGCCGTCTGGCTTTCAGAGAGCACTGGGAGAAGTGTGTTTGAAGGAGAACAATTCCACATGTTGGAAAGCAGCAGAGAAATTTAAGCATGAGGAGCTGGGGGAGGCAGGAGGACTGTGGTATGCTGTACTTTGAAATGTTTAAATGTTTACAGCCATCAGATTAGGACTTCCTCTAATTGTTACAAGGCTTATGTTACTACATAAAAGTGAGATACTGATCATTATCAAACTTTCTGAAAAAAAAAAGAAAAAAAAAAAAAAAAGGAAGTGATCTTATTCCTGGGATTAGAATATGGCATGGTTTGAGGTCCCTACCATACAGCTCATGCTCTGGTTATTGTCATGTTGTAGCATTCAGTACCTTTGTTTGTGGTTTGGCTGTGGTGAATAGCTGCCCTCTGACTGAGAAAATTTTGCACCTTGTCTTTGCAATTGCTGTAGAACAGCACTGGGAGGCAGAAACGGGGGGAGCTGACTGTTTCCACTGCTTTGTGAGAAAGAGTAACTCATAAATCCATGAAAGTAGAGAAGAAAGGTATTTGTATTTTCAGTGCAAGTGATTTCTGAAAGGACAAGTTATTTTTGTTAGCTATATGGAAAGGGGGAGAAGGGAAGTGTAGGATCACAGTGCAGCAGGACTGTGCCAGTTAGCTACAGCAGTGCTGATGTGAGGATCAGAGGAAGTAAATGTGGGGAAAGTAAAGAGATGTATTGGTTTAAAAAAATATTTTGGAAGGGAAGCATTCTGAATTGCTCTACAGACTCTGAGGATGAGTGAGAAGCAAGAAGGAAATGCGAAAATATTGTCCTGGTTTGTCTGGTTTGTGTGGAGAGCAGGTATGGCTCCATATTCTTTCTCCCTCCCTTTGAATTCCCCAAAATAGAATCGTACTTCCATTCTAAATTCACTCCTTTGCTGTGGTTCAGAAGTGCTGTGTATATTCTCATGTCATCAATTACATCACTGAACTGTTCCCATTTACCACACTGGTTTCACAGTAATATTTGTGTTCGCTTTACTTCATGGACACCTCAACACAGGGCAACGTGTGCATCCTATGTGTTAAATCACAGTACTGCAGAGCATGGTCTAGAGGGAGGTGTCCTTGCCTATAGTAGGGGGTTGGAACTAGATGATCTTAAAGGTCCCTTCCAACCCAAACAATTCCATGATTCTATGAAGATGGAGCTCTGGGAAGCAGCGCCCACCAGCACAGAGCATCCCACGGTGAGGGGCTCTGGCTGTGTGTGAGCTTCAGCCCAGCAGGGCCCCAGTGCCAGCAGCCTGCTGTCCCCAGGGAAGGGCACTGGAAAGCACTGAGCCCACAGAAAGCGATTCCGGAGTAACTGAGGGCTTTTTATCACAAAAGCCAAGGGTAGTCTACTACCTACATTGCTTGAGGAGTAATGAGTTGACCTCTCCCAGGAAAGCAAATATATGTTATCTCACATGAACATGGTAATTTATACAGTGTTTAAAAGACTGTAGCCTAGTGAATAATTCTTCAAATGAAGGATGAACTTTTTTTACCTGTTGTACTGGAGCTGAAGTCTTTCTGAGAATACTGGTTCTTTTTAATATGTATGTTTATTTTTAAAAAGCTTACACTAGAACTCATTTTGACATACCTATTTTTCAGCATTCACTGAGTAATTCCAAGCACGTGTCTCATTAAGGGTTCATATGCAGTGCGTGTATAGCTATGCATTGCTATTTTGTCAGTGCCATAATATACATGCAGAACACTATCTACTGGAAGCAAAAATGAAGTAAAATGTATTTTGGAAAACTTTCTGAAATTCAGATCTTTTATTTTTGCTTCCTGTAGCATTACCCATTCCATTCTTGGTGTTTAACAGATGCTTCTGCATTTCAGCTCAGTGGGATGACGCGATGTTGCACACTGTTTCTTATTCAGCCATTATACAGAATCAGGCAACTACAAAAGTACTTTCCTTTTTTTTTTTTTTCCTGAGCTTCTTTTTTGTGGCAGCTTTGGAGTGCGCAGTGGTTCAGATGTGGCAAGTCTTTCAGATGGAATTTAACTGTATGTGAATCCAGAACTCCTCAACCTTGGTAGATCATGTTCTCATAATATGATTTAGTAAGTGTGCTCTAGGGTATGCATGCTCTGAGTGTGTATATTTGCCTTCCTTCACTGCTATTTGTACAGCTTCTTTTACATTTTTTTTGCCAGGATGACAGTGTTTGCATTTGGCCTACTTTGGTTATTATTAGATTTTTTCAGTGCCCAGTAATTGACTCTTTTCTGAGATGCTATGCAAGAAGCCTGGAGTCTTTTACATGTGTTATTTAAATATTTGATTTCTTCCATTGGTTTGTCTGCATGCCCTGTTTCCCTCTTCAGCAGCTTTCACAAAAATCCTCCAGTTTTTTCAAGCCCTGTGGCACTCTTGCTGGCATGAAGCAGTAGGAGCTAGAGAGGAGATGACTGGGAAACGCTGATGAGCTACTATGGTGCTAAAGTTCAAATGGGGGGGGGGAAGCATCTTTGATGGGGTTCAGACCTCCCAGCTGTTCAGTAACCTAGCAGGAAGGGGCAGGATGATGCACTGCAGCTGTGCTATCAGCTGGATGAAATGATGAGGGATCAATAGTCTGAGCGGTGTTGTCAGCTGAGTCTTTGCATCTTATGCTAGTTACAGTCACTAGTGATCATAGGAATGCCTCTACCAATACTAATAATGATTTTAAAAAGTTGTTCTCATGAAGTGAAGGGGCTCATACTAAGAAAGTAGAATGAGTGAAATTTTCTAAGTATTAGAGAAATGCTTGCATTTCAAAATCAGGTTTGGAATCCAACCTGACCATTATTTGAATATGAAGATATGTTTGGCATTTGGAGGAAGGATAGCACTGGAGAAGAGAGAAGGAATCCAGGGTTATAGATTTCCTAATTACAAGCAGGCATTGTCAGACACTGCAATCAATAAGATGCTCACTCACATTTCTGCATGACTGGGGCACACCGTGAGTTATCATGCTGTATATTTTTATTTAAACAGCTGTGCAGATGACCTTACATCAGGGTCAAAGCTGATGAGTCAAAGCATGTTGTAAGCAAAATTTCAAAGGGATACCTGGCTAGCTAGTGAAATTATAGTTTCACGTGACTAAGCAACTTAAGATAAGTACTGTAGCTGAGAATCAAAATGGAATATTTTTCCCCCAAGTGATTAAGCACAAGTTCTTCACACTGTAAAAATATTTCTCTGAGTTCATTCAAGCATCTAATCATCTCACTGGATCATAGCCAGAAGCTAACTGAACAAAGTTGTTCATGTGCATGCTGGAAGCAATGGAAAAACTGTTGCTGGAATATTTTTTAGAACAGATTATTGGAGTCCCTCTCTTCAAATTTTGAAACCAAACTCACATGGCAGCACTCAACAGCTGGGACACAAAAGCATAAATACACAGCAAGTACTCTAGGAAGCATTTTATGTGGGGGCAGAGGGGGAGTTAAAAAAATCTGGTTAGCAGGTTCTTGTAAATTTATTAGGTAATGAAAAGACTAAAACATGGCAATCAACGCTGGACTCTTCCTGGCCCTGTTGGATACCAAACAGGCACTATGCTCACAGGGATACTGAAGTTCTCCCAGCTCCAGTGTACCCATCAGATGGCAGGTAATTCTGCTTGAGAACCCAAACTTTCATTTTGGGGTGGATTTTGTTTAGTTTGATTTTGGGGGTATTTTTGACTGCTCATTAAAATCTTCGAGAATGTGAATGGGATGGGCACTAGCAATTCTGTGGAACAGGAATTGTATCATAGATCTGAAAAACTGAAGCTAACACGATGATGATAATATGAGTCATCTGTTTTCAATCCTCTAGAGGTGTCCTACTAGGAATGATGCAGGTGATGATGCATAAATGTAATCTAAGTCACTAGAAATAAAACCTTCTTCAGTTCAGATGATACTATTATCATTAAAATGTTGCTGTACCTAGGCTGGTAGTAGATCCTACTTCATTTTCTGATGAGGCAAAGCATTTAAGCCTATTCTGTTACATGGAACCTCAGTACAGTGAAGTCCGAAACACAGCAGTGTTCAGCCCAAAACTTCAACAAAAACAACTTGCTCTCTAACAGTTCTTCAAACTAAGGGAAGTGGTAAAAACTTAGAAATGAGCAGAGAGGAGAAAAAATAAACAAAAACAAACAAACAAACAAACAAAAGAAAAAACACAACCCACCAAGGATTCATAGGAAAGGGATGAGAGTGCAAGATGTGGGTTGTTTCAAAGACCAAGCCTGCTCTCACCAAGTCAGCTAGCAGGGCACTTGTGATCGTAGTGTGAATTCAGCTGGCTCCAGAATAATTGAAGCAGACAGCCAGTATGGGACTGAAGCACATCTGCCTCATTCACGGAGGAGAGCTGTTCAGGAAATTAATACTACTGTGTAGTGTGTTTTAGGAATTAAGTAACTGTGATGGAGAAAACATGGATGTAAAAAGACAGTTGTAAAGCAGAGAGGTTGTAAGCTAAAAGGAAACAGGGTTGCTGGAACAAGTAGTTGCTGTTTGTTCTTTACATCTCTATTTGTGTTATCTGACTGTTCAAGTTATTTTGATCACTGGTTACATTGCTTGCAAATTTAGGAAAATAGAATTTAGTTCTTCAGTGCACCAAAAACCATAGCTTAAATAAAAGATATAACTCTCCTACTAGTCTGTTGAGTTGAATACAGAACTGACAAATAGCTATGCTGTTGCATATATCTGGAGGCTAGTTCTAGCTAGTCAGTACCTGGGAACCTTATTGCTGCCCCAGGTCTTGTAATGACCAAAAGGACCATGCTAAGAACTTAAACCTAGACACGTAGAGTAAAATTAGAGCCATCTTTCCATTCCCTTCAATGCTGTTTTCTAGATTATGACAGACCATGTTGCTTTGTGATGTATGGCATTTGAGAGACTTGATCAAAGTTCAGACTATTTAATTTTCAGATGTCTCATCTCAGCTATCACCAGTGTTTACGACCACCACATTATTCACATTTGAGATTTACATGTTTTTAAAAGGATTGCACTTATTTGACAATTTGTTTTTTTTTTTTTCTTTTGAAGAAATATAAAATCAGCAAACATTAATAGAACTTCTGAACCGTATGGGGAAGAGGAAAACAAATACAAAGAATCAAAAAATGTGCTGTAGACTTGTTTACCAAGCTATTCAGCTGTTTATTTTAACATCTGAAATTGTAATGTGTAACTTAATGCTGCTTACCTTCAACTAAACCTCTGGTATATGAAGAATAACTAGAAAATTAGAATATTCTGGCTTTGGGATGTAGCTCGAGTGATATTTAGAAACATAATAGTTTAAAGTATGTATCAGGAACTCCTAAGTTTCCTTTGCTGTGCTAACTGAAAGCTCGTCTTCCAATTCAAGGTCTGAGTCTGAGATAGCATTAAAACAAACTTTGTTATTCATAGGCTGTTTTGTTTTTAGAATAATTTTTAACAACTGTTTTAACATTCTGAATATTTGATGCAAAGACTGGAGAAAAAGTTAAGAGGTCGTTCATAAAAGTTTCATTTTTAATTAAAAAAAAATGGAGACGGGATATAGGTGAAAAATAGTATTTGCTAAAGTATTGAAGAGACACTGGAAATCCTGATGTTAAGGACGTGAGGATAGAAGGGAGGACAGGCACCCACAGCCTGAGCAGTGCAGCCTGGCACTGGCAGGGAGGTGGTTCACTCCTGAGGAAAGATGGATCCTGTTTACAGCTACTCTTGATTTTCACAAAGCATCACTAGCTAATAAAGATTGTGTCATCAATCAGTTGCCATCTCATCACACGTTTCATCAACGACCAAAATGATTTTCTCAGAACTGCAACATTTTTGTGGTTATTTAAGCTGCAGAAGTGATACTAGAATAGTACTGCACCGTGCTATCCCTTCCCAAAAATCTGTAGGAGGGAGGCTGAAGCACTTAACATTTAGATATTGGTCTGACAGTCTAAGGTATCTAGAGGCATTTTAAATAACAATATGATTAAAATATTCATATTAATTGAATAGTATTATGAAACTATTTCTCCCATGTAGTGAACTTTGGTGCAGACATGCCAAAAAACATCAGTGAACATATTGCTGTATGGTGACTATAGTGTGGCACCTCTTTCATATGCCAGCCCAGCATTAGCAGTGATCTCATCTCTATTTCTGTAGCTTTTATTCTGAAATTCTGAGGGAAGTCATTCTCTGATGTCGCTGATTTGGAAGACATTCAGACAACTAATGCTGGAGATAGACATCTGCTGTGTGGAGAGCCTGAGCGGGGAAATTTGCTCAGCAAAGCAGATGAGACTGTGGGCCAGAATCTCAGCCTTGAGAAAGGTGTGGTCATACTGATGGCTGGTGCCAAAGTGGTCATAAAGCCACCCTATGGCAGCCATGGAGAACGTGCTGTCTGGGTGAGCTGGATGGAGGCCAACCCCCCTTCTTTTTACGGTCTTCCTTCTTTCCACACCTTCCTTTATCCAGCAAATGCTTCATGGTGAGGAGTCAGAGAGGGTGGGCACAGGGCTAGGAAAATGTCCCTGTTTGCCCCAGCAACATCCAGGCTGCAAAGCAAGCCTCAGCATTGCAAGTATAGATTGCAGAGATTTTTCTGTGGCCAGGCCTGAGCAGAGCAGCTGGCCTCATGCTGCCCATTAGGCCTGTGCACACCAGTGTGTTTACAAACAAGGCCTGGAGATTCTCTTGTGTTCTCAGTTCTTTGAACATTAAATTCATCAAGTTTTTTGGTTTTTTTTTTTTTTTTTACTTTTGACAGGCAATGGTTAAGGAAATAATTGCTGTTTCCTTGATGCAAAGTTTGCTCTATTCCACCTTCCATCTAGGCGTAGTTATAATTCAAATCTGTCATGCTTCTGAGTCCTAGAGTGTCTATTTAACAAATGCTGAATACATTCTTTAGCCAGGATTCCACAAACCAAAATTCAAAATAAATAAATAAATAAAATAAAAAATTCCATTTAAAAGCAAACAGAAAAAAAAACCAAAACCCTTTTCCTAGAAGGTTATCTAATTGTTCTTCTACTTACTGTCTATTGATTATGCCTCTATATTTCAAGTAATTCTTCATCTCATTATCTCTAAGCACTGCAATTATGGCCAATTATAATAATACATATGTTGTATAATTTCATTATGTCCACTGGTGACTGAAAATCTAAGCTGACATAACTGGAGGCAGAGTCTGGACAAGGATATTTTGCTCTTCTGCTGTGGTTGTCTGATGTAAGGCAGTATTCCCAATGTCACGTGAAAGACTGTGTGCTTTTACAGAATTGCTTTTCTTGTTGGAGATGAAAGATGCAGTGGGTAATACAGTGCTTGGGCACTAGAGCAAACTTGAAAATCCTTGCTACCATCACAACAGTAAATAAATGAATAAAGTTTTGTTGCTTAGTCATCAAGGATGACATTAACTTCAGCTCCTTTGAGTGAGAATTCAGAGGACCTGCCTTTGCTGTCAGGAAGAGGATATTGGAGCTTTGTTAACCAGATTTCCCAGCAAAACTAGGTAACTGAATTGGAATGGAGCTGACACTCTTTTTCCCCTCAGGATACAAAATTTCCTCAGACAGGGCTTCTCAGGACTGAGGAAACAGTTACTCCAGACATTGTAGGTATTCTATTACTTAAGTTTCCCTCCGCAGTGATTTTACCTATACAAGGTACACTATGTTTCTACTTGTTACTATGCAAGCATTACATTCTCTCACGTTTCTGTGTATCTGGACAGGTCCATAACTGACCTGTTTATGTCAATGCATGGCCATCACAGAAAAAAAGGAAAAAAAGAAAAAAAAAAGAAAAAAAAAAAGTGGACTAATTTAGCAGAAAACTTCTGTTTAACTACCCTGTGACTGGGAAGGATTAATGTTATCTGCTTTGTACAACAGTTAATGACACTCAATGTCATTTTATATGTCCAGGATATCCTATCAAGCCTTTGTCTGCTGCCTGGGACCATGGTAGGTCTCTCCCCTGTGTACTGCATCCCATTGCCAGTCCCACATAGAAGTCACTGATACCCTTGAATGTCTCAAATGTCAATGGACAAACACACTGGAGCAATTGAATGTTACCTTCCCCATCTGAAATGTGAAATACTTCGTTGCAACAATACAAGCTGCTCTGAGGTACTGTCACTGGTGTGTTCCATCCTTAAGAAAGTAACATCCAAGCCATTGTGAATTCTGATGGAAACCTATAAGCAAATCTTATAAACTGTTTTGTGCGACCTGGAATTGAAAACTTAAATCCTTAACAAATTTGGTCATTGCTCCAGGAAGCAAAGAAATAATATGGCTACAAAATAATACAATTTCTAAAGCAAAACTTAAAAAATAAAATAAGTAAAATCAAAAGCAGTTTCTTAGAAACCAAAATAATTTTGGCACTGTTATGATGTGTTGTATTTTGCATGAAAAAATTTTGATGCCATTGATAAAATTTAAGCTGGATCCTATGGAACTGTGACAATTTACAGCAAATGAGCTTTTGGCATGCAATAAATTATCTCCATTGGAATATTTTCTTATCTATAAAACTATCACGTTCATGACTTCAGTAACAAAAGAGAATCTTAACATAAAATATCTTGAATTGAAAAGCAGCAGTCTTCAAGGTTAGCTAATGCAGTAAACTGAATTTGAATATGCATAAAGAATAAGTTTAAAAAAAAATTCTAAAGTTTATATTTACAGTAGAAGAATAAATAGCACACAGCATCCATATTTACACTTGTATCATCCATTCACAGTCATTTCAGTGATACAAAACTAATTCAGTCAGCATCTGGCAAATTGTTGCCAAGCTCCAAAGTCGTGTTATTGTTCAATAGGAAAGAGTGAGGGCAGCTTTACAGTTAGTTACTTTACAATCAGCAGACTTCAGCTGTTAATTTTCATGCTGGGTTCTATTCTTTTTATGTATAAAACACAACAAAATTGTGGTCTTCTCTCCAATAGAGAGGATGCTAGCTGTGTAATGCGCAAAAAAATAATGCTCGTTAGATTTGTAGCTTTGAATATTTTAAAATGACCGAGCACTGCCTAGGGAATGTGGTTGGGGTGTGAAAGTGAGGCTTCATGAAGTTAAAGGTGTTGGTGTTTTTAGATAAAATTTTAAATTAAAAATGTCATCATCTGTAATCTTTAGAAGAAAACAACATCTCCTGGAGAAATTTTCAATTAAGGAGTAACGATTTTACTATGGAAAAAAACCTTTTAGTGGGAAACTTGCGCTGATTTCTGTCTATGATGCTTTGTTGTGTTGGCATCTCTGACATGTTGCTCTTCAGCAATGCTTATTTCTGTTGCAGTCAGGTACAAGCGGTTAACTTCAAGCACAGAACTAGAGAACTGACATGAAGAGGTTAACCCTGCTTGTAAATGACTGCTAAGTTATCTACCAGCTCCTTGGAGGAGAGAAATTAGCTTCAAAATACGCTTAGGCTTCTGTAGCTTCAGGGGCAGAAGTCACACGGATCGATAAGAATCAGTACTCAGTAGAGGAGAGGTCAAAGTTAAGATAAGAAAATAGAAATTTTGGAACAGAAAAGGTACAGTGTGACCTTGTTCAGCATTATCAACAGAATAGATACTGTGGAAAATATTGCAAGTGTCGGATGAAATTACAGCAAATAAATCCAGGTGGTAGTTGGTATTTTTATTTCTGTTTAGAGTTAGCAACATTTTTTTTTCCCATGAGTTATATATATATATATATATATATATATATATATATATATATATATTTTAATCACATTATTTGAGTGAGCTGACATGTCTGAAGTCAGCTGTGAGAGAACTGCTAAGACTACTTAGATCCGGTATTTTAGCAAGCAACACAGAAGAAAGGCTAAGCAAAGCTAAATGCAACCAGAGAAGAAGCCAGGAAGGTGGTGAGGTGTGCCGGGTTCTCTATAGCAAATTCAACAGATAAACGGAGTATGTTTATACTCAGCAGCAGTTCGTTGGTAAAAGTTGTTTTGAGAGCTATTGTTAGCCTGCAGAGGCAGGTGGTTAAAATGTACTGCAGGCAGCTGGGAAGATTTGTGCCCAGAAGGCTCTGAAACAGAGATGACAGAATGTTAATGGAAATGGACAGATTTGATTCTTCTTGAGGTCATTTGCATCCTCAGCAATTTCACTTGCTTCCATTTTCCTTCACTAGGATTTAGCATCATCTTCTAGCAGCCTGAGCTGACTTTCAGTCCAGTATGTGCAGCCTTGCAGAGCTTTAGCTGGATCTTGAATGTCTTCATCCTATCCACTATAGCTCAACAAGATTTTATTTGGTGAGTTCTTGCACATTTGTATCTTTTTCTAGATAAGCTAAGTATATTTTCAACATTGTGGAAAATGTGTATTTGTTAGATTTTACATGTTCCGTTGGTGTATCTACCTACTAAGCTCAAACTCCATCCTAAAAAGATGGTGAATTCCTAATAAAGTCAGAGTTTACCCAGAAAAATCAATGTTGAAGAATGACAGCAGATAGCCTCATAAGTAGTATGACTTTGCCATGTGCTCAAGTATTTTTGGAGGCCAGACAGTACATTAAGATGTGACAGATTCATGTAGTTTATCTGGTGATTTATAAAGTTTGCTGGCTGATTTAATAGACTTCTAGAAAGCGTTGTTGTTCGACCAAGTAAAGAGAATCATAAAATGGTAATGAATGTTATGAAAGTTCATGAATATTTCATTTGGGGTCTCTCTCAGATGCCTGCTAGTTTATCTCAAGATCTAGGAACGTATGGCATATAAATCTGATGGAGGGTAGAACTGCACAGTTATCTGAGAGGCACGTTTGGTGAGAGCAACATGTGTTTGAACAAGTATCTCAAAAACACTATATCTCAGTTAAGTTCTCTGTAAGCAGCCATGAATTCTAAAGTATCTAAACAACAGTCTTCTATTCATTTACTATTGGCACATTTAGAAACAACAGTTAGTGTTTTTCCAGCTTGTCATTTTTTTCTAGCGACTTCTGAGAGTATTGGCTTACTGTAGCCTTGGACTTTATTTGAAAAGGCCAGATGGATTCCCACCACATTAAATATTTCATCTGTGTACAAACCAGAGCAATATAAAATACAGACAGACATTCACAGTAAAGAAATCTAGAACAAAGGCTTCATGTTTTTCATCTTTAACATCCTCATGTGGGAAATGTATTCTCTATGCTACTTTAAATCTTGCTAGTTTATATTTATGTTCTAATCAATTATGTATCCTATTGTTTCTAGTAAACCCCAAACACTTTGGATTGAAATTGGTTTATTTTGCCCCTACAAGCTGTATTTCACTGTCTCTCATTCACATCAGCAACATGGATCTGCCTTTTCATAGCAGTGCTGTCCTCCATCGGGTGGACACTCTTCTGTTTCCATTTAGTTCATTAGCAGTAAAACCACTTACAACAGCATGCTTATAGATTTATGGAGCCCAAAGAGTTTCACGACACTAAGTAATGATATAAGGGCTTCTGAGAGCAAGGTTAGCTGCAATAGCACCATGCCAGAAGTTCTGTTTAATAGGAGTTACTTGGAAAAGCTACAAAGAAATATGAAGGACTTGAAGGGGCTTACATAGGTGGTTCATAGGTTTTCTGACAGTGCTTATGTATGAAATGAGATTGAATGTCGTGGTCAAAAGGCTGTGTGAGACCTCCTGGAGCATCTTTTAGCTAATAAGTCCTTTTTGTATCTTCCTGTTGGATCCAAGATTCAGCTTTATTTTTAGATCTGTGGACAGAATTGTATCTGAGGATAAAACTGTGATTTTTCCACTGAATTAGAAGGAATCTGTTGGGATATATTCTCTGCTGCTACCTGTATCATGGCACAATGTGCACCATCCGAGAAACAAGAACATGGGAGTGGTATTTCACAAAAACCGCAGGGCCTCACAGTTTGTCACACAGCTTGAATCATCCTTTGTGAAGGCCGTCAATTCAGTATTAAAACCTCTGTAGCATATATCACCATTTTCAGTAAAATAACTGAAAATAACCTAGAAGGCTGTAAACTACTCTGCTTTTATGAAATAAATTGCTTGTGCAATAAAAGAAAAATACATTTACCACAGTTAATTATAATCAGCACAGGTAACTGAGGTATAGTTCTGTACAGGTAAGCCTGAAGAATACTTTGAGGATTATCACATCCTGGAGAGTAACGTACTGAGTAAACAGCATAAGAAATTTTATAGTGAGTTCTGAAATGACTTGATGTATGTTTTCAAGATGGATGAGGAAGTCAGAAAATATTTCTAAATAATTGCTTGTTTGGTGCTGGTTTGTGTCAAGAGCTGTTGTTTAAACTAGAGGGAGAGAGATGCTGTCCTAGAAGGTTTGACTTATGTTTACAGTAATTTGTTTGGCCAGTGCTTATTACTTAATAATCAATCTTTATTATTACATTAATTCTAATCGGGCTATGTGAAACATGCAGTGCATTGACCACATGACATCAGTTTACTTGCTGAATAATTTAAGCTATTTCCTCCTAATACCTTAGGCTGCAATGTCATTACTCTCAGGCTGTCCTAATATTCTAGTTATATTGATGTTATTTCACTTGTTATTACCTTCTTGACGTGAAATTGTTTTTCAGATATGGAAATCATGCTCAGATATTTCTGGATGACAGAATTTGGCATTAGTTTGTAATGTATTATAATAACAAAACAGTGCAACATAAAGCAAATGATTTGTTTTCTAACGTATACTAGTCTTCACAGAAAGGAGACAAAAGATGCCAGAAGGGGAAATTTGGTCCGTATATTTTTCTGTATATTCTTATCTATTTTCTCAGAATGTGGGGAATAATCTCTCTGATAATACAGTAGAAGCAAATGTGCAACCATTAAATGGACAGTGTGATTTATCCGACTTCACGCTGCCTTAGAAGCAGTATGTATCACTCTTGTGAGTTTTCTTCTGCTTAAAGAATTGTAAGAAATATGTCTTGCTATTACTTTTATTGATAAAACAGACCAAACCACCTTAATTCATTTTTCATCCAGAGTCTTTTATCACAGCACGGTTGTGATTAGGATTCTGATCACCCAGTGTGCCACTCTGAGATTGAGAGGCTCTATCTGCTCATCTATTATTCTTCATGAAGCAAAGCTCTAGTGTACCATCTGTTTTCTTACTGAATCTTGCATGTAGCTGCAAAGAGCTGGTCACCAGAGATCGTGTCTGGCAAGCATGCTCTTGGTGTGCTTGAAGATAGCCAAGCATTCACTGCTATTTGCCTGTTTAAGTTCCAGGTGAAATTAAACTGCTGTTCTCTGGTGTATTTTAAATTACATATTTGAAATGGTAGTGGGGTTTTGGGGGGGGGGAGGGGGTTGTTGCTTTTTTTGTTTGTTTTTCTAACAAAAAATCTAATGGGAAGAAACCTCAAAGCTACAAAGAAGCATGCTGCAGAAATTTTGCTGAGGGTGGATCGGTCTTGTTTTTTAAAGCTTGAACTACTAAAGGCTGTTATATGCTGATGATGCCTGCCCCTTTTGATGCAAGAAGATGTGGTTCCTGGTGTGACCATGTTTAGATGATTGGCATAGGGTAGCAGCAATCAACGGAATGTATCTGAATATCATCTTCACGCTACTGTTCTTATTAACCAAGGCCATATAATCACCTTTATTTTTTAGAAGAAGGTAGGATTGGAAGGGGCCAGCTGAATCCCACAGTCTGCACATTGTCATTGCAGTGTACAGTGTGGCGTGGCTGCCCATGGGGCAGGGTGCTGAGCCCCATCACCTGCCTGAGGTACTGCTGTCCCCTGCAGTACTGAGGTACAGTTCTACTCACTGCCACTGACTTTTTCCTGGCTTCCTCAAGGCTTCTTTTTCTTTTAACTACATGATACTATTGGAGCTTCACAACCTGCAGTATTTTATAATAGTCTGCACTATTCCCCCAAGCACAATAAAAAGTAGCTTTTGAGGCTCCTCTTTTTGATCCATTATTTAGAGCCTGATTTGTGCCATCTGCAATCCCCACATCAGTGCCAGTGGTCCCGCAGTTCTGCAAATTCCCTTCAGGACTAAACTAAAGTCATAAATCTTTTTTTAGGATGTATTTAGATATCATCATAGCACAATTTTTTACAATCTGCTCCCCTTACATTGGATTTTGTTTTCAGAGCAGAAAAGGACTGTCCTAGGGAAACAACTGTATTTCTTACTGACTTTCAGTTTCCAGATTAAATTTTTACTTGGCAACAAAACTTCCTTTCCCGAGATGATGGTTACACAGCGTTGGTCCTGGGCTCAGCTCAAGCAAACATTTGTGTTTGCACAAAACCTGGCTATTTTCCCCATATGTTCAGTAGGACTCTGGGAACAGAGCCCGTACTGGGTCAGCAAGACCTGAAGTCATTAGCTCTTTGCAGATTCTGCATCGAGGATTGCAGGTTATTAGACCATGTCAGTAGTAAAAAGGGAGTTTATTTTCATTCCTGTAAAAGACAGCTTTATAACATGTGCACACTAGCACAAACAATCTTTTCTTTTTCACCTTTCACAGCTGGGTGAGAAAATGCTTTTTACCTTAAATATGCCAAGGCCTTTTTTCACTTCCATTCAATTTGTTTTGTGATATAAAATGTTCTGCCTGACATGGTAGGCCAGTGATGTCACATGGCAATCTGCTCACGTAATTCATACATAATGCCATAGCTGCACACACTAATTGACAACACAAGTCAATGACAGGGTCTTTAGCCTGAGCAACTTGCAGTCCAATTGCTGATTATGCCATGTGGTGCAAATCCATGGAGTCACCAGTGCACTGCTGGCTATATGTGTGCAAAGAGGTTCTATTTTTTCTTTGTCTTTTGCATCCCCAAGGAATCATGTTCTTTAAAATATCCCAGAAGGGATATTCATTCAGCTTTGCTGAGTGAGAGAGTGAAAATGCATGTGAGCATGTGAGTTACACAAGAGGCAGTGTAATTGCCCTTCCCGAAAACGCTTTTCTGCAAGACAGGTCTGGGTAGAGAGGGCATGAACACAAGCTTTCTGGGTGGCTGCTAACTTTCTGTGCAGGAGGAGAATGGCAGTACTGCATCCTTCCCTCCCCTCTCCAGCTGCAGGTTCAGCTGCAACTGAGTGAGGAGTTCCATTCTCCCACTTGCATCTTATGAGCCGAGCCACGAGGCAGCCTCAGAGAGCACTATCTGCAAAGCCCTAGATCTCAATTAGCTGAGGGATACTAGGGCTCATGTCTCTTCAAACTGCGTTGATCTGAGGCACTAAAAGAACAATTATGGGTTCACATGTTTCCAGGGTCCATGGGGGAGTGGATGTTGTTGCATTTGAGTGCTTCAATTCTTCCTAAATCTCTCCCATTGAGTACAAAGTCCCTTGTTTTTAGCAAACACCTTCAACTTTCACAGCATTGGTTCCATCAGTTTATTTTGCTGATCACAAAATGTAGATAGATAAAAAAATTTAGGGCTAGATTCATAGAAGAGCTAAGCCTGTGCAAGCTCACCAGGGGATTTGGATGCAAGCAAATAGGAATTTTAGCAATAGGAAGCACCAGGTTTCATAGGCCTCCCAAAAACTCTAAACCTTCAGGCAGGAGCCAGGAATCTGACTGCATGGCATACAAACCATGACCCTACAGGGAGAGAAGCCTGGACACTAGAAGTAGTATGACAGAAATCAGTCAACAAAAAGCTGAGATTTATTGAGGTATTAAAACAGCCAGCTCCCTGGGAACTAAATCAGTGCTAGAGGGGCAGATGGAGCACTAGAAGCAAGGTGATTGTCCCATCCAGCCATCCTCTACCCACAGCATTGTGCAGGGCCTTGCTGGAGTGAGAAAGTGTATGAAGGGAACCAAATAACATCGCCCCTTTTACTGTCATATCTGACTCTTGTCCTGCTGCTGTGAACTTGTGATCAAAGGAAGCTATTTCAGCTTAAGATGAGAAGTTGTTGCTGCATTTCACAGGGACTGATAAGGTGATGGGAACTGGCTGCTTGCTCTGTCCTAAGGCCTGTCAGTAACCATAGGTCTCAGAGACATGAGCTGCTGTGTCTGCTTTTGCTGCTCTGCTCCTCTCTTTGTGGGCGTTTCTTTTTGTCACCTCTCCAGAGGAGCTGTTATCTTCAACACAGTATGAAAAAAACCTAGCTTGATCTTATGTAATGGGCTAAAATGATCGCTAGCGGAGGCTGTTTGCTGTGGAGATAGACAGACTGGTCTCTCTTTGCTCAGAACCTCAAGTGTTGTTGAACTGCCTCATATCGCAGGATGACAGGACCAGGCTAATACTTTGACTGTCTGAACCTATTTATGCTGCTGAAATTATCCACGTTGCACTGCAGTAATTGAGCGGTTCTTTCTGCTGGAGCTCTGGAAGCACTCTGAAAACCCTCAGGCTGCAAGATGCTGTAGGCAAGGAAGGTGGTACCTGAATTTCTGCACACCCCTCCTTACCCTCACCCTAACCCCTGTGCACCAGCTCTGGCTCTTCCTACATTATTAATTGTTGGTTTTTATTTTTAAATTACTATTCTTCAGTTGTCAAAATTGTTATTTTGATAAGTAGCGACATATATTATCTAAACTGATATAGCATGTTAGAAATAGTATGAGAGAAATCAATTGAAGTGGATACCTGCTGCTTTCAATTCAGATACCAAAACTCATGTGTGACATAATGCCATTGGTCAGGGGAAGCAGACAGAGCTGCTAATGGCTATGTTATCTGTGAAATACAGCTATTGCCTTTCTGCAGATTGCTTGGGGGAAAAGTAGAGAACAGTGAATTCTCACATTTCAGACTCTCTTTTGACAAAAATAAATATGTTTGATTATTCAAATATATGCTGATTGAAAAACAGAATTTAAAGTAGATATTAAAAATGAAATAGAAGGATATCTTCATGCTTGGGGCCTAGAGCATGAAAGGCTCAGATTCGTGATCACTTCTGCACTAAAGAATTGGTTGTGAGGCTGGATAATTCTGTCAGGTCAGAGCCTCAAAGTGGCCAAGCAGCACAGCAGTTGGCATGGCTGTATGAAGAGCTTTGAACAGCTCTTTAGGATCTGGATTTGGTCTCTGAGGGTCAGTTCCCTACCTCTAAAACAGCAGATAGCAGTTTCCTGTTTCAAACCACACGCAAGTGGTACATTGTCATCACAGTACCTCTGTGGTGGAGCCTAGAGTAGAACAAAGTCAGCACCATTGTAGATTGGATGTCGTAGTTATATTTCTAATATTGCTGTGCACAGTATCTCTATCTCATTTGAATGTCAGCATAAAGGAATAGAAATAGCATACAGGAAGTAGAAATTTCTTTATTTTCAAATTCAAAATAATTGGTACTCTAAAACATATTGTATTCAACTTCTGTATGAAGGGATTTGAATTTGTTTATGGCTGTTTAATAGCACAGGAAACACAAATATGCTGAGTTTATGCATGCTTTTTGCCTAATTTGAGCAACTGAGAGTGGCAGCAGCTTGAAGCTGTCTTTCCTCTCGGAGTAAAACAGTAAGTCAGAAAAGCAAAGTTTTCCCTGGTTGCAACTCTACGTTCTGTGGTGATGACAAATCAGCATCTCTTAACATCCAGCTTTTATCATTAAATGTGCATGAGAGGGGATGAATGAATTTAAAGAAAATAATGCAGTGGGTGCATACTCCATTTTATTTATTTAATATCTTAAATTATTAAAAAGACAGGTGCTGCTTGGCAGATACCTTCCATTGTTGCTTGAACTATCAACCAGCAAAAGGAGCAGTGTGTTGACAGATATCTTGACCATGAATTACAATTACAGGGACTGAACCATGAAGGATAGAAAAGAGTGAATCGTGTTGTACTTAGAACTAGAGCAAGCAGAAGCCTGCAGATACATCATAGCAATTTAAACTGGCATTAATTATTTTAAAATTAATTCATTTTTAGACAATAAATTTAGAAGATCACAAACTAGAGGACCTCTTTGCTAAATGGCACTTAACATTAGGGCAAACTACCCTGGTAGATGGTAATAGGCTGTAGTGCTTTTAATCCATAGGTCACTGACTTGATTCTGTCTCAAAATGCTAATGATTAGTGGAGGGCCAAGCATCTCTTCACTGATCTAGACACAAGTTCAGAAAATGGCAGGAAGAATGCAAGTGAAAAGTGAAAGACAGAAGAGGAAAACAAAGAAAATGTAGTTTGTTTGTTTTTTTTAACGTTGTAGCAGAGAATATAGGCAACATACCTACAAAATCTTCCCTGAGCCAAGGAACTGTTTTTTCTTACGCTGGTGCCTCTGTAAGAAATATGTTATGTGGGTTTGTATTTGCTTTTCAAAGAATATATATAAATAGATTATTTAAAAAAAAAAAAAAAGACACGATATTGTATCCCCTAACTCATGAGCAAAAGACTATGATTTTAAGATCTATCTCAGATGATTTAGGAACTGTGATTCAATTTTTTTTCATCTAACGATGTTGTTATTTTTGTACATGATGCTGCTGTTGATTTTCTTTTCCTGAGCATGGACTACTGAACTAGAACTAACTAAGATGTGATTAAACAGCCTCTCTTCTAAGCTCCAACTCTGAGTGAATAGGATCAATTCCAACACAATTGCTTTGTGCAGACTTTCACAGCTGAAGAAAAGCAATCTTATTTCCTGCTGCTTCCTATTGTGCTCCACTTTCAAGTATTGACTATGAGGAGATGTTCATATGGGAATTTATGTGTGCTGTAAATTTCTACCATACATTTTTCTGCACAACATACTCATGTAAATATTCCATGTGGAATCAGCCCTTTAAATCTCTCTACTGACAGCCTACTGTTGCAGACTCTGGTGGAATCTCCCTACCAGCTGGTGACTATGGCTGTCAGTGCCACATTCTTCCAACTCTAAGTAGAGAATCAAGACCAGTCACAGCCCTGTCTGTAGCTCCATAGGAGAGGTTTGTCACTTTTGGAGATGAGAACTGTCTCTGTTTTGCAATTCAACCTGTCACTAGCATTGCCATTGCCCTGGCTGCACTTTGAAAGCCCCATAGCTCTCATTAGACTCCCTTCTGAGCCATCTATGAGTGTCTGCATCACAGCCACCTGCACAGGGACTCCCTGCCTGCTTCTGCCCAGCGTCAAGCACTGATTCAGCAGAGCTTATCCTCTTTACCCTGCTTGCAGCAGACCAATAGAGTGGAGTGCTGCTTCTACAGAGCACACAGATGTTATCTTTTATCACAGAAGAAATATATGTTATTTTTGTTGTTGTTCTACCTTTCCAATACTCTCTTTTCCCTACTCTGATTCTTCTGTTTCTGACGAAGAGTGATGAAGAGTCGGTGTCATTATTTTTCTGCAGCCCCTTTTCCTAACACGTGGCTGGACCTGGTTCAGCTTTCCAGTTGCCTGTCCATTCCTGCTATAGAGCTGAATTTGTGATCTATAGTGAATACTGCAGACTTAGTAGCAGAAAAACTGACATCCAGACTCTGTCTACACCACCACAACTATGCTGTCAAATGTTACTCTGGCAGTTAGATAACCTACATGATACATTATTTTTCATTTTATTAACAGTGTTTTATGACATATCGAGTCTTGTGCAGCATGGTAGATTTGAGTATTGTCAAGAATCAAATTCCCACTGTAAATCCTGACTGTTTCATAAAATGAATTTCTCTTTAACAAGTTAAATACTAAATACAAGTGTGGGAAGACTCAAAGGTTTTCATTTAAATAGTATTTATTGATCTACCTGTGCTCCAGCAAGTAAATCCAGCTGCACATAATGTACAAAAATCCCATCTGCTTCTTTCTGCTGAGGTTTATAAACACTGTGTGCTTCTTTGTTCCAATAGCTTAGAACTTCATAGATCCACTAATGGCTCAGTACTCTGAGATATGCTCTTGATTGACTGATCCTGACTTTCTTAATTAGCCTTAAATGCAGACATTTTTGTTAATTAAGCATCTGGATGGGTGCTCTTTATTCAGTGAGGGGTTTCAAGATGCTGTTCTGTGCACCTCCTGGGACAATTAGATGATTATTGTTCAGGAGAACATTGCTCGACCACTCTGCTTTCTAGCTCATCACCATTAACCCCCAGAGAATGGCAAAGAGAACAAGGAGGGGTTTTTCTTACTCATTATTTTCCAAACCGCTAGTTCCCGGGCAAGGATATTTGCAAATTCAAGTCGCTCATTGCTACTGCTAGAAGAAAATGCGATCTAAAACCAGTGCCACATAAACAAAAGAATAGATTTGGATATAACAGTCATTGTTAGAGAGTGCTGAATTATTGAACTCTTGTTATCGAAAGTGGTAAGGTCAGGGAAAGAGTTTGACAAGTCACACAGTAAAAGGAATGAGAATGTACTAAAATTCTGCACATCTCGTCTGAAAAAGAGCTCAACCATTGGCTAGAAATCTCATTAGACTGTATATTCTATTTTTAAAATAAGAGATATAACTTGAGTGTGCTGCTTTCAGACCATCATAAGACTAAATAAGCCATACCTAACTTTTTATGTTGCTATTCTGTTTAATACTTATATTGACAAAACCTTTCTGTATATATGATAGGAACAGGAGGCACAAAATGCCTTTTTCTATGTAACATTGCACCTCAGTAGTCTGTGCTTGTAAAAGGAAAGCTGAAACAGGCAGACTCAAAGTAAGTAATTCATGCCTCCTGTCTGAAGCACTTAATATTGGAAATCAGGAGCTGTCTGGGTCTATATGTCACAATACAAACGTCCACTTTGAGTCTGAAGAGGCTAATCTGCACCCTCTAGTGATCCAAACTAGTTGAAACATTGGCAGCTACAAATTGCTAAATGACTTGGAGTGCTTCTCCCATAGTCAAGACCTTTATCGCTCCATTACTGTCTTAGGGCAAATAATCAAAAATGTCAGTAAAATTGAAAAGACTGTACTGCGTCTGGGTATATTGAAGCCTGCATGGACCAGTGGTGCTGACTGCTCCCAGCTGCAGCTGAGCAGCGAGCAGCTGGCTTGGGTAGAAGGCAGGTCTGTGCTGCTTGCTTTGTCTCTCCCCACCTGGAGCTCAAGTCGGGGGGGATCCACGCACCCTCTGTGTACCGCTTTGCCCTGTGACAGGGCTGTGCTGCCCAAGCTCCCCGTGGCTGTGCAGCAGGGCTGTAAGGATTAGCCCAGGAGAGCCTGGAGAGCATGTTCCAAAAATAAAGGCAGTTACAGTAATCTGCTGTGGCAAGCACGCGTGTGTGTGATAGACATGTACTGCAAGGCTAGTGATTTAACAGGATTAAATTCTGATCAGCAGAGAGAAGATTGATCATAGTAATGAGAAGATGGGTAGGGTATATCTGGCTCAATGGCAAACCAGCTTGAGGAAGAAAGTGATACAGTTCAATGTACATTATGAAGGAATCTTGTTGGACCTCGGGCTTATTCGCTATATTAAGTGAGCAATACTGTAAGAAAATTGGATAGGCTAGCATCCCCTTTTTAGGTAAGCATCTAATGCTTTACTGTGATATTTTATTCCTTTTTCAGTAGTAGGCATGAAATGAAGTGTTCAAAATAATATGGTCATAAAAGCAGATTTACAAATGGAGAGAAGAATCCCCAGCCCAGTAGCAAATGTAGTACCATGTAATGCAGCATTTGGTAAAGATTATCACAAAGCAATTTTCATGGCTGGATTCAAAATGTATGCTGTCAGTAGTCCTGCTCTCAGTAGCAATGAACCTTATAGGGAAATCATCTGAGAAAGAATAGGCCCCCAGTCAAGCTACAGGGCAAGTCTCCAAAAGGGACAGCTTGCAGCATATGGAGGGAGTAAAGGAAACTACAGGGGGTTGGACTCCTACAAAGTATGGTATAGGTGCTCGTTACTTAGAATTAAAGCAAATGGAGAAAGTAAGCTCAAGCAGAGGGCTCTGGGGAATCGTGAGGGAACATAATTAAATTTTAGAGGAATGTTTATGTGCTGAAGTAAGAGAAAGAAGAAAATTAAAGATTGGGAAAAAAATAGGTCAAGGGAGGAGGGAAATCGGTGAGCCGGACTGTGCCAAAGTGCTTCCTGCCCTCTCGGCAGCCTTACACTTGGTAAGGAGACATTGGTAGAAAGCAGGCAGCACAACCAGCTGAAGCTCACACACCACTTCCAGTGAAAAACTTCAACTGGAAAATGGCATCTTCTGAACTACTTTTGTCGGCATGCTTCTTCCTTTCCCTCTTCTTTTTCCTCTTCCCCTTCTTTTTCTTTTACCTTTTCCTTTTCCTTATTTTTTTTTTTTTCCTTCTGTGCTGTTCTGTATTTCTACAACTTCATCGTACCTTTTGCTGACTTTGGTGGTGGTGGGTTTTGTTTCAATTTGGCCATTGTGCTGTATTTGCACTGATGAATTTCAGTTTTGATTGGCTGCTGTTTTGACTATATAATATAATTATTTTTTTTTAACCCGGAGGTTTATCTCACAAAGAATGTGTAACTTCTAAACTTAGGTAAAAATGCCATCAGGAAATCCGTGCGTGACTTCAGGAAGTCTGAAAAGACATTTATTTAACAAAACGAAAGTTAGGATGTTCTTCTAAACTTGCAAACTTCTCTTACTGTAGTTAAGGTTTTGCTGTGTTTAACCGTAAGGCTCTATGCAGAGAGCATCATTTTTTAGATCAAATCTTGAAACAGAAGCAGTAAATAACAGTTTATCTAATGTTCATTATCTGATTAAAGAAATTGAGTCATGTAACAGTACAGAGGTTAAAAGATAGGGAGGATTAAAGGATGAGAGTAGCTAATTCAGGAACCAGCCCTGCAAGCAATTACATACATGGTTAACTTTAAGTACTTCAGCATTAATAGGACTACTCACATGCTTAAGTTAAGCACATGTGTTTGTGAGCTGGAGCCTAAAGACCACATCCTGTGAGATGCTGAGAATGTGCTATATATTGAACAGGGTTGCCCTGGTTCCAGTGGGAGCCAAGGATATTGTGCAGAGTTCAGCACAGAGTGGCACAAGCTACATGGGAAGAGGGTGTGGAAAGGGACAAAGATGCATTTTACAGAAGACTTCCCAGGTAGATAATTAACAGCATTTCTTTTCAGAAGCATTCAGAAGCAATCTATTCTTAATAAGCTTCTCAAGATTCATACTGAATTAAGGTTTTTCACACTATCAGACAGTAATACAGGTAGAATGACTGCAAGCGTGTGCCAAGAGCTGTTGCTGTGGGTCTGCCATACAGTCATTGCCTGTGGCCACGGCACAAGTGTTTTGACAGCTTAATAATTCATGTCCCTGAGTATCTCATTAGAACAGGAAAAAAGAACATAATAAACTTCATACTTTCCAACTTACTTCAGGAAAAAAAAAAAACTACAGTTGGTTTTTGTTTCGGTGCCCCAACAACAATAGGGAATTCCTGCTCAAAAATATAGTAAAAAATAAAAAAGACAGAAGATGAAAGGAATTCAGTCTAGTGGAATAGACTGTTACAGGGCATACCCACTTGTAACAAAAAGTTACAGTTCAAAGTTGAGTTCAAAAAGCGAAGATGTGACTTTACTTCCCAAGCTGCATTTGTGCAGCAGCATAAATTAAGCCATCTCATTCATACATTTGCCCTCATGTCAACATCATAGTACAGCCCTACACAGCCACAGCCTCACAATCAAGGCAAACAAATCATTCTGTGTATAAATATGATCCAGAGTCATTGCTGATGTTAGTGAATTTGTGAATTCCTGGGGGCTGTTAAAATCCTAGAAACACTAACAACTGCTTTTCAAATAAAAGTGCAGTGATTAACGTTTGTGCTGACAAACATTTTTCATTTTTACCTTTACATGTAAGAATTGCTACGTGTTCTGTATCATTCCTCCTCCCCTAGTAAAGGTAAATTTAATTTGATTTCAGACTGAAGTCAGTACCCCTTGTCTCTCCTGTACTGGTGATCTATCTTGATCTGAGAAAAGTGCAGAATCGTTCACCCAGGATTTCTCTACTTGGCCAGTTCAATTTTAAAGTACTTCTATTTGCAACTTCAACCAGCAAAGAGATCAAACGTAATTTGGTCACATCTGACAGTCACAACTACACACTCTAGCTGGGAAAATATTTCTCACATCGTGCTTGGTTTACTGGTTCCTACAAAGGAGTGGCTGTGGAGATATTTTCTTTTTCTCTCTCTCTTTTTTTTTTTTTCCTCTTTTCTTGATGTGCCAAAAGAAAAAAGGCTTGTTTGGCATGGTGCTCTACATCATTTATGGTCTTTCTGTATCATTTCCAGAGAAAGAAATAGCTGTTGACACTGATTTAGAAATTAGGATTAAACTGTCAGCATCATAACTGCCAACCAGTTGAGCAGATAGTAAAATGATGGAAAGTGAGAAGACAGCCTTATCTTAGGCAGAGTATATCTCAGCACTGTATAGTTTCTTCAGCTGGAATCCATTAAAATGATAGATTGTTGTGTTTGTGGGTTTGTTTAAAGAAAAAATTAAAGGAGCTAAATTTTTTTAACTGGGTACTGTAAAACCTTCAGTGCTTAGGTTTTCTCAGCTGTTCTTTTCACCAACGATGCTTCATTAGCAGTGGCAATTGTCATAATTTGTAAGAGGTGGGAGAAAATGCATGGAGAAGAGACTGGCTTGGCTGATTGGGCTATCCAAGAGAATCCTCTCTGATGTGTAAACAGCTGGTTACTGTCTGTGTATCTGAAGAGACACTAAGAGCTACAGGGACGGTCCCTTCTCTTTTTCCACTCAGTGTTCCACATTGGGAGGATTCCATAGCCAAACAACTGGGAGAGCTGAGATGCCAGCAGCAGTGCATGGCTGCTTGGTGTAATTTCCTACTTACTTCTAAGGTCTATCTTTTCACAGAGAAATTGTTCTCACATGAAGTAAGCATTCCATATCCTGGCATGAGTAGACAGTCTCAGCTACAGAACTTCTCTAAGAAAATGTAAGGCGCCTTCCTCCTCAACTCTCTCTTATGCAAGATAGCAGCTCATTATGGAAATGACTATTTTTCTTCCATTTTTGAGTGTCCATGAGTAAGTCCCAGCTCTCCCCATTGTGTTCTTTTGTCCCTTTTATGCACTCTTCTCTTTGACAGAAAATTTTCATTAAAAGTAGAAACCACTTCCCCCCCCCCCCCCCCCCCCAGCAGTCCCTTTTGTGTATTTAAAGCTTTATGCTGCTAGGGTCATCATCAGTATGAAAAGGGCCAACATATACCCTTCTTTTCTTCAGTTATCTTGTCATTGTTCTTTCCTCTCCTTCTAGTAGCATAATAATGCATCATGTGTTCTGCAATTGTGAGTTGAATTTGAAAGAAAGTTGAGTTCAAAAGGACAATTTCAGCGTTCCTGAAAACAAGAAAGGATACTTTTCCCATCCCAAACTGAGGGTTGGTAAAACTGATCACGTTTCCACATTTCGTTCTTATATAATTCACTCTTAAACTTTGAAAATTTCCATCTGTCATGGTGCTCAGCAAAAGGGTAATACCTCAGAGTGGGTTTCTATGCATCCGAGAGGGCATTCCAGCTTCCTTTATCTTTGTGATCCATTTTCTTTAGGTACCCGATGGTGGGTGAGCCCCCAGAAGCTGTGAGCATCCATGCAGTAATCTCTGTCAGGCTCTGGATCAGCCTCTACCAGAGCAATTTGCCAGCAGCCTTGGCTGCAAAGCAGAAAGAACAATTTGGCCCTCTCCCTGCCCTGGAGTCACCCCTCTGAATTTCCAATGACAACTTCTTCTGAAGGCCCTACATCTTCTTAAATGTCATATAATTCAGCATCAAAGTTCGTATCCAACTGTGCTCACTATTTCTTTTTACACCCTTCAGATCCAAATCTGTTGCTAACTGCATTTTCAACTTTTCAAAGTTCTTGGTGCTTCTGAAGTGTCACAATGCCTGTGCTCCCCACAGCCTATTCCCTAACGTGCTTTGCACTGTTATCAGGGACTGAGAGCTTCTTTGTCCCAAATCCACAAAGGAATATATTGGTTCCTTCTTTATGCATTTCTGAGAGAGCTCTGTCCCTTGGCCTGTGCATTTCTTAATTTACTCTTAATGTTCAGTGCATTTTTCTACAGGCACTTAAAATTCACTCTTAAGTCTCTTCATTGCAATCAACATTCACACAGGGACGCATGCATGTGTCTTGAATTGTCATTTTATTAAAACCCTTTGCTCCTTTGCCATTTCAATCACCATTTTGTGTAATATCATTTGCATTTGCATAGTACCTTCACCCAAAAAAAGACAAAAGTTTTTATTTTCTTTTTATAAATGAGTAAAATTGAATCAGGGAGATTAAAAAGGTATCTTTGTAGCTCAATATAACAATATGGTGTCCAGTTCTTGAGCTTAATTGCATTGGGAAAAATACTGTAAGCACGATGGATTGACATGTAAATCAAAGTGATATAAATCACAGATCTGAATCATGGAGTCTTGATTTGAATAACTGCTTTTAATCTTGTTTTGCATTTGTGCCTTTCATTGTTATTCTAAAAATGTTTGCTCTTACTGGTGTGCATAATAAGTCAGACACATACATTCTCAACTGCACATGGCCTCTATTCCAGCTGGGTATTGCTAAGTATTGGTCACATAAGTTTTTTAAATAGAAGATTTCACACCAAACTCTATGGTGGAAACTTTGACCTGCATTAGAAAATGATAAAGTACATTTTCAATTTTAGTAGGCGAGAGATTTTTTGTTTGAATTTGTAGCAAGCTGAATGTATACTTATATAGCAAAGAAATTAGAATTGAAATTATGCAACTGGTAAAACTTTTTTATTTACTTATGTATTTTTATTCATTTAAATCTTATATTTATGTCTAACAGCGTAATTTATTAAAACATACAGTAGCATCGCATTAGTATTAGTACACACTTAGTGAATTGGAAGCTTGGTTCTTGTCGCTACAGAATAGATTTTAGGATTTCAGATCTACAGTAGAGGCATAATGAAACTTTTCAAAAGTGCACTAACAATCAGGTCCTGCTTCCAAAGAAATCAATGGATGCAAGGTGACCTGCAGATTATCTTGAAAATTCCCAGAGGCATCTGTTTACAAGTATTCTTAAAAACTCAAGCTGGAAGCTTTCAAATTTCTGAAACAAGCTCATCCTCACTTGCTCTATTCACAGATTTTGCAATATCAAAACAGGCTGTCTTTTTCAATTCAAAATTAATCTTATTGTTATGAATGAATTATTTGAAAAAGAAGTACGTGTTCTCCCTATTCTTGTCTAAATGCAGCACAAAGTGATATGGTCAAAAGTTTTTCTGCAGTCCTAAAATACTTACAGCTAAATAAAAAATCAGCTGTAGAAAATATCATTTTTTCCATTTTTTAATACTCTGTGAGTATACTTTTCATGATGCTGGGACTTTTCAGGATGGTGCTGGGCCAGCAAGGAGACAGGACATGGGTCCACTGCAGCTGGATAAGGGAAAATGGATGTGATCCTCTGGAAGCCATGCCCTAAGTGGTCATCTCTACTGCCATGTAAACTTGGCACATCTGTGTTCCCCAGTATTTGGGCTTTAAGGCCCGGCTGCTGATCACAGCCAGTTGCAGCTTGTGTGTGGGTCCACGTGTGTGTCAGGCCCAGCCAAGGATGAGCACGCTGCTCCCACACACAGCAAGCCAGGTCCCTGACTCATAGTACATCATGGAGTTAGTGCAACCTGCGTGATCTTGACAAGGTGATGGGGAAGTGCTAGTGGTGTGGGTACTCTCTCACAAGTACATGGTTTGATCACTGGAGACATGTTAGCTAAATCTGTGTGGGATATTTATTTGCCCAATGTCACGAGTTTTACCAGACCTCCTAAACACATCCTTTTATGTACACGAAGGTCACATTTCTGTGAAATGTTTCTCTTTTTTGGCTCTCTCTAGAGTTCTATAGTAAAAGAAAAGTGTGTTTCAACTGTGTGCTGTTTCTTCCATCAAAACGAAGGGTTGCAGGTCCTTGTGGCACTAATCTGTCTTTCTACAATTCACAGTGGGTTTTCACCGCCCCATGGGTGAAGACAAAGCATGTCTTCCTTCTAAGAGTAGCTAATTAGAGACCACTGGACATGGCAAAGCCAAGCTCAGCCTCCTGCCTCCGGGCACAGATGCTTCCACAGAGCCTTGCTTCCAAAGAGATAGTTTTACCATGGCAAGGGATGTCTCGCAAGCCCCCTTCAACCTTTTATTATTGTACAGAGACCAGAAAGTGCTTGCTATTGAAGAATATTTTTATGATGTAAAAATTGTTATCCAATGTACAAAGAAAAGCTGACACTTCATGTTGACATACTAAGAATTATTATTTCAATTCTAACTGGTAATTTTCAATAATTTCCATTTTATTTCAAGGAATGATATTTTAAGAGCTTTAAAAGAATTCATTTTTAATCAAAAGAAATGTTTAATTATGTTCTTTTCTCTTAGTATTTGCATTTTTTTCCTACTCTACATTCTTCTACTTGTCATTTGCTGCAAATACAAACACTTGTTTTATTCCAGTTTAATCCAATACAACATTTCATTTTGACAGATCTTTGGGCAAATCACAGTATCTGTTATTCATACAGCTTGTCTGTTAAAGCAGTAAGTGATATTCACTGCTCATCACTCTAAGGACAAATTGAGGCCCTAATCCTGTAAAGACCTACCTATTTTTATGGGCAGAACTGCTTACTGAGCATAAAGTTAATCATTTTAAGCTTGTAAAGCACTGGAGATCTTTGAATGGAAAACATTAGAGATGTGTAAAGTAGTATTTTGGCTTACAAAGGTTTCTCCCTTGCTCTGCCTTTTCCTTCTGAAAATAGGAGGTCCATTCAAAATGATTTAAAAAAATACGAGTTCGAATCTTAACTCTGCTTTTTTTTTCATTTTATGCTGAGATTGTAGCACTGTGTGTTCTTGATATTAGCTTTACTTCAGTTTAAAATAATCTCTGTCTGCTCAATTCATTTCAACTACAAATACTTTATTCTAATCCTTAGTTTTAAAATACCAAATGCATAGAATGGAGAAGAGCTGTGCAAACATGTAGAAAATTATTCCTTTAATTCAGAAGATATTCTGAGTAAGGCTTTTTCTATAGCTGTGATAATTCCAATTGCTCTCCTATCTGTTCTGTTCAGAACACAGCTCTGAGAATTACCGACCAAACCGAAAGACACTGCTCTTTGTTAGCCGCTTTCTTTGCATCCTCTCCCACCTGAAGTGACTAGCAGCGTGCTTCTGCCGTAGGCTTCGCTAAACAGTAGCTTAGGTGATGCTTTTCACTCACTTTGCATGAAAAAAAAGAAAATCATTTACCATTCTGAGAGTCCTTTAAATTTAAACTGATGAGACAGAATGAGGCTTTTTCTAAATCTCAGTTTTGCTTCAACCAGATCTTGAAAAAAATATATTTGAAGTAAGAATGGGAAATGTTAGACTGAGCTTCCACAGTTCCATACATCCATACCCTTTTGGCTCTATTTCTTTTGCTCTCATTTGCCCACTGTATTTTGGCAGCACTTTCTCACCATTCAGTCAGGGAAAGATTCAGACATACTCACCAGCACGGTGCTGCTTTGCTAGGAGCCGGCAAGTGGCTTAAGGTGAGATAAGGTATGATACCTGATAGACACATTATTGCTCAAGGTTCAGAACAGTTGTTAACTAAATGTATTATTCTTATTCTGGACAAGACTGAAATAGAAGTTAAGACAAAAAGCATTCATTCAATTGGGAAGTCTGAGAGCCATTAGAAGCTGTGAGACAGCCAGCTGTAAATCCATGTCATTGTACTGTAAAATCAGCTGGAATTTAGCATGGGCAGTACCAGGCAGGTTCTGCAATCCCGGTGTTTCACTTGTGCAAAGCAGATCTTGTAGGGAAGCTTCAGTACATCTCAGGACAAAGCTCTTCAATTTTGGCCACAGGGCAGGACTTCAGGTTTAAGCTTATGTTGGAATCGCTGATCATTATTGGGGCATTCAAAGGTTAAATTGAGCTCTGTCAACTGAAATCCACAGCATGGCTCTGAAGGCTTGTCTTTATTTGCCTGTGCAGCTATGCCAGACTAGCGTGGCTGGCAGAAGCCCCAGTACAGATTCAAGACATGCTGACAGAAGGAATTTTTTGGCTGGTATAGCTGTACCACATTCCTGAATCGCATAAGCAAAGACAGCATTTTTCTGCTGACGTAGCTGAGCACGTAGAAGAGGTCTGCCAGCACAGCCAAGAGAACTAGAAATGCAAATTTATTGTTGTATTTAAAAAATAAGTACATATCACAATGATTCCAGAAATCTCAAAAATCTGAAGCCAAAAATGTTCTAGAACTATAAAATAAATTAAAAAATAAAAGATTACAATTTAAATATCTCATTGTTTGTAGTGATGCAGAAGCACAGGTCATGATTTATGATTTCTTGCAAGTAGCAGCACTGCAGTTTGATTCATGTGTGACTTTCCCTGTGCCCTGGAACCAGTGAAGTCAGTATGGTTGTGTGGATATGTCTCCTTCCTTGGAATGGATCAGGGTGTGAACTGCATACAATAGTCATATACAGGTACAGACAACTTGCTTTTTTCTGGTAAATTTCAAGAAATGTAGGGAGTGTTGGTACCTCCTTTCTTAAGTACACTCAGAATTGTTTGATAATCAACAAGGACTTTTTAAATTAAAAATTAATGGCATAAATGCTATGACATAAATGTCATAGGCGAGCTAACAGAAAAAACATCCTTGTGTAAGTCCACAAAACATCACTAGCAACAATCCTACTAAAATTCTCTCATGTGAGAAGATTTGGGTATTTTAGCAAGTAAAGAAGAAATGGAGACATTTAGCTCACTCATTCATATAAATAAACACATTCCTTGATTTGTTAATGAAGATAAAAATCCTGTTGAATTGCTTATTAAGCAGAGCTTCAATATCTTTTGTATCTATAAGTGCCTGTACATGAAAGAGTTAGAAAGTCAATACGTGAAAGATGAATACATTACTCACTAGTCTGTCACAGCAGGGTGACCAAATCTGCTCCTGTTGGAGCTGTCATTGCCATTGCTACCTGCTAAAGGTGTATTCAGAGGCTGATATAAATGTCTGCATGAAATATTTTACCATCATTGACAAATAAAAGTATCAATTAATAATCACAAGCACTGAGGTTCTGCTGCAAATACCAGTCCTTCAATTTAGGACACATTTCAAATTTACTGTTTATGAATATGAAAATATCTACTTACACCCGTTTGGTCACTGATGTAAACCCAGGATATCTTCAAGTTAGTTAACACTGTTACTGAATCGTGTACCCACCTTAATCTAAAAGTTAGAAAATGTTTTTTCCCACATAGGTTGAATAGCATGCTTTGCTGCCAATAAGGCACTCATAGTCAACTATAGCTTAGAACGGTTAGATTTTTAAGCCCAGCTTCACTTACTCAGAATAGAAATATTTTTAGTTGAAATTTTGGTTAAAAGTTGGGGGTTTTTTTGTTTGTTTTTGTTTTGTTTTGGATTTGTTGTTTTTTCCTCCATGCTGTGTTTCAGCAATAAGTATTTCAATCATTTTAGATGAGGAAAGATTGAGATACTGCTGTCGTTTTATTAAGTAGTTCATATAAAATATAAACAACTACAGCATTGATGTCATCAGACATAATAGATGCTGCAAACTTGAAATTCTCCAAGGCAGTTCCATGTTTGTAACGTTGCCCTACATCTTGCATAAAGAATTGAACACAGAGAATACTTCATGAGGAAATCGTTGTCATAATGATAATTCCTCAACAGTACTTCACTATATTTTATATGAAGATATATTTGAGCAAAGTGTCAGGTGAACATATAGATGTCTAATAGAGTATCTCTGTAGATTCCAGTTTGTGATTCTTGGAGAGTGTGTGATTGTATGTAATACATGGTATACTTAACATGGTAGATATTCAAATTAAGTATTCCTTACGGGAGTGGAGCGCAGTAGTTATCAGCATTTAACATCGTCATGCATTTGCTCCAAGCAAGTTAAAAACAAAAAAAAACTCATATCAGAAGAGAAAAAAGAAGCAGCAGAAGAGGCCCGAGCAGAAGGCAGTTTGCCCCAAGTTTTGCTGGCTGATAGGTTTCAAAAAGTACCATCCATCTTTCCTAGCAGTATGTCAGGAAGCCTGCTGTTAGCGCTGTAACACATTGCGTCCCATGTGACCCAAACCATTAGTACGTAAGTGATGTGCTACAGCTATAGGCATACTGGGGGAAATGTCGAGCCGAGTTTCAGAACTTTTGTCTAGTAGTACCACTTTTTTTCTTTTTAATTTTACATAGGACTTTACATCTCCATGTCATCAATATTGATGAACTCGTGAAAACTGTAAATTAATGAACATGTAATGTCTTCAAATAATTCAGACATAAATTTATGAACATATTGAAATGTACTTAGAGCACCATCTACTGGGAAATCTGAATTAATGAATGTAGCTTTCCTATCTCTTAGGGCAAAAGTACACTGATGTAAAAAGAAAAACACTCTTGCAGGGATAGCAAATGGTAAGCAAAGCTTCCTTCAAAATTAAATTCTGTGTTGCTATCAAATGCAAAAGGCAAACTTAGACTGAAATTAAAATTGCATGGACTTTTATAAAATAATTAACCACAAATAGATATCATTAAATAAAGCAAATTTGCATATCACACGAGAAAACTTTACACTCACAGCTTTAAAGCATTGTTAGCAATGTCATGGTAGCTCTAAGCTGGAAAAACTGTTATTCCCCAAGTACAGGTCTAAACTTTATTCTTGACTGATGTTTGTACTACATATAATGAAATAATATGGCAGTGTTCTGACTGAGGAAATCCTTTTTTGTTCGGGCTTAGAGCTAGAACGTGGCTTGGGATAAGAAAGCCTTTAGGAAAGGAATTCATTATGGCAGAAGATGGCAACGTTCACAAAGCATAAAATAAAATACTTTGGGACAGTAATATTATAATTCACAAAGAATAATCAGAAAGAGCTTACATGCTAACTAGTTTGTAGTTTGAGTCCCCTTTTTTTACTGTGGGGTTTTTGTTTGGTTGGTTTTGATTTGTTTCATTTTGTTCTTTGCAGTTGTGATTCCTATCCTGCTGTTCTCATTCTAGCAAAATACAGTGAACATCAGAGCATATTTTGTTTAACTGATGATAGCAGTCTGGCCTTTTCCAAATGGGTTATTTTAACACTCCTGATGTGGTGAAAGGGAACGTGGAACGATATTTATTTTTACTGTTGCATGCAACTGATTTTCCTTTACTCAACCTTGAAATAAGAATATTCCTTGTAAAAGCAGGCATTTAAGCAAGAAAAGAGCCTGAATTTATATACAAGACCCTAAGCTGTGCAGGCCTATTTTTCTCACAGACTAAGACCAGGTGCAGATTACTGCATGCTGCAGATACATTTGAAGGCAAATCCAGTATGAAATAGTTATGGATTTAGGCGGGCAAAGTTGTAAATTGTGGACTTCAGATTTCTTACCATATATTACAATTGAAAATTGTCAAGGTGCCAATGTTTTTAAAATAATCTTTGCATATTAAATGTAATATCTGCCTTCAGTATTCTGATGTGCTCCGGCACATAACAGATTCCCACTGTAAAGCAGTACTCAAAAGATGCCTACTACCAACAAGATCAACAAATCCTGCCATGTCTAACAGTGTCAGATGTTACCATCCTCATCCTTCCTACACCCACCCAACTGAAATTAGTACAACTCTGGCACAGGAAAGAGCGTTTATATAATGGAAAATACTGACTTTCTAAGTCTCACAGCCATGAGCTTCAACAGATTGCCTCTCTCTGTGGTACTGGTGGTCTACACAAAAGCAGTTAACCAGCGTGATGACACGGAATGAGGAGGCACCAGACTAACGGTGTAGGCAGTTATAGGAAGAGAAGGAACAAATGAAACTATTGGCATCCGAAGTCTTGTGACATCACAGAAATGTTTATTTTAAATTCAGTGGGCTTTGAAGAAGGTTCTTCAGATCAGCTTGGTTCTGAACTGAAATACAGTTGATATTCTGGAGTTAATTTTTTGAAGTAGTACCTACAAAATACCTGAACGTTTTGAGGTGAATTTACTGCCTCTATGCCCAGCACTCCAGAAAGCCAGAGAAGGGATGGGGGAAAAGATAAGGAATTAAATCTATCTTTGAGTTAATTCTGATCAAAAAGAAATGGAGGGAATGTAAAATATCTGACTTGGAAATACTTCCATGAAAGACTGCACATTGTTTCCTGGTTCAGGTTCTGTGCAAACTTCCTCATTCTCCATACCAAAGATCTCAAGTCTATTAATCAATGTTATCTTTGTAGAGGATGGGAGGAGGGTCAGTTGAATTTGTGGCTGGAGTGGAAAACCCAGCACCAAGGATACTGGGAGGACTGCTGCTGCCTGTACACTTTGGGATGCAGAAATCAATTCTTCCTGTACCTGGAGGACTGTCTACAGGGAAAACTGTCTTACTGTATCTAAAATTAAAAGATGTAGGAAGACATTAGGAAGGGAAGAGTTAGCAAGACATACAGAAACACAAACAGAAAGTTTGATAAATGGAATACATCATGAAAATTCATAAATAGACAGTAGGAGAGGGGAATGAAAGGAGCCTGTACAATGGGAGAAAACAGGGACTGAGGAAAGTTCAAAGAAAACACTAGCTTAACCTCAGTAACCCACTCACACTGGAAGGGCAAAGAACCTCATTTAACATTTCTTAGGTTTCAGAATTCATTGTACTTTGAAAGAATACTTGATAAATTATTTAGACAGTTTCAACTGAGATTGGAAAAATCCCAGCCTGTCAGAAGCCAGGTTAAAAAAGGTTGGTGCAGTATAAATAATTTACTTCTCTGGGGAGGAAAATACCATACAAATGCTAGTGTCTAAAATAGAGAGGCACTAAACCTGCTGAAGCTCGCTAGCCAGACAGTGAATTTAAGCCGGTGCTACAAACTAAGTACTCTCATTTAAAAGCAGAGGCTATGCCAAACCTAAAGTTATCAAAAGAAGGTCAACATTAAAGAGTCTACAACAATTCACTGCTTTTATACATCCACCCTTTTAAAGCATTGAACATACCCCAGTTTAAAAAAAAATCTGGTGAAAGCTTCTTTTTATGGTGATTTCTCATGGCAAATGACTAAAGCAAAGCAAGCTTGTCATATTAGTGTTGGATGTTACTTAATTTATTGGCTTTATTTCTGTAAAGCAGGCACCCTCCAGCTTTGTTGCTGCTTTTAGCAGATACTTTCTGTTCCAGTCAGAACTGCTTGACATTTCAAGGGAACTAGATTATTTTTTTCTTTATACAGTGAATAATTATTATTCACCGTGTTTATTGCAGTACTTTATAAGACTAATCACCGTAATAACAGGAGAGTAATTTATATATAGTCTATTACAGTTTTTATTTCTGTATGTACAAGTGCAGAATTTGGCAACATCGATACCCTTCTGCACTGGCACACCTGCACTATATAATTTGCTGTGTAATTTCACTTGAGTAAAAACATTGTTCCGTGAAGGGCTTCTGTCCCCATTCCTCGTGCGTATCTACAGAAAGTGAGATGACTGACCAGCTGGGAGGAATAAGTCCCTAAATGCAATCTTTATTGTATTACATATAGCCACTACAAGAGCACTCGGACAAATTGCTTATCTGCCTACCACTTAATTGTAGCTGATAAGATTTTTGATAAAGCTAGGCAGGTCTAGACTAGAAATCAAAGACACCATGTTGGAAATCCAAAATAGGAATATTTCACTAATTTTCTGTACAGTAAAAACTGTCAGCTGGAAATCATAATGAGCAATAATCTGAGAAGTTTGACTGATGTGTATCAGGCCCATCACATATTTGTGCCTAGCAAGAGAAAATAAATGCTGTAGATCTGCTAGGTGATGGAATACATTTCTGTGGAAAGGAGATCAGTTCAATCAAAATCCCTGTAGAATTATTTACTGTGTGCCTATACATAACACTGGAATCCCACTTGTTTGCCTCCAGTGCAGTCCGATTAGCTCACTAGTCACAGCTTAATGCTGTTTTGGGAAGGGTGCTCCCCAGAGTTTTCAGATATTTTTCCCTCATTGTGTACTGATTTGTGAAATCTGCTAGGATATTTGTATCTCAAAGCTGCTATGCAACGTCTGCCTTGATGCGAGTTGTTAGTTATTATGTGATCCCTGTTAGAAAAAGATGTCTTTAGACTTGATTTTCAGAGTATCACCACTGTGAGAGAGCGTGCCAGGGCAGTACGCTCCATGATTTGGCTGACCTGTGTGGGAGGCTGAGAGGGAGCAGAGTCAAGACTTTATTAATTCCTGAGAACTTGAAAGCATATGGCCCACAGTGTGGCAAAAACCCTTATGGGCATGGCTGTGATGCAGCCTTTTGTACCTCAACACTAGAAACATAATGAATTCTATCTACCTTAGTGCCCTCAGTCTGTTCCACAGATTCATGCAGTTTCAGTTTGTAATAGCGATGTGAAGAAATTTCCTCTGTTTTGACCAATGAGCCCCAGTCATTCTTTAGAGGTTGTAGTGATGATCTTCCTTCTTGCACGTGGGGCTTCTGACAGGCACAGGGGCTAATCTCTCTTCTGTCACCGCCTAGTGACTCCTTTGGATATTTCAGGGAATTCAGGCTATAGCAAAGGCGATCATTTGTTATCCTGATTCTTGTCAGCTCTTAGGTATTCAGCAAAGATACAGAATTCTCACCTGAACTGGACGTCCCTGAAACATCAGCTTTAATTTGCTATCTTTATATTTCAAATCTATTAACTGGAGGAGCTTAACAAAGAGGTGGTAAAGGAAATGGCAGCTTTCTCTTTAGCATTCAGGATTAGTGTTTTTACATAACTAGTAAGCAGAACATGTATAACAGATACATGCAGGTTGTCGCAGATGAAGTAAATGAGCAGTCTTTTAGCAGCAGCATGGTGATACGGCAGGCAGCATAACAGCCTGTAATGTCATACAGAATTCAGAGTAGGGAGTTAAACCAGGAACAGGAAAGTTGTCCAGTTTGAGATATTTTTCCCCACCCTCCCGAAAAATGTGGATTATGCAGTTTAAAAAAAAAGGATGGAATTTGCCCATTTTCAAAGAATGAGCTAAGTTACTTCCAACGTCCTGCAAAGCTGAGCTGATACTTCAAACACTTAGGAAAAACATAAAAATAAAAGAAGTGAACTTCTGAAAAATAAACAAATTCTTAATATTTATTGTTGATCTCATCTGAATAAGTCTTTATTCTCAGCTTGTCATAGATGAATGAGTTTATCAAGGCCTTTACACCAGGGTAATAATTGATTTCAGGCCTGGGTAAGCCAATTGATCTCAGCTAAGTCTCTCCAGATTTAGGCTGATTTAGCCAAGATCGGTCTGTGACCTGTGTGTAAGATGACACATAATTGTCTGAGTGTTCTTCCCTTTGCATTCAGGATCCAAAGGCACATTACTGACAGTCACATGCTAATAAGACAGGAGAATGAAAGGCAGCCAAGGAAGGAAGAAATAATTTTGAGAACAAATCTTCCATAATTCTGGGATAAAAGTGAACAGTATTTAGACAGAGATGAATCTGACAGGCATACCACATATAGGCCTAACATTTTATCCTCATGATTTCAACTTTTTTTTCAGAGTTAAAAAAAATGAGTCACAAAATTGATTTGCTGCTATATGTTCTTTTGTAAACATGTCTGAAATCTTCGAAGTTTTCTATATTTTCTTTGTGAACAAAAAATGCAGTTGCCACCTGCTGGCCAAGACTTATCCCTTCTGTGACATACAGATGATGGCAAGTGACCAACATGACCAATAAACACAGCGTGAAACACTGACAGATTATGCATAGCTGCTAAAGGAGTATCTAGGAAGGAAGAACATTTCTTGGTGGAGTAAATTTAGAGAAAGCCCTACAGAGTTCAAGCCAATCCTACAAAGTTCTTTCTGCTGCCTTTCAATCCTTTCCATCCTGTATTCATTTAACTGTATTTTACTTTGTCATAAAACAGTAATATCATCATAGCAAGCCCATCTCTTTGTGCACTAGTGACTAGGTGAGGCCACGCTTTTGATGTAAGGAGCAGGATCTGAATTACTTTATATTTCACTGAAGACTTGTTAAGGTACTGTAGTGTTTCAGCTTGTAAATAAAAAGAGCCTTCTGTGCTTTATAAAGAACAGACATTTTTCATACTCACAGTGTTTCCTGTTTGTTGACCGAAATATAATTGAGATAGCACTTGAGAAGTCTTGACTTTCTGAAATCCCCACCATCCCTGCAGAAGAGCTTCGGTTTGATTTTAAGTAAATATTTCTGGTTTTGTTCAGTTTTTGGATGCTACTCACTTTAATGCATCTTCTTCTACTAAAACTAAAAAAAAACCAAAACATTGCAAGTGTACAAGTCAATGCTGTTTGAAGAGAATGCATTGTAACATTATCTCTGCATCCTTTTTATATTATAAAAGTGCTGACAGCACTTTGATGTGGAAAGGATGAGATACAGTAATCAGAGGGACTGCTCTGAAAGGAGCATCATGATTTAAGCTGGAACTGTGCAGAGAAACACAGTGCAACGACAGCTTCACACAACATCTAATTTGATTTGTTCTTTGCACCATAGCGGAATCATTAAACTACAGCCATCTGTTAATGAGCAGGCAGTCTTCTGAGCAGAGGTCACCTTTCTCCCATATTTCATAAGATTCACTCCACACCAGTTACAAACCCAACCATTAACTCCTTTTCTTCCATAGCATTTTCTTTAGCAAGTTTACAGTCACATAGAAAAACAGGAGAAAAAGTAGTGCCTTTTGCAATTGACTAGGAGAAACTTAATGGAGAAATTAGAATTATTCCCATGCACCATACTGCTATACATCATAGAAATCTCCCGTGCTCAGAATATAGCTATACATCAGAGAGTAAACTTAATTCCAGGAATGCTCCCAGGACTGAGAGCATGGTTCTATTCCTGAGAATCTGAAAGCATATGGGAATACTATGATTCATTTATTGTATGCGTGTTTTATGGTACTTTCTCTGCCTTGTATTTATCTTCATTCACAGTGGTCTGTGTAACTCAGAAATAACCACGTCTGGCTGACTGCAGGCTCGATCTAAACAATATCATCTAGTTTACAGCTTTTCTTTTCTGGCACAGATCTTGCATCAGAAGCCTTTTATACTTATCTATCAATCTGTAGTGCTCTGTCTAGTGTCCTGGTAGAGCTCCAAGCAGTTGTTTTGACCTCTGAAGCTCTCAGTGGTCTAGGGCCTGGCTGGAAACAGCCCATAGTTTAAAAGGTTGGGGAGAGTCTGTCTGGAAAACCAAGGAGCTCCTTTCCATTTTATGGAATTTAATTTTTCACTGCTTTACAGGCTAGCTGCTGTGTAAGACAGATGCTGCTGTTCTCATTTTAAATTGAAATAGCTGACATTGGTTTGGAGCTCACTGATAGGAATTTTTACATATCTATTATTTCCGTCCATGTATTTATATTCATTTGAAGTGATATTTTGAGGTCAACCAGCCAATGTTTGTGGAACCGGAGGTTTGTTTTTTGCTACAGAAACAAATGTAGGTGTTGATGTCAAGTATTTGCTAATGCATTAAAATCAGCTCTTCACTGAAAATGAATCTTCTGTCCTCTGTTTTTGTGGCCTTAGCCACCTCCCCCCCCCCCCCCCCCCCCCCAGCACACACACACACCCCATGCACTCTCTGTATGTGAAGTCTCAGTGACAAACTATCATTTCTCCGCCCTTGAGGATGATGGATTTGTTAAATGCTATGAGGACAATTCCTCAATTTTTCAACAGTTGTGGTGCTGCCCACAAATATTTATGTATTATTTATAAATAGCTGTGATAATTCACCAGGTTATAACTTCAGGTTATTATAAAGATCTGACTCTGGGAGATTTTGAGGCTATTCATGATTAGTTTCATGTGTATTTCATGTATTTTAAGAAAGAATGGCTAATAGGCTTGCTGTATGTATTTTTATGATTACACTGTAGCTTAAGCTGTTCCTTGTTAATTCTCTTTGTTCTTCCCCCTTCACACCATCTTTCTTCTCTGCTCATCCACAAACCAACAAACAAACAAACACTGCTTCCTGCTGTCTCCTGGACTGCCGCCAGCCGTCCTGATGTCAACTGGCAAATGACAAAACCAGCCCAGCAATAAGGAAACTTGCAAAGAAAAACAGCAAAGATGCCACCCTGGCAAACAGCGCATCCTTCAGTCCTCCAAAATGCCAGCAAAGATGTTCTCTTCAGCAGAGGTCTCCATATGGGAAATATTAGAAGAATTGTCACTTAGTAAACTCTCTATTATTGAGAAAGGACACAAAATAAACTGTTTCATCTGCCTTTCAAGCCAACATCTCCAGAAGCAATTCTATGAAGACTTTTTTACATTTAGAGATTACCAGTGAATAGCTAATTGACTTAATCATCCTAAACTGCCCCTCCCTAAATAAGAGCTCTTGGAGGCACTGTTTCCTAAAGAAAATAAGGGAGAAAAGCCAAGAAAAACAAGATGTTTCTATTCTCAGAATTTAATTTCCTACAGCGATACACAGTGATATGGTGGAGGATGACACACAAGTGATAGAAGGATTATCAGCAAGTTGTGAAGCTATGAAAACTACTCAGATTCAAAAATGAATGTTATCTACATTCAAAGCAATTCATAAGGGAAGCTGGGAAGCAGTGGAACAATGTATTTGGTAACTTATGAAAGGATTTCCAAAAGTAACCGCTCGTTATATCTGCTTGCACGAGGTGGGGAAGACATCCATCCCGTTGCTATCAAGTTGCTAACAAGAAAATAACAGCTATTCGATTAGGGAGCACTAGGAAGAAACAGGAATACATTTCAGTTCCTAGAGTATCTGTGCCTGAAAGAAGGTTCTAACAAGAACTGAATAACTGGCCACCTATTAATTATGGAAGTGAATGAACTATGACCCAATGCTTCAAATAAGCAAAAAACCCTCCAACAAGTACTAATGCATGTTGACCAAAAGAAGATCAAATGTTTTCTTGTGAAATGTCCATTTTCAAAGACAGACTACCTTCAAATTTTAAGATCATACCAAAGGAGATGTTTTTTAAATGACATCTGCAAAGTAAGCTCAGTGTAAAGCTGAGTCACAGTAGTCGTGTGCAGGACTCCTCCTCCAGGTAAGAATTAAAGAACGTGCTTTCATAAAGCTGAATAATTTTATTATTTTTGACCTATGCTCTTTTTTAGAACTACTGAATCTTACATGCACTGAATGAGGTATTTGCACTTGCTTTCTGTGAGGCTAATTGAGGAGGCTGCTTGTCCTTGCTTTAACCTACTATCTCTGCTGAAGTCATTTTGCCTCATAAACCCCATGGACATATGAGACACAAGGCCAGTTTATTTCTACAGTGGTCCCACTTTGTTCAGAAACATTGCCAAAGGCTTATTTGGAAGCCTTTATTAGAGGAAATATGAGCATTTGTACTTAGTGTAGATTGCAAGGACCCAACTCAAAGTAGAAAGTATGGTTAGTATAATGTAATGGATATGTTGCCTCCCTTCAAATTTAACATGTTAGGAGAAATACCATTAGGATATCTATCTATACACATTTATTAATCAGCTATTAAAATGTAGTGTGATTAGGCATTGATACAGTTATTGCTTAGTTGCCTCTTAGCTGTTCTACATGACATTCCATGGAGCGTGCTGGGGTTCTGTCCGTGTCTGTGCATATTTAGACACACAGCAAATCTGTTCTGGTATTCTTATTAACAAATATTTTTGTTATTTGTAGAAAACCTTCATTAAAATAATAATGGTTTCAGTTTTGCATTGCTCTCTATATATTTGCTCTGGTTCTCACAGATCTTCTAATCTGCAGGACACTATGAGTTGAAATCATGAAATAACAGTAAAGGACCCTGGATCCTAAAGTTGCTATATCACAGCCCTTTGGAAGAGACAGAGCCATATGCCGTAGGAAAAGCAGTGCCCATTTTATGAACAAGCGATGCTGAAATACAAATCACATCACACAGAGTCTGAGTTAATTAAGTCAGGCACCCACTGTTTGCCTATAGTTTGCAATAGCTATTAATTTGAAGGTCTGCTATAGGACTAAGAAAAGTTAATTAACAAAGGTAACACTTTGTGACACGATGAAGATATTTCTAAGGGGGTTCGTATAGTGACTTCTTCTGTAGAACAGTTTTCTAAGTAAAATTTCAGAGCACCAACATTCTGACATTTGTTTACATTATTTTGAACACACAATTTTGCCATTTTCTGTGAAACAGTATTTCCAGATATGTTGCAATCTGCTTTACTATTTAAAATACTTCTTTTTTTTCTCAAAGAATTTGATTGCACCTTAATGAGCCTTTGGTGAAAGGAAGCAGCTCGCAATTCAACTGTACTAAATTTATAGTTGATATTCAGTGGTAGTAAGATCCTTACTTCTAAAAAGAATCAAAACATCTTAACTTAGTGGAGAACATATAGCACCTATCTGGAAAAAGTTTGTTCAACTACATTAGAAACTGCTTTACGGCAGTAAAAATTCCTTAAAGTAAATTTTCTTTCAGGTTGTTTTTAAAGTGGGACACATATTCTGATATTCAGAATACCCACAAATACACCGTCCATAAAGATGTTGTCACTTTCCAGTGAAGGATGTTCTCAGTATAGGTGGTTATCTACGGAGCCTTTCCAACACCCTTCCTTCAAGGTCTCCGTTTTGCATTGTGCTGTAACGTCTGCTGGTCTGTTGGGATTTTATGGTTTCTTGGTGGTTTTGTTGATGGTGTTTTTTTTTTGTTGTTGTTGTTTGTTTGTTTGTTTGCTTTCAGGGTTTTTTGTTTGTTTATTGGATTGGGTTTTTGTTGTTCTTTTTTTGCCATCTTCCTTTATTCTTATCTCCCTGGGATCACTTCCACACTGAACACACATGTAGGTGTCACATAGTGAAGAGCTGCTTTATATTATAAATCAAATGCATCACTTCAAAGTGATGCTTTTGACATCACGTTTTGTACAGAATCTAACACTTAATGCAACATTAGGTGGTTGTGAATTAGGAGGAATTAAATACATTAACACAAAGACACCTAAGTTTAGAATGTCATTGCTACTTTTCTTGTTACTATACTCTTCTGGCTCCCTTTTTTCTTTTTTTCTTTTTTAGATTACTGGTCTTACACTTAAGTTCTTTGTGAAACTCTGCAGGTGGGCTTCCAGCATTGTTACTGTATTTCAATTCAGAAAAGAATATCTTTCCAAACAACCTTCTAAAAGGAGCTCCCGTGGCTGGACGTGCTGCAAATCCCAGAGCTCCAAGGGGCGCACAGTGTCCTGCCAAGATCTGAATAATCTGTGAGGACATCAGCACCAAAAGATTTATCAAAACAATGAAGGAATTCTGAACTAATTAGTGCACAGGTTTTTAATGTTTCAGGCCCACTAAACACTAACATAAACTATATATTGCCAGGTCCTTCCCAATGTATTACGATCATGCTATCTGCACTGAAGTATTTATGCTCAGTATCACATGAGATTCCTTGCAAGCAGTCAGACAGTATCTCTCCTTCTATCACTGAGGAGATGAAAGATGAACACCACATTTGAATGTTCAGTAGCTGATACACAGCTGTGTTAACTTGTCTTTTACTGGCTTGAGTGGCTGCTGCTTCTTGAAATAATCAGATAAAGTAGAGCAGGGAAGCAATAGAAGGAAGAGGGGATAATCTTGCTTTCTTCTAGGTTTAATTTAACTGCTGAGAAAGATAAACTATGGGAAAAATCATCTATTTGCATTTCTAGTTTGGAAAAGTTGAAGAAAGGTCTAACCATCTAGCAACAGATAGTTAACTGGTCCTTAACACAGGAAAATATTATAACATACATGGAATATTTTTGTTTTGATATCTTTACATTCATGTTCTATTTAAAGAGTAAAATTTGGATAAAGTTACACATGGAGAGTTAAGTAAGAGATGCTTTATATGCTTATTAGAGAACGTGGACAGAAAGCCCCAAAGCACTGAGCAGCAGGTTAAGTAACACAATGGCCTGGTTAAGGCAGGGCGGTAAAAAGAAGGTGCCAGCATATCCTGGCTTTCAGGGCACAAATCCACCTCCTGGCACTGAGCCTGGTGTCCCCACGAGAGGGCTCTGCTGCCACAGCTCTGTGGAACAGCACAGACTGCTTTCACTACAGGACTGGAGATGGAAAAATACTTCAGGAGGGTTTAACAAAAGGAATCAAAACATAACTGAAAGAGAGCTAGGTGCTAAACATGGATTTTTGTTGCTAAAGAAGAGAAAGTTGCCAGATGTTTACACAGTTCAATTGATGGTATAGCCTCAACATTTTGAACAGATTTATTCTGCCTGCAGGGGATTTGCTGTAATGTAACACCTTGGTTTGGTGAGCAGTCCTCACTGTGGAAAAGCACCAGTGTTCCTCTGAGGAACCAAGGGAAAGTAAGGAAATGAAAACACTTCATGCACACCTGGGAGAGCTGCACCTTCAGTCCTCCTTCTGCCCCTAGTCTACACCACTACATAGAAATGCAGTGCACTTCTTTGACTACTATGAGAAACAGCTGATAGAGTATTATTTAAAATAATAGAAAACATATGTGATGTATTGTCAGAGTGTGGAAGTTCACAGTCTGCTCATCCCTTCCTGCTGAGCCTACGGGGATAGCTGTGTTTTGGCAACGATTCAAAACAAGCTGGGAATGTGTTGGTACCTTCATGGACAAAAGAGTATTTCTCTATGTCACCCATTTTTGTTACCAAAATGAGGTATCGTTCAGGAAATACTGTAAATCCATGACCCTAGAATGGCTTTGGGTTGGAGGGGACCTTTAAGATCATCTAGTTCCAAGTCCTCTGCTGTGGGCAGGAATGCTCCCTAGTATGTATTAAAAAGTAGCGGTGAGCAAAGACATTAGATCTCTCTGAAACAGTTATGTATATGTGATGTCAGAGCTTCTTTCTTTCTTTCTCCTCTTTCTCACCTGTATGAAGCACTAATGCTGTCCCATCCCCCACTCCCCCCCCCCCCCCCAAAAAAAAAGTAGAGAAAGAAAAATAGCAGAAGGCCTTGCACAGCCATATCCTGCTCTGAACAAATCCAGGTTTGTTTCTCATCCCCCCCTTGTTGGCTTGGCTCATTTAACTTATCTGACCTTGCACTGAAACTGCAGAGGATGCAATTACTTGTGTCACTGAGGTGTGGAGTAACAGCTTGCAGCTGGTGCATAGTAGCAGCTATCTGAAAGTACAGCTTGAGCCTTGCACGAAATTGTAATTCTACAGCATGCTAAAGGTCACACTGATTATCTTTAATGGGAATTAGTTGTGTGTAAATGTTGTATTCCAAATGAAGCTGGTAGGAAAATCATTCTGTGATTAATTAATGGAGTACTATTAGCTGCAAATAGTGTTTGTACAAAGAATCAGCTACTGGAGTAAGCTATTGGAGCTACTGCAGTTCCTTTTCCAGTAGAATCAAGTACTTTCAGTGAGCATCTACATGCAAACTTTTATTCCTTACATATAGAAGAATATGAACTGATGGAGTGCTCATCCCAGGTGAGGAGCCAGCCCAGGGAGTGCAGCATGAGATAATTTTTAACTTGTATCATTTCGAGCACAATGACAAAAACTGCCAAGGGAAAAGAACATGACTATATTTCCCGTGGCTTACTAATGGAGTGTTCATGCACAACATTAAGCTGCTGAATATGAATTTGTTGGGCACATTATCCTTTCTCCCTTTGTGCAAGTTTCAAAGATATAATTATGTTTGGCTTAATTGCTATTAGTCTCAGTTGAATTATCACTGTTTTCTGTGTTCCTATATTTACCATATGTAGAAATTCGTATTTTAACTTTGACTCATACAATATTTAATTTTGTATTAATTGGGTGTTATTTTAAGGTCTGAGCTATCATTTTGTTCAGATAAAGAAAAAGAGAGAGAGAGAGAGAAACATTCGTTATAGCTGCCCAGCTATACATACAGTCACTTGACATCAGTTAACTCAGATACCAGAAGCAAGGTGGTATTGTTAGCCCCTCCCTAGTGCTGCACTAGCTTGATGAAACAAGGTAGCAGAACTAGGTAGTTTAGAGCTAACTTCAGCTTGTGCAGCTCCACTGCACTTGCACTGGGCAAGTAGACATGGTCTGAGATATCTCAGAAATGCATACAGATATGTCTCTAAAGAGCATTCACATGAAGTTTATTCCAGCATGTTTCTCTTATGGTTTTGGTGGTGGTGGGTTTGTTGTTGTTTCTGAAAGTGGGCAATCAGGGTTGCAACAGTTAGGTACATGGTTTCGTGCACCACTGTCACAGAGAACTGAGGGCTTCCCAAGACCCACATGCTGAGCAAGGAGCTGTGTAAGATACCAACCAAAAGCAGATGCCTGAAGCCTTACTCCTTTCCAGAACTCAGAAATAGGAGTCTTGACCCTGCCTCAGACTCTGTGCATTTAGGATCTCAAGCACAGGAGCTTCAAAAAGACTACCATGCAGTGTTCAGCCTGCACTGCTGTCTGCCCCTTCAAAACTTTCCTTGGGAACTGGAGGCTTTGGACATGAACATGTCTTCAGCCTCACTAAATTAATACCTTCATCTCTTAAAATACGTCCCCAGATCAAAAGTCTAGACACTCTATAAAACTGAAACTACATAACACATTGCAGAAAAGGGACTGCAGGGTGAGGAGGCCAGAAAAGCACTGAACAGAAGAGGGTTTCACTCTGTAATTCAATAGCAAAAGCCTTAATCTAGGAAAGGAAAAAGGGAAACCTCACTTCACTGCTTCTATTTAGAATCACACAGTCCTTTCCCTTCTTGGTCAAGGAATCTCTCTCCTGGCCCTTACTCTGCATTCTGTGTTTGAGCAGAGAAGCTGAATAGTGTAATTCATGAGAGTATGTGGTCTCTCCATGTCACTCAGCTGTTTTCACAATATAAGCTTATTCCTCAGGGGTAATCAGTTGTTTCCCGGTGGTTGCACCTCAAAGCAGACTGCTTATTTCCTAGTCTTGTCCTCAGACACCCTCTGAAGGGATGCTCAGCTCTCCCCATTTGCTCTCTCTCAGCATGTTCAGAGGGACAGCCTGAGTCATGGTACATGTGCCATCAGCCACAGGAAACTCTTCTTGTGAGATGGTGCTGCCACGTTGATGCCATATGCCTTTTTATTTGATGGCACCTGTTTACACAGCACGAGTCAGGAAAGAGATTACCTTCCCAGCAGAATGGAATACCACAGAGAGTTCATGGGCACAAGTCACTGCCAGCAGGTGATGTTCTATTTGCAGAGAGTTCATGGTACATCTTGTGAGAACATTTAACAATTCCTATTGTCAGAGTTGATATAACCATCCAGATAACATGCTGTTTTCAGTCTCCTGTGTAGGCACTGCCACTGCAAATTCAAAAGCCAAGGAAATAAAATTCTGTGGTTAAAAGCTAGATGTAAGCAGAAAAATACTTCTGTACTTTTCCAATTATTTAATATATCTTATCCCTGTGCTTGTTTTGATTAGGATTTTCTTAGATTGTTGATATCTTCTTAGAATCACAGAATGAGAGAGTTCACTTTTATGACTTTATAAGTAAAAAAACCAGCTATTCTCACTGGAGGGCAGAGTATTTTTAACTGGCATGATGCACAATTTAAAGAAAGTACTCCTGACCATTGGAAAAATGTGAGAACAAGCTTGTACTCACTTTGTAAACACTTCAAGTGTTTGAGAGCAAAGACTGCTATCTCAGTTTAAACTAAAGCGGTTTGAGTCAAATTGCCACATGCTGAATTATCTCAGGCATGGTCTGATATTCCCTTTCTCTGACTCTTCTGTGGGATCAGCTTTTGGCAGGACAGGACTCTGAAACTGCTGCAGCAGATTAATCAAAATCTGATCAGTCTGTCAGAGTATTAAATAATGAGTGTCCCTTATTCACCATGTCATGATGTATATACATGTTTGTATGCATATATGTATATATTATATATATATAAACATATGCATATTCTCATACTCAATGTGAGAATAAATACCAGGGACGAATGGTTCTTCCAAATTATAACATTTTATATAGCATTTCAAATTGTTTGTGTGATGTAATGTCCTAATACCACTGGAGGTCATTGACACGACAGACCCCGGTGGTAGAATCGAGCCCTATTTAAAGTGACACATAATTATGGTCATATTTACAAGCTATAGAACTAAATATATTCTTTACTGTTAGAGAATATACAAGCCGAACAGAATAAATAAATAAATAAATAAGTAAAGCAATATTCAATGAAGCAGTAAGGCCCCAGTCAAAGCCATTGTGCTAAGTCCACCATGTTCACAAGGTCACAGCTGTTAGGGCCCAGCTCTGCAAACCCACCAGCTCCTCGATGCACTTCCAGCAGGAGAATGCTCCTGTTGGATGTAGAGCATGTTGCAGTCCTGATTTGCAAAGCCACCCTCAGGGTGCAATGAGAACATTGTTTTCATCACCAGGAGTTAGAAAGGATTTTATTTTAGTACGAGAATTCAAGAGAATTCTCACTAAATAAATACTGTACTTCCCTATTAATGTGAATAAAATGTGAAGCATTAAACAAGTAAGCACGGTTAATTTTTCATATTCTTACTCATGAAGACTGCTTACTTCATCTCTGAGGGTCGTGAGACCCCCACTCAAAACGTGCAAGGAGGTGGGACCCTATGTGAATGATCTGGGGGGAGATACTGAATACTCATGCACTGATCAGGGAACCTTTTGCATATGTGCCACAAGTAATGTATGTAAGCTGAAGGTCTTTTGTTCCAGGTATGCGCAGTTAGAGCAGAGATAGATATCCCCTCACACATCTGACGTCGTAAATACAGAATGCCTCCTCACTAACGCCACACTCGAGTTAATGTGCTTATTCCCAAATTTCAGATGACATCATCATCTTATTTCCTGTTAAGGGTGTTTCTGTTTGTTTGCTTGCTTAGTTCGTTTTTCCCGAACACTCCCTACGACCAATTTTAACCAAAACAGCGGACCAAAGGGCGTAGCACTGACGACACTGCTGCTGCCGCTCACAGCCACCCACCACCTCCCGCCGCACAACATGGCGGCCGCACACTGCCACCGTCGCACTGCGTTTCCCGTGGTGCAGCGCAGTCCGGCACGCCGCGCTGTGCGTAGCGCCGTCGCTGGGCGGAGCCTGAGCGCGTCGCGTTTGTTGCGTGTCGCGTTCCGCCGGAAGTGACGGCGTTGGCAGCGGTACGCGGCGGTGGGCGGTAGGTGCGGAGCGGAGGTTGCGGCCACTTGGTCGTAGGCCCAGGTGAGGCGGCGGGAGTTGTTCCTTTATTCTCTGCCGTTTCTCTCCCCCGCGAGGAGGCGGAGCCCCTGCATGAGCCCCGCGGGTCGGTCGGTTCCGGCCTGTGTCCCGTGCCGCGGCTCTCGGGGGGAGCGGGCGGAAGGGGCGGGCGCCGCGCGGCTGGGCCTGTGGCACAGCGATGTAACGTTTACGTTGTGCAATACGAAATCCTTGCTTTCGTCTGTGTGTTGTAGATGAAACGTTCTGGCTGAACTGATCTCCGCTTTGGATTTTCTCGTTGCTGCACGTTCAGAGTTTCGTATAAAAAAACAGAAGTCGAGATGAAGAGCAGGGTGACACAAATAAACGTAAGTGCCCTGAAGCTGACGTTGTGTGTTATTCTCTTCTTGCTGATGGCTGGATTTCTGTTGATGTTGTGTTCAATAGAACGCTGATCGAAAGGCAAACGGTCGTGAGGGCGGCCGTTGACAACAGAGGTGTTACTGTTCAGGTCAGTGAGTTATGGCTGCTGGTGTGTGCTGTCCTCGCAGTGGAAGCTTTGAAGGTTATTGGCATGTGATAGTAAAACAAAAGTGGCTGAATGGTGGCTCAACAGAGAACATAGACGTGGGGGAACGGAGGAAAGGGGTGTTGGTGTTAAGAAGAAAAGATAAGGAAGTAGAAGTTACTTTGTCGGCTGTGTTTCTTTGTGTGGAAGGTGAGCTTCACTTTTAAAGGCTGCAAAGTACATTTCTGAGTGGATGCGAGGGCTGAGTTCTCAGCAAGCAACGAGAAAAAATGGGGTGTTAGAAGTACCACATTTGTCTTCACTAGAATTTTAGTGAACTTGAGTGAAATCTTCGTTACTTCTTTTCTTGAGGTTCTTGTGTTCAACCCTGCCTGGGCTTCATTGCTCCTACTTACATTCCGGCCTTTCTGACCGAAGTGGTTTTTGATAGGGATGCTCAAGGGATAGATAGGTATGTTCTCATGTTTTCCCGTCCAGGTGATTATAGTACTGCTCCCTCACCTGTCAAAATAAGCCATTTCACTAGACACGTTGTTTGGGTGCTTTGGAAGTGGGCTGGGAAGGATACTGTAACCTGTGGCAGGAAGCGTTGTCAGGAAGAGCTGAGGGAAACAAGTTATTCAGAAACATAGTTGTTTTTGCAAGGAGAGCTGAGAACTCCCAGAGACAGACACATCAGCAACATTGTGTTACTCCTATGAACCCTTGTCTCTTTTAGTCTGCTTGGGCCAAGGCAGGTGCTGTAGAGCTCATGAGAACTGACTGTCCCCCATAGACCCACCTTTTCCCATGTTGTTACTATGTATATTAAATTTATACATGTAAGATTTATGAGGCTTGGAATGATTCAGTGAGAAAACGCAATGGTTAAAAAAAATGAGGACTTTTTTTTAAATAAAAAAAAAGTAAAAAGGAATCTTCAGAAGGGGAAAGATACATTTGCCATTTGCCAAACAAGGACTGGTAGAAGTCTGTTAATAGTGTTGTACATGATGCACCAAAGTGTAAAAGGATGTATGGATAAAGGAAACAGTAAAGGAACAAAGACAGACTGAAGGTTGATCTAGCCTTGTCTCTGGTAGTAATCCATAGCAATTGCCATGTGAAGTATTTAGAAGCAGGGTAAACTGTGAAAATACTTAGTCTCATCCAATTTGTGATTTTCTTTAGTAACCTGTATGATTCTTTATCTGTGTTCAGCCTCTTGAAGTCGTGAAATAACTTAGCATCTAGAGTATCCTGGAGCAGCTGCTCAAGTATGTGTTATTTAGAAGTAGCTCTCCTTGTGACGAGCCTGACTGTTAGTAGCTTTATTTGATGACCATTGCTTCTTATAAATATGTAGCAGGCTAAAGCCATCATGTGCCTTGATGTCAAGATATATATATGTTCATGCTAATTCATTCATAACTTTGAAGTTGAATTTTTTTCTCTTTTATTAAAGCATGGGTCCAGTCATGAAAGGAAAGAAAGATACAGTCCACGGCACAGAAGTTTGACTCCGGAGGACAGGTAGAAATGATTGATATATATATACCCTGTAATTGTATATATGTACCTCCTAGGGAGAGAAAAATTAAAACAACAAAGATGAAAACTGAATATAGTATCATTTTCTACATTACCGTAACAGCTTTGAGAAATAAGTGCAGGTTTAATAAAATACTTGCATGTATACAAAGCAGTAGTTAAATAGATTTGTCATTAAGACTAAATACTTAAAAGTTCTCAGTTAAAATCTCAAGGATATTGAAAATGGAAATTATATACCACCTTCTGTTGTGGAACACAACTGATGTTTATAGCAAGATCCTGGAGGCCAGCAAGAGATGTACAAGTATTGTTTGAAGCACAGTCTAATGATGCAGGAGATGAAGCATTAGCAGTTTACCTATATCTCATATTTTAATTGGAATAAAACATCTTGTACCGAAGGCAGTCATTTTTAGTGGCATCTTTTCTGTTTCATGCACCACTATCAGAAGTAGTTGAAATGAATGCATGTGTTTCAAGAAATGCAAAGTGTGGCATTTGCCTTTGGTATTTGATGTTACTGACATTTAGCGTTTACTCCTACATGGTAGGAGTGCTTCCCTTAAAGGTGCTTCTATTGATTTTTTTTTTTTCTTCTTAGTTTTTTTCTTTTGCTGGCTGGCAACATGTTATTTATAAAGGGAACGCCTTGTGTTTGAGTGATGCACGTATTAAGAGTGGAGTGCAGAAGTGGAGTTGTTGGTGTGTATGTAACAGATTGCATTGCAAGTAGTTATTAATAGCATAGCTTTTCCAATCCTTTTACTGAGAATTTTGTCTTGGGTTGTGAACAGGGATGTAGAGCGTGACAGGTCTCGCTCTCCCAGAAGAAGAAGATACTCTGATGACAGCAGATATGATCAAGAATATTCAAGAAGGGAGTATTACGATGACAGATCTTCAGAAGGAAGGTGAATACTAAGACCTGTTTTTCAGTTCGTATGAAGGCTCTCATTTAAACAACAAAAGAGGAAAACAGCCTTTTATTTTCTTTCTTCTGTGTAGAAGGATGGAAAGAGGAAGAGACAGATACTATGAAAAGTGGGAGGAAAGAGATTATGATCGAAGGAGGAAGAGAAGACTCTCTTCCCCTGATCATAGGAGTCCAGAGAGGTCAACGGTTCAGGGCTCCAATACTCATGAAGAGGCCACTTCAAAGAAGAAGAAAGAAGAAGTGGATCCAATCCTTACTCGCACAGGTGGTGCATATATTCCACCCGCCAAGCTCAGGATGATGCAAGAACAAATTACTGATAAAAACAGGTGAGTTGAAGGTAACATTAGAATTTGTCCCGAAAAACAAAACTATAAAGGGTTTTAAGAGATGTTGTTATAAATGGGACACTTTTTGAGCTATCTTTTTAATCAGAAAAAAAGTTGAGAGCCATTTTCCATAAGTCTTTTTTCTCTACCTGTCTCTGAGGAAGACAAAATGCTAGCCACACAGACAACAACAAAAACAAATCAGGTTATGACCCTGTCCACTTCTGTTCTTAATGGAAAAGTAGGATACAAAGCATAAACAGGCTTTTATTCCTAATGCCCTGAAAAAACAAACATTCTGGGTTATACCACGCCTGTGGGCGATTACATTTTGGTATGTCATGTTGGTTTGGTGGGTTTGTAGTCATTTAATGTATAATTGTGAGCTAGTCTTCACATTTATGTAGTGAATATTAGTTACTTTATTTAGTATATCATATCATCACATTTTTGTATGTATAACAGTGCTGCCACAAATTTATGCTTTACTAATTTGTGATGCCTTTGTAATAGCTTGGCATATCAGAGGATGAGTTGGGAAGCCTTGAAGAAGTCCATCAATGGTCTTGTCAATAAAGTAAACGTTTCTAATATAGAAAACATTATTTATGAGCTGCTTCAGGAGAATATTGTTCGAGGAAGGTAAATGTTAAAATATTTGTCAACTTTTTTTTTCTGTTAATATGTATATTTTTCGTTCCTACATCACTGGATGTTTAGTGTATGGTTACTAATCTGACTTCAGAGTTTATCTTAGGCTATATTTTCCTATGCAGAGGGGCTCCCTGCTTGAGGAAAGGGGCTGGGAGCAGAGGGGTAGAGGAAGGAGTACATGCTTGGAAGAATAAGGCAGTTGAGCTCATAGTATGTTTCCTTTTTATTTTAGCTATATCTGCTGATTTTACTTGAATGACTTGCAGTTTAGATGTGCCTGTCTATTTCTTCCTGTGTTCCTGGGCTTTATCTGAAGTAAATATTTTCAGCCAAAACACTTTACTATAGCTGTCTGACTGGTCTGTTTACCTCCTTCACCTTCGCCATTGTAATGTGGAGAAAAGGTTATTGTGCTATTAGATATTTCTATGATTCTATCAGTTATAAATTGTAATCAGTTATAAATCATGGTGACTGTACAAGTAAATATGATCTTAACCAGACTGATTTCATTTGCATCTGTAGCTAATAGTTTCCAAACCAAGTATTCTGTTCCTGTACACACATAGCAAATGAGTTCTATTCCATTTATTAACGCTGTAGTAAGCAGTGCTTTAAAGAGTCACATTTTGAGGGGTTTTTTTTCTCCTGAGCTTTTACAGACAATGATTGTCAAAGTGTATGTGCTAAAACATTAGAAAAGCACATCTGAAAGATGTTTCAGAAGATAGTTTTCAAACTTCACTATTTATATACACCTCGGAGAGCTCTTTTGATGACATAATGACTGTCATCTTATCAACTCTCTTAATGTAATCGTTATTATCTCATGAGCCCTCTGCTTCAGTTCATTTAGGCTCTAAGAAGTGGTCTTTTAAAAACAAGTTGTGTTCCAAACCACAGTTAGGATGGAGGTTCATCTGAAAGAAGCATTGAAAAAAGCATTGCTGTACTTATTCTGCTTTTATCATACATAGGTACATCTTTATATTTAGGTAGCCTTTATGAAAGTAAAATTCCTATTTCTTAGAATTTTGTTTTGCTTGTTCAAGTAATTCATTGTACTGGATCGTAGTTCTGTGTTTTTCACAAATAATTGCAGCACAGTTGTTTTTTTCTGTCACAGATAAGATTTTGTTTCAACTGTGTGCAGGAAAAAACCAACAGTCATACAGATTTCAAAGCTAAGAATACTCTGCATTTTTTAAAATATGGGGTAATTTCAGGATATTAAAAAAAGTCTTTAAATGCGTATCACTTCAAAATGTAGTTCTAATAGAGATAATATCTGATGAAAGAGAAGGTATCAGCTTAAGAATTTCTGAACGTGGGCACGTTTAGCAGCTTGTTCTGTAAAACTTCATTTGTTGCACAGTGAAAAACTATTTGAAAATGACCATATAGCATCTTTCTAACTATTCAAACAGTGCAGTCCTATCTTGTAATACATAATGCCTGAAAACATTCAGTGTTTTACTATAAGAAAAATTTTATTCATGAACTTGTGTATATTTGCAGGGGATTGCTGTCTAGATCCATTTTGCAAGCTCAAGGTGCCTCTCCGATTTTTACCCATGTTTATGCTGCTCTTGTGGCAATTATTAATTCAAAGTTTCCAAATATTGGTGAATTGATTCTCAAGAGGTTGATACTAAATTTTCGCAAAGGATATCGCAGAAATGACAAGGTATGTAAAAAGTGTGAAGAAACAACATGCTAAAACTTGTAATTCTGCTTCGTTAATCTTGTACTGAGTGTATTCAGGTTAGGTATTTCAAAGGAACGCAGCCAAGACCTGTGGTTTGCGTTGTATCATTCTGCTTCACCTAACATGAGTACATTAAATAAAGTAGTATTTGCGTATTGTGAAAGCTTGGCTACTGATTTCAGCTTGGAATTGTGATGTTCTTTTTATATTTTACTTGAAAGTGTGCAGTCCTAATGGTAGAATAATTACCAATATCCCAGAATAGTTATTTTCATGACTTAATTTGACTGAGAAGCACAGATCTGTAGTATAGGATGTCTCAGTTACAAGTTTTTCTTCCATGTAAGATGTTACAATTTCCAGTTGTTTATTTCTTTTGCAGCAACTCTGTCTAACGTCTTCAAAGTTTGTTGCGCATTTGATGAATCAGAACGTGGTATGTTACTTTGTTTTTTCTTGCTCTTACTTTATATGGCTTTCTATTTATTTTAGGTTCAAGACAGTGGTAGCTCAAATGAATATACTTCCCCTTGTCTATAAACTATGGGAAAATTGAGTTCATATTTCCTGTTAGTGCTTGCTGTAAGTTGTTGGGACGTTTTAGAAAAGAGATTTTGTCTGGTAATGTGGCTGTGAACTTATCACCTCTTGCCGCTGCACTTAATGCCTCAGAGCTTCCCAAAACTTCATGTATGTGTTTGGGATAGTATTCTGATAGCTTCTGATAGTGAATTCCCACAGGTGCTAAATGGAGTTTTCTTGCAGCACTATAATCTTATACAGGCTTAATCATCTTTAGGCAGAATTAGACTCAATTGCATTTGAATCAGATTTGTATCTTTCTCTATTCCACCATCTTCTATGTTAGAAGTACCAGGATTTCTATCCCAGGTGTATAAGATACCTCAGTTTGAAACTTTCCTTTTTAAAGTTATTTTGAAAGACCTTGGGATCATGTATTATTTTGTTAAAGAAGATAATAGTCCACTATATGCTGTTTGCTCATATGCACGATCCTGGAAGTGACCTGAGTTGATTAGAGACACTGTGCACTACTAAAACTAGTGCTTTAAATCCAACTAGTTTTAGTAAGCTAGGTATTATTTTATTTGATCCATGTAAAGGCATTCTGTTTTGTTTGTTTGTTTGTTTTTGCTAATGGTGAGATGTTTATAATTGCTTGTTTATTAGAGTGTAGCCACACTTCAACAGTATAGTCATGTTGACCGTGAAGATGATGTAAATATAAATGGCTATATTGTATGTGAAATGTTGATTACCTCTTAATTAGCTTTGTTGTGTGTGTTGCCTTCTTTGTGTGATTAAACAAGTGATGTGACATCCTCAGAGAAATATTGTAAATTCTAGTTCTTTACTGATATTCTTTTTAAAGGCTCATGAGGTTTTATGTTTGGAAATGCTCACCTTGCTTCTTGAAAGGCCTACTGATGACAGTATTGAAGTAGCAATTGGATTTCTTAAGGAAAGCGGGCTCAAGTTAACAGAAGTTTCTCCTAGAGGTATTAATGGTAAGTATAATGAGCCAACACATTAGCCTCCTTTTGTCTGTTTTTATATTCAATCCTTTTCCATATTACATATTTCACTTTTTCCAAAGCAATCTTTGACCGTCTTCGACACATTCTCCATGAGTCTAAAATTGACATGCGTGTTCAGTACATGATAGAAGTCATGTTTGCTGTACGGAAGGATGGCTTCAAGGATCATCCAATCATTCCAGAGGGATTAGATCTAGTGGAAGAGGAAGACCAATTTACTCATATGTTGCCTTTAGAAGATGAATACAACCCAGAGGATGTTCTCAGTAAGTTAGAAATACAAATATTATCCATTATTGTATTTCATGCAAAAACGAACTGAAGATTTGGTATACGGTCTTATTTTCATTTCATACTTTAAAGATTCTTTTTTATTTTAAAGATGTTTTCAAGATGGATCCCAACTTTATGGAAAATGAAGAGAAATACAAAGCGCTCAAGAAAGGTAGGTGTTTGTACATGTGTTCTACATAATAGAGGTGTTCTATTACATGTTATATATGCATGCTATATGTAAAATATGTGTTTACCTACTTTGTGTATTTTGTATGCTATTTAGTTACCCAACTATCACTACCAGTTTTATTCTTTAACTACAGGTGGCATTTGTGTTACAGATGACTACCTTTCAGTTCATCATACTCCTTTCCAGCATACTCCTGTCCCTTTCCTCAGTATTGTCCCTACAGCTGTGTTTTTAGTCAGTTGTGATGTCCCTTCTCCGCCTGAGACATCCTTTCACCTTAGATGTTAGATCAGTTGTTGTTTTGGTAACCAAACTACTGTGCTCTGTACGCCTTTCATCTGGCATACTGCTCTTTCAGAAATTCTTGATGAAGGTGACAGTGAGTCTGAACCAGATCAAGAGGCTGGAAGTAGTGATGAAGAGGAAGAAGAGGACGAAGAGGAGGATGAAGATGGTAAGTGTATGACTGGCAACTTAACTAGTGATTGTTTTGGAGTTTTGTTTGTCTTTTGGTTGTTGGGATTTTTTTTGTGGGGGGTTTTTTTCGTAGGTTAAACTGTAAAGGAAAGCTTGACTTCTGTTGTACATTCTATGAAACTAAGAACACTACAATGTTAAGGGAGGCTTTAATCTGCAACTGTTCCCAGATCTAGGCATTCAATACTAGCGCATAATATAAGAGGCATTTAAAAGGAGGCTTTCTGTATCTCTACTATATCTCTCAATATTTACCTGTTAGTCATAGATAAGGTGAAAACTGATTTCAATTTTTTTTCTTTGATAGAAATGAGTATACAAACACAATACTGCTTAAGTCTGAGATATTTATACAAAAGGTATTTTTACACAAATGTGTTACAGAGCTAGTAAAAATAGGTATGTCTAAGAAATACCTAAACATAACAAAACATTAAGACGTATTTTATATTTCCAAACTATGTTTCCTTCACAGGCCAGAAAGTTACTGTCCACGACAAGACAGAAATTAACCTGGTTTCCTTCCGTCGTACAATTTATCTTGCTATTCAGTCAAGGTAAACATTATAATTGATACACAATTGCATTTCTTTTGATGTGACTGAATTTTAATTCTCTTATTTTTTAAATCCCGTTTTAGCATAGTTTAAAAAAAAAAATACCACATGGAATTTGATTTATAAGGTAGAAAGTTGACTATTATTTTGACAGTGGGTTCTTAAATCATCATTCCAAGCAAAAATCCTTGTTCTACAGTACTTCTCAAGTTAGTACACTAGGACTTTTCTATGTATATTGCTGTAATCAAAACTTTCGAGTGAATGGAAGTCAGTGGTTTTCAGGTGTTTTAGTATTGTTGTTTATTGCACAAATAAGAAAGTTTTTGGTTTTTTTTTCTTATTGCAGCTTAGACTTTGAAGAATGTGCTCACAAATTGCTCAAGATGGATTTTCCTGAAAGTCAAACAGTAAGCTTATTTTTTGTTGTTGCTATTAACATGAAGCAGTTATGAAGTATTCAGAATGCTTACTTGTCCTGGGACCTAATTTGCGTAGCAAGTAGATGAATGACTGTTTTTCCTCAAGATGTCTTTAAACCTTTAGAGCATGTAGGCTGATGTATTTCTTAACACATTTCTCTTGTGCTCCTTGCTGACAAGGAGTTTAAAATGTTTGTTTAAAGCCTGAAAAGATTTGTTGAACTGTTGGAATGGTTATTCTATAACGAAAGTACCGTAACTTGGAAGACATTTTCAGAACTCTGACTCTGAAAGAGAATGGGGTTGGGAGGTATTTTCAGGCTGCTGTGGAGTTTGTCAATAGGACTTGAAATACAGGTTGGTATTAAATGAATCAATCACATTGTTGCTTTCAGTTTTTGGTGTTTTTTCTTTTTCCTAGTAATATTGTGTATTGATTTAAAGCAACTTGTGTATGGATGCTTAGTTACAGTCTTGGAGATCATCAGACAGGTGTGTTCTGAAGTAAGGAAAATTGTCCTTTAGCCAGTAAACAATTCACATGAATGTAATTTAAGAGTTCAGGTGACTGCTATAATTTGGACTTATTTGATTCTTTAATTTTGTGCATGAAATGACTCAACACTACCTAAATGCAATACTAAGCATGCATAGGATTCTGGCTTCCAGTGAAGCCATAACCTGAAGAATTCTGAGTAGTGGGGGAAAAAATGCTGTTGCAGAAAATCAATTCAGCTATAAAGAGTAGAGAACAGTCAGGAATACACAAGCTACATTATAGAGCGCAGGTATAACTTGAGCACCACTGCTTTAGTAATTGGTCTGCTGACTGGCTTTCAACTGCTGATGTTTAATCCCATTGCTGTATCTCTCAGCTATTGTCTGTTCTGTGCAAGGGAAAAAAATATATAGTTAAAAGAAAAACCTACATTAGTCAGAATCTGAAGTGCGGAAAGCAGTAGACTTTCCCAGCACTTCATTTTGGAAACCTAGGTATTTGGTGAGATATGACTTAGAGTTGGGCATTAGGTTATTTTCTTTTGCTTTCTGTGAGTTGCCTTACTTGCAAATGAAAATAAGCAAATAAACAGATGAATTTAATGTGTTACTTCTCATATACTTTATGTGGTGCTTTTACTAAGTGTTAATCTTTTTTTATTACGTAGTCCTGTGAAGTGCTTTATAGAAATAGAGAGAAAAGTGTGAGCTTTGAGGGATTTCATATTTCTACCATCAATCACAATTTAAGAAATGTAAGAATATTACTATATGCAAAAGAAATGGGTAAATGGGTGTTTTTCTGCTGCATGGCAAAAAGAGAAGTTGTTAATCATTCTTAATTTTGTAGGAAAGCTCTCAAAGGAACTTCCAGATCTAGTTTTGAGACTTACAAAATGATGGATACATTAAATTTTCTAACAGTCTGTATATGAAGCTGCTAGTAATCAATCAAAATACAATGTTGACTAGAATATGGCTGCATTTTACCAGCAAGACTGTAATCTATGGCATGTTTCTGACTTAGATGTATTTTTAGAGAGCAAATGATGGGGGGGCTACAAAACATGATATCCTGTCAGCTGTCTGGTTACGTCTCTGGACAGCACTACTTTGTTTTCCTAATGTTTCATTCCAGTATATTTTTTCCTGTCGTTAATTAAGTGTTCAAATTTCTCTAATCATCACAGATTTTAATATCACCTTTTAACACTCTCTGAAAAAAGCTACACATAGATTAATACGAATTTTTGTACTTGAATATTAAAAGCTGTTGTGTGTAGATGATTGGCTGCAGTTAGCATAGCATCTTATTCAAAAAAAACAAAGAACGTTATGTGATCCATATAACTAGGGTTCTGATGTAATTACTATTAATTGGGTGCCTTTAAATTAAATGCTGAAGAGTTCTTCTTGGTGTTTGGTGTGTTGATACACATAGTTTTATCAAAAGAGATAAACTGCTATCAACCTATGATTCATATTAGTTGCAAAAATTACTACAATTCATGGCTGATTACAACTGCTGTACATCTGTATCTTGTCATAAGATGTGACCACCTCTTTGTGCTGTTTTCATTCCCTAATAATAATCATAACTTTTTATTTTACCTTAATCAAAGCTCTGAGAGCTTTGACTCATTGGATAGGCTTACAGCTCCTAAGGAGTGTTTTATAGTGGAGAAAGAAAAATGCAGTTTCCTGATAAGTGTGAGAGTGGAAATGACTTTCAGCTTTAGATACTGAAATTACAAAAGGATTTATGTACCTCAGATCTGTCCATGTGCTAAATGGATGGCAGGGTGTTTCTGTCTGATTTGACTCTCTATTTTTAAACAAAAAAAAATGATCTTATATCCCGTATCTTCTTAAATGAAGCCTTCATTGAAATTATTCTCACTACTTCCATAATCAAAACAAGTCACAGGGTGAATTCTTTTAGCCATAAAGCTCCCTGTCCCTCCACCCTTTCCTTTATTGTTTGTTCATTTTCCTTTAAATGAAAGTTCCATGAACCTGTTTTTCAGGAAGATGCTGGATCTTGCCCAACAGTTTTTCACACCTTATGATTCCAAGCTTTAACCATTCTTGATACATTTCTGAAATGTTTGATAAACTCGTGCTTGTTCTTGTGAGGAAATTGCAGCTTAGTTTGCATGTAGGAGAGGTGACAATGCCATGGTTTGTTGGTTGTTTTTCCATAAAACCCTTTATGCTGGCCTCAGTTCTGATTTAATGAAGACCCTGTAGACCTCATTCTCTGTGCCAGCCCTGCTATTAGAGGCAGTTATCACGAGGCGGGCATAGTGGAGTTAATTCTAGTGTCATTCAGTGTGGTTTCTATTCTTTAAAAATTGAGAAATTTCAAGTTTACAGTCCAAAATTTGTTTTCTAATTATGTTAAATGTGAATTTCTTCCTCTCAGAAGACTTTCTGAGGAATTTCTTCCTCTCAGAAGACTCAGAAATAAAAGCCAGCTTTCATTAATTTTGTCAGTAAGACTGTATTCTGCAGTTGTGAGTAATGAATTGTGAAATGCTACCTACAAACTACTAAGAGTATTTGGAACCTGAGGACAGACATGAATGACAGTTTTGAGACTAATAAAGTCTTAATTACTTTCTTGCGGGCAGTTGTCTCAAATCTTTACGTGCAGAGATTTCAGATGTGATAGAGCAGGGCTGACTTCAGGTTTAAATTCAGCAGTTTTTGTTGGTGGTTGAATTACAGAATGTGTCACATCAACCGCTTTGCAACAGAAGTGTAGGTATATGCTTAATACCTGTTGTGGGTCTGCCATGCTGATCTCACTTGCAGAACAGGTTTAAGGTTCAAATGGATCATCTATGGAGCAGAACAACCTAATAATGGTTTTGGCATTGTAATATAGGTACTACTCAGTGTTGATGGGAATGCTGGCAATCTTTGTTTATTCTTTACTAAGCTGTCGTGCTGTGGCTTGAAACTGAGACATTTTTCATTCCGCTCTGAACTGAAATGCTTTTTCAGAAATAAAGAATGCTATTGAGCACAAACATCATCCATTCCATCTAATTTGTGTAGTTTTTAGTCTCCAGCTACATATCCCCTCCTCTCAGAATTCTCATCTGCACCTTATCCTTTTATTTCATGCCCTCTTTTTTTCAGCTGAGAAGTTTCCCTACGTCTGTATTCTATCCTTCATCTAAAAATAACTGCACAATTTTCTGTTGCAAGCTTACAAGCAGTTTTCTTCCCCAGCTTCCAACTTTTGATGTGCAGGCCTCAGTTGCATCTACAAAAACACTCAAGAAAAGCAAGCCTCTTTTTTTTAATTACTGTAAAGAATATCAATTTCAATTCTCTGATTTTTTTTTTTTACCTTAAAAGCAGAAAAATAATAAATGAGCATAAAATTCTGAATTTGATATTCTGAATACTTAAATACTGCTGCCTAATGCTGAGGAACAGAATAAACATACCAAAGTGAGTCAAATCCACAACAAAAGAAAGCAATGAAACCAGTTGTTAAAGCTCAAAAATCCTTTTCTTTGTGCTTTTTTTTTTTCTTTAGACCCAAGTGAGGCATGCAGATCAAAAGTTGAAGAGCTTTGTTGTGGTCTGTACTACAGTCTGTGACAAGCTGTTCTAAACAAGCTTTTCAGTTTCTGCTTTGGGCATATGTTTGATCTTGGCAGAGAGAACTACTTCTGTTCTTAAAGTGCTGTTATTATCTGTGTTGAAACGGTGTGAATCCAATGCATTGGCAAAGAAGAAAATTTAAGTTGAAGCTGTAGTAGAGGAGTGTGGTATTACCAGTTCTTCTGGCTTCAAAACTGTTATAGGAAAGAAAAAAAAAAAACCATGCCTGATGAAAAATGTCAGAAATAGGCTTTTCACTTTTCTTTCGTTACCAGGTTTTGTTACCTCTGCTCTTGAAGGGGAGTACGTTTCAGTTGCTGATGCTCTTAGTTGAAAGAAAATGATTTAAGAATCTCCATGGTAGTTCAGATCTAGACAGGAGTGGCAAGTACTTAGCTGGAAAATTGCTCCTTCTTTAGTGAAACGTGTATGTGGAATGCATTTTGGGTTTGGATTTCTTTTTCTTTTCTTTTCTTTTCTTTTTTTCTGAAAGATTTTACTGCTTACAGAATACTTAGTTAAAAAGAACTGAAGCATCATTCAAGCTGAGCACATATAAAGGATTCTTGTCTTATTCTTCTGTCTTTCTCAAGGGGAAAAATACATATATTGTTCTTGCTCTTCAAGAACTTGGATAAAGCAGTTAGGCTTTGGTTTGTTCTTCCTTGATTATGATGTAAACTGAATTTGTATACAGCAACACTTGGAACTTTGCTAAACTAAATTAGAACCTCTTCTATAAAAATATCTGACCTTCAATATGGCTATAGAAAACAAAAATAATGGGTCACAGGAATTATTTCTTTTTTATTTGAAATGAGAAGTTTTTCTTTAAGCACAGCGTTGAAAGAATTATGCATGCATTTGACACGTTCTCATTTTTACAGGATGGAGTCACACTTCCTCAAAACAGTCCTACTTTGGGGTGGGGGGGTTGAGAATGTCTCGCTTGTGCTATTTCTTTATTTAGTTTTGAAGATAACAGGAGTAGTTATTTTGACTTGACGTTCAGTGAAAATGTAGTCCCGGAAGCTGGTATGGAGAGGAATGATCTAAACCTGATAACTCCATTCCGATCTAGTTGATGATTTCAGAGATTCATTGGTTTACTTTTGTCAAATATGGGGCATCCAAACTGGTTGGTTTGGCAACTGCAGCGTGGTTGATTTACAGCCTTGCTAATGCCTATAATACATGATCATTGTCAAGTCTTTGCATTCCCTGTCTCTTATAGGAGAACTATTATTTTATTTCTTTATTTTGTGAGCCTTTAATTTAGTTCAGACTTGTGTTGAAATAGGGCTGGGCTTGCTTGCACTTTCCTCTGAGAGATGATAACTAATATAGGGCATTGTGATGTTATTGTCTTTTTTTTTAAACTGTTTGGCTGTCTCTTTACAAGCTGTAGGATCCTAGGAATGCTTCGAACAGTCCTTTGATTTACAGCATGTTCTTTCAGTATATAGGATGGATAGGTTAGGTTATGTGCCCTGTGAATTGATGTTTAGACTATTCCATGGTGTGTAGATCATAGATGGTTTCTCAGCTTCAGATCTGTTCCTTAGGAGACTTGAAAAGGTACTAAGGAGGGAAAGAACGATCAGTATTAGCAGTGGCCTTGTGTTGGGTCCACACTTGCACTAGAAATTTGATTTTGTGATGTTTTTCAAGTGAAATTGTGAATTGTGAAAGTGAAACTTTAATCATACAATTCTCTAAACATAAAACAAACTGAGGTTTAAACAGCAGGAAAAAAGGTAGGCAAAGAGATAATGGAAGTTGAAGAAGAACCGTCAGCTGACCTAATAGAGGACAGACCTGCAGGCAGCATGGGAGCTGCCAAAAGCACTACGTGCAGTTTGCCAGACCACCTGCTACTGAAGCACCTTCTATCCCTTCATCAGCCTTGGCTCTGTGCAATAGTTCTGAGGACTGAGGGAAGGAAGAGAGAGATGCTGGAAAAAAAATAGGCATATGCGAGTTGAATGCACTACAATATGCAATAGTAGGGAAAGCTTCAAGGTAGTAAAATAAACTTCAGCTGAAATAAAATAGAAAAGAATAAGGAACAGCATCTGTGAAAGCACTGCAACAATTTATAAAATACAAGATGTTAATTTTAGATAATTATAATTTCCCAGTGGCATAAACCAGCCTATATCCGTTACTAGATTTCCAGTATTTTGGTTTCTTCAGTTCATTGTGTGATCATAGAAACACATGTACTAGCATGGCAATTTGTATGTTTTGAGAAGCACCAATAGCCTGTAGATAAGGGATGCCTCGTGGTTACTTCAGATTGTATACAGCTTGTATAGTCAATGGAGGAACAGGACTGGATGGCTGGCAAGGGAGGAGAGGGGAAATGTCATCACTTCCAGCTAGGGAAGGAGGAGCAAAACAGCCTCCTCTTGGAGGACACCTGTGGGTCAGGTCTGAAATAGTAGTGGCTCTTAAAGAAAGAAATCATAGCAAGAAGCAAGGGAGAATGAATGAAAAAGAAAAAAAAAAAAAGAAAAAAAGAAAAGTAGTGTAAGAAGAAACACAGGGTCAGAAAGGAGTGAGAAAACTGAGTTATTTTAACTTTTCTCTCTGAAGTTAATGTAGCCCTTATGTGTGAAGCTGGTTTAATGTAGAGTAGTGAGGGTATGCTTGTTCTTTAGAACAGTAATGCTGGTTTAAAAAAGGAATATCTCTGCAAGGTTGCACCGAAGTCCATCCAACCCATTACCCTCTTTGAATAGGAACTGTTAAGTGAAAACTTGGAGAAATGCATTGTATTTAGAGAAATCTTTCTCCTTATTTTCCATCTCAACAGTTTTGGGAAATGGCATTTTTCCATAATACAGTATTGAGTTGAAGATCTTCACAAAAGATCATTCACTTAATCTGTGTTGGACATCAGATATTTTTGAGGTATTTATTGACTTCATGACAAGATAGCTATACTTAATTTCTGAGCGAAGCTGGCTACTTGTTTGTTTGGCCTTGTATGAAAGGCCTTGAACAGCACAATATACAAAGTGTCTTTAAAACTGGGAAGCGTTTGTTACATTCTTTAAAGCAAATGCTGGAGTAAAACCCACAGGCTTTCCTCACCTTAATCGTCTTTTAGAAGCTTTATCATTGGAAGCAACGAAATGAGTTAACTAACCTTTTAAAGCTATAATTGAAGCTAGAATTGTTATGTGAACTTGTCACATCTCTCAAAAAATAATTAAATCATTTTCAAGTTTGTTAATTTTTAATCTGAAAGACAGTTACTCTAGACCTAACCTTGAGTTGTTTTGATAACACTGGCAAGAATGTCTGTGGGCAAAGCTATTTTCATGCATGTGGTTATTCAAGATACCCTCCTAGAAATCATTGTAATATTTAATTAAAATGTTAAAATATTTAATTACTGTAAACCACAGGGGATATCAATGTTGTAATTGCATTTAAGATGAGGAAAAGAAGTAATTTGTTTTTCATATCTTGCTGACTTTATTAGCAGTGGCATCAGCACTTTACCCCTTTTTATTGTTTAAAAACTGATTAACTGAAGCATTACTGTAAAACAGGATAATATAAAAAGTTAATATGCATTTTAATATATCAAGCTAACCCAGTGTGACAGTGTTGAAAAGAATGCCTTTAAAGAAACTTAGGTTTCTGTTTGATACGTTGCTGCATTGGTATTTGGAAGGGATTATTTCTTCTTGTTAAACATAGTTGGCTTTCTGTTTGTTCTGAGTACAGTGTGTGATGGGCAAAATGTTTCTCTTCACATCGCAAGCTTAGTGGAAAGTTTTATTTAAAGTTTAGTTTAAATAATTGTGAAAGATACATGACTGATACTCCAACACCTATTTGGGAATGTCGTAAATTGATTTATGCTGTGAAGTAGATCATATGGAAAAATGTACTATTATTGGGGTAAAACTGCAGCCTAGTATTTAATGGCTTCTAATTCATATATAAGAATATTTGCTTTGGTTGTATTAGTGACTGTGCCGTAAGCCATGCCACTATACGCTCAGTTTATGTAGTCAGGAGAGTAACGTTTGTGTGTATCCATAGCTGTAGCTGCTGGAGGGTGATACAATAATTAACTTGGGCTGATTATATTGGGACATATATCTTTCCTTCCAAAAACACCCCTTTTGTGGGGTGGAAGGGAACTGGTTGGTTTGGGTAGTTGGCAGCTAGTCTTTTCTGTGGGACTGCCAGAGGTGATGCTTGCTTATGTTCACATGTGTTGGACAGGAGAGGGATGGATGGCAGGCTGTCACTGGTGTGTGCATGTAGAAGCTTTGGGAAGCTAATCTGCCTCTACTTCCTGCGGTCCTTCCTAGCCAAGAAGGGGAAATGCTCTTCCAGAGGGCAATTTCAAACAGGAGACTAAAGCAGCTTCCTTAGAAGAAAAATTCATCTCACTTCCTTAGTTAGAAAAGAAGTCTAGGTAGATCAGTTTGCCAAGGACAGAGTTAGTCTTTCTGAACTATTTTTATTGCTCTTGAAATAGCCCAAAGCTTATTTAAAAATAAGATTTTAGAATGGCAATAGAGCTCTTGCTGGATTGATGCTTTTTTTGCATTTTTTTTTTTTGCTCCTCTCACTCCTTAAAAAAAAAACACTGCTTTTTTTGTTTGTTTCATTTTTCTTAGCAGTAGGATTTAAAAACATGTCTCTTGAGTTTGAACTACTAGATCGTTATTTTGTGACTAAAAAAAACCTGTAAAATTATACCCATTACATAGAGGAATGTTACGGTTTAAAATTGAACTAATTATTTTAGGGTTTGTGTAAAGATGTATACAGGTTTCATCCGTGAGTTGTCTGCTCCTACTTACAAAGGTAGGCATATACGTGCATCTGTCTGATTTCCAAGCCTAGCATTTGGTTATAAAGTTAACCCACGTTTGCTGAGGTGCCAGTTATTCTGGGGTCTTCTGTGATGTAATTAAATATGGATTTCCTTGTCTGTGTTTTCTCTAGATGCAGGGATTAGTGCTGCTTTCTGCTCTGTGTTAAAGTCAGTTAGTGAAGTAGTTTTGATTGTTGGTATTAGATTATACAGTGAGTTGGCTCAAAAACATTTAAAAAAAATAGCTTAAGCATAAGAGAAAATACAAATGCCAAAAGTTCAAATATAGACCCTACTGTTGTTAGAACAGTACTGTTCTAACATAACAAAACACTGTTTTGTATAGAAACTACTGTTGTTACCATTGAAGTTATGTAAATAGTCTTGTTTCAAAGCTGGCGTCCATGTAAGCGTTTCCTCAATATTTTGTTACTTGATGATGATGTTTGTACTGCTACAGCAAATTTACCTGGAGAAAATGTTGTTTTCTCTTAAATCAGAAAGAACTCTGCAACATGATACTTGACTGCTGTGCTCAGCAAAGAACATACGAGAAATTCTTCGGATTACTGGCAGGGGTGAGTCCTAACTTCAGATTTTACACTTGATGGTAGATAATTTCTTTTGGTTTACTCTATTTAGTGTGTCAAACCAGTTTTAATAGATAAGTAAAACTAATAGTCTTTATTATACTGAAAATGATTATGTTCATTGATTGAATTAACATTTGGATTGTAACAAGCACAGTGAATGCCGAATGAGATCTCATTTTCTCCTTCTTTTATTGCTTTTTGGCCTCCCATTTTTCCATTACAGTGGAAAAGTAAATTGGAGGCCAAGGCATTGATACTAACAGAAGTTAAAAGTATTATGAGTTACTGGAAAACTCCTTTTCTTAGTGCTAATAATTGACTTTAGAGGCCCTACTTCGGGGTGCTTAGTAGATTTTATTTATAAGACAAAGCAAAATTGCTGTCCTGTTTTTTCTTGGTTTGTTGTCTTTCAGTAAACAGCTACTATCTTGGGGTTTTGTTAGTTTTATTTTTCTCAAAGTAATGACAAATTTAGTCATGGTTTGTTCTTACTTAAGCTTTTCCTATCTCTGACAGAGCTGACTCGTTAAGTCAAATAGTTGTCTTAAGAGAGTAAGCAGTTCTGATGAAAGGAGGTGTTTACTTCCATTTGTAGGTTGTTTTTTTTAATTCAGTATTTGAGGAAATATTTCTGCTGACACTGTGTTATGAAGCACTAACCATTTGAATGTGCATGTTAAAAAGCTGTAGAATATAACTGCTTATTTCTATGTTCATTGCAGTCTTTATGTCCAAAGTGTCTTGCCTCTAGCTGTGTTCCCTGCTGCCTCCCTGGTCTTAAATACCCATTCAATGATGTTATGAAAAAAGTTGTATTTGAGGGGTTATACCCAGTGAGAATACTGGAAGTAAAATAAGTTACTGAATCATTTGCTGTAGGTCAAAATTGTTAATTACTACTTTGCAATGCAGATGAGTTTTGTGCTCTGACAAACTGCTGAAAGCAATCAATTGTATCTGTTTGGAGATGTTTTCTCTAAGTATTAGTTTAACAGAAGGTCTTGTGATAAGTATTAGCAGCATTACATTTACATTGCATAAGTCATTTATGCATATTTTATTTGCATGTTTAATATTTTGCTTAATCTGGTTGTTTAAATTGCAAAATACTGTTTCAGCGTTTCTGCATGTTAAAAAAAGAATATATGGAATCCTTTGAAGCTATTTTCAAGGAACAATACGATACCATTCATCGTTTGGAAACAAACAAATTGAGGAATGTTGCCAAGATGTTTGCTCATCTGCTGTACACTGATTCAATTCCCTGGAGTGTGAGTAGAACTGGCTATTATCAAAGGCTTTTTATTTAATTATTAATCTATAGTAATTCAGAAACAAGTAATGAATTGGGTTTTAGTATTCATTCAACGTTGTCGAACTATTGGCACTTGTAGCAAACAGAATTATTTTAAATGTATTCTGAGCTACACCATTGAACGTCCTAACCTGTTTCTGTCTCCCACAGTTCTTCATTAGTGGCTCTGAGCTGTTATTTTACAGAGCTCAGCTGGAATTGGTTGATTAAAATGTACTCTTTTTTTAGCTAATCAGCAATGTAATTAGCTGTCTCTCAAAAAATAAGTGTAAAGAAATCTTCTAAAATTAACTTCATAGAGAAAAATTTTAAGCTTTTTATATGAAATTTTAAGCATGCTGCCATTTAGTGATTTAAGTGCTGAAAGAATAAAGGTAACTTGAGTTCTGATCTATTAAAATGTAACTTAAGGAATGAAGAAATAATTACAATTCTACTTCTTTTCCATTACAATTCTACTACTCTTTTCCTATACTTTTATTCTTGTTAGATAATGTCATCTAATTGACATTCTTCAGGCACACACAAATTAATCCAAATATCTCACCTCTTTAGAACATCCATTTCAAATCTTTAACTTCCTAGGAGTTCTCACACCTGTTTTTCTTCCACGGACTTTTCTTGGACAGAATAAATCCTGAAACAGTTGCAAGTTTAAAAATGTTCAGAAATTTCTTGCAGGTGTTAGAACAGACTTTTCAAGGAAGAAAAGGTCTTGACTGGGATTTAGTGTGTGTTGGTGAACAAAAATAAATAAGCAGTCTTTACTTGTTATTTCAGGAGGTTTTAAAGTTAAATTTGAGCGTACTTTCTTTCATTTGTGTGTTTTGGTTTTTTTTTCCCTGAACATTTTCAGGTTCTGGAGTGTATAATACTGAGTGAAGAAACAACCACATCTTCCAGTAGGATTTTTGTCAAAATATTCTTTCAGGAGCTTAGTGAATATATGGGACTTCCAAATCTAAATGCAAGATTAAAGGACATGTAAGTTGAAGTTTTGTTTTAAAAACACTAAATAGAATGAATTCATCAGGAAGAGTACAGATAAAAATTGTTTTCAAATTCACCACGTCTGTGGCTTTATAGCTGCAATACTCAAGAATAAATTCACATGTAACTTTACTCATTAGAGACTCAGATTCCCATGAAATTGAATGCTACCATTGACGAGTTCAGCTATTTGAATATTTGAAAGCTGTATTTTTTTTTCCAAAGACAGTTTAACTTGTCTAAGAATGTATCAAGTGCAAGTCTGTTAATTTCACTGTTTTCTCAGCAGTAGTGACAGTTGCTGTGGCTGCTTGTTCTGACAAAATTTAGGAGAAAAGGACCCGATTCTAGTTTTTCTAGGGTTAGTTGCTTGTCCTTGAGTACAGAGTCAATAACTTTATTTTAAGCATTTGTGGTTTTTTAACACGTTGTGTTCTGGCAGTGTTCATCTTGGTCACTAGAGCTACTTCCCATTAGTTGGATTGTCTGTTAAACAAACTTAATAGATGATTTAGCTCATGTAAGCTTCAATTTAAACCATCGTAGGGCCCTGTTTGATGGAATTTCATTATGGTTATCCAGATCTTTGTTCTTCATGCTTATCAAGTAATATCAGTACTAGCTAGTATCAGTAGCTACTGTGCTTTCACAAGTCTATTCAGGGCTTCACAAAATCAGGCTCTTCATACTGTCAGGTTATGACAATGCATTATTAGTCTCTCAGATGTATATTGTTAATGTACATCACAGATATGAACAGGGAGAGCATTGAAAAATGCATGAAGAGAAGAACTTTTGCTGTGCTATGTAATATAGTTCATTTTTAAGTCTATTAATGTCAGTGAGAATTAGTGCTAAACTGGCATACTGATTAATTTAGATGTTTGTTTTCAACAGAACATTGCAGCCTTTCTTTGAGGGATTACTGCCTCGGGATAACCCAAGAAACACTCGCTTTGCCATCAATTTCTTCACTTCTATTGGCCTTGGAGGACTAACGTGAGGAACATTTTGGTTTCTTGATTTAATATTTGCTTTCCTTCCCTGCCTCTCAGTTTAGGGGGTGGGAGAGGGAAGCTTCTTTTTTTTTTGATGATGATGTTGTTGTTGTTTAGAGATGAATTACGGGAGCATCTGAAAAATGCACCAAAGATGATAATGACTCAGAAACAAGATGTTGAGTCATCAGATTCATCTTCATCTTCGGAAACAGACTCTTCTTCAGATTCTGATTCTGACAGCAGTAGCAGTAGCTCAGAGTCATCCAGCAGCAGTGACTCCTCATCCAGCAGTAGTGACAGCAGTGACTCAGGTATTTATGCACTAGCTGTAACTATTTATTTACCTGTTATTTACTTCTGTGCTTCTGTTTACTGTTATTGCTACTTCTACTTGTTGTGAGAAAAAACTAGTTCTAGACATTGTTGCTGTGGTTTATAAATAGATATTTTTTAAATTTACATGTTTTTAAAATACTACTTTTTGCTTGTTTAAACTTATGTCAGAAAATAGAAAAACTTAGTTCCATTTTTAGAGATTTAACTATTTGAGGAACTTCGTTTTATAGAAGACTTTGTTACTCAGTTGATACATGTTGCACAGAGCTATCTTTTCAGTCTAGTGGAGAATGGAGGGGCTAGTATTAATATCTCTGTGGGATGCTTAGTTGGGAACTCTGGGGACTAACATCTGTTTCTTCTTTCCACTGCTTAGTTGAGTGAGCTTGATGGTTCTAGTATCCTCTTCTGTAAATACGTACCTCACTGTGGACCAGACACAGCATTGATCAGTTCTAGCAATGAGTATTATTTTATTCTATTTCTTATTCTTCATTCTAATTCTTCCTCTGGAAGAGTTTGTGTGTTGATACAGTGAGGGTCCTCGCCTTGAGGGAAATCTTCCAGGATGAATCATCTTTTGCTGACAACTTAATATTTTCTAGTTTTGTGCTGTAATGAGTATTTAGCATCTTAGGCCATCCTATTGTTGTAGAGCCTTCTCTTTGACATCAAGTGTCATAAGCATTGCTTAATCTGTAAAGTACTTGCTAGTATGAATTACTGTGTACAGTCTCACCTATATAACATGAGCAGATGATAACACAGCATGACTTTCTGTAGTTCAGAAGCTTGCTGATTCAAAATTAATTTGATTTATTATGTGCCTCAGAAATGAAAATGGAGATTAATAAAATAAAAGCAGTGTGAACTGCTCGTGTCTGGAAATGCATTTCTGTCCTCTTGCAATGTTCCTCTACGAAATCTGATTTGCATTTCATCGTAAAGCTATCACATTAATGACAACAAAACGCTAGAGGAGGGCACAGTCAAATAGGGTCAGAGAAGGCGTTAGTTCAGCAAAGAGCCAGATGGTTCCTGCATAGACAGCTGCAGCTCTGCTGAGCTGCTTGATAGGAACCAGAGAGGTAAGTCCTTAGTGACAAACCAACTGAGTATGCAGTCTGATAGTATGAGCACGTGATTTCTGTCATCTTAGGACCTTCTCTTTTACTATTTGTCCTTCCTTCATTAAGGAATACAGTCCTTAAACTTGTATTTTTATATCTTAGTAGCCCGGTTTTGCTTTTTCCCTGATTTTTGTGTACTTAAATATCGTGTGTGGGATACTAATTTGAGATAACTGTAGGCTTGTAAACATGAGTCAGGCTTGCTACAAAATGAAGTTCTTTTACTGGTTATAGCTTGATTTTAAAAAGCTGCAAACAGAGGGAAGGCTTCTTTAACTTGGTAAAGTTGGAGGAAAAAAAGAAAAGCTTACAGTTCTAAAATGTAACCAAAGTGATCCATCATTACATGTTATTGGGACACCAGTAAGCCTTAGTTCAGCCAGATTAGCGAGCTGCTGTAGAACTCAGATATTTGAGGTACTATTAAATCAATTTATGGCTACAGTACTATTTATGGCTTCAAAAGTTGATTAGAAACAGTTAAATAATGTGATACTGTAGGTCATATAATAACCATTGTTAACTGTAAATGACTGCAACTTAGTGTTCACTGTTAGCTTATAATGCTTTGTCACATCTGTTGAGTGAAATCTGCAGATTGTTATTAAAAAGCAAACAGGAAGAGTAAAGTCTTCCTCTGAGATAAGTACTGCTGCACATTCAGAAATACATGTTGGTTCATATGGAGGTTGTTTCTGAGGTATCATACATCATTTTCAAAAGCCAAGTTTTATTAAACAAGAAAATATTTTCAGTTAATTAAAAGCAAATATTTATGGGTTTAAAGCAGCTACACTCCCTTTGCTTTGCTTTCACTCAGTAACTGTGGCATAACTAAAATATCTGTGTATTTAATGTATTTTTAAGGACTATTAGGGCTTCTATCAAAACATCTTCTTAAACTTCTTGTTAACTTTACTTTGTTCTTTAGTGTTCATGGTGATTTCACTTTTCACTTGAAACAAGTATGTAGACCCAGTTTAAACTGGGGACTTTTTAAAGCTCTGAAGTTAATGTAATGTTATTTCCTGTGGTTCCTAGTGTCAGTAGTCTACAGCCTATCTTCTTAGGGTTCTGAAGCTGATATTAAATTGTTGACAAGCTGGCACTATCCTTCCTGAAAACAAGCCAGAATCATTGCTGAATCATTGTTGCTGCAGTCCCACGAAGTTTCTGAAGCTATTTCATCCTGCTTTGCTTTCTTAGGATAGTGTAAAGAGTTTTTTCCCCATCTGGTATTTTTAAACTCATTGACTGATAAGCTTTTCCAGAAAGTAATTGGTGAAGTAAACAAACAGAAGATAATGGATGGTCTGGAAAAGGTGACCTTTCGGAAAGAAATTTTCAGAGTGTTTTGATGTATGGCTTTACATCCATGGCCTGGTCCTTCTGTATCAAGTCAATAAAAAGATGATGATGCATAGAGGCTCTCAGAATTCAGGCATCACTTTCAGATAGGTAAAGGATAAAAGCCCTGCAAGTGTCACAGCTACATATGAATGGGGGAGGGGGAAGAAGCTTGATTGTTGGAGTTTTGTCAGTACGTAGCGCTTAAAACATGAAGGCATGTCTTTCACAACCTACATGTTATGTCAGGTTCTTGTTTAGCACGTTACTCTTTTGGTACGAGTTACTCCATTTATGTGACTGCTTCTCAATGTTTTCCTTTCAAGTGCAGATTTACGTGTATGTTCTGTAAGTTGAGGTATTTGTTAGAACTGAAGCGGAATGATGTGTCATGGTCTTGTTAACTGTGTAGTCATGGTAAATAGGATGAAATGTGGAAGACTAGTCTATGACATCATGTTTTCTTGTTTTTACTGTTTTGGATGTGGTGTAACCTTGCTTGTTCATGTGAGGTCTGTGGATTAGTAACAGTGGAGGTGCTGATAAATGCTGAAGCTTAGAGGCATAATGTAGCTCTGGGCTTGTTAGCTCACACTTCAAGGGAGAATTTCTCTTCGTGTTAAAATATGAGGCCTGTAATACAGCCAGATATTTAAAAATAGTCAGAAGCTGTTCAGTTAAAAGAATGGATGAATTTTGTCCCATTGCAGGAAATCCTTGGTTGAGGGGAGGGATACAAGCAAAGCTCATGTTTTTGTAACCTGCAGCAAGATGCATAACAATGAAAGTTGGCATGTTTTTCCACAGAAGTATTTCTTTTTAACTCTTGGTGTAGTTTAATAAATCAAATAGTTGATGAAAATAGAACCTTATTCCCCTGATTTGTTATAATTTCAGATGCTTCCAAAGCTAAAAAAAGGAGAACACAAAAGAAAAACAGAGAATCTGATAAAGCTTCCCGGAAAAAACAAGAAAAGAAAAGGAAATCGCTTGAAAAGAAGACGGGAAGAAGACGGCAAGAGGACAGAAGTGATAGTGAGAGCAAGTCAGAAAGAAATCACCGAAATCTGAGAGAGGCACATAGGAGGGATGACACATCAAAATATCATCACAGGGATGAGTCTAATGGCAGAGACGATTACGAAGCATATAGGAGAGATGATGTATCAAAATACCATCAGAGGGATGAGTCTAATGGTAGAGACAATTACCATAGTGGAAGGGATAGGGACCATGAGAGAAGTAAGGATCTAGAAAATAAACACAGCAATTCTAAACTGAAGAAAGCAGAAAGAAGAGCTTCTTTTTCTGATGATGAAAGTTATAGACATGGGAGCAGAGATAATGGACATCGGAGTAGAAAAAGGGAAAGATCCAAGTCTGGAGAGAGATCCTATAATAAGTCAAGTCCAAGGGAGGAAGAAGAAGACCACCGATACAGAAATGGCTCAGAGAGACTCAGAGAGAAGTACAACCATTACTCTGACCAGTACAGGGAATCAAGAAAACATGAGGATAGACGAAGGGAGAATTCCCCACACAGACGAAAATAATACCTAAACACTTTGAAAAAAATGGGCATTTCTGAGCTGTTAAAACTGTATTTTAAAAAATATGACTAAACTTTCTTTAAAAAAGATTTTGTACAAAGTGGTAGTTTGCATTTGTAAATTTTATCAGACTTTTTCAGATTTTCAGTACTGCTTTTTTATAACTGTTGCTTTGAGCCTTTCTGTTAAATTCATCCTCTAGGAAGATGAAGTTGTTTATTTTGTGAATAAAACAGTTAAGATCTCAGTGAAATGGGTGTTTTTGTCACTTAATTTGAAGTATTTGTAACTTCATACTATAAAAACATTGGGTTTTAACTTTGGTAAATTAAAGATCAGAGATGCTGAAGCTAACGTGATGAATGTAAGAATCTCAGGTTACAGTATAGATGATGCATGGGAAAGCTTTTTAAAAGGAATTACATCGGCACGAGCACTGTGCATTCTACAGTTATATATTCTTTCCTCTTCATAAACGTGGAACTAGGTTTGACCAAATTTTTTTTAGGAAAGCCTTCGTTTATTTTTTCAAGAGTTAAAAATTGGGAAAGCAGCTTTGTTATTTTAAATGTCACATTTGAAAGTGTGTCAACTTGTTCTGTGTTACTTTTCACAGTGTTTTTTAATGTTGTAGCATCCTAAGCCAGTTACACTTGTGATCTTACAGGGAGGAAAAAATGTTTTCGACTGTGAATCTGATTTAAAGTCATGTGTAGACTTCAGGTGTAGTTCTGAGGGAGATGTTTAAGCAATGTCCTTCCTGGCATATTTTAAAAACAGTGAAACAGAAGATTTCAAATCTTATTCACTTTGAACTGCGTGACTTGAAGTGCTCAAGCTTACTGGAAGCAAAGTTCTACAAAAAAAAATGCAGCAGTTTATAATAGAGAAGTTGTTCTTTCTAGAGTCATTTGAAGAACTAGCTCAGCATTCATTGTTTGACATGAATCAGAATCGTGGTTAAGATTTAATGTCATCACTAACAAAGGCAAATTCAGAAAGTCTTCTGGCGTGAGACAATAGCGTGGCCATGGTCAGTAGTAAAGGCAGGAATGACAGTTATGTATAACCCAACTGTAGTGCCATAAAACTGTATTTTTACTTTACAAAATGAACATAATTGCTGGGCACATGAAAATATGCAGAATTCATTTCAACATTGTATTTCACTGTATGTAGAACATTATAAAAATACATTTGAGCTGTTTTGTAACAGAAAGCAGAGCAATTCCTAAGGAAATAGATTAGTTTGGGGTAAATCTTGTCACAATGTTTTTCTAAGAAAAATGATGCTTTGGATTTCTGTTCTATGTTTAACAGAATTTATTTCTGCCAGTTTTCATGCACTGAAATGTTTTCAAAGATACTAGCAGAGAAAATAAAGACGCACTGCAGAGAGAGAGAGAGAGAGAAATGAAAGTTTCTGTTGCGTTGCACCACACAGCTGTAAGTGCTTTAGTGGCATAATGAGGTATGTCTTATTTAAATTGTGATGTGGTTTTGTTTCTTTTTCCAGTGCACTTCTCATTTTCTAAGTGAATTGTACATTTTTTGGTAGTGTACTTTAATTCCTAGAAGAGTTAATTTGAAGTAATTCTTTTTAGAAAGATTTGTGCTAGTAATTATTGTGTGTTTCTTAGTTGTCTGCTAACAGTATAAAAAATTACCTGTATTTCATAATTATTGTATTGCACAAGCTTACCTAATTTATCAAGAGTAACCCTTCCCTTACTGTATTGTAGGTTTTATAACGTCAATTTTCTGAACCCATAGCTTTTGAGATATTCTGTACAAATTAAAAGGCTCGTTAATTACATCTGTAATAAATGGAGATGCCTTAAAGGAAGTGTGAAAACAAAGCATCATTTGCTTAAAACAAACAAACTTATTTGATCTGTGACTGCTGATCAGGAAATGCCAATGTAAACAGCACCTCCAAATTGTTGTGTCGCTTTTTACTAGCTAATAGAAATACTGTGCTCTCCAAGGACGAGAAAACGGAGAGAAGTGAGACTAGAACTTGAGCTGGGGTCTTGGCTGCATATACTGTTTCTTGGTGGTTTTTCTTTTTTATTCCCAGAAACCTTAACAGATGCTTAATAGAATGAGCTATTAATAATAGACCTGATTTTTACGATAAGTGTCGCCAGCCATTCAGCGTTAGCAAAGCAGTAACAGTCCGCAGTACTTCTGACACATGGCTGGAAGCAGGTGGGTGCCCAGAAGGAGGGCTGCTCTGCAGCAGACCGAAGTGTCCACAGCCCTGACCCTGCTCAGCACACAGAGCAAATTCCCAGTTACTAGCGGGCTCACTGCTTCCTGAGCCAGAGGCTCTGTGTGCATCCCTGAATAAGGCCTCACCCACAAACTGGCCTCATTCTTTAATGCTTTTGCAGGGAGAACTGCAGCACCCTGTGACAGGAATTCCAGTATTTACCTGTACAGTGCGTGTGAAAGTAGGTCTCTTTCATAGCTTCTGCTTGATCACTTTTGTTTGATACCTTCTGATTTCTTCTATGAATAACATTGTGTAACTGCTTGCCATTTTGTTTGTGATGTTACAGACCTAAATCTGTATATTGTCATTCCTTTTCCAGTAGTTAAAATTAATCTGATTAATCTCTCCCTGTTTTGAGACTGCTGCATAGTCCTAATCATTTTTCCTGATCCTTATTTATTTATTAAATTCTGTGTAGTATTCAAAATAAGGTGTTCTGGAAGTTGCATAGTGATAGAATAGCTTTGTTTTTTGGGGTATAGGAATGAGTTGGTTTGATTTCAGTCTATCCTCTCAACTGCTGTAGAGCTGAATGATCCACTGGGGTTTCTTTAGCTAGCTGTAGCATATGCACCTCAATGTAGGGACTCGTGCCTGTAGCTGGAGCACTGCAGTGTGTTTTGAGCGGCAATTTTGGCTGAAAGACTTCAACAAGTGCAGATCCTGTTGTATTCTTAACTCTTGTGCTCAGTTGTAATTCCTTGTTACTTAAAAGCAGGATTGATTTAGCCTAGCCGTAGCTTTCTGTGGGTGGGTCTGGTTTTGGCTGTGCTATCAGCAGTCACCCAACGCCAGCACAGCGCCTGCTGGGCTGCCTGGGTAATGTGTGCAGAGCTGCTTCAGTCCTGCTGAGCTGCAGGGGAGGTCATAAGCACTCCTCACCCAGGGAAGAGGGGAAGGTGTTATGTCAAAATATTTAGACAGTCTTGTTATGTAAACTGCCACAATACCGTCTCTTACTATGACAGCGGTCAGATAAATTCAAGGGCAAAGTTGTCCACTCATTTTGTTAACAGTTATTTTAAAAATATTTTAACTGTAGTTACTAAAATGGCTTTAATTGATATTTGAGAAATATTGCATCTTCAAGTTGTATATAGTTCATTGCCGTCCTGCATGGAAATGTGAACTTGACTACAGAAGCATTTGTCTTTTGGCATTGCTTGTGTTAAGTTCCCAAACAGATTGCGTGTGTATTGAACATTAGATTGAATTCTGAAAATTACTCACACTACTAATTAGATCTAGACGGTACATAATTTTGACTTATGAGTACACTGTTTAATTTACTGAAAGCTTGAATGACATGTCAACGTAACACAATAAGTGAGCTAGAGTGGGTTGGTTTTTAAGCTCTGGGAGCAATTTAAGAGCCTCCCTATCATAAAGTTTGCACCTTTTTATGACTATAAAGATGCTAGTTGATCTTCATTGACTGCTCTTAAACAGCTTTGAATTATTCTTCAGTAATAAGGAAATGTGACCACCAGAAGGCTCATTTTCTTGGTTAATCTAAAAAAGCAAGCATCTACTATGTCAGCAAAGAGAACTGACTCCAGGTACTTGTACACAGAACACAGACAGTTGTCCTTCAGTGTCTTTTCAAATTAGAGAAACTAGTATTTTTTAAAAAACTTTCTTAGTCAGTACACATATATACATTTTAAAGAAATCATGAAGTCAGAATGCAAAATCAGGGAGTATTTTAGTTAAGAATGAATGACATGTATGCTTTCCAGGTTAAAAGTGGCACGGGCAAAGTACTGTTTTATATATTGGAAAAACATGGTCACTTGAGAGGTGCTTTGCTTTTTATATTTAGTTTTCTCTTGTGTGTTTTCCTCCTGCCAGTCTATAATTTGGCTGTTACTGGAGTCAGGGATTTTCTTTTCTTGTCTATTCCTTATGACTATCATCAAGCATTTTCTTCTTTAACAACAAAAAGGGGAGGAAGATGACAAATTAGAAACTTAGAGTGTCCTGGTAAACTATTTTGTCAAGTTGTAAACACACGAATCCATGGGGGGGGGGGGGATAAGATACCACGTACTGATGCTATTTTTAAAGTTTGTTCCTGGTATGTTCCCTTTTTTTCCATTATGATGTAAAACAACGCCTGCACTGGTTCTGGTTTCAGCTCCTGCAGACAGCTTGCTTGTTCTCAACCCAGATGGACGTGGGGTGTTCACCGCACCAGAGGCCCACAGGACAGGGCCATGGCAAACCATGAAGGCCACGGTCAGCCCAGTGTCACAGGGAGCTCTTGGTGTGGCACAGAGCAGATGTATCCCTGCACCCTGTTCTCTGTCAGCTTGGTGAGGACATGGTGCTGTCAGGAGACTTGGAAGGCAGATTACCACCCAACAGCCAACTGGGAGCTTTCTGGATATTCCACATCTTGTTTGGCAGGGGTGCAGGCAGCCTTTGGGGCTTCGTGGGAAGAAGGAGTGCTGAAGTGAGGACTACTTCAAGGGGGACCTGTGCTTTAACTTTGCTTAACTTTGACTGCTTCCTTCACTCAGGCCAAGAGGCTGGATGTCAGATTTGCAGGCAAACATGCTCTGAGGAGGTTCACAGGGCCCCTTCTGTTGCTGTACATGGTGCTGTGAGATGCAACAGTGCTTAAGAAATTGCAGTTGATCAGTAATTGAAATGAGAAACTGAAAGTTAACAACTATTCCCCCCAAAACAACTGGGGAAAAATGTCCCTTTGCAGCTTTGTTTCTTCCTGTCCTTTTCCCCACACCAGAAGGGCTTTTCTTCTACCTCTTTGTAGAAGAGAGGTGATGACCAGCCTGGTTTGATCACTGTTCCATTTGAAATGGCAACTCTTTGCGATACCATCCAGAAGCGCCTCACAGCCCACTGTTCGCTCCTCCATTTGTGTGACTATGGTGATGGGAGGAAGTGCAGGGATCGGTCAGCAGCTGTGCCCACTGCAGGGAAGGCTGTGGCCGTGGTATTCCTCAGGCTAAATCCAGCCCTGTGCACACCCAGTTGGTTTGCTTCATTTTTTGCAGAGCAATTCTTTCAATTCTTTTTTAGCGCTGTTTGCAGAGAGGCAGACGCACTGGAAAACTGTTTCAGTTTTGTGCATATGCATGAACACGCACACCTGCATACAAAGCCTTCTATTTTCAGTCCCTCTACAAGAGTCTAAGATTACTTTCTTGTACAGTTAAGATAGATCACAGCAACAAATTTCAGCTATTTATGCTCTGTGAAATAACTTTCTTTACTATATTGTCTGAATAGCTCCCAAATAGTTTTTTTTCACCTATGCCCTGTTAAACAGTACAAAATGTTGATATTCTTAATGTTATGAAGTCTAGCAGGAGGGAAAAAAAAGGTACATGATGCATTAGTTAAGGATTTGTAGTGATGTATGGTGCAGTGTAATGCTGCAAAAGTGGAAAATTATGTGTTTTTATAGTACCTAATGATAGGCACTTCCAAAGATGATGTTATGGATACCAGCATTGTTGGTGTGTATTTTGGTGTCACGTTCTGACATTTTATATACATGCAATTATACTTTCATTTCCAGGAGTAATTTAAGTCTCAGCTCAACCAGAGCAGCCAGGAGGAGGCCAGCGGGCGGTGGTGCTGTGGTCTGTGAGCTGAGGTAAAGCACCGCCTGCTCTCAGTGCTCAGAGCTCTAGGCATTCCTCACCGTGGGTGCGTGTGTAATCAAAAGCTTTCTTCGTTTCACAGCATTTATGGGAAGGTTTTATTTCCATAATTACAGTTTTACTGTAGTTTATGAAGAAAATGCAGCGTGAAGACCAATCATTTTGATGATCTGTAGATCAGTCGAAGGAGAGCAAGCTTCAAGGTTAGCTGCATGGCAGCTGTCATCAGTCTGTGAAATTACCATTTTGAATGACAAGCTTAATTTGCACTTGAACCCTAGCATTGGCTTTCACTCCATCTTCTTCCTAATGACTCCGGTCTCCTTGTTCAGTTAAAGCCATTATACTTTTTGTTCTATGAAAAGGTATTAAAGGGGCAAGGTAGGATGGCTTCCATGTCCAAAAGTCCCCTTTATTTTTGTTTATGTGTTTCTGCTCCACCCCAATGTTATGAATTGTGTGTGAAATCTTCAGTTCATTATCAGTTAACACTGATGCCACAAAGCTTGCAGACTGTTATTATGGAATCATGTACATCATTAAAAGAAAAAAACCTGTGATATATTTATTTTAAATGTATTGTTTTCATTTTCATTGAGCATCTCGCTTGTTATGAGATAGGGTAAGAAGTGCTCATTTTCTCCTCCATATAATATTCATCATTGCCAATGTCCTGTGCTAAGTGCTGTCTGTTATCTGTTCTGTAAACACTTTTTCATAGCTCCCCTTCAGAGAGACAGCCTTTGCCACCTCCCACTGCTTTCATTCCTCTCCTTTCTTGCTCAGGCCTTTGTGATTCTGCAGCCAACAAACACCGCATCCCACTTGTTGGGACCATACCACTTCCTTCCAAAATGGTGGTATATTTTCAGTGTTACTTGTTGCTTTTCCTTGGAGTAGTCTGCATGTTCGTTGTTGCTAGTCACTGTGCGTTGAGTAGAGGCATTCATTGTTCCGGGACTGTTTCACTGTTAATCTTTTGCCATACAGAATACTGAGCACATCTTTATGTGCTTCACATTCTAGCAGCATGTTTGGAAGCCATGCTTCACCTCTTTCCTCCCAAGTGATTAGTTTCTTTAAGAAGATCTTAGTTTTGTTAGGAATTGGTTAGTTCATCTGCTGCAGGACTTGTTGAAGGCTTTTCAGAAGTCCAGATTAATGATATTATTACATGCAGGTCCCCTTCTATATCTTCTGGAAGTTCATACAGCTTAATTACAGCTTAAATAATGTTGGGGTTTTTTTTTAATAGTTAATGCATGTTTATTGTGTAACTAAAAATTAGATTAATAATTCCCTTATGATTTTTGGTACAATTTATACAACTGAGAGCTTCAATTAGAGGACTAAATAGTTTTGGAAAAGATGAAAACATTTCTAAGGACTTGATCCAAGGATTTTAAACAATTTTTAAACAATTTTTAATACCTTTTCCTTTGAATTTTTTGATTGTTTAAATGAATAAATAGAGACTATGTATGGAAGTCTTCTTGTCTTGGCTTCAGGTGGATGTGCTGCTTAGTTGGAACTGCTTCAGAAGTAGTTGGAGTTTAATTTGTTTCCTTCCAAAGACCAAAATAAGTGGTCAAATAAATGTTTTATTTAATGATAACCTTCTTAAAACCTTGAGCTGATTAGTTCAATGGCAAGCAGACATTATCAACAGTGGTTCTATATAGTAGGTGACAAAAGCAGGAGGAAGTGTGATCAGCCCCTCTGAGTGTGTTAATTTCTTGCTATGCCATGTGTTATCACACACGCAGAGATGCAGTGCAGGGAGCATACCACACACAAAGACCAGAGCGTGGCAAAAGGACAGATCTCATTGGCTTGCTCACCACCTGCCTTTGTTGGAAGGCACTTGATGGAGCCCTGCTCCGCACCCTCTGGCTGGATGGACATACAGGAGGACAAGGCAAGGGGACAGACCAGCAGCTGAGGGAAGCAGGAAAAACATTTAGAACCCCAAGAGAAAGGTATTCTCCCCCAGACTGCAGCCTAGAGATGAGGGAGAAGACTTGCCAGAAAGGAGTAGTTATTTCTTGCAGAATTAGGTAAGCCACAGGACAATGATTGATATCTTTGCCCTCCCAAACTTCTGCAGAGTTTGGGGAGGATGGTGGGGAGATTTTAATAAATGGGAAGGGAGCACCTAGTACTAGGTTCACACAGAGACAGCCCACATGCTCATCAGCTGGCTGCAAGGCACAGACCCAGCCTCTGGCCACCCACCAGCCATGGCTGCCCATGGGCAGGGGCAAAGCAGGCAGCCACAAAGGGCTTTTGAGAAAATTACTTTTTCTTGCTCATTTAGCATTCATCATTCTACTGCAAAGGCAGACAGAAGGCAGGCTCTTGTGGTAAGCCCTTCTCCATACTGTCTGCTGTTGAGCAGATTTTAAGTTTCAAAAGGAATGAGTGAAGGTTCAGCAGTTTTGTGGCACGATAGGCTGTCAGTAGAGACAGTCGTGTCATACATCGTTTCATTTGCTGACTTGAAACAGCCTGTCTGTTCCATGCAGTTGCTAGATTGCCGCGTGTTTCCAAAAGAGCCTATTTCCTGCGCCTACTGGGAAAAGAAGTATGAAAAGTTGTCCCTAATGATCTAAAAATTGTAAGACAGAGGGACTTTGTGTAGGTGTAGCTCAGAGAACATCACTTTATCTTCCTCTCAGTCTGAGCTGAGAATTCATTCATTTCTACAGTTTGTTTCAAATAGGGATTTCTTGTTACAAGCAAATGAGTCTACCTTGTATATTGCTTCTTTCCTAGTTGCATATGCTGTACAAATGTCAGAAAGTGTACTCTCTTCATATATCTGGACTGTTTGTGCACAGAAGGTTGTTTTTCATTTCTGCTGAGCTCTGCTGCAGCTGTGACTGCTGATGTCCTGATCAACTTAGACATTCATTTCACCTTTACAATGAGAGGAAGAGAAGTGTATGTGAACCATCTGGTAAAATAGCCTGTGAGTTAATAGCTCGTTGACCTGGAGTCATTCACATTCCATTCAATTTATTTCTTTGCATAATTATGAACATTGATAAAATGTAATATATATTTGATAGTTTTGTAGAAAAAAAAAGTCTCTGTGCATTGGGGCATTCTCTTTCCCTTGTGGAAAGCAGAGTGTTGTTAGTTTTCCCTTGGCACTTCCTTCAAATGGGCAAGGCAGGAGCTCAGGGAAAAGTTATTCCCCCTTTCCAGCACAAGCAGTAAATCTGGTACCAAATCTGCAGACCCTCTGAAACCTATAATAGGTCTTGAAAAGCCACCAGAGATCCTTGTGTCCCATCATTATCTCTGGGACTGCTGCTTTGGTTCCTTACAGCCTGTCGCTGACTCGCACACCAGAGAGATCTGTTCTGCAGCCCCAGAGGCTTCACAGCATAGAAACACCAGAATGTTTTTTGCTAGCTGCAAAGCTCACTGCCTGGCACATGCTACGTGCAATTCCCTCGGGATGCCGTGCCCTGCAGCAATCCCTGACCATGGAATGGCTCAGCCCTTAGGCTGGGGCAGTAATGGGAAGGCTATGCTCATAGGAAGCGTTCTGGAGTGCTCGCTGCTCCAGCTGCTGTGCTGCACAGTGCTCGGGAGGCCCAGTACAAAACCAGGTGGGGCTTTTTTGCCACTGCAGTCCAAGCGCTTCCCTTCTAAGAGTTCAGTGCCCATTCTACTTTTTCTTCTGACAGTTCTGAAGCTACGCTTTTTTTGGATACGTGAAGCCTCCCTCTTAAAGAAAAGAGATCTCACAGTAGAGCAGATTGTGCCATGCGCACGAGGTTCAGTGTGCTCCTTTGAGGTTACAGCCGATGTCATTTGGTTTGGTGGATACTATTTTGGTGACTGCTCTTTTCTGGAACTGTGTAATCATATGGAGGCAGCTTTTGATCTTTTAGCATATAATTAAACTGTATCTATTGCTGTCTTTTTCTACAGAATGAGTGAGTGAATGAAGGAAAGAAAGTGTGCTGGAAAAAAAAAAGCAACTACCAACAGGAAACCCTAACAACCCTATTTTCTCTGCTGGTTTAGAAACTCTGAGAAAATCAGATGTAGAACCACATATTGCTCAGATTTCTATCCTATCAGAGTTAATCTCCTCCTAATGTCTTAATGTACAGGACCCACACAGACATTTTAAGGAAAGACTCATTATTTTAAAATTGTTATGGGACTTATCAGCAAGTATTTGTAGGGGTATAATTTTATAGGTCTGTGTGGTTCTATGTCTAATAGGTAACTATTTAATTATACATTGTTTTTTTTCAACATACAGTGTAATTACAAGGCTGTGTATTCAAATTAATTTTTAAAATGAGGAACTCATTTAAGTTTTCCAAACGTATTTTACTGTAAAATTCAGCAATCGCAATATTAGTCTTTAATAAATAACATAACACACTCTGAACACTGCATGAAATACCTGTGTATTTCCGAAATTCTATGTCCACATAATATATCCATCCTTCCTACTGATTAAGCAAAAGTAACTTCCTGAGATTCAATTAAATATATGTATGCAGGCAGATAACCTATGAAAATGGTAAATCCAAATTATCTAACTCTCCTTTTTAGCCACTTTCATGCCGCTCTTACAGCACAAACATTCTCTTGCAGGTGCTCAAGTACTGTGCCCTGTACAGCGATGGGTGTGATTCATCCAGAGGCTCTGAAACATCCACTCCATTGATGCAGTTTCCCATATTTCTGCTGAAGTTAGCCAAGCACAGTTGCAGCTTGTCTTTTAAATGTTCTTAAACCTGGCTTCCATTCACATTTTGTATAGATAAAACTATTCAAGTTCATTGTATTTTACCAAAAGTTATCTTTTGATAGGAAAAGCAGGAGGGAGAGGAGGTGAACAAAACATTTTAATATGGAAACAAATTGCCACATGAGAAAAAAGTCTCAACGTGCACCTGCTTTGTTGGTGGGGGAGAAAAAAAAAGCAACCAACAAAACAGCCTTCAAATACAACTTTTCAGACGTAAGATAGTGGCAAACATTGTCCAGTAACACAGGCAATGCTGGTCCAAATTTCTGATGTGGACCTTTGTATCATTAGATCTGATGGGTATGCATGTATGCCGGTATAGCAATATACTTGCACAGCCTCCCCATACTGTAGTAAGAATACCAACACAATGCACCTGGTAGATATGTCTTTTTCCATACATTGACTTTCATGGTGTGCTGTACCAGTTTGGTTAGGTACTATCACTGGTTAGTAATATCACATGTGCTGCTAAATGGGCACTGGTAGGCTTGTTTGAGATACAGACAGAACTGCAATTAGAGCCAAATCCTGTTTGTGTCACTAGGGAAATTTTTCCCAAGAATTCATTAGGAGGAGTGATACGTATTTCTGGTCCTGATTGGCACACCGAGATTTCATATTGAATAGTATTAATTAAAATATTTGCAGTCAGGGATGCAAGGCATTTTCCTAATGTTTTCTTGTATTCTCATCTTTCAGAGGTGGTCCTGAGGCTGCTGCACATAAGGAGCCTGTCGTTCACCACCACACACATTTTATCCCAGACTAACTCTTCCAAAGAAAGCTTTGGCTATGTAGAGAATTAAGGATTACTCTTATCCTTGGTACCTTTTTTTTTGTAATCCGCAGCACAAGATAGAAGATGACTGGTTTCCCACGTGATCTAAACCACCAGCACTTACAGTGGGTTTTGTATCCCATAGCTTTCCATCAGGGGACAGTGACAGTTATGCTGTATGTGCTTGGCTTGTTGTCTGTCCTCAAAGCAGCAGATCTCTGAGAGATGAGACTGTACTTTAGCTGAAAAATGGTCTTTTCAAATCAGTTCTTCTTAGAACCATAGCTCATTGCATAATTTTTATATTAATAAAAAAAATTCCAGAACATGAGTATACGTGATATATCCTCCTTGGTTGTGACACGGCGACACCAAAGAGAAGCATACTAACTCAAGTTCCTTTTCCTCTATTATTCTTCTCCCAGTTTCTAATCTCCTACTTATGTGCTGCACAGGTAGGATTCTTTTCAAAAACAGATGGGAGCTCAGGAGGTGTCTCCGATCTTTCACCTGTACTTCAAAAGAGAAAATGCAAAGCTCTTATCTGTAAGTCCCTGGTGATTTGTAATGGAGGCTGCTTTAGGAACACTGAGGGAAAGAAATATTCTAATTGGTTTTGTTTTTCAGCTGAAGAACAGTTTGTTTCCATGTTAAATGAAGGAGTGAAAACAAATAGTATGCCATCTGGCTAGCCTACCTGGATACTTTACCAGGAGGTTTTTGGATGTTCCCCCTGCTGGTTTTCAGCATCTTAAGTTCTATATTACTAATGTACTATAATATTAATGCACTTTCTTTACCTAGTCATTCTTCCCTGTCTAGGACTTAACTTATTCCCTGAACTGAATTACAATTTGAAGCATCTGAAACTCTTGAATATATTTTTCCTGGGTATTGTTGGAGTTATTTATTTTCCAAATTACAAACTCGCCAGTGTTTCCAGCATTCACAATAAATTGTTTATGCAGAGGAATAGGCTTCCATCTTATCTGTGAAGCTGATATTCTCCAGGGACGGGATAACACTGAATAGTCTTTATATGTATCAGTGAGACCTCATTCTCGGAACAGATTGTGACTGAAAGGAAGGGTTTAGCTGCTTTTACAGTGCTATCGTAAGATGTCATATGTTTTTGTTTAGACCAGTTTTTTTCTGCTCCAGTTTCTCAAGGGAAGCACATACTGCAAAAGGATTTAACATGGCTGGAAAAGTAATGAATTACAGATGTGAATATTTCATTAAAACAAAATACTTAATGCTGATTTGTGATTTTTATACTGTTTTTAACTTAGCAGAAAACACAAATACTTGTTCACAAGTTATTTTGAAAAATATTGTGACTACGTAAATGAAACCAGAATGCTTTGTGAAGAAGCATTTATGACTATCCTGACAACAGTTTGTCATCTATTATTGATACTGAATGTGCACAGACAACCCTAGGATAGCTCGCAGATGTGACTTTCTAGGCACTCTGCAGACAGATAACAACTTCTTGTGCCAAAAACCTTCTGGTCAAAATCAGTGTAATTTTACTCGACATGCAACCAGCAAATATGAGCAATATCATGGGAATTAACTGACCTGTCACACAGTACGAATGGCACAGTTATGCATGATTGAATGGTTTGAAGGTAATTCATGGAGTACAGGACAATCATGTATGCAATCTCTCACATAATTTTAAACAATGCAGATAAGCTAGAGGCACCTTCCCCAGGCTAAATTCATCAGCTACTGAGCACTCTCAGTAGTTTAGAGGGAGCAGACACGAGTTGGAAAAGAGAATGTCTTTGAGCAGCTAAGAGGACAACTGGGACTCTTAAACATACTTGTAAAACACCGAGCATTTGGAAGTAGGTGGGGAAAAAATAAATAAATAAAGAGTACCAAAGAGTTAATAGCAAGCTGCAGAAAGTATCTCAGGTAACAAGGGGTCCATCAAATTTAAATGCAAGGTAGAAAAGAACAACATAATTTATAATTACCCTACTTGAAAAATAAAAATAAATTGGTGAGGAAGTAGCAAGGTGGCTAGGCAGCCGTTTTATTTGTTTTTATAGGGGAGGCAGATGGAGATCTGACTAAATCTGGGATTGTATCCCCAGAGGCAGTAGAAGGGAAGCTAGAAAATGTACAGGCATATAAGATATCTCATTATAAAACATCAGTGTCCCTTGGAGGAACCTAAACTCAATATATATACAACTGTGCTTTTTACAATTGAGTAAGAAAATCAATAAAGTTCCAAAAATCTTAAATAAATACTTGATCAAGAAGCAACTCAGAGAACTTCACTGGAAACCAAATAATTGGGAAGTAAAGCAGGACCTGCATGCCAGTGGGAAAACACTGTCTTTTGTTGTGCAATGTTGTGCAAATTTAGTAAGGTTTTCCCTGGGACATAGATTCAGTTATTGCAGGCCGTATTTCAGTTGTAAGATGGGCTTTCTTGACCATACATTTTCTATGCAGTGGTCATATCTTCACCTATGTTTTAATAAAATTTCAACTAAACATCACTTTTGATGACCAAAGAAATGAGGGAAATCTTCAGAAAAAGATCAATTTTTTCACTACATGAAAGACACTGAGGCCCCAGAGAGTGTCCAGAGAAGAGCAGTGAAGCTGATGAGGGGTCTGCAGCACGGGTCTTATGGGGTGCATCTGAGGGAACTGGGATTGTTCAGTCTGGAGGACACTCAAGAGACCTGATCACTCTTTACAATGACCCGAAAGGAACTTGTGGCGAGGTGGGTATCAGACTCTTCTCCCAGGTAACTGGTGAAAAGACTAGAGGGAATGGCCTCTAGTTGCACCAGGGGAGGTTCAGGTTGCATATTAGGAAAAACTTATTCTCCAAAAGAGTGGTCGGGCATTGGAACAGGCTGCCCATGGAGGTGGTTGAGTCACCGTCCCTGGAGGTGTTCAAGAAACATTCAGTGTGGTACTAAGGAACATGGTTTAATGGGTAACATCAAGGGTAGGTGGAGAATTGGACTAGATGATCTTGGAGGTCTTTTCCAACCTTAATTCTATAATCTTAAGGTGAAAAGCAAACACTTCTCCATTAAGTTTATCATCAAGTCTATGTGGCAAGAATGCTATTGCTGCCTTGGAAGGGATAGAGTGCAAAGCAAATACAAGTCTCCCCACAGTCAGTTACAATCAAGACAAAATGAGTTTAGAGAGTCGAGGCCAATTACCCTGGGAAAGAAGACATGCTGAGGTAATCACTAAGAAACTTTTCCCATTATAAGAAGAGTTGGTACTTAATGGAGGGGAAATACTGACCTGACTCTACCTGTGTTTCTCCGTTTCTACAGATGGTTTCCCCATTTCTGAAACCTCTTTTACTGAAACATTTCTCACAAGGGCTAACACTGATTAGGTTATTGGAACAGGCAGCTGAAAAGCAACACTGGAAACGCTTGAGTGTATTTCTGCAGGGAGAGACTTGTGGAATGTGCCTTGGAAGCATTTCTGCTTGTTGTTGTTGCTCCTTTCAATTTATTCTTTTCATATTGGCCTTATGAGATGACCAAAGAAGCAAATCTCCATCTGCAGCATTAAGGCACTAATTTCATATTTTGCATAGACCACCAGTAAAATAAAGCTTACTTTCATACCCCAAATGCCCTGGTGAGGTTAGATGCAGCTTTTCTTCTAAACAAATGAGAATAAAATTTCTTGAGCTTTAATTCTCATAAAAAGAGCAACATTCAAGTAAAGGAAGGCTTTCTCATAATAAATAGGCCTTTGACATATATAAAATAGACCAGTGTTTTAAGCTCACCAGTTGCCTTGTTTTTCTGGAGAAAAGAGAAAACTTCTTGCTCTATATCTCTTGTAGGGTAAATCACGTCTATGAGGGTTGCTCTAAGTCTCCCAGTGGTGACCTGTCCCCATAATCTGATTCAGAATGGTGTTGGCCTTTAATATTGTTATTTAATAGTTGCTATAATTGTTCAGTTTGACAGGAAATGTTTCCCAGCTCTTGGGATTTCCCCACTGATTTTGGGTTGCAAGCACCCCTCAGAGGCTTGCTTACATACACCATTCTGCATGAATCTAGTCCTCTCAGTGACAAGCGTAGGTCAATCTATTCTCAGTAATTGACGTATTTAAAAGAAAAAAAAATGGAGTAAAGAGCAATGGGTTGCACAGTGGAAGACTTAGATGGAATACTTTATAAAGGTCCTTACAATTATGGGTTAAACATTGGTGTTTCTGACAAGAATAGTTCAAAGGCAGAGCCAAGATACACTTTCACATAAGCTGTTTCAAGCCATATACAATTATCTGTCTACCATTACATCTCCCTGTAGGAGGCTGATGGTTACCATTCACTGAAATGTCATTTTAAAAAAATCATAAGTCTACTAAATGGAAATGCATTTGCTCTGAAGAATGTTCCAGTATTCACACAGGTTCTTAAACATTTTCATCTTAACAGCGAGTATGATGCATGGCCATTGTAGACCACCTTCCAATTTGAGATTGAATAACATCTCTATGGCAACCACAACCACTGCTTAGATAGAAAAATAATATTTCGTGAACATAATATTCCTTGTTTGTTACAATAGGACTTAACAGCTGGCTGTGAAGAGAAAAAATCTGATTTTTTTAAGCCTGATAGATTTGGAACTTTTCAATTGTATTTTGGAGACTATTACTCTGGATTACATCAAGTTTGTCTTGGAACGAACCAAAAGATGAACAAATATTAACATGTTGGATATTGCTAGCGTGCAGTCATACAGGACGTTCCTTTGGTGGATCATCCTTGACGGATAATCTGTTTGTGTCTGACTTACCCACACCTGCTGGCCTCCATCATTTCCCTGAGCTGAGTTACTGCAGGGGAGGGGTACACCAGCAGCTCCTTCACCGGCGTCCCAGTGTGACCACTTTGAGTACTGGGTTCTTCCCACTATGCCATCCATCCTTCCACGAGGGATTCAGACAAACTCAGAATTTCTGGGCAAACACACAAACAAAAGAAGCGTGTCCTGCTGTCAGCTTCCCTTTCTCACTTGTAGGATGCAACAGAAAATGTTCCAGGGCCACCAGCTGCTGCTTAGAGTTCAGATCTCTGCTCTGTGAGAGGTAACAGACCAGAGGAAGGGCTATTTACTTCAGATTTCATGTTCTAATAGGACGGTTATTTCAAACTCTGAAAAATTCTTGAATTATGAAAGAGCCCATTGAACACAGGAACACAAACAAGGTATGGGGCAATCGGAACGGTATTAAGTGTTCTCCAAAAGCTGAGAAAAGACCCAGCAAGCAGGTGTTCTCCAACCCGCACTCAGTGTTTTTGTTCAGCAGAGGAATTAAGCACCGGAGACTCCCCCACCCTTCGGTCTGCCCGCACCTGAGCGGCTGAGGCGGAGCGGCGGTGGCGGGGCGGGCCGCCGGACGCATGCGCTGGGGCGGTGGCAACGGGCGAACCGCCGGGGTCCGGCGGAGTTGGGACGCGCGCCCTCACCCCGGCAAGAGCCGGACTGCCGCGCCCGCCGGCACCGCGGCGCTCGCCTTCACGCCGGCGGCTGAGGTAAGGGCGGGCGCGACGGGGACCTTGCTCAATGTCACGGCGGGACGGGGACGGGGACGGGGATGGGGATGGGGCTGCGGCGGACGGAGCGCAGGTGAGGAGCCGCAGCGGGCCGGGCTTCCCCGCTCCTCCGCGGCATCTCCCGCAGCCACGAGTCTGAGTGGGGTGAGCGCGAGGCGCGCGGCTAAGTAGGTCAGTACCGAGCGCGTGGCGGTTCCGCGTCTCGGGGTGCGGGCTGTGCCGTGCCCGGGGCGGGACGGAGATCCGCTATCCTCGCTCGCATAGTTCAGCGGGCATCGCCCAGGCTTTGGGACGGACGGATTTCTGTAGAGAAGGCGGAACTGACCTCTGTCGAGGAGCAGTCCCGGTGAGCTAGCGACCGGCGCGGGCGCTCGGCATCACAGGTGTCTCCGTCGCGAGCCCCGCGGTGCTGCGTGGGCGCGCGCACAGCCTCGAGCGCCCTCGTGCCGGGGAAGCAGCAGAACTTTCCTGCCCCGGCGGGCGTGCTGCGGGCTGACCGCCCCGCGGGGCTCGGTGTGGGCACGAGGTCTTCGCTTTGAGCTCGAGCGGCGTGGGGAGGCTGGGGTGTTAGGTAGTTGTAAAGCGCCGCAAAGTTGAAATAAATCTTGAAAGTGAGCGTCTAACAGCAGCAAGCTGCTGCGTACTGGGAGAAAGGTGGCAGAAATAGTTTTGTTTGCATCCTCTTTGCTGCCGCGTCAGTGATGTCTTGCACAAGGTATAAAGGCGAGGCGTAAAACCAGCCCTGTTACTGTCCAGAACGTGCACGTTTTCATGCCTGAATGCAACACAGCAGCGCAGGAGCTGCACCACGAGGCCGGTAGGGCCATGTCGCTGCGCTCACGGTGCGAGCAGGGACCTGAGGGCGGCTGGCACGCGGGGTGTGCGCTGCGCTGTGAGGGGCAGCGCCGTGCGCCTCAGCAGGCGGCAGCCCTCGCCGGCCGGCCGGCCTGCACGGTACGCTGGGACCGGCGAGGAGAGCGCGCTGCTCGTGCGCAGAGCTCAGCCGGCTCTGCGAGGGTCTGCCTGGGTTATGCCGCTTCTCCTTTCCCACATGAGTCCTCTTGCTGTTCTCTCCAACTCACCAGGTCAGGGCGCCGCTTAGAGGGAGGAGAGAGGGAGGTGGTTTGTTCTTTTTCTGCTTTTTGAGTGCTAAGGTGCTCTTCCGTGGCTGCAAACTCCTTCTGAAGCCTTCTGGTGTTTAGGATCCTTGCATGGCTTTCCCATAACTCGTGCCTTCTACAGTGAGCAGGGCTTGGTGTGATTGCTGTCAGGCAGACATGACACGGAATTGTGAAATTGGTCACACAAACATTTTTTTTTCTATTATTTGCTTAAGTAATCCATAAAGTGGTAAGGAATTAGAAAGAAAACAATCTCCTTATGTGATATCTTCATAAAGGTACCAAGTTCCCGTGCTTTTCCCCGATGAGTAATTTGAAGGATGTTTGCTTAAAGTCAGAAGCGTTACCTAAACTGAGGCAGTATCAGGAGATTTTGTGGTCTCGCCTCCTTATACTGTGGCTGGAGCTGTCCCAGCCACTCTTCTGTGCTGGGCTCCACTGCCCGGCTGTATCACACCAGCTCAGTCTCTCCTAAGCAACTGCTCTTAGCTGTTCCTATCTCGTTCCCCTCTTGGATTTCTTCACTGATGTTTTAATTGAGAGGATGTCCTCCTACTTGACTACATTTGTTCAAGGATAACATGGCATAAGAGCAGGAAAAAGCCTTGCAGAAGATAATCTTTGGGAGGAGTGTAGGCTTGTTAGCTAATTAGCTGTGTAGTCCTTAGATTTCAAACAGCAGTGAGGATTGCTGTGTAAAACCTAACAGATGCTGAAGTGTCACTGCCGTCCTTGCTCTTCAGGTTATCACAAGGGACTGTGGTTCGAGAGTATTTGCTCTGTGAGTTTGAAAATCTATGAGATGAGATAGTAGTGTTAATTTGAAAACGAACATATGGAGCAGCTGTGGTTGTCTCAAACCTTGAAACGTCTGTTAGGCTGTGCTGGGCTGTAACAAAGGTTGAGGGCAGTGTTTTGTTCTGGTGTGCTGAGATACACTACAAAGCTTAAATCATTTATAGTTAATAGGAAGAAAAGATGACCACAGTTTGGATAGCTTGCATTCTGAGGTTCTGTTATCCGTTTGTTTTAAAAACATCAGCATTCCTTCAGTGTGAACTTGTAGCAGATCAGAAGTTACAGAACTGAAATATTTTGTTTCATTCAGAAAATGGTAGCACTTAATGTCTGTCAGCCATCGTGGTACAAATGGGAAGCTCTTACCAGATGTGAGCCTGTATTGCCCCTGACACAATGAAACAGAGGCAGGTGCCTAAATGCTACAATATCCCAGTAGCTTTAAGGGAAATTTACCCGAATGTCCAGTCCACACAGGCATCTCTTTTCCTCAGGCTGGTGAACGCACAGCAGGCTGAAGGAATTACAGGAACTTCACTCTCCTGTGTGATCCTAACATCCCACTGGCTGCATAGGTGGGATGCTTGCCTAGCATCTCTGTTTGCCTAGCTCTACAGAGGCACTGCAGGAATTAGTCAAAGGGCTGTTTTCCATCCCAGTTTTGCTCACAAGTGTAAAACGCACAGATTCTCTTGAGGGATAAAACCCCTCTTTGTATTGCAGCTCCAGAGAGTGCGCGTGGTCTTTCTATGGGATGTTTGCTTTCGTCATTTCTGAACAAATGAAAATGTTTCTAAAGCCAAATGTTTTTAGATGCTTTCTTTTAAACACTTTGAAGAGTTCTGTCGTAAAGATTTTAATTAATGTTTTTCATAAAATAATCTGCTTTCTGATTTTATGCAATGCGCAGAGAGTCAGGGAATTAAGGCAAAAATGATGTCTGCATAGCGCAGTCATTTGACTGCATTCTACCTTGTTGGAGAAAGTGCTGAAAAACAGTATCTGGTGTTCCAGTACAATTCTTGGCATCAGTGGCATGTTGGTAAACTACAGGATAACAAAGCACCCAGTGTTTTATTTCAGTATAATGTGTTTTTAATGACAGGAGGTCAGGGTCTTAGCGTGCCTCTCCCAGTCCTTCCAAAACCTCTAAGAAAACCCCAACCCTTTTTTCTTTTGCAGTTCATCTCATTTGTTGAAGATAAGCTGATGTATTTCCATGAGTGATGATTCATGCTCATTAACCTCCACAGCTTTATTGCGCCTCCTTTACAGATGAGTGTTCTCATCAGATTGTCCACAGTAATTCCTTTGAATATCTCTACGTTGTCAAGTGTAGAATCTTCACGTGTATGCTATGCATTCTACATGCAACTGTGATTTTTCTCACATATGAGCTAAAGCTGACATTGCTTTCTAAAAACATATTAATTGGCATGTTAAAAATTCATTAGAGAACCCGAGCTGCCAAGGCTTGTAAAAATAGAAGCCTTGTAAGCCAATCTAACTGTATCAGTGCAGTTTCAATCCTTTTCTTACCAATATTGGCACCTTACTATTTTGCTGCTGTTGCATTGCCAGGCAGATCTTTTAAGGACAGGTGGTGCTAATGCATATCTAGTTAAACTGCAGTGCTTACCTTATACTCATACCCAAACAATCATCAGTGTTAGGCTGTTATGGGAACATCAGAAATGCTTAATTCCTTGGGGTTACCCTATATCACTTTGTTTATTTGCAACAATGTTTTTTTAGTGTTAAACATCTGTAATGTGGGAATTTAAGGGGTAGAGTTAGCAAAAAAAAGGGGAGGGTGGGTTTGGCTTCTGCTTGTACTTATTTAGGTACCTAAAGTCCTTTCTGCCTTATGTTCACCTTTTCATTTACATAGCTTTCTCTGTTTAGGCCCCTTTTTATAGGTTTTAAAATGCTGCAAGTCAGTCTCAAACAGAGACTGCATAGGTAGGTTTCAATTTACAAATTGACAAATGCACATTCTCCTGTGGCGGAATGCAGGATGTGCATAATTGCATCTCTTGGTTCGTGATTCTCCAGACCTTCTCCAGGCTGTTTTGCTTGGTGACAGGTGATGTGTTTGCTGTATTGGTAAAGTGCTCTGATTCTGGAGTATATTGGACAGTGTTTCATTACTCTTATTTTCCTATTGGAGATCTGTCTTTTTGCTGCAGAAATGCCAGAATGAGAGGGCTTGAGGCATCCCATTTGAATATAGTAGACTATCAAGTCTCTTTAGTCCTACTACAATTTGATACAACTTCAAAGATTAATTAGTTTCGTTTCTTTCCCCCTCATTCTGAAGCGCACCATGCTAATGCTGTTTGTCATACCATTGATCCTTAAACTATAATGTGATTTTTATGCAACTTGGCTTGCTTCTTCAGTGTTTATTTGTTTCTATCGCAACTATGAGGTTTGAAAATGACTTTATTTTTTCTAACTCAGGGAAAGAAAATAATTTTGAGCATAGAGATTCATTACTGAGACTTATCTCTGAGAAGATGAGTTTGGTTAGGATATAAAGCAAATGCTCTCAAACAGCCTGTACTCTGCCCTGGTCAGCAAGGCTTCCAAAGAAAGTATTAGAACCTCCTAATGGGATTTTATAATGGAAATGCTAATACAAGCCAGCAGAAGAGTACCTAGTCTCTATCTTTGCATGACTGCATATGACAAAGAAAAAAATTGCTTAATCTTTTTTCCTTTGGCCACCAGCTAATAATTGGATGGTGAGTCTTTGACTTGGAATTGCAAATGTAAGTGCCTACATGCTTGTCATCTCTCTTTTAAAATGAGGTTATTTAATACATCTTACTAATTAAGGAAACCCCTTATAAATCAGTGTCAAAGCTTTACAGGTGAAGATTCTGCCTTTGTTTGTTCCTGCAGTCTTTTCTGCAGCATGGGGGCACTCTGTGCCAGAGCTGCGTGTTGCTGAGGCTGGGGGCCTCTGCATTGTCAGTGCCTTCTGATGCTTCACCTGCTTCCTTGCTAATCAGCAAAACAAGCGTACCTTTACTGTAGACATCACTGGTGCAATATAGAACTTGTGAAGTTAACTATATGAAAATTAGAAAGCGTGAGAAATGTTGTCCTTGTGCCTGTTGTTGCATACAATCATGACTCATTTTTTGCTTGCTTTCTATGGGACTTCCACCAGGCTTTGTTAGCAGGATAAGTAATGCTGGGTTTGTGATATATAAAAAAAAAATTAAAAAAAAATTGCAAGGCTTCTGTGAGGAGAATGGGGGGCCTTTCCCCTGAGTAGATGGGGAACTTAACACAAAACGGTCAGCAGCAGTTTCAGATGATCAGTTGGGGAGTTGTGGGACCTGGTATGTCAACGTTCAGAGTGATGCAGCACGTGTTTGTGGCAGTGTTTGCACTGCCTTGCATTATAGTGTGAGTGTTCAGCATGTCCGTAAGCTAGAGCTCTGTTATCAAGCTGGGCTCCCAGGAAAGGAATGCCCATTTAGTGATAGAGGAAGGCTTGATTTCAGTGACTTGCTTAGCACTGCTAGCAGCTCTCTGGAAGAGGTCCTGCTGCAGATTCTGCATTGCAGTATTGAGAAAAGCTCTGCTCTTGTGGTGCCTAGCTTTTGTTTTTCTTTCTTTCTTTTTTCTTTCCCTCCATCTTCTTCACAAAATAATGTGATTTTTCAAGGGGTAGTAGTTTTATGACCTTGGTTGAGTGTTTTGATTCCTCTCCAGTTTGTGAGAGGAAGAGGAAATATGATGTTGTAACTTCAGAAAGTAAGCTCTTTAGGAATGTATTCTTTATTTTACTTTAAAGAAGTGAACTATAAAACCCCTCAATTCAATTCTAAGGAATAATTCTTGTAAGTCTTGTGTCATTCATAAGCGCTTTCCAAATGTTTAGATACAGAGCATAACTTCTGGAGGTTATGGCTGAAGCAAGGGAGAAATCAACTTCATAGTACTGTGTTAGAGCACCAGAGGTGAGGATTGATGAGCTTTGTCTACTGCTTCTCTGAAAGGGTGGTCAGGCACTGGAATGGGCTGCCCAGAGAGGTGGTGGAGTCACCGAGCCTGGTGGTGTTTAAAGAGCATTTGGATGTTGTGTTGAGGGACATGGTTTAGTGAGAACCATTGATGAAGGGCAGATGGTTGGACTGGATGATCCTGTGGGTCTTTTCCAACCTTAGCGATTCTATGATTCTATGATTTGTCTGATCTTTTTATTTATTTATTTATTTATTTCCCACTGGTATTTGCTCAGATGTGATCAGATCCTATTCTGGAAAACTTTAGCATGTTCTTTTAGGCGGTATGTTTCTTTCAGAAGAAGTAGAATCATATTATGGATAGAAGGTTTGAGGCAGCAAGTGGAATGATGACCCTCCCAGTCCTATAGGTAATACAGAAGAATATGAATTGCTTTAGTATGAGTAGGGATGTTTGGCGCTATTGTCTTGTTCTATACTGTATTCAGCCACTCCAAATCAATACTTTTGGAAATGTATGATTTTTCTTTAGGTAGAAATCTCTTCTCATAGAAATACCTGAGACTACTGTAGCTTTACTAGTCTGTCTGGAGCAAGTCTGATGCTGTTCTATGTGGGACCTCTTCACTGCAGACAGGTGGCAGATTCTTTTGAGAAAGTGATATCCTTGAAAGGCTACACAACAGCCACCCCCACTGGCAATTTCTTTCTCTTTCAACCAGATTCGAGGAAGCATTTCAGATCAAATTCTGCTGTCTCTCCTCAGCATGTGGGTTAGCCTCTCCAAGCCACAAGTAGTGCAAAAATAGTTTAAGAAACCAGAAAATGGAGCTTTAGGAACTTCAGCAAACATCAAAGACAGTTGTGCTGATGAGCAGAAATAACAAACATTGACAGAACTAATGTCATAATTTGATTATATTGTCAAAGCTGTTGTAATACCATATGTTAACTCTGTAAATGTGATGGGTCCCATCTCCTTTTTAATTACAATTTATTGCCTAAGTCAGATAGGATTGGGAGGAAGAGCAAGGCATGCAGAGCAGGAATGTTGTAATGCTTCTTTTAACCCTTTCATGTTTGCCAAAAGTTCTGCATGTGACTTAGTGGAGCTTTGTTTTTGTAGCACAAAAGCATGAAAAACCTTTGCCCACGGAGGAACCCCGTGGGTCTCTTATGTTATTTCTAGCTCTCAAGTGCTTTTCACATTTCTTTCCCAGCTGTAAATCAGAATATTGATCAAGTTTCTGTGAGTAGTTTTGTGGGAAAGGATTTGAATGTCTTTCTTTACAATTCCTGTGGGCATTTAAGTCTTGACAGGAACAGGAAAACTTCCCCCTTGTTCAGAGGAAGAGCTTTATCCTAATCTGATTTAGAGAACGTTAAAAGGAAAAAAAATGCCCCTGCTTGTTTTAAGCACCAGATGACACGACACAGAGGGCAGCAAGGAGTCTGTGGCTGACAGGAGTGCGTGGGGTTTGTAATCTCTGCGTGCAGCTCCGCAGCCGCTTCCCGCTCAGAGGCTTGTTTTGCCATGTGGTTATGATAACTGTAGGATCTGTAAAGAGGAGTTTGGAGTCAACAGCTTGCTTCATGCTGAGCACTGGGGGTCATGGCAGATTTGCTTTCATGCGCTGCTGCCGTATAAATATGTTTGTAATATTGACATGGTTTTGTATGGAGTGACTGCAGAGCTGGAGGTCACGTTCTGTGTGATGCTGCATCCAAGTTTTTGAATGCTTTTGATAATATATGTTCAGCTATTCTAAGTGCTGAATCCACGGCTGTCATCTATTTTTATGTTGCTCTTGCCATGCTTCCTCTTCTTTCTTGGCAGATTGTAAGAACCCTCAAATTATTTTCATGTTGATGACTTACTGTAACAAACAAATATACTTCTAAATTTCTATAAGGTTCAAGTTGCTGGCATTGAACCAAAGGATTATCTTGGGCTGTTTAAACAGATCATTTCAGCTTGCACTTGAGTGGAATCAAAGGAGCGTGCAGAGCAAGGCTTTGCAGGCTGCAAAGCTTCTGTCACTTGTTGCCACTGCTCCTGACCCTGGCCTGCCTTGTCCTGCCATCAGGCAACCTGATGCCTTGGGCTCTGCCCTTTCCTTCAGGTAGCAGCACTTCTTGACTTTTCTAATTTCCTGCCCCTGCAATGCCTTACCTGCCCTTAGCATTTGAATGCATCCCTCTTTCTCATTGCAGCCCATCTCTAAAAGTTAGAGTGGGCACAGACTCACTGGAATATCTGAGTAAAATATGAATCCTCTGATGGATGCTTGCCATATCTTTAATACAAATGTCTTTGAGCCCCTCTTCCATTCACTCAAGCCTGAATTAAAACGATTTTAAAAACATTTTCCATGCCCTTTTCTTAAATTCAGCAGAATAACAATTTAAAAAAGCCCTTTATTTTTAAGGTTTAGTGGTAAAACCTGTGTATGCTTCAGGATGGAAGAACATTTGATCTTCTTTATTTTAAGGTATTGATGGGAAACCAAATTTATGAAAACAAGTTGTAAGTCTGCTATCGAAGCACTTGAATATACCTTGCAGGAAGGCATTATTGTGATTGATGAATGTATTTATTTAAAAAAAAAAAAAAACTCCTAAATGAATTTCTTTTGTAGCTCCAATCATTATGTCATTAAAAAGAAAACAGAGAAGGAATAAAAATAAAACATATATCCATACCTATACAAAAATCCCTTGGAGAAAATGCTTTTGATTTAGAGGATCATCCTCATGCTCTATTTTTATGTGACCATGGGATAATAGGTTTCTTGCTCCCTAACAGAGGCTCTAGGTACTACAGTAATATTATGTATGCTTAAAAGGGCTGTAATCTTCTTTTATTTCAGTTAATATGTCTGCAACAGATTTACCTCTAACCTTCAAAGAAAATGCTGTACCACATAATTGCATTGAATGAGAAATATTGTCCAAGGAAATTGTTTTTCTGAGGAAACCATAGCTTGTTGGCAAAGGAATCCTGTAAATATTCTGAAGGGTTCACAGGTAAAGTTAACTGCTAGGTTTAGGTGCGTTTGATTAATGCTTTGCATTAGTGTATGTATTGATTTCTTGGATTGTGTATTTCTGTCTTAAAAAGCATAGGATCTTGGTCTTATAGGAAAAAATTGACCATGCTCAAAAGCTGAAAGCAAAGCTGCACCTCAACAAGTGTGCAAGGCAGAGTTAAATGTTATTAAAAAAGAAACAAAAGGCTTACTCAGTTTCATGGGTCTTCTATGCTAAGAAATTAACTATTGATGTTTTTCATAAAGTAATGGCCATTTCTTAGGGGGGGGAACCCTATCAGCTTAAAGTGTCTTTCTATATTTGAGAATATTTTACAGAAAATATGGCCAATTTTAAAGCTCTCTGATGTGCAACAATGCAAAATTATATGCTTAGGTGACCTGTTCATTAGTTCTCATTCTGTCTCGTAAGATTTATAGCTCTGTGACTCCTAGGTAAAAATGATGTATGACTTAATGGGGTGAAAATCTAGACTGGGTTCACACCTCCAATTGTTTAATGCTTTCTCTATCTAGGTGACTAGTGTGATGGGAGGAGAAGAAAGCAGCTACGAGCATCTTCTCGTTTATTATGGCAACGACATAAAAGCCCATGCTCCTGTGACTTATGGTTGTTTGCTTCCTTGTCACATAGCCGATTCATTGGAGCGAGGAGGGAATGTGGCTCTTCCATAAAACACAAACGTAGCAGCTTAGAAATACATGTGATCTTTCCTGCTCAAACTTCCTTTAATGCAGCTATTCCATATATTCTCAATCTAGGTCTAACTTTTTCCTAACATGAGACAATTAGTGTTCCAGTGGTAGGGAGGAAAACCCTCTACAGGCCAACAATTTTTGTTAGCTTAAGGGTTTTGAATAAGCCCGTATTTATTTCCCACCCCCAAATGGCTCCTTTGTCTACTTCAGTATATTTTGTGTGCAAAGCGGTCATTGTGTATTATGTTACTCTTAGGCCTGAAGTTCCTCTAATTACATTAATTTTGGAATATTTGTCTTTACAGCATCTTTGATACAGTGAGTTTGATTTATTTTTTTTAAGTGCGATACTGGACATTCAAAATGGTTGATTCTGAATTTTTACTGGATTTAATGCTTGTGATAAGTCCAAAAATGAATAGGGACTTATAGAGGCTTTTCTAGCATTTTTGAAGTTTGTTACTTCTCCTGGAATATCTCAAACAAGCTGTGATTTCTGCTAGGCTTTTCCAGAGGTCTGTTGTGCCCAGAGTAAGAAGTGTAAGTGCCATTCACAAAGTAGCCCTACATGTGCTTGCTGTTAGAATGGCAAGATTTGCAGTGCAATCCCTCTTGTGATCTGTCTTGCTGAACTAGGTGATCTGCATCACTCCTTTTAAATCTATGTGGGTTGTTTTTTCTTAAAGGCTAATGCATCAGGCTTGCTTCTTGGCTGTAAAGTTTTGGCAGTGGTGGTGGTTCCTAATTCCCTGTGTGGGTGTACATTCACTTGTCACTATAAGGTAGGCTAAGGTCACTGCTGAGAGCTGCTCTGTGTGTGAGTGGGACACTGGGGGGGGGGGGGGGGGGGTGGAAATGGACTTTCTGTTTTAGTCCAGCAACTAGGAAAGAGGCTTTGCTGATATGAAATATAGGCACTTGTGCTAATGTATTGTAAGTAAACATATTTAGGTTTACATAAGGTACAGGCTATGATGCTGCTAACATCTTCCAGCATCTGAGTTTTTCCTTAGGAATGATTTATTCAATTCTCAAGTATACTTCTCTCTCCTTAACTCGACATACAATCAATTATATTTTTGAAGGTGATGTTTTGTAGGAAACTGAAATGTTAGTTACTTGTTTTTCTGGATAAAAAAAAAAAATCACTATTTATGTGAATACAGTACACAGGGTTACACAGATAATACTTCTATGTAGTTAGATGTTTGTGTACCTGCTCTTACCAATTGGTTATTACTGAACTGTGGGATTCTTCTTTCCAACACCGGTGTTTGTGAAGGTACAGACGCACTGATGTACCTGGCTCCAGTCATGCAGATGTACTTGTGTCTGTAGGCCCTTCCTTTCTGAGGGAGTTTGTCACATGGGCGCTGATCCACCTGTGTGAGATCAGAGCCTAAGCGTATTACTGGCAAATGTAATTGGATGTTGGACTGGTGTTGCAGTGCAATTTCTTTCAAGTGTCACCCAAGATTAACTGAAGAACACGAATGATAGAGGACATTTTAACTGCTGAATCCTTGGAAAATTGTTCCAGAGAGGAGTGCATTTTAAATCATGAGCTAGGGACTGTGGGCCATTACCACGTACAATACCTTGCCCAACATAAAGTTCTAAAATGTTCCTCATTGCTTAATGTACTTCAAGTATTATTTCCTTTGAAATAATTTGATTAAAAAGTAGTGTCTACGTATCAGTATGATTATTAGCTGGTAGTTTCATTTATCTGAGTGGTGTGGTTTTCTGCTGATGAATCTTGTCTACATTAAAAAAAAAAAGTTAAAAAAAAAATCTAAAAGTCAGGGTCTGTGTGATGAAATATTTCCCAGTTTGAATGAAATACTTCCATTAAAACTGCGGACACTGAATGCTGTACTAGCAGTGTTTAGGCTTACAGTGTTTTAGGAACCTTGGGATTAGTGTTTATCTGTCCCATAAAGGATACGAATCATTTAGATTAGAAGTAATCTGATTGTATTGAAGTACAAATTATAGCACAAATGCCATTCAAGTGGGTTAAGTGACCAGGGTTGGTAAACACCATATGACTGCTGATTGGTCAGTGAAAGAGTATTAACTGAAAGATAATGATGGATTTTAATCCAAATCTCTAAAGCACAACAGCTGTAGTTCCCAAATGAGTTCTCTCTCTGACAGAGTTTTAGGACACTGGTTTATTTGTTCTCAACTATTTCTCTTGCACAAGAATTAATTTGGAATATAGTTTGTTACTCCAGCATAGAATATAGCTATTCCATATGGCTTTCTTTGATTAAATTTCTATCCCGCTTTCCATAAGCAAGATCACTATTGTTTGTATGGACACTGAAGAAATTTCAATGTTTCTCTTTCCCTGTACTGCAGTACACTAGTCTGAATTGGCTAAGGAAAATCAGCTGATGTTCTTCCTTGTTCATGTTTTTTATCAGTAAGAGGTTAAATGATTGCACAATTTCAGGTTCCCTGTTAGATTTTCCCCCTATTATTTGTGCATACCCTGAAATAAGCATGTTGATTAAAGGAATCGGATGATTGACTGAAAAAGGAAAGTAATCTAGCTTTGTGATTCTCTGATCCATCTGTCTGAATCAGGAAAGTCAACAGCAGAAAAGATCAAATGGTCCTAAATTACTGTTTACAGTCCAAGCTTCAGATATTGGAAGAATTAAGGTCATTTAGAATGGCACTGTTACATATTATCGATGTTTATGTCTGGAAAATGCAGGTAGATAGTTTCTTTCCTGTTCAGGACTCCTTCAGATCATCTGGGTAATGTGCCCTCGAGAGCTGTGTTTTGTCCTTTCTGTGTAGCCTTAAGTCCAGAAGCTCATGTAATGCTGCAAGTGTAAGTAGGTACGGGCCTTGTCCTCTGGATTTACAGCATAACCATAAGGCAGTTTGGAAGCCTCTTCCTGGTACAGAAGTTACTGGTGGACTTAGCAGAACTGAGAAGATGTTCAGTGCACATTTACAGGAGCCCTTGATCATCTTTGTTGTAACAGTCTGAAATGCATTTAGAAAACCATGAGAAAGAACTTGTGGCCTGCCTCTTCTTGAGTGTGGACTCTGTGAAGTCTCTTCTCTTAATTTGTTCTCATATAAATGCCATAGATGCTGCTTAGAGTTTGGCATGCAGTAACGTTCTCACTAAATGCTGAATAAAACAGGCTTCCAGTAAATGGAAACTATATTGCAGATATATATATTTCCTGGGAAAAAAAGCTGAGTATTGGTTTGTGCATCCAGGTAACAGGATGTCTATTATAATGCTGCTTCATGGAAAGGGTAATGTGAGAGAAAGTGACAAGGTTCCCATATACATATTTTATATAACTGTGTGCTTCCATATGCTTGGCCTAACAATAGCAATGTTGTGTTGTGTGCACAAACTTTGTGTTGAGGCAGGCTGGACCAACCTGTTCAATTTTCTTTCTGGTGTTGAAAGAGTTTGTCTTACGAATGTTGATGCTTTGTATGTGGTTAATCCACAGGTGATCAGCTGTTTGGATTTTTTGGCCATTGGCATTTATGAAGCTGAGCAGACTCAAGGTTAGATATGGGCTTGCTGCTGTTCTTCACACACTCCAATTGTCTCTGGGAATTTTTGCAATGTGAGGAACATGAGGTTGGGCCACAAGTATGCAGTGAAAAACAAAATAAAATGCAAATGGTGTCTGTCCCGTAACTCTCATGTTGGATCAAGACAAATTTGCGGGAGAATCTTGAGTATCTTCAGAAGCCAAGGCGTTTAGGTTGATCAGTATTAGGTTACAGTCATGCTGTAGTTGAAGGTTCTGCTGTGCTTGTGTTGAGTTTGCCCTTGTTATGCTTCTTTCTCTCTATTGCTTGATGTTTGGTTTTATGGTTGCTTTATTTATTTATTTTTAAGGCTGTTGTTTGTGTTCCTTCTTCTCGCCCTCTTTTCTTTTTAAAAATCTCTTTTGATTTTGCGTATATCGAAGAAGAGAGGGTGAAGTTGAGGGTACAGTCCAATTTCCTGAAAAATATTTGTTGATCTTCTCTAGTTCAGTTAGAACTGCCATCTGAGCCAAAGCCCCAGTTTAAAAACTAGCAGAATTGAGGAGACTTCAGCAATATCAGCATAGGTTCAAGAACAGTCTGCGAATGGTAGACCTCATAGATTTAAAGGGCTCAGAATCCAAAACCACCACCTCACTCCTTAGTGTCAAGTTTGATCCCTACTTTAAATTTAGGGGAAATGTGAAACTTGAAAGTTGCTTCTATAATATTTAGAGTCGTTAAATTTTCCATCTCTTCATTTGTGATGCTTGCTTGAAAGTACAAAAACAGGATGATATTTAGTGGCTATAGAATTTCTGAACAATAAGAATGGTGACTAAATGGATTTATTTCCAGTGAAAATTGTCTATTAAACAGGATTTTCTAGAGGGAGATACTTTTATTTTTTTCTGGAAACTATATCTGTAATATCCTTTGCAGGTGTATTTTGTCAAGTCTCTGAGTTCCTTTCCTATGTGATTTCCTGTGGAAAAATGACACTGTTTCTATCGATGATGGATCTTGCCTTTGTGTATTGTAGGTAAAAGGCTGATAAATATTTAAAAACAACGAAGTGTCATTTAATTGGTGGTTTGTTTACTGGCTGAATCACCATTTAGCATAAGTGGAATGAATTATGATAGCTGAAGATTCTTGCTGTTCCTTTCTAGTTATTTAATTGCTGTACCTAATGAATTGTGATTAAATAAATCAAAAATTGATTTCTGTATCGTTTACAAGTATGTCAGTAAGTGAACTGGTGATGTCTGAACTTCCTGATTTTTAAGGATATGGAATTACAAAAGTGATGAGTTGTTGTCCAGAATTCAGGGAGCTGCTTTAATTGCTGCCCTTGTAAGTTCAGGTGGAGATGGGTGCAGAGAGTTATTCTGATCAGGGAAAGGGAGATCCTAGTTTTTACGGGGAGTCTTCCTTAGTCTTAGTATAAAGGATAATGGAAGAGGGAAGAGGACACACTTTCTTTCTGCTATATTAAAAAAAAACAAACAAACAAAAAAACAAACAAAAGTAATTTGTTTCCCTGCATGCATTGAGGAAAGAGGAACTTTAAACCCACAGTTAGCACTGTCCCAGAACAAGTGTCGGGATATCACCCATGAACAGTTTATGTGACTAAGGCCAGATGTGATTGTTGGAGATTTGCAACTTCGGAACATCTTACTAGCATGAATGGTGGGAGCTAAAGTCCCAGTATAGCAGAAGTGGCTTTAGACATGGTGCTAAATGATAAAGGCTAGGGTATAAGAGGACTAGATTTGAAGGTCTTTTTAAAACCCTGTGTTTACAGCAATAAACACAGCAGCAGTACAGGACTTATCAAATGCCTGGCTAAGGGAACTGCAATGCTCTTGCTTAGCTGTCAGAAATAATGCCAGCTCCAAACATTCAAAAATCCTTTGTCAGGTCCTAGGAGAAAAATGAAATAGGTTTCTCTTTAATTCCCATCCAGTTTTTGAGTCTTTAGGGTTCGCGTTTCCAGTCTTCTCTGCAAGGACTAGAGGGGATATTAAAAAAAAAAAACTGGAGTTCCCAGAGGGTTTTTATAACTGCATGAACCAGGCTTAACAGAAATGTCTAATGCTGCAAGATGAGAGTTTTGAGAGCTAGCAGCCATGGACTGGTTAGTGGAGTGTCATAAGAAAGAGAGACTTCAAACTGATAAATTAGTTTTTCTTAAGTGAAACTTTCCAAGTGTTTGGTGTTTCAAAATGTCACACTGATGTCAGTGTAGGAGACATATTCAGCCTGCTGGATTTTTTTTAAAGGCAATAAAGCTGTGTTTAAAACTGTTTCATAGCAGAAATTGTGCTCGATTCCCTAGTATCAGTTATTTAGCAATAACTGCAGTACAGATGAACTAGATACGTTGTTAAGAGCAAGTAAGGTCCTCATCAGTCAGGTGATCTACTGGAGCAATTGTTTATCACAAGGATGTATTGCATTATGAAGTCCACTGTCAATACATTGCAAAAATATATTTTTATTTCTTAATAGGTGTTTTTTCTACTTCCTGAACGCTTTAATGTCTCCAAGGAATGAGACTGGACGAGGGAGAGATTTACTGAAACAGGATATAAGAGTCAGCTTTACTGCAATCTTAAGTTGCAAAAGGTTTTGAAAAGTGAATGACTGGAGGGAAATATCTCATGAGACTGAATTGTGCTTTTGAAAGGGTAACTTCAGCTGTAAGCGCTAAAGTAAAAGCTGCTTGTTGTGCACCTCAGCATTTTCAAGTGCAAAAAATAAATATTCTGCTTGTGCTTCCATCTTTCTGGGGGTTATATTTATTCAGAGGAGATTAACGGCCAATTTTCAGTGTGACTGCCTTCATCAGAAATTTATCCCTTCTCAAAATGACACTTTTATGGGAGCAGTGTGTATGGATTTCTGTGAAGACTTCAGATTCCAGTGTGATAGGTAGAAGAATGTTTATATCCCTAAGGAGATTCCAGAACTGTGTTCTTGGCAGGATTGCAGTATAAGACTAAGAGCAAGCTGTGTAATTTTGTCAGATCTTTTTGTGTTCAGTAACTTTATTGTGGTATTGCATTTTAATTACGATGTGATTACGTGGGCATCTTTTAATTTGTGTGCTGTATGGATAGCTGCAGTAGTATGCATAGATTGGTATTTGTGGTCCCTGCAATAGAGGAAACAGTCCTGGTGCAGGACTGATGGTTGTGAAAACAGTAATTTGAAGGTGTGAGGAGACTTCGAGAGCATGGAAAAACCCCACCTTGTGCCCCTTGTTACCTTTGGTTGCTCTTGTGGATAGAAAAGAATGGCAAAGGCTTCTCTTGGCATGTAATTGTCCAGGTTTTCTATCTTTAGTTGGCCTCCAACTTTTCTGAAAACCTTATCTACAGCTTGGAGGTAACTGTTCTGTGGATTTTGCACTTCTGCCTCTGCCCCAAGCAATGTGGATGCTGGTGGTGCTGTGCTTGTGCTGGATGGAGCTGCCTTCAGTCTTTGCTGCCAGGCTCCCAGGAGTGTGCCGGTGGGCACAGCTGAGCTGGCGTGGACTGTGGCACCAGGAGCTTTGACAGCCCAGGCCTCTGCAGAGACCTCTGCACCCCTGATCTCGTTACTGTGCAGTACTGGGCCTTAGTGTTCCTTCTCCGCTGTGTCCTGTTCTTCTGGTGTTAACAACTCGCAGGCTGTTTGGATGCATTTTGAAATTCAAGTTCCTAAGGGGTGAGCTGAAGCAGTACTCATTTCTCCATCATTGTGGATAAGTGGTGTAACTTTCATGCAAGGATTAATTCCCTGCCTCAGTGACAGGTTTTCAGGCTATTGGCTTACGTATGTTAGGGGGAAAAAAAAAAAACAAGCACAAACTGATGGATGTGGTTTTTCATTTGCTTCACTTCATTAGATTTTTATTTATGAACATACAAAAAGAGATTTAGTGAGGTGATTGAAGAAGAATGTGTAGCATTATTTTATGTAGTTCGAGTGTTTAATGGTCCCTGATTGGGGAAATTACTGCTTTCTGTTAACCATCCATAAATAGATGTGGCAGGTGAAGGGAGTAATAGGAAATACGTGTGATTTGTAAAGCAGGCAGAAGAGGTCACACTGGTTCTGCTTTTTAATTGTCCTTTCTCCTGTGTGTATATAGAGTGACAGCACATGAACAGGAGAATGAGAGGAATCTACAGAGATATAGGAGCAGGGAAAGAGCAGGAAAGAAATCCTAAGGTGGAGAACAGCTGTCCAAATGGCAGCAGTAGAGAGATGCAAGGAAAGGAGTCAGAAAAACATCCTGTCAGCAAGAAGGAAAATGCCTAAAAAAAAAAATTCTTCAGTCCAAAGAAATCTGTAAGTTCTGCAGAACTTAATCGTGTTTTCTGGTCTCGGTTTCCCTCCAGTTTTCTCTGTGCCCGTGGGCTGAATGAGCCTTTTGCCACCGACGACAGTGAAAATCCTTTGCTGCTCTTGGGGTGTTAGGGGTGGGGCCTGCAGTGCCTTGTAACTCGTTCTTGAGATTTACTGTGTGTCTGTTACAGCACAACTTACCCTTCTTCTGCTGGGCATTTTGAGAGCTACAGCCTCCTGACCTGTCTGATCTAAAATAAACTTAAACTAACCTAGCAGGTCTCAAAAACTTGACAGCAGATGGCACATGCTTTTGTTTAGCCCTGCATATAAAATCTTGGTGGGTGGTAACTGCCTTAGGACAAAATCAGCATCCCACCAGTCACCATCTGGGATGGCAGATGATATGTGGGACTGTCATGAATAAGCATTCTGATGTTTGTAAATGTCCGAAGGAAGACACAGCTTGTTAGCACTTGCAGTTGGTATGCAGTCAGCACTGCAAAACCCTCATGTTACGCGGTATTCAGCACAAAGAGAATTTGTGTATCTTGGGTCCATCTCCATCATATGGGTGAGTATAAAGTGATTCTTCTTCCATAGGGTGTTAGCTTTGATGGTGAACTTACATGGCACTTCTGGCAGACCTTTGGTCATTGTTGGTGCTTCTTTGATAAGAATAGCTCTTCTCATTCTTAGATACAGTGTCATAGGTGATGTTTAGATGACTAATATCAGATCATACCTGATACTGATAATGAGCATAAATTTGTGGTATAAAACACGTCCTTGTTTTGGCAGTATAGGTTTAGTTAATGGGTGAAAGAAGAGGACAGTTTGGACCCAAAAGTGTTCAATGACTTTGAAAGAGCACAGATTTTTCTGCTGTAGATGTACATCTGTATGTGTCTGTGCATCATCTGTCTGTGAGAAGGGGAAAATGGAAGTAGACAAGGGTGATCCATGAGAATACGCATGTGCAGCTTACCTCATTCAGCCTTTCGGTGGCTCTATGCACTAAACTACTTTGTCCTGACATGTATTTTGAGAAATACTATTTAGATCAGTTGTCTTTAGACCACTTGTTATTTATGTGACAAGATCTTTCTGTAGGTTATTTTAGATGGTAAAGCTGATTGAGTAGGAAGCTCTGAGACGTACTGAGTATAAACATCTTGAAAAGAAGGAAATCTGTGCATCTGCCATGTAACTACTGTGGTTAAGGCATCTGGTTTTTAAGTGTTAAAGTATGTTTTATTTGCACTTGGTCTGTGTATCTGCTGAAAGTTTAACAAAATAGTATTTTCTTGAGAGATTCAAACAGCTGACCTGACTGTTCTTTTTTGCAGTACTTCCAGAATCCATGATGCAGAATATTAAAATGGTGTGGGGTTTGAAATGCTTGTGCCATTTGATGCTGTTGGAATTGCCAGTCATTCTTTGATATAAAGCTTATGGGGGATGAGAGCAATATACTATCTCAGTCTCTTCAGATGTTTTCACTTCTTAAGTACAGTATCCCAATAATATACTGATGAATAATTAAATAAAAAAGGAGAAGAACTAAACAAAATCCCATGTGGGTCTTAATTCAAGGAGTACTTTTCAGCTTAAAAGTAAAATGTAAACTTCAGAGGTATGTCCAAAAGCTTTTCAATCCCAATTAATGCAACAGTATGGTCACATTTGCTGGAATGTAGAGGAACGAGGAGGATTTATCTTTCAAATTTGTATAAGCAAATGCACTCAAACTGGTTCTTTGAAGAATTGAGGGGAGAGTGGTGTGGCTTATCTGCAGCCTGAAAGCACGTGCATATGCTATTTCGGGATTGAGGTGTGAAATACCAGCAAAAACCATAGAAAGCTGCCTCACTCTTTATGAATTGGAGTGCTCATTTTAGTGTGGAACAGGATAGGTAGTCAGAATGGATGTCTGAAAGCAGCAGTCACTAAAAGCTGGAGGTGACCGACAGTTTGAGGTTAGCAGACATCTGTGCAAGCCCAAGTGGAATTTCAGCAGTCTCGTATCTTTAGCAATGCCAGGGATCTCTCTGTGCTTTGTGTCAGAACAAAATATGTTTGTTTGTGGCTCTTTTAAACACAGAAAATGGTAAGTGAAACAATATGTTCAAAGCAGAGCCAGCTTGAACCTTGTCCTTTCCTGCAGATGACTTCAAGCTAGGTGATCCCTTCAGGTGCTAGTATACGCTGTCACTTTACCAGCGGGGTGGTTCTCTTGACTATAAATCTGAACTTGTTAATAATACAAAACATATGTCTCTTTTATCTTTATACTTAAAGGAGGCGTAGCTTCCAAAATCTTTTCAGTTCCAAACAAGAATCAGTATTTTATTTGGCAGCTGACAGTCTATTTAGGATGACTCATCTGGGACCATCTCTTGAGGAGCACCTTAAGACTGGACTTCGTGGTCACAGGCCAGGCTTGCTGTTCTGAGCAGGGTTTTCTCTCCCTCAAATTCTTAGTACAGTCAAGCAAGCTGATGTGTCTCAGTCTAATGCTATTTTTTTAGGTTGTTTGTTCTTTGTTCATGCTCAGCTATTCATTGCATGTAGTCCTCAAAGTCCTCGCTCTTGTGTCCAAGAGCTTTTTCACAGTATTATCATGCTTTATCCTGAATTAGTGACATTTTCAGTACAAATTATACTCAGCTTCTAGTATTGTCAGACTTGTACTATACGAACATGAAGGCTGTCCACTCTGCCTGCCTTTCTGTTAAGGCTTCCTTTTATGGCTAGGTGAATTCTTGGTATTTTTAAGAAAGGTAGGAAATGATTTTTGTTCTCTGTGACCAAAGCTTTACATACTGCTCAAATGTGATAATGCTCGGGCAAGATAAAGTAACAGCCGGGAACAAGCACCCCGTGGGAATCTCCCATTATGTCAGTGGATTTTGATCTTTATTCCCGCAAGTTCATGCCTAAAACTTTTTTCGTACTAAAAATAGATGCTTCAGTGGAAATGCTTCTATTTTGTAACAACTTTCTTGTTACTTAAAAGTGATTTACTTTACATGGAGGTATTAAATTTTGCTTAAAATATATTGTAAAACATCCTAAATCAATTTGTACTTGAAAAAAAAGCAGTTATTTGAATATGATATTGAAGGCAGGTTCAAATTAAATATTCTTTATTATTTTTCACTCATAAGTTTGTTTTCTGATCTTTAGAGTTGTAAACTCTGGCTAATTAGCATTTTAGATTGTTCAATTTAGATTTTTTTTCCTGTGGATGAATACAAGAAGAATCCTTTAAAAAAAGAATACTTAAGTGAAATATTTAGAAATATGCAAGAATACAACAATACAACTTTGTAGAATTCTAAAGATATAGGAAATGATCTTAGAAAATTCTTAGAGGCAGTATGATACGATATATTTTGTGAAATTGGTAATTGATAAAATGTTCCCAAGTTTTAAGTAAGCAGATTGTGAAAACAGGCCAATTTGGGAATACATTCAAGAAAATGCCTGAACACCTGAATTTTCTCAAGTAAAAATGAGCAGTTTTATGACTTTGATCTACTTTTGTGGAGGTGATGTTGCATCCGACTTTAAATTTTGTGGGTTTTTTTTATACTGACTGCTTGGCATTTTGCCATGTGAGATATTTTAATCCTGGCTTAGTTTGACAAGAAAGTAATTCAAGACTCTGGTCTATTTTTTTTCCCCCTTTCTTCCTGAGTACTGCTTTAGAATTTTAGAATATTTGTGGTTTAGGGCTTTGATAAAAGATTAGAGTTCCTGAATGAATTAAGATCTAAATATGAACTGATTATGGCCATCAGTGATGTCTGGTTAAAGGAAACTGAGTAGCTGCTTTCCTGGCAGGTCTACTCTCTCACAGACTTACAAACGTGGAGGGAGAGAGCAAAAGCCCTGCGTAACTGTAGGCTGGATGTTTCAGTATCTACATGTACTTCCACAATTAGATAAAAATTCTTAATAAATCACATATTAAAATACCTATTATGTGATTGTATAATGACAGATTCCCAAAAAGTAGGTAACAACTTGTTCAAATGGTTCATCGAGCAACATTGTGTTATAGTGATACAGGAAAACCACTTACTCTTCATGTAGCACAATCCAAGATTGCTGCCTAGACTCCAGACTTGATTAGCCTTCTTGGCAGCAGTGAGAGATATCATTTCAGGGCGGGATGCATCTCTTTGGCAAATAAAATGTGTAAATCTATTCTTGTTAATGTCAAGAAAGACAGAGATCACTAAGTAAGGGGGCTAAAAAGGAAGACTTGTAATTAGAAGATGCTATAGTCATGGGCAGATGCAAATGCAGTCAGTCTAGGATAATCTAAATCCAGAGTGATTTTATTTACTCCAGTTCAGCTGAGCTCTCAGTCCAGTCGTCTAATTTTAGGTTTCCCTGAAGTGGACAATTTTGAGGCTGGTAGAACAAAGGAAAATACTAGCTACTTGAACATTTTCCATTTTATGAATTACCTTGTACTGAACAGCTAATGTTTGTGTTGAGAAACAACCATCTGTTTTCGTAGTTTAAAGAGAATCTTGTTCAAATGTTAAATATTCTGAAATGTGTTAGTGTAGAGGCTGTCAGCCATTTGTCATGCTACACCATTCAAAACTTCGCTTGTACAGGAATAGCAAACTGACTTCTTATTGCCACTGATAAACCAGTTTCAAAAAACTTGCTGGCTAAAGCCATATTTTACTGTGTTTGTTTGATGTGCATGATTTATGGGTTATTCTTTAAGTGATGCAAGGAATAAAAATGTATTAACTCTTCTGAACCATCCAGTTTTTACTGTAGCTTTGAAATGAAACATCATGTGCTTTGTGAGCAGGTGAAAGAAGTAAAGACGAGTTGGTGAGTCACAGAAGTTGAGATAGTAAATAGCTTGACAGGTGGGGACACTGCAGAATGTGATGCCTCCTTGAGGAATTTCAGAACACGACAAAGATTAAACATGGCAGTTCTCTGTTTTGATTTGTACCAAAAGAAAGAGGAACACGCTTTCAGAAAGGAAACTGGTCCCTTCAACATATGGGAGATTTTTCAAGGTTGGCTTCAAAATAGTCTCTAGTGCTTTTTTAACACTGTAGGATACTGAGCACAAGGCTCTATGCATATGCTGTTCGCCACAGTATCCCAATAGAACTTGTTGCCCAGATGGTGCAAACCATATGCCTCTTCATAGTTTATCTGTGTTTGGGAAATACTGTCTAAAAAATCTAAGAAAGGTCATAAGACTTCTCTGAAGCCGTTCTAGTGAGTTCCTTTTAGACAGTGCTCCAGATATATTTGAACAGGTTGAGCTTTTTATTATTTGTTTGTTTTGAGTGTTTTATGGCAGCATTGAGGAACTCTGCTACAGCGTGAGACCCCAGCTTAGGCATAGAGACTTGGCTCTTCTGTCTGCATACATAGCTTTTCCTCATACAAGGTACCTACGAAGTGTACAGCACAAGGCTGTCTTGATTCTCACTTCTATTTATTTTTTTTCTCCTCCCTTGTCTCAATGAACCTTTTTGAAAATGTTGCAATGTAGAAAGCCAATTATTTTTTTTATATTTCTTCCATAACTCATTTGACTGTTTCCAAAGGCTAACGAAGAAAATTCTTTGCTCTATGTGAGTGGTTAAACTAAGTTTTCTATTTTGCTTACCTGGCAGAGATCCATGCAGGGCTGGTATTCTAATCATATTTTCAGCAGTGGTTCTTTGAAGTATGAACTAATTAGGAATGGGCATTGCAGAAGTTTAGACCAGTGCTTAAGAAAAGAATGCTTCGTGTAACCATCACTAATTCATTAGGATATCCAAAAGCTTATTTCCTTTGAGTAAAGACTTGCACATTCTCACCTACAGCGGTATGCTATATATAATACTTCTTTGTAGTTCCTCTGAAAGCACAACTCTGCTTAAAAGTAAATTAACTAAATTGAAAGGCTAATTGCCTTGGGCTTCAAGTATAAAGAACATCCATGCTTAGATTTCTCTCCCAGCAGAAAGAGGCTGAGAAGATGTGGTTTCAGAAATCTAAACAGGGTATCTCATGACAACTAAGAATTTTAATGTGGTGTCATAAATCACTAATTTATTCTTGCTGTGGTATTGCTTGCAGAATCTATTTGGACAGATCTGCTCTGTATGCAGGATGAAGCATGATGGGGAGAAGTGTTTAGTCTGGTAACAACTGAGTCAAATATCTAAAAGCTGTTATGTGAGGAAGCAGTATGAGTATGACTTTGATCAGAGTAAAATGGAGTATATCTGGTTTGAAATAGAAGAACTTAATGTCATAGAATATCCTGAGTTGGAGGGAACCCAAACACTTGGTTCTGTAAGAGAAAGGAGCAGAATTACAAATACATGCGAGAGATGAATATGTCATATGCTTCCTTTATGAGCCTAGATTTTCTGGATCGATCGGCTGTTTTCTAACACAGATGTTCTTTGTGCCCTGCTTTTTTTCTTCTTTTCAAGTCCTCACTTTTCAATTTTTAATTGGGTCTAGTTCTCTAAGTAATTGAGTAAATACAGCTACAATTATATGGCACTATCTTTGCAACGTGTGAGTCACTTCAGGGTGATTCATGGTATTGTGCTCTCTGATGGAGTATTTTAATTTGTGGTTGGCATCTATTGACTGCTGCTGAGACTTAATAAATAGTAGGCTGTATCCAGGTTAGACAAAAGTGGGAAACAAATTACACCTGTTAGTCTTAAATGAAAGCATTAATGGGTTATACGCTAAATAATAAAGTTTAAAATATATGTTGACTTTTCAACTATAGACAGCTGCTTTTAAAATGAAGCTCTACCGTTGCCTTACACAGAGCAGAGAATTTAAGACCCAGATTCAGGCAAAAGGAGGACAATGTCAATACGGAGCTGAGGCAATTTGCAGGACTTGTAATAATAACTGAACAAAGGTGAATTCAATTGTTTTTTAGGATTCAATCCCTGTGATCAGATTTGTCTAGGAAAGGTGCCAGAAGTGTTGGTCTGTTGAAAGATAAAAACAAAATAGCTCTGTGGAATGACAGTCCTGTATGCAATTGTGTTGTTACTATTTTTGAGGAAAGGGGCATGAGGGCTGAACATGGTTCGGATTTAAAAGCTCAGTTTTTTTTATATTGGTGCCCGAGTTATAGAGCTTGTGCAGGTTCGGTTTGTTATGTATTTGGAACAATAATTTTTGTCTTTTAAGTGAAGATTACACATGTACAGGTGCTGCTCTGAAAGTAATGCCTCCTATTTCATTTTGTTGGCCCATGACAGCAGAGGTGAATGTTGGAGATATGGCAGTAGAGGCTGAATCTTCTCAACAGTATTCCATTAAACTCTGTTGCCATGTGACAGATGGCAGTGGTCTGACAAAATGGCATCTGACATGGAAATGTGTATGAAGCAAAGGTGTGTCACTGAATTCCTCCATGTGAAAAAATTGGCACCCACTGACATTCATCAACTCTTGCTGAACATTTATGGAGACCACATAGTGGAAGTGAGGTGATGGGTGGTGCATTTCAGCAGTGGTGACAGTGAGATGAAAGGCAAGCCATGTTCCGGACAGCCGTGCAGATTTTTATGAGCACAGCATGCAAGCTTCTGTTCATCGCTTTCAAAAATGCATAGCTGATAGTGGTGACTATACTGAAAAATACTGTTTAGTAGCCGAGAATTTGCTCTATCAGTGTTATTGTGTTCTTTGTATCTGTTCTACTTGCCATAGAAATGAATAGGAAGCATTACTTATGGAGCAACCTATGTAGATTGTCAGTATTTTGCACGTAGTAGGGAAAGCATATTTGCATTATAGAAAAGTTTTACTCATTTAAATTACTGTTTATAGCTGAGCTAAATTTAGGATTAGCTCTCATAAAATTGATTAGGAGACGCTGTATGTAAATGTGTATAAATACATCTTTTAATTATGGACTCAATCATTTTGTTTGAAAAAAATCACGCATTCATTAAGGATCCATAAAATGTTTTCTATAAAACTCTTATTTTCAAGTAAATATTTATTTAGAATCAAGCATGAACATAAGCAACTGGTAAATTTGACCAGACTATCACAGATGTACTGATCTATTGTTGTATTTTGCCCATATGATAATTCCCACTGATTCTCACATTTCATTAATTTGTATTTTTTATTTAGTCATAAACCCAATTCTAAGTACTTGAAAATGTCATAGATAACAACAATTACTCTAAATGGACTTTTTTGATTTTGTAGAGTACAACGATCATGTAACTTCTCAATTCTCAGCTCACTGACTGTAGTCTCAAGTAGCTGCCTTTGTTACATGATAATGTTGCTAAGCTGTGCAAAAGCCCAAGGAGCTAAATGGCCCCATTTCCTATCTGACTCTTGGTGAGTGAGAATAAATACTATCCAGAACTCTCCGAATCTCTGTAGTGAAAGGCTGCTTTTTCTTAATGGGAAAGGGGAAAGAAAAACTTCCTACTCATTTGAATTTATGCAAGTATCTGGCAAATGTAGAGGTTAGGAAGAACACCAAGTTGTGTTTATGAGGTTGGTTTTGTATAAGTTCTTGTACAAGTTTCTTTAATAGAAGTGCAAAGCATTCAGGTAACCCTTCTTTAGAAATCTGTCTCCTCGGACATGCATCTGCATTCATGTTGAGATTCTTATGCTGACTCAGTGCCAACTGTACTTGTATTTTAGAGCCAGGACATTTCAGCAGAGATTTTTAAAGGTGTTTTTCCAACCAAAACTTTAAAGAAGAAAGGAGATAGAACTTGAAGACAGACAGGACCTTTTAGATAATAATCTTCTTCGTCTTTTCAGTGTGTGGGGTGGTTGTTTTTGGACAGATATATACACTGCAGAAACTGGTCAGTTATGGTAGAAGATACATTATTGTACGAAAGGTGCTTCTGCTGTAAAGTCTTAGTGGATATTTGCCACCATCTTTTTCACTTTAGAAGAGACTGGGCAAGGCTGCTGGTATTGAAGTACCTTTACAAACGGCATTTTAAAGATGTCAAGTACTTCACAGGGCCTACAGAAATGGCCGAGAGTTGAGCAGTTCTCTCTGAGAGTGATTTAAGAGAGGAAAGGAAGGTGTTTTGTGACTGTGCCTGCATATTTGGCGTGTTGAACCATTCTTAGCTGCAGGACAGGTTGGGAAGATGCCTGCATCAGTTTCTAGAGGTGGTGCAGTTCCCCAGCTAGTCCTAGAAGCCACCTGTGTGCTCATTCAGGGCACGCATGGAGTCCTCTCGGCTCATCACAGCAGGCAGGAGCATGGCTTTGCCCCTGATTATGTCACACCTTATTTGAAGTGCTTTTCTGTACCAAATGTTCAGGTGTCACATTCCAGGAAGAGGAAGGCTGGGACTTCTGCATAGGAACAGACTTCTGAGGGCTGGTTGGCTCTGGTCCCTGGCTGCATGTACAGGTCCTCTCCGGCCTTGGACCCACCAGAGCATGGAGCTACGTGTGCTCCTGTAGCCAAGCTGGAGATGCTTGGTGCAGGTAATGGTTCTGAAGTGCTCTGTGAATGCTGTTCCCTGCAGCTGTGGGGAGGTTAATGCTTCCTACAACCAAGTCATTTTTTAAATTTAGACAACTTTAAACAGTCAATTATTTTAAAATTTCAGCTTGTGATTTTTAATTCTTAAGTAGTAACAAGATATTGCTTTATGTACTTCTCAATTGTTCTTTATTAATGTAGCCAAGATGGTGCTTTGTACTAAAAGTGACTTTAAAACTGTTCTGTTTATGTATTTTTTAGTTCTCTTTTTGTTTTGTGTGAAGATGGATTTCCTTGCTGGGATGTTGCATTAGGGTGTAGATGCTGTGTTCAAGTCCTTGCTACGCTTTTGCTCTTTCTGGGTGTGTCTACATGAAAAAATAGTCTGGGCCACCTTGGAAATACACTTTTGAGGAACTCTTCTCATTTTCCCCACTCACTTTGCTTTGGTGCACCTTGCATAGCAGTCTTAGACTTTGCCAACTGAAAGGCTTTACTGTTTGGGGTGAAATTAAACTGAACTGTGCAGGTCAGGACTGTATGCATCCCATGTTCTAGTGACAGCAGCCTAACTCAGTGCCATGCTGCTGTTTCCCAAAGTGCTCCCTTGTCATACTGCAGTGCTGCTGGAGGCACTCCACTCCCACTGTCTGCACTGAGCATCCATCCCTCAGATCTCTGTCACTTTCCAGTGCAGATATGAGCCTCTGCCACTTTTAAATGCATCCACACTAATGGAGTTTCATAAAGAGCTTAAAGTTTACTGAATAACTAAGATAATTATTGAATTACATATTGAATCACTACTTGCTTTCTGCCAACGCAGTTATTAAATCTCTGACAAGCTTAGTTTTTTTTTTACCTGTTTCATTATTAAATCTTTTTTCTTATGTTAGTAGAACTTAAAAAACAGCATAATATAATTTATTTATATTTTCCCCCAGCCTCTTACTTTAGGGAATAAAAAGCAGAGCAGCAGTGTAAAAATAAAATAATAGAAATCAGAAAACAAAGGGCACAGGGGGAAGTTATTTATGGTTTAAAAATGCATTGAAAAGTAACAAATACCAAAGCTCTGAGCAGATTAAATTTTCAGATGAAAATGTCATCTAAGCTCAGCAGAGTGGAGGATCTTGGTTGCTTGCCTTGAAATATGATACTTATGCTTAAATGATTTAGTGTGACAGCCTAGGTTTTCAGGATCCACTCCTATGTGTTTTAAAAAGCAATTAGGTACCTGGAACCTGCAATCATGTTTTTTAGTTTTAATATTTGATGTATGTCTTAATGAATGTACTGCTTGTATTTTTTTGTTTATTTGATGACACAACTGGGAGCTGTGTGAAATGGATATGTGACTACAAACTCTGACTTAAAATACTGGAAGAATGACTCATGCTTGGGGAGGAGTTTGCATTTTAAGCATGGGCTAGAGTAAGGAATGCGACAAAGTTCTCCATCCCTTCATCATATAAACAATCCTTTAAAATAACATTAAACAAACCACTTGTGTACCTATAGACTCACACATCTATAAATTTATGTATATTTTTGATTTCTACCTTGGAACAAAACAAAGAACAGGTTCTTTGTTCAATGTAGTGATGAAGATTTATTCTCTGGGGACAAATGCATGTTTCAGACTCCTGAGTTTTTGTCCAGGGACTGCTATTTGCTATGCATTTGCTTAGTTCCCACAACATGAACTCTGAGTTGGCATTTCTCTGTATAATAGTTGTAGTAGTAAAGGAGTTGAGAGTCAGTTATAGACACTTACACAGATTGATCTATCGTAGGTGTCTTAATGCCTGTATGAGGGGATGAAGTTCTGGGTGCAAATAACGGTGGAAAGTGTTCATTAGTCTCATTCAAACATTTTACTGTCTTCTAAATAATAATGAAAGAAAATCATTGGTTGAATAATTGTACTTGGGGCAGCAATAAATACTTATGGGCACAGGAAAGTCAGAAGCTCTGGAACCAGTTTGTAATGAGATAGAGGAAATGTATTTGCAGTGTGTCCAGAGAAGGGCAATGAAGATGGTAAAAGGTCTGGAGAACAAGTCTTATGAAGAGCAGCTGAGGGAGCTGGAATTGTTCAGTCTGGAGAAGAGGAGGTTCAGGGGAGATCTTACTGCTCTCTGCTATGACCTGAAAGGAGGCTGTGGCGAAGTAGGAGATGGCCTCTTCTCCTGGTATCTAATGATAGGATGAGAGAGATTGGCTTCAAGTTACACTTGAAGGGGAGGTTCAGATTGGACATTAGGAAAAACTTCTTAGAAAGATTGGTCAGGCACTGGAATGGTATGCCCAGTGAGGTGGTGGAGTCACTGTTCCTGGAGATGTGTAAGAAATATGTATATGTGGTACCCAGGGATATGGTTCAATGGACAATACTGGTGGTATGTAGACGATTGGGCTAGATGATTTTTGAGATCTTTTCCAACCGTAGTGATTCTATATGAAGAACTTAACCTCTACTGGGGCTGTAATAATGAATCTGCTTTAGAACAGCTTGCAGAACAGAGTTCTGCTGAGTTGCAAGTTGTCACTGGGCGTGGACCCAGCTACTTAGTTCTTGCCTCTGAAGCGTGTCACACATGCATGAATTTCTCCATGAAGAGTTGCTTCTACAATGTGGAGCCTTATGTATTGGAATTGGTGGTTTGTTTTACTGCATTTTGAGAACAAAAATACTGATTTGATATTAAGCATTACTAGCTGACTTTGATAAAACTTTTCTTTTTGGTTTGTAGGTATGAAGCGTCCATTAAGTCCTGACCGTGTCTTTGAAGATGGGATTATGAATCAGCCAGCTGTTCTACGGAGTTCTGAAGAAAAAGGGTTGAAAAATGACAGACAGGACTATCAACTAGGCAAAGAAAAAAAGAAGATACTGTTTTCCTTCTGCGAAGTGTGCAATATACAGCTGAACTCTGCAGCACAAGCTCAAGTTCATTACAATGGCAAGTCTCACCTGAAAAGAGTGAAGCAGCTAAATAATGGAAAGCTCCCTACAAGTACAGCTCCTGGCACCTTGTTTCCAAGTACAAGTACAGGTACATGATCAGTAAGAGATGTTGCATTTTGGTCAAGAATTTTAAGGAAGCTTTAAAGCTCTACCTTCCCCATCCAGCATTACCATTAAACATAATATAGATTAAAAGTAGCAATTAATAGTTCATCGTATTGAGAATTATTGGTGTATTTCTTCTCCCACGAAGCTGATCTTATTGAAACAGTATTATGTCAGTGCATGATTAATGACTGGGTTGGGCCTTACGTAGTAGAGATGCATTTGTCATTCACGTTTCTCCCAAACAACAAGGTTCCAGAGGATGCTTTATGTGCAGGAGAAACTTGTAAGAAATACACTGGTAGGAAAGTAGAGCTGTGACTTTTAACAACCCGGTCTTTTAATCTTTTCTGCTTTTACTGGTCTGAGTTTTAATTACTCTTAATTCAAGTGAAAAGTAATTTGAAACAATACTTTTTATTAACTGGACAAAACAGAAGTCCTTCATTTGTATTAAGTGTATTTTGCCCAAACAATATGAAAAGTTGCAGAGTAGATTACACACACAAAAAACAAACATGGAAACTGTTTTCTTTTATCTTTAAGTTGGCTAAGTTGGTATTATAAGAAAAAATGTATTATTTCCCTACTTCTCTAAGCATGTAGGAAGTTGAACTCATCGAATAACTTGAACTTCTACAGTTGTAAAGGAAAGGATATTGTGACTCTTCTTCCCTTTTCATAATGGGTCCTGGTATGCCAGATGGTATATTGCTTTGATGTTCAGTGTATAAGGATTTTGCTGCAGGATTATCCTTTTCCTGTGATGTTCCAAAAACACTGAAGAAAATTTCTTAGAGCTCTTTAAGGATGCTTCTGTTACTCATAGTTGAAGTAGATACATTTTTTCCCCTTCCGTTTACTTTGTTAACCAACGTTTATTTTGTTATAAATTCTGCAGCATGCGGAGGGGCTGAGGTTGATCTTAAAGAGCATCGTTTACATCTCACATTAATAGAGGTAGAGCAAATAGTACTTCTGATTCTGAGACAAATAAATATGAAAATACTGCAATGAATTGTAAGTTTGGTGCAACACACACCTTGGGGCTGCCATATGGCACAGGAGTTAAAACTCCTGTGGTTTTTTTAGCAGTATGCTTTGTTCATTTATCTCTGTATTAGACCACATGCTACTTAGTACCTTACGCTAGTCTACCCAGTGCATGTTGAAATAGGGATGCTTTTTTTTTATAGCTGAAGGATGTTAGTGTCATAATCATTTAAAGAAAAAATGTATTGCACAGACAGCTTAATGTAATGCTTAAGAGACACTAGAGGAACAGCATTTACCAAAATGTCATTCTCAAAGAACACCTTTCAAAAATAAGTAGAAATTAATTTTCTTATAAATTGATGTTATCCAGGCTCAGTTTTAATCCATGTCCTCTGGAGTGCTGTTATCCTTTGTAATAGGAGTCTGCCTTTCCCATTTCTTTGGCTAACACTGTAAACAATTAATTGTGCAGATGGTAAGAGAACAATTCTGTTCATCTCACCTCACCAATGAACAGACTTGATTCCACGTGCAAAGAAAGCAAATAGCCCTTCTCATGCTTCACTGTTACAGCTATATCCCCTTCTGCTGAACCAGTTGGTGATGCAGCTTTTTACAAAGGTTCCTGCTAATCTATGGTGGGGTTTTTCCTTTGTCTTCATAACATGAATGTAGAATAAATAATATTCTTGTTAAAAAGGTGATTGGGAATATGCATTCCTGTAAATACATGTTCAGTATACAGAGACCAAGATTACAGACCTGTCTGTTCTGAGCCTGTGCAACGGAACTGATCCATCCAGGCACCATCTCCAGCCTCACTGGCTGTCGCTGGGCTTCCTTCCAAAGGCAGATGGACACAAAGGAGTCATTAGGCGTACTTTCACATTCCTTCTCCTTTGAGGATCCCCTCTGTGACAAGTGGCTTCAGGATGTTATAATGCATCCTTTTTATTTTTAGCCTCCCATGTGTTTTACGTATATAACCTCAAATTGTTGCTCATAACTTCGAGTAAGTTATGTAATGGTCCTTCATGAAAAATTCCTTCTGACTAGGGACCTGGAATCCCAGTTCTCAGCAATAATGCTCTACAGTATGCAGATGATGGGATTTATCTCTTTGGACTTAAAATATTTCATAACTTAAAAGCTAATTCTTGAGGGCAAATTTGTCATAGAATTTCAAAAGATATCCACCACTACTGGAGTTTACACACAGTTTTGCTAGTTGTGCTCTATCTGCATGTCAGTCTTTCCACAGCAATTTAAAATTGAAACGATTGAGGCAAAGATCAAAAGCTGCTTTTCTCTATCTTGCACAAATTGCAAAATTGATTGAATCTAGAAATGAATTTACTGAAAGAGAAGGCCTTGGTGATTTGATGCACTTATCTGACGGCTCCCTTTCTTAAGCTTGGAGTTAGAAGCTGGCTGTTTGGAGAGAAGCCTGATCTGCCTGTAAGGCGCTTTGTGCTGACTGCAGGCCGCTCGCCTCTCACCAGCAGCCGGCCGCCGAGGGCACGGGCCGGGGGCGTGCAGCGGTGCCCGCGCCCAGCAGGTGGGGCTGCAGCCTGCGCCGTGCTCCACAGCAATGCGTGCTGCCGCTGCCTTTCAGCCGGGCCGTGGAGCCGGCGGGCCGAGCAATCATGAGCTGGTTGTTAATGTGTGCTGCGGCGGGATTTTGAACGGCGTCGTTCTGTTCGTCTCAAGGTGGCCCTTGGAGAACACCGGTTTTGCTTCACACGCTCCCATCCACGCTCGATCGGTGTCCTGGGCCCGTCTGGGCGCTGGAGGAGAGCAAGGCAGTATGAAGAAGTCAGGTTTTTATTGTATTTTTTTCCCACTTTTGGCAACAGAGAGCAGCACTGCTTTGCCATCTTGTGTGATGCCGCATTATGTGGGAAGTCTGGGCATCCTTTCAAGGCAATGGAGGCAGTGAGGCTTACAGCTAAAGCTCTCTGAATGGTGTCAAACCTTTTGGCTTGCCTGAGTGGCTTTGAGCGAAGAGGAACTGTCTTGGGTTGCAGATAAAATATACCATGTAGTTTAAGTAACAGAACATATATTTTTTTTACTTTTTTAAATTAAAATGTTGAAAGAGGGCAACAAAAACATAAATCTAGCAGGTTGGATGCACATGCTTTACAGGATCTATGGCCTAGATAGGTAACTTGCACACTGGGTTCCCAAAATAAATGTCTTGAGGTACGAAGTGCCTTCAGCTGTGCCAAACGACGAGAGCCTTCTTCAAGGTCTCATTTAAACTAATAATTGATGTTCTAATTATCCAACTTAGGGGGAAAAAAAAAAAATAAAGACTACTGGTAAACTTCAGGAAATGGTTCTGAGAATATTTAAGGTATACTTTATATGCACATGCATATGCTTACCCTAGTAAATGTGTGTGAGGAAGACTCTTACAGAACAGTGAAGGAAATCACCTTTACAGGGCATGAGTTCAGTGCAACTTCACAGGATCAATGATGAGAATCAGAAACCATGTGTTAAGTGATGGTCTGTTACATTACTCTTACTTCAGTGGAGTTTTTCCCTGTTTTTCTGATTGTCAGCAGAACCAGATCCTAAATGGACAGCTTTGTATGTACGTTTGAATCCTGAGCTGGACCCAGGCTTACTTTCTGCCGTGTAGCTTAGTTGCCATCTGAACTGCTTTGTGCTAGCTCAAGAGTGAGCAGAATCCTTGCTTGCCTTAAGCTTCTTGAACTGGACCCTGAAATACCTTGTCTGCCTGTATCTGACGTTTTTCTGGAAGAAAAAAAAAAGCAAACAAGGATAATCTAAGTTTTATTACAGAATACGTTAATTACTCACTCTAGTGGGTACTCAGAGGAATGCTAAGCAGCAACCAACAGTACCTTGAAAAATTTGGTGAGCTGTATCTTTAACTCCTGCATATGTAGCTATGGAAGTAGTGTGCAAGTCTACGGAGGGTAATGGGAAAGCACTGTGGGTTTATTCGTTGTGTTGTGCTCAAACCTTTTCTAGACTTGTGTAAGGCCAGCTCTTGTTCTGCCTTCTCTCTCTGCTGCCTACAGCCCTCTTGGGAAGCCATGGAAAGCTGCTGCTGTGGAGTCACAAAGTGAAGTGATGTCAGGGAGCGTTCTTCTGTCCCTGGGAGAGAGGGAGTTGCACTGCCTCTTTGCTGCCCTCCTCTGGGCAAAATCTGTCTCTTTGGTAGAGCCAAAGATTAAAGTCTCACAAGAAAATTATTACCTTCCTCTGAAAGTGGTTATACACTTGTAATGTAACTTGGATTAGTGAGCTGTTGAGAAACATACTATTTCACTTCTCACTGCAATGTAAATTGACTTCTTTCAGTGTTCTTCTGAACAAGGCTGCATTTGGTATACTGATCCACGTTATTTCTGTCACTTGAATATCTCTCACAATTTACGTAGGAAATATGTGCTATTAAGTTAACATTCTTCTTGCAACATGAAACACATTTATGTAGAATGGCTGCTATTTTTCTTATGGCTAGTTGTAATTAGTTGCTCTGAAATTAGGGGAATTCAGGTTGTTTTTATGCTTGATACTCTACAAAATATTGATGATGAGTGAATATCAAGGGACAGAGCTGATGTTAAAAATGGTCTTGTTTGCTAGTAGGTACAAACTGTATCCGTAATATTTTGCTCTCTGTTTCAGTAGTTGTATTGTGAAAGTACAGGTAAAGATTAAAAAAAAAAGTCAGACTGTCATTGGTAGTCTTAAAGAAAATAGTGGGGAATTTTGTTATTGTTTCATTGAAGTGGGCTCTTCTATTTTAAGTGATGATATAAAATTAAGGAAAAAAAAGAACATGCTTTTTTTGAAGTTAATGATGGGTATCAGAACAATTATCCACCTGTAGTCCCCACATCCTCCTCTTGGAGGCAGTGAGTACGTGAATGGCACTTGTAAGGAAGTTTGGTATGTGACTAGTCTGGTGGAAAAAAATGCTTACAGGGGGATTTGCTGTAGGTGGAGGGGGGAAGGGTTTCAAAATGGGATTGGTTACAACCATTGCCACTTGTTGCGCTAGCCCCTGGCACGTGAGTGTGTGTAACTATCAAAAATCTCTGTAGAATTCCTTTGCTGACAGTTTATAATCTCTTTTGGGCAGCAGTTGTGTTGTGGTAAAGAGCCAATCTTCAAAATGTCCAGTAATCCGATGCTGTAGAGTTCAAAACAAAGAATACAGCTGGTCACCTGCTGTGGTTTGTCTAAGTGCAGATTTATCAGTTTTATTCAGTGTGTCTTTCCAATAGTGATTGAATGAAATAATAACTTCTTTTTTACTGTTTTGATCTTTCAAAAGTAAGTCAGATATTCTGTATAGTATGTATCCTCATCTGGGAACAGAGCCAGCCAAAATTTCTTTCATAGCCGTCTCATGACACAGTAGTATGTTTAGATAACTGTACAGGTATTATAATAAAAATCCCCCTATCCTTCTATTTCTTTGTAAACTTGATTCATGATTACATCTGATTCTTATTACACTGTGTATTTCAAGTCTCTGAGGGTGTGAGTGTGCACAGTGGCACATGCCCTCTTACCTTTTTTGGGAAAGAAAACATATGAAGTACCTGAAAAGACAAAAGGATTTACACTGTGGGAAGGCTCTGTGGGAGTAGGAAGAGCATGAATTTAATAAGCCATGGAGAATTTTCATAGTAAGTAATGAAAAATTATTATTGTTTTTGAAAGGCAAAGGCATTGGTTGTGTAATGTCATGCTTTTAGTAGCTTTTTTTTTTTTTTTGAGGGGGACAAATACTTAATCTGGCAGTCTGTACAGATGGGTCGGTATCCTGAAATTCCTCTAGATATTTATGCTTCTCTTTAGCAGATACCGTATTTGTATAAATCTAATAGGCTTTGTCAGTTATGTGGTTAAAGAGTACTTATTTGTTCATCTGCATAATTGTAAATTAATCTTATTTAGAAAAGCTGTAAGGAATCATTAATTTTTATTGCCGGATTTTTCCCAGTAGTAAACCACTACAATACAGGCTACAGCTTCTTCTCTGTCTCGTGCTCATTGTAGAAGAGACAGAGCTATTTTTAACATTTACACAGGCTAGATAAATGATTCTTCGTTCTGTGTGGTTTGGAGCTGGATCTGTGGAGCGTTTCATAATCATACCCTTTTTATGGTTTGTTTGAATTTGATCACTGGCTGATTTCATGCATTGATAATGACTGCTTAGGTTGCCTGTTTCTCAGCATAAATTCACCTCAGACTTCTACTTTGACAGTGCTCTGTGTTTCCGTCCGCATGAAGATACAGAACTGAAATTGCTTTGCTTTCTTTACAAATGACTCAGAGTGTGCTTGTCCTTCCCTAAAATGTTGCCAGCGTGTGAAGGATTTTCAATGAGCAATGCTATAAGGCAGCATCTGGGAAGGTTTGGAGCTGCACTGGTGTGCCAGTGCGCTGTGACAGAGGAGCAGGGCTGGAGCCAAAGCTCTGTAGCACTATAGATCATATTGGTCACATACTGGAAGTTTTGTTTATGTCACTTAGTTCCACTTGAGCTCATTAAATACTACTGCCATAATGTGGAGTGGACTTCCCAGTAGAGGTGAGTATGACTATTTTTTTTAATTAAACTTCAATTGCTTTGTGATACGATATTAGTAGTGAATGCTTACATGTTCGGCATATTTCTGTGTGCATGTCATTTGTATTTTAGTTACTCCAGTGGAAATGTTAAGAAAAATGACAATGTATGTCATACATAAATCTCTTCTTATTTCAGTATTCAGAGTAACTCTAAATGTGTGGCAAGCTCCCATTCCTTGCTTGCTGCTTGCAAAGGACATCTTTTCACTAGGTGACTTCCTATGTGTTTTAAGTGTTTTTGAAACATGCTAGTGGTGCTGTATTATTGTTATAGGGAGAAACTAATTAACAGTGTGACTAAATACCCCTTGCAAGAGCTTGCTTATTGCCTTGTTAAATCTCAAATTATAGTTATAATTAAATGCAAAGCACAAGAGCTGTTGGATTCTTCAGATAAGCTATGAAAGTGAAGAAGGAAATAAATTGTATACTGGATTTGACATGTTGTCTATGTCTGTCATTGTTAATATTAAAAGTTATGACCTGTCATGCCCAGGATAGCATCCGATAATTCATTTGCACTGACAGCTTGCTTTGAGAAGGGTATAAAATTACTGTCGCTTCTCCCCAATCAGTTAAATTTGAGATTTAGTGCAGTAAGTTTTATTTAAGGGAACAGACACTGTGTTCAAGGTAGTCTGTGAAGTTGTAGTAGTAAATCTTTAAGCTCGAAAGAAGCATTATTGAAAACTAAATGAACTTTGTACCTGTTTACAAAAAAAAAAGTTTGAGAATTTATCTATAGCAGAACACTCAAAAAATTAAACTCATTAAGCACGATTGTTCTGCTAATATGTTGAGTTGTGAGACCTGCTATGACTTTAGTTGGCTCTTCTGATAGTAAGCATTTTAATAAAAGAAGGGAAGAAGCTAAAATATACTTAGTGAAATGTTTTTCTTGCTTGCTAAAAATGTCTTTGCTTTCTGTGTAAAGACTGCTGTGTTTTTTGTTGGTTTTTTTTTTACAAGGAACTAGGACAGCTCATGCATTTTCCTGCTAAATATATTTATGAGGCAGCTGTTTTATAGCTTTCAGCTCTAAAGTTATAGATAAGTGTGTATTTGTTTGACAGAAGATTCGAGAATTTCCATTTACTGCCAGTACATGTAAAGCTTGGCTAAGCAGACTGCATCAGGAGCACACACCATTTGTATTAGCCAATCTGTCTTTGCAAGTCCCAGGGCCACTATCTTGCTAGAAGCCACTGTGTGCTTTTGAAAGCATGAAATTAGTTTTATACTGAGCACATGGTTTCTCATTTAGCGGTTCTTTTTATGGTAATGGTCAATTTCTGGTTCAGTGCCAGAATTTTGGTGTTCTGTCATAGCTGATAGCTTCTGCTAAGGTGTTCTTTGGAGATAACCTCTCTTCCCCCCACCCCCACCTACAAGAAAGAAAAACATACACACACAAAAAAACAGCGGACGACACCAACAATAAAAGCAGGTGGGGGGGAATCTGGGGAGACCCTAATAAAGGAAAATTGTCCCCAGTGGCTATTCACGTTTCAGTTAGCATTTTGGAGCGGTTCTGTAGTTCATATAATATTCCTAAGCATATTTTTGTCATTTGTAACATAAAAATATTAAACTGATTGTCACCTTCTTAAGATTCACATAGAATTTTTAAATCACTTTGCAATGAACTTCTACTGTGACATGGAAAATTACTATCCCCTGATGATATCTTACTCTCTGTGTTTATTCAGTGATCAAAGACAAAGTGCACTTGACACGTGTCTATGAGGCACCCTAAACATCCAGGAGAGTCATTCTAGAATGCAACTGTAGAATGTGTTACAGAGTCTATCTGGAAACTTTTAGGAGTCACTGTAAGTTGTTAGTAAATACTCTTTTTTTTTAAAAGCTGTCTGTAATACCTGTAATTTGTAAATTGATTAGGTAGCTGTTTTTTAACTTGTATTTCATTCTTAAAATCATATGATAATTTGAATTGGAAGGGACCCTAAAAGGTTATCTAGTTTAATTCCCCTGCGATGAGCAGGGACACCTGCAGCTAGATCAGGTTGCTCAGAGCCCTGTCCAGCCTGACCTTTAGTGTCTCCAGGTACAGGGCATGCACCACTTCTGTGGGCAACCTGTGCCAATGCCTCACTACCCTTAGCACAAAAAACTTTTTCTTTATATCCAGTCTAAACCTTCCCTGTCCTGCCACCACAGACCCTGCTAAAGAGTCTGTTACCTTTTTTTAGTCTCCCTTTAGATAGTGAAAGACTGCTCTCAGGTCTTCCCAGAGCCTTCTCTTCTCTATGCTGAACAGCCCCAGCTCTCTCAACTGTCCTCACAGGGGAGTTGTCATTCCTTGGATTGTTTCTGTGGCCCTCCTCTGCACTCCCTCTAACAGGTCCATGTCGTTCCTTACTGAGGACTCCAGACCTGGACACAGTACTCCAGGTGAGCTCTCAGCAGTACAGAGTAGAGAAGCGGGGTCACCTCCTTCCACCTGCTGGCCACGTTTCTTGTGATGCTGTCCTGGATAGGATTGGCTTTCTGGGCTATGAGGGTGCATTGCTGGTTCATGTCCAGCTTCCCATCTGTCAGTAATCCCAAGTCCTTTTCAGCAGGGTTGTGCTCAATTTTTTCATACCTCAACTTGTATTGATTGTGATGATTGCTGTGACCTAAATGGCTTTGTTGAATATCATGAGGTTTTTCTAGGCCCACTGCTAGACCCTATCTAGGCATCCCATCCGTAAGTTGTCTGATCTGCACCACACAGCTTTGTGTCATCTGCAACTTGCTGAGGGTGCACTTGATCCCACTGTTGATGTCACTGATGGAGGTACTCCCAAGGGACACCATTCATCACCAACCTCCATAGGGGCATTGAGCTACTGACCATCACTCTCTGAGTACAGTCTTGCAACCGGTTCTACATCCATCAAACAGTTCAACTGATCAAATCTATAGATTTTCAATTTGGAGAGAAGGATGTTGTGGGAGCCTGTGTCTAAGGCCTTACTGTAATCCAGAACAATGGCATAAATGACTCTTCTTTTTGATGCAGTTATGCCATTGTTGAAAGCCACTAGGCTGATCAGGCAGGACTTGCCCTTAGTGAAGCCATGATGATTGTCTCATATCACCTCTTTCTCTTCCATGTACCATAGCATAGCTTCCAGCAGGATCTATTCTGTTATCTTCTTCAGCACAGAGGTGAGGCTGAATCATGGGAGAACGTTCTGGCTCTGCCAGATTAAAAATTGTTCCCTTAATAGCAGCTACTCATAGTGAAAAATGAAGGTGATTAATATTGTACTGTGTTAGGCTTCACTTGGATTACTTTACCCAGCTTACATTAATCTCTGTTGTATATTAGGAAACTTTAAACTGTGCTGCTTTTAATAAGAGTTTCTGTAATTTTGACTTGATCCTGCAATGAGCAACTTTTATGATATAATTTTCTTTTTTCTTGCCATGTTGTGTCAGCTTTGGGCAAAATCTAACTGTGTTTTGTGTGGAAGACCCAGTGGGCTCTAGAACTAATGAGTTTCATCTCTAAGTACTGAGGGAAAAATCCTGATCATCTACCAATATACCTTTTTTGGGGAAGAAGCTGGAGATCAACCTGCTAAGATCAACCTGTAGCAGTTTTGGATTATTCCATCATCGTGGAGGTGGAAGTGGAATCTCTGGAGACTGCTGCTAAAAGTCTCTTGGAAGGTAGCAGAATATCAATTCAACAAAGCCCCTTTTTCAATGTCATGTTTTTTGGAGCATCCTGTAGTCATGAAGTAGATGCAAACTGACAGCTTGTTTTTTATACCACTTGAAAAAAGATGGTTGCTGTCATTTTAGGACCTTTGAATAAATATACGGTTGCTGTCATTTTAGGACTTCTGAATAAATTTGCTTACTATTCTCCAGTATGTGTTTAAAGGGGCTACCAGGCAGAAAACATCATTACAAACATTTGGAAAATGATGTGTGACATATCACTACCATGACATACAGAACTTGCTTTATTTCTTTAAGTACTTTAGCTAGAATGCCTTTCCTTGTCCTTTTATTCTTTGTGGGATTCTTTTGTACATGCTTTTTATAGCTATAAATATATGCTTGTCACATTTCAAGCTGGCTAGTTCTTTGTTCCAAGACTTTGTTGCATGTGAGGTACTTTCAGCTCCAGAGATCTTGCATCTTTTTCCAAGCGTCTTTATTGCTGTGTATTTCCCTTCCTGTCTAGCAAATGGGGAGGTTGGTGGCCCTGCCTGGCAGGGAGGTTGGAGATTCATGACCTTTGAGGTCTCTTCCAACCCAGGCCATTCTGTGATTCTGTCATTTCACATTGATTTGTGAGAAGCAAGATCCAGAATGCTAGTTAAACTGGACAGAGCTTCCTGGTAGGGAACTCTACAGCTTCAAGAGAACATTTCTGTTTCAGATTGACGATTTTCACATGGCACTGTTACTTCAATTTCTTCTCCTTTAGAAGATCCTTCAGAAGACATAAATGTTAATGCATAAGGTCTTTTATTGTTTGAGTGTTCTGGGGATAGCAGCTTCACTACTGCAAGTTTACTTACAAGAAGATCCTGGAAAAGAGGATACCGTAAGCTAAAAGGAAAAAATAAATGGGGAAGTGGTTTAAAGTTGTAAGCAATTCCATGTTGATGACTTGACTTTGTGACTTGAGACTAGGCAAGCCCTGTGTGGAAATCTTGAATTTGCCTTTTTCAGTGAAGGTCATTAGTGAGTCCTGCCAAGAGAGCAGAGTAAACTGACACTGTGGCAGCCCTGTTGAAGCCTACTGCTGGAGCTGGAGTTTCGGTGTGTTGTTCCCTGCCGATAAGCTAGAGAGCCAGGCAGGAGTTGAGATGTTCTGGAAGTCTCATCCAGAATGTTCAGCCAAGAAGCTGTGCTTTTTTCCTATATGCTTTGTTTTGCTGGATTCTGAGCAGTGCTTATGAGATGTCTTTCAAGAGAAAATGAACCGAATCACTTTCCTTTGATGTAGGTTTTTTTCTTCCTGTTTTCTTTTCTGATGGGAGAAAAGCAGAGTACTTTTTGATCTGTGAGGATATAAGAAGGTTGCTTTTGTATTGACACCAGCAGCTGGGCAGATTAAAGACTAAATTCATTAGCCTAGGGTAGCTCTTGGGCCTACCCTGAGTAGAGCTTTTTTGTGCGTGATCAGTGCAGACCTTCAAATCAGTGATCAGTGTTTTAGTGCTTTTTCAAATTAAGATCCGATGCTTTTCAAATTCGTAGGTGAGTGAAAAGGAATGACTGTGAAAGCTTGATGGGCAAACATTTCTTGCTAAGCAATATGAAAATGTCAAACTTCTGACTAGATGAGAATTCTTAGTGTGATGCATTTTGTAATGTCACATAGTAGTTTCTGCACTATCTCTGAACAGCGTATGAGACCTATGCTCTGATCAGTACATGAGCTTGAAGTCCTGTTCTTGAAGGATTGGATGTGAACAGCTGTTTATATGTGCAGGGGGTTCTGAGTTCTTTGTGTTTTCTGTTCGTGTGTTGTTTTGCTTTGTTTTTCCCTTGTGTTAGAGTTGTTCAGTTGGATGCTATTTGTATTCTTACTGAGCTAGAGGAAGAGACAGAGAACAGGTCCCTTGTGTGCTGGTTAGAACCTTTTCTTGGGCTAGGAACCTATGTAGGAGCTCTTCCCTGCTCTTTTAAAAATAAATAAAAAAACAATATGTAGAAATTAGCAGCCTATGTGGTTGTCTGTCAAAGGATTCAATGCAGGATAATGGTACTATTGTTTCCCTTCTGCTCTCTTCAAGCATTCATTAACAACATGATTCAGAATTCAAAATTTATCAGCTGGAAACTTGTGAATTTCACTCAGGGACCTCCATTTCCTTTCTTTAGATTAAATTCATGAAGGGTGTTCCTAAAATTTTCTTTTTGCTCAACCTGAATTTTAAGTTTTTGCGTATGAGCATTCAACTTCTTACTCAGCACAGAGTGTTTGCGATGATGGCATCCTGAGTTATTTTGTTTCATAATAGGTAGAATGAAACCCTGGTCCTGGGAGTCAGTAGAAAAGGAGTCCTTTACTTTGTATCAGCAGAACAGACTGAAGTAGACTGTGGAGAAAATAAAGAGGTGAGGAAGATTTCCAGGCTTTAGAGTGGCACATCTGGATAAAGAGTCACAGAAATCACTTCATCAAGAAAACGCAGACTGGTTGGAAAGAACTGAAGTTCATTGTTAGGAATTGCGATTAGTGTATTGTGGCCAAATTTGTGAACATCGAGGCTGGAGCCAGGTGTCTCTGGTAAGGTTCTGGATGGTAATGATCCCTATTGTATTAAGCAGTCACTGTAATGGCCTCTTTTTATTTATTTATTTATTTTTTTAAAGAAACATAAGTAGCACTTGGCACCTGTGTACCCAGACTGCTGAAAATAAGGTACAAGCTTCTCAGTCGCTGTGGCTAGTAAGCAGGGCACAGGCTTCAGAAATGCCAAAGCTGAAACACCAGAAACTTATTTGTTTAGGATTAAATCATCATGAAGGCATTCTGGTCTTTTTTGTTGTTGTTGTTGTTGTTATGGATATGGTTAACAGGAATGTTTATCTGAAACTTATAACACCAGATTTTTTTTTTGTTAAGAACTATTGACAGAAACAAGATTTGGCAGAAGCAATTAAAAATATTTTTGTTGCTTGTTCATTTTGTTTATCATTTGCTAGCATTTGCTCATTTTAATGATTTCTCCTTCCTAGCAAGTATTTCTCTTTGCAAGGAAGATTTTTGCCCCTGTTTATTTCCCCCTTCCTCAGGAGAAACAAGTGAAAACACCTTGTTGTAGAGATTACCTAATATTGCTTGGATGGGGTAAAATATTTTGGTTGACATTGTTTTCTCTATTACATGGCAGACTTCTGTGCTGAAACCATTGTTACTGCATGGTATCTATGCGGTTGGTATCATTTTGTGGGAAATGTTTTTTGAACAGGATAATCAGTGAAGCTTAAAATCCAAATTAATAAAGTAATAATCTAGCAACTCTTTATGAATTGCCTGTAACCTAGTTATGATTTGTAAAGGAATATTTACTCATTAATATTTGGGTGGAAAAGCTATTGATCTAAATGCTTCATAAATTCTTAAATTCTAGAAAATGTTCCTTGCAAATAGGCAGTGTTTATTACTTACAGTGTTTCACATTGTTCACCATCAGTTACTCAGAGGCAGAAACATCCTGCTGCTCTAAACTGTATCAAGATACCCAGTAGCAAAGCAGACTGAGGAAAAACTAGAAAATAATGAACCTTTTAAAGTATTTTGTGTTGCTTTGTATTTGAATAGCAAGAGATTAGTATTTGAATAAATATGATGTACTTCACCTTTTTGTCTGTGTTTAGAAACAAAATTTAATGTACTGGTCTTTTATCTTTAAAAGTCCATTTTATGCCTAATAGGCATGTTATTAAATTGAACAGCATTCAAAAGCCATTAAGAATGGCTTTCTAAATAATAATTTTATCAGATGATTTAACTTTTTTTTTTTTTCAAGTAAAAATTCTAGCTGCCTTCACTGAAAGAATGAAAAGCTTTGTGGAGTTCTTTGATTGCTAGTTTAGGTTTGCCTGCATAGTGGTCTTTTATGTACAAGTACACTTGGAGGACTGTTAATTTATTGAAGACCAAGCATCACTCTGAAATTTACAAACCTATTTGAAGTTAAGGCTATAGATTTCAGTCACATTTTATGTCGAGATTCCAATGGCAGAAGGAAAATATAGATTTTAGTAAAGCTCCTGTCTCTTGCACTTAATTATGCTGGGCATCTACCCTGGCAAAGAAATGTTTATAATCATAACTTGCATCTCTTTTTGCTTAAATTCTTAGTAGATTACGGAATGACAGACTTTTATTTTTCCCTTTTTAAAATTTTGCTCTGGAAATATGTTATATTGTGTGAGTGGAAGATTTGGGCAAATAAAACCCAATTCTACTATTTTTACTTCTCTCCTCATTTGAAAACCTGGAGTTACTTTGATTGTGAGCACGCTACTCAGGTTGCTCCAGGTCTTCCCTTTGCATTGTTGATGCAACTTACCAAAGTTACTTTAGCTGCTATAAATAGCTAAGATAGAAATGCAAATGACTGTATTTGTCATGAATTAATTGAATAACTAAAGAGTGGAGAGCAAGAGTGTGTTCCTTCTGCTGGTTGCCAATTAGCAGCCAGTTCAGGTGTTCTCAGTCTGATCCCTTCTGCACCAGAGGTTTTCGTTCTCAAGACTGACAGCTGCATACTGCACGGAAGGGAACTGATCCAGCCCCTCTGAAAGAGGATATGCCTCATTTGTACACCACTGATCTCTCTGTGGCAAAGGCACTGCTGGAAAAATGTCAGGGATTTGGAAAGATTGGGTGAGGTACCTGTGTACAAGATAAAGAGAGCACACACTGAACTTGGGTGAAAAAATAGCAATTTTTAGTGTCCCTAATGGTCACAAAATGTGTAGTTAGAAATGTTGTATCGTAAAATTCACCATGATAGCAACTCTTGATGAGGTGTGTTAATCTGTAAGAAACTGATGACCTATTGCAAATACACTATCTCGTCTGAAACTGAAGTTCTTTTACTCATATATTATTTTCTAGACCATCTGTTGAATGAAATTGTAGTTTATTGTCTGCTGTTAGAGTTCTAGGGTCAGTAGACATTGTTTTGCAAATTCAAGATTTCAGGCATTACATAGGTGTGAGTGTGACATCAGTAACAGTGTAGAGAGACAGTGGAGGACTGCTTGAAGAACCACTAACAATTTTTCTCCCTTTTTTCCTCTTTGTCCTTGCTGCTGAATGCTCAAGGAACGTTGTTGTGCCATTGTGACGGAGAACAATTTGTTCCCAGAGTGAAATAAAGTCTGAAGGGACATCTACTAATTAACTGAAAATAATGAGAACAATCTTCCTGTTACACAGATCAAAGTGAACTTGCTACCAGGAAGTTTGGAAGTCAAGGATTTTGTAAGCTATGTATGGTCTAACCTCATTCTCTTGCTATAAACAAAATCAGAATCAAACTCATATCCACTGGGTTTGGAAGATTCTGAGGACCAAAGGAATCACCGAGTCTTAATCTCCTTAATTCTTTTAATTCCTTCTTTAAAAGAAATTTTTCTCTAGTATGCAACTGTGTGGTGTTAAGTCCAGTAACTGCAATTGAACTAGAACATGTTATTTAGAGAAATATCCAAGTTCAATTTAAGGACTTCAGGACTTCATAAATTCAGTTGTTACACTGCTGAACTGTTTAAATTATCCATTAACTTAATTGCTGAGAATTGCATTTTAATACTAATCTGAATTGTCTGTATTACAAGCCTGGAGGTGTCTTATCCTTCTACTAGACACATCTAGATACATTTTTGCCTAGGTAACTTGGACAAGTCCATCGCTGTTTGTCTTAAGTGTGCCATTGCAAACACAAATCATGACATCTGGAAGAATCTCTTACCTCTTCTTTCAAAAATCTGATTCATACCAGTGATCTCAGGAACTCTCCAGTGAATCAGAATTACAACTTTGCCACCTCAGTAGCAGAATTGTGGGTCCTGGTTTTTCAAGTCTTCACAACGTGTACTTACCAGTGGTAGATACTCTTTCATCGAGAACCGAATGCGTAAAGCTCTCCTTCTTAGTATCAGGTTAAGAGTGTGCTACCAGTACTTCTCAAGATTTTTCTGGACTTCTTTCCTTACTTTCCTGCAGTGGATTTTCAGCTGGTAAGATCAAACTTTTCTCAGAGAGCAGCTGTGAAGGGACAGTTGTTTTCCAGGTTGAATCCATTGCCTGTGGTATAGCTGGCTCTCTGTTCTTCCACAGAAATTAGCCTCCATTTCTAACACTATACGTTAAATATAGAAAGACAGTTATGCAGCTTGATATTGTCCAGGATAGCATTTACATATGATTGTGCAGTGATTTCTACCACTTAAACATGTTACAGCTTTTGTTTTTTTTTTATGGATGCATGAATCTTAATATCAAAAAGGGACTTGAGTTTTAGTTGGAGTTCCTTTTATATCACGTATAACATTTCACATAAGTTTCTCAGTGTTAGTTCCAAAGACTTTTATTTACATAAAGCGCATTTTCATTAAACACAGAAAACAGGGAATACAATATCTTCTGCCTATTTTCTAAGCAGTTTGTAAAGACATGGCATGTGATTTACTTGACAGAATATTTCTTGTATTTTACCTGAACTTTTGGAACTGGCTGCCCACAATCCAATCATATAAATAATTTCACAGAATCTTCTTTTTCATTTCATCACTACTAGTACCTGGAATGCTTGTCAGATACTCCTTGGTATTTTCCTGTTTCATCTGGATGCGGTAGGGGCAATATTGCACCATGTGATATTCAGGCTATTATCCTTGGGATGTCTTCAACTCATTTGGAGCACATTCATAGCACCCACATCCATCCATCGATCCATCCACAAAGCCTTCTTTCTGTAGTTTGTGGGAGGGTGTGGAAGCACAGCGTAAGCATATTAATTTATTTGGATGACTAATTCCTTCCTGTTTTACTTAAAATAGTGCTTAGAATTTAGTTGTGCAGAACCTCCTGGACAACGTGTCCCTGTTAACAGGCTTATTCTTAAGCCTGTGACTGTAAAGCATGATACTAATCTTTCTATACTTTGCAGATTGGTGTTAAGGATTTCTGACTCCAACAAACCTGCTGCCAGAATATGGCATTTTTTCTGTTAGCAAACTTTCTCCCAAAGAAATAGAAGTGAAAAAGCTCTATACATTTAAATTTTGTTGTGAATTTATTTATATGATTTCTGTATCGCTTGCAAACCCGACTTTTTAGTGTAATAAGCTGCTGATTATCTAATCTGGGTGTCAGGGTGATCCCTAATCTGTATGTCTGTCTGTATGTGTGCCTCTGTTTGGAGCAGAAGGATTTTGAGAGTGCAGGCCATTGATAAATCCAAAAAAAATGTTTCAGTTGAGTGTTTTAAGAAGGAAAAATCACAGCTATGGTTGTATTAGAAAAGGAAGTTATTTTGCAGTGGTTTATACTGTGGGGACACTCAAACTAAAATAGAAACAGACTTCTCTCTTCAGTATGCCATTCAGTGTCTGGCATAAATTGCTCACTTCTGAATTGCCAGTGTTTTTTCCTGCTACATGAGCCTTACCTCTAGTTCCCTGTACTGTAGTTACACCAGACCAGTTACTTTTCTTCCAGAACAATGTCTTACATTCTTATAGTCTAAACTGAAAACAGTATGTTTTCTTTGCAAGTGATCACATGGAAGTATCTCCTCCCCTTTTCTTAACATTTGTCTGTCAAATTTCAGAACTGATTTTTTTCTCAACAGTGAAGTCAAAATATGGAGTGCTTCCCTGTGATTTATGTTCCTTTAGCTGTAGAATTAACTTAAGTTTAACATGTATAAGGTTTTTTTAAAATAACTGCTCTGATTTGTTTTTAATGACAAACCTAATGTTGCCTGTTACACTTCATGTTTCAGCTCTGAAACTGAGTACTTTGAAATACAAAGTGTTGGAAGTTGCTAGTAACTGCTGAACAAAAAGATTTCTTTTTTTGGTAAATAAAACATAGCAAGTGAGAATTTGGAAGGAAAGTATTTTCATCTCAGGTAATGAGATTGGCTCAGTTCCTCAAAAATGACAACACGCAAAAGCGTTTTTCCTCTTCTTTGTCATCCATCATCCACAAGTACATCTGAGGTTTCTGGTCTTCGGCTTAAACTGCTGTTAAGTTTTCATTATAAATGTGCCACCCGCTAGAGCAAAAGGCCCGTCAGCAAATATTTATTAATATTATCTTCTCCCAGGCACATTTGCATAGTAATTTCTTGCTAGATTTCCGTGCTTCTGGTTGTCAAATCTGTACTGCTTCTTGTCGGCTTCACCATAGGGTTTGAAAATGGTAATAAGAATTGGTGGGGATGCGAAGCATGGAGGCCTAATAAAATGCCTTTAAAAACAAAAGCCAGAATTGATATAGTGAGTAATAATGAAGAATATCTGCCAGTGAATATCGAATAAGGGGAACCTTCATGTGGAGATACTATGTATCTTGATTTCAGAAATGTATAATTGTTCTTATAGCCTTGTAAAAGGAAAGAGCCATCCTACCTCCTCTCCCCCCTCCCTAGAAAAAAACAACAACAAAAATCCCAACCAACAACAACAAAAAAACTCACCCAACAACAACAAAATATTTTAGGTTACTTCCTGATAGAGAGAGAGAGAGAGAGAGAGAGAGAGAGAGAGAGATATAAAATATCTTCAGCATTGTCGTGGCAGAGGACCTGCTGCTGCTATCATCTCCATAAGGGAGAAGCATTTCAATTCAGAGCTGCTTGTCTTCTATGCCATAACAATTAACTGAGTGGTTCTTTGTACTGTAGGCACATCTTAAAATCCACGGTTGTGTTATGCTAGACTTGTGTAAAATTTGGATGGCAAATGTTTTTTTCCTTAATTTTAAGATCTACTTTGAAACAATGCATGAAGGCATTAGATAAAAAAAAAAAAAAAACCCTACAAATCACTCTTCTTCACAGCAAGAAAATCATTTGATTTATGATGCAATCTCTTCCTACCTTGGGTTGTGATGCCTAGGGAGTGTTGCTCTCACCTAGGTTTTCAGCATCCTGATTCCAGGTCCTCAAAAATGCATGCAGAGTCCAGATTTCATACTTGCTGTATCTTAAACTTCTGTTATTCTTCAGGAGAAATAGAGACCTACAGTTGCATAAGTTTCGAGGACTTTTAAAAAGTGGGTTTGTAAACTAGTCATCACAATCTGTCTGTGTATACTGCCTGCTTATTCTTTTAATGTGTCAAGTGTTTTTAAACTACTTTTTGATCATGAGGTGCTGGGATGGTGTTAAATTTTGGTCCAAATATCTCATTGTAAGGATCTATGAGAGACTCAGAGTTGGAGTGGCTGCTAATAGGTCTGCACTCTCTGTCTGGGATGCCACAGTAATCTGAAGGAGCTCGTAGTATGATGATTTCCCTCAAGTTTAGAACTTCTTTTTTGGTGCTCAAGGGAGGAATCACTGAATGACCAATTTCAGGCTGCTGGATGACTGAAATTTAACTTTGTGAAGGTTTTTTTCTGAAGTGTGCAGAAGTACCATTTTCAAAATTTACATTTTTAATATATATTTTCTTGGCTTTAAAGCATGTTAGATTTGTGAGCGGAAGTTTCATGTTGATTTGGGTTTTTTTCAGTGTTACATGAACAAAGAAAAGCCATGTTGATAGTATAAGTGAAATAATATCTTGAAATGAGTTGGAGATCTTTAAATGAAACACTATACAGAAATACCATGGTTGTTATGTTTTATTTTCCCATTAGTGATCTATCTCTGCCTTGAGCCACTCTCCTGGAGAGATTAAACTTTTTTTACCCTTCTCATATCTCATATGGTTTTAAGCTGAGTAATCCTGCTTATGAAAAACATAAATGACTTCTTTTCTTTGTTAGGTGACTGCGTGATCTTCTACAGATTTGTGAAACAGGCTAGGATACATATTTGGCATTGCTCCAGGTAGTGTGCACTTGGAGTAGGCTGGGACAGTCCTTCAGGAAACACGCTGCTTGCAGGAACAGAGCTCACATTTCCATTGGCGGGAGAAGTCGTAACATCAGCTGGAGTCATTAACGTCGTTGTCTTTAGGGGTGCCTGTAGCTGATCTGCCTACTTTCCCAGAATGAGCCGCTGAAGCCAGTAAATAAGGCAATAAAATATTTCATAGATAGTAAATCTTACACACCAGAAGAAAAGAAGGTCTAAAAGATTCTGAGAAGAGCACAGTTCTTTCAAACATTAGGAGATTGAGTTGTGTGGAAAGGGTATGGATAAAGAAAATCTGTGCTATTTTTATGGGAGATAGTAAAGATTATATCACAGGAAACTTTCTTAAATGCTTTTAAACATTCCAATAATGAAAAAACCAGAAAAGGGAAGTAAGTCCTAAGCAGTGTCTTTAAGTGTTTTCACTTTCAGTACATGAACGTGACTAAAGGAAATACCTGAGTGCAAGAACATATCCCAAGGAGATATTGGAAATAACAATATTTCAGAGCTTAAAAATAAGAAATCAAGTTCTGCACACAGTTCTATGGGCATATGGAGTTGATTCAAGACATGTTTCTTCATAAATGGGCTTTCAAGGGTAAAGACATGACCTAATATATTATTGAAGTCATTGTTCAAAGCATGATTTGATTTTCAGAATGATTTGATTTTTAGTCTTTTATCCAGTGGGTTAAAAGAGCAGCGTTTCAATTTATATTTTTATAAGGATAGATATGCTTATGTGTAATATACACACATGTAAAATCCAAAAATAGTTAAAGATAATTCCTGAGCACAGAACTAAGGCAGGTGGAGAAGTACTGTTCTAGTAATCTAAGCAGTGATAGATGATTACATTGAATTGCAACTAGTTCAGAGTTGCAAGTATTCATAATCAGGGCATAAGCTATTTGTTTCTCTTTTCAGTTTATTTCCTTTTATGCTTCAGCATAGCAAGTATAGTGGGGAATTCAGGACTGCAGTGTCTTGCAAGAGCAGAAAATATGTACCAGTTCAAATCACTGAGACATATGTCTGCCTTACGTGTCTTTCATAAAATAATTGCAACATTTTAATTACTGCAGTTCAAAAGTGTGGCAAGCTTTTTTCTGGAGGAACATCTGGAAGTACCTATTTCTATCCTATCCCTGGTGTTCTAGGCCAGGTTGCATGGAGTCCTGGGCAGCATGAGCTAGTGGGTGGCAACCCTGCCCACGACAGGGAAGTTGGAACTAGGTGACTGTTAAGGTTCCTTCCAGCCCAAACCATTCTATGATTCTGTTGTGAAAATCAATAATTTGGGTCTTTGACCCTAATTTTGATGCATTTCTGTGGTATCCTCAGAATATTTTTATTCCTTCTTTAGTGTGCTACAACCATATCTAAGATGAAAATTTTGTCTGCCAGCCCAGAATTGTTTGCTAGGTACCTATGAGTTGTTAATATGAAAGCTAAATAAATGTGTGTAAAATTTTGTTCTGTTCATTTTATTATATACTTCTTATCACTATAATAGTGAATGGGCATTGAGTATGACATCTCAGAATTACTCTGAGAAGTGGTGAGCACTTGTGTGTAATTCCTACTTCAGATAGGAGGAAACTGCAAGGAAGGAAAGTTTTATGAACTTGTAAATAATGTATAATGATATATGTTGTAGATTGGGATGTGTGTGGGGAGGAGGATTTAGGTACAACAAATTTGAGCTCCCTTATCTTATCCTTGCAATGTTGGGGTTGAATGGTTGGGTGGGTTTTTAAAATTATTTTGTTACTTTAATTATAAAAACCTCTATGGCCTTTGTCAGCCACTACGTTTGCTCTAATTTTTGTCAGTTGAGAATAATGATGTGACCGTGGTTGTTGACAGCTTGGACATACCTTGAGGAAGGTTTCTTCCAGAATGTATTCCTTCTGAATGAAAGTGGCTTCTACTGAGGGAGTGGATATTAGCTGACAGTTCTTGGGTTGCATTTATGCTCTGAAGGACTAAGCTGGTCTTTATTTGCAACTGGAAAGGCAGCAACTGCCTTCATTGTTTACTATATTAGATAAAGATTTTTCTGCTTCTTCAAGGTGCAAGCACCTGCTTTTCGCCAACCTTGAAATGACCTGGGTCTAGCTGATCACCTTCCTTTTTTTCATGCTGCTAATTAAAACCTGTATCTCTTTCCAGGGCAGTGAGTTGAACTTCCTGTCTAGATTACTTATTTTGAATTGGAATTTTAACATGGCATATTTCACGAGAGGAAGCTAGTATTTTTTTTCTTTTCCATGTGTTGAAAGCACGAGCTTGGTAAGCGAATTTGGCATTAGTGGTAGGTGTTACTGTCTACTCCTCTCATGCTTTTTCTGTCATAACAAGCTTAGCCTGACAATGCCTGTGGAAGGGTATGCACAATTAGCATGCTGTGGTGGCACTGTCCCTAGTGCTGGGGACATTGGTAGTTTTTAATCTGTTTGTAGGGAATACTGCTATTCTGAGTTTGTTAAAGATGATGGGTTGGTCTTGTTTATATAGCTTTTTTGTATCTTTAACTTGTCCTTTATAGTTACCTTCAGATATTCTCTGTCCTTCAATTATCTTCTCAACTTAGCAACTGATCAAAGTAGAATTATCACTTGCAAAATTAGATCTGTGAAGAAATGTTCCATTGTAGCTTCATGAAACTCAAGCTGAATCACACTGTCATATGAAAGTATTGTGTGCAGTTTAGCTGTTGCACAAGAATAAACTCTAGGTTATGCCAACTGCTACTGTTAATTAGTTTTTGAATTCTGTCTCTGAGGCAGTTACAAATCATGTGCCATAGAAATCCGTAGAATTTTGCCTTTGAGCCTGTGAGACCTGAGAGTTTTTTTTGAAGTTTTCTGTTGCCAAGCTGCTTTGTACTGAGTGCTCTTCAGGGAATGTTTCTTTAGCTCACTTGTTTTCTGCTCCAGAAATGTGTTCCTGATTTCCTTATTCGAGATGGTCATGTACAAAGAGTTGAGGAGCTTGAAGTTTTTGCTTTTGGCCAGACTGGACTGTCTTCACACACATGTGGAAGGTATTAAGCTATCTTAGTATATGGATATTAAATTGGCAAAAACCTGTATAATATTGCAGAATTATGCTTTATGAATGAGTTAGGTCTTGAGTTTTCAATCAGTAGCTGTTATTTTTGATAGATCATAGGAATGACCAATATGATAATCTTAAAAGAAAAACTCTATGCTACAGTGCAAGTTGGCTTACAGTTTGTGTTAAAAAAAAAAAAGACACACACACAAAAACAAAAAAAATAATTAAAAAACCCTTGTTTTTCTTGCATAATAATATAAGTCCCGATTCATCTGTTAACTTGGAGTGCACTTTTTTCATTAAATTTCAGCTTTGTGTTATTGTTGGGGGAAGGGAGGGAAATAGCATTAACTGAAAACTTCTTGACGGTTCATATCAGTAGTGTGAATACTAAAATTCATATAGCCAGGAATACTCAAGTTCATCCTGTGCATATCAGCTTAATGGTTAAACTGAGTGGCATACATATGAGTTTCAGCAAGGATTCGTGTGGCAGGGTTTGCCATGCAGCAGAGCGCTTGAACATATGCTTAAGTTTATAGGTAACTGTCTTGAATCTTTCTAATTAAAACATGGGTTTCTCTGCAGTTACTCAAAGGCAGTAAAAATCAGTGCAACCTCTGATACCCTGGAGCCTTACCGCTGGTACTGGCACCATTGGGATTGTAGGTTCCAGTAAGATCGAATGCTGAGGTACATTCTGTGAGATGAGTCAGGTTCTCCAGCTGGTTTTGGCAAATCCTGAGTAAGATGTGAAAAATTTCATGTTCAATGTGTCATAGTTAAAGACTTCTTGGAACAGGTGCCACTTTATTTGAATGCAGATGATATCACCTTTTTTGTGATTTTTTTTCTGTTTGTGACTTTGGTAGATCATTTGCATTTGTAAGTAATGCTACACTGTTTTTATTGAAGTGTTCTGTAGTCAACAACTATATGAAGAGGTAGTGTTGTGATTAAGCTCTACACAATTGATGGAGAACGGCTTCTAATATGTTTCTAGATTCTATTTTCATTTCCCCAAGTTGATTAAATAAATAAAGGCTAAAGTAGATGAATTTCTCTGGTAGAGTAGAAGATTTGGGGGTTTTTAAGACCTAACAAAACTTGACTTGTATTACTCTAAATATATCAGCAGTACTACTCAAATTCAGGCAATATGTTCTCTGTTATTTAGCTTAATGCAAGTTTTGAATTTAGCTGATAAGCCTCTCAGTTTTGTATCTAGTTTTATTCTTTAGTGCCAGCCTCTTAGTTGTACCCAATTTTGTCTTGAATAATTTCAAAAGAAAAAAAGAACCTCAGTGCTGAAGTTCTCATTTTATGTTGAAATAACAAATCTTACCTCAGCTCTGTGTGGATGTGATAGAAGTGTGCAGCATTGCTGCATGCTTTTGTTTATTGTTGCGCTTATATCAAGGTACACTAAAATCACAACGTGTAAAAAACTGCCTGCTTGCTACCTAGAATATTTACTAGTAATCTTTTTTTCTCCATTAATGCCATTCACATTTATGATAATAAGTATGCATTTCTTAGGTTTACAGCATTTTGAGTTTTATTTATTTATTTGTATTTAAACCAAGTACATTCAAAAGCTTCAAATATTTACAATAGTAGGTGCATGGTTATTTTGGAAATTTCTTTTTAAGAACATTTGCAGGCCTTATGATCACAGTACTGAAATTTAAGTACCTCTGTAAGATTTATGCGTTTAGTGAATGTATGGCTTATCAGAATTTCAGAAGACCAAGGAATTTCTGAATGTTATCCCTAAAATAAATAAACAATGCTTTAATCCAGGTTTAACCAAAGGAGAGGCGGGAGAGTAAGAGGCTCTGTATGTTGCTAATCTACTTAATTATCATCTGTATTTGCGGTAGAAATATAAGTAGAGTTTTTTCATTCATTTCCTGTATTTATAACTAAGGTTCAAGAATAATAGGTTCGTCATTTTTTTCCCCTCCAGCACATAACATGTGCATGTGTCTGAATCAGAACAAATAGTTGTATTTCTTCTGAAATAAATTGTGAATATGCATTCTCTTTTTTTTTTTTTGGCCATTTCAGAGGTATCCAAATAATAGTTTTCAGATTGTCCCTCTTGCAGTTGTTCCTATTCAAAACCAATTTAATCCTGGATAATGCAGTATTGGTGTTTTTCATGCTATATACTTTCCTATATAAATTAAATGTCAATCAATTAATGTGTTATGCTTTGCTTTTATTTGAAATTCTAGAATTTATTAGTACGTGCATAGGAAATATGTGGGCTACCTAGGCTCTACTGGAACGTGCACTGAGCACAGCTGTACAACAGTGCAGTCCTCTGTGTGGAGCAGTGCTCTGGACAAAACCAGAACACTGACACATTACAAAGCAAACTACAGGTTAAACTGCAACCAGGGTAAATATTTGAATAAAAAATGTGGAGAAGAAGGTGCTGTAGGGACATCCTAGCTGTATTTGAAAAGAGCCCGGAAGGACAATCCCATTGATTTTATTCTTATCCTGATGACCTTGTAGTTTGCATTAATGACTCTTGACTGAAGAGGTTGTAGAACAGTTCTGTTTGTATCCATTCAAGGAGAAAGAAAAGTAATGTAGAGCTGAAAGAAAAGCAGACTAATATTTAGTTTGTTCTCCAGATCTTTAATATATGTTTTAAATTTGCATGGGTGGAGGAACAATGAAAATGTATTCCTATAATCTGGACAAGACTGAAATGTAGTTCGTCTGTGTTAATTATTTATTTCTTTTTAATGATCTGAAAGTCATCTGGAACTAAAATAAGCCTAATGACTCTAACTGAAGAGAAATTCTTGATGAAACTGCATTTTGTAGGGGAAGAGGGAGTGGGCTCAGACTGATCTAAAAGCCAGGTTGCTTCTCACTGAGTTGTTCGTGGTGTGGCTTCAGAGGCAGAATGTGTTTATGCAGATCTGCAGATACATTTATCTAGCAAGGAACCTGTTCCACTTTGGGAAAGTAGGACTGCAGAATCATCTGAGGGTATGATCTTTGTGACAGGTCGTTAATTGATTTTAAAATTGTCACAGTTTCTGTAACTTCAGAGATAAAAATGGGCATGCTGTATATCTTGTAGCTGATGTTAAGATACATTTAAATGTTCAGTTCCCATGTGGCACACCAAACTTCACTTCCATGCATAATGCTGTTAATAGTAAGTTGATCACTGGGCATTTTTTTTGCTGAAAATGTTGTAGCACTCTCATAAATGTTAATAATCAAAGCAATCTACATAAAATCAAGAAACACCAAATGATAATGTAATTAAAATTTCCTAAGCAATTTTATTTGTTTTAAGATTCATGATAAGGAAAAAATAAAATATATCTCATGCTTCCAGCATAATATGAAAATTTTCTTAAATTTTAACACTTCTCAAAAGTGTAAATATGTCTGCTCTTGGGAACTGAGCGCTAGTATCCTCATCAATATGGTGGCTAAGCATGCTTAAGCATGTTCTCTCTTGCCCAGGCATAGAATAGAAATAATAATAAAGAAAGCAATACAAAACAAGACAGACACACGCACACAAACAACCACCCCAAAGCAACGGAACTAATCAAGCAAAAGAAACAAACAAAACCTTAATAGAAGGTATAATGGGGGAAAAAGCCATAATGAAAGTGCCATTTATTACAAGCAATATTAAAACTCTGCTTTCACAATAATTATCAAAAAACACGTGATCTCTTGCATGCTATTGCAGCAGAGATGTTTGAAAGAATCTGATCAACCTTTACCTGGTTTATTTCTTGACGATGTCTGAGTGGTTGACTGTGTGAAAAATTTTAAGCTAATTTCTTCTGTTGATGGGCAAACCTGTTATATCCTGAACTAATATTTAGCAGAACTGATTTCTGTTATTCTGTTTTTTCACTTAAGTGTTAGTGACGTTAAACAGAACTGAAGTGGCAGATGTGATTATAGCAAATACCCAACATGATAAACAGTTTTTGGGATTTTTTTGTCCCAACATTCTGTATCCAAGGACTTCCAAGTTGGAGTGCACGTTTCTGTTGTCCTTAATGGGTCCAATGCTTTGCTTATGAACTTTTAACATAGAATTATTCATCAACAATTATAAAACGTCTCCAGTTTGCCTTTCAGTAAATTGTTCAGTTAAATAGAAATAATTTGGCATTATTGTACAGGCGTTTTTTTTTTCTGTTGCTCCTCGTATGATACTGTGGTTGCTCAAACCTCTTTTAGGTATCTTGATAATACTTGATATTTGCATAGCTCAGCAAGGACACTTTCTTTGATCTACACTGCATTAAGTTCTGCTGGAGTTCTGACTGTTTACTCTGATTTTTTTTGGTCATATGCCTATTAAGAAATAAAAAATTGACACAGTCAAAAACACCTCAGAGCAGTTTTGTTGCTGCAAATTGGCCAAAAAAATTTGCAATGACTTCATTAAATATGATTCCAGTTATTCAGGCGTATCCTGTTCCCTGTTACACGCTAGTGATGTATGCATAATGTGTGTTATAGCACCCTGTGTGTCTATGGCTCCCAGCTGCATGAGATCAGGACTACTTTGGAGAACAGTAAAGTGAGACTGCATTGAGCAAGAGTAAGTACTGTGTGAGAGATGTTTTTCTTGAAGTTGAGCTCTTCTCAAGCCAGTACAATCCATCAGCTTGCTTGTTCTAGTTCCTACTCTGTTCACAATTTTGTCATTACCTCCTTATTCTGTTAGTAAAAATATATAGTAAATCATCCTCTGATCTGTTCAAAATTTCAGCAATAGGGATTGTTATGGTTAGAGTACTTAATCTGTTTTTCAGATGCTTGGGAGGAGAGGGTGGAATGCTCTTCTTTGCTTAGAAGGAGATAAAAACCAGTTATGAAGGTTTTGAGGTATGGCTGCCATTTTATTATGGTCTGTCTTGTTATGATACTGCTTTATCTGAATGCATATAGGAGAGGAAATCATTTATATAAAAGGGGTAATACTGAAGTAATAAAGTTCATACAAGTATGGGAGGGAAGAGGAAAGAAACTGACATAATTTATCATACTGAAAATTGATATAGCTTTTTTTTTCCTGGAGAATTACATTTTTGCTGGGTGGCACAGAAGTGGGACATACAAGATGAAAAAAGAATCTAGCACTGTACTTTGCTATTTGTGAATCTGTTCAGTAAACTTCATGAAAGACATTATTCTTATGTGGGGTGATAATGATCCCATTTCCAGGTTAGTACTGAAGGGAGCAAATGGCTCCTCTGAGGAAGAGGAGTATAGGGTTGGCAGTGTTAGGTGCTGTTGCAGGGGATTATACTCTATAGGCACTTTTCTGTCCATATCATAATGAGAGAATAAAGCCTAGAAGCCATAGTGTTGTTTTTTTTTTTGTTTGTTTCTCCTCCTGTTTCAGTATCTGAAGCTGAAACCTAGAAAGTTGTTTCATATTTGCTTTTCCAAACCTTGATTTTTTGCATGTTTTATTTATATAATTTGAATATAAAAGTGGACTTCCAATATTACGTTCACATGGAAGCTTCAGAAAATACTTGGAACAATAAAGGTCTTGAAAAAAGCTATTAACCAGATCATTATTGGACTTTTAAAATTTTATTGTCAAAGTTGTAAATCACAATATTTCACGTGATGCTCATTTAGTCATAAGAACAATAGTTTTTTCTCAGGCATCTGTATTAAAAGTAGACTCTTGAATGTTTTGTTAATGCTTGCAGGGATGTTGACAGAATCAGTTAGCAGCATGGATGGGAATTTTCCCTTCCATCGTGAGATATCTTGTTGGTTTCATACTATTGAATTGTATGCCTAAGTGTCCTATCTATTACCAGCCAAAATTGCTCATCTCCTATGGACTGTGCTATATATAGTGACTGTGACTTGGATCTTACACAAGAAACGCTGTACATGCAGAACTGTGGAAGTCATTGGAGAGTTGCAATGACTGTTTTGAATAAGGGCAAACAGGAGCTAAGTTCTCTGATAATGGTGTTATATATATTAACTTACTTTTTTAGTACATTTTTGGCATCAACAGCAGATGTATTTATAATATAAACTTTATTGTGACACATTGCAAAATTGGTTAAGATTAAGCATATTTTTTTATACACTGAGGTCTCAAAAAGTGGTTGGAATGACCAGGGCTAGTTATGCTGTTCTTCAGTCTTTGTGTTTGGAGTCATAGCAAGTGTTTTCAGTTATGAACGCTCTTTTATTCTTTTCTTTATACATTGGATTTTACTGATAGAATCTGTCCTCAAAATAGAGATATGAGGCTGCAAGATATTTTGATGCTAGTCTTCATTTAACAGTATAACCAGTCAGCCTTCCCAGTGAAAATAAAAAGTTATATAAAGGATTGAGACAAAGCTGCTCTGGCATTTCTTTTCATCTCAAATTTCCACCCAGATCTAAATCTGGCTCTGGTACAGAAGCAACACTTGTCTCATTAGTCAGTTTTCCGCTTGTAAGGGGCCAGTAATGCTGACTGATACAAATGGGTGTGAACTATCAGGGAGGAGCAGACAGGAGCCTACATGTGTGACTGTTAAAAGTTGTTTAAAAATAAAATACTAAGCTACTGTTTAGCTGATATCTTGTTGTGGAAATATGAATATTTTGCAGTTCTGTTATTATTATTTTATGTTTATTTACATTGACAGGAAATGGTTTCTTGGCTGCAGGTCCAATTTATTCCTGACGAGTACAAAGAGATTCTGTAAGGACTACTTTCATGTTTCAGGAGGGACCCCTTTGTTCTTTGTGACGTATTTGAGAATGGTTTCACTGTGCCGGTCAGCATCCTGGAGAGTAAATATGCTTTGTGACAAGACTGATATTAGTCTATTCTCCCTCTGGTTTTGAGGGAGTTAAAAAAAAAAAAAAAAAAAAAAAATTAAAATTCCTGTCCTTCTTCCTGAAGTAGTTATTTTCTTTTAAACAAAATATACCTACTTTTAATGATGACTTGAGATATCAGCTGAAACGCTAATTTACCTGGGTGTCCTTCTTTAGCCTTTCTCTAGAGATCTCATTTTTTTAAAAATAAGAAACCAAAGTCAGATTTTGTTAATGAATTTCTCTCTAGCAGTGAATTTTTGGAAGAACCTTGTAGATAAAGATGCTATTTTTACCTACAGAGGGTAGAACTGAGAAGAGGAAATTTTAGTGAGTTATCCCAAGGTCAACCATTTCTGCTCATCTTCCGCTAAGGGTCTGCTTAACTTTTGGGTGCCAGTTAAATTTTCTTTTGAAACTGATAAGGTGAAAGAAGATATGACATGCTCAGCAGAGTAAAGAACAAGGGGAAAATGCAAGAATAGTGAATGCTCTTCTCAAATAAGTGCATGTAGATTGGGAGTGGGAGAGCTCCTTTCTCTCGCTGCCCTTCTCTCTAAGATCAGGCACTTAGACTGGAGTGCATCCATTCCCAGGCAAAACAGACACTTGTTTATTGCAAGAGGAAGTGAAAATGAGATTTAAAAAAAAAGTACAGTCCACCATTATTCATACCTCTGAAAAGAGGTAGTGTGACCTAGCCTTGCAGGCTGCTCTGTGCAGCCCTATTTCTGAATGCTTGAGTCTCCTTTGCACCTAGGGGTTGTATCCTGTGTAAGTACAGAGCCACCTGAGTATTGATCTGAACTTGCTGTAGAGTAGAGCCTAGAAGAGCAGGGCTGAGCTATAGGAAGTCACTACATCAATCAGAAAGTTTGGGGAGAGAAGAAGCTTGTGAGTTTTCAGGCACAAATTTGTATGCTGAAGTGCTCTTAACTCCTAACTTGTAGGGCAAATTTAATGACAAGTGAAAATAAGGCTTAAATGTTCCTCTGTCCTACTTGTAGGTAGGTGCTAGCTCCATCTTCTGCCCAGTATAGCATTTAACAGATCAGTAAATTAGGAAAATATTAGTCAAACATCTTTACTCTTCTGTTATTTGTATTTAGGTAGCAACAGTACTGAAGTAACTGAATTGGTATGAGATTTAGATGGGGGAAAAAAATGAATATGCATGTCTAGTATTTAAAAAAAAAGAAAGTGGCACTTATGTGCTTTCCATATAACAATTAAAAGCTCAATTGTTTTTATTGGCGTAAATCTGTCCTGTCATGCATTGCAATGTGTTGGGTCTGTGCCAAAGAGGTGGCAGACTGCAGTGCTAATCTGTTGAAGTACATACAAATTTCTGTTAAGAAAATCATGGAAAATGTATGCCATTCTGATGGGGCAAACTCAGATGGCTAATTAAATTAGGTTGCTTAAATTCATAATAGGTGTCTGGAATGACCTTATATACTGCTTCCAGTATTTTAAATGTCTCTGCAGAGCTTAGGTTAGCTGAGTGAATACTTCTGGTAAAGGAAGAGGATCCTATGTGAGCAGATTGTCCCAAAGGGATAAAACTGATATGCCTCTGACTCGCGGGCAGGAATATCATAGCTAAATGCTTGTGGTAAAAGGTAGCTGAGGTATCAGTAAGAAGCTTAGAGGTTAACATTGTGAGATTAGTGCTTTATCCAGTCTGGAAAGAGGTTGTCATCTGTATACTGAGAATAACCTCCTAGGTAAAAAGCTTCCTGAACATGATGTGATTCAAAGATAGTACTTCAGAATGAAGTAATCACTCTGAGATGTCCCTGCGATTTTGGGCCAGTAGCACCATACCTTACACAACAACCACGTGATGTTTTAGAAGTGTTGGCTTTGAATGCTACAGAGCATAGAATGCGATTTTCCATCAAAAGTGTAGGGACAGAGGTCTGCCTGTGAACCCAGGGCTGTGGTGCTGTTCCTGGAGGCAGAAGGGAGGCAGGATTTTTTTCTGCTCCCATCCTGGAAATACAGCCTGGAAATTTTCAGCCAACCTTCTGTACATCCCACACTTGTTCATGCACAGCTTTAGGAGCATATGCTTGTATTCGTAGTAGATATAAATACTTATGGAGTCTCACAAACTTTCAAACAACCGTGCGCATCTGTGAACATGCAAACCTTTTGGGATGGATTTTAACAGGTACAAATCTGCTTCTTGTTTCAATGCAGTGGTACAGATGCCATCTCTGCAAAGCGTGTGCATAATTTGATGGCTTTGTAGAAAGAGAAGACTGGCTGCCAAGAGAAATTAACTCTGTGTCTTGTTTCAGTTATGCAGTTTAATTGGCTTTCACACCTAAAGCCTAAATAAAAAGGAGCTATTACTTGTCACCATGCTCAGGAGGAGACTGGTTTCCTTGTAGAGTAGCACACACCTGCCTCTTTCAGAGGGAGTTGTTTACAACGGACCCTGTCCAAATGTTCAGACATTCAGCTACCTGAGTGCAGAAAGCATCCCCTCTGCAGTGCAGAGCCCATGCCAAGCACATTTTCCACTTCCAGAGCACTCTGATGTGGATTCTGCTGTCCTGGTGACTTTGCTCCTTGCAGCTCTCTCCCATTCTATGATCTGCAGAGTGGCTGTGCTGAAGGCACACTGCTGTACATCACTCCAGCTAGCCCTGCAGTGGGTGTCCTTGCTCTGGTGGACTGCAGAAATACTTTTGGGGTTCTAGCATGAGACACAGTGCAAACCCAGGAAAAACATCGTGAAAGAGGATAAGGATTCAACGTGCAAGAAGAATGAACAAAGAGGTTGGTATTGTACCTGCCCAGAGAAAATGATGAATGGAAAGACCAAGAGAAGGAAAACTGAGAAAGTGGCAAATAGAGAGGAGGGGCTGAAGGGCAGGGACTTTGGGAATGTGCCTTTCTAATCTAAAGAGTCTGTGTGGGAGAAGACTGGATCCAATGCACAGTCACAGAACAGACATTTCCCTTCACATTTAAAGAGCAGAGGTGGAAATTGTGTTTCTCAGCTTGTGCCAGTGAAGCGACTCAGCTGCTGGAAGCAGGAGGCGTTTCTCTGCATCTGTTTTACAACTAGAGCTTAACGCAAATGCTGAGTGAGTTGCACTGTGTCATAGTTGAACCATGCCGAAAAGCCCAAATTATGATGAGACCGTTCAGCCTTCTCACACTCTATTTTATCAGAAGTGTTTTCATCTGTGGAAATTTCCTGTTGTGCCTTGCCATTAAATGAGGATGTCCATTTGGAGGAAAAAAAAAAGAAGGTAAACATTTGAGCAGAACCAGAGATTAATGTCTCATAAGTTTGCCACTAAGTTCCCCTCATGAGTGTACCTGTGAATCAGGTATGGTAGTTCTTTGCACAGTTCCGTTTCTTTTCTTAATCTTCTTGCATCAGGATGTTGTTATCCTCATACCGCAGCACTCAAACATTGGAAAGTAACTGTGGGCCATGACTAGCACAAATTTGAATGAGGCTCTATGTTATCATTCACTCTGAGTATTGTATGTATAAAAAAAAAAAAACCTTCAGGACAAAAATATGAGCTTTAAATGAATCAATATGACTTTATCTTTTTAAAAATTTATATGAAACAAATCCATGCATCAGCTGTTTTTTGCCTTTGCTGTGCTGATACTTCTGGTTTAAAATTTTGTTTTGAAACATTCTAGAGAGACAAAAGGGACACATGAATAAATGGTATGAAATAGTCATTAAAGTGGGACTAATAGGGTTTAAACTATCAGTCCTTACTGTGGTATACCCAGATGTGTCGTTCATTCTTTTGGCTTCGTTCTCTCACTAAAACTGCCTTTATATTTCCTGACTATGTTAAACTTTTTAGCATATTAGTCCTTGCAAACAGCATGCATGTTTCACTCTTTTTTTAATTCAAAAGCCTCTTACAGTCATTCGCAGGATTTGAATGTATTTTCAAAGTAAATGCTCAAAAAAAAAACTGTCTTAAACTTCCTTTTTTTCATGTCAGTGCAAATGTCCTCATTTTTAATCATCAATGTGACATTTTTGAGTACAACCTTCTCTGACTCCTTTGGTGATTGGTTTACTGAAGTCTGTTATCCCTTAAAAATAGAAGCATGCTGACTGATTCTTATTTATTTTGTATATTTGTTTTTATTGACATGATCCTCCCCCAGAACCCTTACAGTATTTTCAGTTTTCTGGTGTCAAAAAGGCAATGCCTCTGAAGGTACTCACAGAGTTCCTTTCCAGTGCATTCACAAGAACAGTCCAAAAGCTCTAGTATGCAAGATAAGGGTTCTTAGTGGTATCACCATATACTGCTGTGAGCTTCCCCCTGCAGCACTGTGTGAAGTTCTTTTAGTAGCCCAAATCCATGTCCACTGTTCTCTTTTTTTCTCTGAAAGCATTCATGCTTTTTTTTTTTCCAAGTGCAGTTTTCCAGCCTGAATTGCACCACAGTCAAGGGGGCACTTATTCCTCAGTGACAAAGTGCTTTGTCAATGGCTTAGCACTGTTACACCTTTTGTTTCATTTGTTGTTCTTTTGATTTGTTGTCTTTTTTTCTTTTTCTTTAATGTTGTCATCACTTTATAAAAATGCTGACTGTGTTTCAGGAGCAACGCCATTGGTGTTTATCTGTTGGGCTGGAATGTAGTTATCCCATCACTAATAAAGGTGTCTGAATATTTTTTTTTTTAAGGCACCAGAAAAGAATGCGCTTAGTAGAGATGATTTGCTATTGTATAGCAGAAAATATCACAGGCATTTTTGGGCGAAGTCACAGATACTTTAATTCAATGCATAAGAATCTAGATGTACTTGTCATCTGTATCCTTTTTGGTTCTGCATGCTTACGCTGTAATCTCTTAGGTCAGGAATTCTTTCTTAGCTTGTGCATGCAGCACTCAGTACTGCAGAGCTTAATGTCACTTCACACCTCTCAGCGTTATTGTAATACATAAAAATCATCAAGGGATGTTTTATAGAACCTTTTAGGCTAGCTTGCAACTAGTTAAGCTCTGTGATTCTCCTTTATTCACATTACTTATGAACTCTTTATCATTAGCATTAGGATGAGAGTGTATCTGAATTTTGGAAGCAAAAGCTGGAGTAGATAAACACAGGATTTAAAACTTTTCTGTTTTCAAACATAATTTCTTATGTTCTAAGCTTTTCAGAAGATTACACAAATCTAGTGCAAATAAACTTGAACTAGATGGTGGTGCGTGTATCAGAATCAGTGATCACTGCAAAATGGAGGGGTTAAGAATCTGATATACTACATAGGAAAGTTGTCCACTGTTTGATAACAAAAGATCCAAAGCAAAAAGTAAGTTTGTCATTTTCTGACTGCAGTGAAGTAATTACTTACTGAGATGATCCCAAAAGATCTGCTCTCTTCTGAACCTTATAATAATGAACTCTCATCACTGGGACAATGTTTCCCACCTGGTTCTGTGTTGATATGGTAGGGTCATGCTATTATACCTCTTTTCTGGCTTCTGTTTTGCTCATTTTAACCAATATGACTCTTAGGGATTGCAGAAAATACATTGGATTAAAATACTGCTCAAGTGCAGCCAGCAGAAAGCCCAGCATGTGGGACAGGGCTGCAGTGCTGCCTGCTGATGTTACCTTGCCTTGGCTTTCAGTCCTGCCTTGAGTTTTCAAAACAAAGTACAGGTGATTTGGCAGTACTTACACTTGGCAGAATTTGGCTTATTGTTGTGAATCCTTTGCTATAAGACACAGAATAATTGTGTAATTTTTAATTGAAAACAGGTATTTTTTTCATATACTAGCCACTGGTTTAAGTCAGCTTCTCTGGTGAGCGCATGTAGTTTAGTAACGTGCATTGCAGTATTCCATCTATCTATTCATCATGCATTCATTGAGATATTCATGATATTCATTTTAGTTGAGATATTAGCAGTAAGACTCTCCTGTACAACATATGTAAAAATGTTTGATAGACAGAGATGAGGATTAAGAATCATGATGAGTAGTACAATAGTAGTAAAGTCAAACTGTACTGAATTTTGTCTTCAGTTAATACTACATATAGTAACTATAGACCATTTTTCTCTTGTGAAAATCTGCTGCAGTGCTTCTGTATGCAGGTAGCAGATGTTGTACCGAAGATACAACCTTTAGAACAAGTATGACAAGCCTGAAGAGTTGTTCATGCACAAAAGGAAAGAACTAAGCCTAAAGGATCCAAACATGGTCACATAGAGAAGCCTCTTATGGGTTGGACAGCAGGATGCCATTATTACAGCTTGACATTAATTTCTGTGGAAGTCATAAGTGCTAAATTTTGAACTTCTGGAAGGTTGTGTAGCTCAGTGCTTGAGCTGAAAATAAAGGATGTTTGCATATACTGTTCATTTTTCTTCAGTTGCATCCTGGCAGTACAATTCTGAGTCCCTAAGCATTAATCAGAATAGAAGCCTGTTATGCTGTTGCCTGCTAGGGAGACTTGTATGTATCAAAGCAATCTGAGAGTTGAGAGGTAGAAAGAATAGGAATCTAATACCAATTCTGTACAGGTATTGATGGTTTCTAAGTTACTTTTGTTATTAAAACTTATTATTACTGAGCTATAGTAGAGAACCTATTACAAATGCTAAAACTCATTTCTTCAGTAGTGATGTGAAAGAGATGCCAGGAAAGCACAGGGTATGTGTGGAAATATTAACTTCAGTAAAAAGGTCACACTGGAGGAGCTTATCAGTTGAGCTGTCTGCCATCTCCTCATTCTTTGGTTATGGGAGCTGCTTTTGAGCAAGGCCTGACTGCACTCATCCTCAGCTCCTCAACAGCTGCTTTTCTGCTGCTGCTCTGCAGTCTCAGTGTGCGTGCTCTTGCCACCCTCCCTTTACCTTAACAAGGTTTGTGGTAGTAGGTACCAGGTTGCAGTGAATGTTGTATCACGTTATCTTCTGGAAGGTCATCACTTGATAGCTAGACAGGGGAAAAAATGTGTTCATTTTTATCATGTTTCATTTACCTTTGTTCTTTGCCTTCTATATTTCATTTGTCCCTAATGGTTTTGCTGTACTTCCAGCTCTGCCCCTCTGCCTTTCACTAACCTATAACAATATTTTACCCTGCCTTTCATTCCATTCTTGTCTTACACAATACACTGTGGTTTTTTATGCCCTTTCCCCCTCTAACTTATCTCCTCTGCATTCCCCTGTTTCTCTCTTATTCTTTGAGCACCTTTTCTAGCCTTTGTTGATTCTTTAGCTCTTTAGCACCATCTATAATGCAACAGCTGCATGACTGCTCCAAGCTGCTGCTTGGAAGGATGGTGTTCTCCTCTGGCCTTCCTCATCACCTCATCCTCTCTGCTGGGCTCACACAAGCACTTTGCACGCCCTCAGCCCAGGAGGCTGGCATGCTGGGAATATGGAGGAGCTGTGGCTGGACCAACACTGACTGCATACTTCTGAAGGGGCTCAGGCACAAAAATAATCCAGGGACCTCCACACTCTTGGAACAGTGGGCCTACTAGGAGTAGAAGGGTGTTAACACTAGTTTTAAATGAAAAGAAGACTTGGAGTTAAAACTCTGATCATCTGTGTTCTGGAAATTGCTTGGTTAATGTGAGCTAGAAAGCAGACTAAAATCCTAAAACTGTGGTTAGTGAGTCACGAGAACGTCATCTGCAACCAAAGACTGGTCTTCTGTGGGGCAAGCTGTGGTTTGCTGTTGATGGAAACAGAGCTACAGTGCACCAAACCAACTACGTGGTCAAACTTTAGAGTACTAGTGGATTGTAATGGTGTTCACAAGAAACTATCAAGCATTGCCAAGAAAGAGACATTACAGTCACTGAAGAAGTGGAGGGAGTGGAGGAGGCAGGCCTGCTGGTTCAGGGCCATGTAGCCCTTTCCATTTTGTCTTACTGTAACACACAAATCTACTGTGTGCTTATGGAACATATGAAACACTTCTGTGGTTTAAAGTGTAAATTTTTCTTTTTTTTTTAAACCTCCAGATTTCACAGAAAATACAAGTAGTATTATTGTCAGCATGAGAGAATGTAGTATTTACTTGGAAATACTGGTCATCTTGCTAAGTCATCTGAGTCTATATAAAATCCACATAAAATTTCATAGAGGTTTGGTGCTGCCAATCCCAAGTGCGCAATGAGAATGAGTCACATCTTCCAAGATCACAAGATTTGCTTAAAAATCAGAAGGGGTTTATTTTTAATTGGGTTTCATTTTTATTTGTCTTTTTTATGTCAGAACTGATTCATTTTTTCCACTGTTTTTCTGTGATTGTTACTGCTAGTAATGCCCCTCCCCTTGTTTAAAAAATAAATAAATAAAATCGGAAAGGACTCTTAACAAGGGTACCAAACAATTCAGGATGTGTAACAAAATTGAGCAGTTGCTGCCAAGTCATGTTGGCAGGTTATTATCAAAGTAATGTCCTTTTTAGAAGAGGGGATGGGGAGTGGGAGAATGTAGAAAATACTAACAAGTTTAGGCTGAAGTTTCCTGTGTGCTTCTTTGAGCAACCAATAGTCCCACCCTAGAGAAGGCTGTTGTCTATAAAACGTTGTTCCAGTGACAGCATACAAATTAATCTGTTCAGAAAGGTTTTCTTAGTATTTCTAGGTTTGAAGAAATTTGTTCCAAGTGGTATGCTTTTAAAAATCCTATTCTGCCTCTCTTCCCATCCTTCAGCTTTTCCAAAACCAAATGAGGAAACAAAGAAAATCTTATCTCTTTCTACATCTAAGGTAAAACACTGAGATAGAAGAGCTATAAGCATATCTTGTTTCGTAATTCTCCATTTGTTTATGAGGAGTTGTCTGACATTATGTGATGTAAATTTGCGCAGTTGGAGTAAAGATCTTTTCCTAATGCTCTTGGGTTTCTTGGTGGTGTGTGTGTGTTTATTTTGATAAGATTCTTGCTATCAAGCATGTTTACTGGGATGGTCTTGGTAAAATTCTTTTGAGGCATCAGAAGTTCAAAACACAAACCTCAGTTGTACTGAGTGTACTGGCACATCCCGAGGCGAGGAGATCCAGAACAAAGACACCTCTTTCCATTAGGAATTTATGATTTGGGTCTCAGCTTTCAGATGACTCAAAAGTCTTTGGCTTTTGCAGTGAGAAGAAACTTCGCTGCAGAAGCTAATTGTGACTGTGCAGAACCAGTCTGTCATGGGTGTTAGTGGACAGTAAGTACTTACTGTGGTAGCAGTAGCATTCTAAGCACTTATATTTCATGTTCAAATTAGCACTGGAAGTGATTTTTTGAGGTATTCCATTCCAGATTTTAAAAAGTCCCAAACCTGCTCACTGCTGGTATTTCTTTAAAGGAAATATTTTGTATCTAATGAAGTAAATTCAGGTAATGTAATCAGGCACAGTAGAAAGATATCAGTCATTCACTTCTGCAGAAACTGAACGTAGCCTACCATTTATATACTTAGTTGTGTGTTATAGAACACCCTGTGTAATACAGGAGTTCTGTAGAGAGTTTTTTTTTGCCTTGCTCAAAGCTAGGCAATGAGCTAAAACCATTTTCAGGACAGCTGTACTAAAATACATCGCTTTAGAACTTCACTGTAGGGGCTACTTGCTTTTTTTTTTTTCCCTGTGGTTCTGTTTACCTCAAATCAAGGTGGCACCAGCAGGCGATACCTCTGCTTCACTTTCATGCAGTCTGAAGAGGTGTCATTCACCAATGAGAGTGAAGTAAATTATTCCAGCAGCTTTCTGGGGCAAGGCGCATTTCTCAGCAACTCGACTTCAAGCCCTACTCAAAACTCGAACAGAGTCAAATAGGAGTTTGTGGGAACATTCCGGTTGCTAGATCTATTGTGCAGAGCTTTCTATTCTGCAGAATTAACTGTAGATGAGAAACATGCTCCTGGGTAAGTAATTCCATGCGGAGGTTGAAATCTGTCTCTCACCTAGCTGCATAATAGAGCGTTGTATGCTTGCTCCAGCTGTATGGAAGGAGAAGCACATGTAGTGTTTTGCTGATTTGTTTTTAATAGCAGTGCATTAGTGAAAGCTGTAATTGTTTTCTGTAGTTTAGGAGCTGAGCAGTTGAATTAGGAAATACTAGCTTGTGAGAGCCTGTGATGTATTTTTCTAGATACTTTAGGTAAACTTCATCAAAAAGCTACAAATGCCAAAATCAGCATTTGAACTTTCTCTCTTTTCTTCCCCCCCCTGTTCAGATGGTAATCATGACATTTTCAGAGGGAAAGCTATAAATGAAAATTCTTATTAGTAAGCCTATTGGAAGAATGTATTTCTTAAATATTGAAATGAATTTGTTTCTTCCTTGTGAGTATGCTGATAGATGACTCTAAAAAATTTAATGCTTGATTTTTGAATGTCTTTAATTTCCTTTTAAGTATTATGCTGCTAAATCCTGTTGATGGATGCTCTGCTATTTATGGTTGTTGAAACTATTATATAGTAATAACATTTGAAAATAGGGAACGCATTCTTGTGTACTTGAAAGAGCAATTGTTGAGCTTATGAAATGTTAATGCATAACAGGTTTCACCGTACTGCTTAGCAGCGATGTTAAAAATGTGTTTTCAGAAAGTTCTTCTTAGGACATCTTATTAAGGTCGAAAGTAGATAAATGCTCTCCTTCTCGAAGTCCTGCTTGTAGTTAGGAGATTAGCTTGTAGAAAACACTTTTATTCTGTACAAGGCAACCTTGTCTGGAGGAATGTCATTGGTATTTTTTTTTTTCAGATGTCAAAATACTGACAAAATGCTCATTTGCTGTGAATTGAATGTTATAGAACAGCCACTGCTCTGTGTCCGACTGTCCTTTGGCTGTGACAAATTCAGTTTCATCAGCTTTCATTGGTTTTAGAAGAACATATTTTATTTCTTTCTTTAACAAAAAATACATCATCCATTTACCATCACTTTGGGTTGTCACCTTGTTTTAACATTCTAAAGACAAGCAAATGTCCTCTGGAAATATTTTTTAAGGGTTTATGATTGGTGTAGTATTTAGCTTAGTCCAGTTAAACTGTACAGATTTCAGCAAAATTAGTTGCACATTTGCAGGTGCTTCGGGCTGCAAATACAGCGTGGAAAACTCCTGTACTTGGAGACTCCTGTACTGTAAATAATCTGAATTTTGGCAAGGGTCGAGCAAGATGAATGTTGCCAGATGAGGGAATACTTCTAACCCTTGCTGGTAGCAGAGGTGCTCTGACCCAACTTCCTGAGAAGCAGGCACAGGGCTCAGAGCCATGAGGGCACGAAGCAGTGGTGGGAGCAGAAAAGGGCATCTGAACAGGGCTCGGAGCTTCTGGTGGGTGTCCGGATAGCAAGTGCAATCCATAAGTACGGAGGTACTCCACTATCAGTTTCCCTCCTACGTGTGGTTTAAATAGCTTTCTCTGTGTGATAAAACCAGTGTTACTACTAAGGAAGATGTTCAGCGTGGGCAGTGGTAGTGGGCAGCATGGACATAAAATTTGCGTCATAAGTTTGTATTTAGATAGGTGAATATCCCAGATGCGTGATCTGATTTCTACAAGCAGATATTTGGTTCTGTTCAGGACTTGAAAATTTGGCCTTTGGGGAAAAGATGTTTTTATGTGCCATTATGCTGAAGTGCTTCCAGCAAACTTTAAAATCATTGCATTCTGTAGTTGTAGAGAACATTGAGATCTTTTGGAGTGACTTATTCAAATATCCTTATAGCTGATGGTGTACTCTCTTTTGAATAAATTCTGGATTCATCCTAAGCTGTTTCTATCCAGTACTGCTTTAAAGAAACAGGAAAATATAATAATTTCATCACTTAAAGCAGCTTAAATCTTCAGGGGAAAAAGGGTTACTGCTTAAATTTCAGATGAAAGGAGCGTTTTGTGAATTCATCTGTGTCATGTATTCATACCTGAATTAAAATGAGCCATGATGTACTGCAGTTTCTCTGGAACGTTACATAAACTTCCCTGTTCTGAACCACGCACATGTTTGAAATGTGCAAACAGAACTGAAAGACGCTTTGCAGTAGTTTCTCCACAAGCAGGAAGTCTGATATTTATACTACAATCAATGCAGTAGTGGACACAAAGACAAGCAGTCCTCTCTCCTACAAAACTTGGTTTAACTGGCAAAAAGGTAGGATCCGTGAGAACAACAACTTTCTTTTTAGTTAAAGATGGTTACGGTTAGGGATGAGTTTGGATTGAATTCTGCAGAACCTTGTTTGCTGAGATTTGAAGTTGTGCAACTAAAACAAGGGGTTGTTTGGAAGTATATTTGGAACAGATTCCTCCTGTTTTAATTCCTGAGACTTTGCTCAGATCTTTCATTAGCATTTTTGTGAGACTCTGTAGATTAGTCAAGGAAAAATCTGGTCCTGGTATGGCTTTCCTTGGCATAGTTAGTTTCTTCCTATGTGATACACTTATAGCTCCCCATAATCCTTCGTTGTGATGTTTATTTCTGTTGGTGCTGGGTCCCTTTGGGGGCACATTCTGCCGTAACGCTGGCAGGTGGGCAAGAGGAAGCAGAAAAACAGCTGATCTCAGAGCAGCCAGGAGGAGACAAGGAGGGACAGGAGTCAGTATATTATTTCTATATTATACTCTGAGCTGCAGGACAAATAATATTATCTGACAAAATCAGCTGAAAATTTCCTCTTGAATTTGAAAGTTACTGAATTCAGGAGCTTGTATGAGGAAGCCAAACCTGTCTTGGTTCCTCTTTTTTTTTCCAACATCCTTATTGTGAAGACTGAAAATGTTGTTCTCTAAATTCTGGAGGTAGGAATGATTGCCATTGGCACTGTGCTATGCGTGAAGAATGAGTGAAAGAGAGAAGCTATGTAAGTCTGTTAAAGATGAAGTGGACAATCTGAGGAGATTTTTCCAAATCTTAATTGTCAGCAGAAATATGAAAAGTCCTCCCAAAAGTTTTTAGAATGCTTCACAGTGGACATTATTGGATAATCTTAACTTGGTGATGTCTGCCGGTTTTTCTTCATATATGCCCTCTGGTGTACTTATAATAGTTGTTCTCTGAAGAGAGTTAAAACTAATGGACTGACTATAGACTACTGAAAAATGTGATCTTATGATAGAAATTACCCTCTGACCCCCTAGTTACTCTAAATGTGTTGCTTACTGTAGTAATACAAGCCAGCAAGTGAAGTTCGGCTTATACTATGAAACCCAATTTAATTTTCTAGTCTTTACAATTGAAATCTCTTTTATTAGGTGGTTTCATTAATGGTTATTACAAATGAGAAATGAAGCTCAGACTTGCACTTTTCAAAGGGCATTGCTACTCAGAGAACTCTCTGGGCACAGATCCAACTCAGTGTCCGGTGTTCCCTGATAAAGTTCCTTCAGTTGAAGCAGCAGTAGCTGATGTAACAGTGACAAATGCAGTTATCTGTAGGATATGATGCATCTCACCAGCATTTATGACCTCCTTTTTGTTATTTTCAAAAACTACCAATTGGCCAATTCATGTCTTCATATCTGTGCAAAGCTCTGTTTGGTGTTGCTTTCATGTCTAGCATCACATTTGTATGGATGTGCTTGTGTGGTACTAGGAAAAAAGAGAAAGTATATTGGAATTTTCATGTTTAGTTAAATTATTTTCTAAGTAATTTTTTTTCCCCTCTCCTTGGTATGCTTTGTTCTAAAATGAAGGTGATGGCTAAAAAAAATCAGATTGTTCTTTCTAAATTTTATTGGGAACTTGAAGAAAGAGAGATTTCAGAATGGAGAAATAAGATTTCTTTTTGAACTCTTCTTCTTTGTGATTCCATAACAATACGTGTATTGTTAAAAGTCAAGGCACTTGCTCTACATAAAAGAATGCCTCAGTTCATCTCATTATCTTTTGCTCCTCACTACCTGTATTTCTTGTTCTTGCCCATGAAAGCATACGGTCATACATTCTCTGGTATTACACAAAACGACGATGTTTCCTTACCAACTTGGATAGTGTCTGACCTAAGCTTTATAGAGTATGTTAATTGAGAAAAGGCTAAGCAATGTACCAAAATAACATGCCCTGCTCCTCTCCACACCAAAAAAACCCCCAACAACTTCTACAGTAACACCCAGTTTCGTATGCATTGGATTTTATTCATTTTTGTAAATAATAAAAAATACAACAAAACCTTGTATATCACATGTAATTGCATATAAACATATAACATTGCGTATGAACAATTACATATAAACAAATATAACTATATATACATTTATTTATATAAACATATAAAGTAGTGTTATGAATATTTTAGGCTCTAGAGGTTTAAATTATGTACGCATTTTTCCTGACCACTTAGGGATAGTCATACAGTGTTTTTAGGCAAGTTGTTCTTGCTGACATGTATCAAAAGGCCTCTGTGACTTGGATCATCAAGAAGCATTCTGTTTTATGAATATTGCCCTCTAGCCTATTTGCTTCAATGACATTGGAAGAGACTGTAACTGCTGCAGCTTATTCAAGGGACTGGCAGTCTGGAAAAGCTCAGTGGGAGGTACTTATTTTCTCATTGAGTTAATATCTTTTTTTTATTGGTCTGTGAAATGTAATGAAGATATAGAGAGGTTTTTTTCTCGTTGTCAATATGTAGGAGATATTCTTGCAAAGCTCGGCTACCAGATGCAATATTACATGTTAGTAGATTCAAAGTAGACTACTACTGATATCAAATGTTGCTCATCAGTAATGCTTGTAGATCTGAATCTTACAAATTGTAGAGTCTTAGGATCATAGAATGAGTTGGAAGGGATCTTAAAGATCGACTAGTTACAACTCCCTCACATAGGGAGGGCTGCCAACCACCAGATCAGGGCCCATCCAACCTGGCCTCTGGAGATGGGGCACCCACAGCTTCTCTGGGCAACTGTGACTGTGCCTCATCACCTTCTGAGTGAAAAATTTCTTTCTAACCTAAATCTCCTCTCTTTTAGTTTAAAGCCATTACCCCCTGTCCTGTTACTATTATCCCTGACAGATTCCCTCTTGTAAACTCCCTTTGGGTACTGGAAAGTCACTGTAAGGCCTCCACAAAATAGACACAAATGTGTAGTGACCTAATATTAAGCCCTGAGCCTCTACATTTAACTTTTTCATGTTAAAAATAAGCAACAACAACAACAACAAAAACACTCTGTCAATACAATAATGGTATAGGTTTACTTTTCAAGGTATTTTTTCTACTCCGCTTTTCTTACTGACCAAATTCATTTTATACTTGTCATAGTAATCAGATTGGTTGCTTACATGGAATCCTATAGTAATATTTAACAGGTATTATAATTAAGTTCTAAACTATACATGGTAAATTTGTGGCCATTTTCAAACATATCATGAATATTGTATAGAAGACTATCAGTTTGTTGATATCAACAGCTGTTCTTTAGTGACTTGAGTTACCATATATTAATGTTTGTCATCATGTTGTGTTGGCACAGCTGAAACTTGGGTAGAGATGTCAGTAATAGGTCTAAAAATAGCTCTGAAAAGTTCTTTGAAAGGTGACTGCCAGCCTCCTGACATGACAGTTTGTAGCAAAGCAGCCATCCTGTCTGTGTGAGTTATGTCTTGATGCAGAGCCAAAGTGCTGCATGTATGAGTAAATCATAGAAAAACTGGGGCCGATGACAAAGATTACTTTGTCCCTTTTAATGGACGAATGTTAATTTAGCTATAAGACATTAACATAAGAACTATAAAGATTTAATCACGTACAAAAAGAAGGCTGTGAGTCCAAAAGAAATAAAACAAACAACAACAACCTCATAATAATTCATGAATTTGTTATGAAAGAAAATGTCCAGAGATAAAGTTTATATTGTCTCCCTTCCCATGTTCTTGCAAAACAAAGAAGCTTCATTTACTTTAATCCAAGAGCCAGACTATCTTTTCTCAAGTAGTTTTAGAATTCTAGAACTAAAGGAAAAATATGGGATAAAACAGTCAAGAGCAGAGTAGGGATACCACTGAAGGTGCAAAGAGAGACTTGGTTCCAGGCATGCTTAGAGCTATAGGGAACTAAGGACACTACAGACATAAAAGGAGACTAATTCAAAGTGTTCAAAGCTTTTAAAAAGATGGAAGAATAAGGCTAGAGATTCAATCTTATGGTTTTACTGAAGAAAAGTAATTTCTATGTCTGTGGGACTTTGATGTCACTGACACAGTAGCTGTTCAAACAGTAAAAGATACAGGAAATATTTGGAGATGAAGAGCGCAGTGTCCCTCTCTTTCTACCAGTGTCTTTATAGTTTAAACTATGTGACAGGCTACAGAGTTAAGCCACCGAGTTCTACAAGATGTTTATGCAATATAATTCATTACCATTAAACTGTTAGTTCCTAATTCTGGTTTTGCTGGAAATTCTGCCACTTGCTACAGTGGAATGAAGAGTTGATCTCTGAAGTTATGTATTGCATTTCTGACATGCTTTAGAACAGAAGGCTGATCAGCTTCCTCATGGTATATCAGGTGCCTGTACATGTTCTGATTGATCTGGTGTGGGACGTTGGCTTCAGCTGGAACGATCTTCTGAGTGGTGCATTCAGGTTTTTGCTGTTTGGTTTGTTTGTTTCACTGGAGGAAATCCTGTGACACTAGTGAAAAATCTCATGGACACGAACATTTGTGAGAATAGAAGTGGGCTCAGAAATCCACAAGATATGATTTTTGTCTGATTTAAATGAAAAATAGAAAAAAAAAAAGTAAAATTTATAAGGGAGGTCACCTTCTGTTTGTTTCTGTAGCTTGAGTGCAAAGGAGGCCACCAGGAGTGATGAGTGCTTTCTGATTAAGTACAACTCTAGCTGTAGAAAGAAATTGATCAGATTTGACTGAATGCAATCTATAGTAAATTATATACTTTAAATTTGGCAGTTTTAAAGACTACAAGGTCACTTCATGGCTCTATGCTCTTTAAGTTTTAAAATTACGGTTACTATCACATTAAAAATACATTTGATAGCTTAATACTAGACATAATGCTGAAACACAAATGAAACTGGTCTCAAAACACCTGAAAACAGTTTTCACTCACCATCTTCTGTGGAAGCACTAAGCTTGCCTTTCCTACCTTTCTCCTTTTGCTTTATTGGTCAGGTTGTCCTGCTGGTTTTCCCAAAATTCATCCTTAGGAATACCATTCATTTCTTTCTTCCATCTCATCACTCATAATTATGGCCCAGAGTAGCAAACTAAGGGAAGCTCTTTGCCTACATAACTTCTTCAAACATTTGTGCTGCAGTACACTACACTACATACACTAATTTTCTTCTAAATCAGTCCTAGAAATAGCAGTAGAAACAGTGCTCTGTTGTTGTGACTAGAGGTCACACTAACATAAATAAAATTCTGCATTTCAAAATTGTCTGAGATTTTAGACATTTTAGAATATTTAGGAAACTCGTAAATACCTCTTGAATGCTGCTTTCCCTGTGGTTGAGTTAGATGGTGGTTTCTGCCCCAGTTGCTGGGCTCATAAACATGGAACATGGTGCTCTGCCACTTGGTTATTCATGGTTTTTTTGTATACTATAACCTTGCAAATACTTTTAGTGGCATATTCTGTGCATATATGGTGCTTTGAATACTTCTTAGATTACATGAAAGTTCTTTAAGCCAAATGCTTGCTTGGAGCAGCTGTAAAGGGGTGTCAGCTTCCTCTTTTAGCTTTCTGCTGGTGGGACATTAATAACAGTATCATTTTTCTTTTTGAATTCCTGTTCAAGTTTGAACGTTGATACATGGTATGAGATAATGAAAGGTCTAGGATCCTATTACGACTTAATAATAGTGAAACGAGCAAGCAAACAAAAATAACAGGCTAGCAGGTTTGGTTTTTTTTCATATCCGAGAATCCAATTAAATTAAAAATGAAGACTTGCTTCTTTAGAATCACTACAGTGTAGTAATAGCCCTAATATTTCAAAGGCATGTTATGCAGTCTAAGTAGTTCTTTGAGTTAAAAGGAGCAAACAGATTTTGGGGGATGGGAGAGTTTGCTAATTACATTATTAAAAATAAAATAAAATAAAAACTATCCATAGCGCAAACAAAAAAAAACTTTCTAATACTTGGTCTACTTAGAAATTATTCATCCACATTTAACATGCTGAGTCTGTAAGCATAGGGATTTATTTTACCTCTTAGTTGGAGGGCTAGTTGTAAGATTTGGAAAATCCTTGTGTTACAGCTATTTGAGGAGTGCTTTGAGAGGTAGTTATGCAACTCTAACAAAAATGATCTTAGGACTGTCTTTGCTTTTTGAAATTAAACAAAGGAAAGACTTCTACATGAAAGAGAGGAATTCCTACTTTTAAATCCAAACATCAGGGATTGAAATCCTAAGCCTTAGAGCAATAGAAGTGTAAGAAATATTAAGAAGCATAAAAAAGTTGTTATAAAGTCAGTATTGTATATCCAATTGTGAGTCATCCAGTACTTTAAAATTATATAATACTGCCAATTACATATACAAATCCAGGGAGAATTTTAAGACCTTTCGTAAGAATTTTAAAAACCCTTTTGATACTGTCATACCCTAAGAAACCAGGAACATTAATCCACTGCTTGATGCTGACCTCTGAGAAAATACACAAAGTCCTAATAAATTGCGTCTGGAGTGCTTGTCACCACCATGAGAAATAAAAGAATGGGAAATGGACTTACTGCAAGGGCAGCAGAGTTTCTTAATGTGTGCTGTTGCAAGGCCATTGCATGGATGCTCTAACAGCTGTACCAAACTCTTCACAAGCCCGTGGCTCTGAGCAGCAGTGTGGCTCCTTGCTGCCAGATCCCACAAGGGAAAGGCTTCCCAGGTCCATGTACCCTCACACCATGGAGGAATTCATTTCATTGAATAAGACACAGCGAGGAAGTACTAACTCAGCAAGATATAGGTGAGATCTGTCCTTTTTGTCTTTACTGCTGGAAATTTCTCAATTATCTTTGTGTGTATTTGTCATTTTCTCAATCGTTCTTCATTTTCTGGACTTGTTTGAATCCTTTCTGATACTTTATACTTCTGAACTCCACCTGTGTTGTTATAAATGCTTTTCTTTCTCTGCACTTGAGTAGTCTGAGTACCCTTCTTCCACACCCCAGGTTAGCCCAGTTATTGGCTGCCTTTGTAAATATATTTAATAAAGGAATATAGGAGATGAAATCTTAGACAAACTCTTCTGCTTAAAGACAGCTGTCTATAATTTATCTCAGGACACTAACTTTCTGGGTTGTTTTTTTTTTTTCAAATTTATTTGTCATTCCTGATGTGAAAGCAAAACTCACACTTTGTCTGAGAAAGTTGTCTTTTTTTCTTTTCTCATTTTTGAATTTTACCTTGTTTCCTAGTGAGTGAACTTTTCCTTCCATTCAAGCTTGGATTACGGTGTACAAGGACCAGAAACTACATCATTTTGTTGGTGAATTTATCCTCTACGTCCATCACTAACCTAAGAAATGTGAAGCTGGGCTTGGCAACTTGTCAGGAGCAATGTACTGGACTCTTATTTTTCTGCCTGGAACCTTAAGCCATCATGTTGGCTTTGGCTCCTTAGGATCCAGCAGCTGCTGCAGCGCTGGGGGGTGATGCCCAAGTCCTGGGCCTCTGCAAACCCCTCTGGGTGCTCTCCCAGTTGGGATAACACATGCCGGGTTTGAGTTGGTGATGCCTCTAAACAAACTGTTATGAAGGTCATTTCTTTCTTGCCCAGTATCTGCCAAGATGACTTGTGCAACCTCTCTCTAGCTGGAACAGGACTTGCTTAGGCAAAACCAAGGTTGGAGCAATGAAACTCTTAAAAATGGGTCAGCAGCATGTGGAAGGTTTAGTCTCACCATCTTTTTGATGAAGTCACTTGTGTTTTCATTTTTCTTTGTTGTTGTGTTCATTTGCATTGTGTCCCTTAGATCTTAGGATTGCAGACAGGTGTCTGAGATGAAGTTAAACAACTGTAATAACAATTTATTTCCCGGTTGTCTCTCCTCTTCTCCCTCAAGTAATAGAAAAGTATTAGCTCTGAAGAACTAAAAAGTAATGTTACTTCAGAATTTTATTTCCACTTTAAACATCTTTGCTGTAGATCAGAGACTTTGTAAAACTAGGATCAATGTTTCTAATTTGGTGTGTCAATAGAAGGTTCTAACTCAGCTGGAAACTCCCAAGCTAGAGAAACAAGCCTCTGCTGTCAGAGCCTGCATGTTCTTTCATATATTAACATTAAATTCTCTGAGCTCCAAAGTCAACTCAAGGCTTCTTAGCGAAAGCAGATTTTGTCCGACGCAAATAAAGGATGATAATCCCCAGTTTGAAGTGTTCTTTCTGGTGTCAGCAGTATATGTCCTGGCACAGGAGAAGGGCTGGTGAAAGCTGCGGATTTGCAGGAGGCTCTGAAAGTTAGGGGAGCAAGGAGTGGGTGTCAGGGCTGTAGGGAACAAGACACAGAGGACAGAGATGGCACAATTACAGAAAAGTGTATGCAGGTGTCTTTTATTGAGGATATCTGGTGAAGAAAGAGAAAGAAATGTCTTTTTCCCAGTCTTTCTCCTCATTATCTCCTACCACCTACTCTCTTTCTAAAATACTTCCTTCTGACTGCTATCTTTGCACATCATGGGAAGGGGCAAGTCAGTCCTCAGACTTCATTAGGCAGAAGATCCAAGGAGCCAGTGCTGTTCCTGTTGCTGGGAAAGGATCAGGCTGCAGTCGCTGGGAGCAGGGTTTGTGTTCCTGCTGCCTTTGGGATGTCAGGAAAGGGGTCACGTTGCCAAGTACTGGCTGTCAGGCGGGTGGGAGGGAAAGTTCTTGTATAGGAAAATATTCATTCAGCTGTCCCTGACAGCTGCATGTGTTGGCTACTGATTGTCGCTGGTCTGCTGTACCAAACCAGCAATATTATTCTGCTTATAAGATCTATAAAACATTCTCTGACTAGCAACAGGATTTTAGGTCAAAGAGGCTTCAGGTGGTACTCATTTTGATCCCTTGTACTCAGTCTGCTCAGGAGCTGCAGGGAGTGGGAGGAATTGGATGTGTAGGACAGGAATCTGAAAGGAGCCAAGTATCCAATGGCTGGGCATGCACAGTTCCCATCAGTTGTGCAGTTATGTGCGTTTGGAGATTATGGGCAGAGAGCAGCAGGACTCAGCTGTTTGTCTGAGCTTCTAGACATGCTCTGTGTCGAAAGGGATGTGCTAGACAAAAAGCAGAACTGTGTGGCTAGGGGAATTAATTCGAAGAGGATCCTTGATTCGGGTTTTTTTTGTAGCTTGTGTTGTGTCTCTGTGGATGGAGCAGCAATTTACTTGAGTTTGTGACAAGATGAAATGTGGAACTTTCTTACTCCTTCCCATTTTGAGATTGAGACTTGCAGCACAGAGGAAACTGGAGAGAAAGTAAGGTAAGCTTCTCTGTACAGTGACTGTCTTACTCTTGAGGATACTGTGCAGGAGGCAAGTTCTCCTGTGCTGATGCCTTGTGCCACAGCAAGGATGTAATCTCCTCTACATTGGTTCATTGTCAGTAGGATTGGGGTGGATAGGACGAAACACAGCTCTCTTTTTTGTTTCTTTCTCTCTTTTTTTTTTTTTAAAGCAAGGCTTTTGTTCAAAAGTTACTGTTTATTATATAGCTTCCATCAAACCCTGAGACTCCATGTTGGCAAGTAGTATCTTATTCATAAAGAATAAGCATTTCTATTGCTATTCCATTGTTCTTTTGTCACCATGGCAACTTTAAAAGTAACAACAAAGCAATAGGTGATGTTGTCAGCCAAAAAATCTGTAATGCTCAAGTGATTGTTGATAGCAACAAAATGGATGCCAGTGTGGGGTCACATGCAGCAGCAGTAATAGATATGCCACCTATGGCAGAAGTATTGCATGTGACATTTTAAAGTGTACCACAAAGTAAGGTTGATGCAACTGGCAGATTTTATACACTATGCGTAAGGTATTGTTTCAAAGTTAAACAGGAAACTGGGGTTTACCTTTTGTAATGGCATGAGTTGCGTGCTCATTGTATACACAGTGTGTGCCACCTTGAGATGAAAGCTCAAGGTTTCTGCTCAGTTTGTTGCTGGAATAAAGAGTAAGGCTCCTAAAGAAGGCAGAAGTTAAAGGTTATTGTTCTCATCTGGCTTCAGTGCTGATCTGAAAAAGGAAGCATGTAGGAAAAAAAGGCCAATGCTTTTCTTACAAATAAAATAAAATGTGACAAAGAGAAATGATTATCAGTTTTTGATCTTAACCCCGCAATTTCAGAAGCTTGGGTATTTTACTGATACATAGAAGTGAAAATCATTCCTGGAGAAAAAACCATGAGAAAATCAGATTGCAACTAGTGCTGGAAACCAGCTGAGAGGGGAATGATTGTAAGAAAAGGTGCTTGATGTTAGAGCTGGGAGAACTGGAATTAATTTCTATGTAGTTGAGAGGTAATGAATGAGCAAATCTGTTCTTAAACAAATGTTGTGACAGACAAAAATAATGAAAAGGAAACTATATCCTTTTAAGTAGTTTGTGTCCAGTACTTGACAAGTCTCTTTGAAGTATTAGTGGTGGGTTGTACTGTGAAAATTCTGCCCTTTAACATATATGAATGCTGTCAATATAGCACATACCAAAATACCTTCTGGATCTGAATTCTGCTTTCTCCAGGTTAGTGTATCATGTTAGCGCTCTGCATTTTGTGAAGGTGTCACCTCAGTTCTTGAATGTAGGGTTTCCTGATTGTTTGAACTGTTATCAAAGTAGGCTTTTCTGCTCTACGGGAAAGGTGGAAGGTGGAGACTGCAACTGGGTGTTTCTTGGAGCCTGACATGATGGCATCAACAAATCCTCTCTGCACATGGATAAACAGAACAGCTTCAGTCAGTGGCACTGTGAAATACCATCTGTTTTAGACGGCAGAGAACTGGGCAGGTATCGATGTAGTCCTCAATTGCGCATGATGCCTGTTACATCTTTCCCCTTCCTAGTGTAGGCAACATTAATATATTTTAAAATTCATTTTATTTAAGTAATTTTGCTTGTTTGCAGTAAGAAACACATCCAGCTCTCACCCTATCCTTGCCTCATGAGGGAAAATGTTTCTTGCTTGTTTTCTTTCCTGTTGGTGTGGGGGTTTTTGTTGTTGTTATTGCTGTTTTGTGGTGTGTTGAGATGGAATGTTCATAAAAGAAAAATTTCAGGGCTGTCAGTGTCTCATCTTCTGCTCAACAAGCAGCTCAGTTTCCTTATTTGTTTTCATTTGTCTCAGTTGAAAAAGCTTTCTGAGCAGCTTTTTATTTTGAAAGTCTGTGAGTAAACCAAAAGCATGTATGTAACTCAAATGAAATAACAGGTATTTTAAAGTTACCAGTCATGTTAGACTTTCTTAAAACTCTTATTAAAGTGTAACGCTAAGCCACATAGTCCATGACTGTCAGCTGAAGGGCATTGCAAGGAAATTCAGAAGTGGTAAGATTTGTCATTTTTGTTTTAGCCTTTGGGGGTTGGACATCGGGGTAAAGAGCTGCCACCCACTCATTCCTCTGGCAGGTGTGTTCAGCTGTCTGAGAGCAGTAAGAGAGAGGAGACAGAGTGGGGGGAATCCAAATGAGACTGAAATGAATGGAGGCAAACCTGCTCTGCTGCTTTTGATGAGATTAATTGAGATGAGCTGATGGAAGTATGAGACTGTTTTTGCCAGGACGCTTAATAAAGTTAATTTTATTTTTATGAGAGATGGGAAAACAGCTGCACTTGAGATTGGCAGTCTCCATTTGTAGAGAGAGAATAACCGAAGTAGTAGCAGCTTCTCTGTACCTGTTTCGTTTCTTGAACAAGACAACCAGATATGTAATAGTGCCAAGAATGCCTGCACATCTGTCGTGTGTGTGCCTGGAGCAACTGAGGGCCACTGGCTGGCTGCAGGCTGGCCCCAAGCCGAGCAGCACCTGCTTTAAATCACTATCACTTCAGGCTCAGTGCTGTGCCTGGTCTCACAGTGACATTTTACATCCCACTGCAGTCCTATCCTCTTTGTTTGAATCTTCAAGGGAGCATTTCCCTTCTGACATGTTCTGTGTTAAATCTGAATCCCTAACAAATTTGCTCAGCCTATAAACAAAGCTGTTCTTTTCCCTAAATCCAGTTGTTTTCTGAAACCGAAGGTAGCAAATGATTTCCTGTGATGTATCACCAATGGACTTTTTTTTTTTTTTTGCAAGTCAAATATTTGTTTATACTTTTTTAGTGTGAGCAAAACTTTAAGAAGAGGGTTTCCAGACTTTCAGTGAAAGACCATGTCTGTATTGCTTTCACCAGTGTCAGAGCAGATCTCTCAATATCTAGTTGCTATTGAAGGGTGAACTTTGAAATGCCAAAACAGTATTTGTAATTCTATTGATTAATCTGTATAGTTAATAAATATAATCAATCTTATTATTTTCCTGTGTTTACTATCTTGTAATTGAAGTTTCAGGCTGTAAGTGAGATCTTGATACTTGTCCCAGTATAACATTTGCAGAGTAAATAGCAAGAATATGTAATCTTGCTGACCCTTCTTTCGAAGTAGAGACAGATTATGGAATTTTGTTGTTTATAATGGATACCTCTTTACAGTTCACTATGATCTGTTTCAAATATCTGATTTATTTTATTTTTTTACTTTTTGTTCTTTTATTTTTGAGCTACACGCACTACTTTGCACATGCAAAGAAAATGCACTAAATCCTATAGAGCCTCTAGAAGACTCTTTTCTCCTGCCAGCTTTTGACTTAACTTCACTTATTTTCCCTGTGTTCTGAGTGCTTCTTGTAGTGGTGCACAACTTGACTGATGCCATATATTTAAAGTAGAATCCTTACAGATTATCAGAAGGTTTCATTTTATGTATTTAGATTGGATGAACTCTTGAGGTTATGTCTAGTTCTATTTGGTGATGATGGGGTTTTAATCAAAATGCTTTGACATATTTAGAGGTAATAGCTGAAAGCTGTTAGTTACTCTGGAAAAAATAATATAAATTCTTTGACAGGTATCTCCCTTTGTTGCAACTAACACGCATCCTAATATTCCTAAATGAAAGCTCGGCTCTCACTGGTGTAGCTCTTAGCATTTTGCATGGAAGCAGATTGTTACGGTGGATGTCAGGGGTATGACAGCTAGCAGCTGTGCTCATGGTGTGTTATCATGAACTTTGATAGAAGTGCTTTGTGGAAAATTAAAATTTGAAATGAGACAGAACTTATGTTTGGGAATAAACTTGTGATTTTTTTATTTACTGCTCAGATAAGAAGTCCTGCTCTTGACTATGGTGCTTGCTGATTCTTGATATGAAAATAAATGTCCCATGAACAAAAGTTCCCAGTTCCATGACTTTGCGGAACTTTCCATTTCATGTACAGCGGTAGCAGGACACTATACAAATCGCCTTGACAAAAATAGTATTTATACAAAGTGGAAAATTCCACCTTCAGTATGAGAGGGAATCTTAGCAACCTTCTTTTCCCAGAATTTGCAATGGCTCTATTGAGCGCTATTAAAACGTTCAGTTGTCAACAACAAGATCAGGCAGAAAAGTAAATATGGAAAGCTTTTCTGCTTTAATTGTCTGCAGGAGTTGGTACATAACTCCTAGAGTGATTCTCGTTCCGTGTTTATATTTTTCTCTGCATGTAAACTGCAGGAAAATGCAAATACCACAGAAAAACAAACATGAAAATTTCAGGCAGAAATAAGTGCTCCTATTTCCCACTGAACTGAAAACTTTTTCTCTATGAAAAGAAAAAAGAAATATTTCTACATGCTTTCATATTTTCCCAAGCTTTTGGCCATCTTGTTTCAGCGGAAAGGACCCACTTTTTTTTTGCTGTGGGCTGATCAGGATAAAATCCACTGCACCTGGGGAATCCTTCATGCTTATAGCATATGTTTGTGCTTTAGTTTGCTTCTGCTAAATTTCTTTGTGTTGATCTCTCATTTAGAAATTGTGATAAATCTGAAAGAACAACCCCCTTAAAATCAAGCAAGATGATGTTGTTATTTCATTAAAAGAAAAAAAAAGTATATGACACTAGCTGTAAATAACTTTGCAACTTGTCTTTAATGGCTGCAATCATAGTGCACATTGCTGGTCATCTAAGCCTCTTCTCATCCATAAGGCATTGCTTCTGCTGTACACACAACACTGTTTTATTCAGTCTGGATACTGTCTTGTGTGCTGTTGATATTCTCAGGTTCTCTGGGGAGGTTATTTCCACAGTCTGCTTCAGCTCAAAAAGAGTGCCACTGTGAGCACTAAGTATGACTCAGAATAACGTTGGGGTTGAGAAACTTTCCCTGATGTTCAAACCTGGTGGGTTTGATTGGTTACTTCTCCAATCATGTCCTTTTCCTTCAATTCACTCTAATCTCCGAACTTTCACAACTCTGCTAGTCTCTCAAATAGCCTGCATTGCCCCTTGCCTATCTCAGTTGTGTATTGTTACTATCTCACTGTTTGTATTTGCTGGACTTTCCGGAGCTTGCTTCTTATATCAGTCACTTCAATTCATAAATCCTTTTCAAGTGAAGAGGTGCCTGCTACTTAACATAATAAGCATCGTCATCAAGTGAGTGATAATTCTTTCCTTCATAGAAGGTGCATTTGGTACTTTGAGCTTTGTCCCTTAAGCTGTTGCCAGGTCATGACACTTCATGCATAGTGGTTTTGTGCAGAGGAGGAAGTTGGGCTTTTTCCTCCTTATCTTTCATTGCCACTCTAACAGGTCAGTCCTTCAGTCTTGCAACTCAAGTATTATTTGGAAACATATACAATTGTTTCTACTATATGTAATTTTTTCTTAATTCTCAAAGTTATCATTATAAAAACTTTTCAATGGCCAGGATATTTTTATTTTCTACAGTTTTTGCTTGTCTTATTTGTGTTCTGCACTGCTGCGTGCTGAATTGATTCATCGATCTATAATCTGTCCTACCACGTGAAGAGCAGTTGGTTTTAAATTGATTTACAGATTTCCTCTATTGTTACATTTGAATATGCACATACATTAATAGAAATACAAAGTTCATCTTATCCAAACCCCTGTTGTAGGCATGGAGATTTACAGTCACAAAACTAGTTGAAGTTTTTCTCTTCTGACCATGCTGGAATCCAGCTGCTCTTGTGATTTCTTCATATTCCCAGCTTAGGTTCATTCTTCCTTTTCTTTGTCATGGATGCCAAGATTTAAACACAGTGCTACGAGTGGGATCCCACCCCATAAGATAAGCACTTCTCAGTTAATATTGGAAATGAATTTAGAATGGATCATGAGATATATTTCCTCATTTTTGTTGTAGAATGTTGATCTTTCTTCATTGTTGCGATCAATTCTATTCAATCGGGGGGGGAGAGGAATTTTTTTTCTTTCTATTCTGGCAGCAGTGCTGTCTAAAGACAAAAGTTTTTGTTTGTTTTTGATTCAGTTATTGGTCACTGACTTCTATTCAAATGTACGCTCCATAAGGGCTTTAAAATATGCTACATACATTTCTGTTTTCAGTAATAGAAAAGACATCTGAGGATTAAATTTCACCTTGCATGACTCATTTTTGTCTTGTGCAACTTTCTGAAGTGTTTAATAGAACGTGTTTGAAATTCATGTACTGGGAAAAAGTGCTGTAGAAGTAGGCATTTCTGCGTAAGATAGAAATTGTCTTTGCAAAACCTGTAGTTAAGTAGTCTCTCAGTTAAAACAAAGCAAAGCAACAACAAAAGAATTAATACCTGCTGCTTCTTTGGGGGGTAGGTGTAGAATACTTCTCTGTATTGTGAACATTCTGTTACTGAAAAATAGATTTGTTCTTTTCTGTTCCCTTCCCCACTCTGACTACAATTTCTTAAATACTTAAGGATTTTTTCTTGTTTTTATTTTTGAAGCTTGCAGTGGAAATGCTAAGTCAGGGCTTGAACCAGTGAGTGAGCACCTGGTGGGAAGGCAGGGCCAACCCAAGGGAGCTCAGGTGTATGCAATGTACCTGAGTGACTGGAAGGAGTGGAGCCAGGTTCCACCCCTTCCCAGACCTCATTTAAGTGTTGGCAGTGGAGGCAAAGGTATCTTGCTGGAGATTCCTGTCCACCCGCATCCTTCTGAAGGTAAGCTGCTCCTTTCCTTTATTTCTGTGCCTGTTGTATTTGAGCAAATCTTTACTTGCAGCCTAGGACCTTGCTGATCTGCTATCATTGCTGTGCTTTCTATTGGGTTACAAAGCTACTTAAGCTATCATGATCTTTCTAATTAGAGCACACAGAAACAGATAATAACAAATTCATTTCCTTGATTTTCTCCTGTGCTGGAAGGCATATACTACAGGTAAAGACAATTTTCACTCAAACTTGAATATCAAAACCATCCAGAGAATGGCTTTGAAAATTCTGGAGAACAACATAAACTCCAGGGGTATACATACCACCGGTGGAGGTGGAGGAAAGTTGTTTATGCTAACTGTTGAGAGTGCCCATGCTGAAAGTATGGGTTTGTTCTCATAGGTGATTGATCTCCAGTGAGTACTTCTAAAAACTCTTGTTCAGAGCCTACTTCTTAATCATCCCTAGCTCCTGGATTAGCCTCTTGGATTGGTTTCTGCTGATGGAGTGTATTCTGCAGCATGGCTTCGCTCTGAAGGGCTGTTCTGCTGCAGAAATGCACAGCGTATTTTAAACCGATTGTGGAATGCAGACAACTGTGAAGCCATGACTGCTGTATCCACAGGGACGTTTGAACCTGGACCTTTGCTTAAGAACCAGTCTTTCATCCCTACCTTTGCAAACTTCTCTCGCTCAATTCAGCACGCTGCTGGGACAATTATGTGTGAGATGATGTGATTCAGGACATTTGCCTGAGATGAAGTCGTGCAGTGTGTCGTGCAGTATGTGTGGTGATAGGAGGGTGGGCTGTGATCCTTTCCCCATACTGTTGGCTATTCTGGCCCCCTCGCAGCAGATACTGCGATCTGTGTGGTGTGATAATCGTTTGCCTCTTTCCTTTTGCTGTTCCACGTATCTACTGGGCTTCTCTGTAGCAACTTAGGAAGAACACTAGTCAATGAAAAACACGTAGAAGGTTTTGTTAACTTAGTATCAGTCTGATAACAAATACCCTGGTCACTCCTTTTATTATTCCTTTGCACTATGAAACTCTGTAGCATCTGACCTAGCAGCTGTTGTGTCTCCACAGTGCTCCTCCTGGCGATGTTAATCGGCCAGACCTCACACTTGTACTGCTGCTAATCCCAGAGAGGTTATGCACTTAAAAGGAACGATAATGGATTCACACCAGGGTGACAGATGCAAGCTTGGACCATTTGCTGGAGTTCTGTGCATTGCACATTGTACCTTCAGGCCTATAAGTATTTACAGCAATTTTGTTTCCCCTGTTTTTTTTGTTTTTTTTTTTTTTGTTTGTTTGTTTTTTCCCCATAATAGCAAATACAAGCAATTAAAAGGGAAAAGCACAGAGGTATGATTTTCAGGGTTTCTCGGTATCTAATGTGTATTGCCTTCAGTATGCAAGTCTTCTGTTATTTCAGGCTAACCAACAAATAAGTATGAAGTGAGGGTAAAACTGCATGGCAGTCGAGAGAATTGAGAAAAAAGGTTTACACATCAATTTAAAGCTCAGTGATTGGGAACATAGTCACATTCTTAAAACAGAAGTAGTTCAGGATGGAGGAGAAAGAATGTAAAGAGTGCATTACTCCAACCTTCTCAGAATTATAGGCTTGATATTTACTTTACTACATAGCCAAGGGTTAGGGTGAGAGAAATACTTCTACCTTTCCCTGGAGGTAAGCTGAAGTTTGTATGCTGCTACATCTGCCTAGTTCATGAGAACTGAGGAAACAAAAAATTAAGGATTATAGCTTTTAAAGTCAGAGTGAGATATTACTCTTTAAGATAGTGAAAAGCTGTTATAGAAATGAGATGGGGTTATATTCTTTATAGGCATAGGAACAGAATAGTCATCTTTCCTGACTTCTTGTGCTAAATCATGCAGCTTTTATCATGCTTACTGAAAGAGTTTGGAAGTTCTTTTAAAGACTCCTTAATATAAGAGCCAGTACAAACCATCAGGAAGCATAGCAGGGAAAGCAGGACTAAATGTAAGCTCTTTCTGCTGTGAAGCACAAGGACTGTATGTGGAGATAGCAAAGGGGAAGTAGTTTGAGTTATAGAGGATGAAAGAAGAAAAGTAATGTGAATGTAAAGGACAAAATAAAGAAAAAGGAAGAAATGAGACAAAAGCATCAAACTTTAAGTAAGCTTTCTGTAAATGCACCTGCAATACTTGCAGAATAACCAGGAGAAGGGTGGATTGTTATTCTGTAAATGCCAGAGGAAGCAAAGAAGGTGGGATTGTGTGGTGTTTTCGCATTGGTGGTGTTAAAAAGAGTGATTCTGTTAATGTGACCACCATCTTACAGTAAGCAGTGAAAGAGTGAGATTGAAATGTAAGAACAAGTTAGTGTTTTGATGAACTGGGATCTTAAAAGTTCTGACAAATGCTGCATAAGGATACTTGCAATAATGGAAATGTCAGAGCTGTTACTGTAGTGAAGACACTAGGAAGTCCCAGGGCACTGAAAACGACCTCGTGGTTTCACAGTGTTTTTAAAACAAGAGAAGGGACAATGTGAGTTCGAGAACAGATTTATTACCTTCCCTTTGAAGAAGCAGACAAATAAGTTTATGCCAAAGCATACAAAGGGGAGCAGGAGCTGAGTAATAACCAACAGGGCAGATGAGCAGGGCTCACTGCTCTGTGACTGCAGGAAAGAGTTTCTGTGTAGCACAAGCTGAAAGTGAGATAACGCTGCCCTACTAGATGGGTGCTATGCTGAGAGAGAGAACCAGAAACACAGTGTGACAGGCATGAAATTTGTCTGCTATGCTGCCAGGAAACTGAAGGCCAGTTCAGTCGAGCCTGGGCATGGACGAGAGGCATCAGTGCTCACAAGGTTTTCCATTTTTCTTTTTGTCCACCCCCATCTCACTGCTTTCTTTGGATGGCTGTAGGTTTGGTTTGACCAGCTCACAGGTCTGGCTGAAAGTATATTTCTCTTTTCTTGGTTTGTTGCTGGTTTGTTTATAAACAATGGGACTCCCTGTGCCAGCTCAAGGGAGGAGCTGGGAGTGGAGCAGAGAGGTGGTGGGGCTGCCCAGTCTGCTCAAGTGTGGTTGTGGGTAGAGATGAAAGCTGCGTGGCAGTCTTCATAAATCTGCATTCATGCTGTTTTTGCCTTGACTCCCACCTTCTCACCAAAGAAGTTTTCTTCTTTGGTCCAATCTGATTAATTTTACAGAAACATTTTCTTAAATACAGCTTTCTATTTTATTTTTTGGGTATTTGAATGTAACTGAGGGGAGAGTTGCCTAAGTTCATGTCATGCAGTCTTGGAAAACATAATGGCATTGAAACTCTTTATGACCCAGCCCAGGCAGGCCTGGTGCACTGCTGCTTTCAAAACAAAATAATGTTCCTACTCAAATGCCAGTTACTAATTACAGTAATTAATGTTCAGTAAGGACACTGATTTGTGCTACCAAATCTGTTAGTTATAAACCTGTCACCTTTATTTCTCCTCAGGCTAGATACCATATACTGTAGTTTTATGAATTTTCCTATTTTTTACTTATTGTCAAAGTCAGGACTGATGAATAAGTAGAGTAGCGCACCTTAATACAGCAGTCAGGATTTGAGGGCTCTGATCTTCTGAATCTCATGACCCTCCAGTGTCTCTGTAACCCTGCTCTCCAAGGTCCCCTTTTATGAACTTTTTCAAAAACTGGAGCAGACACCATCTTTTTTAAAAATAATAAGAGGAGAATTTATTTAAAAAATACAGCTCTGTAGCAGCCAGCTAGCCTTCTAAAGCTGTAATCCCCAAGCTTAGTTTTAAGAACAATAATAGGAAATGAGCTGCTGAAATGCCGCTTGTCGGTCTTTTAGGTTATATTTGATCTGGTGATGTCAATAGTAGGCTGCCTTGCCTCTGGAGTCAAGTTGCAAACAGTGTCCTCGAGGGTAATTAAAGCTAAGCACACAATTACAGCAGTCCTGATTTGTTTGGACTTGTTGGTTGCCCACTGTCTCGCAGCACCTAGCATTACAAGTGTACTGTGCCGAACTGCAAGGATTATTTATCTCTGAGTCTCATGCTGTGTATGTTTAAATGTTGCGGTGGAGGTGGGCTGTAACCCTAGGCACTAAGGTAAGCAACGTGACACCAATTTAGCAGCGGGAAGCTTTTGTGGGACAACAGGGTCTGTTTTATGCCTTTGTTTTGCTGAAATGATTCATGGTTGAGTGGTCTCAGTGAAAGATCTGCAGCTTCTGGTTACTGTAAGGCTCTGGTGATCTGTAGCATTTTTCTTCCACCTATAAATGGCCTAAGCTTTGGTCAGCAATGCAACTCTTGTCCTCTTTTCACATTCTGAAGCACTGTTGTTGTGTTTTCAGGTGTGAGAAGTACTGGTGTGTCTGGCTCCTGGTTTCTCAAGTAGGGTGAGGTCTCTGCACTTCTTGTTTCCATTTACAGTATAACAGGATGCTGGTAACTCCTAAAGCTCAAGAAGCAGAGTTTTGACATGCCCCTTGCTTTGGCTCGTAGGAGCGTGGGCTCTGAGCAGAGGGGGATGCAGCAGGGCATCTGATGAAGAGAGAACCGAAGTCCTGTGGGAAATTCTCTGAGACATTCTTGTTTCTTTAGTTAGAGCACCAAGGAGAGCTGGACAAGTTAAGGAGAGAGAAGCATTTTCCCTTCTGTAGTGTTAACTAGGAAATTATGAAATTGTGTTGTTTTTTTCTTTAAACTACTTCCAAGTCATATGGGATTTTCTTCAGTTAAGGCAGTATTAGAAAAAGGATTATTATATCACTTAGTCTTAAATTAAACTGCATGTGTAGGATAGTAAATCTGCCTAGTAGTGTTACCAGTTTGACCTTTTTTGGACAGATGCATTTATGTTGTGTGCCCTGTGCTTTGGCAGAGCAGTTAAAATTCAGTGTTTATTGTAGGCTAGATGGACAATATTATGAAAGCTTTAAATTCCACCTTTCTTCCCTGTCTTATTGCTTCATAGCCTTTCTCTTTTGGAATATGTCTCTTCTAAAAGTAACTACCATGGTATGAAAATGATAGCAAAGAAAAGGGGAGTGTGACTGAAATTGTGAGTCTTTGGGTAGCTGGGACATGCTTTGAATGTCCAAATTTCTATTGAGTTTTCTGGAACACTGAGTACCTGAAGGAAAAAAAAAAAAAAACAACTTAATTTCATTCAATAGTAAACCTGGTTTCCACAGCAGATAGCGTAAAGAGCCCAAATGACCTGTTTGTAGTCTTTCATCTAAAGGACATTTAGGGAGCTGTGTCAATAGAAGTACTTAGAGAAAGAAAACAAGAAACAACTTAAGTAGCTGAATGTTCTAGTGGTGATTGTGTAATAGGTGGGAAAAGCAAATGAAGCATTAAATTCTCTGAGCTAAGAGCTCTTTGAAGAGAGTTAGAAATTGTCTAATGGAGTTAAATGATTAGACACAGCTGTGACAATGTGTATGGATCTGGATCCCCTATTACATTTGTTGCTGAGCTGCTTTGTTGGAGTATTTAAGTGGGATAAGGAGAAAGAAGCCAACTGCAGACATAAAACCCTGACTGTAAAAGATAAGCTGTGATGGCTTTGGCTGAGCAATAACAGAATGGTCACCCAGCAGTGCTTCCTTTGATTGCCACATTTGTTGCCAGTGGCTGGCAAATCAGGGCCTCCAGAAAGAAAGGCTGTATTGAGGCTGTATATGGATTGGTGTTGGAATTCAGAATAAGAAGTTTGGATTTTGAGAAATCAGATTATATGAGAAGTGCAGAGGGAACTTGCTCTTTAGTAAGCTAACTGCAACTAGTTTTCATGCCAATATAATGGAACTTATAATGTAAACCAGGTTGTTTTTGACACTTCAGTTTGTAAAGAAAGGTGTTAAGTCAAAAGACACTTCTATACTCTTTATTTTACTTCCATACTCTAGGTAAAGGTATTTGTCTTTAATGGGTTGCTCGTCATCATATCTCAGTCTCTACAGTTCTCTGAAGAGGAAAATGCAGTTGCATTTTCCAGGCAAAGCAACCAAGCTGTTGGCACAGGTTGGTTGCTTTGCCTGGATGTTAATCAGAGAGGAGATGGAGTGCAGTGCTTCATCCTTGGGCACACGCAGGCCTGATGCATCAAGAATACACATTTAAGAAAACAAGTCAACACAGAGGCTGGAATGGAAGTTGTCTCATGGTCCAGGCAAGACTGATGGCAAGAGAATAGAGAGCTGAAAAAGACACAGCTGTTTTTTTTGTTTGTTTGTTTGTTTTGTCATACTTGGACAACTTCATAAGAGCAAGCCACTCTAAAGAAGTGCATCCCAGAACCAAGTAGGAGCAGAGTAGGCACAGAGCTGCTCCAGCTGTGGGCACCCGAGGGAGAGGGCTGAGCAACACGGGGGTTCCCAGGACAAAGAAACTGGAGTAGATTGTAAAGCTCCAGCTGACTTCAGTGCATGCAAAAGAATTGTGTTTATTAATAGCTGTCACTGTTTGTTTAGAATGAAATCTGACTTACTAAACTAAATGATGTTAAGAGGTAACGTGCCACTCTGCTTTCCAGTCAAACAAATCACCTTGGTTGGTTTAGAAGTTTAGCAGAAGAGAGTTAACTCTTTTAAAAACTAATGACAAATATTTCCTTAGTATCTATAGATAGGGTTGTTTGTCTACTGCAGCTGGAATGTTTCTTCTGAATGTAGTGAAGGATATTCCTTAATTTATTGGATTCTTAGGCTTGGCAAGAAGCCAGCACCAACAACCATGCTTCAATGCCAGCATAATGCTTCCAAAATTCATTTCTGTACTGGAGGATGTGTGTGGAATGAGGTAGCACAGGTGCTGTAAAATCTAAGCTGGGCGTTGCACAAGCTTTTCCTTTCTCAGCTTGCAAGAGTACAGGGAAGAGGAGTGGCTAAAGAAGAAAGAGGGTAGCAGTGTGGGTCACACATTCTGCCAGCCTGGGGAGGGACTGGGCTCTTCAAATGTTAGGAGATGATAATTGCAACGCAGTTATTAAAGGAGAATGCAGGGTAGTCTCTTCCATTTCTAATAATTGGACTTACCTGCTCATTCCATCTGCTTTGCTGTCTTTTACACAAAACCCACGGGAATTCCAGTTGTTATTTCAAACTGTTATAAATGCAGTACAACCGCAAGGAGAGTAAGATTTTCTTGATCTATTTTGATCTACTTGTCTTTAAAATAGTGGGTGAAATTACAGTTTTCAGTTTTTTCTGTGCCCTCGCTATGGATAAACATCAATATTTGTTCTCCATGATTCTGATGTATGAACTGTAGAGATTAGGGGAATATTTTTTTCTATTGGAAATTAACATTATTGTAATAGAGGTTTCAAGTATCAGCTTTTCCATTACTGCCTTCATATCAAGTGCGTGCATAGACTACAGTATGTAGTTTACATTGTCATTATTGAGGTGATCATCCTTTAATCATAAAGCATTGGAAATGGAGAGCAATTAGAGAAATATTAAAAATTCATAGACATTAAAGTGATTCAAGGTCAATCTCCAGTATTTTATTGAGGAGTGGTCTGGTCTCAAAGATTTGTTTGCTTTGCATGTTTGTTTTTATTTGACAATCTTTAATTTATTATTAATTTTATAAAAATACTTGCTATGCTTTTCTTTCTGATTGTAAATGAGCTATGTATAATTATCAACACTAGATAAGTAAATAATGGTTGACTTTTTGGATTGATGAAATGACAGGAAATCCATTCATTTCAGCAGTGTTAGGTTTCAATTTTTAGTACTGATTTAATTGGCAGAATTCTACATGTATTTGAAAAGTAGAAATATTTTATTTCACAGTATGTGATTTTATACAAATGGATAATACTGAATTCTGTCAGCGTGCCTTGATAATACATTTATTTTGAAATAATAATGGAAATACTTCTAGCATACTGGAAATCTCATTTTAATTCGTACGGGCAGAGTTATTTCTATAATCTGACATAGTTTAGATAAATCATACTTGAGCATGAAGAGCTTGAACTGTACAATATATAGGTGATTTTGTGTGTCGCAGTGAAGTTGAATTAAATGCCTCTGGGTTTTTTGAAGCAACCACTGAAAAAGTAAACTCAGACTGGAATGAAAATATTTGGGGTGTCATTTCATATCCAAATGTTGCTCTGTGAGATTAGACCTGGGCTAATGCTTTCTCATAACGTGTGTTAAGATGCTTGTGCAGAGTGGCTCGCTCTTAACGCTGTTGAATAGCCATAAGCCCTACACCAGCTCTTGCTGCCATTCCTCGTAGCTTCTAAAAAAAAAAAGGCAACCACCAACCAACAACAAGAACAACAACAACAACAAAAAACAGATATGAGAATTGTACCCATTTTTAGTTGCCAGACATGTATGGTTTGTGCTGTTTAAGGTGGTTAATGAGTCGGTGCAAAGTCTGACTGTTCCATCAGTTTCTGAATAACGTCTAAGTATGAATTCAGTGCACTTTCCAAGCTTTAAAAGATGCATGAGTAGCTAGCTCTGGTGATAACCATATCAAACCCAAAGGACCTGCATCCTCATTCATTAATGAGTTAGTTTGTGTGGTGCCCTGGGGATGCAGAAGTTCTTAGCATTTTTCCTATTGTCAGAGGGGGGCTGTGACTTATCTCATATATTCCGGGGTTCTACTTCAATGTATTTTTTTTTAAATAAGTTGCATTGTCTGGATAGTGAATATTTCATAGAATTTTGTTAATTTGCCATTTGGGAAACCATTGAATGAGCAGCCTTATCTCTCCTTTACTGCTTCACTTTCAACAGACTAAAATCCCTATCAGAAGTCTCATTTGTCCCAATTTCACATTACAAGAAAGCAATATTTGTTCTATTGAATTCTGGAGAAAAAAAATTACTGATGTTCTATATTTATTTACCTTGCTTTGTATTTAAGAGGGGAGTTTGTTTTAAAGTTCATAAATGTTATTAACAATATTAAAGAATAGCTTTTACTTAAAACATTTTGATATCAGCACCTGTTTTTCAGAAAATCAAAATTACTTCACATGGGCTTAGTGTTGTTATAGCAGTTTATCTTAAGCATGAGCAGGAACACATGATGTTCTGTAATGCTCATGTATAGCTTATCTAAAATAACTAAACCAGAAAGGATTCCTGAATCCTTTGAACCAATAGCGTTAGGTAGCAAAAAAGATTAATATTAATACTGTTCAGTGTAGGGAGATATGATATGTTAGGTGCTGTGGTGACAGATGTCACGTACGTACTTAAACTGGAAGATGTGATGACTTGCAATCAACCAGTCTTACCTGTCATTTACAGTAAAAAAGTCACAGTGAATGTGGCTGGGGCAAGATGGAATGGGGGCATCAGGTCCTAGGCAAGATTCCTAATGACATTTTTTATGGGGTTCATTTCTCTAGCTAGAAGTTACTTCTTTTTTTTATACATGTAATCTAATTGTGCCAATATTCCCATAAAGGTAAGTATTGGGTTTGTTTTGTGATTTTTGTTTTTTTGTTTGTTTGTTTTTGCAAAGCATAGGCAATAGAATTGAGGAGAGTTTTATTTGATATGAAAGCCTAGGTACTACCTCTGGCACTAAGCTGTTTATAAAACTGTTTTTGAGTCTCATGCTGAATAAGTATTTCTGACAATATTCAAAACTTACACTGACAAAATTAATAAACTGTACTGAAAGCTGTGGAGACCCAGAAAAAGGTTATGGATGAATGCATGCAAAATTCTCCCAGAACTGTTCCCTGAAATGTTTCAAACATGTCCTGTCTGGTCTTGAGTATTCTGGAGTGTCGAAGGAAAAGGCTGTAAATTGAGATGACAGTGTGAAGTCTAAAAGCAGGGTGACTGTGCTTAGTGCAGTTGCAGTATGTAATGAATTCAGCCAACATGTGCAAAACCAAAGGGACAAGCTGTCATCCCCTCTTGAAGGGGGGGATACTTTTGGCTCAAAGCAGTGTCTGCAAAATGCAACTCCAAAAAAATCGAGGGATGAGAGAGCCCAGAACTCACCCACCCCCTCAGTTGTTCTTAGATTCTTAATTTCCTTGGCTGGATGAGACTACTATGCATTGATCAAGGAGGTCATGGCTCCACATATCCATAAAGGATCAGCCAATTCAAGGATGAAAAAGCCAGCATGGCCTGTTTCCTATAATGACACTTCTTAACTTTAACTATTGTAGGTAGTGATGGATGTTAACAGATGAGATGAGATCCTGTTGATCCCCTAATACTGTGTTGGATCACATGTTAAAGGTGACCATGTGAGATCTGAAATGGATGCAGATTGTCGATGGGATACTTTCATTCAGTCCCAATAGCACATCAGTTACTCTCCTTCTGTTTCTGTCTTGAGTTTGGATTAGTTGGATCCAAGGAATAAAGCAATGTAGAAACATCTTGAGGTGATGAAGAAGAAGAGGGAATTGATTATGGCTTTGGATTTTTCTGTAGTTGCCTTTAGTGAATGTTTTTCAAGAATATGCTTTCAAGTTTAAGCAGTTGTGCTCTTGTGTTTTGCTGGACTCAATGCCTCTCCTGCTTGGAAAGGATGAGCAATGGCGACTAGCCATGGTGTGAGCTAGCCATGTGTGCCTCTGCCATGACTGTGCTCTTGCACAAAATGAGACATTTAGAGTCATCTGCTCACATGAAAGCCTGCTCTCACCCTCTTATACAACAGTAAAAAAATAAAAAAAAAAAAAAAAAAAAAAAAAAAAAAACAGTTGAGGATTTGGCAGTCTGCTGCTTGCATGCCCTGTGCATAGGTAACTTCTTCAGTGGCACTCAGAGTTGAAGGTAGTTTCTTTTATTTATTTATTTTTAAAGTGGTAAAATAATGTTTATAAATTTCAAACTTGAAATGAACAAATGAATTTACAAGAAATATCAGTTATTCATGCCAAAGATTCACGAGTAGTTTAAAACAATCTGTGTTTGACATGGTAAATTGTCTTTATCATTAAAATGCTAATGAAATGGTAAACATCTGTTAATTTATGATGATAATGAAGCTTGTCAGCTACATCTTTCTTGTGCCAGCATTCTAGCTTAGCTCAGGTCTGCATACAGATCTGGTGGAGTGATGGTAAGAATCTATTTGGCGCTTGGAAGTAATACCAGTGGAAAGTGGGTTCTGTCCTCTTAATAGGATGGTTGCCATGAAGTGCTCCCTCCTGTAGTTTGGGTCATATTTACCTGGTCTTCCAGAGGCTTTCAAATGTGGTTCTGAAAATAAAACTTCAGTCCAATTGGACCACTGATACTTGTTTGGCAATACTAGCAGTAGGAAACTGCAAAACAGAAGTGAACAAATTTCTTGTTATCAGTGCATCCACTAATCAGTCCAGTAGGTATGTACGTTTTCTATTCCATATGGACTCTGAATGTATCCTAGCCTGACCATGTATTGTTCTGGCAGCGGAAGGGCCATAAACCGCAAAACTGAGGGCAGATTTCAGAAGTGTTTGAAATGGTCTGTGCCCAGCTGAGGAGTACAAAGATTGCTGTTTTATTGGATGTTGTTTTCTAATTTAAAACATTTTTATGACAACAGTTTTCTATACCTCAGTTAAAGACAGCATCAGAAACTCAGTTTAACTCTGATGTTAAACTTTGGTGACAAGTTAACTATGTTGTTGCTGTGTGGTTGTGTTGGGTTTTTTTTGGGGGGGAGGGGTCTGTAAAATATAGTTAAAATAACCATAGCTTCATATGCAAAGAGAGGGCAGGTCTTTCATTAACTCTGTGGATCTTAATTGCTTCTGAACTTCAAAGAGAAACTTGTAGAAGTTTGATGACTGCACTCTGCGGGCTTTAGGTAATTGAATACAGTGTAGCTGCTGTTTGAGTACAGCTCTGAAACCTAAATTATGTAAAGCTACTGTTTCAGAACAAGCTAGTAGAAATAATCATCATTTTTGCAGTCAAAGATATTTTCTCTGACTAAATCCTCTGAGACACTGCTTTCCTGTTGATGCATTTTTATTTTCATTTTTTCATTATGGATATGAAGTAGGACCTATGGGCATCTTAGGCAGCCTTTAGCTTTTTGACATTTGTGACTCCACTTGAATAAGCTTTGACTTAATTAACTGAGCCCAAGTCATCAAGTCGCAGGGGCTTATGCGGGGGCAGAACACAGAGTTTAACTGACTTAAAGACTTGAAACAAAGCTTACATTTATGAAGGTATTGAGATGGCAGAAGAGAGAAAATATTTTCCGTTAGTGTATCTCGAACATATTTTTCCTTTCTACTTGTGCAGCTCAGTTGGGATGGTGTCCACTTCTCTCTCCATAGTTGTCAAAGGCCCACCTTTCTGCTGTCCTCGCCCTTTGTAGAAGAGAGAATAGATTATAGCCTGCTACTCATTTGCTAGAGTAGAATATAGCATTTATTATGCTGCAGCTGTGATCAAATTGTCTGTGTCTCCAGCATCTACAAAATTTGAGCTCAGGGCTAGTTGTAAGTGTCTGGCTATCCAATAAATTTATGCAGACCCATCTGGCTCCTGAGCTCTGCTTCTCTCTCAGATACCAGAGAATGGGTTTGAAGTCATGTCCATGGAGGCAGGATGATGAGATGAAGAAAGAGGAAAATTTCTCTGCCTTGAATTTTGCATGTCCTTAACAGAAAGGGAGATGTTTAATGGAACACTGGTTCTTCAGCAGCCCATGTGGATTGCCTGGCATCTTGCAAACAGATACAAACAATTTGATTTTGTGGGAGAAGAGAGGGAAAACTGTTTGGTTTACTACTCCCCCTCCCCTCCGCCTCCTGAGTGGGTTTGAAAAGCTCAGGCAACTTCTGTGAGAAAAAGCTTAGTTGCTGTGTCGACTCTGCTTGAGACCAAAGAAGCTCCCCAGAGGACTGTTATGCTCCTGGCTGATGTGCTGGCCACTGTGAGCTGGAGAGGGAGGTAATGATGGAGAAATTCTGTTGGGGGGGCCTGGGGGAGAGGCAGAGAATGACTCAACCTCCTGTAAAGACCAGGGAGACTTGTGTTCCAGTCTCTGCTCCAGTCAGTGTTGAATTATTTATTCGACCCAGGAAGGAGAATCTGATTTTTTTTTTTCCTCATTTTCTATTTCAGACAGAAAAATATTGTTTGAAATCTGTTTTGTATGATTTCAGGGAAAATAAAACACTCCTATAGGCAGAGCTGGAAGCAGTGTGCTAGGCACACCGTTGTATGAATAGAGCAGATAGCTAGTTGTAAACGAACGTTTGGACATCTGTGCCTTTGTGTTCCTTTGGGGCCTTGTTTAGGGGGTGATGCTCAAGTGTAACAACTCCAGCAAGTACATTTCTGAAAAGCCCATGTTTAGAGGGAAAGAGCTGGGCTCCAATTAAGAAAATGTTTTTCATTATATGTAAAGAATTCAGTTTGTGTGTATTGCCAGCTGATTATTTAATTGTTTGTTCTCTAGTATTTGTATTGCTATGTAATACAAAAGGCATTCTTTTCAATCTTAAGTGAAATGTTGTTTGTGCAGTACCTGATAGCTATGAAAGCCATCAGAAGAGGGGAAAAACAAACATGCAGCTTGCGATTTGGAAACAGACCTCTGGATTTCAGCTCGTGTGTACTGCCTGCACTAGCTGATCTAATAGGCAACCAGGAATTGCAAAAGCATCTGACTTTCATGGGCTCCCATCCTGGTCTTTTTGGCACAGAAGAATTGTTCAGCTTTAGGAAGGATTTATTCTACCTGCCAGGGTGATTTATAGACCATATGTCTCCTCTTCAGCGTCCGAGTATCTGTGGCCATAGGAGAGCACTCTGCCTCATCTGTAGTATGTGGAAATAGGTTTCTTTTAATGATATTAACTCCTGCAGAGCTGCTTTATTAACTCAGTGCGTTATTTGTTTGTGGAGGTTGTGTCAGCAAGAGGTAGCTATGCTGTGTGTAATGCAGAAAGGAGAATACTATGAATTGCTGGTTTTGTTTGCTCTTGGCAGGCACTACTGCACTTCCCACCCTTGTGCGTGCACCTACCTTGATGATGCAGCCTTCCCTGGATATCAAACCCTTTATGTCCTTCCCTGTGGACAGCAGCTCTGCTGTTGGATTCTTCCCAAATTTTAACACAGTAAGTAAAGGTGCTTCTGCATTTAGTTTCAGTGTAATGCTTTCCAAGCCAGTTCTAACATCCAGTATTGAAGTTGACATACAGAACTCTGTGCTGTGCCAGTTACTGTTCCCTTGTGTGACGATCTCCCGCTCTTTGCAACCTTTTTGCTGTACGTGGGCCCCAGACCTGGTCTGTGGGGCTGTTTTCACACTGAAAAAGCCCCATGGTTGAGTTTTAATGAGCAATGGAATAATTTTGAGCTTTTGCATGGGCACATGGATTTCCATGAACTGTAAAAAAAAAAAAAAAAAAAAAAAAAAAAAAAGCTAATGTTAAAGGGAAAATGGAGTGACAGGTAAGGCTCAGATCTTCCACTGACTTAAACACATCGAGTGCACCAAAGCCACCATTTTGCATGCTGCCAATCCTGTTTCCGTGTGTAGAGATAATTCAGTGTGGAATGAGTTGTCAACCAGTAAGTTAACATCAACACGAAGAAAATTGCTATGAGTCATTTCTGCTGAGTCAGTGAATGTGATTTGTTGATCCACGACCAGCCGCTGAACTGTAGAGCACTGTGACTGTCACTGCTGTGGGGAAGGGGACACTGCCACCACCCACAGACTGTGGTCAGCTGAGCCATCACTACTCTCTTCCTATGATAACTTGCCTTCTGCTTGAAGTTAGTATAGCAAGTGAATTTATTTTTCTTCCTTGCTTGCAAGTAAATCTACAGCACATGGTGCTGTGGAATGATTGTGATGTAGTATATCAGCCAGCTTCTCACAGATGTCAGCAGCCTAATGTGAGGTTGTACATGTGTACAGATCTGGGGGGGTACATGCACATGCATATGTACAAAGAAGAAAGATACAAATCCAAGTATGTTAACAGAGCAGGAGCCAAAACTCAATACAATTTTAGAATTCTAAAATAGTGTGTCTCGTCTCCTGGACATGATGCAATTCACATTCATTATCCCTCATCAATACATTTGAGAATTTGGTTATTGATTTGTCTGTTTTCCAATTGCACTGGTATAATAGCTGAGCTTTTTCACAGAACTGTGTGTAACATCTCCGAGAACCTTCTCATTAGGGATGCTGTAGTTGTAGTCAACCATTATTTGCTTTCTGGTGGTATTATTGAATTTCTGAGTTGTGGTAGCCTCTAGAGGCAGATTAATTTTGATATTTAGGCTGTTTTTGTTTATGAACACTACCTTACATTTATCTGGATTACATTCCATTTGCCTGTTTTCTAGAGTCTTTATCTTTCACACCTGTCACTTCTCTCCAAACTTCTATGGCTTTTAAAAGAGAAGCCTGTGGCCAGTGGCAAATATTGTTTACTTCCTCCCTTGGAATTCTTGGTGATTCAAAATCACACTGTTATGCACCACAGACACCACATTTTTAAACTCTCCTTTTGGAGGAACAGTATTTCAGTACTATGCTATTTCTAATTCATGGACTTTGCCATTTATCTTGTAGGTATTGATTTTCCTTAATAGTCTTTTATGATGGACTTTAAAGCTCATTGGAAAACTAAATTATTTATGGTTATCTTTTGACAGGCACAGTGAACACCAGCTGTCACACACATCCTTTCTTTTTAACTTAGCACCTTTGCAAATAGGTTTCAATGTTTATGCTATTTTTTACTGTGAATACAAATAGGTGTGGGGAGATTATGTAAAAATTGTCAAAATCACTGTTCCAAATCAAATTTGAGTGAACAGAATCAAAACCTACCTGATCCCTCATTTGTACGTGTTCACAGAGGTGCCTTTGTATTTCTTCCTGTGCAAAGGCAGAGCGTTGGAAGAACACCTTGGCCTTTCTGCCTGCCCCTAAACCCATCAATTGCCCTACTGATCGATCTCTTGTGAGAGTCCTTGTCGGGGACTGTAGACAGCAACACCCATGGTGCACAACACCAAGTCTCTTTGCCTTTGGTAAAGCTGAGGAGAATGCAAGCACGTGCCAACGTTCATTCCTGTGTATATTCACTGAAGATACAAAAAACAAATATTGTCTCAAGATAACTTCTTTGCATCAGAAATGTTTTTCTAAGCTCTATCAGGAGGTGGTTTCTGAAGAAATCTTAAGACTTTGATACGACATGTAACAGAGCAGGAAAACTGAGGTAAATTACATTAACTAGAAACCTGTATAAAGGAGCATCCCTACCATGTTTGTCTTCTAGATGGAAACATAAATATCAGGTAAGCCCTTTTTTATATCATTAAGTTTAAGCTTTCAATTCTGAAAACATCTGTGGCAATATAGATGAAACATTGGTGTCCCCATTTCTTTTGGGAACATATTCTGATTGCTTGCTTCTCTCTGCGTGGCATGCTTTCAGACAAAATGCTGAGAAGACTCTTATTCTTTTTGAAAGGAAAGACTACCCCAGGTGTAACTTATTTTCTTGATGCAATTGTGAGATTTACTTTAAGATGCCTCTATTCTGTTTCTCATGAAAATAAATAGTATTTATCTATTCATACTCCAAGTAAATTTCTGTTTGTTCTTCTGGACTTGCTTATTATGCAGGACAAATTAGAGAGGCAGTGCTTGTACTGATTCTTTTGGATACATTCCTTTATTTCTTAGTAAGGAGGCCTTTTTGTTTGAATGGATCAGCTTCTGAGTGCAGAACAAAGGACTCCAAGCAGTGAGATTTTGCAGAACCAGTACTCTGTTCTTCCTGGGCTTCTCGGAGCACCTGCAAATGGTTTTATCAGAGTAGAACAGGTGTGACCAGACTGTCACTGCCTGAACATGAATTGCTGCACAAAAGAGCACTCTCAGAAGCATTGCAGCAGCAGATCCACGGGGGGGACAGCATGCTAGTTCTGGCACCAAGTGTATATATAGGCCTCAGAAAAAAAAAAAAAAATCTGAAAGCTAAACATTCTACCTTGCCCTGAAATGAGAGCAGCACTGCATGATTCAAATTCAGTCAAAATAGTGCAGCCAGGGACCTGTCAGTCTGCACAAAAGCAATATCAGCAATTTCTGAGATCCTATCATCGTAGAAAATAATCAGCAATTCATATGCTTCCTTCCAAGTTTGTTATGGCCTCAGGGGTAATCAAAGATTATACTATCTCTTGTAGCATTCACATTAGGAAGATATGTCCCATCTAGCTAGACCAGGATTGGTTTTTAAATGCCCATTTGTTACTCTCATCGTGGTTAACGTGACCCTGTTGCTTCTTCACTGCCTGTTCTTCAAGCAGAAGGCTCGGCTGAGTCTTTGCATTAGACTTCAGGTCTCCACTGCAAAGTGAACCAGAAGTATTCCTCATCTGCCAGGGAAAGTGAGCCAGCTGGAATGGGCTGCAGGAAGAGAAGGAGAAGCTGACTGGTAATGTGGTCAGATATCTCTGTCTTTTCTCCATCATTATCCTTGCCTGGACTAAGTATCCCTGGCCTGTCCCCAAGAGTACCGGCAGAGACTAATTTGTTCTTTCCTCTCCTGCATTTTCAATTATATCCCTCATTTTCAGTTTCTACCTCTTCAGTTCTCATGTGCTCTCTCTGAAATTTGAAGGACCCCTAATCAAGCAAATCAGTACACTGTGCCTTGTATTGATGGCTCCTTGCCCCACACCAGGAGCCTCTCCTGCTTCTGGTTCTGCACCTAAGTATATCAGCTTTCTGTTTCCCTCCCAGGATCTCAATATCAGCCATGCCAGGACATGCTCCAGAGCTCAGCCTTGTGTACAGGAGGAGTGAACTATATGTGCAGTCAGATGACTGGTGCCAGCCCATCACTTACTGTTCCCTGTACCTGTGCAGCCTGTCCATGGGCTCTCAGTTCCCCTTCTCCCCTCTGTAAAATGCCAAGGGAACAGAGCCTGTTCTATTCATCTCACTCAGAAATGTTTGTCTCCAGAGAACATGTGAAATTTCATAGCAGCGATACCTTTCTGGTTGAATATTAGGAAAATATTCTTCTCAGGAAGAGTGGTGAGGCAATGGAACACGTTGCCCAGAGAGGTGGTGGAGTCACCATCCTTGGAGGTGTTTGAGAAAAGGGATGTGGCACTGAGAGCCATGGGTTAAGGGGCATGGTGGTGATAGGTTGATGGTTGGACTCGGTAATCCTAGTGGTCTTTTCCAACATTAATGATTCTATGATTCTTATCCTTATCAACTGACAACACAGAAAAGGAATTTAAGCAATTAACTTTAAAGTTGTGGAGTGGCAAATGTTCTGTTTTAAACCAAGAAATGACAATATTTTTCTTACTGACATCTTAGCCTCTTTATAGTTAGTGCAGGCACACAGAGCACTTGAGGTTTTCCTCTGCTCCTTTGTGGAGCACTTAGAAACGCCCCTCCTTCACTTTCACTTATTTTGGAATAAGTGCATAGTTTGTGTTTTCCAGATCATAGCCAGAATCACTGAACTACAACATAAAGAATTAGCCTGGTACATGTTACACAGAGGGAGGAAAAAGAGGCCATTTCATGTTTTCTGAGGTATTTACTGATGAGGAGGGCAGAGGTTCTGGAACTCCCCAATAAAGCCTGAACAATGGAGGCTTGTGCATACACGTAATTAGTTCAGCAGCCTTATTCCTTTCAGAGCTGCAATTTCTGCAGAGAAATCCTATCAGTCTCTGCATACAAATCCCAAATCCTCCAGAATGTCTAGTCCTTGGCTGTATGTTTCACCTGCCTTCCTAGAGAGCTGGGAATTAGTCTCCCTGACACCTCTGCCATTATTTATTCCTTTTCCCAGTCAGCACAGGGAATGTCTAAGAAGCCTTGTTCATCGCTGAATTCCTTACTTAGGTTAGTTGTGTCCTTTTAGCATGAGGAAGTCCTATTTAAAGGGAGAGGATTGTTAGCCTTAAATGTTTTAGGCATTAGACCATTGAAGGCTACTTTTCAAATAAGCTGTGACTAAAACATCTATTCTTACAGCACACAGTCACAAAATTGCAATCTAAGGCATATATATTGCACCACTGTATTTATAAAGATCTCAGTAGTTTCTAATTACAATATCCTAAGAAAAACTAGAGCAGCTTAATAAAATTCTGAATTCCTGAAGTGTCAGATGAATTCAGATGTACCTACTCGTGCAGCCTGCTGGCTGCTCAGCGTTCCTGCCCTCGCTCACAGCTGCCTCAAACTCTCCAGGAGAAAGAAAGGATTACTGAATTAATTATTAGTTAATAAATGATAAGAATTTAGCTGAGAGTTAATGCCTGTTGCACTCTCAGAATGTAGGTGTAGCTGCTGGCCCTTCAATTTAGATATGCTCTTTTTTACGACACTTTAGAAATAGCACATTGCAATTTCAAGTCATAGCATGAGGCCTGTCTTCTGTTAGTGTGCCTGAGAGCTGCTGGTGCCCAGCTCTGAGGTGGTGACCAGCGCATTTCAGCTGCCAGAGTGGGCTGATTCCAGGAGCTGGGCTTTCAGCCCACTCTGTTATGATTACAGCCTGTCTGGTCCCACAGCAGAGACATACAAAGCTCAGATGTGTCCCCAAGTGAAGGCTATGGAAAGAGAATGGCTTTTCTTGTTCATGTATTAGAAAAGACTGGTTTCTCCCTTGGTCTGCTTTGCATCTCATTCACCTAGATTTAAAAACAGAAATGAACACGTTATGATTCTGTGTTGTTTCAGGGCAGGTTTGATGAGAAATATGATGTTCTTTTAGAGACTCAACTGAATGCTGAGGTTTTTTTTTTTTAATCAAAAGAATTGTAAAGGCTGTTTTTGTGTCATGTGTGGTACTGATCGAAACACCCTGAAGCCAGAAACATCATTATTGATTTTTATGTGAAGAAAGCCTATTATTTGTTACTGTGGAGAGCAGATGACAGTTGTCAGCTAACATTAAGAAATTTTCAGTTCTGACTTGTTTCTCATTTATATTTATCTATTTTATACACTTATATTCAAACACATATATACATATAACTTACCCTCTTTTTAAATATGCGTTTTTAATATGTGAAAGGTAACAGTATTATTTTGTTTGGGAGACTAGGCTTCCTGTGTCCTTATTCACTTCTGTTCACAGTATTGATTGAGGCCTTGTATTTGCTTCTAACCTCTCTTAGCAGGGTTCAGATGTGTTGAGGAAATTAAGATCTACCTAACAGGATACCTCTCAGTTTCAAATGATATTGCTGTTCTGGAACAGGCAGGGAGCAAGCAAACTGCTAGCAAAACCTAAAGCAGACCTCCAAGAAGAAAAGATTGAGGTCTAAGGGCATCCTCAAAGAAGAAAGCAAAAATCAGAAATCTTGCTAACCTCACACGCTATCTAAGCTTTTCTGACTGCTACCTCTTAAGCTTGAGTCTTTTGGCAGGGTTCTATTGGAAGGTAATGTTTCCTATTATTTTACCTATTCAGATTATTTTATTGTCAGACAGTAATAGGTAGTGTAAAAAGAATACCATTGCTCTCAGGGTATGTTACTAGTTTTACTGCATCTGAAGGCAATATATATTCCTGATAGCATTTTTCATTTAACTTAACACAGCCAAGTGTTCTGAATAATAGCAGCAGCCTTAATAATAAGTAGCAGTTATAGAGCATCTTCCATCAGAGGATTTTGAATAGCTGTAAACACGTTATTTAGACCTTTCAGCTTTCTTTGAGAGGTTGAAAATATTTTTATCTCTGTTTTACAGATGTATAATACAAGTACAGGTAAACCTGAAAGCCAGTAGAGTCACAAAGGGATGGGAAATTGCATATTGCTGAAGTATTTTTTTTTTTTAGCCACTGCGTTCGTACTACGTTCTTTTTCTCAGATTTGGTCTGTCACTATTTTAAGAGTTAAATCTATTATAAACAGAAACTTCCTGAATACTTAATTGTATTGTGTAATTAATTGTGCCTCACCAATTCCTTCTGTGAGTTAAGCCTTTCCGTAGACATCAAATATTTTAATATTTTTTCACAGTAATTTCTACAACAGCAGTGGCATTTCATTTCTGGGGAAGCTTCTTTTTAAGGCTCTCCTAATTATGATTTCCTCAAACAGAGTTTATTTCTAATGTGCAGTAAATATATCGTGGGTGAAGAGAAGGAAGGGCAGAGGGGATAGTCTTAACACTGAAAAAATGAATTAAAAGATGTTATCTCAATTCCCTTTTGATTGCTATGCTTATGCATGTTATGCGGGAGAAGGGGAGGGGAGAAATGAGAGTATTCACGTTACCTTTTTCTTTTAACTTTGAATTTCTTGATTTAAACTAGAAAATACACAGATTAAGTGAACAGAAGATCAGAAGAATCCTGGTTTTAAATTGGACAGTATAAAATGTTTTTCTTTTTGTTTATGTTGGTCTAGGCCATTATTTTGCACTGTTTTAGGAGTAATAAAATTCTACCAATAGGGCCAGACTTCATCCTTGGCCTCATGAGCTTGGTCAGACAAGTTCTTGCAAGATAAATTTTCTAAGTGAAAACCTGACTGAAAGCAGCCTCTACTTCAGCACAAGGCTCCAAGCTGTGGAGCTTCAGCCGACTGCTTCTCTCTGACTAGGTCAAAATACAGCAAAATTGTTTGTGTTAGCTCACCAGATGGATAAATGAGCCTGTCAGTGAAGATGTAGAGCTGTGCTGAAGCTGATGCTGAAGCAAGAAGATTAATGCATTTCTTTGTTTAAAAAAAAAAAAAAAAGATTCAATTAAGAAGGTAAAGAGAGAGTATATTTGAGCATACAGTTGTCACTTCTAGTGCCTATATTTCAGTGACTTATTGAAAATCTGAAGAGGAGTCAGAGGAAAAACTAACAAATGAATCAAGGCTTTTATAATGAGAGGCTTAAGAAATTCAGCTTACTTGGTTTATCAAAGAGAAGGTTAAATGCTGATCTGATTGCAGTGTACAAGTACCTACGCATGCAGACATTAGGGTGCCCTTTAATCTAATTGAGTGAGACACAGCTAGATGGAGTGCTTTGTAACAGACAAAGAAAGGTGTGGATGTTAGCTGTGGGAATACTCCATCATTATAATCATTTCCCCAGTGATGTTATAAATTTACCTTAGTTGGAAACTCTTTAATCAAGGTGTGGTATGTTTGTTCCTTCTGCCTCCCTCTAAAATTTAAACTCTGGCTGACCACATATTATCAGGCTCTGTCATAGGAAATGCTGAAGCTCTCTAGTGTGTAAAAGTCATGCATTTTTTCGAGAAATCAGATGTAGTGGCATCTTCTAAACTAAAACAAGTCTTTAAATTACAGTAGACAGTGCTTTCAGTATTCTTTGTGATTGCAGATACAAGCACAGAGAAGTATCAAGAATTGTCCTTTTTCATTTTCCTGTGTGAGCTAGACTTTAAAGGGAAGCATACAAGAGATTAGTACACTAGGGGACTCTGCATTATGCCATGAGAGTGGGCATAAGAAAGAGGAGCCCAACTGCTGCTGTCAGGAGACAGAAAATCAATGTCCCAAGTCCTGGGTTCCAGCCCTGCAGCTCTGTTGGCAGAAATAATGTAGAATTTTCACAAATAAAATTAGTTCAGCAATGACCTCTAAAAGGAAATTGATGGAGCTGAATTTATTAATATTTCATCTCTTTTAAGACATAAAAGGCTGTTCCCAGCTCTGGGTGCCCTTTTAATCGTCTTGTACTAAAAACGATGTTGAAATGTAAACTCCAAAGGTTTCTCTTTCCTTTTTTATTTTTTAAATACCAACTGTTATTTTAACAGCTCTTCATGGGTATCTGCAGTATCTGACATGTTAGCAAGTAAATTACAGCAGGATTTTTGTTTTGCTTTAAAATGCCTTCAAGCTGATTTCCCTGACTAGTGATAGTGTGCAGAGGTCACGGCTCTCACAACCACTGTTTTCCTTGGGGAAACTGGAGCTTGCTGCCAAATTGATCGAGATGTGGAGAGACAAACAGTGATGAGTTGTATTCAGGGAGGTTTGTGTTCAGGGTACAGTGTTCCTGTGTTTTGGAAACCATGTGGGAGGGAAGGGAGACATTAGTCGCTGAGGTCAGTCTTGTCTCAGTGGATGCAAGAAGTGTAAGCTTATGTATTCCTGCACTTGGGGGAAGGCATCTACTCAGAACTTCTTAATTTGTTGGGTTTTTTTTTTCATTTTAAAGAGAGAGAGAGAGCAGGCATTCTTGATAAAGTCATGGACTTGTTCCAACCTGTATAAGTTTGGGTTTGACTTGAGCAAGATCCAAATTTTATACTGTATGCAAATGCCTAATGTACAAAAACAGTAATAGAGACGGTGGTTTGTTAATCAACAAAAAGTGTTAAAAGCAACCTTCACTTAGACCACAGGATTACGGCAAAAGAATATTATGTTGTATTCTAATATTTTGTGTTCTAATTAAATATTTGTCTCTGAATCAGCTGTGGGCAATCTGGAAGAAGCTCTCCACTGTCTCAGTTATTAATCATTTTGTGATAGGACAAGGAGAAATGGTTTCAAACAAAAAGAAAGGAGATAGATAAGGAAAAACATTTTTACAATAAGGATAGAGAAGCATTGGAACAGATTTCCCAGAGATGTGGTGGAGGCCCCACCCCCGGAGACACTTCAGGCCAGACTGGACAGGGCTCTGAGCAGCCTGATCTAGCTGTAGATGTCCCTGTTCACTGCAGGGGAGTGGGACCAGATGGCCTTTAAGGATCCCTTCCAATTCAAACGATTCTGTGATCATTTACATCTCCCTGATTTCTTTGAACACCGAAATATTGTAGTGAGACGTTGTTTGCATGCTTGCCATATAGAGGTGCATCTCTGGGACACACTCTGTGCTAGGTGAGCAGGGCTGAAATGTGGTCAGCATTGTCAGAGTTCCTGTAGGAAAAGTCAGTGGTATGCATCAGCAGAGCTGCCTTGGCTGTTCCTAGTAATGCAAAAAGGCAAGGAGATGTAAAACAGCATAGTGTTCACTTGAACAGTGAATTGCCATGAGCATTAGCCCATTGAGAAATATTGTCTCTGATGTGACGAAAGCAGCCCAAGCACGGAAAGAACAGACCAGTCTGGGTTTGCCAAGCATGTCTAGTGTTGCACCACAACGTTTCTGGTTTTACAGTGAGCATTTTAAGTATGTGCTCTGTCTAGTATGGCTGTTTACTTCCATAACTGCCTTAGTCATCATGATGTGCACCATTCTGGTAGAAGGCTGTGTGTATATGGCAGAATTTATGGTAAGCTTCAGTGAATCACCATTCTGCATGATGGCAACCTGCTTGGCTTTCCTGACATCTGGAGCACAAACACAGAATGAGCCTATGTCCGCACATGGCTTTGTGACCAAGAAGGACGTTGGGAAGATCTAATCTGCAGAATGTTTACTGGTGTTTGTCTACGTGCTTGCTTATAATAATAATTTTTAAAAAGACACATGCATAAGTAGATTGTCTAGCAGTTTGGAAAAATCCCAGAACTTTATTTAGTTGCTATCTTGCATTGGTAACTTATATATGCCACTGCTTTCTTGCCTTGATTGCCAGAGGGAAGCACTGGATTATATTGTCAGTTTTGTCCACATACGGTTGAAAATTTTGTTTTATGAGAGTAGAACAGCATAGTATGCCTTAAGGCTGCTCTCAGTGTTTGTACAGAAGTTTCTTAATGACCATTGGTTAAGTGATACTTCATTAAATCTCTTACAGCCACCTATTTATATGCTGTTATAAATGCTTCTCAGCAGACAACTCTCAGTTTGACCTGAGAGTTATGATAAGAGGTAACTGAACATAGGCCATAAATTCCCCGTCACAATGTTAAACTTTACTGTGATTTGGAGATCCCAGAGTTCCAGTGCCATGAAACAGGGCACTGTTTATTGCTGCTGTTATGAGAAGATAGCTCTAGTGTGCAGATTTTTGTTGGAGTGGTTGCAGTAGTATGTATAATGCTTGTTTAGTGTGAATTAATGGCTAAGTGGACCAGGAGTAAAATGAAAGCATAGGAGTTAGGTCATTAGGTAAAAAAGGCAATTTAGCCTTGCTGCTTTATCTTTAGGCTGCCTGTTACTGCCTAGATACTAGGCAAGAACCAAAAGCTTCAGTTAAGATAAGACTTCAGATAAATTGGGGTTTATCTAATCTCTTAAACTGGAGATTGCACCTGAGTAAAAATTAATGAAAATATTCAGGGTTTGCAATACCATAAAAACCATCTTTTCTTGCAAAATAGTGTGAACTTTTTTTTTAAAAGGCCTAGAAATAATACCTAGCTTTTCTGTTGTCTTGTTTGTTTGTTTGTTTTTCTCTCCAAGGCTTGAGAGTGTGATCGTGAGATTGTGATAGGTAATTCCATGAAAACATCAGCTCAGAGTTCATTACTGATCCACCCTGAGTATGGTAGGTGGTTCCTATCCATCTCTTCAAAATGCTTCATGGAATTTGTACTAACATAGTAGAATTAAGGAGGACAACAAAGATACTCCAAAGAATGGGACAGCTTCTATGTGTAGAATGATCAAATAATGCACAGTTAACTTGATATGTGGTATAAGTCTTAGAAAATTGAGTTGTATGGAGCTAGGCTTGATGAAGAATGACTTTCTTGGCACAGCGGATTGTACGGAATGGAGCTCAGTGTGAAGTGAGGAGTTTTTCCTGATATTCAGGAGGTGACTATGAAAGCATAGGGAAGAGAAGGTCATTGGGATTTGACAAAAACATGGAAAGCATTCCTGGTTCTGCAAAACTTCTGTTGGGGAAAAAAATGTATGAATCGTATGAAAATAGTTGGGGGAAAAGGCATGCATGTTCATGCTGCTCTTGTTCTCTTGCTAACTAAATATGGCTGTTTGGAGGAGCAAAATGGTAGGCTAGGGGGAGGTGCAGTAGAGTTTAGCGTTTCTATCATTTTGGATCGTGTTTTACTGCACCAGTGTTTCTGAAGTGCCCTGAAAGTCACTACCACCAGCCTCAGTGGCTGTCTCACATGTGCATGTTGTGAAATTGGAAAACAGAAGAAGAAAGAGATTACTGCTGAAACCTGTCCAGGTTCTGTTGATCTTTGCTCACTGTAATCGTTCAGGTGGCTTTAATGAGACTCATTGCAAAATAGCAGTATATCCAACTTTGTTGGAAAGATGTCTTAAATCTAATTTTTTGTTAAAAGAACTGAAGTAGGTGAACAAAACTAAAAAGTTGTTAAACTTGGTTGTGGCTACCAGAACTATTTATTTATTGATTGATTCTTACACTGTAACAGAAACCACATAGTGCAAAATTTTATTATATGTGGTGGCTGTTTAGTTGCAGTTATTATTTCTACAATAAACCCATTTTGCAGAATTGCTTTTTAAATACTGGTGCTCCCAACTGCGCCAAGTGTGCTGCGTCATTTCCTAATATATACCTCAATAAATAATTTGCTCCCTCTCTCCCTGCAACGAAGAGGATAATTCTGTTTAGAGATCTGAGATCAGCTTACCCTGCAGCGTTAATCATCTAACAGAGATACTTTTTAATTTTTCCAGCATCCTGTAATCCACCCTGGTTTCTGATATATTTAAAAGCTATAAATTGTTAATGTTGTGCTTCTTGAATTCTAATTGTGACCAGGCGACGTGCAGCGCTCAGGTTTGGGCAGGATCAGTAACCGCTCCCAGGGGAGCCCAAGTGGCACTATCTGGAGGCAGTGTGAGCCGAGCTATTTGGGAGCCTGTCCTTGTGCTGTGCGTCTGTTTGAAACTAGGACTTTGTGCATAGAGTGCCTCGTTTGCTTTTGAACTGATGACTGCTAATGCTAGCGCTGTGGATTGCTATCTGGTATGCACAGAGGAGTCATTGAGTATTGCTGCTTTTTCTCTTTTTTTTTTTTTAACGGGACTGCAGATGGTAGTGGGAATTTTGGCTATTTCTTCTCACTGATCTCAGACACTTCAAATGATTGAGGTACTTTTCAGGATTGCTGTCTTGTTCTAGTTGGCTTGATCTACCAGTTGCTAGTTAAGTTGAAAAGCAAAGCGTATACTCTGAGGAAAAAAATTCTATTCTCTAATGATATAGCAATATTTTAATATATAGATTCTATAATACTGACTGTCATATCTATTACTGAATGAATGCTGAAAAACTTTTAATCTGCATGTATAATTGTGCAGTATTATGCAGGGGAATGCAATAAGTAGTACAAGTGAGAAACAGATTTTTTTTGTTATATGATAAACTTGGTACTGCTACTTTATTCTAGAAGTAGATGAAACAAGGAATAAGGTTATTCAACATTTACATTTATTCAACATTTACAAACTCATGTGTTTGGCTTAAGAGGAGTCTGACAAGAAATCTGTCTAGCCTGAGTCCAAAAAAAAAAAAAGTGTTGAATGTTAGATAACAAGTTATTGGAGATACAATGCAGAAGTAGTTTCTTAAATCTGTGAGCTTCTACACGTGCATATGTGTAGAGGAAGTCCTCATCAGTGCAGGTTTCTCTGAGAGCATGATTTTGTACCAAGGGAAAATTACAATCTTGATACTCAGGTTTAGAAACTCTGGAAGCAGCAGCTAACTTAATGATTAACTAATAAGGCATTATCTTCAACTTTTCTTGCTTCCTTTTGTAAGTCAGCTTAGTATCAAATAGGTGATGTGTATCACCCAGGATTATACAGCCAGGTTTGTTTTCTTAAGACAATGCTTTCAAGGAAAAATCATCACTGTGGCTGCAAGACAAGATTCAGAAAAATACATATTGATAGCAAATTGAACTATTATCCCTTGTGGTGGTTTAAAAGCAAGGTTGGAAAATAAGCACTTGCTTTTTCTTGTAGATTGTCATTTTCCCTTTCTCCTTTTCAGAATCCATTTCATGTGTTAAATAAGTATAGAGGACTGCATGTGCACAGAAGCTCGTTGGATGATGGAGATTGAAAGGGACCTCAGAGATCACCTGCTCCAGCCTCCTGCTCTGAGCAGTACAGCTAGGACATCAGTCCAGTTATACTGTTTTATGTGAACTGAAACAGTGTTCAAGTCAATAAATTTGAGTCAATACGTTCATTTTAATTTTTATCCATCCCGTATCATGAACGTTATGCTTAATTGAGGCCTCAGTAGCAGTTACGACTTCCAGTGCTGTTCTCATCTTCCCATGTTAACGGAGCTCTCTGGCCCTGAGGATATTTTAAACTGATGACTAGCAGCAGTCCTGATATTTAGCATAGATATAATCATTCCCAGTTTGTGAAAATGTTCAGGCAAATTTACGGTTAATATATTCAGTGCTTCATTTATCTCAATTTTTCCAGTGTCAAAATGTTTTCTGAAGTGTGGTGACTGTGACCCTTTCCTGGGGCCAACACACTCTGACCACTCCTCTGAATGTGTCTTTTAATGGGGTCTGTCATCAGTTCTGCATGGAAGTGTTAGAGAACTGTGATCATTTTTCTGGAAGGCGAATGGAGACTTTCTTAATGGACAAGACTTTCTTAATGGAGCCTGCAGAGGACCTGCTCTCACAAAGAAGTCTCCAAGAGGAGAGAGATAAATGACCCTGACTTTTTTAGGGGGCAAAAGTGGATTTTCATAATGTCTGTTGAATCACCAGGTGATACGGGCAGGCTTTCAGGAGGCTCTCTGCAATTCAGATGTGACTGAAGCCTTGAGAGCATGGAGGATGTGCAGGATTTGGAAAGGGAATTTTTGGTAACCAGAGGGTGGCTGCAACAATGGAGCTTCCTTTTGTTTCATTTGATCTTCGTAAGACTACCAATTCCCAAACCTCTTATTTATCTCCAAAATTAAAGAATAGGCTTCCAGCATAAAGTTGGTGTGCCTTTTTTTCTTTTACTATATACTGTGAAAAGTTGTAAATGGATTCTTGTTTGTTCTCCAGATGGATCCTGTGCAAAAAGCAGTCATAAACCATACGTTTGGAGTGTCCATTCCCCCAAAGAAGAAGCAAGTTATTTCCTGTAATGTCTGCCAGCTTCGCTTTAACTCTGATGTGAGTACTGGCTATTTTCTTTTATTATTCATAACAGGTATAATTAATCCAAGCTTCTTTTCTCCAAGTTGATAGTTATTGTTCTGCATACATTCTGCCCAAACTTCTAGGCTGTTATTTTGCCCACTTAGAGCTAGAAGTCTGGCACTGACTGCTGCCGTACACCTTTGTCCTGGTACCTGAGGAGCAGGCTGCACTTTTTCTCAAGTTCAAGACACTAACTTTTTAAACATGGTTTGCAGTCGACCATATACTGAAATGCTACTACAGAAGCACGTCTGTGTTTCCAGATATAGACTGCCATGATAACCCGTGCCACATCCATTGACAATAATCCACTGGTCAGTCCAGTAACATTTAAGAGGGAGCAGACAGGAAAACTGTTCTCTTCATGTCATACCCACTTTTCTTTCAGAAGACACCTTTTTCCTGTTGTTCTTATGTTCTTTCTGATAATGTCTCTGAATTTCTTAATAAAGTCACCTTTCCAGTTACTTTCAGTTGTAACGATTTTGAGTATTTACTTCTGTCTTTTGAGAATGATAAAGATCAAAGAAGCTGCTTTCTGAAGTGTAATTCAAAAGGAAAAAAAGAAAAAAAGCAGTGCAAAAGAACATGTTGGCTGATATGCCTAAAGTATATATCCAACTAGTTTTTCCTCAAGCTGTGTGAAAAATAAATAAAATCAAGAATGTTGACAAGTAAAAAAAGAAAATTGATTTAGAAAACTATGAACTTTGACAGTTATAATATATATTTGTTCTCAGACACTTTACAAATGTTCTTAGGCTAATAAAAATTTAAAAACTCAGATATTTTCTTGCTTTTAAGTGTAAGAACAAGTACTTAAGTGATGCGTGGATACTAGATATTTCACTATTGTAAGAAATAGTTCGAAGGAAGCTCCTCGAGGCCATTGAGGTCTTGGTGCTACTAAACATTCTCAATAAAGTCATATAAAGTCATTATCTATTGCTCTGATTTTCTCTTGTCTCTGCCATTGCCTTTTGAAGTGGTTTGTAATGTAATTTCCCCAGTTCAACTTTCTTGTCTAGCCTGGCATGGATTTTGAAGCACTGCTGTCTTACCTTCAAATTGATTTCTGAGTCAAAAATCTGTCATCTTCTGACAAGCTTATTAAACTTTCTTTGAAGTGGCAATATCTACTTAGTTAACAGATTTCAAAAGTCATTTTTTTTTAAATTTAATTCATTTATGTTTCCTTCTTAAGGTTAAGTTTTAGGTCTAAAAATATCTTTCTGCTCTGATTCCTAATCAAAATACCCGCTTTTACTGATTAAAACAAGGAACCAGTACAGTTTCAAAAAATTTGTGAGCTCTGTGGATCTGAATCTTGCTTCTGAGTGGGATCTTATTTCCTCTCTGAGAGGGTGGCTCAGCTTGTTCCCGCTCTTCCCACTCCTTCTAAGGAGTCCCTTTTGATGGCAGGTCCTGTCAGTAGGGGATTTCACACTGACATTCAGATGGTCAAACAGTACTTCAAGGCAGACAGATTGAATCACAACTCAGCAACAGAAGAAAAAAGAGCTGAAATACTATATCATTTTGTACATCTGCCAACTGAGCAATTTTTCCAAACTTACTTGCTCACAAGGTAGAACAAAAGGTATGTATCATATTCTGCTTCCAACAGTGGCATCACTGTAGCATGTCAGATTATAGCCTTGTTTCCCCTTTTGGAGTGGCTGTATTCAGTGTTGTGCTCCTTACTTTTTAAACATGTCTACTGCACGCAGTTCTAGCTGTTAGAAGATATCATAACTCTTTTGTAATTGATGGTTTTAAGAATGGATGAAGCATCATGACCATGCCAGTGATAGTGATAAAAAGCAGTTCCTTCTTTTCTAGAGCAGTTTTTCGTAACAGGACATTCATAAACAACCTGGAAACTTGATTTTAAAATGTACTGAGCCTCTAGTGGGGTTATTAATAGTAGAAAATACTTGAAAAAATTAAAAAAAAAAAAGTTTCACAAACATTTCATCACCAGAACATACAAGAATATTTGGAGAACAAGTTTTACAATTGAAGCGTTATTCTATTCAAAGCTGTCCAGCCTTTCATTAGGATTATTCAGTTTCTCATGGGAAGGTTATGTGAGATTTTAAATCTTTCCTCCAGATTCAATCTTCTGACCTTGCGTTGTTTGCCTATACATGTTATCTTTTCAATCCTCTGCCCACTCCCCAAGTGTGAGAACTTCTTTTACTTAAATTTCATTCCTTCTCTACCCCTCTAATAATCTGCACTGTCAGTTTTAGGTAATGTTAGCATCCTTTCATTTCAGATCTTCATACTCTAGTAATCCTTTGACAAAATTTTTGGTGTCTTTTTTTTTTTTTTACATGCACACATGCAAGTAATTTCTTGTAGCTGTTATTCCTTGAAACAATGATGCAATTCCTTAACTTTATGGGGAGAAGACAGTCAGATATTTTTTGACCATTGTATCTGTTGAATCTTTCAGTGGGTTCCACTGTGGACTCCTTCAATTTCACTATGCAACTTGCTAAGAATGTTTTGAAACCCTTTCTGGTGAGAAAAAAAAAAAAACAAAAAAAAAAAAAAAAAAAACCTTGCATCAAATCCTTGAGCATAGCAGACTATAGAAAATTTTGCAGTTCATCCACCTCATAGTTTCAATTTCTTCCTGTTTCCACAAAGCTGACCTGCTCCTTGTATGTAGTGGGCATGTTGTTTCTTTGAACTTCCTTTGACCTAAATTATGCAGGCAAATGAAACAAAAACAACCAAAAAGTGGCTATTAATTAGTTTTCTCTTATTTTATTCAATGAATTTCATTTTCATGGTGTTTGAAGCTCCTGACCTGATCCTAGTATTGCTTTGTCTATTACATGAATAATGTACAAACCAATAGAAATTTGTCTGTGAGAAGAAAGTTGGTTTCCTTGCCTGTAATCTTTTATTCACACTGTTGGTACTCGCTGTTCTGGATCAATAGACCAAAATAATTCTGACTTAGTCAATTTATATTTGTCAAACCTCCTGTTAAGTTTGCGCAGTAAATTGCAAAGGTTTTAGATTTCTTCTGCTGCTGTGTCTGCAGTGAGAGTGTTCTACCACCAGATCCGGAGGAGGGCTCTGCAGCTGTTCTTGGGCAGGAGGTGGAAGTCTAACATCAGGGTTGGAAAACATTTTAAAATAAGTTGTCTTCATTTTGGGAGCAAATAAATCTAATGTTGGGGTGATGCCACCTTTATCTTGAGAAATAAAATTTGCTAAGATTATGTTGCTTTTCTCCTAACACGTTATAATATGAAAAAAGATATGAGTTATTCATCATCTGGTTTCTTCTTCACAATCAGATTGGATTACTTTTTGTTCTTAATCATGTGCTGTTTGTATTTGTGATTCAAAGAAGTAAAACCTAAACAGCAAAAATAGATCCCTGCAAGGCTATGGTCAGCTATTTTTGTTTGTTTGTTTGCATAAAAGAGAATTAATTATTTAGAAACAATCTTGTGTATAGTCAAATAGAATTGGCTGAAACAAGGCATATGGCAAATAGTTGAAGAACTTGAAAAACAATTGAGGTGAGTCCAAAATGTGAACTGTTTACCTAGAGGGGTGAAAACCAAAGAGTTTAGCTTCAGTATTTTACAAATAGAGTAACTGACAGCTTTTAAACTTACAGAGGATGCAAAAGGAGATGTTACATGGTAGGGACTGGTTTAGTAAAAGCAGAATAAGAAGAATAAATCTTTGCTTTTTACTTAAGCTATTTTGCTTGTGTGTGTGTCTAAAGAAAATGTGAACTAACAACTTCCAGAACTATGGAGATATTTTTTTGATGTGATTTGTGTAGAAAATATGAAAAACAAAATGTTAGTCAATCTTTTCCTAGAACATTATAATTTGGAGTATATATAGTTATAGGAAGGTTTTGTGCATTATCAGTAAGTGTCAGTGTGACTCAGTGTCCCCCTTGTCCTTTTTTCCATCATCTCTGCTGTATGCCATTAGAAGGTAGAGGCTATATGATTTATTTGTTCAACAGTTATGCAAATTCACTAGTGCTAATCATGAACGTTTCCAAAATACACCTTTAGAAATTAATGCTATTAACTTTGCCAGTGGGCAGACAATTGAGTTAAGGAACATCATGCCTTTGTCAATTAAGGGAGATCAAATTTACATACCTGTGCTTCTGTTTGTGTACATTCAAGCACTTCATGTTATTCTTTCAGAAAAACTAACAAGTTGCCTGCACCTACAGTTTTGTAGAGAGATACCCAAGTATTTGTCACATGCTATAGAAGGAGTACATAGAAGTTCTTATTTTGGTAAAACCAGGCAGTTAAAGCTGTGTCACAGCACTCTTGAGACCATCTGTGGCACAGTGGGCCTACGGTCTCTGGTAGTCCAGATTTACGCTAATGTATTTCAAAGAAAATTGGCAAGGGTGAAATACAGAAGCACATCAAAGTTTCTGTGTATTAATATGTAGAAGCATTTGAGGAAGTGTTTTGAGCTACTTTGAGTACTGTAGCCTAATGCATTTGGTTTTGTTTTGAATTTTCAGAAAGGTGAAAAAAGTAAATTAAAGTGGAATGGAATACCATGTTACTAAAATCAAACATTTTCCTTTGAATAATTTTTATTTAGTTTTTTTTAAAAGCAGAGTTGATTTGGAGATGCTTGCATTTGGAGGGGAAAAAGAAATTACTTGAGGGGGACAGCAGAGTGACAAACTTTGACTGTGGAATGTATAAAGCTGGTATTGTGGAAGACCTTAAATTCCACTCTGAAATAAGAATCTGAAATAAAAACCTCTTATTTCCCGGGAAAATGCAGTTTTGGAATGTCTTCAGTTTTCCTGTTGGATCAGAAATAGTAATGTTCCCCAAAGGAGCTGAAAGCTTCCTCTTGTTGAAAGAGACATTCAGTGTGATGCCATCCCTTCCTAGAATTCACTGGCCACAGCTTGGAAGCTTGCTGTAGTCTAACTTAGCAGATGGCTCAGCACCACACCCTGAGTGAAGTGGGGGAGAGGATAGAAAAAAAAAAAAAAAAATAGAACTTGTAGGTTCTATTTACTAGACAGATTAAAACTATTTACTGAGGTGGAAAAGGAATAGAGCAGGGAAGAAAGAAAGTTAATAGTAATGATAATTATATATAAATAAAACAACTGATGCACAACGCAATTGCTCACCACCCACTGACTGATGCCCTAAGAGTCCCTAAGTCCCTAAGATGTGGCTGCCTACCCAGCCAACTCCCCACAGTTTTTCAAGCTTTTATGTGTACGATGTCATATGAAATGGCCTTTGCTCAGTTTTGGTCAGCTCTTCTGGTTCTGTCCCCTCCCTTATCTTCTGTCAGGACGGCATGAGAAGTTCCTGCAATTTGAGATCAGGGGACTTAGAATTTACATGTAAGGTTAACACTGAGCTGACATCAGTGAAGTTGCTCCAACAAAACTTGTCCCATGCCCTACTTACGATGTTCTGGCTGGTACTTAAGAATGCCTAAAATTAATTGTCTTGTGTCATTTGGGTTTCTGGGATATCCACACCTGAATAGTAGACCTGACAGAGGATGCTCAGTCCATAGTCAGGCAGGACACCTGAGGACATCACCAACTGTACTGAGCAGCTGTTATTGGACACAGGAATTCCAGACTATTAACCTTGCTTTCTGTTTTGTTTTTCCACTCTTTCTTATTCCCTTCCACTCCTCCAGGTGGAGTCAGGGAGCAGAATATCATTAAGAGAGAAGTATTTAAAAAATAGGAAGTTGGCAGGGTTCTCAACAATGAAGGGAAGTGAAATGGCAAAAATGAGTGCAAATTAAAGTAAGGGAATTTTTCCTGAGCTAATTTTTGTGATAATTGGTAACAGAAATCAAATAATGTTGAATTAAGTTGGAAATCTCAATTTAAGGATAGCATTGCAAGGAATGGTAGCTGATGAAACTGATTAATCATAGTAGCAAGAACTGAGATAAATATTTCAGAATGTATACACTTTATTCTGTTGTGGAGTGGAATATGCTTCTATAGAAAACTATTTAAAAGTATATACTAGCCATTAATAGTCCTGGTCGGATTTGTTCCAGTATATTACAATGAACATAAATGTTTCTATCTCTGCATCAAAATGTCTGTTAACAACATTTTTATTGCTTAATTTCTACATGATGATGAAACAGTGTGTGTTCCAGTGCTGTAAATTCTAGTGTTTCTAGTAGAAATTCTAGTAGAGTTCAAGCTCTGGTTTTGTGTTCTGTCCAGCTCAGAAAAATTGGGAAATATCTCAGTTATATTCACTGCTGCCAGAGACCATATAGCAGAAGGGAGAGAATCCTCTTTGTGGAGCAGATTGTGGTAGTGAGTCAGACCTTGCTCTTGCATAAAGGCCACCAGAGCAAGGGATGCAGCTGCAATCCACCAAAAGGAAATGAGGCGTGCTGAGAAAGATCTAGCCTAGCCTTTCAAAAATAGGTTTTCCCTCCTACGAATTATGTGACTCCTTTCAAACCTGTGGTTTTATCTATATGGACAATGGATAAGCTTTGCTAAACAGGTTTCCATATTAACTGCATAGGTATGATTTATTGAGAATAATTATTTATGTCGCAGACATACTAATAGAAACTAAAAGCAGCTTGAGTAAAGCTTGTTCTATCTTTATGGAACTCATAACAGGGTCCAAGTAGCAACAGGGCACGGGAAAGATGGCTGTTGCTGTCTCCCAGCGATTCCTTCTCTGCTTACTCTTGGCTCGCTCTTCTACTTCCTTCTGGCACATTTCCTACAGCTGCCATGTGGCACTGAGTTCCTTCAGCAGCTGTGGAGCTTAGGCCAGGCTGTGCTGTCTGTTCTTCTCTGCTCTAGTGACTGGTACTGTCACCTGCAAGAGGAGCATCAGTCAGGTTGCAAGGATACCTGTTATGCTTTGGCAAAACTTTTTTCTCCATACTTATGAAATCAATAAAATTCCCTATGCTCTTCTCCTCAACTATTTGTTTCAGTAGTCCAGTTTTTGGAGCTTGGCACTAGCTAATATTGTTGGTGCTAATCTAATCACTTTCCTCTCCATCTGTACTCCAAACTCAAATACGTTACACCAGCAGTCTGCCTGATTTGTTTGTTTGCTGGTGTTTATTATTTTGTTATTTTTTGTTTTTAAAGAAAAGTCATCCGTTGATTACTTCTAAATGAAATATCTGCTTCCCTCAGTGCCCACAGTCCTTGTTTGTAGGAAGGTCTTTGGCTGTGATGCAGCCAGTAGGTACCACCTTGTTGATGCAATATCCTTTCATTGGCATAAGCATGTGTCTGCGCAGCATATTGTGCTCTGTGATTGATGGCTCTAAGTTGGCACTGCCCTTTTGCATGGCCTGCAAGGACTCAGAAATCGAAACAAAATGCCTTGCAGGAAGATCAGTAAAAGCTGATGCAATAGTTGGGCATTAAGATATGCTGACAGTCAACTTATTATTGCTTATATATAGCTAATAAAAATGATGGGATGATAGTGATCATCTTTTTATAACAAGCCAGAAGGCAACATTTCGAAGTTGAGGCTAGTGTTGCCAAATGTTATCTTTGGAAATTTGAATGGATGTCAAAAAGATAACACACAGAATAATCAATAGCATTGAATAAAATCTACAGAGCTGTCACCAGCTTTTGTCAAATGTTTTACATTTTTTCTTATAAATAAAACTATTGGAGCTTGATGCTTAGGGTTTGGAGTGTAGCAGAGCAGGTAGGAGATAATTAAAAGCGTAAATCTCAGGAGCTTGTGAAGGCAATTTTCTGTTTTGAAGACAGATCTGACAAAATGATGAAAGTTGTTAGCTTCATCATGACAGAAATACTGTGTGATTACAGGGTGCGGAGTTATAACATGCGGAAAGTTCTGTTCCAAACCAACTATTTAATAAAGCAGTTAACTAAGTTTGATTAGTTGCTTTCTTATGATGTGACCGATTTTCAACACTTTTCCATTTTTTTTTTCTTTTCCTAGTAAGCTACCTTAATATTTGGAGCAATTTGATTTCACAAAGCTGAAACTACTGAGAGCTGAATCTCAAAAATAACACACAGCTTTGGTGTAACAGAAGTATGAATGCTTCACTTTTACAGATTACTTCAATTACATCTATTCTTAACATCAATTGCATCTACACTTAATATCAGACTACAGATAAAATTATTCAGCACAGGTGCATCGTGTTATCATTGAAGAGATCTGATGGGTTCGTATTTCTTCTCTACACAGTAATAAATTCAGTTAATTAGCCATTCATACACCAGATAGATTCTCGAACTCAGTCAGTTGCGAACTGCCAAAATGAATAGTGCTGATTTCAAATATTCTGTCACTCCCTGCTCCTGACAGGGGCAATTTCTGTCATCTTTTGTACTGTAGCCTTAACTGAATTTTAAGGGTTTCTTGAAGATAATATGGCTATCAATGATTCCATAACGTGCGTGTTTCCTGGTTATCTTTCTTTCTCTTTATTTGCATTTGTATAAATATATTTAACTTTTAGCAAAGTTACTGATGGTATTATATGCTAATCATATGCACACATTCCTAGAAAGCATGCTTACATGTAAAGATGAAGATTTGCATTGCTGATGTTTTATTAGATGGAATCTCATATATAAGGCAGTGCATTAGGCTATGTATTGTATGTAGTCTTACAGACGAGCATGCTGATGCTTAGATTTAAAACTTAGTTGCTAACCAAAAGCAGAAATTCACAAGAAATTTTAGTTTTTGAATAAAATCTAACTTTGTGTGTCTCGTGGAAATACATGGAAAATGTGTTTAAGAGAGGAAAGGCTTTAACCAAGCCATTAATCTTACAGCATTGTAAGTTCACTAAAAATGTCATAGTATCATAGAATCCTTACAATTGGAAGGGACCTCTGAAGGCCACATAGTCCAACTGCCCTGAACAGGGATACCACAGCTAGGTTCTTCTCAGCAACCTAGAAAGCATTTTGTTAAAAAAAAAATTAAAAATGATCGTGGTAATGAGAGTTTAAAATTTTATTTTGAGTTGTTTAGTTTTGAAAATATAAGAAATAAATGTAACAATTGGTTTGCAATAAAGCATTAGTTATGCTAGCAGTGTTGAATTGTGACACAATGACATCAACAAAATTATTTTACTTAATTGATTTATTCCTACAGTAGATGCAGCCGTGTACACTGGAATAAATCACTGTACAGCTAAAAAGCATCGTGAGTACATGAGTATAGTGACATCACTTAAGGTTACTTACTTTGGCTTTTAGAGCTCTTGTTTTCAGAACCTGGAGAGGCAACCACTGTTGATTCCTACATTTTTTACTTTTGTAAATATAGTTCTGATCACGTGGAATATACATGAATTGATTGTTAGCATTAATGAGGATCAAAAATATACATTCAGTATCCATTTTAAATATCATATTCCAAAGACAGTCGTTTTTAATTTTGCTTTATATTTTATTGGGGTTTGTGTTAAAAACTGGTAAGTTCCCTTTCTTTTATGCCATGTGTCCTTCAAACCTTCTGCATGTATAACTTCTGGATTGTCAGAGCAAATGAAAATGAACGTTTGGTTTCTTTTGAAAGCTGAAAAAGAATGAAAGAAATTGCGTTGTAGCTTTTTCCAAAGTTATATTTAATATTTCAGTCACATATATTACAGAAGCCTGTAACTTGTAATATATTGCTGTATTGTGCCGGAAACAGGTTTTTAATGCGAGTTGGAGAATATAGGCTTGCATATAATGTGATGCAAATATCTTATAAAAATAGGGTTAGTTATGCCCGGGACATTAATAATCAGAATAATTGGTACCAGGAATGATCATAACATGGTTTCTAATTTCAGAAATGCCATGGCTGCCCTTTTCTTTTGTTTACCATTACTCCAGGAAATTATAGACAGCAATCATTTTTTGTAAGAATTAGAGGAAATTCTGTTCCGTGTTGTTTCCACATTTTCATTACCAAAAGCGATGGAATCAATGATTTATCTCACAGTGGGTAATAAGCAGGCTCTGAATTGCAGATACCTCTGAAAACATTATTTCAGCACCCCAAGGGATGCTCCTCTGACTTTGTTTGAAATGGGTATTTATATTTTCATGCATAGAACATGTGTTGGAAGAGCCTAAGAACCAAAACTTTAACAAAATCCAGTGGCTGGAAGCTGAGACTGGACAAACTCAGCATAAAAAAATTAAGAGAATGTGCTTGAAAAAATTTACCAAACGTAGCTTGTCTGCCACCCACCCAAAAAATAAGGGCTGGTTCAAGCAGCCTGGGGAAGACTGGCATTTTTTGGACACTATGCTTAGGTGGTCACAGCAGCACCTTTGGGCCATATAACGTACAACCATGGATTTGTTAGTGTAAAGATAGTAATTATGCAATTTAAATCAAAGGTGAGGCCATTTGGCACAATCCAGGGGGCTTTGCTTTGCGTTTATGGAAGTCTTAATTTTAATTCTGCTTGGGCTTGTTTGTTTTCAACAGGTCTCATGTACACTATGTGAGGATTGAATGAAGGGAATCAAAGAATATCGTAGGTTCTGACTGATATTGCTGACACTATTATTGCAAATATCAGCAGAAAGGCTTATTATCAAGGATTTGACTGACTAAGCCTTTCTCTTGAGTGCACCTATGTCTCCTGTGTTGTAGCTTTGGCCCCAGGCAGTACATGGTCCTACCAACAGCACAGTGCACACGGAGCAGAGTTCAGTTATTTAAAGGGACATCATCAACTTTAGAGTGCTCCAGTGGAGAACCTTGTCCTTGCTGTTACTGGAAATTGAAAGTATCATAATGGAAAGAGTATACACACCCCTCAATTCTAAGCTTTGATTTCTGTACATATGTACAAGTGTGTGAATAGATTATTTAATTTTTTTTATGCTTGACGCTCCTCCTACCTCATCATGTAGCAACATCAAAGTGCAGAGAAATGGCCAAAGCTTGGCAAAGGTGGAGAGAGGCAGGGTGATTGTACTTTGCTCCTGTTCCTGTTTAAGGTGCAGTGCACCAACAGGGTGCAAACAGTCTGCACTCCTCTACCTCGCTGAGCTGAGGAGCTCCAACCCAGAAGTTGACAAGTGTCCCTTTAAGTAGTGCACATAGTAGTAGTGATATAGCTGTGTAGCTTTTCTTTATAATCCTTAAATTGCATCTATAAGTGTCTTGAATTCCAAAGATTTTAGATTTGGCATATAATTTAATAGCAAGTGATGGATAGAACCTCTACTATTTTTGTAACGAAGATTGAAAATTCAATTTCAAAGGAATTCAAAGTAAAGTTTATCTAGGAGCTTTTCTTACTGAATACTTGCTTACTCCAATCTGTTTAAAAATATATATATAGCCACAACATGTCACTATACACGCTGTCCTTTTGAGGTAGAAAGCACTGTTTCACAAGGTGTATAATCACAAAGCTTCAGTGCGTAAGAACTTCATCCTCTGTTTTAACTGCAGTTCTCCACCAGTTTTAACGGTGCATATAGTTTTTGTGAAGATTCCGAACTGTCTATTCTGTTGTCTAGCCCAGCTGTTTCTACTCCTCACTTACGCTCTTCCATACAATAAAATGTTTATTACGTGCTGTCCCAAGGTGACTGTATTGTAATGCCTATTTCTGCTGTCCTTATGACAATTTCCTCATTATGGCAGCACTCTTTCTAACATCCGAGATGTTTGGATCCCATAATTGCTTTTTATAAAGCATGTAGTTCGTTTCATTTAACACAATGAACTAAACAACATAGAAAGTGTTTTTGCATGGACTAGCAAAAGTTTCCTTGCACTGATGTTGTTATATGCCAGGTGCCAAGGTGTGGTCATCTTGCTACATGAAGCATGCTTTCTCCAAGAATTTTACTTTGAAATGAACTACAATATTAACTTCTATAGTTAATATGTAACCTTCAATAGAGGCACCTAGTACTACCTCTCAAATAATTAAGAAAAACATTATGTTTGGAAATGGGGAAAATGCAATACTGAATAGTATGATGGAAAATGTTATGAAAACAGATTGTGTTTTGTATGAAACTGTGTCAAGAAAAGCATTGAAAGGCGTTAGTGGAAATGTACAGACTTTGAGGTTGGATTAAGCTTGTAGTGCCTAGGCTTTGCAGCTAATGAAGTGGCCTGACTTGTCAAGGTAGTTGGGTAGAACAAGAAGAGTACATACATACAGTGCTTCAATGCAGGAAAAGAAAAGAAAGAAAAGGAACTTCTCTACTTCCTGTCCTTCAGGTTCCCATTTTCTTAGTCTCTGGAAAGAAAATATATATATATATATATATATATATACACACGTGTGTGTGAGGCAATTTACAGAACAATCAAGATTGATAAACATTTCATTTCCCGTGTTTCACTTGGGTCTATTGAAGTTTATAGGTATGGTGTTTCTTCTTTTTATCCCTTTCTGCTTGATCTATTAGTGAAGTTATAATGTTGTTAATGCCTGTTTCAATTGCTGTTAGTGTAACGGTGAAAATACTTTGACTTCTTTGCTAGATCAAACAGAAAGAAAAAATGGATTATTTAATCATGTTACAGGATGATACATGTTTCTAACTACAAGCAATAAAGACTAGGGAACAGTTCATAAAAATTGAGTAGCATCTTTCTAAATTGGGCATGTTTACATTTGTATAGCTCTTTAAATCTTTAAGCAGCATGGAAGCAAGGAATTAGATTAGAAGTGGCAGAGCTGTATCTAATCTTGATGCCTTTTTTTCCAAGTTCGCAAAAACATGTACTGTTCATTAAAATCCTGTTGTTTGAACATATGAGAAATTACACCTAGGAGAACTGTTACTATAAAGCTACTATAATTTTTCAGGTGGAATAATATGGTGCCTACTATTGAAAGTCACTTTTCTGCCTTATCATCCATTGTGTTATACAAAAGTACAGAAAAAAGTGAGCCTGATTTGTTCTCCTTTGTAGAGCCAGGCCGAGGCCCACTACAAAGGAAGTAAGCATGCCAAGAAGGTGAAAGCACTAGAGGCAACGAAAAATAAACCAAAAGTTGGGTCTTCCAAGGACAGCACAAAGGCTAACCCAAGCTGCTCCACGCCAGTCACAGCCAACATCTCTGACAAATCAGGTCAATGAAAGCTTTTTGTTCTATACATTCTTTGTTTTCTCCTTTTGTAGATGCGTGTATGAAAGAATCTTATTGCATGATGCTGATCCATATCTTGTCTTTTCCAAACTGTTTGTTATATTTTCTTGTATGGAATTGATCAGTTTTGATGTTATCAAGTTTTTGTGTTTTTTTTTCCCCACATCTCAGTGCTGACATTTGGTGGGTTAATGTTCTCTTATCAAATGTAGTCTTATAAACTGTTATTCATGCAGCAGTAGTAATGGATGTGGGTGGATGTCAAGTCTGAGATGTGCGTATTTCGCTGAGGCACAAGAAATTTCTCTAAAAAATTTCCCCCCCCCTCAATAAAATAATACTGCTCCAGTAAGAAATACACCCATAGAAACGTAGTGAAGCCTCATGACACAGCTATTTCCTGATTTCCACAGCTTGTTAGTTCTTTAACATCTTTTTTTTTCCCCCTCATGTCAGTAATCTGAGGAAGATCAGTAACACTAATTGCACTGCAGTTGTTTGAGCCACTTTCAGCTCTGTCAGTGTTGTGTTACCAAGTGAAACAGGAGAATTTCCTGAACTCGCTGGCAGTCTGAAATATTGCACTAGTCATCCAGGAGAGAACACCTACTGTGGGTTAACCAACTGTTGGTCTGATCAGCTGGCTGTGTGTGATAAACTTGCTGTTGCTTTGATAGTCACTTATCCATTTATCTTTGACAGTGCTGAACTTGACTCAGATTCCATAGAATGATTGGCAGAAAAGGTTCTCTATCAAAATAAAAGAGGAAAAAACCCCCCCAATTTCCATAACAATGGCTATTCGTTTCCCTGTTTTCTCCACACCAGCAAAACCATCTTTGAGTCCTTAGCAGTGTTGATGGGTGCCAAGTTTTGGGATGATTCACCTAGAAAATCACACTTTAGATTTAAGTGAGATAACATGAATCCAGTAGTATGTTCAGGGAAACAAGCCAAGTTACGGTAAAACAGTAGCAACCTACCATCTGGCTCTAAATAAAATGTGCATTATCAAATGGGAAGAGATTTAAAATATTTGATAATTATTCTACTCTCTGTAACACTATAAATAGCTTCAGTTAAAACAGCTTACTATTCCAGGTGTAAACTGTAAAATCTCAGACAACTGTTCAGGAAGATTTCCGTTAAAACTTCAGAGGAATTAACACGTTGCTGTACATGCTGTGAGCACATAGCTGTGCTATGCACCCCCTGCCCTACTTGTGTCAAGTAACACAATTTGCAGCCTTGTTACCAACTCCCTTATCTTCCTTTCCAACTATTTTCTGTAAGTCTAGCACTGTCTTATGTGTCTTTTAGGCCAGACTGCAAGGTCTGTCCCTGACTTAATTTTCTTCTCTGTAGAATGTGTCTAAAGTCTTTCACTTCTTTATGTTCACTTTTTGAGAGGACATAAAATAATTTAGTCACCAATAAGGGAAACCTGCTCCTGATATTGCAATATTGTCCCTGTTTTGACATTATGTTGTTATATGCTATTAATTCCTTGACACAAATTAAACAGGTTGCCATCTGTTGGATTATACCACCACAAGTGTTTCTACATTCGAAATAAATCACAGTGGCAATTCAGTGTAATGCTGTCTTCCAGCCTGGGGAAGGGCAGACTGCTTGAAGGAGCTTTATCCCACCACTGGTGGAATGTTGTTTAACCACTGTAAGGATTGTAAGGTTCCTGAGAAGTGTTCATTCAAAAAAAAAAAGTCACTCTTGGTGTCCTCAATCCTTGAGTAGAGAAGGAGAGGATGAGAAACTAAAAAGGGAAGAGAGTTTTAAGTTTTTGTTCCTTTGTTATTTGTTGCACTTGTGCTGGTATTTATGAAGAATGGGTAGGGAGTAGCATAGTGCATTGACAAGCTCAGTTTACTATTATGTTATGTATGTCTGCTAATAAAAGGACACAACAGGCATGACTCACAGCTTTTCTGATGCGCTGTCATTTTGAGTGACACGTAGATGTCTGCCCTGGAGCTCTCTAGACAGAACAGTTGCTCTATACTGAGCTGAAATGTCAGGTTTGCTGCAAAGCCGCATCTTTTGTGGGTCAGACACAACTGTTTTGGATTTCATGCTATTTTTCAGAAGTAGTAGATCCAGAAAAATAACTTCACCATTAGCTCAGCTTGTGTGATGAATCTATCAGCTGTTCCTTTCAATGTGGGAAGTGTGGCTGGTGGTAGAGCTACAGCGGTTAAACTAATATTTGAGGTGTTTTGAGGAGTTCTGAGGAGAATGTGGCTTCCTGCAGGTAGAACTTGCCTCAGGCAGATGTACTCTGGAACCTGGTCTGAGTATGATGATGCCCCATTTGTATGAGAGTGCTGGTCTCTGCTGCTGTTTACAGTACAGTATAATTCAAATAACTTTTGTAAATTGATCATCAGCAACCACGTATTGATAAAGCTGTAGTACACTGATGCTGAGTTTACTGCACCCTCAGGTTTATGGTTTGGACTGCACTGCTGCGACACTGCAAACCTATTTGTTGGTGCTTTGAAGCATAGTTACAAGGCAGCAGCATTAATAGGACTGGGAGCTGCTCTTTCATGTTGGGCAAAGACTACCTTCACTCCCTGTGGAATCCCAGGATTTCAGGATGGCTTCAAACAGAAGTTTGCATGTATGAGGGAGACCCCATTCAGTGGTTAGTGAAGTCCTTTAGACTGAAAGATACTGTATTAGTGTATTGTACACAGACACGTGTAATTTACATATGCACGTATATGTATTTCCAATAGAATGCACAGCTTTAGAAAAGGGCAGCAACAAATACATAGCAGAGTTTAGAATATGCTGAGTACATTTTAAATGTGGCTCTGAGGATTTAGCAGAAGCTGGGGTCCATGATCCCAGCCTAGCATCATCTGCTGTGAAGAGATATGCTTACAGTGATACATCCTTCAGGAATATATATGATAATAAATGGACTGAAATGTCACTATTTACTTATCAAACAAAGATGAAGTCTTTGATCGTACTTCTAAATCAAAATAAATTGTTCAAAGTGAAGCAGACAGATGATGCATTATTACTTCCTTTGCATTTTTGCTTTGATATAAAACTCAGAAAGTAAATGCAACTGTTTTAACCTTCTCAAAAGTCAAAACCAGGATAGAAAAATAAGGCCTTTTTTTGTCTTTGAGCCATTCTGGATATGATTTGTTTCCCATGTGTCAGTGAGAGCTGTTTATGAAATGATATAGATGCACATTTCAAGTTCAGTTCTCATTCAAGTAAGATCTGTAGGCTCTGCTACCTGGGATGTGTTACGACCAGTCCCTTTGAATGTTCTTTGAAAAGTCCTTTTTGTTCAGCTTGTATATCTGCAACATCAGGCATGTAACCAGGCGGAATTCTGGACCTGTTTCAAATTCTGGCTCCTCTCACTATGGTTTTGTTCTGTAAGTGCATCTCAGGGCAGCTCAGTGTCAAGTTCAGTGTCATGAGGGTGCATGAGCAGTCCTGTGCAGGTCTGCAGTGTATGGTGAGGACAGCAGTGACATTGTGTAACTGGCATGCTGCTGTTTGATCCAGCTGAGGCCCTTAGGAATTACCCTAGTTATTCCAGCCTTCTAGAGTTGCCCAGTGAGTTAGCTCAGGTTTTGAAAACAGCCTAGATGTGTTGATCAATAGAAGTGCTACTTTGTCTTGTAGGCATCTAGTAATAAGATGGCTTATTAGATAGGACTGGCAGCTCCAAGCTTTATTAGAAAAGTTGACCTCGAGGGCTTGTCTAAGGTTTGTAATTCACTGAGGGCTTTTCTATGGGTGCTTTGACAATAAAACTGATTTTTTCCCCCTTTTATTCCTAAATAGTAGAGCGCAACATGTTAAATCACATTTACTCAGGCATATTACAATGGATAGGAGTTCCCCAGTGTCCCAATTACCATTGCAGTTTATTCATCAGCTGCAAATGAGGTGTAATGTCCCAAGAGAGGCTTTAGTTCATACTTCACAAGTCCACCATCAGGACACTCCCTTAGTCATGTTGTTTGAGTTGCTTATTTTATAATTCTTCCTGCCAATGCTCAAATTCTAAACTTTTCCATGTGCTTCTCTGTACTTTGAGTAGTCATTCTGCAGTTTGCTGTTGATGAACTCCTGAGAGTTCCTAGAGGACTCAAGGTCTTTCTTCAGTCAGCCTGTAATAATGTTAAAAAAGATCTAAATCCCCACCTCAACTGAAAATGACAACAGGTGCCATTAATAGAAAAATAAGCTCTGTGACGCAATTAATTGATGAGTTGTTGCAAGCCCTGTTCAAAGTGAAAGAGGTCAACTTTATCTTTCTTCAGTCATTATATGAATCAGAAGGATGCATAAGCTGGAGATTGCTTTTTAGAAACTGTAAGCCTTTTCTCACATCATAATGTACAAGCAGAAGCTCTGCATTAAGAAATACATTTTAAAATTAAATAAAACTTTTTTGGAATACTTGGGTGTGTGCTAGAACATTCATGTTTACATTGCTAATGCAATGTACTGTTATTACTTCCAGTTATAAAAATTGGAATTTTGTTGAATAATTCTTTAATTGGCATACTTAAAGTCATGCATATTTTTTCTTACTTTGGGAAGAGAGAAGGACGAACATTAGACTAAATGAGGCTGATTCTGTTAATGTAGCTGGACTTTGAGGCGCAGCCTAGGGAAGTTCTCCGCTACTGTTTTGTAGTTATTTATCTACAGTCATTTAAGGAATTCACTTACATACATTGAATCGCTCAGCAACTCTTTTCTTCTTACATCAGACATCAGTTTTTCTTGTTTTTTCTGTTGATGATGCCAGTTGAATATCCAAAGATTATTTTGAATGACAATGGAATGATAAATGAATATAGAATATCACAACTTACTAGCAGAAGATTAAATAGATTTGTATAATTCCATAGAGAACATAATGCCAGAGAGATGGCACTATGATCCCTACCTACCAGAACTATTCTGTGTGATGTCATTCTTTGTTATGAATGCTTTTGCAACATATTGTAAGAGCTCTTGAGTATTCAGGTGAGAAAGTGGAGAAAAGAGAAAAGTGAGACTAAAAAGTAGCAGATAGCAAAAAGCAAGTGTAGGACTGAGATGCCAGCGTTACTCACCTCCTTTGCTGTTTTCTGCTAGGAAGAACCATGATCCAGAAGTGAAAAGGTGAGGGTTATAGACAGGGATTGTGCAAAATTTCCAAAAGAGAGAAATGATATATCCTTTTCTGTTACCTTGAGATGGTGGTTGTTCTGTTGGTAAATGACTACTATTTGTATAACATTTCATTTGTGAACCAAGAACAAGATTTGTTCTTAGATGACTAAGGACATTGAAGACAGTGGAAGTTGTCTTAATCTGAGGTGGTCTGAAATTAGACCTTTGAATTTGTTAAGAAGGAAAACTCCCAATAAAGACAGCTTCTGGTTTTGCTGTTTTTTTTTTTAACAGACGGAGGGAGGGAGTAGCTTTATCTGTACTTAATATTTCCTTATTAAAGAAATATATTGCTGAAGAATTAAGGCCATGCTTCTGATGCCAGACGTAGCTTTTTTACATAATCAGGGAATAAATAGCAGAATGCTGGTGATTACTCATGCAGTTAGTAGTTGAATGGAATTTTATCTGTGTCTAGTTTGCCAGAGTAAGAGGTTTTGTTGTCTCTAAAATTTGAGAATAAAAGGTCTTTCAGTGACTTTAGTTTCCAAATATAAAATAATATGTTGGACTCAAGGCTGTCACTTCAGGATGTTTTGGTTCAGCCTCTAAACCAGATAAATGTTCTATTTCAGAACAATGTTTTTTTTTTTTTCTGGAAAACATGCTTATAAGTGAAGAAAACAGTCTCACCAGTGACTTTTTTCTGTATTTCTCACCAACTATTCTTAAATAGTTAAAGGAAAAGACCTCTAAGTGTAATCTAGTAGCAATTTTCACACATATAGACTTTTTTTTTGTAAACATTTTTACTTATATTTACCTTCTTTTTTTTTTAACATGCAAGCAGCATTTAGAATACAAAATCCAAATGCTTGTTCTGAAATCCAGAATCAAAACCAAAACAAAGATGTCTGTCGCTGACGCATAAGACAGTAAAATAGTAAAATTATTATACTTCTGGCTATAATTCTACAGCTATTGCAGTACTGACTTGGTGTGAGAAACATGCTACACTTCCTGTAGCATAAAAGTGCATACATGGTCAATAGGTTGTGTTTTATTTCCTTATTCCTTATTTTCAAGGAGAGTGAAAATACTTCTGTGTCTGTTAAGCAAATTATATGCAATTTATTGGATAAATCTTGAAAGCATGACTGAATACTCGCAGTCCTCAGGCAGACCTGACAGTGAAATCAGTAAGAATGCACAATTATAGATGTAATTTAACTAAAATGAAGATGAGTGTTTCATAGTTGGCTACAGTGGCAGTTCTGTCCGGGCAAGTACTGAATCAGTAGTTCAGACACAGGCCCGTGAGAATGCACTTGTATGCAGAATGTCAGCTCTTCTTGATTCATTTATTTAGACACCCATAAATTTTATATTGAGTTCCAAAGCGCTTTAGCAGCTGCAGGCAGAATTTTAAGATTATTTAAGCACAAAATGCAAGTGAAATGTATTTCTAGTAATATATTTCATGTTCACAGACGAAGGACAAAACATTAATTTTATAGCTGAGGAGATGATCCAAAGCAGCTTTTAGGATGTGAGGATACCTAGGTAGAATATGCTATGTTTGTTATAGTTCTTGAGTATTATTTTTCTAAATATGCTTATATTGTTAAAAAGACAAAACAGTACTGTGGAAAAGCTTGCATTCCTGTACCAGTAAAATAAATGTGTCAGTCTGTAATGGGAATATAAAATATTTATTGAACAATAGATGTCTGGTGTCAGAGAGGTACGTTCTACTAGCTAGAAGATTTATTGTAGCACGGGTTAGAGTCACATTTTGTAATAACAGATCATATACTATATTTCAAACTTTGCCCAAATTGTGTGAAAGTTTTCCAAGTCCAAGTTTTAAATTTTTCCATCCCAGCCAATGCAGACTGGCATGGCTTAGAAAAAATGAAAGCTTAAAATAGTTATAAAATAAATTTGGCTTGGCATAGAGCAACGGGACCCAGGAATGCAAAGCTGCGGGACATTCTCCCTGTAAGGATACTAGAGGGATTTTTGTAATGTGAGCTCACCTTGTTGAGATGTAACTTTTACAGGGTTACTCTGATTTATGGGTTTTTTTTTAATGTATGTACCAGCATACCTGGAAAAATAGCCATAAGCATGCAAAGAATTAACTAAAAATTGTAGGTGAATACAGTAGGATCATCTCAAAGGCACCCAGTAATTGGAACACTGGTTTCTCTCTGTTCAAGAAGATGTATGGGTAAGTATAGAAACAAATTTTGCAAGGCAAGATTTCGCACCTTTTTTTGCACCACGTGAACTTTTGAATATTTTCTTATTCTCATTAGTCCATTTCCTTAAGAATTAAGCCCATCTCAAATTTCAAAACCAAAATTTGATATTGTTACATGTTCAATCTGATTAGTTGCAAACATTTCTGTTACCTGAACAAGGGACAGGTTCCTTTGTAAGAGTCTTTGCTATGCCAAGTCAGAAATAAAATATCCAAAAAATTAAGTATCAACATCACTGTTGTACTACAGCCAAGCAAGCAGTACTTCTGAAATGAAAATGATACTTCAGCTCAGCCAGTTGGAGAGTAGCGATGCAGTTAATCAAATAATCAGTCTAGCTACAGAGCTCGCTCAATATTGCAGAGCCATCCAGACATTTCCTGATGTAGCTTCGGTATCTCAACAAAATATGTTCTAGCTTATTTCAGTGCACATTTGTGCTTGAAATGAAAAGCTTTATATTTATAGCTTCCATTTGTTTCTCATCTTTGTGTAGAAACAAAATTGGTTTTCTTTAGAATGTGTCAGATTTATTTCATGTAACGACCTTTCGTTATGTGAAACCTAGTCATTTTTCAGATGGGCCTCAGGTACAAGGAAGAGCAGTTTATGAGAACTAAATGTAATCAGAGGGTTAACAAATTCACTGTGCCATCTGATTTGCATGTAGGTTTGCAGTGGAATTTTTCTAGAACAGAGCCCTACGGGTTTTTCTGCCTCATTTCTCAGTAGACTGCACAACTGGTGAGATAGTAGATATTTTGTCTGGCAGCCATTAGAGTCTCATTATTCAGCAAATGTGGAGAAAAAAAAAAAAACAGAAAAAGATATCAAAATCCCTTATCAAAGTTAGCTAACTCTGTATTAATGAGTGGTAAGAAATAATCTAATGCTCTTTGTTGTGGGTTTTTGGTGTGTTTTTTTTTTTTTTTTTCTGAGCAAATGAGTGGTGAGGTGCAGGACGTAATGCCTGCAAATGCTGTGAAGGTTATGACCACTAGTGACTTAATTGCTTTCCTGCTATTGCTTTCATGGCATATATTACTCATAGTGTTCATATTTTTCCTCATAAAAAGCATAATTAATTGTTTAAATGCATGCTTTTTTCCTTTATAACAGTGTGAGCCAGCAGAAGATAAGACTCTCTGTGAAGAACAATGGTTTGATGCTTGCTTTTTTCACTGGAGCTATTGTCTGCCTTTCTATTCAGTAGAGTTTTTCTGCTGATGTACTGAGGAAGGCCCTTCTTGTCCTTCTATTAATTCTGTCATTGATCTTCTCCCTCTGTATCTTATTTCAAGTCAAACAGTACTACAGCAACTATTGTTTCCAGTATGTTGACATATGGATCGTCTTCCTTTGCACAAGCCTATATCCCAGGATAGATCCTAGAGTTTGTTTAGGCAATCCTTCAAGTACAACATGAATAAATAAGTTTTTCCCACCTTCATTTTATTTTCTCATGGGTTTTTTAACATCTTTTTTATGACTTTCATCCAGGCTTTTGTAACCTCTCTGACTTTGATCTCCCTAATTCCTAGATTTTATCTTAAATGCTTTGAATTGTTGCAGTATTTCTGTGATGCAGTTTCTAATGTCCAGCCCTTTCTTCTTTTAACTGTTCCTTGCTAATATTTTTCATAATTTTCCATTTTCACAATGGCATCCTTTTCCATGTCTTTAACAAATGCAGCTGAGTCAAATTTGGGTGTGCTCAGAAAGAGTGTTTCAGGGATTCTCCTGGGCTCTCAGAGGAAAGAAAGCAGTAGAACTTCTGTTATTTCACTTTTTTCTCCCCAAGCTAAAACTACTGGTTTTGTCTCTCCAAATTCTTCATGCCCTTCACTTTCAGAGTTCTCCATATATTGTAAGACTGCTGTGGTGTGCTTTCAAGGTGCTGACTTGCACCTACCACCCCTCAGCCACTGCAACCAGCTTTGCACATTTCCTGGTCCTTCTGTTTGTGTAAATCATCCTACCAGCAGCTGCCAAACTTATTTTTGCTACTGTCACCTCTGAATTTTATGTATATCCATATATCCATATATATATATATATATATATATATATATATGTATATTGTGATGGACAGAAAAGCAGAAGAAAGCTTGTGAGAAGTTAGGCTGCCACACTGATGCCTCTGTTGACCTGTTGTTCTTTCTCTTGTATCTGTCTGTCTTCAGCAGTGATCTCTGCTCTTAAGCTGCAAATCATTTGGTCTGGGGACTGTCTTATTGTTGTGTGTGCAGAAAGCTTAGAACAGCAAGGTCAAATAATGGGTTGCAGTAGTATCAACCAGCTGGCCTCTTTTCAGCATTACCAATGGCTGTATTTAATATAGTGTAGGAAGAAACTAAGTGTCACTTCTTATTTTTTCTATCAGATGTGCCAAGCATCCAAAATACCAAGTTTTAACTGAGTTAGAATTTTATCTTTAAATCGATACATTTTTACTCTGCCTTTATGGATGCCAATTTAACTATAGTGATGAGCTTTTCAGCAAAGTTCCTTGTATTATATGTGGCTGTAATTACTGTAACTGATTTTACATTTGGTACACACTTGGTCAGGGAGAGAATGTTTATACAAGCTTGACAACGTGATTGATTTCCTCATCCCATTCCGCAGTCACTGAATGCTTCATAGGTTGTTTAATGCAGCCCAATATTCATAGTCATATTCGAAGCTATTGACATTACAGGCAGAACCTGAGAATTGGTTTCCGTCCATACAGCTCTGCTGGCTTGGGTGTTATGCCTGCTTTACCTCGGAGTCCCAATTAGTCTCAGAAATCAGCACTTTGGACCAATACCAGTGCCCGGAAAAAAAGCACAGGTGAATTCAGGGCTGTTGTAAGACAATATTTGTGCCACGCTTCTTGTGACAGCGTAGAGCTACTAAGGATCAGTGCTGCGAGACCCATAAATAAAACACAAACGCATCCTCTCAAAAATCACTTTTGGTTTTAGGTACCATAACAAATGGTGTAGTCAGAAATTAATATAAGGTGTTAGACTCATCAAACTGCCTGCATTTTGAACAGTTGTTCTTTCAGTAGAGATGCGGTGTTGTAGCAAAGCATGCTAAACATGCCTGATAGCACCAAAGGCATTGCAACTAACCATGCATCATCTGCTCTCTGGTAGCATGACATTCACAACCATAAAGTGATCAAGTTGTACTTTATTTTCTTCATGCACAACTTCAGTTGCTATTTAAACAAGCTGTTGTGAAATAAGTTTATTGTAACTATACGTTTTGTATATCTTCAGTAATAACTGTGCTGGTGAGCATTTTGGACGACGTAAGTAGCAATTACAAATAGTTATACGGAAAACCTATATACTACAGAATAGCTATTTGAACTTCTTAGTTCATACGTGGAATTTAAATTTCTGCTTTTCTAATTTTTGTTAGGAATCTGAATTAAAAACCTGAATTTTGAGTTAGCACCTACATTTTAAGCATAAAGTCCGACTTGGAACTTCTGTGTCATGTGCACAGAAATCATCACTCTTACACAAGAAAAAAACAAGGTGGTTTCTGAACAGTAAAAAGCAAGACCTACAGGCACCTTTTAGTATGACAAGAGATGGTTTGAAGATGCAAATTGATACTGTACAAATACATATGTTATAATATTACAAACTCTTGACACGAACCACAAACGCAATGTACTCTCTTAAAAAATACCTTGTAAGCCAAGCTGCTAAATGTTAAAAGAAAAAAAACCACTTTGCTTTCTGTATGGCATTCATCAGTGGTTTATCTCTGCATGGGGCAAAGCGTTCAAACACTGTTTCTTGGAATCAGGAGAGGAAACTGCTGCACAAAGGCGATGCAGGCTGTATCACAGGGAAGAAGATGTATGGCAGTGGTTTTGCCCCTTCACATGCTTAGCTGGAGTAGGGTTTCAGCGTTAACAGGTGGGTCATAAACTATGCAATAGCAACAGCAGGGAGAGCAGCACGACCTACAAAGGTGGGTACATCACTTGGGCTGGTCCTGCACTGGGAGGGAGCTGGAACCTGTCAGGTGTGAGTCTGTCAGATGTTATCCTGTGCTGTTGTCTGACTTGGACACGTAAAGCTGAAATGAGGAGCTGCTAATTAGATAAATAAGCCTTGAATTCTAGCATGGTGCTGATGCAAATGCATCACCACAAATACGTGAGAACAACTTCAAAGTGGAATTGAAACAATGTAAGTAGGCAACAAGAGCATTGATATTACTGAGCCCAAAGCAATACTTAATTAGCTGCTTTACTTTTTCCTTGGGCTCTCTTTCAAAATAAATGCAGGCTTCAGTAAGAACTCAAAATAAATCACTGATTTACTTCTATTGAGTCCTGAGGAAAAGGGAGATTTAATTTAAAGAGAGGCATTTAGCACAGATGAAATATGATCCTTCTGCACGGAAAACAAGCATAGTCCAATGCAGTGCAGCAGTACGGCTTAGATGTTCAATAGCCCCTTGCATGTTTGCTGGGCAGGATGCACCCATTCATGCACCGGTTTGGCCTCTGCTGAGCTCAGTGGGGTTGGCCAGGTGGAAATCAGTGCAAATTTGGGCCCTTGCTCACTAATACTGGCATTCAGGAGTAGCAAAAGAACTCTGCCTCGGTTGCATTGAATAGGCCTCATGTACTTTGTATAGTGAGCACAGTCTGGAAGCATGTGTGTATGTGTGCAGACATAAATATTCACTTATCTAGGTGTATTTTCTGTAGGAGTTAAGGTGCCTAATAACATCTCTGTTATGATTTTTGAGGATATTCTGCATTAAGCACTTAAAATGGTGGAAGGAAACATCAATTCATAAAGGGGCATGTGTCTCTCCATGTACATGTATAGTCACATGGATGAGGAGCTGATGGTGTCAGGAAGCTCTCCCAGTGATGGTATTACATGAGCTGTGGTTCTTTCCAAAAGCTGAGATGCTGACAGCATTTTGCCTAGCTGGACACTGGTAATTTCCCTCCACTTCTCCAGAATTTTTCTTGACAGGTGGTCATGCATTATATACTCTAGTATTGCTTTGTATTATGAAGAGTGAAAGCACTGTAAATCTTGGGAATATTTTAAATATTGACAGACTGTGCAACAGCAGACACTTGAGACTCAGAACTAAATGCTCCTTAATGGTGGCTGGCAATGTGAGAAGTGGGAAATGAAGTCTGGAACTTTTCCATCAGCTCTTTGCTTTTGCAATGGGAAGCTATCATTGATGGTGATCAGTGGCCTCTGTGAACTAAGTCTTTCCCCATTCTTTAGGGTCATACTCCACAGGTGCTTGATGGCTAAATCCAGAGCTATATGCTCCTATTCCAAATCCTGTCTTATTCTTTTATGGCCTGAAATGCAGAATACTAAGGACATTGCTGGATTCAGGCCTCCACACCTCTGGATGTGATGCCAATTGCAATCTGGCAGAGTATTGTGTAGAACAACAAGAAGTCTGTTTTTCTGTAACGTGAGCTTACAAATGGCAGCAGTTCAGCATGTTTCCTTAGTAGATATTAGCATGATTGGGAACTTTCCATACTGAAATCTGTTTAATTTAGAATGTCAGCAGATGCAATTTATCAAAACTCTGTTTTATGAATACTCACAGGTCATACTATGTTTGAGGTTTTTGCAGATGTAACTGATTACTATAGTGATGTTAAAACTAAATAGTCTATGAGCTGTGATTTAACATCACTATCTTCCATCATATTCAATCAAAATACTTTCAGAATCTCTTTATCATGAGTTCAATCCTAATAGTAGATTTCATACTCGATCATTTTATATGTCCTATATAGTTCATATTGTGCAATTTCAAAGTATTTTTGTAGCTATTTAAAAATATATTCAATTCTTTTATTAGAATTTCCTTTCTCCCAGTTTTTAACAATTTAAAATTGATGTACTTCAATCCACTTCTGGGAAAACTGCCAGAATCCGTGGGCTTGAGTATCAAAATGGCTGTTCATAGTTGTTATGCACCTTCAAGTGTTTGTTGCAGGGAGTACAGTCTTATTTTCAGAAGTCTTGGTTGCACAGTCTTGACCGGATGCATGGAGCGATGTTACTTACTGAGTCCAGTGTCTGTATGCGTAAATTGCAAGGGCCCATATTTAACAATAATGGAGTGTGCAAAATAATATATGTTTTTTAAATTGGTTCAATACTTTTAAAACTATACCATAGTTTTCATATGGGATCAAAGTAGTTTTTAATAGTTTGCTGTTATGTAGGTGTTGTACTTCCATGATTAAAATTGGTTCCTGTTGCAGATAGTGAATATGTGAAAGCATTCTTTTGAATCTGAAGGATGCTGAAAGTGTCATGGCTTAATGAGGAGAAGATGTGGTGTAAGTCAAGGCAGAATTTAGCAGCGATCATAAAGAAAGATTAAGGACATTACTTCAGCGCACCAAAACCATATAATAATTAATTGCTGTGGGTGAATGAGTAAGGAATGCACTTCTAATCCCCTTCTGGATTTTTTTTTTCTCTGAAGCAGAGGAAACAGTCATCATATGGACTTGCAGAAGTGATAGTAATGTCAAATTTGTGGTATTTCTCACAGGAGATTAGGTATTTTGAGATACAAATAGAAGCAATGAGTAAGGAAAGAAAAAAAGACAATGGAAGTGGAGCAATATGCGTTTCTAATTTGTTCTGACAAAACAAGAAATCTTAATTTTGGGAAGATGCTCATCTGCATCATCACTTGCTATACTTTGCCCCATCTATTTTGTACTGTGCCACTTTTTACTTGTGCTGCAAGTGATCGAACTATGAGTAATCCTAAATGTAGAGCTGGCTCTTGATATTGCATTATTCTCAGACACACTGAGATGTCAAGGCTGATCTTGGTTGGTCTCTACCAAAATGAGATCTCTAGTACCCTTCACACATACTAAAAAAAGAAAATCTTAAAAATTCAGGTCGTCCGGTGCCAGTGTTATTTAGTAAAGTTGGGAGTTGGTCATCTTTAGTTCTGCTGATGCAGCAGTTTGCTCAGAGTGACAACATGTTGCAGCCTAGGGCAATCATTTCATGCGTCCATTCTGTCAGTGCTGCCCATACTAGAAGCACTGTTTTTTCCTATTTCCATTTTCTGTTAATTATTGGTGAGCTTATACCATTACAGCTTGTGGTCACAAGGACTTAAGCTGAATAGAATTCAATGAGCTCTTGTAAGACACCACATAGGCAAGGAGCATTTGAATATTGGCTCTGGCACAAAGTGCCTCTTCAGGCACAGTTGAGACATTTAATCTCTCTGTCTTGCAATCACCATCTGCAGAATGAAGTAATACTTGCCTGCCTGTCTCACAGGTAACACGAGTTATTGATTCGTGGTTGTGAAGTGATACAGGAATACGATGAATGCACATTGGAGCCATCATATGAACATTTGGGGAATTGTTGTTTGAAAAATCTAAAAATATTAACCACTGTGCTTATGTGTATAGTGTTGTACCATTCTGAACTCCTCTAGCTCAGAGGAGGGATATCACATGTCAAGACAGTGCTGGAGTCTTTCAGTGTCCTCCCAGTGACTTTGAGAAATTTGAGCTATTCCAAAGACAATATATTGCTTTTCAGGAGCATTTTTGCAATCTCTGGTACAAAGCCTTGCATGTTTCTACGTATTGTTCAGTCTTTAACCCAGGTTGCCTTGGAGATTCCTTGGGTTGTTTGCAGCTGGCCAGACCTGCAGCACAACAGCAGCTCCTGTGAATTTGCTGAAGTCATTGGTACTCATTGGTAACCTTAAAACCAAGAAAGTCAGCCCTTCCATCAAATAACATGCATTCTGTGGTTGAATTTTAATAAGATTTCAAGGATACTGCTGGCCTGTCTAGAATTGGATGAATTAGGCCCCTGTTGGGATAGGTTCACTAAAACCACGGGATTATTATTGCATGATTGCATGGTTATTGCACAGCATGTTTTTGACATAGACATTTTCCTTCTTTTAGAAGATAAAGGGAAAGTGAAATCCAATGGTGCAAGTCAGCATTCCAGTACAGAAGTGGGTGCTTTTCTTCCCAAAGCTGGAGTGGCAGCAGTGGCACCTGTAACACCTGCAGTGTCCTCCAACAGCACGAATGGGGCTCCTAGCACAACCTCTGAGTCAGAAGAGGAAAAAGCCAAAAAACTACTTTACTGTTCATTATGCAAAGTGGCTGTGAATTCCCTGTCACAGCTAGAAGCACACAATACAGGTAAGTGTGTTTAGAATGTGAGTTGTGTGCTATTTTTTAAAAGGTCAATGTAACAAGCTGTTTTTCTGGCACTGTGGTAGCCTCAGTTTACTGGAATCTTTTAGTTAAAAACTGGCAGGTCACAAAAACTTTTCTGGTGATGGCAATTTGATGTGTGACGTTTGATGTTTCATTAAAGCTCTCTATACATTTTTAGAGCAGTTCTTCATGTACTCTATAAGCTTTTTAAATCGTTACAGTTCATGTTACCTAGTCATATTCCATCATACCTCTGTAGCACCAGGGTTTCTAAAATGTGAGTGACATACCTCTTTCATATTTCAGCTGTCTATGCTGTCTTTTCCTGGCACAATATTCAGTAACTTCTGTTATTTGATATTTTTCCTATGTTTAGGATGGGCTCCTTAGATTTCCTAGATATCCTAGAATCCTTGGATTGTTAAGTATTAACTATGCTGTCCTCATTCCTTGGATAAATCTTTTAAAAGGCCACAAGCAACAACCACTAATGTACTCTGGCTGCTCTGTGATGTGCTGGTAATATAAAGCTTGTTAACAAACCATTTCAACTGGTTTTACAGCTGTAATCCTTTCTTGAAATGGCCAAGGCAGCCACTTCTTCCAAATCCAAGGATACTTACTGCAGTCTCTAGCACCACCTCTGCTGACAAACCGTGGAAATAGCTGTGTGCCTAGACACTCTCTCATTTTACACTTTTCTGGATGGCCCCACAGTCACTGTTCTATTCAAATTATTATAAGTATGTGCTGCTTTTAAATTCAGCAGAAGTCAATATAAACTTATTTTCTTTAAGGCATCCCCACTAGAGAAATTGCCATAATGGCCTAAAAGATTAATCCAGAAAACTCATGTCTATGTTTGGTATAGAATTCCTCTACATCTCAAATCTCTGGGTGATCTGGACCTCCAGAATCACATAAATTCAGGCGAATTCTTTTAAGATCAGCTTTTTCTTGTTGACCATTTATCCATTCCCACAGTTCAAGCCAAGGATTGAATTTTAGCCTCAGTCCACAGGAAAAAAAAAAAAAATCAGTCTAACAAAGACAAGAGTTTGTACAGTGTCTTTTCTTGAACACATAACCAGTAATGTGGCTGCTGGCTTAGTCATGGATTCCTGTTCCAAGGCAGATTTTGAGTGATCACTCCTGGATCATGCCCTTTTCCTGCTGTGCTCCACTAGCTCCTGGATTTTGTTAGAATAAGTACAAACACTTGGACCATGTAGCCACACACTGACCTCAAACAGATGGTCAGTGGTCCAGCTTCCTTTCTGTATAAACCCTTCTATTGTTGTTGAGTTTCCCTTTGAACTGATGAAGTGGGAGCTATGCTGACCAAAAGTAAGGCCATTGTTAATACTGATCTGTGGTAGTTTTGAGTATTCTGTCTTGAAGATAAATGTGGGACAAGAAGTGCCATGGCTAATGGACACTGCTATATGATGCTGATCTAACTCACCTACATCTGCTTGCCCACTAGGCTCAAAACACAAGACGATGGTCGAAGCTCGGAACGGTGCTGGTCCCATCAAGTCTTACCCCAGACCAGGCTCCCGGCTGAAGGTGCAGAATGGCAGTAAAGGCTCAGGACTGCAGAACAAGACATTTCATTGTGAAATCTGCGATGTCCATGTTAACTCAGAAATTCAGCTTAAACAGGTAGCTTGCATGTGCCTGAGGCTTCTTCATGATTTTTAGTTCTGTTGCAATATTATAGGTGGGATATAGGTCCGTGTAAGATGTTTTGCCATGAAATGAACTTGCTTTTCCTCAGCCCACTACTATTTCTAAAAGTCCCTCAAGTAACTGTTTCAGCTGGAGAAAATACTGAGCTTGCAAGCCATAAAGCTGAGGTGGAAAAAATGTTGGTTGCAATGGATAGCACAGTAGAACTAGTTTAAAAGTTTGCTGTGGCTCAACAGAAGATGTTAACTTTGGTCTCCCAGTAGGAAGAAATCCTGTGTTGGGGTTCCCTGACGTCCTATTTTGGTGCTGCTTTAATCAGTTGGGATTTTTTTTTTTTAATCTTAAAGTCCAAGAAGGAGAACGTGGCATGAATTTGATGGCTTAGGACAGCCAGTGAGACAGTAATACCATAGATATGTCTGAACTGTGTAGTGATGTTATCATTAGTGCTGGAATATCAGCACAGCTGCATGAAAACACAGCTCTGTTCTGACCAAGCCAATTAGCCCTGGGTTCAGAGCAATGCAATACAAATATGTTGTTTCTGATAGCCAGACTGGAATTTCCAATTGGATGCTGCTTCGCAGTGTAGACATGTCCTTTCATCCACGGTTATTTCAGTTATCTCTAAGGCAGTATTAAATTGCATGGTGTAGACCTATCCCTAGGAACCGGTTCTTCCTTCAGTTAATATTGAATTATTTATGCAAACGGACAGCATCAAAGACACTGTAGTTCACCTGGTTCTGAATATCCCTATGACCTAGTGATTACAGCTCTGCCTGATTCAAAGCTTGTCAAGTAGAAAAAGGAAGTACTAACCAAAATATCAATAATTTGCAGAGCCTGTCTTGGATCACAGAATTTGCTGTATTTGATTAGTTTCTGATTCTCTGTTTGATGTGCTCCAAACTGTTTTGTTTAATTTAGTGAAACTCATCTTCGCTCTCTCTAAAGAACCTACTTTATCTTACAAACAGGGGGTTAGACGTACCCTGCTGATAAATCAGTCTCAAACTCAAAACTGAGAAATGTTTAAACAGCTAATTAAATGTGGGGATGTTCATTTCAGCATATTTCCAGCCGAAGGCATAAGGACAGAGTTGCAGGAAAGCCGATGAAACCTAAATACAGTCCTTACAACAAACTGCAGCGCAGCCCAAGTATTTTAGCAGTAAGTATTTTTATTTCTCATCACTATGTGAATTTGTGACCTTGGGGACTCCCACCACACAGAGATGGGAACATGACAGACCTGACAGTGGCGCAGACTTTCTGCCCTTGCAGGCAGATTCTGTGCTGGGATCAGATTTGAAGATACTTATGTATGCTGTCTGCCCTGTCTGAGGCACACAAACAACACTGGCAGTGTTATTTACTGCTAGGAAGGAGGGAATAATCAGTGGAATGCGGAATGAACTGTGTGCCCCATGGAAAGGTATCAGCTCTGCGGTGTTGGTGCACTTCTTGAAGTCTGAAACATATATACTCTGTCATTCTAGGCACCTGAGATAACCCTTAGTTATGATGGATGCAGTCAGTGAAAAGGACATATGATGTTAAGCTATAAAAATACTAATGCTCATTCTTTCCATGCTGCAAAACAGAGTGCTCTGCAGATGTATTATGGTGCTGCGAGTTATCAGTTGTTTAGGAGAACTGATAGCCTATCTGTGTGCTCGAGCAGTGTCTTTCACTGGCTATCAAAACAGTTCTCCCACCTGTGTGCCCCCAGCTGTCCCCATCTTGCATCCACCTGCATTTCTGAGGATTCCCCAAGCTGGTTCTGCCAGTCTGATGCAGCCCAAGTTCAGGCTGGCTGCAGCACAGAGCACAGTCTGTATGTTTATTTACTTATGACTCAGCCTGTATTTTATTCATTAGGGAAGAGTGCATGCCATCCATGATGCAAAAACAATTTATAGGCTGGAAAGGGAGACATGCAAATGTATATGTGCAAGCGTAAACATGTGAAAAGTCTTTAAAAGCTGAGCTATGGATAGATTTTTGTAATTGTACAGAAGCAAGTGAAAATGCTGAAAGCTTTTTCCAAGTCTCCCCATTCAGCAATATTTCCCACTTTTGTAGGTCATAAGCTGAGTGATTTTCTTTTTCAGAAATTTTTTATGGTATTGGTCTTTAAAATATATGGATGTAGATAAGAACAGCTCTGCATCAGCAGATAAAAAAAAGAGTTGAATTAATATTAGTTTCCCACCTTGGCCACTGTACTTTTCTACAATTCATTTTTGCAAGTGAAAATATGACTTTTTAAATTGAAGTCTGAAGTCAGTTTTTTTAAATATTTCTCACACAGGAATGACTTATAGAATTTATTGTTGCTCACTTGCAAATTATGCTTCCTTCTAAACACCAGCCTGACTCCCTACAGTGGAGATTTGTGCACCATGGATACAGAGTGGTTGCCTTGGTTGGCTTGGTAGTGAGGAGCTGTGCAGTTGATGTTCCCGAACAGCCAACGCCAGGCTCTGTGTGCTGGGGTTCATTCTTCCCCTGTGAAAATGGGCATGTGGAGAACTGGACTGACATTGCCTTTTATTTGCTTTATTCTAGGCAAAGCTTGCATTCCAGAAAGATATGATCAAGCCACTGGCCCCTGCATTTCTCTCCTCACCTCTGGCTGCTGCAGTGTCATCAGCGCTGTCACTCCCAGCCCGCCCTGCGGCCTCCCTCTTCCAGGCACCTGCCATCCCCCCAGCCCTCCTCAGGCCTGGCCACGGGCCCATTCGTGCTACACCCGCCTCCATACTTTTTGCACCATACTGAGTCTGGTGTTAAAGGGAGATAGCTATGGCCAGTAGGAAGGGTGAAAGAATAGCGAGCAAAGGGTCTTTTGAAACGCTACCCAGTGTGACGTCTCAACCATCTTCACCACAAAGCTCATCGCTGATGGTACTGAGTTTTGAAATCTAGACAACTCTCTTTCTTGGTCTCTCTCTCCCTCTTAATCCAAAGAGAGAGTGATTTACTAAAAACTTAATTGCTCATAAAATTGTGTCATTAGAGATTAATGCATCTATTATTATTTTTTGCAATGTGTATGACGCACCTTGGAAACAAGGAACGTAAAATATTTTCCTGACAGACTTGAAAACTAGGGTCTTCCTCGCTCACACCTCCGTACATAGCTCTCTGAAAACCACAGGGGTATAATCTAGTGTGGAAAAAGGTAAGTGAGCCAAGTGCTTGATCGAGGGTAACATCTCCAAATGAACTGCGTCCTTTTCTTTTCAATGTGCTCTTGTTGACAGGGATTGTGTACTGTCCTAGGCCCCAGTACTGGTGTATCTTGTGTAGTACTTAAGATGTACTGCGTCTGATTTTAAGATTTTTAGTTTCTGTGCAGTTGTTTGAAAGCAATGCAGCGCTGAAGCTTTTTTAATTTCTATTCTTTTGTGTCAGACTTTATTTAGAGATTAAAACTAGAAAGCCATATAACACATAGTTAAGATTACTACTTGTTTGCTACTTTAACTTATTTTCGTTGTTTCTTTGCTGATGTTGCTAAGCAATGTTTAAAGAGGAAAAAAAAAAGCTTTTCAATTGCACATTACCACAACTCATATGCATTGTTCAAGAAGACAATGGATCAGTGTAATTGTACGTAAATATCCTTTTTTTTCCATTTCTAACTAGTTTCCTTCATAATGATGCTGCATAATGTTGTGGCTCCCTAATGCAATAATGTACAGAACATGAAATATTTATAATTGACTGTCTTACCTGTTTACTGAATATATTGTAGTAATAGCCCACCTCTCTTCTTACCTCCCCAGCCCTTTTATAAAGGTGATACCAATATGCAGTACTCAGATTGAAGTCATTATGTGACAATGGGGACAACAGGTGGAAGAAAGGAAATCTATCTATATATAGAATTAACTTTTAGAGCATCTTTATCTGCAATCCATAATAGTAAAATGTCTGTGTATTTTTTTAAATGTATCTTTTCAATAAAATAATAAGAAAAATATACATGTTTCATGTGCTTATTTGTTGGTACAGAAAAAGCACTTGGGACAAACGAATTTAGCTAAAGGAGTCTTTAGGAGCAAGTAAAGCATTAGAGTTGTAATAAAGTATAATTACCGAACCTGTATCTAGTTCCCTTGTGTCCTAATTTCTTTTCGTTGCTCCATCCTGTTACAGCCTTTACTGGAGCTTTTTGTAGTGAGGTTGTAAACATTCAGTACATCAGAGAGTCAGAAAGGAGCAGGAGAACCAACTGGGTCATTATGGCTTTTCTTATTGCCCCCCCAGTATGCTGTGACATGGTTGTGCTACCTCTTGATGAGGTTAAGGATTAGCTTTAAAGCCAGCCTGGGCATACCTGGGGCTGCATGCAGGTTGCTTTGTAGCCAGCGTTTGCTCTGAGGCATGGCAGAGCAGGCAGCTGCTTGCCACAGCAGGCTGTGGAAGGCAGGTGTTTGGGGGAGCTTTGAAAGCTTGATCTGTCACATAAAAATCCTTTCTTTGCTAGTACAAAGTGAAAAGTAAGGAGTGCAAGAGTAAAAAGACTTAGCTATTGGGCTGTTGGGATTAACGCAAAGCCATCAGGGCCATTACAAGCCCACAAAGGCCAAGGAGTAAAAATGTCGGGTACTTTACAATATAGAATTTACAACCAACATATACCTCATAGTTGCAATGTACTAGAGAGCATTTCCTGCAAGTGTAATTCTGCCCAATTTCCATTATTCTGAGGAGCAGTCTGCTGTGCTGTGAGAGGATAACAGGCTGGAGAATCACCTACAACTGGATAGGAAAGGGAATCCGAGCTTCTACCATCATCTGGGGAGGCAGCTATGGTTGTGTTAGTCCTGTGGATGGTGAGAACAACAAGATGGTGCAGCGATGTTCCTCTGTGTGCATCTGTGTGTCTGATTTTGTAACCCAGGCTCAGATGCAGTCAGGTTTGGTCACCCAGCCCCTCCAGAGGGGCTGCTTGCATAAGGAGCTGACCTCTGTTCAACTCAAGGTGAGTTTACAGGGCTGTGTATTTCAGCTGGATGATCAGGAAACAGCAGTTGTCTGTGTATTAAAGCACTACTTTTTTTTTTTTCCTGCTTTTTATAACCTACTACTGATGATTAGAAATTGAAAGTTATTACGGTTTTCTGCCATAGAAATCGCTCCCATCCAAAGTGCAGAAAATTTGTACTGAGGAGGGAACCAGTCAATGATATGTGGATTTGTTGGACTGTTGATTATTTCAAAGAACTTCCTACTTGGAAGAAGTATCTAGGTGACTAAGAGTGACTGTGTCTTGTCATCTAGCAACAAGCATATGCAATGCAAGGAGCTGAAGGACTGCAGTTGTGATACAAGGAAGATTCACACTGAGAGTCATATTAAAACCTTCTGCATCCTTTGTTGTGCTGACTTCTATTTTATGTCTTGTAACTCCATTTGCTCACCAAAGTTTTGTCTGTGATGCACAGAATTGAGCTTGTGAGATAATTGTTAGATGAATGGCAAGCACTCCCCTTCTGCCTACTGGGATCCTGGGCTTCAGAAATGAGCATTAAATGAGAAGAAAATGTGTGCTGTACATTTTCAGAGGCTATCAACTGCTTTTTTGATCTGTTAGGATGTTTTCTCCTGAGATGCAATATCACTAACAGCTGGCCATGAAATTCATGGACTTGTTTAACAAAGAACTAGTTCTGAAATGAAATATTTGTGATGCAGTTACCATTTAGAGGGAATACAGTGAAAGCACAAATCACAAACTGACTGTTATGGTAACAGGGTCTGATTCCCTCATGCACTGGTTACTGTTCGTTGTCAGATTGACCATGGTGTGGTGTGGCTGCAAGTTTTTTCCTGTGAAAGAAGTGTGGGCCATCAGAATAAGGCTTGTAGGGGACTTACAGTGTTGGCCAGGGTTCAGCACCCGGTGCTGCCAAATAAATGTTTCCTGTAAGAAAGAGATAATTTTGTTAAAAATTAAATTAGTCTATTCTACCCCCCTCTACTCTTAAACTTTACCTTTTATTCTCTGAAAAGCTTTTCAAAGCTACCTTTGTCTGAAAAAACATTACATGGTTGTTTAAACTCTCCAGGAAGTAGAGAGCCTGGTGAGCCCTACTGTGTATCTTCTGAACAGTCACCTTGAATAAGTGAGGTACTGCACTACTTATTTATGCTTGGTTGGAGAGTAAGTTTCCACAGCTGGTCACTATGACTTTCTAGCTGTGTCTACTGTATCTTTTAAGCTGATTTTTGTTTGTTTGTTCATTTGTTTAACGTTCTTGTTTCAAGTGGCATCCTAAGCATCCTCAAGTATGTATTGGAGTGAACAGCATTCATAGAATCATAGAATGGTTTGGGCTGGAGGGGACTTCAAAGATCATCCAGCTCCAACCTCCTGCCATGGCAGGGCTGCCCCTCACCAGCTCAGGCTGCTCAGGGCCCCATCCAACCTGGCCTTGAATGCCTCCAGGGATGTGACACCCACAAGCGCTCTATAATTCTAAAAAAAAATTTGAATGCTTGGAAGGTAAAGTAACATTGACTCAGAAATGCTTCTGTTTGGTTTAGTATCATATTCATCCTTATCTGTGTTGCCAGAGTGCTGCACTGGATGCTGCACAGGCCTGTACATACAGACAATGTATTGTGAACCTGCACATGTTGCAGCATGCCAAGAGCAAGCTCCTACCAAGCAGGGGGAGTGGAGGAGGCTGTAACAATCTGGCTGTCTTTGAAACATTGTCCTTGAGAGAGGTCTCCAGAGCCTGGAAAGGAGACAGTGTTACAGCCATCCTCAAAAAGAGCTAAGAAAGGAGAATCCAGGCCTGTGAAAACAGGTCACTGAGTCTAGCCAATATGGGTTTTCCATGCCTGGCAGCCTGGTGCTACTGGTGAATAAATGACTGTGTGGACAAGGGGAGAGAGCAGGGGTGCACTGCTTTGGCGTCAATTAGGCACAAAGCACTCTTCAGCAGCCTTCATGACAGAATGGAGAGCACCCTCAGCGTGCGTGGGCAGTATCGAACGGTGCCTGCTTTTCTGGGCAGCCTGCTGAAGGCAAGGTTGCCATCCAGAGGGATCACTGCGAGCCAGAGAAACGGTCGAAAGCTGGCGAGGTACTGGACCAGGGTGGAGTCCTACAGCAGGGAAGCTTCACCCCTGCCAACCTGTAGCCTGGGGTCGCTCCCCAGAGAGCGGCTGTGCGGGACAGAGCCTGGGCCGGGTGGGGTGGGCCCACCCCAATGCTGTGATGGAGGAACGGAGCACAAGTCTGCAGTGCACCCTTGTGGCAGCAGGGCCTCACTGAACGCTGCGCTGCCTTAGCAAAGCCGTGGCCAGCGGGGTGGAGGACGTGGCAACTCCTCTCTGCTCGTCATTTTTGAAGCTGCACCTGGTGCCAGGTGTCCAATCTGCGACCTCTGACAGGAGAGAGATGTTGGGTCACTCCAGGAAGACCCCACCATCGTAAATCGTTCAAGAATGCTGAAAGATGTAAGGTCTTCTGCTGAGGGTTCAAAAGTAAGCACTGCATTCCCTAGCAAGGAGAAGCTGCTGGGAACTTGTGATAATGCAAATTGAGCATTTGTAACATCGTGGGGACAGGCTATGAAATGCTGAACAAAGACAAGCATCTTGCCTGTAGTAGGCTGAAGGGGAGCTAAGAGGAAGAAGTATGGCCAAAGGTGAGAGTCAAAGAGGTAGGATGGGGAAATGAGTTTTGCTGCAGGTTTGTGCCTGGGTTTTGGAGGACCTGAGGTTGGATATTTAGCCATCAAAGGGATGTTGCAGTAACTGCAGCGTGGTGTGTTCCAGGTCTCCGTGAGTTTTGCCAAAACAATGATGTTTTCCCATAGAAGTCATTTGTTTAAATGATCTGAAGTCCTTTACCATGAAATATGTTTTGATGAAAAAATTCTCAGTTTGGTTGCATCTTATGTTTACAAGCAAGCAACTTCCACTGGTTCATCACTAGTCTAGTATTAGATATGGATGTTGGTAGTCCTGCCTATGGTGGGGGGTTGGAGCTTCATGATCCTTGAAGTCTCTTCCAACCCAGGCCATTCTGTGATCAAGTACAACTAACACCTGTTCTGCATTTATCTCTGGGTACATGTTCTGGTTCAATGTGCTGCTTCAGTTTTGAATCACGTATCTCTTTTGCACCCTATCAGACTTAGAAAGGAAATATTTATATTAAAAATGGTCATGGCTTTTTATTTTTTTAGACATGGACTATTACTGAAGGATGTGTTGGCAGTTAAATAAAGTAGCAGCAAGAGGATGGATTGTAATAGTCAGTGAGGCCCCTGCTAGTTGAATCTGATGAATATACACTGGTTTATGCAAGGAAGATGCTGAATTTAAGAAGACTGTTTGCAATTGCAGCAGAGGGGTTACAGAAGCTGGAGGCAGCTTTCTACATCTGGAGAACTGGCCAACAAAATCCACACGACGTGGATGTACTGTCAAATGTAAATCCACTGCTCAAAAAGTCTCTCTCAGAAAACACTTTCAGATCTGTACAACCATGCAAACAGAAATGATTTCTGTCTTCCCTTTAAATGAATGTAGCCAAATGTTGTGATTTTATTGCACAAGCCAATGGAACAAAACCGAAAGGCAGAGTTCAAACCTTAGCAGCTTAGTGACTCTTCACCAGTTATTTGGGAAAGAAAAAAAAAAAAAAAAAGGAGCTTGAGTGCCTCCGTTATTTGTCTGAAGCCTTCCTGTCCAGGTGTACTGAGGAGAGGAACAGATGCAGCTGGACTCATGGCCTTGCAAGTGCCAGGATGGCCTCGTCTGGCCCTGTGAAGTCACTCACATCAGAACAGGGCCTGGCAAGTTCAGGTCAGTCTTATGTAAAGTGGTTTGTCCGTGCTGGTGCTGCAAGTCATGCTGCTCGGGAGGTGTTACCTGCTGTGAGCTGCTTCCCTAGGCCAGCTGCAGCCAGCATCAACAGGACATACTGGCTTCTTTTTCAAAGACTGTGATTTATACTTTAGATGTGGAATGCAATTTTGGCTAATTTAAATGCACAGCATGCACACCAGCCAACTTGTACTGTCAGAGCAGTAAATACGAGCCCAGGTTTTCAGAATATGTCAGTCAGAGAGCACCCCCTGGCACTGCAGACCCCCAAAGGGTTCTTTTCCAGCTAGGGATATTTCCACTTATTTTCTTCAGGATTTGTTCTTCCTTCAGTAACTCCTATGCTCAAAAAGATACCATTTTTGGTTAAGCCTTCTCCACAGATCCATCCAACTTAGTTTTCTGTTCAGACACTTCCTCCGCTTCAGCTGTAAGGGGAGGCTTTTCCTGCTGTTCAAGGACTGATTTCTGCCAGCCAAGCTCCTGCTGTCCCATGTCACAAGCTACCACAGCACTGTCCTGTCTAGCCTTCTGATTGCATCATCTGACTCTTTGATCCTCTCTCTCGAGCTCCTTCCCTGACCACATTAAACCATGTCACTTGTTTCTTCAGACCTTTATCAGTCTCCTAAGTCCCAGTTCTCATGGTCTGCCAAGATGTCAGCTCCCTCCTCCATTCCTTGACTGAAATCCATCTTACTTTTCTAGCAAGTGCTGGTGAGGTTTTTCAATTGAGCTTGAAAGTGCTCCCTAAGTTACCAAGTCACCAAACAGGCTATCCTCAAAATCCTGCCTACAGCCCATTCACAGCAGAAAAAACCCACCTCCCAAATGAAAGAACCACCAGAACACCTGCAGGGAGAGTAAAGCTCTCCCTGCAGCTTTAAAAAAAGAAGATTTTGGAAAATCTGACTGGAACTCAGATTTTAGCAAGTAAGAACGCTTAAGAATAGGGGACAGCACAGTCATGACCCTTCTTATTTCATCTGTCTAAGCTCTGTCAGCCTTGACTGCACTAAGCACCTTTTCTGGCAGATCTGATGCTTGCCTTGAAGGGTCAGTGATGCCTGCAAATGCTTCCTTTTTGCAATATTTTATCTCTTCGGGAAGGTAGGTGGTATTTTCATTCAAAGATAATTCAACTGTGCCAAATCAGGTTTTCACATACAATTTGAATTTTAAAATGTTTTCTAACATCTGCAGAAGCTGGATGAAAATTTTCAGTGCCTGACTTCACCAGAGATGCTCCGAGGCCATTACAATTGAGTAGCGTGAGCCCACTCATTGCCAACTGGGGCAAAGGAAAGGGAAGGAATTTTGTTGATATAAGAGCAAATCCAGTCTTGCTTTTCTTGTCTGTGTAGTTCCTTATGTGATCCCACAGGGGCATGCTCCTGTTCAGAAGGCAGTCCACCTCCCCACCTGTTCTCAGCAGTGCAGGGAAGAGGATGTATGAGGCATGCCTCGTGATGAGTCTTCTGTTCTTAATTTCCCTTCCTGCCAACCTGTACCAGAGGGAAAGAGATCAACCTCCTTTTGACTACCTGCCCCCGTGAGCCCTGGGCTCCCTTCATATCTTGAAATCTTGATCCTCTGGAATACATCAAGCCCGTGCTTACTCCTTTCCTGGTACAGAGATGCCTTAGCAAAACTCTCCAGTGTGAGATTTACCCATGGCTTTCACAGGTAAGTGTTTGCTGATGAATTATTCAGTCCACAAGAAAAAGGAGATATAGGAACAGGAACACAGTGTCTATTTGACACCTGTTTGGACTTCATTAGTGAATGCTTTCTGCTTGTGACAGCTACCAAACTGTAAATCCCACACTCCTGCTCTTTGCTGATGCTAAACTGACTCCAGCTATATTCCCTTCATTCTTTGTTATCCACTTTTGGAATATATTAGGGGTGGGGGGAACGTGCAAGGATGGACACTCTTTGCCACCTGAGCTCTTTGTGCTGCCAGATCTGGCACCAGGTGCATGAATCAGCTTCAGTGGTTGTTATCTGTAAATGATTTAGTGCAGGAAATATTTATTAGTGGTAGTGAAGGCACCAGAACTTGTCAAATCAAAAGGGCGTTAAGAATTACATCTGCATTTTCAAAAGCAGAAGTTAATTTTAAAGGCTACAACTCGCTGCTCTCTCTCTGGGATGAAATAGTGGGGAAATACCCTTCTGCCCTCTAAACCATTGGAGCTGATCTGTTCAACAGCCCTGTGACATGTCGAGAAACAAAAGCACTGAACAGTTTTAGCCCCCATTTTTAAAGGAAGGTAATGGAGATGAAAATTTATCTTAAAATTTGTATCCTGTAGCAACTACTAGCCATGATCCAGGATGATGCTCCACTAGCACAGAGAAGACCTGTGAGCTGGTAGGAGGTGTAATATACTCACATACATTTAAGCAGGAAAGTGAACTTGCAGAGGTGTATTTTCAGATTGCCACTGCTTGTTTTATGTTGTAAGTAATCAAGAATTCAGTTATGATTAGCAATGCACCTATGTGTTGTTACTCAAAAAATATGTGACTAAAGAGTTAAACTAGAAGGCTGCTTGGTAGATCTTATGAAGTGGGCCATCAAGGAGAGGACTCAGTGCCAAGAAATTCATTAGGCCACTGTAACCGATTATACTGGTGTCTCTCTTTCTGTGCACTGCGGTGTGATCACCTATAAAATGTAGTTGCACACTAAAAGCCTGAAAGGTTTTTTTTTTTTTTTCAGGTATTTTTATTGCTGGAACTAAAATTTAAATATCCAATTTTGTTTATGTGTCTTGAAAAATACGGGAATAATCTATTCATTTTCCATGAGGCACATTTACATTTACTGACAACACCTTAAGACTCAGCAAATGTTTCAAGTCAAGGAGTTAGCAGAAAGTAATGAAAAACCTGGCTGATGATGGTGGTTCTATCTGTATGTTTATTGGGTGTGTTTACTCTCAAGTAGGCATTCAACTGTACACTGTACTTCTATGGTAACAAAACATTCCTAATGAATGTAGAACTTTAAGCTAGTAGAATTTATTGAATATTTCTGAAACTTCTGTAAAAATATTGGTGAGCACAAAAAACCAGTACATTTCCTTCTTGAAATGAGAGAGAAAGAACATCTCTTATCTTGATTCATTGGCATTGCTTGGCTGTGGCTTAAGGAAGAAACAAACAAACAAACAAAAGCTATTTCATGTTGTTCCTCAGGAGCAAGCTGGATTAGAGTTTTCCCTAGAGCCAGAAATCCAAAGATGTGCAGCACAGTTGAAACGGTACCACTGGGATTGCAAAAGTAAATCACCCATTGCAGATCACATCTAACACAGCAGCTCCTGCATAGCAGCAGAAATATCCTCCGGAAGCAACCTCTGATCTCTCTACCAAGTCCTGGCTCCAAGTGTTTGCCCGTGTAGGAAAGAAGCAGGTATCTGGTCACTTAGCCACAACCTTCTGAGCCATCCAAAATCTCAGGTGGCATTTCATGCCCCTTGTGTTTTTGGGTCCCAGCAATAGTGCCTCAGAGAGGATGTAAATGTGTACACCTCTCTCAATATGTATGTGATATGCCAATTAGACTCATTAGCCAGTGCATAATTATGCCTAATTTGACATCATGCCTGAACTCAGTCCATTAAGAAAATTTAAACTAATACAATTTATGTTCTCTTAGGCACAAAGAATCTGACCTTAAATGAACTGCATACAAAACTGCCCGGTGACTGATTTTTCAATTTAATTATTTTTGCTTTAGGAGTCAAATGCAACACTTTACAGGCTACTGAATCTAGGTCAAATAGCTGAGATACTAATGAAACCAGCTCTGTGAAATCTAGGGGTTACACTGAACAGTAAATTCAGCCTGTAGGATCCTGCAAAGGCTTTGTTCTGTGCGAGTCTCACACAAAACTAAGCCAGAGTTGCCCAAACTGCCATGCACAGTCAAAACTCATCTAAAATCACTCTTCCCCAGTGTGTGTGCATCCTCTGTGAGCAGTTCTGGGCATTGCAGGTGCAGAAAGTAGTGGGGAGTCTGCAGGCTGAAGTTCTCCCCATCCTTGTTTAATTCATTTTCTTTCTATCCCTGAAGAAAGAACACGAAAGAGGCCTTGCTCACCACATCACATAGCTAAAAGCAAAGATGAGAGTGCTTCCCTCGGATCCAAGAAGAAAGCTTGCTTTTCTGAAAGACACTGGGAGCTCTGGTTCTGTTCTTCACTGCAGCACGGTCTGTGATGTGATCATAGCTGACATGCACACCTCGAGCTGGGTGTGCTTCCTCCCCACACACACAGCAAGTCCAGCTGTCCCCATGGGAATTCAGGGCAGGTTTATTTCCGTGCTTGGCAGACACGGGTTTTGTGCCAGGGATCTGATGAGCAGCCCTGGTATTTGTTCAAGCTTCTGGACCACACGGCTTAAAAAATAAATACATGAACAAAATGCTCTGCACAGCAAATTAATGTAGAAATAAAGAGCTGGGGAAAAAATGACAGAAATGGGCATTAAGATAACATTAATGTTAATGTAAAAATTAAGATTGGTCAAAGCAACCATTAAAATCTTGTTGGAAATGTAAAGATTTGGGGAAGATGAGGTAGAAGACAAAGGTGAAGAGATGCATTTTATTAGAAAAACTGATTTATAAATGACACAACTTATATATATTATACAATATAAATAAATATATACTATATACATATAGTATAATATATAATTTAAGTGAAACCTGAATAAATAGAATCATAGAATCATGGAATGGCCTGCGTTGAAAAGGACATCAATGATCATCTATTTTTGACCCCCCTGCTATGTGCTGCATTGCCAACTACTAGACCTGGCTGCCAATACATTCTGTCTAGTGCCTCTTCTGTTCGTGCTTTTTTGTTTCTCCTTGTAGATGCAGCATCATTAGGAGTGCTGATGTCTCGTTGACTCCCCAGGGCAGCCTGACACGAGGAGCAGTAGGCTTTGTCCAAGTGTTCTGGGAGCACTGCAACCAGGGAGCTGGTGTCAAGCGGCCATGGTGTGCATGTTTGGTGCTGCTTGCATCTTGTAGCTCTGATGCAAAATAGAGGAAGGTAAGGGGAAACCAGAATTGTGGCTCTGAGTATTGTGTGGATGTGTTGGCAGAGAATGAGAATTCCATTTTTCTTTTCCCCATAATTCCCATACCACACAGCAGAGCCGCGACGCTGCTGGGTGGCCTGGTGACACCTGGTGGCAAATGGGGAAAGTGCGGCAGGGAGTGGACATCGGGGTCGCTGACGCTGAAGGGAAATGAGATCTGGGGGGAGCATAATGTGAACTACAGGCTGACAGCAAAAAGTGGAAAATAATATGTTGTGAATGGGATAGAGAAGCTTAACGACATTATTTTAAGTAGCAAAAACAGCTCTGATAAATGTATTTATTATGTATCTTGTATAAAATATGCCGTATAAAAAAACTGTTATGGTCTCTCTGGGATCATATACTGCCTATTTAGAATCAACTGCAGATAGCAATAAGATGGGACCAATTAGTTTAGCTGAGTAAAGATGTCTCCTTGGATACCATTCAAGCCACTTCAAGCACTGTTCATGCAGTATAACTGGGAACATGAGCATCAGGATAACAAACAGGTCCCAAATCATCATTTGTGAAGTGAATCTGGTGAGGGAAAAGCTCCTGTCTCAGGGCAGAGGTAGTGAGGTCTGTAAACGCCTGTGTGCACCTCACAGGAGGGTGGGGAGCCAGCCCACAGCGGGGAGGAGATTGTGACCTTCGTGAGCTAGAGGATGCTCCCATTTATCTCTTTTATTACTTCTAGTTCCCATACGATGCCTGCCAATAGATTGCATAAATAGGAGATGTTTACACAGAAGAGAAAGTGTTTGTAACCCTGTTTTATCATTCTCTCCATCTCCAGTGTTATGTCGCGTAATGGAAACACAGGTTGCTCTGAGCCTGCTATACTTACAGCTGAGGGCACAACTGAATTATTACTTTGAGATTCCTCAGTCAGTTGAATGTTCGTTTAAAACTGTAATAGCTCACACTCTGTGAAGAAGCGGTGAAATTAAATAGTTGGTTTTCTTTGTGTTACATCTCTGAAAACTTCATGGCTGACTCCTCTTCCCCCATTCCATATTTCCTGTTGCCTTAATTTGAATGATAGGCTGTTGATTTTTGCATTTTGTTTTCATTAATTTTGCATTTGTTTTGAAGAGGGTAAACTCTTCCTCTAAATTATCGGTCTTGAGTTGCAATATCAAATTATCTGAGGGCACCGCTATTAATAGGACTTGCACACAGCCACACAGAGCTCCATTTTTCTGTCAGAACGTCCTCATTTTCACTTTGCAGTATCTCAGTTAGAGGTCAGCAACTGCTTCACTTCCAGGACACTACTAGAAAAGAAAGTAAGAAGGAAAATTTCAGACACATTCTTCTTTCACTAAATTCTCAGATTTATGCTCCTTATAAATTATGCTCCTGTTAGGAAAATATCTCAGGATGTACAAGTCCAGTTTGAGGTACTTCTGTCATTTTTAAAAATCTATATTGCTAATGTGTTTTTTCCTTCGTTTCAAATTAAGTGATTAAGCAGGTCAAACAAAAAAGTTAGTGAAGAATAAATAAAATACCAGTCCACTCACAATATGCAAGTGAAGACTGTGAGCAAATGCTGGTGAGCTCTAGTGTGGGCAAGCTGAAAATGCTGTAGCAAAAGCAGTAGTTATTGGTGATTAATAGTGAGGAGAAGCAAGTGTTTCCACTTTCCAAGAAGTCTTCTTTGAGCCCCATACCAGATCAAGCCTCAGTGACAACAATCCTGGATTTTAGTGCTCTCACATATAGGATAAAGAAGAGTCTCTGTGTTGGCATGTGTGCTCCAGGGCCTCTATGTCTTCCTTGTAGTGAGGGGCCCAAAACTGAATACAGCACTTAAGGTATGGCCTCACCAGGTCTTCATTACAGAGAGACGATCACCTCCCTGCTCCTCCTGGCTGCAATTTTTCTGATATGAGCCAGGATGCCTTCGGCCTTCTTGGCCACCTGGGCACACTGCTGGCTCATGTTTAGCTGAGAGCTGACCACAACACTCCCAGATCCTTTTGCTCCATGCAGCTTTCCAGCTACTCTGCCCCTAGCCTGTTCCATTGCCTGGGGTTGTTGTAACCAAAGTGCAGGAACCTACACTTAATCTTGTTGAACTTCATCCCATTGGCCTCAGCCTGGTGATCCAGTAGGAGACTCAGTACAGGAGCCACCCTCAGCAGCCCCTGCACAATGCACACTTACAGGCAAAGTCTGCGAAAGACTACAGCAGAAGAGAAGAAACAAAGTGCTCACCACATTGGTTGAGGCTAGCAGAACAAGTAATGAGCTTAAATTTGAGGAAGGAAGATTTAAATTAGACATTAGGAGAAAAAAAAGTCTTATGGCTTGAGTGAATAAGCATTGGCATTGATTTCCTAGTCTTTGTTCTTAAAACCTACAACAGAGATTTCACAACCTCTCAGCAAACTTTTGCCAAAAATGACTCACTGCAGAGTAATGTGTTGACTGGTACCTTAAGATCCCTTGCCACTACAGTTTTTAATAGTCTGTATATGCACAGTTCATTGATTCACTGATTTGTTCAATCATTTGACAACTTAGACCCAGTAATTAAATCAGAAGTCCTACATCAGCCACAAGTGTGGTAGTATTACAGAATGCTTTGATGCATTTTTGCTAATTGGTTGCTTCCGTATTATTATTTAGTGCAAGTTACCTTGTAGCTTGACTCATAGAGAACATTTAAGGGTAAGTACTGAGAAATAATTAATGCTGTTAAAAATACTCTGCAGGAAAAAAAAAAGAAAAAAAAAAAAAGCAGAAACTAAGAGCACTGAGTGAAATATTTGCTGCTTTTTCCTCTAAAGACTCCACAGTTCAAGATTTTCATAGTAGCACCTGTTTGCATGACAACCAGGGCTTGTGGTCTTCTTGTAAGATCAGTGCATTCCTATGAAGTGTACCCTTTTTCCTGGAAAATCCTATTTATTCAAGATTTTGGAGAACCAGAGTAAATACTACCTCTAGCAGCCTTTCTGTTGCTTTTCCTGCCACATAGCTGGCAATGCACAATTGACATAGATGGACATGGGCAGTGACCCCTAAGATGGCTTTCTAACAGAGACAGGAGTCACCTGCTGTCAAAAGTCATCTTTATTTTGTCTCCAGGGCTGATAGTAACAGCTGGCTAGCTCATGTTATGAAACATGTCAGGAAAACCACTTGGGCACAGTTTTAAGAAACTCAGTTCCACTTTCCCACTATCTCTAAATTAATGAAGACCCCGAGATGTCCTCACTGCTTGTTTGGTAGCTGCTAGAAGAGTTTGTTACAAACACATTTCTCAGCCCCTGCCACAGGTCTGTCTGATGGATACAGAAACGTAAACTGGGAAATAAATATTTATGATATATAGTTGCTCACATTCTTTTATTTATAGATTGTTCACTGCAGATGCCTATCATAACAGTAAAACTGAGCTAGATTTCAGCATTTATGATTCATCTGCCACAGAAGGCTTAAATCACCCGTCTGCTAAATGAAATGGCTCTGAACTAAATTATGGAGTCTTTATAAATGTCAGTCTAGCAGAGAAAAGAAATTTATGTTACACAGTTTTGGAACTGACCAAAAAGGTTATCTTGAATCCGAGGGACCTATTAACTATCTCTTGAATACTAGCTGCAAAATTGAGAATAACTGGCATTGAAGAGTAGCTGCTGGAGCTCCTGTTTTTCCAAGGAGACCATGGGGTTCACCAGCCACCCCATATGGCTATATACAGCAGGGTTTCCAAAAGTCCCGTTGTTTTGTGAAATGCAGTGTCTGCCATGCCTAAATTGAAAAGTTGTGCTACGTAAGAACACCAAGAGAGATATTCATGAATGGCAATCAGATATTCCTTATAAGTCTCTATTCTTCTAGGTCCTTCATCAGCACTCAGGTGAAAGGACAACTACGTGGATCTACTGACATGAGACAGATAAATAATGTAGTTTCTTAACTTAGACACCAACAACATAGGAAAATGGTTGAAAATTGTTTCGAGGCTAGCATAGTAAGCCTTCTCACTTTTAAGGTACAGTGCTGGGGAGGCAAAACTTCTGTGTGAGACCCAAGCATCCATTATCAGCTTTTGTGTATGAATAGGTCACACCTCACCTATCCCAGCATTTCTCTCTGGTACTTGTATTGCAAGTTGTTTTAGCCAACAACTGGGCATCCGCTGTGCTTTTTATTGCTCACACTCAGAAACAATGATGTTGTCTCAGAAAGCCTATAGTTTAAGTATATGATGAAATATATATATATATATGTATATATGTATATATCTCCTGTGAAAGAAAATAAATAGGACAAAAGAACAGAGATAGCAATAGATACGGTATTTCCTCATTCTTCAGTTGTTGTACTATGACCACATCTTTCTTCCACAAAAATATCAGTCTGCCCATCCACCTTAAGGGATAAATGTTCTTCTTGTGGTTTCTACAGTAATCAAATCTTGTCATCTTTATCCCTTAGTTCATATTAGTCCCTCTTGCACTTAGATGTCATTCATTCTTGGACTTTTTCTGTAATTACTAGGTTATTTCAGTGTGTGCTGGTCCTTAGCCTGGGTAGATGTTTTCTCTAACCCAGCAACTTGCACACGCTTATTTACAGAGCCCTCTCACAAAACTTTCTAACACCATACTAACAATTCTTTACTATTTTGTTGCTTTTTATCTCCCACAATGTACTCCCTGATGAATTCTCACTTGCTTGTCCCAAAATATGTCTTCCTCACTGAGACTGTAAACCATATACTGTGTTCTTTATTTTTCAGATCTGAAGAGGCTCTTTCATCTTTCAAGACTGGGATTCTGCATCAAAATCATGTTTATCTCAATATTTGATTGTCCAAAGACCATATCCTCTTCCCTTGCCACCATTCCAAGCAGACCTTCATTTGAAAGTAGAGTCCACTTACAGGTACCAGAGAAGAACAGATTTCTATCAGGACTTTAATTACCCCTTCAGCTGGATTTTTACTAAGCAAAGTAGAGCTGCTGCATTTGTAATGCATTTTTTGACAAGTAGTTTTGTGAGACATTTCATGGCATTGAAATGATGTGCGATCTCTAACGTTTCACCCAGGTGCAGTGCCTGTAGCAAGATAAAGGTAGGATCAGCATACTGTCTTTCATAGACATTAATGCTATGTTGTCACATTGCTTTCTGTGATGGTTTTTATTTGTTTGTCTGTTATATTTTCCTGTGGTAATGCCATAGGAAAGCAAGGAAGTTTCCAGTTACTCAAGGAGAAAAAACCTGCTGGATCAACCCTTCTGTCCCTGGTGCTTTCAATCCTGCATGGAGAGTGCTTTCTGTTCCACCAATGGTCAGACTGAGTGAGAATAGCAACAACATGTGCTACAGAGATCTCTTGAACAGAGGGCTAAAAATTGGGATTTCATGGACTTGCTATTTTTTTAATCAGCATTGGTTCTACTACTCCGAAGCCAGGCTGGTATAAAGAGGAAGACATTATTCTTGCTCAAAAGACTTTTTGAAATCTAAGGCTTACAATAAGCATTTTTGTGGATGGACCCCTGCCTGGATGCCTGAGAGCCTCTGTGCCATAGGAAAAGTTCATTTCTGAAGACAGTTTCTGTTAGAAGTGCAGTCAGGGCTGATTAGAAATGAAACAGCACATCTGCAGTTTAAAGAGTTGCCCTTCTGCTGATTCTTTCGGAAATAGCCTCATTTAAGTTCGTGTTTGGGTTTTGGTCCAAGTCAAGCTGTTCGGGCACATTTCTCACTGTGACAGTTTGCATGCAGTTTCAGTTTTCCTGACTTAATGAAGCTGAAATCACATAATTATTGTTGAATGTAAATACTTCCTGGGTAGCAAAGCTCTACTAGATTTTTGTACCTTTAGCTGGTAACTAACAACTACAAGCAGGCTGCAATGTCATTTGCTTATCTTGCTTATTTTGGCTTCGGAAGCAAAGAGCACAGAGATAGACTGGCCTGACTGAAGAAGACTAGACCATGTTAGTGCCAGTCTAGAAATTAGCTTTGGCTGCCGCTTGCTACAGATGTTTCTCTAGAAGGTAGGCTTGAAGGTCTGCCATCTTCCCAAGGGCTCCATGGAGAAGCTTTTTTTTTTTTTTTGCAGAGCAGCTCAGATAAGCCAGCTCTGGTCTGTTTTCTTCCCGTCCTGAAGTTCCAAGTGCTGTCAGTGGGGCTTACAGGCAGTGGGCTTCCTGTATTCCCTGCAGTATGGTCCAGCCAGTCCAATATGGTCACATGCAGCCATGAACCTGGCTCACTGCCTTAAAAGGTCACTCCCATCTCTTCCTGATGGTAGAGGCCAGCCTGCTCAGCTCATCGCTCACAAAAACTGCTCACCAAGTTACTTGCTTCATAAGCCAGTCTCTCTGATGTGGTGAATCACTGAAGGGAAAGAAGTGAATCTAAAATAGGGAAGTTTAACAAACTATTATATCCTTTCCTTAATTAAAGGTTTGGAGTGAGGCAAGTAGATGGAGAGAAGAGATAATGAACTTCTCCCTTTATCCGCAGCTGGTTTTCCTTCCCCCTTTAATCTTGGCTCTAAATATGACTGGCAGAATCAGAGCCTGAACTTCAAGCCTCCTGTATGCTATGTGAGCCCGGGGAGAGCACCTGGTCCCCTATACTTTATTTATCTGCTTAAGTGGAGCTCTATTTCTGTTTTCTTTGTATTGCATACAATTGAACTTCAGGCCTCCCAGAATTCATACAAAAATGATAATCCAGTTCCAAGTAACAAAAAAGGAAAATAGAAATTCTATTAAAAAAAAAAAAAGAAAAAAAGAACAAGAAAGCCTTCTTTCTTGTTCTTGATTGATAACATGATTATCCTACAGGAGGGACAGCGAATGTGTGATATGAATAAAGATACAGTGGTAAGAAAGATCTCTCTTTTGGGTAGCAAGATGTCTCAGGACTGAGATCACCCCAGTCCAGTGCAGAGAGGAGGCGATCTGCCCTGCCAAGCTGGCAGCAAGGCTCTCGTGTTGGCAATGGCTATAGAGATCACGCAATCACTCTTCAGCCCTACACTGCCACTGTGACAATTCCTGCCATGTTCAAAAGGACTGAGTAAAGAGATGGACATGCACTGATTTTCCTCATCTGAGCCCCTTGAAATTCTTGTGTCTTCAGCCAAACTTTTGCAGTCTTCTGCTTGCTTTAAGTCACAACTATATGGCTTCTGATAAGTGATTTATCACATTCATAGGCAGGAGAGCCTGTTTTGGCAGTGACAGACTGAGCTAAGATATGGGTACTTCTTAGTTAAGAGGATCTGCCTGTCAAATTCAGGTGAACTTGTGGATCGGGCTGCTTGCACAGAGCCAAATGAAACCAGCTCTTACGCTGCTCAGCATCAGGAAATGAAGTATGTCCTTGCTTGGGAATGCTCAGTAACAGTGAGGGGTAAATCATAGCCTGCAGAAACTGGAGATGTGCTATGTCACAGGTGCTCCGTATTGAAACATGGGGATCCCACAGACCTGTGATGGGTTTGTTGCTCAGGCAGGAGCTTGTGGGGTGTTTGGGAAAGGCAGGTATGAATCCTGCATGTGCACAGAATACTTGAATTGCACAGAGTGACACACCTGGTGTAGATCACGTTTCCTTTAGATTAGTGGCCTTACCCCGAGCAGTCAGAGCAAAGAAGTGGCTTCAGTGTTTCATCTATCCCTCACGGTGCCTCCATGCACTTAACAATGCCTGCAGTCTGCTCTGCTCTGCTGAAGCCTCTTAGCTCTGACAACCATGGCTCCCCTTGTGTTGGATAAAGGAAGTGGTCTCCTTGAGAAAGGTCAAACACTGAGAAAAAAAATATATAACCAATAAAACATTTGCTGTACAAGCAAAGCATGCCAAGACAAGAAATCAGAGGAAAACTGACTTCAGAAAAGGGACACAGCAGTCATGGTCCACCACAGCCCTACTGGTGGGTGCTCTACAGTGCTAGGTGCTTGACTGAAAATTGACATTAACGAAGCCTCAGTGCACAGCCCCCTCTCTTTCCTTGATGTTAGAAAGATCCTTTTATTTCTTCTGCATTTGACAAGAAAAACTTGTTTTATAGAAACAAAAAATACCATCGTGGCAGACCTGCACCACACCTAATGCTGTGGGAAGAAGGTTGGATCTTTGTTCCAGTTTTTTTACTGAAAAAAAATATCATATTAAAAGATTTTTTTAATGGACTTTTTGTCCTGAAATGGTTTACCTGCAAGAAAATATGAAAACAAGACCCATTGAGCTTTTGGGTTTTATTGGTAATAAAAAAGTATTTCAGTGGGAAACATCAAGTAAAGCAGTAAAATAGTATTTTCTTTTGATCAATGTTTTCTATAGAAAATGCTCAATAAATTATAATTATCAGTATATTTGCTCAAATGTAGCATAAAACCCAATGAAATAATTAAGTACAGAAGTGAATGTCGGTCTCTGGTATTTTATACTTAAGACATTTATTGCCTTGGAACGTAATATATATATAATAGCATCCTGATGAAACCCTGCTGTCTTGCAGAGAAAGCTACAGTGCTAAATTTTCAAAACTATCATAAACGTAATTACCTCCTGCTGAGAATCTAAATGCTTATTCATAGCACCATTACTCTCAGTAATTAAGTCTGTAATTTCCTTCAGACTCTGATTCGTTCCTTCCTAAATCGTAAAAGCTAGGCCAAAGAGGTTCTGTTTGATTGATCAAGGTATAGAAATTTCATTAAGTTTGCTCCGTGCCAGAACGTACATTATATCTTCACTGTTTAAATGCATCAAAGCAGTTTTTAAATCCTCTTGCTGGAGGTGGTAGGGAGCAGTGAGGAAGGAGGTTGACCCAGTCAAGGAAAGGTAGTGTGTCTGTTTATGAGACAATCTATCTGTCCTAGTGATTTTAAATGCCTGTTATCCAGCTAGGGCAGGATGTACTGATGTTTGCCTCCTCTGTCTTCTGCAACAGCCCCTTTCCAGTCCAGAAGGAAGGTGTGTGATGTTCTGGCTGAGCACAGAGCTGGGCTCCATTGCAACATTTCTCTTCTGTAATATAATACAGGTAAGAGGATGGTCACAAGATAATGCTTCTTCATGGTAGGCAAATCTAGACTTGATTGATCCTTGATTTCAAAAGCAGAGGCTGAGTTAAAGCTGTGCAACAGTTGCTGGTTCATACAGTAAAACCATACCCTGCTCATTATGCATGTTGAATGTTAAAACACTTTTTGCCTTTTCTTTATTCAACTCAATTTGCTTCCAATTTTTCTCTTCTTTTACATGATTTCTTTTTTTGGTTCTGTCAGGAAAGAAAAATCTTACTGGTTGCTAAGTAACTGTAGCAGTATTGCTGCAGATGTGCAATGGGCGTATCTGTTACTACGGTGCTCTACAGTTTTTAAGTGAAAAATATTTTTTGGTAAAATGAATGTGATTTTGAAAATAATGATGGCCTGATAAAAGAGGTGGGTTCTTCTCCCAGATGTTTCCAGTCATGTATGCATTATACCAGCTGACTGTAGAAAACGTTTATGGGGGACTAGATTAGTCTACAGTGTTATTCTCAGAAGTTTTATGGGAAGGTTTTGCAGGTGGTTAACAGGGCAAAATGGAGTCCCATTTATTCATTTGTATGGGTTCTCAAAGACAACACGTGTACTGATTGAGTATCACAGTTGTCCTTTTTGAAATTGTTTCACTGAGTGCTGTAGACCTCTTTGGGCTCTAGGATCAGGGGACCACACAGCAAGACAGATTCCTCTGTTCACAGTCATGGCAGCAGCCATTGGACATAGCATTTTCCAATTGGTCCATATCAGTGGCAAAACAGCCATCTCTGCCACTGTCTGCTCCTCTGTGTCAGAGCACTGTGCTGATGGGCGTGAAAGATAGGAACTAAAATCCTACTGATCATTCATCTGGGAGAAAAATACCAGCACATATACGTAATAGAGAATGAGCACCCTACTGATAGATTTCATCTTAGCGTTTATTAATTTTGGCAAGTTTGACTTTGTACCTGCAGCAGAGTTTGAATGTAGATTTTTTAGCAGTAGTTCTATCTAGGTAGACTCCTCTTAGTGTGGGAGGAACAAAATAGCTGTAACTGTTGACATTAATCAAGATGAATACATGGCATTTTAAAAATGTGTATATGGCATTAGTATTTATTTTATTGTAGCTCAATCAGGAGAGTTCAATCTATTTTGGTGATTTTTTGTGTGTGTGTGTGGATGCTGTTTTTTTTTTCTGTTCATTTTAATCAAATGCGTCTGTTAAAAGTAGGATGTGGCATTTGGATTTTTTTTAGCGTATGCTTGCAGGAGATTGATTTTTGCCTGTGTTTGCAGAGAGTGAAGGAGTTTGCCCATGTAATCTCCAAAAAGGTCAAATCTTGACTTAATAAATGTATGATTCAGGAACATAAAGCTTGTTCTTTAGGACATTGCATTAATATTTATTGCGGTCTGGATACTACAGACCTTCTAATTAGCTTCAGAGTCTTTTGTGTATTGGTTAAACTGGCTTAAATCCAGTTTTGCTCAAGAGGGATTAAATTGCTCCCATTATGATAAATCTGCTAAGCGGGGGACTTGTATTCCTATTAAGTCCTATGGCTCGCATTAGAGGAAAGTTTTTTCTTTCTGCCCCAACTAATAGTGGTAGTCAGCATTTTTAATATACAGAGAAAAATATTTCCAAGGAAAAGCATCCTCTAATGCTGACCATGGAGTGACAGCCAGGGGAACTCCCAGATATATCAGTCCAAGCATTAGTTGTAGAGAAAAATGCAGATGGCTGCCCTACTGAGACAACTACAGGAAAGCAGTGCTGACACTTAGAGCAGGGAGTCTGCTATCCAAGCAGAGGACTGCTAGGCACAGCTATCATTGCAGTGTTGCATAGGTGAGGGAGGATTTATCTATATATCATGCAAGACAGCATGGTACAAACTTCATCAGGCTGAACTGAGACAGTAAATCCCCAAGACTTGGTCTGGATGAGTTAGCTGTATTTGTGTAGCACTGACCCCAATCACTTATACTCTGCTTGTGGACTCAGTACAGTTATCTCTGTTAATACCTCTGACCATAGAGTGAGTGGGTAGGAAAAGATAAGATTAGACAAAGCAACTTGCAATCTTAATGTTTTTGAGGAGAGGGAAGAGAATGTACACAGTGTAACAGTCGAAACTGTCCTTGTAGAAAAATGCCTGTGAGTTAGCTTAAGATAGGCTTGCAGCAGAAAGCTTACTCCTTACGTTGAGGGAAGAAGCCACAAGGTAAAAACTGGGTTGAAAAAAATAGAGGTGAGAAGAACCTAAAAAAGAAAAAAATCATATGGCACAAAGGACACTAAGCAGAATCAACAGAATTACTCAGGGGGTTGTTTTTGTTTTTTATTGTTCAAAGAGAAGTAGAGAACTCTATTCACAAGCATGCCATCAAAAGGTGCAAACCAATGGGGGAAAAAGTGTTCAGTCAGCCTAGGATGCCCCAGGTGATCCTGTTGCTTGACATTAGGAGTGAGGAGGGGGATCAAGGTGGAGAGGATGCAGAGGAGAGGGCTCACATTCTGTGGGAGCACTGAAGCAGGGAAAGGAAAGTAAGCACATATAAATGTCAGAGGAAATGGAAGAGTGCACTCAGACTTAACTTCAGTAGAACAGTGTAAATCTTACAGGCACTCTCTGGACCAGGCAGTAAGAGGTAGGCACTGGTGGGACTTCCCTGACATTGAATCAACAGAAACTTCTTTGTTTTCGTACCACATGTAGCATCTGATAACAGCTATTCAGCTGAAGATCTTTGCACCTCTGTGCAGTACCATCAGCACTGTGGTAAGTCTGGAGGCATAATGAGATTTTTAAAAACATTTTGATGTGGCTGTGGCAATCTTTAGTCCTGTAACTTTTTTTTTTTTCCTTATGACAGCTATTATTCTAAAATAGAAAAATATCACTTCATAAAACCTCATCTAAGCCCCATGGCTTGAATCTTTAGGATTCTCATCTCCAGGTGAATGGGAGAATAATGAGCAGAGAGCTAACCTATCTGCATAAACTATTTACCCAGAGTTCCTGATGGGGTGAAAGTCTCTAGAATAAAGTACTCTCTGCTCTTAGTTATTGGCACACAGAGAAAAGTCAGCCATCAGAAAGCTTCATCTGCATCAACTCTCACCTCAGCACTCCCCCACTGATGATTTTGAGCCATCAAAACAGAAAGCAGATTAAAAACTGGTTTGGAGATTTGGATATTGAAGCTGAACCTAACGTAGCATTCAATTTGGAGTCCTTCTCCCGAGACTCTCTATACAAAGTAAAGATCCTTCCAGAAGCTGAAGAGAACAATAGAAAATTTGGATTAGAATCATAGAAGGGCTTGGGTCGGAAGGGACCTTGGAGATCATCTAGTTCCAACTTCCCTGCTGTGGGCAGGGCTGCCACCCACCAGATCAGGCTGCCCAGCATCCCATCCAACCTGGCCTTGAATGCCTCCAGGGATGGGGCACCCACAGCTTCTCTGGGCAGCCCGTTAGCTACACTGAGAACCTCCTTCTTTGCAGAGCTAAGCTGAGCTGCAGTGACCAGTCAGCTGTCCTGGACAACAGGGTGGGCAGTGATCCCAAGAGGCTGAGCCACTGGGAGTGTCCAAAACAAGAACCACCACTGTGCCAGAGAAATGCTGGCTCGCTACCTGTACGCTTGCTGTGTGAGTGAGGAATCAAAATAATGACCTACCTCTCATACTAGCTTAAGGGAATATATTATGCATCATCAGAAACACATTGCTGGGGGCAGTGTTCAGGTAGAAGCTGTGTTTCTCTAATAATAGTAATCTTTCCCTTGCTCCCTACTACCACCATACAAGAATCCAGTGCTTGGAAGAGTGGAATAATTTTCAAGGGCTCTCAGGGGATAGATAAGTGGTTCCAGAAATTCTAGCTGATGGCATGAACTAAAGATATATGCTAAAAAACCCCCAAAATACACTGAACCGGTCTTTTTCTGATTATTCCAATCAGCTAAGAGAGGGCTTACAAGCTGTGAAGCTTTTAGATCTTGCTAACACATGCTCACAGGCACAATAGCATTCTGTTGAATTGTATCCAGAAAATTAATTATTCTTCTGAAGGATTTGGCTTTCTCTATGGACTGCCTCCTTTCCTCTCTTTTTTTTTCCCCTCCGCCCCCCCCCCCCCCCCCCCTTTTTTTTTTTCATTAGAGAAATCTTTTTCCTTTGCTTAACAAATAGGTGCAGTGGGGAAATACTTGCCTGGGAAATTCCTGCAGGGAATGAGATGCACAAAGATCTCGATGCTGCTGCAGTCCAAGATAAATAGGACATTTTAATACTCTTAGCAAATGAAAATGCAAATCACAGAAAAGTAGAGGAGGCAAAAAAATATTCCCTGGCCTGAGCAATCAGGGAAAGGGAGTGGGACTGGGAGGTGTCTGACAAGCACATTATTTGCAGTCTCCTGCTAATTGAGTGTTATCTGCATTGCTTGAGGCTGTCATTCCATGACCAAATGTATTTGCAGAAATGCCAGTAACTTCAGAGAGGTGATGCACTTTCCAGAGAAAATTGTGAGCACTGTAGGGAGACCGTAAGCAAATAGTAACTGATTGAAGGGATGTCCAGGAGGACTCCTTGCATTTATCAGGAAACAGTCCTTAAAACTTAATCAGCATGGTGTTAAATTATCAGTTACAGCCCTAGAATCTAATTGGAGTTATCTCTGTACATGCGAGTTCCACTTATCATCAGTGTGCTGTGCCTCCCTGCCAGCTAACAAGAGCATTGCCACCTAAGGATGGAGATTCAGGTGAGGCACAAAGGCAGAGAGCAGAGAAGGAGATGTTTCTAAAGGGACCTGAGAGACACATCTGAAGTTCAGGGAGAGAGAAAAAAAAAGAGAAAGGACATCGTGTCAGAGAAGAATAGATATGGAATTGATGAGGACAGATATCTGAAAGAAAATGTGGGGAAAAAAAAAAAGAATAAGTGAAGGAAAAGATTGTGCAATAGAAGGAAAGTCTGAATCATAGAGAAATAGAAATACTTATGCAGAGGAAAATTGGAGAAAGTTCCCTTTAACAGATAAGGCTTAACAAGCCTTCTGACGCATGTTGGCTTACTCCTTCCAGGTTGTAGAAGATCTTATGCATATTTTTAACCCTTTCAATGGCAATATCTTATATGTTAATATTTATTTTCAACTTGAAATCAGAACACATTTTTTCCCTTCCACTGTCCCAGCTTTGGGGAAAAAAAAAATATGATTTTATGAAGATGGAGCAAAAAAGTGACTGCATCAAATAATTCTCCTTCTAATTTCTATTACATGGATATCCAATCAGGTCTTTAAAAGGTAGAACCCCAAATACTCCAAATTTTCTGAGATCAGGTTTGAATTGAAGCATTTCACTGCTCACAATGCCACTTGCCAGCTGTCAGATTCCCCCACGCATTGCAGAGCTTGTGATGTCTTTGCTAGGGGTTATTGATTGGTCAACGCCATGCTGGTGATGCTGCCCCTGCTGCAGACGTGGGTACATGTGTGTCTGCTCCAGCCACACCAGTGTGACTGTTTTCAACAGCATTCATGGCTGCAGAAGAGCAAGGAGGATAACTGCAGTCCTGTGGGCGTTTAAAATAGTTCAGCCCTGCTCTATTCAGTGTAGACTGTCATGCTTTATCTGTTAGGATCCAAGCAGAAATTGCTGTTTGAATAGAATGTGCAGGGAGAGAGAAATAGATTAAAAGCCTCTTTTGACACATAGCACCTCTTTCACAGTGCTGGACAGAAGTGTGTATTTAGGCAATAATTTGGGGCCGAGATGATATATTCAAAGCTGTTCCTGCCTGACTCTGGACAGTGTGAGGATGCAGGGAAGGGGATTTTGCTACTTCCTACCTTTCTGGCTTCTCTGCTTTCCCAGCAAGCTAATTTGGAAGGCTTGGCAACCTTCAGAGATGCATGCATGCCAAATTTACAATAACAAAGAGTCAAAAATGGGATGATTTGATTTCACAAGGTTATTCTTCCCTGAATTGTGGGCCCACTCCTTTGTACACTTTAATAAATGAGTTACATCTAAGGTAAATTATCTCACCCTTGAAGACTCTTGACAGGTACTCTTGGTGAAGAGTTGTTTAGAAGATGACTTCAACCACGGGTTCACACAGATGAGTTCAGTGCTGTAAAACTTCAGCAGGAACATCTCCAAGATAAATTGCTAATAAAAATAGGAAAGTGCTCCTGTTCTAGTGATGTTGTATATTAAAAAAAAACAAAAAACAAAACAAAAAAATAAGCCCACAAACCATAGCATGAAAAGTCAAAAAAACTACAGGTGAGAATAATTTCCAAAGTGATAAGGAGGAACAATTTTTTGAGTGCCAGGAAGAATGAGGGAAAGAGTTGTGTATGTCTTAAGAGCTGATGAATGCTGAGGAGAAGGGAGGGGACCAAAAAGCACCTGTCAGAGATTTGAGGCATTTTTTGTTATCTAACATTCTTGTCCTTTTGAATTGAGGAGACAGGTATAACTGCCTTGGAAGCAGATTGTGGTTTGGTCTCTGCAGGAATGAAAACAAGAGAAAAGGAAGGGTATGTTGTGGTTCAGGTGTATCTCCCTTGAAGCTCTGGCTAGTTAAAATCATATGGGAATACACACACACGGTTCAGCTCAGAAAGAATTGCCCTGTTCCTGTAAATGCAGCAGAAAGTGTCCATTAAAAGAAATGGAATGTAATGATAAGCTCTGCCTTCTATTATGACAAAACTGACTTCCTTAATCTACGCTGCAATTTATGTTCTTACAAGGCTTCAGTCAAGCCATTTATTTTATCTCCCATTTTGCTGTTTCAATAAAGAGCCAGGAACATCAGCAGCAATCTTCTCTTATTTTAGACAAACGCAATCCTGATGGCCGTGGCCTGAAGGGCAGAGCCGCCCTCACTCCGGAAGAGGAGGAGGGTGATGTGTACTTCTGGTGGTAGGACAGGAACAAAAAGTGAACTCCAAACCACACAGCTTTCTGTCAGTGGTACAAGTGAGATATTTCTCCATGTAATAAGCAGATATATCTGCTTGCCAAGGCAAGGGGAGGGGGGAGGGACAATGCAGCACAGAGCCACTGGGACCCGGAGAGCTCCACAAACAGGCCTTGCTCCTCAGCAGCATGGGCAGCGTGTTCCCCCAACAGCCATAATATGATAGAGGTGTTACTGTAGAATCATAAAATCACTCAGGTTGGAAAAGACCTTAAGTCCAACCATGACCTAACCATACTACCCTAACAACCCTCCGCTAAATCATGTCCCTGAGCACCACATCCAAACAGTTTTTAAACACATCCAGGGATGGTGACTCTACCACCTCCCTGGGGAGCCTATTCTGGTGCTTAACAACCCTTTCTGTAAAGAAGTTTTTCCTGATATCCAACCTAAACTTATCCTGGTGCAACTTAAGGCCATTTCTCCTTGTTCTGCCACCTGTCATCAGTGAGAAGAGACCAATCCCGCTCTCGCTGTAAGCACCTTTCAGATATTGGAAAAGAGCAATAAGGTCTTCCCTCAGCTTCCTTTTCCCCAGTCTAAACAGCCCAAACTCCTTAAGTCTCTCCTCGTAGGGCATATTCAGGCATCACAAGCCTTGTTGCCCTTCTTTGGACCTGCTCCAGCACCTCCGTGACCTTTCTGTACTGAGGTGGCCAGAACTGAACACAGTACTTGAGATGGGGCCTCACCAGTGCTGGGTACAGGAACAGGATTACTTCCCTAGTCCTGCCCACCACACCATTCCTGATACAAGCCAGGATGCCATTAGCCTTCTTGGCCACCTGGCACACTGCTGGCTCATATTCAGCCAGCTGTCCATCAGTACACCAAGGTCCCTAAGACCTTGTAAGATGACAAAAACAGCACAGCACCAGAAACACAGGAGAGCAAATACAAATAATTACTTGCAGTTCTGGGATGGAGTGGTTACTCACTCTATATTACCTTCTCTTCCTGTTTCTGATTCTTCTTCTCCTTCCATGAAATATTGTTGTAATACTTGAGTTCATCTGTCACCTACATGTGGGAAGAATTAGCTCATTTTGGTTTATATTTCCAAGATTCAGGTCTCTACTTAAGCTGTTCTTTATTTGAAATTCCTGAAGTATCAAGCCAGCCCTTTTTGCTGTCAGGATAAGCCTGACAGAGGACTGTATTCCCTAATCTTCTTAAACGTAGTACTTTCTGAAGTATTTTGCAGTTCAGATTTCGATATTAAGCCCTAGTTACTACTCAGAAAAGTGGGAGAAGTTCCTCATGCACCACACGCTTCCACAGACTGCAGGGCATCACTGAATCTTCAGATTTGTTCTTTTTTAAACGCTACGTACCAAATGCCTCTCTTGCCTGAGCAAGTACTCTGGCTATTTCTAATAGACAGGAGGTCACCAATTGCCTGGCAGTCGTTTACAGTATTCACTTAAGTGCCTCTGCAACACTTAAAACATGGGCTCATCTTTTAGTGATGACTTCAAAATGCCCAGTGTGAGGCACCCGAAGGACAACCACCCTTAGATATCACAGTTCAGTCATACTAGATTTCAGAAAACAGAAGTAAAAACTTTGTAGCTTAGCAGAAGTTACTGATATTTGGGGTATGATTTAAAAAAAAGAGACTATGCATACTGTTGGTTTAACATACTTTTATTTTTCATTTCAGTGTGCAAGGCTTACCACATGAGTAATATATGAGAATGTAACTTGTTCTTTCTCACAAAAGCAAAGTTCCTCCTATCCATAGCCTCTGCTTATTTTACACATGGACCCTGACAGCAGAACTGTGAGTCTCACATCATGGTGTTCATCAAGATATCCCCTTGTAAAGTTGTATTTCTGTAATGGCCTCTTCCGTGTCCTAATTTCACAGCCGAGAGTGCTTGTCTGTTATTTAGATCACCATACTTTTCTAGCCCATTTTCCAATGTTGAAGTTACTAAGTAATCATCTGTTACTTCAAATAATATAAAAATAGCATGTCATTACCATTAAGCACCGACTGCAAGGATTTAATTTAAAACTGTTCCTCCTTTCCCTGACTGAAGAAATGGCTCTGCGATCATTTTTAACCTTTCATCAGCGTAATTGCCGAATAATTAACAATGGTTAAATGATGAGAACCTGGGAGATTTGAAAATGATTACTGAAGTATATACTTCACTGGAGCAATGACCTACATGAATATTTCAAAATAAAAGCATTGTATATTTGCCAGCAGGAGCAGCACTTAGTCTTGTCATGTGCTTGTGCCTTATGCTTATGTCACCTATAACCATGCAGGGATAAAGACCCATCACAATGAAAAATTCTAGTTCTCCAATGTTACTTTTTAGTGCTTTGCAATGTCTTCATTTTCTCTAATACAAATTACTTATTCTACAGAACAAGCAGTGGAAAGCAACATAAAGACTCTATAATCCCTTTCTATTTTTGTAGCAGATCCTGCTTCCTTCCTTCTGCTAGCGGAGCAGATTAGTCTGCTGAGTTGGTTCTGCAGTTTCTCAATTTTTCTCAATGAGATCCATGTGTTGATTTTGGGTATGCTTGTTATGCACCCTTTAGGAGCTGACAGTCGTCAGCCTCTCCATTCTGTCCATCCTTGTGAGTCATCAGGATTTACTCACTCCCCTTCCCCTGCTAACCTGGGTATACCCAGAAGCTGCACACAGCCAGGCTGGGAATCCTGGATACCTGCTAATCTAGGTGCCATCAGCACGTCCTTTCCTGCCCTTCATTGCAGGCACTCTATTCACAGCACTCTTAACATTTCTACTCCAACTCTCAACATAATAAAGGTAAGAATGGGGGAAGGTGCCGGAGATATTTATCGGTGTCCAGAGATCACAAGCAGGGGAAAGCATAGGAGCATGAAATGTGCGGCATAAATCTATCAGTAGCATGGCTGCTCCCAAAAGGAATACTTTATTTTTTAAAGTTCAGGTACTTAATCAGTGTGAAGAGTGGTATGATGACACTATTAGGAATCCCAGGTAAAGCTGCCCTTTATCATTTTTATTTTTATTTTTTTGTAAGATCACAGAAAGTTCTGTGTGACTTAAGCTGCCCTCCTTAAGGGTGTGGATATATCTCACATCTAATCACATCCCCTCATCTCCACTTTCTGCAATATTCTTCTCTCCCGTTGCATCATGTACCTTCAGGTGGATGTGATCCTGCAGCCAGCAGCTGATGCAACTGCCCTCTGAATTGCAGTACCCTCTGGTTTCCCTCTCAATAGCCACTTCTTCCTCTCTGCATGCTTTCATCTATTGCTGTGCCATTCAAAGCAGTGACAGAGAGTACATTTTATCTTGTTTTTCTGCTAGTGGTTCCAAGGTACGTTGCTCAAGTACCAATAGTGCCTATATAGTCCCAGTGTTCCTTCACTCCTGCCCCTTATTTATGCCCTTGAGTTGTTTAAATCAGGAGCACCTGGCTGGAAACAAAGGCAAGGGGCTGTGGGAGGGTTTTCACAAACAGATGTAATGCGTCTGGTGCTTCAGCTACATCCCCACCACTTCCTCGTGGAGTGTTTAGCACGAGAGTGTTCAGCAGGCTTCTCCTTTGTTTGACACCTGCTCAGAAAAGCTGCTGAGCACCAGAGTCCATCAGAGCACCACAGCCCATCAGTGCCTGCTTTTGAAAATGCTGGTCGAACACTAACACAGCAATTTTGATCCTCTGTGGGAAAATGCTCTAGACGCAAATTTTAATCAATGTTATTTCCTCATAAATCAGTCCCTCCAGCTCCCTAACTATCAACACCAGGCTCTGAATTGCTATCCTACTTCTCACATTGAGGTCCAGATTGAAAGTGATATCTTCCTGTGCTGCACAGGATGATTATCGTGTTGCTGCTCTACTGGGGATGGGAGTGGCCAAGCTGATTAGCACACTTACCTCTCTCCTGCGCACAGGATTTCACCACTAAAACTACTCGGGTTTTTTTGTTCTCACAAAAAATAAAATGATAACAAGAACCTCTACACAATGCTTCTGTAGTATTGCCTGTCACAGCTGCTTTTTAGAGGTGCCAAAATTAAAGTTGAGCCAACGTCAGGCTAATTTTGTTATGCAGTTCATAACTAATGTGACCACACCTGCTGTTTCCCTTTCCTCCAGTGCTACAGTTTTTGCTGCCTCCTGCTTTCACTGAACAACTGAAAGCTTCTTGATCAATAAAAAGAAAGTGAGTTTTCACCAGAGCAGCTAACAGATATCTGAGCTTTTAGAAGCACTCCAATGTCATCCCTCCCCAGCAAAACAGATGAGAAAATCTTTGGCAAGCAAGTTCCAGTTCTGCTTTGTTATGCACAAATGGAATGAAAAAGGAAGCGTGATTCCTGCATTTGAATTGCAAGCAACCTGTTTACTTTACCAATAAGTAGAGCTTATTTATATTTTTAATAATATAAAAGCTTTTACGTGCTTTTATTAGGCTGTTTTGTTTTGGTGTGGTTGGTTGTTATCCCGTTATACTTTACTGTATATATATAGAATTCAAGTTGATGATATTTATTGCTAGTAAAATAGTAAATGAAAATGAGAATAATATCACATTAAAAAAAGAAGAAGAAGAAGAAGAAGAAGAAGAAGAAGAATCTTTTTAATGCAACAATTGTTTTGCACATTTTAGGTAAAAGAAAAAAAAGATTCCTTAAATGGGAAGTCTTTGATTTTTGCAAGGCCTTGGGAAAAAAAAAACTTTTCCTTTCGCATTTAAACCTGAAATTAGAAATGCAGATTATATTTTTACAGGATTGTGCAGCTCAGCACTCAAGATACTGTAGTTTATCAGCGACTTTTAGAGGCATGCTCTGCCAAGGAAGCCTGAAAATGTAATTGAAAAAATGCATAGCAGACACAGATAAAAATAAGGATATTAATGAATATGCAAAATAGAAAAACTTGAAACTTACTAAAGGCTGGAAATTTCGAGGTACAATTTGAGTTAACCTCAAAATAAAATGCTTTCTTTACCAACTACAGCAACAACAGAAAGACTCTGGGCTTTCATTTGCTTTTTTTGTTTTCTTCTGTGCTGCAGATTAGCTGCTGCAAATGTTTGAAGCTGTGGATCTGTGTTTTGCTCTGTGAGAGAAGCAGAAATGCTGTGCATTTGTGGCTGAGATCTGGGAAGCATCCAGCACACCAGCTCTGGGGAGGGAGATGTGTTTGTGAGGCGTAATCTGGGGCTGGCCTCTGATGTCTGCTTTACACATAACAGAGGAATCCAAAGGTTTGTTGGTTTGACTCCTATATCCTGCAGCTAAAAGCTCTTTTTGTGCTACTCCAAAGGACTTCTGGTAATTAGAAATCTAATTTTTCACCTTTTCTATTGCTGATATATTTACATGTTTTATAGGTGATCTAAAGACTAAACCATGGCTCTGCCACTGCAGCCATGGAAATGTCTGAATTGAGCAGGGCTCGTTGTTGGCAGATCCAAGATATGCATTCCAGTGCAACAATTCTAATTCTGCAGATATTCTGCTCAAAGAAGTAACTTCACATGCATGAGTAGTCACCTTGGGTTGTCAACAGAAGAAAAGTAATTTATGGGGCTTAGCAGGACTGGAACAAGAATTATGAAAAGGTTTTTCTTTCTCATTCTATCAAAAACAGTTTAATTTCTTACAATGAATTGAAAATTAGAAAGAATGAAGGAAGAAGTCATATGTGGCAGCCTGGGGGTTCGTCAGGCAGTTTACAAATTCTGACTGATTTCAGCAAGCCTGAAGGCCAAAAAGGGATTTGGTGTGAGCTGATGAGGATGATGAAAGCTGAGGGGAAGAGCTGGTACTGATGCTGGTGGCAGCCAGCAGCAGGCATAAGGATGTGGGAAGGGCTGATGGATGGCCTGTGCGGCATAGAAGCCAGTGAAACAGGTGGGCCCTGCTTCACCTAATGAAGGTTTTAAAGCACGCTACCTCTGACTACACAAGCTTTGTACACTCAAGAATTTTAAGTGGGAAGGTGGATTAGGACACTTTGCTGTAATGTCAAGATATTGAGCACTCCAAATCATTCTTGTCAGTCCTGAAAAACCTAAATTTTTATAGTTTTTTCCTATGATCTGTAATATTTTTTGTAGTTATTTGTTGTTGCTTGTTTGTTTGCCATCCAAAGAGACCTTGACAAACTTGAAATTTGGGGTCTTGTAAACCTAATGAGGTTCCACAAGGCCAAGTGCAAGGTGTTGCACTTGGGTCAAGGCAATCCCAGATATGTGTACAGAAAAACTCCTCAAGAGTAGACCTGCTGCAAAAGACTTAGGGGTCCTGGTAAATGAAAGACTGAACAGGAGCCAGTAGTGTGTGCTTGCAGCTTGGAAGGCCAACTGTATCCTGGGCTGCATCAAAAGGCAGGTGGCCAGTAGGTTAAAGTAGGTGACTGACCCTCTACTCTGCCATCATGAGGCCCCATTTGGAGTACTGTGTCTGGGTCTGGGGCCCCCAACTCAGGAAAGATGTGGAGCTCTTGGAGAGGGTAGAGGACGGCTACAAGGATGACAGTGAGCTGGAGCACCTCTCCTATGGAGACACGCTGAGAGAGATGGGCTTATTCAGTCTGTAAAAGAGAAGGCTCTGGGGAGACCTCATTGCAACTTTACAATATTTAAAGGGGGATTATAAACAGGAAGGAAAGCAACTTTTTAAAGAGCTACATAGTGATAGGACAAGGGGGAATGGTTTTAAACTTAAGGGGAGAAGATTTAGATTAGATGTCAGAGGGAAGTTTTTCACAAACAGGGCAGTGGGGTACAGGCACAGGCTGCCCAGAGAGGTTGTGGATGCCCCATCCCTACAGGGTGGTGTTCAAGGCTTATCTGAATGGGGTCCTGAGCAATTTAATCTGGTGCTTGATCCAGTGGTTGGCAACCCTGCCTGCGGCAGAAGGTTGGAACTAGATGATCTCTGAGATCCCTTCCAACCCAAACTATTCTATGGCTGTATGAATAGGGCAGGAAACTGGAAACAAAATATTTGTTTTTAGGATAAGAAGCAAAAAGGAGTCTGGATTCAGTCACTAATTATAGCCAGAGGACAGACAGGTTTTCTTATGGGTAAAGTGTAGAAGATGGACACAATCAATTATGAGAAAAGAGATGATGAAGGAAAAGCAATTATTTCATAGAATAATGTGAATCAACCAGAATCCTTGCAAAATGGGTAAGGAAAACAGTCCCACATCCCTGCTTCTACTGAGTTGTCTCAAATACATCTGTATTTGGAATATACTTCTGATTCATTTAAACCAAATGTTTCAAAAATCCTGAAGTGTAAGGCCAAGTAGAAATAAATAATAAAAGTCAGAAATAGTTTAAATCTCTTAGAAAATAACACATCTGCTGAAGTAGCACAGAGCTGGAGGAGCCTTCAGACCAAGTGGCCATTTCATTCAGGATAAGTGTCCTTCTTCACCTCAAAACAAAACTCTCCTTTTCTATGCAGCCTCAAGACAAACCCAGCAGGCTGGATAACACGCTGTAAAAGGATGTAGGAGGCAGGCAGATCAGCCAGACAGGTCTGTGGGGTGGGCATAGGCTGGAGGGAGCTCCACTGCAGGGCTGCTGCTGCACGCTCAGCTCTGGCCAGAGGGAGGATAATGCCCAGCCACCTCCCAAACTGGTTACTGGTGAAAAAAAACCCACAATCTTAGCTCTTAATGCTGAAATATGAAGTACTTACTGAAGCAATAAAGTACATCGATACTTGTTGTAACAGTATGAGTACACCCAAAAAGATCAATGTTAAATTTCATACGTAATGTAAGTACAGAAATGTTTCTTTGTGCTATCCTGCCCTAGAAATGGAATTGCATACCTGTCTCTGAGCTACCTCTGGCTGTGCTCCCTGAGATTCCTTTTGTCTGTGGGCATTGATAAGCTTCCGCACAGTATGTAGCACGGAAAGTTATCAGGAGGAATGAATTCATTGGATTTTCAACCTGCTCAATGGCTCACGGGGAGGACATGGAAGGTTGTAATGGTCTTTTCTTTAGAAACAATCGTGATAAAGTAATATAGCTATGACCCTGTAAGGAATTTTTTTATCCTTCTTTTTCTTTATATACAGAAATTCATGTTACATGTTTAGTAAAATTTTGTTACGTGCAGTAATTCAGTGCAGGACAACGTTCTGTGATAATCTTTCTTTTTATGGAAGTTTTTAAGTGTTACCTTATTAAGTAAAGATTGCTGCATGACTTTGTTCTTCTCTGCCCTATTTTTCCCATCTCTCAGTATGAGCTGTTCTGAAATTATGTTCATGTACTAGAAGACAAAGTGCCAAGTACCTAATTTAGCACTCAACAGTTCCATCCAAATTTCAGCTGTTGTATAACACCAAACACTGTAAAGATGAAAAACTCGAGAAATCCTTGCCTCAGACAAGAAAATGATCAGCACTTTGGATCAGACAGTATTATTGATATTCCACTGAAATAGTGCCTTATCCTCAAAGTGGCCTGAATGACTTTAACAGTCTGCTTGTAAAGTGCGTGACCAGTGAGTGAGATCAGAATTGTTATCTGATTCCCGGTGACCTCTGATGTGTGTGTGCAGAGAATTGATACAGAAAGCCCGAGGGTGACAAGCTGCTTGTGAACTGGGCAAAGTGAGAACAAAACAAGTACCAATCAGTGGGATTTTAAAACATTGCTCTGGATTAGAAACAGGTTAGCCTGGGAGGCGTTCTGGATGTGTTTGAAAATCCTGACCATTCTGACTGAAGTTGCAGAAATATTTTAAGGTTACAAATCAACACTATTAATTGCATTTGAGACCATTCTTCCAAAACGCATTAGTTCACATACAGCAATTTTGATGAAGCAATGAAAAATGATTTCCCCACTTTCCAAAATGTTACTACCCAATTACAGATGTGTATGGGAACTGTGGAATCACGACCTGAACCTCTGATTGACCACCTGAGGCGAGCGCTGAGTCAGCCGCAGGGGCACAGGTGAATGCAATTTCACCTGAGTGACCAGAAGGGGTGGAGCCTGGCTGCACCCCTCCTAGACCCCATTTAAGGGCTGACTCCCAAGGAGGAAGGATCTCTATCTGGAGATTGCTCCTCTTCGAGCCCTTCTGTGAACTCAGGATGGGGGTAAGCTCTTTATTTCATTACTTCCTTGTAAGCATGATAATCTCTCTGGTCCTGTATCTGTATACCTATTTGCTCTACAAGACGTAATTCTTTTCATTTGTGAAATTGTTATTTCTTTAGCTGCTGAATTCTATCTGTCTTGAGGAGCATTTCTAAAGCACAGGGTGAGCACCAAATGCTGAGGAACAGAACCAAGTAACAACACTTTAATCTCAGTAAAATAACCACTCTTTAATAATAAAAGTCACATTTAAGGTTCCTTAAATGCTTAATAAACATAAGAAACTATAAAGCTAGGAAGCTGTAAAAACATCCATAGGCTAGCAAACACATGATGATTGTAACTGGCTCTGGCACTTACTCCTAGAAATGACTTTTCTCAGTGCGAGGAGCTCTGGCTTATTGCTTCTAAAAATAGCTCATATTTCTTATCCTCTTCCAGTTCACTGTGGCTCTCAATGATTGTGATTAGTGTTAGTATATGCCCTGGAAACCAGCTGCTGTTTGTAAAGTCAGAAATACAAGCCATAGGAAGCGGAATCTATATAAAGGAACGTATTTTGAATCCATAGATGTCCAGTTCTTGTTAACATATGCAGATTTGTTACTTAGGCACTACAGGAAACATGTTATGAAGACTCTCCTTTTAATTTGTTCACTTTCCAAATGATCCTCATTCAGACTCAAAAGACAAAACCATAGATTTTTCTTCACAGTTGTTAACTCCTGGTCAGTACTGTGCTAGTATCCAGAATTACCCAATATGGGGAATGAACACAAGTACAAGACCCTCCTTGTCCTCCCTGCCCTAGGACTGTATGAAATACAAGCTACAGTAGAGGATGCCTCTTCCTTGATTTATGACTTTCATCCCCATCTAACCTCCTTTACCTCAGAGACATTTTGTTAATAGTTCACTTTAAAACTGAAAATTAGATGTAAATCTAATGTAGGAAAAACGAGGTGGTGATACTGTATAAAGTCTTTTTGACAGGCTGATGCTAACAAACGCTATGGCTAGGGTTAGCAAGCTGCAGGGAGTCACTGTGTAATCAAACCTCGTGAGGAAAATCTGTTTGTTCTGTTTTCTGTGCAGGCAGAAGGACACAGTGAGGTCCAAGCAGAACATTAGGTGTTTTGTGTAGGAGTCATTGAAAAGCACTGCTGACAATAACACTCTCTCTGTTACTTCTAGAGTTAGCGTTTCAGTCATGCTTTCCAGAGCTGCTATGCCTCATATGATACCTAGTATGGTCAGTTGTTTCTTTCATTCAGCAAGCACCATAGCACTAACCCATGATCAGACTGAGCCAACCACCACCTGAGCATGCTGCAGACATCTCAGCAAGCCTGCCCAGTGGGATGGCACTAGCACCCAACCTGACAGGTGAGTTAGTCCTCATCTCCTTCCCAGCAGCCACAAAGGTGACCTGAGGCATGCCTATCTCCTGTTTTTGGTACCTTCTGTCCGAACCTACACAGACCAGATCAAGATCCATATCCTTGTTACTACACAAAGAGACTCCAGATGGAGTGATGGGCGGATTTCTTGTGTAGAAAGGAAGACATTCCCCTTATGGTATGGAGGCTCAGGTTCTGCTGACAACAAGAAACTATTTCTTCTTCCCAAGATGAAATAAATACTTGAGGAAACTGTTAAAGAGATGTATGCAGCAGGCCACTGACCACAGATAACTTCATTTCCCATGAAACACTTCTGATGTTTCTCTGGTACCTACCCAGAGAACCTAGGTTTTACACCTCTATTTTATTTTTCACAAGAATGCCCTGACTTCCTCACCAGAAAGAAGCAGACAAGTTATGAAGGATTTTATAGGGAATAAAAAGTAATTAAACAAAGTAATAAGTCATTGCAGAGCTTGCTGCAGGACATACAATCCAACAGCCTATAATGGTACTTGGAAGGATACAATGAGATCAGGGTATGCTTTATTGTTTCCCCCAAGCACAAAAATTCATATGGAAAAAGACACAAAACCAGTTTATTCAGAGTCTTGCAAAGATTCATAGTGCTGTCTCATTAGAGACACGTCACTCATGCAAAGACCTTTGTAAAACAAAGGCTTTCACATTCTCTAAAGAACTTCTTCAGCAAGAAACTTCAAAATTATTGCCAACTTGATACAGTTATTTACAAGATTGGTTGATACACTCCTTGTATCAAAATGAGCATAACAAAACACAGGTCCTTCAAAGCCTGCTTCTTCTGCAGAGTGCCAGACATGCTGTGCACTGAATGGAGTCTCACTTGCTGGGTTACTAGGACTTGAATTTGGGATTCTAGTAAGGACATGATTTAAGGCTTTGTTGCAGTTGCTTCAGGAAAAAAAAAAAAAAACAACAAAAATCTCTCCTCAGTTCAGGTTTAAAAACTATTCACTGTGTTTAAAGCAGCATTGAATATTTTTGTCCTGATTAGCAGGTGAATGTGGCTACCTTTAGAATTCAGTGAGCAGTAACATACTCAGCCCTGTGGTAGATCTTTTGTTTGTTTCTGTGATGTTCTGAATGTGCACCACATGATTGTATGTTTCTGTCAATTCCACTTCTTGAGCTTTCCAATACTGATTTTCAACATAGGAGGGACTTTTCCCAGTTTTGCCAACAAGACTCTGTCTGCATGACAAACACACAGGGCTTTAAAGTAGGAGATGTCTGCTGCTCACTAGTGAATACAGCAATACCATTTTGTTATGATCACAAAACTCCATAACAAGATCTCAAGATCTCTCTAGTTTTTATTTGCAATTCATCAGTGCCAGCCTGTACAAATCCCAGTGCATAAAGTTATTTGCTGATTTACAGTATATACAATTTATGAATAGCCTGCAATCTATATCTCTAGCCACTTAAGCTAGTTTACACTAATTTAACCTTCGCAGCCATTTCTGAGCTACAGGTGGAAACAAGCATCTATCTGCTGCATAGAGATATGGAAGCAAACAACAAGCAAAGCAGCTTGCTTGTAAATCCTTGCAGCTGGAGGGTTTCCAGGCTGCCTGGTGCAAGGCTGTGTCCAGCAGTGCTACGTGGAGCTAGAACAAAGCTGTGGGAGGCTGCTCTGGGGTGCTACACAGGATGGTCCTGTCACATCTGGTGGCATCTAGGGCCAATGTCACAGTGTGAAGCTACTGTCCGCTGTGTGGGGGTTGGATTGGTTTTCCTTGGCGGCTGGTTTTTTGGGAAGCACAGCAGCTGAAGCTGGAGGCAGTGACTGCATTGTGAGAGCACAGCTCTGCCTGTAACAAAGGCTCTGTTGTGCTGGTGCACAGCAAAGCTCCCAAGGCTCAGGATGTTTTCAGCCTATTTACTTCTATTCATGGTTGGGTAAATCTGGCATGCTTGCTGGAAAATAATAACATATATGAAAGCTTGTTTTAATCAAACTGATCCTCGGTACAAAAATACACCGTGATTTCCTTTTACTGGTCGCTCACATGGCAAAGGCCATTAACTATGCCTCTGGGTTTCCGGAAGGACCTTAAACAAAACTGTTAATCTAAGATTCTATCCTGCCAAATCACTCAGCAGAGGACACATGGAAAAGAAGAGTCAGGAAACCTGTTACAACACGTTGGTGTTCAAACTAGCACAGCTCCAGCCATGGCATAGATTAGAGCAACTATTGGGTTGCTCTGTCTTAAAGCGTTAAAGCTGCTGCAGGTTGCTCCTCTTCTCTCTCACTCTGTATAGCCAGGGTTGCCCATCCCATGTGCAGAATCTGAGACTTAAATTTCACACAGGTGGTGATTGCCTAGCCCTCTGATGTGTCAAGACCTCCCTGCCCAAAGCTCCTGTCAATTCAGTGTCATCCACAAATTTACTCAGTATATGTTTGAGTGCAGCAACCACATCATTTGAGAGGACTGGCCCCAGAAAAAGAGCCCTGGGAAATCCTACTAGTGGCTGGTCACCAGCCTGGTATAGCCCCACTTCCAATCACACTTTGAGTCTGACCTGTAACCCACTGTACGATACTGTCCCCTATCACACCATGTTGTACTATAGCATACCATGCCACACTATATTGTACCATGTTGTACTAGATCATGCCACATCATACTATATTGTACCATGGTGCACTATTGTAGTGGGAATGCTGTCATGGCTTGAACTAGTGAGTGAGCACCTGATGGGAAGGCAGGGCCAACTCAGGGGAGCTCAGGTGTATGTAGTGCCCCTGAGTGACTGGAAGGAGTGGAGCCAGGATTTGTCCCTTCCCAGACCTCATTTAATATTCTTAATAACATACATTCTTGTGTACCTGCAGCCTTCTGAAGGTAAGCAGCTTCTTTCCTTTAGTTTTGTGCCTACAGCTGTTGCATTTGAGCAAACTCACTTGTTGCAGCCTGGGACCTTGCTGCTCTGCTATCACTGTTGTGCTTTCTATTGCATTACAATCATCCTGTGCCATATTGCACTATGTTCTATTCTAACTCACTAAATTGTACCATGTTGTGCTGTGTTATGTTATAATATAAACTCCAGAAGTATTTTATCTACTTCTTGTCTATGCAAAAGAGGTCCTTTCTCTTAGAACTTCAGCCATTTGGTTGAACCCTCTTCTCAAAACAGTGGTTGTGTGCTAATAGTGATGCTCAGTGGCTCCTGGAACGACAAAAAAAGGGGAGCCCTAACCAAAGATCCCTCAAGTGCAATTTTTTTGCACATGAAATTCAGCTGGGCAAATAGGTGTGCAGCCTCAGTTTCTACCTCCATGAAGATACTGCAATGCATCTGCACCCATCTAACTCATTTTCCAATCATAGTGCAAACCACTTCTTCATTTTAAAACAATTAGTCTAAAATTCTTTACCTCGGGAACCCTATTCTGCAGAGACTGCACTCAGATCTTGGTTGCTACCACAGAAATTTGGAACTGGGGCTAAGGGTTCAGTGTGCTGACACCACGGGCAAGATCTTTGCTCCTTGCTGCCAAGGGGGAAACTCATCTGCTCTCTGTATTCACATTACCATCCATGAAGGGTTTCCCTGTTGTGATCCTCAGTCCAAAGTACATTCATCTGGCCTTGGATGTTTGTTGTTCTTCCTTTTGTTTTGCTGTTGCTGTTACAAACGTTCTTCCAGGAAAGAGAGATCCAACAAAAAAGGTTCATTGTGGAGGCTGATGAGCCCTGTCTCTTTGGTCACCTCTGAATATATTAATGGTAACTCTCTGATTTTAGCTCTTGGGCATTGGAGGGGTTGTGTTGCTGAGAGGAGGGATGGGTGAGGCCACTGCTACAGCTGTGCTCTGCCCATCAGTCCTATCGCAGGCAGCTGTGGGCTGGTAGGGAAGCTGTGCTTCCACAAAGCTGTTTAGAACTTTGTGTTCAAATGTAGCCTCTGAGACAGTTCTTGCATTTGGAGTGATATATAGTAAGTAACACTCAGTTATTCTGCAAATAACAAGTAAACTGCCTCTGAGGATAGAGTTTGCCACACTTTTATTAAGTGCTGTTATATAGTTCAGAAACAATGTGTTCAGCAGCAGATTTAAGACTGACAGCAACCTGACCTTGGGCAGTCAGGTGGGAAGTGAGAGCAGAGTCTGGGCTGGTTTTCTTCACAGCATTTCTTTCCAGACTCCACATTTTCGTTGGTATCATTTTAGCCTTGGCTTAACAGCGTCAGGATGATTGTCCAGGGCTGTAAGGATAGGAAGGTACCAGCTATGATCTAGGGCAAACAAGTTATTAGTTGTGTGGTTTCAGAGACCGATGTCAAGGGGCCACAGGTGTAGCGGATAACGCATCTGCCCAGGACGTTACCACTGACCAGTTCCACCTGCGGTCAGTTTGCCTTGCGTTCAACACGTGCTCAGAAGGCTGTGAGCAGACCGGATAAGTTACAAAGTCACTGGCAAGCAAGGCCTGCACGCCTCGCAGCGACTCGTTCACGCAGCGAACGCGCTTCTCGGAGAAGCGCTGCCGCTGGAACTCGAGCAGCCCCATCGCGGCGGGGCCGAGCTCGGCACGGACCCCGGACCCCAGCTGGGAGGGGCGGGCTGCAGGCCGGCGGCGCGGCACCCCCTAGCGGGGCGGCGGCCGCGCATTGTCTCCCGGCGGGGTGGGGCTTCTCGTTGCCGTCTCTCGGCCGGGCCGGATCCCGCGCAGCTGCCGCGGCGGCTCCGACGGAGGGAGAGAGGCGGGCGTTTGCGTGCCCCGCAGGCGGGCGCCGAGGCGCGGGCGGAGGCGGGTCGGCGGCCCTTGGCCGCCGTTTCCTTGCCGACGGGGGAGGGGTCTTAGCCCTCGCCGGGGCGGCGAGGAGCTGCGAGGCGGCTGGGGGCGGCCGCCGCAGCCCGGCCGGAGCGGGCGGGACCCGACTCCGCCCCGCGTCCGCCCTGCCCGCCCGGGCACCCGGAGCGCCGCAGCCCGGTGAGTACGCGCCCGCGGGGGCTCTTCCCGCGCCGCTGCTGCAGCCCCGGCCCGCGCGCCGCGCAGGCCCCGCGGCCTGGCCGCGCTTTGTTCCCCGGCGGCTGCGGGTGCCCCGCTCCGTCGGGTGTTGGCCGGCCGGCCGGCGGCCGCGGAGGGGCGCGGTGTCCCGGCCTCGCGGGGCAGCCTCGGCGGGGCAGAGCTCGGTCACCCGGGGGAGCCGGCGCAACAGGTCCGGGCTTTGTCCGTGCCGCCTCTACGGACGTGGCCGCTGCGGGGGGGCCGCCGGGTGGCCGGGGCCTGCCTTTGTGCGGGAGCGCCCGGCCGCGCTGCCCGGCCTCTCGGGGCTGCCCGGAGAAGGGTCAGTGAGAGCGGCCCCGGCACCAGCACCGCCTCGTGCCGGGCGCTGCGCCGCGCGTGGAAGCGCTGCTGGCTCGGGAGAGCTGATTCACGGCTGCGGCTTCGGGCTGCTCGCCGCCCCGGTTGCCATTTCTTTGATTTTTGACAGGTCCATTGTCTGGCGCTTCTGGCTTTGCTCCCCCCGTGATTGTAGCATCTCGTGCTGCCCATTCATAGAGCCTTTCAGGCAGACGGTGTGGGTAGGGAGATATTCTCTGAAGGGCTTTAAAATGCTGTGTATCCCTGTGCAGAAGCAACTATTTAAGAATGGAGCAGGTTGCTGCAGTATAGTCCTTTTTTTTTTTTTTTTACTGTTATTTGGTGCGTTTCTTACAGTGAGCGTAATTGGTGATGCTTACGTGGATTGGTATCAGTGGCTGCTCCTGTCGGTGGCTCTTTCATCTATGTCCCAAAGGAAATAGTGGTCCTCTGTGTTCCTGGTGTTGCAGTGTCTGCATTATCTGAATGATTGGATGCTGACTTTGTTCACTCATTTAAATTCCCTGTGATGGAGAAGCACTTTTTTTTTTTCTCTTTCCCCATTCTGTGATGCTGTCTGTTAAGGTTTAGTACACAATAAATCACAGGTACTGTGATTATATTCCAGGAACAGCTATGTCAATGAGCTCGTGTAAAGGCTCTCTTATTTCTGAGTTTGTGTATCTTTATGGTCTTGGCCTTGTTGTCCATACCATCAACTTAATGAGGGTAATGGGAAGGTGGACTTAAGAGCATAACTGAAGCATGGTCAGAGAGGCCTGTGCTTGCTGTAGGGTGCTGATCCTGCTTTGTTTTGTGGTGAAAAGCAAACAAACCTAAAGACAGTTGCAGTGTTCTTAGTGATGGCTTTGGGGGTTTCGCACTACTCTTTCCATCATAAGTTGTTGTTTCTTGGAGAATTGTATGAAATCATCTCAGCCAACAGTTTTTTTTTCCTAAAGTAACAATAGTTGATGTCTTATTTGCAGTTTAGGTATCTGTATCATCACTTTTTTGAGGGGGGGAAATAATTGAGAAAATTGTAGTTGTCTGATAAGAAACAGTGCACTGATGTCTCCTTGAGTTATAAGCTGTAGTTATAAATCAGGTGTGGAATCACATTTCTCAGTATAGCTTACACTAACAGGGAAAACGTACACATTTCTGGTGTTGATTGCTGTTTTCTAGCAGCGTGAAAGAAAATGAATCAGATGAGTTTCAGGTCAGTGTTAGCTTGCTGCTGTTTGGGAGGGACACAAGGGAGGGAACGGGACATACTTGTGGAACAGACAAAATGCGTCAGTGGTGAGCTTAATCGTGATGCTACACAACTGGCCAAGTCTGTAGGCTAGAGGATGAGGAGGGACGATGAGTAGTCAGGAAGTGTGCAATATTTTCAGTAGGCAGCTCCAGATCAAGTGGGTGAAGCCTGCTCTGGGCAATGGTAGTGTTAGGGAATGATGTCTCCGAACTTTCACAGCACATCTGCCCAGGTCTCTTGAGCACTTGCTATTGATACCCTTGTCCCTGATCTGAGGGTACACACTCTTGCCTTCTCTCTATCATTTTGGTTTATTTGTCTCTCTGGCAAACTTCTGGTAATGCCACTCTTGATGAATTTAAAACGTGTTTTGTGGGAGAGTGTTGTAATGACTGCTGCAGCTTAGTTATCTGTATAACCTGTGAAAGGTATTTAGCGTATTGGCTTCACCTGTAATACTGTCAACACAGGTGTGAGTTGTTGGATTTTATTGTTGGGTGGCAATTAATCACCACTACAAGGTTTTATGCAAGTCTTAAAGCTTTTGCTGAGGCTTTTCATTGGATGCTTATCTTTTAATCCTGCATTTTCCTAATATAGATAGGGACTATTTCCATCTTGAGTTCAAATTCTAATTCACTTCTTTTCATTATTTTCTAGCAGTGTTTGGCTTAGCTTGTAGGAATACCTTCATTATCTTTTCACAAGAACTTTTTTTTTTTTCCCTTCAGCCCAAAACTCAGTGTAGATTACCTCCACTTGAAAGCGCACTATGAGGATTCTGGATCTTGTTACTTTCCCACTGCTTCCGGTGCTGCCTCAGGAGCATTGCCTGCTAATTATAAACAATGTTGATGTCTACCATATGTTTTGGTAGAAAATGCGGGATTCCTGCTGTCCCAGGCAACTTGAATGCTTAGTTTTACAAGTATTTATGAACGTATACTGGAAAAGTGGTTCCCTTATCATGCTTTGTAATAAAACCCTGTTTTCAGTCCCCAAAGAAATAAAGTTTTAGGATGAGTATTAACTTCTAAAGAAACACAGACTGTTTTTCTAATCTAGATTTGCAGGGTCTGGACTTTGGAGCTGCAGCTTTAACCCTGAACAGAAAGCATAGTGTTCCAGTACCAATGGTAAGATTGATCTGTACCAAAACTAAGATTGTAGGAATCTTTCTGTGATTTTTTTGGGTGTTATGGAGCTGGTGAATACGCTGCCTTGAAAAGTATCATTGAAGCTGGTGTTGCACAAGCTTGCTTAAATTGTTGCTGGTGTCTTGTTTAACTCCACTACTTTACATGTTCATCTTGTCACATTGTAAAACCTCATATGACAAAAGGGAAGTTTCAGATACTGAAGTGTTACACAGTTCGGTTTGTGTTACTGTGTTTCACATAGCATTTCAGGCAGCGGTGTTCTCAGTTGCATGGAGGATGCTTTCCATGCAAGACTGGAGATGAGCAAGTTCTAAATAGAGCTGTGATTGGAGGTGAGAGTAAGGAAGAAGTTCTAAAAGCATCAAACAGAATTGTTGCTGTTCTAGTCTTTATAAGCTTATATACATGAGAAATAAGACTTTAGCACCTTGAGTAAACAGGCAGAAAAATCCACTGGCAAGGCTTTGTGTTCTTTAGACTGAGAATGAGAGATTTTTAAGTGAGGATATCCTTACAGGATGCTCTAGATTCAGGAAGGAGGCAAGTGAGAATGAATATGGAGTACTGTCTTCCCATTTTGAAGTGGAAGATGAGCTGCAGCTTTTTAAAGACAAACTAAAATTTGGAACACTGGGACAGAACACCCAAAGGAAATTACTTAAGAGGTGATGAAAGTGTGACTTAGAGCTTCACAGAAGCAATAATTCAAGGGAGGTAAATGTAGTGGGCACAGCTAAATTCCACCAGCACAGAGATGTGTTCTTAGAAAAATATCATGACAGGGTGAATGTAGACCAGACAAAAAAAGGTGTTGCATGAGTAAGATAAATTGATTTGATGTTAATGTGTTAATTATTTATGTGTTTCAACTTGAGAAAATAAATGACCATTCTTAAGGGAGAGAGTTGAGACTGACATAATACATAGATGAAAGGTGCATTGGCTTATCTGCTTTTAGGTGTTGTTGAACACTGTGGTTTCTAATCTGTATGCTCTGAATCATACCATAGAATCATAGAATGGCTTAAGTTGGTAGGGACCTCAAGGATTATCGAGCTCCAATCCCCCTGCTGCAGGCAGGTCTGCCAACCTCCAGATCTGGCATAGTGTTTGCTGGTTCTTTCATATGATATTCTAATTCAGCCCTAGAAAATAGTATTGGTGTGACATGTATGAATGTGTTATGCCTTTGCAAGATAAACCAGGTAGCGGTTTAGAGTTTGATTTTCATATTCTCTAAAGCATATGACCATTTATTCGTATATGGTAGTAGAATGTTGCATCTTTTACTGTGAGATGAGCAGTGCTGTGGTTACTGCAGGTGGTTGCTGTGGCTGATTTCATTGTGGTTTGGAGCTGAAATGTTCAAGATTTTTTCACATGAGCACAAAGACTGAAGACAGCTCTGCAAGTTGGGAGATTGATTTCTTTTCACGCGCAGTATCTCAAGGGCAGCACGGTTATTTTGTGTAGCAATGCATCTCTGTCCTTCTGACATATTTTGAAGTTTGAAAATGTGCTCTTTATGGCCCAGCTCTGGAATATTTCAGTTTTCTACTTTTTTTGTTTGGTTAAGATTAGCAAAGTTCTCAAATTGCTTATTTGTGATCCCTCTTGTGCAGGGATTTTAATTATTGTCTTCATTGTGTCTGATATATGTGCTCTGCAGTGGGTTGAGGGGTGTGCCACTACCATATGTATTACTTTTAAATACAGAGGCAATTGTTCAGAGTGGTTCAAAGCCCACACACAGTCTTTTCCTTGAACAGGGAATTTAATTTGTCAGGTATCAAACTCAAAGTTTGAGAGATATGTAAATAGTCTCACTGATAGTGATTTGTTTTGGGTCAGTTTTGTCCACCTTAAAAGGGTACATTTTTTTCCTGCTGTACTTCTGTGTTCCCCACTCGACTTTCTTTTCAAACAACTCCTTGGCCTCTTCCCCAGACTCTCTCTGGCTTTTAGTTGAGGAGAGTGTTTCTTTTTGTTTCTGTGCAATTATGGTGTCATACTGTCCTGAGAAATGATTCTGAGGGACTGAGCCACACGAACTTGCAACTGATGCCAAGTATGTGTATTGTTCTGAGGTTGTAGAACTAGATTGTTTTCTTATATAAATGTTATAAAAGGAACAAGAAGTTCTAATCTGGCACCCCAGAGGAAATCTATTTTTCGTTTGCTCTGAACTGCCAACAGTTACACTCATCAGTGCAGCTGTTTGTCCCTTGACTTCATCTTTTGATTTGGCTGCTTATGGAATTGTCCAGTCCCTTTCCTCCTACTGTCTGGTTAGTTTTATAAAGTACCAGAGGCGTAAGAGCTCCCTATGATCTTTCATCCTTAACCGGTTTTGGCCAATTCTTTAAAGTATTGGTGATAAGGGACTTATTTTGGCCAGTTCTTTCGTGCAAGTTTCTGACTGTTGTGGTGTGGTTTATTTTTTTTTTCCTTCAGTAGAGGAAGCCAGAGGAGGGAGGAGTATCTCACTTTATTCTATTATTCAGTACTGTTTTGCTAAGTTAAACTGAGATTGTTTCAGTTGCGAGGGTTTACAGTCTGATTTGTCTTGCTTCCACGTGATTTGCAACTAAGTACATTTTAAGAGCTGAACCTGTTTTTTATGGGTGTTAGGGAAGCGTCATGAGGAAGACAAAATGCTTGTGCTATGCTTTGAACATTGCATTTCAGTTGACCTACTGCATGTTCAAATAGCAAAGGGGTGTAAGAGGCCACCTCCCGTATTGCATCATTTTGCTTATGCTGTGGTCACTTGATGCTCTGAAGTGAGCTGGGACTCTTCCAAATGACTGCAGCTCCTTGCTGCTTTGGCTGCCTGTTGCGAGGGAGGCAGTGAGGTCGATCAGATTCTGCTGCTGCCTGTACTAACATCCTGAAAGGGAGGTTATGGAGTTCTATGGAAAGCCCTGTTGTTTACTACTCTCTGTAGGTGGGCAGAAGAGGTAATAAGGGATCCATCCAAAACCTGAGAGGCACTTTCTCTCCTGTGCTAGCTTAAAGAAGCCTGGGTACTGTTGTAATTTAGCATATACTGTATGTTTGGATAGGCCTGAGGCTGGAAAGGTTAGAAAACTGAAGTAAGCTGTAATTTCATATATCACATGTTGTGACATCATTACGAACTTCTGCTTTTCTGTGGGTTAGAGTTTGACTGCTGGCTGTGGGCTTGACCTTTGAATCCAGAGCAGTGCTGTTCCCTGGGAGCGTGCTAATTGCTGCAGCCCTGTGCTTGCCCTTGTGTGAGAAGCCTGGGGTGCAGGTATCCTGTGTTGTAACTGTGGGTTATTAGCTGTAGTGTTTCCGTGCTCTTCCTTCTCTTTTGCTCTGACATTTGCCGCAAGTCTGAAGAAAAGCTCTCATTCTGTGAAATGAATGGTTGACTAAGATCAAAGTTAAAACTTAAGAGTACAATGCCTTTTTCTTCTCGGGTAGCATAGCTGCTCTTATTCTCTTGTTTTCCATTTGCTTGCTCCCTATTCATTAGGTTGCTCATCACTTCTTTCGGCCTTCTTTCATTTATTTCATTGCTTTCAGAATATTGAGAGAGGGGGGAAAAAGCATGGGAATTGAATACTGAAGATGGATTAAATAGAGGAGGTAGTTATCCAAGACAGCACTTTCAAACACAATTGTTAGATGAATGACCATGTGTACAAGTTAGGACACATCCAGGTGAAAAAAAGGACAGGAGAAATTGAGTACTTTTTCCAAGCTTAAATTTGATGTGGCCGTGACAATATGCCTTTGGATGATAGCTTTGCACACTGTTCACAGAACTTTTAACCAAAAGCTGGACATGTTTTTCAAGCTACGTTCATCTGCTGTCGCAGTTCACAAGTTGCTGAGTTAAGAGTACTAATCACGCATGTTTAATAGAACTGACGTTGTATGGTTGCGTTTTGCAAGCAAACTTATATACTGATGAGCTCTCCTCAGTCCATAGCTTTTATTTTCTTAATCCTTTGGTATGAATTATCATTTTAAGGAATATCTGGAATATTTTCTTCGTGTGCAATTTGAAAATCAGGGACAATACAAAATTTGTGTGGTTTTTTAAAACTGTTTTGTTGAAGGGCTTCTAACACTTAAAGAAATGTTGCTCCTAATGTGTTGGTTATCTGCTTTTGAGTACCTAAGCTGATGTTCATCTGTCAGCTTTATTGTTACTTCGAATCTGTCCAGCTGAGCAACCTGGTTCCATTTGCTCTTTAATTAGAAACAAAGATAGCGAATGAATGTTTACAGCTTTTTTTTTCCTCCCCTTTCTGGGTTGGTTTAGTGTGCTTCTCAAATTCCCCTGGGGTGTCAGTGGTGGAGATCCTCTTGTGTTCTCTCTACCTCTATCCCATAACTTTAATGTAGCTTTAACGGAAGATAGAATAATGATCTGCTTAGATAACTGTGATAGTTAGCTTTTTCTTTGCCTCTTGCATATGGATTTTATTTTTGTGTGACATGGATGAAGTTGTTTTAAACTGATCCAGATCGTCTGGGCTAATGCTTTTTGGGGGTTGAAGTTAGTATCTGTGTGCTGGCTTCAGAGAACGAAGCTGTTAATTTTGAAGGCTTGCAATTCGAAAGTTGATTTTAAAAGTTCAAAACTTCGGCCTATATGATCAAGGCTTTTTCTTTTGTTTTACCCTCTCAGTATTTCAGAATGTCTATTGTTATTTGTGCTATTGTTTGTGTCTGGACTTGCAAGCTGCTACAGTTTTGAATGTAGCTGCCCATCTGCTCCTTGGCTATTTATAGGCAAATCTATGGAGCTCCTTATATTCTCTCAAGTCTTCAAAACATTAATGAATTAAACATCACGATGCTCTTGCAAAAAGGGAACTAATGCATAACATCTCCGTTTTACAGATGGAGAGATTGAATGAAGACTAAAAGGGATAAATGACTTGCTGAAAGCCATATGTATATTTCATAGCAGAACAAGGAATGGAAACCAGATCTTTTTTTTTTCGTTTTTCTGAGCTTTCATTTTGTGTTTAGCAGATCAGCTACTCTGTATTGCTGGATACATGATGAGAAAATAATGCAATTACTCATGTTCTGTAACTTGCAATAGGTACTTCTGAACAGACAAACTCATTTAAGGTTCTACTTTGTGCTGAGGTTTCAGACCTAACGGATTTGAGCAATTGGACTCCTCACAAGAAAGTCATTGAGGCCCTGGAGCACGTTGAGATAAGGGTAATGAAGTTGGTGAAGGATTGGGAGTGTGAGTCTTATGAGGAGTGGGCTGAGGAGAATGGAAGACTCAGGGGAGACTTTATTGCCCTCTACAACAACTTGAAAGGAGATTGTGGTGAGGCAGTGGTCAGCCTCTTCTCCCAGGTAACAGTGGTAGGATGAGAGGGATTGCTCTCAAGTTGCACCATGCAAAGTTCAAGTTGGATATTAGGAAAAACTCCAAAAGATCGGTGAGGTATTGGAACAGGCTGCCTGGGGAAGCTATTGATTTGCTGTCTCTGGAGAGGTTTACGGAAAGGGTAGGTTTAGTACTTAAGTACATGGTTTAGTGGGCAGCATTGGTTGTGGGTGGGCAGCTGGACTAGTTGATTTTAAAGGTATTTTGCAGCCTTAATGATTCTATGATTCTGTAATTGTGTGTGTAATTTTCCTGATCCTGAATTCATTTTGATTGCTAATGGTTTTTGACCAGTGGCTCCCACTGGATTGTCTAGAAAGAAAATGTTAATTGTGGTCAGGTTCTCTCTAGCATGTTCAGGGTATCTTACTTCCAGTCAACTAGCCAGTGCAAGCCTGTGGACTTCGTGTGCCTTCTTTAATAGGCTTCTGAAGTGATTTTAAACAGCATCTGGTTATTTCTTCTTATTTAATGTTATTGTATGAAACTGAAGATACATAGTAAAAAAAGCAGATGATATTCTTCATTCATCAGAAATGATGCATTTTAACTTTGATTTGCACACAGTTTTTATTTTGGGTGTTTTCTGTGGTTTTACTTCATGTTTTTTTTAAGTATTTTTAGAATTTCATATTGTCTTGGATAAAACAGTATGACTTTTGCCAGAGTTCAGAAATGATGCAGCCTGCCTAGTCATGATTTGATTTTGCATGGGAGTGCAGCCTGAAATATTTAATCTTCCAGTATTTCTGTGCAAATCTTCAAAAGAGCAAATACATTGCTGAAGATGAACACAGATGTATTGATTAAACCTGAAAGCCAAGGTCACTCTAAACGAGCTCAGTGGGTTCTTTGCTGTAGTTCTTTCATTTTTAGCGTGTTTCCTATATACAGAAATTTTATAATAGAGCCAATTAAAATACCACGTCTCAAGTAGATTGCAGGTGGGCATGCAGCACCCTGGATTGTTTCTGACCTTTAGCAAATGTATTTCATCTTTTTAACTTGTTTTGTATCTGTAACACTTCAGGTTATAAAGTTAGTCTCTGGTTTGAAAGTGATGAAATTCAGCCTCTTATAGTTCACTTTCTTCTCTTTAGTGTTCTTGTGGTTTTTTTTTTCCCCTCTATAGCTTTTTTTCTCTGTAAGTCCAAATACTTTTTTTTTTAATAGATGAGTAGATTCTGTGTTTGTTTCTTTCAGCTAGCCATTACGATGTTGAACATCACATCATTCTTTCCTGACTTTCCTTATTCTAAATTGAGAGCTTGATGGTCCGTTTAAGTCTGTCATCCAAACAAGTTAGTTAGTTACAGGACTAAGTATGCTTACATTGATAAGCAAAATCAAGTGTACCTTTTAAAAATACCCTTGAAAGCTGTCAGTAGAAAGTAGACACAGGATCTCTTAAGATTGTTTCTTTCAGGTAGAGAAATAGCATCTAGTTTCATTCATCCTGAGATTCTCTGGAGTGTTAAAGATAGGGAGAGGCAGTAAACCTTTCTTTAATCTTAAGGAGTTTTTTTTTTTTTTCTGGTGCATTCTGGCAGTGTGCTGAAGAGAGTTTTCTTCTGGATAGAGCATGTCAGAGCTCTCACAGAAGAGAGGTAATTGCAAACTTCAGGAGTTTCTGGAACAAAGGCGAGGTGTTTAAATTACAGTTCTGACTCACCTCCCTTCACTCCCAATGAACAGAATACTTCCTTTGGTTAGAGGAAATATGGAACAAAAGAACTATTTTGATCCGTGAACGCTGCCAATATTATGGCAGAAAACCATGTAGAACTTATTCAAGTTCAGTGCAATGATTGGTGTTTTTACTAACAGCAAAGAAACATGCTCACTGGAGTCAGTAAGTTGAGGTAACACTTTTATCTATGAAGGTGTAATGATTGTGAAGTGAGTGTGGAAGTTCACTTTCATTCTTGACTGTAACAAAATCCATTTGTAATAACTTTGAAATACAACTTATATAAAAAGGGAAAAATCCTTACAAGGTGTCTGTTCCACGTGTGAAAGAAAAAAATACTATCAAAGCTATTTAGCTACATGTGTGGTTTGGGTTGTAATGGAGAGACAAAAATGATTGCCTGAGTCATTCTTGAGTTTTGTGTTTTATGCAGTGGCCCACAATTTTTTGTCTGCAGCATACAGGAAGATTTAATAGGGTTCTTATCTGAGTAATTGTTCGAAATGCAAGCTGCATTGAGATGCAGTTTCCTGAAGGACAGAATTTCTGTTTGCTTCCTTCTATAGTGTGGGAAATGCGTTTTGTATGTGTAATTAACAAAAAAATCACTTCAGTAGGGAAATTTGGGCTAAGGGGTGGTAATGAACATTGTGACTCACCATGCGTTAGGGCAGGGAGGGAGGATAAAAAATTATGTTATTTCTGTTTCTTATTTAAAAAAAAATAATAGTGGGTTTTTTGTTGGCAATGAAGCTCATTGTTTCATCAAGAAAAGAGGAAAAACTACTGTATTTTACCTCGGGTGCTCTGTTTGAAGTTTAGTTCTTTTTCTTTTCTTTTTCCCCCCACTTCCCCTAGATCACTTACAATCTGGATTCCGTTAACTTTTTTTCCAAGGAAAAAGAGCTCTATTTGTGTACATGAATATAGGAGTACCCAGGCGGGGCTCCAGATCTCAATCTGAAGCCTTGTGCTTGGAATTAAAGAAAAAAATGAATTTGGGGCTTTTTTTCTGGGACCTGTCTTGAATTAGGTATTTTTGTGCAGAATTAGGTTTACCTTTTTCCTTGTATGAATTGATTTTTGTAAATATGTGAGATCACTTTTAAGAGGGAGGGGAAGGTAGGTGCAGGCATGGTAACTGCAATTAATGGAGACCTCAGGTTCCTCTCAGCTTTGCTGTTACCTTTTGGGTCCGGCATTTACTTCTCAGGAGTGGTCTGTAGGTTGTATTTACACCAGCTGTAGGACAATAGCAGCAGTCCGTGTGAGCAGAACTTGGTGCCTACTGTCTCCCTTCAATTTAGATTAAGAGGAGTCAAGGGCTGCACCTAAATCCAAAATGTTGCTTTCCTGATAAGCCTCATTCATGCTGAAGTTTTCTTTATATCGTAAATAAGGTGTTTGTGTGATGGAATGTCTTGATGGATGAACCCACTAGTACTCACAAAATGTGGTTCCTTGCAGGTTGGCATTGCAGGGCTTTCTCCAGGAGCTGTTCTCACTTTGGTGTCTTGCTTGGTTCCTTTGTGACCAATAAACCCTCCTGCTCTAAGGCCACCCTGGGCTTTCCCTTCTTTCACCTTGGGGCTTTGCCAGCACTGTGGTAACAGCTGAGCTCCCTCTGCTAGCACGGATAGCCTGCTGGTCTTCCTGCTGTGGCAGGGACCTGGGTTACTTGCCAGAAACTGATGCCAACAACACAATAGTGTTACAGATATTGTACCTTATATACATGTTAAACTGTGTAAATGTAACATTTATGTAAGTGTTCATTTGAGGAAGGTGCACCAAATTAAATATGGGGGGAGGTTAAAAACTGAACTTAATTAAAGAAATTAATTTCTTTAATTTGTTCAGTTTATTTTCCTGGAACTAATTGCCTTTAGGGAGACACTTGGTTCAAGACAAAGAGGAATTTAAAAAACAGCAACAACCAGAAAAAAACCCCAGCAATAACTACAACCCTCCTAAAAGCCATGAAACAACCTGCCAGCAGCCCTCTCCAAAAGCCCAACCCCCTAAGTTGGGCTGAATCAGAGTTTAGCTCACTTCTGAGTTTTATGGGAGTGGGAATATGTTTCTTCATAAACTTCAGTTAAGAGATTTTCACATGGAGATGTAAAAATAACCAATGCTAACCACAGTTTGGTTTTTTTCCTCCTTCAGACTGAAGGTGTAAGAGAAGGAAATGAAGTTAATCATGTAAGGATTATGAGCTAATTTCATATGTTCCTTAAAATAAGAAATGCTTAGGGGCTCTGGGTCTTACTTTATCCTTTTAGCTATAGCAAATAAGAACAACTTCCCCACTGGGTTGGTGATCATGAGTTACACAGTAGGAGTTAATATAAAATAACAATCACACTTTCAGTGCTGCCTCAGGGGGAGAATCTTAATAAAATAAAGGATTCATGGAGCTTCCTCCTTGACCAGCCTCTGTTTCTTTACCTGGGTCTCCTCTGTTTTTCATACTTGCTTAAAAGCTAAGGTAGTAAGTCTTCTGCAAGTAGTGTGCTGACATTCATCTAGTGGTTGACATAAATGTGTGACTTGTCTGGAGTTCAGCATGGGACTAGGGATGGACTACAAGTGCATTGATAACCATGTTGTATTGCTGTGCTTATTGACTCCTATGTATTAGGAGATAGTGAGTATTTTTTATTTTTATTAAAGAGAATGGGTGGTGGTTCTTCCAGGTTGAAAGTCTTTGCAGTGTGATAAACAAGTTCTATGGCCAAGTTGTTTGTTGTTGTGCTTACATATAGTATAATTATTTTGCTTGGTGTTGAGTGGTACCAAGTAAATGGCACAAGTACAGAAAGGAGCCTGACATTATTATACGGCAGCAATAGTATTATGTATGATAGCAATTCTAATCTGCAAATATAGATTCACATGCAGAAGTGTATGAAGTAGTAAATTGTCAGGGTTTGAACACCTGAAGAAAAGAAGGGGTCAGAGATAAATTTTCTCTGAACTGATCTCTATCTGCACTTACTTAGCACTCTGAATCACAACAAAACTCAGCAGAAGGTGGCTAGCAGTAGCCCAGTGTGTGCATATGTATATCTGTTATGTTGTTGAAATAAACCCCTTGACATGTCTTTTGCACATCTCCAGTGATTCTTGAAATCACATGTTTACATCACAAAAAAATCACAAAAAAAAATCACACTTGAAATCACAAGTTTAAGCTAATTTAAGCCATAATTTTTTGTGCGCTCATATTTTCACACTTAACGTGTAGTGTATATTAATTTTTTTCCTTAATTATTTTGTATCCTTTCAGCATCCTACAGAACTTCATTTTCTGAAAGATTTCTGTTCTTCTGCAGCTTGTCATTTGCCAGTGCTCAGGCTGCAGTTCTTGGAATGGCAATGGCTTTAGTCAGTCTGCGTCAATCATTCTTTTTATTTATGTAAACTCACTGCATTTGAGGTATCTGTGTCAGTATTATATCTTAATGTTCAGGTCTGGCTCCTGCTCTTTACTAAATTCTGCTGCTTAATTTACTCAGTTGTAATCTACCAAATGGTTTTTCATTTGCGTTCTATGCTTTCATTTCCTTGCTTTAATTATACTTTTTTTTTACCTGATTTTTATCATCTCTTACCTGTACCGGATCATTTCAAATGCCTCTCATAGAATGTTATCACTGAAACTTAGCATTTCGTGTGACTGTTTTGCAAGCAGTCATCAGTAGGAGTCACTTCTAATACATTTCCTCTCTATAATTCTTGATTGTATTTTGCAACAGTAGAAGTATATGTTTGCTTAAACACTTTGGGCTTTGTATCCAAAGGAGTAAACTAAGTACACCAGTTACCAACTTATGACCAGTAAAGGAAATGTTTCTCGAACTGCTTTGAACTACAAATTAATGTCAAAAGCTGAGTAACTGGCATGTCGTTTTTGTGACATTTACTAATAGGGCAAAAAAGTAGTTTTTGAGTATGAAACCAGTTTCTGGAGAAACAGGATGTTTGTTTTGGTGACTTTTCTTGTCTAACCTGAGGGGGTTGTCTCAACTCTTTCACAGTTGGGTTTTATCTGTTTTCTGATGGATTTTTCTCTTGAAAGTTTGTCTAATTGGGACAAATAATTGAATCTGAAAATTGCGATGCTGGTCTTGGTGCAGGAGGAATGGAAGGGTGTGAATGCCGAGACTCAGGTGAAGTTTGTTACCAGGAAAGCACTGTATGTGGTGCTGCAGGGTGTAGCAAAAATGTGACCTCAGGAATACTCGCGGGTGGATGCCAGTTGCTGCTTTGTACACCTGGAGGAAGCAGGAGGTTGCAGTGCTGACATCCTGTTCCTAGTCAATGAAACACTGATGTTTAATCATAATGAACTTCAATTTTTTACACAAAGTTGTACAAAGGAAGGAATCTGGGGACAAAAGGAGCTAAAAGCATTTCCATCTGTATGTTAGACTTGCTTATCTTGACTGTTAGATTTCTTTAATTGAAGATCTACTAATGGCAGGGTAGTGATATAAATGAAACAAAAGGTATTTAATGGTAATATTCCTGGTTATGTAAGATGGACTATGAAAATGTAGATGAGAGCACTAATTTTATTTACATGTTCTATTTTATGTCTGAATGACCAAGTATTGCAAGTGATTTGTTTTTCTTTTTAACAGTACTTCTGATTCTGTGTTTAGTACTTTCTTCAGAGGAACCCGAGTGTTTTGGCCAGAGTGCTTTCTAGTGAAACATCTTGATTTGTTACCCCTGCTTTAAAACTTCAACTTCTTGTGTTTCAGAGCTGTGAAAATTACCTGAAATAGAATGGAAGCGTCAGTAATATTACCCATTCTGAAGAAAAAATTGGCTTTTCTTTCAGGTACAGTTTCTATTTTCCTCAGTTGGTTTCTTTCTACATAATTTGGGTGGAATTTGTTTGCTTTCTTGTATTTACTCAATGTATGTAGCACAGGAATATTGCAGGTTAGCACTTTTATCGCATTTCAAAAGCATCTGTGAAACCTTTTTTTTTATCTAGTGGGCAACATGTTGTTGTTGGCATTTAGCACTTGTTTTCAATGTAGCCTGTGACTCAACTCCACGAAGTTGATGTCCTCAAGTTTCAGTCCAGAAGTAAAAGAATGACAATTTAGCAGGCATCCAATAACTCTTTTTGTTTTGAAAGTTGTTTTAGAAATGCACATAGTTAGTTTTAAGATTTCCTTCACCCTTGTCTTTTCTCCAACATAGAACTAGATGGCAATAATCAACATGTTGTTGTGGCTAATTTTGCTTCCAAGTAGTTAATGCAGACAAAGCTAGAATTAGTGTTTTTCTATTCATTCACACTTCTTGAATCATGGGATAATGTAATTCTCACCTCCCCAGGCCACAGAAAAAAAACAAAAGGGAATGCTTGGAAAGATGGATTTGAAGAGGGAAAGTAGTTAACTTGCAGGAAACTTCTCAATTTTAAAAATTGACAGATACTGCAATAACTAAGTATTCTTCTGTTTTAGTTCATTTTATCCCACCCCGATCACCTGAGGTGAAAATTCTTCCTTCTTGAATGCAGTTTATTTTGATTTGAATTTGCTTGCTGTCTGAGGAGATTTCAAATCAAACAACTCTTACTGAAAACAATAAATTGACATTGTAGCCTGTTAAAGTGGGCAGCTTCCTCAGTAGTAGTAACAGATGCATAAAATGGTTGGATGTTCAGCATTATGCAGCAGGGAAGTTCTCATTAACTAGAGTGCCTTTGCAGTTTGGCTGGTAAAGCTGCCTGATCCATTTTGAAATATAGATCATCTTAGTGAAAAGCAATTTACTGAGTGCCAGGTAAATGCTATCACCCTTTTTGAACTTTCATATTTCTAAATAGGTTTGACCTCTTTGGAATTGTGTAGTATTAACAGATACTTTAGTTTAATAAATGATAAAGATTCAGGCACTAGTTCTATTAAGCGTTCTTCAGTGTAAGTAAAGGAACTTCACAGACAAACTGCTTTCTCATGTCCCTTTTTAAGGCAATTTTATTTCCTTTAGTTTCATAAGTAAGACTACATTGAGTTAAAAACAATCATAAAAGTGGTGTTTTAGTAAACCATCTCCTGGTGTTGTTTGTATGATAAAGCTGCTTGTAATGTGCATACAAATAATGTCAGCCCTGTCTTTTTCTGGAAAAACAACCTAGTGGCTTTGGAATTCCTGTTGGTAGGTCATCACCAACGGCAGGAAAAAAAGGAGAGCTAATGACTCAGCAAAACAAACAAGAAACAAAAACCCAGCTCTGTTTGGTGCAAAACCAATTACAGTGTTTTTTAGTTTTCTTTGTTGCTTTCCTTAGCTGATGTATTTTTTTTTTTTTTTCTGGTTTGTAAACTATGTCACTTCTGAGTGAAGCTACACAACATGTTGATTTACCCAGATTCTTCTCAGGTTTAGCTAAGCTTAAGAACTCAGCTGAGGATAGTGCTTCTTTGTAAAACAAAGGAGACTTCAAGTTCATGGTGCTCATAATCAGAAACCACAATCTGCTTTGGGTTTCTCTCTAAACATTGTATTCTAACAGTGGTTAATATTTATGGAATCTCTAATATTTAGAACATTAAAAAAATCATAGAGCTAAAAGAGCAATTAGCTTTACCATTCAACTAAATGCTTTAGTGTGTTAATACTGGCAAATACTGCACTACATCTGTAACTAAAGTCCAGTTTCTCTTCCAGTATTTCCTTCGAAGATACAATTGTGTTAAAATGTTTTTTAGATGAATAAATATATAGCAGTTATCTTTTCTATAAACCATGGACTATCACTGTTCACTGAGCAAAATAATGAATTATAATTCCTACTGTGTCCTCAGTTTATGTTATGACAGGTTGGCAGAACATTTACTTGATCTATGTGAGCAGGAAGGCTGCACAAAAAACGCTGCACAGGCAGAATATAGTTGTTTGAATCTTTTCTGCTAATGTTTACAAGGTGCGGAGAGGAAAAAGCTTCAGTTACAGAAGATGACATGTCTTGAACCTGAATAATTCTGCTAATTATTGCAATGTCTGAAATGCCAAGACATAGAGTTTGGTTGTTTATTCTTTGGGTTCTGCAAATGCTATGTAGGTTGCTCTGGAAGTAATGCCTCCTATTTATTTCAATGGAAACTGCAAGAGAGAAATAGCACAGCAACACCATTTGGTAGAGCAAATTCTTAGCTATGAAATGCCAGTTTTGACATCACCACCACTGTTAGCTCTACTTTTTTGCCATGATGAATATGAGCCTGCATGCCACACTTGTAAAATTCTGCACCAATGGAGGTGACCTACTGTCACCACCGCTGAAACACTGCCTTACAGTGCTTCATATCCACTGTTTGGTTTTCTTAAATTTTCAGCAAGTGTCAGTGAAGGTCGCTGGTTGCCATTTTCTTTGAGGAATCCAGTGATGCACTTTTGCTCCATATATACTTCCATGTCAGAGACCATTCTGTCATACTCCCCCTCTGCTGCTATCTGCTGCATGGCAACAACATGTAACAGGATATTGGTGGGAAGGTTCAACCTGTACTGCCACACCACTGACATCTGCCTCTGACATCATAGGCGAACATAATAAAATAAGAGGCATTACTTTTGGAGCCCTCTTATTTAAATCTGGGTGTAAATGTGAGACTGTCTGAGTGCTTAGTATCTTCTGTGAGTAGACCTGAAGTGCCAGTTCTCAACCATGGTTTGTAAGTCCCTGTTCAACACTGGAGCCTTTCATGTCTGTACGACTGTTAATGGTTAACTTAATGTGTGGGCCTGGTGTTTGGCTCTCCTGTGTGAATCTGGGGGAAAAAATGGAGGAGTCCAAGTCTCTTTCATCTATGAATCATCTGTGGTAAGACTAACATGGTATAAATGCAAGAATAAGTTGTGTTTCTGCAAACACTCTCCCATCTATGTGCATCTCCTCCTAAATTAACAACCTTAAGCCTCCACTTCAGGATCACTCATGAGTTCTTGATGAGAAGGAGAGGGAGCATTAGATACCAGTCTTGCAAGTCCAGGGTGGCTGCTGTTGTTCCCGATTGAGCTTTGGATGCTGGAGTTTGAATTAAGGCCACTGTTGTGTTGTTCCCTTTAGAAATGCCATCATAACTTCTATTACTGCTTTTCCTGTCTTGGACTTGCTCTATTTGATCACCAACTTTTGTCCATTCTGTATTTTTAGTCTTTATTTATGGCAGTGTTTCCTTACGTTTTACTGTGGCCGCTTTTCTACCTGTTACGTATTCTTGAATTTAGCTGTTCTGAATTTTAGTTAAAACCAGTTTATTCTTTGAATCCTTAAAAACTGATGTCCTACTGCATCTGAATGCATTTTAAAAATACTTTTTGGATAGGGAAAGGCCAAATGATGCCTGACTGCTTGAGGGAAGGCTTAGTTCTTAATTTTATTATTTTTCTTGTTAAGTGGTGGTAGCTGAAAAGTCATTGTTCATGACTTCTTAAGTACTACTTTATGTCCTCAAAAATACTGCTTCCCTCTTAGTTGGATTTAATGAGGGTTCATGAAGCAGCGTAGCAAGTAGGGAGAAACTCTTTTGTTCACTTCCAGCAATTGGATGAGAACAAATCTCTAGTTCATAAAGGATTAAGCTTTTTTTTCTTCTTTCTTCTTTTCTGATCCCATTTTTCAGGCTTCTGCCTGAAAAGGTTTTCTTCCTGATACAGATAGGGATGGACAGTCTGTAAATAACTTTTGCTTTATACAGTGATTTACTGGATTCTGGAGAAAGGACAAACAGGTAGATCCTTTCTCACCATTTGTTAATGCTTCTGTTAAGAAATAATTATTAAACATTAAAATCTGTTTTCTGTTTTTCGAACAACTCCTCCCCTCCCTTTTCTTTTCCCCTTCACCTACAAAACAAACAACAAAATAAACCCACTACAGGAAAAAAAGAGAAACGCAACTGTTAGAATAGACCACCTAAGCAGTAGTTTTGAAGATGTGCAATTTGCTTACCTGCATACCAGTGGATCTTTAATACTATTAGGGGAATTGGGATAGCTTTGGAAGCAAGGGAAAAAGCTATTGCAATTAAGATGCCAACATATGTTGTGTAAAAAAAAAACCTGTATTTTCCATTATTTTGCCTGCATCTCTAATGTTTTGGGAGGAATTCTTCTCAAATTATGTCGGCATAGGTGTATGCATCTGTAAGCATTGCTGTGCTGTTCTTGTGTGCTTTGTGTTACTGCTCCACAGCTGTTGTTATTCTTTAAGAAGCTGTGTTCTCTGTCCCTGACTTGCAGGGAAGTTAAACTGTGAGGTAATGGGTTTAACCACATGAACAGCACTTATAAAACAGTTTGAGAATATTTTTTTCCTCAGATAACAGATTCAAAGGCAGAGAGGGGAAAAACAAACCTGTTAATTTTACTCAAAATAGTGAATATATGACTTAGGTAAGAGCTTCTCCAAACTCTGTGGAAAGATCTCGTACAGCTATCTTTGCCCCTTTACTGACTTTAATTCTCCAGTGAGTTAATAGCCAGTTAGGGATAAGCTTTTTGATCTCTTCTGCATTCAGAAGCTCAGCAGTGATGCCCCTTTGCAAGGTACGGTGAACATGGGTGAGTCCCCTGCGCACCTGAGTGGCCCCCTTCACACTAACAGATTTTCTGGGTGACCCTTCTGAGAGAATAGAAGCATGTATCAGGGCACAGTGTCAGTATTTATTTTCTGTGTGATCTTGATATATTCAGTTTGTCTTCAGTTCCTGTTGAAACTATAAGGGGAGAAAAAGCTTCTCTAAATCCATTTTTCTTGCTGGTTGATAGCCATGTGACTCAAAGGTCAATCCTTTAGAGGAAAGACTCATAGAGAAAACTTCAGCTCTTTGAATATCTTTTTTTTTTAAACTACTTCCCAGAAACTTTCTGGATTGTCTGTGTAATCAAGAAAATGACATAAACCACAGATGTAGATGTTCTACTTCAATGCAGTACATCTGCCTAACACTTGATTTTAATTGAAGTGAAAATGTGTGGCCAGCACTTGTCATGTTTTTGTTTCTGTTGATGCCTGTGTAAAATGCACACGAAGATTAAAGCAAATGGCTTGCAAGTATTTCTTAATTGTGAGGTTACTGTTATGTGCCTGTAAATAGGTCAGGAAATCCATGGGTTTGATGCATGGATTATCAACTGAAAGCAGCCCATGTGGTACAAGACTTTGCTTTGTATAAGGGATGTTTCCAGCAGGTCTGCTGAACTCACTTTCCTTGGAAACTTACTGGGTTTCTGACTGACTGGTTGTATAGATTATCTAGTAAATGCTTTAAATGAAAATGTAATCTACATGTGCGAAAATAATGCTTCTGGAAAACTGGAATTGAGACAATGTTTATGTTGGGACTACTAGATGAAAGGCTATGACCAATGCGGATGTGGTCTGTGCTCTGAAGCTTTGGTGATGCTTTAAATATCAATGTGGTGAGTGGATCCTCACATCTAACAGGAGGAACATCATGAGTAGTTTCCACAGCAACTTTAAATATTAGTTTTATGATGTGTTTTGAGACCATGTGACTACAAAGTATTTCTTTTACTTTAAAGCCTTTGCATTAACTTTCTAATGACTTTTTCATGCCCAAATAGGAGGGAAGGACAGAAGAAGTGGTCTCATTCTGACAATTCCATTATGCCTTGAGCAGACAAGTATGGATGAGCTGAGTGTCACGCTGGACTACCTGCTCAGCATCCCAAGGTGATTTCAAAGGCATTTGGCTCTCAGGGCTGCTTGCTTCCTCTAGTCCTAGAAAGGGTCGTTTATTGTTTTGCATTGACATCAAATAGAAACTTATGTAACTGATTGTTCAAAAAGTTATACAGTCTGATTTAGTTAGAAGCATAAACGTTCAAATAAACCTGGAGGTCTACTAAGGCTTGCCTTAGTAAATCCTTTTATTCTGTATATCTAGCTTTGTGTTTTTCTATTTGTTTTATATATTTGTGTTAAGTATTTCTTCACTCCTTTCATGGAATATATTTATTTCTTTTAATGTCAGTGTGCTTAAATTGCTATGTAAATTAATGAGCCACTCTAATGAAATTCTTAATCTTACAAAAGTAGCATTACAGTTTACAAATTTACCCAAAGAAAATAAGGCTTCCTCCTCTTTATACTTTTCTGTATGCGTATTCTTTGTAACCTGTAGACCTTAATCGTAGAGAGTTTTAAATAGTCTTATTGAAGTTATCCAGCTTAGTTAAGTGTTCAAAGTTAAAATACCACCTAAGTGTGCTGAATTAAAACTTGAATATTTTGTCTTCCAGACCTTATTGTAAGATATTTTTGGTGAAGTTCTGCTTACGTGGCCCTACAAACTTATAGTGACAGTATGGGGTCTGTTTTTTTTTTTTTTAAGATCCAGAGGTTGATCTTTTAATGTTGCTTTCAGTATATCTAGAAAGGAATGAGGTCCTTCAGCTAAATGTTTGTTTGTATCCCTCTCAGTATGTATTTTGGAAATAAACATTCAGTGCCATAACCAAAGAATGTTTAGTGCAGTTTACTTGTTGGAATCTACAAATGCATTAAGAACATAACTATGTGATCCAACTTCTTTTTGTAGTTAAGATCATTTGGAGGAAAAAAAACTCTGGTTAGGGAAAGAGAAGCAAGCAATAAATTCAGTTCACTTACAAGTAAAGCATCGATGTGTATGTGTATATTGAACAGCATTTAAGTTGTGGAAACTTTAGAGTTTTCCAAACAGCTTGCAAAGTGTTGGAAATCTCAAACTGTCATCCATGCAAGTCATCTCATTGACTTAAGAACTTGGCCACATTTATGGAACAGATGCAGGCGTTGTTGCTCTTGCAAGCGTTAATTATTCCTCAGTCTCACCCTGGTGTATGTTTTTTACATATATTAGTGTAAAAATAACTGACTGAAAGTTCAATGAAAACATTCTATACAAACTGGGAGTCTGCTTGAATGCATAGAGTACAAAGTTTAGTGTTCCCACTTCTAATATTTTGTTTGTCGATTATGTGGAAAAAAAAATGACCTTTATGGTGGCAGTATGGAAAGATTATTGTTGTTTTTGTTTGCACGTTATGAAATTCATCTTGTTTGACTTAAGCACTTGCATTTTACACTCAGGAAAGTCATTCTACCATATTTGAAAAGGAGGAATATGGGAAGGGATGTTGCCTGAAACCTTGATTTCTGTCTAAGAAACATGACTTTTACTTTTTTACCCTAAGTATAAGCTAACCTGACATGCCTAACTTGGAATTCAATTGAGCATGCCTTACATGGTAGCAATGTTTTGAAACTTACATTATGGCGTGTACAAAAAATTACATAGCTGTATTTTTCAGTAGATTTAAAGCCAGAGTCATTGCAATATAGTACTTGTTGATGAATTATACCTTTGTTCTAAGTGCTTTTCCTTTTTAGTGAGAAGTGCAAAGCAAGAGGATTTACTGTGATAGTGGATGGCAGAAAATCTCAGTGGAACGTGGTGAAGACAGTTGTGTTAATGCTACAGGTAAATCTATGTTATACATTGATAGTTGACAGATTTGTTCTGTAGATGTGAACCCAATATCTGCGTTACTTTAGGGGCATTAATTTCTTCACTGAGAGACAGTTTATGGGCTTTTAATATCACAAAATCTTTTCTTTGACAAAGAAACAATGGAAGAATGGATGTTATGCTTCCCTCAAATGAGGGTCAAATTCCTTACTTGTTCAACACATGAGATTGTAACCTGTCTCCTAAAACAGAGTTTTAGTTGAAAAAATACAGAATTATGCTCCTAGCATCAACTATGAGTAGTAAGCATATAAGCAGAGGACACTGATAGTGCAGATGAGTAGGCTTTGATGTATTATGCAGTACCAATTAGCTTCCTTTGGAATTGACTATTCATTTTGTTGCATTACAATAGTCCTAGTCACAAGCTAGGTTGTGGATGCTACTTGAAGTAGGGAGGAAAAAAGTGTTAATTCCCAATTAAGGTTGCTTTTAATGATTTCTTATCTTTTCAGAATAATGAGGTTCTGATAAAGATATATGATAAAGTTTTATTTCTGGTAAGGAGTATGGTCTATCTTTTGGTCTCAGTGTTCAAATAAAAATGGGCGATACAGCACATTGAACTAGATTAAAGAAGTTGAACTCTATTGCCTTTCCTACCTTTCTTACTGTGTAAATGATTGCTATTTATTGAAGTGCTTTCCACAGAATTAGACAAAGCCTTAAAGTGTCTACTTCCAATAGGGCAACTTTTTTTTGTCTAAGTGATTACTTTTTCACTTTACATAGCACACTGCATAAGTAAAAAGCTTTGTTGTTATACACACTTTAAAAAGAGTTACTATAAATAACATTTAATGAAACCAATAATTCATGTTTTTCTGTACTGGTACAGCATGGACTAGTGGTTAGATTTTCTTTTCAGTTCTGACAATATTTTGCTATGCGATCTGCAGAGTGTGAGCCAACTTGGGACATAGATGCAGCAAATCTTGTTTAATTTCTATCTGCAGATGTAACTTCTTGAATAGTTGGTGGCATATAAGTAGAGCTCTGTTCTTTGATACATGAAAGCTTGAATGTTTTACTGTTGTTCCCTCCCCCAATTTGTTTTACAGAATGTTGTTCCAGCTGAGGTATCACTTGTTTGTGTAGTAAAGCCAGATGAGTTTTGGGATAAGAAGGTTACACATTTTTGCTTTTGGAAGGAGAAAGATAGACTTGGCTTTGAGGTATGTATAAATTTTATCTGCTTCAATCACAAATACCATTTCTGGAATTCTTTAGAGTAACTGGATGCAAAAAATAGTTTATTCCGGGTGCTTTATGGAGATCCCTAATAAAGAACTGTGGCTTTTTAGCTTTTTGCTTTTTTCTACTTGAAAGGAATATTAAATGAAGTCTCTAATTAAAAATCTGTTGCTGAAGCAAGAGGATAAATCTGTATGACACATTTGGTTGATGCTTTGAGCAAGAAACTGTTATGAGGTTTAGTGCGAATTTTGTTCGTGACTTCTGTAATAAATTGTAGTGTTGCATGTTGTATAGTGTTATTAAATGAGTAGTTGCTGATTTTTTTTTTTTAAGAACATCTTCCTGTTGCATGAACATTCTTTAATCTTTGGATTTTTGACATTAGTTTATAAGGCCTTTCAGTTTTCCAAATATAGGTTGGTAATATCTCATGAGGTAGAGCATGCACAAAAGATTACATAATGATGTTAGCAATTCCACTCTTTTTATCTTTTTGGGAGGTTACTGGAAACTCAAAAACCTTTTGTTTTTGGAAAATTGTTTGTATTATCAATCTTTCCAGGTGCTTTTGAAATGGATTTTGTTTGAACAGATTTGCTGTGCTTGCCAGTTACTGAAATAGAAACTTGTTTTGTACAAGGCACTGTAAGAGTATCTTTTGTTAAAAGGATTAAGTGTATTTTGCAGCCTTATCTAATTCTGGGTAATTCTCTCTGATAAGATTATTGCATTCTAGAACTCATCTAGAAAAGTTAGTTCAGGGAAAACTGAATTTGGAAGATGGCAGCTGAAGGTTATGTAGCTACTAAATAATATAATCCTAGAGATTTGATAATCTAGATCAATTCATAAGAATTTTAGTCTGTTAAGTCTTCTATCAAACTTCACCTAGAATAGATGATTTCATTTTTCTTTTGGAAACTATTCTTTCATGTCAAAGAGTTCTGAAGGACTGGGAGGATGGATTCTTTTTTGTAATAATCTTTAGTGTTTCACCAGGAAGGAAATCTTACGAGTTTGTCTTTGGGCTATTTATCTAACAGAAGAAAAGACTGTATTTTCTTCTTGAGTAGTTCCTTAAGGACAGATTTGAAAAGTAGTCTGAGTACAAAAGAATGTCTGAACAATCAGTTCTATGCTTGAGACAGCTAGATATTTACTAATAAAGGTAATGGCTGAATTTTTGCTACTGAAAGTATTTTCAGCTATGATGATATGACAGTATGGTGATATCTGTTGTATGTTAGTCAATTGTTTGTACCACATCCCATTGAGAAAGAAACTGAACCAACCATCTGTACTCAGAAGGATGGTTTAGAAAATAAGTTTACAAATATTCAACTTCATGCAGACATGACATAAATGCCCAAGCTCCTATGCTGACAGGAATTTTTCAGCAGCTCCTTCTATCAAACATAGACTTTTTTCCCACCTGCTCACCAGTGTACTTGGTCCTGGGGAAGCCTTTGAAATTGTGGTCTAAAATAATTTTATACATTGATTGCTATATTGATTGTAATACTGCTAGCTTGAAAGATAATCTTTCTAGATTTTTTTCAGTTTTTTTCTTTAATATGACTCAGCCAGAATCTGTTTCTAGACAAGTAAGTAGAATGGTTACAGAAAATATTTGGTAGTGAAACAGGTATAATTTTAAATGATTACACAGGGGGATGTTCTTGTTTAACTTCAAGAATTGACTCAGTCATTAAATTTCATTAGAATTATAAGTCATCTTATGAAGTGTGTGTCTGTACTGACAGTATTTGCGTTATTGGCATACATCATTAGAGTATTTTTATTTTCTGTTTCTAAACTATGTTCATATTACTAAACCGTAAGCATTTCCCTCTGACGTGCAGTCTTGATCTACAGTTCTCTTAATTTAAGAGTTCTGAAGTTTTAGTAAGAGGAAAATAATTGAAATATTAAGTATACATTTCATACAAACATAGATCAAAATGTGTTAACTGCTTAAAAGTGAAGTCAGCCATATGTATCATTTTATGAGGGGAAAAATGCATATCAGCTGCGCTCTTGTCAGGAGGAAAGCTTCAGATTTGTTCTTCTGGCCCCTCGTGTCTTGGATTAATGCAGGGATGGAACAGGTTTGTATGAGTAGAGGGTAATAAAGGGGCAGTTGCTCAATTCTTGTTGTGGTTGATAACATTTTGCTCTTGAGTTCCCTCCTAGTTTAGAAGCACTGCATGTCTGACTTGCACTGAAACAGTGAAACTGCCTGTTTGCATGGAGGCGCTGCCATCAGCTTTGGGGCAGTTGTCATCCAACTGATGTTCGATTATATGCATGGCTGCTCATTGATATGAAGTCAGTACAGATGTTGATGAAGAGACTTACGTGATACTGTCCTAGCTCTTCCTTGTTTCTTGCATTTGTTTAGTTTGTTTTTCTGTGCAGTAATTCATTTTCTTTGATAGCATTCTTCATTAAAGGACAGGGAAGGATGAAAGAATAGTAGGAAAAATCTTGTAGTTTCCCAGATAATGAGGAATGACCATTAGTAATAAGTAAGCCTTTGTTCTTCACTATTCATTAACTCTTGGTTATGTTACGAGCAAAACTGACTCAGTAGAAATGCCCCTCCTCTCTGCTCCAAGTAGTCCTTGTGTTAGAGCTCGTAATGTATCTTTGCCTTCTTTCTGATATGAGTACTGAGAACTATGGAAACCCCTTTACACAAAACTGCAGCTGTGTGTTTGTATATACTAGCAGTAAAACCAAAACAGTGCCCGACCTTTATTTTTCATGGGATGTTAGATTTGGATAACTGTTAGTTAGAAAAACTGAGGTTGTTTTTGGACCAATAAAACCCTCCATGCCCTACTTCATGTTTCCTTATCCGTCTTTTATACCTTCTTTAATACTACCACATGAAGCCATCAGTCACCATACTGTCCTTTCAGTTGTAAGGCAGAGATTCTGTGCTTCAGGGTGAGGTGTGGTGGTGAAGAGTTGCAGAGCTCTGGGAGTAATTACAGGGACAGAAGGTTATTCAATGTTGTAAGTGTAAGATGTGCTTAAGAAAGCAACTCGAAGTAACAAACATGATTAGACCTTTTCTTTTTTTTTTCTATATTGGTTCCTAATTCAAATAAAGTAACTCTGAAGTAGATGCTCACCTTCTCCAGTCTAATGGCCTTTGTTACCTGGTTATAGCTGTTATAGCAATCCTTAATGCTCCAAAGTACAAAAATCCTAACCCCAACCATTTTTTACAGGTGGCTTTTTTCCCCTGTGATCCAGAGTTTTCTCATATGTTACCAAAAACTTTTCTGTATTGTTCTTGAATTTTGAAATTATATATAGTTACAACATGTATCTGCATATCTTCTCAGTTTTCAACTTAGAAACTAATTTTGGCACACTTGACCCCATTTTCTCTTATGAGTAATAGTAATAGACAGGATATTATTCCAGACAATAACTGAATAACATTTTGTAAATCTTTAATTTCTTTATTAAGTCATCCAGTTGGCTGTTTTAGAGCCGAGGCACTAGAACATACAGTTTGCACAGACTTTCCTAAAAATGGATATAGCAGTTCTAAATTTTTTTAATCATCAAAATGTCATTTATTTTAATGCTTATCTCTTCCTCTGAATGTATTTAAAAAAAAAAAAAAACCACAGCTCAATGTGTTACATCATGTGCCTTAAACCTGAGCCAAAGCAGGGAATTATCCCTGTAGAGCTGGAGAAAGTGAACCTGTGTTTGTCACTTCTAGAGTTCAGTTCTAAAGGAGGATATGCTGAAAAATATCAGGTTGGGTGTGCCTATTATTCTCTTCTCTGGGATGGAAAAATGACAGTGTGTTATTATCATGAGCCCTGGAGGGGAAGGTGAATGAGTAGCCAACACAGTTAGTACTGGATGGGGGAGGAGAGGTTATTGGGGGTGGAGCTGACAGGCTGGTCTGTGTCTAAGTTCTGCTACCTGCTGTTGGGCTTCTCTAGTATGCCAGATGTTCTGTGTGGTGCCGGTCAGATAAATATTTAACTTGTATTTCTTTACACAACTCAGTGTTTAATCAGGTAGGGTTTCATTATTATGAAACAGAGGAGTTTTTGTTCTGTGAAGAAGAACAACTTTACAATTACACGGCAATGAATCACTGTCAGACCAGGAATGTGGGCAGCTATGATTTGTCTGTTTCAAGTGCCAGATTTATTCTTGAAAAGTCACCAGGAATATAGTTCAATCCTTATATCACAGTTTCCAGAAGCTAAATTTGCTGAAGAATGAGCACAGTTATTTTTTTTTCTTTTGGGAAGGATGAGAATACAAATGTGAAAGTTTAATCTGATTGAATCCTACTTGCTTTCTAAAACATACTTTGTTTTAAAACAAAACAAATACCAAGAAACAGGTTACTGTTCTTTATTCAAAGGCTGCCTTCAGTATAATGTGAAGTGAAAGTAGGAGTTCTGTGGTTCGGGTTTCTCCGCAAGCTAAAGTGCAAACTTATGCTCGCAATCTCTGCCTTCTTAATTGAAGCTTTCCCGTGTTTTTCCAAAGTTGTTTGTATATGTAAGCTGTTGGAATAACAAGTCATTGAGAATCCATTCACTGAAAAAACAGCTCGGACTCAGCATCAGAGAATATCCTGGATTGGAAGGGACCACAAGCATCATTGAGTCCAGTTCGTGAGCTGGAAGGAGTTTCTCAAAGTTTAGCCTTTTATACCTATCAACTAGGCTATCAGAAAGGATGAGTTTTCTGAAGTTCCCAGTGTTTCTTGGCAGAATTTTGGGGAAACGAACAAAAAACCCTTCTACTTAGGCCTGTTTGAATGAGATTTGTCCAAAATTACCAGCCAGTGACTAGATAACTGTAATAAGCTTTTCGCATGCATTCATGTACTTTTAATTGAAATAATATATTTTAAGAATGATAGTTTTATGTTCTAGTAAGTGAATGAAACTTATAGTTGCAACAGCACTTTGTGGTATGTTTTATCTTTTCCTCAGTTTTGTTTGTCTGTTCCTAAAAATGTTGTTCTAATTTTATTCCATAATACAGCGTTTTTACTTTTCCCAAAACACTGGCTTGAGTTATTTCTGAAAAGGCTTTCAAGTGTTATAGCAAGCTATTATTGTACAAAGCATGATTAGAGTAACAATGAAAGCTGTTAGCACTCCTCTAGGTTCTGAAAAGAACTGAGTACAGATGATGATGGGGCTTCTGGTCAGTACCACTCAGGGCACTTTTGAAACCTTATTACCACTGTCACCTTTGTAGCTGTCGCTTGTCAAGTGAGTGGGTAAGGAAACAAAGGCAGTTTCAGTAACTAATACTTTCCCTGCCTTTGGAAGACCCATCTGTCCAGACTTAGATTTTCTAAGGGAAAAATGACTAAGCTGTTCACATTAATGTAAAACCATAGTCTACTGTCCAAAGGCTATTACTTTAGAAAAAGATCTTTTTTAAATCCAAAGTCATCACTTCAGTCATTTTGGAAGGAGGGGGAAGGAAAAATCTGTCCGGTTTCAAGCAAGCAGTGGGATATTTCCTTTTTTTTTTTTTTTTAACAGTAAATGGTCTTCATTTATACCTTTGACTTTTTTCCCCTTGCTTCTCAGCCTTATTTCTTACAGTTCGGTGATAGCTAATCAAAACAGTAACTCAGAAGCTTCATAGAAGCAGATTGCACATAAAAATAGTGAAGTTAACTAATTTAAAGCATATGGAGAGAGTTGCATTAGCACTGCTTCTAGGCTAGTTCAGAATGAGCTAAACTCTGTTCAGGAACCGCTCTTCTGATGCCACCTTATCAGAATCCAGATGATTGCTTTTTTTTTTTTTTTTTTTAAGTTTTCAGGGAGAATTTCTGCAGTTGTCAGGTATGTCAGTAACTCTGTTAGCTCAAAGTTTTTTTAAATAACTGAGAATAAATGGTTTTTGAAGCAACGTCATAAGTTAGAACAAGGCTCACTATTGAAATTTTTTGTTTCTCAAGATTTTTCTAATAAGGTGCAAGGGAAATTTATGCTCTTTGATTAAATGACACTTGTGAGTGGTGTTTTCGGAGAGTAGGGTTGGGAGGAAGATTATCTGAAGTAGCTGATATATTTGTGATGGTCAAGTTTTGTTTTGCAAGAGAAGAAATACTTTAAATGTCTCCTCAGAACAAGTTTATAAAGCTTATCCTCTGTTGTGTCCCCCCCAGCCTTCCTCCAAAGGATCCAGTAAAATACTTAGACTTACATGGGCTCAGCACAGTCCATCATTTTATTCAAGCAGTTTGCTGTTGGTTTATTAAAAATCTTTTTGGAATTGATGGTCTTTGCTATGAGCCAGCTACCTGATTTACATTGTTTCTGTACTGAAATGTCCTTATTGAGTGAATTAATTTTTTTCTTCTTTTTTAAAAACTCAGAGGGATGTACAGAATGTAAAAATTACCTGAACTATAAAGGTATGCAACATATTTGCATGATAAATGCAGGTACTTAGCTTGTGTGGCACGAAGGACTGCAAGAAAGTGATGCTTTGCAGCATGATATCCTGCTACTGTGTTCACTGAAAATAGGTCACATAAAGTATAACTTAATCAAGAAACATCAATTACCATGAAGAAAAAAGCCAATAAGTGCATTTCTTTCTCCTACTGTAAAATAGACAAGGTGGTACTGTTGATGCTTTGAAGAGATTCTGCATGAAATGTAGACTGTATCAAAACTATATGCCTCTATTAGGCCCCACTTAATTGCAGTCAACTGTACTTCATTGGGATATTTAGGTCACTTGTTGTGAGTCACTGAAAAGATCTGCTCAGTACCTCTGGACACACTTAGCACAACTTGTCAGGTCCTTAAGTATAAGCATTATCTACACCTATATCCGATACTTATTTTATTGTTGCAGGTTATTTTGGTGTCTGCTAACAAGCTGACTCGATACATAGAACCATGTCAACTAACAGAAGATTTTGGAGGAACTCTCACCTATGATCACATGGATTGGTTGAATAAGAGGCTGGTTAGTTTTCTGTTTGTTTCAAATGTCTCATTCTTGATCCATGGATTTCTATTCATGTAGGAGCCTTGCATAGAATTTGTCCTGTGTGTAGTATTGCAGTTCAAATGCATGCATTTAATGATGATAACTATAATGTTAATCATAATGATGAACTAATAGGTTCCTTAGTGGAGTTCTCTTACAGACTGTTACTCTAGTAGAAGAACTTGAGTGTATGATGGAGTGGCTACGGAGGGAATTTTTTTTTGCCTACTAATGGGGAAATCCCTAACAAGGAAGAAATACTTTGGAGTTAGAGCCAAGTTTTAAGCTGCTCTACTCTGAAAGCTCTATGAATGCTGTTTTCCCAGTGGATACAGAGTTGCAGTAATCATACAGGGTTAAAAATCTGTTGCAGAGATGTAATCTGAGCGATATCCAGTATCTGACTACACAGGTCTTGCTATCTGTGTGCACCCCTGCATTTGAAGAAACTGATCAGAGTGGTTTTTTTTTAAATCACTAGTATATCTTTCTTCTACCTCAGAGTTATTCATTACATTGTAGCTTGTCGATAGCAATGAAGATTTGGCATTTGCTCAAAGCTGATTATTTTTATCCATTCAGCTGAGTTATCCAATCCTTTTGTTACACCCTGATTCAGCATTATCCCTGAGATTTACATAAAGATAGAGGCATAAATGAAATGGTGGAGTAAATATGTCCGTAAGGACTTTCAGGTTCTGCAGAAATCTAAAAAATTGTATTTCAGAAATCAGTTCTTCATTACATTCAGTGTGACATTTCTTATCTCCCTAAGGACTTCTTGTGCTCCTAAGTGTAAGTGTTCCATGAAGAAAAGCATGCTCTTTTTGCTGTACCATCTGAATACTGGGTAATAACATGAAGGTTGAAATGTATTATCTGAACTCCTGGATAAATCTGTATTGATGCCCTCAATATTTTATCACTTATGTTATTTGTATTTCTTAATCTAAAACATGCATTTTGTTTAGGTATTTGAAAAATTCACAAAAGAATCAACATCCTTGCTAGATGAACTTGCTCTAATTAACAACGGAAGTGATAAAGGAAATCAACAAGAAAAAGACAGGTATGTGGTTAGGTTTTTGAAATTCATGGGTTTTGATATTAAATTTCATTAGAAATCAAACTGATATTGAAAATATTTCATATAACAATTCAAGTATTATAATATGTAAGGACACTTTCAACGTTTAAAAAACAGATTACAAATTTTATCTGTGTGGATGGATGCTTTTTTGGCTATTGACTACATACAGCTGCACCTCATTTTTGATAATTGAGTACAAAGAGCAAGAATTTAATGACTGTCTGTTTTACAGAAGCTTAGAATCAAAATGAGGAAGAGGGATGTACTCTGTTTTCCAATAAGTGGTTGATTGCCCGATGTAAATAGTTCTTGAGTTTCTTTTGGAGTCTGCATTTTTTTTTAACCAATGTGTTATAATACGTATCTAAACAGTGTTAAAAGCAAGCTCATGGTTTTCAATTATTTATCAAAGTCATAGAAAGTAATTATTCTTTCTGTAGATTTACAAAGAGCCCATGCATTTAAGGTATTAGGCTGAGATATGGGAGATCTGAGTTTCAGCTTCAGACTTCATAGAAATCTCACGACACTGCACAAGCCAATGGGACTTTTATCTTCTTCTGTTATCCCTGCTGGCAAGTCTCACTCCATGAACGAAGCTTCTGCTACTGTTGCGCAGTCCTGTAAACAATGGATACTGCTGTTTGCCACTTGATCTGCTTTTCTCATGTCATGTATATACTGAATATTCTGGGGTGTGAAGAAAGAAGAGATACAGAGAAAAGTAACATAATCTCTTAACAGAGTGTGATAGCTCTGGTGTTGGTTGAAGCTTTTTAGTGCTACTGTAATGCAAATGAATTATTGATATTTGTTTATTACTTTATTCAAGATCAATAGATTTGAACTTCCTTCCATCAGTTGATCCTGAGACAGTACTGCAGACAGGTAAGTTGAAAAATAATAATGTCAGTTAGTAACATTCATTAATCATTTTCGTTCCTCACTTGAAAGCAGAGGGTGCGATAGCATCTTAACCAATGCCATAATGTAATAAGCTTATCAATTAGTGTCATCTTTGTTGGGATTAAAATAAAGCAACGTCTTGTCTGCTTAAAATCATTTTTAGTAGTGTTGATAACATCTTTACAGTGTTACCTTAATTAGTAGCTTTAATTTGAAAGCACGCTGCTTCAAGATGATGCTGATATGTTGGCCTCTCATGGAATGAATTCCTCTCAAGTAGCCACCAAATGGTAACAATATGAATAGCGTTTTCCTACACAATTCAGATAATTTGCATCAGCTACATTCTGAGCTGCCTACCTATGAAAGTGAAGCATGGTCCTTCTGACTGCTCCATTCTTGGACTCTACCTTGAGCTTTAAACAGTTTGGTTTCTTTTAGATGTTTTTAGGGTGAGTATCTTATTGTCAGTAATTCAGAATGGCACTGTTGATTTGGACTAGAAATATGCTTAAAGATTTCTACAGAGTAGGAAGCAAAACACAGCATTAAGATGGTGATTAGAGTCTGAGGAGTGCTCAGAATCCTTATCTTATAGCCTCCTACTACATTCATGGTGTGTGATTTGTGTGACTTCTGCTACAGAGAGCTGCTGGCTCTTCATATGCTTTAGCTTACTGAGATGTGGGAGAATTCTGCAAGTGTTAAAAGGTTACACAGTCATTGTTATGGTCTTCAAAATTTTTTAAATACAAAGCATCTGTAGGAACTGTCAGGCCTTAGAGTCAAATTGTATATACTCCTCTAATGGACAATGTAACAATACATCAATTAATTCATCACTTTTTTGTGATTACATGGCTCCCAAGATAGTTTGGAAGCATTGTCTATGTTTTAACACTCTTAACATGATGACACTCTTAGAGCTATAAGGTATAATAACGTTCTTCAAGCCATGGGAGTTCCCAAGAGACTGTTGTTGTCAGATCCACTATATTGAAAGCTTGAGAATCAAAAATCAATTTTTTTCTTGATTAAAGTTTCCTATCTTTAAAGGGCAAATATCAACAAACCAAAAAAGGAAGACCAGTACATTTATTTTGTTGTTGTTCTGAGGTTTCAATGTTTCCTGTCTTCTGTAATTATAATTATCATTGCTTTTGCAGGCTGCAAATCAATGGGTTGAATTCTTAGTTTGCTAATAATTTAGTTAAAAAAAAATCATGAAAATATCAATTCCTTGCTGCGGAAGAAATGTAATGAAGTCGTATTAGAATGATATTATATTTTATAGAAACCTTAAACTGTTTTCCCTGCAACTGTCTGTGCCATGTAGTACTTTAGAAGGTGAAATCAACGATATTTCCTTCAAGAGCTTAGCAAAATGTGTTTGAATTCTTAGGATGTGCTCATCTCACAGTAAGAAGGACAGAGTAATTTACAGATGCTTGCTGCAAATTCCAAAGCCTTTGGCATTTTGTCTAGATAATAGACAAATAGATACCAAACACTTGAGTTTAAAATCTGTTTTTCTGTATTTGCCTAGAGGTATTATAATTACTATGCTAGTGTTTGGTTTTTTTGTTGTTTCTTTATTTTGGTGAACTGGCAGATTACCATATTAAGACCTGCACAGTTGTGGGAATGGCAGATTTTTTTCACTTCTACGTCAAGATGTCTTTACTGAACAAACACTTTTACTTGCTAACTTGTTCATTGAGGTTCTGGAGATACAAATAAACTCCACACTATTAGCCAACTCAGTCTATGTATTTTAAACTTCACCGCAGCTTAACAAAAACTCACTTTCTTGGAACAGATTAAGTGGAGGACTACGTAGACAAACTGTTATTTTCATAGGCATGAAAGTCATTGCACTGTAGAGAGTCTGTACCATAATACGGTGTCTAAGAGCACAAGATATTTCAGGTTCAATTCCATTCTTTCATAGAAACTTCTGCACTTGTTAGAGAATCTTGTAAGTTGACAGAAGTTATATGCTTAATTTGTTAGTGCTTCTAAATCATTTATTTTAATAGGAATTATGTGAGAGAAATACTTTGAATGCTACGCAGTATTTTACAGTAAACCAGTATACTCATAGTTGTTTCAGAATCAGCACTGTGCTTTGCAAATGTTTCCTTATATTATCAATATTTTTGTCAATATAAATGTTAAAGCTATTGTGTCTTTTAGATATCTGAAATATGGCACATGATTTCTGCCCTATTTTATAGCTGATACAACTCCCAGTCTGTGCCTGATGCTCTGAATGTGAATGGAACGGTATCATTAAATGTGCATAATGCATGAAAGATTATTAGCTGCAGAAATGTACTTTTAGGCCATCCAGCAGTACACTCGCTGACTCATCGCCTTGTGCTTATTTTGTATCTGCATTAACCAAATCATTATACGTCCCCTCAAAGGCCATGAGTTGCTCTCTGAGCTACAACAGCGTCGATTTAATGGCTCAGATGGAGGAGTGTCATGGTCTCCGATGGATGATGAGCTGCTTGCTCAGCCGCAGGTCATGAAGCTGCTAGACTCCCTCCGAGAGCAGTATACCCGCTACCAGGAAGTCTGTAGGCAACGTAGCAAGCGAACTCAATTAGAGGAAATTCAGCAGAAGGTAATGCAGGTAAGAATTTGGTTCTCGAATGCTGTGGGAAGCAGGTTTGGGCACAAGACCCAGCCTCTATTTTCTGAACTAAGAGTCAGAAGTGAGGAGCTTGCTAGTTCGTATGTTTCCTCTTATTCCTGAAACTTCAGTGTACTGCTTTGACTGGATGCTTTATGCTGTGGCTACTGGCACAGACTTTGCAAATTCTCTTCTGGTACAATAAAGGTGATTAGAATGTACTCAGCTCCACCTGCTTTCATCCCCACAGCAAAAAGCCTTCACCACATCCCTTTGTTGCTTGCTGCAACAGTATGCTCTTAATTCATTAAAGTGCGGAAAAGATGACATGATAGCAGAGAACATTCACATGAGATGCATTTAACTGTAGTTTTGCCTGAGAGTTTAGTTTTCTTCAAGTTCCCGTTACAGAAGGAATGTTGTCATTTATTCCTGTATTTGTCTAGTGCTGAATGTTTTAGCGCAGTTAAAATGGTTAAACACTGTATTTTGAGTCTCCTCTGACCAGAATGAATAGATATCTTTTATTCAATTGTTGTTCAAGGTCGTAATGAATTGGTCTTATCCTTTTGAAACGGGCATGTAATTGGCACTTTCAACGTTTTCGCAGCATAGTTTCAGAGATAATCAAGGAAATTGAAATAATTTCTTTCTTTTGTGTTTATCACTTGAAATTAGTTTTGTTTTTAAGCTTTTTGCACAGTTTGAATATGCACAAAATAGAATGGATGTTGCTCTTAACCTTTATATGCTAACATTTCTAAAGCACAGGGAGTGTGAATCGAGTACTTGCCCTTCACAGCATTCCAAGTAGGGAAGAAAAACTAATCAATCTTGTTTTTATTTCTAGCAACAAAATTAGAAATCTGAGTAATCATTTTCACTTGTGTAGTCATTCAAATGATTATAAAAGGAAAAGAAAGTAAATGTCATCTTTTGATATTTTGAGCTGGAAATGAGAATGTATAAAAGGTGAAAACAGTGCTGTACTGAACATTAGCATGGCAGTGGATGTAATTGGTTGAGAATTTTTTTCCCCCTGTGGTAAAGCTGTATTGGTTGAAGAAGATGTGCTGATTGAAATTAAATTTATGGCTTAGTTTGGCCAACAGCCATTGTTAATGCATTTAAATAGACTTGTTTACTGGAGCATCAGCCTCATTTTGCCTCTAATTTTATTAGGAAGCCTTTTGTTTGCTCCCTCTACACTATGGATGCTGCATAGTAAGTGAACTGACTCTCCATACACACAGCAAGAATATATTTCAATATTTTACTAGGTTAGCCCGTTTCATAGAAAAGTACATTGTAAAGCTCTTTAGATGACATAAAAACATGGAAAAATCTACTAAGCCTGTAAACTGATGTAGTTTCCTTTTGGCTTGTGGGGGGAAAAAGACTTGAGCTCATGGTAAATTAAAGAAGATAATGATGGGCTGGAGGAAAATGATGGAGGCAAACTGGCATGGGATTTATTTTGCTGAAACAAACAAGTTGCAGTATAAATGTGCCTGCAGTGTTTTCAGTTGGAATGGGTGTGTACAGAGAAAAAGTCGTTCCCTTATGTTGCTGATTTATGTTCCATCTTTGTTTTGCATTCCAATTTCATTCTTTGTATAGCATCTTACATTGCTAATCAGTGTTAACTACTGTTTTTCAAATCTTTATTCACAAAAAAGTGACAGATATTACAGGAACCTCTAGTCATTAAAAATTGCTCCAGAAGTAATGCCTCATATTTATTTCCATGGAAACTATAAAGAATATAAAGAGCACAATAATGCTGACTGATAGAACAAATTCTCAGCTTCAAAACCACTTTTTTTTTTTTCAACACAGTTGTCACCACTATTTATACATTTTTTTGCCAGTGATGAAAAAGCCTGCATGCTGTGCTCATAAAAAATCTGAACCAGCAGAGGTGATCCAGTGTTTCACAGCTCTTGTGATGGTGTCACTGCTGGGAAAATGTCCATCTTTCCCCACGTTCACATCTACTGTTTGGTCTCCATAAATGTTCATGAAGTGTTGAATGTCAGCGTGCCTTTTTTTTCCCCACATGGAGGAGCTCAGTGATACACATTTACTCCATACACACTTCCATGTCAAATGCTGTTTTGTCAGAAGTAGGAGATGTTACTTCTGGAGCAGACATCTTTACTCCATGCTTTCATGGAGCTGATAGGCTGAGGTTAATGAGAACTAATTTCTATGTAATGCTTTTATAGTTGTGAATGGATTCATGAGAAGACTTCCATGGATGCTGAAAAAGATTACATATATTTTTAAATACTTAGTTTTGCAACAAAACACTTTTTTAATACCAGTTCCATGTGGTTGATTTGCTGTCTTATTTTTGTCATGTTTACCTTTTTTACAGGTAGTTAATTGGCTTGAAGGACCTGGATCAGAGCAGCTAAGAACCCAGTGGGGAATAGGAGATTCAATTAGAGCCTCACAAGCGTTGCAACAGAAGCACGAAGAGATTGAGAGTCAGCACAGTGTGAGACTTCCACTGTCCTTTTCAAGTAGCAAAACAGTTCTAAGTGCATTTAGTTATGTATTTTGCATCTTGGTTACAAGTATTGAGGAATTGGATAGTGAATGATTTTATGGTTGACTGTCTAAGCAATTTAAGAGCTTGGTACGTTCTTTGTATGTAGATGTTATTTTGTTTTCCAGTATAGAAAAATACTAATTTTTATCTATGATTTTCATTATTTTATTGTGTTACAGAATTTTCTTATACTGTCATGGCAATTAGGAGGAATGTATTTTCTTGTCCCTCTCTGCCTGTGGCTGGAGAAGAAATGGCTGAGAAGTCCTATATTTCTTACGTGAAGGAGTTAATATTTGATATTTATTAAACTACATTTGCCAGGAGTTGAAATTGGCTTAACGCTTTCAGTGATCAAGACTTAAAATATACCTTATATTCATAAGGAAATATTTACTAAAGTATTTTGTAATGTAGTGAGTTGATACCACAGAACTGTGCATTATCTGAAACTAAGTGCCATCTTTGAAGTCTTGTGAATTCCCACTGAAGTTTACAGGCTGGCCCGCAGCTTTCTTATCACTCTTAGGCACAGGCAATACCAAACACTGCTTGGTTATCTGATGCTGACAGGGTTTTGTAGAAACAACAGTCAGAACAAGTGATTTTCAGGTTTATACCGTAAGTAGTAACTGGAATCCCCAGTTACAAATTGAAATCATTTTTGAAAATAGCACTGGAGAAAATTTGATTTCTAAACATCTCATAATAGCTGAGTGCACTCTTTCACTGTTTCCCTGATTTTTTTTTTTTTCCCCCCTTCTAAAAATTGAATTGACAGCTTTTGCTTTTTTTTTTCCATCATCTGTTGCTGATTTTAATGCTTGTATTTTGAAGACATTTCCAAAAATGTTCGATTTGTTATGAAAGTTGCTTTTTTCACTCCAGTTTACTTTAAAAAAAATATTTTCCACTTTCAGGGTGTTATTTTATCGTGCCTTGGGTGGAGTGTTCCCCCTCCATATTTTCTGTGTGTTTTATTGCTGGGTGGCATACTTGAGCTGTTATCTTTGAGTGAATGTTGGCTGATTCTCCATGACTTTGATGTGTCAGAGGCGTCTATCTAAAATTCCGCTATGGAAAACATCATAAAAACACATTTTATATCTGGTTTACTAGTCTTTTAATTTGACTTAGAGTTTAAAAAATCAATTTTCTTTAATGATAAAGAGAAATAAATTATTAACCTAGATTTTTGTTTGACTTTTCTTGTTATATTTTGCTTGTCACACTCAGTAAGCTTTCTGTTTGTTCAGTGTCTAAAGGTAATAACAAAAGTAATGTTGTGTAAACTGAGTTAAGTGAACCTGTGTATCTGCAGTGTGTGTGTGACAAGTAGAAGATTTCTCCATACTATGTTATCCAAAATGGCTCTTGTGGAGTAGAAGTTTTATTTTGCTCTTAAATTTTTTGTTGATTGCTAATTTTTTTCATAGCTATTTTTTTCCTCCTTGCATTTTCTCATACTCCGTTTCTTCCTGTGAGCAAATGATAGAGAAGACTTTGAGTAAAAAGAAAAAAAATAAGAACACGAATATTTATATTCTGTTTTGCATGCTTTGTAAATAAATGATGCAAAAGCTGAAGGCATAATATTAAAAAACGGGGGGGAATTAAAAAGGCAAAGAATACTAATACAGTCAAATGTTTGAGGCCAGTAGATGGTGCTATTCAGTATCATTAGAAGCGCATAGGGCATTTGGAAAGCACTTCACTGTAGGCTAAAATAAAAGCTGTTGGGCAAACATGTTTAGGCATGTGAATCATGCAAGATGAGAATGTGATCTTGATGTATCAAGTCATGTTTAAATCCCCCCACAACTGTTAAATATTTGAAGTACTTTTTTTTTCTTTTTGCAAATAGACTGCCATGACATTAGTTAACTCCTGTGCATGTATTCAGTAGTCAAAGCACTTGAAACCAAATCTGCAAATCTTGAATAGTATAATTCTTTCCTTAATTAAGAAATACGGGTCATTTTCCAGTTTCAATATATGGATGACCTGAGAAATTAAAGGATAAAAATTACTGTATTTATCAACAGTAGTAGTTTATTTTCGAAATGTTTAAGAAAATTACTGCATCTTTGAATTGTCACTGAAAGTAACACCTAGATATTCTTTTGAACACCTTTTGAAATAGCTTACCAATTGGCAAAAACTTTCCATTCAGTACAACCCTAGAGGCACGTAAGTATTAGAAGCTTGTTTAAAAATGGGGAGATTCCTCTGTTGGTTCAGTGATGTAGTTTGAGTGAAGTTTGTGCTGTGATCTAGAAGCCGTGCTACTCATGGTTTGTAATCTTCCCATTTTACTGCACCATTATTTTTTTTAAAGTTACGGTGCATGCATTATTTCAATATGTATGAATCACTTCTTAAGTTGATTTGAAATTATGAAAACTTTTCCCTCCTGTGTGCGAATTGATAGTTAAAATGTAAGCTGGACTAAGTTCCCTTTTAAATCTGATCATATATTAATCTGCAGCTAGATGCATGTCTTTTTAAAAGAAAATTGTTTGATATTATTTTAATGCTTAATTGTCTTCTATTTGTAGGAGTGGTTTGCTGTTTATGTTGAGCTTAATCAGCAGATTGCAGCCCTCCTAAATGCAGGGGATGAGGAGGACCTTGTGGAATTAAAAGCATTGCAGCAACAGCTGAGTGATGTGTGTTATCGACAGGCCAGTCAGCTGGAATTCAGGCAGAATCTATTACAAGCAGCACTTGAATTCCACAGTGTTGCCCAAGATGTAAGTTGTTTTACTTGTCACAGACTTGGCTTTAGTTTGTTATTAGTGTAGTATTGTAAGTGTTCAATACATTGGGAAAGTTTGAAGGGGCATAAAACATAGAATGTTAGTTGGAAAATGGAGTCAGTCAGTTCATTTTGTGATTGAAACACTGAGAAAATGAATTTCTCTTTGGGAGAGAAGTAGGTTGTAGTATATCGTATATTTCAATAGCATTAGGTATTGAATGGCTAGTAGTAAATAAAAGAAAATAACGATCAAAAACTGCTCTAGCTTTTTTGCAACATGTATTACCTGTTACACAAAGATTTTTTTCTCATTTTGAAGAGTATTTGATATGATCTTAGGCTCTTTTTTAAAATTGAGATTTATTCCTTTCTTATAGTTGTCTAAAGAGTCTTAGGTTCTTCCCCTCCCCTCTTTAGAGATATATTCTCTTGGAGTTTTATAAGCAAATGCAAAGAGAAACCTGTAAAATGACACGTTCCCCAACATTTGGAAGAACACTGCAGACTCGAGCACCTTGTAGAGATCCTAACTTCTTTTTAATAGCAGTATGTTGGTTTTCATTTTAGTTATCTCAGCAACTGGATGGCTTACTAGGAATGTTGTGTGTAGATGTGGCACCAGCAGATGGAGCATCAATTCAACAAACTTTAAAATTACTGGAAGAGAAACTGAAGAGTGTGGGTAAGCAAAATATTTTGCATTTCACTTACATATATTGTAATGAATACTCTCTCTAAAACAAGACAGCAGGGAAGGGGAAGGTAATATCTCTCTCTTGATTTCTAGTGAGGTAATGCTCCACATAACTACCTTTGACTTGCTGATACTTCCAGAACGCTTCCTCAGACTAAACAGTGCTTTCTTATAAATGTTTTATGTGTATATATTTACTATATACCACTACTCTGCATTTCATCTGTTATGAAGCACTACTTCTTTGTTAATGTAGATGAGTGCTTTTTCTAACTTAGATGTAGGGAAGGGTAAAGAAATACAAAGGGAGTAATGATTTTTTTTTCTCTTTTCAGCCTTCCATCTCATAGATTCTATTGCATTTTATCTCTGTCTTTGGTGAGAAAGTTAACAAGTTTAGAAGAGTGTCATGGAGATATAAAAATATACATACATATCCATATATATAAAACTTTAACCTTTTAAAATTTTCTTGCTTTTTTTTCCTTCAGATTTAGGTTTGCAAGGCTTGCGTGAGAAAGGTCAAAGTCTTCTTGATCAGATATCTAATCAGGCATCCTGGGCCTACGGAAAAGATGTGACCATCGAAAACAAAGAAAATGTGGACCATATCCAAGGAGTGATGGAAGATATGCAGCTTAGAAAACAAAGGTAAAACAGTTCTAGTTGTTACAATTTTCATGTGTTGACAAGTCACTTCAAAATACATATTTTCAGAGAGACCATTTTGCTTTACTTTCTTATGCTATTTGCGATATACTTAAACAAGACAATCTTTCCCTGCCTAACTTGTTGCATATTCCTAAATTCATTTTAGTATTGGGTGGCAGTTTTTGAGTGCTTTTCTATACTCATAAATGTTTAAGACACATTCCCTTTATGTGGGGTTATGGAACAGACGTAAGAGATCTTTTATATGTTAGCAGTTTGATATGAAAGGTATGCTAATACTGCAGTAATGATGATAGCTCTAAAGTTATGCAGAAATTCTGTTGCAGCTTGTTTCTCATTTTCTTTTTCACAACCTCTATCCTTTTGAATGTGGCATTTTCACTCCTAAAGAGAAAAAGAAACAGGAGCTTGTGTCAGGTCTCACTTTGTACCCTTCCTCTGGACCAGCAAATGGTGGAGGCACAAGAGTTCAACTTTCAAAATGTATTTGGTCTTTCTTTGTGAGTTTTGGAACGTGATGAGGTGAGGGATGAAACTTTAGTAGTGGAAATACTGGGCAGAATTAAATTCCCAGAAGGATGGATTCTGCCACCACTCATTCTCCAAGCTTCCATTGATTCTTTTCTCATAAAGATGTAGTAGTACCAAATTGGCCATATTGTTGCCACTCTATAGATCTGTGGTGCATTTGTATTCTAAGCATTATACAATTCTGATGCCTCTTTTCAGAAGGGGTATAGAAGTGTAGGAAGTTAGAGGACCAAAAGAAAAAAAAAAAAAGCAATTAAGTGCTTAGACAAAGGTGTGGAAAAAACTTCCAGGTGATTAATGATTCAACAAAGATCTTCAGTCTGGAAGAGACATGCAAAAATACAGATAAAGGTCTGTAAGAGTGAGGCAGGGAAAGCTAGGGGTAGGTTTTTCTCTTTCTTTCAGTACAGAAGTGGAGGATTTTGGCTAGAAATGACTTAAGAAACATTGATAACTGAAGCTAATGCTGCTTCACGTGGTGTACAAAGAAAATTAAGCTGTGGAACTCTTTGCTACAGGATTGTTTAAGCTTAACTAGTACAGGAAGAATTTGGACTAACTTAAAGGGGAACAGCATGTCAGAGGTCTTTATAGATGCAAGTTGTGCCTCTGTCTCTGAACTGTAGCTTCTCATAGTGGTTGTGCTTGCTTTTATATTCAGATAGTAAAATAGATTTTTTTTAATGTAATATTTCAACATCAAGTGAAACTAAATGAGATTCAAATAAAGAGTGAATAGAATCTGTGCATTTTATTAGTCTTACTATTGTAGCATCCTTCAGGTGGTGAGAAGAAATGGGAATTTGAATTTTAATTTTATTAGACTCATGAAACTAATGTGCATAGCTTATTCTGGATAAAAAGAAAAGCTTAACTAACCATGTAATACTTCTTATCACACCACCAGAGGTTTCTCACTTAAGCACGTACCAGAGAAGGGATTTAAACTGTACTTTCTTCCCATCTAAAAAGAACATTTGTGGGAGGAAATAAAAATACATGTCTGAGAAATAAACATGATTTATTTCTATTTTCTGATATTTATTTCCAAAGGTATTAATGTGACTTTACTCGGAATGAAAACAAAATTGTCTTAAGTTATAAATGGACAAAACTTTCTTATTACTTTAATTTAAATTAATTACCAAATTATCCTTGCCCATTGAAAAATACATGATAACTATGTATAACTACATGATAACTTTATAGCATTTAGTAGCAGTTTTTGTGAGATCTCGCTTTCCTCAAATTAATAGAATGTTTCTCATTTATTTAAATATGCGTACAAGAAATGTAATGTTCATTTCTATGGGCATTTTGCTGCCCTATTTATTGTTTTGGAATGCACAGACTCTCTTTTGTGCATTATTAGAGCAATGAATTTTCTTTATGCAAGCATCACAGCACTGCAGGGTGCTTAACAAAACACGATATTTTAATGAACTCTTCTTTGGAAGTGCTTGTGTTTGCAAACAGTTTGGAAAAAGAGCAGATATATGCATACGATCTTTAGCATTCACTTATAGTGTTATCTGTTGTTGACATTAGTAATTCTATTTACTGTGTGATGCAAGAGTCTGAATCTTGCTGTTTTCTTAGCAGGCTCTGAAATGGAAGCAGAAAGGTCGTTCTGCTAAATGCTTTAGTGCTTAGCTCTCGCTATTAAAATAAAATGGCTTTTGATAGTATTTTTGTATTCTAACTGGACAAAAACTGCAGTATACTATTCATTCAGAACAAGAGAACTTTAATAGGTTTTTGTATGAATTAGATTTTGAAATGGTTCCTGACGAGTTATAGCAAAGGACGTCATCAAAATTAGTCTTGTAACACTTTATGCTTCCTGCATATAAGGGTTCAATTGCTTCAATCTTTAGCTAGCTAAAAAGAAAAATATAAAGATGTGTACTGCCTCTTTGTTTTTTTTTTTTCATTTAACAAGAAAATTTTGCCACCCACTGACAACAGAAATCAGAATGACACTAGCTTTAATCCAGCTTTTCCGAAGTAGTTCAGTAGCAGAAACAGTTTATTTTACTCTTGTAAGCCTCTGGCCTACAAATCTTACCATTGCAACAGGGTAAGGAACTTGAAATGCAGCTAGAAGGCCATGTAGCTACTGCTGGTATTACTTTCTGTAGTGTAGCTATGTCTGGACTCTTAAAAATCATGATGCCTGTAGCTTGTAGTGCTCACTTTGATTTATTGCTTATTTTTTCTTACTGTTATTATTAATTCTGGTCAATCTAAGCAGGATATAAAATGTTTTAATCACCTTTTAATGAACAGTTGCACACTGAAAATGTAAAACTCGGTGTTTTATCTGCTCTTCATGTGTTGACAAGTCTTTCTGTGCTGCTGTTTAAGGTGTGAAGACATGGTAGATGTGCGACGACTGAAGATGCTTCAGATGGTACAGTTATTTAAATGTGAAGAAGATGCTGCTCAGGTATGGAGATGACCAGGATGATGAATTTCTGTGGCCTAAATATATGACCATGCTGGATAAATGCATAGGGGAAAAGGGGGGGTCAGTAATTGTACTGTATTATTTTTGTCACTTGCAAGTGTAGTTTTATTTAGTGAATTTGTAAAGTGAAAATAATAAAGAATTATATCAGTGAGGGTAAACGGTGTTTTGGGGGGTATCACGCATGATATATGAGTTTAATTGATACCTCTTAATTGTTTCCAGATCAAAAGTATATGCTGGTACTGTAGTTAACCTTCTCTTCTGGATGAATGTCTTTTTAATTTCCTAGCTTTTATGCTTCTAATTTACTTCTGTTTTTAAGGCAGTGGAATGGTTAAGTGAACTGTTGGATGCTTTGCTGAAGACACACATCCGACTAGGAGATGATGCTCAAGAGACAAAGGTTTTACTGGAGAAACATAGAAAATTTGTTGATGTTGCACAGGTGAACTGAATTATTTTTAGTAGTGTGGGGTTTTTTTTTTTTTACAGTTTTGGGAAATCTAAATAGAATTGACACCTATATGTACAATAATAGATCAGCCATTACTTGTCTTCATTGTTTGCCTCAATGGTTGAATGAATAAATCATGAGTTAGCAATGAGCCTAATGAAATTTTGAAGTGAAGATTTCGGTGATCTGTCAGCATTACCGATACTACAGTTCTTAGTTTACTATATTTTGCACAGGCAATACAAACCACAGAACTCAGAAGTTCACAATGACTTTTAAAAGGCATGTTTTTCAAATAGTCCTTATAGCAGCTTTTGAAGGACTGCAAACAAAATAATGAAATGTTAGAAAGTCACATAGTTTGTGTTTATTTTGTGCTGTACTTCATGAAGCAGAGCCTGTCTTTCTGTTGGTTTGCCAGACAGTTGATTATTGGTATATGTTAGTCATCTTGCACAAGGAGTTTTTGGCATTAGAGTCTGTTCAGCCGCTCAGAGATGATGGTTGGTCAGAACTGACAACTTTCAATTGCTGACAGTAGCAGCCAAATAATTAATCCTTCTATACAAGTCTGCTGAATTCACTGGAGCTGTAGGGCATGTTTGCACACTTGTTTGCGAACAGATGTCAGCTATGTTTTGAATGTCACGGAAGATCAGAGTATGTAAAAGCTGAACTTTTTTCAGATAAATGCTATTATTAGACATAACTAATACACAGTTACCAAATAATACGTAACATATTTTCAAATTCTACTGGTTACACTGGCACACCTCTCTTCTGATGAATAGTGACCATGGAATGATAAATTAGAACTCAGCACGAGAAGAGGATAGCTTGCTGTCATTATGGTGTGCTATGAAGTGCCTGGATGCTGTGTGACCAGAAACATGGTGATAATGAAGTCAGTGATATGGTTATCTTAGCCGTAGCTGCCAAGCATACAGTGCAAGATCCAAGCAACTATTCACAATTCACACTTCAGCAGTATTTTCTAGTAGAGCAGATTAATTCGATGTACTATGTGAATTTAAGTTGAGGTTTCACAAGCTTGTCTGCTGTCATTTGAGATAATTAGCTCTTAAGTTAAATGCATAGATTCTGGATGTATCTTCTTATGCATTCCTCCTGCTCTCCGACTTCTAGAGTACTTATGATTATGGGAGACAATTACTGCAGGCAACGGTTGTGCTGTGCCAGTCCCTGCGATGCACTTCAAGGTCCTCAGGGGACACACTTCCAAGACTGAACAGAGTGTGGAAGCAGTTTACATTAACTTCTGAAGAAAGAGTACAGAGGCTGGAAACGGCTGTTGCATTTCATTCAAGTGCTGAAAAGGTGAGCGCTGTGTTTTTAGGAAGAAAACTTTCTTGTCAGAATTTAAACAAACAAAATGTAATGTACATGGAGAACTTCATTTTTATCTTAATACTTAATATGTTTAAACATTTCTAAATATATAAAAAAAGAATGTTTACTAATTCTTAATTTCAGTGCTTAATGAATTATTATTTGTGTACCTGTATCGCTGTAAGGACATATAACAAAAAGAACAACAGTGTTGAAGCTGAGGGGCATTCGGTTGGGGCTGGAAGTAATTTTTTTTTAAAAAAAAAACTCTTCTGGGGGAAACCCTGTGATGTTGATCATAAAATATTCTTGTATGTTTTAAACTAAAATTGTTAAAGGCAAGAAACACTTCATTTGTGTTTTTATGCAAGGTATAATACAAAGCTACAATGATGTCATTTAACTTTGAGGTGCTAAAGGGAGTATTGCCTTTTACACTGTGTGTATGTTCTGTGTGGTATTCTCTCAAAACTTGAGGGTAAGAAAATCATCACTTTCTGTGCATGTTAGGCTGGTGCACCTTGTATTTTTGCCCTTTAGTACTTAAAGGGCTTTGAACATGTTTTCTTCAAAGCGCACTGCTGTCTTGGTATGGTTTTCAAACTCCTATAACAAAGATCCTCACTGACGTGCCCAGCTGGACGCTGCTAAAAGCTGCAAAGAATCAGAAGTCAGCAACAGTGTTATGAAGAGCAGTTGCTAAATTGGGAGTTTTGAAATGCCTGAATTCCAGACAACGTCCATTACTTCAGTTCATGAGAAGTATGGTCTTTTGGCCAGGGAAGCATTCTTTCTGTGAAATGATACCCTCAATTGCTTTTCTGTAAGGTATCTACCTCTGCTGTTGAGGTAGTTCACATAGTTTCTTATGATTGCAGAAGAAGAGCCAATCTTGGACATGGTACAGAAAAAAAAAGCTAATCTCTAATTGAAGGAAAGCGTGAGATGCAAAGGCTATTCATGCGCTCTTGGCTTGTATTCATTTCTTGCTTGCATTAATAGAAAATATTTTGAATCAGTGGATACTGGGAGTTGCTGGTGATTCGTGAAAGCTGAATATCATGAATATCATCTGTGCTGCCACAGATGGCGGAAATGGTTTTAGTAGTTATCAAATTAGAATTCAGTGGTTCATAAACTTAGAGTTGGTTGTCTTAGCCCATATTAACAAGTGTACTTTCATTCCTGCAGTACTGAATTGCTATATTTTTAGGCAACTGTAAGTTAAAGTGGATAGCTAAAAAAATTTCGTTGCTCAAAAGCACAATTCTACTAGCACTATTGGCCTATTAATTAGACCAAGAGGAAATTATGCTGTTAATTAAAAAAAAAAAGTGTCAGAGGAAGAAGTAGAAGAAAATGTTGGGTTCCAATACAGTCTAGAAATACTTGTACTTAAATTTATAATTTCTCTGGAGCTCTCTGCCAGGTACAGATTTGTTTTGAAATTGTTTTTAATAGACCCTTTATAATTCATGTGATTGTCTTTCATGCTTAATGGTGCAGGTTATCATATTTATTCATTTTAAATTTGCTGTTGAAATATTGTCTAGCAAGTGTTTTTTTCATTCTCAGCAATGATGTAAAACCTGGAGAACAGTGGTACCCTGCACTATCTTCTCATTCTTTGTTAGCTTAATTGGTGTGTTTTTCTGGAATTTTATGAATATTTTGAAGTCATTTAAATGTGGTAGTGAAGATGTTGGAAGAACATTCACTCTGAGATTTAATGGCACTTAGCACTAGAGATATGTGTATATGTATATGCTATCACTTGTCTACCATATATTGTTTTGTTTTTTTTTCATTTTTTAACAGATTTTGCAAGAATGTCCTGAGCAGCCTGAAGCTTTTAATGAAATGGAACAATTTGATGAAATTGAAGCAGTTGGGAAATCGCTGTTGGACAGATTAACAGTGCCTGTAGTTTATCCTGATGGGTATGCAAAATGTTATTGTAATACCTTTTGAGTATCCTTTTGATAATGTTTCATAATGGTCTCATATGCAGAAGAATCTTGAGTGCTTATTGTTGAAATTAAAAAGGTAATATTCTAATTGTCATAAATTTTTTCCATCTTTTCTCAGAATGCAGGCAGGTCCAATTTCAACCTTTCCAAAGATAACATGCCCAATTTTTCAAATTAGTAACTTTTTCTCACCCTTTAACTGTTAGATACATGCTGCCATTACATCAGTGAAGTATTTAAAGTAGCATAAGAGTGACCAGATCCCATGTCCACTTAGGAAATATATATATATTTCCTATATATATAATTTGAATTATGGCATTTTATGATAGATTTATTCAAACTTTTAGCCATCTGAAATTTTAAGCCAGTACACTGAAGATAAATTTACATTTGAATATTCAGCTAATAAAACACTACGTCCCTCATGAACTATATTAATGCCAATTTAAAATCAGTGGCTTTGTCAGGCGGTGAAACTCAATTGAGTATGGAATGTCAGCTGCTATAAAAACCACTTTCTGTATTCAGTAAAAGTACAGTTGTCCACTGTGATACAGAACTTGCGGTTAATTTTTTCCATCTGAGTATAAGCTAGCCTTGGAACTGGTCTCTGGGTGTGCAGGGACCACTCTGTAATGAATGAGATCTGAAATCTAGGAGAGAAAAATAATCTTTTTCTTTCTGAATGCTTTGAGATGATGTCAGGCAACTTCATTATAGGTTAGTTATCTGAAGTTGATCTGAAAAATGGTTAGAAGAAGATGGTCATGGAAATCAATATTCTGTCGTGCTTCTAAAAGGTCATGCACCTTATGCAGTATAAGTTTCTTTGGTGAGGAGTACTACCCATGAAGATGTGCCAGGAGCTGAACTAGTAGTGATTTTAATGCCTTTCTAGTAAGGTATTTGAAAATAGTGGAAGATTTTACAGCTGTGAGAAAAGGCAAGAACTGTTATGTTCCAAGTATTTTTGGTATAACTTTTGTATAGCAGATTTTACATACATAATGACCCAGTAAATAGAATTACTTAGTTATTCTTAAAACTTGTGTAATTTGCAGAGACTGTTAAAGGGAAAACAAACACTGGTGTTACCATTTTCTTTTTCTTTTTTTTTTTTTGAACTTGCTGTATCTTTTAGTGCCTGGAAAATTGGAAAATTTCCCATGAGAGAAGGCATTTACTGGACCTTAAGTTTTGAGTACTAATGAAATGCTTCTATAATTCTATGTACATACACGTATGTTTTAGGCTGACTGAGTCCCGAGTGTTATTTTTGGCCTCTGGCATTTCAGCTGTGTTCCTCTTGTCCCCCTCTTAAAAAGTGGAATCTTAACTGTCCTAAATCCTGAGATAACCTTTTAACCCTCCCTAGTCCTTCTATTTTTAAAGCACTTAAAAAAAAAAAAAAAAAATTGCAGAGGGTTCCATCATTTGTTTAAAAAAAAAAATGCTGAGTTCTGCACAATTTCTTAAATATCTGCAAGCATGCTTTAGTCTCCATCAACCTTTTTATCACTTCAGTCTTTGGTCAATATCTTCCTTGAAAATGCAGGTCAGTGTTTCCTGTCCTGCTTATGGCTTCTAGTCTTCATCAGGCAAAATGTCTGCCAGTATTTGTGGTCACAGTTGCAGCTGTTCAATCTGTTGTCTTTCTAGAGATCCCTGGTCAAACTAATCTACTTCTATATGAAATAAATTTTCTGCCTGTTTTTGTCCAGACTGGACTCCATCCCAAGTCCTTTGTCCTACCATTGCTTCCGAACTTCAACCTCTCTGCAATCATAATTATATTTGATATCTACTCCTCTTCTGAAAGATTTACTGTGTTCAAATCCTGTTTTTGCTGACAGCTTGGTTAGTAGTCTCCCTAACATTTCAGATGTCTTGTTATATTTGAATGGGAAAAATCAGCTTTAACAGCCATGCGTTCTTTTCAGTTTGAGAGCTGACATAATTTGACTGTCAGCATCTGGCTGACTTTGTATACAGAGTCCTTCAATAAGACTACAATCGTATAACCTCAGTCAGAATTCATTCAGACTCATTTCCTTGACTGTCACAATATTAAAACCCCAAGACGGGCTTAGGGGCAGCCAGAAAATGGAGATTAAAAAGTAGTGTTTGGTAGTCTCTCATTGAGCATACAGAACAGTGCCCTGCTGTGGAAAGAATCTCTTGGGTATTAGAGAGTCATTTGCTATTTATGATAATGCCATCAAGATTGGCTGTCCACAAAGCTTTAAACCTCAATAGAAAAGTGTCTATTTTTCTTATGGTTTTGTTTTCTAGATTGTTATTCACGTGTATACTCATGCATTCTTTTTCACTTGTCACTGATAGCGTTTTTGTCTTTTTTAGTTCTGAACAGTACTTTGGGAGCCCGAGTGATATGGCTTCTGCAGCAGAACACATTAGAGAGAAGATGAAGCTAGTTAGCCTGAAAAAGCAGCAGCTGAGACAACCAGAAGCCACTACCCCAGAGAGCTAATACTGACCCTTGTCTATCAATTCATAATAGGACTTAAGTTTGTAATCCAGCATGTTGTTTGCATATTACAGAATTTGGCATAATATATTAAAATGCATTTCACAGCCGTTATGTCTCATATTTTTTTCAAAGTAAATGTTCTCAGCATCTTAACACTGTACATCTATCAAGCCATAATTATTTAACGTGCTATGAAACCATAGATTCCAAGTATCTTATAAAAAAAAACTGTAAACTTTGCACTGAAATTTGCTGTAAAGCTTTACCTGACCTGTCAGCTGCTACTTAGTTTAACAGCTGATGCAAGCTTTGAATGGTGCTAATGAGTTAGGAGTTCCATATTATGAAATTGTAGTTCTTTGCTTCCCCCCCATGCCCAGGTGATGTAGTAATTTTAGACTGCAGGTAAAGTGCCTGCAGCGTAGACAGTGGTGACCCTATAATTTTAAATTGAAATACTTTAAAATAAAAAAGTCATTTTTATTGTGCCAGTATGCAACCAACCATCAAATCTTTGGTATATCAGATTCATTAAACAGATGTTTTCCTATTTGTATTGATAATGTATTAAAAGCTGTTTGTGCTTAATAAAAACCATCTTTTTAAAATCTAATATAACCTTGTTTTGGCCTGTATTCTCAAATGTTATTTTTCTTATATATTTTGTGATAAATCGTAGTAAGAACCATCACTCTTACGGTGTATTTACATCTGCATCATTTTTATTACAAATTTAACACACTGTGGCTATAAGGGGAACTGCTCTAAATTGTTGTTATGAGAATGAGAAGCTATGCTATTTTTTTTCCTGATTGAGGTACTCATGCAAAGGTAAGATAGTATGTGCATAAATCAATGTTACATAGTCGTTTATTTCCCAGGTAAGACTAGTAGACCTCTCTTGTGCTTTATTTTTCAGTCATCTTTCTTTTTGAAAGGGGAATGTTGTATAGTATGGACGCCCTTGGTACTAATAACTTTGAGATTAGATTTTCATCTAATGAGAACTAATTAAGATGCGCTTCATAAACAACGTACAACCATGAGTTTAATAATAATTAAATTTATTAAGGGATGGCCTTCCAGTACCTGAAGGAAGCCTACAGGAAAGCTGGGGAGGGACTTTTTATAAGGGAATGTAGTGACAGGATGAGGGGAAATGGCTTTAAACAGGAAAAGGGTAGATTTAGACTAGATATTAGGAAGAAATTTTCTACTGTGAGGGTGGTGGTGAGTCACTGGAACAGGTTGCCCAGTGAGGTTGTGAATGCCCCCTCACTGGAAGCATTCAAGACCAGGCTGGATGGGGCTTTGAGCAATCTGGTATAGAGGGAAGTGTCCCTGCCTATAGCAGGGGGTTGGAACTAGATGATCTTAAAGGCCCCTTCCAACCCAAACCATTCTATGATACTATAAGATAATTAGAATGAAGAAAAAAAAATTAGTTGTGTGCATAATTTAGATAATTTCTTACTATTCAGGAATTAAGCTACATAAATTCAATATTTTATTTACAGGAAAGTGTTGTGATATCTGACCGTGCTAGAGTATTTTATGCGAAACAAACAACTGTATGTTTAAGTATTTTGTATTATCCCACTATGTGTTGCTCACAGTGAAGATGATTCCTGCAGACTTTGTTATTACTCAGTGGGTTTTCTTGGTGCAGCTGTCATTCAAATATTGTTTACGTATTTGTCTCAATTTTCCCATATTTTCTCTACAGGAAAGTGATGCATCAAATAAAGCAATTTCTTCATTAAAGAAAAGAAGTCAATATCAGTGATTTGTCTGATAAAGTGATAAAGGTAATTTTTTTCTCCTCTTGGGCTATCTTGGCAGAGGAAAGAAATCCAATTATTTTTTGATGCATTGATGCAGCGCTACAGTATTACATTAATACTAGTTCAAAAATCAACTAAAGTTTCACAGACCATACTTGTAAAGACTTTTTCAACGTAATATTTTAAAATTGGATTTTGTTGTTCAATTCCATTTGAGAAAATTGCTGACAATATAGCTAATATTTGGATCAGATAATTTGATTTTGAAACATCCAAAACAAGAGAAGTCTATGTATATTTAATACAAAATGCAAGCACAATTTTAAATGGAAACTATAGTCATTAATAAGTAGTGCATCTCCAATTCTGCATTGCTTGTTTGTAACACACATCTAGTTAGAGTCTAACATCCTGCAGTATAAATTCCTGTTGATGAGTATGTGCTACGAACAGAGACTTATGGGGTCTTTTTTTATTCTCGGTAACATATGCAAAAACAGAGCAATATCAGAGGGTTCTGACTTGTTCATGTGATGGCTGTGTGCATGACTTGGAACCCATGACCCTAATAGCCCAGATGTTAAATGTGGCTCCAAGTATGAAGTCCAGTCTTGAGGCTGTTCTTATCTGTTATTGGGCACTCCTAGCGCGGTGGATTCTGATTTTCATTCTGTTGTCTCTGATACAATACCTTGGGCTATGCCAGATTTGCTTTCTCTCTGCACTCTTCCCCTTCCTTTCTGGAACTCCATGCCTTTTGGGAAATCAGGGGCTAGTAAAGAGCTATTTACCAACACTTTGCGGTTTTCCAATTGGCCACGCATCAACAGAAATATCAGTAGTTTCCTAGGTTGGTTGCATGGCTCTGCTGGATTTCTGAATCTTTCCGATGAACACTGAGGTTTCCTTAAGGAATGGAATAGATACCATCTGTTAACAACACTGCAAAACGTAACAGATTTTTCTTCTGGTCTTAGCCTATACACCATCTACACTTGTACTCTCTTCTGATTCTTTAGAAATGGACAAGCCTTAAGTGCACACAGCATAACATAAGCTATGTAGAGACATGCTAAAAGGTTGAACTGCTTCAGTGATCCATTGCAACTTACCTATGAGTGTATTGCTGCAGATGGTACTGGTGGCTCTTGCTGGGCTTGTGGAGTCACTTTCTGGTAGCAAAAACACTTCAAGCAACAGAGTTCAAAACTATGAGTTTATTTTTAGCATAAACAATTTGCCCTAAGGGATACAATGCTACATGTAAAATACAGAGATGCAGATAGAATAAGGAAGTATTGATTATAGTTGTTACAAGTGTATTATGACTAATGACTTAAATGATGGAGTCAACCCTGCTTTTGAGGTAATGAAGTCAATGACAAGGATTTATAAGTCTCCATGAGCCAAGTGTTTTTTCTGTTAATGTAATCCTGAGTAAGTTTTGGGTTTTTTTTTTGACAGTGAGCAAAGAAGCACTATCTGTAGATGTCATTCATTTTTAGTAGGACATCAGTTAGATAGGCAGTGTATCTAAATGCCTACCCGTGTAAGCACTTTTAACTGTGATGGTTTTGTGGACAGTTGTATTTCCTTTAAAATGTTTGATTCTCTTTAATTGTTATCTTTATATTGTATTTAGGACTAATTCATTGTAGTTATGAACAAGGGTTCTTTTTTTTTTTCTTGGATGGAAAAGCAGGTTTGGAGCTTGGGGTCTTATAGTTGGTGTGACTGACTGAATATTCAAAGATAATTACTCTGGAGGTACTGTTGCACTTGGAGAATGCAGTAGCATTGTATAGCACTTTTTATACCATCATGCTGGCCTAGGGATATCTGCCAGATGAGAGCAAGTTAGGGGAGGGTTTTTCTATCCCATTTAATAATAATAAAATTGTAATTAGGTCATGACCATAAGTAGGGCTTGTCATGGGCTTTCAGCAATATTAGTGACGTGTAATTGTTACCTCCAGTTTCATGAATTTTTTCACTGGAGTAATTTTAATCTGTGTAACACTGGAATTATTAGGAAAGAGTAAGAATGGAAGCTTTTGGAGCCATAGATGAAATTCTAGGTGTGTCGAATAGCGCGTTACTTGAGCTCAGGAGCTAAACTGTGAAGGAAACAGGGATAAAAGAAAACATTTGATGATTCCCAACTTCAAAGGCTGTCTCTTGTATCCTTTAAGACTCTTGCAACAGTAAAATGGGAGTCAGCACTGTAAAAATGTCCCCTTGTTAGACTTCTGATTAGCTTCTTGGATGAGAACAGAAGGTTGGTATAAGCAGATCAGATCTCAGCCCATAAATATATCATATCATCAAAAGCTAAAAAAGTGAACTTAAGGGCCGAATACTGCTAGAGTATTTGAATTTTAAATAAACCCTTCCAGCAAGGTCATTAATTAATGATCTGTATCTTTTTTCATGTTTCTGGAAAGGTCATATATACTCCAAAATAAAAAATACAAAAGCAAAAGGAATTATAGATAGAATAGCTTAGGTTGGAAGGGACATCAAGGATCATCAGGCTCCAACCCTCCTGCTGCAGGCAGGGCCACCAACCTCCATTATCTAATACTAGAACAGGCAGCCCAATCTGCAGTTATTTTGAATTGGTAAGCTGGTTGTCTTCTGTAACATGTTGCTTCCTTAACTTCCTATTATGCAATAACCAAAGCTGGCCATTGCAGAGTGACTTCCTTGGAATTTAAATTAGGTGTTGAAAAAGCGCATGGGTCTGTCATTTAAATAACACTGATTCTCACGAGCGTGGCATTCTTGTTTCCTGCTGTAAGTAGTCCCACTGTTATAGTTCTGATGCCTGTCATCTTAAACTAAGTTATATACCTTTTGCAAGGATATGGAGTTGAGTTCAAGATATTTTTCATGTGATGGTTGGAGGAGGAAGCACTTTTTTTTTTTTTGCACCATCTCTGGAAAAGCAGGTAAGAATAAATAATGAGGTGAAATTAGTTTGATTTCCAGCTTCTCATGGATATCTTTGTATGGATCTCAGTCATGTGGTAGTCAGAAACATCTCTCTGTGATGAAGGGTGTTTTGGAACCCAAAAGGGAATCGTTAAAGGAACTTCTGAGAACATCTGACTGTCATATGAGAGGACATCTCAACTAGTCATCAAAATACATGCTTGTGGGACTGCAATAATAATAATAAAACTGTACTTCTAGTTATGCTGGAATGTATGCAGGATATATTAAAATGCATTTAGTGTATGTAAAGCATTAGTGATAAACTTAAGCCCAAAATAGCTATGAAAATTAAGGCGAGAGGTTTCTCTTTTCATCTTAGAGGTGACATCAGTTTACATGAGTCTCAATTACAGCAAAGATTATGAGAATATAACAGAGAATTTTGAGTCACAATTCAAAGTCCTTCTGAATGCAAAGGAGGGAAAATACACTTTATTTACATTTCAATTGTGCTGAGGAAATAAGTTGGAAAATATTGAAAGCGAAGTTAATATCTCTTATTTTTTTTTTTTTATAGTGGGAAAACTTAAGCTAATCTTCCAGAAACTGATGATGTTTCTAGTTTATCTGGTTTGCATTGCATGACTTAGCATCTCATTTTGGGGGCTTTATTCACATTCACTGCTCATTTTCCACAGGAGAGTTGCAGATGCTGGGCAAGCGACAGCACATTCCTGCTGTCATTGCTGACTTTCCTGGCATGCATGGATTGCCGATGATCTCTGTGTCTTGCAGGGTTGGAAGCTGCAGAGTTCCAGTGGGTTGCAAAGCTTTAGTAAGAAACTTCTCTAAAACACAGTGCCAGGACTCTTCAGTAGGTTTTTTTTTTTTTTAAGACACGGCCAAGTGATAAGTGTCTCTTAATGTTCCATAGTCAAGGGTTTTTCTTTTGTTTGACTGCTAGAAAAGAGTAGTTTTCATGGTGTCTTGAGCATTTTCACAAACACAGAGCATGGTTACTTGATATTTATTACGATCGTGTGGTGATATGGGCCTGGCTTTCAGGGACTTGGGAACAAGCCATGTTCTAAACTGGTACTAAGTGCAGACTGTTCTCTTTCTGAACACTTATGCTGCTCTGCATGCCTCTATGAGATGATAGCTGCAAGCTAGTCTCAGCAGGGTAAAGATTGTACCGTGTATTCAACACATCTGACTGCTACTCTACTTATCTGTAGTGATGATGTGAATGTGATGCCCCACTGTCTGCTTTGTGTCATTCACTGCTTCTCAGAGTGTGGCCTTCCTTCTCTCCAAGACAAATCTTTACAAAGAAATGCAGTACGGCACTCTGCCTTCACCAAGGTTTTATTAATGCTTTGCTTGAAATGGCATCAAAAGGCTATGGTGAGCCATGTGCTCAATGAGCCTTGTAAGGTTTTAGTTTCTATTCATCATATATGGCCAATTCGTTAGGTTGCGGCTATTTGCAGGCATCATTTCATGCTGCATTACCTCTTGTGAAGATGCCAGGGCTTTTGCTCAGGCAGGTGAGAGAAACATGAATTACTGGGGTTCAGTTGGTATCATTAGCTATGACCCTTTCTCCAGCTATTGTTTTATCTCCTGGGACTTATCAGAGATGCGTCCACACATCTGCCACTGAACTGTCTTGCAAGTGATCCAGCATGCATTTTAAAGGGTTCATGGTTCCTAAGCAGAAATGGATGAAATGGCTGCTGCTGTCAGTGCTGAGTGTGTGGGTGCCTGTGCTGGGAGGGGATGACAGCTGTGTTCCTGCTTCATAGCCTGGTGGAAGTGAATCTCATAATGGTCAGGAGTGGGATGTTATAGTCATGGAAATCACAGACGCGTGCGATATAAAAAGTACAGCTCAAATCATGTTCATCTTAGAATGCTGAGGTAATGTTTTTTCTCCTACATACGGCAGTGAGATCTGAAGAGCAGTATTCAGCAAGAAGAAAGGAGGGGAAAACCAAGGAGGTGTGATGAAACCAGTTGGTGAATTGAAGAGTTTAATTTGCAATGAAAATATTTATGTGAATCATACGGTGTCAAACAGGTGGGCTGTAAGGAAGTTTGGGAAGATTGAGCTCATCCCCTGAATACAGTTAATCAAATCTCCTGCCAACAGAAGAAATGTTAGCACAGCGTCAAAGAGTAACTCAGAGAAAGGGATTTAATTATGGAGTATTTGCTAAATATCAAATCAAGTGTAGAAAAATCTGTGCAGCTTATGAGGGAGTTGTGTGCTATTTTTGTGCTTAGAACACAGCAAGACAGGTTCTGAAATGCAGTTCCCGCAGATCCTGCATTATCTATGGTCTATCAAAGGTGCATTATCTATCTCTGCCTGTTGAAGAGATTTCTATACAGCAAAAGGATGGTGGAGATATTTTCCAAAGTTTGAAGCAATGTGATTGTCCAAGGGCTGCTCCAAAAGTACTGCCTCCTATTTCATTATTTTGGCCTATGATGTCAGAGGCAGATGTTGGTGATATGGCAGTAGAGATTGTACCTTCCCACCAATATCGTTTACATTGTATTGTATGTGACAGATGGCAGCAAAGGGGCAGTCTGACAGGATGGCATCTGACGTGGAAGTACCTATGAAGCAAAGGTATTACTGAATTCCTCCATGTGGAGGAAAATGGCAACCAGTGGTATTCATCAACACTTGCTAAACACGTATGGAGACCAAACAGTGGATGTGAGCACAGTGGGATGATGGGTGGTGGGTTCCAGCAGTGGTAAGAAGCACAGTGTGCCACCTTCACTGGTACAGATTTTAGTCTTATTCATTACTGGTGAAAATGTATAATAATAGTAGTGGCTATGTTGAAAAATAATGTTTTGTTGATGAGAATTTGCTCTATCAAGAAGCGTTATTGTGTTCTTTGTATCTGTGGTAGTTTCCATGGAAATAAATAGGAGGCGTTACTTTTGGAGCATCCTGAGTACCTTGGGCACAGGATGAAGAGCCTGAAGAGGCTGTCACACACGAATGCGGGACTGAGGTGGGCTTTTGTGTCCTGGGGTGACAATGAGAGGAGACTCCAAAGTGCATATCCTCCAGCATGGGCCTTTTTCCCTGCAATTAACAGCCAGATACAGCAAGGACACACTAACACCATGGTTTCTGTTTCTTCTTTCCTACTATGTCTGTGGGTGTAACAGAGGTTCCTGGTGGTAATATCATAGTAGGTACAGAATTGTGGAAAAATCAAACCTCTGGTTTAAACCATCCTGGTTTAAACAGGATGGGCTGCTATGCCTTTGAAAGTAATTCCATTAGGATCTTGAGCTGAGACATCTCTTTACAGCTGTGGCTTTCTTTAAGAACCCTCCTCAAGCTTTCATTCCCCTATGCTGTTTCATGGCAGCTCTAGGCAAGGCAAGCTGGCTAGCTCCTTTTAACCTCTCCTTTCTCCTGTCAATTTCTCCCTGAGCAGAAAACAGCCACAGGCTCTCATCCCCACCCCCATGGCAGAAGTCAGCAGCCAAATCCTATAGAACCAGTGGTCAACTCTCAGAATAAAGAAGCGTATGTCTTTCTGGTGGGAGATATCAAAACCACACTAAGACACAGGAATGGTGATGTTGTCCAAAGGTTCAGGCACTCTCACCAGATGGCACACTGTTTCCCAGGCCCAGACCCTCTGGTAGACCATAGCAGTAAAAATGAGTTCCAGAATTACATGCTTTTGATTTTTTTATTATTATTTTTTTTTTCCCTTAAAGGTGTCCAGCAAAGTAGGCATGCACTCATTCAAAATATTCTCACCATAGGACGTCTACTGCTCCCCACTCTGGTATGTGCACTGGCCTGGAATGAGGGTCAGATTGTCTGCCCCTGCTGATATATGGCAGTGGGAGTTTTTGCTGTGGATGGCTCACAGTGGTTCTGAGTGTACTAGTCCATCTTAACTTCCATTGAAAGAGTGTGAAAGGGTGAGGGGAAAAGGGTTTTTATTATAGGCAATGCTTAAATTCTGAAATGAAATGCGCTGTCCTTTGTAGGTCCCAAAGGGCTGTGGATGAGCTGGGTACAGTGATGGCTTGTTCTCATGCTCTGTAGTCACACCCCGGCTCCACCGGGTGTCAGCAGCAAGCACACACCTGCTTAACAACCCAGCTCCAGTCAAAAGTAAGCAAAGAGGCAGGGAGGAGATCTCAGCGCTTCCAGCTTGTTTACCTCTCCTAAGTAGGTCACACAGTACTCACTTTCATGAGAGGGCTAACTTGGACCAGTTGCGTGCTTGTTGTGCCATGGGTTGGAATGGGAGGCGTGTGACCAGAACATATAGAGAGGAATGCTCAGCAGTGTGAAACTTCAAGTAGCAGAGTTGCATGAGATGGAATAATCTTTTTAAAACAAAGCACTGCTATTTATAACTCCACTGATAAATTACTTAAAAAAAAAAAATTCTAAAGCCTTATGGTTCTTTAATGCTTGAGATTCAACTATGCTGTTGAATTTATTTTCTGGATAAACCCTTTGCCTAACATGATGTGATATTGGAAACAGGGCTGTGTAACATGATTTTCGTTCTAAACTTAACTTTCTGAAGTTGGTGTCCATTTAAATCAACTCTTCCAAACAATAGAAACAATATGGCTAGAATGTTTTTGAATGGTTAGCGTGATTATTATCTGTTTAATGAATGTCTTGTTAAAGTAATATCTTGTTAAAGGAATGGCTCACTCTGACCTTCTAGATATCTTTGCCTACTGACTACTTTTGAAGAGGTTAAACAGATGTTTCACTCTTAAGTGTAATTGAGTTCTTGGAATCATCATTTATGATGTCTTTTTGAGCAGTCTGATTTTTAACTGATGGTTTTTATTGAGCGAGTTTAATACAGACATCAATATTTGTGTAAATAAATACTGCAAAACATAAGGACAGTGTTTTAATACAGCCAAGTTGTAAATATAAACCACAATAGGGAGAAATTGTTACTGTGATCTACCTTATTAGTAAGACAGCTTATAGCTGCTTTCACGCTGGACTTATGTTTCAACTGACATCTTAATCGTCCTTTTTTTATGGGGAGAAAACAACCTGGCTTGCGTCTATATTTGGTGCAGTGTGTGTACTGCACTGTGCTAACACACTGCATCAGGAAGGAATTTCAAATGCTCTCAAGGAGTTTACTAACAAAAGTCCTTCTGGATTTGCCTACATGCATTTGTGAGGGAACACACTAATCTTGTTTAATAAACCGTTCTCTTTCCGGCTGCTGCTCTTGGAGCCTGAACAACAGGTTAGTGAGCTATCTGATCTCTCTTCATTCTCCTGATAGAGTCTAACATATCTCAAAATGCAGCCCACAAAAGTACAATGGTAGGAGCCAGCAAAGGTTAGCAACCATAGACTTGGGAAGATCTGATATCTTTGTGCCTTGTTCAGGTGGGGCTGCTGAGGGAAGTAGTTTTTATGTGTCTCTTGTAGAGAGCTGCTCTAAACCCATTGGTTTGGAGAGGTGCTTCCTTCCCTTATTTCCCTTCCTTGCTGCATACACCTCTCAGGCATGAAATAAGGAATGAAGGCTCTGTTACATGTACAAACCAGTTAAAGGACTTCAGTAACCCAAGGCTTGAGGGAGTGAACTTTCCTGAAGGCATTTTGGCAGCTCCAAGGCTCTAAGAAGGATGCAATTTATTTCCAGGAAAGAATAGTCACTTTGCTTTGCACATAGGTTGAACTGTGAGTAGGGATTCCTTTCCCACACAAGCAAAAAGGCTGCTAAGACCCCGTGGTGAAAATGAAATCAGTTTTATCATATTAATCTTTCCAATTCTTTTTATAAACAGTTGTTATGGATAATACCTGACATTATTTACACTACAGACTTCTCTTTTTCCGCCCCTGCGTTCTTGAGATGGTTTTATGAGTTCTGTTGTTCAGTTATTTGTGGACATATCATTGTTATTTGTGGACAGCCGGTGGATGTTACAGTTTGTTGTCATTCTTGTCTTTGAAGGCACAGCAGTAGCAAGGGAAAAACATTTCTGTCTTCTAATACAGATAAACTGCCTAATTTTGGCTTCAAGAAGGATTTTTATTTGTTTGCTTTGGAGAAACAGACAGCAGGTACATATGCAAGACTGACAAAGACATGCTTGTAAAATTTTGTTTCCCTGGGCACAGCTGAAGTGCACTGTAATGCCATGTCAGATTTCTCAACGTTTTCTATTACAATTGTGCTGTAAGATCCTTTCAGATTCCTTGCTACATTTTCTCTGCCTTACACTGATTCTCTTTCTTGTATGCGTAGCTTGAGCCAAATCAATAGAATGTCTATGCATTTATTAGATGTTTTGAATAATTTGTCTCTGTTGATGCTAAACTTGATTATGATCTGCTTCTTGAGAGAGATTTATCTATGATTTCTAGCTGTCACCACTACACAATATGCTTCCTCATTTAACCTGAGTGAAAAAAGGCTCTTGACTACTCTGAGACAAGGGGATGGCCCAACCTGTGCCACTGAAATGCACTGTTCAAGTGTGCTTGTCTGAAAACAAAACTTGATGACACACTTAAATGTAATACTAAAATTGACTTGCAGTTCTTTTTATGAAGCTAATTAGAGGTTAGGATGTTTTTTCCAATCAATTTTTCTAACATACACATTCTTATTGTTCTTAGTCTTCCCCACAGTGTGAAAAGCCTGAAGTCTCTGTCTTACGGAATTTTTTTTTTTTGAGAAATCTGGACTATTTATGGGTTTTATACAAGGGACCTACCTTCCATTCAATCAAAATAGAAGTCTCTATTCAGTTTTAGCTGTTAAGACTTCTTCCTGACTTCTACAGTTCAATTTTTGTGTGGCTATGAAATTTTATACATTTTTTTTTAAGCCACACCTCGAACACGAATACTCATAAGTCTCATGAGTATCTCTATAATGCTTCTTTCAGTGGTAGAGGTTCTCTAGCCTCTCACAGATGTTACAAGTTTTGGAAAACTGAACTCTATTTCTTCCTTTGAAGGCTGGTTGAGGGTTCCTGGTTCTGTTTTGACACCAAGGATGTGAAAATTGTTCTGATTTGCCAAGCCCACTTAGTTCAGCACAAACCACTACAACGCAGTTCTGTATACCCTGATCCAAGTTTGTGGTTTGAAGATAAAGCTCAGATTCAGACTTTAATTCTCCACTAATTGGAGGGGGGAAACAATAGACAAACAAATAAACCAAAAACAAGCAGATCTTGACATATTAGTTCAAATTCCCTGCAACTACCCTAAATTTCTTCCAGTTCAAGATACTTTGTAATTTTTTTGCAGACCTTGGTGGCTGTTCTAGCCTGCAGTTAGCAAATCTAATTTAGACAAAAATGTCTCTGAGCATCACATACTTCTAAGCAAATGAAGCAAGCAGGTGCTTAGAGGGGAGTTATATGTACAGTTTATTGGGTGGACTTGTGTTGCCTGAGTGACCTGCCAACCCAAACACTGATGTTGCTTTCTCAGCTGTTCTGTGGAAGGAAACCTAGCAGCTGCTGTCTTATACTGTAGGCTGCTCGTGGCATGCTCCGTGCTTCTGGCAAAAGATTCAGTATGTTAAACCAACGCTATGGTTCAAATGTGCTTATTAATTTACCCTCACTAACTAAAAAGCTTAAGTGGAGTGCAACCTTTAAAAATTATTTAAGAGGTTTTCCTTCCTCTGATTTAGAACAAAAATAAAGACTGCCGAAACAATATTCAGTTGAAGCAAAGATGAATTATTTTAACCTCAGGAAGAAACAAAGCACTTCTTAGGAATTCACACAGAGCTCTGACTTTCCTTTTTTGTTATTATGGTCACTGTACATTTAAATATTTTGGATTAAAATTCCGCTGTCTGTTTTGGTTCAGCATCTGACTTATGTACACATGTTCATCCTGTTTAAGTGGTCTGGCTCAGTGGAATACCAGCAAACAATTAAAAAAAAAATTACTTGCAGCATGCGAACATTTAGACTGTACAGTTGCATGCTTTGAAACTTCAGAATATCAGCTTGATCTGTATGGCCTTGGTGTTAAAATGGTTTCTAGCTGTTTTAATTTAAGAAACCTTTTTCTTTTGGTTATCCAGCGTGGGATGATGTTCGTGGAAGCAAGCTTTCACACTTCGGATGGTGACAAAAAGAACAGGCAGCTTAATGCTACCAAACTAGGGGTGTGTCAAATCTCTCTCTCTCAAGAATGATAAACTCAATGGAGCCGTCTATTTTTAACCTCCTGTGCTTTCCTTTTGGCGGAGTAATCAGTGTTAGCTGAGCTCTCTCACTGAATGAATCCAAGCAACCCTGCTTGTTGCTTTCTGAAATGAAGGGCAGACTTTGTATGAGCCTTTCTAAGTCTGCTTTAATGTATGAAGTTCCGCTTTGAAACACCATGTCAAATGAAGCCGGTTTGGAGCAGAAGCTTTCTACAACAACCCTCAGTTCGGTTGCTGTTCAGGCCGGGAACGCCAGTATTGTTATAGCTGTGCTGAAGGTAAGGCAGCAAATGCTGGCACATCTGTTATAAACTCTCTCCTACTCAGTGGTTGCTGCTTCTATTAAATATTCTGCACTAATGAATAGTTAGCATACAACGATAAAGCAGGGTAATTTAGTTAATATCTAATGGAGATTATTCCTCCCTTTGTTTCTGTTCACAATTTTTATTTTTTATTAGAGGCAAAGAATTCCTCTGTTTAAAGAGTCACAGATAATTGCAGAGTGCCATGTAAATGTATTAATAAGCATGAATGTTACCTTTGGAGGAGACTCGAATGCAAGTAGAATTATTTTAAAACTAAGGTTGTTTGTTTTGTAAGATTATTGCTACCAACCTCACAAATGCAGATCGTGTACGTCTATTTAGGATAATATGCTTGAAAATAGTGCCTGAAACTGATAATGAATGGTTACTTTTGAAAGTTGTGAATTCGTATTACCGTGTGTTCTCGTAGAAGTTCTTGTGTGTGTATATAGCTTTACTTTTGAGCACCTGAAGGCCTGTTTGTGAGCTGGAATCTGCACCCAGAATTTGCATAACATTTGGCACGTGGAATAAGGCTGGATGCCTAAGGGATGCCTGGGTACTGCATCCAAGCTGGGATTTTTTGGCAGTTTGATTCTTTGTTCTCCAGACAACTTGTAAAGTACCCTGCCTTCAACCCCTGGAGTTCTTCTGTAATGCAGAATGAGGTGATAACGTGCCAAGGATGTCACCGAGTTAGAGTGATTATTCAGGATGGGATTACTTCAATTGTGGCAGTAGTAAATCTTCTGTCCTCTGTTCTTACGCTTCCCAGGAGCCTCCATCTGCTGCCACGAGACAGTAGTTTTGCTACAGAGACGCTGAAGTTTATTTTGAAATGTTCATTTTATGCCTTGTGTGCTGTAGGTTCCTTGTCCTATAGCCCTAACTGGCATCACTGCTTTGTTCCTTGTCACCATCCTCTTTAACTTGCATTTCTCATGCTGTAGCAGTTCTGCAGCATATCAAGGAAAGGGTAGTGTTTTGGGGTGCTGTCACTCTTTCTTTCTTTCTGCATCCTCCAGGACAGCACGAGAGTTGGCTGTTGGGTTCCTTTTCCAACAGTTATTAATTGCTCCCATAGGTTCTTTGTGCAACCTCTCTATATGCTCGGCACAAATTGTGTTGGACCTGTGTGCTAGAAGTAAAATTTGGGATTAATTACTGCATCTGAAGAAAAATTTGTTCCTCCTTCCTCCACAAATTTCCTTAACTATTTACGCAGTCTTCAGCTGAAATGGGAGACGAATTGGAGAAACCTTTTTGGTTTATTATTGTTAACTTAATTTTTGTAGGCAAAACTAAAATCCCAGCAGTCTGGGTGAGTCTAGAGCCTGCCATTATATGATACCTGCTTCAAATGAAGTCAGGTTTGTATTCTAACCTCTGTCTCTTCGTTCTACTGCTGAGTATATGACTATGGGTTGCTGTTATCCTGTGACCACAGAAAGTATGTGTGAACTGAGAGTCTGTGTGAGTAAATAACATAAGGAAAGTTTGCTTTTTCTGAAGCCTGTAATGGTTTACTTATTACAGTGTGGAAAATGGGTGAAGCTTCAGCTGGCTGAATCAACACCAAATTTATTAGAAATTGGCAGCAATCAAGATGAAACCAGAAAACTGCTACAAGATCATGAACTCCTCCTCACTAAACTTAAGGTAAGACCTGGTAAAGCAACACAAAAGTATACTGAGTCATTGTAGTTCAGATGTAACAGTTGACATAGGTGCGTGGGATTCCTGTTGTGCTGATAGTTTGCTCCACACAGAAAATATAGTTTTATGTCTGTCAGTGTAGCAGATCAAATTTAAGCCTCTGCACTGAAAAAATATGCTGAGTGATAAATATTATTTTCTGAAAACTGTAGCAAAGATGCTGTATTTTTTCCACTTTACTGTCAAGTGAAAAATTCCTTAAAGTCTTCAGTAACTGCTAAATGTCGTGTAACACCACATTTCTTAATTTATTCTCCAATGGTGTGAAAAGTTTGATTAGTATTTAATAACAATTGTAAACACAACCAAGCGCTTTGTAAACTGTGAACTAGATATTTGAGGCATGTTTACATTGAATATTAATTGAAGTATGTTACGGTAAAAATGAAACTGCAGCATGGGATATTACTTGTCTTGAAATCAGAAGATTTCAGCTGATTAACAGAGTTAAAATGGCATTTTTGAGAGCAGAATCTTGACACAGTGATGTATTTACATGGGAAAGTTTAATACCATATATAGAGAATATAATTTAATACAGTATACAGTATGGAATTTGTATAATATGAAGGAAAATAGTACCCAGGAAGAAAATACAGGGAAAAAAAAAAAAAAAACTTGATCACTAAAAACCCAATCACTAAATAACACAGAGAGTGGTTCTACTGTCTTTGCTTGTGCAAGTGCCTCATCTTTATTGCCATCTAACACTGGCATTCTTGGAACAAGGTACTGTATTCTGTTTGAACAACTCAGAATGAGCTGAATTCTTTGCTCAGTGACAATGTGAAGAAGCTGGTTTGTTTTCTAATTGTGGAAAAAAAGAAATGGAGTGGGAAAGAAAAACAAAAGTTCTTATAAGTATTTATTATAGTATTTTTTTTTCTCTGCTAAACATTTGGCCACAAATATGCATAAATTATGTGATAATAGATGAGAGGTGGTAATGTTTTGGTCTTCAACAACTGTGGAGATAAAAATTTAATTCATTATGAGAGTATAAAAAAGTATTTAGACAGGAATTTAGTATTTGGACAGGAAAGATGACTGAAATTGCTTTTGTTAGAAGGTATCTAGATGGTTTTGATGGTGTCCAGTAATTCTATATGGCCTTTTCCTCTTGCTGAATAATATAATTTCATAAATTTTAGCAATAGTAAATTGTACAAATGCATGAAAAACGTACAAGGTGCCTTATCCAATGCAGCTTTTCATTCTTTCATATAGACTACAAATTATTATATTGATAGAGTGAGTTGGAACAGGTTAGTCAATCAGTGGTAGTTTATGGCAGTTTATAACTTGTGTACTTTTGCTGTTAATTAGGAATGCATTATAAATAGTCTAAAAAGGATAAAGATGAAGCTAAGGTCTTGTACTCCAGTACAGCTACCCCTCCTACATTTCTGTAGAGCAAATGAGAAATCTTATTAGAGCATTATGCTTCTGAAAATGAAAGTATCCATCAGAGATGTCATAGAGTCATAGAACGGCCTGGGTTGAAAAGGACCACAATGATCATCTAGTTTCAACCCCCCTGCTACGTGCAGGGTCGCCAGCCACCAGACCAGGCTGCCCAGAGCCACATCCAGCCTGGCCTTGAATGCATCCAGGGATGGGACATCCACAACCTTTCTGGGCAACCTGTTCCAGTGTGTTTCACAACCCTCTGTGTTTAAAAGCAAACAAACAAAAAAAAACCCAAAACAAAATCAAACTTCCCCCTGAAATTCAAAATAGAAAATATCTTGCGTCTAATGTTATTAGAAGATAATTTCTGGGATACTTGACCTTGCTGTCAGGTAGAAATATATTGTCTTTATTCCATGTTATACAGGAAGATCATTCTGGTTGTCATTCTTTTTCATTTTAACTTTGTTAGTCTCATTTCAGTATATGAGTTTTCTAAGTTACATTCATGATATTCAAGTCAAATTCTTTTTCAGTTTTGTAAATTGAAGTTTTGCAGATGTAAGGAAGGATTAAATTTGGCACAGTGACCTGTAATCAGTTTATAGTACTTCTGGTGCTCCAGGAAAGGGAATGTAATCCAACTCACAGCTCCAGAGATCTATTATTGACTCAGCAGTGTTAACATGTGTCTTAAAAAAAAAAAAAAAAAAAAAAAAAAAAACCATCCAAAAAACCCACATACACAAAAAGAGAAACAGAAAACCACCTCTGAATAACCAGTTTGACACACAGATTTACAGGTGGTACTTTAAAGTATATTCAGAGCAGACCTGATGAATTAATAAGTTTTAAAATATTTATTTTCTGCTTTTGACGATCAGAATGATTGAGATAAAATTGAAACTTGTACTTTACTGGGACATAAGGGGGGGGAGGGTGGGGAACATATCCAGAATTAGTAGGAAGTACTCTGTACTATCTATCGCTTTCACGTTCCATTTGATTTGGGAGCAGAGAACTTTCTACTTAAATTGAAAAGCAGAATAACACTTTTGAAAAGGTCTTAATTTCAAAAGTTTATGGGTTGAGAGAGATTTCATTTATAGGTGTGATTTTGATACCTTTTCTAGTGAAAATTATTTCTTTTTGTTAAATTGACGTGCTGACTGGTAGCAGCCAAAGAGTTCAAGTTATTTTGCTGCTTAAATCACTGTTGCTAAGTATTGCTCAATTGCTTATTTTTATTCATTGATATTTAATTGATCAGGAAAGCTTGTATATGCTTGACATTTCCTTTAGGCAAACATAAAGGCTTATTTTCCTTTGGAGATAAATGTGTCAGTTGTACCCATTAAAGAGAGAGAGGTTCATTTGTAACCATTTAATACATTTCACATGTATAGACGCTGCTGACCCTTATGCATTCGTTGTGAACTGAAATAAAATGTCATGTTTGTGCAAGGTTAAGAATAAAGGTAAATGTTCTCAGTTTTGGAACAGGAACCCTTTCTCTTTGTGATTTGACCCTTCAGTATTTGTCAGTCTCCATAATTCCGTAGTTTCCAGTGGAATCTCTACCTGGAAATCAGATGCTGTCTCATTTCAGTCTCCCAGTACTAATGCGTTCTGGGTCATTAAAAAAGTATGTGTGCTTCCTTTGCTATGGTTTTGGTTATGATGATGTTAAAATCCTCACTAAGACAAACAACAGCATTCTTGCTTTGTCTCCAGAGTTCTGTTTTTTATCACGGAGTTGTCTGTGGAAGGAATCTTCCATAGCAGGAATAAATCCAAGCTTCGTTTTAAAACCGATGTTGTTATTAATTTGGCTCATTTAGATTCCTGCTAATTAATTTGTTTACTTCAATTCACAGAGCATAAATTCCCAAGCAGTCATTCGTATGCTAATATCCATGGGAAACAATTCAAAAAATTATATACTTCAATGAGCAATGATATAATGGGTGTGGGGGTTTTTAGTTCTTTTTTTAAAGTAATTACTTGATATCTTTGAGTTAGAGTAAAAATAGACTCATAATGATTATTTTTCAATAAATTTGTTATGGAATAAATGATTTGTTAAAGTCATCTGCACTATTTACACGTAATTATTAAGGTGCCTGGCTATGTAATTAGCTGCAAAGTTCAATTGTTTTTTATCATATGACAGATGTTATTTTGCAAATGATTTAAAAAAAAAAAACAATAGGGTGGAGAAGTAAGGATTCAATAAACACTTTTTTCAGTTCTTTTTTTTTCAATCTTAGGATTTTGAGATGCAAAAAAGTAAGGAAGTTTAGGAATAATGAGATTAGTGCTACCTACCAAATTTTGACGGTATCTTTGTGTTTATTTCATTCATCTTCTATCATGATGTTTCTTTTATTCTACAACAAATGCTGGTTTAGCAAGGACTAAAGTGGGATGGATTTAGAAATCTTTGTTTATATGCTGTTACTTTCCCTGCCCCATTTCCCTCTTTGGTTTTTAAGCATCCCTAATTCTGACAGATTTTTTTTTCTTCTGTGTCCTGAGAAACAAACCAAACTTGCTTTAAATCTATGGGCAAGATTAATTCAACGCAGATAGTACATAGTATTTAAGACTTAGGCTTTATCTTATTCTTCAGGTTGAACAAAGAGCAAACGTTCTGTTGACTCTGAAGAGATTTTGTATATATTTAGTAAAATTCAGCCATATGTGGACAGCCCAATTTTCTAGCTTTGACAGCATGATAGCAATTGACAAATAACGATGCAAACCAGTGAAAGGAAAAGCAATAAAGATTTCAAAGAATTGTCTTGAAGACTGCAGTGAAAGATCATTTTTCATTTAAAATCTTCATGAGCTCAGTTCCTTAACTGACCAATATCATTGCTTTGAAGCTGGTTTTTATATTTTATTTAATGATATAACCATAAAATCTCTGTCATTTAAAAATTATAATGAGTCAGTGCTGTTATTTGTTTTTTCTAATAATAATCATTTTTCTGGTGGGGGAAAAAAAAACCTTTGGTTTACATCATCAGATATATTTTTTTCTTGAGTAAAAGATGACTGCATTACTTTGGAGTAGACTTGGAAGGCCAACTGCTTTTCCTGGTCTGACTCTTATCGTGGTATAATGGAAATATAAAGCAGTTGCTATCAATAGGTACATTAGTATGGCCAGCACCCATCGTTTTGAAAATGTATGAATTAGATTTCCATTAAAATATACTATAGGTAGCATTTGGGGGATTTGATCTTTTCTTTTATAGTATAAGGCAATCAGGGCAGAGATTCAACAGAACAAAAAAATCTAGATTCACTGAAGGAGTAGAAAGCATCACTGCCTGTTTCTGGGATGCAGAAAATTGTGTATGTGTTTTTCTCTAAAGCATTGGATTTTGATTGGGTTTATCACCAACGATAAGTGTATGTTCACGCTGCTGCTTTTCTATATAATTCATTTTCTATATAATAACAATGGCTTTTCTGTATAATTCAGATGGGTTTGTTTTATGCCTGTTATGCCATTGCAGTTTTCCTGACATTTCTTTCACATATCAGGTTTCAGTAAAGCCAAGAAAAATTTCAACTTTTTTCCTCGGTTATCTGTGTGTAAAGATAATTTAAAGTAATTTCACTCTACTTCTATCAGTGCAGGAATTAAAATCCCTTAGTTTATTATTACTATACTAACAGTACTGCTTTTTGAGGGAAATAATGAGTCTCTTCCAGCTAAGAATTTGAACTGCCAGAATAATTTCAAGCTTTCCAGTTTTATCTCTAGTAGTCTCTATGTCGTGAGAGTAATTTATCATGGGTTTGAACTTGTCTAATATAGGCTTATTTTTCCATTACATATTTATCTGATAACATCTGTAAGAACAGCAGATATTGATACTTTATATCGTGTCTAGGATGAAGATCTGAGGCAGGAGGGGAAAAAAGGAGTATGCAACAAATACTCATCAATTTTCTTGATATTGAAGACTTTAATGTAAGCTGAAATTGGCCTAGCAGTTATGTTTGTCACGATGACATTATTAAAGGGAATGAAGCACAAAATAATTATTGTCTTGACAATAGAATATTTATTATTTGGTGTCCAGCTTTGGCAGTGCAGCAAGCTCTACTTGAGACATTGCCTGTAACTTGTTTCTTTTGGAAAATACATCAATGTGATCACACTACACTTTTTCTGGATAATATTGAAATCATCAGAGACTAAAAAACTTCTAAAGCTTTGCATTTTTTTTTTGTTTTTCCCTATGATGTCAAAAGAATATGATGACATGAAAGAAGATCCTGACTATCTGCATTTCTTCTGCTTTCAGGAAGACCTATGTTCAAATACATGTGAAAGACTTTGAATCTAAATTTTAGACGTAGCATTATAACCTTAACACTTCCTTTTAAATGAGATTTCATAAAACATTTGCCTCTGAAATGCAGGAGAAATTCAGAAACTGGCAGTGAAACATGCTACTACAGTCACAAGGAGCTAGAAATAGAGCACGCAAGTAAGAGACTTGTGGATAATTTCAGATCTACTGAAAAACTATCCTGATACCAGCATAGTGTTTTGGGTTCAGTTTACAGATTTTTTTTTTTTTTTTCTTCTCAGGCTTTGGAAGATAAGGTGTGGGACCTGCTGCATGAAGCAGACAAGGCTGCCGAGGAGAACAAGGAGAAGAGTCAAGTGTATGATGCCATGGCAGAGACGCTTGGGGATGCGTGGGATACCCTCATCATTATGTTAGAGAAGAGACAGGCACTTCTGGAACTTACTATGGTGTTCTTTGAAAATGCTCTGGAGGTGTGTATTTAAATCAAATGATTCTTAATTGGAATCCTCCCACATCTTACCTGATCTCTTTTCGCTGTATTTCCACTCTGTTATACTTGATATAGATGGTTATTGCATTCCTAGAAATTGAACTGCTTAAGAAAACTATATTATCTTGATGCATCTTTCTTTTTTCTCCTTCTGCTTAGATTAGGATGAAATGGAACAAAAGTATGTAGGCTCTAAGAGTAATAATAATTGTGGTGTTTCCGAAATTTGTACTTGACAGAAAAGTGACAGTGAAAAACATAACTGGACAAAAACCTAAAACATGTAATTCCGTGGATGTGTTCCTGTGTTTCTTTCATTCATTATGATTCAAATTATTCAGAATTAAGAGTTAAATTCTCAGATGCCTTTGTTAATGTTTAGTAATGATTAGAAACTGAAGGTTTTATACTGTACCGTGCATATGGTTACTGTAATTATGCTTGCGAATGAAACATTAGCATAACCTGACAGTCCTTTACTCAAGACTTCTCTGTCCAGATATCTATGTGGAGTCAGATTTCAAAATTTTATTGTTATCCTTTTCCCCTGTTCTTTGTGGCTCTTATCCTGACTCATCTATATACAAGGAGCTAAAGCAGAGTTATACTGTGTTTCTCCCTGCCTTCAATTATCTCCACATTGCTGGAACTTAAATAGTCTAATAAATCCCTCTGATAATTTTTTGTCAACAATGGCTAAGGGCCATGTATTAAATTAAAGAAGCAAACATTCTACTGCTGTCTGTCCTAAGAGCTCGAAGGGAAAATCTGTAAGATCAACAATTGGGTTACTAATTGTTGTGTCCTGGCTATGTGTAATTATACAAAGAAATATCTGGTGGCATATGTAGCTCTATAAAATTCTATATCAGCAGAGGTTGACTTGGTGCAGCCCAAATCCCTGAGGGGATGGCTGAATTGTCCCTGTAACATCCTTATATAATTAAAGCAAAATGCAGCAGCTGGAGCATGATACAGATCATATCCATTATATTTAGATGAAAGGAAGAAATGCAATATTGCTTTAAATAGGAATCACTCAAACTTCTTATGGGAGGTTTTTCTTTAAGTGACAACTGGCGATAATGGAAATCTTTGTTACATTGTGATGGAACACAAACATTATCTCAAGGGTACTCTGTAATGATGCCTGGTGGATTTTTTTCATAGCATACAGATCAAGAGAGGAAAATCTGGAAAATTAGAAATGGTAGAAAAAGCCAAGAGCTTACTTTTAATTTTCCCTAATTTCATTGTTGGTTTCAACATCTTTCATTACATTGAAATATGAGTATGAGCTATGTTGGTTTCTTCACTTTTGAAAAGGAGCTATTCAATCAATAAGGATGGGCTAAGATGCAGAATATGTCTAGATTGTCTGAGGTACTCATAGAAAGTGACAGACTAGTTTCAGAATACGACAAATGAATTTTGGGTCCTCTCAATCAGTGAGAACTACAATAGAAAGGGCACTGAGAGTCTGTAGCTATAAGTCAGTAAGAATGCCCTTTTTCCAAGAACTTACAATGAATTTGCCCTATAATAAAGATTAAATTCTTGCGGAAAAGATTATGATCTAGTTCTATGAAAGACAATTTTACTGTGCTTCCTGCCACACTTTGTTTTTCTAATGCAGTTTGCTGTTAAAATTGACCAAGTTGAAGATTTCTTGAAAAATGCTCAAGAATTTGACAATATTGATAATTTAAGAGAACTCCTTCTTCAACAGGAGCATCATACAAAAGGTATAGTATTCTCCTGACAGGGTGTGATTATGTTCTGATTCTTTCAAGGATTATTTTGCTTCCTTCATGTATTTTTTTTATCCCTTAGCGTATTTTTTTTTATCTTCAGCAAAATATGAAAGTTTTATTTTTAAATAATATTAAAATAATATATAATATTAGAATTATAATAACAGTACTAGATTTACAAATTATATGGTGTTCTTGGGTTGTTTTTTCTTCCACCTATCAATTTCTATTCTTACAGAGCTCTTGGAAAAGTCACTTGCACTTTTGAACAAAAGCCATGAACTAACTGAATTCATCGAAGAATTCAAACGTGAGGGACCAAACGCAAATACTGAGGTGATTCAGGGAGCCCAGAGCAGCTGCTTGAAAATTGACAGCCTCCTTGAACTGCTACAGGACAGACGAAGACAACTGGACAGATCTCTGAAGCACCAGCGCCAAGGTCTGGAGCAGGTTCTGCAGATTTGTCTGTGGCATCAACAAGAGAACCAGGTAAGGTGCATCATAGTAAGGGAAGTCACAGTAACAGTAAAATAACTATTCCGCACACTGTTTCACAATAGACTATTACAGAAAGGGAACTTAATTATTTATTGATCCAATATCTCAAAGCCATTTTTGTTTGAGATTCCAACTTTCAAATATTTTTTATTTGTCCTAATTTGGGTGTGGTTGAAAATACTGTGCAATGAATTTTCCTTGTGGATGTCTCTTTCTCCTGCTAGGTAGGTATAGAAACTGGTATCTGCTGGCAAGTTTTCTGATCATCAGGAGAGAAAGACACGATAGTTAACCACCTGTTAGATCCTACCTGCATCCAGGCTGAGGATAATCGACACTAGAAGAGACAAATTCAAATAGGATTAATATCATGCTTATTGGAATATAATGTTTGGCCTTTGCATAGAGTCAAGCCTGGTGTAATGCCGGCATTGTGGGCAAATAATATATTCATTTTTAAATGCAAACTCTGGGAAATTAACTTTTAGAGACTTTATGCAAAATTTATCCCTCTGGTCTCCAAGATGTTCTGTGTATATTTGAGTGCTGGCAGAAATTCAAAGCCTCTCAGTGGTTTGAAATGTATTTTAGTCTCTATACTTGAACTGAAGTATTGATGTCAAATGATACTACATATGTAAAAACAGCATATTGAACTCCCATTGACATTAATGAGAGTTCACGGGATACAAAGAAAGAGTACTGGAGATGAGCTTTGCTGTATATATGAGTGGATTTTTGCTCTTTATACCTCTGTTTTTGAGTGCATAATTATCTTTGCATAATGCGGAAGTCTGCATTAAAAAACAAACAAGCAAAAAAAAAACCAAAACACCCAAACAGATGTAAAGATCATGACATATTACCTGCTTCTAAAAATGCAGCACCTTCCTTTAATCTCTAGTTGGAATGTGATAATCTTATAAGTATGATTATAAAATGTTTCTTTATCGGTATTTTTAATATAGGAACATGCAATTATTTTTCTTTTAAAGAAGGATGTCTGACCTTCCTCTTGGAAATTATCAGCAGCCTATTTTCTGATAATCTGTATCATTAATGGAGATCAGAGACAGATTGGGCTATTTTGTGCATAATTAATTATCTTTGGAAGATTTAGGAATGTAATTTTTCTCTACGTACCCAATCATGCATATGTGAGAAAACTGAAACTAAGATTGGTCCCTGGTAGCATCAAGGTAAGAGCTGAGTAAAATTCAGAAGACAGGTGAGTATACTCACATTGGTTATCCAGACAGATTTATAGGAGACACTGTTGCTGTAAGTCACAAAACTTTTATTTTTATTAAAGACAGTTTAGCTGACTGAAAAAGTCAGTAGTACAGTGAATTAAAGGGTGTCATCACATCTTACCTAAGTAAATGCAGGAAATTCTTTTTCCCTTGTAATCTTTCCATAGCAAATTAGTATGTTTATGGTCTTAATTGTACAAAAATATTTTTATATATTGTGATATAGAAATGTTCTGCTGTTTCTTCCCTTGAAAGCATATTTCTGTTATTAAAAATGGAGATTTTAACAACTGATAACAATTATGTTCAAAGCCAAATGTGTAAGTGCACATACGAGAGGAGAAATCCATAGCAGTAGCTAATGCACCAACACTGATGGAGAGAATAGTCTAAATGTGTCCTACATCTGCTCATGGTGCACTTTGTTGATTTTTTCCGATAGCTGTACACATCATAGTGTTGCAGTAGCTCGAATGAATGAATAGCTAAAATGTGAACATGGTCATTTAATGCATTAAAATGTTGTCTGAAGTTCCTCCACGAATATATTTTTGTCTGTGTTTTGTTACATATATTTCAATAGGTGTTTATTTTCATTGTGATCCTTCTATTCTGCATTTATTAATATTAAGGTAATACAAATGTAAATATTTGATTAAAGGCATGAACATTAGACATGAAAAATGAAAGGAGTGTAAATTAAGAGTTTTTGTAGATGAAGTTATCTTCTACATATCCTAAAGGGTGGACAGACACTTCTCAAATCCTTCACTGGCTGATAATCCTTTATATTATTTATGTAGGTAACATCCTGGTACAAGAAAAACATCAGAGATTATATTCACAAGCAAAACCTGGGCTCATCGTTATTGGAAAATGAAGAGCTACTTAAAGAGCATAAAGAAATGGAAGTCAGATTAAAAGTAAGAAATAAGATAATTGATCAGTGAATTAAGTTTAAAAAAGAATAGGAACACGTGAACTCAAGCATTAACTGTGTGAGCAGATACCCAGTATGTGTACATAAGGTGAATGCGTCTGTGTGTCTGAGATAGTGACTCCTCCTGCCTGTGAAACTCTGTCAAGGAATATGAGATGCCACTGCTGATCACTGTTCTGAAACACCATTTGTGAGAAATTTGTCCTGGAAGAAATAGCTTCAAAAGGTTATACATTTGAGGGCTGTAAATGCAATACATGTTTTCCAGTATTTATATGACTATTGTGAAGGTATACTGCTTTCCTTTTTCCAATTGATTAAAATTGAACTTTTCCTATTAGGAATGGAGCTCCACTGTGGAACAACTAGAGGCTGAAGCGGTTAAGATCTTGCTGTCAGAAGACTATACAGAAAAAGAACACTTAAATCTTTCAAGTCAGAAAATCCATCTGTTGCGAGGAGAAGTGTGTTGCCATATGGAAGAGAGGAAAGCCTTATTACAAGAGGCCAATGACTTTTTTAATACAGCTGGCAAGGTAGGTAAAAAGCTAAGCCTGTAATACTGTGATCCTACGAACATTAGTGTGCTCTTTTGGACTGATAGATTTGGGATTTTGCAAAACAATTTTGAATGGAAAATTGCCACATAATGTAAAACCCTATCTAAAATGTTAAATCTTTTTTCAGTTTTACAATAAACCTATTCTTCACACGTACATTCATCTGGTAGTATTAATAACGCAAATTGGACTCAAACTTTTTAATTCGAAACTCTTCTAACTGATTTTCTATTTTATGATGGCTAAAAAGCAAGTGGTCTGTAATTTTTAAAGCATGTTGTTTCAAGATCTTTTATTAAAGGCTTTATAGAGCAGATCATTTCCAGGGGAAACTGCAACAACAAATTAGTATATCTATTACATGTGTTGAGAAAATAACCTTGATTTTGCCTGTACCAATTTTAGTTTTGAGCACCAGGTGGGGCTGTAAGCATTGCTCTTTTAACCTGTGATAATGTTCCTTCAGATGTTTTGTTTAAACAACGTGGAAACAATATTTAGGATTGAAATTATTTACTGATCTTTGAAGTGAGACATCTTTTATTCCAGTAAGTCTGATCTTTATTGATCTCATTTACAGTGAGGAAACTGAGAGGGGCATTTGTTAACAGGACCAAACCTGTTGGTGACAGTAATCCCCCACTAGTGTAGATGAGGGGCTAAGTAAATTTATGTTTATGTCTGTGAAAACAAAGGTTTTTTTTTTAGAGTACAGGCCCGTGCTTGGCAGATGTACCTATCCAAAACAGCACTAGCTCTTGTGTGTCTTCTCAGCACACCATTACGTGTGTAAGAACAAATAAAACAAGACTTTCTCCTTTTGTACATCAAAAATGAACTGCTGCAGATCACAAAAGAGGCATTTTCAATTGTTCTGAAAAAACCTTGAAATTTTGGGCACAACTTGAAGAAAATGCATTGTAGATTTTGTATCTCTCATTGATTTTTAAAACATGGAGAAAAATAAAACACGTACTGCTTCTCAGGTAGCTTAAAAGCATAATACTTGCATTGTGTTTGTGGTTTTTAAGTTGTGGTGTGCATTTGCCTCCATTTTGGCCAGGTCCTTGGCTCTTTCCTGATCTTTGACACTCTTTGGTAGGCTTTTGCTAAGCTTTCCTTTAATTATCAATCAATTTCTCTGTCTGTGTGGTTATCTTCAGTTTGATTTTCTGCACTGAAATCTGTGCGTAGCTATTTTCTCTTGGGAAATTATACCTGAAATAGAAAGACATTGCTTTGGGAAGGCAAAAGCTTGAGAACATTTACCTGGTCAGCTTTAAGTAAATAAGGATTTACTGAGTCCATTATGTTTGCACAGTCACGTTTCTAGTTATGAGGAGTATCCCACGCTTGGGCACACGCGTTACTTCAGAATGGAACTTCTGATTTAGAACTCCAGGCCAAATATATTTCTAACTATAGATACTGATTTTGTTCCTCCAAAGTGCAGTCCAAAGTAATAATAAAAAAAATCTTTTGAGATGCTATGAATAGTAACTAGCTTCAAAGAAAACATGCAGGAGGAACTATAAAGCTGGAGTACTTTCTGCATGGAGCCAAGGGGAGTGGAATACACATCTGACTGACCTAATGAAACGTATTCTGTTTAAGCTTCTAGATGCAGGTATGCATCACAAGTAGAGGTGGTTTTACTTTCTTTCTGTCTTGGTAATTAGTAAAGCATAAGAAACTACAGAGAAACAATTGAAGAGGCATGGGATTTTGAAAGTAAGGCAAATATGTGAAGCCAGATGTCAGTAGAGAAGCAAAGGGATATACAAAGGTACTATATTATATCCTTTTATTTGCCCTAAAATATCTCAAAACTGTGATAGGTGGCTGAAGAATATATTTATATACATATACATATTAAAAATAGAGACAAAATTTAGTGTATGTGTTTTGTACATATGCAGCCACCAAAATGGACTGGGAAATGTGAATGGCATGATTGATGTATGTGTATTTATTTATTTTTAGTTGCATGAATTAAAATGGATCCCAACTATGGAAAATGATCAAGGTAACAATTAAGCAGGAAGGCTGAAGAGAGAAAGTAGTTCTTTCAAAAAGACATCTGGATTTATTACATGGTGGTTTTTTGTTTTTTTTTAGTGAAAGGAAATACCCAAAGTGGTCCAGGAAAGAGGGCTATTATTTTGGCTTGTAGGAATTACACTCCTGTTATCTTCAGCACATTGATGCTCATTTTTTTAATTACAGCTTTTAAGGCTTTCATTATCTGTAACTTTATATTCCAGAATGAGAATTTAAAAAAAAAAAATACTACCATTACTGTTAAGCATATTGATCATTTATTATAACTCTTCTGCATCTGCAGATTATATATTATATGTGAATATGTAAATTGCAAAATACATTTGTTGTCAACTATTCAAGTCAATGACAATTTCTTAAAAAAAATAATTTATGCTCTTGTACCACAATTTCAGGCAGAGTTGATGCTTTTTTCATATTGTTGTCTATGCTATTCGTTAATTATCTATTACAAAAGAGCTACATACATATGCTAATCTTGAAAAGAGAGAGATGGAGGCAGAAGGATATCTGTGTGCACTGTTTAATGTTGATTTAGTTGAGCTGTTGAAAGTCTGGATTAGGACATGGTATTGCTTTTCTGTGCAGACCAGGAGAGGGTGCAAGACTGCCAATGAGTGCTGCAGCTGCTATGAAGAAAGTCAATCAAGATGAAGTCTTGCTCTCGCTTGCAAGTGAAATTGAACATGGGGAATCATAAATCTTTATTTGTGATAGCAGCCTTAGGTTGATCTAAGTAGTAACAGTACTGAGAAGGAAGGCAGTGCAAACCATGGAAGTTTTCTATTGTCCTTGGAGATGCAGATTGAACATAGAAAGCATTCAGTTATGTTTAGGAAGAGAACCTACTGAGAACACACAATTTTTTTTCCTTCATCTTCTAATATATTCTTGACCAGTTGCCATTCTGCTCAAGTTGCTCTTTGATAAACATGTAAAATATGCCTTAAGATTTCATTTGAAATTTCCACATTGCTCTGCAAGACTAAAGACAGTTTCTTACATTTGCTGTCTACCTAGTTAATTGTGAAGTAGTAGTACTTATTGTAATAACTTTGCACATCATGTTTTCTTTATTTTTCTTCAATTCTGTTGTGTTAGATTTCAGTTGTCTGAACTCTCTCAAACATCTACCCTTGCTATTTTGAGTCAGTGATAAAGGCTTCATTCTCAGCTGCTGAGTTTTTAGTTTACATGTAATGTGCTAGACCAGGCTGGATCATATTGTCCCTTGTGAATCTCATTGAATTTTTATTTTTCAACTTCTTATTCAATTCAGCATTCACTAAATTCTAGATCTGTTTCAGACTATCAATCTATAAAATTATTCATTGGATTTAAGTTTAGAGTATGAAATAATACAGTTTTTCAAAGTCAGAATTGAAGTTTCATTGGTGATTTCCTTTTAAATACATATATTGTGTAGTACATGTTATATACATCTTTTTTTATTTTAAGTAAATGTGCATGTTAAATGGGAAATCAATACTATTAAGTGTTGTCAGCTGCCTTGCGTTGTTTATGTCTACAAGCTATTCTGGTGTTTAAAGCCATAAAATCTATGTAAGAGGATACGGTGTTACTGCTAGGATTCTAATTACGCGTTGTAGGCTTAGGTTCATTTCTGTTTTACTAAAATCACTATTTAGTGGCTTTAATAATGGACTATTGAACTGCTGTCTTTTCTGCCTTTTGCAGCAGAATACTTTTGTCACTTTCCTCTTGTTGAATGAGAAACTTCTTGCTTAAAATGAAAACAGAATAGGCAATATAAGAAAACAATGGTAAAGGCACGTAAGAGTGTGCTTCCACAGAGTGCTAACACTGTCAGTTGTATTACTGTTGCTGTTTTGGTTCTCCTTCAGATTCCTGATAATTGCTGAAAATGGAGTAGGTTTAATTCAAACTAAACATGATTTTATATGTTTTCATAATTGTATTAATTTTTGTTGAATTATGTTTTCTTCTGTGGAAACTAAGTCAAAACTGCACCCTAAGTTAAAAACGTGTTGCCCTAAAGAATGGGAAAACTGAAGAACTGAGAAATATTATTTGACCTTTGATCATCTGTTTATATAAGTGCATATGTGGACATGTTTAAATAGAAATATTGACAAAAGTTGTATTTTTTTTTTTCAGGCACTTGATGCTCTTGAGAATTACCTTAAAATCTTTAACTCAGAAGGCTTAAGTTTGCCTGTCCTGTCAATGAAGTATGATGAATTAAAGGAAGAAATTAAAGGCTGCACAGCAAGTACTTTGCAAAAAGGACAAACTTTAATTAATAAAGCAGATTCTCACAGGTATTCCCCTCATTTTTCATGTTTGCTGCGTTGCCCCATACCTACCTCTTGCTTTAGAACTGCACTAGTTAAAATCGTTTATTTACAGCCACTGAAGTCAATTAAGCAGATGTGATTCTAAATGACAGTTTCAGCCATATCTTGCTTGTTGATATTTAAACGATCCAGTCTCTAATGAAAATCTTTGAAAATACCACATGCTACTTTTAAAAGCTGTGTCAAATAGCAGAACTGGTAAGTTAGGACATTTGGAAACAGTGGTCTAGTTAACTGTTTGAAGAAATATACATATGTTAATCAAAATAAAATGTCAGCTGATATGAATAGTTCCCATGGCCCAATGCAATCCTTTTAGATGTTTTGAAACTCGCTCTTATGGTAGCTATAATGGGATTTGATGTGAGACAGCAGTGTAGGTGTTAAGCAAAATGCAGAAAGTATGGAAGTTTCTCTGCTCAGTAGTGCTAATCCATGCATCAAATCACTTTTTTCTTCTTTTGTTAATTACAGCACATTTTATGTTTGTTTTCACACTGATGTAAATCATAACTTTGTTTAAAATCAGTTCCAGTGGTTTAGTATCTCCTACTTCTCAGGTTTGTGCAATGAGAAATAATGATCATTTATGCTAATAAGCTCTTCTGCAAAGAGCAGATGTTCATGAGTGATGGCTATCTAGTGGTCAGCTAGACAGATCTACCTTCCCATTAAATGCTTATGTTGCTTAATTATTCTCAAACTTTGGACAGACTTCAATGCAGCAACTGAGATTCTGAATATGACTTGGCAAAAAAAAAAAAAAAGTACATAATCTCCTGTCATTCTCGAAGCAATTGTCTTAAACTTTGCATAATGATTGAATAGAAAAGAGCAGTGCGATAGTAAGATATCAATATATGTCAAGAAGATGGGGATGAATTTGTCAAAACTATCCCATGTCAGTAGCTCCTAGTAAAATTCGGTAAGAAAAGACAATGCCACAGGCAGATCTCCTGTGTGCCACAGTGTTGCTCAAGATATTCTATAAATAAATAAGGAAAGTACGATTTCTGCCTGAAGTCATAATTTAAACATAAGGACAAAGATTAAGAACTAAAGTAATGATTATCTAACAAAGGAAGGTGAAACCTTAATGTCAACAGCATAATTTTACTAGAAAATTATTTATTTTACTACTTCTGAAGAACAGTAAAAATATATAATTCTCAAATACTTTAAACATCTTGTTGCATCATATACACTTGCTTTCTTAAAACTGAACTTAATATTATGGCTTTTCTATTTTTCTCTGCTGTCTTCAGACTTCATGGCCTAAATATAATGAGTTTGCCATTTATTTCTATGAGTAATGCTAGTTTGTTTGTACAGATGGAATACTTTACATGCCTAGGTATGAGCTTGAAGATTACAATCATGGTATGATTTATGTTGGCAAGGTACTATGGAGATCATTTAGTGCAATTTCTTACTCAAAACCTCCAGCTTAAGTCAAATTGCTCACAGGCAAAGTTCGAATATCTCCAAGGATGGGGATTTCACATTCTCTTGTACAGTCTATTCTGGTAGTAAGCACTGCGTGTATGAGATGCATGTTTTACTTGTCTCTAGCCAAGACTAGTAATAACTGACACAACGAGTTATGTTAGCAAATGTGGTGTTTATATTCCAGAACACTAATTTCCCCCAGAAAGAGTAATGTTCTGTAAAAGGGAAGAGAGCCCTCTGTTCTTTTCATGTATAAACAGTGTGGTATCCTTAAATATTGGCCAGTGATTAACCAAATGGAATAATAAATTTTGTATGAACAGCTAAAGGTCCAAGGAGGAAGATGTGTCCTGTTTTCTGTCCACATATCAAGACTAAAATCTGGCTACTAGTTTTTCATTATTGCTCAAATCACTGGTAGTCATAACTGACTTCACAATCTTCCTATTTCCTACATAGCAATGACTGGAAAACCTGAGGAATACGGCTGTTCCCATTTGAAGGCAGTGAAACATCTGGACCTGAAAAATTTTAGCTTTGTCGTAGGATAAACAAGAAAACAATAAAACAATAAAATATATAGCTGTTAAGTGTTTGTCATCTGGTGGAATTCTTGATCCAGAAGGCAGTCAGAAGAATTTGGTGTGGAATTCGAAAACAGATTCCAGGTCCTTGAAGCACTAGTTGGAGCACAGTAATTTTAGAGTTGCTTTATCTTATACCGTAAAGGGTAAGATACTGCATCTTCTGCTACTTTGACAACTACTGGTATTCAAAGACAGACCAGAGTTTCCATTTTTACACAAGATATATTTATTAATGTTTAACGTTAAATTTAATGTTATTAGCTGTTTAACATGGCTCTAGTAGTTTATTATTTAAAAAGTCTGATAATGATACACTAACATCCAGGGAGGTCTTAAGGCTAGTGACACTGACTCTAACCTGAAGTCCAACTCATAGTATAAATGAAGAAATATGGTGTTACTTCTGCATTACTTTCAAATCCTCTTAAAGTGCATTACGGCCTTATACTAAAATATAGTCCAAGTAAATTAAAATACTGAAAATACTCACACTGGAATAGGATTGGAATGGGATAGAAGGCAGTACTTGCAGACCTAGAATATTTCAAATAAAAATACTGGTAAATCTGATTTTTGAGCTCATATGTTTTTGAATTAAAACCAGCTAGAAAATTTAGGAATGCAGCAAAAAAGTATATTTAATACAACTGAGTCCTATCTGAAGCCAGCAGAACAAAGAAAGAAACCTTAAATAAGTATCTGCATTAAAGTAAGTTTATGATGGAACTAAACAAACAAAAATGTATTTTGAATGTTCATCTAACAAGAAATTCCCATGATGGTTAAATTTCAGTAGTAAATCAGTTGATTTCTGGTTTTCAAAACTTCATATCTTAGTTACATGCAGTAAGCTCTTCACAATTTGAAGAGTACTGCCTCAAACATCAGACTGTGAATTGCTTACCTGATGCTAAATGTTTTAAATAACAAGATGAGCAATTGTTTTGTCAACTGATATCTTTTTCTTCCTCCTGTTAAAGTGGTATCTTCAAAGAAATGTTGGCTTACAATTTGTGGCATTCTTCTCCTACTGTAAAAAAACCTGAAGTTCCAAAGAAAACATTCTTTTTATGACAGAAATGATACGCTATGTATTTTTACTCTTTTCTAGGACCTTTCTATTTGTGGTCTCAGTTTCTAGATAGCTTTTAGGTAGTATTACTAACATCACTGGAACTATTTATGAAATAAAGCATTTCTCATTGGATCAGGGTATAGAGCATGTGAGTATAACTTCCAATGATTTGGTTGGAGGTGTAATTCCTGTTTACTACTTGTTATCAATTTTGGCGTTCATTTTAATATTTCTCTTGGTTATTTTTCTTTTCTTATAAGGGTTCCAGCTTAAAATTATCATGAAATCTTTTGTCATGCAAATCAACAGGGAGTTTGTTTGCTTAATCATTAAAAGCCTGCTTGCTGAGCAAAGCTGAGAAATACTAACAGTTACACTTATCCATTTTAGCTCTTGGGTAATAGGGATTCAGAAAATGATGGAGAATGTTAACGAAAAAGAGGATCAACTAATCAGACAGTGTCCACATGACAAAGAACTCATGTTGAAGAAGCAACAACAGACTTCCTCACTTGAACATCATCTAAATAAGGTACTTGGTAACATGCCTTCATGCTATTGTATTCACAACCAGTGCATTGCATTTCCATCATTTAACTATGTGAATATTAAACTTGACTCAATTACAGATAGCACGCTGGTTTGTTAGAGAGTATGCTTCTGTAGTTAAAATGCTGAATGCTGTTATCAGAAGGAATGAACATAAATCTGTACTGAAAAATGCAAATTTTTTTCCATGAGAACATTTTACCAACTATCTTTATTAAAGCTTAGATAATGAGCCATTAAAATTCATTCTTTTGGAAAAGAAGAGAGCAATTCTTATGCAGGACTGGGACCCACATACAAGTTGGCTATACTGTTTCTCTCTTTGTTTTCATCTGCAGCATAATGAAATAGAGTTATGGAAAAATTGAGGGTTAATAAGCATGGTGACTGTGAAGTGCAGCAAATTTCCAGTTAGACTGGAAGAGAGTGGATTCTGCTCACTAAAATAATTCTTTTAATTCATAACAATATGCTTTGAGGAGTCAACAGCCTTCTTTAAGATGTTAAATATTTTTTAGTACTGCAGACCTTTCTAATGATTTGTCAGAGATGAAATAGACACATGACTCCTAAATAAGGCTCCATATGTAAGTTAAAACTAAGACCAAACAGCAATAAAAACAAAACACTATTTTTTTAACAAGATTTGTATGAAGAAAATCCCGGAGTGTAGAAAATAATTTTTTAAAACAAGTAATGAGATTTGATGGCTGCATAATTAAGTCTGTAATCTGATATTTCATAATATTTGCATGATGCTTGTAATGAACAATTCTGAATCAAATGAGAAAACAATTTGAAATAACTTAGTCCTTTAGAACGTGCTTTCCATACAAGTGGCCTCGTATATTAGAACACAGTGAAAATACTGTTGAATGTAGCTGAAAGTAAAAGAAATGCTGATATCTGCAGTAGGTCTTGCAGGGGTGATATTAGCAGCATATCAGGAATATTTAGCTAAAGCTTCAATAACGAAGGTAGTTCTTAGTAAAAAAGTAAATCTTAATTTTTCCAAAAGTTTAGTACTGCAGTTTGTTTCCAGTCTTCCATTAGAAAACATTTTGGAGTTTTGAGTCCTAATATGTTATTATTTGTCATATGGAACTGTGCTCATTGTTACATTGCTCCTGACCAAAACACTTTAAAGAAGCTTTAAACGTGCTTTCTGGGAAAAAAAGAAAAAAAAAAATTATCTGTGTGGTGCTTTTGGAAAATGGATCATAATAAAAGTATTTATGATGATATAGACAGATTTTAATACAGTTGTCTTATTGAATTAACAAGATTGGAAAGACTGGAATACCTGGGACAAAGAAAAGAGCTGCCAGTGAAATGAGAGCAGATGGGAATGTTTTCTTCCATTTGACTGTACTGTTAGGTGTGAAATAGTAGAACTTCATTCTTAATTTCTCTGACTGTACAAAGCAGAGAATTTAAACAGTACCAGATAAGTGCTACTTTTCTTTTTTCAATGTAAAACAATTTCCTATACTTGTCTACATACATCTTGTCTTGTAAACTAACTATATTAATAATACTTTCAAATATAGGTATCACAGTCAATTAAAAAAATCACCTTGATGCTTGCAGTTGATGTAGAGATTGGTTCCCATCTGTCTGAGTCAGAAAGAATTTTGAACGAACACCTTGAGCTGGCTAATCAAATAAAGGTAAAAGCAAACAAACAAAAAACAAAACAAAGCAAGTTGTCAGATTTATTAACGTTAAATATTTTTAGAAACAATGCAAACAACTACAGCAGTAGACTTATGAAGACCCAGTCACTCTAGAGTTGATGCAGAGTTCTTTAAAAAGAAATAACTATCAAACAGAAGCTGCTAAGAGGAAGTTATACTCAGAAAATCAGGCTATACTTTTTATGAATGGTAATGTATTGGTCTGGGTTGGCTGTGTTCCACTGTGGAACACCTTTTATTGTTTTCGTTCATGCTTTGTGAAGTTGCTAACTTCATCTGTATACTGACATTTCTGTTCCTTTCCAATCTTAATGGCTACTTTCAATGACATATACAGTTCTTAGAGTTAAAATGTTACAAGACAGAAATGGTTTATTTCAGAACATAATGGGGACATTATGAGCTCTTAACTAATTGAATTATTTATTATATTTATAATAAAAATTTATTATAATTGAATACAGGAAAAAAAAATGATGCTAGTGAAAATTAACCATGTGTTATCAGTATCCACAAATGCTTTGTAGTTATTATACATTTTGTTCTACAATTGTACCTTGAAAGGAAACTTCGTGTGAACTGGCAGAAGCTGAAGGAATCATCAAAGACATGAAAGAGTTTGAACCTGAGCAAGTAGCAGCTTTTAATAGCAAAACTGACTTCTTGAATGAAGAACTGAAAAAAGCTGAAAGAAATATTAGTACAAAAATAGAAATTCTATCAACTTATGTGGCCTTTTTAAAGTCTTCATTGGAGGTACAGACTTCCTACTTATTCCGTTTAAATGGTGAAAACTCTTGTCAGCAGAAACATTTGTTTTATTTTAGATAAGACAAATCCTATAAGTGGTGTGCCACAGTAGCACTACAAGTATTTATAAGCTTCTTTATGCTTTAAAGGAGATCTGTAGCATCTGGGCAAGTGGCCCTGATCATTGAACTTTCATCACCGTAATAATTAGTCTGTGTACAGTTTTTCTAATGATTTAAATCACCATCATAGGAAGTATTATAATTTTTTGTTTTCTCTCATGTGCATGCTCTATCTTGGTCTCTCATTAGACACATAATAAAAATTGAGTGATTGTTTTCATATTTCTTAAATATTTCTCATAATTATCCTATATGTTGTTATAGGTATTTATAAAAATCTGTGTTTCTACTGAAGTGCTAATTTGTCTGAATGGATTTAAAAGTGAAAGATATAATCCATGCAATAATAACACAATTCTGTGTTAGTGATGCTCAAGGCAATTAATTTTTATTTTGGTGTAATGTTTGTTTTAATATTCTACAATGCTGTTGTTCCTTTAGAAAGAAATTGACAATGGAATAGAATCTATCAGATAAAAATAGCAATAATACTTATTTGATACCTTGAGTTTAAATTGTCAGTAAACTACATCACATTTGCTACTAATTAATGCTAATACAATTTACTTGATATTGAATAGATATTTGAAAATAATTGCTTTAGTATGCTGGTATATAACACACGTAAACATCTGTGACAGAAATTACTGATGTCTGCTTTTCATCTATTGGTTTACAGATTACATAAAACATTGAATGTTGTTTAGTATTTTAATAGGTCTTTGGGAGGGAGTTAGATTTTAAAATCTGTAAACGACTCAATATAGCCTGAATTTTATCTTCAATTTTATATACCTTCTGATTATAGCAACTGAATTTGTGATTTAAAAAAAAAATATGTTCATTTTCTATTTTTATAGGTGAATGACTACATTCAAAATCTGAAGGAATTCTATCAAGCAGAGCCTCTACAAACAAGCAGGGAGGCTGAAAATAAAAACACAATGGAGTCAGTTAATACAAAGTGGCAAAAATCTATAGAGAAGTTTTTTTCCACTGAAAATCTGGGTCGCATTTTCCTTAACTTAGTAAATACGGTGAGATTTTTATTTCATGGAGTTACCACCTTTCTCATAGAATAAACTCAAATTCTATGATTCTATGGATATGACAGATAGATGTATAGATTCTTCTAACCTTCATCAAAGAACATACTAAAGCAAAAGTGCATTTGTTCTGTTTCAGTGCGTGTATAAAGAGGAAGAGGAGCTGGGAAGAAGGTGAAATGACTGTGGTGCTTCTATGAAATCACAGTTAAATCTAGGAAAAAATAATAATAATAAATTCCTCATTCCCAATTTGGAAAAAAAAAAAATTAAAAAGAAATTAAAAAAATCTCATTCTGAGAAATTTAACATCTGTACTTTCAAAAAATGGAGTTGTAAAAAAGAACTTCGATTTGGAAGTCTGAAAATGTATACAAAATCAAAGTGAGGGAAAGTTAAAACTTGAAATGTTTGTAAGGTGATCAAACATTTTAATGCACACTAATGTATAAAATAGATAGAATAATTCTGGAGGTAGAACTTATCTCCAAAGTTTGAAGTGAAAATTTCTCTTGTTCTGCAGAGAATTTGTTGCACAGGGCAACAAAGATTATATAGCTAGTGACACTGTTTCTTTTGCTTCTGAAAAGCTGAAGTTTTACTGAAATCATACTGTGTGGTTTTGTTGCACTGGAAATGTGCTTTTTGATGATATTAGTTGCACGGAACAAAATCTTTATGGACACAGGCATCTCTCTGAAAAAATCTGCAGCAAATGGTCAAGTTCAGAGGTTGACATGTATCCTGTCCTAGCTGATGTGTAGGAAAGCTTGTATAAACAGAGCAGAAAGCATAAGAATTCTGGAAGGTTTCATCAATAATCTCTTTTTTGTGTGCCTTTTTCTCTAGCAGGAGGAAATTGGCCACTTGTTTTTTACATAAATTAGTATAATTTGATAAATTGCAGTGAATATTTGATGCTTGCTCCTGATAGGGTTTAATCCCAGTTCTGTGGCTGATGGATTGTGACTTTACCATTACCTGATTTTAAAGGTACTAAGGCAGGTGTAAGATACTGAAGTCTTATGTAAGTGATAATGGTATTATAATAAGTATAAAGACTTTTGTTTGGCAATGAGGTAGCCATTAATCAGTGAGCCCAGAACATGTACTGAACATAATACATGGATGTATAAGACTTGTTCATGATGGAAAGCAGCATAGATGTAAGTGTGATAGTTGGCTTATTTTACTTCCACTGAGAGTCAGTCCTTACCGATTTAAGTGTATGCAGTTCTAAGAAAATGGATACTGGAGTTGCTTCTTTATACATAGATAATCATTCCTGATATCTTTACATTTTTTCTTGAAATCGGCTGCATTGCCTAGGCATCACAATCTAATTTTCTAGCACCTCTTCATGGGATGATTGCTTGAGATTTGCATAAAATCACTCCATGCCATGCCTCCTAAACTGATCTCAATTAATGTAGACAGCATGGTTATGTAGCTGTTAATTCTGCTTTTATGGGAGAGATAAGGGACCGATCACAATGAGCTGAGAGGATGGGAGGGGGGAAATGGTAACGATAGCATGCTGGGAAAACTTGCTTAAGGAATGTACTGAGGCATCTAGTGAGGGCTGTCAGTGTGTGTTGTCAGATCTGAATACAGCCAGGCAAGGATGAACTATTCAGAGAAACAGCAAACTGAATATGTCTGTAAATGAAGTCATATGAGGAGCAGCAGAGGGAACTGGGATTGCGTAGTCTGGAGATGAGGAGCACTGGGGGAGATGTTATTGTTTTCTACAACTGCCAGAAAAGAGACTGTTGCAAGGTGAGGGTTGGTCTCTCCTGCATTACTAGCAATGAGACTAGACGGAATGGCCTCAACTTGCATCAGTGGAGGTTCAGGTTGGATATTATGAAGTATTTCTTCTCAGAAAGAGTGATGAAGTATTGGAACAGGCTGCCCAGGGAGGTGGAGTTACCGTCCCTGGAAATGTTCAAAAAAAGGGCAGGTGTGGCACTGAGAGGCATGGTGGTGGTGGGTTGATGGTTGAACTAGATCATTTTAGAGGTCTTTTCCAGCCTTAATTACTCTGTGATTCTATTATTCTATGAAATTACTTAAACTATACATCTTCAGATGTATCTTCAGATACTCTTTTTCTCAAAGCCTGGAAGTGTATTTTTACGATATTTTCTTCTGCTTTTCTGATGATAGTTAAACCTACAAGTCAAGAATATGTAGAAAGATACAGACCAAACTGGTAACTTACAAACTCAATTTTTCTTAATAGAAAAATTCTTAAATGGGAAAAACAGCAACAGCATTATCAGGTTTTCTACAGTGTTTGAGCTCTGTTAAAAAGAGGAAAACCTGCCAAATATTCTAATACTGAACACGTTCCCATGCTTCAGTGCTGCTATGGTTGTCAGCACGGAGTGGTCTGTTCTTTATCCCTTTCATCATCCAGCTGCTATTCCCCGGAAGGCTGTTTTTGGGTAGTTCTGTCTGTTCAAAAATAATTCCAAATTTTTTTATGAGCATTCAAACTGTTATCAGAAGTCAGTAATGACTGAATTATTGCCATGTTCTGGATTTTAAAAAATAATGGCGGTCATAGCCTCAGAATATGAAATCTGTTCAGCAATGTCTATTTCTAAGAGAATAGTGTGTTTAAATGCATGTAGAGTACCAGAAGTTTTCAAAGAAGTTATCCTAAAATATTTGCTTTTTATTAAATATTGTTAATATTTTAATATATGAGGTTTTATTGAATATTTTTAATACAAATACATATGTTGGAAAATGTGTTTTTATTTATTTGCCAGGTAAATGAAGGCTTAATATTAAAAGTACAAAAATCTGTACAAGTAATAGAAGAAACTATTATTAATCTGAGTAAAGAAATGAAAGAACTGACTGATCTTTGGGCAGTCTGGAATTTTAAAATTAATCAAGTAAAACCCATCAAGCAACAGTGCTGGATATTGGAAGAGCAACTAAATAAGGTAAATAAAATACAAAGAAAGCAATTGTGGCTTATTTCTAGATTATTTCTAGATTGTTAATAGTTTGTCTTTGACTCTCTATCAAATATTAGAGGTAATATTTTAGGAAGAGAAATAATCAGTAAGATAATTCTCCATAATCTGTTCTACCATCCAGGTAGTCATCAAGGATGATGATTATTTTCATCTTTTCTTTTTGTTCCTTTTCACTGTTGTCATTTCATATATATATATATATATATATATTTAGCATCATCTTATTGTAACTTAGGTAACTAAACTAACTTGTTTCTTAATAGCTACTAAACACAAAGTCCAGCCATGTTCATAAGGACAGAAACTTTAGAGCTTCTAGTCAAAGGGCTTCATAATTTCAGTCTCTCCCTGGTTTTCCTACTAATAATCTATTTTAATGAAAGTTACGGATAACATTTGCACGTCTTCATTGGGAATGATTCTTTCAAATTTAGATTTGGGCTACTTTTATTTACTACAGAAATACTGAAATATTGCTAAAATATCACTGAGATATATTATCTTTTAGACTACACATGGGCTACAGATTCTTCAAGAGGCACTTACGCTTGCATCAACAGTTGACCTTGGAAGTGATCTTTGTATTGCCTTAGAACAACAAAAACTTAACCAAATGAAACCACAGTTTCAGGTGAGTGACTGAGCTCCTGACGTGCACAGTGGTTCAAGTGGTCTTACTGCTGCAGTAAACAATCATACTAACCTTGCTTTCAGACAGAATTTGGAGTCACATTTTACATTTTATATTAGCTTTCTGGAAGAGAGATTTTGTGTGTTGATAAGGTCAGGGAGAAAACATCTTACCTTCATTGACCCCAGAACGTTTTGTGTAATGTTAGCTGTGTTTGAATCATCATACAAAATCATCAACATTATGTTGATGTTGTGTACCTGGACTTGTGCAAGGCCTTTGATATGGTCTCACACTACATCCTTATCTCTAAATTGGAAAGATATGGATTTGAAGGCTGGTGAATAAAATCTTGGTTTGATGGTTGTAGCCAGAGGGTTGTGGTCTGCAGATCTGAACATCAAGTGGAGGCTGGTGACAAGTGGTGTCCTTCAGGGATCTGTCTTGAGATAAGTGCTCTTCAACACATTTATCAATAACCTAGACAATGGGATTGAGCACACCCTCAGCAAGTTTGCTGATAACACTACGCTTAAGTGATGCAGTTGATGTGACAGAATGAAGTGATGCTATCAAGAGGGACCTAGACAAGCTTGGAAAGTGGACACACAAGAACCTAATGAGGTGCAAGATGTAGCACTTGGGTTGGGGCAATCCCAAATATGCGTACAGACTGAGAGAAGAATTCATTGAGAGCAGCCCTGCGAAGGACTTGAGTATTCTAATGGACAAAAAGCTGGACATGAGCCCGTAGTGTGTGCTTGCAGCGTAAAAGGCCAACAATATCCTGGGCTGCATCAAGAGGGGTGGCCAGCAGGGTGAGGGGGGAAATGTCCTCCTCTGCTCTCATTGCACACCATCTGGAGTACTATATTCAGGCCTGGGGTTCCCAGCATAAGAAAGATGTGGAGCAGTTGTAAACAGGTCCAGAAGAGGATCATGAATTTGATCAGAGGGCTGGAGCACCTTTCCCGTGAAGAAAGATGGAGACAGCTTGGGGAAGAGAAGGTTCTGGGGAGACCTCACTGCAGTCTTCCAGTACTCCAAGGGGGCTTATAAGCCTGAGGGAGGCTTCCAATCAAATTTTACATGACTTCGGGTATAAGACATACTGCTGTTTCTTCTTATCTAGCCTTTTTCATGTTATGAGTCTTTCACTGGGCGATGGATACATAGCAAAAATGTTTTCTGATAGAAAATATTTTTGTAAAATTACAAATGTTGATGGCCACTGAGTATTTCAGGGCACATGAAGCTCCTGGAAACATTTTCAAAGGTTTTTGTGTGTTGCCATTTTGGTGTCTATTAACTTGCATCTTTAAAAATTCCCTTCAGCTGGGCTCCCTGGGGGAGGGGAAACTTTTTCTGCTGTGAAAGGCAGAGCATTTATTTAGGTTCCTTAACAATCATCTAACAGTAGGTGCTCATTTAATAAGAATCCCCAAACTCATCTTCATGAGTTTCACATGTGATACATGTTTCACAGTCCTGCAAGTCAACTAGCAAGCCGTGCTGTTTTGTGGAGGGTGGCTTAGAAGGTCTTTTTTGCTAAGTTGACAGTTCCTTTCCCATTTGTTCGAGCCGAGCTCTGTGTCTGCTGGATTCTGCTGATCAGCTTTGTAGTATGAAACTTAGAAACACTGTGATCTCACATATTGCAAAACATTTTGTGCTAGACATGACAGCACAGCAGTCAGTCAGCCCAGCTAACAAATATAGGGAACTTGATCTTTTATGCATTATGGTATGCATGCAAATTCCCTATGGTAATTTACCACTCAGAGACTGTTATATTTCATCAAGTGTAAGGGAAATCTTGCAAAAAAAATTGTGTGATTTCTAATCCTTTTTTTTACTAGCAACTGAATGCTGAGCTTGAGTACATGATGAAATTATTGGAGTTGCCAAGTCAGAAAGGATTTCCTATGAAAGAGAATTCTGAAAGAATAAGTGAGCTTATTCACCTTCATCAAATGGTAAAGAGCACAATGACAGAGTATGATGAGATTTTCAACAAGGCACTTAAATTCCATCACGTTAAAAAAGAAGTGAGTACAATCCTTTAATGCATGCCTGCCTTTTGCTGCTTATCTATTTTCTATTTTGCTGCCTGTAATCTTTTTTTTCCCTCAAATGAACAGCATTAACTTATCTGGTGATCAGAATAAAGCTTAGGATCTAAAACTGTATGATATTTTGAGAGCTTAAAATTACGATTGTAACCCAAATTTAATTGCACATTAAGGGTAAGCTTCCATTCACATTTAAAATACACACTGATTTTTAGTTCAATATATTCCAGCTGGAATGTCTATCAAAGTCAGGAGAACTGGATTTTCCGGAAATAACTGTGGGCCCTGAAGATGTGCACCATGCCAAAGCTTACCTTTTGAATGCTCAGAAGAAACATATGCATATCAGACAGCTTTATAAACTGGTTATTAACCAGGGAGTGGATATCTTGTCTGCAGTGCAGAAGCCTGTGAGTAGAATTAGAATGACCTATGAAATCAATGGTAAATGTGAAAGAAGATTATAGAGCTATATTATAGACATTTAGATGTACAAAAAAATGTATTAATACAGTGAATAAAATAAATACAGAGCTTTGAGAATCCTTTTAAATGAAAGAAAAACAAAGACTCTATAATAGTTAAGCATTTTTTTTATTTCTGCTTTTAGAATTTGCAGATATACAGCTATCAGATGAAACAAAGCATCCAGGAATGATGACATTTATTCTTCATTGCAATGAATTGGTTTTGCAGTTTTCATTTTAGACTGATTGAATCAGTATTGCCCTGAATTTCTTACCTTTCTTTGTATATTTTCTGTTTAGAATTGCTTGAATGTTTCTGTAAAGAATCTGAAACAAGAACTTGCTCGACTTGAGTGTGACAACATTAACTGGAGCTCCAAAGCAGATAAGTATGAAGAAGAACTGTCACAGCATTTCCAATACCATATCTATCAAGAGGAGATAAATGAGGTAAATGAAAAAAAAAAAAAAAAAACCTGTTAAAAGGGCTATTGTGTTCAGTAATACACATTACTGTTTGCCGTCCTCCTAGATCCATTGTGCACATAGAGTAAAGTTAATTTTCATCATGCGAGCAACTTTTGATAGTAGCAATAATAGCCTATGGTCCGTAACTCTGCAGCTCAGGATTATAAGATGATTTTGGGCTGGCAATGAAGTTCTTTTACTGTACTAACAGCACTGGAAATAGAACAGCTGTATTTTCTTTGATTTTTCAGCTCTATCAGTTTCATCTGAAATGTGTGTGTCTTCAGATGTCTTTTTTTTTTTTGTGAAGCTAAAGTTTGAAACAAAAGTGGAATTTACATAACTTGTGATTATAAGGCTGTTTCTTAGGTCGATAAGATCTTTCAGTCTTTTAAGGAGAAATACAGAATACTTTAGTTCTTGATATTTTGTCATTAACCCATGGTGTGATACTTAGAAAAATTGTTGAAGGAAAAAGTGTTCCTTGACACAGGATAGTGGAACTTCATATTACAGAATTTAGGTTAGGAAAAATTATTTAGTGTGATTATTAACGTAGCATCATAGCAGGCCAATTATAAATCCACTCACTATTTAGCAGATAAAACGTAAAGCCATTTCTCTCAGCAAAAATTTGGAACGCATATCCCCCAGGATGAATTTTCCTGGAGTGAGCTGCTTAAATGAGACGTTGATGATATTAGCATTTAGATTTCATGTTCAGAATGTTTGAAGTTTGAATTCAAATATTCTCATTTTCTTGATGAAAACTCCTCAAAATTGCTGAAGAAAAGTATTTGCTCAACATCCTGTGTGTAAGGCTGGCTGTATTTAGGGAGAATACATTTTAATTCCCATTTCTATTAGAAGTTAATATAGAAAAAATTTCCTCAGTAAAACTAGGATAATGTAGATGTATGTGCATTAATCCACCTCTACTTTTGTTCATTTTTTAAATTAAGAATCAATAACTAGTTCCATAATATTTAAGTTATGAGCATTTACTTACTATTTTGTGGTTTCTTTATTTTAACATTGGAGATTAATCTGAATATTGCTAATATCGGGCAGACTTGTGATAATTTCTTCCCTATCTACTATACTTATGTAGAGCCAAATCACCACTACATTACACTGCAATCATTTGTGGCAGAGCTAAATCAAGCCTCATGTAGCTTAACACTACACTGAAACTCTACATGAGGTTAAAAGTAATAGGGTTACATACACATGATAACCCTTGCACTGCAAAAGACTTTTTACTTTTATCAATAACATTTGTGTTCTTGCACAAAAATTGCAGTGAAAGAATAGCAGTTCCTAAAGTAGGTTCTCTGCTCTCCCAGTCAGATCAATTTTTTTCTTTCTGATTCCTTATGAAAATGTGAATTTACATCATTTTAATGGTAATGAGCTACCTTAGTTCACAAGTCAGTAGGAGCTGTTATTTTTTAGTGTAGTTAGCAACTTATAGTTAATTTTGATAAGTGGATAACAGCGTTGAAGTGCCTCCTAGAGAGACTAGGAATCAAAGCATGTCAGTGGAATTGTACTATTAACAAAAACATGTTTAAAGCAGTTTCATAAACAGCTTTTTTTCATGTATACTATAGTTATGTGATAAATCTTAGTGACTGACATCTAAAGCCCTCTCCACCATCATTCTCTACCCATGACAGCCCAACTATAGTTAGGAACAGCTGCCTGATAAATGACTATGACACAATGGAGAAGTCATAAAGATCCATTAAACTTGGCTGAAGTCACTAGCGCATACCAGGGTGCATAGATACTTTAGTACTTCTCATTGTATTTTGCATGAAATATTGGAAAATGGAGATATGTTTCAATTTCAGTTTTCTAACAATTGAGCCATATATCGTACCTTGGTACAGTTGCTGATAAGAGCAAAAGTTTTGTACATGCCCTCAGAGGATAACATGCAAGTCTGAGCTGAATCTGGTTTTCCAGTGGGGCTAAAAGAGAAGAGTGACAGCAGCTGCAGACCTTTGACACATGAGCCATCATATCTGAAACAAGGTGATCTAATTTCACATGTTTTGCGGAGAGCCCCTGTCCTTATAACAGATCACTAGCTGGTGTATCTGCATAAGCCAGTGAAATAAACTAAAGAGAACTCTTACTCATCTCTTGTTTTTGTCAAAATTATATCAGCAAATAAGGCTTTATTCTGAATACAAAATATTATTCTACAGAGGTACTTTTATTAGCAGCACTGTTAGGTAGGTTTTGTTATTCAGTATCCATAGGTGGGGTAAAGAGCTTAAACTGGTTGGAGTTCACAGTGTAAGTGATAGAATTTGTTTCCCTTCTATTATACTGAGTGAATATCATCAGTCTGTTCAGTGTTGCAACAATGTGATGGAGTCCCCATAGATGAAATGAAAATGAAAAAGATATCCCTTTGTGGATTACCATTAGTGTGTAATGATAAAGGTGAATTGCTAGCTTTTCCAGCGACAGTAACAGCAGAATGAGCATTCAGTACTCCTTGGATTTTTATGGGTTGGACTGAGTGAGGAGACAGTATGACTCTAATTAAAAAAAAAAAAAAAAAAAAGTTTCAAATATTTTAACTAAGTATTAAATTGCGGGTGCTCACTGGAGGCTGTTAAAATCTATCAAGTCTAGTTATGTTTTGTGTGTGCCCCTGGCAGAACAGACCCTTAAGTTATTAGAACTGACGCATTTCTTTGATATCATTTCCTTCAGATAAATATAATTTTTAGAATTTATTTTATGCTCTTCTAAATGTGAAAGATTGTCAGCTCCCAAAGGATATGAAATTCACAAAAAGCTTTCAGTTTTTTTCTTCCTTTTCAGTTTTTGTGAACGCTTTCAAAGGAGTTGTATTTATTGTGGAATTGAAAAGTAGTTAAAATACCTCTTCTGAGGTATTAGCAGCATGCTGTAGCAGATTTTTTTTCCACTTGCCTGGCTCTTTCTACTGCTTAAAGGCATTCAAAAATAACTGCAATATATTCAGTATATTTTGCAGTTGTAAATGAGATAAAAACTGTATAACTTCCAGAGAAAACTTACCATTTTACACTTAAAAAATTCATAGCGCTTTGAAGATAATTTGTGATACTTTGTTTGATATGTCTCTTTATAGAACACCACTAATGCAAAGAATGAGATATGGTTTATTAAGGACGCACCTGTAAAATGACATTGAAGCAAACATAATTGGAGTTGGAGAGGGAAAAAGAAAAAAAAAAAAAAAAAAAAGGAAGAGGAAATAGAATAGTTATTGAAATTCAGGTGCTCATATACAGTCTACATCCTGACCTTGCAAACAACAGAATTCATCTTTGTATGCTGTGAATAATCATACTGGGATATTTAGATTACCATAGTACATGAAACTGAACACCTGTTTAATCCTCTCAGAAGCAGAGCTTCTGATATTACTAAATATTGTTTCTGTCCATTTTATTGTCCAGTAAATATTACTACAGATTGGTCCACAGCTGCTGTAGTACAACGATCATAGAATCACTGAATAGCCGATAAACCTATCAACTTTATTCTCTGTTAATCAATTCCCAGTAGAACAATAACGTTCTTTTGGAAAAAATAAAAAATAAATTGAAATATTGTATTGTAAGATAAAGGTATTGTAAGTAAATACAAGTATTTGTACTTGCTCCGAAAGTAATGCCTCTTATTTCCATTAAAACTAAAAGAGAGTACAAAAATATCATTTGATAGAGACAATTCTTAGCAACAAAAACAAAATGCTATTTTTCAATATAGTTGCTACCATTAGCTATGCATTTTCAGCAGTGATGAACAAGGAATTTTATGCCACTCATAAAAAAAAAAAAAAAAATCTGCACAGCTGCCCATAGCCCAGCTTGTCTTCCATGTTGCTGTTGCCACTGCTGAAACCCAGCACCCACCACCTCGCTGCAGTCGCATCACTGTTTGGTCTCCATAAACACTCAGCAATCATCAATGAATGTCAATGGGTGACATATTTTACACATAGAAGAATTCAGTGACACACCTTTGCGTCAGATGCACTTTCACATTAGATACCATTCTGTCTCATAAATATGTTTTATGAGATGACACTGTTAATAATTTCTATATTAAAAATTCAGTGTTCAGATTATGGATAAAAAGCTTGTGGGGAGGAAAAAAACAAGCTAAACAGAAGAGTTTTTTTTTCTTTTACTGACAAATATGATTACTCTTTTTCAGCTTAGGGAATCATTTAAGGACCTCAAAAAGAAATTCAACAATTTGAAGTTTAACTATACAAAGAAAACTGAAAAAGCTCGAAATTTAAAAGCACTTAAAATACAGATCCAGCAAGTTGATACGTATCCTGAGAAAATACAGGTAATATTAGAAATTTAGTATTATAAATATTTGATTGTTTGAATTTTTATAGCCTATGCCAAGCAGTCAGAGGAAATGAGAAATCTTTTATATTTCCCTTGATATAATTTCCTTGTCTCAAACACAGATATTTTTAATTGTTCTGCTCCTTTCTCTATCACCCCAATTCTCTTTGTCCTTTTTTTCATTATTAACCATTTACTCTTTCCTCTTCTCTCTCCCTAACACAAATAAATAATTAATTTAAACCATCAAATTCATGAGCAACAAATATGCACATTGCCTTTTGCATTCAGCTGCTTTCCTTTCTCATTTCAATATTCTGGCCTTCGGAGCCCTTTTCTGCTTCCATTGCCTGGAGTTGCTTATTGGAACCTTAAACTCTCCTGGCTCCGTCTATTCTTTGCACACACCAGAATTTCTTTCAAATCTTCCAATGACGTTTTTAGAAAACAAAGTGCCCTTTTGTTATCCAGAGCAAACACTTCTCAGTTCATTTGCCCTGCAAGTCTTCTTTTCACAAGTTTTCTCAAAATTTTCAGTAGCTTCTATGATATTACTTTCACTCTTTTTTGTCTTATTCCTCTTACAACTTCTTTTCTCCTTGATGATTCAGATCGCATAATCAGTGAGGTTGGAAGGGACTCTCTGCAGGCTATCTAGTCCAGTCTCCTTGCTTAGAGCAGGATCTACTAAAACTGTTTTCTCTGTGTAATTTCCAGTACTTAATTGGACATTCAACTATACAAAGAAACCTGTTGTACTGTCCAGCTGAATACTGGACACTACATACTCAGTCCCACAGTCATCTTTCTAGCCCTTTGCTGAATTTGCTTCAATATGTCCTGGTCTTTCTTGTACTGGGGAGCAAAAGCTGCACACAGCACTCCAATGGATACAGCCTTGCCAGTTCTGAGTAGAAGAAAATAACTGTCCCCCATGATCTGCTGATAACACTCATCATACCAGTGTATATTTTGAGCATCACAGAATCATTTAGTTAGGAAAACACCCATAAGATCAGTAAGTCCATTGCATAGCACTGCATGTCTACCACTTAGCCACATCCCTGAAGCACCAAATTCACATACCTCTTAAGTACCTCCTGAGCTGGCAACTCTGTCACTTCTCCAGGCAACTTTTTCCAGTGCCTAACCACTCTTTCTGTGAAGAAATGCTTTGTGGCATCTAATCTAAAGCTCCCCTGCTACAACTTCAGGCTGTTGCCTTATGTCCAATCACTTTTCACCTGATGAAAGAGAGTGACACACACCTTGCTACAACATCCTTTCATGTAATTGTGGAGTGCTCATGTAGCTGTTTAGGGAAATAGTGTGTATGTGGGCAGTTCTTGAAATATGTTTTATTTCAAACCAATATTTCATAGTCCAAGATAAAATCAAGCACCTGTCTTTTTTACATTGTTTGTATAACTGACATTACAGTGAAGTCTTGATCAACTGGAAAAACTACCAGATATCATTAAGTACTAGTTATGAATATGTTTTCCTCTGGGTCTTTGGGGTTATGCTATATAATCACTAATGTTGTTTACATCAGATTCTTATACAATATTATCTATTGTAGGACATAAATGACTATGTTTAAATTGACTTGTTTTCTATCAAAGCAAGAGACTAAAGGCTTAGTAATATATATATATATATTTCATATGTAGATTTGGTGAACATTATTCAAGATGCAATGTTTAAATCATACAGATGTTTGTTTATATGTTGAAAGTTTAATTCAATATTTAACAGATATGTTGATTTCAGTCAGTACTGTAGAGACCCTCCAGCTTGTCTTGCATTTGGAAATGCATCTTATACTACTTATTTTAAAACACAGAAGTGAAAATAGATTTGTGCATTTATGTATTTTTAACTTACAGTTTCAGAACTGGAAATACTTACTTTTTGTATTGATACATCTTTTAAACAGATTCTTAAAAAGAAGATAGATAATTTAGAGAAGAGATTAGTGGACACTGCAACAAATGAACCCAATGTTAGAGTCTTCCTGGGGTCGGTCAGTGAGTTACAAAAACAGCTGAATGATTTTGGCATTGTTGTGGAGGATTATAAGCAAAATCTGGGCCTCACGGAGCATCTACAACTGATGATGGAAGAGGTACTAGTAAACCTATGGCTGTAATTGTGACTCAGGATTGGGGTAGATATGAGTGTTTCTGACAAGAAATAAAATATGTGACTTCCAAAGGTAGTAGATAGGTGTAAATACGGATTTTCTTCATTTTTTTTCTTTAGCTTTGTAGAGGTGGTGGGTTGATCATGTAATTTGACTATATTCTTGCACTGCTATGCTTGAGACTGAGTACTCTACTGCCATATGATTTTCATGGTGATTCAGCACATCTGTAATCATACTTTATTTTTGGGCTCACTTTCTGTAAACATTCTGAGGCAACACAGAAAGAACCATAAGGCATTCTTAACAGCTGTCAAATCACAAGAGCAAAGTCATTACAATACTCAATTTGTTAGCTATCAGGAAGAGTTGCCTGTGAAGTGTGCAGTTCTGGAACTGAAATGTAAAATGTTTGATACCAGTAGCATAATATATTATGCATATTGTATATAATACTGTAAATTATATATATATATATATTATTATATCTGTACATAGTTAATAATTTGCAAATTAAGTATTTGCAAATCACAATTGCAATTATTGCAAAAAATTGCAAATACAATTTTTTTTTCCCCAGAGTGCAGTGTGTCTTTTTGCAGAGTTCTCTAACTTGGTTTTAATACACGTGAAGACTGCCTTATACGTTGCCATATATTTTTTAAATGTTTGTAGCAATACTTTCTTTCTTGCTGTACTGTGTTGATGCATCTGTGTCAAGCACATTCCTATCATCACTGTTTATCTTTAGAAATAACACTGATCCCCAAGTTCATCTAAATGCATGATGAATAAATTCCCTTAATCATGGATAGTAATAATAAAGTTTGTTTTAAAACATGTTTTCAGTGTCTACTGATCACATAAATGTATCATTTTGTATAAGTTATCAAAGTAATTTATGCTGTGGATTTGTGTTAACATCTATATCCAGCCTTATACTTTGGGGAAAAAGTATTTTCCAGAAATAGCCTTTAAGATGTCTTCTTACTCAGAGTGAAGTAGAACTTCCTATTCAAAAATTTTATTTCAGAGTATAGGCATAGTCTCAAATGCTGATTTTAATGTCAATTAAAATTATTAAGCTAATTATTAGCTGCTTCCCATGATGATGTAATATAGATGTTGAGTAAGTAGCAGATTAAATTATCTCTTCAGTATTATTAACTAAAAATATTTATTAAGGGTACATTCTAAAGCTTATTATTGTTTGTAGAAAGATTCTCATCATCTTTAAGGACTGTTTGCCAGTGAACTAAATCTAAGCAACCTTGCTTTAGACCATGATACAAAGCCTGCAAAGTTAGGCAGCTGATATATAAAATGGAAAGAACTTGGAATTAAAACACGTTTCCAGAAATTTTAACTTATGAATCTAGTATTTAAAGAAAATGAACAGCTTTTAATATTTGCAGCAACATTCATAATAAACAAATGTTTTCAAAGTTAAGCTGTAATCACAGTATTTAAGACAAAATACATGCCACTGATTACTGAAATTATAAGAATAGCCTAATCTACTTTATAAAAGCTTGAAGTGCTGATATTTGTTCATTCTGATAGTGTTTATCCTTTTCAATCTACTTCAGTGTCAATTTTGCTTTGAAGATGTTAGTGCAACAGTCATTAGAGTTGGCAAGTATTCTGCAGAATGCAAAACCAGAGAAGCAATGGAGACTCTCTACAAGCAATTCAATAAATTTATTGAGTCTACGGTGCCTCAACAAGAAGAAAAGTTTCAGCAGATTATAGATCTGGCTAAACAGTTATACGGTAAGGATCTATCTGGTAACACTGGAAAAAAATAAAACAGAAACATAAAATACAGTTGTTTAGGACAGAAGGAAGCAGATTTCTAGATCTGTTGACTTAAGAATAAAATTACAGAAAGTTAAAAAAAAAAAAAAAAGAAAAACAAAAGTTTTAGAGTATTGACTTGAAAATGTGAAGGTTTTCAGGGAAAGTACTAAGAAAAGAAGAAAATACAAAAGAACTCAGCAGTCTGGTAGTTACCTGGTTTTCCCTATGCAGACTGTGCTCACCCTGTAATCTGATTGTGAATGTCCTTGTGATATTTATGAGCTTGGAATTAAGACCTCGTGGCTCATGATTACTTGTAGCAGACTAAATCTTTGAAGTCAAAGAATGTTAAAGAGTTATGCATCAACGAAGAATGAATTTTTACATCAGTGTTGCGACTAGACAGTGGTATTTGATTGCTAATTTTGTATTAGCAAAAAAAAAGGTGAGTTATGTAAAAATTGTATTTGCAGTTGTATCAATTGAGAACACTGATTTGTTGACTGAAAAGAATGCAGGTCAACCAACTTGAGGCTTTTCTTTTTTCTCCAGCTCACAATGTTTCTGTACCTGTTGAAGTTGCTTTATCCAAAGACAAGGTGTCTATCCAAATGTGGAATGATAATGTGTAGCCTATAAAGTCAAGTAGCAAATCTGATAAAATTTCAACAAACTGTGCTTTCTAATTCCTCTGATGTTGTGTTAGGAAGACTGTTTAAAGAACAGAGATCTTTTTTTTTCTTTTTTTTAACCCTCTAAACATTGTAAACATTGTTATCTCTGGAGAATGTATTGACAGAATGGATTCTTAACACTCTCACTATCTTATTAGAAATGTTGGGAAAAAGAAGCTGCTTTGTGGGGTTTTTTTAATTTATTTATTTTGTCTAGGGAAAAAGCTTCTTCATCCTGCCTTTTTTTTTATATATATCTAATAATAGGGATTCAAATGTCTTCTAGCTATATAATCAGTCTGATAGTTCAGGAAATAGTTTGAGGCCAGCACTTTTTCAAGCAATGTCACTGACCAGAGAGTTTAATTTTTTAATCAAGGAGAAACCCAGTAGAAGACTTGCAGGTACTATGAGGAGGAATCTCAAGAAAACTAGTAATAGGTAGGAATGTGCATTTCTCTGTACCACAGAGCTCCTTCAACAAAATAAAACACAGATTTAAAATATATTTATTTTATTATACGGAGGTTATGAAGTATAGTCATTGTTATACATTTCTCTGAGGCATTGTGTTGTTTTTTTTTTTTGGGGGGGGGGGGGGGGGGGGGGGGAGGTTGTAGTTTTTTGTTGTTGTTTTCTTTTTCATAAACGGAAGTTTTATATTTTCCCATTTCAGGTTTTGAAGAAGGAAATAAGTATGTTGAAAAGGCTGTATCAAAGTACAAAGAAATCCTTAATTCTGTTGATGAGTTGTGTAAATCACTGAGAGAATTTAAGGAGATTCAGGTATTTTCCTTTTGCCTTGAGAATATATTGTGTTTGCATGAAGATATCGGGTTTAGTGTTTGAATTGGTACTTATAACAGAAGATCATCCAAGGGATAATGAAACAGTTCTTAGTTCTTTTTTCCATGAACATAACAAAACAGTGAAATGCCACTTCTTTGTGCACTAGATATTCACCCTGTTTTTGTTGTTGCTGTTTATTTTATTTGTTTGTTTTTCTTCTGGACTTCTTTGTTATAGCTTTCAAGTAACTTTTAGGGAAGAACGTTGCGCTTTCCTAAGGTCTGAAATACAGATAAGTGCCGAATTTAAAGAATGCCAAACAACCTAACTTATTTCATAATAGGAAAAATCACACCAAAACACAATTTGTGTTAAAACCAAAGTCATTTAGATTAAAAAAGCCTGGCTTATAAATGTTAAGAATGACAACAAATATCTTAGTTTTGTATTCCTGTAAGCTTCTTTAAGCATATCTAGCTGCATAGTTACAGTAGGTAATTGATGGAAGGACAAATGTCTGTAATATAGACTCAGTCTACTCCATCCTAGTAGACCCTCAAAGTAATGCATCAAATCACATGCAGTGATACCTGATGGAGTAATTCCGTGCAGCTGGAATACATAAGATGCTCAAGTATTCTGTTGATGCTGAATGCTGTTTCACTTTATGCTGGAATTTTTCCATTATTTTCTGTAGTATAGAAACTGCTTAACACTCAGATTATCCATTAATATGCCTAGAGGGAGTAAGAGGTGCAAAAATACAACTGAGTTCCAGATGTCTTTTAATAAGTGGAAAGAAAGCTTTGCACTTCACTGCTAGCATGAAGAAACTTCAATATATATAACTATTTTTCAAGATTCTCCTCTCAGTCCATATGTACCTAAATAGTAATGTAAGTACATCAGTAGCTCCAGATTCTACCAAGACAGGGCTTCATCTTTTTATCTTTTTTTGCTAGTTCAATATAATATAACACTTTGACTAATTTTTGTTAATTGTGAAGTTATCTATTTAAGAGTTATTTGGAGAACATTCTTCTCCCCCCCACACACATAAAGTATTTATTGATTAATTTCATCTTTCATTTAGATAGCTCTTAGATATTATAAAAAGAAAAAACTTATTACTCAAACTGAGTATTATCACAAGGAAATTTTCTGCAATAGAGAATAGTTCTGCAATTTTTTTTGAATGCCAGATGTTGCTTTTTATAATAACTACATGGTCTGAGATTTTAAAACTAATATTTTGATCGTACATTTGCAGTCAGTAGTTAATGCCTGAATCTTATGAGATGCAAAAAATTTAGCAAATTATCCAAACAAATATGCACCATGAGTATGGAATGCCATGAATAGGAAGTAAATTTCCTATAATTTTTTAAACAACAACAATTGAAAGGTAAATGTCATGTTGTGTATCCTTCATTTTTCATTCCTTAGGCCCTGTACAAACTGGCTAATATTCCTCAGATTCTTGGCCAAGCAGTTGATTTCTGCAGCCTTCGCTGCCTTATACTTACCCGGCCTCTGAAACAACCCCCTTAGCTTTGAAATATGTTATCTTTTCTTACCCAGGAATGAATGAATCAGGTTTTGTTGAATGTGTTTGTCATAAGTAACATACGCTTTTGCTGATGACATACTATACTTTTTTTTTTAACTACACCATTGCACAGAGCATGAGTCAGTGTGAAACTACAAATTACTGTCTTCTGTTGTGTATCAACTTAATCTTCTTTTCACATGGCAGAAAGATGAGTTTGCTGGAGAGCTGGTTACTGTTCAAAAAGAGGGAAATAGTCGAGAAGAATGTGAGGACAAAGCAGATGGAAAAAAGTATCAGGTTGGCTTCATTTTTGTTTTGACTAGAACCTCATTTGTTAGGAGGCTTTGTACATTGTTGGAAAGCTTATTAATTTTCACTCATAAGGCTCCCTTAAGATACATTTTGTCAGTGTAGTCTTGGTACCTTCATTTGTCTGTTTTTTTGGTACTCCATGCAACCCACACTTTTTTCCCTATACAGTTTTCTTTTGCATACTTTTTACTTGTCTGTGTATCTCCTCAGCATCCTCTGCCCAGAACCATTTTTCCTTTTTGAAACTCTTATTTTCATACTTTTTAACCGACTTTTTCCCTTAGTACTATTGACACAGTATTCATAACAAAGCCATCTTCTGTGTGACCATTTCTGCTTTCTCAAGGGAGAACATATTCTGGACTCCTTTATAATAAGACGTAAGGGATGTAAGAAGTCATAAAAGAGACTGCTTTTAGTATTTCCTAGAACTCTAAAATTCATTCAACCTCTAGATACAAGAAATGAAAGTTTTCAAATTATTAATAATATGCTACGAGTGAAGCTATATAGCTCAGAATTTGAACAAAGTAATGGTGGAAGATTCGATACTTTAAGTCACAGATCTTCATCAGAAAGATGAATCTTCATCTTTAACATGAATTTTCAAATGTTTTTCAATGCTTTTTTAATTTCAGATGGGGTCAGATATGTTGCTTATAAATTCAGAATACGTTACTGAGAAGAGAAACAATATCCTGTCTCCTACCAACACTAAACAGGTATCAATAGCATGTTGAAGATAATGCACAAAAGCAAAATATTTGAAGGCTAGTATACATTTAGAATTGTAATAAAAAATCCTAGGACATAGACATTTGATTTTTGATATATGATAAATGAATACAAGAGGTGTTAATATTGTCAATGAACAAACGATAATCTTAGAAATGCAGGCAATAAAAAATAGGTTTAATTTTTTTTAAGAGATTAATTCTTCTAACTTGATGAACATTTTGAAGACTTGGGGTACTGGTTTGTAAATGTAAATAATTAAATGTATCAAACTTTCACGTTACATGGGAATGGATGGTAGCATATTTAAGTCTTTACAAAGATAGGATAATTTAGGAGTTGATTTAGAGCTCTGAAGTTTTGCAAGATGGTAATGTAAACCGATGCTACAAGACATTAAATTGATTTGTAGAAATTCAACTGACATTATCGTTCCCTTTAGTTCTATATAGAACGTTCTCTTCTCTGATGATGAACCAAAACTTAGCTTAATTTACTTTGTCACCTCTGTTCCAAGTTGATAGGGCTTTCACCATTGATTTGGAGCCCAGATTTCACTCAGAATCTTAAAAAAAAAAAAAAAAAAAAAAGGTCTGGAAGACCACCTCACCTGGCAGAAAGCCATAGCCTTATTTTCTATTTTGCTAGGCCACAGCCCTATCTGTCCTTGTCAGACTGTGCCTCAGCTGCAGATGGGAGATGTGAAGTATGGCAATTATGATACCTCCACCCTTTTCATCACTCCATACTTCACCTAAGCAGGTTCATTCTCACTAGGTCTTTTCTGTCTTAAATTTCCGTCCCTTCTGTGAAATACTTGGCCCATTCCCAACCTTGCATCCAGAGATCCAGCAGCATATAATTTTGTCTATGCTTCTGCAATCTTTTTTTTCCAGTATTAATATGCTTCAATAATAAGTATAATCCCCTAAAAATTGATGTTTTTCATACTTATCTGATTACAAGTGGCAGATAAGGGCAAAAGCCCTCATGCTGCTAAAGCCTGTCAGTTTGCTCGCAGCTCACCTGCAGTATTGTTCAGCAGCACATCAGCAGTTTCTCTTGGGTAATTTTTAAGCAATGTCTGGAGTAACTCTTCTCTTCCGTGACCCCTGAGATTTGATGACTATGAAACTGGCAGCACAGCCCTGCACGAGGATCCTAGAGTAGTTACTGGAAGATTCCTATGTTGCTGTGGCTTTCCCATAGATATGTCCCAAATGTATGTCAATGTGCACACATACGTGTAGACACTTGAACAGAATGTATATAGACTATTAATTTCATTCAGCCAGCCTCTATTATTTGGAAAATTTGGCCTATGTGTCTTGTTTTTTGTCTTTTAATATAACTGTTCAGTGTTTAATATTCTCAAGACACCTTTGACTTCTTAATATTTAATCTTAATATTTAATCAGATTTGGTTTATTAAATTTGCTGATGGATATCAAACCAAATAGCCTAAACTTTCTGCCATGGTGTCTATTAACATGTAATTTAAGAAAGACTTGCTAATCTAGTTATGTTTAAAACTGACATGGTCACATAGAACAGTGATGATAAGGTTATAATAGCTGGGTGACAGTCAAATTTATAAAGTTGAGAAAACGTACTGCACGAGGATTTTGAAATTAATCCCTAAAAAGAAATATTTTCTAGAAATAGCTGACCATTAATTAGAACCTCAATAAAAACATTTGAGTACATGACAAGTTAGGAAGTAAATAGAGGTTTTATTTTCTTCTGAGTAATTTGAAAGGTGAAAAATTTACAGTTTCCGCCAATTTGAAAATTAAATTCTGATTGTTTTTATATCCACTATATATTCGTATTGAAGGACAATTTGAGGGTTGTATCTTATCAGATACTTGTGGAAAACCCCTTAATATGTAAACTTCATCTTTCAAGTGCTTTGAATGTTTTAGATAAAAGTGCAGTTAATGTTGTCCTCATGCCACATCTAGTTCTTTTTTTAAAACAAGATGAGAGGTTGTTTTTCATTCTGGGTAGAAGGAAAAAAAAAAAAAAAATCTTAACAGCATTTTTCTGTTAATATTTGGACAAGATCTTGAAACAACTGGCACAAAATAAAGAAAATAGAATGTGCTTGAAAAAATATCTTGAAGATATTGATTTAACTCTGTAACTCTTCAACAGGATAAGTGACTCACAAATAATAGAAGTCCAGTAACTTGACTACTAATCTACTTTTATTATGTAACTTTTTCCCATATAAATGTCATTATGCCACCTCCTTTCACACATACACCCACCCACCAATTACAGATGCTCTTATAAAAACCTCCTACAGGAATTCCACAAGTTGCCACTTGTTTACAGATGAGGTACTTTTTTCTTATTGTTCCTGTTATAATTAGTACTTGTATTAATTATATCTGGTAGCCTGTCCAAACAGTTTGAAATTCCAGTTAGCTGCAGCAAGCTTTTGTGACGGTCATCCTTTTCCACCTATTTCTTCCTCTTCTTACAATACATTAATTAAGCTTAATTAGAAGAAATATTTCATTGCTATCTTCTGTATGAAAAGGCGATGGTTTAAATGATAACCCATTCTCTCTCTGTTTTTCCTCTCTTTCCATTCTCCTCTGTCCTGTCCTAATTTAAGGAGAGGAATAAATTGGCTGATATTCCAATTATCTGCCCAGCTGGTGAGGATCTTGTTTCACAGGATACAGAGCTGTCATCTTCAGCCAAAGAGGATAGTTTACAGACTGAATTCCTGGCAGAAGAAATACCCTCCGGAGATGAATACGAGTGTATATCACCTGATGATATCTCTTTGCCACCACTTTCTGAGACACCAGAGTCCAATCTCTTACATTCTGAAACCGAGCTAGAAGAGCAACGCTGTTGTAGTTCTCGTAGTCTGCATGCCAGTTCATATAGCTTGCAAATGCAGAAAACGTCTAGTGACAAAAGATTGATGGAATCATCTGATCTCTTAACAAATTCTGCTTATGCCGATGCTACAGTTACTAGAATGGAAAGCCCATCAGCTCAGCTTGAGAAGTTTTGTATCTCTTCAACAGATTCTGGTCCAAAAGTCAGAGCAGGTTTTCCTCTGGCTAGTAGTTTACGAGCAGTATCTGAAGCTAGCACTGCTTCCTGCACAATAAATGCCAAACCAGCATACAGCACGATGAGTGAAGTGCGCAAAACACATTTGCAACACCTTGAAATTCATAAAAGCATGGCAGAAATGAGAGAACAATTGCATGACTCAAATAACTGTACTAAAACCCAGGACAGGCTGCATGCTTTGCCTGATGCATTCTCAGGTTTCGTCTTTCAATCAGACGCCACCAGAAGCTGTCAGAGGCAGATGGTCACCCGAGAAGAGATTAAAAGTACATCAGAAAAGAACAGCATGGCCTGCCTAACTGGACAGGCACCTAACTTCTCCCAGCTTCTGTCTAATTTAACCGTCACGGAAGGTTCTCCAGTAACTTTGGAAGTAGAAGTAACAGGAATCCCAGAGCCTACACTGACATGGTGGGTAGCTTACAATGAGAAAAAGTAAATATGCCTATTAGTGAGGCACCTCGAACCACTTATAACTGTATTCATTAATCAATAGACTAGACTAGACAGCTTGTATTCTTTCCACTCCACACTTCTGCATGGTTCCCACTTCCAGAATTCTTTGACAATTAACCTACTTTAAATAATCTCTCTGTACGTAATTTTAAGTATAATGAGAACATTGAACAACTGGAAGCTTATTCAACATTCTTTAAGCAGATTTGTCAAGTACTTTTTATGTTCTGTATTTCAACATTCCATTTGCTCAGTAATGTCTTAAAATAAATGCTTGATCCTGATTTACTCTAAGTAAATCTGTATATTTTTCAAGGAACTTGCCACAGTATATAGACAGATGGACACAAATATTTACGTAGTCACTAAATACACTTAGAGAGAGACAAATACATTTATAAGTATGTGAGGGAGTTGTTCAAAATTGGAAATAGGTTATACACGTCAAAAACAAACAAACAAAAACTCTGTCTATGCTGAGTACCTGTTACATACTGTATTCTTGCACAGTCCCTCTGTCTCTCTCTCCGAACTTCTACGTCTAATCAAATTTCTTAATATTCCACCGTATCTTTCAATATGACAGTTTAGAAGTTCTATGCAAAAGTAGATACTTTTAATAAGATAAACAAGGGGACAGAATTTCAAGATTTCAGTATTAGTCCTGTGTTTTCTGGCCTGTTTTTCATGAAATTTTACCTCATTTGCTATTCCTCCATGCTAAGCATTCACCATGGAAGTTTTTCTTTTAATGCGTTAAAGTAATATATGCTTCTTAGTGATCTTAACTTGAAAATGTTTATGAAAGTACATATGTAAAGCATATATATTGTGCAGAAGACAAGGCATTTTAATTAGGCAAACTGTAAGCTCTTAATAAGCTGAATTTTCTTCTATGGTACTGAGAAAAATACTGTATTTTGCAATTTTGGTGGTATACTCTCTGTTAGTATCAAGAAAGTTACTTTGCTCTGAATCCAATCATTCTATGCTTTGAGGAGTAGTGCTGGTAAAACCATGTACCTTGAATTTAATTTTATCACAAGAAAGCATTAAATTAGCTTGTAAGTGTGTTTGTGGTTGATATCTGATCTTTTAAAGGCAGCATTCCACAGAAAGCAAATTAGAAAATTATTAAAATAAATAAGTGATATGTTTATAATTAAAAATTCAGTATGGTAACGCTGAAATCATGTATTTTGTACCGGTGTAGACACTTTGTGGGATATATCCTTTGAAAATCACACCTGTGTTTGGGTTAGGTTATGCTGAAAGGCCACCAGCTAAAAAGAGCCAGAATTTTCTCTTGCTTCCAAAATGTATATCAGTAGTCAAAACCAATACATGGTGACAGACTCTGAAGTTTTAGAATATGATACCTGTTCTATCCTGCCTGATGATGTGAACTACAAAAATTTAATTAGGCTGGGGTGGAGAAACAGGTCCTTGCCTGTTCTTTCTACTGAACACAGATGTTTGGGAATTTCTATATTGCCTGTGCATCTTAAGATCCTGTTTTCCCCATATTGAATGAGAATTGACTTTACTAGCAGAACTAAGACTGCAGGCCTTCATGCTACACTCTTGAATACTGCAGTGAGATAACTGGGTGACTTGTCCATGCAAAGCCATTTTCAAAGCCACATTTTCTAGAGGTAAGAGAATCTTATGCAGCAATTTGAACAATTTAAATACTTAGGTATAACTTTAAAGGTGAGAACTGAAAGCACAGCTGTGAACTTTCTTGCTGCTAATTTTGTGTTATAAAGTTATCTGAATTTGGAAAGTTCTGCTTGGCATACAGTGACATAAATCTGACTTAAAAACTGACTCTCTGCTTCAGGTACAAGAAAGGCCAGAAAGTGACTGCTGATGAGCATTTAAAGCTTTACCAAAAGGAGACAAAGCATGCTTTATTCATTCAGAAGGTGTGTGATAACGATGCTGGCCTCTATGTTGCTCGGGCTAAAAATTCTAGTGGCACTATATCATCAAGTGCTATTCTCCATGTGCAAGGTAACAGGCCACCTATTGCAAGAATAGACTGGATAACTCTGTGTGTCATCTATATTAGCATATCACTAATGTACTGGATATTCACAAAATAAGTATGGTACTGAATGCACTGGACTTAGTTCTCACATGCTAAGACAAAATGAAATTTATTTTCCTACACTGATTGTTTCACCACCTGTACCAAACTACTTTTATGTAACGTTTGATATATTGCTTGTTTCTTAATACCTGTGTTATGTGCTTGTTTACCTTTATCCTAATGAAGCTGAGATTAAAAAACAAAAGTTACAATGATTTTCTAGAATCAGAGGCCCATTTTTGCATTTTAAATATGTTGGCATTATGAAGTACTGAAAACGGTTTTATAGGTACTACTTGTCTCAATGCACACAGTGCTCATATCAACACATCCTCTATGGTGGGGAGGGAGGAGGGTGCTGAAATTCTTTTTAAACATAAGATGTGTTTTTTCAATCACATTTTCTCATCTGTCTTCCTTTTTTTTTTTTTTCATTTATAGGATAAAGATTCGTAGTATAAAATGGTAATATTCATGAATGCCCTGTCTTATATCAGATTTAAATTTGTCTCATCTCAGCTGATAGTCTCCACACATGAAAGCTGCAATAGAGTTGTGATAATCTGCACTACAGAAATTTGGCATAGAATTATCAGAATTTGCATAAGTAACACTTAGTGTATCCTAGGCCAAACCTGCAAATGTTTTTCAAAACGGGACCTGAAACCTTCCAACACACCCATCTTCTAAGGCAGATGCTTATAATGCTTATGATACTTTTCTGTCATCTTATAAAAGTACAAATCTAAATATTTCTGACAATTATCTAAAGCATTGATGTAGAACAAGAAAGATATTATTCTATGAATTGAGCTTTTCAGAAGTTTTAATGAACTTATTTCAAAAAGAATCAATCAAGATGGGGAAATACTCAAAAGCATGCCCCTCCCCCCCCCCCCCCCCACCACACACACACTCACACACAATCAGTCAAATAGAGTTCTCCCTTAGTAAGTGGTAAATCCAAAACAGAAACTTGTCTACGTATAACACTTAAACAAGAACAGCCATGGGTGTTATTTATTACGTAATTTGATTAAATCTTTGACAAAAGCAACATAACAGCATCAGTAAAAGATTCCAGTTATAAATTCTTAAATTAAGTCCCTCTTTCACTTTAGCACTTGTGTAAGTACAGTAAAAACAATTATGGCAAAAGTTGAATCATTTTTCCTGCATTTTTGATTTGCAGCTTTCATGTAATGTCTATGTTGATATGGAAAATTTAGAGAGAGGAAATATATATTTTTTTCAGTAAATTATGCAAGACAAAGTAAATAAGTCATTTACCAGGCAGCAGGCTGTGAGCAGAATAGATATTTGAACTTGCAGGGGTCAATGAAACTGAAGACTGACATTTAGATATTTTGGCTCAGTGACTGTAACTTTATTAAAATTCCTGTAACTTTGAAACAGGAGACGTTCAGAAGGGAATATAACCTCATAGTAATAAGAGAAGGAAGATAATAGGTAGTGAGTAAACAGGGGAGAAAATATTTGACTAAATCCCAAATAAACAACTTCCTGAGTTTGATCATCTCCTGAAAATGTTGATCTGATCACCAAGGTATAAAAATCAACTCTTTTCCAAAAGTATGTGTTCTATTTCACAATAAAGCTATTTTTAATAATTAGTATGATTTTCAATATTTCAATTTTCTGCTTGACAGTCTTATTTATAACATTCACTTTCTGTTTGAAAAAATCTATTAAGTGATGGCTGGCCTTCAGTCTTCTACTGAGAGCTGTGATTGTTCCAGAAGCCTATTATTCAGAAATTAAAAGTACTCATGTATGCTGTTTTGATTTATTTTCTGCTTGTCTAACTTTACAGACCATTCAGATTGCTTTTTTAAATCACTTTTGCCTTCAATCATAAGACTAAGTCCCAAGGAAAAAATATACAAAAAAAGAAACCCTAAACAGGAGTGAAAGCATGGATGCTGCTTCCTTCTGCCTTGCCTCTGCCAGAATCTGGCTTTTAAATTAGTCATCAACATAAGGCTAGTGACAGGAAGAGTTGTCCTAGCGCTGTAGAGGCTAGACTCAAAGCTTCATCTTTGTTTTAATGTATGGGTGCTTCATCTTGAAAACTTCAGAAAGTTCAATGCTAGAATGTTCATTCTTTTGTCTTTAAATGGACACTGAGCAAAGTTAAGAGATGTTTGATCTTTGTAGTTGGAGGAGAGTCACCTGTGGAGAAAGACAGCAGTGTGTGGTGAGTCTCTCTGTCCTACAGTAGGCAAGGCTTGGAACAAGGATTTCAGACTTGTTTGGAAACATTTGTCCTAACCTTGCTTTTGTAGTTCTATCAAAGGAGAAAAAACTTTAACTTTTCATCTTGTCTTAGAGCTGGATATGGGGGTAGCTTGAATCTAGACTTGTAGGTAGCTTTGAACCCAAGTGGGATTTGTTCATTAATAATATTACAAACTATTGATATTACCTATTATTGGAGTTGGAGTTATATATTTCTAAACATAGCAAGGAAGGCTGCCATCTTTCCTCTAATAGTGGAGTAGTTTAAGAGACATCTCAGAGAAAGGGATTTTATCCAAACTGCTGTGATCCTATGGTTTGGATGCCTATGAGCAATTATCTTTTACTGTAAAACTCTTAGTATGTCCAACGCTTCATGTTTCTATTCCTGTATACCTAAGTTTTTGCCCCACTTCTCGTCTCTTCACCCTTTGCAGAAAAACACTTTTTAAATCAATACAATTCTGTTTTGTTTTGTTTTTTTATTCTGAATCATGGTTCAATAACTCATGAAATGAGCCTTGTGGTTGAAGCTTGTAATTTCCATATTTATTTTTTTCTTAAAAAATATATATATATTTTGGAAGTCTTCAGTAGCTGATGTACCAAACAAGGCATAGAAGTAGTTTATCTTAGTGGACTTTTTGAAGGCATTGCTTAATGAGATTTGATCTGATAGTCTGGAAGACTTTCCAGATGAGGAAGCTGCACTGATGTAATATCTTTCTAGCTGATCATTGCTATGATGTAGTGTTGAAACAACACCTGAGCTCAATTTTGTTGGCTGGATAAGGACATCCTTAAGGCAATTCTATGTAAAAAATAATAATAATAATAATAATAATAATGACTGAAGGGAACCTGCCTTCTGCACACAGAATTGCCAAGGGAAGAATGGTAGTGAAACACAATTGGTGAGGTTAGCACTCCTTTTCCACCATGAACCCTAAATCCCTGTTATAACTGACAAGTTATGCAGTCCAGATTTCAGTCGATCCTCACGATAAAAAAATGTCAGTGATGGTTGTTTTCAACTATGCCAAGACAAAAAAAAATATATATATATATCCCACTAGGGAAGACTAGATCAGTGCAGTGGACTTTATACACTAACTAAAATAATGAGTCTAAAGCTTACAAGGACAATCCGTAACTGATTTACCTATCACCCAGGTAAGTCAGTTGCCTAAGGAAAGCAAAAATCAATTTTGCCATTCAATTCAAAAGCAGCTGTGAAGTGGCTTATCATCTGGTCCATTACCAGCATATCCACAATCATTTTTACTCAAATGTTTTATTTATGAAAGAATGAGCTGCCTGCTACCAGATTAAATCCTGGAATTAAATTTCAGTTTAAATGTTAAATAAGACCTTCCAAGTTTGACTTGAGAAAATATAGTGGAATGCAAAGAAATCCAACTATAAAAATCTAAGCATACTATTGCTTTTAAGAGTACTATTTTAAGAGTACTATACTAGTACTACTACTCATAGTATTTCAGCAATAATTTCAAAGCTAGACTTTTTTCTTTTTTTCCTTATATTTCGTGTAGCACATACTTCCTCTTTTTAAATGTTCTGTAGAAGCAGAAAGTACATATGGCTGTTTTTTGTTCTGGTTTTGATGCTTTCTTATTTTACAGCACTGAGCTCCTCTAATCACAGTCAGTTTTGAACCTATAATTATGTCAAGATGCCAGAATATGATCGTCTTTCTGACTCCTCTCTAAAAAGGCAGACTTACATATCTCTTTAACCTTACAACATAAATAATCTAATTTAGCCCATTACTAACCTAACCTCACTTCCTCCTTCTTTATATACAGGAGCTTATTAAGAAAGAGTTGAACAAGATTGTCTGACTAGAAGTGGAACTGTATACAACATGTATAAATTTAAAGGGGAAGGGGCTAATTCTTTTCATTTTTCAAAAGAAGCAGCCTGACTGTGGGCCTTGTATGAGTTAGTAGGCAAAGGGAGGCTGAGGCATTCCTCGGTTTGTGTTTGGATCAGATGTGGATGGAGCTGCAATGGAGAAGGTGGCTTCCTCTCAAGTGACTGGTAAAGTATGCCTATTTCTGGACCTTTCTCCAGAGACTTTGCTAGGTTAAGCTAGTATACTGTGTGTGTGTGTTTCTTTTGCGACTCAGAGGAGATATGCCCCTAAAAATAACAAGACTGATTCTTTTTAACGAGTCTGCACCATGATATTCAAGGACAGTGGAGTTCTGGATAAGGATGTTCAGATCAGCTGGGATCATCAGACCCAAAGATGTTCCTTAATGAAATTCCTTCCAAAAATCTCCAAACAATAAGGTACGGTCTCAGTTTAGCACAATGCTGACAGACTCTGAAGTCTCTAAGCAGCACAGTCTGAAACTCAACCTAGGCTAAATTTTTATAGAACATATATTTAGGGAGAAGTTGAGGAACTTGCTAGTATAACATTTCAAGACATTCAGAGATGTAAAGGTTAATGTCCAAAGTAAATAGACTAAGATTGTTCGGAGTCTTCTGAGTCTTGATATTGTAACACCTGTATGTAAGAGTGACTGGCATAGTAAAACCTATATGATGAAGTCAAATCCAGGTGTTCTCTTCATGTGCATTTTTTCAATTGTACTACACCTCTGAGTTTTTCTTTTCATCCTTGTTAGTTCCCCAGTTTACAGCAGAATTGTACTGTTTCCAACAAATATATAAAATTTGATATTATGAATTGAATAGATTGAATAAACATGCTTCTTACCTGAAGCCATCAGAGTGGATTTTCAGTAGCCTCAACTACCTGAAATGTTTCTTTTTGTGATACAGGAAAAAGAATTTTTTCCTGCTAATCTTTGTGGTTTGTGTAATGTCTAGAATAGTAATCATTTTTAATTGATAAGTCCTCTCAGATTTTTCTTAGCTTATTGAGGGGCATGGTTTAGTGGGCATGATGGTGATGGGTGAATGGATCTGATTTGTTGTCTGATTTTTTTTTTTTTTTTTTGAGATTGGTTGGTTCTCCTATTGAAGTAAAGCTGCAAATTCCAAAATCTGCAGGGTGTGTTCAATGAAATTATGGTGGCAGCTTGTGCATGCCAGCTTTCAACAGCTGAGAACAGAGCTCGCAATGGTTAATACAGACTTTAGGTTAGCAAGAGTATGGAAGTGAAACTTATACACTTCTACTCTGTTGTGGCCTCAGACCTACCATATGGAACTATTGTTAAGCAGCTCACCTAAGCAATAGGTTCATTGATATAAGGGGGTGAAACATTTTCACTCCCCGCATTGATATTTTGCAAAAACATCCAACTGAGTCATTATATTTTGGATTCAGATGCTGGGCGCTTTTGTGAGATGTTACTTTTTGTTTCAAAATGGTTTAAAGCAAAAGAAGAAAGGGTGCGTTGTACAATAGTGCACCAAATACAAGAGTTAACTATCTTAACTTTGTTCCTTTAAATTTATGTGGAATATTTATCTTCCACTCTTTACTGAAGCACATCAATCCACATATATTTACCTACTACCTGTACAACAAACATGATTCCTTGATATTAACATGGAACTAATATCACTATGTTGATGCATGAAATTATTGGATGTTTAATTCATGTGTTTCAGCAAACTTTACATAATATAGATACATGAAGTCTGCTTGTTCCTGTCTTGCAAGCAGTACCCTGAGTTCTAGGTGTCGATGAAGGCTCTCTTTGCCATGCAATGTTGTAAATATTCTAGCTATGAAAATAGGTATTTCTTCATCTGCTTTAGTGGTGCCATTTAAAATACAGTGCATCATTTTTTTCAGTACAAGGAAAACAGCCAAATTTCGTACAAAAATTTGGACACACAACTCTTCAAGAAGGAGAAGATTTAATCCTGCATTGCACTGTACATGGAAAGCCCAAACCGCATGTCTGCTGGACCAAGGATGATATCCAAGTGGTAGCTGGAGATGTCAGTGTATGTTCTAATATTCTTGAAATGTTTCTCAGAGAAAGATAATATATTTTGCTTTATGCTACTAATTAATAATCTCCTATGTGCATTCTATTGTTTTACAGACTGAGAAACTAGGAGATAACTACTATCTCTTAAAAAGAAATGTAGCCCTTGCTGATACTGGGAAGTATATATGTGTTGCCAGCAATGAAGTTGGAAAGGCACACTGTTCCGCTACAGTAACAGTAATAGGTGATTCACCTTGGTCAACTATATGCTTTAAAGCATGTTGCTGTATTAAATGAAAGCTTCATTTCCAATTTTGGATGTGTATGTCTTGTTTCAGAGAAAAATAAAAACCCAGAAATTTCCACTGTAACTCAGGCTAAATCAGAATGGGAGAACGGATGCTTCTCAGAAAAAGGGAATGTCACTGCAGCTGAACTTGCACGAGCCCAGGACATGTGTTGTGTGAGAGGCCAAAGGCCAGTCCCTAGGCATCTCCCAGTAAGGTAACCTGCACCTTACTCTGTGCTACATCTTGTAATACTCAAATAGCTGCAGTAACCTTAATTTACAAAGCACTCGTATAACGCTCTTTCTGATCCTTTGAACCTTTGCATAATGTAAAGTGTGTAATGTGACTGCTTTTATGCTTTTGCATTTAGCTGCACCCAAAGGTATTAAATTTTGTTAAAGACTTTATCATACGATAGAAAATGAAATTTATGTGGAACAGAGCATTTAGTTCAGTGGTTTTGTTTTTGCTTTAATCTAAGTATCTTAACCTTGATATTAACTTACTAATGAGCAACTCAAAGGTACAAACTATTCCAGAAGTTCAGATATTTCTCCTTCGGTTATGCAGTGAGTTTTTGACGTGACCTAAGAAGCCAATGATTTTTAGCATGTTGGCATTTTCTTATTGAGGGATAAAAGTATTTGTCATAACCAACTTTCTTTTTAACATTTGCACAACACTATTGAATGTTTTGCAAAAGCCAGGTATTGCTTTCTCTGCAAATGTACCCTGCTTAAGTAGGGCAGCTGGTATACATACATGTATGTGGAAAATGTATAAACACACACTAATTCTCTCATATTACAGCAGAGTATTACTCAGTATTATTTGAATTTATTAAATCAAAGAAACACATACGTGCACAAAATCCTCCAGTAGTCATTGATTTAATTTTCCAGAAAAATCAGCTGATTAAACATTGACTCACAAGTTTTATTGTTTTTTATATCTGTATCACTGTGAGATGACAAGTATTCCAAAGCAGTGAAATATAAAATTACATTAAGTTTACTTGATGCTGATATAGAATTCAGCATATTCAGCATGACTAAAATACAGAGACTGTATAGAAAGATTTCTCTTTTTTCATTATTCTCTTCTGTTTCTTATACCATAAGTATCCTCTGATTATTTGTTATTGTTAGTAAGATAAAGGATAATTTATGTTCTGTATGGAATCACTCTGTATTTGATCTTTAATTTGTTATCATCTCAAGACCAAGAATCTATGTCAACCACTACAATGCTGCTTATGAAAGGGAATGTTGCAGCTGACATGGTTTAAAACATGAACCGTATAATCTCAGTTATCTGTTTGTTTTTTAAATTAAAGGTTTAAAGAAAAACTCTGGCTTCAAGGAGTGTATCTTGAGCTTGTGAGACCACCTGATATTAGCTTCAGTCTGGAACATGTTCCTGGTTTACTTCAGCCTACTGCCAAGGATCAGAAGGTGGACTGCACCTGATTAATGAGGGGGTTCATCTTGTTTTCTGTGTCCATGTGTGATGAGAAAATGAATCTTTGAGTGCTATTTGATGTGTATCTAGGTTGAAATTTATGTTTGCTTTCTGTATAAATCATTATTAATAAAACTCATGCACAGCAGTTATTAAGCAGTGTTCTGTAGGGTTTTTTTTTTCTGGTTTGTTAGACAAATCAATCAGAACAAAATGATGGGAAAAGAGAATTGAGCCCTTGTAAATTGCAGATGACCTTGCAGGCTCATCAGCACCAACCAGTTTGTAGTATTACAATCAGTGGCATCAACTCCTCCCTCTAGCTTGCATAGAGTGTTCAGACACAAATATGGCTTCCATATATTGTTTATAAATATTCCAGCATATTAAATACTATGTTCATTACCTTATGCCTAAGAAAATGCTCTGGGGCATTTCCAGGAGGGCCTGTGCGTGGAAAGAAATGGTAACTAAGTGTTACTTTGCCTAATGCTTGCTTTGTACCACAAATGTTTTCAGGGACCAGGCATTCTCTTTAAAGCAGTATAGTGGAGAAGTCTTTAGGGATATGGCTTCTGTTTTCAGGATTGGATTACTGTGGTAAAGCAGTCCATTTCAAGCTAATGTGTGCCACTGTAGTCTAGAAGAGTGGAACTAGTTTCAAACTTGCTTTAACCAGAGATTTACCAGTTGTAAAATTACTCATGATCTGCAGCATCTGTTCATGGTATAGAGAAAACCTGAAGAGAAAATGAGTCTTTTGGATTGTAGGGCAATCATTAGCAAGGTGAAGGTTTTGCTTCTAGGTGTCTTGTCTTTTTCAGCTCATTGCAAAGCTCCTTGCAAAGAATGAGGACGTTTGGAGTGCCATCCACCTGCAGGATTGAAAGAATTGGTTGGGAAAAACACCCTTTTTGTCTGGCTATTTGGCACAATAACAGAATAACTAGTTAGATTTGGGACTATCTGCTATTCAGCTTCTGACTCAGATTTTCAAAGTCCTAGCTAGCAAATGATTTATGCTACTCAGACTTCTGGCTTGTACAATACAAGTGAGCGTATGTTTTCTCCAACTGCCTGTTATGAAACAGTTTGTCATTCTTTTTATAAACATTTATCAGTCCTACACTGGATTTGGATACCACAGCAATGCACTCACAGTTAACAAAGGGAGCATACCAGGGTTCAAGCAGCACAGCATCTTTGTGCTTCATCCAAGTAGATGTAATTGGTGCAAAACAGGGAAGGAAATCTTTACAGCTGCTGCAGGAGTAACACCAAAGCATTAAACAAGTTTCCAACAAAATGCAATTTGGCTGATAGAAACATAGATTTATCTCCAAATTAAAGCACAAGCCTAGAGAGGAAACAAGATGGAAAAAAGTATCACATATGTGTCTTCACCTGATCACATAAATCACTTGCTTGACTTTACAGAAAAGTCAGTGGCATCCTGCCCATGAAAGAGTCACAAGGCCGTGTACATACGCACATAAATATAGCACCTGGGGACTTAGGTTTGCGCTCTTTTCCTTTACACTGTCTCTCTCATTTTTTTTTTTTTTTAATGATACAGACAAATATCAAACATCGAGTGAATTTCATACAGTTACATTTTTATGGTATTACACCATTACACACATTCTTATTCAGAGATTTCATAGAAAATATTGTTTGTTACTGTAGCCACGGTTAGAGGAGTGACAGAGCAAGTATCAGATGTTTTGGAAAAAAAGAAAACAATCACCCTAGAATACATGCTAAAAGTTTTGATTCTAAACAAAAAGCCTGACAACCTTATTTTGCTAGTGAGGAGCACAGTTAATCACTGAAATGATCCCCAGGAATGGATCAGTTATGAAGCCTGGTACGTTTGGTAAGTTTTTTTTTTTTTCTTTTCATAAATCCTTGATGCCCAGGAATTTGCTAAAAGTTATAAGAAAAAAGTTATAAGAAGTTTCAAAAGGCATATGTATCTATCAAATTCTAAGAACTGTGTCCATGCTAGTTATCATTTGTCCCCAGTATTATAGTTTTAGTTAATATTTTGTGAAAAGAAATGGAACAATTAGTATATATATTTTTTACTCAAGTTCATAGGTCTTGTTGAGAAGATCCTGTATTCTATGGGGAGATGTTAAGTATTTTTTTTATATTCCTTCCTTGTTCTGCATACGTAAATATGCATATATAATACCATGGAAGGAGAACTTTGGAAAAACTAAATCTAAAGCAACATCTGTATATCTTCTCCTTAGATAATTCCAAGGATGCAATGGTTGTGACAGGTATTAACATTGCTGTTGAAGAAATAATGAAGAAAATAGAAATTATTTACATGGGGGAAAAAAAGGAAAAAACTAGGAATTTTCACTGCAAAAAATGTACAGTGAAAACTTGCCTAAGCAGCAGTTGGAAGCTTTCAATATTCTAAAATGAATGATACTGTTTGTTAGCTTTGACTGTTAAAGTCATGACTTTCAAGGTATCTTTGTGCGGGCCTACCCAAATAATTGTTCCATTTGTCAAGTTAATAGCGTTATTGACTTCAACTTATAACAATCTTCAATTTTTTGAGATTATTTTTAAAAGATTATTTACTATTCCTCAAATGTATTTTTTGGCCTATAGTGTAATACGTATTCTGCAGTAACATTGGCAATGTGGTTTATACTTAAAATAGTAGCCAGCTTACTCGAATGCTGAAATTTATTAATAATCCTCATTTTTCTGCTTGAAAAAAAAGTCTCTATCTGGCTTTTACCTCATCTATGGAGTAAAGAAATAATGCTATGTTCTTGCCATCAATGTCTTTGCTGTGCAATATTAAGACTGAATTAATCTTTCCCCTTCGTATTGTAGATGTATTGTAGATATGACACTAAACATACAGAAATCACACTTGGATGGGCCAAGTTGGTTTTTTTAAGTCAGTGGGTTTTTTTAGGTGTAAATTATTCATATTTTCTTAAGTGCGTGAGAGAAATATTTCATTGTTTTCTTCATTTCTGGATCCACTATTAATACAAAAAATGTTACGAAAGTACAAATTTTTATTAAGATGCAAGTAGCTTTAATATTCATTAAAAACAAGTATAAAGCTTTTTTGAGAAAAATGGAAAGGGGTTTGTTTTAAAAATACAAAATATTTGAATGCATTACGATGTTTTTTTTTTTTTTTTTAATTTAAATATCTATTAACAATTATTGACTTGATTGAAAATGCGAAAATCAAACTTCTGGCCCTGTCTTCAAAACTGGCAATTATCATATTTCTTTCACTTAAAAAATATCACAATTTCATAAATATTCTCAATGGTTATCTTCAGTAAGAAGGCCGTTTTTCATTATTAAACTGGTAGTTATGAGCCAGTGTTTTCTCTCTGAGCTGATTTTTCACTGAATATTTGAGTGTTTAACTACAGGATAAAATTACTATCTGCTATTTTAGCAAGTCTCTGTTTAGAATCAGAAGTGAGATACCCTTTACACAGATTTCTTCAGACATTTTGTAGCCAACTTGTCTTCCCTACTAATGAATGTACTCGTTATCATACTAAGTCTTACACAGAGAGATTAGGTTATCTGACATCCATTTGCACCAGAAAGTCAAATATGAGGCATAGTGCTCTGACTTTCAAACTCTATGGGGGTTTAGATGGTACCAGCGTAGAAGGCGGTTTCAGTTTCTGTTGCAGTTGCTGCTGCTGCATGCCAAGAATTAGCTGTAAAGTTCATTTTATGAGATGGATAAACTAAAGGGCAGAGAGGCCACAGCAGTATGTCCTTTCTGGTTTCTTTCAGTTCTGTGAACTGCAGTGTAATACCCCTTGCAGGAATTGTAGTGGTATTTCTTCTTAGCAGTTTCTGGAGATCAGGCTGAAAGTATTCTTCATGCTGTTTTCAAGCCTAAGCTCAGATGATGTTACAAAACTCCAGTCTGTGTTTACTTTTCTAGATATCCTTCTTATATTGCCTTCCTGAGTTGATCTTTCATTTGCATGTGGTGTTTGCCTTTTGGTGAGGAAGGAGATGGATGCTATGAGGCTGCCAGGCTCCTCCCTCCCTTAGCAGCAGCAAACCTGCGACAAAAATGGCTCTCCTATGTGCTGGAGGGATCTTTTTCAGTGCAGATCTTGGTGACAGCACATTGAAGGGCTCTGCTTACCAATATAGCACAAGCTTGGTTTAAGCACATAAAGAGTCTCATGAGCCAGTTCTGTTCTTAAGGAGTTTGCTAAATGTGAGTTAGATGTATTTCATTTTCATAGGGAAGCAAATGTAAGGTTGTGGTGATACAGCTCCCATTCTACCTATAGGCAAGAGCAGTTTTCTATCTGACCACTGTTTCTGAGGCAATTAACAGTGCAATTAGCTGCTCAGACTGAGAAATATGGGCCAGTGGAAGTTTTCTAACTAGTATGCTATGGATGATTAAATCTGCAGTCTGCATAAAACCACCAGAGGTCTAGAAAAAAAGCTGTTAGACTTAAAACTTATTAAGCAACTGCAGTCAGTCTTCGTTCATTTATGCTCACAAATTTTATATTTCTGCACTCTCTATGCTATTGTTTAAGCTTAAATGCTTGGCATATCCAACTGAAAAATCATAAATGAAATTTATAAAAACAATCAAATCCATTGATTATCAAATAAAATTTTGCAATTCATACTTATGGAAAAAAAGATATAATTTAAACAGTGTATTCTAATAGCATGTGGCCACATGTCTGAGCTCAGCTTACTTATTTAGTCTGGTGATTGACAGATGCATTTGGTAGCTTCTTGGATATTTTATAGGGAAAGAAAATAAGGTTAAATCGTAATGATATGACTACTCCATGAATATGTCTGTGCCCTCTGCCAAAATTCTTATTTATTGCTTATTTCCTCTTGTTCTTATGACTTCAGAAATTTGCAGTGGCTTTTAAACTGTGCACTGCAAACCAAACTGAATTATAGACCCAAATCTTTGGAACAGATGCTGTTTCCTCAGTGAATCCCTTTTGTGCTTCCAAAATTAGCATTGCCAATCAAACCAACAGGTGGTGTATGGTTACACAGAGTGGATCCCCTCTCACAAGATACTTTCTTTCAGGAAACCAATCAGAGCTGGCGTGATGATGTCGACCTGTCAGCAGAGCTGGGGTATATAAAGTAAAACAACTATGTTAGCACTTCTGAGCAGTCGTGCATTCCCCGCCTCGCCTCGGGTGTAGGGATTGCAAAAAACAAAACTACACTGTCAAGACTGTGTAGTTTTGTTTTTATGGTTAGAGGCTCATCAATTCTCATGCTGGGATTGTCTAAAAAAATCTTACTCTGGATAAGGACGTCGTTCAAGAAGATTTCGTTGGGCTTAGCCCACTCCTACAGGCACTTTGAGATCTCAGGTTAGTAATGTGTTTCTCCTAGTGTTCTAACTGGTGTTCTATTAGTCAGTAAGCTTGTTGTGTTCTCTGTTATATGTGTTTACTCAGATGAGGTATAGGCTTCACAGTATGAATGTGGAGCACATAAACTCTAACAGGATTGTCTTAAATTTCAGGGGGTAAGTGATGATAACATTTGATAAAGAGTTGTTGCAGTATAACTATTGTTAAAGTTGATATAAGTGAAGATTTGAAGAAGGCATGGAAAAATCTGCTTAACTTAAAAACTCCTTTCTGTTGGGAGTGTTCAAGGTTATGGTACCAAGAGATAAACCGAGAAGCTCCAAGAATAGCTCTGATAAAATGCATGTGGTATCAGCTAAGCGCTGATGACTTTTTAAGGGAATCAACTGCTAAGGTATCAATTACATGGCAGCTCTGGAACACTTGTCTGTTGTCATTCATAGCCAGGAAAGTTATTTCTGGAACATGACATTTCAGATGCATACTTTCAATCCTAATTATACAAAAAAGCCTTATAAGATCAGATCTTCAACACCAAAATTCATCTAGACAATGAAAAACGTGAATTTTATGTGAACTCAATGAAAATTATACTTAATCGAATGATTAAAAATCTATTCTGATGTCTGAAAATTATGTATAATGTTTCACAATGTTTAAATACTTATAAGATTATTTTCATGTGTATTATCTGAGCTTTAAAACTTACAACTGAAGTAGATCTTGGTGAATTACACGTAAGAGGTATTTTTCTTCAAATACCATTCAGAGAACTGATGTTGTTTTAGGATGTAAAGTTGGTCGTATTTTCCCCCATAAAACTGTCAAGTATGATAAAAGGCTGTTCCCCTTCCAAGCTTGAACAAGTATCCAGATAAAGGCAATAAAAACAATATCCCATTCTGCCTCTCCACTTTTTTATGATCATGAATTTCAGTGAGAGAAGTCCTCATGAAGAATTTCCATACCTTTGAAAGGTGGAGTATGTTTAACTAATTGTAGAAGGTACTTCACCTTCTCATTGCTTTTTTTTTTAAGTCTGGAACTGACATATAATCAAGTACAAAAGCCAAAGTTATCACCAGAAATTTGTGTAAGAGAAATGAGTTTGAAAGGGTTATGAAATTAACTTTTTGTTAGTAGAATATGATATACTCACGGGGGAAGTTTTTTTTTTTTAATGAGAAGAAATGTAACTTTAATTTATTATATGAATGACGCTATTGAGAAGATACTAGCTAAGTTTTTAAAAGCTGTATATTTAAAACCTTGAGTTTAAATTCAACATCACTACCTAAATAGTTTCAAGCAAATGTAAAATACTTCCAATACAGAAGCCTTTTTAGTGGCAGTGTGTTATTTCCAAGTAGGATTTTGTGGCATAAGAGAAGGCAAACTTTTTTTCTTTCAGATTTCACATGGGTCTGCAGTTGTTCAAACCATCAGTGTCAGTTGGCTACCTTATACCCTAGCTCACATTTCGAAGGTGTTTGTTTCCCCATATTCAAAATTCCACTGAGATATTCTCAAAGAAAGAATAGAGTTTTATCTGCATCTATAGTGCCTTTATGGTTCTGTGTAAAATGAAATTATTCTTTACTTGCAGATTGCCTTTAAAAGAGAGCCTTCTGGCAACTTCTGATTATTAAAAGTAAAATAGATAGTAGACCTTCACATTTTAAATTGCTGCTTACTGACCTAGCTATCTTCCCAATGGAGAATGCAAATGATTTGCAGTAGCAAAATATTTTCAGATCCTTCCAAAGAACTTTTACGTGGAGATTGTTTTCTCCTTAGGTAAAGGAGATTGATGAAAAAATAGAGGCTAGGTGATCTGTTCAAGGTCATGCAGTGAGTCAAGTGGAACTTTTTCTCCAGCTGCATAGTTGTAATGCCAATTCATAGCTGTACTAAATATGTTTCACATCCAACTCAGTTAAGTGCACCCTAAGATTAACTTACTACGCAACCTTTTCAAAACCTACATTCTTCTCATTTTACTAGGTCAATGTGATTTAAAACTAGGAATGAATTATTATGAGTGATTACAGATACTCCTAAAATCTAACAAGAAGGATGTGTGTATAGTAACAACATGACCAGTGATATCTAACTACGTTCTTGTTGTTTTCAGAGTGCCTGTAAAGATGACAACGAAAGCACCAACATTTACGCAGCCGTTACAAAGTGTTGTGGCACTGGAGGGTAGTGCCGCAACCTTTGAGGCTCATATTAGTGGTAAGGTTTTGATTTATTCTTGCAAGATTAACTTTTGTTGTTATTGGCAACATTTATGCTGTGGAAAACAAATGAAAACGCTTTGCACAGCTCACAATCTGAATGGATAATGTTGAAAGCTGAATATACAGGATGACCAGAATTCAGGCAGTGATGGTCAGCTCTGTGAGGTGCTGTCAGGTTTCCACAAACATTTTGCATAAAGTTAAGATGGCTCCCAGGGAATAACCAATCATCCTACCAATGGGACTGGCGTTAAGTTCTCATATATGTTACAATAATCAAAAATAGGGAAAGCAGCATAAAAAACTGTATGTAGATAAAAATGCATACTGTGCAAATTACAGACCCTCATGTCAGTGCAGAAAGGGTAATCTTGTTTGGATGATAATGAGATGGAATGAGGAGCCTGGGTGCAAAAGCAAAGCTAGCTTTTCATTGACATGATGCTAAGCCTTTTTTTTTTTTTTTTCTTGCTAAGCTGCATTTCTCTTTGTGTGTCCTTGAGTTTACTTAACCCCTGCCAGAACTCCAAAATTAAAATTATGACATCTAGGTGTATGTTGTCTATCTGGTTAGCCAGATAGTAGAAACATATGGTTATCATGATGGTAATACAAGGCTGGATGAATGGAACTTCATAGTTGTTGCTGAAATTTAAAGATGCCACCTCATTTTAACGGATATTTCATTTTACCATTCTACTCACAAAACACCCTAAAATGTGGAAAAAGAAAACCAACAAACCCCTCAACATGCCAAACCCTGAGACAACATTTCATAGAACCAACACCCTGTTCTAAGCGTGTCTCTGACCTCAGCAGTGACTAAGGAGAAATGGCACATGTTCTTGCTGAGGGAATTATACTGTCTTAGAGGTATTAACAATATGATAACCCACATACCATAAAAAATTCTTCTGAGTCTAGAACTACCCAGATGCTCTGTGACAGGTGCAAACACATGATCTGTCCATTTATAAAGCGCTGACATCTACAGTCCACTGTGGTTCATCACTTGGACATTTTGGTGAGCTCTGGTTCACAGAAGACATTTGGAACATCCTATTTCTGTAGACTACATCCATGATGATGTTTCTTGCCATATTCTTCTATTTGGCTCTCTGTTCTTCAGCTAATTGCCTGGTTGTCTATGCATTTTAATTTTCAGTGGAAAAATTAATTTCAAACAAATTCACTGACCCTTATAGATAGATATTTTCCACCAGACTCAGTAAGATTGCTAGTGCTACTTCTCATTGTGTGATTTCAGATCATTTCATTTATGTGAATACCAGTAAGTACTTAGGAAGGGATCTTGATTTCCTACTTTAAGGAGATGTAGCAGTTTTTCTAACTGTTTACACCATACTTATCGTAATTTTAGTTTAGTACCAAATCTCAAGTGAGAATATGTCCTGTCAGCTTTTATATACCTCACATTGTAAGACTGAAATATCAATCCTACCCCAAAAAAATTCATCAAGGCTGACAGATCTGACAGTGTTTTAGTTTTTCTAATAGATAAAAAAGTGAATGCTTTATTTCTTGATCTAATTGTATAAATAATGGACTACGAAGCTTTATTTCTGCTATATAGTTTGTTTTTTCCATAAGTCATTAATGGTTATGAAATTGAAACTCGAACTTCCTGTTTTTTCTCTGACATTGCCCTTTATATACAAGTCAAGTATTAATACAGAGATGCCATTTGAATGTGACAAGCTCACTTTATCTAGGGGTACAAACATGAGCTCAGCAACCACATGTGATGCAATTTTGCAGTCTGTAACTGGAAAAAAAAAAAAAAAAGAACTATATTGTGTCAGATTGTGTATTAAGTGACACGCTGCAAAGGTCTGATAGTTGATAAAAAATACCCACTATCTCCCTTTGCGCTCAGAAAACTCAGATCACTTAAAAACCGTGATTCAAAAGCAGGAAATTCTAGAGCAGGTGGTAAATAATCATGTGGTAGCCCTAGTGGGAGAATAGTGACTGAGAGGATGTAAGATAGCACATCACTGTCTAGAAGGTTTGCAGTGCCGCTGGTGTTAGAACTGTGCCCATCTTTATGTCTCCACATTAGTGAATTTTTGATGTATTACCCCATGCAAGTCAGACTGTATATATTGAAAGAATCACGTAGATTTTTCATAGATTGGCAGGTCCCAACATTTACATCATTGCCAGGACAATTTAATAGAATTCAGTTACTTAAACAGTAAATTGCAGAAACTTCAGGTTCATATTCTTCTTTTTGGCAATAAAGCTCAAAAAACTTGAGTAATTTTCAAGTGAAAAAGAATTTTTCAGTAGTTAAACTTTAAGTCATGTATAAAAGTAAAACTCTCTTTAACAGTGATAATCTGAAGAAGATTGTATAGTTTAGTCCCTACCTTTATGGCATGGTACTCGTGTTCAGATTATTCAAATTACTTCTAACTTTAAATCTCTTGAACATGACAGTTTGAGATGTCAAAATAGCCTCATTTTTTCTTTAAATGTATGCCTTGTTCAACCTAATGCACAAATCTGTGTTCACTAATTGTCATATAATTTTGCACAAAGAAAATAAAAGATGCTGGCAACATTTCAAGCAATTCACTATCAACTATGTGATTCTCAGTTGCCTATCTTAGGATGCATTGAAAGTGATGTGCAGAAGTTTAGGATGCACAGCTATGGACTGAATCAGTGAGATCTGTTGGATAGGCTATGTTTACAGGGATAATACCAAAGTGTCCTGTACTTGTAGTTCAAAATTGAATTATACTATCCCCATCAGGGCTATTTAATAACTTCCATCTTATTAAAATTAGCAATGCTTAGGTCTATTTTTACCTTTTAGACTTCTAAACTCTTCTAATACTAACCTAATTCTCTCAGTACGTATGTTTGTATTCTACATATGTACATAGTTTTTGAGCTATGAGTAAAACCTGAAAATTTCCTAACCATCTGGTGTGACTACAAACATTGAGTAAAAGCTTCTAAATACATATCTCAGCTTCTCTTTCATTTTATTCTCAAGCAGTCATTATCCTGACACATTAAAACCCAAAATAATACAGTACCTATTGAACCTTTTTGTCATTATTCTGTTACACTTTGTTGCCGTGTGATAAATGGCAGCAGAGAGGCAGTCTGACAAAATGGTGTCTGACATGGAAGTGCGTATCAAGCAAAAATCATTTTGTCTTTTATTTATTTTCTCTAGGTTTCCCAGTTCCTGAGGTGAGCTGGTATCGGGATGGCCAGGTTCTCTCTGCTGCAACTCTGCCCGGAGTGCAGATCTCGTTTAGTGATGGCCGCGCTAAACTGGTGATCCCCTCCGTGACAGAAGCAAACAGTGGAAGATATACTATACAAGCCACCAATGGATCTGGGCAAGCAACTAGTACTGCTGAGCTACTTGTTACAGGTACCTGGCAACTAAATAAAAGTGTTTCTCTCTAGTAGTAATGGGAGAAAGGGAGCAATAGCAGAAGCATCACAGGTGATGAAAAGGTTTGAATTTGGAGTACGTGATTAGCAAAGAAGTGAATAATGATAATAAACGTTCTCATAAAAGCTGAAGTCTAGGCTGCTTTATACTCATGAATAATTAGTAACATCCTTCACACTTTAACTGTATAATCTTCATTTCATAAACTTTTATTCACAGTTACAAATTTCTGGCCTACCCCTGTACATACTGCTACTCATGTGATCTGTCACACTGGCTACAGTCAAACCAATCATTAAAGAAGGATAGAGTTCTGCAGAATGGAGATCTCAGTGATATTTAGCTCGATAACTCACTTAGAGTTAGTAGTAAAGAAAATATCGAACAATTCTTCTTAACAATTCTTCTTATTACTTTTCTACTTTTTTCTTCAATAAAATTGCAGCTGGAACCGCACCACCAAACTTTTCACAACGACTACAGAGCATGACTGCAAGGCAGGGAAGTCAAGTTCGACTTGACGTGAGAGTGACTGGAATCCCTACACCTGTGGTGAAGTTTTATCGGGATGGAGTAGAAATCCAAAGCTCCCCCGATTTTCAAATTTTACAAGAAGGAGACCTTTACAGCCTAATAATTGCAGAAGCATATCCTGAAGACTCCGGTACTTATTCAGTAAATGCTACAAATAACGTGGGACGTGCTACTTCAACAGCTGAACTGCTGATTCAAGGTAATGGAGCTAGATTTACAAGCGATGAAAATGAGTATACACTGTTGTAATGATACAATATATACCACTATATCAAAGTTATAACAATGGTATTTTAACTCTTAGCAGTTATTAACTTCTTGTGAAAAAGCATTCTCTCCAGTGAAATTTGCCAAAGGTTTTTGTCTGAAATTTTAAAAAGACCCATGATTCACCATGGGTCTTTCTTAATATGAGAATACAGCAGACAGAAACAAGTGTGGAATTGTTTCTGTTATTCTTATTTTGTTCAGTGTATTTCTTAAGGTTGCATTTGTAAGCTGACTTTGATAAAATATGTATACTGGACTATGTAACTCTATGTGGTCTTGTAAGTTATCTTCATAAGAAGATTCACTGCTACAGTTCTCTAGCATTCTACCCAAAGAATTTTCTCATGGATTTTACCTCGGTCAGACTTCCTGATTGTATGTGTAGTCATTGAGGATCCAAGACTGATTCTCCAATCAAAAATAAACGTGCTTATATTAATAAATTTATTTATATCTAATGACATAATAATTCAGAAAGATAAACCTTATTTCAACTATCTTCACAATTATTTGTCTACAGATGTTGCAGGAAAAACATTTGGCTGCTTCACTCTTTATTGTTTATATACATCTGTATACAGATTGAGTACTCATTTATTTCTGCAACTGTATGTTTATTGGCATATTCTCCTGACTATATTTTCTCTTTCAAAAGGTGAAGAAGAAGCTGTTCCTGCTAAAAAGACAAAAACAATTGTTTCGACTGCTCAGATTTCACAAACAAGACAAGCCAGAATTGAAAAGGTATATTTTTCAAAAACAAGGAATGTAAGCCTTCAGTGTGGATGATTGAGTGTACAGTATCTGACTTGTTTTCTTGGTTTCATTGCAGAAGATTGAAACCCACTTTGATGCCAGATCACTTACAAGTGTTGAAATGGTCATAGAAGGTGCAGCAGCCCAACAGCTCCCACACAAAGCACCTCCACGAATGCCTCCTAGACCTACATCAAAATCACCAACTCCACCAGTAATTACTGCAAAAGCTCAAATGGCACGACAGCAGTCACCATCACCTGTTAGACAATCACCATCACCTGTAAGACATGTCAGAGCACCAACACCCTCACCAGTAAGGTAAACATCTTTCAAACGATATCACTCTTTTAATCACTTATACAACATAAATACTGTAGAGTGAGACCATAGCGTAAAATGGAAGAACGCACTGATTTGGTACTGTGAATTTATTCTGACTGTGAAATGTAATGTACTATACTTGCCACTGCTAAGAAGGAAGTGTGTGTCTCTCTCCTGTAAATTTTCTGTCCCGTATGGAAGAAAATCCTTTACACAGTAAATACCGTTTGTTTCATATACAATTGAAATAACACTCAAAGCTCCAGGTTCATGATGAAACAGAAGAAAACAACAGAGCAGTTCCTCTTTGATGATTATTTTATACAAACAGAGAAAAGAAAAATGACTTTGAGTGGCAAACGGAATGGAAGAATATCTGATAATGGTGAACACAGGTTAGTCGTAGAATCACAGAATGGCTTGGGTAGCCAAGGGACCTTACAGCTCACCCACTTCAAATCCCCTGCTGTGGGCAGTGTTGTTAACCATCAGATCAGACTGCCCAGGGCCCCAGCAAACCTGGCCTTGAACGCCTCCAAGAATAGTTTGTCCACAGCTTCTCTGGGCTTCCTATGCCAGTGCGTCACCCACCCATGTTCTATTTATATGCTTGTAATGACTGCAGAAAAAAATGTTTGGAATGTAGGTAGGGTACAAGTCATTACAAAAAGTGAAATTCACCTCTGATATGTAAAGGATTTTGAGAGGGAAATTGAGTAATTTGAAAAGCAGGGCCTGTGGTCTGGAATATCCTGGTAGTTTCATGCTGACAGACAGGTAAAGAGATAATAGTTTTGTAAGTCCTGTGGTCCCAGCATCCTGAAGCACAAGCATTAGGGATGGAATGTGTCCAAGCTCAGCAAAACCTTAACTAAATTGCCAGTATTAGATGCGCTGATGAATTTTGCCCACTGACAGTAACTTAGAAGCACAGGCAGAAATGAATTGATGGTAACTAGCAATATCAAGGTGAAAGAGTAACTCAATAGTGCCATCTTGAGTGTACATGGGTCTATAAGTCCCATTCTCCCATGTTAGTCAAACCATTTTTTGGGCTGCGTTATGTAATAAATAAAATAAAAAATCTAAAAGTTAATGTGATTCTGCTGCCACCTATTGCTGCAATGGTGCAATATTTATGAACGTTATCTAAGAAATACAGCATAACGTAATTCCTCTAAAAAAAAAAAGTTAGCCTATGAAGTATATTGAAAAATGCCTTTTTTACCATTATTTTTAGGAGAATAAAGACGGAGGAATTGGAGACTAACTATATATTTTTATGTTTAAATGTATATACTTGTGTGAAATGCACTTTTACGTTTACCTTTATTTCAATCTAGAAATCTAAGCTACTGAAATGATAGGTTACACAGATGAGTATGAAAACAAACAAAACACACAAAAAATATAAGGCATATACTAAAGCAGATAAATGTAACTTTCAAGTAGAACACCTAACAAACCTTTTAAAACATATCTTCAGGGCTTTGTAGTTCTTTGAAAGGGAGAAAGAATTCAAGTTCAGGCCAATGTTGTTTATAGAGCGGTCATGACACTACATGAGTACTATATATTTTCATTAGGTCTGTTTCTCCTGCTGGAAGAATCTCCACCTCTCCTATTAGACCAGTGAAATCTCCATCACCTATCCGTAAAGCACAGGTAGTGACACCTGGGGCTGAAGTCCTTCCTCCTTGGAGGCAGGAAGGATACTCTGCAACTGCTGAAGCCCAGATGAAGGAAACCAGAGTATCTACAAGTGCTACTGAAATAAGAACTGAAGAAAGATGGGAAGGGATATATGGGCTGCAAGAACAAGTTACCATTAGTGGTGCTGCTGCTGGAGAGGTTGCAGCTGGTGCTAAAGAGGTAAAGTCTATGTTTGGAAAGAATATTGTTTTTACTCTGTCTTTGTATGCACTACTGCTGAATAGATGAGCTAAATGTTATAAAGACTTGAGTGTAACTGTAGTTGAGAGAGTTCTGCTGCGAATGTTTAAATGCTGGACTGCAACATTCTGTCTGTGTACTTGTTTTGTGCTTCTTCTGTGTGTATGCACAATATGAAAAAATGTTTTTTCATGTGACTAATGTAGGTGAGAAGGGACAGTGAAAAAACAGCAGCTGTTGCTACAGTTGTTGCTGCTGTGGATCAAGCCATGGTGAGAGAGCCAGCTCCAAGTGTTGTAGAGCAAGCTGCTAAAAGGACAGCAATGACTGCAGTCCATGTTCAGCCTGTTCAGGAGCAGGTAGAAGTAGAGCACAGACGTTCTGTAATTTCCCCTTTATCTCTTCATCCAACGTGCAAGCAAAGCTTGATTTAACGTGAGGAATTAACACATTTCACCACAAAAGCATGCGTAACTCATACAGAACATCTTCACTTTAAAGGAATGCTTGTGGATTACTTACGCCATCACTTCTCTTCATAGTAGGATTGAACTAATTATTCTTAAACTTTTTCTAAGTTTAAGAATGTCTTCTATGAAAGTGTTCCTCAATTCTCCTGTGTCAGTTACTTTCTAACATTTTTCTTACACTGATGAACTTTTCCCTCTAATATCTCATTTACACTTTTCCCACTGGGGATAAAATAACTCTTCCATAGCGTTTTTCCTTCATTTGCCTTCCTTTCTTATTTTCCCTTCTTCTCTTTTCATGATCCCTTTGTTAAACTGAATTTTAAGGCTTTGGTTTTTTGTTTGTCTGTTACTATAAAAATCAGATGAGAAAGGAGGCGACGGTAGTAGTTACCAGTGATAAAGCTACAAAACAAACAGTAATATCAAGAACTAGAGAAGGAATTGTTACTTCACAAGAACAAAGGCACATCTCTCGTGAAAAGGTGAATACAGATGATACCTGTAATTTTCATACCCTATCTTGTTTTTTAAAAAATCAAATGTATGATAGACAATCTCTGAAAAAACTATCTTTTCATTTGATACCCTGGTCACTCTTCCAGTTCACATTGCTATCATTCTCCTACCCCTCCTTGGTGATGTCGTTCTTTTTTTTTATTATTTCATTTTCACAGTTAGTACTTAAGAATGCGATATCTAAACTTCTGAAAATTTAATTTTGAAAAAACCCTATTGTTTACATGTTTCATGCTGGCTTACATTTTAGACGTGACATTAGAAATACCTCTTAGATTTCCTTTTTTTTTTTTTTCTTCTGACTTTATTTCTGAGCTTGCTATTTGCAGCCTGCTTTGTTTGTTGGAAGCACTGTGGGTCAGAACACGTGGGAAAAACTCATTCTGCATTGAAATCTATTTCAAAAATACCAGGAGGTGATTGGGATTCAAGTTATTTTAGAATGTGTTTTGTAAGATTAATTTGATTTAATGGAAGACCAGCTTTTGTAAACAAATGTTACATTTACATACGTATATGCTGGAATGTCTAAGAAAGAAGCTGTAACTTAGAGTACTGAGAAACAGAAATCCACCTGCGCAGAAAATCACATGCTTGTGTACGTGTTGCATCAGAACTTCCTGGCAAAATGAAACTTGCCTAAAACTTGGTTTTAGTATCCTTCACTTTTCCAAACTGATTATGATGCAGAACAGTTTTTCTCAGACCCAATTTCTTTTATTACTGCTTTTCAGTAGCAAAACAAACATTTTTTCCAATGTTTTATTTTAATGCTAAATGTACATACGTTTTACAGAAACGCTGATTATGTTGTTTGTTTCCGGACTAGATGATTTTTAAAATCAGATTCTGGTGTTTTTCATCCATTTCGTTTCTATCCTCTTTCCCAAACTTACAGAAAATCACGTACCTTATATTTTGAACAATACATAATTTAAAATTTCTTATTTGTAAACATCCAGGTAAGAAAAGAACCAGAGAAAACTCCTGTACCCACAGTAATAATTGCCACAGACAAAGCCAAAGAACAAGAGAGAATATCAACAGCTAGAGAAGAAATATCAGCCCGACATGAGCAAGTGCATGTTTCTCATGAACAGGTGAGTAAATCTGATATAGATGTTTAACTCATTTCTATACTCTAATAACCCTATAGATACTTCATTCATCAGATGTCCTCTGCTTCTTCCCTTTGCTTTTTTATGAAGATGAGATTACAAAAGCAAAAATTTTTAAAGTGACTTATTCCTGACATGCATCTAGCATTAGAGGTTTAGATCTACTAAATACATAGCAGATCTGTTAACAGGGAAATAGTGTAGCCTCCTTTCCTGTGGTTTATATAAGCATTATGGCTTTTATTGCTAAGATACCCAGAATTTAATCTGATGATTTACTACCTTTGCTTTTCATCTGAAGGTAGATTTATAAAGATAAATTGTGAAGGTAATTATCAGCATACAATAATATTTATATTTGGAGCTAGATTTAATGAAGCTCATACTTACGTGAAGACTGAATGCATCTGATAGATCTCATTCTGGAATCATTTTTCACTGAAGTAACTAATGAAATAGTTCCATCAACTGATGGAAGTAAATTGAATCAACTCTCATTTTTAAACCAACTGTCTCTACAAAACAGCAAGGATATATTTTAATTAACTCAGACGTGGAAAGATTCTTTAATTCACATATAGATTAATGTGATGTATTAATGAATTTGAATGGACTTGGTTCAGCTAGCATATAAGATAAGCTACAACGTGATCTGTACAAAGGAGTTATTTCAGAGATGGTGTTTTTCTCTTATTGATATATAATCTGAAATCTTTACCTGCTTTCCTGAAAAGTTATGTAATTTTGGCGACAGACATAATTGATTGCTATTATTTTTCTTCACCATAAAACTAGATAAGAAGGGAAGATGTGAAACCTTCTGTACCAAAGGTAGTAATTACCACTGATAAACCTAAAGCTCCAGTCTTAATATCAAAAAGTAAAGAAGGAATTGCAACCAAGAAAGAACATGTGAGCATAAGCCATGAAAAGGTGAATGGCACTGTAATGGCCATGTTTGTCTTGTTATCCTCTAGTCTTTGCGAACCTTATGTTTCCCTGAGCAAATACTAACTGTACATTTCCAGCTCATTTCTTTCTAAGATTGATTCCACTTACAAACCTTTAGAACCCTCATTAATTAGACTGTTACACCACCGTCTTTCTCTCCTAGTTGTTTTCATGAATGAGATGCCCATAATTTTGGACTGACTTTTGGAATGGACTGTCTGACTCCTGAAATGCATTTTAACTTTTTACAAAATATTTCTTATACCTAAACAGGTATTAAGATGTAACAATACTTACCAGTATACATGTAATACAATGCTGTCTGCAGTGCACAAGGATGTAACCCTTTAATTCTCCTTCCGTGTTCCTATCCAAAGTGTTTTCCCTTTGTTCAAATATTTTTCAAGATCATATGTAACTGAAACTTTTATTTCTGCTATAACAATTAGATTAAAAAGGAAGCTAAGAAAACTACCGTAGTTCCGAAAATAATTGCACCAGTCACAGTGTCCAGAACTAGAGAAGAAATTACAGCCAAGCAAGAACAAATGCATCTAGCTTATGATCAGGTGAATACAGCTGTTGGAGATGTGAAATGCACTGTTACAACTTACTTTTTCTGCAAACCTCTCCTTTTAAGAGCTACTTAAGTACAATAGAATGCATTCAAATTATTTCCTGATATTATGCCTGTTAAATGGAATGATTTCCAAATAGTAGATTTAGTGTGATTAGTAAAGTTTCTAGTGATACCAAGATTTTTTTCCCACCCTGACAGGAAGCACCACTTTTCAGACTATGATCAGATGTCTCTGTGAAAGTTAACTCTAACAATGACTATCTAGTAGCATTTACTTGATCAAATTGTTTCAAATTCAGTGACATTTTTGAATCTGCAGTGTTCTTTTCCACAAGCTGAGTCCTTGCAATTTTACAATTATCACACAAAACAGCATCTCTCAATTAAGCATTAGATTGTACTGTTCTCCATACAGCACAAACTTTAACATCAGTACACTTCTATCCAGTTTATTTCTGGCAACTAAACACTTGTTGATTCTGCTTTGTTTCAGTAGGATTACCACAGTAGAAAAGCTTGTCTAGCGTAGTATAGCCAGGATCTCTCATCTATGGGTGAGAATAGCAAAAAACCTTTGCTTAAAATTGATATGCTTTGTTAGAAACAATGATATACATTTATACAATGCTGCTATAAAATATAATTTAAAGATTGTAACATTCAAATCTGACTCAAAGGAGTCAGAGTGCAAGGAGATTAAAATTAATTGTTAGAATGTATAAATTGAGGGCCAAATTCCAGATAGTATAAAGAATGATTTTGAAATTGGCAGCAAACTGAACTGAGGTCCCTGTAACCTAAACACTACTTTAATAATTATGCAGCATCTTTGAAAGCAATCACATTTTGGCCTTCCTTGTATTAATTTATTTTAAGACAATAATCTTTTTAACACCAGCATGAAATTATCAATTAGGTTTTTTTTCTTATCTATAAGGTGTACATTTCATATGCTACGGAGTACAGTCAGATCAGTTATGAGAGTAAACAGTAATCATCCCATTATCTACCATTGACTGACTGGGCAGAAGTTTGGATCCTGTTATAATTGATAACATTCAAGCTGATATTATTCATCAACTATTAGGAAAAGAGAGAAAATTAAAAAAGAGGTCTTGATACAAACATATTATTTCCAATTTCTCTGAAAGCTTAGTTTTCCTTCTTTAGTAAAATCACTTAAAATAGATAATCATCAGAATTCATGGGTAGGCTTATGGTAATTTTATTCTGCGGATATATATTTCTTAGTAAATATATTTGTGTCAGATGCCAGACACATTCCACAAATTATTAGTAGTGGAATTGATGAGCAGATTGACTTTAAAATTATGTACATTTATATAGCTGTTGTACTCAGAGACAAGTAGTAATAAATTCATCTATAAAGTATTAAATGTGGACTTGGATAGAAATAATGACATGTATAAAGCATTAAAGCATAGTTATAGTCTGAATATGTGTAGATAAAGCTTGGAAATGTCTATATTTGAATCTACTGACTTGAAGTTTATGACTTTTGCTTATCTATGTATGGAATGCACCACCTCTTTATCTTGAATATACTTTACTGAGCAGTATGTTTATAAGCATTTGCCAGAAAAGGAAGCCTTTAGTACACAATGATGAGCATTTGTATAAACTTTGCCTGTATTATCCGTAGATTGAAGCTGGAAAACGGGCTGAAGCTGTAGCTACAGTTGTTGCAGCCGTTGATCAGGCGCGTGTTAGATCACCTTGGGAGACAGAGCAAGTAGATGAAACTTATGTCAAGAAGAAAACTTTGGAATATGGCTATAAAGAGCATGCTGTAAAAGACCATGAGGCCCAAGCAGAACACCATGTTGCTACTAAAGAAGTTAAAACGGTCTATGTTCCTCCTGAGAAACATATCCCAGCTGCTGAAAAGAAGGAAGTTCATGTATCAACAGAGGTTAGACTCAGTTTCCATTCCATTATTTTCCAAAAACTGTGTCTCAATGAGATCTTTTTCAGTTTAGAGAACAGCATCACATTCTCAATAACCTTTTCATTGCTTTATGTAGATTAAAAGAGAAACAGAAGCCAAGATTGAGAAGACAATCCATATAGAACACCCGCGACCCCGCACAGCAAGTCCTCACTTCACTGTCTCCAAAATTGCTGTTCCTAAACCAGATCATACATATGAGGTAAGAAGTAGAAACAGTGTATATTATAATCAGTAGGTTTATAATCATTTTGCTCTTTCTTCCAGTCTGGTATGTTACTTTCTCCAGAAGAAAGGTTTTATATTCTCTGAAGTTGTTCTCATCATCTTGTTTGGCTAACAAATAATAACACTGTAAACAGACACATGATCTGCTAAATTGTGATCTGTAATTATTACTTATTTCAGCAAGATTAGAATCTACTTAAGGAGGCAGCTTCAATACTTAGTCAGACAGTGTAATCAAAAACCCTTTTTGTACAACTTATATTTTTTAAAGGGCAGAATTGTCCCTTAGGAAGGTTATTATTTGCATCACTTCACTTGCACATTAATAGCTTCTTTCTTCCTTGAAGACTGCTACATGTAAAGCTAGCTTTTGAAATCTGGACTGTGTAATATGACATTATCCATTTTTAGTGTTATACTTTCCACTTTTCTGACTCCTTCAAATGATACTAATATTTACACTTAATTAATATTCTCCTTCCAGCACAGTTTTTCTCATCATCTGGACTTTAAAAGTGAGAAGTTTTTTTTTCTGCAAGTGTAATTAAACCATATAAAGTTACCTACAGTATTTATATTTATAGATTTTTGCATGCATGTACAATTATTACACCAGCAAAAACATTTTGAAAAGCCTTCAGGTATTTTAACAACTGTCACTGAAATAATTAGTGGTATAGTTTATTGCAACCATCTAGATTGTTAAAATAGAAAGCTAAAGTCTTAAGTGAGTAAACCTAGAGGATATTTCACAAGTTTCACTTATGATCTTATTGTTGAAGTTCTACAGTAAAAACTGGTAAAAGGATTTTTATGTCTAGTATTCTACTACTGCTAACTAAAACTGGAAGTCCATTTTGGATATGTAGCCTTTGCGGGGTCAACAAAATAACTCAGGGAGCAAGTGGTACATATGGAGTCTGTCCAAGAAATATACTGTGCCTTCTCTGAAAACAGGAGAATTACAGAGCTGTAACCTTTTCCCATCTTTTCCATAGGTTTCAATAGCAGGATCTGCCATGGCTACTCTAGAAAAGGAGTTATCTGCTACTTCTGCTGCACAAAAGATCACCAAGCCTGTGAAACCACCTCAGTTAAAGCCGCATGAAGTCAAGATAAAACCAGAGTCAGCTCCTCCACAATTTCCCTTCACGGAGGCAGCTGAGACCTATAAAGCTCATTATGATGTTGAGACAAAAAAAGAGGTGGATGTAAGCATTAAAGGAGAAGCGGTGAGAGAGGATCACCTGCTGTTGCGGAAAGAGAGTGAAGCAAAGGTATGTCATTAAGCAAATTTCAGCCACTCTGACTGACTTTCGCCTTAAAAATGAAGTTGGTTATTATCTCTCCCTTCCAGTTTTTCTAAAGCATTTGCCTGACTTTTATCTCTTTGCTATTTTGCATAAATTCTTTTAAGGGTCTAATATTTACCTACGGCAAAAACTGATTTTTTCTTACCTAATTCTGCTGTTTCCTTTCTTTGCCTGTGAGATGTTTATTAATCATGCTTTTTGAACAATCTAGGTGACAGAAACTGCCAGAGTTCCTGTGCCTGCAGAAATACCTGTGACTCCACCCACCTTAGTCTGGGTAAGTAATTTTTATGTGTATTAAGGTAGTTAGACAGTGTTTTCATGCGCTTTTTATCTTTGAAATCTTGACCATGAAAATTTGGCTTTATGTAATCATACACTTCATCCCGTATACAAACTATTCTGAATGTCTGTTGTGAAGATGACAGTTCACAGTCGTTTCATATAAAGTCAATTTCACATTTTTCACTCCTTTATTTATGTAAACATCATGCTACATGATCTTCTTAATTTTCAGAGATCCCACATCCAGTTTCAAATACTTCCCTTGGAAAATGCCTCTTTTTTCATGGATACACTGTTGAACAAGACACTGTTTTGAAATAGTCATTAAATTTTCCATTCCAAGAGATTATAGTTATTAAAATCATATAATCACAAAATCATTAGGGTTAGAAAAGACAGCTAAGATCAAGTCCAGCCATCAACCCATCAGCAGCATGCCCACTAACCCACATTACCAAGTGTCACATCTCCTCTTTTTTCAACACCTCCAGGTTCAGTGATTCCACCTCCCTGGGCAGCCTCTTCTGATGCTTTCCAAGAAAAATTTTTTCCTAATATCCAATATGAAATATCTGCTTAGTATTGAAAATATATAATGACTGTGATTTTTCTTTTTCTTTTTTTTTTTTCTTTGTCATACAGGGTCTCAAAAATAAGACTGTGACTGAAGGTGAGTCTGTCACTCTGGAGTGCCATATCTCTGGTCACCCTCAGCCTACTGTGACGTGGTACAGGGAAGACTACAAGATAGAGAGCTCAATGGACTTCCAGATCACTTTCAAAGCAGGACTTGCTCGCCTTGTGATTCGTGAAGCCTTTGCAGAAGACAGTGGAAGATTTACCTGCACTGCTACCAATAAGGCTGGGAGTGTCAGCACATCTTGCCACTTGCATGTGAAGGGTAAGTATACTTCTCACTAGAGGAAGATTATCATTTTGTTAACTGCATGTTACTTATAGTGTAACTGTGACATTTTGTCAGTTGTCAAGTCAAACATATTCCTGGAATTACACTGTAGGGCTGTTTGGAGATAGGACTGCAAGAATATATGTTAAAAAAAAAAAAAAGAAAAAAAAAGGCCCTTTATGACCTGACAGCTTCCTCAGTGCAAGTACCTGGTCTTCTGAGAAATGCTACTTAATCTTCTCTCATTTTGTGTTTGCTAAACTCATTGCTTAAGCACTATTGAAAAGTATTCTCAAAATTCACTATATCTTATTTGCCTTGCAGTTTCAGAAGAAACTGAGACTAGAGAAACCATTTCTGAGAAGGTTGTTACAGAAGAGAAAAGGTAAAGTCACTCCTAAACAGCCCACTCTTGTGGTGGCCATTAGTTTCCTGCACTCTGTTTATGACAGTTTCAGACATCTGATCATTTAACCTGCAATGTAATCTTTTTTCAGCTATGTGGAGACAAAGGATGTTGTAATGGAAGATGTCTCTGCTGCAGCAGAGGAAGTATCGGGAGAACCTGTACCTCCTTTCTTCATAAGAAAACCTGTAGTACACAAATTAATTGAAGGTGGGAGCATTATTTTTGAGTGCCAAGTAGGGGGCAACCCAAAGCCACATGTCCTCTGGAAAAAAGGTGGAGTTCCTCTTACGACTGGCTACAGGTAATTTAATGTGCAAAAACTATTTAAACGTAATTTTAAAGAATGTGTCATTGATAATAATGTAATTTTGATCCCTTATTGATGCTAAGCCAATTTCTTTCATTCATATAGCATCACTCATTTATGTAAAAATCATAGCATTGTACCTTGTTGTGTGATGCTAGGTCTGCTGAGATTTAAAATATAAGTATTCAGAATATCATAAAATGAGAAATGCTATATATCTTTAAAAACAAATAAGGAAGAAATTTTAAATTTCTTTTATATTGTCTGTGTAGTGTTTCTGTTCTGTCTGCACAAATGTTGTCTGTAGAAGGCAACACACTTTCCAGTTGAGAAAAAATATATACTTATAACAGTGAATATGTCAACCCATATAATGACCCATACTAGAAGAAACTATATGCACACAGTATATGGTATTTTGTTTTGCCTAAGACGTAGGTCTCTGATATTTCAGTTCTGTTCTTTGCATCCCATTTCTCTGAGTGCCATAAGAAAGAAACAGGCTTGTGTTTTAGTTTCAGTATTGTTACTTTCCTATGCTTTTCAGCAGATTCACTGAGTTAAAATTACCTGCAAAAGTCGTTTGTTTTCTTTTCATGTATAAGTTAGTTGTGCAACTGATCAGAACCACTATTGAAAGCAAAGTCACAAAAAAAGTCTGCTTGTATTTCTATGTTTTCTATAGATACAAAGTAAGTTATAAACGAGAAACCGGGGAATGCAAACTTGAAATTTCCATGACCTTTGCCGATGATGCCGGAGAATACACTATTGTCATTCGTAACAAATTTGGAGAAGCTTCTGCAACGGTCTCCTTACTAGAAGAAGGTACATTGTAAAGAGAAAAGCACTTTAAATTGTGCTGCAAATTATTTGCAGTTTAGTTTAATCAGTACAAGAAACCTAAAGAGAGCATGCTAATATCTGTTCTAACTAGTGGCTTGGTTTCTGCAAGCTGAGTATTTGACATCAGGTTCTTGAAGGATGTATGTTCTTTGTTGGGATGTGCAGCTATAGAAAGGTTAAGTATGCATTCATAATAGGTCTACATAAGACCTTCACAGGGTTATATGGGCAAAATTTAAACTAACAGTAGGTTGATCTATTAAACGGCAAGAAGTTGAAATGCAAAAGAGGTTGCAGGAGACAGAGTTGTGGGGGAGAAAGTAAATACAGTCACTAAAAGTGCTTCCACTTTGAGAACTAGCACACTTGCAAAATAGAACTTTTACGGGTTTAAAAGCTCATCTGAAGGTATTAGTCTTTAGATTTTATTGCTACTTAGATTTTATTGGCTAGACAGACCATCTCTGCTTGAGTTAAAACAAAAAAAACCCAACCAAATAAAAAAAAATCCAAAAAACCCCAGTAAAATAAGTTTGTACTTGTTTTCTATTTCAATACAGTAAAAACTATAAGCACTTATCAAAATTAATGTGTTTGTAATTCCTAGCTGATTATGAGGCCTACATAAAATCCCAGCAAGAAATGATGTACCAAACTCAAGTGACTGCATATGTCCAGGAACCTAAAGTGGCTGAGGTAGCCCCACCTATTTCATATGGTGACTTTGATAAAGAATATGAAAAAGAACAAGCCTTAATTAGGAAGAAAATGGCAAAAGATACAGTGATGGTCAGAACTTTTGTGGAAGATGAGGTATGTTTACTACTTATTTTGTATACTGACAAGCTGTTTAAAATCTTTTTTAATTTTACCAGTGCAAGTCACTTCTTTACATTATTTGACACACACAACTCAACTAATGCTATTGCTTTTCTATATAGGAATTCCACATTTCTTCTTTTGAAGAACGACTTATCAAGGAAATTGAACTCAGAATTATTAAGACCACCTTAGATGAACTCCTCGAGGAAGATGGAGAGGAGATGATGATTGATATTTCTGAATCTGAAGCAATTGGAGCAGGATTTGATTTAAGATTAAAGAATTACAGAACCTTTGAAGGCACTGGTGTTACTTTCCATTGCAAGACAACTGGATATCCATTGCCAAAGGTACTCCAAACCTGCATGATGTTTATCTATTTATAAAAAACTTTTTTTGTCTACTTGAAAACTCCCTTAACAACTCAGTGTCAACTTCTTATTCTACAGAGAAAACAGCACATCTATTAGAAACACAATCTGATGATATCAACCTGATTTTTAATTTTGTCCCTTAATGCAGCAGTGTTAGATTGGTTAGTGGTAGATTAGGCTCAATCCACCTTGATACCACCAGTGAAATAGATCTTGCTTCTGAGTATCTGAGGTAATACACACACAGGTATTGAGCACAGTTAAAAAATCACTTTGCTTTCCCTTGTAATGGATTTTATTTCCATTTCTAGCCCTGTAATACCAGAACTTATTTTTATGCTTCTTTGAAAACATGTTACTTAAGTCTGACATTTTTCCTTGAAATAAGAAAATGTTAACACCTATACTGGGCTGTAACAATGCATCAGCTGAAAAACAGAAGTTTGTAGTTTGTTGTATGTACAGTCTATTACTGGATGTTTGTCTTCTGGAAAGCTCACTCAGCATTCCTGTTTCTTTCCATGCAGATTGCATGGTACAAAGATGGTAAGCGCATAAGACACGGAGAGCGCTACCACATGGAAGTTCTGCAAGATGGTAGTGCCAGTCTGCGTTTGCCTGTTGTTTTACCTGAAGATGAAGGAATTTATACTGTCTTTGCCAGTAACATGAAAGGAAATGCCATTTGCTCAGCAAAGCTGTATGTTGAGCCCGTTGCACCCACGGCAACTCCAGGTTATATGCCAGGACCAGAAGTTATGAGAAGATACAGGTATGTACACAGTAATATATATTACATGAGACTTCAATTTCTGCAATAAAAACTGTCCAGACACTCATTACACAGAGGGTAAACGGTTTAGGTTATTGGAGCTTTCACGTCTCTAGAGAAGTTCTGAACGTTGTTCTCATTGCTCATACTGATTTACGTGCCAACCTTGTCTCTTAATAAAATAAATAATTTGCCTTCTTAATAAACACTGCAGCTCTCAAGAGTACCATCTTTCACATATATATCTAGCCATGGTGTTATATAGTTGCTGAGGTTGTAAATCTATCTTTCTTAACCTACTTATGTTTTGGGAAAAATAATATCTGTACTTGGAATTCTAGTACTGCATGCAGCTCTTAAGACCTATCCTTGAAACAGCATTATTTTCATCCAGTATTCACAGAATCACAGAATGGCTTGGGTTGGAAGGGACCTTAAAGATCATCAAGATCTAATCCCCCTGTTGGACAGGGTTAGCAATCATTAGATCAAGCTGCCCAGGGCCCCATCCAACCTGGCTCTCAAGGGATGGGGCATCTACAGTATACATATGCGCACACATGCTCAAAAATACACAGTTACGTTTGTGACTTTACAGTATCTGAAAAAATAAATTTATCTGAGCATGACGTATGCTCATATTATTTAGCTATACAAATTACTTCAAAAATAAAGAAAATTGACTGCACAATTTCTCACATAGATAAATTGATATAACTCTTTAAAATATATTATGCTAAAGACAAAATTTGAACTTTATCATGTCAGCACACTGCTACATGACATGTTCATGTGCCTCTTTTTTCCTTCCAGATCTATTTCTCCACGCTCTCCTTCTCGTTCTCCTGCCCGCAGCTCTCCTTCTCGTTCTCCTGCACGCAGATTAGATGAAACTGATGAAGGACAACTAGAGAGACTATATAAGCCAGTTTTTGTGCTGAAACCTACATCAGTCAAATGTTCACAGGGGCAGACAGCAAGATTTGACTTAAAAGTTGTTGGCAGACCTATGCCAGAGACATATTGGTTCCATAATGGTACATAGTGCTTATTTATGTAAAAGAATAATATTAAAAAATACTCTCGTGAGCATTTAACATCTTCTTGGGACACATTTTGAGTACTATGTTTTTTTTTGTTGTTCATTTGTATCTGCAGGTCAGCAGGTGGTTAATGATTATACCCATAAAATAGTGATTAAAGAAGATGGCACCCAGTCATTGATCATTGTTCCTGCTATGCCCGAGGACTCTGGTGAATGGGCTGTAATTGCTCAGAATAGGGCAGGCAAAGCTTCTGTATCAGTGACACTGTCTGTGGAAGGTATCTATTGTGCATGGTGTTATTAGGAGGCTTGATAATGTTTCCTATTAAAAATCATGGTTATAATAATTTCCTCTTGTAATAACTTTCCCTTGCTATTTCAGCTAAGGAGGACCTAGTCAGACCACGCTTTGTGGAAAGGCTCAGGAATGTTAGCGTAAAAGAAGGCTCTAGACTGCACATGGCTGTGAAAGCAACTGGCAACCCTAATCCTGACATTGTGTGGTTGAAGAATAGTGACATCATTGTACCACATAAATATCCTAGAATAAGGTAAGCAGTTGTGGTATTTTCTGTTTGTTGATTTTGTTTTTAATAGTAAAACAGTTAGTAAAACAGTAATAGTAAAACATTACTATTCTGTTAGATACTAAGTGTCTCCTACAGTGCACTAAATATCTTTGCTTCCATGGAAGGAATAAACTAAGGGCTTAGTCTAATGGTTTCTGAAACTAGTAAAACTTCTGCATTGCAGCACAGCTCAGAGACAGAAAATGTTTTCTAGGATTTCCTCAATGTTATCTGGGTTGTATAGTAGTATATTTTGTATTATGCAAAGCCAGTTTACAGCAGAGACTTAGAGAACTTTTCTCAGTCTCCAGTTTTACAGTCTTCTGCAAGGAAGACTGCCACTGGATTCAAGACTGCATCTTATTATCCTTGTCTATTTGATTCTTATGTACTGTACTCAAATATGAATAAATGCAAATAACTACCTAATTCCTTCAGTGAATTGCCTTTGGAAGTTTTGACCTTATTTCGGAGACATGAAGAAGGTTTTTAAATAATTGTTTTAATATTTCAGGATTGAGGGAACAAAAGGGGCTGCTGCCCTTAACATTGAATCCACCGCCAGGCAAGATGCTGCATGGTATACAGCTACTGCCATCAATAAAGCTGGGCGGGACACTACTAGGTGCAAGGTGAATGTTGAAGTTGAACATGCTGAACCGGAACCAGAAAGGAGATTAATCATTCCAAAAGGGACTTACAAAGCCAAGGAGATTGCAGCACCAGAATTAGAGCCCCTCCATTTGCGTTATGGTCAAGAGCAATGGGAGGAGGGGGATCTTTATGACAAAGAAAAGCAACAGAAACCATTTTTTAAGAAGAAGCTCACATCGTTAAGGCTGAAGCAATTTGGACCAGCACATTTTGAGTGCAGGCTTACACCAATTGGTGACCCAACTATGGTGGTGGAATGGTTGCATGATGGCAAACCATTGGAAGCAGCTAACAGACTCCGGATGATCAATGAGTTTGGGTACTGTAGCCTGGACTATGGAGTGGCCTATTCCAGAGATAGTGGTGTGATCACTTGCAGGGCAACTAACAAATATGGTACAGACCATACATCTGCTACCCTGATTGTGAAGGATGAGAAAAGCCTTGTGGAAGAATCTCAGTTGCCAGAAGGCAGAAGAGGAATGCAGCGAATTGAAGAGTTAGAAAGAATGGCACATGAAGGTGCTCTTCCTGCAGTTGCAGTAGATCAAAAGGAGAAACAAAAACCAGAGCTTGTTTTGGTTCCCGAACCTGCAAGAGTCTTGGAAGGTGAAACAGCACGATTCCGCTGCCGTGTCACTGGTTATCCTCTACCCAAAGTCAACTGGTACCTTAACAGTCAGCTCATTCGTAAGAGCAAAAGGTTTAGACTCCGTTATGATGGGATCCACTACCTGGATATTGTGGACTGCAAATCATATGACACAGGTGAGGTGAAAGTCACTGCAGAGAATCCAGAAGGCTTTATTGAACATAAGGTGAAACTTGAGATCCAGCAGAGGGAAGACTTCAGGTCAGTTCTTCGTCGGGCTCCTGAGCCCAGGCATGAACCTGTAGTGACAGAACCTGGAAAACTTCTCTTTGAGGTACAGAAGATAGACAAGCCTGCAGAGGCAACAACCAAAGAGGTAGTGAAACTTAAAAGAGCTGAAAGAATCACTCATGAGAAGCTGTCAGAGGAATCTGAAGAGCTGCGGAGTAAATTCAAGCGAAGGACAGAAGAGGGCTATTATGAAGCCATCACTGCTGTGGAACTTAAGTCTCGCAAAAAGGATGAATCATATGAGGAGATGTTAAAAAAGACAAAAGAAGAACTTCTTCACTGGACCAAAGAGATCCCAGAGGAAGAAAAGAAAGCCCTTCCTCCTGAAGGCAAAATCACCATTCCAACGTTCAAACCAGAGAAGGTTGAACTTAGTCCAAGTATGGAAGCTCCCAAGATATTTGAACGAATTCAAAGCCAGACTGTAGCCCAAGGCACAGATGCCCACTTCCGTGTGAGAGTGGTAGGGAAACCAGACCCTGAGTGCCAGTGGTTCAGAAATGGTGTGCAGATTGAAAGGACCGATCGTATATATTGGTACTGGCCTGAAGATAACGTTTGTGAACTGGTCATCAGAGATGTGACTGCTGATGATTCGGCCAGCATCATGGTGAAAGCAGTCAATATAGCTGGTGAAACTTCCAGCCATGCTTTCCTGTTAGTGCAAGGTAATTTTAAATCTCTTACTTTTATCCTGCTGTCTATCATAGCAATTATTCTAGTTAAGCCTATATGACAAGTGCCCTATTGATTCATTACATACTGTTTTGCAGCCAAGCAGCTAATTAGCTTCATCCAGAACTTACAAGACGTTGTTGCTAAAGAGAGGGACTCCATGGCAACATTTGAATGTGAGACATCAGAACCCTTCATCAAAGTGAAATGGTTTAAGAATGGAATTGAGATTCATTCTGGCGAAAAATACAGGATGCACTCAGACAGAAAGGCTCATTTTCTTTCTGTACTAGCAGTAGAAATGTCTGATGCTGATGACTACAGCTGTGCACTGGTAGAAGATGAATCTGTAAAAACTACTGCAAAGCTTATTGTTGAAGGTAAGAAGCACACAGCCTAGAACTATACACTACTTTTAAAGTGAAATCTATTTCAAGAAGAAATAAAACAATTTAGACAAATACACTAGGAAATATTCAAACCACTTCCATATTTTTTGAATCCAATATGAAAGCTTTGAGATATTGGTTTCAATATGTGCATATATAAGTATTTCCTTAGGTTCAATTTAATAAGAAATGTTTTCATCGTGGGTATCTAATCAAATTCATTCACAAATGTAATTATTTTTACTTCTAGGTGCTGTGGTTGAGTTCATTAAAGAACTTGAGGATGTTGAAGTCCCAGAATCCTTCACAGGTGAACTTGAGTGTGAAGTTTCCCCAGAAGACACTGAGGGAAAATGGTATCATGGTGATGTTGAACTCAGTTCCAATCATAAGTATGTACTTGCATCCCGTCGTGGTCGCCGAATCCTCACTATTAAAGATGTTAATAAAGATGATCAAGGAGAGTACAGCTTTGTTGTTGATGGGAAAAGGACTCACTGCAAACTAAAGATGAAGCGTAAGCATATCTAATATTTATATCATCTATATATGATAGACATTCTTTAGTATGAGTTGTTATACACCAGACTGCCTTAGTATTCAGTATTCCATTACAAGGATTAATTATTTTCATTTCATTTCATTCCATAGCTCGTCCCATGACTATTCTTCAAGGACTTACTGATCAAAAAGTCTGTGAGGGAGATATTGTACAACTTGAAGTTAAAGTCTCTGTAGAAAATGTGGAAGGTGTCTGGATGAAAGACGGTCATGAAATTCAATCAAGTGATCGGATTCATATTGTGTTGGATAAACAGTCACACATGTTGTTGATAGAAGATGCAACACAAGAAGACAGTGGAACTTACTCTTTCAGTATTCCTGGTCTTGAACTATCAACCACTGGACAAGTCACTGTGTACAGTAAGTTATTACCATGAATTTGAAGTCATGTTTGATTTTGGGTTCATTATGATTACTTTTTAAAGGTATAGCCTTTTCATGATCATTTTTGTAACTTTGCAGGTGTGGAAATAATAGTTCCTCTAAAAGATGTTCATGTAGTTGAAGGAACAAAAGCTATCCTTGAATGCAAAGTTTCAGCACCAGATGTAACTTCCTCCAAATGGTATCTAAATGATCATCAGATAAAGCCTGACGAACGTGTACAAGCTGTGTGTAAAGGCACTAAACAGAGGCTAGTGATTACCAGGACCCACGCGTCAGATGAAGGACATTACAAGTTAATGGTTGGCAAAGTCGAAACAAGTTGCAACGTCACAGTTGAAGGTAAGTTTTGTTTACAGTGCAAATTTATTTTGAAATGATTTTTCAATCTAAAACAGTGGAAGAAACTAATGTGTCTGTTATATGTTATTTTTATTTTTTTTATAGAAATTGAGATTATCAGAGGTCTTCATGACATCACCTGCACTGAAACACAGAATGTATCTTTTGAGGTTGAGCTCTCCCATTCAGGGATTGATGTAATTTGGCATTTCAAAGGGCAAGAGATCAAGGCTGGTCCTAAGTACAAAATTGAAGCACGTGGCAAAATATATAAATTGACAGTGGTGAAAATGATGAAAGATGATGAAGGAGAATATGTATTTTATGCTGGAGGGAAGAAAACATCTGGAAAACTGATAGTGGCAGGTTAGTAGACTAAGTCCAAGATTTATATTCTACTGCGAGTTAGAAACAATGCTCAAAGTACTGTTCTTTGTAAGTGTAACAGCTGTGTGTTGTTTCTGTAGTTTCTTAGCCTTTAATTTCTCTCTTATTTTATGTTCTCATTGTTCTTCCCTTTATCTTTTGTGATCTCTGCAAACTGAATTCAACAGAGTTGTTAAGGAAGTGCTTATATGTTTTACTAAATCACAGGCTTGGAATGGAATATTATAGCATGCTTTTAATATAATTATTGTAAAAAAGAATGCTTATTTTTTTTCTTAAACATTTGGTGTGCCTCTGCTGATAATAAAAATAATAAATTAGAATAACAAGGATAGAAAAGCATCTTTTTGTGATGTTCACATCACATTCTATTCTTGATTTTTTTACAGAGGTCAGAATGACTGTGGGCATGGGGAAAATCGGGGCAAAGAACTCTGTCTAGTACCTGATTTTTGTATGGTTGCATTTTCATATGGTAGAAATTGAACAGATGCATGACAGCAAAAAACAAAACAAAACAAACAAAAAAAAACAACCATGTGCTTTTGCTTTCCAACAGGAGGCGCCATTTCAAAGCCTCTCGCTGACCTGACTGTAGCTGAGTCCCAGAGAGCTGTTTTTGAATGTGAGGTGGCAAATCCTGAATCAGAGGGCCAGTGGCTAAAAAATGGTAAACCATTACCCATGACAGATCAGTATCGCTCTGAAACTGATGGTGTAAAGAGGAGACTTAATATTCCTGCTGCAAAGATGGATGATATGGGTGAATATAGCTATGAAATAGCAAGCTCAAAGACATCTGCTAAACTGCATGTCGAAGGTCAGTCTGTCTGGATTTTGGCCCTTTTTTTTTTTTTATAGTATAAATAGATAACTCATATCTGTAAGGCTCAGTCCAGCATCACTCACTATGTCTTGGATCAGACCCTAAGATACAAGCATATTTTGTTTCACATTTTGAAAACAATGTTACATTATGATACTCTATCTGAGGTAGCAAAAGTTAGTATTTTGAGCCTACACTTCTGGAATTTAGCATGCTATTTTTTAAAAAAGCATATTTTATTTGAGATACTGGCTGACAGATAGAAATTGACTATTTTCTATCTGTTTATTAAACATATCAAATAAAGAAAAATTGCTTGTCAAGTAAAGGCTCTTTTTGTGTTCCAAGCACATCGCTTTGGTAGAAATTATATAAATCAATACATAGGTAATACATTTTAAAATGAAGAATCATGATTCTTTTTTTTTTTTAAGATGGTTGTGTTTAGCATTAATTTTTTTTTAATATTTTTCCAGCTGTTAAGATAAAGAAGACTCTTAAGAACTTGACTGTGACAGAAACACAGGAGGCAGTGTTCAGCGTAGAACTCTCTCACCCTGATGTGAAAGGAGCTCTGTGGATTAAAAATGGTGTTGAACTTGAATCAAATGACAAATATGAAATTTCAGTGAAAGGAACAGTTCACACGCTGAAAATCAAACACTGTGTTGTCACTGATGAGTCTGTTTATAGCTTTAAGCTTGGAAAGATAGGAGCAAATGCCAGACTTCATGTTGAAAGTAAGTCAGTCTATTTTGAATGTTCGCTGTAATGTGAGGTTTGACATTAAAATTTAAACACACTTCTGAATCTTGCTAACTTTCTTCCTTAAGCTGTCAAGATCATCAAGAAGCCAAAGGATGTGACTGCTTTGGAAAATGCTGTTGTCTCGTTTGAACTGAGTGTATCCCATGATACTGTACCAGTTCGGTGGTTCCACAAGAATGTTGAGCTGAAACAAAGTGATAAATACAAGATGATATCTCAAAGGAAAGTCCACAAGCTGATGCTGCATAATATATCTCCTGCTGATGCTGGAGAATACACAGCTTTTGTTGGACAACTTGAGTGTAAAGCAAAACTATTTGTGGAAAGTAAGTATCACAAGTTGGTAAGAAGGTATATGAGTTGCAATACCAACTCACATAAAACAGACCTCTCACTTTGTAGACTTTTATCTTTTTTTTTTTTTTAAGTCCTGCACACATACAGACCTTTTAAAAAATCCTTTTCTTTTTTAATTTTTTTTACCCACAGCCATACACATCACAAAGACCATGAAAAGCATTGAGATCCCTGAGACCAAAACTGCCTCTTTTCAGTGTGAAGTTTCTCATTTCAACGTACCTTCTGTCTGGTTGAAAAATGGTGTGGAGATTGAAATGAGTGAAAAGTTCAAAATAGTGGTCCAGGGGAAACTCCATCAGCTGAACATCATGAACACAAGCAGTGAAGATTCTGCAGAATACACATTTGTCTGTGGAAATGACAGAGTCAGTGCAACTCTGACCGTAAAACGTATGTGAACATGAAATTAACAGAATATTTTACAGTTAACAATACTAGAGTTTATTGTAACACAGGTGCCATTCAGACAAAACCAGGAGTACTGTAGAGAGATTATTTTTAAATAACCTTAAGTAGCCTAAGTTACATTTTTAAAAGAAAACTAGAAGCTGAAAACTTGAAAGTCAGGTCATTGATCCCTCTGTTTAGAGCAATGTGCCTAAGTGTCAGATCACCACAGGAGATGGATTTCGGATTCTTATGTCAATCAGAAGTTTGGAGAAATTTAATTGTAGTATTCATTCTGGACATAAAAACTCAAGCTCTCCTTCAAATACCACCAAAAATCATAACGTGTCTTAAAGATCTTAAACTTCTCTGGACCAGCTGAAGTATGTTTAAAACAAAAACTCTAAACCATGCTCATTTCTTTTTTTTCTTAGCCATCCTAATTACCTCCATGCTCGAAGACATTAATGCTGAAGAGAAAGATACAATCACATTTGAAGTTACTGTTAACTATGAAGGTATCTCATACAAATGGCTGAAGAATGGAGTGGAAATAAAATCAACTGACAAATGCCAGATACGAACAAAGAAGCTCACACACTCACTCTCCATAAGGAACGTGCATTTTGGTGATGCTGCAGAATACAGTTTTGTTGCTGGAAAAGCAGCTTCATCAGCCACCTTATATGTGGAAGGTATTTGGTCTCTTGATTTGTATACTTAGTGACTTATAATGAGTTAAATAGAAGGATGGCACTCATTCTGTTCCACCCTCCTGCAGCTCGTCACATTGAATTTAGGAAGCATATTAAAGACATTAAGGTTGTGGAGAAGAAGAGGGCCATTTTTGAATGTGAAATTTCAGAACCTGACGTTCAGGTCCAGTGGATGAAGGATGGACAAGAACTTCAGATTGGTGACAGGTAAATTATTCCTCCTACACAATATTGACTTTTTAAAAGTATTTTCCCCCAGGAAATAATTTACTCACTTTATTTTCTGGTTTCCTTAGGATGAAAATTCAGCGGGAGAAATATGTCCATCGTCTCATCATTCCTTCCACGAAAATGTCTGATGCTGGCCAGTACACTGTAGTAGCGGGTGGAAACACATCTAGTGCCAATTTGATAGTGGAAGGTCGTGACGTTCGCATCAGAAGCATCCGTAAAGAGATTCAGGTACAGAGCAGTGAAGAATAAATATTTTATAACTTTCTTATTCTAACTCAAATAATAATGCAAAGGAAGAGCAACAACATCTAACACAAAAATCCTCCCAGAACACAAAAAAAGGAATTGTAAGGCCAGAGCTACCTTCCTCTGAGAAGTTTTACTGGAATGTGAGAACACCTGGAAAAACAAATGCTATTTGTAATGTTTCTAATACTTGCTCATAGGTCATTGAGAGACAAAGAGCTGAAATTGAATTTGAAGTTAATGAAGATGACATTGAACCACAGTGGTACAAGGATGGCATTGAGATCAACTTCCATTATGAGGAAAGATACAGCTATGTGGTGGAAAGGAGAATTCATCGAATGAGCATCTTTGAAACCACTTACTCTGATGCTGGAGAATATACTTTTGTTGCAGGACGAAATAGGAGTTCTGTTGTTCTCTATGTGAATGGTATGTATACCCCGAACTAACTCTTTGACTTTATTTATTACCCTGTATTTTTTCTGCTATCTATATACATTTTCTCAAAATCTAACCCTGAAATTAAAAAATAAGTGCAAAGGGAATCTTATTTCTAGAACACTGCCAAAAGCCTCGTACACATGGATATTTCTTGCTCTACTGAAATAGCTGAAGAAAATGCTATAACAGTACTTGTTCTCTGTATTTTTTATACCAGGAAATTATCAAGTTCAAATAAAGCTAACTTTTTTCATATGGACAAATACACCTTGCCAGAGGGACCAACCTAACAAATTTTGGAGGCATTTTGCTGAGGAAAAACATATGTCAACATAGCTACTTCTGTTAAGGCAGTTCCTTCTAGATTGCTCCCTTCCTGTCAAAGAAAAGGACAGATTTTCTTGAGGAAGCAAGATTAGGAACAATAAGTTTAAAATTGAAAATTTACTTGCTAATGTTTTAGAGCTCATGATAAATACAAGTAATGAGATTTCTCTCTCCCTCTCTTCTTCCCCCCACCCTCCCTCCCCCTTCTGAACTGCAGCTCCAGAGCCACCCCAGATTATCCAGGAGCTACAGCCAACCACTGTGGAGTCTGGTAAACCTGCCCGCTTCTGTGCAATAATATCAGGGAAACCCCAGCCCAAAGTTTCCTGGTACAAAGATGATCAACAGCTTTCTCCAGGTTTCAAGTGCAAATTTCTTCATGATGCTCAAGAATATACACTATTGCTGATTGAAACTTTCCCTGAAGACTCAGCTGTATACACATGTGAAGCCAAAAATGACTATGGAGTTGCTACAACTTCAGCTTCACTTTCAGTGGAAAGTGAGTTTGCCATGCTCACAATGTCTCTGAAATTGTATTGTCAACATTTAGTTGTACCTAACTTTTGTCATAAAAATTACTTACTTTTCTTATCCTTTAGTCCCAGAAGTTGTTTCTCCTGAGCTTGAGGTGCCAGTGTATCCACCTGCTGTCATAGTACCACTTCGTGATGCTGTTACATCTGAGGGACAGTCTGCTCGTTTTCAGTGCAGAGTTACAGGAACAGGTGGGTTTAATGAAATACTGTGCATCTCTTCACCTCTCAGAATCTTTCATTTTGAACTCAGAAAATATGCTGCAGAGAATGGACTTGGATCAGTCTTTCCATTGAGGTACAGTTATTTGATGGATGTGCACTGTAAAATGTTACCCACTGACAACTAGTAGTTAAGCAAGTCATGCATCAAAGATGGAAGCAAGCATGGAAATTTTGAGCTGTCTTAAACAGTAACCATTTCTAACACAAATGTCTAGCACATCTGACACACCAAAAAATGCGTCTACAGGAACCTGGGAGTCTCAAATGCTAGCAGAAGTTGCAAAACTGTGTCAGTGCAATAATGTGGAGTTTCTAAACAGAACATCATGACTGAAAAAAAATATCCTGTTACAAGAATATGGCAAAGGTTTCAGTGTCACACAGCATCATATCAGTTAACCGAAGAAACAGACCAAAATCTACATCCTAATATTCCTAAGCACTTTTGCAAACTGTAAACTGCCATTGCATTATTTTCTTAGCATAGAAAGGATTTCTAAGTGTTTACTCATCATCTCTTGATGTCTCTTTAAGAATTTTCCTTACGTTCTTTTCTTAGTTTTTTAAGTCTTAAGTCTAAGAATTTTTCTTAAGTAATTTCTGTATTTTTAGATAAAAAGAGAATCATCCTACAATTTAAGTAATTCTTTTCAAGTTAATATGAAATAAAATGAAATTAACTTTCTTTACTTCAAAAAATGGTCTTGAGTATGACAAGTAATTAATTATTCACATTGGAAAATGTAGAATAAGATCCCAGTCCAATCCCAAAGAATTTACAATTATTTAAAGATAAATGAAACTTGAACTTTAAAAATAATTCTGAGTGATACATGTAGAAATCCATAATACATTGTTAGCACACATATATATTTATACCAATATATAAATTGCTTTTCCATCACTTAACATCAAACTCCAGGGTCTTTTCTTTTTTTTCTTACCTTTTTAAAGACAAATCTATTTAATCTAGATTCCCTTTATTAAATACTGTCTTCAAATGGATTTAAGTACTGCTCACTTGTGTTGTGCAAACCTTTTATGTTACCTTAGGTAATATACTACTGAAAATATATTGTTTAATGGTACACACTGCAGCTGGCTATTGAAAACACTTCCTCTTTCATTTGATAACAGTAATCACATTATTTGTGTGAAAATATTTGACTCATGATGTAATACAATGCAAAATGAAGAGGCAAGCTTGCAGTTTATACTTCATTCCTCTTCTTTCCTAAGGCTACGAGAATCTGTACAAGTAACACAAAATCTTATTTAGGACTATTACAAAGGTACAAAAACAGGATCTTTCTAAAGAAATATGTCCTGTGCAACTTATGACATTTCAATAAAAAGAAGCAAAAGGAGAATTCCACATTATTTTTTTCAAACTGTTCAGCTCAGCACAGTGATTTTGAAACAGTCAGGTTTTAAAAGGGAATCCATTTAAAAAAAATGTGATTTTCTCTAATTCTAACAGTAGCAAAATATTTTAAAATTTATACTTCAAAAAGAGGAAAAATGATTTTTACTCAGAATCCTATGATGTAGGATGAGTAAAATGAAAACTTAACACACATGTAAATTTCCACTGGTCCTATATTACTAAAGTTAATGTAAGGCATATTCAAACACAAAAATATATTCAAACACAAAAATAGGAGATTAAAGATTTCTGACAGACATAAATATAAAAATGGTATTTACTTACTGGTCTAATATCATTATTTACACACTTCTTCTTTCTGTTGCTTGAGCAGATCTGAAAGTCTCTTGGTATAGCAAAGACAGAGAGATCAAGCCATCACGCTTCTTTAGAATGACTCAGTTTGAAGACACTTACCAGCTGGAGATCGCTGAAGCTTATCCAGAGGATGAAGGCACCTATACCTTCGTAGCAAGTAATTCTGTGGGCCAAGTGACAAGTACTGCCATCCTGAAGTTGGAAGGTACAGTGTGCAGTTAAAGATGATATCTTGTTTAGGTCAAGTTCCAACACTAATCTTAACATAACACTGATTTAAGTCCTTGTCTGTCACGTTGTCTTTTAACTTAACTCATTGCTACCATTTACAATGTCCGCAACACAGTTGTATGTCTCCAAAATGCGTCACAGTTTCTCAGTGTTCTATACTTTTCACGTTTTCATTCTCTCCAGTATTAGAATCTGGCATGAACCAAACATGTTAGATACCTTCTTTCTAATGGAAGTGCTTTGCTTTCACATACTTGCATCTGATTGTGAGGAGAACCTAGTAAGAATTTTTGTATAAAATATATTACTTTGAAAGTAAGTTTTGAAAACATGTTAACCAAAGGTGTGTACCAGTCTTGGGAAGATGAAAAGAAATAGTCACATTCACATACAGAATGATGTGGGTTGGACGGGACCTGAAAGATCATCTGGAAATACAATTTGATAAAATACTGATCAAAGCTTTAAAGAAGAAATATTGTCTGGAGAATTTGCTATTAAGGTTTTATATCATCCTTGATATTATTTAACCATAAATGATTTCTTTTTTTTTTCTTTTTGCAACAGATCTTATAGCTGATGTTTTAAAATTGTTCTTGCTGTAATAGTTGCAAGTTAGAAAAAAAAAAACTTGAATGAGAGAAAATGTATTGTAGTGTAGGGAAAGAAATTAAAAGTTGACATGCTTCTTTTCAGGATTAAAAAAAGTTGAAGAACTTACAGCAGAGTCCCACTGGCATGTTTCTTCATCTGTTTCACTTAAGGAGGAGACTATTGGCCAAAGGCCCATCTTTATCCAGCCTATTTCATGCTGCAGGGTCTGCAGTGGGGAAACAGTCAGATTTCAAGCTAGAGTATCTGGCATGCCTAAACCAGAAATCCAGTGGTTTCATAATCAACAGCTCATGCTGCCAACAAAAGACTTAGTGTTCCACTTTGATGAGTTTACAGGCACAGTTATGCTCATAATAGTAGATGCTTTCCTAGAGCATGCTGGCCAATACTCTTGCAAGGCAAGAAATAGTGCTGGAGAAACAACTTGTACAGCTACACTTACAGTGACTGCAGAAGGTAAAGCCCCATTTTTACTTCAGAGGGATTCAGTTTGTTGTATACCACACTTTCACACTGTCACTAATGTTCTTTCTTCATTTCACACCTTTTCTTCAGCAGCTAATGTTAATAGTACCCATCATCTATAACCCAGCCACTTTCATTTCTTCTGTTTAAACTCTAACATACTTGGAGATTTGTGAATTTCTATCTTGATGTAGGTCTAGAATAAGGATAATCTTACTGAAGAAGTTCAGATATTTTAAACTTGGAATTAAGTAATGGTTATAGCATTGACTGAGGTATTTTCACCCTATTCTGTGAGGGGGACGGGGGAGGAAGGGGATGGAAAAGAAAATACCTCCTGAAAAGTTCCATAATAAGTCATCTCATATTGAAATGGACAAGTCAAAGAAGAAAAAAACATCAACTGTTTATCAGCTGCATGACTAGACTAGGAATCACTTGTCATTCATATTTGTGTGGATATTCTTTCTGTAAAGAGCATAGTGCATCTGGCATGCTGAGTTTTCAAATGAAGATCATTCATTTTCTTTCTCCATGCTGTATGACTTTGTTCAGAGCACGGCTCAGTAAAGTTCTGTAGATACTAACATTGTTATTTTTTTGTTACTTGATTACACAGTGCAAGCCCTAGATAGGCAAAGTTCTGGGAAAGATGTAAAAGAGTCTATGCGGTCACAGGCTATATCAGAACTTCATGTTACTCCTTTCACAAAGAAGAATATGAAAGCTTTTCAAAAAGAATTTAAATCAATTCAACAGCCATCACAGGAATCGGGTGTACAGGTTTTTGAAAGCATATCTGAAAGGCTGACCATGAAAGCTACATCAGTTGAAGAAGCAGAAGCCATGCACACAACAGTCCTTTCCCAGACATCTCAGAGCACCAGAATCTCTATGGCTACTGTTCAAGAACCAAAAGGTGTTCCTCCAACGATTCTCCTGCAACTCAGAGACCTAACTGTGAAATCTGGTGACACTGCTCAGTTCATATGTGCCTTAGAAAATGAATTCTTCTCTGAGTTTCTTTGGGCTCATGAAGGTAAACAGATAGAAGAGTCTGAAAAATTGAAGATATCACAAAATGGAAGTGTCCTACAGCTCACAATTTTAAATGCTCAGCTGATAGATCAAGGACTGTACAGTTGTACTGTATATAATCATTACGGAGGAACAACAACTGCTGCAATACTAACAGTCAAAGGTGGTTATCTGGCTTTAAAAATTATGACATGTTTTGCAACTTTATTATCACAGCTTATAGCTCATTCAAATGTCCTTAATAGTCAGCATTTAATTGAGAAGGTTCTAGTAACAATGCTTTGGTTCTTCCCCTCCACATTTATGGTTCTATTAATAACTGTTGTAACTTCATACCTCTTTCCAGCAAGTAACAGAAGTCTTTTGTGGCTTTTGATTCTTTGTATGAAGCTGAAGTTTACGAGAGAAAAGTGTGTCAGTTAAACTACATATGTGGTCATTTTAGACTGGAGGGGTCCAACCTGTTTCCTACATATCAGGCTTGCAATATAGGGCAATATGCTTGAAAGGATTAATAGTTCTGTATTACTGCAGTAATGAATTATCTTCTACCTTTCACTTGCCCTGAGATGTAAGTATTTATTTTTCCTAAGCTCCTTCCCTTTCTCCTGACATCAGCATATTGAAATGTTAGTTGTGTTACCACTACTGAATACTAAAACTGTATTATTGCCACACTAGACGTGTGATCATATTTGTAAACTCAAAGGTATTGAGAGCAGAAAAATAATGAGGAAGTCATTGACACTTTAACATTGATTCAGCTCTTACACATTGAATTTTCTTTCTTTACTACTGAGCTGTGTAAAGTGCTTTACATAATCATCTGCTTCTACTTTCTACACTGAAGCTCTCAAATGCAAAGGTAGACTTGTATTATGCCTTATGGACCAAGTCTTGTTTCCATGGAGGTCCTATAGATTTAACTGGAATGTAGGCTTAGCCCAGCAGAAAGGGAGCTCTTAAAATATATAAAGATCTCATATTTAATAGCCCTGTAGCCGTAATATGCTGGACATTTTTTTTCAGAACCAACTAATGTTTGTTTTTCTTCCCCATCTAAATGTAAGGATGCTTTTTTTTCCTGAAAAACATCTGACCTAATCCTTTTCCTAACTTTATTCTTACCTAGCTAAAGAAGCACAAGGCAAAGCAGTAACAAAAATTACCCTTGAATCAGATACTAAAAACTTTAAAGCAGCCAAAGATTGTCAGTTTAAAGCATCTGAAGTAAAACAAGAGTCATCGAAGAAAACTTCAAGCTTGTTTATATCTACATCCCAAAGATCGCATGAAGCTGAGAAGCAAAGAAGCAGGGTCTACTATCCTGACGTTGTGCCATGCGAAGACTTCACAGAAACTGATGCCAGAGCACCAGAGTTTCTTGAAACTCTGCCTTCAGAAACCTTTGTAAAAGAAGGAGATGATGTGTTACTCTTTTGCATAATGAAGGGTGTGCCTACACCTTGTGTGGTCTGGCTGTGCAATCAGCTCATAGTTGAGGAGTCTGCATTGTGTTCCTTAAAACACGATGGGCCACTGTGCAGTTTAAGATTGTTGAAAGTTGGTCAGAACCACCAGGGTACATACAAGTGCAGAATAGTTAATCCTGCAGGACAAGCCGAGTGCAGCACCCATCTGAGAGTGACAGGTTGGCAACTGCATGTTCCTTCCAAGTATCAGTTCCTCTTGCATAGCATCATTGCATTCCAGTACACTCTTTCCCGGGGAGATGATAAAGGGCTAGAAGCATCTCATAAGCCTGTGGATTGCTGAATGTTTTCTTCAGGGATTTAAGGCATGATAAAGGCATGTTCCATTAGAAACCTTCCCCCATCCTGCACAAAACATAAATCTTGTAGAAAAGTATTCATTGCAAACAAGTTTGAAAGCATTCGGTTACTCTGTTCTCAACGTTTATCAAATATTTGCATTGTTTGGCATGTGTTTATGTGTATTTATGTGTGAATTTCTGTATCTTTGCAAGAGAGATTGAATGTTTTACTTTACAAACTGTTGAATGGCAATTTGAGCTCAAAAATCCTTTTTTTTTTCTTCTAGCTCCTGAGAAAATTATGTATGAGAAGCTAGAGGAAGAGATTGAAATGGAAGTGAAAGGTACAGTCACTATTGATGTCACACTGAATAATTAGTATCAGTAATTAGCAATTTTGTGAAAAGCTTTTATCTGCTGATGTGTAGTGTCTGATGGGGAAAGACAGACACGTTTTGAGGCATATTGGAACATGTTGCATGTTTGTTTTGATATGCAAAGGGTTACATGCATTATAAGGTTATTTAAGTTTTAAAATGTTTAAAACTTCAAATGTATGATTGTGCAGCCATGTTTTGAAATTTTACTTCATGCTTTGCAGCTGTTCACAGAGCTTTTATTTGTTCAATTTCCTTTTGAATGCATGCAATAGTTTACTTCAGAAGGGAGCTATACAAGTCTTAATCACATTATTTTTAGGCAAGTTATCAACCTAACCACAGTTCAATGAACATTATTGGATGGATGACTTACGCTAGAAAGCATTTGTTGTTTAGGGTATGTGGAAGCTATACATTTCCATTGATTCCTTGCACTTCATTTACATACATTAATTCATCATTATACATCTCTTACCCTGGCTTGCAGATAGCATATGTGTTCATGTTGCTTGCTTTTTTTCCCTGTGCATAACACTGTGAAGTTAGTGGCTGTATTAGTTCGAATAAACGCCTTCTCATTTCATGTTAGCTAATTACTTATGTTTTTTGTATATCTTTTCAAAATATTTTTTCTCAATTGTTTGAACATTTAATCTACAAACAGAGGGGTCAGAAAGGGCGTTTATTCTACTGTCTGCAAGTCAGGTAAGATTTTCTTCTTTGCCACCCAAAGACACGCAGCTTTTCCAGGCAGCAAAAACACACACACTGAAGAACGTGTTGTTTTGAAATTCATTTTTGCTTGTTCAAGAAGAAATTTCCACAGTCTGAAGAAAGAACAGACAACGAACGATTTTCGTGTCAATCTTTAAAACAGAGCAAGGCGTTGCGTTTATTCGAACAAATATGGTGAGTGAATTACCTTTTTTTTTTCCTGGGTGTGTGATGAAATCTGTTGCATGCCCATTTTTTTTTAATTCAATTGCTATTTCTTTTTTTTTTTTTCAATCAATCAGTGGGTAGAGTGAGGCATGCTGTAACCCAGTCTCCTCCCTTTTCTTGCAGAGCGGCACAGCAAGACGAACACCGAGGGACGTGGGGAAAGGGTGGTGCTGGGCTGCCCTGAGAACTGCAAACCCACCTTCATGCAGGGCCTCAAGTGTAGGTCCGTCTTGGAGGGGGACCCTGCTGTCTTCCAGTGCAAGCTGGTGGCATGCCCACCACCTCACATGGCATGGTTCCACAACAACCGGCCGGTCCACCAGGACTGCCGCAAGGTGATCCGCACTGAGAGCGAGGAGCATACGCACCGCGCCAGCCTGGAGGTGCAGGACGTGCAAGAGCACGATGCCGGCAGCTACAGGGTGTTCGCCATTAACAGCGAGGGCTCAGCTGAGTCTGCTGCCTCGCTGCTGGTGGTGCGCAGTGGTGAGCAGCGGGACTCGGGCTTTGTAGGCAAGGTGCAGTTAGTGCAGGAGAGGTGGGAGTGCCTGCTGCAGCAGCGGCAGCAGGACCGGCTGCGCGTGGTGCTCCGCTGCACCGGCTCACCCTTTGACAAGGGCCAGGAGGCTGAGCAGCTGCTGCCAAACTTCTCAGCCCGGGGCAAGGTACGGACCATATGTTTCAAGAGGCTGCCACCAGTGGAGTCTCACCATCTAGGGATAGTACGTGGTAGGGAGCGCAGTGGAACTGTGGTGAATGCTGAGGAATTGCTGGATGAGGAAATCCGCTGGAAGCTGCAGCGGCTGCGGGAGGCGAAGAGGGCAGCGCTGAAAAAGAAGCAGGAGTCCTTCCTATCTGAGCCACGGGGGGGGGGGCCTCCTGGGAAGCCCTGCCTGCCTGAGGCACCTGGCAAGATGGATAGCTCAGAGCCCTTCCAGGTGCAGCCGGTAGAGAAGTATGGCAGGCCCAAGGTGGCAGAGAAGAGATGGAAGGCAACTGGTGGGCTCCAGCCCTGCCCACCTCTCTTCGTCCAGGGAGTCAGGCCCCAGGAGGCTGTAGAGGGGCACAGAGTCACCTTCTCCTGCCTCTTCCATGGCTGCCCCAAGCCAACGATCACTTGGTACAACAACACTAATCCTGTGGGACGCATCCGGGGCACTGCAGTTCACACCACAGAGTGCCGCTCTACACTGACCTTCTCACCTCTGCTCCCACAGCACAGTGGCACAGTCACCTGTGTGATTTCCAACCCTCTGGGCTCAGTCAGCACCTCTGCTAAACTCCATGTGAGGCAGCGGATGCTGGCCTATGAGGCCATCAGGGAGCTAGGGAAAGAAGAAAGGAAGAAAGAGAAGGCAAAGGAAGAGGAGAAGAAAAAAGAAGAGGAGGAGGAAGAAGGGGATAAAGCGAAGGAGAAGGAAGAGGAAAAGAAAAAACAAGAGAGGGAAGAGGAGGAAGAAGAAGAAAAGGGGGAGAAAGAGGAGGGGGAAGTCAGCCTGGCCTTTACAGAAGAGCAGGGGCTGCCAAATACTCTTCCAGACTCAGACCTTCTGTCACTGCCTGTTGAAATCAAAATCACTGCCCCTACTCCAACACCGGAGCAAGACACAGAGATGAAAGAGACCATGCAGCCCTCTCCAGGCCAGGCTGCACCTGCCATAAAGCACAAGTTCAAGTTTTCATTTGATGTTGGAAATGAGCTACCTCAAATTGTGTCAGAAGCCCCAGCATATATCCATTGCTGTGAAGGGGAGGCAGTGATGTTGGAGTGTGTTGTGTCTGGGCAGCCTTCACCAACTGTGACCTGGTCCTGGAATGGCCAGAACCTCTCTGCCAATGAGAGGCTGAGTTTTGAGGAATGTGAGGCCGGCACTCACCGTTTACACATCCAAGGGGTCTCTGTTTCAGATGCCGGGCTATACTGTTGTGTAGCCAAGAATGTGGCTGGAACAGCACAGTCAGCCTCTGAGCTTATAGTGCAACCTAGTGCATCGAGGTTGTATAGCAAGGATGGAGGCACTGAGGAACTGCCTGCCATGAGCCCTGCCCTGTTCCACAGTACACCTGGGGAGGAAAAAGAGGAACAGATCACATGCTCCAAGGAGGAAGAAGACCACCTACCCAGGTACCTGAAGTCATCTCCCTCTCCTAGTGAGCAGGTAGGAAAGGACTTCAGGGAAAGTAGGATAGGGGGAACAGTACTGCTGGATGTCAGGGAGGTTTGTGCAAAGCAGAAAGTGGGTTATGCAGAAGAGTGTGTGAGGGATGCTGGTGATATTTCTAAGATGAGACAGCATAGTGAAAAAGCAGTCTCTGAGGAGCATGACTTGGGAATTGATGCCACTGACCTACACTCAACCACGTCTAGGGAAAAGTATGAACTTGTGGCCAAGGACTCAGGCCACTTTTCAGAGGAGCTGGAGGCTGAAGGTGACAAGCTGGCACAAAATACAGACAGTTTGTCCTGGGATATCTTGAAGTCATCTCTTATAGAAACGAAAGGGCAAATGCCTGCCTCTGAGCAGTCTGCTCTGGCAAAGGAGTGTGAGGATCTTCAGTTCTCTACTGCTGTATCAGCTCTGGTGCAAGAAGAGACTGACAGCTACTTAGAGGACAGTGATGCTTCTGCTTGGGAGGCAATGGCTTCTGACATGTCTCTTGTTGATGAGCCAAGTGTGCCCCTCCTACAGGACAATATTGCAAGTATACCCTCAAAAGACCCATTAGGTCTCCAAAAAGAAGAGCAGCAGGAGGAATGGGCTAAGGAGCACGAGAGATCAGTAGATATTGAACAGGACATTGAGGTTGATGACCATCTTCATAAGGAAGAATTTACTGATGCTGGGGAAGCTGCACATAAAATAAATGTTGAGGGACAACTACCGCAAGAAAGAGAGTCTGATGCAGGCAACTACTCTTTGGATTTAATTCTTACTCCTCCTGACATTGAAAACTCAGGTCAGGAATTTACTGAAGAAGTTGAGGTTCATCCAGATGCGCATTTCAAAGAGCAGTTATTGCCATCTGAGACTGATGAGACCAATATCATATTTGATCTGAAGAAGTTTGTGGAGCCTTTCCCAGCTGAAGAAAACATGGACACAAAACAGGTGCAAATTCCCACAGCTTTAGAGACTGTGGAGGTGGGAGAAGCTGGGCTTATCTGTCCTGTGCACAAACGTGAAGTGCTTGTGGAAGAGATGTCTCTGAGTGAGGTTCTGTATCCAAGCCACAGGACACAGCAGGAAGAAGTCAGTGCTCAAGAAGAAGTGCAGCCAACAGAAATCAGGCAGCCTCATTTGCAAATCTCTAATGGGAACCTTGGTAGTATCACATTATCTGCTGAAGACCAAACTTTTGCTGAAGAAATTCACAAATCAGACGCAAATGTCTGTTGGGATTCACCTGAGGGACAGATTCACAGTTACCTGGTGGAGTCCACTGCAGATTTCCAAAGGACAGTACAAGAAATGCATGTGTGGGAGAGTGAGGAGAGAGTGGAGCCAACGGAATTCGAGAGTGACTCCTTCATCAGTGACTTGAAAAAAGCTGCCCAGGAGAAGAAACCACAGACTTGGCATCAAGCAGAGGAGGAAGGCAGCTCCAGGATAGAAAAAGTCTTTGAAAAAGGAGTGAGCTGCTCCACTAGTGAGATAGAAAGCACAAGTTCCCCTGAGGGGAGGCTTGGGGACACCCAGCAGGAACCAAACAGAACCAAGGACTTCTCATTTGGGAAACTCCTACTTGGTTTAACAGTGGATAATTCTGTGGCACGGAAGGAACAAAAGAAGGAGTCTTGGGTCAAGAAGAGGAGTTCCACTACAGAAGCCTCTGATAACAGCCTGGATGGAGAAGAAATGTGGGAAGATGTTTCTGCAGGTCCTGAGCCTAGTGCTGATCAGGTCTCAGAGCCAGAACCCGATTTATCCCTGGCCAAGTATTTAAGGTCAACAGGACTCCAGGCAGCTCCAAATATCAAAGGCACAGTTCAGAAAGAACAGCGAGAAACCATCACTTCCTTGGAAGTGGAGGAGGTTACCTTCAGTGCGGTTTATGACTATTACAAAAGCCAGCAGGAGCTGACCCGGCCCTTCTCTCCTGAGTCAGAAATGTCTATAGAATTGGAGAGTGGGGGTGGAGAGGAGTCACCTGATTCAGACCGCTTCTACACACCTCCCTCTTCAGTGGAAATCTTTGAAACCGCTTCATCAGCATCCTACCACACACCACTCAGCACACCCGAGCGCTACTCCACACCGTCTGAGGGCTCTGGGTACAGAACACCACCAGAGCGCTACTCCACGCCATCTGAGCACTACTCCACACCATCTGAGGGCTCAGAATACAGCACACCACCCGAGCGCTACTCCACACCATCTGAGGGCTCTGGGTACAGGACACCACCCGAGCGCTACTCCACACCATCTGAGGAATCAAACTACAGCATGCCACCCGAGCATTACTCCACACCCTCAGGTGGTTCAAAGCGCAACGCACCCTCTGAGCGCTACTTCACACCCTTTGAGGGACTTCACTCAGCATCAGGGGACATCACACCGCCAGAGCACTACTGGACACCCATTGGGGAATATAAGGATGCCCTGGCAGTATTTCCACCCTGTGAGGAAAGGTATCAGGCTCCAGAGCAGCCACCACGGGATGAGGTGTTTAGGACCCCTCGTGAAGCCCGAGAGCCATCAGGCAATGAGATGCCACCTGCGTTCCTGAAGGCATTGAGCAGGAGGAGGCTGTATGAGGGCAGCACACTGAGGTTTGTGGCTGAGGTGGTGGGTGTGCCTGAGCCAGGAGTGAAGTGGTATCATAATAAATCCCTGCTGGAGGCGGATAAGAGAGTGCGGGTAGAGAAGGATGGGGACAAGTGTGTGCTGGAGATCACTGACATTAGGAAAGACGATGAAGGACAGTACCTGTGCCATGCAGTAAACATTGTTGGGGAAGCTAAAAGCATTGCCCAGGTGGAAGTTTTGCCTGAAGATGAGCGATCGCTAGCACTGCCACCCCCTGTGACCCACCAGCACGTTATACAGTTTGACCTAGAGGAAAACACATCTTCACGGTCACCTTCACCACAGGAAATCCTCCTGGAAGTGGAGCTGGATGAGAATGAGGTGAAAGAGTTTGAGAAGCAGGTCAAAATCATAACAAGTCCTGAGTTTAGCCCGGATAAGAAGAGCATGGTGGTCTCTCTGGATGTGCTTCCACTTGCCCTGTTGGAGCAAGTTTCAGGCTTTGCCTCAGAGGAGAATGAGGATGTGAAAATTGATTTCCAAGTAACTGAAATGCCTCCTCGCTTTGCTGTGCCCTTTACAGATGTGAAAGTTACAGAAGGCTCAGAGGCAGTCTTTGAGTGTGTGGTAACAGGGACGCCTGTCCCAGTGGTACAGTGGTTCAGAGGTGACACCTGTGTGACACCTGCTGCAGGGAAGTATGTGGTAAGCCAGAAAGAGGGACTTCACAGCCTGAAGGTCCTTAATGTAGGTTCTTCTGATGGTGGCTGGTATCACTGTCGGGCAACCAATAGGCTGGGAGAAGCAATGTGTAAAGGCTCTGTCATAGTCACAGGGAGTGACTTGCAGGGAGCAAGTGGTATGGCAAGCAGTGAGACAGACATGGGCAGTGAACCAGAGAGGCCTGAGAAGTGTGATTTGCTTTTAAGTAAGGCTGAGACCTCAGAAAAATGGTCAGAAGTAGAGGAGGAGTGTGAGTTTAAGCCATGCACTGAAGACTCAGGGAAAATGGTACAGCTGCTTGAGGTGACTGAACAAGAGCATGAAGTGGAAGGGGAGAAGAGTGTCAGCTTTGATTGTGATGAGTTCAGAGAGCCATCCCAAGAGGAAGAGGTTGAGTCTAGGGTGGAGGACACAATGAGCTGCAGCTTTGAGTTCCAGGTCACAGAAGCCCCTCCCAAATTTCTGAGGCTCATTTCTGACTACAGTACATTTGTTGGCGCGTCAGCATGTTTCCAGTGTCTTGTAACTGGCTCCCCTCATCCAAGTGTTCGTTGGTACAAGGATGGGATGTTGTTGGAAGGGGACCGGTACTATATGCAGGAAGAGGAATGTGGTTCGCATAGCCTTACTATTGACAATTTGATGCAAAGTGACAGTGGGCTGTACAAATGTATAGCAACTAACAGGGCAGGAACTGCTGAGACTTCTGCGTTGTTAACACTGTACTGAATTTCCATGACTTATTTCAGAGTCTCTTTTGAAACACTGAATGTTTTATGCTGTTACTCACTGCAGGTAAAAATGCAACAGTAATTTTAGGGGCATTGTTTTTCATCTCTTTAGGGGTGAAGTTCACTCCATGTGGGCATATTTCTGTCTCACTTAAACTTGCTTTTGTTGAGGAATTTAAGTGAGATTTACAGTGTGGATAATTCTTGTGCACACTTTCTGAACTGAGGTGTATTTCAGACTCCTCCCAAGCTCCTTACTCATTCTTGTAAAGATATTTCAATTGACACTCATATGCAGGAATCATTTGTTTTGTATAGTGTATATAGCCCTGTGTCTGTTCTAGTGCAATTGTTTTTGTAATACATAGGCTAGAAATCACCTAAAAATGTAGAAATTGCTTTTTTCTTGTAGACTAATGGTATACAATACTAACTTTGGCCTGCTTTTTAGTTTGGACGTAGTTCCATGAAATAACACCTTAAGCTGAAATTCCCCCTTCTCACAATGTTGTGTCAGAAAATGTGAGTCTCTCTAATTCAAATCCTGTTTTCAGTTTCTATCATTGCAAAACTCTTATTACTATGAACCTCACTCTACTGCCTTTGTTGTATCTGATGATTTTTTTTAATTATATCAATTGAATTATGCTGTAGCAAAGAAAATCAATACAACAGGAAGAGAAAGTTTTGCTTTAGTAGGGACTGGACAGGGTCTTTACTCTATTACCAAGTAATAAACATAAAAACCTATTTTGTACTGTATCTTTAAAAGTTAAAGAGAAAGGAAAGGGAGCATAATAAATCAATTATGTAACTGTAAATTCATTAATATAATTTTTTGTTGTCCCCATATTCCAGTGTCACTCATAGAATATATATAGTATTAAAATGAGAATTTTATGCAGTATTCTTGTTATGCATTAGAACTGTATACAGATTCCTTTTTTTAAAAAACAATTATTAGTAACAGTTAAGTATGCTGTGTTTCAAAATGACCAGAAATATATAGAATATATTCAGCTATCTTTGGCATTTTCTCAGCAGAAGAGATTTTTACATTACTGTTCTCAGTATGAATATATATTTTTGTATTTAAGCTAATACTAATATTTAGGAAGAGGAATCAGCAGTAATTCATATAATTAAAACAGAACTAAATTAATCTTAGGTCAACAATGCTAAACTGAATGAGTGAATGTGCTAAAAGCATAAAAGTTATTAATTAATATTCAGTAGAATTTAAATAACGCAAATGCATGTGCCAGCTTTACAGTTGCCTATATGCCAGTGTGGAACCCGAAGTTTAACAACCCTTACCAAAAATTATTTTTACTTTAATTTTGTGAAAATCATCAGATTATTTACAAATTACTGTCAGTTGCCTTGCAAACTGCTTTAAGGAGCATGATGATTTTAAGTGTGAGAGAACTATTCCTGTAGTACATTCAGCAATGGTCATGCTTGTTCTTATTTCTGAGTTTTATGTGTTCTTGCACTGAAGTCAATGCTCAAAACCTCAATAATCTTTAAGACTATTCCATCACTTACAGTAATTTTTGATCAAAAGATTCATTTTGCCCAGTTGTGCTGCCCAGTATAGACTTGCAGGAGTGGCTAGTTCTAATGACCCAGCATGTGGAGAAAATGACTGGAGTGAATAGGCAAGTACCATTGTGTCACTTCATTTTCTTCCGAGTCGTGACGCTGTAAGTAGGTGGAGACAATCGGAATTTCTCATAGATAATGGTAGTAGGAAAGAGAAGTGAGAGTGTCTGACCCAACGTTGTGATGGGTGTTAATTGTTTCATGATGTGTCCTTATCCATTCCTTGCACGGATTCATTAGGCAGCAGAGGTCCCTGGGGAAGGTGGTATGAATTTTTCTGTTATATGTCAGCTGTGACATGAAGGGTCTTTCAGGTCCAAAGCCAATGAGGTCAGAGAGCCTTTGGTTAGGTCCTAAGCGATTGTGACCTGTATTTAATTTGCACATTCATGAACTGAAATTTTTAGTAGAAGTGAGCCTCCTTTAAAACCTTGTATTCAAACAGGTCCAAGTTCATGTCCACATCTGAGATATATGGCAGGGCATATTTATGTCTACTTGTGCAGTACTGCTTGTGATTTATGTATGTTTAAAGGACTTGTTTTACGTTTCATAAATTAGCCAGGAGCACTATGGTGTGCTTATGAAGATCCAACCAGTGCTACAACAGTAGAAATCTGAAAAAAATTTAGTTTGAAAAAGCTTCCTCTAGGGCATTTGGTATAGCCTTGAGCCATGTTTGACCACTTCTCCTCAAAATCTTGTACTTTCATAGGAATTTTTAAAAAATCACAAATTTATTGTCAGATTTAAGCTCTTCATTTTCACAAACCATGTATCTTGAAAAAAAAAAAGGATGGATTACATATGTTTGTCATCAATGTGTACTGTATGTTAACATGTATGGTTAATTTGTGAAATAAATATGTAAACTATTGAAGTCCATTGCTTCCTGTATTTTATTCATTTCAGACACAGCTACAATATGAAAAAAAAAATCTGTGTAATTTTTTCTGGCATAAATATACAGGAACAAAACCAAAATGCATTAACTTTTGCTTCATTCCTGTATATAAAGCCTTCTCATGTGTGTTATTATAATTTAACTTCTGCAATTTTTATACTTTTTCATGGGCCCAGTTCAGTTGCCAATCTTCACATTTAATAGTACACTGTATTTTTGAGGAAGCTGTCCTATGGGTTTAACAAGGCTGTTAGATTCTACTAAAGGACTGGTGTCTTTTTTTTTTTTTTTTTTTTTTACCTAAGCATCTGTTCTCTGCAGGTAGCCACTATGCATGGTGCTTTGTCATGTATACCTTGGCATTTGTAGAAAGGTTAATAATTGCTAGAACCAATGTGAAAGAATTGGGTATGGCATATTCTGTTCTTCTTTATAGTTGTTATTTGAGTACAGAAAAAAAATGTTATTTTACAATAAATTTTGGAATTTAAGATGCTGTAATTGAGAAGTTATCAAGGTTCATCATTAGAATACCTGGAGATATTTATCCACTTGCTATTCTTTCATTCTTTTTTTAATAACTTCAGTGTTCATCCTACATCAAATACCACAGGTGACAAGTGAGCTAATTTGTCTCTGGGTGGAGTATTTGATTTCTAAAGATCTTCTTTGTGTTGTGCTTTTCTTGGATATCTTGTTCCATTCCCAGAAACCTCAGAATTCACTGATGTTTCTGCTGTCAAGAATGTGAGGACAACACGTTCTTTCCTCCATGTCTGTTTCCTCATATTTTAAACCACCATTATAACTAAGTGGTCCATCACATAAATGTCTAAATTCATAATAGCAAGAAGAAAAAAACATTTTTTCTTTTTTTTGTCTTTTTTTTCTTTTTTTTTTTCTTTTCTGGTATTATAGGAGTTTTACAGTGCAGAGTTGTGCCACTTAAAAGCAGAGAGTCAAATAAATGGCAGTGAAGCAAGAATGCAAACTCATGATTTTAGTAATGACAGTGTTTAAACTTCAAGGTTCTGAAAAAAACAGTAGAATGCTTGTGAGGGAGAAGAAATATCTTGTGTTACATGCAAGAGTTGAAAGAGATTAAGTAACTATACCAGAAGAAAGCTGCTGTGCTGAAAAGTTATAGTTTTCCAACTTGGAATTTGACATTCTGCTTTTTCTTGGTATTTTGAATTAACCAGGGCCTTAGCACTGTTCTTCTATTTATTTGTATGAGTGTGCATATAAATATGGTACATGCCACTATGTGTGAAATGCTCCACTCTTGCTTGACTGTTGTTTTCGGTGTTATGAGTCATCCATGAGATTACATCTAACCCATACTGTGATGTCATATTTAATGAGATGCCCATGTTAATCCATCTTAATTAACCTGACCACACAGTATGGGTTGCTATGTCTGGTAAGTATCTGATAGAAGTAGAACAAGTAGAACCTCATGTACCTGCTGTACGGTAATAAGAAACACTCCAGATATACAGAAATAGTCACACTAACAGAGTTGTATGTTACTCTTTGCTGCTTACTGCTGTTTTCAAGTGTTTATTTAAACATTCTAGTAAAACTAAACTTTTTTTTTTCCATACAGACATCTCTAGTTCTCTTACTGTGTCTTCTGAGGAAGGAAGAAGTGAAGGCTACAGCAGCAGCCTTCAGTTGCCTGATAGAGAAAAAACACTTGAATTTGTGTCTGAAAAAACAGTTTATTCCAGTCAAAGTGAGCAGAAAATGGAGGAGGCGGGCAGTGCACCTGTTTTCCTCAGACAGGTCTCAGATGTTGAAGTCTGGCAGGGAGATGTAGCTAGACTGTCTGTTACTGTTACTGGAAGCCCCACCCCCAAAATCCAGTGGTTTTTCAATGGTATGAAGCTAACCCCCTCCACAGATTGTAAATTAGTGTTTGCTGGAAATGATCACAGCCTCATTCTCCCCTATGCAGGCATGCAGGATGAGGGCAAGTACATGTGCAAAGCCAGCAATGTGCATGGTGAGGCCACGTGCAGTGCCCACCTCCATGTGCAGCAGCGGACGCAAGGAGCCCCTTGCTTTGCCAGGGTACCAGACAGTGTGCAGTGTGCACCGGGTTTCACCGCTGTCTTTGAGTACACTGTGGCTGGGGAGCCATGCCCTGATGTGGAGTGGTTCAAGGGGAACGATAAACTTTTCTTGGATGCACGCTGTTTTGTGGCTCACCATCCTGATGGCTCAGGCTCCCTGATGGTGCAGGATTGCAATGTGGAGGACACTGGACTGTACGTCTGTAGGGCAGTGAACTCGCTGGGTGAGGCTGCATGCTCTGCTGAGCTCCTCGTGCTACCTGAGGAGCATGCTGTGTGCAAGCAGAGTCCAGCCTTGCAGCACTCCGTAGTGACAGAGGACCAAAATCTTACTTCTTATGAGGAGGTCAGCGAGCTTCCCACTGCAGAAAGAGCACTTAGCCTTGAGGCCATGAGGGAACCCCAGGCCCTTATCCAGCTCCAGATAAGCCAGATGGAGCACATGCTGCCCAAGGAGGACATATTACCTAGCCTGCCGCCAGCCTGCCTTGCTGTGCAGGGTGTTGAAGAGATGCTGACCCAGGCAGCGACAACACAGGAGAACAGTAAGCTTCTGGCAGAGATAGTGCAGACCCTCCCTGGTGGCCCCCAAAGTGTTGCACCTGAAGTAACAAATGAAACGCCACTGCCAGGCTGCCTTGGGACTGTGGCTGCACAGATGCTCTTGCCCAAAGAGCAAATTATCCCAGAGGAGGCAGAACAGACAGCTGCTCTGAAGATAGAAGTTTCCCAAGCCCTTCAACAGGTATCAAGCACCACTGAGAGCTGTGTCATGTATGGTGACCACTTTCAAGTCACAGAGGGCTTCCAGTCAACGCAAGGTGAGCTAAAGGCTGAACTCAGATTTCCCTCTGAATTGGCCTGTACAGGGGGACATGCTGTCCCCCTGGAGAACATTTCTGCCCTGGAAGCAGCAGAGGAAGATTTTGCTGCAAGAATCCATGAGGGACAGGCTATGAGATTTCCCTTACTGCTCGAAGAAAACCAGTCTCTGGAGGAAGAACATGTTATCAGTCTTGCCAGCCCACTTAAGCAGTATCCAAACATAGGAAGACAGTCCCGTGAAATTCTGTATGCTAGCCAGCTCCAGGCAAGCCAAGTCTTTACCAAAGAGAGCCAGCTCACTTATCAGTTTCCCAAGAGCTGTAACCTAGATATAAAGTCCCAAATCAGAGATGCACTGAAGGCCGCAGTGGTAAGTGAGCAAAACCTCTTGTTTTCAGAATGGTTGGCTGATAAAGAAAGCATTGAAATACAGACATTAAAAATCACCAAGGAACATAAATACACCTTGTGCACCTATGTTGTGACCACAGGAGGACTCAATCCCATAGAAATACCAGTCTCTCTTGCAGAAGTCAACATTGAGACAGCTGACCAGAAAAAAGTATTAAAGGAGGCTTTCTATTCTCTTATTTATGAAGAAAAGCACCTCTTGACAGATGAAAAACCCAAAGCATTGACAAGCCTTTCCCATCCACTTAACTCAGGAAAATCCATTGGTGAAAATTCTGAGCTGGAGCCCCAGAAGGCTGAGAGAACTACAGAGGCAGAAATACCCTTGGAACAGCCTTTGTTTGCTGAAGTAGTCAGCACTCTGATGGAACATGGCCAAATCAAGGACGTGGGGGCAGTGGCAGCCACTGCTGATATAGCCCCTGCAGGCGTTCCTGTTGAGAAACCTACAGAAATACTGAAAAGGAAGGAGAAAAGGGAAGAAATATATGAGGAGGAGGGCAGAGAGGGTCTGGAAACTAAAGGTGTGAATCTAGAGGATGAGCTGGGCAAAGAGAATTACCCTATCATACACAGAAAGCTGGTCAACACTGTTGTGGAGGAAGGGGAGAGTGTCACTCTGGTGTCTGTCATAACAAATGTCAGAGAGGTGAATTGGTACTTTGACGATAAACTGGTGTCTTCAGGCAACAAATTCAAGTGTTTGCAAGATCAAGACACATACCAACTAGTGATCAGCCAAGTGTGTGGGGAGATCCACCAAGGAGAGTACACTTGTGAGGCACTGAATCAAGGTGGAAAAAGAGCAACAACAGCAAAGCTCACTGTTGTTAAAAGAGGTTGGATTATGGGGATAAAAGACCACCTTTCTAATACACAGCTCTGCTAAGGAAATTGCCCCGTTATGTATCTGTATCTTTGGATACAGATACGATACTAATATAATCACAGCACTAATCAGAGGGTCTCCTTTCTCTCTCTACTTATGATCTCCTTTTACCACATCACAGTCTCTCACTTCCCCATCATACAGCCAAGATCAGGACAAACTGCACTGAAGGTCCTGACCACTTCATTCCACAGTCACCTTGGAAGTGAATCAGCTCTTATACTTTATCACTTCTGCATCCAATCTTCAGATCATTGCCCTGTTCTGGCACAATTTCTTATTCACGTTGTCATTTTGCATGCCTCCAAGATAGTGTGGTATATGTTTGAATTGCATTGTTACTACATGCTGCTATTGCAGATCACTTTTCTGGTTTCATCACTGTGTTTCCTGATGTCATTCTGCACCATCACAATCCGTAAATCACATGTTTTGTTTCAGTTAGTGCCTTCACTTACTTTCCACAATTCTAGAGGGCATGGCTTTGAATTACTCTCTGCTTCTGATTTCAGTTGCACCAATCCTGAGAAGAAGGCTTGAACCTCTGGAGGTGGCCGTAAACCACATGGCCAAGTTTACCTGTGAAGTAGAAACTACTCCTAATGTCAAGTTCCAGTGGTACAAAGCTGGCCGAGAGATCTATGATGGGGACAAATACTCAATTCGCTCCTCCAACTACCTCTCCACACTGGAGATCCCAAGGCCTCAGGTTGTTGACTGTGGAGAGTACAGCTGTAAGGCTTCCAACCAGCATGGCAGCGTAAGCTCTACAGCCTTTTTAACAGTAACTGGTAAGTACAGAGTCTCAAGCACTTCTTTTCCATACAATATCTTAAATATCTTGCTATCTTGAAATGGTTACCCTGGTATACTGACAAACATTTATGGTAGGGCTCTTGATTGCTATTGTTTATGTGTAATCCACACATAATTTTGACAAGTAAAAGCAAAGAGAAGGAATTATTTTCAAAAATGCTGCTTTTAGATGCTTTCTGTACCTAGAAAAGAGAACAAGTGTGAAAAGTTTCAGGAGGGAATGCAAAGTGGGAAAAGAGTGGGAGGAACTACGTTTTCAGTAGAATGGAATTGCTTTGTGATAACATTCTTGAAGGTTTATTTCATTTGCAGACAATGAGCAAATGTACGATTTTAAATCTGACTTCTTTGGTGTAGTAGGCACTGTGTGATTATCCTTCTATCTTACATTTATCCTGCAGCCGTACTTGCGAGGCAGACTCTGCAGCTGCACTTACCTGAATGTGCGTGTGCCACTGCCAAGGGGAACTCTGGGTGGTATGGGAATAGGTCCTCTTAAACAAACAAAAGACAGTTTAAAGGTGTTTTAATTTGCAAAACTTTTTTTTTTTTAATCTAGTTATAACTATGCAATTATCTTCTTTTTCTTCTTCTTCTTCTTCTTTTTTTTTTTTAATATCTTTTGAGCTTTTTTGGTTGCATTTTATTTTTTTACTCTGAGTTTTTGTGGAAGGAGTCTATGTGATCTTTGCTAAGGGCCAGATGCTAGAGCCTAAAGAAGGATGTGCAAACTGTGAAACATAAGAAAACCTGACTGTCGTGAGGGAACCGTGTGCTAATGTGTCATTCTTGGGAAAGGAATTTCTAGGTTTTAATTTTTTTCACTTTAGTTTGTACATTGCTGCAGAGCCAAAATGCCTTTAAGCTCTGGAGTAGTATGTAGATCTAAGAGGTACAAACCAAAAGCTAAAATTCATGATCTTTAATACCTCTTATCTCCTTCGCTGCTGACTTCTTTTGTTTAAGAGTGACCGTTGACAGACTGCCCCTTCTGTTCTGTCTCCGGCAAATGAGGAGACACAGCATAATGTGTTTCCCACCTCTGCATAACAATGAACCCCTTTATTTTGCAGAAGCGCTTCCGCCAACGTTTCTTACCAGACCTGAATCTATCACCACTTTTGTGGGCAAAAGCGCCAAGTTCCTGTGTACCGTTTCGGGCACTCCAGTCATTGACGTCGCCTGGCAGAAAGACGGCGCAACCATTTCACCTTCAGACCACTACAAGATCACCAAAGTAGAAAACAAGCACGTGTTAGAAATTTCCCTTCTCACCACCAGTGACAGGGGGATTTATACTTGCAAAGCTTCTAATAAGTTTGGAGCTGACGTTTGCCAGGCTGAAATGGTTATTATAGACAAGCCTCACTTTATAAAAGTTTTGCAATCAGTGCAGTCAGCAGTCAATAAAAAGATACGTCTTGAATGCCAGGTAGATGAAGATAGGAAAGTAAGAGTAGAGTGGACAAAAGACGGAAACAAAATCCCCCCAGGCAAAGATTATAAAATTTACTTTGAAGACAAAATAGCCTCACTTGAGATTCCTCTGGCTAAACTCAAGGATTCGGGCCATTATGTATGCACCGTCTCAAATGAGGCAGGAAGCAGCTCCTCTTCTGCCAGCGTCACAGTCAGAGGTAAGATAGTCTTAGGTCCCACTTACCTTTCTCTTCTTCAGTTCCCGCTTTCTTTTTTTGCAGGCAAACTCTTTCCTGAGGTGAAATCATGCTGTGAACTCCCCTCAGATCTTCCATCAGCTCCACTCACCTCCTGCTTTTTTCCCTAGCTGCCTTCCAGTGCACTGTGTGTTGCTTCAATATTTCTTTTGTTAACCACATCCAAGAGTTGCTCCTGCGTGTGGGGGAGAGGCGGAAGGGGGGGGGAGGGCAAGAGAGACAACGAGAACTGCAGCTCAGCATGTGTTGTGCTGATATTTCCTAAAGTCACATTTTGTTCTGGTGCTAGGAAACAATCTCTTAAAGCTTTGTATTTCAAGCTTCTTTTATTTTCTTTCCCCTTCTCTCCCCTCCCCTTTTCTTCCCCTTTTCTCCTCTCTTCTCCCATCCCTTCCCCTCCTCTTCCCTTCCTCTTTCTTTATGTTTTTCTTCCCATTTTTAGAACCACCATCCTTTGTGAAGAAGGTCGATCCGTCTTATTTACTGACCCCGGGTGACTCTGCACGGCTTCAGTGTAAAGTCAAAGGGTCTCCTGAAATCCAGGTTTCTTGGTTCAAGGACAATAAGAAAATCCTTGAAAGCAACACACACAGGATGTCTTTTGTCAATTGGGTGGCTGTGTTAGACATTTCGGAAATGAAGGTTGATGACAGTGGAAGCTACTCATGTGAAGCTGTAAATGAGGTTGGAAGCGACAGCTGCACCACAGAAGTAGTTGTCAAAGGTCTGTTCTTCTTGCTGCTGATAGTCACACTTGAGAACAATCTTTGTTTTATTTTGGCATGGGCAATTAATCATTTCTTGCTGCTTTTATAGAGCCTCCATCTTTCGTCCGAACACTTGAACCGGCAGAGGTAGTGAAGGGAACAAACACCATTCTTCAGTGCGAGGTTGCTGGCACCGGACCATTTGAGATTAGCTGGTACAAAGACAAGAAACAGATCCGCAGTAGTAAAAAATACAGGTTGACCTCTCAGAAAGCGGTTATTTCTCTGGAGGTGTCGTCTTTTAATAGCGCAGACGTTGGTGAATATGAGTGCATGATAGCTAATGAAGTTGGAAAGTGCATATGCAGTGCAACGTATGTCTTGAAAGGTTAGTGGGAGAGAGAACACTCCACACGCTGCAGGGAACCTCTTATTTCTTAAAACGTCTTGTCTTTGGATTTCTGTGGGGTGGGTGGAGGGGCGGAGTATCTTCTCTTAAAACTCTGTGCATATCTTAACTCTTACCTGACATCAAACCTATGAATTTAAAGAACATTGGGCTTAAAGGGTTGTGCATTACTCTTTTAGCTGGGTAATGTAGCTCTTCTCTTTGCCTGCTCTTTAACTGAATTGTGTCTTGTACTGCGCGCACTGTCTCATAAAACCATCTTTGAGCAGCAGATTTCATGGAATGATGTGGCAGATGAGTATTTCTTTTTATCTCTTTTTTTTTTGAACTAGAACCACCATCTTTCGTTAAAAAAATTGAAAGCGTGACAGCTCTGGCTGGAGACAATGTTACGTTACAGGCTGTGGTGAAAGGATCAGAGCCTATTTCTGTGATGTGGATGAAAGGCAAAGACATTATTCAAGATGATAACAAAGTGAGAGTGACATTTGAACATGGGCTAGCAACACTGCAAATTGCTGGTGTCCAGCTGAGCTCTGGTGGCAAATACACTTGTGTGGCTGAGAATGATGCAGGAAGTCAGTCCTGCTTTGGTGAACTGGCAGTTAAAGGTCAGTGGAGGGGTGTCATTACCTCTGCATTGTCTCCCGCCTAAGAGAAAGAACAATTTACTTTTGTCCTTAACACTGATTGTTTAATTCTGTTGTAGAACCTGCCAAAATCATTGAAAAATCTGAAGTGATTCAGGTGACAGCAGGAGACCCAGCCATTTTGGAGTACACTGTCACAGGCACTCCAGAGCTAAAAACCAAATGGTTCAAAGACGGAAAGCCACTACCTGCCAGCAAAAAATACAGGATCAGCTTTAAAAATAATGTTGCCCAACTCAAGTTTTATGCTGCTGAAATGCAGGACAGTGGCGAGTACACCTTTGAGATATCCAATGATGTGGGGATCAGCTCTTGTACTACCAGCTTTACTGTGCTAGGTTGGTACCAACTCTTGGCAAAGATCCCTGCTATTCTGCTCTGTTCCCAACAGAGCCAGAAGTAGAATCGTATTTCTCTTGCTCATGTGTTGCTTTCTTTCATTTTTTTCATACCCAACAGATCGCACTCTCCCTCCCTTCTTTACTAAACCACTGAAGAACATTGACAGCATCATTAGCACCTCGTGCCGTCTAGACTGCAAAATTTCTGGCTCTCTTCCAATGACTGTCTCTTGGTTTAAGCAGGACACTGAGATCACTGGAAGTGCGAAGTACACAATACACTTTGCAGAAGGCTCTGCGTCTTTGGAAATAAAACACCTAGATGCAAGTGATGCTGGAGTTTATATTTGCAGAGCCACAAACTCTGCTGGTAGCAAAGACAGCAGTAGTACTTTGTTTATAAAAGGTTTGGCATTTTGTTTCAAGATTCTTGCATTTTTTTTTCTTTTTGTGAGATAATGATTTTCTTCCCCAAAATGCAGGATATTTATCTTATTCTTGGCAATTGTTTCCTTTCAATGCAATCTAGAGCCACCCAGCTTCATTGCAGAACCAGAGTCCCAGGATGTACTGCCTGCATCGACTGTACGTTTCAAGGGCACATTTAAAGGCACTACACCGCTGACAGTGAAATGGTTTAAAGGTGATACTGAGCTGATAACAGGAGGAGCCTGCTACATTATGACAGAGGCATTAGCAAGTTACTTGGAGCTTTACGCAGTCAAACCAAACGACTCAGGAAAATACATCTGCAAAGTCTCCAATGTAGCTGGTTCAGTAACATCTGTTGCAAACTTGTTTGTAAAAGGTTTGCATCCCTACTCTCTTTTCGCCTTCAGTGACACTTCTTGCTGCCTTCTTGTTACTGAACATTTTTCTTAAATCCACAGAACCTGCTGCTTTTACGGAGAAGCTAGAGCCAACTCACCTGGTGAAGAAAGGCGAATATGCTGAACTGACCTGTAAAGTCACTGGTACTCCTGAGATTAAAATCACATGGTTCAAGGATGACAGGGAGCTAAAAGAGAGTGACAAATTTCGGATGTCTTTCACAAAATCTTTGGCAGTTCTTCATCTTACAGAGGTTGAGACTGAAGACAGTGGGGAATATATTTGTGAGGCCAGAAATGATGCTGGGAAAGATACTTGCAGTACCGTTGTTACAGTCAAAGGTGTGTGTGACGTCCAGCCACTCAACCATTTTCTCTTAAAACTCTATGCAGCTTTACAAGTTTCCAAAGTGTGATTAATATAAACTGCACTCTCTCTCTTTTGCACTATAGAGTCACCTTATTTTAGCAAGGAGTTTCAATCCATGGAAGTCCTGAAGGATTCTGATGTGGTTTTGGAGTGTGAGGTGCTTGGTACACCTCCCTTTGAAGTGTTTTGGGTGAAGGATGATAAACCTGTGCGGAGCAGTAAGAAGCATAGAATAAGCACTGAGAAGTCTTTGATTAGCCTCCATGTCTTCAGGTTTGATGCATCTGATGTTGGAGAATATCAGTGTAGAGTAACAAATGATGTTGGAAGCTGCCTCTGCAGCTCAGAGGTCACACTGAAAGGTTAGTGCAAGGTGGAGAACTCCACTAAGCATGATTTTATCCCTGTGTGGTTTCCATGCCACACAGGCATGCACCAGACACATACTTACTTAGCCACTTTCTTCCTGCTAGAGCCTCCCCAGTTTTTGAAGAGGATAGAAAACATTAGTTCCCTTCGAGGGGGTACTGTCGTGTTTCAGGCTGCTGTGAAGGGCTCTTTGCCCATCACTGTGTCCTGGCTGAAAGACAGTGATGAAGTGATTGAAGACAGTAATATCAAAATGACCTTTGTGAACAACATTGCCACTCTTCTGGTGAAGTCTATTGAACTGAAACATGATGGAAAATATTTCTGCCAGGCTAAAAATGAGGCAGGAATTCAGAGGTGCTCTGCTCTGCTGACTGTCAAAGGTTGGTCCTACTCTGAATTGCAGCAACCTCAGTTTTCTTTTCAGTGTTTTTTTTTTTACAGGTTACCTTAATACTTTTCTCTGTCTTTCTGTTTAAAATAGAACCTGCTACAATCGTGGATAAGGCTGTGTCAATAGATGTGACTGAGGGAGACCCAGCAACCTTGCAATGTAAATTTTCAGGAACAAAAGATATTACAGCCAAATGGTACAAAGATGGCAAGGAATTGACTTTAGGCCCAAAATATAAGATCAGTGTTACAGACACTGTCTCAGTCCTAAAGGTACTTCATGCGGAAAAGAAAGATAGTGGGGAGTATGTATTTGAGGTTCACAATGATGTAGGAAGAAGTAGCTGTTCCGCCAGCATCAATGTCCTAGGTGTGTATAAGCTCTTTTAGTATTTGTTTTGTTTACTTTCTTTTATTCTGAGTTGACACCTACCACAGTCATGGTTGAATTTCATTCTTTGTCTTTTTACTCTGTCTTGGATAGATCTCATTATACCACCTAAATTCACCAAAAAGCTCAAGAAAATGGACAGCATTAAGGGGTCTTTTGTCCACTTGGAATGTATAGTGTCTGGTTCACATCCTATAAGTATCCAGTGGTACAAGGATGGCCAAGAAATAACAGCAAGTGAAAAGCACAAATACTCTTTCCATGATAATACTGCCTTTCTGGAAATCAATAAACTCGAAGGCACAGACAGTGGCTCTTACACTTGTGAAGCAACAAATAAGGCAGGAAGCAACCAATGCAGTGGGTTCTTAACAGTCAAAGGTTTGAGCTCCTTCTTTTCTTTATTAGGTCTCTAATTCATAGCTTGGGAACTTTCCTATCTTTGAGTAATCCTCTTTCTTTTTCTTTTTTTTTTTTTTTTCTCCCCACGTTATAGAACCACCATATTTTGTGGAAAAGCCTCAGTCCCAAGAAGTTGTGCCCCATGCTAGGGTTCAGTTCAAAGCATTGGTGAGAGGCTCTACTCCTCTGCAGATAAAGTGGTTTAAAGACAGCCAGGAGCTCCTTTCTGGAGCCAATCGTTCTGTCTGGATGGATGACACATCTAGTGTGCTGGAGCTCTTCTCAGCTAGGATGTCTGACTCTGGAAACTACACTTGTCAGATAAGCAATGATGTGGGGACTGCAACTTGCAAAGCAACTCTGTTTGTAAAAGGTGTGCAGCCCAGTGTTCTTCACATCTTTGTGGTTCTGATTTTTCTGTACAATTGAGGGGGGGCGACAAGAAACACTTTTCAGAAAAGTATTTCCAAAAACTACCCTGAATGTTATGAAACCTCACGTTTTTTTGTCTGTCTTCTAGAGCCCCCCAGGTTTATTCAGATGCCAACTCCTGTAGTAGCTTTGCGTGAAGGACAGTCCACTACTTTTGAGTGCCATGTAGTAGGAACACCAGAGATTCGCGTCACATGGTACTTGGATGGGAACGAAGTGACTGATGAAGCTAAGTATGGCATCTCTTTCGCTGATGGTCTAGCCACTTTGAAAGTCACTCAAGCCAGAGTGTCGGATAGTGGGATTTATGTTTGTGAAGCCCACAATGATGCAGGTAGTGAGAGCTGCAGCATCGAGTTGAAAGTAAAAGGTTGGTTTTAAAAATTTAGTCATCATCGAGCTACACCACATAGCTAGAGTGATGGAATGGGGGAGACCATTTCTCCCCTCATAATTACCAAGGTTACTATCCACTTTCCCTTTATTCCTCTTTGTAGAGCCTCCAACATTTGTTCGGGAGTTGAGACCTACTGAAGTAGTGAAGGGTTTGGATGCCATGCTTGAGTGTGAGGTGACTGGTACTCCTCCATTTGAGGTGAAGTGGCTGAAGAATAATAAGGAGATGTTCAGCAGCAAGAAATATGCTATCTCCACCAAAGAATCAATATTTACTCTTAATGTGACTAACTGTGACACCTCAGATATAGGTGAATATCAGTGCATTATATCAAGTGAAGTTGGGAGCTGTTCTTGTAGCACAAGGCTCAGCTTGAAAGGTCAGTCTCCTGAAAAGTACCCCAAAGATTACAGCCCCTAGCTGAAGTGTAGTGACTAGGATGAACTTATGTGATCTTTCCTTTCTTTCCTTTCCGTGCCCACCCTTCTACACAATAAAACCTCACACCACAGAACCAGCATCCTTTGTCAAGAAACTGGAGAATGTCACTACTGTTTTGAAAGGCACCGCATCCTTCCAGTGTGTCGTAGCAGGTGCTCAACCCTTATCTGTGTCATGGATAAAGGATGAGAAAATACTGGAAAATGATGAATACCACCATATTACCTTTGAGAATAATGTGGCCACACTGAAACTTACCAATGTTGACCTCAGCCACAGAGGGAGATACACCTGCCAGGCGAAGAATGAATCTGGAGTGGAGAAATGCTTTGCTTTGCTTTTTGTGCAAGGTGTGTAGGTGCACCCCTTCAAGCTCATCCTTGAAAATCAGACACTTCTCAGTGTCACTAACAACCATTTTTGTACACTTTATACTGCAGAGCCTGCACGGATTATAGAAAAGGCTAAATCACTTAAAGTTACTGAAAGAGATCCTGTGACTTTGGAATGTACTGTAGAGGGGACACCAGAGCTCCGAATAAAATGGTACAAAGATGGCAAACAGCTTCTACCCAGCAGATATTACACAATGAGCTTTGAAAACAATGTGGCCAGTTTCAGGATTGAACCTGTATCGAAGGAGGATAGCGGTACATACAGTTTTAAGGTTGAAAATGACTTCGGAAGTAGCACCTGCGAAGCTATTCTGACTGTGCTAGGTTTGTATTGTCATTTGGCAAATTTGCCAATCCAACAGGAGGGGAATGAAAAAAAAAAAAAAAAGGTAGTTTGTGAAAGATAAACAATTAGGTAACCAGTGCATTTTTTGCCATGTTTTGTGTTGTACAGATCAAGCAATTCCTCCCTTATTTATCAAAAAGCTAACCAAAAAGGATACGGTTCTGGGGTCTTCTATTCAAATGGAGTGCAAAGTCTCTGGATCACTTCCCATTTATGCAAAATGGTTCAAGGATGGGAAAGAAATAACTGACAGTGCAAAATACAGAAGCCTGTGCCACGAGAACACCATGTCACTTGAGATTGCTAATCTAGAGCTGACAGACACTGCAAATTACACATGTAATGTCTCTAACATTGCTGGAAGCGATTCTTGCAGTGCTGTCCTGACGGTGAAAGGTTTGAAACTCTTTGATTACTTCTTTTTCTTCAGAAAAGCCCTTAAATCTTATTCTAACATAGCACTCTTATATCTCTTAATGCTGAAAACTTGGTCTCCATTTTCTTGCTGTGGATCTTTAACCTCTTATGCATTCAGTGCCTCTGCCTAACTAACTCATCTTCTTCATTCTTAGGCATTCTTGTTATAACTGAGTATTTCTTTTTCTTGAAAACTGCAGAGCCACCAAGCTTCTTAGTAAAACCTGAAAGCCAGCAAGCCATCCCAGATTCCACGGTGGAATTTAAGGCCACACTAAAAGGAACACCACCATTTACAGTAAAGTGGTTCAAAGAGGATTTAGAACTTGTATCTGGTCCAACTTGTTTCATTGGAATTGAAGGGTCAACTGGGTTCTTAACCCTCTATTCGGTGGATACTTCTAGGAGTGGGCACTACACTTGCCATATTTCAAATGATGTTGGCAGTGACTCTTGCACTACAATGTTGATGGTAACAGGTGTGCACACTTTCTTGCTGTTTTGCAGTCTTTTTTTTGTGTGTATTTCATTGCTTTTCTTTCTTCCAAGTTCACCTTGGTGATCTTTGATACCCTGCCAAGTGAATTCCCTGCCTTGCATTTTCAACCCATGCTTGTTTGACTTGCTCTTTTCCATCCTCTTTCCTTTCCAGTATTCGGACCTTTCTGACTCCACTTTTTTTGGTTTTTTAGAACCACCCAAGTTTGCTAAGAAGCTAGAGGCAGCAAAAATAGTAAAGCAGGGTGACTCAGCCCGGCTTGAGTGCAAAGTAAGTGGATCTCCAGAAATGAAAGTAGTGTGGTTCAGGAACGACCATGAAATTGTTGCCAGTGAAAAATTCCGGACCTCATTCATTGACTCTGTGGCCGTGCTTGAAATGAATCATCTCAGTACAGACGAGAGTGGTGACTACATCTGTGAAGCTCAGAACCCTGCCGGCAAGGCCAGCTGCAGTACCAAAGTCACAGTGAAAGGTTAGCTGTCTTCTTTTTCCCTGACTACATCTTATTTTCCCTGGTGGTTTCCCCCCCCTGGAAATCCACAAAAACATTAGATTCACTTCTTATTTCAGGGGGTGCCTTTTTCTTCATGTTTTGGTTGTTTCTTGATATCCCCTTGCCCCTTCTTCCAGAGTTTGAGCAAGAGTGGTTTGTAATGCAGATGTGTACTAGGCAAGGTGTTCCCCGTGACTACCAAGGTCCAAGACAGGTAGAGCGGCTATACTATGGAACTGAAATATAAATTATGAAGAACAGACCCAAACTAATCAGTGTCAGTTTTACACTCACTAGTGCAGACTGTGAGACCTATACTCTCTCTGTCAAGGATCAAACCTCTGTTGTTTACCTTTTCTACAGAGGAGCTCAGAGCTCTGAAAGCTCACGTGCCTTTCTTGATTTGCCTAGAAAATTTTTTTTTGGTGCAAGTGAAGTCCTTGCACTTCTGTTGATTGTCCCAGCAGTCTTGATGTGGGAGAGCTTATATCAATAAACTGTTGATCAAAGAGTCCTATACTCCATTCTAAAAATGATCCTTTCCTCCCTTGGTAGAACCTCCTGTGTTCAGCAGGAAGCCCTCTCCAGTAGACATGCTCAGAGGAACTGAGGTTAGCCTGGAATGTGAGATTTCAGGAACACCACCATTTGACGTTACCTGGTACAAAGATAAGAGACAAATCCGCAGTAGTAAGAAGTATAAGGTTACAGCAAAAAACTACCATACAAGCATTCGCATTCTTAATGTTGAAGTTGCGGATGTTGGTGAATATCAGTGCAAAGCTCAGAACGACGTGGGAAGTGACACTTGTTTTTGCACTGTGAAGTTGAAAGGTAAGATATTGGCCTTCTGCAGTGCTCCCAATGGCTCTGCATTGCTCTTCTTTTATGTAGGCACTGTATTTACTACAACTGCATCTTTCTTGTCCAGAACCACCGAAATTCGTGACAAAAATAAACAGCGTGACTGTTGTGGTTGGTGAACCAGTGGAGTTGCAAGCAAGAGTGGAGGGCTCCCAGCCGATTTCTGTGCAGTGGCTTAAAGACAAGGAAGAAATTATTAGAGAAAGTGAAAACACAAAGATCACATTTATGGAAAATATTGCAACTTTACAGCTTGTACGCACAGAAACAAGCAGTGCTGGGAAATATATCTGCCAGATCAGGAATGATGCTGGAAGTCGCGAGTGCATGGCTACCTTAACTATTCTAGGTTTGTAAAAAGCATAAGTTTATAGAACATCTTTGTTAAATTAGGAACGTGGTGATTCGGTATCAGATGCATCTTTTGCTTATGCTCCTGAATTAAAAACAGGCAAAACAGACAATCCTTGTGTCTCCAGTAAATGTTAATTGGGTTGCTTTTTTCCCATTGCTCAGATAGAAGTGAAAGCAACTACAGGCCTCTTCACTGTGACGTTCAGTTGTCTGTATTCCTAAGTCATGTCTTCTGCTCATGCATGCTTGAAGAAACACAGATGTGTTTATCTCCTAGAAGTTTCAAAATATTTGTACTCTATGTTGGAGAGCATCTGAAATATCTAGTTTAGAGTGGGATAAAAGATAGAAAAACAGAGTTGAAAATATTTCCCAGCCCAACAACCCAAGATCACCTTAGTATCAAACATATAAGCCCTGTATACAGTGTAATAATACTTGCAGATAGTACTAATAATATCCAGTTTTCACTACACATGTTAATTGTCTCTCCTTTCAGAGCCTGCAGTCATTGTAGAGAAGGCAGAGCCAATGAGGGTTACTATAGGAGATGCCTGTACTTTGGAGTGCAAAGTGGCAGGCACACCAGAACTATCCACTGGGTGGTTTAAGGATGGCAAAGAACTGACCAGCAGCCAAAAATACAGAATTACTTTCGTCAACAAAGTATCTACACTTAAAATTATGGACTCGGAGAAGGAGGATGGTGGATTGTACACTTTTGCAGTGCAAAATGACGTGGGGAAAAGCAGTTGCACGGCATCGGTTGAAGTTTTAGGTTGGTTGGGTAGTTTGTCTTCTATCTTTTACCAGAAGTTTCTTTTATTCCTGTACTCTTTTCTTCATTCCATTCCTTCCCTCCTTTTCTCTCTAACAATGGATTTATTATATTTTTTTTTAATACAGATCGAATCATTCCTCCTTCTTTTACAAGAAAGCTAAAGGAAACCCCTGGTGTCCTGGGTTCCTCAGCGCTGCTGGAATGCAAAGTGGCGGGTTCACCTCCTATGTCTATTAACTGGTTCCATAATGGAATGAAGTTAGTTAGTGGGGAAAAACATAATATCACATTTACCGATAACCTGTGTATTTTAGAAGTGAATTCACTGAGCAATTCAGATACTGGAACTTACACCTGCAAAGCTACCAATGTAGCTGGTTCGGATGAATGCAGTGCTGTATTGACCGTCCAAGGTCAGTATATAATGGTCAGCAAGCTCTCTGAGCTACTCTTTACTCTTTCTCTCTTAAAATTGCTTTTGGTCTTTTGTAAGTATACTGAGAGAAATTATTGACTAGAAAGTAAAGGTTTTCTTTTTTAACTTCAGTAGGTATGTGGAAACGCTGGAGTTATGCTGTAGCAACTGCCTTATCTCTCTTTTTCTCTTATGTATTTAGAACCACCATCTTTTGAGAGGACACCTGAGCCTTTGGATGTCTTGCCAGGCACAAGCGTAACTTTTACAGGTGTTATCAGAGGAACCCCTCCTTTTAAGGTGAACTGGTTTAGAGGAGCCAGTGAGCTTGTGCCAGGGGACAAATGCAACATCTACTTGGAGGACTCCGTTGTGGAGCTTGAGTTATTTGATGTAACCCCTCTCCAAAGTGGAGAGTACACTTGTCTAGTGACTAATGAAGCTGGCAGGGCAAATTGTACAACACATCTTACAGTAAAAGGTTTGTAAATTTTGCATTTCTTTGTATGCCCTAAAATATTGTTTCCTTCCTTCCATTTGTTACTGCTATGCTCAACGTTTCTGAATTCTTACCCTTCATTAGAACCGGCTGTCTTTGTGAAGAAACTGAGTGATCAATATGTGGAACCCGGTAAGCCCATCATCCTGGAGGGCACTTACACAGGCAGCTTGCCCATCTCTGTGACATGGAAGAAGAATGGCCACACACTTGCTCAGTCTCACAAGTGTAGCATCACTACCACAGAAAAATCCTGCATCCTGGAGATCCTTGACAGCACGAAGGAGGATGCAGGAGAATACACCTGCCATGTTGAAAATGAGGCAGGAAGAGATGTTTGTGAGGCTGTAGTCTCTACCCTAGGTGTGTTGTCCCTTTTCTTCTTTTCCTTGCCTGTTCTTTGAAGTATATGCTTTCAACAGCCTGGCACTATATAATAAGCCTATCTAATTGCTTCTCTTTTTAGAACCTCCCTATTTTGTTACACAGTTGGAACCTCTTGAGGTGTCAGTTGGGGATTATACAACATTGCAATGTCACGTTGCTGGAACCCCAGAAATTACTGTGTCTTGGTACAAAGGTGATACAAAACTCAGGTCTACTCCTGAGTACAAAGTGTTCTTTAAAGACAACGTTGCTACCCTCACTTTCAACAAAGTGGTTATCAATGACAGCGGCGAATATATCTGCAAGGCAGAAAACAGTGTAGGAACTGCATCTACAAAGGCTCTCTTAACAGTTCAAGGTGATGATTTTGTATTCACTTGTTCCAAATGCTTCTTTACTGTACTTCTTCCCTTGCAAAACTATATAAAAAAAAGCTTCCTGACATACATTTATCTTTTACTTCTTTTCTTCCAGAACGCAAACGACCACCTTCCTTCGCAAGAAGATTAAAAGATATTGAACACCCTGTTGGTTTACCCCTTAAACTTATGTGTCGACTCAATGGCTCAGAGCCCATCACTGTGACTTGGCATAAAGATGGTGTGCAATTAAGTGATGACCACAATGTGCACACATCCTTTGTTGATAACGTTGCAGTGTTGCAACTGGTGCGAACAGAGATGAATCACACTGGGCAGTACACCTGCACAGCCACTAATGCTGTGGGCACTGCCAACACAAGTGCTAGGCTTACAGTGACAGGTGTGTTGGCTTACAAAACTTTTGCCTGGATCACAGGTGTCCCCTTCCCATTTTATGTATGCAAAGGCATCTGTGTGTTGGATTAACTTTTCTGTGAGATATGCGCATTATATTGTTTTCTTGTGTTTCTAGAACCCAAGCAAGCACCTGTCTTTGATACTAAGCCAGAATCGATTGATGTGCCTTTTGGAGAAAGTGCTGATTTTGAATGCCATGTTACTGGAGCCCAGCCAATAACAATCACCTGGTCCAAGGATGGCCGGGAGATCCGAACTGGAGGAAACTTCAATATTACATTTGCAGCAAACACAGCTCATCTTCGAGTGCTCAGAGTGGGTAAAGGAGACTCTGGCCAATATACTTGCCAGGCTAGTAATGAAGCTGGGAAAGACTTTTGCTCAGCCCAACTCAGTGTGAAAGGTATTGTGATTAAGTCAACTTTGTTTGCATGTCCTCTTTCTCTTGGGTAAAGAGGCCTCTTTGTTAGTGAGCCTCATCTTCCGCCCTTTTCAGCTTGGAAATATGTAGAAAGGAGCTTTTCAGAAAGCAGACATGCCATGAGATGACTTCTGCTGCTCTCAGACTGTGTGCCAATAGAAACTTTGTGCACCTGCCAATTCTCCAAAGGGACAAATCTCTTTTCAAAGCTCTTTGTTGGCATGGAGAGCTGCATGTGATACTCTCCCTGCTTTTTACTTCATCATTGGTGCTTAAATTACAATTACAGGAGTATTCACGCATAGTGATTATTCTATGGTAAAATACAATTACCTTGCATATTTCAGTTGAAGTTGTTAATTACTGATTTAACCTAGACTATAAGTCACTGAAGTTCTTCATGCAGAAATATGCCTTAAAGATATGCAAGCAAGTGTAACTGTACCTACCATTTCTGCTGCTTCTGGGGTAAGATCCTGTGGGAGATGGGCTTGTCAGTGCTTTCATGCTGCTCTTGGAACATTTTCATCCCACAAAGGTAACTGCAAAATTTCTCTTGAGTGGAACAATCATTGTTCAAGTGTCTTTTACAACTCCAGAGTTGGCAAAACCTAGTTGTAGTTGTTTTTGCCATCTTTAATCCTTCTTGCATCTTTCCTTCTTTGTTGGACTCCAGTGCTCTTGTGCTCTCTGTGACTCTTGCTCAACACCGTAGATTTCATGTGGCAAATGTGCGCTGTCATTCGCTGCATACTTTTTTTCTGCAGAACCTCCCAAGTTCATCAAGAAGCCTGAAGCTTTGCGGTTCGTGAGGCAGGGAGACACGGTTCAACTTGAATGTAAAATCAGTGGCACACCAGAGATCAAGATCACGTGGTACAAGAATGATCAAGTACTCCAGGCGAGCAACAGGCTCCACATGTCCTTTGTAGAATCTACAGCAGTGCTAACTGTCTTGGATGCCAGCGCTGAGGATGCCGGCGATTATATATGCGAAGCCCAAAACTCTGCCGGCACGGCCAGCTGTAGCACTTCAGTATCAGTTAAAGGTCAGCAGCATGGCTCCACGCACCACCAGAATCCTGATCCCATTCCCAGCTGCACCCACAGGCAGGGAGCTGCCACTGTGATAGTCTTGGCTGCTGGAGCAGTGTCTCCAGCTGCTCTCACATTAGAACAGGGATGTGATATAGGCAACAGAAAGTAAACAGGAAGTAGCAGTGGGTGTTGAACACTGTGTAGTGTTCCCTTGCCTTCTCATTTAAGTCAATTGCAAGCTGAATAAGGCAAGGCTGCCGGCTTAGAAGTGAAGCATGGAATAGATGGAGCACCAGCCATGGTGAGAGAGCTGGACACACTTTTCAACCATCCCTCTGCCTCCTTTTTATATATATTGATTCAGGCGGGAGTGAAATCTAATAAGTAAGAGGGGGCTTTTGCACTGAGCCTGTGATTGTAGCTTTCATAATTGGAAAGAAGTGGGGAAAGCTGGAATATGGTCCTGAAGAGAGGGGAGAATAGCTCTGGGGGAGGGATGCTGAGCTCTGATTCCAAACAGATACAGAAGTGCCATATTTTTCTGCCCTTGGGACTCTGAATGCTAGGGTTGGATTCCTGGAGAGATGCTGGGGGCTCAGCTGAGGCCATATATTTGGAGACTAAATATGGGTTTAGAAGGAGTATAGGTCTCCTTCCTGAATAAGTTGCCTTTTGATACTATCCAGAAACTTAGCCAGGGAAGCAGTCTCACGCATTATGATGTGATTCTTTTTTTATAGAACCACCTGTTTTTAGCAAGGTGCCGAGCCCTGTGGACACACTCAAAGGCTCGGATGTTATCCTGCAGTGTGAGATAGCAGGGACTCCACCCTTTGAGGTGGCTTGGTTCAAGGACCGGAGGCAGGTCCGGAGCAGCAAGAAGTTCAAGGTAACAGCAAAGCATTCCATTGCCAGTCTTCACATACTCAGCCTGGAATCTCAAGATACTGGAGAATATCAGTGCAAAGCAATGAATGAAGTGGGGAGTGACACTTGCACCTGCCCAGTGAAATTCAAAGGTTTGTATTCTAAAGGATCAACAATACCAGTGCCTTCTTTTCTTGATCTCCTGGCTGTACCTCTTCCAAGCAGGCATGTGTGATTAACTCTCATCTGCCTTCTTGTTTTTGCCATCAGAGCCACCACGCTTCACCAAGAAGCTGAGTGACACTGCAATCTTCGTTGGAGAGCCAACAGCCCTGCAGGCAGTGGTGGAAGGGTCCCCACCAATTTCTGTTGTATGGCTGAAAGACAAGGGTGAAGTTATTAGGGAGAGTGAAAATGTCCAAATGTGGTTTATGGACAATATTGCAACTCTTGAGATTGCCAGCGCTGAGGGAGCGGATGTTGGAAAGTACATCTGTCAGATTAAAAATGATGCTGGCATGCGGGAGTGCTCCGCATTTTTACAAGTCCTAGGTGGGTATAGCCTACTCCACAGGTACCATATCTTGTGACTTGCACAGTTTCCACTACCATCTTTCTTTGCTGCTTAAATCCTCTGCTCAGTGGTTTGCAGGTGGATTTCCTGATGATGCGTTTTCCCCTTCCTTCCTATTTCAGAACCAGCAGTCATCTTGGAGAAGACTGAGCCAATCACAGTGATGGCAGGCAACCCTTTCACCCTGGAGTGCAAAGTAGGGGGGACGCCTGAACTTATCACCAAGTGGTACAAAGATGGCAGAGAACTGAGGAGTGACCGCAAATACCAAATCACCTTTTTCAACAATATATCTACTCTGAAAGTCTTTTCTGCAGAGAAGGGTGACAGGGGCTTGTATACTTTTGAGGTGCACAATGAGGTGGGGGACAGCAGCTGCACTTCTTCAGTTGATGTTTCAGGTCAGCTCTCTTTTTTTTTAAAGACAGGAGTTTGGGTGTTGTTTTTTGCTTTCCACTGAAAAAAGAATGTGCACTTTTCTTATTATTCTTCTGCACTGTCTTACTTAGATCGCCTTGTTCCTCCTTCATTCTCAAGAAAGTTAAAGGAAACAAATGGGGTGCTGGGATCCTCAGTGCTGCTGGAGTGCAAAGTGTCTGGCACATCCCCTATGTCTGTGGCCTGGTTTCAGGATGGGAATGAGATTGTTGGTGGGGAAAAGTATGAAATCTCATTCTTGGATAACATTTGTGCTTTGAAGCTGAATGCCCTGGATGTCACAGATACAGGGCCATATACTTGTGTGGCAACTAATGTGGCTGGATCTGATGAATGCAGTGCCTTCTTGACTGTACAAGGTCAGTGGAAGGCTATCACAGACCCTTCTACAAAACACTTCTTCCCTCTTTATACCATACCTCTTATTTCCTGTATTTTTTTTCTTCTGGTTTCTCCCTTGCGCTCTCTTTATTTTAAACCTGTTTTAGATTTCATTTACGACAGGAACAATCCTATTAACATCTTTCTCCCTCTTCACTTCTTTGTGTGACCCTTAGAACCACCTTCTTTTGTGAAGACACCTGATCCCCAGGAAGTTTTGCCCGGATCAAGTGTGACATTCACTAGCCATATCAAGGGCAGCACACCCTTCAAAGTCACCTGGTTCCGAGGCATCAGGGAGCTGGTGCCAGACAGCACCTGCTCCATTTCTTTGGATGAATCTAAGGCACAGCTGCAGCTGTTCAATGTGGAGCCAGGGAACAGTGGGGACTATGCCTGTGTGGTCACAAATGATGCTGGCAGTGCCTCATGCACAACTCAACTCTTTGTGAAAGGTGTGTGTTGTGTTTATGCATAGATGTGTCTCTGCAGCACTGCCACACTTGTCCCTCACCCTATTGACCTATGCCTCCACACAGAGCCTGCAGTCTTCATGAAGAAATTAAGTGATTTCAGTGTGGAGCAAGGGAAGCCCATTGTTCTGGAAAGCATCTACACGGGTACCCCTCCCATCTCTGTTACCTGGAAAAGAAATGGCATGCCAATAGCTCAGTCTCAACGCTGCAGCGTTACAACTACTGACAAATCCGGCATTCTTGAAATCTTCAACAGTACCAAGAGTGATGAAGGCGAATATACCTGTGAGGTGTCAAATGAGGCGGGTGGGGATGTTTGTCACAGCCTTGTGTCCATCTTAGGTACGCACCACCCCTAATCCCCTAGGGTACCCCAATGATGCTCTGCCTCTGCTCACTATGCTCTTTCCTCTCTAGAACCACCCTATTTCATCACACACCTGGACCGTGTGGAGGTGAAGATTGGTGAGCCCTTGGTCTTAAAATGCCAGATTGGTGGTGCACCAGAAATCAAGGTGTCTTGGTACAAAGAAGACACCAAACTCAGATCAACACAGGCTTACAAAATGCACTTCAAGAACAACGTGGCCACACTGGCATTCTCCACCATGGAGGACAGTGACGTTGGAGAGTACACCTGCAAAGCAGAAAACAGTGTTGGCTTTGCTACCTCGACAGCTTTGCTTGTTGTTAAAGGTGATGGGCCCAAGGCCACTCTTTCCTGGGGTATTTTGTAGAAACTCTTTGTTGTCTACAAAAAGGGTTCTTACTAGATTCTGTATTAAGTAATTCTAGGTTGACAGGGTAGCTTCCTACTTACGGTGGTGATTATTATTATTTTGCAGAACGTCAACTTCCACCTACGTTTGCAAGGAAACTAAAAGATATTCAGGAGATGGTTGGTGCTCCAGTGACTTTTGATTGCCGTATAAATGGCTCAGAGCCTATCCAGGTCTCTTGGTACAAGGATGGGGTTCTCTTGAGTGACACTGATAATGTGCAGTCAACCTTCTTAAATAATGTTGCAACTCTTCAGATCTTGCAAACTAGTATGGCTTATTGTGGCCAATACACTTGCTCAGCCCAAAATGCTCTGGGGACTGCATCTTCCAGTGCCAAGCTTCTCCTTACAGGTTTGTATCTCGCTCTTAAACAGAGATATTTTTTATCTATTTCCTCTTTTATTTCTTTATCCTTTCTCTCACTCTACTCATTGTAGGGTGGTAAGGGAGTGTGGGCATGATGTGGTGAGGTGTGTGAAGTTTGATGGTGAGATCTGCCATGCCTTCCTCTTTGCAGAACATCTACAACCACCCTTCTTTGACATCAAGCCAGTATCTATTGATGCGGCACTAGGGGAAAGTGCAACCTTTAAGTGCCATGTGACTGGCTCCGCACCCATGAGGATTGTGTGGACCAGAGACAACAGAGAGATCCGCCCAGGTGGCAACTACAAGATGATGCTGGTGGAAAACACAGCCAGCTTGGTGGTCCTAAAAGTGGGTAAAGGGGATGCTGGACTCTACACATGTACTGCCAGCAACAGCGTTGGAAAGGATGCATGCGCAGCCCAGCTGGCTGTACAAGGTACTGCTGGGAGGCTCTAATGTTAAGCAGGCTTTTCTTTCCGTAGTAGACACGCTGAATAGTGCATACATGAGACTAACAATCTTTTCAAGAGGGTACACTGATGAGATTTCTTATTTCATGTAAATATTATTTTAATACTTAAACACTTATCCATCTTTCTCTTGGTCTGGTACAGTGAGTCTTACCAGAGGAATTCTGTCACTGAAATGTTAAAACTGACTTAGTACCATGTTGTGCCTTTATGAATGATCCCATCAGCCAGCAAAAGCTGTCCACCTTACAGTCTTTCTGCAGAAATGTCATCCTCTAACTGATCCAGAAGAGGGAAAGGTAGCTGAAAGAAGCAAATTATCTTAAGAGACTTAAATGTGTTTTTACTGTGTGTTCCGTTCCTCCAAATATTTTTATTCTTTCAGCATGAAGTCATTGAAAACCGCTGTTGTTGAATAGGAAAAATTGGAGAATCTAGGGGCAGACTTGGTGGCAAAACAATCATTTCGCCAACACTTCACTTCTCCACATAGTGTGTGGATCTTATGATTTTTGAAGATCTAGTATTAAAACTGGCCCTGTATAAGTGACACTTGTATCTTACTGCAATTTCCTTTACGTAGGTGGAAACCTTGAATATATTTATAGTTGTGCCGGATATCTTCTTCCTGCTGATTTTATGAAGGGACAAATATAAAATAAGCTACTTAAATGATGCATGGATTTCTATGTCCCTGTTGTTTCAGGGCACTCTTTTCTTCCTCTGTGTAAGCTTTGAAGTGAAAAAGACAACAAAACAACACACACATGCATACAAACATTTCAAGAGTAAATACTGTAGATTCTACTCTGAGACAAATAACACAAGAAGCTGAACCACCACTAGTAAGATTTTGTAATAAGTATATGTCAAATGTATTATTCTTTCCATATGGATTTTTCTCTCTGGGTGTATGAAGACTGGGACAAACTGCATTACCTGTGGATTCAGTGGCAAACAGAGATTCTGTTCTTATGTAGTTTGACCTACAGAAGTTATTGAAATACTGTAGTAAGAAATCTTATTTAAATAAATCTCTTTTTTAAGGAAAGAAATCTCTTGAATATTTCAAACTTGTTTCCACCAGAATCACAATTCTGTTTATTGTGAATGATAACAGAACTAACATGTTCTTTTGACTGGAGTTACTGTTCATAGAATGATCTTGACTAACCTTACTAATTTTCTTACTCTTCAACTCTTTATTCACAAAATTGTGAATTGATCCTTTTATGTATTTCAACCTTATCATTACTTACATCCTGTAGAAATTGTACAGTTTTCTCTTTTCTTATAGTTTGTCATGCAATTCCTACAACACTTGGAAGTGTAGTCTTATGTATGAACTGGTTTACCTTTTTTTTTTTTTTTACTTTGGGAAGTTGCTGTCTCTTCTTTATGGTATACAGTCTTGTTTCTAGAATCAAGATCTCATGTCCAACTTACTTGCAGCATCTCCCAGTTTTTTATTAAATTTTCCAAACTTAAAATCCAGTATTCTAAATCTGTAGCTTTAAAAACTCTTCTGGAAGCTATTAATATTTTAAGTATGTACTTTACTAAGCTATATTCTCATTTTTGGAAAGAAATTGAGTTACAGTGTGACTGGCCAGTAAGAGTTAGTATGCAGACAGGAAATCATCTGTTTATCAACATGAAAAATTATAGTAAATTACTGAGATTTCAAGAGTTCTCGTGTTAACAAGACATGATCTCTATTTTTGGAAAATCTAAGGAAGTTTTGTTACTAACAACATAGGATGTTTTGTAAACATCCCACAGGTTGAAGGAACCCAGAATAAAACAAATATTCTTCCTACACTTTGCAGACAGATGCGCAAACAGGCACTTAACTGTAAAGAGATCCTATGGTTTCGCCCACATTACCACCTTGTGATTCTACTACTTCTATCTTTGATCCAGGCGTATTCAGAGTCTTGTGATTCTGAATCATCTGTGTGTTACTTTTGATGTAAAGCATCAACCATCCGCTCCTTTCTCTCCTAGCAGAAAAACTATGCAGTTTACTGTGCAGTCACAGGACCTTTATAACCAATTTCAGTAATACCAGCTAACTCATAATTCTTCCCAGAATGACTGTTTTGAACATCTTTTATTTGTGATGCCTAAGCTCCTTGACTTTTCTTTCTTGTATGCACCTTTATGTTTGGCTTTGCAGTGAATGTGTGAAGGGTTTTAACTCAGGTATATTTATTGACTGTATCAATTCTTTATGACCTATTAAGTTATAAAGCAGTTACTATAATACTCAGCATAAGTTTTCTTAATATTTCTTAGCTGAATAGTTTGAATTCTTGTATTTCTACCAGTCATTCTTTATTATCCATGTATTGCAAGACGATATTATTAAAGAAAACCACACATCAGCTGATCTAAACTGGATACATAGAGAAGCAGAGTGGGAAAGTAAAATAAGGAGAAACTAACTGAACTACCAACAGAGAATTTGTTTGCTGCCTAATCTACATTTTGGACAAACATGAAATAATAGTAATAATAATAATAATAATAATAAACATAGAAATTACGAAATTAAAATGTTTGCATAAGTCCCCAGAGTTCATATTTTCTGTTAAATGTTTACCTGCTTATTCAAAGGATCAGTGCAGTTTAAAGCATCATCTCCCATTTTTGGCTTTCCAGAACCACCAAGGTTTATTAAGAAACTAGACTCTTCAAGACTTGTGAAACAGCATGATTCCACTAGGTATGAATGCAAAGTAGGCGGATCTCCTGAAATTAAAGTCACTTGGTACAAAGGAGAAACTGAGATCCATCCAAGTGAAAAATATAGCATGTCCTTTGTGGATTCGGTGGCAGTCCTCGAAATGCACAACCTCAGTGTTGAAGACAGTGGTGACTACAGTTGTGAAGCCCAGAACCCAGCTGGTAGTGCTAGCACCAGTACCTCACTGAAAGTGAAAGGTGAGAATCTAAGCTCTTCCCCATGCCTTTCTGTCTGTATGAGTACTGTGTGAAAAAGCTGTTAAATCTCACTGTCTTTAGTCAGATGGGACAAAACCTGTTGGGAAAGATGCAAGTCTCTTGCCTGCTTGTTATGCTGTGGGAGATCTCTTTTATTTATTGCTTGCCTTTTTTGCTCAGTATCAGTTTGACTACTTAAATACTCTCCCCTCTTTAATGTCCTCTGCTCAAATAACACAAATTTTAACTCCTTTGTTTCAGCACCCCCTGCTTTTACCAAGAAGCCTCATCCAGTCCAGACCTTGAAAGGGTCTGATGTTCATCTGGAATGTGAGCTTCAGGGCACACCTCCATTCCAGATTTCATGGTATAAAGACAAGCGAGAAATTCGGAGCAGCAAGAAGTACAAGGTCATGTCTGAGAACTACCTTGCTAGCATTCACATTCTCAATGTGGATACTGCAGATGTTGGTGAATATCACTGTAAAGCTGTAAATGATGTGGGAAGTGACTCCTGTATTGGCTCTGTAACACTGAGAGGTTTGTATACAGATGGGCACCTTCTTGGAATTTCATTGTTCGTATTATTGTCCTCCTACTTTTCCCTTTCTGGACTGTGATTTTTACAATCTTCTCTTAAATAGCACCACCAACCTTTGTGAAGAAGCTGAGTGATGTCACTGTTGTGGTTGGGGAGACAATTGAACTACAGGCTGCAGTTGAAGGAGCACAGCCCATTTCTGTTCTGTGGTTGAAAGACAAAGGGGAGATCATAAGAGAAAGTGAAAATCTTTGGATTTCCTATTCAGAAAATGTTGCATCTCTGAAGATTGGAAATGCAGAACCAACCAATGCTGGGAAATACATCTGTCAGATAAAAAATGATGCCGGATTTCAGGAATGCTTTGCCAAACTAACAGTGCTTGGTGGGTAGCATGCGATAACAAAACAATGACAACAACAACAAAAAACACCAATGCTTAAAAATTTCAATTTTTACAATACTAATAACTCTTGCACTGTTGTTTTTAAAAGTGTTGTGACTTACATCTCATTGCAGAACCTGCAGTCATTGTGGAGAAGCCCGGCCCAGTGAAAGTTACAGCTGGAGACTCGTGTACTCTGGAATGCACAGTAGATGGCACACCAGAGCTTACTGCTAGGTGGTTTAAGGATGGGAATGAATTGTCTACTGACCATAAATATAAAATCAGTTTCTTCAACAAAGTATCTGGGCTTAAGATCCTCAATGCAGGTCTAGAAGATAGTGGAGAATATACTTTTGAGGTGAAAAACAGTGTTGGTAAAAGCAGCTGCACTGCTTCGCTGCAAGTTTCAGGTTAGTTGACTACTCTTTTTGAGTCATATCTGATCAAAAGTTCCTTTACTATGCCTTTATATAGCATACTGTTTCTTATGACTGGCAGTCTGGGAGACTCATTGCTTGTATAATCTTTCAGTTCTTGGCACATGACTGTGAGAAGCATCAGGGATAGATGCCTACCTAACATCTTAGGGGCAGGAATTGCTGCAAGGATTTGATTTCTTCAGCTTTAATCCAAGTGTCTTTTTTCAGAGAACTTGTGCAGTATTGTTTTGTACAAAAAATACTTAAAAACAACAACAACAACAAAAATCTTCCCTTTGAAAGTGTGAATAAAAGCTCCAGCATAGCCTTAATCATCAACTTTCTACTTCTCATTGACTTAGACATGCAGGAGCAGATTGGTAATGCATGTGCAGCAAAAGAAACCTAACTGATTTTATGATACATGGAGAACATTCTGTATTTTAAGCTTCTGTACAGTAGTTTTTCTTTTTTTTTTCTTTTTTTTATTTTGAACAAATACAGATCGTATTATGCCACCTTCTTTCACAAGAAAACTGAAAGAAACATACGGTCAACTGGGTTCTTCTGCTGTGCTGGAGTGCAAGGTTTATGGGTCACCGCCCATTCTTGTTTCCTGGTTTCATGATGGACAGGAGATTACCAGTGGAGACAAGTATCAGGCTACCCTTACAGACAATACTTGTTCTCTGAAAGTGAATGGGCTTCAGGAATCTGATATGGGAACTTATTCATGTACAGCTACTAATGTAGCTGGATCTGATGAATGCAGCGCATTTTTGAGTGTTAGAGGTCAGTATCTATCAGATGACACAAATTTGTTTACAAAAAGGCTTAATTCTTTTGTTACACACTCTTCATCAGAAGATCAAATGTACTACTACTTTGTCTGTTTTATCTGTATACTTAGAACCACCATCTTTTGTGAAGAAACCTGAACCATTTAATGTTCTGTCTGGAGAAAACATCACATTTACAAGTATCGTAAAAGGCTCCCCTCCATTGGAAGTTAAGTGGTTTAGAGGTAGCATTGAGCTAGCACCAGGACACAAATGCAACATCACCTTGCAAGACTCCGTTGCAGAATTGGAGCTATTTGATGTACAGCCGCTTCAGAGTGGAGACTACACCTGCCAGGTCTCTAATGAGGCAGGGAAGATTTCTTGCACAACACATCTTTTTGTCAAAGGTTTGTGCAGACTACCGTTTCTTACACTACTTCATAGAAATAATCTCCTGGTTTTACTTAATTTATTTTCTTCTTATCATTTGTTATAGAACCAGCAAAGTTTGTGATGAAGGTGAATGATTTAAGTGTAGAGAAGGGAAAAAATTTGATCTTGGAATGCACATATACGGGTACTCCACCAATTTCAGTGACATGGAAGAAAAATGGAGTAATATTAAAACACTCTGAAAAGTGTAGCATCACCACTACAGAAACTTCTGCCATACTGGAAATCCCTAATAGCAAACTGGAAGATCAGGGGCAGTATTCTTGCCATATTGAAAATGACTCTGGACAAGATAATTGTCATGGTGCAATTACAATACTAGGTGCGTCATCAAGCCACTATCATTTCATCAGGTGTTATTTCAACCACTAGTAGTCACTGTACCATACCATTTTTGTGTGTATGTGTGTGCTAATACCATGTGTTTGTTCTTTAGAACCACCTTACTTCGTTACACCTTTGGAGCCAGTGCAGGTGACTGTTGGGGATTCTGCGTCCTTACAGTGCCAGGTTGCTGGAACACCAGAAATGATTGTGTCATGGTACAAAGGTGATACAAAGCTGAGAGGAACGGCTACTGTGAAAATGCACTTTAAGAACCAAGTTGCTACTCTGGTCTTCAGCCAAGTGGACAGCGATGACAGTGGGGAGTACATCTGCAAAGTAGAAAACACTGTTGGGGAGGCTACTTCATCCTCTTTGCTTACCGTTCAAGGTGAATAATTCTTTCTAAAAATTAGGAAAATGGCCTACATTTCTTAAGTGTATTTGCTCTTTCAAAAACTAAGATTACTTTTTCCTTTTTAAAAGCTCTGCTCTTTCCTGCCCAGTAAGATACCCTGTCTTCTATTAACAAAGGCCTTCCATTAAGGCAAATTGAAATTCATCTCTCACTGATCTCATTTCTTCTGTAGGAATAGAAAGTTCTACATCTTCATTACACACTTAAGAAATTTTTCTGATTGTTTCTGCCTGACAGTCCTGGGTGTTAAATAAGCTCACTGGGGGGCAACTGAGGGCAGAATGGTTTTATATTTTCCTACAACTAAATGTACTGTGCCCTTTATACATCAGCTCCCAAATTAAATGATATAGTGTATAAAATTTTTAATAAGTTATTCGCAGAAATCCATTGTATGAATCACTTAATCATTGATTACTGGTGAGCACCACATCAGGTGCAAAGCATCTGAAAGCACTCACCACACAATACCTGTTTTCTTACAGAGCGTAAACTTCCTCCTTCTTTTACACGAAAATTAAGAGATGTTCATGAAACTGTTGGCTTACCGGTTACATTTGATTGTGGCATTGCTGGTTCGGAACCTATTGAAGTATCTTGGTTTAAAGACAATGTACGCGTAAAAGAAGACTACAATGTTCACACATCCTTCATAGATAATGTAGCAATTCTGCAGATTTTGAAGACTGACAAGAGCCTTATGGGGCAATATACCTGCACAGCAAGCAATGCTATTGGAACTGCTTCTTCTAGTGGCAAACTTGTCCTTACAGGTCTGTGGGCTGTGAAATATTTAATGGAAATATCTTAAAACTCACTTCTACTGTATATATGTATTTAATATTGTAAAAATAATAGTATTTCTTTCACAGAGGTTTACAGCAAATTGAGATGTTAACATGATGCTTTTTTATTTCATTCACTCTTCAGAAGGGAAGACTCCTCCATTCTTTGATACCCCAATTACACCTGTGGATGGTATTATTGGAGAAAGTGCTGACTTTGAGTGTCACATTTCTGGAACACAGCCTATTAGAGTCACCTGGGCAAAAGATAACCAGGAAATTAGAACAGGAGGAAACTATCAGATCAGTTATGTAGAAAACACAGCCCATTTGACCATCTTGAGAGTGGACAGGGGAGACTCTGGAAAGTACACATGCTATGCTAGCAATGAAGTTGGAAAGGATTCTTGTACAGCACAACTGAATGTTAAAGGTACTGAATAAATAATACATTCTGTGTACATTTTTCTTTTAATTGAAAAGGAAGTTAGCCTAATTGCTGCAAGACAAGTTTGAGAAAAACCTTGAAGCGTAACTTGTATGATACACCTCAAAAACACCTACCTGGAATTACACATGAGTCTTTGGAGGGAATTTGGAAGGGTCATTAACAACAGTGGGAGAAGGAAAGGAATAATATGTTCTTCAAACTAATTTCTTTATAGTCTTTGCTATACTTCTTTCTTGATAACTCAACAAAAATCTTTTGTTTTTAAGGTCATTTGCCTTAGATCAGTGTAAAAGAGGTGGGGTTTTTTTGTTGCTTTTATGCACATAGGAAAATCAACTAACAGTGAATGTATTATTAAGACACTTGCTGTTGATCTTAGCTTACTCACACTAAAAAAATCTAAAAACAGTCCTATTTAAATGAGAGCAAATATTGATTCCCCAATGTTAATCTTTTTTTCTTGAAATAATTTCTTTAGAATTATTCATATCAGGTTTGATGCAAATGTTTTTTTTGTTTTGTTTTGTTTTTACAGAACGAAAAACTCCACCCACTTTTACTAGGAAACTCTCTGAAGCAGTAGAAGAAACAGAAGGGAATGAACTTAAACTTGAGGGCCGTGTTGCTGGCTCTCAGCCTCTCACTGTTTCTTGGTATAAAAACAATCAAGAAGTTCATTCAAGTCCTCACTGTGAAATATCATTCAAAAACAATACCTTGCTTTTGCATATCAAGAGCGTAGGGCAATCAGATGCTGGTTTATATACCTGCAAAGTGTCCAATGAAGCAGGAAGTGTGTTGTGTACATCCTCTGTTGTTATCAGAGGTTAGTTGAAGTCATGTTTTTCTTTACTTCTTACTTTTCTCTGTATGTTAGCTGCAAATATACAGCTTCTATCTTATGAACTTGTACAGCTAATAAATTAATTGCATATGCATATATATATTTGCTTACCTTAACATCAATAATTTGTACTGAGATGGGCAAGATAAAACTGATTTGAACCACAATATCAAGGGATCTTTCAGTTTGAGGGAAATCAAACCATTTCTTCAGGGAGTGACTTCTTATTCACTACTTACTATGGCTTATCTAAAGTAAATATTGAAATCTTTAACATGATATTTTGGTTGAATCTTTAATCATTGTCTTTTTTTTTGTAGAATAACAATTTTTCTATGCACTTAGAACTAAGCTTGGGCAGCATGGCACATTGTCCTAATGCTACTGCGGGAGATTCTGTATTTGTTTCTCTACCAATACCTATGTAGTTTTGCAGACTAATAGCAGTACTTTAGTTCTACTATTTTTTCATGTTAATGTCCTTACTGTGTGCAGAAAATGTGTTATATAAAGCACTCCTTGCATGTTTGCATTCAAAGTATACTGCCTAGATATTAATTATATTTTTTAGAACTGTGATTGGTATTCTCAGATTTCTTATTCTTGCTCATTGCTTGCCATTTTCTTTCTTAAGAATCACATGTATTTCTTTTTCTTCTACACTCTTAATCATACTTTCCTTCTTGGAGAATTCACTGAAGCATTTTCACATTTCAGAACCTAAAAAGCCTCCAGTTTTTGACCAGCCTCTTCAGCCAGCAGCAACAGAGGAAGGTGATACCCTGCAGCTCAGCTGCCATGTCCGAGGATCAGAGCCAATCCGGATTCAGTGGCTGAAGGCAGGAAGAGAAATAAGAGCTTCTGAAAGATGCAGCTTCAGCTTTGCTAATGGAGTAGCTCTTCTGGAACTTGCTGCAGTTACCAAATCTGACTCAGGAGAATACGTGTGCAAAGCTTCGAATGTGGCTGGCACTGACACTTGCAGATCTAAAGTGACAGTTAAAGGTACAGTTAAAGGCAGGATCAAGGCACGTGATGGAAATTTAAAACAAAACTCCATCCTGCTTTGTTTTGGCTGGAGCAAAGACACAACAGCAAACAACTAGTATATTTTAGTTCTTTGCAAAACTATGCAATCTGTGAAGACAGTATATTGAAAAATAGTTCATATATAAATAGCAACATAAACTGTGTGAGATCAGTGTCAAACCAATAATATATCCTCACTGGAAATATTAAGAATTTAGTTCCTAAACCTAATCACAGAATTTAACAAAAAGGAAAGCTAAGTTAGTTAAAATTGCATTCATCTATGCATGTTTTTTTGTAATAGTGGTGTTTATTAAAAGAAAGTACAAAAGGAGGAGTTTGATTTGGCCTTAGAGGTTACTTGCTTCAAAGCTGTTAAAGCTCCAGTGCATTTTGAAATTATAGCTAGAAGTAAATATACCTCCCATGTAGTGTCCTGTCTTACCAATGCATTCAAGTCACGAAGGTCCGGTAATATATAGAAGCGGTTTGTTTGTCACTATATGGGTAGCAGGAAAGATAAGAACTACACAAAAGAAAAAGAAATCAGCAGATCACTGTTTAAAAAAAAATGCAATTTGCATATCCATCGATGAATTTGCATCCGTGAAAATATAAATGACATGACTGAAGTTAGTGAAGAGCACAACGTGGCCCATAATGTTCAGTTTCATCTAGAAGGCTCTGGGCAATCAGCTTGAGTCCTGTACAGGTTCCTTTCAAGATAACCAATTCTGTGATTCTGTACATCTCATTTTGTTGGTTTTTTTTCCCCAGAAAAAGCGGCAGCTGTATCAGCAGCTAAGAAAGCAGACATAGAAGGAAAACTTTATTTTGTATCAGAGCCTCAGAGTATCAAAGTCATGGAAAGTAAGAATTCTTTCTAAAATTATATTGTTTTCCATTTTCCTATACCTGATGCTTGAGATCATGACCTGCTGTCATAGAAATACCTAGAAAAGACTTAGCCTCCACATTTGCATCTTTCTGCAGAGACTGTTGCAACATTTATTGCAAAAGTTGGAGGAGACCCAATTCCAAATGTTAAGTGGATGAAGGGGAAATGGAGACAACTCAACCAAGGAGGTCGCATTATAATCCAGCAGAGAGGAGATGAAGCCAAACTGGAAATAAAGGACACGACAAAAACTGATTCTGGCTTGTACAAATGTGTAGCTTTTAACCAACATGGTGAAATTGAGAGGAGTGTCAACCTGCAAGTTGAAGAAAGGAAGCAAGAAGTCGTTGAAGAGGATGTCAGGGGAAAACTGAAAAGGTATATGCAGAATTTGTATAAACTACTTTGCCATCAAGACAGAACTTTTTGATTATATGACTCAGATCCAAGATATAATATTTTAATGTTCGTTATACATCTATAATTGTGTACTGAAAATAGAAGCACCTGAGTAGGTTACAGTAAGGGATTGCGCTGTATGTAGCAGTTCTAAGTTGATTGACTCTTTTTCAGTGAACATCTTTCCAGGAAAATTAAATCATATATTTAACGTATGTTGTTGGTTTGAATAGAATTCCAACAAAAAAGAAGGAAGATGAAGAGCAAACTATTGATATCTTGGAACTTCTCAAAAATGTTGATCCCAAAGAATATGAGAAATATGCTCGCATGTATGGAATTACTGATTTCCGTGGCCTCCTGCAAGCTTTCGAGTTACTAAAACAAACCAGAGAGGAAGAAAGTCATAGATTGGTAAGATATATCACCACTACAGCATTGTTTTTGTTAAGAGTAACAAAGTTCTTGTGAACAGACCTGCTGACCTGTACTTTCTGTACAGGCTTTTCTGGAATCTGTTCAGATCTTTTACTGATAGTTCTCAATTTCCTGCATGCTCAAACCAAAGAGAAGGGATGGCCCTTCTGGCCAAGTGTGTTCTGTCTTGACCATGTGGCTGCTATTTTTAAGATAGGAAGATAGGCTAGTTACAGTATGGCTACATCAAATTTGATGTAGGAACTAACTCTGTGTTGGATAAACATGCCAACTTGGCATTTAATATCCTATAATCATTAAGTGCATTTTGTCTTATTACAGGAAATTGAGCTCACAGAAAAGGCTCAAAAAGAGGACCAGGAGTTTGAAGAACTTGTAGCATTTATTCAGCAACGGCTTACACAGACAGAGGTAACATATTTTTGTCCTGATTCATGAAATATTCAAACCCATAACAAGAAATATGAAACTAATTTAAACTAATATTTTTTTAGCCTGTTACTCTAATCAGAGACATTGAAAATCAGACGGTTTTAACAGATGAAGATGCTATCTTTGAATGTGAGATTAAAATTAACTATCCAGAAATTAAACTTTCATGGTACAAGGGAACTCAGAAACTGGACTCCAGTGACAAATACAAAATTAAAATTGAAGGTGATCGACACATACTGAAAATCAAAAACTGCCAACTTGAAGATCAAGGAAATTACAGAATTGTATGTGGACCACACATTGCCAGTGCTAGGCTAACTGTGATTGGTAAGTATATTTTGAACTGTGTATTTGAAGTAATTTTTACTTAATTTATTCTACTGTCTGATGTCTGCTAAAATATATGTTTTAACATGCTAATAGAGCCTGCAGTTGAACGGCATCTTCATGACACTACTTTCAAGGAAGGAAACACATGCACGCTGTCTTGTCAGTTTTCTATCCCAAATGCCAAGTCTCAGTGGTATAGAAATGGGAGGCCAATTAAGATAGGAGGGAGATATTCAACACAAGTCTCCGACAAAGTACACAAACTCATCATCAAGGATGTTAGAACAGAAGACCAGGGACAGTATACCTGCAAGCTTGACAATCTAGAAACAACTGCTGATCTGACCATTGAAGGTTTGTAAACAGATATAGAATCTCTTTATTACAGTAGTGATAAACAGTTGCTGGATATTCCATTAACAGAAAAGATGAAAATAAAAGTGATTTCTTAAAGAAATATCCTCAAACTTGGGAATTGGTCATACAAGAAGTTTTGCTGCTCTTTCTCTTTGAACCATATGTGATAGTATTTGTGTAATTTAATATTCTAAACTAAGTCATCATTAGTAATGACCTCTTGGGCTGAAATTACCAGTCCTATTTTCTTGTATTTTCTTCTTTTCTGATGCTCTCGTATTTTCCTCTTTTTCCTCGGATTTCCTCTTTCTCTTAATTATTCTTTACCTTCTCTTTATTTCCCTAATGACTTCTCTTGTATAATATATCTACAGCAATCTTATTACATTTATATTCTTACATCTTCTAATCTTCATTCTTATGTAGAAAACTTCACAGTAGATGGAAACTCTTGTTTCTTACTTGTTATTATACCTTACTTTGACGTAGTTATTATCATGTAAGCTAAATGGCCTGAATGATAAACAATAACTTATTTATTTTTGTTTCTAAAACAGCTGAACCAATTCAGTTCACAAAGAGCATACAGAACATTGTAGTAAGCGAACATCAGTCTGCTACCTTTGAGTGTGAAGTGTCCTTTGATGATGCAGTTGTGACATGGTATAAAGGCCCCACTGAACTGACAGAAAGCCCAAAGTACAGCTTCAGAAGTGAAGGTCGTTGTCATTATATGACTATTCACAACGTTACTGCAGAAGATGAAGGTAAAAATTAATGGAGTATTTGGACTGATTCCACTTTATCTGATTTTGCTGTGTGGTTTTTTAATTATAAAGTCGTACCAATACAAAATTCTTGGCTGTTGCAGGTGTATATTCTGTAATTGCTCGTCTTGAACCAAGGGGAGAAGCAAGAAGCACTGCAGAGCTCTATCTGGTAACCAAAGGTTAGCAGATTTTTGAAACAAATTTGTGACCATAGCATCTGCAAATTTGTGAGTTTAAAACATGATTCTGGAGCAAATAATTCTGAAAGAAATTTATTTTTCTTTTGCAGAAATCAAACTGGAGTTGAAGCCTCCAGGTAAAGATCATGCACAAGATTAGCACAAGATGTCTGTTATCTGTCATAGATAGGATGCATTGTTCTGCTTTATCCTTTTTTTCCTGGTTGTAGTAAGTCAAACCTACACTCTGAAAAAATATTCCTTACCTGTATACGTGAGGAACTATTTATTCTTATACACTATGACAATTACTACTGTGGTAGCTCTGAAATCACTGATTATCATCATGTCTGAGATCTTATTTTGTGCGGTATGAGAAGCTGCGTTCTCTAGAAGAAATGAGTTCATTTAAATGACTGAGGAATACAGCAATGAAGAGATACCAATGAATATAATCAATGTCCTCATCACAGCTGAAAAATAATTAACCAAGGAAGCAAAATAGATAGCAATAGTCTCCTTATAATACATAATGATCTTCCTTTCTGAATGTTATTAAGGTAGACTCTACTCCAGAATGAGGTGAGCAGTATATAGAAATAAGATGTAACAGTGTAAAGTCTGACCAAATAAAAAGATTAATTCAAATAGTTATGTATACATTGGGTTTCTTATGCTTGAGGGCCAAGATAACTGTTTTTCTGCTAGAATAAGAAAAAATGAAACACCATGGACCTTGACAGCAGCAAATTCAGTTATCAATTTTTTTACACAGTTAAATGTTTTTATTTTCTAGATGTTCCTGATGCCAAGGTAGCAGTTCCACCTCAAAAACCAGCTGAAGGTAAAATAACAAACCATACTTGTTTCGTAGTTCTCTTTTATATCAGTATTGAAACAACAAGGCAGTAGGAACCTCAAAGAAAGATCATAGGTAAGGTCTCAATAGGATCTAGTTAGTCCCCTTTTTAGATTTATGGTAAGAGCAAGCCTTGGCTTGGCTAGTCTTACTTTGCAGTGTGGAAGGTGAAAACCATAGATAGGAGTGCTCTTTTGAAAAGAAAAGAAAAAAAAAGTAAAACGATGTTAATAGAAAATAAAAGACAAAGATTATTAAGATTATTTTGAAGCTGTACAAACAGATTGGGTGTGTATGACCAGCTCCCCAGACTCTATTAGTGGACTACAGACAACAAGTGTTACATATGTTTCTACCAGATTCAGTAGTTTAGTGTGGACCTAGAAGTTCATCCTTTGTTTCATTTCCATGATAATTTGGTAAATGCTTTGAGACGCAGCAGGAGGGAAAAGATTTTATATCTGGATGAGTTACTATCATCAAGGAAAGGAAAATTATGCTAGGAAATAAAGCTTCCAAGTGTGAGAATTCAAATAAAGGTCGACTACAGATTTCCACTCAAAATGCATTGTTCCAGCTACAGTGAACTATCAGAGTGAGCACCAGTTTTGCTCTTATTCTGCAATTACAGTAAAAAAAATCTCTGCCTGTTTTTCAAATGCAATAAGATTGCTCTTCAATTAGAAGTCAATACTTCATTCTTATTCTAAATATTCTGGTTTTTTTGTTTGTTTTGTTTTTTTCACAAGCTGCCCCTATTCCTATTCTTCTGCCCCTCATTCCAACACCAGAGGAGAAAAAGCCAGGTAAGAATATTTTAAGTAATTAGATAGCGTGCATATGTTTAATTACGTATTCTTTTGTTTTAACTTAAATTTTCATATATATATATTTTAAGCAGAAAAGAAAGTTCCAGTAAAGAAAGTCTCGAAAAAGGTGGTTAAAAAGGGTCCCAAGGAAATCCCACCACCTGAAGGTAACTTAAAAAAAAAAAACAACACAACAAATACTCTCTTTAAAATAGTAAAATTATTTTCTGGAACAGATGTCTCTTTGATTTCTGTGTTTATGTTAAATCTTACAGATCTTATTTAAAAAAACCTCACATAACGCTATTTGCAAGGAAGAACTAATTTCACTAACTGTGAACATCCAATACACTTTGTAGATTCCAGGCTATGATGGTAACATGGTTGGTTTGTTTTGTTTTTTAAGTTCCTGAGATACTGCCAGAGAAGCCCAAAGAGGTCAAAATAACATCTATGGCAAGGAGAGAAGAGATACATGAAGAAAAAATGGAAATATATGAAAAGCCCAAAAAAGTTTATGAAGAATGGGAAGAAGATTATGGAGAAGACCATGATTATTATTTCAAAGAAGAAGGTTATGATGAAGGGGAAGAGGAATGGGAAGAAACTTACGATAAAAGAGAGGTGGCTTATGAAGAAGAACAAATCATTCATGAAGAAGGTATAAAAGAATTAGAATTGTTTTACCACTTGAATCTAATCGTGCTGCCAAGTTGTAACTAGTAGTTGATAATATGAGGACCATGGTATGGCAAGTTGTAGATGCAAATGGAAAATGCTACACTATAACAGCAAACTTTGCGGATTGGGCCATCTCTAAAATATAATATGAATTATAAATTTGTAATTTGTTTTATTTTTAGTTGTTTGGGATATTTCTGCTATCATTTTCACACATTCATGCATTCTAGATAAACTTGATTTAGATTAATGTTTCAGACATCAATTTTTTATGCTAATGGCTGGATAATTTTGCAATTCCTTGTATGCTTCAGCTTGTATGCTGTTTAAGATAGTAGTGTGCCTCTATGACCGGAATGTGATTTTAATGGAAAAACATGGAAATGAGCAAAAAAATGTACTGCAACAGTTCAATCTTCAAAACTGTGTGTGTGTATGTTTCAACTTCATAATCTTATAATGATGTAACTATTACTTTTGTGAGCCTTTAGAAAATATAATTTTCATCATTAGGAAATGTTTTTATTTTTAAAGTGGTGGAAGTTCCTAAGAAGCCTGTGCCTGAGCGAAAGCCTCCAGCAATTACAGCTGAAAAGAAAGAAAAGAAAGAAGTTACAGTTCATAAAGGTATGTCATACTTGCAAAAGTAACAGCAGTGTTCATATTTACCTCTCTCATACTGCTCCTTCAAGCTGTACTGCAATGGCTATTCACATTTCCTTGAATAGGAGAGAATGATCTTGTTGAACAGTGACATGACCAAGGGCCATGGCAACCTTTCTGTTCACTCACTTCAGATATTCCTGCAGAGAGAGAATATGACAAAATGATTGAAGCAAAACCAGAACTGTTAGTAAAATCAAGCTATGCTTCAGTTATCTTTCCCTCTTACAATATATTAGCCTTGGACCTAAGTGATGTTTTTGAGCCAGTGAAAGCTGTAGTTCTGAGAACTGTTCATATAGATCAATGCATATCTCTTGGGGGAAGGTGGGCCATATTGCCTATTTCATGAATGCCTTTACCACCATTGTTCAATGGCAGTGAACAGTGTGCTGAATAATGCATTGAATGCTCACATCTTAAACAGGAAAAGTTAGTTCTAGTTATATCTGAAAAATAATTTTGCAAGATAACAAAAATGATGAGTATATTTGTATTGCTTACAGTTGTCAAGAAACCTGTTGATGAAAAAGTTGAGATTACCACTCAGAGGGTTGCAGAGGAAAAACTCAAACAGGCTGAGGGTAACTACTGCTTAATTACCTTAATGTTTTATATACGTGCAAGTAGCAGCTATTGTTACTTAGCTAATATGCATATGCTTGTTTGGTGACAACAACCCCAGATAACCCTACAGGCTTGGGGAGGAGTGGCTGGAAAGCTGCCTGACAGAATGGGATCTTGGTGTTCTGATGGACAGTTGGCTGAATGTGAGCCAGCAGTGTGCCCAGGTGGCCAAGAAGGCCAATGGCATCCTGGCTTGTATCAGGAATGGTGTGGTGAGCAGGACTAGGGAAGTAATCCTGCTCCTGTACCCAGTACTGATGAGGCCCCACCTCGAGTACTGTGTTCAGTTTTGGGCACCTCAGTACAGAAAGGACATGAAGGTGCTGGAGCAGGTCCAAAGAAGGGCAACAAGGCTTGTGAAAGGCTTGGAGAATATGCCCTACAAGGAGAGACTGGAGGAATTGGGGCTGTTTAGTCTGGGGAAGAGGAGGCTGAGGGGAGACCTTATTGCTATCTTCCAATCCCTGAAAGGTGATTGCAGTGAGAGTGGGGTTGGTCTCTTGTCACTGGTGACAGGTGACAGAACAAGGGGAAATGATCTCACTTTGTGCCAGGGAAGGTTTAGGTTGGATATCAGGAAAATCTTCTTTACAGAAAGGGTTGATAAGCACTGGAACGGGCTCCCCAGGGAGGTGGTTGACTCACCATCCCTGGATGTGTTTAAAAACCATTTGGATGTGGTGCTCAGGAACATGATTTAGCAGAGGGTTGTTAGAGTTAGGGTAGTATGGTTAGTTTGCAGTTGGACTTGATGATCTTTAAGGTCTTTTCTGACCTGAGCAATTCTATGATTCTATTATTCATTTCACATGGATCTGACTAATTTGTCAGTCTTTGAAACAGCTGTAATAATGGCTTCTGCAGTATTTTGTAAAAGGAAGAAAAAAAGCTTTTTAGATGAAAATAGGGAATATAGATGTTGGCAATGGATGCTTTAAAATAGGAAGTGTAGAATTGCATCAAGCGACAAAAAATGTTTCACTTTAAGCTCAAGATGTGAAATCTCCATTTTCCTCAGATTTCCACCTTGACTTAGTTATAAGTTTGTAATTAAGAAGCATCTTTATTCTCTTGGTAAGCAGTCTTCTCATATAGCATTTACCATTCTGCACCAGGAGTTCATTGGCTAGAATTCAAAATATGTCAGGACAATGACTATCTGCATACTAAACATCCCGAGTTACTCAGCCCCTTTAGAAGGCAGCAAATTAAAAGAAGCAAGCACTTTCTTTTTCTTGCTTTACATGGTTCTGAAGAGCCTGGCTTAGCTGCTGAGCTAGATTATGTTTTTTGTGTTTCCAACATTATTCCTAAAAAGCTGTAGATTTGTTTTATTCTAAAAAAAAATTTGTTATCTAAATACACGTCTGATTAACTAAATTTAATGCTAACAGTTACCAAGAAAATCCCATCAGCAAAACCTACACCAATGATCATCGAGGAAAAAGTTATGAAAAAGGAAGGTAAAGATCAGCGCCTTTCAATTGTACTTTACAATTTTTCCAGTACCTTGTGAATTCTTGTGTCTCTTGTGAACATAAAGAACTGTGCATGTACCTGGATCTGTTGTACTGATTATGCTGTGACTACTTTCACTGTGTAAAATGTATGTCTACCATGATTTTGCCTGTCATAAAGTATGTTTTCCTCATGTTTGTGGCTGTCTTTGTGTTTTGTATTTAAACAGTCTGTCAGACAGTGTACTGTGATTTAGTTTTCTCTTTTATCTGTTCTGCCTGTTGGCCCATGCTTACATGACAATGCCTCAGTGCCCTAACACTTCTTTGAAGAAATGCCTTTGAAGTCATTGTGATACACTAATTGCAGAAGTCTGAGCATGAGTTTATTTTAAATTCTGGTGTTAAGAGTACCTGTATCTTTAGATCCTAACATAGTAAATTTTACATCTGTTCTTGTTCTGTGTTCAATATTTTAGAATGTCATTACTGACTGTCTAAATATGTCTAAGATGTTAGCATACAATACAGATACAGATTTCATAAAAATTCACATGCTCTCTACCACTGCTGTGGATCTATAATATAAAATACTAAAACAAAATCCTATCTTTAAAGTACCGACAGTAGAAAGATGGACTATTTCAGAAGAAAAGATGTCGGTTTCTGTCCACAGAGAAGAAGAGTACTCATATGTCACAGGTATGTAAAAAGAAACAAAACAAACAAACAAAAATTGTAAAACCAAATTAAAGAACAAACAAATAGTAATTTAAAAAAACCCACACCCAAAACAAACAAACAAAAAAATCAGTACTTTCTGTCCTGCTATATTTCCTTTAAATCAATTTTTGTTTCAAATTACATATTTAGACATATTTATGTTTCGAGATGCATTGCTTCTTTTTGTTCATTGTGTTATGTAGCCTCAGTTTTCTTTAGATTAACAGATTTAACATCTAAGCTATTTTTTTCTAAACATTGTTTAAATGCTTCTCTTTGAAGAGCCAACAGAGCATGAGAAAACAGTTGAAGAAAGATTCTTTGAAGCTGTTTACCCCATTGAAGGTAGATTGCTTAAGAATGAGACACTAATCAATATTTAAGATTTTTTAAACTATTTGAATCTTAAAACTGCACATTCAATTGATTTTTCTGGACAACATTAGCATATATTGTCAATGGACCTTTGTGTACTGAACATATATCTTAAAAGTATTTCACATTTACTACAGACATTGGGATTTCACATCTCCATATTTAATATCTTTCAAATTCCTGTTGCAGCACATAAGGAAGTTGAAGAGGAGGAAGAACGAGAGGTCATTTCTGAAGAACTGGAAACTCACCATGTTGAAGGTGAATTAAATCTTTGCATCATCTGCCTAAATTTCTTTTTTAATTTCACATTATTTGTCTGTACCACTCTATACCAAAGAACAGCATATCAGACCTCAGATCTTTCCATTTCTCTATGACTCTACCCTCAAACATCATCTCCTACTACATTTCCAAATCTACTTCGTAATCACTACTTTAATTAAATCTTTGATTTTTTTTTTTGAAAATTTGAGCGTATTTACCTGTCTGAAAAACAGCATATTTTTTATCATGCTGTGTTTGCTTACACAGCATGTTGAAAACAGCCTACAGCAATGTACTATATCTCTTTCCATCTTCTAAATGTTCACCACATATCTCTTTAAAGTGCCTGAGATACCAAAGAGGCATGTCCCTGAAGAAAGAAAGCCTGTTCCTGTCCCAAAAGAAGCTCCACCTGCTAAAGGTACTTCTTCTACCCAAGTTTAAAAAAAAAAACCGAATAATCTTACTATCTTTCAGTATATTTTTGTAAGCTGTCTTGAATGTTTTTATGAATATGCTATCTATGTGCCTTTCATTTTGCATTATCTTCTTTCTTTGCCATGTGCTGTACCAAGTTTACAGTGCTTGAATGTGTCTCAGTGTTGGCTTTTCTCTTTCTTAATAATCTTTTTTGTTTCTTGTGTTTGCTTTGGCTGTGTGTTTTTTGCAGGTAAGAGTAGGATATTTTTTCTTCAATAGAGTGCCAGAAAAAAAAGTGATAGCACATAAATGTTGATACTGGAATTTTATGTTGTATTTTAGTGTCTTTCCTAAATAGTCTGCATTATGTCCAAAGGCTTGTACAATGTACTGTGCTGCAGTGTTTAACTACTTGCCCAGACATTGTGTGCTGTAAAACACTCTTGAAATCTGAAAAAGTGCTGTGAAAACTAAAGCTCTCTCTCTTTGGCAATGCTTTCCAAGTGCCTGAGGTCCCTAAGAAACCTGTTCCAGAAAGGAAAGTTGCTGTTGCTAAGAAGGAGGTGTCTCCCCCAGTAAAAGGTACAGCATCTTTTGAAAGTAAACTTTAACCAGTCTTGTACTGTTGTTTCATTCTAGCTACTACTCAATTTTGAATATAAGCATATGTAGTATATGTGTATTGTATGTCTGTTCTCATCTAAGACAACTCAGAAGCCTTGACAAGAATCCTTAAACACATTTTAATGTCTTTAAAGTGCCTGAAGTGCCTAAAAAACCTCCACCTGAAGAAAAAGTACACATTCCAGTTCCCAAAGCAGAACCTCCACCTGTCAAAGGTATATTTAGTGATGGAATGTACCTCTCAAATATCTTTTTTTTTTACTGTTTTTTGTTGGTTTTAGTTTATATGTAAGTACATTTGCCAGATTGTTTTTTTGTTGTTTGGGTTTTTTTAAATGTATAATTGTTTGTGCACGTGTAACACTTTTTAAGGCCAGGTAACATACTCAAATAGCTCTCTCAAGTTACGAAATTGATCTCAAAGCACTTTAGAGGCTTCCAGTGTCTGATTAGATAAACGTTTTTTTTCAACTATATGTTAGTCTTAGATTTTTCTGTGTTAAGTGTAATATTTATGTGATATCTGGTGTGTTGATATTCTTACGAATGGATGCATTCGTAAAATACTTGAATAGATCTTTGAAATACAGAATTGTTTTGTTTCATGTTTTTTAAGTGCCAGAGGAGCCTAAAAGAGCTCCCCCAGAGAAAAAAGTTGCTGTTCCAAAAAGAGAAGCAGCTCCACCACCTAAAGGTATACTTAAATCAAATATCTTAAGCGTTTTGTTTGATCTTTGTTCTTTATTGTTAGGTGAATCTGGGTTTAGTTGTGCTTCAGTAATACTAGTTATGTGTATTTTGTGTCAGTTTTGTTGATAATTGTGCTTTAGATGTAGTCTTGAGACACTTGTAATTCTGTTTATTTAATATTGTTTAATTAATATCTCTGAAGCACCAGAAGTACCTAAGAAACCAGTTCCAGAAGAAAAATTGCCTCAGATTCCTAAAGTAGAAGAGGCTCCACCTGCAAAAGGTATTGTCTTGTAGTCTTCAGAACATAAACATTTCCCTCAATTTAGTCAGTTGTGGTTTGTAAACAAAACGTCTGTGTGATCTTCTTTTTGAACAATATATTTCTGTTTTGTGTTGCTTTTGCAAGTTTTGCAATTTCTAGATCCTAAAATTAAATGCTTTTTTTTAAAAGTGCCTGCAGTTCCTAAGAAACCTGTCCCTAAAGAAAAGGTACCTCCTGCTGTTCCTAAAAAAGTTGAAGCTCCTCCAGCTAAAGGTATGCTTTCCAGTAGAATAGATGAAATGCTGTTTCTTAGCTTCTATATGTATGTTCTGTCTTGTCATTGATTTGTGCTTCCTTTATGAATTCCACGGTACTGCTATAGTGACAGTAAAACAATGGATATCTTTTTGTGTGTTGTTACTTACAAAAATGTGAATGTTAAGTGTTGAATCTCTGTTGTGTTATTTGTTCAAGACCCTTAAGCAATTCTTTGGAAACTTAGTTATTTGCATTTTGGAAGATGGCTTTCACACTGGCATTAGAAAATCATCCATTTAATATTATTATCTTTCAAAGTACCCGAAGTGCAGAAGAGAGCAACTTTTGAAGAAAGAATGCTTATTACAGAAGAAAGAATATCTATTGCTGTTCCAGAAGAAATCCCATCACCTGAAGGTAGATTGTTAACAAATGCCAGTGAGAAACCTGTGCTGCTTCTAGAAGTCTCTTGCCCTAAGACCAAGATCAAAATATACAAGAACTTTGTGTTAGTTATTTTGAATGAGTTTTCTGTTGGAATATTTTATAGACTTCTAGTTAATACCCTCTGAATGCCGCTTAACATCCCATAAAATGTATGGGAACACTACCACTAATCTTAGCATCAGACTTCCATGAGATTATATTAAGATGTATAGATGTATAGTGTTGAGGTTAGATACCAGCACTTAGGACCACAGCTATCCATTTCTTATACTCCCTACTTTGCTCTCTGCAGCCTTGCAGATAGCAGTACTATTTTCTCCACATGAACTCTTTTAGATCAGATTCTCATACTCAATGGAGGCTGGGATTAATTGTTTTAAGTTGATGTAATTCCAACACAGATCTGTTTCAAGAACAATGAAATCAACATTTCGACTGTTTTCTATGCCATTAATGACTTGCCTGTCAATATAATTAATACATTCTATTAAAAAAATACTAATGAGTTTTTTAAAGAAGGTATGGAAGTTATCTATCTAAAATATGAACATGCTAGTGTATACTCATATATACAGATATACTGTTAATCTTTTTCCCCTGCTAATCAGTCTTTTACCACTGAACAAGTTGATGTTTTCCGTGATTCGGTCATATTTGTAGGCATTCATGACAGGTTTTCCTTTCAATTTGTGACCTACCCTTATCTTGTATCCTTCTTACTTTCATGTAGTTGGATCAAGTAACAACATCTAATTCTTTCCCCACATCAGCTGTTGTGAGGGGGAGGTCTGGGGAGTTGAGGCATTCTGATGGGCTGACATTTGACCTGTGAAAAATATTTGAGAGAGACAGCAGTACACAATATGGTACATGGGTCACTTAGTACAGATCATAAATGTGTGCACAGCACTTTCTATACAATATGCATGTTATTATACAGAACTTTTAAGAGCTGATCTTCATCTTGTCCATCTGTAGAACCATCCATCCATCCACTAGAAATAATAAAACTAAATATTTTCTTTAAAGAACCAATAGTTGAAGAATGGTCTGAAGAGGAAACGGAGGAAGTATCTGTTTCCATTCACAGAGAAGAGGTTTCTGAAGGTATGATTACATTTCAAGAATACTAGACAACAACAAAAAGAAAGTTCTGTTTTGTATCAAAAATAGCATAAAGATCTACTCTATTTAAAAGGAAATTTTACTGCTGCACAAATATGCCTTAAGTTTCATATCTTATAAACTGTAATCCTGTTTTCAATTTGTCTTGCTTTTGAAAAGTGTAATTACTCTTGCCTTAATACAGTGAAAATGAGGTGTCTCTTTGTTTTATTTTTATTTCTAAAAATTCTCTATTAAAAATTACTCTTTCACATTGTTTCTTAGATGAAGTAAAGACCCTTCAAAATGTCATGATGTATTCCAGTTTCTTATACCATTTCACAGGAAACTGATAAAATTGTTTCCACCTACGAGTTTATCTGTGTTAACATAATCCTGTGAAGAACAGTAACGTACACTGATTGTCTCAATTTTCTTCACAAGCAACACCATGGAAAGTATTCACAAGGGATAACTTTATCCAATGAATTAATGACTTTTTTAAGTATCTGTGAAGCTTTCTTGAAGTAGACAAGTCTTAATAGTAGTGTACTAACAAGCACAGGAATGGAAAGTTCCAATCTGGCACTTCATATACCAGATTTACAAATTCACAGAAATACAAGTCTTAAGTTGTTTGGTCTTGTTCCACTGGCTTCAGAGAGAGTAGGAGTGTACCAATCTAGAATTTAAAAGACTTCAGAGATGTATTTTAGTTATGCACACTGCTTACTCTCGTCTTATAAATATTTTGTTACATACCAATGCCATAAAGACAGTAATAGATGTCAAATACTGAAATTCAAGTACTTTTATTTTACTATTTTTAAGTGACTGAAGAGGAGTCTTACTACATAGAGGAGAAGGTAACTGTGCCTAAGAGAAAGGAAGCCCCACCTCCTAAAGGTATACATTCTTTTCACTAAAAAAAAAAACAAAAACAAAAAACGATTGTTTCTGTCTCAGTGTTCCTTGTGTCATTATTCTGACTGTATGTTGCCACTACGTGTTTCTGTACATTTGTGTGTGTTTTTACATTAAGGAAACATGTGTATGCTAAAGTGATACTATTCTTCTTTGTAAAACTATGTGTTATAATCTCTTAAAGTGCCTGAGAAGCCTAGGAGAATTGCCCCTGAACCAGAAATCCCAGCTGCTCCAAAGGAAGCTCCAGCAGCTAAAGGTATAAAATGGTTCCTCATTTGGATGATGTTATATGTGCCTCTTAAAGAGGATAATGTTTATCATACTGTCTTTTTATGTTGTCATGGGTAGTGTCTGCTCTCAATGATGAATGATTGTCTCAAATTCTATCTTTTACTATGAAAAATAAGTCAGTAAATTGCTATTATTAAAAGAAATGACAATAAGTAATGTAGTAGATAATTACAAACATTACAGCTTATTCTTTCTCATCTTCCCATCTTGCTCATATTTTTAAAGTGCCTGAAGTTCACAAAAAAGCAGCTCCAAAAGAGAAAGTACCTGTCCCTGTTCCTAAGAAAGTGGAGGCTCCACCAGCAAGAGGTATATCTGTAGTTTGGTCCACTTGCAAAAAAATAATAATAATAATAATTAAAAAATCTTTTATTCCTGCATTCCTTCTTCGACATGCATGCATGTTGATAAATAAATCTCACATATTGAATTTCTTCAACTTTAAGCATGTAGTTATGTCTGCTTGTCTAAAATATGGACTATGGATTGTGTCTTGCTGAGGATATTTATATGTTCATGTTATGCCTGTTGCTGAGGTCAGTCCCATTTTCTAAAGTTGCACAATCTTTTTTAAGAACGTCCAGAAGAAGTGCCCACTGTTGAGATAGCTGTTGAAGAACCACCGTCAACCAAAGGTAAACAAAGCGAGAATAACATCATCAAACATTTTCTTGTTTGTCTTGCAGTATTTGTGTTCAGGTGTTTTACATAAAGAAGTTCTTATTCGTTAGTATCTGTAATCTCTGTCTGCATCTCCTCTTTCTTCTGACTGTTTGCCTTGTTTGCTCTATGGTTTTAAAGTAAACACTTCTGTGATGTCTCACTTTTGTTGTTGAAGTTTCCTAAGCATTTTCTTCTGCATAAAATCAGATGAAGTAGGAAAAATTCCATGTGTCCTCACATCAAATATTACAATTAAATATTCTTATTCTTTCAAAGTGACTCAAGTGCACAGACAAATTATCACAGAAGAAAAAGTTGCGGTTGCTAAAAAAGATGAGGCTCCACCCAAAAGAGGTATATCATCTTTCAAAGCTACATAAGAAAGCATTTTTATCTGAATGGTGATTTTTATTTATAACATATAATTGTATAGCACAAGCTGTTCTGTTGTTGTTTGCTGTCATTTCCGTATTTGAGTTAAAGAATTGTCAGGTCTCTGCTTTTGTGTTTTGTCATCTGATAATGTTCGTGATTAATTCAAAATCTTTTAAAACAAACAAAAACTTTAAAAATGCCAGCAGTGCCCAAGAAGACTGTGCCAGAAGAGAAAGTTCCTGTTCCTGTTTCAAGGAAAGTGGCCGCTCCACCAGCTAAAGGTATCTAAGTTCTTTTCAAAGTAGAGAAGGCTTCTAAGTGTCAGATATATGCATGCATCATACTCATCATCTGCTGGGCTAGTATTCCGTTCTCTACCATCTTGATTATAAATGAAAAGGAATTTTGTCTTCTCCCTTGCAAAAAATGCAGTAGATCATAGAAACAGTCACACGCCTGCATTCCTTGCATCTTTTAAGCTGCTAGTAACTTTATTGATTACACTGGCTGCTTAAAAGCTTTGAAGAGCTAAATGAAGCAATTTACTCAGCAAATAAATGTGAAGACATTTAGAAAAATAATATCAATGTTTTAGAACATTGTCAGTATTCAGAGTGGCAGATTTCAGACTTAGAAATGTGTTCTGCTTCCCTGATATTGTTTTTGAAATGTAATGTTGTTATGTATGCTCAATGTTTTGTGATGAAATTATGTTTCTGGAGGACCTAGAGAAATCTTTCATCTCCATCTTTGCATCTTTATCTTGTGTAATTACGCAGTTTGCTTTTTGATGTGTTTTACGCTGTATGTGAGTCTAATATTTTCTGTATTACTTTAGTAGCTTATATTTCTACTGCTACTAAAATTGTCAGGTGTTTCAAAGCATTTAATTCTAGTGAAGTCATTCTTGGAACACCTCCAAACAAATATTCTCCCAAATACTTAGTGCCTCCCTAGCCACCATGCATTAGAAATCCTGCTGGTCAATTTATCTGTGAATTTAACTGTCTTTATGTTTGTATGTTGTGTTTTTGTTGTGTTTAGTGTAAGTATCATTGATGTGAAGATATGTTCTACTTCCTTGTAATTGTTTGTCCGTTATTCTTTGTATGGAATTTGTATGGAAATGCATTATTTCTTTTAGAATTTTGTATTCTTACAACTACTGTCTTTAAAGTGCCAGAAGAGCCAAAGAAAATGATCCAAGAAGAAAGAGTCCCCATTGCTGTTCCAAAAAGAAAAGTGTCACCACCACTAGAAGGTACTCCTGCCCATGGATTAATCTGTGAACAGACTTCCCTAAAGCAATATGATAAGAGCTTAAAACCTAACATTCTGGCACATTTTTTTTATAGTTCAAGTGCTCGAACAACATCCACCTATCTTAAAAGAATCTTTGTAAAACAGTAGAGATATTTTCCCCAATTACTCTGGGTGTGAGTGGTGTCTGGAAAGAATAATCAGTTTTCTAAGAAACACTTAATGGGATATGTATTTGTACACAATATTGCACCAGAAAGCATATTAAATTAAACTCTGTCTTTAAAGTACCAACAGAAGAAGAGCACTGGGCTATGTCAGAGGAAGTGTCCGTTTCTCTTCACACAAAGGATGAGATTTCATACACAGGTATGAACAAAGAGAATCTTTGTCCAAATTTACATTTGACAGCCCAGAGAAAAAGACACCAAAATGTAATCTATTGTTCCGTGTTTAGTGATTAGTTTATCTCAAAGATGGAGCTTGTAGAATACCAAAGGAATCCCAGAACAATATTTCAATCTCAAAAAAGGCTTAAATCTTTCCTTCTGGATTATTACTATTGTAGTGAAAGCTCAAGTATTTCACTAGCCCCTCCTTTGCAAATCCTGCCATATCTTGGACTTTTGAGGGGAAACAAGGCAGCATTTTCATTAATTTATATTAACATGCTTTCCTTTTCTGAAAAGAAACTCTGTCCCTTCTTCTGTGACAATAATCTCTCACCCAAATCTGAAAGCATCAGCTTTTTTTTCTGCTCTGTTTCTCAACTGGCTAAGAAATGGGATTCTTATGCTATGGCTTAGCATAATCTCATGTATTGGACCTGCCAGGTCAAGGGTTTTAATGAAAGTCCATGGCTCTTAAAGAAAATTCATTGCCATATTACTTAGGGAAGTAATCTATTGATTTGTGGAAAATGATTCACAAGTTGGCTCACACTTAACTATTTTTGCTCCTGTTGCTGTTGACAAAATTTTACATCACTCTGAATATATCAGTATGAATTGAAAAAATAATATAACCACATCAATGTGAAGTTTAAATAATTTATTTAGTCTATTGGAGAATGGTCTGGGGACAGGCTGGTCATGAATATCGTGAGGACGATAGAAGAGGACTGTCTTTGTAATATGCCAGCTGGTTTTGGAAAATAAGGGTCAATACAAAAGGATATCAAACTCACCCTTTCTCCCATGGTATGGCAAATAAAAGTGTCGTTGCTGGGACAAAAGAAACCATAGAAACCTGCTTTTCCTGACAAGAGTATTTATGCACAATGCAGTTTTTGTAATCAAATCAATCAGTTACCTGTTCCAATCAGTTTTACTTTAAGATTTCAAATCTAGACATACTTGGCCTTCACAATTAAACATCAAGAGATCTACCAGAAAATTTTTAAATAGCTTGCTAGTCTTCACGTCATCCCGTTCCCTCTCCATTAACAGTCACTATAGCTTGACTTGAAGGAAGGATGTGAAAATTCTCAAATTTGACATTTTCAGAATGGATTCCATCACTACAGTTAAAAAGATCTCAGATCTGACAGAAAAAAGATAGAAGTTATTCTCAAACTTAGCAAGCCTTGCTGACTTCCAGACGTTACAATACTATGGTAATTTTCCATGCAGCTTCCCTTGATATAGATTACGAAGTCCCAAGAGGCCTGCTTCAGAAAATGAAATCCATACATTGTTGCTGGAAAAGAAGAGAATATGCTTTTTAAACACAGTATGCATTCTTTCCTGAATAAATCTTAAAATCTGAACATATTCACATCTTAATCTTTTGGAACTTCTTCTGCTGTTATAAAGAGTGGTTGCCTGCCATGACTGAAGAAAAACCAGGCATGGTGTAAAACAAATGACAGAAGAGAAATGCCTTCTTCACTGAACAATGAAATCTTTTAGTCTTAATTAGACTAGGGATCTTATCCATTTGTATCTTCTCACAAAACATTTTCTACGTGCTCCCCCATCTTCATCTGGAGTTTTCTTTGCAGATCTTTTGCTAAGAGTGATCGAGACTTTGTTCTGTTACTGACGTCTTATAAAGTGTCATTGTTGTGGAGAAGAACAGACAAAGGGGACGCAAATGGAATTTAGTGGTTTTGTAGTTGGTGGAATTTGGATTTTGAGTTTTTCCCATTAGCAAACTTAACTTCACTGCTGGCAGCAGTGGATGAAGTAGAAATCATCTCAAACACTTATGATGAGTTTGAAACACTTGAAATGTTTATTGTTTCTTTATTGAATTGCAGCCTAATTTAGTTCTGTAAGTACATGTCCAGTGTCAATAAGTGCAGTTGTCTTTTATGTATTAACCATGTATTCGTACAATTTTTTTGTCTTGACAAGAATATTTTTCTTTTAAATACCACTTCTAAACATTCTTAAATATACATATACTATATCTTTTAAGTGCCTGATGTACCAGAAAGGGCTATCATTGAAGAAAGAGTACCAATTTCTCCTCCTAAAAAAATGCCAAGACCACCAGCCAAAGGTATACTGGATAACATATTGAAATATGATATAAACGTTTTCTGTGTTGTGTGTGTTTCATGTGTAGTGGGTGCTGATCTGTTTTCTGAGAATTGTTTGTCTTTTGATGTAATTCTTACTTGACATTGCCTTGTGATCCTTAGTATTATTAAGATGTATGTGCTAAATTTTAAAATTCTTTCCATTGTTACCTTTTTAAGTGCCTGAAGTACCCAAGATGGTTGTCCGAAAAGAAAAAGTGTATATTGAAGTTCCTCAGGATGAGGAGGAAGAAGAGGTTCCACAATATGAAGAAGTAACCAGATATGAGAAGGAAGTAATCCATTACGAGGAGGAAGTCCAACATTATGAAGAAGTTAGTCACTATGAGGAAGAAGCTCCTCAGTATGAAGAAGTTCCTCAATATGAAGAGGAAGAAGTCACCCATTATGAAGAAGAAGCTGCTTATTATGAAGAGGAAGTTCCTCAATATGAGGAGGAGGAGGTGGAAATTCCTCAATATGAAGAGGAGGCTCCACCACCAGTTAGAGGTATACTTTAGTTATAGGATTGCGTGAGAATGAGAAGTATCTTCTGTTAATGTATCATAGTTTTGTCTTAGTGTGTTCCAGTATGCTTTACAGCTTACTTTTTTCCAAGGTTTTCGATGATTAGGATACAGAGTAGAAAGTGTGCTTTATGCCTACACTTCACTACTTCTACAAATTTAAATGTTCCATGTCATAAATGTTCTTTCCTCTTTCACATGAAGTCTGTATAACCAACCAAGACAATTTAATTGGACTTTATTTTGTCCTTGTCAAATTCTGCTGTCAGTCTGTGCTTAAAATGTTTAGAATTGCTCATGAAAACTGTAACAAAAATATATATATATATATATATTTTTTTTTATCTGGAAAATTGGCAGGGCAATTAAAAATAAGTGATTTAAGAACACAAGCCTCTGTGACTTCCTCTTAAAATTATTTGAAAATTCTTTAGTTGTTGTTAGTGTATTTACTTATGGAAACCAAAGATATTAAAGTTCTATTAAATTGACGTATTTCAATTCCCCTAATTTTTAGATATTTCCCTCAGTAATCATGTTTATGCTGATAGTATAAAATTTCAATGTTGTTAGAACAGAGTGAACATGTTATTCACTATTTAGAGAGGAAAACTAAATCATGCCAAGATCTTGCTAATAAAGTCTTTCTACCTCTTAAAATAAAGACATGTACTATGTCCAGTTTTCCAATATGATGTAATCGTCTAAGTGTACATAAAACATATTTTCCAGTTCTGAATCAAATTAATCCATACTGTTTCTTTCCCATAAGGAAGTTCAAGATTTCTTTTGACTAAGTTATGAATGTAAAAATTATATTTAATGTTGTTTGCTCTATAATTTTAATAAATTGGTTAGTACATTTCTCCCGTTAAAGAAAAGGCCTTGCTGTGCATGGCGAAAGTGAGGTTCCTCCTGAGCTGGAAAATTAGGGTTGGCTAAAATTTCTCTTGACTAATCCCAGCAGTTAAATTTAACCTGTATGTGCTGCAGTCTTTCTTCAATATGCTCAGAGCAAGTGATTATTCTCCTCCCATCATCATAAAACTTACATGAATACTTCTGGATTTTGGAGTACAATAACTATTAATATACATTTTAGTTGAAAGTGCAGTTAAATGGAAAATCTGTGCTTATTTCAGCAGAGTCAGGGTTTGATTTGATATCATTAACCAACAAATTATGGTATAAACTGCCGGGTGCTTGTTATTTGTCCACAGTTCTCTGTTGGACTTAAATCAATTGGTAAACTGTGTCTGCTTGCTTTTAACATGTAGGTAGCACTTGGAAAATTTTGAAGAATAAAATGTAACCAGCAATATATATTGAATATATATGCAAAAGTGACGTACTCAACATGATCAAGTGTAGCCCGCTGAATGTCTTAGAAGTGTTAGGATCATAGCTCTAGAGGAAAGTAAGGAGAAAAGTGAAACCGTAAGGTATTAATACAGCACTTAAAGCAGGTGCTTATTACAAAGTTTGTTTTCATCTACTGTTAGCATTTTCATTTGCTCCAAAAATTGAGGAAAGGATTGAATTTGTATTTTAGTTTCCTCACTATGATGCTTCTTTGTCTTTAATTGGTTCCTGCCTTACTCAGTCTTTGAATCAACAACTAAATCCTTGAATTAAAAAGAAAACTTTCTTGGTAGCATCTGTGGCTCCTCAGGGAGGATAGGCTGAACAGCAGTGAATACAATTTGTTTACTGTTTTATTCTGTCTTTGTGCTTACATCATTTTAAATCATAGCTGTTTGTTTTGGGTATGACTTTGAGATTTATTTGTGTTAGGAGTTCTTGCTTTCTTGCTTGTTCCTGTTGTTTTGGAAGTAAATATCTAAGACATTAATGGTATCTTTCAAGTGCCTGAGGTGCCCAAGAAGGCTGTTCCAGAGGAAAAAATACCTGTGCTGAAGAAAAAGGAAGCTCCTCCAGCAAAAGGTATATCATCGCTTGAAGTTAGCAGGCACTCTCTGATTATATAACTTATACCGTGTTTCAGATACTTCACTTGAACATTACTTTTCTTTTGGGAGGGGGCTCTGTGTTTGATGTGTTTGTGCTGCTGTTTTCTGTTGTTTTCTGTTTTGAATAGCTTGTGGGTTATGTTTTAACCAAAATAATGTTTTTGAAGTGCCTGAGGTGCCAAAGAAACCTGAACCTGAAAAGAAAGTCCAAGTGCCAAAGAAGGAAGCTCCCCCAGCTAAAGGTATAGCAACTTGTAATTATATGTAATCAGAAAGGACCTGTAGACTTCATTTATCTTCTCACTTGTATTAAGCATGATGATAGCAAAAGGATTATTGCTCTTAAGAACTGTCATTCTGTGTGTTTGTGTTAAAATGTTTAGTGTTACTGGCTTTTATGTCATGGTGTTTCAGCTGCTTATTTCAAGTTCATTTTACAATAATATCTTTAAAGTTCCTGAATTGCCAAAGAAACCTGTGCAAGAGGAGAAGGCTCCAATTCTTGTAAAGAAAAAGAAGGATCTTCCACCGGCTAAAGGTATATAATCTCTTAACCAAATGTTTTTAAAAAGCAAAGTTTTTTGTTCACGTGTGCACTTTAATGTAATGTAGTGTGAAGAGTCTATTCTTGTCTGTTTTTTTTCAAGATTCATTCAAGTTTTATTGATTCTTTGCATGGTGGTTCAAAAATGAAATACTTTAATTGCAATTATATCTTTAAAGTTCCTGAAGTACCAAAGAAACCTGTGCCAGAAGAGAAAGTACTTGTCCCAGTACCTAAAAAAGTGGAAGAACCTCCAACAGCCAAAGGTACACCAGTTTCTGATTCAAACAATTAATCTTAGTTTTGTTTCTCCAGTTTTAGAAGACTGCAAGTAACAAACCTACTCCTCTTCGTAGTGTGTTTGATACTGAACCATTCACTGACCTGTGTGTGATCAGAACATTGTATTGTGACTGTTTTATGTACACTTATGTTAAACATGGGTGATATATTTACTCTACACTTTCTAAATTTCCATGTTTGTGTCATGTATTGTCTCTTTTTTCTTTTTTCTTTCTTTCTTTTTCTTTCTTTTTTCTTTTTTTTTTTTTTTTTTGGAGTGGGGCAAAAAATAATGGCTGTTTACAAATCTGAGTTATTTAAAAATTCTTCCTGTTTCAAAAGCAGCTGCTCTAAAAGATAAACAATGTACCTAAACAGCCAGACTTCCCCCCAGCCTTACTACATTGACTTATAAGGCAGCAATCTAGGTGTTTGTAAGTTTATTTCAGTGGAGGAATTTGTAGTTAAAGTGTTATTTTAAAATCAGTTATCTCTCATACACAATTAAATTTACCGTGTTTCTGTAGTTATCTTAATGTCAGTTACACTGTTATTCTTTTATATTACACTGAAAATTAATTTCTGAAACAACATCTTTAAAGTGCCTGAAGTGCCCAAGAAAGTTCCAGAAAAGAAAGTACCTGTTCCTGTACATAAAAAGCGAGAGCCTTCACCAACCAAAGGTATCTCTTCTCATGAGTGAACTTGTTCAAAATGCTTTTTGTTGTTTCTGTATGTTTGTTATTAGTATATAACTGTAGTATCATAGCAGACTGTTAAAAATGTACTTGCTAATTTGCACTCTTTAACTTCTGTATGTAGTCTCTCTGCTTCTGATATTGTCTATGTACTTGCTAATTTTCATTCTTCAGCTTCTGTATGTTGTCGCTCTGCTTCTGATATTGTCTACGTACTTGCTAACTTGCACTCTTCAGCTTCTGTGTGAGTTGTCTCTCTGCTTCCGATATTGTCTAAGTTTCTTACAATTAAATACTACCTCTGAAGTGCCAGAAATACCAAGACCTCCTCCTGAAGAGGCACCTACATTTGTTCCTGAGGAAGAGGAAGAAGCTATTCCAGAGATACCAGTAAAAGGTACAGCATTCCTTCCTGAAAATTACCTGAAAGCTCTGTTCAGTTCATCAAAAGATCTTCATCTCTAGTGATTGTTTTAATTTGGATGTAAATCTTAATTATCCTTTTGAAGGGAGTTTTCTTCATCTTACGGTTGTTTGTGACCTTGTTCTGTGTTTTTTAGTATGTGAATGTGATGTTCTAAATGTAATAGAAAAATTCTTATCAAAACAATATCTTTCAAGTGCCAGAGGTGCCCAAGAGAGCTGTACCAGAAGAAAAAGTACATGTTGCAGTTCCTAAAGTAAAGAAAATTCCTCCAGCTAAAGGTATATCATTTTGCAGTGTGTGAAGACAATTCTCTTTCCTTATATTTTCATATTTCAGTGGAATCAGTTTATAGTCATGTGAAGCCACATCCCTGGTTCTAGAACACTGCTGCTCCACTGTACATAGAGAGCAGTGCTAGATCTCAGGTAGGGCTTCCGTGGGCTGAGAAATCTGGTCTTGAATGATTTACTTGTTTTCAATTTTAAGTGTTTGCCATGAATTAAAGAATTCATTGTGATATTGTTAGTTGAGAACTCATCTTCCTGAGGGAGGATGTTTCAACAAAGTAACTGAAATAATGTCCCATGGGACGTTATCTCAAAATTCTTCAATTCATGGAGATCATTCTGGCATACGTCTTGAAAGTGTATGTTATAATCTCAAGCCTACTAACTAAACTTACACACACACACACACACACACACACACACACACAAAAAAAAAAAAAAAGTCAAAACACAATTGGCTCTATAAATAACCAGAAGATGGACCCTAAATGCAAAATTCGGTGTGGAAATAGATTACTCAGAAGCCACTTCTTCAGTGCTGAGCAAAGTTTACCTAAGCAGCTGAGTTTTTAGAACAAAACTGAAAAAAAAACAAACCAAAACAATGGTAGGATATATGTTAGAAACTAAAAAATCTTCTACAACCACTCATTCGCAGCCTATGTTGGTGATACAGTTGGTAATAATTATGTATAAGAATTGGGTAAAAAAGTAAATCCTCACATAATCCTTATGACCAAATTGCGATTTTCAGAGAAAGAATGAAAAATAATGAATTGAGTTTCCCTTGTGCTTCTTACTGTTGCTATTTTAAAGTTGGAGTCTTTTTGTTCTACGTTGTGAATTTTTCCTTGGAACGTTGCAAAAGTTCTTAATATCTTTTAAAGTGCCTGAGGCACCAAAGAAAGCTGTGCCTGAAGAAAAGATTCCCATTTTTATTCCTGAGAGAGAAGAAGAAACTATTCCAGAGAAAACCATACCAGCGAAAGGTACAACACTACTTGCAAGTTATCCATGAGATCTTTTGACTTCATTAAAATATTTGATTTCTTTTTCTGAGCTTGATGTAAATCTTAACTATCTTACTGGGGAGCTTGTTGTCTTGTTTCATGTTTCTTAGTGTCTTTAGTGCTCTGAAGGTAATTTTAAAATTTGTTTGCAAAATAATATCTTTAAAGAGCTGGAGATTCCTAAGAAACCTGTCCCAAAAGAAAAAATACCTGTACCCACTCCTGACAAAATGGAGCTTCCTCCAGCAAAAGGTATATAAATTAATAACTAGGAAAACAATCTGTGTTGTTGTTCTCATTCAGTAGCAATTTTTTTATGATGTTGCTTGTTACTTGTGTTATTTTTGTGCCCTTATTGTCTTTCTGTATCAATGTCTCAGAGTGCTGTCAGATTTCTGACAAATAATAAGCTCCAAAACAATTTAACTTCTTCAGAAAGTCTGCCCATGTCCCTTGTTTTTATTTCATTATGTATATATCTATGTTTTTTGTAGTCTTACTGTTATTGCTGATAGATGACATTCTAAATTGAAAATAATATCTTTTAAGTGCCTGAGATGCCTAAGAAACCTGTTCCAGAAGAGAAGGTACCTGTCCCTAAAAAGGTGCCAGTTCCACCAGAAAAAGGTATTGCATTTGTAAATGCAGTGTTGTTGGTAGATAGCATTCTTCATACAAGCTGAGCTTAGCACAAGACTTTTTAGTATGTCTGTGTTGTACTGAGTTTGTCACTTCACTGTTTGTTTGTGAGTTTCTGTTCTGCTATTGGAACGTGTCTTGGTTTGTGTCTATGTGAAAACTGTGCAACAAGAACACTGAAGTCAGATCATATCTTTAAAGTACCCAAGGTGCCTAAGAAAGTTGTTCCTGAAGAGAAGGTACCTGTTGCCCCTCCTGAAAAAGTGGAAGTTCCTGCTGCAAAAGGTACATGTGCTCCAGATTATCATTAATATTCATGCTAAAAAGACTCTTGACCCTCTTCATTCTAACTTTTGTCCGTTGTATGAGATTTCTGCTCTAATTTATGTTAAAACTCTTCATTATCAATGTTTGCATTGTAAAGTCATTAAGCTGTTTATTGTCCTTGTGTTTGTTTTTAATTATATTGCTTTAAGTTTTTCTTTCTAATTGCTAAAATAAAATCATATCTTTAAAGTCCCTGAGGTGCGTAAAAGAGCTGTTGCAGAAGAAAAAGTACCGGCCATTGTTCCCAAACCCAAAGAACCACCACCAGCTAAAGGTACAGATATATTTCTTTCTTCCAAGCTTTTTTTTTTCCTCTTCCTTCCTAACTATCTTCTGGAATATGTACCATTTCTGAAGCATATTCTTAAATTTTGAAGTAAATCGTACTTGTGGTTATCACAAATGTTTTCTGTTCTCTGTGGCTGGTCTGTGTGGATGGTCAACTGTAAATGAAATGAAATAATTGTAAAGGTACTAACAATAATACTATCTCTAAAGTGCCTGAAATACCCAAGAAACCCATTCAGAAAGTCCCTGCTCCGGCTCCAGCTCCTGTTCCTGCAGCAGAGAAATATGAATACGCATATGAGGAGTATGAGAAGTATGAGACATATGAAAGTATCGAAGAGTTTGAGGGGGTTCAGGAAAGTGAAGAAATTGAAGCATATGAGGAACCTGAGGAACCGGAGACATACAGAGAAATCCAGGAACAGGAGTATGAACTGGAGGCTGAAGAGAAGGAAGATATCTATGAGAAGTATGAGTTTAGGGAGAAAGAAGAAATCTATGAGAAATATGAAGAAGCATATGAGGAAACTTATGAAATCCCACCAGTTATAGGTACATCATGTCATGATTTCTTTACTCTTATCATTGCTTGTTAAGTTTCCAGCTACTGCTTAAGCCTCCTTCTTTATATTTTTCCCCATTTGTACTACTGTGTCTGTCTGCAACTGATGGTGATAAATCCATTCCCTCTTACGAAGGAATTCTTCCCTCCAGAGTGGAATGGAAAGATTGAATCAGTGTAGATGTGATACAAACAAAGTAAATGGTAGCTTCCTCATGCAGGTCAGCTTCAGTCTGTATTCGATACTGTTACATGTCAGGATGTTTCTTTTGGATATTCTAGCTCCAGTGAGTCATGGACCTGTTAAAATTCAAGCATGGCTTTCCATCTTACCTTTTATATTTGTGATTATAAGATCATAGGACCCACCATGCCAATCAGAAATTGCATCTAAAATGTACTAGAAAGATGTGAACTTATATTCCTTAGCTACCATTGCTCAAGATCTGAGACTAATGGCTGTTCTCCTGACAGCACAGATGAGATGATTCTTCTAAAATAATTACTCTGCTTTCTGACTTTGCATCTGTTGTAATTCCTCAAAACTAACTTAAAATCCCTATTGAAATATTTCTTAAAGTACCCGAGGTGCCTAAAAGACCTCTGCCAGAAGAAAAAGTACCTGTTCCTGTTCCCAAAAAAGAAGCTCCGCCAGCTAAAGGTACATGAGCTTTAAGAGGAATTTGAAAATGCAGCCTTCTGTCTTCTCAGAATCCCCGGATGCAGTAAATTACCTATTCTGATTTGACTATTGAATACCTAATGTTTTCCCCAGTACTGTCAAAAATTGGGATTAAGATACTAAAACGTAAATACTTATTTAACAAATCAAAACTTAGACAAATTCTTTCTGAGGGCAAAGGCATTTGAAGGAGGACCTCCAAGATTTAATTTTTGCCATCACAGTATTAACGATATTTTATATCAAAGTATTGAAAACAAATAGATGTATAAATTAAAAGAAGTCTATCAAGCAGTCAAACTCTAGTTTCCCACAGAATCCCAGAAGAAAATTACTTTCTTCAAGCTAATCATAGGCTGAAGTGGATTTGATATTGATATGTGTTCTGTGTCAGTCTCTACAAAGATTGTGTTATGAACAGCAATGGTCAGTGCATGTTAGTAGAGTTCCTGTTGTAGTCCAGAGTTCTTTACTTTTCTGTTCAGAGCTCTTAATTTGCCAGAAACCCACCTCGCGGTCAGTTTTTTTAAGGCCCATCCCACTGTACTAAGTTCACCAAACAGCGGTGTGAATCCATGCAAAACAGCTGAGAAGGTTGGCTCTTAAGGCTACCACTCAATAGCAACCAAAGGCACTCTATTTTGTATTTTTCTAACTATTCTCCTCTGACTCTTTGCATTGTTTGCATTTTTTATTAATGCTGATTCTTATTACTACTGCAAAAATTCTTAAAACATCGCAAATGTCTTTAAAGTGCCTGCGCTGCCAAAGAAACCTGTTCCAAAGGAGAAAGTACTACCTGCTGTTCCTAAAAAGGAAACGGTTCCACCAGCTGAAGGTATATTTCCTGTGTGTCCTCATGAATCATTAACTCTGACTTCAGTCTTTTGTCTTCATTATTCATTGAGAAAGATGTGTCTGTGTTTTATGTCTTTATGAAGCTCTACTCAGCTGTTTGTTGTTGAGTCATTTTTGGCATTGTTTGCTTCAAATCATTTGTTGAAAAGACATGGGTGTTGCTTTGAAAAATATGTGTCTCATTCTTTAAGTTCAGAAGTAAGAGTACTTTTGGTCCTTCTGAAAAGGACGCAGATTCCATCAGCTAAAACTATGTCTGTCTTTCAAGAAAATGTTTTAAGTATGTTGTTCTTCTGTCTAGTCTTCAGAATTAACATAAATAATCTGTCAGGAAGCATTTAATCCCTTGTTGCTTCATGAATCTGTCTTAGATTTGCTTTTTTCCTAACTTCTTCCAAATAACTTTAAAAGCTCTAAAAGGAAATAATATCTTAAAGGGCTGGCTGTTGTCAAAAGAGCTGTCCCTGAAGAAAAGAAACCTACACGTGCACCTGAAATGAAAGGTAAAGGAACCTTTGCTATGAGATTTTATGGAAAGGAAATATTTGGACTGTTTTTCTCAACTAATATCTTCTAAAATGATCCTCGTGTTCTTTACACCATGAGAATGGTGTAATTTAGTCTCTAACTGTTGCTTCAGCTCTGAGTGCTCTCATTTAAGTATTTTGTATGTGTGCTATACATGTGCTAGACAGAAATATGATGACTTATGAACAAAAAACATGCTGAGTAGTTACTCTACTTACACTATCCAGACATGAAAACTACTTCTTTGTGATGTAGTTGTAAATTCAGTTTAAACTGGGAGTCTAAAGCAAGTATAATGGTCATGATATTCCTAGAGAAGTAATAATACTAGATATTAGTATCTATATTACATGATGTTACTAGAGAAGTAATAGCACAAGAGCTAGTAAGTTCAAACCACTGAGGTTGTTATGTGTGTCAGAAGGAAAGGCAAGAAGACTGAGTGAAAAAAGCAAATGGCTTATGCTCTTTGAAAGCAGAAACAATGCATTTTCTACATAATTCATTGTTCCAGCAAGACAGTTCTAGACTGTATGCTTCTTTCATCGAAATGCTCAGTATTTGGAAATTCAGAAGAACTTAATTATCTGGGTTGATTTCTCTTTGGGATTTTAAAAACTGAAAATTATTTTGAGGTTACTAAAAGAAAGTTACTATCTTTTCAAGTTCCTGGGATTGATAAGAGAGCTGTACTTGAAGACAAAGTACCCTTCTTAATTCCTAAAGAAGATGAGGCTCTTTTATGTGAAGGTACATCAGTAACACATCTACTGAGCAGTAAATTGCAGAGAATTCCTTGATTCACATTCTAGGTTGTTCTGTAAAGCGTGGGTCATTTTCAGTTTATTTTAATTACTTAAAAGTAATTTCCCCAATTGTCTTTGAGACTCTCTCTGCCCCCAACATTTGGATATAATTTTTAACATTTTTCTTTTCTCCCCTATTGTCGGGTGAAATAAATGTAAATAAGAGAGAAATTAAGCTTCTGATCCGGGAAAACAATTCAGCTATATTAGAACAAAATAGAAAAAAAAAAAAAGTACTGAAGCAGATGCTGGCTTAAGAGTTGATCTGAGTATGACTTAAATCAGTTTTTGAGCTGGAATATAGATGCTTAATTCCAGATATGGATGAGAGAAATTCAACTGAAATACAGTATTGCATCTAAAACAAGAACTAAATAATTAGAAAATATAATTAAATATTTTTATAGATCTGTATTTTACTCATTTGGAAATGACTATTTCTAATAAGTGTAGGCAAATGATCAGGTTGAAATTCGATATTTAAATAATTTATGTTGAAACAGTTATTTGTCTGTATTTGTCTGTGCATCTTAAGCATTCTTTCTAATCTTGTCTTGTAAATAATATTAAAATATGTGAAATATACTAATATCTTTAAAGAGCCAGAATTTTATGAAGATGTTCCAACAGAAGAGCTCCCTGCTATTATTCCTATTAAACCAGAAGCTCCAGCACCTAAAGGTACAATAACTATTCAAAAAAAAAAACAAAAAAAACCCACCCAAATATATATATATATAAGACAACATGCATAATAATAACCTACAAGTCAGCTATTCATCCCATCATCACTCCATCTTTGCTCCAGTCATTTAATGTTCTCATTCTAATGTTTCATTAGATGCTATGTGTCTGTCATTTGTTCTTTGTTTTGTTACTTACATCTTGTTAATGTTTTTAAAAATATAATATCTTTGAAGCACCTACAGTGACAAAGAAAACAGTCTCACTTAAGAAAATACCTGCTGCTGTGCCTAAAAAAGAAGCTCCTCCACCTCAAGGTATATGATCTGATAATGGATTTTTTTCTAATCTCTTTAAAAATTGAGTTAACAAGTGAGAAATCCACTATGCATCTTTTTACTATACAGCAATAGGAGGAGCTGTATACACAGTTTTCTTCCATTTGATGTCTTATTATATGAGTAATTTATGTTCTTTATCTGAACATGCATACAGGGGGATTAAAGGCAATCAATTTGCTAACACAAAGAAATAGGAAATATTTTAGCAGCACTCTTCACATGTTAAACTAATGAGCACTAGCCAATGCAATAATTCATCATTTAGGAGAACAAATTCAGTAGACATACTCTGTAAATTCTTTTTTTTATTTTGTCTTCTATTAGGAGCTGCACAAACACATTGATACATTTTGCATCAAGAACTTAAAATTAAAACAGACAAAATTATTTAAACTTTCCCACACCCCAAAAATGTTATCAGTCAGGGAATTCATTGGAGAGCCAAGAATTGACCCCATATTTTTTGATTGCTTGTCCCATTTCATTTCCCTAACTACATTCTTTTTCAATATCTTAAAACTAAATAAACAAACAAATGCAGTGACAAATCTGCAAAATTCCCAGGAGCTCTCTTTCCAGTCATGTCAGGAGCTCTGTTGAAGACTAAGACTTCAATTCAGACAAAAAAAATACAAAGGCCCCCAGATATTTCTATAGAAACACAGCTTTTTAAGAAGGAAAAAAAAAAAAAAAAAAAAAAAAAAAAAAGAACATCTGTTATCTTTTCAGAGATTACCAAATTCAGACCTCTAGGTGCCAGGAGTTACAAAAACAGAAATGCATGAACTTAAGTTGCCACGTTGTATTCACAGCTTAATGCCATGTATTTTTATACTGTTCTAATAGCTTTTTTATTGTTTTACAAAATGTACTACTTATTTCCTAGTGCAAATTTATAAAATAAAATATTTTTAAATTTCTGAAGTACCAAAGAAAGCTACCCACAAAGAAAAAATACCTTCTGCTCCACCAGAAGAAGAAGCTTCACATCTTAAAGGTACAAAACATTTTAAGTGGGATTTGAAGAATAAGATATCTGTTTTCATTTATCTATCTTTAACAATCATGAGAATATTTTATGTACCACAACCTGAAGTTTAGTTAGCAGCCACAGTATAAACCTGAATAAAAAATAAAACTCACCTGGATTTGTTATTTAGGGGAAAAAAATAATAATTTTTTAGCTTTGAAGCAAATTGAGATAGGAACCCTCAAGGAAAATAATAATTAAAAAACAGACAAATTGAAAAAGTGACAGGGAATAGTTAGAGAGGTCTGATCAAATAAGTAGATCAATTAAAGACATGTCACACATCTTCTGGCAACATGCAGAAGTCTTATCATGGCAGTATAGAAAGTCAGGCTTTTTTTCCCCTCATTCCAAATACACCTGATTTTGAGAGTACATGTAAAATAGACCTATTCATATTAAGATAAGCTTGGAGATTTGATTTTCTTTGTCTTTCTTATTGTCTTGTCTGAAGATGTAACTCTAAGTTAATTTAAAATTATACTAATATCTTTCAAGTACATGAAGTTTATGAAGAAATATACATAGAAGAAGAAATTTCTCCTGTTCACAGAAAAGAGGAGGCTCCGCCACCTAGAGGTATATGAACTTCTTGATCATCTCTCATCTGCAATTTGGTCACTGATCATCTTATTTGCTTATCTGCAATTTGAAAATTAATGACCTTCAAGAAAAATTTAATTATTCTTGTTCATAGTTTCAATCTTGTTCAATGTAATTAATATTTCTGTTCATTCTTTTTGTTCTTTATTTGCATTTAATACTTTTTTGTATGACTTGTCTTACTGTTCTATAAAAATTCTTAAAATGAACTAATATCTTTAAAGTGCCTGAAGTTGTGAAAGTTGCTCCTGAAGTGCCTATTGCTGTGCCTAAAAAACCAGAGCCTACACCTGTGTCTAGAAAGCCAGAATCACCACCTAAAGGTACTATAGTAGTCCAGTAAAACTTAGGCCTTGTCATCTTTTGCTCATATTTTGTGCTTCTTACTTGTTTAATAGTTAGTAATCAACTTGTGCGAAGTTTGTGATGTTGTGTATGTCAGTTTTCGTGTTTCTTTACTAGTCTTATTTATTTGTATGTAAGCTTTAAATCATAACACTAAAATCAGCAAATATCTTTCAAGTGCCTGAAGTACCCACAAAAGTTATCCCTGAAGAGAAGCCAGTTCCTCTGCCTAAAAAGCCAGAAGCTCCACCCACCAAAGGTATAGGCCAACATATCCTTTCTTTCTCCTTTTTCTTCAACTTTCTTCTGTCTCGTTTTGCTGTTGTCCAAAGTGTGAAAGATAGTTGAATTTGGCTATTTCTTCTACCCATTGCAATCCATTGCAGTGGTACAGAAATTATATCAGAAAATTATCAGAAGGACTAAAAGTAATAAGGAAAATTTTTGCTGAGTCAATAGGCAGCAAGATTTACAAAATAAACATTTTCATTTTATGGGTATTACTAGATACTGTAAGCAGCTTCAGAAATTCCACAATACTCAAGCAAGAAATCTTTGTACTCTTTCACATAGCTCATGCTAAACTTACTGATTAATTTTGAATAGAAATAGTATTTAGCTCTGAAAACAGTTGTTACAATTCATTCAGGTATTGTGAGTATTTTGTGTCATATGTCACTACTGCATGACAAAAGTCTCCCAGTAAAGCTGCTTCAAACCATTCTTCGTCAGAGGAGTAGAACCAGTGAAACCGTTCTGAACATATAACTGTTGTCAGACTGTCCTTTCACATCTACTTGTTCTGTCTTACTTCTCTGTATTGTGTGTTTTATTTTTCTAATTCCCAAAAGTACATATCTTTAAAGCATCCAAGCTACCTAAGAAAACTGTCTCAGAAGAGATGGTACCTTTTGCTGTACCAAAAAAGACAGGAATACCACTTAAAGGCTATATGTCAACAATGGTTGAACTCTGAGAAGATTTCTCTTTCTCTTGGGCAGAAGGGTTTACATTAAAATTCATCCTTTGTTCCCTATTTATAAGCATTCCTAGTAATATGTAGTAATATACAACATTTCCTGCATTGCACATCTAATTTCAGATCTATTCTTATGAATCATTCTGCTATTATTCTTGTGACAGTCTTTCTTCTAAATAATTTATATATTTCTAAATGCTTTAAAAATAACAAAAATAAATGGTGTTTTCTTTGAAGTGCCAGATGTGCCCAAGAAAATTCCAGAAGAGAAAGTACCCATCACTGTGCCGAAAAAACCAGAACCGACACCAGCCAAAGGTATCTTTTAGTATATAGAACAAAAGTTTGGAAGAAAAAACCTCTATCATGATTGTTTCTATTAGTTTCTGTTTGTTTTGTTATGTTCTTCTACTATATTTATTTTCTGTGGTCATAGTTCTATATATGCTACTGCTTTGAAAAATCTCTTTGAGTGTGATTAGTGTACCAGTGAGTTAGAAATACTCATATAATTGGGCAGGTATGAGACTGATCCTTGAGTATCGCAGCAGAAATCTTAAAGGGAAAGCAGTGCTTCTGTAATCTGAGATACAGTTGACTAACAGTAAAAAAAAAAAAAAATAGCTCCAGAAGAATGTTTAAGAACATCAAAGTACAGAGTGATACAGACACCTAACACAAGGGAAAACTCTCTATATTGATACAGAGACAAAATCATCATGCATAGAAGAATATGACAAAGAAAGCAGAATGGACAGTGGCAGCCTTAGTCAGAGATTAAGAGATGCTGTTGACTTAAATGGAAAAATTATTTAATGTAGAAGGATACATTTAAGTCTGCCACATCCCTGATCTCCATTTGACTAAAGCTTCAAAAGTCTCTGAAATGTTACCTTAGTCTTTACAGGGACACTAAGTACTAACCTTACTTTAGTAAAAGTGTGATTCCATTAAGGCTTTTCCTAATTTGCATTTTCTATTTGAAAGTTTTGAACAAAGTTGTAAAAGTCTGTAAAATGACTGAAAATCATCTCTTTCCTTAAAGAGCCTGAAGTACACAAGAAAATAGAAGAGAAAATCAAAGTTTCTGAGCCTAAAAAGCCAGAAGTACCACCGGCTAAAGGTACTTCGCATTAATAAAAACTTCAAAATAATTTTTTGTCCTTTCACTAAGATCTGTTTGATACTATTTATCCATCTTCTCTACTTTATAAAATGTGGGTTTATATATTTAATTGTTGGGAACAGACTCTTTTCCCCTTGGTACTTTCAAATGTATCCCAATTAAGATTGAGAGTAAAAGGCTCTCAAAGGTAAAGGATATTATCTCTGCTTGATGCCCCCTGGTGGCCTTTTGTTCCCTTCTTTTTCCCATTTAATGACATTTAAATTTGTTCGGATATTACGTATTAGCATTAATATTAATTTTAAGGTGCCAAAAGTGCCCAAGAAAATTGAAGAAAATACTAGTTGCGGAGCCTAAAAAAATGGAAGTGCCACCAGCTAAAGATATTTTCCATTATAAAACAAAATAACAGAATGGGAAATATCACCCCTTATTGTTTTAACACCATAGAAGATAATACCAAAGACCTTTGTGGGAATTTTCTTCTGTTGTCTAAGCTTAAGTGAACAAATGTGTTGACTTTTATTGTGAGGAAAAAGGATATATATAATCTTGATAATTGGTGACCTCACTAGTACAGTTACGCTGTTGTGCTTTAATGCTGTTTATGAAATTCTTATAGTAAAAGTTATTAATATTTTTCAAGTGCCCGAGGTACCAAAGAAAGTGGTCAAAGAAGAGGTTTCAGTTGAAGTACCGAAGAAACCAGAACCTCCACCAGCTAAAGGTAACTGCTGTACATGATGAACTAAAGAAAAAACTCTTTGTTGTCTCGAGTGTGATTTTAATAAATTTATTTTCTCTAATTATAAATATTCCACATTTTTTGTTGATTAAGTTGTAGTTTTTATATGTGAGAGACAGAGAAGCTTAGAAGTTACCTTTTTTGTAGTCAGCAAAAAACCATTGCCTCAGAAAATTTTCTGTAGCCAAAGAAAAAAATTGATACTCATAACCAAAACCACTCTTGTTTTTGATGCCCTCAAGTTTTATTTTTTCTTATGTCAGAAGTGCTAAGGATGCTGTTTAAATTTCTTACAAATAACATAAATTACTTTCTTTTAAGTGCCTGAGGTACCCAAGAAGGTGGTTCCAGAAGAAAAAGTACATGTTGAAGTTCCTAAAAAAGCAGAACCTCCACCACCTAAAGGTACATGTTCAGTATTGATAAAATCACACAGAAATTTTAATTAGTTTATCTCAGTGTTATCTTTTAAAGTCTGTGTTATCCTTTGCTATATTCTAATATTCATAAGTGTTACCTTTTGTGCTGTTGTCTTCCCTTGTGAATAACTCTCACTGAGTAACAATGGCTATTCTGGTGCACATCAAACAGTATTAAAAACACATAGACTGTTTATGAGAGGGTTTTTTTTCCCTGATAATGTTCTCCTTGGAGCTATACTAAATTACAATTCTTCAAATTTCTGAAAGTAAAACAAATAAATATTTTGCAAGAACCTGAGGTGCCGAAGAAGATTGTTCCAGAGAAGAAATTACCAGAACCTGTGGCTGTACCTGAGAAACCAGAACCTCTACCAGAGAAAAGTAAGTCTCAACATAATAAAAGCAGTATTTTTCCCTTTTTCTTTAACACTGTCATTTTCCAGGCCTTCTGATTCTGAGATTCCAAATTTGTTCTATGTATCTGGTTATGTTTGTGAAATATGCATAGATGGATCTTTTAGAAGAATAGTGACAAATTTTGGATGCGTGAATTACCTGTCTTTTTTACTCAAAATCTTCTCACTGTTTTGGATTATTCCTACCGTTCTACTAACTGTGTGCTTTGGTTAATAAAAACAGCAATCACTAATATCTTTAAAGTGGTAGCAGCAGAAGAAAAGTATCCATTCTAGCAGCTAACAGCAAACCATGTCAATGTTCTTGAAATACCAGAAGGTCTACCAAGAAAAGCAATATGCCATCACTCAATTCTTGAGTCTTCAGTTTATTTTATTAATATCTTTTAATAATCATATATGCAATATTACTAATATCTTTTGTCCTGTGCACTTTGTTTATAAATATCGTGATTTTTTTACTTATAGCATAAGTTACACTATCAGTGCATATATACACCCACATATAGTGACTTGAAGTGTGTGTGTGTATTTGAAATGAGAAAAGCCAAAGTGTGTTATATCTATCATTAAACAAGCTAACATAAATGCTTGAAAATTTTTAATGTTTTCATTACAATTGTGTTTTTATGTATTTTGATTTACTTCAAGTTGTTATATGTTTGAGCAATTGTTAAACTCAGAACTAATATCTTTTATATATATGAAGTGACCAAGACAACTGTCCCAGACAAGAAAGTACCTGTTGCTGTTTCTCAAAAAACAAAGGCCACTACAAGATCCCCCAAAACAAAGCCCTTTGTGGCACGTCAAGAACAAGAACCTGTGCCAGTGGTGCAAAAGGCAGTGCCTGATATGTTGCCTGAGGTTACAAGGCCTTTTCTGGCAGCAGAGGAGTCCGAGACTGTTTTGGTACAACAGAAAACAGAATTCATGACGTCTGGGAAAACAAAACCAGCTGTGGCAGCCCAAAAAGCAGATTTTTTTGTGGCAGAGGAGGAGCCTGAGACTGTTTTGATACAACAGAAAACAGAATTCATGACATCTGGGGAAACAAAGCCAGCTGTGGCCCTCCAAAAAGCAGATTTTTTTGTGGCAGAGGAGGAGCCTGAGACTGTTTTGATACAACAGAAAACAGAACTTGTTGTGGCATCTGAGGAAACAAAGCCAGCTGTGGCAGCCCAAAAAGCAAAGCTTTTTGTGGCAGCAGAGGAGTCTGAGACTGTTTTGGTACAACACAAAACAGAACTTGTGGCATCTGAGGAAACAAAGCCAGCTGTGGCAGCCCAAAAAGCAAAGCTTTTTGTGGCAGCAGAGGAGTCTGAGACTGTTTTGGTACAACAGAAAATAGAGCTCATAATGTCTGAGGAAACAAAGCCAGCTGTGGTAGCCCAAAAAGCAGATCTTTTTGTGGCAGCAGAGGAGTCTGAAACTGTTTTGGTACAACAGAAAACAGAACTTGTGGCATCTGAGGAAACAAAGCCAGCTGTGGCAGTCCATAAAACAGAACGTTTCTTGGTGTCTGAGAAACCAGAGCTTGCTGTGGTACCTGAGGAACCCAAGCCTGATGTGGCATCTCAAAAGCTAAAGCCATCAAAACAAAAACGTGTTGCTGGACCCCAAAAACCAGAGCCATTCATGGCCCCTGAGAAACCTCAGCTCACTGTAGCACTTGATAAATCAGAGACAGTTGCAACACGCCAAAAAGCAGAGCACACTGTGTCCCCCCAAACCAAAGCTCTGATGGCAGCCCAAAAAACAGAGCTCACTGTAACACTTGAAGAAACAGAGTTTGTTGCAGATTCCCAAAAATCAAAGCTTATTGCAGCGTCTCAAAAATCAAAGATGGTTGTAGCACACCATGAGCAAGAACGTGTCACAGTGCCTGAGGAACCAGAACCTCTTTTGGCATCCCAGAAACTAAAGCATTTTACAACAGTTCGAAAGCCAAAGCCTGAAGTGGCACCTGAGGAACCAAAACCTATTTTGGAACCTGAAGAACCACCACTAGCCAAGCTGGTCAAAAAGCCAGAGACTGTTGCTGTGCATAAAAAACAAGCAGCTCCACAAACAAAAGGTATATCTGATGGATAGGAAGTCTTTTTCTTGAATATAGTATGCTTCAGTGCTCGTATTAGAGCTTAAACACATAACTAATATATACTAATATCTTTAAAGAACCGGTAATGCCTGAGAAGGCTGTCCCAGAAGAGAAAACTCCAGTAGCTGTTCCAGAAAAATCAGAACTTCCATCAGCCAGAGGTACATACAACCATGAATACATAAACATACCTAATCTTCTCTTAAGCACTATTTTAACCTCCTTCATTCTGTCACTTTTAATCTGAGATTTTCAGTAGTGCTTGCCACAACAAATTGCACTGAGCATGAGTGTGTGACAGATTGCTACTTAAGAACATTTCTCATCCTCTGTGTTTCAGTCTGTGTATTTATGTTTAGATGTATTATAAATGTAAAATGAACTAATATCTTTGAAGTGCCTGAGATGCGTGAGAGGGCTGTCCCAATGGAGAAAGTGCCAACTTCGGTACCTAAAAAAGCAGAAACTCCACTTGCTAAAGGTATATGCCATGATGAACCCAATCATTACTATGGTGCGTTTTTTAATTTCTGTATTACTTAGAAATCTCATTTTAAATTGATCCTTTACTGTTGTAATCTGGTATCATACTATGTTAGAGTCATGTACAAAAATGTGAATTGCAATGCAAGTATGTCAAATATATTTCCTCAGCATACTCAGGATAAGAGATTTCAAAGCTGAAATACTAAAGAATTATTTTCGTAATATTCAAAACGTGAATACACTTTAAATTGATGCAGTGCTGTTCCATTTCAATTCTTTTACAAATTCCCAAGCAAATGCCAGAGAAATATGTTTTGCAAACACAATGAGAATTTTCATGTGAATTACCGCGTCACAGTGATGATATGAAAGGCATAGAAATATTTTTAATTAATACAAAAATTAACAAGTGAAAAGACAATTTAGACAGCCAAAAGTTACCACATAAGGCATTATCATAAGTGACACGCTACAGACATTCAAGTACAGCTGGACTCCATGCATCGGGCCCTGATCAGCTCTTACAAAGACAGTGTAGTAATCCCACTCAGTCTCAAAACCGGAAGCTAAACAAAGAATTCCCACCTCCTGCATGACGTATTTGACACCCTGCACATTCCACATGTTTGAAGCAAAACAGCACTCTCAACCGACTGCAGACACAGCAGTTTCTCAGGAAAGGCTGTGCACGAATGTTGCTGATTGTCTGTTTGTCTCGTCTACGTCTGTACAACCCACTAAACTAGAATATACTAATATCTTTAAAGTGCCCAAGGTGCCCAAGAAAGCCACTCTGGAAGAGCCCATGCCTGTAGCTGCGCCAAAAAAGCCAGAGCCAGCACCAGCCCAAGGTACTTGTTGCCATCAACGTAATTAACCAGATTCTTGCTGCTGATTACCTGACATTTTTCAGCTCTGCACTACGCGTGAATTGTGAATTCAGTTGCCTGGTGGTTTTTACACATAACCCAAGGGATATTTTGAATTTATTGTTACATTTTCAAATTCTGAATCATCGGGCACAAAAATTTTGATTTTTAAGACCAAAGCATTATCAGAGTACTGCCAAACATTATCATCTTAAATTGAGACAGCAGAGGTCTTCGTGACTCAGTGACCGTCTAAGTGACCGTGTATCACAAGCACGAGCCTTTCAAAAACCTGTTTTTATTCAGAAATGCATGTACAGTGGGAGTTTGAAGACTCATAATAGTTTGATCATCTGTATTAATTTTTTATGAAACTAACATTTTATTTAACAGTTACTGTTCTTATACCATTTCTTTTATTCTTTACACGTCTGTTTTATTTTCAGTTTTCCACAGTTTGTTTCTTCTTTGCAGATCTTGTTTCCTACAGAAATGTTCACTTCCTCTTCACTCTTTCGGCTCATCTTAATGGCCTTTCAAGTGCTAATCGTATAATCAGCAAATATATTCAATGTTTGGCTAATAAATCCACTACCAGTTTACCAGCATTAACTACCCACTTTTAAAGAGGTGGGGAACTGATACTGTTGCATTCACAAATGAATATGGATAACTAAAAAATGTCAGGTTGCTTCTTTATGTGTTTTACACTGAAGATGTACCTGCAGGGTGTTCTTCAGAACAGCATGCTATTCTCTTTATACTAAGCATTTTGTAAATCTTAATTTCCAAAGATTACGGAAAGGTCAGGAAGTTGTCAGGATTTTTAACAGACCAAGATTTAACTTTTCTCACTCTTTTTTAACACCCCACCTTCAACTTCATAATGTTTAAACATATATCTCAGATTATGATTCATAAACTAGTTCAATTTAAGACCAGAAGAGTCTGCTATTTCTTTCTATGTTGATACACTAATAGACATACCTTTGCCTGGCAATAATTCCTGTTTTTTGGGTTCAGCAACAGGCTCTTTTTCTTGTGGAACAGCTTTCTTGGGCACCTTAAGCACTTTAAAGATATTATTTCCACTTAATATTGTAGTTATGAAAAATAGATCAAAAATCTGATGACAAAATCAAAGAGTTTAGATACTTCTGACACTGAAATATTCCTCAAAGGGGCTGTCAGTTAGTCACATATGTATTTTTAGTCACAGAGGGGCTGAGGGGAGAGACACAAAAAATCTTACCCCAAAAAAGGGAAGCAAAAAATAAAAAAATTAATCAAAACACTAAGATAATAAGCAGATCTCCCCAGAAAAATACCTTTAGCTTCAGGAGCTTCTGGCTTCTTGGGCACTGGCACAGGTTTCTTGGGGACTGGCACAGGCTTCTTGGGAACAACCACTGGAACCTCTTCTTTTGGCTCCTCCTCCTCCTCAACCACCTCAGGCACTTTAAAGATATTAGTTCCTTTTACTTGACAGGGACAAAGATCAGTAAACAGCCTAATGGTGAGCAGCAGAGCAGAAGACCAAGCCCTTGGCATGCTACAGGCAGTCCCCTTCAGCCATCCACTCTTCCTTCAGGTGGACTGCTTGCAGCAAAGAGCCTAAGCAGGGGCTTACAGCTGGGCGCTTGCCCCAGACCAGCACCACCCTCTGCCACAGGCCCACATGGGCACATACAAACACATGGTGCCTAAATGCACCTCACACCCCTCCCCACGGAAGGCAGAGGGCCAAAGAGCAGTCAGCACTGCATCAGCCCAGAGAGCAGGGCAGGCACTTCCAGGACACCACCGTATACCTTCAGCTGGAGCAGCTTCTGGCGCTTCAGGCTCTGCCACTGGTACTGCCTCTTCCGGTGCTTCCTCCTCCTCTTCCTCTTCCGGGACCTCTGCCTCCGGCATCACAGGCACTTCAAAGATATTAGTGGGGTTCATTTTATAGTGATGAAAAGACTGGCCAAACAGGAACAAACACCAGGGCAACACAGACGCTAAACACCACAAAAGCGTGACCAAAACCTCACACACTGCAGCACAGTTTGCCCAACTTTCACAACTTCAAGTGTCTCAGATTTAAAACAAAGACAGGCCAAGAGAGGGCAGGACAACGCTCAAGAGAAGCAGATTAAGTATCTTCTCTGTCAACTTATCCATCAAGTCAGGTACCTCTGGCTGTGGGAGGCTCAGGTGCTTTGGCAGTGACCACAGGTAGTTTTTCTTCTCGAGTAGCCTTCCTGGGCACTTCGGGTGCTTTAAAGATATTAGTAACCGTCAATTTGACATATTATACAGGAAGACGAACAATGACACCTAAACCAAAGGTATGCACAAGAAAATAACCAAGCTGGCCTCCTGATGCAAATCCCATCCCTCTCTCACTCTCTCACACAAGCACACACAGACACAGAACACCTGCGTTTAGGTTATGTCTGTGTTACACAAGGGGAAGGTGTGAGTTAGGATACTCCTCTGCATACTCTGCAGCCTTCCCTATCCACAAAGAGAAACTTGCAACTTTCAGCTCTGTTAGCTCCCTGGGAACAGCCTCAGCCCATATCTTATCTACTGTCATTCCTTGTAAAGCTGCTGGTGCCTTACATTCAACGGCACAGGCGGTGGCAGGGTGACGAACACAAATCCCACTGTTTCTCCTTCATCTCTACTTCTGTCCTTCTCCATTTCCACTCCTTGTCTACACTTTTCACTCTACTGGTTCATTTCACCCTCACTATCTTATTTCTTCTTTCTGTTCTCCCCTCGTTGCAGCACCTCTCACACTTGGATTTTATAAATCATTCCTTCATTGTGTTCTATCAAAGTATCCAATTATTCTTTCAGCACTCACTAAGATATCACGTCTTCAAACTCCCACTGTACATGCATTTCTGAATAAAAACAGGTTTTTGAAAGGCTCGTGCTTGTGATACACGGTCACTTAGACGGTCACTGAGTCACGAAGACCTCTGCTGTCTCAATTTAAGATGATAATGTTTGGCAGTACTCTGATAATGCTTTGGTCTTAAAAATCAAAATTTTTGTGCCCGATGATTCAGAATTTGAAAATGTAACAATAAATTCAAAATATCCCTTGGGTTATGTGTAAAAACCACCAGGCAACTGAATTCACAATTCACGCGTAGTGCAGAGCTGAAAAATGTCAGGTAATCAGCAGCAAGAATCTGGTTAATTACGTTGATGGCAACAAGTACCTTGGGCTGGTGCTGGCTCTGGCTTTTTTGGCGCAGCTACAGGCATGGGCTCTTCCAGAGTGGCTTTCTTGGGCACCTTGGGCACTTTAAAGATATTAGTATATTCTAGTTTAGTGTTATGTTAAATTCTAGTTAAAGTGTTATTCTAGTTTAGTGTTATGTTATATTCTAGTTAAAGTGTTATGTTCTTCTACTATATTTATTTTCTGTGGTCATAGTTCTATATATGCTACTGCTTTGAAAAATCTCTTTGAGTGTGATTAGTGTACCAGTGAGTTAGAAATACTCATATAATTGGGCAGGTATGAGACTGATCCTTGAGTATCGCAGCAGAAATCTTAAAGGGAAAGCAGTGCTTCTGTAATCTGAGATACAGTTGACTAACAGTAAAAAAAAAAAAAAATAGCTCCAGAAGAATGTTTAAGAACATCAAAGTACAGAGTGATACAGACACCTAACACAAGGGAAAACTCTCTATATTGATACAGAGACAAAATCATCATGCATAGAAGAATATGACAAAGAAAGCAGAATGGACAGTGGCAGCCTTAGTCAGAGATTAAGAGATGCTGTTGACTTAAATGGAAAAATTATTTAATGTAGAAGGATACATTTAAGTCTGCCACATCCCTGATCTCCATTTGACTAAAGCTTCAAAAGTCTCTGAAATGTTACCTTAGTCTTTACAGGGACACTAAGTACTAACCTTACTTTAGTAAAAGTGTGATTCCATTAAGGCTTTTCCTAATTTGCATTTTCTATTTGAAAGTTTTGAACAAAGTTGTAAAAGTCTGTAAAATGACTGAAAATCATCTCTTTCCTTAAAGAGCCTGAAGTACACAAGAAAATAGAAGAGAAAATCAAAGTTTCTGAGCCTAAAAAGCCAGAAGTACCACCGGCTAAAGGTACTTCGCATTAATAAAAACTTCAAAATAATTTTTTGTCCTTTCACTAAGATCTGTTTGATACTATTTATCCATCTTCTCTACTTTATAAAATGTGGGTTTATATATTTAATTGTTGGGAACAGACTCTTTTCCCCTTGGTACTTTCAAATGTATCCCAATTAAGATTGAGAGTAAAAGGCTCTCAAAGGTAAAGGATATTATCTCTGCTTGATGCCCCCTGGTGGCCTTTTGTTCCCTTCTTTTTCCCATTTAATGACATTTAAATTTGTTCGGATATTACGTATTAGCATTAATATTAATTTTAAGGTGCCAAAAGTGCCCAAGAAAATTGAAGAAAATACTAGTTGCGGAGCCTAAAAAAATGGAAGTGCCACCAGCTAAAGATATTTTCCATTATAAAACAAAATAACAGAATGGGAAATATCACCCCTTATTGTTTTAACACCATAGAAGATAATACCAAAGACCTTTGTGGGAATTTTCTTCTGTTGTCTAAGCTTAAGTGAACAAATGTGTTGACTTTTATTGTGAGGAAAAAGGATATATATAATCTTGATAATTGGTGACCTCACTAGTACAGTTACGCTGTTGTGCTTTAATGCTGTTTATGAAATTCTTATAGTAAAAGTTATTAATATTTTTCAAGTGCCCGAGGTACCAAAGAAAGTGGTCAAAGAAGAGGTTTCAGTTGAAGTACCGAAGAAACCAGAACCTCCACCAGCTAAAGGTAACTGCTGTACATGATGAACTAAAGAAAAAACTCTTTGTTGTCTCGAGTGTGATTTTAATAAATTTATTTTCTCTAATTATAAATATTCCACATTTTTTGTTGATTAAGTTGTAGTTTTTATATGTGAGAGACAGAGAAGCTTAGAAGTTACCTTTTTTGTAGTCAGCAAAAAACCATTGCCTCAGAAAATTTTCTGTAGCCAAAGAAAAAAATTGATACTCATAACCAAAACCACTCTTGTTTTTGATGCCCTCAAGTTTTATTTTTTCTTATGTCAGAAGTGCTAAGGATGCTGTTTAAATTTCTTACAAATAACATAAATTACTTTCTTTTAAGTGCCTGAGGTACCCAAGAAGGTGGTTCCAGAAGAAAAAGTACATGTTGAAGTTCCTAAAAAAGCAGAACCTCCACCACCTAAAGGTACATGTTCAGTATTGATAAAATCACACAGAAATTTTAATTAGTTTATCTCAGTGTTATCTTTTAAAGTCTGTGTTATCCTTTGCTATATTCTAATATTCATAAGTGTTACCTTTTGTGCTGTTGTCTTCCCTTGTGAATAACTCTCACTGAGTAACAATGGCTATTCTGGTGCACATCAAACAGTATTAAAAACACATAGACTGTTTATGAGAGGGTTTTTTTTCCCTGATAATGTTCTCCTTGGAGCTATACTAAATTACAATTCTTCAAATTTCTGAAAGTAAAACAAATAAATATTTTGCAAGAACCTGAGGTGCCGAAGAAGATTGTTCCAGAGAAGAAATTACCAGAACCTGTGGCTGTACCTGAGAAACCAGAACCTCTACCAGAGAAAAGTAAGTCTCAACATAATAAAAGCAGTATTTTTCCCTTTTTCTTTAACACTGTCATTTTCCAGGCCTTCTGATTCTGAGATTCCAAATTTGTTCTATGGATCTGGTTATGTTTGTGAAATATGCATAGATGGATCTTTTAGAAGAATAGTGACAAATTTTGGATGCGTGAATTACCTGTCTTTTTTACTCAAAATCTTCTCACTGTTTTGGATTATTCCTACCGTTCTACTAACTGTGTGCTTTGGTTAATAAAAACAGCAATCACTAATATCTTTAAAGTGGTAGCAGCAGAAGAAAAGTATCCATTCTAGCAGCTAACAGCAAACCATGTCAATGTTCTTGAAATACCAGAAGGTCTACCAAGAAAAGCAATATGCCATCACTCAATTCTTGAGTCTTCAGTTTATTTTATTAATATCTTTTAATAATCATATATGCAATATTACTAATATCTTTTGTCCTGTGCACTTTGTTTATAAATATCGTGATTTTTTTACTTATAGCATAAGTTACACTATCAGTGCATATATACACCCACATATAGTGACTTGAAGTGTGTGTGTGTATTTGAAATGAGAAAAGCCAAAGTGTGTTATATCTATCATTAAACAAGCTAACATAAATGCTTGAAAATTTTTAATGTTTTCATTACAATTGTGTTTTTATGTATTTTGATTTACTTCAAGTTGTTATATGTTTGAGCAATTGTTAAACTCAGAACTAATATCTTTTATATATATGAAGTGACCAAGACAACTGTCCCAGACAAGAAAGTACCTGTTGCTGTTTCTCAAAAAACAAAGGCCACTACAAGATCCCCCAAAACAAAGCCCTTTGTGGCACGTCAAGAACAAGAACCTGTGCCAGTGGTGCAAAAGGCAGTGCCTGATATGTTGCCTGAGGTTACAAGGCCTTTTCTGGCAGCAGAGGAGTCCGAGACTGTTTTGGTACAACAGAAAACAGAATTCATGACGTCTGGGAAAACAAAACCAGCTGTGGCAGCCCAAAAAGCAGATTTTTTTGTGGCAGAGGAGGAGCCTGAGACTGTTTTGATACAACAGAAAACAGAATTCATGACATCTGGGGAAACAAAGCCAGCTGTGGCCCTCCAAAAAGCAGATTTTTTTGTGGCAGAGGAGGAGCCTGAGACTGTTTTGATACAACAGAAAACAGAACTTGTTGTGGCATCTGAGGAAACAAAGCCAGCTGTGGCAGCCCAAAAAGCAAAGCTTTTTGTGGCAGCAGAGGAGTCTGAGACTGTTTTGGTACAACACAAAACAGAACTTGTGGCATCTGAGGAAACAAAGCCAGCTGTGGCAGCCCAAAAAGCAAAGCTTTTTGTGGCAGCAGAGGAGTCTGAGACTGTTTTGGTACAACAGAAAATAGAGCTCATAATGTCTGAGGAAACAAAGCCAGCTGTGGTAGCCCAAAAAGCAGATCTTTTTGTGGCAGCAGAGGAGTCTGAAACTGTTTTGGTACAACAGAAAACAGAACTTGTGGCATCTGAGGAAACAAAGCCAGCTGTGGCAGTCCATAAAACAGAACGTTTCTTGGTGTCTGAGAAACCAGAGCTTGCTGTGGTACCTGAGGAACCCAAGCCTGATGTGGCATCTCAAAAGCTAAAGCCATCAAAACAAAAACGTGTTGCTGGACCCCAAAAACCAGAGCCATTCATGGCCCCTGAGAAACCTCAGCTCACTGTAGCACTTGATAAATCAGAGACAGTTGCAACACGCCAAAAAGCAGAGCACACTGTGTCCCCCCAAACCAAAGCTCTGATGGCAGCCCAAAAAACAGAGCTCACTGTAACACTTGAAGAAACAGAGTTTGTTGCAGATTCCCAAAAATCAAAGCTTATTGCAGCGTCTCAAAAATCAAAGATGGTTGTAGCACACCATGAGCAAGAACGTGTCACAGTGCCTGAGGAACCAGAACCTCTTTTGGCATCCCAGAAACTAAAGCATTTTACAACAGTTCGAAAGCCAAAGCCTGAAGTGGCACCTGAGGAACCAAAACCTATTTTGGAACCTGAAGAACCACCACTAGCCAAGCTGGTCAAAAAGCCAGAGACTGTTGCTGTGCATAAAAAACAAGCAGCTCCACAAACAAAAGGTATATCTGATGGATAGGAAGTCTTTTTCTTGAATATAGTATGCTTCAGTGCTCGTATTAGAGCTTAAACACATAACTAATATATACTAATATCTTTAAAGAACCGGTAATGCCTGAGAAGGCTGTCCCAGAAGAGAAAACTCCAGTAGCTGTTCCAGAAAAATCAGAACTTCCATCAGCCAGAGGTACATACAACCATGAATACATAAACATACCTAATCTTCTCTTAAGCACTATTTTAACCTCCTTCATTCTGTCACTTTTAATCTGAGATTTTCAGTAGTGCTTGCCACAACAAATTGCACTGAGCATGAGTGTGTGACAGATTGCTACTTAAGAACATTTCTCATCCTCTGTGTTTCAGTCTGTGTATTTATGTTTAGATGTATTATAAATGTAAAATGAACTAATATCTTTGAAGTGCCTGAGATGCGTGAGAGGGCTGTCCCAATGGAGAAAGTGCCAACTTCGGTACCTAAAAAAGCAGAAACTCCACTTGCTAAAGGTATATGCCATGATGAACCCAATCATTACTATGGTGCATTTTTTAATTTCTGTATTACTTAGAAATCTCATTTTAAATTGATCCTTTACTGTTGTAATCTGGTATCATACTATGTTAGAGTCATGTACAAAAATGTGAATTGCAATGCAAGTATGTCAAATATATTTCCTCAGCATACTCAGGATAAGAGATTTCAAAGCTGAAATACTAAAGAATTATTTTCGTAATATTCAAAACGTGAATACACTTTAAATTGATGCAGTGCTGTTCCATTTCAATTCTTTCACAAATTCCCAAGCAAATGCCAGAGAAATATGTTTTGCAAACACAATGAGAATTTTCATGTGAATTACCGCGTCACAGTGATGATATGAAAGGCATAGAAATATTTTTAATTAATACAAAAATTAACAAGTGAAAAGACAATTTAGACAGCCAAAAGTTACCACATAAGGCATTATCATAAGTGACACGCTACAGACATTCAAGTACAGCTGGACTCCATGCATCGGGCCCTGATCAGCTCTTACAAAGACAGTGTAGTAATCCCACCCAGTCTCAAAACCGGAAGCTAAACAAAGAATTCCCACCTCCTGCATGACGTATTTGACACCCTGCACATTCCACATGTTTGAAGCAAAACAGCACTCTCAACCGACTGCAGACACAGCAGTTTCTCAGGAAAGGCTGTGCACGAATGTTGCTGATTGTCTGTTTGTCTCGTCTACGTCTGTACAACCCACTAAACTAGAATATACTAATATCTTTAAAGTGCCCAAGGTGCCCAAGAAAGCCACTCTGGAAGAGCCCATGCCTGTAGCTGCGCCAAAAAAGCCAGAGCCAGCACCAGCCCAAGGTACTTGTTGCCATCAACGTAATTAACCAGATTCTTGCTGCTGATTACCTGACATTTTTCAGCTCTGCACTACGCGTGAATTGTGAATTCAGTTGCCTGGTGGTTTTTACACATAACCCAAGGGATATTTTGAATTTATTGTTACATTTTCAAATTCTGAATCATCGGGCACAAAAATTTTGATTTTTAAGACCAAAGCATTATCAGAGTACTGCCAAACATTATCATCTTAAATTGAGACAGCAGAGGTCTTCGTGACTCAGTGACCGTCTAAGTGACCGTGTATCACAAGCACGAGCCTTTCAAAAACCTGTTTTTATTCAGAAATGCATGTACAGTGGGAGTTTGAAGACGTGATATCTTAGTGAGTGCTGAAAGAATAATTGGATACTTTGATAGAACACAATGAAGGAATGATTTATAAAATCCAAGTGTGAGAGGTGCTGCAACGAGGGGAGAACAGAAAGAAGAAATGAGATAGTGAGGGTGAAATGAACCAGTAGAGTGAAAAGTGTAGACAAGGAGTGGAAATGGAGAAGGACAGAAGTAGAGATGAAGGAGAAACAGTGGGATTTGTGTTCGTCACCCTGCCACCGCCTGTGCCGTTGAATGTAAGGCACCAGCAGCTTTACAAGGAATGACAGTAGATAAGATATGGGCTGAGGCTGTTCCCAGGGAGCTAACAGAGCTGAAAGTTGCAAGTTTCTCTTTGTGGATAGGGAAGGCTGCAGAGTATGCAGAGGAGTATCCTAACTCACACCTTCCCCTTGTGTAACACAGACATAACCTAAACGCAGGTGTTCTGTGTCTGTGTGTGCTTGTGTGAGAGAGTGAGAGAGGGATGGGATTTGCATCAGGAGGCCAGCTTGGTTATTTTCTTGTGCATACCTTTGGTTTAGGTGTCATTGTTCGTCTTCCTGTATAATATGTCAAATTGACGGTTACTAATATCTTTAAAGCACCCGAAGTGCCCAGGAAGGCTACTCGAGAAGAAAAACTACCTGTGGTCACTGCCAAAGCACCTGAGCCTCCCACAGCCAGAGGTACCTGACTTGATGGATAAGTTGACAGAGAAGATACTTAATCTGCTTCTCTTGAGCGTTGTCCTGCCCTCTCTTGGCCTGTCTTTGTTTTAAATCTGAGACACTTGAAGTTGTGAAAGTTGGGCAAACTGTGCTGCAGTGTGTGAGGTTTTGGTCACGCTTTTGTGGTGTTTAGCGTCTGTGTTGCCCTGGTGTTTGTTCCTGTTTGGCCAGTCTTTTCATCACTATAAAATGAACCCCACTAATATCTTTGAAGTGCCTGTGATGCCGGAGGCAGAGGTCCCGGAAGAGGAAGAGGAGGAGGAAGCACCGGAAGAGGCAGTACCAGTGGCAGAGCCTGAAGCGCCAGAAGCTGCTCCAGCTGAAGGTATACGGTGGTGTCCTGGAAGTGCCTGCCCTGCTCTCTGGGCTGATGCAGTGCTGACTGCTCTTTGGCCCTCTGCCTTCCGTGGGGAGGGGTGTGAGGTGCATTTAGGCACCATGTGTTTGTATGTGCCCATGTGGGCCTGTGGCAGAGGGTGGTGCTGGTCTGGGGCAAGCGCCCAGCTGTAAGCCCCTGCTTAGGCTCTTTGCTGCAAGCAGTCCACCTGAAGGAAGAGTGGATGGCTGAAGGGGACTGCCTGTAGCATGCCAAGGGCTTGGTCTTCTGCTCTGCTGCTCACCATTAGGCTGTTTACTGATCTTTGTCCCTGTCAAGTAAAAGGAACTAATATCTTTAAAGTGCCTGAGGTGGTTGAGGAGGAGGAGGAGCCAAAAGAAGAGGTTCCAGTGGTTGTTCCCAAGAAGCCTGTGCCAGTCCCCAAGAAACCTGTGCCAGTGCCCAAGAAGCCAGAAGCTCCTGAAGCTAAAGGTATTTTTCTGGGGAGATCTGCTTATTATCTTAGTGTTTTGATTAATTTTTTTATTTTTTGCTTCCCTTTTTTGGGGTAAGATTTTTTGTGTCTCTCCCCTCAGCCCCTCTGTGACTAAAAATACATATGTGACTAACTGACAGCCCCTTTGAGGAATATTTCAGTGTCAGAAGTATCTAAACTCTTTGATTTTGTCATCAGATTTTTGATCTATTTTTCATAACTACAATATTAAGTGGAAATAATATCTTTAAAGTGCTTAAGGTGCCCAAGAAAGCTGTTCCACAAGAAAAAGAGCCTGTTGCTGAACCCAAAAAACAGGAATTATTGCCAGGCAAAGGTATGTCTAATAGTGTATCAACATAGAAAGAAATAGCAGACTCTTCTGGTCTTAAATTGAACTAGTTTATGAATCATAATCTGAGATATATGTTTAAACATTATGAAGTTGAAGGTGGGGTGTTAAAAAAGAGTGAGAAAAGTTAAATCTTGGTCTGTTAAAAATCCTGACAACTTCCTGACCTTTCCGTAATCTTTGGAAATTAAGATTTACAAAATGCTTAGTATAAAGAGAATAGCATGCTGTTCTGAAGAACACCCTGCAGGTACATCTTCAGTGTAAAACACATAAAGAAGCAACCTGACATTTTTTAGTTATCCATATTCATTTGTGAATGCAACAGTATCAGTTCCCCACCTCTTTAAAAGTGGGTAGTTAATGCTGGTAAACTGGTAGTGGATTTATTAGCCAAACATTGAATATATTTGCTGATTATACGATTAGCACTTGAAAGGCCATTAAGATGAGCCGAAAGAGTGAAGAGGAAGTGAACATTTCTGTAGGAAACAAGATCTGCAAAGAAGAAACAAACTGTGGAAAACTGAAAATAAAACAGACGTGTAAAGAATAAAAGAAATGGTATAAGAACAGTAACTGTTAAATAAAATGTTAGTTTCATAAAAAATTAATACAGATGATCAAACTATTATGAGTGACATGCTACAGACATTCAAGTACAGCTGGACTCCATGCATCGGGCCCTGATCAGCTCTTACAAAGACAGTGTAGTAATCCCACCCAGTCTCAAAACCGGAAGCTAAACAAAGAATTCCCACCTCCTGCATGACGTATTTGACACCCTGCACATTCCACATGTTTGAAGCAAAACAGCACTCTCAACCGACTGCAGACACAGCAGTTTCTCAGGAAAGGCTGTGCACGAATGTTGCTGATTGTCTGTTTGTCTCGTCTACGTCTGTACAACCCACTAAACTAGAATATACTAATATCTTTAAAGTGCCCAAGGTGCCCAAGAAAGCCACTCTGGAAGAGCCCATGCCTGTAGCTGCGCCAAAAAAGCCAGAGCCAGCACCAGCCCAAGGTACTTGTTGCCATCAACGTAATTAACCAGATTCTTGCTGCTGATTACCTGACATTTTTCAGCTCTGCACTACGCGTGAATTGTGAATTCAGTTGCCTGGTGGTTTTTACACATAACCCAAGGGATATTTTGAATTTATTGTTACATTTTCAAATTCTGAATCATCGGGCACAAAAATTTTGATTTTTAAGACCAAAGCATTATCAGAGTACTGCCAAACATTATCATCTTAAATTGAGACAGCAGAGGTCTTCGTGACTCAGTGACCGTCTAAGTGACCGTGTATCACAAGCACGAGCCTTTCAAAAACCTGTTTTTATTCAGAAATGCATGTACAGTGGGAGTTTGAAGACGTGATATCTTAGTGAGTGCTGAAAGAATAATTGGATACTTTGATAGAACACAATGAAGGAATGATTTATAAAATCCAAGTGTGAGAGGTGCTGCAACGAGGGGAGAACAGAAAGAAGAAATAAGATAGTGAGGGTGAAATGAACCAGTAGAGTGAAAAGTGTAGACAAGGAGTGGAAATGGAGAAGGACAGAAGTAGAGATGAAGGAGAAACAGTGGGATTTGTGTTCGTCACCCTGCCACCGCCTGTGCCGTTGAATGTAAGGCACCAGCAGCTTTACAAGGAATGACAGTAGATAAGATATGGGCTGAGGCTGTTCCCAGGGAGCTAACAGAGCTGAAAGTTGCAAGTTTCTCTTTGTGGATAGGGAAGGCTGCAGAGTATGCAGAGGAGTATCCTAACTCACACCTTCCCCTTGTGTAACACAGACATAACCTAAACGCAGGTGTTCTGTGTCTGTGTGTGCTTGTGTGAGAGAGTGAGAGAGGGATGGGATTTGCATCAGGAGGCCAGCTTGGTTATTTTCTTGTGCATACCTTTGGTTTAGGTGTCATTGTTCGTCTTCCTGTATAATATGTCAAATTGACGGTTACTAATATCTTTAAAGCACCCGAAGTGCCCAGGAAGGCTACTCGAGAAGAAAAACTACCTGTGGTCACTGCCAAAGCACCTGAGCCTCCCACAGCCAGAGGTACCTGACTTGATGGATAAGTTGACAGAGAAGATACTTAATCTGCTTCTCTTGAGCGTTGTCCTGCCCTCTCTTGGCCTGTCTTTGTTTTAAATCTGAGACACTTGAAGTTGTGAAAGTTGGGCAAACTGTGCTGCAGTGTGTGAGGTTTTGGTCACGCTTTTGTGGTGTTTAGCGTCTGTGTTGCCCTGGTGTTTGTTCCTGTTTGGCCAGTCTTTTCATCACTATAAAATGAACCCCACTAATATCTTTGAAGTGCCTGTGATGCCGGAGGCAGAGGTCCCGGAAGAGGAAGAGGAGGAGGAAGCACCGGAAGAGGCAGTACCAGTGGCAGAGCCTGAAGCGCCAGAAGCTGCTCCAGCTGAAGGTATACGGTGGTGTCCTGGAAGTGCCTGCCCTGCTCTCTGGGCTGATGCAGTGCTGACTGCTCTTTGGCCCTCTGCCTTCCGTGGGGAGGGGTGTGAGGTGCATTTAGGCACCATGTGTCTGTATGTGCCTGTACGTCATGTATCTGTATGTGGGCCTGTGGCAGAGGGTGGTGCTGGTCTGGGGCAAGCGCCCAGCTGTAAGCCCCTGCTTAGGCTCTTTGCTGCAAGCAGTCCACCTGAAGGAAGAGTGGATGGCTGAAGGGGACTGCCTGTAGCATGCCAAGGGCTTGGTCTTCTGCTCTGCTGCTCACCATTAGGCTGTTTACTGATCTTTGTCCCTGTCAAGTAAAAGGAACTAATATCTTTAAAGTGCCTGAGGTGGTTGAGGAGGAGGAGGAGCCAAAAGAAGAGGTTCCAGTGGTTGTTCCCAAGAAGCCTGTGCCAGTCCCCAAGAAGCCTGAGGCAGTGCCTAAGAAGCCTGTGCCAGTGCCCAAGAAACCAGAGCCTTTGGCTGTGCCCAAGAAACCGGAGCCTGTACCTGTTCTTAAAAAACCTGAGATTCCTCCACTGAAAGGTATATAGAACCGTGACATGAACAATTTCAGTTTTTTCAATATTATGCGCAATGCTTACTCATTTGTGTGTGCAGTGTTACTGAAAATTTTATTCTTCATTTTCTTAATCTTTTTCTCATCACTGGCACTTCTCTGCCTTGTGCTTGTGTACGTTTCAATATTCACAAAAATGAAAATTAAATATCTTTAAAGCACCTGAAGTGACTGACAGAACTGTCCCAGAGAAGAAAGTGACTCTTGAAACACCTAAAAAGCCAGAATTCAAAAAACCAGAACCTCCTCCAATCAAAGGTATATATAACTAGAAGGCACTTTCTTAGAATGTCTTTTAGATTTCTCTTTCCTTTGTTTATAACTGAGTCTATAGAATGTGTCAGTTGTGTTACCTTGTTGACTTCCTGTTTAGAACGCACTCTTTTGTTGTTGTGGACACTGTTACTCACTGTTATTATCTTTGTGGTAGTTGTCATTTTCTTTTTATGTTTCATTCACCCTATTACTTACATGTAAATAAAATGTATTAACATTTTTTAAAGTTCCTGAGGTCCCCGAGAAAGTTGCCTCAGAGAAGGAAGTACCTGTTGCTCTTCCTAAAATACCTGAACCTCTACCAAGTGAAGGTATATACCATCATGGCTATTATTGTAAAGACAGTCCTTGTAACTGTTCATCCAAATGTATGCTTTAAAAAATAATAATTTGTTTTTTTCCCCATTCTTTTTCTTTTAATTTGCTCACTTCACACATTAGATTCTACCAATTTACGTTTTTTATCTCTGCTATTTCATTTCCATATGAGAGAGTAAAATATTACTTTTAAAATTAAGTGTTTTCACATGGTCCTACATTGGGTATTCTTAGGAGTATCTTTTATTATTCACTTTTAGGCAATAATCAGTTCTCACTAAATTCACATTTCTTTAGACCTAGTATTTCTACTACTGTAATAATCTTAAATTAACTGAGAAAATTCAAGGTTTTATTTTCTCCAGTTATAAATACTCATCCAGAATTTATTTCATTTATATTGTATGCAGAAAAAAATACTATCCTCCACACAACCCTGAATTATACTTGCAGATAAAACAGTTTTCTCAAAGAATGCATTAACTGCAAAGTTAGCAGTATGAACTGATAGTGAGTGATTATGTATCCTAACATGTATTTGTCTGTGTATATTGGCGTAGCCTTCTTTTTATTGATATCTGCAATGATCTTATCAATGGAAACTTACACCAGTTATCAATGTTCTTTAAAGAATATGAAATTGAAAAGGAAAGTGAAGCTGAAGAAACAGAAGAAATTTCAGTTACAGAAGTAGAAGAAACTTTACCAGTTGAAGGTATATAGACTACCTAGAGGCTGTCAGACAGCTTCCTCTTTCATTACTGCACAGACTTTTCTTGCTCTGTTGTTCTCCACAAATGTACCTGTGTGCTGTCAGTCTCCATGTATTTCCTTCTCTGTTACATGCAGCGAGTTCCAATCTCTCAATTCTTCTCAGTATAACATACAAAATATTTTAAGTGCTTTCATTTTGTTTCCTGTCAACTGGATTCTTCTTATCATTTGCTTTCCCACTTTCGTCCTCGTGTTATTAGCATGTTTTTTTAAGTCAGTTTGAATGTTTGTGTTTTGTGTAAGCTACAGAGCAATAGCTTAAAACTCTTTCTTACTCCCATTTGATCGATGAGATTTTTTCATTAACTTCACTGGAAATGGAAAATGATCATCTTTACATTTGCACACCTTACATGTCTACTGTGGTAGTTCATTTATTCTAAATATACCTAATGTTATTTAAAGCACCAGAACCTGAAAAGAAAATTCCTGAAAAGCGAAAGCCAGCAGTTCCTGCACCAACAGAAGATATTAAACTGGCAAAGGAACTACTTAAAGGTATAAGCTTCTGAAGTCACCATTAACACTGGGAATTCAGACATGTAATCCTTTTTAATTACACTGGTGAATCTTAAAAAGCGTGCTTTAAAACATATCACTGGATTTTTTTCTTTCTCTATTATTACTCTAATAATGCATTTTGCTAATGCTAAATCTTTATGAATTTTCAGCAAATTGTAGGTAAATATTATTTTTCTACTTACCATATTTTACTGGTATTATGCCAAGTCAGTTTGCATGCATTCTTTTCAATAATTCTGGAATAAATAAATGTATTTTTAAAAATCTTTAGAAAGCTAACACATTCTTTTATCCTTAACGTAATTCTTCTACTTTCAACATTTTCTTATTTTTATTTATATTTTCTTATAAATAACAAGAATCCCCACCCATAATTTGCTGATGCTGCTTTGTAAACATTGGTTTCAAATCAACTCTGCTTCACTTCATCAGACTTCTTCTAAACAGCTAATCAACCAGAATCTTACCTTTGTAGCTCTTGTCTTTCTACTATGTCACTAGTATTAACCAGCTACATGGACTTTTGAGAAAGTTATTTCTTTTTGGAATCTAATGATATATTTGATAAAATTCAAATAATTTTCTTTAAAGCTCCTGAAGCAAGGAAGAAAGTTGTGACAGCAAAACCTGTTGAGGCTCCACAATTGGAACCCCCACCTGCTAAAGGTACCTACCTAATAGAAATATCTTTATTCTTTGAGGTATCTTTTGAACCAAGATTTATACTTTTCAGTATATTCTTCTTTAATTTGCTCAGAAATATCAAGTGGCGCCTTTGTTAGATTATACTTCAAGAATGGATTCTATCCTTGAATAGATATATTCCACGTCCTCATTAATTTCCCATTTTGCAATTTGTGAGATGCAAAAAAGATAATCATGGAAGAGGAAGGAACTGTTTTTATAAGTTTTGTCATTTGTGTAGGTGTTTATTCCAGTTCTCTGCTTACAGAGAAATAAGAATATGCTGTTTAAATGTATGTAGCATTGTTCATCCATACCTATTATTTGTCTGAAGTGTAACTTTATTTTGTGAAAAGGTGCTTTCAGAATTAGCTTATGAAAGACAAATTGAGCAAGACACTTTATAAGTACTCCTTTACATTTTTCATATGTACTAGGGTTCTAAGCAACACAGTATAAATATCTCTTCTTAATGCTTCTTAAATTTAGAGATTAAACTGACGATGAATATCATAGTACAGGTGAAGGTAATGAAAGAATGAGAACATAACTATGATAACTCTCTTTGAATACGTAACTCTTCTAGTTTTCTTAGACCATACTTCACTTTTGTTATTCTGCATGAAAATTTACTCTCGTGCATAGGCCTTTAAGACACCTGTGAACAAATAATATGGGAGGTTGATTGAAAATATTGACTTAAATCTCAGCAGTTCTTTGCTTTGAATGTTCAGTATTTGTGTGTTTGGAGTTGTTGGTTAGCTCTTCATACTGGTATGAACCTATAATAAAATCTGGAATAATCTTCTTCTAAGTTCCTGGACTTGTAAAGAAACCTCGTAGAGTAATTCCTGAAGTTACCCCTCCACCTAAAGAAGAAGTTGTTTTGAAAAGAGGTATAGTAACTTATAGTGGTATAAAACCCCAGCATACTAACGTTGTTCAGTGTGTTCTCCTAAGTAATGTTGCTTTATATGCTGTGGAAAATTACGTGTACTACTTGATGTGTATTTATCATGGAAAGAGTTTGTAACTGAAGAGATAAAGCAAGGGCGTATAAAAAATTAGTTAAATCCAAAGTATCTGTGCTGAAAACAGAGTAGAATGCTGAAAATCTGGTTCACTGTTGTCTCTTCTGTTTTCTCTATTAAGCCTATACAAAATTCAATTTTTCAGTGTCTTCAGTTCATGGACACCTATATATTTTCCTGTGATACTGTAGATTTTACTAAAAATCACACATGGCATTCTCTTTTATGGTTTTCTTGGAAGTACTGTACTGCTCCCAAGGTCCAGTGGCACTATTGGACATTATTCTCCTTTCCTGCAAAGTCTTGAGCCTTCCAAATTGCTTTGTGCTCAAAGCTTAAAACAGAAGTTGTCATTCCCATTCTCTTTGAAATACTGAATGATTATTCATGCCCTTCACATTTTACACAATCCAATTCCACAGATGTTCAGTTTTTCAGATGAATCTCATTAGATGCCCAAAATGCATATCTGACAGGACAAAAATAAGTAAAATGAAACCTAGACAAGATATAAATTAGAGCTCTCCAAATACAACATTTCAAAATTACAGTTTTCTTCCCTGATGGAGGTCAGTAGATATTTAATCCAGAATCCTGCATATTGTCCCTGAAAATCACCTATAGCTTCAGTTATTAATGCATAATTGTGCGGTAATTCATCATTAAATTGTAATAGATGCATTTTTTCTCTCAGAAGAAAACACAAGACTGATGGAAGTCATTCAAATGTTGTATATAGGCACTTACCTGCTACCTAAATATCTTCATAGAATTAAATCCAATATTCATTCACCATAGATGCAAAGATACATTAAGAACAGTTCCTGAAATGTGTTGAAAAGAAAACATTAGGAAACTGCAGTGATATTATTTAATCTAGTAGGACATTTTGAATTTCATATTGGATATTTGTATATTAAAAATAGCTTAACATGAAAAGCTGTTGTTAACTAATAGACTTCATGAATAGTGTGTGAATAGATAATATTATTTTAAACTATATCTTATCTTCCACTATTCTCCTGAAATACGTGCTCATCATATCTTTTCCATGAAAGTTCTATGATAAGAAATCGTATTCTGTCATAGACAGTTAACAGCCCTCTACTCAGAGAGAGTGATCTTAATTAAAGCATCTTTTTGTTCTAGATGACTTTTAAAATGCTTTCAGAATAGTATCTTACTGTGTATTTCATATGCCTATTTCTTCATTGTTTATATATGTTTAGGCTTTTGTCTTGCTCACTATCTATTTTATTCATTTATTTATCTGTGCTTTAAAAATGAAAATATTTTCTTTTAAAGTTCTTAGAAAGAAACCAGAAGAGGAAGAACCTAAACCAGAGAAAGAACCTAAACCTGAAGTTAAACCAGTACCTACACCAGTAGAAAAAATTAAGAAACCTGAAGGTACTAGTTTACATTCAAACCTATCTGGTAGAAAAGTTTTGTGGAAAAGAAAAACAATAACAATTTTAAAAAATATTCTCTGAAACTCAGAGTTCCAAAATTCCCTGAATTTTAAAATTCAGATTTTAATAGATGACCTTCATAAATGTAATTCTGTGAATCAGAGCTTTGCTGGAAGCACAACCAAATTTGGCATGCACATTCGGATCTGAATTCTACAGTGTGTGATTGCTTGTCAATCTGAATGTAGAAGAGAAATTTACAAGTACATTGGAAAACTGATAAAAATAAAACTGCAGTGAAATGGTTAATCCAAATATTCTTTTAGTTAAGGTCTTGCAAATATGTGTCCTTTTGTCCATTCTTCTGTTTCTAAATTATTCAAATGATAGCCTTAAAAATACATGTTCTTAAAACTTAACAGTATCTCAAACTCTTGAAGTCCAAAAAGAGTGAAAACTTTTAATTATATTGGAGAGAGGATATTTGGGGATCCATGGTGTTTCAGTATATCTTACAAAATAATGTTTTAAAGTCCCAGAAGTTCCTAAGAAGAAAACTGAGATACCTGTCATTAAAAAGGAGGAGAAACATGTGCCTGAACCACCAAAAGGTACAGATGTGTGATGCTATTTTCTTTGTTGCAGCAACTAAATTTTATTAATTGCTGCATTTCACGCTGAGTTAAACTAATGCGCTGTTGCCATCCCTTCTGTCTGTGACTATTGGATACTTGTTAACCACTTTGCATTCTTCGGGATTTCTTTTCGTCTTTGAGTCTTCAGTGCTTGAAAAATTATCTTTTTTTTTTCTATTACATCTTGCTTTAAAAGAGTTCATCTCAAGTAAATTTCTTGCTTGCTGGCAAAATCGGTTAAAAACAATGAAGTCTGTCCTCCATTAACTCTGTCTGTATTGTTGCTTGTAAATTTTATGTCCAATGAGATTATAAAATAGGTAAATTAACCTGTTATTAATTGTTGTGTTTGAAATGCCAGAACCTAAGCCGGCAGCTATTTCAGTTCCTGGGCCTGAACCTAAACCTGCCGTAGGTAAGACTTCTTTAGCCATGAATACCAGTGCAACCTTACTTGTACATCTTATCTTTTTAATTTAGAGATTTCTCCTTAAAATGGCATTAAAAATACATGTCAGCTGTAGTACTATAAAGACATACACTCTGCAGAACATCTTAGAGAATATCATGCTTGAAACAAAAGTATTCATTGAAATAAATGAGAACTCCTTTATAATATTTTCCCCTACAGCTTTAAAATCTCCAAAGCCAGCTGCAGAACCAGCACCAGCTATTACTACTGCACCAGTGACAACACCTGTTGTTGGAAAGAAAGCAGGTATTTATAATAGTTCTATGCTACTCATAGAGTTTTTCTCTGTAAGATACCTAAATACATGAAAGATAAAGACAATTGAGAGCTGTACTATCACATAACTCATTCATTACCTGGTAATTTTAGATCCTGTCCCAGGATCCTGATATCCTTGATACTGTCACCTGAAGTTTTATCTCTGTGGAGTAACACTGAGATGAATCTGTGCTATTGTTTTTGGACTGTGAAATGTATGCTTGTATTTTTTTTTGTCCTACTATGAAGTTTGTGTATGCTGTTCATTCATTTATGTTGTTTATGTTCCGATGTATGTCTTGTGAACTGCATCTGGAATCTTCTGTATTGTAAACAGAAGTTTACACATATTTCTAAATAATTCCTTCATTATTTGGTCTTTTGCTTTGTAATTTGTTATTGAAATTCCAAGGGAAAGTGGCAGCAGTGTTGAAGAACAAGCGTATTGGTAGATTAATATGATACGCTTAGGACTCTGAGTCATACCTCACTATGAACAAATAGTTCTTTCTGCTCCTCAAAGCATTCCAAGTTTGAGGTCCATCAGTATAGCTGATGTAGATGCTGCTCACCTATCATTAGATTGGCCATCGATTAGATGACGTAATGGCACTACTATCCATTTTATATAGGTAACAAGGTCCTAGAGAGCCATTACTTTCTGCTGCTTTTAACCTGGATTGAACTTGGACTGCGATGATGCTCTGTACCATGGCAGTTTACTTTCTGTGCTGTTTTTGTGTGTCATTCTTATCTGTTTTGTTTTGTGTTTTGTTCTATAGTCTGTTGTGTGAAGAAAAATTGTTCTATGTTCACTTTATTTCAGGTATAGCTGGAGATTTTGTCTTAAAATGTATTGTTCTTGATGCTTATTCTTTTGGATTTTAATTCTCTAAATTACCTGTGAAATCTTTGTAGCTGCAGAAAAACCTGATGCACCGTCTTTACTAAAGCATAAAGGTAAAATGCCCCCAGTGGAAGAAGACAAGACTAAGTCAATTGTGTTAAAGAAGATATCAGTTGAGAAACATGCACATATAAAAGAGAGAGTAAGTCCTAAGGAGACAGTTCTGGACATTCAGATGGTAGAGCCACTTGAGTTAAAAACCTTGCTGGAAACTGCTGATGGAATACTAAAATCAGAGGGATATGAGCAGGAGCAAGTACCTCTTAAACATTTTATGCTGCCTCCTGAAGGAGAGGAGCTAGAAATGACACATTTAATTTCAAGGACTCCTACCCCTACAGGTGAGACAAGAGAAGTTGCAATGGGTCACATTATTTACGAAAAGACTGAACCACTACTAGTTGATGAGAAATTGCAATTGATCTGTATATCATCTGAACATGAGGAAACTGTTTCCAGAGAAGGAAAGACGGATGAAGCTAAACTGGCTGTTAATGGGGAAGGTGATATAGAGAGAGTCTCTGACAAGTCTAGGCTTCTTGAGGAAAGAGAGATTCCTGCACATGAAAAAGGAGGGGAAAATGAATCAACTTATGTACCTAGTCTTATACCCAGAGGGCCTTTTGAGCCCGGAGACAAGAAAAGATTTCTAAGAAAAGAGAGAAAATCAAACATCAGTTTGCAACATGAAGAACCTCCCATTAAGGATAAAACCTCATTTGTGAAGATTATCGCAGAAGCAGAAATATCTGATACTCCTCTTCTTACCAGTGAAGAAAAGAGAGGAGAATTTACTCTAGAGAAATCAGAAGTTCCTCCTGGAGAATCTATGAAGGACCGTGATATGCAGAAGAAAGCTCAACAGATGAAGAAATCTGGTACCACAGTAGCTGAAATTCTTAATAAAGAAGCAAAGAAAATGGAAATTATTCAAGATGATGAGAAGGATGAGAAAAGGGACTTTATATCATCGGACCTACATCCCTTAGAATTTTCTGATGAGACTACTGAACCAGCATTGAAAAAAGATAGTGACCTAGAACACCCCAATGAAGAAAAGGTGGTCCCTAGAGTAAAAGCTCACAGAGACTTTGAACAGTGTATTCTTAATCCACGAGCAGTGGAAATTAAAACAGGAGAAAAATATTCTTCAGAGGAAGGAGAACCCATTGAAGTTCATTGTGAGGAGGGTTTAGAAACACTGTTGACTGAGAAAGCACTACTAAGTGATAAAAAACCAGGCAGAGGGATTATATCAGAGAAGAAAGACAAAACTATTTTCAGCACCCACTCAAAAAAAGACAAATTTAGACAGTCAAATGCCCCTGAAGAGCTGCCCATAGGAAAACAAGAATTTGATACAATGATTATAGGTGAAGGAATGGAAAGTGAAGTTTCCATAGGAGAACATGAAAAGGGAGTTGGAGATGAAATAGCTAATAGAAGTGAGTCAGCAAAGAAAGTTCTTATTCAGCTACCAAGGATTCAAGATAAAAAACTATTTCAAAAGCTTCATACCACTCAGGATGAAAGTGAAAAAGCTCCAGATGTCAAAAGCAGCAAAATTAAAACTGAAGAAAAGGAAGCTCCTTTGACTGTGGAAGAAGTGAAGCTTTCTGGAAGAGTGCTTCAAGAGATAGAGGGTATATCAGATGAAAAACCAGCAGCTGAAAATGACATTAGAAAAAGCACATCTGTTACCAAGAAAAAAGAGAAGGAAATGCTTCCAGGCAAAATAACATCAGGTAAAGGATTCCCTGCAAGTGGAGAAATCACTTACTCCTCCAGCATAGGTAAGATAATCACTCCCAAGAAAGTGGAAGGAGGGCAAGAGTACTGGAAATCAGAACCTGCTCATGTGATTGAGCAGGCCAGTAGCCTTTTGAGTGATGACAGGAATTTGGATGCATCTGGAGAATCACATCAAGTTCTGGATGTTCCTACTAAGCCTCATGCAAAGCGAGGTGAGGAAGACTACTGCCAAATTCTTCCACAAAGTGCTTGTACTATTTGCTTCAAGAGAAAGTACCATTTGCCATTGCAATGTTTGTTGTTTAACACCATTCACATTTCCATCCACTCTTATTGGCATTCAGCCACCCTTTACATGTTTGTCTTACCTGTATGTACGTATCTCTGTGTAGTTTATGTTTGCTGTCTGAACATTACGTTTTTGTAAGACTGTGTAAATCCTGTTGTGTGCCATTGTCTTCTCAGAAATATTTGCACATTTTTTCTAGCATTCATTTTTCCATCCACTGCAATAAAATCTGTCATGCATTTCATTCATATCATTCTGACATTAGAATCAAGATCAAGAGCCTAATTGTAAGTGGAGTGTTAGGGAATGGCAGAATTTTACAGGACAATAATAGAGGCATTAGGAGCTCCTAAGCTGCCTTTTGGTCTCCAGTGCTTAATTTATGGCTTTCCCGTCCTCAAAGATATTGAGCTTACCATTCAGATAAAGACAGCATAAGTTGTATAAATATATATGTCTATATCTTCCTCCCCTTCCATGTGTACATAACAAAGGGGGGAGAAAATATTATTTGTAAGATAAATTTATCTTAATTTTAATATGCATGTTTATTTAACTCCATTCCTAATAATATTGCTGTTCTGCTTCAGAGGCCAAGCCAACAAAAGAAGAAACTCCAAAGGGTATCAGCCCAGTCAAAGGTAAGAATGATTACTAAATGGCTATGATTGCTATTGTTTTACAATCCCAAACTCAAATTATAAATAATGCTTTGAGCAAAAAAAAAAATAAAAAAAATCACTGTTCAGCAATCTTCTAAATTAGACAACCCAGCCAAAGAGTTTTGTAACATGTTAGATCTGTTGTTTTTGCCTAAGCAACAGTAGTTACTAGGCACATTTTCAATGGAAATGTCTTTAAAATTTCAGCTGATTCAGCCATTGATAGAGAATGACAGTTAACCTTAGCATGCTTTTCTCCAATAGCTGGATACCACCATTATCTTAGAACCAAACTTGTCTATGGTATGAATGAAGTTAGAGATTGCACAGCCTTCCAGCAAAGCTATATCATGTGAGCAAGGCTATGCCTCCACTTTCAGGGCACAACTAGTCTATTGGGAGCAAAGAGAAGATGGTTGAAGAGCTACTTAAACCCCTTTGGATTCTCATACAGATCAGATTATTATGAAGTTTAAACCCAATTTCTCTCAAAATACCTGTGCCCTCAAATTCGATACATAAATTCACGATTCTGTTTTTCCACGTTTCATTCTCAATAGATGAGATTTTGTGATCTTGTTACTAGTACAGTCACAGCTTTTTCAGTTCATCTAATATTAACTCAAAAAATTAACAGTAATTACTAGCTCTATTGAAATTCCATTAAGTGCATAGGGTTCTGCAACACTGAAATACGTAAGTGAAGCAGGTCGATCAGAAACCAGTTCCAGTTTGGCACTGCAGGAAACTTACCAGAAAAGTAAAATAAAACAATTAGATCATTTACTTCTGAATCTGAATTACAGCCAAGAAGACACCTTCACCAGCAGATGCAGAAAGAAGGAAACTCAGGCCAGGTAGTGGTGGTGAAAAACCTCCTGAAGAGCCTCCATTCACTTATCAACTCAAGGCTGTGCCACTGAAGTTTGTCAAGGAGATGAAAGATATCGTGTTGAAAGAAGCAGAATCTGTTGGGTCTTCTGCAATCTTTGAAGTCCTTATTTCACCATCCACTGCAATTACCAGCTGGATGAAAGATGGAAGTAACATCCGAGAGAGCCCAAAGCACAAGTTTATTGCTGATGGCAAAGATAGGAAACTGCATATCATTGATGTCCAGCTGTCAGATGCTGGTGAATACACTTGTGTATTACGACTAGGGAACAAAGAGAAGACCTCTACTGCCAAACTCATTGTTGAAGGTAATCCCATTTCAGATCTGTCAGTAATTTAAAGGCTAACTCCTACTAAAGCTTATGAATTTACAGTGATAAATACATATTTTAGTTTTCATCAATAACTACAAAGTTTGATTTAGTATGTAAGGCATTCTTCATCATGCCATACAAAGGAGAGTAATCAAAATAATGTGTTTCCCTCAGAACTGCCGGTACGATTTGTGAAAACACTTGAAGAAGAAGTCACTGTGGTTAAAGGCCAGCCATTGTATTTGACCTGTGAGCTTAATAAAGAAAGAAGTGTGGTCTGGAGAAGGGATGGGAAGATCATCAAAGACAAGCCTGGGAAATTTGCTCTGGGTATTATTGGTTTGTCACATTCCCTCACCATCACTGATTCAGATGATTCTGATGCTGGCACCTACACTGTTACTGTGGAAGACTCTGAGCTCTCATGCTCATCTTGTGTTAAGGTAGTAGGTAAGCAATCAAAATAATCTCCTTTCTCTATGGCTCTTTTAAAATCAGTATTTTCCCTGTAGCATTACAGTATAAACTTGTAGGTAGCACTTTACAGCTATTAAATGCTTGCTGTAATATGAAATCTGTAAGTCCTCTGTCTTCTGCTTATGATTCATCTATTTGTATTGAAAGTCTGTTAACCTCTATTTCTGTGCAACTTCTTATAATGCAGAAGTGATAAGAGACTGGCTAGTAAAACCTATAAGAGACCAGCATGTGAAGCCAAAAGGAACAGCTACTTTTACCTGTGACATTGTCAAGGATACACCAAACATTAAATGGTTCAAAGGCGATGAGGAAATTCCTGCTGAACCAACTGACAAGACAGAAATCTTGAAAGAAGGAAATAAAATTTTCCTGAAAATTAAGAATGCTGGCCCTGCTGATATTGGAGAATATTCAGTGGAAGTTGAAGGTCGCAGATACCCAGCTAAACTGACCCTTGGGGGTAAGGAATCTTTTATTTTCCATATGTTTAATCACCTCATATGTCAAAATCTCTAAACAAAAATAAAAATGGTCACTTGAGTTCCTGTAAAGCTCAATCAAAACTTGACCTAATTACACATGTGCTAATTTGTACATTCTAGAACGTGAAGTTGAACTTCTGAAGCCGTTAGAGGATGTTACAGTTTACGAGAAAGAAACAGCAAACTTCGATACAGAAATATCAGAAGAAGATATTCCTGGTGAATGGAAGCTGAAGGGTGAAATCCTGCGACCCTCACCTGTAAGCATCCTTGAATATAACAACATAGCTTACTTAAAATTAAACACTATGTGCAGGTTCACTTAAGTCTTAATGGTAAAATTTTTGCAGACACATCACTCTTACTAAGTCCAGAATGTAGAAAGACTAAACATTTTGGTGATTAAAAAAACGCGGTTCTCAAAGTAACATTTATATGCCTTAAGGCTATCTTTCAAACTGCTTATTTTCTCTAAAGATAATGGCATATTATTCAGACGGTAATAGAAATAACTTACGTACATCACAGGAAACAATATATTTAAAAGAAAGGTGGAAGGCTGAATAAACACAGTCTATTTTTTTTAATTGTTGTTTTTAGTAAGAGTGTTTATTTTTCAAGAAATAATTCCAGTCTTTTTGACTCTACAGCGTATCAAATGTTTGTAGAATTTCTTTATTAAAAATGTCTAGAAGTAATGAATTTGCATAATATTTACCAAAGTCTGTCATCTCTGCAGACGTGTGAAATCAAAGCTGAAGGAGGAAAACGCTTCCTAACTTTGCACAAAGTCAAATTAGAGCAAGCTGGTGAAGTCCTTTACCAAGCGCTTAATGCAGTTACTACAGCTATCCTGACAGTGAAAGGTACAATGTGCTGTGAAATGAGACTCAACATGAACTTTAAAAGAGTTTTGAGCATGGATACAAATAATGTGTTCTGTTTTGTTTCTAGAAATTGAACTGGACTTCGCTGTTCCCCTAAAAGATGTCACTGTCCCTGAGAAACGCCAAGCAAGATTTGAATGTGTTCTTACTAGAGAAGCCAATGTTATATGGTCTAAAGGCACTGATATACTGAAGATTGGAGAAAAGTTTGACATCATTGCAGATGGAAAGAAACATATTCTTGTAATAAATGATTCTCAGTTTGATGATGAAGGAGAATACACTGCTGAAGTTGAAGGCAAGAAGAGCACAGCAAGACTGTTTGTTGAAGGCAAGTATTTTATGAACAAAATGTTACAAAATTACATATATATAATGTATGTTTCAGAACCATGTTATCTTTTTTAACTGGTGGTACTTACTCGTGCTTTATTTTTACCCTACAGGTGTGAGGCTGAAGTTCATCACACCTCTACAGGATCAAACAGTGAAAGAAGGAGAAACAGCCTACTTTCAGTTTGAGCTTTCTCATGAAGGCATGCTAGTAAAATGGTACAAAAATGATAAGAGACTCCACACAAGCAGAACCGTTTTTATTACTTCAGAAGGAAAAGTTCATAAACTAGAAATGAGAGAAGTAACACTTGATGATATCTCTGAAATCAAAGCTGTAGTCAAGGATATGAACACACAAGCAAACCTCAAAGTCTTAGGTAATTGCTTAAATATGCTATATAAAATGCACTATATCGTAACTACAAAAAATGTTTTTAAGGAGTGAGTAGCAAAATAATACATTTGTATCACTAATTTAATGTTTCATATCCAATATCCCTTTTGTAGAGGCTGATCCATACTTCACTGTGAAATTACAAGACTACAGCGCTCTGGAGAAAGATGATATTACTCTTCAATGTGAGCTTAGCAAAGATGTCCCAGTAAAATGGTACAAAGATGGTGAAGAACTAGTTGCTTCAAGCAGAATTTCCATAAAAACAGATGGCTTGCGCCGTATCCTAACAATCAAGAAGGCTACAGAGGGTGACAAGGGTGTTTATGAGTGTAGCTGTGGAACGGACAAGACAAATTGTAACATTGGCGTTGAGCGTAAGTCATCATACCTTGTCTAAGGGAAAGTATTGAACCCTTTGTAAAACAAAGTTGATAGAAGATAATAGCTACTTGGTTGAAATATCTAAATTAACAATTACCTAGTATATTAAGAAGAGACAACAGATATGAAAATGACTGTTGTAAAGACAGTGATTCTCATTTTTCCCTCTGTCCATTTACAGTCAGGAAAAAAAAAAAAGCCAGCCTAATTTAATTTAATATAGCATATCTAACTTAATTGTGAAGAAGAATATTCTTGCTGAAAATAACTAAACTTTCAGATATATTGTAGAAAAAGGTGGTAGACTGCCCACCTTGAATTTTTTAGAAAGAGGTCACATTTATCAGTAGTAGTATTTGAATGCTGCAAAGGGATACAGAGAGAGTTGAGATCCTTTCCAGTTCTACATTTTCTATGTTATAAAATGAGTAAGAAAATGTGAACTTTTTTTTTCCTTTTAGCTCGCTTAATTAAAGTGGAGCGCCCGCTGTATGGAGTGGAAGTATTTGTTGGTGAAACAGCACGTTTTGAAATTGAGATTTCTGAGCCTGATGTCCATCCCATATGGAAACTGAAGGGAGAGACCCTAACACCTTCACCTGTGAGACTGCTGGTTTATTCTTCGACAATAATTTACACTAGGAAAACATATTTGATAGTAAAGTTTGCTGAGTAGTTTCCTGGAATACCTATATTTCAGGGGTTCTTTTTTCTTCATTACCAGGAGTGTGAAATCATTGAAGATGGGAAGAAGCATATTCTCATCCTTCATAACTGCAGACTGGATATGACTGGAGAAGTGTCTTTCCAAGCTGCTAATGCTAAAAGTGCTGCCAATCTGAAAGTGAAAGGTACAGCTTGCACTTCACCAAGATCTGTATCTCAAGGCACTAGAACAAATCTAGTAACAGCAATTTCTATATACATCTACTGCTGAACTGAAAGTGCTCTTCTTTGATTTCAGAATTGCCTCTCATCTTCATTACTCCACTAAGTGATGTGAAGGTCTTTGAGAAGGACGAAGCCAAGTTTGAATGTGAAGTGTCCAGAGAGCCCAAGACTTTCCGCTGGTTAAAAGGAACACAAGAGATCACTCCTGATGAAAGATTTGAAATAATTTCGGATGGAACAAAACATGCTCTGATTATTAAATCTGTTGCGTTTGATGATGAGGCTAAATACATGTTTGAAGCTGAAGATAAAAGAACAAGTGCCAAGCTAATTATTGAAGGTTTGTCTGCCTTTCTAGGAAAGAGTTGTGCCATAGTTGTCTTTGAACCATTTTTATTCATAGTACTTTTACTAATGAAATATTTTGTTGACATAGGTATTCGCCTGAAATTCATTACACCTCTCAAGGATGTAACAAAAAAGGAGCGTGAAACTGCAGTGTTCACAGTGGAACTCTCTCATGAAAATATCCCCGTTGTGTGGTTCAAGAATGACCAACGATTACATACTAGTAAAGTGGTTTCAATGACAGATGATGGGAAATTTCATACACTCACAATTAAGGATCTTACTATTGATGATACTTCACAGATTAGAGTGGAAGCTATGGGCAAATCCTCAGAAGCTAAACTCACTGTTCTGGGTAAGCATATTCAAAAAGATATTTTATAATATATATTATTATCAGAAGAGTCTTCCTAATGAAAAATCAAAAGGTCTTGGAAATTGTTTGGTTTGGCAGGGGTTGGGTTATTATTTTAGGGTTTTTTTCTACCTAAACCTATTCTGTGGTGGTTTACAATTTGCTTGTCTTCCATGGGGCTTCATTTTCCATTCACAAGGGATAATCAAAATAACTTTGAGCTTTCAACCAGATGTGGCAAAATTAGCTATAAAATACTACATATATGGTGCTCTGAAGCTCCTAAAAAGAGCGAAATCATCTTGTTAGCAATACAAGTAACACACTGAAATGCTTCTTAGATGTTAGTTTTCTCTTTTTGCAGCAGAACTATTCACATAATTAGGACTACATTTAATTACTCTTACAAGGTGTCTCGCTCCAACAGTGTCCTCAAGACAAAAGATTTCTCTGCCTTTGCCCAGGACTTGCCTGGACTTGTTCCTCAGCAAACTTTGAGTCAATGATATAAAAGAATAATCTCTTACACAAGGCATTAACAGGAAATGTATTTACAGTAAGAATCATTGTCCTTACAGAGGGAGACCCTTACTTCACCGGGAAGCTTCAGGATTACACAGCTGTAGAGAAAGATGAAGTGATTTTACAGTGTGAAATCAGCAAAGCAGATGCCCCAGTGAAATGGATGAAGGATGGCAAACCAATTACTCCATCAAAGAATGTTGTTATTAAGGCTGATGGTAAAAAGAGAATACTTATACTCAAGAAAGCTTTGAAGAAAGACATTGGACAATATACTTGTGATTGTGGTACTGATCAAACCTCTGCTAACCTCAATATTGAAGGTAGGGCTAGGTTGCTGTGTCAAATAGGTCTTCTGGGATCCACTAGAGACCGAGGGAATCAATCTTGTTGTTTTTTTTTTCTCCCGCTCTCCAGACAGAGATATTGAAATCATACGTCCACTATACAGTGTGGAGGTGATTGAGACAGAGACTGCCCGTTTTGATATTGAAATATCTGAGGAAGGTGTCCATGGCAATTGGAAGCTAAAAGGAGAACCCCTGACTGAATCACCTGTAAGCATATGTTTTAGGTTCTTTCTTCCATGTTACTTAACAATTTACATGTAGCTGGAATGTGAGGGAGAAGCAGGCAGTGGCAGAAATTAAGTGAAAGCTCATTCAAGTTTCAGTACGGGTAACTATTGTGAAAACAGTGTAATTTTCAGTAATAACTTTAAAGATGTAATAGGAATCAGTACAAAATATCATATGAAATAGCTAAATAATAAATTGTTTTACATAAATACACTCTCTGTTGCCAGTTCCTAACAATCAAAATGCAGAGACCTGATGGAGTTCTGTTAAATGTGATAGCATTTGAAAATAGAAACTTTAGATTCTGTGGGTTTTTTGTTTGTTTGTTTTGAGTTATGTTTGTTTTAAATAGATGTCATTTTCATTTTCATACTCTTCATTATTGCTATGACAGATAAAAGTTATTTAAAATGGCATATGGCTGAATTAAATATTATTAATTCCTTGCTGATAGGATCTGGAAATTTAAAAACAGTACAGTCATGACAGGAAATAATTTGGCAATGTTTGATGTTACAGTGCTGATGTGAATAATCAAAATGATCAAAAGTTCCATGAAAATCAGTGTCTGGATGAAAGCACCCTTCTCAAAAAAAGATCACAAAACAAGCTTACCTTACCATTTTCTATTTCTCTTTGGGCTTCTGATTGGTCTGCATATGAATGTACTGGCTAATCGATCATCTCATACATGCCACCCTCGTGGATGCATTGCCACTTGCGCTTTTTCTAGATTGCATTAGAAAGGAGGAAAAGAAAGGGAGCAGACTATGAATGAAAGTTTATGGAGCGTGTTAGGGGGAGTGGGCCTGAGTTTTTCTGAGTGTAGGAGAACATAACAGATGGATGGTCTGAGGAGAAGTATGGGCTGCTCTGCTGAGGAACACAAACAAGATACTGAAAAAAAATATTTCATTTTTCTTTTTGAAGGACTGTGAAATCAAGGAGGAAGGCAAAAAGCACTTTCTTACACTGTACAATGTACGTTTAGATCAAGCTGGTGGAGTAGATTTCCAAGCAGCAAATGCCAAATCTGGTGCTCACCTTCGAGTGAAACGTAAGTGTCTTTGAAATTACATGAAAACAACATACTCAAAACTGCTTTAGTATGAGTGGACAAATCTCTATGTAGTAATCTACGCAAGCCAATTATTTCCAGAACAGCAACTCAAGGATTAATTACTCAAGCTACTTTTTATCCTTTAATTAAAGAATGTTCATATTTGGTTAGTTAGTTATTATAATATTGGATATAGCTTATTCATACAGGAGAAGAAAAAGTAAGGAGGTAGCCTTGAATCTTCTTCATGATCTGGCATCATATGTAGTTATGAAATCAAAGTATCACAGCGAAGGCTTTGCAGCATTAAAATATCATGTTAACCTGAGAGGATGGGATCACAGTGATATTTGGGGATAGGGTTAAGATCGTGATGGACAGGGACAGACCACATGGTTGAAGACCACTTGTTTCCTACTCCAATCCTAGCCCTCGCTATTTTGGAAAACACATGCCTTATCTAGCAAGAGGCATGCAAGGCTTGGCAGAGAGACAGATGCACAGCAACTTTCCTGCTGACCTTGTTCAATTTAAAGAAGCGTGCTCTGCAAATAGGAAATTTTTGGTCACTAGCCCTTCCCCTAAAAACCCAGGGTGGCCCCTTCTATTTAGAGAATTAAAAGAGCGGCACAGCAATGTCTGTCTCTCTTGAGGGAAGCCACCATGAAGATTAGTACATAAGGGCAGCAGTTCTCTCTTAGGTAGAAGTGACTAATCTGAAAATGATGTCGTCTTCTTACCAAGCTCGAGTAATAGGCTTGCTGAGACCTCTCAAGGATGTAACAGTGACAGCTGGGGAATCTGCAACTTTTGACTGCGAACTCTCTTATGAGGGAATCCCAGTAGAGTGGTACCTGCAAGGAAAGAAACTGGAGCCCAGTGATAAGGTAAGGAGACTAAACTTTTTCCCTTATGCTTATTCCTCCTTCCTCACTTTCACCCCTCTTCCACTTTTTTTTTTTTTTAATTTACTTTCTGCTAGTAGAGATACTAAGGCACAGCAGTGCTGTTGTGCTGAATGGTAACTCCTCACTGGCTCAGATATGGCATATTTTACCTGGAAAAGGAGGAGGATGTGGAATACTACAAGTATGTTTTGTACAAAGGGAAGCTAAGACTTTAGTGCCTGATTCTGTGCAAGATTCTGTTACAGGGATGATGAATTATTTTTGCTCAGGTTCACTGCAGCTACTGTGACAGGGTTTTGAAAGGTGCTTTCAGGAAATGTTTTTTTTTTTTTTTCTTTTCTTGAATGCTGAGTTGCAGTCCAATTCTGCATATAAGGGGATTAAGAGGATTCAAATTCCATTTCAGGCATTTGTTCTGGCTCTCCAGATAACTTTCTGAGCAGATTTGCTTGTCAAGCACTTCTCACTAACTATTTTTAACCCTTCATCAAGTGCTGGCTCTTAACTTTGAGATCTGAGCAGTCTGGAATGTAGCCAGTTTAACATTTAAAGTTAATGGAGGGGGAAATAATCTAGGAAGCATAAAATAAAATAGGTATGACTAGGTTTTAAGACTACTTTTTTTTTACGTATTAGTCCTAAGAGAAGTAATATAAATGGAGATGTAAGTTGTAAATCTCAGACAAAGCAAACTTTCAAGGCATCATAGAATGTAGCAAAGTTTCAGAACCTGTAATTATGCTCCTAATGATACTTCTGTATATATTTTTTACTTTTAAATTTAGTTTTACCAGATTGTTTTCAGTTTTGGGAAATAGATCTTCCTGAGCTTCACCAAATTTGCTTAAATAAAGTCTAAATCATTAAAAAATGTAGAAATAAGAAAAGAAAAAAGCAGTTATCAGAGAAGTGGCAATTCAATTACTATATTTATGAATAGATAGGCAAAATTTAAACTCAACAGATGGGACATTTAATGAACCAAAGTAATCACTTCCGAGTCTAGAAATAAAAATGTGAAAATCTATTAATCACTGCTGTGGCGTGGTATTTATTACTGCCTGGTAAGTTGTAACAAGTTTAATATTTATATATGATGGAACATTATTTTGATCTTGTCTAATTAAGCTATCCTTTCAATTACTTGAGAAAATTCTAGATTTTTATTCAGCTTGCGTATCCACTCAAAACTGCCATTATTCTTCAGATGAAATTTGTGAATGAATGTTTATGTAGAAGTAGCTCATTAAAAAGCATGATTATCAAGAATTCTCAACTATAAATGAACAGGCAGAATTTTCTACAAAATTTAATAATAGAAAGTCAAGTTAGCACTTGAAAAAGAGGGGAGACCAAGCCTCTTTATATTTCTCTAAAATTTTTTACTTCATATGTAGGCAGGAGTAATAACATAAGCGTAAACATAAAATTTCAGATTTCGTAAGTGAAAAGACAAAACAGAAATGATTCTCAAAATCCTCGGTAGATTTTTATCTTGAGCTATATTTAGTGTATGTGAAAGGAAATTATCCAAACTTCATATAGAAGGAAACAAAAAAAAAATCTGCAGACAGCAGTTTAAAAAAAAAAAAAAAAAAAAGAAAAAAAGGCTATTTCATTAAATGTTCCTCAAATCTTTGTTGTAGATACTTACAAAAGTATTTTTTATGTACTTTATAAGGTTGTCACACGTGCTGAAGGGAGAGCTCACACACTTATTCTTAGAGATGTCAAGTTAACAGATGCCGGAGAGGTGTCACTGACTGCAAAAGATTTCAGAACTCAGGCAAATCTTTTTGTGAAAGGTAAGTCAGTCATTTTAATTATATTATAAGCCAGTGTTAATAGCCCATTCATATTTTACCCCACAATAGGATGTCAACATACACCATGTATCAAATTAGAAGGTTCATATATACAACATTAGAATGGTAAATAAATTTCCTTACTCAAAATAGCCCTTTACGTAAAATCTTGATGCTTCACAGAAGGCTGAGAAAATGTTGAAATAGTGAAAATATGACAGATTTGGGAGAAGAATCAGTTCTTTAGGATTTCTACAGCTTCATTGCGGACTTGAACATTCAACTGGCCTCAGCATGATACACCAACACCACATCTAGTTAAGGCTTGCTTTTATTCTTTCAAGTATCTGGAAAACTATGAAAAAAAAAACTTCAACAGAGAAGTTCAAGAGTGCTGTTGATTATTCAATTAAAAAAAAAAAAAAAGTAAACAGCGTGGAACAGTTCTGTACTAGCAGAAGGCCAGATGTGATTTAGATCTATTCTACCAAAAATCTGTCTACTTTCAGAACCCCCAGTTGAATTTACTAAACCACTTGAGGATCAGACTGTTGAAGAGGAGGCCACTGCAATACTGGAATGTGAAGTTTCCAGGGAAAATGCAAAAGTGAAATGGTTTAAAAATGGAGAAGAAATTCATAAAACAAAGAAGTATGATATCATTTCTGAAGGCAGAGTCAGAAAACTCATTATCCATGGCTGCACACTGGATGACGCAAAAACATATACCTGTGATGCCAAAGATTTTAAGACATCATGTTTTCTCAATGTCGAACGTAAGTAGTTGATAATTTTCTGTGGAATAAGTGCTATAGACACTATGTACTAGCAATTTATTTGGCTTTATCTGGAGTTTTCCTCTACTAAAAGTTCTGTGGTTTTTTTGTAGCTCTTCGTGTTGAGTTCCTGAGGCCACTAACTGACCTTGAAGTTAAAGAAAAAGAATCTGCTCGGTTTGAATGTGAAATTTCTCGCCCAGGTGTCAAGGTCAGTAATTTATATATATATTTCAAATTTGAGTAGTTTCTTCAACTAGAGCTTTTATTTAAAGTTTACATCATCATCATGTTGTTGCAAAAGAACACACAGCTGAAATCTATGCTGAGCATGTTAATTTTAATAACCATGTCAACTTGTTTTAAAACAGGTGAAGTGGTTTAAGGATGGCATTGAAATTAGAAAAGGCAAGAAGTATGACATAATTTCCAAAGGTGCAGAACGCATTCTTGTTATTAGTAAATGTCTCTTTGATGATGAAGCTGAATATGCCTGTGAAGCAAAAACAGCTAGAACTTCTGGCCTACTTACAGTGATAGGTAAACACATTATTTTAAGAATCTAATCTGCAAAGAGGAAAAATGGTACTTTGATGTAAGATCGTAACTGGTTTTCCAAATTTATTTTTTGCAGAGGAAGAAGCTGTTTTCACAAAAAATCTTCATGATCTTGAAGTAAATGAAAATGAGACTGTAAGACTGATCTGTGAAATCTCAAAGCCTAATGCTGAAGTTACTTGGTTTAAAGGAGATGAGGAGGTGCCTGATGGAGGTAGATTTGAATACATTTCTGATGGCCGAAAGAGAATTCTTGTCATACGTAATGCTCATCCTGAGGATGCTGGCAAATATACTTGCAAACTCCCAAGCTCTAGTACAACAGGAAAACTTACTGTACATGGTAAGAGAGTTATTTTTTGTCGTTGTTCTGAAAAAAAGTGATCAATTAGACCAATACATTTTGGTTTATACTATTCACAGAAAAGAGAAATAAAATGATATAAACCTACTTTTTTTTTTTTTTTTTTTTTTTTAAAGAACTAGCTGCAGAATTTCTTACCAGACCACAAAATCTTGAAGTTCTTGAAGGAGACAAAGCTGAATTTGCCTGCTCCGTATCCAAAGAGGCAATTACAGTACAGTGGCTGTGGGGCGACACAGTCCTGGAACCTGGTGATAAGTACGACATCATTTCAGATGGCAAAAAGAGGACACTTGTGGTTAAGGACTCCGTTGTAGGGGATGCAGGAAAGTACACTGTAATGGTTGGTGAAGCTAAAGCTACAGCACGCCTGACAGTGATTGGTAAGCTTTATTTCATCATTGTGCATATTTTATTGTATTTCTTGTACAACATGATTTCTTACTTCTTCCATTTTCTCAATTTCAGAAAAACTCAGGATTATAACTCCCCTTAAGGACCAAGAAGTTAATGAGGGTCAAGAAATTATCTTCAACTGTGAAGTAAATAAAGAGGGTGCCAAAGAGAAGTGGTACAAAAATGGCGAGGCAATATTTGATAGTGCAAAATATATTATTGTCCAGAAGGATTTAGTTTATACTCTCCGAATCAGGGATACACAGTTGAAAGATCAAGCTACCTACAGTATCTCACTGTCAAACCATAGAGGGGAGCATGCTGAGAGCTCTGCTGCCTTAACAGTATTAGGTAAAAAACTTTCACAGTATTAAAGCTATTCAGTGACCATTGTTTTGATTTCACAGGATGTAAATTAATCATGGTTTGTTTTTTGTTTTTTTTTTTCCTTAATAGAAGAGGATCTTAGAATTGTTGAACCCCTTGAAGACATTGAGACCATGGAAAAGAAAACTGTCACATTCTGGTGCAAAGTCAATCGCCTTAATGCAACTCTCAAATGGACAAAGAATGGCGAAGAGATCACCTTTAACAAGCGCATTCTGTATAAAATTGATAAATACAAACACTCACTCATCATTAAAGACTGTGGTTTTAAAGATGAAGGTGAATACACTGTAACTGCTGGGCAAGATAAATCTGTTGCAGAACTTCTCATCACAGAAGCACCAGCAGATTTCATTGAACATCTCCAGGACCAGACTGTCACTGAATTTGATGATGCTGTCTTTACCTGCCAGCTTTCTAAGGAGAAAGCTAGTGTAAAATGGTACAGAAATGGAAGAGAAATCAAAGAAGGCAAAAAGTACGCATGTTTTATTATGCTTGTTCATATGCTAAAGATATTTGCTTCACTTTCTGTCTTTATCTGCAAATTAAAATATTGCTTACTTATTTTCTCTCCCATAAAGATATCAGTTTGAAAAGGATGGAAATCTTCACAGATTAATCATAAAAGACTGTAGACTAGATGATGAATGTGAATATTCCTGTGGAGTGGATGACAGAAAATCTAGGGCAAGACTTTTTGTTGAAGGTACTTGTAAAATTAAGTAGGATTCATTTCTTCATTATTTAGTGATAGTAGAAATGATAGACAAATAACCCCAAATGAATTGACATTCATTTCAGAAATCCCTGTGGAGATTATTCGACCACCACAAGATGTTTATGAAGCTCCTGGTGCAGATGTCATCTTCATGGCTGAACTGAACAAAGATGGTGTGGAAGTCAAGTGGCTGAGAAACAACATGATTATCATCCAAGGTGACAAACATCAGATGATGAGTGAAGGAAAAGTCCATAGGCTGCAGGTGTGCGAGATAAAGCCTCGTGACCAAGGGGAATACAGATTTATTGCTAAAGATAAGGAAGCTAGAGCTAAGCTTGAATTAGCTGGTAAGTTGCCTGTTTCATACTTGTTTTATAAAATCTGACTTTAGTGAAATAAGTCTTCAACTAAATTTTGTTTTTCTTCTTTCAAAGAGTTGCATTAAAAAGAATATGCAATCAGGCTGAGACAGGAGCAAGTCTGTTAAACCATATGAATTACAATTCATATAACAATCATTTTTTTATTATACCACATTGATTCAAAAGTTGAGGAAATTACAGGACACTTTTCATTCTCTACAGAGAATTGAATTTACAGAAGACAGAACCTTTTCATTAGATCACTGCAGATGGGAAATGTAAAAATTATTTGACATCTTCATTTCAGTCATAGGAGTTATGGCTTCATTCATTCAACTTCAGACCTGTAAATTACATTAAGTTAATGCTCAAAAAGCAGCTCCATCTTCCCTGACTTTATAGGAGGGCTGAGTTTCTTGCTCTCCGGAGCAATCCAATGAATATATAAAGGAACTTGTTTAGAATTCACGTAACAGCTCCTTTTACTTTTCTCTGTCTGCTTCTTTGCATAACACACATGCATCATTCTTTGAATTTGGAAGTACTCATTTGTTACATTGATATTCCTTAGCTGCACCTAGAATCAAGACTGGTGATCAAAACCTAGTGGTTGATGTTGGGAAGCCTTTAACTATGACTGTTCCATATGATGCCTACCCAAGAGCAGAAGCTGAATGGTTGAAAGGGGAGGAAAGTCTGCCAACAACAACTGTAGATACAACAACTGACTGTACTACCTTCAAAATTTATGAAGCAAAGAAATCAGATAAGGGAAGGTACAAGGTTGTACTTCGAAACAAACATGGCCAGGCAGAAGCTTTCATCAACGTAGAGGTCATTGGTAAGTGCTCCCATTTTTAAAACCTTACTTACGTTTAGTTAAGCCAAATCAAATAAAAAGATGCAATCCCCTAAATTATTGTTATATATTTGTTAGATGTTCCGGGGCCAGTTAGAAACTTGGAAGTCACTGAAATTTACGATGGTGAAGTTGGCCTTGCCTGGCAAGAACCAGAAAGTGATGGTGGAAGTAAAATCATTGGCTACGTTGTTGAAAGGCGTGATATCAAGCGTAAGACCTGGATTGTGGTCACTGATCATGCTGAAAATTGTGAATACACTGTTACTGGACTTCAGAAAGGAGGAGTTGAGTACCTCTTCCGTGTTAGCGCACGGAACCGAGTGGGTACTGGCGAACCAGTAGAAACAGAGAGACCTGTGGAAGCTAAAAGCAAATTTGGTGAGCAGAGAAGTTATGAAAAATTTGGCGTTTGATGACAGTGTGAAAAAAAACCAAGACATTACTTACTGTAACAATAGATAGAGAAACACACCTTGTTTTTTCTCTTTTTCTCCACAAAATGAAATGCAGAAGTTCCTGGTCCTCCTCAAAATGTAGAAGTTACTGATGTGAACAGGTTTGGTGCTACGCTTACCTGGGAAGCTCCTGAGTATGATGGAGGATCTCCGATTACTGGCTATGTTATTGAACTGCGTAACAGAGCATCCATCAAATGGGAGCCAACTATGACCACTGGCGCTGATGAACTGTCAGCTGTCCTGACTGATGTTGTGGAAAATGAAGAATATTTCTTCAGAGTAAGAGCTCAAAACATGGTTGGAGTTGGCAAACCAAGTCATCCTACACGTGCAGTGAAGATTACTGACCCAATTGGTAAGCATGCAAGCACTACTGTGACTGAACTTGGTTATTTAAATATCATGTGTACTGGAGTGTTCCAAGAAGCAATTAGAGAAATGCATGTACTGAAAATATCAAGTTCAGCTAGACTTTTCCAAATTTTGGTGTTTAAACATTTCAGAAGTGCCTTACGAGCATTTGGCACAGCAAGAACTGCCAATATTTTTGATCTGAAACCTTTATTTAAAAAATAGTTTAGAAGAAATGCAACAAGGCATTTAAAATTGTACATTAAGATATAGACAACTGATATGCAGAGCTATATTCCTTTACCAGTTGCCAACATTTGTTTCCCTCAAATTATTTTCAGAGAGACCAAGTCCTCCCATTAACCTTGATCATTCAGATCAAACAAAAACGTCAGTGCAGCTCACATGGGAACCTCCTCTCGAAGATGGAGGAAGTCCAATCTTAGGATATATTATTGAAAGGAAGGAAGAAGGAACAGACAAATGGATCCGCTGTAACCCAAAACTAGTACCAGCGCTTACTTTTAAGGTGAGATGCTTGGCTCATCAACAAAGTACTACAACAAAGATGTATAGTTAATTTTTAATGAGTTACTAAAAAATTGTTTGTGCTTTTTAGGTAACTGGACTGAAAGCAGGGTCCAGTTATTACTACAGAGTCTCAGCAGAAAATGCAGCTGGGGTGTCTGACCCAGCTGAGGCTATTGGACCATTAACTGCAGATGATCCTTTTGGTAAGCTATGTGCTATTTATCAAAGAGAATCAGAAAAGATGCACAGCTGAAGTGCAACTTGTAGCTAGGATGTATGTGTTTCTTCTGTGATACCAACTAGCAGAAAGAACTTTAGAACTATGAGATTCTGAATTATTTCTCTTCATTATGAATCCTACCAGTAATTAGCTGTATTAGGTAAAGACCTGTTAGGTTGCCTGGAGAGTAAGACATGACCTTTTGTCTCCTGACCTAGCTATGTGAAAGATAGGAGATATCTGAGGGGGAGAGTCGGAGAATACACAAAAGAAATCGAAACAATATGAAGTTTTTACTTTAAAGAATAGGTTAGATCTTATCTAATAATTCTAAGATATCACATATTTCTAACAGATATTTAGCTGGGAAATCAGAATCACTCTTTCAAAACAGCTATCATTAGCCATTTTCAGAATGTTTGAAAATATTTAATGGAATTCATTTTCCATTTTTTCAGTTGGACCTACAATGGACCTAAGTGCATTTAAAGATGGACTAGAAGTTATTGTTCCAGAGCCAATAAAGATCCGTGTTCCTATCACTGGCTACCCTATTCCAACTGCCACATGGTCTTTTGGTGACCAAGTCTTAGAGGAAGGTGGTCGTGTAACAATGAAGACTACTTCCACCTTTGCAGAACTTGTAATTACTCCAAGTGAACGTCCAGACAAGGGAATTTATACATTAACATTAGAAAACCCTGTGTCATCTGTTTCAGGAGAAATTGATGTTAATGTCATTGGTAAGTGGACGTGTATGTATTCCAATATTAACATTCTTAGATTAATAACGTAAAGTCACATAACTTCCAGCAAACGAAGAGTATTAAAACATAGCTATAAACTAGAAATTAATTCCCCCAGAAGCTTTTTTCATATCTTCAACAGCCAGCTGTTTACTGTTCTAGGAAGAATAACTGAGGACAGCAAGTTTTTTGGCAGATAGATAAAATAGAGATAATCTGACAATGTCTGATTAGAAAATACTTAATAAAATCATTGTTATTTCTAGCTCGCCCAAGTGCTCCAAAAGAACTTAAAGTTGTAGACGTAAGCAGGAGTACAGTACAGCTGTCATGGGAACCTCCAGAAGATGATGGTGGAAGTCCAGTCATTGACTATATAATTGAAAAACGTGAAGTAAGCCGGAAAACATGGATCAAAGTAAGTTCATTCTTTATCATTCCTTTTGTATTTGCTGTATTGTTTCCATATGTGCTGCTGAATTTTGTGTCATAATTTTGTAATAACTCTTTGGAAATACATTTGAGAAGCACAATGGATTCTTCCCTCATTTTAGGTTATGGATCATGTCATTGATCAAGAGTTCTCTGTACCTGACCTCATCCAAGGAAAAGAATATTTATTTAGAGTTTGTGCATGTAATAAATGTGGCCCGGGAGAACCTGCATATATTGACGAACCCATAAATATGTCAGCACCAGCAAGTGAGTCATCTTTTTCAAACTGTTGCTCATATTCTTGGTGACAGTTTTTGAAAATCTTGCTGATTTTTCTTACTTTAATGTGTTAAAAAAGAAGGAATAAAAATAATAAACCAATTTAAAATAAATAAATAAAACAGTTCCTTAGATTGTTTTCTAAGATACCATATGTATTTAATTTTTAATAGCGGTTCCTGATCCACCTGAGAATGTTAAATGGAGAAATCCAACATCAAAAGGAATCTTCCTAACATGGGAACCTCCCAAATATGATGGCGGTGCTCGCATCAAGGGCTATCTGGTAGAAAAATGCCAACGTGGCACAGATAAGTGGGAGATATGTGGGGAGCCTGTTATTGAAACAAAGTAAGTAACTTCACATTCTATTTAGAACCTTTTAACTAACTGCACCATCCGAGCCAGTTCAAAAATTTGTATTATTTTTTTTAACAAACAGAATGGAAGTAACAAAACTTAAGGAAGGAGAGTGGTACGCGTATCGGGTTAAGGCTTTGAATAGAATAGGAGCAAGCAAGCCAAGCAAGCCAACAGATGATATTCAGGCCATTGATGCAAAAGGTAATCGCTTAATTACAATAACCACTCCATTTTTACTATTCTCTGAAATATTGTTTCTATAACAATGTTTCAATTCTCTCCTAAATCAGAGGCTCCAGAAATTTTCTTAGATGTGAAACTGCTCGCTGGACTCACTGTGAAAGCTGGAACTAAAATTGAGCTGCCAGCCAAAATAACTGGAAAGCCTGAGCCCCAGATTACTTGGACCAAGGCTGAAAAATTACTGAGACCTGATGATAGAATCACTATTGAAACAACACCTAATCATTCTACAGTCACTATTACAGACAGCAAGAGGAGTGACAGTGGAACCTATATTATAGAAGCCGTAAATTCCAGTGGACGTGCTACAGCTGTTGTTGAAGTTAATGTTCTCGGTATGCATGTATTATTTTTACATTATTAAAAACATGAGTAATGCATTGAGATATGCAAGCAGAAGATTAACATTTTCATCCTATCCCCTACAGATAAACCTGGTCCACCCGCTGCATTTGATGTATCAGAAATCACAAATGAATCCTGCCTTCTGACGTGGAATCCTCCCCGAGATGATGGAGGTTCCAAAATTACTAACTATGTCCTTGAGAAAAGAGCTACAGACAGTGAAATATGGCATAAATTGTCATCAACTATCAAGGACACTTCATTCAGAGCTACCAATTTAACTCCTCATAAGGAATATGTGTTCCGAGTCAGTGCTGAGAATATGTATGGTATTGGGGAACCAGCACAGTGTAACCCCATCATTGCAAAATATTCCTTTGGTTAGTGAATTAAATATTAAATTTTGAAAATGCTACATTTTAACAGCTATGAAAATACATATGTAATGGTCTTGTTTTGTTTTTTTTTTTCATTTATTAATTTATACAGATCCACCAGGCCCTCCAACAGGTCTCAAACCTATAGAGGTTACTAAAGATTCAGTGACCCTAACATGGAATGAACCAGATGAAGATGGTGGCAGCCCCATAACTGGCTACTGGGTTGAGAGATATGATCCTGAGCAGGATAAATGGATAAAATGCAATAAAATGCCAGTGAAAGATACAACATTCAAGTAAGATATAGTCACTTCAGGCTGAAACTGAGATGTAGAAATGTAAAAGTAGCCTTTTAAACAAATTCTACTTCATGACTGTTCTTTTTTCCCTGCTTCTGTAAGTTTAGTGCCAACTAATAGCCAGTTACATATTTTATCTGATAGTTTTAAAGAAGTATGTCTTTACAGAAAACTGAATCATTGCTTATTTTTTTCTTGTTTTTCTATTATGCTTACTAACATCTGTACTTTGTGATTACTTATAAGACATTCAAAAATAGTAAACAAAACCATTTTATGCATCAATTTGCCAACATCCCGGTTTTTTTCACCTGACATTTGCATTAGCTAACAGTGATACTACAAACAGAAATGTTAGATGGCTCTCAACACGTTTGTTTCTACATCTCAGCACACCATTTTGCTTTTGGCAAAATGCCTATTCTGAATATTTCATATAGCATCATTAGCAGTAACTTGGTTATTTTCAGATTTTCTAAGTAAATTATGAAGAATATAGAAGATATTGTTTTAGGTAAGAGTTAACGTGTGGATTGTTTTAATCAAACCTTATTTTGATTTCCAGAGTTAAAGGTCTTACAAATAAGAAGAAATACAAGTTCCGTGTATTGGCAGAGAATCTTGCAGGACCTGGAAAACCAAGCAAGGAAACAGAGCCAATCTTAGTGAAAGACCCAATTGGTATAATAAACATACTTTGAATGTTGATTTTAACAACAACAAAAAAATGTTTGTTTGTTTGTTTGTTTCCAATCATTTAATTAATTTTGGACTCTTGTCTAGATCCACCATGGCCCCCTGGAAAGCCAACGGTGAAGGATGTTGGCAAGACATCATTATTCCTGAACTGGACAAAGCCAGAACATGATGGAGGGGCAAAAATTGAATCTTATGTCATCGAACTATTAAAGACTGGAACAGATGAGTGGGTGAGAGTGGCTGAAGGTGTGCCCACAACTGAACACTTCCTCAAAGGGCTTATGGAGAAGCAAGAATATTCATTCCGTGTAAGAGCTGTGAACAAGGCTGGAGAGAGTGAGCCCAGTGAACCCAGTGACCCTGTGCTGTGCAAGGAGAGGCTGTGTAAGTATTGTTTCAGAATGTGCTGTTTCTGCAAGTACACTCAGTCTTTTTTAAAAAGCCCCGTATCTGCCTATCTCTGTAGGCGCCAAGTGAACATTTCCAGACTTACTAAATATTAAAATCTACCCTTGTTCATCTAAGAAAATACAAAGTTTTTATAGTTTCAGTATTATTCTCTGCCTTCCAGGATCTTGCTGGGCAAGATAACAACCTGCTTTTCCTTCTATTATTTTTTTACAGTTCCTCCTTCTCCTCCTCGTTGGCTTGAGGTTATTAATATTACTAAAAACACAGCAGATCTTAAATGGACAGTACCAGAAAAAGATGGGGGCTCTCCAATTACCAACTACATTGTTGAAAAGAGGGATGTAAGGAGAAAAGGCTGGCAGACTGTAGATACAACAGTGAAAGATACCAAGTACACAGTGAGCCCGCTGACTGAAGGCTCATTGTATGTCTTCCGTGTGGCTGCTGAAAATGCCATTGGGCAGAGTGACTACTGTGAAATTGAAGATTCAGTGCTTGCTAAAGATACATTCAGTAAGTTTGAGATTTGCTTTCAGAGTGATTAATGCTATAGCTGACTTCTCATGGGTTCCTTTTTTTACTAATTTGTATATGTATTTTGTTTAGCAACGCCTGGGCCTCCATATGCTCTTACAGTAGTTGAAGTGACAAAAGGTCATGTTGATTTGAAATGGGAACCACCTAAGAATGACGGTGGCAGACCAATTCAAAGGTAAACTCATTTTATGATTGTGTAGTGTTTTCTATGGATTATTTTTTCATAAATGAAGAATTTCTGTCAAAAATTTTAAATTTGGAATGGACACATTTTATATGGAGAAGAGGTGAATTTATGTGAAAGAAGCAATTTTATGGCCACAGCAAGTATGAGTTTAATTTTAAAAGTGGAAATTATACAAATAGAAATGACCTAATGTGCATAAATAATGAATGTGTCAATATCTTCAAACAAACATCTTCAAAAAAAGCATCTAATTAAATCAGATGAAATTGAGTTGTATACAAATCAAACTTTAATGCGGATATAGACTCCGGCTCTAGGTGGTGCTCTAGCTACTTTTCCCCATCTAACAAATAATATTGTTACATTTTTCTTCTGCCTGAGTTTCTCAGTAAAACTATATACACTGAGCTACTACAAAGCGTCATCTTTTTTATGTTTATTCTTTGTTCCACTTCTCAGACTGTTTTCCTTCTTTTGGTTTCTTCTAAATTCTCCTCCTCTTTAGTTTCTCAAGTATCTCTTCTCTGAAATTTACCTTGAATGCTAGTTAGATTTTTCTCTCTTATTTTCACTCTTCCTCTTCTTCCCATTCACAGCAAACATATCCTAAACAAACTGATAACTACAAAGATGTACTTGAAGGAACATAAATCATTTAATCTTTGTTACGGTCCCATAGATTGTTGTAAACAGAATCCAGATAACTGAAGTATTCATAGATAATATCTACACATATTTTCAGTAGAATTTATCCAGTGCAGTCTGAACTAGCAAAGATATAAATGTAGTACGGGAGTTCTCTCCTTCACCTCTACAAAACCCAAGAACACAGCAGAAGTTCAGTCTCGAAAATATACTCTGTCATCAGTGGCAACCCTATTATATCTAACAGCTACTAAGACTACTAGGACTGTGTTGCTGATATGTGAAATAATGCTCATTTATTCTGTCACCAATGACTATCTTTATTTTTTCATTAGCCATACCATTCAAATCTCACACTATTTTAATGAGTATGAAATCTGAAATGCTCATATTTGACATTCCTGATACTATTTTTTCCTATTTATTCAGATACGTTATTGAAAAGAAAGAAAAACTAGCCACCCGCTGGGTAAAAGCTGGCAAGACAGCTGGCCCAGATTGCAATTTCAGAGTGACTGATGTCATCGAAGGTATGGATGTGCAGTTCCAGGTTCGTGCAGAAAATGAAGCAGGCTGTGGTCATCCCAGTGAACCAACTGATCTTATCCATATTGAAGATCCGACAAGTAAGTAGTATTGTAACATACAACATATGGACTATGGAAGCAATGTATTGGCTTGAACAGATATTCTGAGTGAAAAATAAACATCTTTTTGATTTTTACAGGCCCTCCTTCACCTCCTCAGGATTTACATGTCACAGATGCAGGTCGAAATCATATTTGCATTGCATGGAAGCCACCAGAGAAGAATGGTGGAAGTCCTATTATTGGGTACAATGTTGAGTTGTGTGAAGCAGGAACAGAAAAATGGATGCGAATCAATTCTCGTCCAATAAAAGATCTAAAATGCAAAGTGGAGGAAGGTGTTGTTCCAGACAAGGAATATGTGCTGAGAGTCAGAGCAGTCAATGCTGTTGGAGCCAGTGAGCCATCAGACATCTCAGAAAAAGTTGTTACCAAGGACCCGGACTGTAAGAATAGATTTCCTTTCTGAAATCTACATAACTGATAACTGAAAAAAGTCTTAAGTGTTCAGTAAATTTATAATAATATTAAATTTATTTTTACAGGTAATCCAACCATTGATCTAAAAACTCGTGATATTGTTGTTGTTAAAGGACAGAAATTAAGTATCCCTGTGCCCTTCAGAGCTGTTCCATCCCCAACAATCACATGGCACAAAGATGGCAAAGAGTTGAAAGCTGGTGACAGAACAACAATGAAGAGTGACTACACTTCTGCATTGCTTGAAGTCATAGAGAGTGTTCATGCTGATGCTGGTGTTTATACAATTACACTGGAGAACAAACTGGCATCAACAACTGGCTCTATCAACGTCAAAGTCATAGGTAACTAGACATCTTCCATTCTGGGAGAGATGCCTGTCTCTGTTTGAGCCCACTAACTGATGGAAGTACTAGGAAATCCCTTTTTTGCCATATGGATTTATCACTTCAACTCAGACACTCTGTAAATTGCCTTCACTGCATTAATATAATAAAATCTCACCAAAAATACACATGATCCTAAATTGATATTACTAGTCTGTGGCTGCTTAGAGCCCAATTACTGTGAATAATCATCATATAAATTTTAAAAAGCTTATAAGAATTAAGATTTTTTTTCACCTTTAGGAATATAAGTTCCTATATATGCTGTGTAGTCAGCATTTGTGGTTTTGGTCTGCCTTCTTCAAAGCAATGAAATGCAGTATAATTTCATATTTGTAGGAATATATTTCCCTTCTGTTTAGTTAATTGTTGTATTAAATAACTTTATCTTTATAATTACAGGTCCACCTGGACAGTGTAAAGATATTAAGGCAAGCGAAGTAACTAAGAATTCTTGTAAGGTAACCTGGGAACCTCCAGAGTTTGACGGTGGTACTCCTATTCTGCATTATGTTCTGGAACGCAGAGAAGCTGGTCGTAGAACATATATCCCAGTAATGTCTGGTGAAAATAAACTCTCATGGCAAGTCAAGGATCTTATCCCAAACAGTGAATATTACTTCCGTGTTAAAGCTGTCAATAAAATTGGAGGAGGTGAATATCTTGAACTAAGAAACCCAATTATTGCAGAAGATCCAAAACGTAAGTCTACTGCTAAGTGACCTACCATGCTGAATTTTAACTAAAATCTTCATGTGTTCTTCACTCATGTAATACCTCTTTTGCTGTTGTTTCACAGAGCCTCCAGATCCTCCTGTTGACCTTGAGGTCCATAATCCAACATCAAAATCAGTAACACTTACATGGAAACCACCACTGTTTGATGGTGGAAGCAAGATTATGGGCTACATAATAGAAAAGCTTGCTAAAGGCAAGGAGAGGTGGGAAAGATGCAATGAATATCTGGTACCTCTATTAACCTATCCAGTGAAAGGTCTTGAGGAAGGGAAGGAATACCAATTTCGTGTTCGTGCTGAGAATGCTGCTGGCATTAGTGAGCCTTCTCGGATTACTCCTTTTGTAAAAGCTGTGGATCCCATTGGTATGAATTGCTTATTTGATTGTTTGTTGTAATTGCCATTCATCTTCAAATGTGAGTGGATTCTACTCTTCATTTGTCATTATGTTATTACAGAGGCTCCCAAAGTCTTCCTTGCTGCAAGCCTGCAGTCTGGTCTTGAGGTGAAGAAAGGTGATGAGATCATACTTGAGGCACATATTTCAGGATCACCTTATCCATCTATCACTTGGCTGAGGAATGATGAAGTTATCAGACCAGAGGAAATAAAAAAGAGAGTAACAACATATACTAGAAAGAAGAAGGGTGAACCTGCAGAAGAGGAACCTTTTCAGCTTTCACTGCCAGAACGTATGAGTATTGACAACCATAAAGAAGGAGAGTCTGTGCTATCAATTCGTGACTCCATCAGAGCTGACCATGGCACATTTACAATTAAAGTGGAAAATGATCATGGTGTTGCAAAAGCGTCCTGTGAAGTTAATGTGTTAGGTGTGTAGTGAATGTACTCATTACCAGCTACTTGTTGAAAGCACTGAGTGAGAAGTGAAGTACATGAGTGTTTTACTAACTTTTTCTTGCTTTACTTTTTTTCTTGCTTTACTAACAGACACTCCTGGGCCTCCAGTCAACTTTGTATTTGAAGACGTGAGGAAAAATTCTGTCATTTGCAAGTGGGAGCCTCCCCTTGATGATGGCGGAAGTGAAATCCTGAACTATGTACTGGAAAAGAAAGACAACACAAAAGCTGAAATGGGCTGGGTTACTGTCAGTTCAACACTCAGGCATTGTAAATTCCATGTAACAAAACTGATTGAAGAGAAAGAGTATCTCTTCCGTGTATTCGCTGAAAATAGAGTTGGAGCAGGGCCACCATGTGTTTCAAAACCAGTGACAGCAAAAGATCCTTTCTGTAAGTTTTGATTTTGAAATATAGTCTTTTCTGAAAACCACTAATCTACAGACCCATAGAACACTCCATTTCATCCATGTGAAAGTTTCCCAGAAGAGTATTGGACAATGCAATTATTACTTATTGCATTTTTTTAAACCATGGATATAAAGGGAAATATTGAAAAGCATTCGAATTTCATTAGTGAAGAAATAAGAACAGCAGTCATATTCTTACCAAAAGAGAAAACCACCTTAAGTTTGATGACCGGTTACAGTTAGGAATCAAAGAGAGTAAGATAATTAAGACTTCCTTAAAATTAGTCATTTCTCACATATTTGTTCTGTCTTAGTTCTGAGTAAATTCTGAATAAGACAGCAATGATTACAAAAATGTAATATTTTTATTATTATTATTTTTAGCTCCACCAGATCCACCTAATAAGCCTGATGTGGAAGATGTTACCAGCAACAGTATGTTGGTTAAATGGAACGAACCAAAAGACAATGGCAGCCCAATTATAGGATATTGGATTGAAAAACGTGAAATTAACAGCACTCACTGGGCTCGAGTCAACAGGAACCTTGTGAATGCTCTGGAACTAAAAGTTGAAGGACTACTAGAAGGATTAACCTATATCTTCAGAGTTTGTGCTGAAAATGCAGCTGGCCCTGGTAAATTCAGTCCACCATCAGATCCAAAAACTGCACAGGACCCAATAAGTAAGTAGCTTAACAAAATGTGCTAGCAGACTAGTGACAAAATAGGATTCATAACCTTTAACTTTGATTTAGCAATAGCAAAGTTACAAAACCATGACATTTACGTATCTTATTTTATAGTGCCACCTGGTCCACCTATTCCAAGGGTTGCGGATACAAACTCAGTTTCTATTGAGTTAGAATGGGAACCTCCTATGTATAATGGTGGTGGAGATATCACTGGTTACCATGTATACAAACAACTAATGGGAACAAAAGAGTGGTCACGCTGCACAGAGAAACCCATTAAGGTCCGACAGTACACTGTTAAAGAAGTCAGAGAAGGTGCAGACTATAAACTTCGTGTTACTGCGCTTAATGCAGCTGGTGAAGGACCACCTGGCGAAACTGAACCTGTAACCGTTGCAGAACCCCAAGGTATGGCAATTATATATTTTGAAAAATTTTCCAGCTGCCTAAAAGCCGTACTTGAATCTTTTCCTTGAACTAATGAACCACCTCTCTTTCTTCTTCAGAGCCTCCTACTGTTGAGCTGGATGTTTCTGTCAAAGCAGGCATTCAGATCATGGCTGGGCAAACGATTAAAATTCCTGCTACTGTGACAGGACGTCCTACTCCCACCATTGTATGGACTGTGGAGGAAGGTGAATTGGACAAAGATAGAGTTGTTATTGAAAATGTTGGCACAAAATCAGAATTAACCATTAAGAATGCCTTGAGAAAAGACCATGGAAGATACGTAATTACTGCTACAAACAGTAGTGGTTCCAAATCAGCGGGAACCAGAGTAGAAGTATTTGGTAAGAAAAAATACTTCCTGAAATCAACTGAGCATCTCTTTTGGTGAAATAATCTTTGGGCTTTATCCTACTTGTTTGATATTATTTTTTCAGATGTTCCTGGACCAGTCCTTGACCTAAAGCCAGTGGTCACAAACAGAAAGATGTGCTTGCTTAACTGGTCTGATCCTGAAGATGATGGAGGCAGCGATATCATAGGCTTTATTGTTGAACGGAAAGATGCCAAAATGCATACATGGAGACTAGCTATTGACACAGAAAGATCTAAATGTGATATTACAGGTCTAGTTGAAGGGCAGGAATATAAATTTCGTGTCAGCGCCAAGAACAAGTTTGGTACTGGTCCAGCTGTTGAAATAGGACCCATTCTTGCAGTTGATCCATTAGGTAAGATAACTAATTTATGTTTTTTTGTTTCTTTCTCCCTGTCTGGATAACTTGTCTGCCTTTCACAGTTCATTTGCTCAGATCTCTGAAACAGAGAGAGAGTGTGAAACTACTGTCTCTCTTTAGGTAATAAAATTCCCGTGTCTACCAAGATATTGCTTGTTGCCATTTTGTCCACAAACATTAGAAACTTTCTGCTATCCATAAACATATTCAAATATTTTGCATATGAAAGATATGACTTTGGAAAACCATAGATATTGTAGCTGCTGTAGTCATGCAATTTAAAATATCAATGACTGCTCCAAACGTAATGCTTCCTATTTTATTATGTTGTCCCTGGACATCAGAGGCAGATGTTGGTGGTATGGTAGTAGTGGTTGAACCTTCCCACCAATATTCTGCTAAATTTTGTTGCCATGTGACAGATGGCAGCAGAGAGACAGTCTGATAAAATGCCACCTAACAAGAATGTGCATATGAAGCAAAGGTGTGGAACTGAATTTCTCCATGCAGAAAAAAATGCAACCCTTGCCATTCATCTGCATTTGCTGAATGTTTATGGGCACCAAACAGTGGATGTTAGCACAATGAAAGCTGGACTACATGGGCAATATTTTCCTACCAGCCATCACAGCAGCTGTTAAGCAGTGTGTTATCTCCTCTGGTTCACATTTTTATGAGCACAGCATGCAGACTCTTGTTCATAGCTGACAAAAATGCATAGTTAATGGTGATGACTGTGGTGAAAAAGTGCTTTGTAGCTGAGAATTTGCTCTATCAAATAATGTTATGCTCTTTGTATCTGTTGTAGTTTCCATGGAAATAAATGGGAAGCATTACTTTCAGAGTAACTGACATTATATTTTATATATTTTTCATTACGATTTATCTGTGTTAATAGGTCCTCCAACAGCACCTGAGAGATTCATGTACACAGAGAGGACAAAGTCAACCATTACACTTGATTGGAAGCCTCCACGTAGTGATGGTGGTAGTCCTATCTTAGGATACATTGTTGAGAAGAGGAGACATGATTCAAAAGACTATGAAAGAGTGAACCCAAGGCTGTGTCCAACCACATCTCTTCTTGTTGAAAAACTTGATGAACTCCATATGTATGAATTCCGTGTCAAAGCTGTTAATGAGATTGGAGAGAGTGAACCATCATTGCCCCTCAATGTAGTTATACAGGATGATGAAGGTATATCTGGTTTAAAGAAATCCATATAAACATCTTAAAAACAATGCAGTACATTTTCTTTTTCATCCCTAACTTCATTATCATTCTTTTTCTGCTTTTCAGTACCTCCAACTGTAACATTACGCTTGGCTGTGAGAGGAGATACTATCAAAGTGAAGGCAGGAGAACCAGTTAATATTCCTGCTGATGTGACTGGACTGCCAATGCCAAAGATTGAATGGAACAAGAATGAAGTTTTAATTGACCAAACATCCAGTGCACTTAAGATAACCAAGGAAGAAGTATCAAGAAGTGAGGCAAAAACTGAACTTATCCTACCTGCAGCCACGAGAGATGATAAAGGCACTTACACTGTGAGAGCTTCCAATCGTCTTGGCACTGCATTTCGCAATGTGCATGTTGAAGTGTATGGTAAGGATGTGGCATTTCAATAAAACGGTAGCTAGTAGAATGCTTTTGTCTTTTTCTTAATGCAGTTCTATGTTCTCTTACTCTCATATAGATCGTCCTTCTCCACCAAGAAACCTTGCTGTTTCTGATATTAAAGCAGAATCATGCTATTTAACATGGGATGCACCTCTTGACAATGGTGGTAGTGAAATTACCCATTACATTATCGAGAAACGTGATGCTAGTAGGAAGAAGTCCGAATGGGAAGAAGTCTCCAACAGTGCTGTAGACAGAAGATTTGGGGTAATTCTATTATTTATATTATATACTTCATTATGTCAACACACAATAAAAACTACTTCTTGCATAGATACCTGTGCTAGTGGTCCATTTAAAGTGTGTAACTACTGAATGCACATTGCCCAACTATGAATATACATACTATGTGTATGTATTTTCCTCATGTGTCAAAACAAAATAAATTGTTCTCATTTGCTATTTAATCTCATGTGAATTTAGAAGACAACTTCTTTTCCATTTTCCAGTATTATTTGTAGCTTTACCAATTGCAAAGTGAAACCTGATGACATTTTTATTTACATTTGATCCTGTACACATGAAATAAGACTATACCTAGGGCACTGCATGCAGCTATGTAGCTACACAGACATCATGATATCAGTGAGATTCCAAGGTAGAATCCAAAGCTAAAAACCTCTGAATAATAACAAATAAGTTGATTCTGAAAGTAACTACATAGTGATTAAAATCTTATTTTTCAGGTGTGGAATCTTGCAACAAATGAAAAATACCAATTTAGAATCCGGGCTGTAAACAAATATGGAATAAGTGATGAATGCCTCTCAGAAAAAGTTGTTATTAAGGATCCCTATGGCCTTCCTGGACCTCCTGGAAAGCCCAGAATTTTAGATCGCACTAGGTCATCAATGCTGGTGGCGTGGGAGCCTCCTTTGGACAATGGTGGCAGCCCAATAACTGGCTATTGGTTGGAGAAGAGAGAGGTGGGAGGTGTCTACTGGTCACGTGTTAATAGGGCTCCAGTAACGAAACCATCAGTAAAAGGTTTAGAGTACAATGTGCTTCGCTTGGCTGAAGGTGTTGAATATCAATTCAGAGTTATGGCTGAAAATCTTGCTGGAATTGGTCCTCCCAGTGAACCATCAGATCCTGCTTTAGCAGCAGATCCCATATGTAAGTATAAAAGTTGTGACTACTTTTAAGGTTTGTATTACACTAGAATGTGGTGCTTTTTTTAACATTGAGTTTAGTGCAATTAATCAAATGCTTTGTTTTCATTAAACCAAAAAGATGTTGTTGATGCAAAGTAGTTACTAATTTTCTGTTTTTTACTGGTTTTAAAATAATTGACTTATTTAAACTTTTTACCCTTTCATTTATATACCTAACTGTGATTATGCGCTCGCAAATATTGCCATGTATACTTGTTTGAGTTCAGTATCAAATTTTCATATAATTACTTTTCTTCACTGTTAGAGTTCAATTTTTATGCCTTTTACCTAAAGTATTCCTCAGTTATATATGTAATATATGTAATTATTATGCATATTCTAGGGTTATATACTCTGTGTATGGCAGAAAAACACTGAAAATGTTTGCATTCTTCTATAAACTCTTAAGAAATCTATACACAAGTACTAACTCTCAGGTAATCCTTGCTTTTGCTTGCTCTTGTTTTACAAGTTGTGCCTGGCCCACCATCTTGTCCAGAGATCAAAGACAAAACCAAATCGTCTGTATCTCTTGCATGGAAGCCTCCACAAAAGGATGGTGGTAGCCCAATAAAAGGCTATATTGTTGAAATGCAAGATGAAGGTAGTACTGACTGGAAAAAGGTGAATGAAGGAGACAAACTCTTTCCCACTTGTGAATGTGTAATTCCCAATTTGAAAGAGCTCAGAAAATACCGATTCAGGGTGAAAGCTGTAAATGCTGCTGGAGAATCAGAACCAAGTCCTGCAACATCTGAAATACCTATCCAAGATATTTTAGGTAAGTCTTGTAGAAATTCATTTAGGTATTTATATCTAAATGTTATCTACTGCTGCAAATGGTTGAGCAGGATGCAAAGCAACCAGAGTCAATAACAAGCAAATAATTGAACAGAAATGTAGTAAAAGACTAAGAGACTTTTTGGAAAGTGTCATGATAACACTTGAAAGTGCATGATCTACTGAGAATACTTACGAGATCCCACAGCCATAGTACAGAAGTACTTTGTATTTTGTGATGAAATTGCAACAACAAATTTATTTATATAATTCCCACCTTACCTTTTATACACACCACCTTTTCCAAATAAGCATACATTCTGTATGTTTATCTGGGGATTTAGACTAGTTGTGGCAGAAATTTACTTTCGGTAGCTCTGAAAAATTATCAACTAATATTTTTTTCTTGCAGAGGAACCAGAAATCTTCCTTGATATTGGAGCACAGGATTTTCTCTCTTGTCGTGCTGGCACAACAATTAAAATCCCAGCTGTTATCAAAGGTCGTCCAGTTCCAAAATCATTTTGGGAATTTGAAGGAAAAGCAAAGACAACAGCAAAGGTTAGTAAAAGAAAAAACTTTTTTCCTTAATCTATTTCTAGGCATTTAAGTATATCCCTTTCATATTTACTTTATTCCCTTTATTTATAGGAGGGAGGTCATAATGTACCTGAAGAAGCTCAGGTAAAGCAAGCAAGTTTTGTAACATTAGTATTGCAAAATTTTTCAAACAGACATTTAAAGTTGATCTATAACTTCTTTTTTTTCTATGATATACAGGTGGAAGCAACTGATACACGTTCAGTGATAATCATCCCTGAGTGCCACAGAAGTCATTCGGGACGATACAGTATTACAGCGAAAAACAAAGCGGGACAAAAAACAGCACATATCAGAGTCAATGTTCTTGGTATGGCTTACACATACTGAAATGTTCAAATAGTTGGTTTTGGAGTTTTTTTCCTACATACTTGTGTAACGTTGTTTCTGTTATGCTTTTACCTTAACAGATGTCCCAGGTCCACCAAAAGACCTAAAAGTAAGTGATATCACAAGAGGTAGTTGCAAACTTTCATGGAAGATGCCAGATGATGATGGTGGAGATAGAATCAGAGGATATGTTATAGAAAAAAGAACTATCGATGGGAAAGCCTGGACAAAAGTCAATGCAAACTGTGGAAGCACTTCCTTTGTTGTACCTGATCTCATATCTGGTCAAGAGTATTTCTTCCGGGTACGTGCAGAAAACCGTTTTGGTGTTGGCCCTCCTGCAGAAACTATCCAACGAACCACAGCCAGGGATCCAATCCGTAAGTGAAATCAGAATGAATAGAGTTATTTGAAACCAGATGATACTGTACAGGGAATTTATTTATGTTTCTGTTTCCTTTCTTTAGATCCTCCTGATCCACCTATTAAATTGAAGATTGGCCTTGTAACCAAGAACACAGTGAGCTTGACATGGAAACCTCCAAAGAATGATGGCGGAGCTCCTGTTACCCATTATAATGTTGAATGTCTCCGCTGGGATCGTACTGGAGAAGTGAAAGAGACTTGGAAACAGTGCAACAGACGTGACGTGGAGGAAACAAAGTTTACTGTTGAGGATCTTATAGAAGGTGGTGAATATGAGTTCAGAGTCAAGGCTGTAAATATAGCAGGTCCTAGCAGGCCTTCAGCTACTGTTGGTCCACTTGTTGTCAAAGACCAAACGTGTAAGTAGTGGCTAGTACCAATAAATATGAATTCTACTCTACAGTGATGAAGCGTTTTTGTATGTGAACTTTCTCAACATTTCATTGTAGGCCCACCATCTATTGAACTCAAAGAATTTATGGAGGTTGAAGAAGGAACAGATGTTAACATTGTGGCCAAGATAAAGGGCATACCCTTCCCAGCACTAACTTGGGAAAAAGCTTCTCCAAAGAAACCAGATGACAAGAAACCAGTGTCGTATGACCAACATGTCAACAAGATTGTTGGTGAAGATTCTTGCACTTTATTGATTCAACAGTCTCGCAGAAGTGATACAGGCTTATATACTATAACAGCTGTAAATAATTTAGGAACTGCTTCAAAGGAGATGAGACTAAATGTTCTGGGTAGATATCAAGAACTTTTTTATGTTACATAAATTGATAACATTCACGTGATATTTCATTTGAATAGTCTTTGAATTAATTCTTCTTTAATAAAAATTTATATTTCAGGCCGTCCTGGACCTCCAGTGGGCCCAATTAAATTTGAATCAATTTTGGCTGACAAAATGACAATATCATGGCTTCCTCCATTAGATGATGGTGGTTCTAAGATTACAAACTATGTTATTGAGAAAAAAGAAGCAAATAGGAGGACATGGGTACCAGTTACAAATGAGCCCAAGGAATGCTTATTCACTATTCCCAAGTTGATGGAAGGCCATGAGTATGTGTTCCGCATTATGGCACAAAATAAGTATGGTATTGGAGAACCTTTGGACAGTGAACCAGAAACAGCAAGAAACCTTTTCAGTAAGTAGAAATATGTTTTCAAATAATGTCAGATATTTTCATACACTGTCAAGTGTATGATATCTGTTAAATACCACTACTATTTTTCTCTCTTCACCGAAGTAAATTTTCTAGAATAGCTTGAAGAATTTTAGCAGTAGTAGTTAGTACTTAAAAGCATGTGTGAAATCTAAAAATACTTTCCCTGTTAAATATATTGAAATAAAATCTCAGAGTTTATTAAGATGTAAATATGCAAATAAGGTTTTATCTTACAAGATTTAGGTCATTCTGTTGTGTTTGAGACATTATTGATCTTATAGATCAGCAATTTGCTGCCTTCAGTTTTGAAAGAGAAATTTGAGCAATAGTGATGTAGAAGAAATGTTTGACATGAGAAAACTATCTTTGAAACATTTAGGATTGGGCTAGGTGCTGAAATGAGGTACTGATTCAGGAAGCAAAAAAAAAAAAAAAAAAGGCAACCTCATTCTTGACCATTGTTATTTGAATGAAAGATAAATCACAGTAGTTTCATGGTATATTATGTGAAAAGGGATGGTAAGCTGAATGAGGGAAGGGGTCACATGCTGCAGCTGTAATCATGTGACTACATAGGTCTGTTTTGCACTCTAGGTATCTCCATCTTCCTGTAGCAATTTTTTACAAGCTATCTGTAATTTTTTTCCCCAGCTGTTCCTGGACCATGTGACAAACCAACAGTTAGCAGTATAACACGTGACTCTATGACTGTAAACTGGGAAGAACCAGAACACGATGGTGGTTCTCCTATTACTGGTTACTGGCTGGAGCGCAAAGAAACTACTGGAAAGAGATGGACCAGGATTAACCGTGACCCAATCAAACCTATGGCACTGGGTGTTTCATACAAAGTTACTGGTCTTATTGAAGGTTCTGAATATCAATTTCGTGTATCAGCTATTAATGCAGCTGGTGTTGGACCACCAAGCATGCCATCTGATCCAGCAATTGCTAGAGACCCTATTGGTAAATATTTTTGTTTCCTGTTTTTGAATTTGAAAATACTCAAATAGGAACACAGAATATGTTGTTATGCTGTAACTGTGTGATGATTTTTTTCAGCCCCACCTGGCCCTCCTGTTCCAAAAGTTACTGATTGGACAAAATCTTCTGTAGACTTGGAGTGGACTCCACCATTAAAGGATGGTGGCTCTAGGATCACTGGGTACATTGTTGAGTACAAAGAGGAAGGAAAGGAAGAATGGGAAAAGGTAGGTGGAAATCCTATAGAATCTGATTTTTTTTTTTCTCTATACGTCTATCTAAAGAAGTGTCTCCAGAAAAGAAAAAGATATATATATTTTTTTTACAAATTTTCATTATGGATGTTATTTTCTAAAACTTGATATTAAACATCATAATTATTTTCATATAGTACAACCAAATTTGAAGTCAGCAATTGCCACTCCACAACACCAGTTAACTGAGCAGTTTTTTTATCTTAGATTTTTTTATAATTCTGTGTTTAAAAGTAAGACAAAATATGTAGGTGACCTGTGATTTAAAAAAAAAAAAAATCAGAAGAGAAAAACAAGTTATCACTGGCATAATGTCTGCTAAATTATTTATAACTAATATGGTCCCTGCTTTTTTAGAGAAAAATAAAAGAAATAATACTTTGGCCATTTTTTGTATCTGTGTAAATACTGAGATGCATTTAAAGTAGTATGTAAATTTCCTGCATTTTTTCCAGGTAAAAAGGATTCATATTTGGACTTATAAAAGAACAAATTGTTCTTTTTTTTTTTTCTTTTTTTTTCCACTGTCACTTGTATGAGCTTATTTGACCATCAAAACAAGTAATCCTTCTGGGACTACAGAGCATTGTAATTCTTGTAATGTCTCTGTCTTTTAAAATTATAAAAAAAGTAAATCTTCACAACAAAGGCTTGTGTGTCCCAGTTTCTGAAAACCCATATATGAGCTAGATTACCGTATGCTCAATAATGTCTTCTACTTGTAAATGTGAAACAATTTCTCATTTAAGATTTATTTCAAGCATTACAAAGAAACTGATGATACCTTGATTTTGGTTGATTTTATAATATTTTTTTCCAGGTAAAGGATAAAGAAATCAGAGGAACCAAGTTTGTTGTGGCAGGATTAAAAGAAGGATGTTTTTATAAATTTAGAGTTAGGGCAGTGAATGCTGCGGGCATTGGAGAGCCTGGAGAAGTCAAAGACATTATTGAAATGAAGGACAGAATTGGTATTTATCACTTTCATTTACTTCTTTAAATATTTCTAATTCAAGATGAGAACTAATAAAAAGGCTGAATTTTCATTTTGCTCACCTCCCACAGTGGCTCCTGATATTAATTTGGATGCGAGTGTCAGAGACAGAATTGTTGTTCATGCTGGAGGAGTAATTCGAATCATAGCATACGTCTCAGGAAAACCAGCTCCAACAGTGAGTTGGAGCAGAGATGATCGAGCTTTACCAGAAGAAGCTAAAATTGAAGAAACAGCTATTAGTTCTTCTTTAGTCATCAAGAATTGCAAACGGAGCCACCAGGGTGTATACACTCTTCTTGCTAAAAATGCAGGTGGTGAGCGGAAGAAGACCATTATTGTTGATGTGCTAGGTAAAAAGCAATTTCATTCCATGTGAACAAGTTAAATTTTATAACACTCAGTATGTATATTTAAACACTCTATTTTTTCTTTGACTTCAGATGTGCCAGGCCCAGTTGGCATGCCGTTCCTTACTGAGAACCTAACAAGTGACTCTTGTAAATTGACATGGTTTACTCCAGAAGATGATGGTGGTTCTCCTATTACCAACTACATAATTGAAAAACGTGAATCTGACCATAGAGCCTGGACTCCAGTAAGCTATACAGTTACAAGACAGAATGCTGTTGTTCAGGGGCTGACTGAAGGGAAAGCCTACTTTTTCCGAATTGCAGCAGAGAATATAATCGGCATGGGTCCTTTCACAGAGACGACAAAAGAGCTCATCATTAGAGATCCAATAAGTAAGTTGATTTTGTGGGTTAAGTTGTTTTCATATGAGATGAATCTGCAGGAAAAGGAATTTAACTTATTTTTGTGTTTGTTCACAGCCGTTCCTGACCGTCCTGAAGACCTAGAGGTTAAAGCAGTTACGAAGAACTCTGTTACATTAACTTGGAATCCTCCAAAATATAATGGAGGCTCAGATATCACCATGTATGTTCTAGAGAGTCGTCTCATTGGAAAAGAAAAATTCCACAGAGTTACTAAGGAGAAAATGCTTGATAGGAAATACACTGTAGAAGGCTTGAAAGAGGGTGACACCTATGAGTATCGTGTGAGTGCTTGCAATATTGTGGGGCAAGGCAAGCCATCATTTTGCACAAAACCAATCACATGCAAGGATGAAATTGGTATGTATCTTTTTTATATTTCTTTTGAAAACAATGATCACTCTCACTGATTCCTTACTTTTTCCTACTACTATTGCTGACATTTGTGGAAATCCTATTTTTTACTTTCATCTCTCAGCTCCTCCAACACTCGACCTTGACTTCAGAGACAAGCTAATTGTTCGGGTTGGTGAAGCCTTCAGCCTGACTGGACGTTACTCAGGAAAGCCCACACCAAAGATTACTTGGCTAAGGGATGATATTGTTTTGAAAGAAGATGACCGTACAAAGATTAAGACAACTCCTACAACACTTTGTCTGGGGATACTAAAATCTGTCCGTGAAGATTCAGGCAAATATTGTGTTACTGTAGAGAACAGCACAGGATCGAGAAAAGGGTTTTGTCAAGTTACTGTTGTCGGTAGGTTTCACTGAACGATAGTACTGCCTTTAACGTTTTATTATAATTCAAATTCATTGAATTATGCGAAATATAAAAACTGTGTTCTTTATTAAAATATTCTGATTTATCACACTCTTATTTTTACTGAAATATTATTTACGGATTTTGAGTTCATAGTTAACTCTGCCTTAATTTATTCTGAATGAATATATGTTTCCACATGCATTTCAAGAATGTAAATTTACTGTAGAAAATGTCAGTCACTAAATACTTTATAAGCACTAAGAAATTAGGTCCAGTGAGTCAGACAAGTATTAAAGAGGAATAATTTTGAGATTTTCATTCCTTATTAATAATAGATGCCAGGTTTCTATTTTCACAATATATTTACCATATTGACACTGGTTTCATCTCTGTTATTGTTCAAAGATCTTATAAAAACATGGGTATGACTTACTTTTTTTCTTAAACAGATCGCCCATCACCTCCAGTGGGTCCAGTTATATTTGATGAAGTTCATAAAGATCATATGATAGTTTCCTGGAAACCTCCACTCGATGACGGAGGCAGTGAAATTACAAATTACATTATTGAGAAGAAGGATACACACAGAGACCTGTGGATGCCAGTTACATCTGCCACAGTTAAGACAACATGCAAAATTCCCAAGCTGCTTGAAGGAAGAGAATATCAAGTTCGAATTTATGCTGAAAATCTCTACGGCATAAGTGATCCTCTCATCTCTGATGAGATGAAAGCTAAGGACCGTTTCAGTATGTCATTTGTTTGCTATCTTATTTTGATATTGCAATCTTTACTCTGTCTGTTGCCTTCATGAAGTCTTGTGGCTTTTTTTCCAGGCGTTCCTGATGCACCTGAACAACCAGTTATTAAGGATGTTACAAAAGACTCTGCAGTAGTAGTTTGGAACAAACCATATGATGGAGGCAAGCCCATAACAAACTATATTGTGGAAAAGAAGGAAACAATGGCTACTAGATGGGTCAGAGTTACCAAAGACCCTATTTTCCCCAGCACTCAGTTCAAAGTACCTGACCTCCTTGAAGGCTGCCAGTATGAATTCCGTGTTTCAGCAGAAAATGAAATTGGTGTTGGTAATCCTAGTCCACCATCAAAGCCAATTTTTGCTAGAGATCCAATTGGTAAAGTATTAAATTTGTTTTTTTTTTTCATTGAAGTTTTAATGCACTCTTACTTTCACTTGGAAATCCTTTTAAATATTTTCCTTTTTTCCTTTTTTTTTTTTTTCTGTAACAGTAAAACCAAGTCCACCTGTTAATCCGGAAGCAGTAGATAAAACTAAGAATTCTGTTGACTTAACTTGGCAACCACCACGCCATGATGGTAATGGTAAGATAATTGGCTACCTTGTTGAATATCAGAAGGTTGGAGATGAAGAATGGAAAAAGGCCAATCTTACACCAGATTCTTGTCCTGAGACAAAATATAAAGTCACTGGACTTACTGAGGGTTTGACCTATAAGTTCAGGGTCATGGCAGTCAATGCAGCAGGTGAATCTGAACCAGCCTACGTTCCTGATCCAGTAGAAGTAAAGGACAGACTTGGTGAGTATAATAAAATCAGATGAGTTTACTTAGGAAGAGATCTGCTTTCTCAATTTCTAAAAAATTCATTTTGCTTCCAGAACCTCCTGAGCTGATACTTGATGCTAATATGGCCCGGGAACAGCATGTAAGAGCAGGAGATACACTGAGACTTAGTGCTGTTATTAAAGGTGTTCCATTCCCAAAAGTTTCTTGGAAGAAAGAAGATAAGGAAGTCTCACCCAAAGCTGATATTGAGGTTACAGGCGTTGGCAGTAAGCTTGAAATTCGTAACACTGTCCACGAAGATGGTGGAATTTACTCCCTGACAGTTGAAAATCCAGCTGGTTCAAAGACTGTTTCAGTAAAAGTACTTGTCTTAGGTAATCTTTTTTATGTTACTTTTATACTGCCTGGTTTTATTCTTTAATTGGAGATTAAGAAATGAAGGAATGTCAGAAAAATATCAACAAAATGAGGTAGAAGGAAAGGTTGAGGGAACTGAGCTTGTTTAGTTTGGAGAAGAGAAGGCATCAGGGAGACCTCATTGTAGCTTTCCAGTACTTGAAGGGAGCATATAAACAGGAGGGGGAAGAGCTGTTTATGAGAGTGGACAGTGATAGGACAAGGGGGAATGGTTTTAAACTGAGACAGGGGAGGTTTAGGTTAGATATTAGGAGGAAGATTTTCACACAGAGGTTGGTGACCCACTTGGTTGGTTTCCCAAGGAGGCTGTGGATACCCCATCCCTGGAGGCATTCAAGGCCGGGCTGGATGTCGCTCTGGGCAGCCTGGTCTAGGTGGCTGGCAACCCTGCACATAGCAGGGGGCTTGAAACTAGATGATCATTGTGGTCCCTTTCAACCCGGGCCATTCTATGATTCTATGATAAAATACACAGTAGAAAAAAAGATTGACACAGGAAATGTTTTTTTTTTTTCCTCTTAAAATCTACTAAATTAAAAAAAAAATCTTTGATTATCAAATAGATAACGGATTTGTTTTCAATGTTATTAGATAAGCCTGGTCCACCGAGAAATCTGCAAGTCAGTGATGTTAGAAGTGATTCTTGCTACCTGACATGGAAGGAACCAGAAGATGATGGTGGCTCTGTTATTACCAACTATGTGGTGGAAAGGAAAGATGTAGCTTCTGCACAATGGGTATCTGTCTCATCGTCCTCCAAGAAACGCAGTCACATGGCTAAATATCTCATGGAAGGCACTCAGTATCTTTTCCGAGTTGCAGCTGAGAATCTGTTTGGTAGAGGACCATATGTGGAAACACTCAAGCCAATTAAAGCTATGGATCCACTGCGTAAGTGTTACTCAGTTATGATTTGTTTTGTTTATATTGTTCTCTGTAATTTCTGAAATGGTCTTGTTGGAACTAATGAGAACATGGTACAGTGTACCATCAGATGGATCAGCCATCTACTAACTGCTTTGGGTTTTATATTTTTAAAGATCCTCCTGGGCCACCAAAGAATCTGCATCACATAGATGTTGACAAGACTGAAGTTTCCCTTGTTTGGAATCGACCAGATCGTGATGGCGGTGCTGAGATAACTGGATATTTGGTGGAATATCAGGAAGATGGTGCGGATGAGTGGACAAAGTTCCAAACAGTCCCAATGCTAGACTGTGTTGTTACAGGCCTACAAAAAGGAAAAATATACAAATTCCGTGTGAAAGCTCAAAATATTGTGGGTCTCAGCCTTCCAGATACAACAATACCAATAGAATGTCAAGAAAAACTAGGTAATTTTTAGCTTTTTTGTATTGTTCCGCTGATTCTTTCTCTCCTTTAAGTATATTCTCCAAAAACCATAATGCAATTTCTGTTTTTTTTTCTAATTTCAGTACCTCCATCTGTAGAACTGGATGTGAAGTTAATTGAAGGTCTTGTTGTTAAAGCTGGTACCACAGTGAGACTACCTGCAATTATGAGAGGTGTGCCAGTTCCCACTGCAAAATGGGTTACTGATGATACTGAAATTAAGACGGAAGGCAGACACAAGATAGAGACTGACGATTATTCAACTGTACTTACCATCAAAGACTGTGTAAGAAAAGATACGGGAGAATATCTACTCACAGTATCTAATGCAGCTGGCCACAAAACTGTTGCTCTACATCTTACAGTTTTGGATGTTCCTGGCCCACCGACTGGTCCTATTAATATTCTTGAAGTAACACCAGAACATATGGTTATTTCTTGGCGCCCTCCTAAAGACGATGGTGGGAGTCCTATAATAAACTATATTGTTGAGAAGCGTCAGTCAAAGAAAGAGACTTGGGGAGTAGTTAGTTCTGGAACGAGTCACACAAAAATTAAGATTCCACGACTGCAGAAAGGCTGTGAATATATTTTCCGTGTTCGGGCAGAAAATAAGATAGGCATTGGTGCACCTCTTGATTCAGAACCAACAGTTGCTAAACATATGTTTGATCCACCATCCCCACCCGGTAAACCAATAGTGTTTGATATTACAGAAAATGCTGCAACAGTGTCTTGGACTCTACCAATGTCAGACGGTGGAACTCCAATAACTGGTTATATACTTGAGCGTCGAGAAGCATCTGGTAAATGGGTGCGTGTCAATAAGACACCAGTACTTGATATGAAATATAGAGTCACTGGTCTCTTTGAAGGCAACACATATGAATTCAGAGTTTTTGCAGAAAACATGGTGGGCTTAAGCAAGCCATCTCCAAGCTCTGATCCAATAAAAGCGTCACGTCCTATCACTCCTCCTGGACCACCTATTAATCCAAAATTAAAAGATAAAACAAGAGAAACAGCTGATCTTGTTTGGACAAAACCCCTCAAAGATGGTGGCAGCCCAATTCTGGGATATGTTGTGGAATGCCAGAAAACTGGAACTACACAGTGGAACAGGATTAATAAAGATGATCTTATCAGACAATGTGCTTTTAGAGTACCTGGGTTAATAGAAGGAAATGAATATAAATTCCGAATAAAAGCTGTCAACATTGTGGGAGAGGGAGAGCCAAGAGAACTGGCAGAAACTGTACTTGCGAAGGATATTCTTTCTCCTCCAGAAGTAAGCTTAGATGTGACTTGTCGAGACTTAATTACTGTCCGAGTAGGCCAAACAATCCATATTACCGGCAAAGTGAAAGGCAGGCCAGATCCTGAAATAACGTGGTCTAAGGATGGCAAAGTTTTGGTACAGGAAAAACGTGTTGAAATAGTCCATGATCTACCTAATGTTGGACTGCAAGTAAAAGAAGCCAAAAGATCTGATCACGGCAAATACATAATAGCAGCTAAGAACAGCTGTGGACACGCTCAAGGTTTTGCCATTGTGAATGTACTTGACAGACCTGGACCATGTCAGAACCTGAAAATAAGCTATGTCACAAAAGACTCTTGTATGATTGCGTGGGAGAGTCCAGTGGATAATGGTGGCTCAGAAATCACAAATTATATTGTAGAGTACCGTCAACCAAATCAGAGGGGATGGTCAATTGTGTCGTCTGATGTCACTAAACGGTTAGTTAAGGCAAATCTTATAGAGAACCGTGAATACTTCTTTAGAGTTTGTGCAGAAAACAAAATAGGTCCAGGTCCTTGCATTGAGACCAAAACTCCCATCCTTGCCATAAATCCTATTGACAAGCCTGGAGAGCCAGAAAATCTTCACATTGCGGAGAAAGGAAAGACATTTGTACTTCTGAAATGGAGAAGGCCGGATTATGATGGTGGAAGCCCAAATTTAAGTTATCACGTGGAAAGAAAACTGAAAGATTCAGATGAATGGGAAAGGGTTCACAAAGGCAGCATTAAGGAAACGCACTACATGGTTGATAAATGTGTTGAAAATAAGATTTACCAATTCAGAGTTCAAACCAAGAATGAGGCAGGTGAAAGTGACTGGGTAAAAACTGCTGAAGTTGTTGTGAAGGAAGATCTGCAGAAACCAGTGCTAGACTTGAAGTTAAGTGGGGTACTAACAGTGAAAGCTGGTGACACAATTAGAATTGAGGCTGGAGTCAGAGGAAAACCACAGCCTGAAGTTGTGTGGACAAAAGACAAAGATGCAACGGATCTTACAAGGTCTCCAAGAGTCAGTATTGAAACAACATCTGACACATCAAAGTTTGTTCTCACAAAATCAAGGCGTAGTGATGGTGGGAAATATGTGATTACTGCGACTAACACAGCCGGTAGTTTTGTAGCATATGCTACTGTTATTGTTTTGGATAAACCAGGTCCTGTAAGAAACCTGAAAGTCACTGACATTTCAAGTGACAGATGTACTGTTACCTGGGAACCTCCAGAGGATGACGGCGGTTGTGAAATACAAAACTACATCCTAGAAAAATGTGAAAGCAAGCGTATGGTTTGGTCTACGTACTCTTCTTCTGTCCTAACAAACTATGCAAATGTAACACGCCTCATTGAAGGTAATGAATATATATTCAGAGTTCGTGCAGAGAATAAAATGGGCACTGGTCCACCAACAGAAACACACCCAATTATTGCAAAAACTAAATTTGATAGACCTGGTCGCCCTGACCCTCCCGAGGTAACAAGAGTAAGCAAAGAAGAGATGACTGTTGTTTGGAATCCACCAGAATATGATGGTGGCAAGTCAATTACAGGATACATCTTAGAGAGGAAAGAGAAACGATCATTAAGATGGGTTCCAGTTACTAAGACTGCTATTCCTGAGAGACGCAAGAAGGTTACTAATCTCATCCCTGGTCATGAATATCAGTTCCGTGTCAGTGCTGAAAATGAAGTTGGACTTGGAGAACCAAGCTTGCCATCAAGACCAGTAGTAGCAAAAGACCCAATAGGTATCATACTGTTATATTCTACTTTATTTTGTTTTAATGTTAACAGATTGTTAAATTGCATAACTGTATTCTTATCTGTAATCTTTATTGCCTTCCAGAACCACCTGGTCCTCCCACCAACTTGAGGGTGGTTGACAGTACAAAGAGTTCAATAACCCTTGGCTGGGGAAAACCAGTGTACGATGGTGGTGCTCCGATTATTGGATATGTTGTGGAAATTAGACCAAAAGTAGAAGGTGCTGATCCTGAAGCAGGATGGAAACGATGCAATGTTGCTGCTCAAGTTATTCATACAGAATTTACAGCCACTAGTCTGGATGAGAAACAATTGTATGAGTTCAGAGTTTCTGCCCAAAATCAGGTTGGCCTTGGCCGGCCAGCAGAACTGAAAGAAGCTGTGTCTCCCAAAGAAATACTTGGTGAGTTTTCCCATTTTCTCTATGAGTTTTTGCATATAATCTTCATTTGCTCTTTTTTTTAACTTATTTCATATCCTAAACTTTGAATTTTATTTCTGTAAATTTATCTTTCAGAACCTCCTGAGATTGAATTGGATGCAAGCATGAGAAAGTTAGTCACAGTAAGAGCAGGATGTCCTATCAGATTGTTTGCCATTATTAGGGGTCGCCCAGCACCAAAAGTCACCTGGAGGAGAATGGGTATTGATAACGTCATCAGAAAAGGACAAGTTGATCTGGTTGACACTATGGCCTTCTGTGTCATCCCTGATTCAACACGTGATGATTCCGGCAAATATTCATTGACACTTGTCAATGCAGCTGGAGAGAAGGCTGTGTTTGTGAACGTTAGAGTTCTGGGTAAGTAACCAGAGAACTATCTGTAGACATTGTTTTAATACTATTGTATGTTCATTACAGAAATCTTTATGTCCACTAATGCTGAAGTTTTTGAGCACAAATAAATGTATTGGCTAATGCTGTCTCTGACTGTGTAACATCCTATTGGCACCCCTTAATTGGTACTTGAAGAATTTTCAAAGCGAAAGACTTGCATAAATTGAAATTTCTTTATAGATACTCCTGGACCTGTGTCGGACTTCAGAGCTTCAGATGTCACCAAGATGTCATGCCATCTTTCATGGGCACCTCCAGAGAATGATGGCGGTAGCCCAGTGACTCATTACATCCTGCAGAAACGTGAGGCTGACAGGAAGACTTGGGGAACGGTCACTGCAGAACTAAAGAAAACTAGTTTCCAAATAGCTAACCTTGTACCTGGAAATGAATATTACTTCAGAGTAACAGCAGTAAATGAATATGGATCAGGTGTTCCAAGTGACATACCAAAACCAGTCCTAGCAACAGATCCCTTAAGTAAGTATGCTTTTATGCATATATTTGATTGTTTTCTATGATTAAGTAAGATTTTGGGTTTTTTTAAAGCAGTCATTTCTAAACAGGATAATGCTACGATCTACTCAGTGTCATAAATATTTGCATCAGTTACCTTCAGATAACACATATGAATGCAGTACCTTCACAATCTTTCAAAAAAGTTTCCTCTTTACTACATTTTACTTGTCAAGTTAGCATAGATAGCATCCAGTAATTCAGAAAATCTTGTTAATTCATTGTTTAATGCTTCTTTTCCTTTGCTCCTCCTTCTCTTCCCCCCACCCCCAAAGGTGAACCCGATCCACCAAGAAAACTTGAAGTTACTGAAATTACAAAGAACAGTGCTACTTTAGGCTGGCTGCCACCACTGCGTGATGGAGGCTCGAAAGTTGATGGGTATATTGTTAGCTACAAAGAAGATGACCAACCGGGAGATCGTTGGACAGAATATTCAGTAGTCAAAGACCTCTCCATTGTTGTAGCTGGTCTGAAAGAAGGAAAAAAGTACAAGTTTAGAGTAGCAGCTCGAAATGCTGTTGGAGTAAGTTTTCCAAGAGAAACTGAAGGAGTATTTGAAATTAAAGAACAACTCAGTAAGTACCTAATTAAATATTACCCTTGTTACAATATCCTCTTTAGCAATAAAATAGGCAAGCATTCTTGTTCTTAGATTGAGACCTATGAAGTCAATTACTTGATGAAGCTATCTTGAGGATTATGATTAGCTGTATTGGATATTTTCACAGGTCAAAAAAGATGAGCATAAATCATTAAACAATGTTTTGTGTATGGCTTCAGTTGGAACCAGAAGACAGGAATTAGGAAGAGATAATAAATACATCCAATTAACTTAAAATGAAAAACAAAAAGGGAACAGTAGGTCAACAGTAGGGTGAGAGATAAGTGGGCTTTGAAATGGTTGTTATTTTGAGATGAGAGAAGAAGTTGCTTATATTGTGGAGTAACTTGGGAAAGTAAAGCTAAAAGGCGGGAGGACATACTTGCCTAGTGAAGTACTTCAGGCACAGGAAGACATAGGAGTGTGGGACAAATAAGAACAGCCTCCTTCATCTGTGATGTGGAGAGAGGTACAGGATCAACAGAAAATGAAAATTAGACAGAGACAAGAAGAAAAGTACACTAAATGTATGGCCAGGCATCATTTGGAAGAAGGTAACAAAAATTTGTGCAAAAATGAGGGAAGGGGCTCTAGTTGAAGAGTGATTCAAAAGTAGTAAAGAGTTAGGCTGTGGAAACAGATTAAATTCAGTGAGGATATCAGTTTTTCTTTTCTTCTCCTTCATGTCCGTCTTGTAGAAAGTAGGAACCCATCTGTACAGTAGGTTATCCATGACAAATTCCATAGGAGTTGTGTGATTCATTAAGTGTGCAAGAAGGAAATCCAAACTCAATTTTTTTCTCTTATAATCTGTATGAGAATGTAAAAGTAAGACTGGCGTGGATATTGGACACTGCAAAATCTCTAGTTGTTCATAATTGGATATAAATTAAAAGCTATCAAGTTGTTCCTACTGGTTACTCCACTCCAGGGAGATGAAAAGAACTTAAACACGAAAGCATAAGAAAAAGTGAACTGATATGTCACAGAAGTTGAATTTATATGTCATTGTCTGTTTTTTTTTTTCCAGTCCCACCTAAGATTCTGATGCCTGATCATGTTCACATCAAAGCTGGGAAGAAGCTGAGAATTGAAGCTCATGTATATGGGAAACCTCAGCCAGTCTGCAAATGGCTGAAAGGAGATCAAGATGTAATTACATCCAGTCGCCTTGCTGTGCATAAAGCAGAAAAGTCTTCTGTTATTATCATTAAGGATGTGACTAGAAAAGATTCTGGTTTTTACACTCTTACTGCAGAAAACAGCTCTGGTACTGATAGTCAAAAAATCAGAGTGATAGTCATGGGTATGTATCATTTGATTATTTTTAAAAAGTCCGATTTTATACAAAACTATTTTTAGTATGTTCCAGTGGTTTCCATTTTCCTTCATAACTTTTTCTCAATGTGTTTCTTTTTGTAGATAAGCCAGGTCCACCACAGCCTCCATTTGACATTTCTGAAATAGATGCTGATGCTTGCACTCTTTCCTGGCATATACCTCTTGAAGATGGCGGCAGTAACATTACCAACTATGTAGTTGAAAAATGTGATGTAAGCAGAGGAGACTGGGTAACAGCTTTAGCTTCTGTCACAAAGACAAGCTGCAGAATTGGAAAACTGATTCCTGGAGAAGAATACATGTTCCGTGTTCGTGCTGAAAATCGTTTTGGGATTTCTGAGCCACTTAATTCGGACAAGATGATTGCGAGGTTCCCATTTGGTATGTCAGATTTTCACAGCAACATTTCTCTTTCTTTTTTTTTTTTTCCCCTCTTAATAAGAAAGCATGTGGTTGATACCCATCTTTGTATTTCTGTCTAGATGTACCCAGTGAACCAAAGAATGCACGTATTACCAAAGTTAATAAGGACTGCATTTTTGTTGCCTGGGATAGACCAGATAGTGATGGAGGCAGTCCAATCACTGGTTATCTCATTGAACGCAAAGAAAGGAACAGTTTATTGTGGGTGAAAGCTAACGATACAGCTGTGCGTTCCACAGAGTACCCTTGTGTGGGGCTCATCGAAGGTCTTGAGTATACTTTCAGAATTTATGCACTGAACAGAGCTGGAGCAAGTAAACCTAGTAAACCAACTGAGATTGTCACAGCAAGGACACCAGTCGGTAAGCCAGACAAACCACTGAGTAGCAAAAGACTGCCATTTTTATGGTCATTTCCAATGTATCTGCAACTCTTCATAGTCTTATGCACTTCATAGCTATAACTATATATATAACTATATAACTAAAAATTTAACTATAACTCTTCATAGTCTATGCACTTACGTTTTCATGTTTGCTATGAGTGCACTATATGGTTGTACTGTAGACTGGATCCAGATTTATTAAATATTAAATACATATTAAATATATTAATATAGTAGCTATTTAAAACAATAAAAAAACCAGACTAAAATATAATCTTACTAATCTTAGATCCTCCTGGAAAACCTGAAGTTATTGATGTCACTAAGAGTACTGCATCGTTGGTATGGACAAGACCAAAGCACGATGGTGGTAGCAAGCTTATTGGCTACTTTGTTGAAGCTTGCAAATTACCTGGTGACAAATGGGTCCGGTGCAATACAACTCCACATCAAATACCTCTGGAAGAATACACTGCTACTGATCTAGAAGAAAATGCTCAATATCAATTTAGAGCAATTGCTAAGACAGCAGTTAATATTAGCCGACCTTCAGAGCCTTCTGATCCAGTGACCATTCACCCAGAAAATGGTGAGAAATGCAAAAGCATTTGAGAACTCCAATAAGAATCTATCTATATTGAACTAGTACTCATGAGAAGAATGGGATGCTTACCTCTTACTAGACTGATTAAATCTTGTGCTCTTTCCCTTCAGTTCCTCCGAGAATAGAGTTGGATCTATCTATGCAATCACAGCTAACAGTAAAAGCTGGAACTAATGTACGTCTGGAGGCAAATGTATATGGAAAACCAATGCCAACCATCACTTGGAAGAAAGAAGGAGAACTTTTAAAGCCATCAGAAGGTGTTAAGATCACCACTAAGAGAAATCTTGCTATTGTTGAACTGTTTAGTGTTAACAGGAAGCAAACAGGAGACTACACTATTACTGCTGAAAATGCAAGTGGATCAAAGTCAGCAACCATTAGGCTTAAAGTACTTGGTAAGCTAAAGACTGTTAGTAAATGCATTTATGGTTAAATTATATAGTAAAAGCTAGAGGTATAACATAGTGTTGTTGATTCTTCTAGATAAGCCTGGTCCTCCAGCCTCTGTAAAAATCAAGCACATGTATGCAGATCATGCAATGCTTTCTTGGGAGCCTCCTCTAGAAGATGGAGGTTCAGAAATTACTAATTACATTATTGACAAACGTGAAACAAGCAGACCAAACTGGGCCCAGGTCAGCGCCAATGTACCCATTACAAGCTGCACAGTGGAGAAACTAATAGAAGGGCATGAGTACCAGTTCCGTATATGTGCTGAAAACAAATATGGTGTTGGAGACCCTATTTTGACTGAACCAGCAGTTGCTAAGAATCCATATGGTAAGTGTTTAGCAGGCTATCTTCACAAGTCACTATTTTTTGTATACACTTATGGATATCAACATAACTTTCAAATAAATCTTTACAGATGTACCTGGACCTTGTGATCCACCAGTAATCAGTAATGTAACGAAAGACTTCATGACTGTTAGCTGGAAGCCACCAGCTAATGATGGTGGGTCCCCAATAACTGGTTATATACTTGAGAAGCGTGAAACTAAAGCTCTCAACTGGACAAAGGTAACCAGGAAGCCTGTCATTGAAAGAACTGTTAAGGCTTCAGGACTCCAAGAAGGAACAGAATATGAGTTCCGGGTGATAGCATTGAATAAAGCTGGACCTGGCAAACCTAGTGCACCATCCAAAGCAGTGTATGCTCGTGATCCTCAATGTAAGCTGAAAGTCTCAGATATTTTTCATGGTATTTCCAAATACTTTTGTACAGCATTTGGTATGATTAACTTTCTGCTATTTTAATTCTCAGATCCTCCTGGCCCACCTGCTTTCCCAAAGGTGGTTGACACTACTCGTAATTCAATAAGCCTGTCATGGAGCAAACCAGCATATGATGGTGGAAGCCCTATTATTGGTTATCTAGTAGAATCGAAAAGAGCTGACACGGACAATTGGGTCAGATGCAATCTTCCCAAGAACTTACAGGCTACGCACTTTGTGGTAACAGGGCTGATGGAAGATACAGAGTATCAGTTCCGTGTATATGCTGTCAATAAGATTGGATACAGTGATCCAAGTGATGTTCCTGATAAACACACTGCGAAAGATATTTTAAGTATGTTCATTGAAAATATATTACCATGTTCACTTTTGTTTTAATTCATGGAATGGCTTCTAAATGAAGGGTTGGTCACAGATCATTTTAAAAAGGGTTAATTTTGAATGTGTAATTTCACAGAGAAATGTAGTTTAAAAGTGGCTAATTTGGAAAAAAAAAAAATGGGGCAGTTAGGAACTGAGAAGAATCTTACTGGTGTCTGCACTTTTCATTTGTACGTCAGATATTCTTCACTTTCTATTTTTTCTCTCTCTAATCATATATCAGACTTTTCAAGTAGTCTTCATGTCTTCTAAATCATTTGAAGCCAAAATTTTTATCCTAAGAATCTGGGTGCGACACTATGTAATTGTAAACTGCAACACAGGAAATTCCATCTGAACATGAAGAAAAACTTCTACTTAGAGGGTGGCAGAGCGCAGGGACAGACTACCCAGAGAGGTTGTGGATCTTTTTCTCTGGAGATACACAAAATCCAACCAGACTCTTTCCAGTGTAACCTACTACAGGGAACCCGCTTTAGCAGGGGATAGGATTTGATGATCTCCAGTGATCCCTTCCAACTCCTATGATTCTGTGAGACTTATTCCCTAAGAGCTATACTGGCTTCTGTATGCATTTTGCCATATGTAGAAAAGCACTCCTTCACAGAACTGCTTTGGTTCAAGAAAAGCAGTAGAGACTTTGAAACCCCTTTGAATTATAGAGGAAATGAGAGTCCTTTTTATGTAGACTATGGAAAAATCATAAGAAAAGCAAGTGAAAATTGGTGCGGAAAAAAAAAAAAAAAGCGAAGTTTATAAATGATCTTGAAATGAGAATCAGGACACAAACTCGCTAATATCGTCATGGACAAAAGAATTAATTGGTTAATCTAGTGGAATGTCCGTAAAGTGGTAATTCTTGTCAGAGAAACTTTAGTGAGAGTCTTAAAGGTTATGTTTTAATTATCTCATTTTTGTTTAACAGTTCCTCCTGAAGGAGAACTTGATGCCGAACTAAGGAAAGTCCTTGTATTACGTGCTGGAGTCACAATGAGACTTTATGTACCGGTAAGAGGACGACCACCTCCCAAGATTACATGGTCTAAAGTGGGTGCCAACCTAAGAGACAGACAAGGATTAGACATCAAATCAACTGACTTTGATACCTTCCTGCGCTGTGAAAATGTAAACAAATATGATGCTGGAAAATACGTCCTCAGTCTGGAGAACAGTTGTGGTAAAAAGGCATACACCATTGTTGTAAAAGTACTTGGTAAGTGCCAGAGTTTTCCCCAGAATAATATATTCAATTTTTAACAGATTTTTTTTTTTTTCATTTCATTTACTAAATTAAATCTGGGGGATTTGTGTTTATATAGATACTCCAGGCCCTCCTGTTAACCTTGTTGTAAAGGAAGCATCTAAGGATTCTGCCTATATAACATGGGAACCCCCACTTATTGATGGTGGCAGTCCAATCACGAATTATGTTGTTGAAAAACGTGATGCAGAAAGAAAGTCGTGGTCCACAGTAACAGCAGAATGTCCAAAGACAAGCTACAGGATAACTAACTTAGAAGAAGGCAAATCCTACTTCTTCAGGGTTTTTGCTGAAAATGAATATGGTATTGGTGACCCCTGTGAAACTCGTGATGCTGTCAAAGCTTCCGGTAAGAAAAATGAATCAATTTCTCCTATTTTGGTATTCACTTCATTTTTATTTTTAGCCTGAAAGGACACTCACTGTGCTTTTCTTTCTCTTCTAGAAACACCGGGGCCAGTGGTGGATCTAAAAGCTTCAGCTGTAACAAAATCATCATGCAATTTAGTATGGAAAAAGCCTATCAGTGATGGTGGAAGCCGTATTTTTGCCTATGTGGTGGAGGTTCTCATTGGTGAAGATAAATGGCAAGAAGTAATGCGGTCAAAGAACCTTCATTTTTCAATGAGAGACCTAAAGGAAGGACAAGAATACACGTTCAGAGTGAGAGCCCAAAATGATGCTGGATATGGAACTCCAAGGGAGCTCACAATTTTGGCAAGAGATGATGTTGGTATGAAGCAACTTAAAAGATAATTAATTCACTCACCAAACCACATTTATATCATACTTAGCATCATTGCTATATATACATGCAAATCAGATGCCTCTAAAAGGAAGAAAATTTTTACTATGAGGGTGGTGAGGCTCTGGAACCTGGAAAGCTCTGGCCCAGGGAAGCTGTGCATGCCCCATCCCTGAAGACGTTTAAGGCCAGGTTGGATGGGGCCTTAACGAACCTATCCTAGTGGGAGATGTCCCTGACAGGGGGGGTTGGAATTAGATGATATTTAAGGTCCTTTCCAGCACAGACCTTTCAATGATTCTATGAAAAGAGTATCTGAATTTTATCTCAGAGTTTATGCTTGGTTTAATAATTGATCTTTTTTTTTTCTTTTTACAGTGGCACCTGATCTTGATTTAAGAGATCTACCTGATTTGTGCTATGTAGCTAAAGAGGGTAGCAATTTCCATCTTAAAATTCCTATTAAAGGCAAACCTGTCCCAACTGTAACTTGGAAGAAAGATGAAGACAAGGTACTTACCGAGAGTGGAAGAGTTGCTTTTGAATCTACGGCAGTAAACACAACACTTGTAGTACGTGACTGCCAGAAAGCTGATGCTGGAAAATACACAATCACTCTGAAGAATGTTGCTGGCAGCAAGGAAGGCACCATTTCTGTGAAAGTTGTTGGCAAACCTGGCATACCAACAGGTCCAGTGAAATTTGATGAAGTCACAGCTGATGCCATGACCTTGAAATGGGGTCCTCCAAAAGATGATGGTGGTTCAGAAATCACAAACTATGTTCTAGAGAAAAGAGATAACATAAGCAATAAGTGGGTGACTTGTGCCTCTGCAGTCCAGAAAACTACATTTAGAGTTACACGGCTTCATGAAGGAAATGAATATACATTCAGGATCAGGGCTGAAAATAAATATGGAGTAGGTGAAGGTCTTAAATCTGACCCTGTTGTTGCAAAACATCCATTTGGTAAGTAATCATTATAATATTCAGAATGTTAAAAAAAGGTTATAGAGGTGATATTTATTGTTAATGGTGCTGCATCTTTTAATATTGTTTAGATGTGCCTGATGCTCCTCCACCCCCCAACATCGTTGATGTTCGACATGATTCTGTATCTTTAACTTGGACTGATCCCAGAAGAACTGGAGGCTCACCAATCACAGGTATATTCCCAAAAGCCTCCTTACTATTCCAGTTCTTAATAGTTTGAGGAAATGATTAGTTGATTTCACTGTTTTACTTTCTATTCTTTCTGTATGATGAATCTTTTAAAGGCTTAACTTTAAAAGAAAGAAGTCAGGAAGAGCCTAACCAATAAAACTTTTATGCAGAGAGCCAAAACAGCCGAAGAACAAATAACTACCTCAGCTACATGTTACATCACTTGGGGCTGTACAATTTGCATTACAAGCATCTTACTGTTTCACTTAGATACATCTTTAATGCATGTCCACATCTGTTTCTTAATCTGGTTTCCAGTGTTGTCTTGTGCAATTCCAATGCAGCATACCACACAAACAGTATGATATTTTGCAAACCTGTGATAAATGAAGATATCTAGAAAACCTCTCATTTTCATCTCACCGTTTATCTTCTAGGTTATCATATTGAATTCAAAGAAAGAAATAGTCTTTTGTGGAAGAGGGCCAATACAATTCCAATCAGAATGAAAGATTTCAGAGTGACAGGATTAACTGAAGGACTGGAGTACGAATTCAGAGTAATGGCAATCAATCTGGCTGGAGTAGGTAAACCAAGTCCACCATCTGAACCTGTTGTGGCACTTGACCCCATTGGTAAGTTTATGAGGAGAACAAAATTAAAATTCTGGAAGCTGAAATCACTGTTGTTTGACCATGGTTTACCATTTTTTTTCTTTAAGATCCTCCTGGAAAACCTGAAGTTATCAATATAACAAGGAACTCAGTAACACTTATTTGGACAGAACCAAAATATGATGGTGGACATAAGTTAACTGGCTATATTGTTGAAAAGCGTGATTTGCCCTCGAAGACTTGGACTAAAGCTAATCATGTGAATGTTCCAGACTGTGCATTCACTGTAACTGACCTTACTGAAGGTTCCAAATACGAGTTCAGAATTAGAGCTAAGAACACTGCTGGAGCTATCAGTCCTCCATCTGAATCTACAGGAACCATAATATGCAAGGATGAGTATGGTACGTAGATGGCATCAAAATGATTTCTATTTCAATAATTAATATAATCCTTTTTTTGTTTGTTTGGCTGTTTGGTTATTTTACTATCTTCTTTGTATAATAATCGTTTTGGGTTTTTTGTTTTTGTTTTTTTAACAGAGGCACCAACAATTGTTATCGAACCTACTTTGAAGGAAGGTTTAACAGTGAAAGCAGGCGACACAATTACTGTATCTGCTATTAGTATCCGTGGCAAACCACCTCCAACTTCAGCATGGTCAAAAGCTGGAAAAGATTTTAGACCTTCAGAGCTTGTGCACATTGAAACCACACCCACTTCTTCTACCCTAACCATCAAATATGCAGCCAGAAAGGATTCTGGAGAATACACAATCACTGCAACCAATCCTTTTGGCACTAAGCAAGAGAGTGTACATGTGAAAGTTTTAGATGTTCCAGGACCCCCAGGGCCTATTGAGATCAGCAATGTTTCAGCAGAAAAAGCCACTCTTACATGGTCACCTCCTGCAGAAGATGGTGGATCACCGATCAAATCATATATTCTTGAAAAGAGAGAAACTAGCCGACTGCTCTGGACATTAGTTGCTGAAAATATCGAGAGTTGTAGGCATGTTGTTAGCAAACTCATTCAAGGAAATGAGTATGTTTTCCGTGTCTCAGCGGTAAATCAGTATGGCAAGGGTGAACCAGTACAATCTGAACCAGTTAAAATGGTGGACAGATTTGGTAAGTTGAACAAGCTAAGAGGTTCAAGTACGCTTTTAATAATCTCTGAGGACTTGATTTTTGTCTGAACTTTGTACTTTTTTCTTCTCTATCAGGTCCCCCTGGTCCTCCTGGAAAACCAGAAGTAACAAATGTGACTAAAAATACTGTGACAGTTACCTGGAAAAGGCCAGTAGATGATGGTGGAAGTGAAATCACAGGTTACTATGTGGAGAGGAGAGAAAAGAAAGGTTTAAGATGGGTCAGAGCAACAAAGAAACCAATTTCAGATCTTAGATGCAAAGTAACTGGTCTTCTGGAAGGAAGTGAATATGAATTCCGTGTTAGTGCAGAAAACAGAGCAGGAGTCGGACCACCAAGTGATGCTTCAAACTCAGTCATGTGCAAGGATGTTGCATGTTAGTATCATGCTTTTTATTTTTGAGTGATGGTTGGGGGATAAGTTTAGACAGTGTAAGAGTGATTTACTCTGTAATATAGTGGTGTAACATAATGTGGTATTTTATCTTTTCCTCACTTTTCAGACCCACCAGGTCCACCTGCAAATCCAAGAGTGACTGATACTACAAAGACAAGTGCATCTTTAGCCTGGGGCAAGCCTCACTATGATGGTGGTCTTGACATCATTGGCTACATAGTGGAGCATCAAAAGGAAGGAGAAGAAGAATGGGTGAAAGATACGACAGGGACTGCTTTAAGAATCACTCAGTTTGTTGTTGCTCATCTACAGCCAGGAGCCAAATACAATTTCAGAATCTCTGCCATGAATGCTGTAGGTACTGGTGAACCAGCAGTAATTCCAAGCGTGGAAATCAAAGAGCGGGAAGAAATTCCTGACTTTGAATTAGATGCTGAGCTAAGAAGAACACTTGTTGTCAGAGCTGGATTAACTATTCGGATTTTTGTGCCAATTAAAGGACGTCCAACTCCAGAAGTTACATGGACAAAAGATGATGTTTCACTCAAAGGACGTGCTAGTATTGAAAATACAGACTCTTTTACACTCTTGATTGTCACAGAGTGCACCAGATATGATGCAGGAAAGTACGTAATGACACTTGAAAATGCTGCTGGTAAGAAGACTGGCTTTGTAAATGTAAAAGTCTTGGATACACCAGGTCCACCAATAAACCTTAAACCTAGAGAAATTACCAAGGACAGCATCACCCTCCAATGGGATATGCCTCTGATAGATGGTGGTTCACGTATAACAAACTATATTGTTGAGAAACGTGAATCAACTCGTAAAGCATATTCAACGGTCACAACAAACTGCCAGAAGTGTTCTTTCAGGATTCCTAATTTGTCTGAAGGATGTGAATACTATTTCAGAGTGCTGGCTGAAAATGAGTTTGGTATTGGTGAACCAGCTGAAACCGCAGAACCAGTAAGGGCTTCGGAGGCACCATCCCCACCTGACAGCCTTAATATTATGGATGTAACACGAAACTCAGTTAGCCTGGCTTGGCCAAAACCAGAACATGATGGTGGCAGCAAGATCACTGGATATGTAATTGAAGCACAAAGAAAAGGAAGCAACCAATGGGCACACATTACGACTGTAAAAACACTGGATTGCGTAGTGAAGAATCTAACTGAAAATGAAGAGTATACTTTCCAGGTTATGGCAGTTAACAGTGCTGGGAGAAGTGCCCCAAGAGAAAGCAGACCAGTTATTATCAAGGAACAAACAATGCTTCCAGAGTTTGACCTTCGTGGTATCTACCAGAAAACAGTCATTGCCAAAGCTGGCGACAATATCAAGATTGAAATCCCTGTGCTTGGTCGTCCAAGGCCTACTGTGACTTGGAAGAAAGAAGATCAGATACTTAAGCAAACACAAAGGGTGAATTATGAAAATACTGCAACGGCAACCATACTAACCATCAATGAATGTACACGAAATGATAGTGGTCAATATCCACTGTCAGCTAAAAATATTGTGGGAGAAGTTAGTGAAGTTATTACAGTTCAAGTTCATGATATACCCGGACCTCCTACTGGACCAATCAAATTTGATGAAATTTCTTCTGATTTTGTAACATTTTCATGGCAGCCTCCTTTGAATGATGGAGGTGTACCAATAAGTAATTATGTTGTAGAGATGCGTCAAACTGACAGTACCACATGGACTGAACTGGCAACCACAGTGATACGTACCACATTTAAAGCCACTCGTCTTAATACTGGAGTTGAGTATCAGTTCCGAGTCAAAGCTCAAAACAGATACGGAACTGGTCCAGCCATTACTTCGGAATCTGTAGTTGCCAACTATCCATTTAAGGTGCCTGGGCCTCCTGGTACTCCTCAGGTTATTGCAGTCACCAAAGAAACTATGACCATTAGCTGGAATGAGCCAGTTACTGATGGTGGAAGCCCAATTCTGGGTTATCACATTGAAAGGAAAGAACGAAATAGCATTCTTTGGCAGACTGTAAGTAAAATGCTGGTATCAGGCAATATCTTTAAATCAACTGGACTTAGTGATGGCATTGCATATGAATTCCGTGTTATAGCAGAAAATCTGGCTGGCAAGAGTAGGCCAAGCAAGCCATCTGAGCCTGTATTTGCTTTAGACCCAATAGATCCACCTGGTAAGCCAGTACCTCTGAACATTACAAGACATGCAGTGACACTGAAATGGACTAAACCAGAATATAATGGAGGTTTTAAGATAACTGGCTACACCGTTGAAAAAAGAGATCTTCCTAATGGCCGTTGGCTGAAGGCTAATTTCAGCAATATATTGGAGACTGAATTCACTGTCAGTGGTTTGACAGAAGATGCTGCCTATGAATTCCGTGTGATTGCTAGGAATGCTGGTGGGGCTGTTAGTCAGCCCTCCGAGCCATCAGATGCGATAACTTGTAGAGATGACATTGAAGCACCAAGGATAAGCGTGGATGCTAAATATAAAGACACTTTAGTGCTGAAAGCAGGTGAAGTTTTCAGACTTGAGGCTGATGTGTCAGGTCGCCCTCCACCAACTATGGCATGGACAAAAGGAGAAAAAGAACTTGAAGACACCGCAAAACTAGAAATAAAGACAGCAGACTTTTCTACTGTTCTTGTCAATAAAGATTCTTCAAGAAGAGATGGCGGTGCCTATACACTTACTGCAACAAATCCTGGTGGCTTCGCCAAGCATATCTTCAATGTTAAGGTTCTTGATAGGCCTGGTCCTCCAGAAGGGCCATTGGCTGTGTCTGAAGTCACTGCAGAAAAATGTGTTCTGTCATGGTTACCTCCTCTGGATGATGGAGGAGCGAAGATTGACCATTATGTGGTTGAAAAACGTGAAACTAGTAGATTGGCATGGACAGCTGTAGCCACTGAAGTTCCACTGACTAAACTGAAGGTTACTAAGCTGTTGAAGGGCAATGAGTATGTGTTCCGTGTTATGGCTGTTAACAAATATGGAGTTGGCGAGCCTCTTGAATCAGAGCCAGTTCTTGCAGTAAATCCATATGTGCCACCTGATCCACCTAAAACGCCTGAAGTTACAGCAATTACAAAAGATTCTATGGTTGTCTGCTGGGGCCATCCTGATTCTGATGGTGGGAGCCCAATAACTAACTACATTGTGGAACGTCGTGACAGAGCTGGTCTTCGGTGGGTAAAATGTAACAAACGAGTTGTTACTGACTTACGTTATAAAGTGTCTGGACTGACAGAAGGTCATGAATACGAATACAGAGTCATGGCTGAAAATGCTGCTGGAGTCAGTGAGCCAAGCCCAACTAGTCCATTCTATAAAGCTTGTGATACTGTATTTAAGCCTGGTCCCCCAGGAAATCCTCGCGTTTTGGATAGCAGCAAGTCCTCTATTACAATAGCATGGAATAAACCAATATATGATGGTGGTTCAGAGATCACAGGTTACATGGTTGAGATCGCGCTACCTGAGGAAGATGAGTGGAAGATTGTAACTCCTCCAATAGGACTAAAGGCCACTTCTTTTACTATCACTGACCTGAAAGAAAACCAAGAGTATAAAATCCGAATATATGCTATGAATTCTGAAGGTCTTGGGGAACCTGCTCTTGTTCCTGGGACTCCTAAAGCTGAAGAAAGACTGCTACCCCCAGAGATTGAACTTGATGCAGAACTTCGGAAAGTTGTAACTATCAGAGCCTGCTGTACTCTAAGACTCTTTGTTCCAATTAAAGGAAGACCAGCACCTGAGGTAAAATGGACAAGAGAACATGGGGAATCTCTGGATAGAGCAACCATTGAATCAACAAGCTCTTATACTCTACTTATTGTTGAAAACGTAAATAGATTTGATAGTGGCAAATACATGTTGACAATTGAGAACAGCTCAGGTAGTAAGTCAGCATTTGTGAATGTCAGAGTACTTGATACTCCAGGGGCACCTCAAGATTTGAAAATAAAAGAAGTTACAAAGTCATCAGTTACACTCACATGGGAGCCTCCTCTTATAGATGGTGGCTCTAAAATAAAAAATTACATTGTTGAAAAGCGTGAATCAACAAGAAAAGCTTATTCAACTGTTAATGCCAATTGCCACAAGACCAGTTGGAAAGTTGATTCACTGCAAGAAGGCTGCAATTACTACTTCAGAGTCCTAGCTGAAAATGAGTATGGAATAGGCCTTCCAGTTGAAACTTCAGAATCAGTAAAAGTATCAGAAAGACCACTTCCACCGGGAAAGATAACTTTGTTGGATGTGACAAGAAATAGCGTATCCTTATCTTGGGAAAAACCTGAACACGATGGTGGTAGCCGAATTCTGGGGTACATTGTAGAAATGCAAAGCAAAGGCAGTGAAAAGTGGTCAACTTGTGCTACAGTAAAAGTTACAGAAGCCACTATCACAGGATTGATCCAAGGTGAAGAATACACATTCCGTGTTTCAGCTCAGAATGAAAAAGGTGTCAGTGATCCTCGCCAGCTAGGTATACCAGTTGTTGCAAAAGACCTTGTGATTCCACCAGCTTTCAAACTACTGTTCACTACTTTCAGTGTTCTAGCAGGAGAGGACTTAAAGGTTGATGTTCCTTTTGTTGGTCGACCCAAACCAGCAGTGTTTTGGCATAAAGATAATGTGGCATTGAAGCAGACTACCAGAGTAAATGCAGAAAGTTCAGAAAATAACACAGTGTTAACGATAAAAGAAGCATGCAGAGAAGATGTGGGGGCATACTTAGTTAAACTTACAAATTCTGCGGGTGAAGCAACTGAGACCCTAAATATTGTTGTCCTTGATAAACCAGGACCCCCAACTGGACCAGTCAAAGTAGATGAAGTAACAGCAGATAGTATTACCATTTCTTGGGAGCCACCCAAATATGATGGTGGTAGCTCTATTAATAATTATATTGTAGAAAAAAGAGACACTTCCACCACCACTTGGCAGATTGTGTCAGCTACTGTTGCAAGAACAACGATAAAAGCATGTAGATTAAAGACTGGCTGTGAATATCAATTCAGAATCACAGCTGAAAATAGATATGGGAAGAGCACCTATCTCACTTCGGAGCCAGTTGTAGCCCAGTACCCATTTAAACTTCCTGGTCCACCTGGAACACCTTTTGTAACAAATGCATCAAAAGACAGCATGGTGGTGCAATGGAATGAACCAGTCAATGATGGTGGTAGCAAGATCATTGGGTATCACTTGGAGCGCAAAGAGAGAAATAGCATTCTGTGGGCTAAGCTGAATAAAACACCTATTCCAGATACCAAGTTTAAGACAACTGGCCTTGAGGAGGGTCTTGAATATGAGTTCAGAGTTTATGCAGAAAATATAGTAGGCATTGGAAAAGCAAGTAGAGCATCTGAATGCTATACTGCACATGACCCATGTGACCCTCCTGGTCGTCCAGAACCTTTAATTGTCACAAGAAGTTCAGTAACACTTCAGTGGAAGAAACCTATATATGATGGTGGAAGTAAGATTACAGGTTATGTTGTTGAGAAGAAGGAGCTACCTGATGGTCGCTGGATGAAAGCAAGTTTTACAAATGTAATTGATACCCAATTTGAAGTAACTGGTCTGGTTGAAAACCAGAGATATGAGTTCCGTGTTATAGCACGAAATGCTGCAGGTGTTTTCAGTGAACCGTCTGAGAGCTCAGGTGCCATTACAGCAAGAGATGAAGTAGAACCACCTCACATAAGTATGGATCCAAAATACAAAGACACAATTGTAGTACACGCTGGTGAATCATTCAAGTTGGAAGCTGATGTTCATGGCAAACCAATACCTTCCATTCAGTGGCTAAAAGGTGATCATGAGCTGACAAATACTGCTCGTATGGAAATTAAAAGTACGGATTTTGCAACAAGTCTTAGTGTGAAGGAAGCTATTAGAGTTGACAGTGGTCATTATGTGCTATTGGCAAAGAACGTTGCAGGCGAAAAGAAAGTTCCTGTTCATGTCAAAGTTCTTGATAGACCTGGACCACCAGAAGGACCTGTTGAGATTACAGGTGTCACTGCTGAAAAATGCATGTTATCGTGGAAACCTCCACTACAGGATGGCGGTAGTGATATTTCACATTATGTTGTGGAAAAAAGGGAAACCAGTCGCCTGGTTTGGACTGTTGTTGATTCAAATGTGCAAACACTCAATTGCAAAGTAACTAAACTTCTAGAAGGAAATGAATACATTTTCCGCATCATGGCAGTAAACAAATACGGCATTGGTGAACCTCTTGAGTCTGAACCAGTACTAGCAAAGAACCCATTTGTAGTGCCACTTCCACCAAAGGCACCAGAAGTCACAGCCATTACCAAAGATTCTATGATAGTTGTTTGGGAAAGACCAGCCTCAGATGGAGGTAGTGAAATCCTAGGCTATGTCCTTGAAAAACGGGACAAGGAAGGTATCCGCTGGACAAGATGTAACAAACGCCTGATAAGTGAACTGCGATACAGAGTGACCGGGCTGATAGAAAATCATAATTATGAGTACAGAGTTTCAGCTGAAAATGCTGCTGGTCTCAGTGAGCCGAGCCTGCCTTCTACTTACTATAAGGCATGTGATCCTATTTATAAGCCAGGACCACCCAATAATCCTAAGGTTGTGGATGTTACAAGATCATCGGTTTTCCTTTCATGGAGCAAACCTATCTATGATGGTGGCTCTGAAATTCAGGGATACATTGTAGAAAAATGTGATGTAAGTGATGGCGAATGGGCCATTTGTACCCCTCCAACTGGAATTAAGAACACCCACATAGAAGTAGAAAAACTAGTGGAAAAACATGAATACAAATTCCGCATCTGTGCAGTTAATAAAGCAGGAGTTGGAGATCATGCAGATGTTCCTGGTTCTGTTATTGTGGAAGAAAAGATGGAGGCACCAGACCTTGACCTCGACATGGAATTAAGGAAGATTGTAAACGTGCGGGCAGGAGGTTCCTTAAGACTGTTTGTTCCCATCAGAGGTCGTCCAACACCTGAAGTAAAATGGGGTAAAGTGGATGGCGAGATCAGAGAGGCAGCCATTATTGACACCACTAGCAGCTTTACTTCCCTTGTTCTAGACAGTGTCAACAGATTTGATACTGGAAAGTATACCCTGACTTTAGAAAACAGCAGTGGAACAAAGTCTGCCTTTGTCAGTGTAAGAGTACTGGATACTCCAAGTGCACCTGTTAATTTAAAAATCAGAGAGATCACTAAAGACTCTGTTTCCCTTTCATGGGAGCCTCCTCTCTTGGATGGTGGAGCAAAAATAAAGAATTACATTATTGAAAAGCGTGAAGCAACAAGAAAGGCATATGCGGCTGTTGTAACAAACTGCCACAAGACTTCATGGAAAGTAGATCAACTTCAGGAGGGCTGCTATTATTTCTTTAGAATCTCTGCTGAGAATGAATACGGAATTGGCCTCCCTGCGGAAACCAGTGACCCAATTAAAGTTGCTGAAGTTCCTCAGCCTCCTGGGAAAATAACGGTGGATGATGTCACAAGAAACAGTGTTTCACTAAGCTGGGCAAAACCTGAACATGATGGTGGCAGCAAAATCATACAATATATTGTTGAAATGCAAGCAAAGGGTAGTGAGAAGTGGTCAGAGTGTGCTCGTGTGAAAACACTTGAAGCAGTTATTACTAACTTAACTCAAGGGGAAGAATATCTTTTTAGAGTAATGGCTGTAAATGAAAAGGGTAAGAGTGATCCTAGAGCGCTTGCAGTTCCAGTAGTTGCCAAAGACTTGGTGATTGAACCTGATGTAAGGCCTGCTTTTCACAGTTACAGTATCCAAGTGGGACAAGATCTGAAAGTAGAAGTACCAGTTTCAGGTCGACCTAAACCAACTGTTACCTGGGTAAAAGATGGCCAGACACTAAGGCAGACAACAAGAGTCAATGTTAGTGACTTGACTGATCTCACTGTACTGAATATTAAAGAAACTAGCAAAGAGGACAGCGGTACTTACGAAATCACTGTGGCTAACGTTGTTGGGCAAAAGTCTGCCTCTGTTGAAATTATAACTCTAGACAAACCTGACCCTCCAGTAGGACCTGTGAAGTTTGATGAAGTAAGTGCAGAAAGTGTTACCTTGTCATGGAATCCTCCAGCGTACACAGGTGGCTGTCAAATCACCAACTATGTTGTTCACAAGAGAGATACAACAACCACTGTATGGGAAACAGTTTCAGCTACAGTTGCAAGAACTGTACTGAAGGTGACTAAACTAAAAACTGGTTCAGAATATCAGTTCAGAATATTTGCTGAGAACAGGTATGGGCAGAGCTTTGCACTGGAATCTGCACCAGTTGTAGCACAGTACCCGTACAAAGAACCTGGACCTCCTGGCACACCGTTTGTGACAATAGTTACAAAAGACTCCATGGTCGTACAATGGCATGAACCGATAAATGATGGTGGCAGTAAGGTACTGGGCTACCATCTTGAGAGAAAGGAGAAAAACAGCATCTTATGGACTAAAGTGAATAAGACGGTTATTCAGGACACAAGTTTTAAGACAACTAACCTTGAAGAAGGAATTGAATATGAATTTAGAGTTTCTGCAGAAAATATTGTTGGTATAGGTAGAACAAGTAAAGTTTCTGAGTGCTATGTAGCTCGTGATCCATGTGATCCCCCAGGTCGCCCAGAAGCTATAATAATAAAAAGAAGCTCTATTACTCTACAGTGGACCAAACCAGAATATGATGGTGGAAGTAAAATTACTGGGTATATTGTAGAGAAACGTGACTTACCAGATGGTCGCTGGATGAAAGCTAGTTTCACAAATATCATTGAAACTCAGTTCACTGTAACAGGGCTTACCGAAGACCAAAGATATGAATTTAGAGTCATTGCAAAGAATGCTGCAGGTGCAATAAGTAAACCTTCTGACAGTACAGGACCAATAACAGCAAGGGATGAAGTTGAACTTCCACGAATTTCAATGGATCCAAAGTACAAAGACACAATTGTTGTAAATGCTGGTGATACGTTCAGACTTGAGGCTGATGTTCATGGAAAGCCGCTACCAACCATTAAGTGGTACAAAGGAGATAAAGAGCTTGAGGAAACTGCTAGATATGAGATAAAGAACACAGATTTCAGTGCATTAATAATTGTTAAAGATGCTATTAGAGTTGATGGTGGACAGTACATTTTAGAAGCCTCTAATGTTGCAGGAACAAAGACAGTACCAGTAAACGTAAAAGTCCTGGACAGGCCAGGCCCTCCTGAGGGCCCTGTCCAAGTGACCGGAGTTACAGCTGAAAAATGTTCATTGGCATGGTCTCCTCCTCTTCATGATGGTGGCAGTGATATTTCTCATTATATTGTAGAGAAGAGAGAAACTAGTCGCCTAGCATGGACTGTTGTTGCTTCAGAGGTTCTACCTACAATGCTGAAAGTAACAAAACTTCTGGAAGGAAATGAATATATTTTCCGTATTATGGCAGTTAACAAGTACGGAGTTGGTGAACCACTGGAATCTGTTCCAGTAATGATGAAAAATCCATTTGTGGTTCCTACTCCGCCAAAGGCCTTGGAAATCACCAACATCACAAAGGATTCTATGACTGTCTGCTGGAGCCGACCAGATAGTGATGGTGGTAGTGAAATCATAGGTTACATTGTAGAAAAGAGAGATCGAGCAGGTATCAGATGGATAAAATGCAATAAACGACGAATTACAGATTTGAGACTAAGAGTTACAGGATTAACAGAGGATCATGAGTACGAATTCAGAGTTTCTGCTGAAAATGCCGCTGGATTGGGTGAGCCAAGCCAAGTTTCCCCTTACTTTAAAGCTTGTGACCCCATGTTCAAGCCTGGCCCACCTACAAATGCCCATGTCGTGGATACTACTAAAAGTTCAGTTACGCTTGGCTGGAGCAAACCTATATATGATGGTGGCTGTGAAATCCAGGGATATCTTGTAGAAATCTGCAAAGCAGATGAAGATGAATGGTCACTTGTTACTCCACAGACAGGTATACGTGCCACTCGATTTGAAATCAAAAAGCTTACTGAACATCAGGAATACAAACTACGAGTGTGTGCTCTCAACAAGGTTGGTGTAGGAGAGGCTGCATCAGTTCCTGGTACTATTAAACCAGAAGACAAACTTGAAGCTCCAGAACTTGATATTGATTCAGAGCTAAGGAAAGGGATAGTGGTTAGAGCTGGTGGCTCTGCTAGGATCCACATACCATTCAGGGGACGACCAGTACCTGACATCATGTGGTCTCGAGAAGAAGGCGAATTCACAGAGAAAGTTCAAATTGATAAAGGCATAAACTACACACAACTCTCAATTGACAACTGTGATAGAAATGATGCTGGAAAGTATATTCTTAAGTTGGAGAACAGCAGTGGTTCTAAATCTGCATTTGTTACAGTAAAAGTCTTAGATACCCCAGGACCGCCACAAAACTTAATAGTAAAGGATATAAAGAAGGATTCTGCTGTACTATCTTGGGAACCACCAATTATTGATGGTGGTGCAAAGGTGAAGAACTACGTAATAGACAAGCGTGAGTCAACCAGGAAGGCATTTGCAAATGTAAGCGCGAAGTGTGGCAAGACAAGCTTTAAAGTTGAAAATCTTACAGAAGGAGCAATCTATTACTTCAGAGTCATGGCTGAGAATGAATTTGGAATTGGTGTTCCAGCTGAAACAGCAGATGCTGTGAAAGCCTCAGAGCCACCTCTGCCTCCCGGGAAAGTAACACTCACTGACGTTACTCAGAGAAGTGCATCTCTTACATGGGAAAAACCTGAACATGATGGAGGTAGCAGAATTTTGGGATACATTGTTGAAATGCTGCCTAAAGGAACAGAAAAATGGAGTGTTGTTAGTGAGACCAAAACATGCAGTGCAGTTGTTTCTGGTCTGAGTCCAGGACAAGAATATCAGTTCCACGTGATTGCCTACAATGAAAAAGGCAAAAGTGATCCCAGAGCACTTGGAGTTCCTGTGATAGCTAAAGACTTGACAATTGAGCCAAGTTTTAAGTTGATGTTTAATACATACAGTGTACAGGCTGGAGAAGATTTGAAAGTAGAAGTACCATTTATAGGTAGACCAAAACCTACTATTACTTGGACAAAAGATGAACAGCCACTGAAACAAACAACCAGATTAAATATTGAGAATACATCAACATCAACTATCCTTCATATTAAAGAAAGCAACAAAGAGGACTTTGGTAAATATACAGTAACAGCATCAAACACAGCAGGCACAGCAAGTGAGCAGCTGAGTATAATTGTACTGGAAAAGCCTGGCCCACCACGAGGACCTGTGCGCTTCGATGAAGTTAGCGCAGACTTTGTTGTTTTATCATGGGATCCACCTGATTATACTGGTGGCTGTCAGATAAGCAACTATATAGTAGAAAAGCGTGACACAAGCACTACCACATGGAATATTGTGTCAGCAACTGTTGCAAGAACAACTATCAAAGCAACAAAGCTTAAGACAGGTTCTGAATACCAGTTCAGGATTTCTGCTGAAAATAGATATGGAAAGAGCTCTCCTTTGGACTCTAAGCCAGTTGTTGTGCAGTACCCCTACAAGGTGCCTGGGCCACCTGGAACCCCATTTGTAACAGCAGCTTCCAAGGACCATATGATTGTACAATGGAATGAACCAGTTAATGATGGAGGAAGCAAAGTTCTTGGCTACCATCTTGAACGTAAAGATAAGAACAGCATTCTTTGGATAAAACAGAACAAGTCACTCATTGCAGACACCACATATAAAACAGATGGCCTTGAAGAAGGTCTTGAATATGAGTTCAGAGTTTCTGCTGAAAACATTGTTGGCGTTGGCAAAGTCAGCAAAGTATCAGAGTTATACGTTGCCCGAGATCCATGTGACCCACCTGGCCGCCCAGAAGCAATTGTTGTTACAAGAAATAACATTACACTGAGGTGGAAGAAACCAGAATATGATGGTGGAAGCAAAATAACTGGATATATTGTAGAAAAGAAAGAATTACCAGATGGTCGGTGGATGAAAGCCAGCTTTACAAATGTTTTAGAAACAGAGTTTACAGTAAGTGGTCTTGTGGAAGACCAACGGTATGAATTTAGAGTCATTGCAAGAAATGCAGCTGGTTGCCTGAGTGAACCATCTGAAAGTACAGGGCCCATTACAGCCAGAGATGAAATTGAAGCACCGGGAGCTTCTCTGGATCCTAAATACAAAGATGTCATTGTTGTTCATGCTGGAGAAACCTTTGTTCTTGAAGCTGATATCCATGGCAAACCTATTCCTGACATTACATGGTCAAAAGATGGTAAAGACCTTGAAGAAACAACTGCAAGAATGGAAATTAAATCTACTATTCAGAAAACAACTCTTACGGTCAAAGACTGTGTAAGAGTAGATGGAGGTCACTATACTCTTAACCTCAAAAATGTGGGTGGCACAAAATCTATACCTATCACTGTAAAAGTGCTCGACAGGCCAGGACCTCCAGAAGGACCTTTGAAGGTTACAGGTGTAACAGCAGAAAAATGCTACTTGGCGTGGGCTCCACCTTTACATGATGGTGGTTCTAGTATCTCACATTATATCATTGAGAAGAGAGAGACAAGCAGGCTTTCATGGACACAAGTAGCTACAGATGTGCAGGCCCTTAACCACAAAGTAACTAGACTCCTTGCTGGCAATGAGTACATTTTCCGTGTAATGGCAGTGAACAAGTATGGAACAGGAGAACCCTTGGAATCTGAGCCAGTTGTGGCTCGTAATCCATACAAACCCCCCGGTCCTCCTTCAACACCTGAAGTTTCAGCGATCACAAAAGACTCAATGGTTGTAACGTGGGGTCGTCCAGAAGACAATGGTGGAGCTGAAATTGAAGGGTACATACTTGAAAAACGAGACAAAGATGGTGTCCGGTGGACCAAATGCAATAAGAAACGGCTGACAGACTTGCGATTCCGAGTAACAGGTCTTACAGATGGGCATTTCTATGAATTTAGAGTTTCTGCTGAAAATGCTGCAGGTGTAGGGGAACCCAGTGAGCCATCCATTTTCTATCGTGCTTGTGATGTATTATATCCACCAGGTCCACCAAGCAATCCAAAGGTTACAGACACTTCCAGATCATCAGTTTCTCTTGCCTGGGGTAAGCCCATTTATGATGGTGGTGCTCCAGTTAAGGGATATGTAGTAGAAGCAAAAGAAGCAGCTGCTGACGAATGGACTACCTGCACCCCACCAACAGGGTTACAAGCAAAACAATTCACTGTAACAAAACTTAAAGAGAACCAGGAGTATAACTTCCGCATCTGTGCCATCAACTCAGAAGGAGTAGGAGAACCTGCTGCTATACCTGGCACAGTTATAGCAGCAGACAAGATTGAACCTCCTGAAATTGAACTTGATGCAGATCTCAGAAAAGTAGTCATTGTACGTGCCAGTGGTACCTTACGTCTGTTTGTCACTATCAAAGGAAGACCAGAACCTGAAGTTAAATGGGAGAAAGCAGAAGGAACAATTAGTGATCGAGCTCAGATTGAAGTCACCAGTTCCTATACAATGTTGGTAATTGACAATGTGAATCGATTTGATAGTGGTAGGTACAATCTAACTTTAGAGAACAACAGTGGCAAAAAATCAGCTTTTGTTAACGTCAGAGTGCTTGATACACCTAGTGCACCGGTGAACCTGACAGTCAGAGAAGTGAAAAAAGATTTTGTAACACTAGCCTGGGAACCACCACTTATTGATGGTGGAACTAAAATTACCAACTATGTAGTTGAAAAGCGAGAATCTACAAGAAAAGCATATGCCACAGTTACAAATAACTGCACTAAGAATTCCTTCAAAATTACTCAGCTCCAAGAAGGATGTAGTTATTATTTCCGTGTTCTAGCTGTAAATGAATATGGGGCTGGCTTACCAGCAGAAACACCTGAGCCAATTAAGGTTTCAGAACCACCTTCTCCACCTGCAAAGGTCATTCTTGTTGATGTAACTCGCAACTCTGCTTCAATTAAATGGGAAAAGCCAGAGAGTGATGGTGGCAGTAAAATTACTGGTTATATAGTAGAAATGCAAACGAAAGGAAGTGTAAAATGGAGTGCATGTACCCAAGTAAAAACATTAGAAGCAACAATAACAGGATTAAGTATGGGAGAAGAGTACAGTTTCAGAGTGATTGCTACCAATGAGAAAGGGAAAAGTGATCCAAGAGAACTTGGCGTCCCAGTCATTGCAAAAGATATTGAAATCCAGCCATCTGCTGAGCTCCTTTTCAACACATTCACCGTGAAAGCTGGAGATGATCTTAAGATTGATGTGCCATTCAGAGGGCGACCTCTTCCATCCATTAGCTGGAAGAAGGATGGGCATCCCTTAAAAGAGACAACCAGAGTGAATGTTCAGACATCAAAGACTTCAACTTCACTATCCATCAAGGAAGCTTCACATGAAGATTTGGGACATTATGAGTTACATCTTTCAAATACTGCTGGATCAACAACTGCTTCTTTAACTGTAGTTGTCCTTGACAGACCAGGACCACCAACCGATGTTCATATTGATGAAGTTAGTGCTGATAGTGTAACTTTGTCTTGGAAACCTCCAGAATATGATGGTGGGTGCCATATTAGCAATTACATTGTGGAGAAACGAGACACTACCACAACAACCTGGGACATAGTATCTGCAGCAGTTGCAAGAACATCAATTAAAGTATCACGACTTACTACTGGTTCTGAATATCAGTTCCGTATTTGTGCAGAAAATCGTTATGGGAAAAGCACATACATTAATTCTCCATCTGTTGTGGCAGAGTATCCATTTAAGCCCCCAGGACCTCCTGGTACTCCTCATGTAGCACATGCAACTAAAGCTTTCATGATTGTAACTTGGCAGGTACCAGTTAATGATGGAGGTAGCAGAGTACTAGGATATCACTTGGAGCGTAAAGAAAGAAGCAGTATTCTTTGGGCGAAAGTCAACAAAAGTCTTATACCTGATACACAAATGAAAGTTACAGGTCTTGATGAAGGACTGATGTATGAATATCGTGTGTATGCTGAAAACATTGCAGGCATAGGTAAATGCAGTAAATCATGTGAACCAGTTGCTGCAAGAGATCCATGTGATCCTCCTGGTCAACCAGAAGTTACTAATATTACAAGAACATGTGTCTCACTGAAATGGACTAAACCAGAGTATGATGGTGGAGCTAAAGTAACAGGATATATTATTGAGCGCAGAGAGTTACCGGATGGTCGCTGGCTAAAGTGTAACTTCACAAATGTGCAAGAAACATACTTTGATGTAGGTGGACTTACAGAAGACCAGCGTTACGAATTCCGTGTGATTGCAAAGAATGCTGCTGGACTCTTCAGTCCGCCATCTGAATCAACTGGACCTGTGACTGTAAAAGATGACGTAGAGGCTCCAAGAATTATGATGGATGTCAAATTCAGAGACGTTGTAGTTGTGAAAGCTGGAGAAGTGTTTAAAGTCAATGCTGATATTGCAGGACGGCCAATACCAGTGATTTCATGGACAAAAGATGGCAAAGAACTTGAGGGAAAAGCTAGAGTTGAAATAGCCTCAACAGACCACGCTACTGCAATAACAGTTAAGGACTGTATCCGAGGTGATTCAGGACAGTATGTACTAACATTACAAAATGTTGCAGGAACAAGATCTTTGGCGATTAATTGCAAAGTACTTGACAGACCTGGCCCACCGGCAGGCCCACTAGAAATAACTGGCCTTACTGCTGAAAAGTGTCATTTATCGTGGGGACCTCCTCAAGAGAATGGAGGTGCAGATATTGATTATTATATTGTAGAAAAGCGTGAGACCAGCAGAATTGCATGGACAATTTGTGAAGGAGAGCTTAAAACAACATCCTGTAAAGTGACAAAACTGCTGAAGGGTAATGAGTATATTTTTAGAGTGATGGGAGTTAACAAATACGGTGTTGGCGAGCCTCTAGAAAGCGTTGCTGTTAAAGCCCTAGACCCATTTACGGTTCCAAGTCCACCTACTTCTTTGGAGATCACCAGTGTAAGCAAAGATTCAATAACTTTGTGCTGGGCGAGACCCGAGTCTGATGGAGGCAATGAGATCTCTGGCTATGTAATTGAAAGACGTGAGAAAACCAGCCTAAGATGGATCCGAGTAAACAAAAAGCCAGTATATGATTTAAGAGTGAAATCATCTGGTCTCCGTGAAGGATGTGAATACGAATTCCGAGTTTATGCAGAAAATGCTGCTGGTCTCAGCCTTCCAAGCCAAAGCACACCGTTGATTCGGGCAGAAGATCCAATCTTCTTGCCATCTCCCCCATCTAAACCAAAGATTATGGATTCCACGAGGTCAAATATCACAATTGGGTGGACAAAGCCACTGTTTGATGGAGGCGCTCCAGTAACTGCATACACAGTGGAATACAAGAAAACTGATGAAACTGACTGGACAACTGCTATTCAGAACTTAAGAGGTACAGAGTACACCATAAGTGGGTTAGTATCTGGCTCTGAATATGTCTTTAGAGTGAAATCCATCAACAAAATGGGTGTCAGTGAACCAAGTGACAGCTCAGAACCTCACTTGGCAAAAGAAAGAGAGGAAGAACCTGCTTTCGATATTGACAGTGAAATGCGAAAGACACTAATTGTAAAGGCCGGTGAATCATTCACAATGACAGTTCCTTTCCGAGGCAAACCAGTCCCAAATGTAACATGGAATAAACCAGATACTGATCTCCGTACACGAGCAAGCATCGATGTTTCAGATAATCGCACATCTCTTACTATTGAAAAGGCAACAAGAAATGATTCTGGAAAATACACGTTAACATTACAAAACGTCCTGAATACTGCTACCTTGACTTTAGTTGTCAAAGTTCTTGACACTCCTGGCCCACCATCTCATGTAACAACAAAAGATGTAACAAAAGAATCTGCTGTGTTATCTTGGGATGTTCCTGATAACGATGGTGGAGCACCTGTGAAGAACTATGTCATTGAAAAACGAGAAGCTAGCAAGAAAGCATGGGTCACTGTGACAAATAATTGTCATCGCCTGTCATATAAAGTAACTGGTTTACAAGAAGGTGCCATTTATTACTTCCGAGTTTCTGGAGAGAATGAGTATGGTGTTGGAGTGCCTTCTGAGACCAAGGAGGGAACTAAAATAACAGGTATGTTTCACTAGAAAAAATCATTCAGTAACATATAACAATGCATGTTCTGAAGTGTTTACTTGAAAATAATATAAAAGATATTTAATCTGATTGTAATAAGAAAATTAAATAGGTGGTAGATATGTGTATTTTCTACAAAAGAAAATGCTAAGCAGCAGCACGAATTTTAAATTTTGTTTGCATTTTACTTAAAATGTTCTAATGTACAAATCATTAAAAAAAAAACCAAACCCTCAATCCAATGTAATCACTAACATAAAAAGGAAAAACTTGCTATGTTGCTTAACCTGTTGAACTTGTTTCTCAGAAAAACCCAGCCCACCAGAAAAACTTGGAGTGACAAATGTCACAAAGGACAGTGTTTCTCTTTCATGGCTAAAACCGGAACATGATGGTGGAAGCAGAATCGTGAGCTACCTCATTGAAGCTCTTGAGAAAGGACAGCAAAAATGGGTTAAGTGTGCAGTTGTAAAGACAACTCATCATGTTGTCCATGGTCTTAAGGAGAATGTTGACTATTTCTTCAGAGTGTCTGCAGAAAACCAAGCAGGGTTAAGTGATCCTAAGGAACTACTGCTTCCTGTTACAGTTAAAGAACAATTAGGTAAGCTGCCTGTCATGAGATGAAAGTTAATATGCATTAAATTGAATTCATATTTTAGAAGAGATAGCATTTTTTAATTATTTGAAAACGTTTTCATTTTCAGAATCTCCTGAGATTGACATGAAGGGCTTCCCTCACAATACTGTGTATATTCGAGCAGGTTCAAACCTGAAAGTTGAAATTCCAGTTTCTGGAAAACCATTGCCAAAGGTGACATTATCTAGAGATGGCACTCCAATCAAACCCACCATGAGATTTCACACAGAAATGACAGCAGAAAGTTTCATTGTTAACCTTAAAGAAAGTGTGGCTGCTGATGCTGGCAGATATGATATTACTGCTGCCAATTCGAGTGGCACCACGAAGTCATTCATTAATATTGTTGTGCTGGATAGACCAGGTCCTCCTGTCGGTCCTGTTGTCCTTAGTGATATCACTGAAGAGAGTGTAACACTCAGATGGCAGCCACCAGCTTATGATGGCGGAAGTCAAGTTACCAACTATATTGTACTGAAAAGAGAAACAAGCACCGCTGCCTGGTCTGAAGTGTCTGCAACCGTTGCTAGAACTGTTATTAAAGTCATGAAACTCACAACAGGAGAAGAATATCAATTCCGCATCAAAGCTGAAAACCGCTTTGGCATCAGCGATCATGTTGATTCACAATGTGTAGTTGTCAAACTTCCTTACAGTAAGTAATGCTCTTCTCAAATACTGCAGATCAAAATTTTAACGTTCAGATATTGAAAGGCTCGTTTTGTTAACAATCACTTCTTTTAATATCATCAGCTACCCCCGGTCCTCCTTCCACACCGTGGGTCACTAGTGTCACCCGAGAGAGTATTACAGTTGGATGGCACGAACCAGTCACTAATGGTGGCAGCGCTGTCATTGGATACCACTTGGAAATGAAGGACAGGAATAGTATATTATGGCAGAAGGCTAACAAGACCCTCATTCGCACAACTCACTTTAAAGTCACCACCATCAGTGCCGGCCTTATCTATGAATTTAGAGTTTATGCTGAAAATGCAGCTGGCATTGGAAAAGCAAGTCATCCTTCCGATCCGGTCCTTGCAATTGATGCTTGTGGTATGTATTCTATAGAAAGTAAAGAAACCCAACCATTGAAGTAGTCTTTTTCTTTTTCCCTGTGATATCCTGTCTTGTGGAGTAAGCTAATACCCGAAACATTTGTTAATATTATTATAAACACTGTTATTCATTTGCAATACTTTCATGTTTTTTACCACAGAACCACCAAGAAATGTTCGTGTCTCAGATATTTCCAAGACTGCTATTACTTTGTCATGGCAGAAGCCAGCATTTGATGGTGGTAGCAAGATCACTGGATACATCGTAGAAAAACGTGATCTACCAGATGGCAGATGGTCAAAGGCTAGTTTCACCAATGTTATTGAGACTCAGTTCACAGTATCTGGTCTGACACAGAATTCCCGGTATGAATTCCGAGTCTTTGCCAAGAATGCCATCGGTTCCATTAGTAATCCATCAGATGTTGTGGGTCCTATTACCTGTGTTGATACATATGGTAAGTGTTTTGCAATGATATAACAGGTTTATGACTCTAGAAAGCTTAAAAGCAGCACTGTTTTGTAGAACCATAGCCTTTTTAATACAGAAAGCTAACTTATCGTGATTTAATAAACTTGGATGATTGTGCGCTTTTTGAGCGTGACTGTAATTAACATCTTTGGCTGTATCTGCATTTTTTTAAGTTGTGGCATTTTTATTCTTTCAGCAACAGGGGCCCATGCCCCATGGCCAAAGTGATGATATTTATAACATGTGGTTACTTTTTTTTTTTTTTTTTTTTGGTACTGTTAGTTCTAACTCATTCCAGGTTTCTGATTTAAGTTACTCATGCTAGCTTTAATCGATATTTATAAAACACTGGTAACTGTTAGCTTAGAAAAAGTATTGCTAATCTTTACTTTTATTAAAGACGAGTCTAAACTGCTTTTTTTTTTTTTTTTCTTATTTTTTCTTAAGGTGCACCTGAAATTGATGTGCCACCAGAATATACAGAAGTAGTGAAATACAAAGCAGGAACTTCCATTAAGTTAAAACTAGGCATCTCAGGAAAGCCTATACCAACAATTGAATGGTTCAAAAATGGCCATGAGCTGCAAACCAGTTCACTACTGTCTATTGAGAACACAACAGAATTTGCTTCTATACTCATCAAGGATGCAACCCGACTCAACAGCGGCACCTACGAACTAAAACTGAAGAATGCCATGGGTTCAGCATCAGCCCATGTTCGAGTGCAGATACTTGGTATGTCTTGAGAAATTACTACGTAACACTGTTAAACAATAATCTACTAAAAAATTCTTAACACCTTGTTTCTGGCACTTTATACAGACAAACCTGGACCCCCAACTGGACCAATACAGTTTAAGACAGTCACTGCTGAAAAGATCACAATAATGTGGGACCCTCCAGCAGATGATGGTGGTGCACCTGTAACACACTATGTTGTTGAAAAGCGGGAGACAAGTCGTGTTGTATGGTCTTTAGTTTCTGAGAAACAGGAGGGATGTATTATAACTACAACAAAAGTTATCAAAGGAAATGAATACGTGTTCCGTGTCCGTGGTGTGAACAAGTTTGGAGTTGGTGATTCTTTGGAGTCTGAACCAGTTATAGCCAAAAACTCATTTGGTAAGAACCATATAAAATCACTAATGGAACTGAATCATCCTGTGTGGTATTTGCACGTAGTAGTCATCTACTGACACATATGTATATATGTATTTTTTAATTTAGTTGCACCTGGACCACCTGGTGTACCAGAAGTCACAATGATAACCAAGAATTCTATGACTGTTGTCTGGAGTAGGCCTACTGTTGATGGAGGTAGCGAAATATCAGGATATTTTCTCGAGAAGCGTGACAAGAAGAGTCTTAGCTGGTTCAAGGTTACTAAGGAAACCATTCGTGACACCAGACAGAAAGTAACGGGTCTGACTGAAAACAGTGAATATCTTTTCCGAGTTTGTGCTGTCAATGCAGCTGGACAAGGTCCATTCTCCGAAGCATCTGACTTCTACAAAGCCGTAGATCCTGTTGGTAAGAGACAAAGTGCAATACGTCTAATTGGCTAGAGATCAATAGGCAACAAGCAATTAAGATGGCTTGCACCAATGTAACTGCAGGAGATTTTATTCCTTTTTATGATCACTTGTATGTATAGCTTCTGACTTTCTTTTCTCAAACTATCACTTACAGATAAGCCAGGCTCACCAACAAAATTGAAGGTTGTGGATACAACTAAGACATCTGTCACCCTTGGCTGGATTAAACCTGCTTATGATGGAGGAAGTCCGATTACCAGCTATGTGGTCGAGAAAAGGGAAGGTGAAGAGCAAGAATGGACTATAGTCAGCTCTAAGGGAGAAGTGAGGACAACTGAGTATGTTGTATCCCACCTTCAGCCAAGCGTTAATTATTATTTCCGCGTCTCTGCTATAAATTGTGCTGGACAAGGCGAGCCTATTGAAATGACAGAACCCGTTCAAGCTAAAGATATTCTCGGTACTGTACCTTTCAGTAACTTTTCTGTGGTTTTATTTTTCAGAGCATTTTTTTTTTAAATTTTACATTCCAAATATACATTATTCATTTTTATCTATTTCCACAGTGGCACCAGAGATTGATCTGGATGTTGCCCTTCGGACCTCTATCATTGCTAAAGCAGGTGAAGATGTGGAAATAACGATTCCATTCAAAGGAAGACCTCCTCCAACTGTCACATGGAGAAAGGGTGACAAAAATCTTGGGACTGATGAAAAATATATCATACAGAACACAGAATCATCAACATTACTTTCTATTCCTCAAGTTACCCGAGATGATACAGGGAAGTATGTTCTTACAATTGAAAATGGAGTTGGAGAGCCCAAATCGTCATTTGTGAATGTGAAGGTACTCGACACGCCATCTGCCTGCCAGAAGCTGCAGCTTAAGCATGTTTCTCGTGGCACAGTTACACTGGTATGGGAGCCACCTCTCATTAATGGTGGTTCTGAAATAACGAATTATGTTGTTGAAAAAAGAGATGCTACAAAGAGGGCCTGGTCAACTGTAACAACAAAGTGTTCTCAAACTACCTTCAAGCTAACTAACCTGTCAGAAAAGACTGCATTCTTCTTCCGTGTTCTTGCTGAAAATGAAATTGGACTGGGTGAGCCCTGTGAGACATCTGAACCAGTGAAAGCTGCGGACATACCCGGACCTATAAAAGACCTCGCCATGAAAGATTCTACAAAAACTTCTGTTAAATTGCATTGGAGCAAACCGGAGTACGATGGTGGTAGCATTATATCAGACTACGTTATTGAAAAGAAATTGCAGGGCGAAAAGGAATGGACGTATGCAGGCACAAGCAAGAGCTGTGAATTTGAAGTTGAAAAACTTAAAGAGCTGTCTGTCATGGAATTCAGAGTCTTTGCAAAAAATGAAAAAGGCATGAGTGATGGTGCTACTATTGGACCCATTACAGTGAAAGAACACATAATAACACCAGAAGCTGACCTTTCTGACATTCCTGGAGGTCAAATCACTGTGCGAATTGGGCATAACCTACACATTGAATTGCCCTATAAAGGTAAACCTAAGCCATCAATGAGCTGGCTGAAGGACAACCTCCCTCTTAAAGAAACTGAACAGCTTCGTTTCAAGAAAACTGAAAACAAGATAAGCTTAAGTATCAAGAATGTGAAAAAGGAGCATGGTGGCAAATATACTTTGATTCTTGATAATGTTGTCTCCAGAAAAACATTTACAATCACTGTCATCACTCTTGGTCCACCATCTAAGCCAAAAGGACCCTTAAGGCTAGATGAAGTCAAAGCAGATAGTGTAGTTTTGTCATGGGAAGCTCCTGAAGATGATGGGGGAGGTGAAATTACCGGCTACAGTATTGAGAAAAGAGAAACTTCTCAAATGAACTGGAAGCTGGTGTGCTCGAGTGCTGCTAGAACAACTTTCAAAGTACCAAACCTCGTTAAAGACACTGAATATCAGTTTAGAGTCCGTGCAGAAAACAGATATGGAGTAAGCCCACCTCTTGTCTCAGCAGATGTTGTGGCAAAGCATCAATTTAGAACACCAGGTGCCCCAGGCAAGCCTGTTGTATACAATGTAACTGCTGATGGAATGACCATAGCTTGGGATGCTCCTGCTTATGATGGCGGTTCAGAGATCATTGGCTACCACGTTGAAAAGAAGGAGAGAAACAGTATTTTGTGGCAGAAGGTTAATGTTGCATTAATATCTAGCAGAGAATACAGGATTACTGGACTAGTTGAGGGTCTGGATTACCAGTTCCAAGTATATGCAGAAAACACTGCCGGTCTAAGCCGAGCTAGCGAGCCAAGCAAGTTTACTTTGGCAGTCTCTCCAGTAGGTGAGTGAATGACCAGTCACCCAAAAAGTTCTAGTATCGTAGATTATGGTGAATAGTAATAAAAGCAACTCTTCATTATTTTTCTCCCCTTTCAGATCCACCTGGTACTCCCGATTATATTGATGTCACCAGAGAAACAGTCACTCTTAAATGGACCCCCCCACTGCGTGACGGCGGCAGTAAGATTGTGGCCTACAGTATTGAGAAGCGGCAAGGAAGTGAAGACCGGTGGCTGAGATGTAACTTTACTGATGTTAGTGAATGCCAATATACAGTTACAGGACTCAGCCCAGGCGATCGATACGAATTCAGAGTGCTTGCAAGAAACGCTGTTGGTACCATTAGCCCACCTTCACAGTCTTCAGGCTATATCATGACCAGAGATGAAAACGGTAAGATTTCTTAACATAATTGTGTTTGGGTTCTGGAGCCAAGTAGACCTTCTGGAAGATGGGAGGTCGCAGGAGGGAGAAATGTATGACTGCCCTTCCACCTGACTCAGAATCATTTCTGGTTTTGCTCCAGGGTAGGAGGAGCTAAAAGGAAGACCCAAACCTGACGGACATATGTGATCATTGCTACATTAGAGTAGTATTTTGCACCTGTTGCAGTATGTTGCAGAGTGTGCTAACAGGAAAAATAAGCTTACAGTTCATAGCTCTGTATATAACAATCCTTTGTAATTGTTGAGTTAAGAAGACTATATTTTCTTTTTCAGTTGCTCCCACAATTGAATTTGGCCCTGAGCACTTTGAAGGCCTAACTGTTAAAGCTGGAGAGAGCATTAGACTTAAAGCTTTAATCAAAGGACGTCCAGTACCTAAGGTGACGTGGTTTAAGGATGGCAAGGAGATTGAAAAAACAATGAGTATAGAAATAACTACAGGTATTGGATATAGCACAATCTTCATTAGAGATGCTACCCGGGATCATCGTGGAGTGTACACAGTAGAAGCCAAAAATGCATCAGGCACTAAACGAGAAGATATTACATTCAGAATACAAGGTATCACACCAAACGCTTTCAATACGATTTTTTTATACCCGTATTTCACTTGAAGTGCCAGTAAATTATAATTCCAAATCTTTTATTTTGCAGATGCACCAGGAAAAGTTGGTGGACCAATACGATTCACAAACATCACTGGAGAAAAAGTGACGTTATGGTGGGAGCCTCCTGCTAATGATGGTTGTGCTTCTATTTCCCACTACGTTATTGAAAAGCGTGAAACCAGCAGGATTGCATGGGCGTTAGTTGATGACAAGTGTGAAGCCTGCAGCTACACTGCACTTAAATTAATTAAAGGCAATGAGTACCAGTTCCGTGTCTCTGCAGTAAACAAATTTGGAGTTGGCAGACCATTGGAGTCTGATCCGGTTGTAGCGCAAATACCTTACAGTAAGTTTCCACCTCATTCTGTGGAAATAACTGTAGAGTTACTATCTTCTATTTCTAATTATGTTTCTCCTTTTCTTTTCTTTTCCTTTTCTTTTCTTTTCCTTTTCTTTTCTTTTCCTTTCCTTTTCTTTTCTTTTCCTTTTTCTTTTCTTTTTTTCTTTCTTTTTTTTTCTTTTAGCTCTTCCTGATGCCCCAGGAACACCAGAGCCCACCAATGTAACAGGAGACAGCATCACTCTGACATGGGCAAGACCAAAGTCAGATGGTGGGAGTGAGATAAATGAATATATTCTAGAAAGGAGAGAAAAGAAGAGCATGCGCTGGGTTAAAGTGTCCAGTAAGAGGCCCATTGCTGAGAACAGATACAGAGTAACTGGCCTTATTGAAGGCAATGAATATGAATTCCATGTCATGGCTGAAAACGCTGCAGGAGTTGGACCTCCAAGTGACGTTTCAAAGCTAATCAAATGCAGAGAACCAGTTAGCCCACCTAGCGCACCTAATGTTGTAAGGGTGACAGATACATCAAAGACCAGTGTAAGCTTAGAGTGGACCAAACCAGTTTTTGATGGCGGTATGGAAATAATTGGATACATTATTGAGATGTGCAAAGCTGATCTAGAAACATGGCAGAAAGTCAATGCAGAGACTGTTCTTGCTACTAAATATACCGTAGTTGATCTGGAGGCAGGAGAACACTATAAATTCAGAGTTAGTGCAGTCAATGGTGCCGGCAAAGGAGAAAGCTGTGAAGTCCCTGCATCGGTCCAAACTGTAGACAGGCTTTCCGCACCTGAAATCGACATTGATGCAAACTTCAAGCAGACTCACATTGTAAGAGCAGGTGCAACTATTCGCCTGTTTATTGCCTTCTCTGGAAGACCTGTTCCTACTGCTGTGTGGTCCAAAGCAGATGCAAATCTGAGCTTGCGTGCTGACATTCAAACCACTGACTCATTCAGCACATTGACTGTGGAGGAATGCAATAGAAATGACGCTGGCAAATATGTCTTTACTGTGGAAAACAACAGTGGAAGTAAGTCAATTACATTTACTGTCAAGGTGTTGGACACTCCTGGTCCACCCGGTCCTATTACATTTAAGGATGTGACCCGAGGATCTATTACTTTAATGTGGGATGCTCCTGTGCTGGATGGAGGTTCACGTATTCATCACTACGTTGTGGAAAAACGGGAAGCAAGCCGTCGTAGCTGGCAAGTGGTGAGTTCAAAATGTACTCGACAAATCTTTAAGGTCACTGATCTGGCAGAAGGTGTCCCATATTACTACCGAGTGTCAGCAGAAAATGAATATGGCGTAGGTGAACCTTGTGAGTTGACAGAACCAGTTGTAGCCACTGAAGAACCTGCTCCACCTAAGAGACTAGATATTGTTGATACGACCAAATCTTCTGTAGTTTTAGCTTGGCTTAAACCTGACCACGATGGTGGTAGTCGTGTTACTGGATACCTTCTTGAAATGAAACAGAAAGGCTCTGACAAATGGATTCCTGCTGGTCATACCAAGCAACTTACTTTCACTGTTGAAGGCCTTGTAGAAAACACTGAATATGAGTTCCGGGTCAAGGCAAAGAATGATGCTGGCTACAGTGAGCCAAGAGAAGCTTTCTCTTCTGTTATTATTAAAGAGCCACAGATTGAACCAACAGCAGATCTCAGTGAAATAAGCAGACAACTTATAACATGCAAGGCTGGAAGCGCTTTTACTATTGATATACCAATTAGTGGCCGCCCAGCTCCAAAAGTGACGTGGAAACTTGAGGAGATGAGGCTGAAGGAAACTGAGAGAGTTACCATCAAGACAACAAAAGACAGAACCACACTGACTGTAAAGGACAGTATGAGAGGTGACTCTGGGAAATACTACCTCACGCTTGAAAACACTGCTGGTGTGAAAACATTTACTGTCACAGTGGTAGTCATAGGACGGCCAGGTCCAGTCACTGGCCCAATTGAAATATCATCTGTCTCTGCTGAATCCTGCATGTTGACCTGGAAAGAACCTGAAGATGATGGTGGCAGTGATATTACAAACTACATTGTAGAGAAACGTGAATCCGGCACAACAGCATGGCAACTGGTAAATTCCAGTGTAAAACGAACACAGATCAAAGTCACCCGTCTCACAAAATACCAGGAGTACAGTTTTCGAGTAAGCTCAGAAAACAGATTTGGAGTCAGCAAACCCCTTGAATCAAAAACTGTAGTAGCTGAACATCCATTTGGTAAGTGAAACCTTTTTATTTTTAAGCTGTTGTTCTCCTCTGACTGCCGTACGTATTTTTAATAAGTAATATTTTCCCAACCTCCCATTTGTGTTTAGTCCCACCAAGCCCTCCTTCAAGACCAGAAGTCTATTCCGTGTCTGCAAATGCCATGGCAATTCGCTGGGAGGAACCTTATCATGATGGTGGCAGCAAAGTCATTGGATACTGGGTTGAAAAGAAAGAGCGCAACACCATCCTTTGGGTGAAGGAAAACAAAGTGCCATGCTGTGAATGCAACTTCAAAATCACTGGGCTGGTGGAAGGCCTAGAATATCAATTCAGAACCTATGCTCTAAATGCTGCAGGTGTCAGCAAAGCTAGTGAAGCTTCCAGACCTGTAGTGGCTCAAAATCCAGTTGGTAAGTATTACTTTCAATAGTTGTTTTGTAAATTAAGCTAAAATAGAACTGCATTTCTCATTTTCTGTTTTATTCCTCCAGATCCACCGGGAAGGCCAGAAGTAACAGATGTCACCAGATCTACAGTGTCCCTGAGCTGGTCACCACCACTTTATGATGGTGGAAGTAAAGTTATCGGATACATTATAGAGCGGAAACCATACAATGAATCTGGTGATGGACGCTGGCTGAAATGCAATTATACCATAGTCTCAGAAAACTTCTTTACAGTGACAGCTCTTGGTGAAGATGAAGCATATGAATTCCGTGTACTAGCAAAGAATGCAGCTGGTGTGATTAGCAAAGGATCTGAATCAACCGGTGCTGTCATTTGCAAAGATGAATACTGTAAGAAATATTCATTTGGAACAACTAAATATATGGAGTTCCATTTTTAATACCATCGTGTAATTTGTAATTTAATCTCTTCTTTTTCCTGTGACAGCACCACCAAAGGCTGAACTCGATGCCAGATTGAAGGGAGAAGTTGTGACCATTAGGGCTGGATCTGATCTTGTTCTTGATGCAGCCATTGGTGGGAAACCGGAACCAAAAGTCTTCTGGTCCAAAGGCGATAAGGAATTGGACCTATGTGAGAAGATATCTCTGCAGTACACCAGCAAACGAGCCATTGCAATTATCAAGTTCTGTGACAGAAGTGATAGTGGAAAATATACTCTAACGGTGAAAAATGCCAGTGGGACAAAGCAAATTTCTGTTCTTGTCAAAGTGCTTGGTATGTTTTCCATGATTAATACTTGTGCTTAATGTACATTAAAAAAAAAGAAAAAAACACTATAAAAAAAGAGAGAGAAAATTTTCCTTAGTTGCTAATAATAACACTTATTTCTACCTCTGCCCAGATTCACCAGGTCCATGTGCAGGAAAAATCACAGTTAGCAGAATAACCGAAGAGAAGTGCACTCTGGCGTGGAACATTCCCGAGGAGGATGGAGGTGCACAAATCACTCACTACATTGTGGAAAGGCGCGAAACCAGCAGACTTCACTGGGTTATTGTTGAGGCTGAATGCCAGACATTATCATGTGTAGTAACAAAGCTTATTAAAAATAACGAGTACATCTTCCGTGTCAGAGGTGTCAACAAATATGGACCAGGTGTTCCACTTGAAACAGAACCTGTCATTGCCAGGAATGCTTTCAGTGAGTGTTACTACCTTCCATTCTGTGTCAGAATGTATGGAACGTCTGCCATACGTAAACAATTTGTAAAACAATATTTTTCCCCTCATTTTTAAAACCAACAGCTATCCCAACACAGCCTGGTACTCCTGAAGAAGTGAGTGTTGGCAAGGAACACATCATCATCCAGTGGACAAAACCAGAATCGGATGGTGGCAGTGAGATTAAGGACTATCTTGTAGACAAACGTGAAAGAAAAAGTCTGCGCTGGACACGAGTAAACAGAGATTACACTATTTATGATACCAGACTGAAAGTTACCGGTCTTATGGAAGGTGGTCAGTACCAGTTCCGCGTCACTGCAGTGAATGCTGCTGGGAACAGCGAGCCTAGCGAAGCTTCGCAATATATGTTATGCAAGGAACCATCATGTAAGTTGCCACATTTGAAATAGATTTTAACATTTACTTAAAGTAACGGAGCATAAAACCAAATTCACGCTTCAACTAGGATACTCAGAAAGACGTAGGAACTCACTGAACTAGACAGTATTTGAAAAATTTTAGACACTTGTAGTTCATTTTAAATGCATTTCCCATCTTTTACTGTTGATAAATAATGTTTAATTGTAAAATGTTCCCTTAACCAATGTGAAATACATTTTCTTGTTTTTCAAAGATACTCCTGCAGCACCTTCGGCTCCAAGAGTTGTGGACACTACTATGCACAGCATAAGTTTAGCATGGTCAAAGCCCACATATGATGGTGGTGCTGACATCTTAGGCTACATTCTCGAAATGAAGGAAGAAGGTACTGAACAGTGGTACCGACCACATACGACTCCCACTCTGAGGAATGCTGAGTTCACTGTAACTGGTCTTAAAACAACCCAGAAATACCAATTTAGAGTTGCTGCTACGAATGTGAATGGTATGAGTGAATTTAGTGAATCATCAGCAGAAATAGAACCTGTGGAAAGAATAGGTAATTTGAAAAATTCAGCATGTATTTTAAAGAATAATGCTATTTTCTTTTAAAACTATTAAAAGATTAATTCATTTCATGTTTCTTACACCCTTCATCAGAAAAACCTGAGCTTGAGCTTGCTGATGACCTGAGGAAGACAGTAACAGTGAGAGCTGGTGGTTCCCTGCGTCTAATGGTCTCTGTGTCTGGCAGACCTGCTCCTGTAATCACGTGGAGCAAGCAGGGTATTGACCTCGTAAGTCGAGGTATTATTGATACAACAGACAGCTACACTCTACTTATTGTGGATAAAGTTAATCGGTACGATGCTGGAAAGTATGTCATTGAAGCTGAAAATCAATCAGGAAAAAAATCAGCAACTATTTCTGTGAAAGTATATGGTGAGTACTACTACAACTATACATGGTTATTAGACTATTCATGGTGCATGTTATTGAGGAGTAAGAAATTCAGTCATTTCCAAAGGAAGTTTGTAGTTTTAAACAGCATGAGATTGTTTGAGAAGTCAAAGAAATAAAGGAAAATGTGAAGTTCTAAAGCTGTGCTACAATTGTAGAATCATTAAGGTGGGAAAAGACCACTGCAATCATCTAGTGCCACCACCATGCCCGCTAAACTATGTCCCTAAGTGCCACGTCTACAGTCTTCTTGAAAGCCTTCTGGGACAGTGATTCCACCACTCCCTGGGCAGCCTGTTCCAATGCATTACCGCTCCTTCTGAGAAGAAATTTTTCCTAATATCCAACCTGAACGTCCCTTGGCGCAACTTAAAGCCACTGCCTCTTATTCTATCGCTGTTATCCGGAACAAGAGTCCAAGACCTACCTCGCTACAACCTCCTTTCACGTAGTTGTAGAGAGCAATAAAATCTCCCATGAGCCTCCTCTTCTCCAGACTAAACAATCCCAGTTATAAATGAAATCCTGCTGTTGTTTTTTTTTTTTTTTTTTTAATTTATTGTTGTTGTTTTGTTTTAATTCAGAACTCAATCTGAGGAAAGGATCCCAAAGAAAAAAATATATTTTCTTTTTTGTTTAGATACACCTGGTCCACCAGCTGCAGTGAGAATTAAGGAAGTATCAAGAGATTCTGCAACGCTTACTTGGGACATTCCAACCATTGATGGTGGAGCCCCCGTCAGCAACTATATAATTGAGAAACGTGAAGCTTCCATGAGAGCTTACAAGACTGTCACTACCAAATGCAGCAAGACATTTTATAGAGTTACTGGACTTCTGGAAGGAGCTTTGTATTATTTCAGAGTACTGCCAGAAAATATTTATGGCATTGGCGAAGCTTGTGAAACATCTGATGCAGTATTAGTATCTGATGTACCTATGGTACCACAAAAACTTGAAGTGATTGACACCACCAAATCAACCGTTACTCTTGCTTGGGAGAAGCCAGCGCATGATGGTGGCAGCAGATTGACTGGCTATGTTATTGAGGCCAGCAAAGCTGGAACAGAAAGATGGTTAAAGGCAGTGACAGTAAAGCCTACCGTCTATGAACACACAATTATCTCTCTCAATGAAGGCGAACAGTACTTGTTCAGGGTCAGAGCACAGAATCAGAAGGGTGTTTCAGAACCACGAGAGATTGTCACAGCAGTAACAGTACAGGACCGAAAAGGTAAGTATCTACTGCTAAAAATAACAGTGTGAAACTGACATCAAATGAATGCAATATTTATAAAACAGATACTGAGAATATCAATGTATTCTTTTCTTTTATTAGTTCTGCCAACGATTGACCTTGCTGGAATACCTCAGAAGACAATTCATGTACCTGCTGGCAAGCCCATTGAGTTAGCTATTCCAATTGAAGGACGGCCACCTCCAGCTGCATCTTGGTTCTTGTCTGGTTCTAAACTAAAAGAATCAGAACGCATCAAGATGGAGACTGTTGCCAAAATGGCTAAACTGACGGTGCGCGAGACCACCATTCATGACACTGGAGAGTATACTCTTGAACTGAAGAATACAACTGGAACAGTTACTGATACAATAAAAGTTATAATCCTTGGTAAGACCTTCTGAAAGTAGTTGTCTGGGATCTTTCTTTGTCTGAACTTTGCTCCCACCGATACGATTCCCTCTCTCAACATTATTTTTTGGCTTTTAATTTTATTTTTCGTAGACAAACCCGGTCCACCTGTTGGACCTATCCGAATTGATGAAGTCGATTCAAATTACGTAACCATCTCCTGGGAACCACCTGAGCTGGATGGCGGAGCTACACTTAGTGGCTATGTGGTAGAGCAGCGTGACGCTCACCGTCCCGGATGGCTGCCAGTTTCAGAGTCAGTAACCAGAACAACATACAAGTTCACCAGGCTTGTTGAAGGTGCAGAATATGTGTTCCGTGTGGCTGCTACAAACCGCTTTGGAATTGGATCTTACCTACAGTCTGAGATTATAGAATGCAAGAGCAGAATTCGTAAGTCTACCTTTAAGAATAAAATATGCATATTTACATGGCTTATGCAGCCACGCGTAGATAAGATTTTCCTAAATGTTGCTACCTTCTTTTGCCAAATAATGGGATACATTATGCTACACTGTAGCCTTTGTATTTTACTGGGGAAAAACACCATCCATAAACGTATTTAGGTATTATAAATGCACCGCAGAGAACGTGGACAGTAAGCATGGACTTTATGCTCACATCTACTGTAAGCTGTCTATCTACTATTATTGAAAATTTGCTTTACACTCCATTACAAAAGCAGGGTTATTTCATTTTGTTTGTAAATGTAAATGTAAAACCTAGGTTGTAAAGTACTTTGATATTTTTTGATTTAAAAGAAGTTTGATACGATGTTGATACTGCATTATCATTCGTAGTACGTTGCATATCTCTCTGTATAAAATTACTTGATGCTTTCTTCGCTAAGTCTGTGTTTTCTTTTCACAGGTATCCCTGGCCCTCCTGGCACTCCAGAGGTGTTTGATGTCTCTCGAGATGGTATGACATTAACTTGGCATCCTCCAGATGATGACGGTGACTCACAGATTACTGGTTATATCGTGGAACGCAAAGAAGTTAGAGCAGACAGATGGATTCGTGCAAATAAAGTTCCAGTCACTATGACTCGTTACCGTTCCACTGGGTTGGTTGAAGGATTAGAATACGAACACCGCGTCACAGCAATCAATGCAAGAGGTGCTGGAAAACCTAGCCGTCCTTCCAAGTCTGTTGTTGCCAGGGATCCAATTGGTAAGTAATTTCCTACGTAGATTAAGCATATTATGGTGGAATGGAATGATCCTACTGAAAGTCACTCTTTTTGGTAATATGGAAATTTATCTGTTTATGTTTATGAACAGCAGAGAAGATTGTGACTGGAATAAACCAAGAAAAACACTAGTGAAAATCTTCTATTCCAAGTTTCCCTGTATAAATCCTATAATGACTTCATACAGATCGTATGCTGGAAGTTAGCACTTGTTATGCATTTTAAAGCTTTATAAAGATCTCACTGATCCCCTCGTATGGTCTTCTCTTCCAGCTCCTCCAGGGAAACCTCAGAATCCAAGAGTCACTGACACTACAAGAACATCTGTCTCTCTGGCTTGGAGTCCGCCAGAAGATGAAGGTGGCTCTAAAGTCACCGGCTACTTAATTGAGATGCAGAAGGTAGATCAGTTTGAGTGGACCAAATGCAATACCACTCCCACCAAGATTCGTGAATACACTTTGACACATCTACCACAAGGTGCAGAGTACAGATTCCGCGTGCTAGCCTGTAATGCTGGTGGGCCAGGAGAACCTGCTGAAGTGCCAGGAACGGTCAAAATAATGGAAATGCTTGGTAAGACACTTCACATCTTAACTCCTTTTGAAAGCCATTCTAAAGAAGCATTTAGCTAAAGCATTTATCTGTAAAACACACATAACCTGAGATGTTAATTTTCCTTACAGAATATCCTGACTATGAACTTGATGAAAAATACCAGGAAGGTCTCATGGTGAGACAAGGTGGAGTTATCAGGCTTACAATACCCATTAAGGGTAAGCCCATCCCGGTATGCAAATGGACGAAAGAAGGACATGACATCAGCAAGAGGGCCATGATCGCGACTTCTGAAACTCATACAGAACTTGTGATCAAAGATGCAGAAAGAGAAGATTCTGGCACCTACGATCTGGCACTCGAAAACAAGTGTGGCAAAAAAGCTGTGTATATTAAAGTCAGAGTGATTGGCATTCCAAATCCACCAGAAGGGCCTCTTGAGTATGATGATATACAAGCTCGTTCTGTCAGAGTAAGCTGGAGACCTCCTACAGATGATGGCGGTGCAGATATACTAGGTTATATTGTTGAGAGACGAGAAGTACCAAAGACCGCCTGGTACACTGTTGATTCTAGAGTAAAAGGGACATCGTTGGTAGTGAAAGGTCTGAAAGAAAACGTGGAATATCACTTCCGTGTTTCTGCAGAAAATCATTTTGGCATTAGCAAATCTCTAAAATCTGAAGAACCAGCCGTACCAAAGACACCTCTGAGTAAGTTCCCATTTTAGATTTTTTAAAACTTTTTTTAATGACTATTGCTTATTTACTACTTTATGCTTCTACATGTGCAAATAGTTGAATGCTATGGCATTACTATTTCTACTAATCATGTTCTTGTCACTATTATCAGATCCTCCAGAGCCTCCAAACAACCCACCTGAAGTGCTTGATGTCACAAAGAGTTCAGTTAACTTGTCCTGGTCCAGACCTAAAGATGATGGTGGTTCTCGTGTAACTGGGTACTACATTGAACGTAAAGAGACATCTACAGAAAAATGGGTCCGGCATAACAAAACACAAATCACTACTACAATGTACACAGTCACGGGACTCGTTCCAGATGCTGAATATCAGTTCCGTGTTGTTGCTCAAAATGAAATTGGTGAAAGTGAAGCAAGTCCTGCTTCTGAACCAGTTGTATGCAAGGATCCATTTGGTAAGAAAACGTCTGTGTTAATAGATCTTGTGAAGAACAATTTAGTAACGTTCGGAAAGGAATTTAATTTCTGTATATCTTGCAATTTTCAGACAAACCAAGCCAACCTGGAGAAATTGAGATCACTTCAATATCTAAGGACAGCATTACAATAGAATGGGAACGACCTGAAAGTGACGGTGGCAAAGAGATCCTTGGCTACTGGGTTGAATATCGACAGTCTGGAGAAAGCACTTGGAAAAAATGCAATAAAGAACTCATCAAGGACAGACAGTTTACAGTAGGAGGTTTATTGGAGGCCACAGAATATGAATTCCGTGTTTTTGCAGAAAATCAGACTGGCCTCAGCAGACCTCGAAGGACTGCTATGGCAGTGAAAACTAAATTAACATGTAAGCAAAAAATACGCTGTCGTATCTGCTGCAAAACTGCTGTGATCTTGTGTGTCATAAACCGCAGTGCCACACTGAATACGCTTTACAAATTATTTGACAGTGTGACTGTCCTAAAGCACAGTCCAATCGTTCAAATGTAAGAGGCACAAGCGTAAATGAAGATTAAATTTCAGTAACATAATGATAGAGGAACATTTCATATTAATAATCATTATTTTTTTCTTTCTCTTAGCTGGAGAAGCACCTGCCATAAGAAAAGAAATGCAGGATGTTACAACTAAACTGGGTGAAGCAGCTCAGCTGACATGCCAGATTGTTGGGAGACCTCTTCCTGATATTAAATGGTACCGCTTTGGCAAAGAATTGGCGCAAAGCCGAAAATACAAAATGTCATCTGATGGACGCAACCATACGCTGACAGTATTAACAGATGAACAAGAGGATGAAGGTCTCTACACTTGTATGGCTGCCAATGATGTTGGAGAAATTGAAACTAGTGGCAAGCTATTGTTGCAGGCTCCTCCTCAGTTCCACCCTGGCTTTCCATTGAAAGAGAAATATTATGCTGGTGCTGGTGGCACTCTCCGCCTTCACGTCATGTATATTGGTCGACCGGTACCAGCAATAACTTGGTTCCACGGCAACAAACCTCTGAGAGGATCAGAATCAGTGACTATTGAGAACACAGAGCATTATACTCATCTTGCTATTAAGGGTGTCCAGCACAAAACTCATGCTGGGAAGTACAAAGTGCAACTCAGTAACACGTTTGGAACAGTTGACACTGTACTTAACGTGGAAATACAAGGTAAAGGGTTTTATTTTCAGTGTATTTGTGGAATATTTTCTAAAATGCTGAGTGGCAAAAGAAAGAACTAAAAGATGCTGCTTTCTGTTTTACAGATAAGCCAGATAAACCAGAAGGGCCGATCGTTATAGAGTCTGTACTGAAGAACTCCGTGGTGATTAGCTGGAAACCACCAGAGGATGATGGAGGTGCTATGATAACAAATTACATCATAGAGAAACGCGAAGCCAAGGAAGGAGCAGAATGGGAACTTGTATCTTCAAGCATTTCAGGCACAACTTGTAGAATTGTTAATCTAACTGAAAACGCAGGCTATTATTTCCGTGTTTCTGCTCAGAATACCTATGGAATTAGTGAAGCACTGGAAGTCTCATCAGTTGTCGTCATGAAGCCTCCATTTGGTAAGTGCACACCAAAATATCCAGTTCGGTATGCCTCTGTAACTAGTAAGGCAAGTTCACTTCAACGTTTGAATCTTTTCATTCTTTACAGAAAAACCAGGACAACCTGGTCAGCCAGTGGCAAGTGCTGTCACAAAAGATTCTTGTGTTGTCTCATGGAAGCCACCTGCGAGTGATGGAGGTGCAAAGATCAGAACGTACTATCTTGAGAAGCGTGAGAAGAAACAAAACAAGTGGATTTCTGTAACAACAGATGAAATTCGTGAAACTGTATACTCTGTGAAAGACCTTATTGAAGGCCTTGAATATGAGTTCCGTGTAAAATGCGAAAATCTAGGTGGAGAAAGCGAGTGGAGTGAGGTATCACAACCAGTCATTCCAAAATCTGATGTACCAATTCAAGCTCCACATTTCAAGGAAGAACTAAGAAATCTGAATGTGAAATTTCAAGCTAACGCCACATTTGTCTGCAAAGTCACTGGTCATCCTAAACCAATAGTCAAATGGTACAGGCAGGGCAAAGAAATCATGCCGGATGGTGAAAAGATCAAAATACAGGAATTCAAGGGTGGATACCACCAGCTAATCATTACGAATGTAACGGATGATGACGCCACAGTATATCAAGTTAGAGCTACCAACCAAGGAGGCTCAGTGTCTGGCACTGCCTCTTTGGATGTTGAAGGTAAATGAAGGGTCTTGATTCCCAGGACAGATTGTCTTTAAATTTTGAGCGGTTAGATCATCGGTGCTCTTCTCAAGTGTTTTTGCTCATGCGTTGTTTTTTTTTCTTCCTCTTTTTGTTCCAGTTCCCGCAAAGATTCACTTGCCCAAAAACCTGGAAGGTATGGGAGCCGTTCACGCCCTCCGAGGGGAAGTAGTGAGCATCAAGATCCCATTCAGTGGCAAGCCTCCCCCTGTGATCACATGGCAGAAGGGACAAGATCTCATTGATACTAATGGACATTACCAAGTCATTGTAACAAGATCGTTCACATCTCTTGTTTTCCCAAATGGCGTTGACAGAAAAGATGCGGGATTTTACATTGTTTGTGCCAAAAACAGATTTGGAATTGATCAAAAAACAGTTGAATTAGATGTGGCTGATGTGCCTGATCCGCCAAGAGGTTTGAAAGTAACTGACATTTCAAGGGATTCGGTCAACTTAACCTGGATTGAACCAGCTACTGATGGTGGGAGCAGGATCATAAACTACATTATTGAGAAACGTGCCACAACAGCAGAGCGATGGATTCGTGTTGCACAAGCTCGTGATACACGATACACAGTAGTGAACCTATTTGGCAAGACCACCTATCAGTTCCGTGTAATTGCAGAAAACAAGTTTGGCCAAAGCCAGCCTTCTGAACCTACTGATCCAATTATAACAAAGGAAGATAAGACTAGGGTAATGAACTACGATGAAGAGGTTGATGAGACCAGAGAAGTCACCATAGCTAAAGCTGCTCACTATTCAACAAAGGAACTCTACGACAAATACATGATTGCAGAAGAGCTTGGACGTGGGCAGTTTGGCATTACACACCGCTGTGTTGAGGCAGTTTCAAAGAAGACATACCTGGCTAAGTTTGTCAAAGTAAAAGGTGCTGACCAAGTTTTGGTAAAGAAAGAAATTTCTATTCTAAACATTGCTAGGCACCGAAATATCCTGTATCTTCACGAATCATTTGAGAGCCTAGAAGAATTGGTCATGATCTTTGAATTCATTTCGGGGGTCGACATCTTCGAAAGAATCAGCACAGCTTCATTTGAACTGAATGAAAGAGAAATAGTAAGTTACGTGCGCCAGGTCTGTGATGCACTAGAATTTTTACATCGCCACAGCATTGGACATTTTGATATCAAACCAGACAATATTATTTATTTCACAAGAAGGAGCTCTGTAGTTAAAATTGTCGAATTTGGTCAAGCCAGACAACTAAAGCCTGGAGACAGCTTTAGACTCCAGTTCACTTCACCTGAGTATTATGCACCTGAAGTACATCACCACGATCTGGTCAGCACAGCAACTGACATGTGGTCAGTTGGCGCTCTAACGTACATACTCCTCAGCGGCATTAATCCTTTCATTGCTGAAACAAATCAACAAGTTATTGAAAACATTCTAAATGCAGAATACAATTTTGATGATGAAGCATTCAAAGACATAAGCATTGAGGCCATGGACTTTGTCGATCGCCTGTTAGTAAAGGAAAGAAAAGCTCGAATGACAGCTGCTGAAGCACTTAATCACACGTGGCTTAAACAGAAAACAGAGAAGACCAGCACTAAAACCATCAAGACCTTAAGACACAGGCGCTACTACCACACCCTAGTAAAGAAGGAGTGGAACACAGTTGTGTCAGTAGCCCGCATTTCCTGTGGAGGTGCAATTAGATCTCAGAAAGGTGTAACAGTGGCTAAAGTTAAAGTTGCTCCAATAGACATCGGTCCCATTACTGGGCAGATAAACCATGCTGCTGCAGAAGAAGGAGGGCATGCCAAATACGTGTGTAAGATTGAAAACTATGATCAGTCCACACAGGTCACCTGGTACTTTGGTATGAGGCAACTAGAAAACAGTGAGAAATATGAAATCAGTTATGAAGAAGGCGTGGCAACAATGTACGTCAAAGATGTTTCTAAATCAGACGATGGGACCTACAGATGCAAGGTTATAAACGACTATGGTGAAGACAGCTCTTACGCAGAACTTTTTGTTAAAGGCGTGAGAGAAATGTCTGAGCACTACAGACGTAGAGCTGTTAGGAAAGTGAAACGCCGGGTTGATGCAATGAGACTCCTAGAGCGTCCACCAGAATTTACTTTGCCTTTGTATAATCGCACCGCGTACGTTGGAGAAAATGTCAGGTTTGGTGTAACTATAACAGTCCACCCAGAACCTCGCTTAACGTGGTTCAAATCGGGCCAGAGAATCAAACCTGGTGATGACGATAAGTATACTTTTGAATCAGACAAAGGTCTTTACCAACTCATCATCAATAAAGTCACTGAAGAGGACGATGCTGAATACAGTATTGTAGCACGCAATAAATACGGGGAAGACAGCTGCAAAGCTAAGCTGACTGTGATTCCGCATCCACCTCCAGCAGATACTACACTGAGGCCAATGTTTAAAAGGTTGCTGGCCAATAACGAATGCCAAGAAGGCCAAAATGTCAGTTTTGAGATCAGGGTATCTGGTATACCAAAACCGACACTGACGTGGGAGAAAGACGGTCAACCTCTATCCTTTGGTCCTAACTTTGATATAGTTCACGAAGGTTTAGATTACTATGCTTTGCATATCAGAGATACTTTACCAGAAGACAGCGGTTACTACAGAGTTACTGCTACCAACAGCGCCGGCTCTACAAGCTGCCAGGCTTATCTGAAAGTCGAACGCTTGAAATATGTCAAGCGTGAGTACAAGACCGAAGAAGAGCGGGAGAAGCACGTACAAAGGCAAATTGACAAGACCTTAAGAATGGCAGAGATCCTTTCTGGGACTGAAGCTGTTCCATTGACACAAACTGCGCAAGAGGCTCTCAGAGAAGCTGCTATCTTATACAAACCAGCTGTCAGCACTAAGACTGTCAAAGGTGAATATGAAATTAAGAAAGAAGAAAAGAAGGAAGAAAGAAAACTTCGTATGCCGTATGAGGTTCCAGAGCCTCGAAAACATGTGCGCACTACTCTCGAGGAAGATCAGACCATTAAACACTTTGTGCCTCTGTCAGATATGAAATGGTACAAGAGGCTGCGAGACCAGTACGAAATGCCAGGAAAACTCGAGAGAACCGTTCAGAAACGACAGAAACGCATACGTCTTTCCAGGTGGGAGCAGTTCTACGTGATGCCACTGCCACGCATTTCTGATCAGTACAAGCCTAGATGGCGCATACCGAAGCTAACACAAGATGACCTCGAAACTGTGAGACCAGCACGTCGGCGTACACCGTCTCCAGATTACGAATTTTACTACAGACCAAGGAGGCGGTCACTTGGTGATTTATCTGATGAGGAATTACTCCTGCCTATTGAGGACTATCTAGCCATGAAGAGAACTGAAGAGGAAAGACTGCGCCTTGAAGAAGAGCTTGAGCTTGGCTTTTCTGCTTCCCCACCAAGTAGAAGCCCCCCACGCTTTGAACTGTCCGCGCTTCGGTACTCGACTGCAGGAGCACAGGTCCATTCAGAAGAAGAAAGAAAGAGAGAGCTGAGGTATTCCAGCTACCATATCCCAACTAAAGCTGACACAAGCGCAAGCTATGCAGAGCTTCGTGAGCGCTATGACAGGGCTGCCTACAGACCTCCCAAACAAAAGCAAAGAATAATGGCTGAAAGAGAGGATGAAGAATTACTCCGTCCTGTTGGTGCTACTCAGCGACTCTCTGAGTACAAGAGCGAGCTAGAATATATGGCAGAGGAGGAAAAGAGCAGACTTAGGAGAAGGAGGGAAAGAGAAATAACTGAGATCACATCAGAAGAAGAAGAAGAAATAGAAATGGTGCAACATGTTCACAGGGAATTTTCACCTCCTTCCCGATTACTAAGGAGAAGAAGATCCCTTTCTCCCACTTACATTGAGTTGATGCGCCCTGTATCTGAATTAATTAGACCCCGATCACGACCTCCTGAGGAAAGTGAAAGAAGATCCCCAACACCAGAGAGAACTCGACCACGTTCACCCAGCCCGGTTTCTACTGAAAGATCACTCTCTCGGTTTGAAAGGATGGCAAGATTTGACATTTTTTCTCGATACGAGTCCATGAAATCTGCTTTGAAAACACAGAAAACTATGGAAAGGAAATACGAAGTCCTAACTCAACAGCCTTTCACCCTTGACCATGCTCCTCGCATCACCCTGAGAATGCGCTCACACCGTGTGCCGTGTGGCCATAACACCAGGTTCATTCTGAATGTCCAGTCAAAACCAACTGCTGACGTGAAGTGGTACCACAATGGTATCGAGCTCCAAGAGAGCAGTAAGATACATTTCTCGAATACCAGCGGGGTATTAACACTGGAAATTCTCGACTGTCATATTGATGACAGTGGAACGTACAGGGCGGTATGCACAAACTACAAAGGAGAATGTTCTGATTACGCAACGTTAGATGTTACTGGAGGAGATTACACTACATACTCTTCCCAGCGGAGAGATGAAGAAGTACCAAGGTCAATTTTACCTGACCTGACAAGAACAGAGGCGTATGCAGTCTCGTCATTTAAGAAAGCAACTGCTGCAGAAGCGAGTTCCTCAGTAAGAGAGGTCAAATCAGAAGTGTCAGCAACGAGAGAGTCACTTTTATCGTATGAACACCACGCTTCTTCCGAGGAAAAAATCACTGCCTCTGAAGAAAAATCATTGGAAGAAAGGACTGTCCATAAGGCATTTAAGAGCACTCTGCCAGCAACGATCCTTACGAAACCACGGTCCATCACTGTTTCTGAAGGCGAGACTGCAAGATTTTCCTGTGATGTTGACGGTGAGCCAGCACCAACAATAACATGGGTCCGTGCGGGTCAACCTATTGTTTCTTCCAGGCGCTTCCAAATAACACGGACACAGTACAAATCTACTTTCGAGATTTCTTTGGTCCAGATTGCAGATGAAGGAAGTTACACTGTTGTGGTGGAAAACTCTGAAGGAAGACAGGAAGCGCACTTCACTTTGACCGTTCAAAGAAAAAGAATCCCTGAAAAAGCAATTACATCGCCTCCGAGAATCAAATCTCCTGAGCCTCGTGTAAAGTCTCCAGAGCCAGTTAAGTCTCCTAAACGAGTGAAATCTCCTGAACCCATCAGTACCCCCTCAAAAGCCAAGTCACCGCCTGGAGACAAAACAGCACCAGTAGAGAAAGTACAATTACCAGCTGCTTCTCCTCCAAAGATAAAAGAGCAACTAAAAGCAGAAACCCTTGGAGATAAGGTGAAGTTATCCTGTGCAGTTGAAAGTAGTGTTTTAAGCATCAGGGAAGTGGCTTGGTATAAGGACGGCAAAAAGCTGAAAGAAGACCATCATTTCAAGTTTCATTATGCAGCAGATGGCACATATGAGCTCAAAATCCACAACCTCACAGAATCTGACAAAGGAGAATATACTTGTGAAATTATGGGAGAAGGAGGTATTTCAAAAACTAACTTCCAGTTTACCGGCCAAGTATTTAAAAACATCCATTCCCAGGTACAAAGTGTATCTGAAACCCCTAAATCAGTTGAGAAAGGAGACAAAGTACTTGCTGTTTCTACCCAGAAGAAATCATCAGCGGCAACTGAAGAAAAAGCTGCAATTGAAGAAGTCATTAAAAAGTCAATTGTTACTGAAGATGTCAAACAATTGCAAGCAGAAATTAGAGCTTCTTCGACTCAAATGACTGTGTCTGAAGGGCAGAAAGTGACTCTGAAAGCCAACATTCCTGGTGCCTCTGAAGTAAAATGGGTGCTAAATGGAATGGAGCTAAGAAATTCAGATGATTACAGATATGGCATTTCCGGAAGTAATCACACGCTAACTATCAAAAAGGCTAGCAATAAAGATGAAGGTATACTCACCTGTGAAGGTAAAACTGACGAAGGCACTATTAAATGCCAGTACGTGCTTACCTTCTCTAAAGAGCCCTCAAACGAACCGGCATTTATCACGCAGCCGAAGTCTCAAAATGTCAATGAAGGACAAGACGTGTTGTTCACCTGTGAAGTTTCTGGCGATCCTTCTCCTGAAGTTGAATGGCTTAGGAATAATCAACCTGTAAGTATTAGTTTAACACGTTCACTTGAAAACTTAGAATTCTTCATTGAACTGATCTTAATGAAACAATTTTATCCTCCACAGATTGCCGTTTCATCACACATGAGAGCGACTCGCTCTAAAAACACTTATTCTCTTGAGATTCGAAATGCTGCAGTGAGTGACACTGGAAAATACACAGTTAAGGCTAAAAATTACCACGGGCAATGCTCTGCTACAGCATCTTTGACTGTATTCCGTAAGTTCATTTTCTGCATCTTGTGTTGAGATTAATCGGGTTTCTTTGCTGTGGTACGTCTACTAAAATGATTTTTGATTAATGCCACCAGCAAGGTTGACACAGGTATTTTAACAAGTTTCTATTTATTATGTATATTGATATATCCTCAAAACTAAAAATAGAGATCACTAGAAAAGGCCTTTAGAAATTAGAAATCTTCATAGCACCTACAGAGAAGCATGCAGAGATGCTCTTTCATATCCACGGATGAGTGTTAACAGAAAGCTGTGAACATTTCTTCTAGGCTAAGACCTTGGTGCCGGCAAGCACTTTTTTCCTGAATTACTAACAGAACCTCTTCCAATGAAACAAAATAATTCTGCAGTTCAAAACCATTATGGTAACTTAGCCATAAATGAACCACATTTAAGATTAGATTGGCTGTACGAGGACATCTGTGTTCCTAGGACCAAGGGGTTACCCTATGATTTGCTTGGATGACTGCGCTTGGGCTTAAAGGAAAGCTGCGGTAGCTGATCGCTTCTGCTCTCTTTGATAACTACAGAAGAGTGCAGTGGCGTCTAGAACTTCTAGTATGATTCTTGTTAAGAACTCAAAAATGTTCCACAACTTCTACAATTATGAACTGAATACACAGTTTCTCATTCTAATAATGGCTGTATTAGGAAATGGCCTGTTGACGAGCTGTTTCTTATTAAGCATGTCTTCCCCTTCCACCTGATTCATCCTAGCAACCGTTCTGTTTCCTACTTGTTTCGTTTCCAAAAGAGCATTTTTAACTTGGACATCTTGAATCAAATGATTTTACACAATTATATTCTCCACTGCAGTTTTCCAGTGAAAGCAAACTAAGCTAAGGTGCCTGTCTGTTCATTTCTGTGAAATTAACCATACAGGCTGCATGACTTCCTTAGTTAATGTGATGTTATTGGTTTTTCCTTCTATGTTTGCGATGCTCCTCAGCTCTAATTGAAGAACCTCCAAAAGAGGTAGTATTGAAGACAAGCGGCGACGCAAGCATGCACGAAAGTTTTTCTTCTCAATCCTTTCAAATGGCTGCTTCTAAACAAGAGGCTTCATTCAGCAGTTTCAGCAGTAGCAGCATGACTGAAACGAAATTTGCAAGCATGTCTGCCAAAAGCATGTCCTCCATGAAAGAATCCTTTGTAGAGATGAGCTCCAGCAGTATTATGGGGAAATCTAGTATGGCTCAACTGGAAAGTTCAACTAGTAAGATGCTTAAATCAGGTGTGAGAGGTGAGCAATGCAATTACTGATAGAGTTAGTGCTTTGAATATCCTGAAACGGTCCTTAAAGTAAACCCGCTACACCTCATGGGGGCTTAGTGGAAACCAGCTCGCTAACTTGGCATTTCTTCTCCTGTTTTGTCAAGGAGTACCACCAAAAATTGAAGCTCTGCCATCTGACATCAGTATTGATGAAGGAAAAGTTCTCACATTATCTTGCGCTTTTTCGGGTGAACCTGCTCCTGAAATAACATGGTACTGCAGAGGGAGAAAAATTACCAGTCAGGACCAGCAAGGCAGATTCCACATTGAAACCAGCGAAGATCTAACCACCCTGATCATCATGGATGTCCAGAAGAATGACGGTGGAATTTACACTCTGAATTTAGGAAATGAATTCGGTACCGATTCTGCCACTGTGAATATTAATATTCGATCAATTTAGAAAGCTTGATCTGTATTATTTACACTTGTCTTTTTTACAAGTGATTCATATATGGACTGATCTGTAAATATTAAAAAAAAAAATATTTTTGTACCTACCTGACTGAGACAAAGTCCAGAGATATACGTTATGACTTATAGTCATTATTGACCTAAGAATTTTAAACACTTTTTTCACTGACATGTACATACTGTATATAGCCGAAGTTAACGGTTATGAAGTTTTGTACCTTTATTTTATGACATTTTGAAATGTAACTTTTGGAATTAACAGTTGGTAGGAGAAAGTTTCCTAGCAAACGACTATCCTGCTCAACATTTAACTAATTTTTGTGCCTCAACTCATTGTTGATGTCTAAGAATGCCTCAACAGGTAGAGAGGCTCCCTGTTGAAGATTACCTACAACCAAGAGAGGATACTGTGCATAGTATTTCATACATGCACAAATCATTATGTTGAATCAGAAATGTAAGGCACTGGTGATATTTACAATTACCCTCCTGTAAGTATTACTTTAATGTTTTACATTGGATCTGATTACGTCGTAATTTCCATGCCTGACTGACAATTTTTGAACAAAGTGCAAGCGGCCAACACTTTGTTCACCCACTGTTTGGGTGCTGCTTCTGACACACTGACTGCCTGAACGGCTTTAAAAAAGTAACATCACCTGGCCATCCCCATAATCAACAAAGCCATTCAGGTACTCAAGTGCAGCAGCAGTACCAACTCTTGGAGGTTCGTAGGGTGCAGTGATTGAGTTTGTGTAATAGTATTAGACACTTAGTAGTCACTTACAGGCAACTAAGCAGTGAACCACAGTTTGAAAACAAGCTGTTGTTACAACATCAGATATTGCCCTGCACTTCAATTTGCTGTAGTTCTTCTAATGTAGGTAGTAGTAAATCTAATTGTTAGATGTTGAACCTCCTTGAGATAGAATTGTTCATTTGAAATAAAGCATGCTATCTGCACCTCAAAGTCCGGGTTTGATTGTTTTTTTTCTGTTTTGGTTTGTTTTGAGTATTTGAACCCCTTCAGGACTTCACTTTTTCCACAGGAAAAAAAAAAACAAAAACAATTATAAACTTGCTGGGCACTACTCACAGAACAATGAACAGAGATACCACAGTAAAGGTAACAAGAGCAAGAAAAGAACATGTCTCAGCTGAAGGAAAAACCATGCCTAAACGTGTCCTCACAGCTAGGGACTTGCTTTGTGCAGAGCACAGTGAGATGCTAAACACCTGCAAGACCCACACTAGGTCAGCCTGCGTCAGTTACCAGAGGCACAATATCTAGCACCATTCACCAACTGTCAAAACAGACCTTGCTTCTCAGTAGGCTATGCTAGCTTAGTGTTGTACAGCACGAAGAGGACTACGTTATTGCTAGACTCCAGCCTGTAATCGCCCATGTAGCAAGCTCAGCATGGCAAGGGTAGAGTTAAGGTCACATAGTCAGAGGCAAAATGACCTTCAGGTTAGCTAATAAATGGAGGTGAAAATGCAAAATAAAGCTACGTTTTGAATCATGACAAGATCCTGACAGTTGGGAGTGATGGAAATACGAGCATTTAGAAACAGTGAAAAAGAATCTGAAGGTATGGTACTTTCCCTTAGAGACAGAAGTAAAAGGGAACAATAAAAATACGGTGTACTACTGGAAATTCAGTCTTCAGTTGTCTCTACTGAATCTAGACATTCCTACTTGATCAAGCTGAAAGCAGCCAGCGTAGTGCAAGCAAGTTAGTTCTGTCTGCAAGCACATCTAACTTTAAGCAGATGACTAACTCGTATGCCTAAAATAGGATCTAAAGTAAGGTACTTAGAGGATTTGCTGGAGCACAGTTTAAATAGATAACTTGACATGCTGCTGAGCCTGTGTTCACAAGACAGCTAAGCGAACGCTAAAACCGAGCATCACTGATAAAGTCACAACATGAAGCTTCAGGCTCCTTCACTGTCATAAAACACAGTCCAAAACAACAGCAGTTCCCATGAGTAAGCAGCCTCTGAATAAAAATAAGAAAATGAAGACAGTGTCCAAAATTATTTACTTCCTCTATTCAGGTGGGACTTCTAACCATACAGGCTAACATTAGCTCTGTTTAAAGGTAAGACCTACTGCACCACAGCGCTTAGTTCACAAAAATATCCTACTACCACCATGTCAAAGCATTTAGATTTCATGCTTCTGGACCTTGATGCATAAAGAAAAAATCCTAGCAAAGATTAGTGAGCATGTTTTAAAAGTGCAGGCCAGAACTCTTATTTTCAGCTTATTATCATCTGACGTTAGAAACTTCAGAGATAAAAGTCAACAACCAGAAAACACCGCTCTTGGCCCAGGCAGATAGAAGCATGATTACATCCTTTCCGTGAGAAGTACCTCAAAAATTCAATTTGGCTTCAGACTGAGCTTTTCAGAAGCAAGTGAGATCAAAACTAGACATGCTAATTACATAACTTATTATGAAGGTCACCTCCCATTCTCCACCAGAAAGAGCTATAATACAATTATGCATTACTAGTTAGCTCTCCCCTGGACCCGGAAGCAAAAAAATAGAAGAGCATCCAGCTTTTTTTAAAAAATCTTACTACACATGGACCACTCTGGTTCCGGCTTAGAACCATTTTCCAGAATGACAACTTAGATCCTGATGCCAAAAGTACAAAAGTATATCATCTCCACTGATTTCACTTAAACACATTTCAGGATTTCTTAAGGATTTCAATTTTCAGGCCTTAAGGCCTCTTAAGGATTTCAAATTTCTTAATTACAGAGTCCTTAAGTAATTAATTACAGGGAACTGTTACACTTCAATCTAAGCATTACAACTTTTATCTAGCCAGTCATACTTAAAATATTTATCAGTATTTTAAACCCTGACTTACAACTACACCAGTGATCAGTCTCAAGGAAATTTTTGCTCAGACTCCAGACTATTTATTTTCTCTGTAGTAGCTGAAAGTCAGAGATAGATGCCCATTAACGTGACATGTACTTAACACAGTATACACTGGAAGAAACTTGAGTGACACTTTAGTAAGCAGCTCTAAACCAGCGTATATGATTCAACATAACACTCAAATACATCATTTACTTCTCTGAATTTTTTTTTTTTTAATACTCGTTTTTACAATTGCCTTAGGTGTCATACAGAATACATAACAGCAAACATTTAGGGAAAAAAAAGTACAAGCATGTGTGTGGCTGATATGCAAATGACAGGTACATGAGAACTGGCAGAACTGAGCACAAGTGACAGCACTGAGCTGGAAGCCATGAATAACTTTACTTAAATGAGCCTTTCCATTCCCTTTGAACACCAACAGAATGGTTTGAAGACTGGTAGTCTACACAAGCAACAGCTTATGTTTTTCCTCAAGGTTTGGATCTATTTTGAATTAGATGAGTCAATATTCCAGAAGTTTATAGTGAAACCTTCAAATCCAACCCCATCTGTCTTTTCCAAACTGCTTCAAAACCACCAAATTATTCATATACACCAAAGGAAGACAAACCAGACTAAAGAAAGATCTGATTATAAAAAACAGATTTTGGTATGTGCTCAAGTACAAAAAACCCCGTGCACTTATTTAGGAATTTTGTAAACCAAGAACAGTGGATGGTTTGCTTAAAGTGCTCTACAGCTAAGATTTTATAAACCAAGTTTATCTTTAAATGAACACCAACCCTCCCCCCCACGTCAAAAGCTTACAATGCTAACTCCAGCAACCTTATGGATCAAGGTGCTAGTAGGCACTGTTATACTATACTATATTACTCGTGAATTACTGAGTATCAGAATCTGATCTCACTTACAGTTAATGCAGATTTACGCTGATGTAACTGAGAGCAGAATGCCCCTCCTGGTGTATACCATCCTGAAACGATACAAAGGAATCACCAAAACAGAAGCTACCTTTGTATAAACGTGTCATAAATAAAATACGTCCAGATACCCCTGTCCATATCAACGGCAGCTTCATGGTCTAATAGTTCAGCTCTTCTAAAAGATGTGTTTTCAGCAAAGTATTACGTGAGCAGAGTATATATTAGAAGTGCTGCATTAGCTACTTGTGATGCTACACACACCAGAAACAATTTATGCCCATTTTGAAACCTTTAGTAGATTTTTGTATCTTTAGTAGTGAAAGTAGGTAAAAAAATTTTGATGCAAAAGAAGAATAAATAAATAAAAATTATTAAATATCCAATGCTTGGTACAAATGCTTCATATTAAGTTATTTGTATACTTCTTTTTTTCCTAGAAAAATACACAAAATATTTCTACTCTCATTGGCAAAAAATAAAGACCAGATTATGTATACCCTTGTGTTTTTAAAGAAGGCAATGTCAATTACCAACATGCTGCTAGAGTAGATCCATTAATGCCCAGTCCCACAGCCCTTACTCAGGCAAAAAAAGCCCCTGCAGGGCCACCAAAGCTCCAGGCAGACTGCTTATACAAATGATCAGCAGGCACAAGCTGCACATTCTCCAAAAAGGAAAAACAAACAAACAAAAACCCCACAAAACAAAACCTCTTTGCTAAAGTTTATAACCTGCAGGTTTACTACTATATCAGTCAGACCTTCAAACTTTTTATAAAGAGCAACATTTACAAATGTAGATGCTTATCTGTTAAACCATCATTTGTTCCAAAAAAATGCACATTCAAACTGTGAAATATTAGGAAAATACTCTTGCAAATAAACTATATAAAGATAAAATACACCTCAAAGATATTTTTCAGGTTATTCTATAAAGTGCAGAGAAATCCTTCTAAAAAGGGAAATTACTACTTCCTATAATAACAATATAATTACAGCAGCCTTTGCATAGCATTTTTAATAGAAAATTTAAACACTTTCAGCTTCTTCAGGAAGAAAACGATGAGAGACTCCCTTCAAGTTCAGATCTTTCATTTGATATCGATCTATTTTCTTCCGGAATGGTTGATGACACCAGATCTCCGTTTACAGCATTTCTAGGACAGTGAGCAGATCCTATGAAGAGACCAAGAAGTATTTAAATTTCAATTAAAAAAAAAAAAAAAAAAAACCCTCCTCCAATCTGTCAGTTATTCTACTCGTTAAGTGTTCGCTCTTCATAAGGGATAAGATGCATAATTACTCTGGACTTCTAAAAGATTTCCATTGCCATCATGCACAAGGATGATGGGTATAATGAATGTACACCTAGTATACATGTGGTACCTTTTTCAAACAATTTGTATTGAATTTGAAGGACAGCTATCCGTGCAGACAAATGCTGTATGACAAAAATATTAATTTGAGGGAAAAAAAAACACTGATGCACTGATACGCATTTAATTAAAACATTTTCTATTATTAACGTGAAATTGATGACTTCCTGCAAGTTGAATATTGCTAGACCGCCTGTCAGGAAAGAGGAAAAACTAGGATAACTACAAATGTCTGGTATTAGCAGCAACAAGACTTTCCAGCAGGCCTGAAAAGAGCTAGACTTGGAGAAGATGGCCCAGATGTTAACAACCAAATCAAGACTGATGTGCAGCTGCATTAGCAGTGAAACACAGAACGGAGACTAAACCAAGTTTATTAGCTTGGGATTTACAGTGGCAGATCCTAAGTTGGTGGCAGATGACTGAGGCAAAAGTGGTTGTCATTTCACAATATGCAAGCATCAGAGAAACAAGGAAATGGTGTGGAGGTGCAAATGTTTGTGCCATGATAGCGTAAAAGCAGTAGTACCAGAACTAGCCAAGAAGAACTAGTCAAGTTAAAAGGCTTCCTGAGAGGAATTAGGACGGAGTCCAAAGGACAGCAAGACTCAAGACTGAAAAACCACAGAACCGACTACTAAGTCAGTATGGCCCATTTAACCAGGAGAGACTAGGATTGTGACATCGCTTTAGAATTTTGAAGGTTGTTTTCATTTATTTGCAATGCTGCACCACACCAGGCAAACAGCCACTGAAATGTGTGATCTTTCAGCAATGCACTAGGGAGTAGAGCCCTCTAGCCAGAGGGTTCAAAGAAAGGAGAATTTGTTTAGTGATAACAAGCAGATTGCAAATAACAGTATACCACTTATCAGAAAAGCATGCATGTAAGGCTGCTTTAGTACAAACACTCCTGTTTTGGTTAGATCTCCAATTTAGATTACAAGCGGTCCTGTTCAGTTCAATACTTCAGCTTCGGCTGCAAGATTCTTATCAATGTGAATGAAAGCCAGAGAAGTCAGTTACATAACACAGGTGCTTCAATACATAGCGTAGGAATCGTATAACCAAATCTTTTCCCTTGTACTGACATCAGCACTGTAACACTTGACGTTATAAATAAAAAGTAATAAATTCTACAGAAAGATACAAAAGAAAACCATCTCTCTTCCAAACTTACTCTGAGAATCTTCCAGGGGAGTATCGCTGTAAGATTCCGTATCCGAGTATGTTCTTCTGCGTTGCTGTGATAACCGATGGAGGGATGAAACTGGTTCTTTCACAGAGTGATTATCCCTATAAATGAAATGAGTTACATTAGTATGAAAAATCTGTAAGAACCCAAATTTTAACACAATTTTGACTCTAGATTATATTGTTCTATCAATTATGTTTTTCACTATACTAACATAGCAATGGCACGGTCAACAGAACACTCTTTCTCATAATTTTAAGGCCTGAAAATTGAAATAAAATATGCAGTATGTTGTTTGCGTGCAGAAGAAAATAGTTCAAAAATCTGAAAGACTAACCCAAAACAACAATGTTAACACTTCAAGCTACGTGTCTGATTTCATGAAGTTAGCAGAAATCATTTGCATGAAGTCTCCACCATGAATAAATATTTACAGAGCAAGTAACAGACACAGCAGCTGCTCCATTATTTACCAAAGACACTGTGAATCGGCACCTTAATTTTCAAAATTAGATCAACTTATGCCTTTTAATTTCCTCTCCCCAAGTGAACTTTGCCTCACACTTCGATTTTAGTGCTAGCAGGTTCAGGGAGGTGTTTAGAGAAATGAGATAAAATCTAATGAAATAGAAAAGTACCTTTCCGAATAACAAGGACCAGGATGGCTAATGGAACGCTTCATCTAGGAAGACCAAAAAAGTCACAAGTTATTTACAGAAATGATACTCACACCAACACTAACTTATACTTTACTTACAGCCTCTACAAAGAGGGCGGGTGATTTTCTTTTAACTAAAAACAACTTCTGTTAAAGAAAAAAAAAAAAAAAACTGTTTCAACTCTAAAAAAAAAATATATAAAATTGATGGATTGCCACCAATACTAAAGCATTCGCACAGGAAATGCAATTTACCCAAAATATTACCTAGTCACAGAGCCATCTGTTAACTGACGCGATAAACAGAAATACTGAGGTACTCTTCCCCTTACCAAAAGACCATTTAAATTCTGCACACACAATAAAGCGAAAATTCTGTCCTTTGATTCTTTGTGGTTCTTCTGACACCACTGCCAAATTTTTTATGTATGAAAGTTATTAATTTAGATAAATAAGGATTAGCTTTGACTGGAAGAAGATAAGGAGACAAGATCAAAGCGCAAATAAAGGATTCCCACAACAAAAAACGACAATACAGCCCATCTTAGAATCTGCATATGCAATTAGTGAGACATTTAAGACAATTCTGCATATACCGTACTCCTAAAAGAAATGATTAGTAACAAAGAGTTATGCAAGCAGTATCTTTACCATTATTTACCTTTTTGATAAGATCGTATCAGACTAATACAAACATTTTTGAATGATATACACTGAAAGATATGCTACACTGCTTCGAGTGCTTCAAGTATTCAAATCTCATTAATTTCATAGCTATCTCAGTACAGGGTCTTGATACATATGACAAATTATTCGGATTACTAAAGGCTCGAAAACAAAGACTGGAAACAGAGAAGCATTGATTTCAACAATATTTAAAACCAGTACTCAACATAGCAGAGTCAAGATTCTATCTGCTGACATCAAAGCACATAGCAATACTTTTCTGCCATTCGTCTTCCTGTAAACAACAACGTGACTCTTAGGAAAAAAAAAAACGGTACTTTAAAAATGTCTAACCATTTGGACAGGTGATGGTGACACAGGAGAAACTAAGGGATCGGGGTGAGGCAGCTGGAACATTTCTGGCTTAAACTTGGCATTAGCAATCTTCACGCATTCTTCAAGTGTTGTGATAAATGTATTACACGTGGCACTAAGCAAGGAAGAGGCTTCATTCATGTTCTAAAAACAAAAGGAAGCAGAAGTATAAGCAAGGAAAAAAAAAAAAAAACACAATTTTCCCCTACATCCACTAAATTCCATACATACTAGTAAGACCTAACGGTAATTTAGAATCACAGAATCCTTAGAGTTGTAAGGGACCTCTAAAAGTCATCTAGTCCAACTCCCCTGCAATGAACAGGTACATCCACAGCTAGATCAGGTTGCCAGGGATGTGATCCAGCCTCACCTTGAAAGTCTCCAGGGATGGGGCATCCACCACATCTCTGGGCAACCTGTTCACTGCCTCACCACCCAAGCTATAAAAGATTGTTTCTTTATAGCCAACCTAAATCTAACCTCCTTGAGTTTGCAACTCATTTCCCCTTGCTATATCGCCACAGACCCTGCTAAAGAATCTGTCCCCTTCTTTCCTGTAGCTCCCCTTTGAGTACTGAAAGGCCACTATCTGGTCACCACAGAGCCTTCTCTACTCCAGGCTGAACAGCCCCAGCTCTCTCAGTCTGTCCCCATAGGAGAGGTGCTCCATTCCTTGGATCATTTTCGTGGCCCTGCTCTGGATGGGCTCTAACAGGTCACCCCTCTCTAGTACTGTGGATTCCACATCTGCATGCAGTACCCCAGGTGAGGCCTCCCCAACACAGAGTAGAAGGGCGGGAACACCCTCCTCAACCAGCTGGACATGCTTCTTTTGATGCAGCCTAGGATACGGTTGGCTTTCTGAGCTATGTGAGTGCACTGCTGGCTCATGTTCAGCTTCCCATCCACCAGTACCCCCAGGTCTTTTTCACCAGGACTGCACACAATCTTTTCATCCCCCAGCTCTTATTGATAAAGAGGGTTGCATCAACTCAGGTGCAAGACTTTGCGTTTGGACTTGCTGAACCTCACCATCAGGTGGCCTGTAGTAGACAACAATCACAAGGCTCCCTTTGCTGCCTTGGTCTCTAACTGTCACCTAAAGGCTTTTGACTTGCTCATGACTATTCTTTAGGGACAGCTCTTCACATTCTATTCCTTTTCTGACACAGATATCAACACCTCCTCCCCTCCTTCCTTGCCTGTACCTTCTGAACAGCTTGTAGCCACTGATAGCCATGCTCCAATCATGGGAATCATCCCACCAGGTTTTGGTGACAGCAACTATATCGCTGTTTTCTAGTAGCACAGTATCTTCCAGATCCTCCTGTTTGTTTCCCAAGATACGTGCATCGGTGTAGAGGCACTTCAGCTGGACAGATGGTCTTGTCGTCTCCTTAAAGAATAACTCCTAAATTCCTTTTTAAGTATTTCCCTTGGTTTTCCCCGTTGTCTTCTATCGCTCCAGCAGTCACTGCCTCATCATCATAGGATTTGTCTATGCTGCAGTTTTGCCAGCACCTCTCAAAGCAGTGGGTCCTTCAATGCCCCTGTTAGCATCCTGTCCCTCTAGTATAGCTACACCATTCCACACCTTATCAACGGAAGGCTTGCTTCCCTCATCCCACTTCAGACCTAGCTTAAACTCCCCCTAATGAGCCCTGCTAGCTTTTCCCCAATTTCCATCCTTTCTACTAAGAACTAGTGGTAATTTCCATTTCTCATTTTACTTAATCATACACGGACTTCTAATGAGGTCACTTAAGCAACTAAATGCAAGAGCACACTCATTTCTTTCTAGCATCAGATTTTTTTTAGGGTAGCAGCCAAAAATCCTGAAATGCTATAATGTGATAGAAAGTACAGCAATAATAGTGGAGTGGCACAATCCTAGGCTGCAGCAAATGAGAACAAGTCCAAATGCAGCAACCGTGGGCACAGATATAAAGGAAGAACAACTGCTTACCTTTGGAATGCCTCAAGTAGGAAGGCAGGGATCTCCAGCGACATACCCTTGCCTCTAATGCCAACCCTTAAAAGAGGTCTGGGAAAGGGCGGATCCTGGTGGAGCCAGGATTTTGCATTGCATGCACCTGAGCTCCCCTCGGTTGGCCCTGCCCTCCCACCAGGTGCTCAATCACTGTTTCAGGCCATGACTTAGCATTTCCCGTACAAATGCTATTATATTTTTACTAGAAGAAGATATAACAGGTCTTCCGTCCTTTTAACCGTTATTACGTATTACATAGACACAGGCATTCAAAAACTGAGTTGAAGTTAGATCTCCCAAAATTATGAAGAAGGGAAAAGAACATAAGTTGTCAGTGGAAACTTAAGCTGAATAAGGTGCCTAATGCCGTTCTATAAATTCAATACCTCAATGCTGGGAGGAGAGCAAGTCTCATCGTGGTGAACAAATTCTTGTATTGTATGAACTTGCTGCATGAGAAGATCACAGTAGAGACGAAGTTCAGACATTTTGGTTTTAAGGGATTCATTGGTCTCACTTATTTCTGTAAGAAATAAAGGAAGTATCAACTTACAGCATAATAATTGCTTAAACTATCATTACTTACTGGAAATAAAGGTACAGATCATTCACAGCGGTACAAGCACAGAGTGCAGTCTGTGTTCAATTAAAATGGCATGGAAGGTAGAGTGGAGTAAAGACTACAACCAAGTTCTTTGATCCACAGTAGTTCCACAGGTAACCTTAGGCATCAACAACTTCAACAGAACCTGACGGACTGACTCTAAGAAAAACAATACCAGGATGGGGACTTGGTGGCATCAAACTGTTTACCTGCTACTCGTGGGCCAAAAGTCTGCCATCCTTTTTACAAAATGCCACCCTTTAGGGAACTCTGCTCATTATAATACCAAAACACACCTCCATTCCAAAAGCTACCTGCCTCCAAGGTGCAAACAAAAAGCAAAGCAAGAGAATTCTACGCCAATCAGAACAAAGATATATAATGGCAGAGCTCCATCTGCAGAGTAAGAAATGCTAAAAAAATGGCTTAAGAGAGTAGGAAGATAGGGAAGACACATTTGCAGACAAGTGATACACAGACCATCTCTGATTCCTGTAATCAGTTAATGGGCTAAAACTCTTTGCCCCTCACCATAAGGTTGCCTACTGGGCAAGGCTCACACGCTCACCTATGCTGAGCGCTTCCTCAGGAAGCTTTGTTATCTCTATAGAGTTTGTTTTATAATTTAGTGTGCTTGTGGCCAGGCTGTATTACTATCAGTTTTCCCATGTGCTTTGCATTGTTTTTGATTAGCATCACACATTTCATAGACAGTGTATTAATCACCAGCAATCTAAAAGCACCCGTAATCTGTTGCTAATAAACTGCACAACTCAAATGATTTAGCTGTGTGGGGCCAAGAGGCTGTAAATAAACATGGAACACAGCTAGACAATTAGTTTGTACTTTTTGGTAACTGATGCTGTTTTAAGGACAATCAGAAAGAAGCGTGTAACAAGAAAAGACAGTTTAAATCTTTCTTAACTACAGTGTAATATAGAAAGAAAAGTCAGTGAATGAAAATTTAGCAGACTGTAGAAATGGTTACATCAATACAGCAAAAATACTATGCAGAAAATAAAATTACAGAGAACCAGACCGGCAGCAGCTGAAACTAAATGGCTTCATAACCGCTACAAACAATACGGTCATAACAGTAAGTTGCTGACACTTGCTGTTCACAATAGAAGAGGTCAAGAAAGTAATCCTTTCCCCTCTAGTCAGGGCTTGTGAAATCACATCTGGAGTGCTCTGTTCATTCTGGACTCCTCAGTGCAAGAGAGATATGAGCATACTGGACCATGTCCAGCAAAGGATTGTGAAGACGATTCAGGGACTGGAGTCTCTGACATACAAGGAGAAAGCAAGGCAGCTGTGAGCATTAAGGCATGGGCAATATGAAGCAGTTTGTAGATAACTCAGTATTTGACAGGAGGATTTAAAGAAGACATAGCCAGACTGCTCTCAGTCACAGGAAAAAAAAGCAACGGGCAAAAACTGAAACACAGGATGTTTCATCCAAGCTTGAGAAAATAGTTTTGTACTGTGGTACTGGACTGTTTTATGAGAAAACTGTAGATAAGGTTAGTTGTTAATATCTCTAAGGACAGAGATACTACAACTTAACTGGCTGTGGTCCTGGGCAGCCTGCTGAATCTGCTTGAGCACGTATATTGATCGACACTATCTCAAGAGGTATCCTCCAGACTCAAGTATTCTGTGAGAGGATTTGGAAAGATGAGAGTGTACCCACATGGAGAGGGTATACTCTCCATACAGATACACAGGAGAAATCACCTTATTTACACTGTTTTTCTTACATTTATTCCCTTTAAATATTTTGCTTTTGCTTTTCATAAGAGGCCTTTAGTCTGATGCAGTAAGGTACTCGTGGGTTGCCTTCCTGTAGCGGAGGTGATTTCATCCAGTGGGTTTTTCAAAGAATTCTCTTTTGTAAAAGGAAACTTAAACAATGGCCACAGTGAAATTTGGGATGCCTTCATGTCAAACAGGACAGAGCTGAACACACTCAGAAATTTTAAGAATAAAGCATGTGATTGATTTTACACAGAAGTGGTTCCTCATAGTCTCAGAGGGAATAAAGACACAGAGTGTCACCACTTCAATGTCTGTAAAAATGTATTCGGCAAAAACTAAGAAACACATATACCTTCTCAGAAACAGCCCTGGGAATCAGATATCCAAACTCCATAGACTTTGAGTTTAAATTGCCTGTCCCTAACTGCCTACAGTCAGACTCCTAACTAAACATGGAGTATTTGCTAAAGGAGAAATGATACAAGTTTCTTTGAAGTAAACAGAACTCATATTCACAGCAGCTGTGGATCCAATGCTTCATATGGTCACAGCAACATTCCTAGAATGCCAAATAGATACGTGGTGCAGGACAAATCTGAACAAGGCAAAGTAATCTAAACTGAAAAGCAATAGTGAAAATGGAGAAGTGATAAAGCTTATGAGCAGCAAAATACAGTCAATAACAGACTACATAACACAGGTATTTGCATCAGTCACTACCACAGCTCAAATACCATGGGGGAATTTACGTTATAGATGACTAGAAATGATTACAACTTCTATTTTAAAGACAACAATACTGAATTTCTACCACAGTATTTGTGCTATCATTACCTGAAAACATGTGAAAGTGGTTGGCTTGTGCATGCTCTAGGTAACACACATACCTTTTTCTTTTTTTGTTCTAGTATCTGCTAAACAGGCCTTTGCACTTCCCAGCGCTACCAGCCACCTCTGCCTTTCAGCTGCATTAACTGCTTTCATATAGAAATGCTGCTCCCCTGGGATGATTAACTCCATTCTGGTGTTGTCTGTTGCATGGACTGAAGATATAAAAGAAAAAACAAGTTTTAAGAAAAACAAAACCAAACAACAAAATCAAAAGCACACACACCCTAACCTGGTAACAATTATTTGATAAATAAAAAAAAAATCTCAAAGCAATACCAGCGTATTGCTGCCAAACAACAGAAAGCCCAGAACAGCTACCTGGTGCACCTTCAAGAGAAAGAAAGAGGAGTTTTCCATACAGCATTAACAATTCACTGCACATTAACCTGTAGTAGCAGCTCCACTCTAACTCTGATCCAAACATGGCAACCTTAAGAGTTTTGTTGCAAGGAGAAGTATTTACAGAGGACCAAAAAGTATGACAGAGGACTAAAAAGTGAATCAATCTCCTCTTTAGATGAAACCTGCTGTCAGGTTACACAGCCCCAGAAACAAGAATCAAGGTGGACTCCATTTACAGTCCATTATATCCATTACTATGTCTTCAAGAGAATATTTTGCTGAGTTCACATTACCAACCACAGTTTCTCCAGATCCACTTCCCACTAGCCATGGATGCAAGAGACGATCAAATCGAGACTTCACCTATTACCCTTCATACACCATAAGAACAGAACAACAAAAATGACTCAAGAAAACAAAAGATTGAGCATCTCTGCTTTATAAGCATCTCTGCTTTCAGGTTACTGCTGCCGCTCTTCTGAAAAATAAGCATTTTCAGTCCCTTACATGACAGAAAAGAGGAATAAATAAACAGTTAGCCTACGTAACTTCAAGCATAGGACACGTGCACGTAACTATTTAGAACAAAGGGGAATACATGGTGGATTCTAAATTACAATAATAATTTAAAAAAAAAACAAACTCTAAACATCCCAAACCTTTTCTTTTGCAACCGTTTCATAATTCACACTCTTAATTATTTCTAAGTCACAAAGCAATCACGTAGAACTACAAATACACAAAAAGAGGGAGGAAAAAATCTATGATGCAAAATGTACGCTGGGTGATCTCTTCCACGTCCCCAACATCTAAAATTTCTTCTAGCAGAAATCCAACTCTTACCTTTTATTTCACACACAGCCATCTTTATACTTCCCTTGCTGCCTTTGCAAACATCATCCTGTGAATCATAGTATGACAATATCCCATTGTCTAAGACAAACCACCGAGGCTGCCAACCTGGTAAGATTAAAAACATGAAAAAGGAAGTTTAGTCTAATTACTGAATTGCAAATCAAATACATCTCTTTGGCTGTTAAATTTTTCACAAATGATGCAAACATTATAGCAATCCCATGACACAACAGGAAATAAAGAGTCTGTGGTCTGAAGACAAGAGCTGCTCTATCATCACACTGGTATTATACGGCTATTTCATTTCCATTCTTTTTGAATGAAAGACTGGCAGTATTGCAGTTTCCACTACTTTCCATCCCACTGTGGAATGAAATTTTAATTTAGCCACTGATTAATCCATTTTGAAGGGATACCTCTGAAGAAACATCTTTGTCCAAATATTTTTCAGGTAGACTTCCTTTAGATTACAGTCGTAGAAATAAACAACTGTCATCACAACTGCCATGTTCAGTCTCTGCCTACTGTATTTCAGTGAAAACGTTTGCATGCTACACTTGACCACTGACACACCATTTCCTCTGAAGGTAGCTCATCTCCACTGCTCAACAACTTAATGTCAAGCACTGCACGGGGAACTGAGATGCAGCTTATATTACATAGAGTCCATCTGCAAGGACAGATTACACCAACTCCACTCAGATTTTCACCAGCTTTGCATCAGCAAACCTATTTCATGACACTGACTTTATTCTGCCTACAAAACAGAGCAGTTTATACAGGTATCTCTGTGAACTCTGCACAGCATTATGACAAATAGAAATACTAATGTATTTTAATCCATGAGGGCCCATGACAACAATTCTTCTATTTATTTCTCTTAGAGCTATTTCATTAAACTCACTGCTCAGAAGAAAGGGTACAATATTTCTCAATACTATTAAAAATAATTTTCCTAGCACATTACCTTTCTTTCTAAAACCAACATAGAACTTAAGTATTCCTTGAGAGCATACCAAGAACTTGGACCCATTATAGTCTGTATCAGCTAGACTATATGAACAGATTATCCTTCCGTTTTACAACCTGAGACCAAACTTCTAATTTCCCGTTTGGTTGAGTTGGGACAGGAGTAACTGTATGGCCAAGGCCTCAACATATTTGGTGACACAATGGTGTGGTCTTTGGGACTCACCATGCCACTAAACCAGCAAACCAAGCTGCAGCCATCTAGCACCCGCACGTTGTAACACTGCAATTTAGATGGATTTGCTGCATTTTAGATGAATTTAGATGCAATTTAGATGCTCTTGAACATCTGCTAAAGGCTTCATACAGCTCACATTTAGTCCTCACCAGCGTTAATGCCAATTCAAGAACCGCAGGACACGATCATATGACAATATAGCATCACAGAATCATTAAGGTTAGAAAACCATCAAATCTATCAATAAACACATCACCACCATGTACACGGAAACATGTCCCTCGGCACTACATCTACACATTACTTGAAGACCTCCATGGACAGTGACTTCATCACTTCCCTGCACAGCCTGTTCCGGTATCACAATTCCAAGAGAAGGAAATAATAATGTGCAACGTTTCTTTAAGTTATATATTAGCTGTAACAGTATACATCTTTATCTTTCAAAATGCAGGCACGTACTTAATAGGCAGATCCACGTTCTCATAAACACAGAATGAGAAAAACAAACAAATAAAAAAAACCTACGACCACTAAGGGACCCCAGATCCCATAGGAAAAAAAATTCAAGTTATATGTGTACACAATCACTTATACTAAAACAATCAGCAATGAAACAACTACGCAGAAGACCCTGACCTTTAAAATGCAGCTCTGAAATGCACTACTTTGTTGTTTTTTTTTCCAAGCGGTGTGGTGTTGCACTCTGAACTGCCCTTATCTCCTTAGCACATGCATTAAGTCAATATGTTTCTGCATAGACTTACTCTGATAAACAGGGACCCTATTCAGATGATTATTTCTGCCTCACGTTATGCTGGCATTGGAAAAAAAACAGAAGCAAGGTGCCCCACAAAAGTAAGTAAAAGAACAAAACCACTTCTTCTTAGTTGAGTTTAGGTGAATAATATCTGCTATTTGACAAAATATTTAACAAAGTTTGGATTTTACAAGTTCTTAGATGCACACATGTTATTGAAACTAGAAAGAAGTCTCCTTTGATTTTAAAGAAGGAGGAAACTAAATAACATTTTCCACAATGCTTCAGCAATGATAACAAGCTGCTTGGCTTCTACTGTGAAAACTACAATAAATACTACGGCCTATTTCTGGCTACAAAAACATATAGCAGAGTAACAACAAGGTTGGTAACAACACTGAAAAAAAAAACAGTAATATGCTTAGTTTTTTGAAACGCGTTTCTCTGCTATGCTCAGGAAATTCTAGAGAATTTCTGACAGTATAATTTTCAAATGCAACAGCAGCAGATGCCCTCAGCTGGACAACACACGTGGAAGGAAGGATTCTGCAGTAGCAGAGGTAGCTTAGAGGGCAACTGAGTATTAGAGGCAGTCATGTACACATACATGTAACTGTCACTGTAACTGTACAGTTACAGTACTGTACACTGTACTGTATACTGTCACTGGACAGCACTCACAATTACTGTTGTGTATTTACTCACGAGGTAACAGACTTCAAATGAAAAGTTTGCAATAAACACCACAAGGTATCATGCTTTCTAAACCATCAGAGCTTTGCACCACTCCACGCTGAAAACCTGAATTCTCTGAAGCAGAACAGCACACGTGAGGAGCAGGAGACCAAGAAGGCAATGAAGTCATCGGTTGCCAAGAAGAGGCTTGATTAGGCACAGCATGGGATCCTGCACAACCTACTCTACAGGCACAATCAGTTCGATTACAGCACTGGAAAAGAAATCTTTTCCACCTTGAAAGTGCAGCCCACCCACTGCTATCTCCAGACAGAGATGATGTCTCTGTTATGAGAGGACAGAGCAAACAAAGCTGCACTTTTTGACAGCAAACGCAGATCACACAGATCTGTGGTGCGCTTCTCTCCACAGCAGTTCTACAGATACATTTCCTGTGTGTTTCACCCTGAATTCCAGTTTTTATATGTTTTACAGGTTAGGACACAGAAGCAGAGAATTTAAAAACCAACATCCAAAACCCAGTTAGGAGAATTCAGACTTCAGGAACATTTAGTGCTGAAGATTTTGGGTAACCCTACCTGACAGTTGAACAGGTTGCCAGGTAAAGCTGTGAATGCCCCCTCCGCGGAAGGATAGAAGGCCAGGTTGGATGGGCTTTGAGCAACCTGGACTTGAGGGAGGTATCCCAGCCTATAGCACGGCGTTGGAACTAGATGATCTTAAAGGTCCTTTCCAACCCAAGCCATTCTACAAGTCCTCAACAGCAAGCAACACTACCCAGAGGTCTGCACGCAGCAAATAAAAGCCTTTTCTCAGGAAGACGGAAGGGAAAGAGCAACATCCGAGCTGGCGGAATGAGATGCTGGGACAGAAGCTCCCCGGCCGGCTGCCAGAGCCCCCAGCGAAACGTAGGGCTCACCCCCGCAGCCGGAGGCCGCCGCCCAGCACGAGGCAGGGCGCGATGCCGGAGCCCGGAGCCCACAAACAGCCCCACCGGGGCGAGGCCCAGAGCCCCGCACCGCAGGCCCGGCCGTCCCAACGGCCACCGCAGGCCCGGCCCGCCGCCTACCCGCCAGGTAGTTGGTCCACTTGTACAGGACTCCTTCCATCGCTCAGAGCCCCGCTCCGGCCCGCATCCTCCTGCTCCGCCGCGGGGAAAGGGCGGGCGCCGCCACGGAGACGGGGCTCAGCTCGGCTCCCGTCCCCGCCGCTACTCTCTGCGCGGAGGCGGAGCCGCCCGGCCCACCTCGGCTCGGCTCAGCCCAGACGCGGCGCGGCCCGCGGCGGCCCCGGCGGCGCCACCCGCCCGGCGGGGCGCTTCCCGCACCCCATGCGCGCTCCCCTGGCCGCTCCCTCACGGCCGTTTCACTTCCTGGGCCCTCCCACCCGGGCGGGAGGCTCCGCCCCTCCGGCCGCGGTCGCAGTGCCACGCCGGCGGAGCGCGATGGGGCGCGGGCTGAGACTACTCCTCGCGGCGCTGGCCCTGCTGGCGGCCCCGGCGCGGGCCGAGGGCGGCGCGGCGGAGGAGGAGGTGAAGATAGAGGTGTTGCACCTCCCTGAGAGCTGCAGCCCCAAGAGCAAGAAGGGGGACCTGCTGAACGCGCACTACGACGGCTTCCTGGCCAGCAACGGCTCCAAGTTCTACTGCAGGTGGGCGCGAGGCTGCGGCGGTGGACGTGGCGCGGCCTTCCCTGAGCAGCGGGCACCCGAGCGGGCGGCAGTGGCATTCGTCCTCCTCTCAAGCTCGTTTCTCCCTCTAAACCGAGTGCAGATGGTGTCAGAGGGAAAGCGATAACTCGCTGAGGCAAGCGCTTGCTGCTTTGCTGGAAATAAGCCGTTTGGGACAGGAATTTCCCTGCACCACGCGCTTCTGCACAGTGGGCCTGGTGCCCGGAGACTGCAGCTGCGAGCATTTTCCTCCTTGTCCCAAGCTGCCTCGGGGAAGCCTGCCTTCCTTCAGGCTCATCCCTTGTCCGTCTTTTGACAGATGTTACAGGCAGCGGCCTAGATGATGACCCAGCCTTAGTTCAGCCTTCCAATTCTATTATTTAAGAAAAAAAAATCAACGGAGGATAACTCTACATTCAACTACCATTTTACCTGCATTTTTTTCCCCATTGGAGTGAATATTTTTGACACAAAAGCCCTCTTGCTTACACATTTAATTAAAAGTGTAGCAGAAAAATAGCATTATACTTAAGGTATTATTGCATTCTACACATTATTCTGTTTTAATAATAAAATTATAGAATGACTTGGGTTGGAAGGGACCTTAGAGGTCATCTAATAATGTAATGCACGCTTTCACTGTCTGATAATCTAAACTCATTTTAAAAATAGATAGGAATGCTAAATTTGCTGTTATCCACTCTGTTTTTTTAATAGTCGGACGCAAAATGACGGTCATCCGAAATGGTTCGTTCTGGGTGTTGGACAAGTGATAAAAGGGTTGGATATTGCTATGATGAACATGTGTCCTGGAGAAAAACGGAAAGTGGTCATCCCTCCATCATTAGCATATGGACAGCAAGGATATGGTAAAAAAAAAAAGTTTAAATACTAGACTTTTTTTTTTTTGATCTGTGTTGGTTACCTTCAAATGAATGAACAGTATTGTAAATGACTAAGAGTTGGTGCTTTATTATTTTTGTAGAACACTTGAGGTGACTGGAGCTGCACGGCTTAATTTTGCTCCTTTCTATGTGATTGAAGTAGTCCTTATCACAGGCTGCCACCCAAGCTCTGCATTTTGCATCAGAAATCCCAGCACATGCCTCCTGCCTTGGCGTTGTGAAGCCAAGGTGGTTGGTGTGCCACAATACCAAAAACATACAGCCAGAGGAAGGTCTCCACAATCGATATATGCATTTTATCTTACACTATTACCATAGAATCATTAAGGTTGGGAAGGACCCCTAAGATCATCTAGTCCAGCCATCAACCCACCGTGCCCACTAACCCGTGTCCCTCAGTGCCACATCTGCGCAGAGACTCTTCTACTTACCAGGGCAGCTGTTCCAAGGCCTCATCGCTCTTTCTGAGAGGATTTTTTTCCTATTATCCAGCCTGAAATTATATTCTATTCATATTTAGTTTCTATTATTTCATTCTTAGTAGCTTTAGCCTCTTAATGTAATTCTTCTGAGCAAAACAGAATGTAACCCAGTTCATACCACTGAATCGATTTAACTGGAGATCATTTGTTTAAAAGATTGCTTACATTCTGGATAGTTAACACACAACATGATCACAAAGCCTAACAATTGCACCAATACAATGCATGAAATCGGATTTGAATTTATGATTTAAAAAAAAAAAAATACTTCTAGTCATTTTTATGTAGTGTTTCAGTACTTAACTGTAAATAAATGCAGCCCTGGTTTGGGTGTAGGAGTTTCTTTGAAAATGCAACTTCTGATGTATAGTAATTATTTGGTAAATGTTATTGTGTTACAGTCTCATGTAACAGCTCTGTGTTTGTTATAATTCCACTGTAGCCAATGAAGTTTAGGAGGAACAAATTTTTACCTCTTGAGCATAACCATTTAATAAGCAAGACTTGCAACAAGGAGAAACACTGACACAAATAAAAATACGTTCTTTTAATCTAATACTAGTGTTAACTGTTTGTTCTAGGTAGCACATCAAGAAACTGTTCTGTTTCTGCAACATACCTGTCCTCTGTCTCAGCATATTCCTGCATGTTGAGGAAGATGCCTGCCTAATCTTGAGTTAGAAAAGATGCATGTGGCTTTCTAAATCTTTACATATCTTTCCTTTGTCGGTATGTATATTTGTAAATATTGGCACTGAAGTCTAATACTGTATCTTTATTTGGTAAGTAGTATACAAACAATGGCATATATTCAGCTGTATTTAAAACTTCTACATGTTCAGGCTTGTAAGATGAAGATCTTTCGAACTTTAAAACTTGTGATTTTTAACATTGATATTTTAGATGAGAAATGTAAGTAACAGTTTTGTTTGCCTTGTTCTTAAAAGCAAAGTACATTTAGTTTTTCTTCAGTTTATGAAGGATGGTCACAAGCTCAACATTCTGTTTAAAGTCATGCACACTAGCTTTGGCTATGAATAGAAGCAGCTTGCATGTTCACATTTTAATATGACACTGCATGATTTCTGGAAGCTTTTTTGGCTTTACTGTTAGACCTGATGAGTTTATTCTGGTCTTTTTCAGTTCCTTTTAACTGGCCAGATGCATGATACAAGGCCATATGTTTATAGGCAAATGCTTTGACACGGGAATAATACTGTCTAAAATGTTTTGGTGTTTTTATTTAGGGACCAGAGAAAATACTCCTGTGGTTCTTTAGGGCTTTTTTGGTTGTGTGGTTTTTTAGGGATTGTTTTTGTTTTCAAATTTGAATCAGATGAATTACATGCTATTGCTTCTTTCTAATGAGATGTATATTTAACTCACTATTTTGCATAGTGTCCTTTAATCATAGGTATAACTCATAGTAAATTTGTAAAACCTGATATTACCTGCTTGTTTCTTCAGACAGAAAATGCATAAAACATTGGTCTAGTACTATAATGTATATACTATAAATCACATTGCAGATATTAAATGAATACATACATCTTAGAATCAATCTCTCAGTAAGCCTCATCATATGACAGTATATGAAACAGTGAGAACATCAGGAATATTTGTTTCTCATGATGCACAAACACTTCTCAAAGTTGGCTACATCCTCATTTATGAAAATATGGTATAAACAATATAATTTTCAGGGAAGTATATTGTTTTCAAGTCTCTCTCAAAATAGTTTCTCTAACACAATGACCTGCTGAACCAATGTCATGCCAGAACATGAACTGATAAGTCTAGCTGTGTAATATTGAAATCCAGCATTTAATCTGAATATTAACACCGTCTTTTGTAAGAGAAAATAGGAAAATTTATGTGCGCATTTACCATATGTGCGATCACTGAACATATCATATGATTTCTTAAATGTACTTTTTCTTTTATTCATAGCACAGGGCAAGATTCCACCAAATGCAACACTCATCTTTGAGATTGAACTTTATGCAGTAAATAAGGGACCTCGCAGTGTTGAAGCATTTCGTCAAATAGACAAGGACAATGACAAGAAGCTCTCTGAACTCGAGGTAATTTGACGTCATTAATTTTGAGTGGATTGTATTTATAAAACTTTGGAGATACTTTAATCATAATGTTATCCTTACACAAGCTGCTTTTGATGCAAGTTCATCATGGAAAGCTTTTGTATGCTTAGACAAGCTATACAGCGTCATGCTGACATTTGCTTTACTCTACCAGTATGTCCCAGATGGAGTAGAAAAGTAACTTCAGACATGCCTACGCTGCAGTCATGGTTACTCACACGTATACCCCAGTGTTCTTGAAGGTAGCTGCTGAGTTCTGGTATAAAAGTCACAATAGTTTTTTTGGGTTTTTTTTTTTTTCCTTCTAGATAAGCCAATATTTGAAAGAAGAATTTGCAAGAGATGGCAAAAAACGTCATCCCTCAGTCCACGATGAAATTTTAGCTGATATATTTAAGAAGAACGATCACGATGGAGATGGCTTCATATCAGCTAAGGAGTACAACGTCTACCAGCATGATGAACTCTAATTACCTGTAAAATCTGTGGCTGTTTTATGGACAACAAATTATAAAAAAAAAAATCCAAAGTAATACTTCATTACAGAATATTTTGCTGTTGTTTTGTGTTTTTTTTTTATAGTGGCATCTTTTTTTATTTCTAAGGTGACTGTAAAATACTATTTTTAACATTTAGCTAATAAAATCTTCTAGATGTTACAAAATAAATAAAATTGGAAAACACCAAGATCTGTAGTTACATTTTTCCTGTATCATTTCCTAAACTACACTGCTGATCACTGGTCTTGCTCACTGTGTAAATTACTGATCAAAATCTAATTGTTTTGTCTCACCAGTCACAAAAAGTGCTTCCAGTACCTGTTGACATATTTAGAAGATTACTCATTAATACTTCTAAGTCTAAACAGAAAAACAGAATCCCAGGAAGTTAACTGCAGGGTTTCTGCAGCTTCTAGGTCATTGTAGCACTTTTATCTATAAAAAGCCTTAAAGGAAAGGAAATTGAAATTTCAAAATGAAAATACAAATGTTTTTAAATCCACTTAAAATAACTATAATAATATGTTGAAGTTTGGTGTTAATGAATATACAGTATTTTTAAGGGGATTTTTAAACCTTGACTGCAGTAAATTTGCTAATACAGTGTACCGCTCGATAAACTGGCTAAAAGTTAGAAACTTAAATACCATGTTGTACTTGAGGTGGAAGAGAATAGGAGATACTCCTGTATAAGCATAAGTATTTATCTGGTCATCTAGTTTCCCTCACTTTGGAAAAAAAACACAAAGAAGAAACAGTGATAGTTAATATACAGTACTCCCATAGTTAATATAATAAAGTTAATATTCCTATAGTTAATATACAGTACTGTTCTGCTTATGCAGATGTCGTCATAACACTTGTATAACGTACTTTTCTACTTGGGGAAATGATCATTTATTTCAATATGGAAGAATCAGGTATACACCCAGTGGAAATGGCAGGTCAGGCAAAAAAGAAAAAAACAAAACTTCCACATATGGCTTTATCCTTAAAATCATTCTAAAATGTACAAACAAATTTTGTTTTCCTGTTTCAACACAGCAATGGCAAAGCATGAACTGCACACAAATGAACCATTCTCTCTATCTCTGCGTTGGACGCTGTTGTGTAGTGCCCCCTGGAGTATATATTCTAAACAACAGTTTATTTCATGTGGTTGAGAACTACTTAAAAAACTTCAGCCTGGAGTCTAGCTGGAAGGATTTAGTTCTGCTATCTTCTCAAATTTCCTCAGCTTTTCCTGTTAAACACTTTTTTTCTGAACATATAAGTTGTATGAAAGTCAAGAGCAGTTGTAACCTAAAATCCAAACGCTAAAGGTAGGCTAGCTGGTACTTCTTAGTAATGACATCCTAATATGAAACTCCTATCCCCAGTTTTAGTAGTTCCCTTTTGTAAATGAAACATTAGACTGAGCTAAGTAAGTTTTAGCATGTTTTTTAATCTGATACTTCAATTAAACATTCATGAGAACACTAAATTATTAACAAATATTCTCATTTTACCATTATATACCAGTGTAGATAAAGGTGACATTTGGAGGCTTCAGAACAAGTTTGTGTAAACAACTTCTTTATAGGTAAGTTATAGCATATATTTTGACATTATTAAAATTCATTTTAAAAGTACATCTTTCATCATGATAATGAAGTGTGAAGGTACTAGAAAGATGAAAAGCAAAATGTCAGGGAATGCATTAGAATATTTTCAAGTAATTAAGGTCATTGTGAAGCAAATAAGTTGAAAATAATAGCGTAATAAAATATTTTGCACTTCCACTATTTCGCATTTAAACCATCTGAGTCACATGTAATAACTCTGAAAACTTTGTGGCACAGTTATGCCCATGTCTGTAACAACAGGCACTTACCTAGAGCAGTTACTTCACTCTCTTATGCCAGAGGTCGAAACAGGGCACGGCATGCAGTCGTACATACTTCTGTCCATTAAAAGAACACTCTAGGCATCCGTAGACTGTTTCTCTTTTAGAGCTTCCCATTCCACAAAGGACACAAGGACCTTTGGGGATGTTGTTATTAAGTAAATTAATCCGGGCATGAGCCCCTTCTCTGAGATAGCTTGTGGAGAGATCAGTCATGCTTGCAGCTTTCTCATAGTAGTCTGTAAAAAGGTCCTCCAAGTAACCATCAGAGCTAGGGATGATACTCACTATTCTTTTGTCTGAAAAAATGCACACACACAAGAAGTCATCAATAATTTGTCATTACATCATGAAGTGTTTACAAAACAATTTGTGAATCAAACAAATTGTGATGGAAATACCAGCTGATTCATTAAATCATTTTAAACATGCTTCACCATAGATCACTTCCCATCAAAAGCCTTGGGTGCTGAAAACTTTTGTTAAACCTCACAAAAGACACTGGCAGAAACTAGAATTATTTTTATATATGACTTGTATAATAGAAATATTTATTTATAAATGATTCTAGAAGGTAAGGTCATGATACAAGATTGTGAAAAATCAGTGCCAATTAGTACACAGCTGCATACTTTCTTGTTTTAGCACTTTTATTTTTGTTCCTGAATTTATTTTCTAAAAATAGTTTGTTCTGTTTGTTTCCATTTTTATTTTTTTTTCCCATGCTGACATCCTAGCAGATTTCTGAGCATCCAAACATCCCAGGAAAAAGTCGCTTTCAGAACTATTTATCTTTCTCCTCTCTTCTCAGGGAGTAATGAGGTTAGGTTGGATAACCAACTTTTAGGCAGCTACTGATAGTGAGGTGTATCATACCCACTGGAGATCGGTTCCCTTAGAGTAGACTGGAACACAACTGAAGGTCTGGGCCATACAAGCTCTTCGATCAAGAATGAGATACAATAGAGCAAGAACATATGTATAGAGCAGCCCTTAGAAGGATGTGCTTGGTGCTCTTCATTTTCAGATTTGCAGCCTTCCTCAATACTTAGACTGAGGTGTGTTAAAAGCATAGGATCTTGCTCTACATTGACTACAACAAGTTCCCAAATTTGAGTACCACAGTGTCAGAGGTATCCAAAAGAAAACACAGCGTACATACAGTGATTCTGGTTTTGGTGGTTGTGTTCACATCAGAACAAAAAAAGAAAACTATAGTGGTCTCTTGCCAATATAACTGCCATGTGATGATACAGCCTAAAGAGTACATTCTAATATTTAAATCAATATCGTTTGATGCTTAAACTTTGTCATAAAGCATATGTCCTGAAATATTATTTATCGATTATGACTTGGATACTCCATGTAAATTGTGAACATATGAAATAATCTTAATCTTAACAGATTACTACTTCATCATCAGCCATAAATTTTCAAGATCTTAAGTTTTAATAAACAGCAATACTGTAAATTTATTTACAAAAAAGATTGTCAGTATAAATTTAATCACTTGAAAATCATTTCTGTACAGAAGGAATTAGTTAGGTATACTTTACATTAAAATTTTCCTATTTAAATGTTCATCTTACTCAGAAACTAAAAACAAAAGTGCACTTTTCATACATTATCAAAAGACATACTTCGATGAAAGAGATTATGCTTTAATCTCCTTAATTTATTCATTGAAGATGATCCAGATTTCTCTTTTTCAAATCCCCCCTTTGCAATTGGAGTCACACACAGTTCTGTAAAAATTAAATGTAAGCTTTTAGAAGAATGTAATAGCAAAGCAATAGCTGCACAACACAATCTAATATTCTTTTTTACTCTATAACAGGTTGATAAAGTTAGCAGGATTAAATTCATCTTTGCTAATGTTTTGTAATGGCTAGTAACACTTTCTAATACATATCTGTACATGGTAATAGTACAGAATCAAATGATACGGGGTCAGTGGAAATTTTAGCATGTTGGTGGCTTCCAACTTATATTCTCAGAGTTTCTGCATGTGTTAAGCAATTAAGACAGCCAATACCATATTAATGGAACTCCTGTATCTGAAGGAGAAACATCTCTTTAAAGAGATCTCTCATTTGAAACTGAAAATAAGAATTTTTAAGTGAAGCTGTGAGTTCTTTAGTCCTCTCTTCCAGTGCAGAATCAGCTGACAAAAGTGATTTTTTAAATTCAAAGTATCACCTCAGTTTCCATCCATAACTTGAGAGAAAATCTCAGAAGTAAAATATATGGACAAACGACGGCATGAAGCTGCAAAAGTCAAACCTCAACTGATAATTCTTTTTAATTATGCTGATCTTAATTCCTCATTTCCCTGACTTCAGCAAGAACATCATTTTTGCACATATCCCTACCATTGCATAAAGGTAAAATAAGACATTTAAGAATTAGAAAATTATATTGAGACTTATAAAAGTGAATGTAAGGAACTACTGTATTGTATTATCTCGTACTTCTAATCAGGTAACTATGCGTGGTTGGGAGTGCATTTAAATTTTTTACAAATTGGCAGAGGTATCTCACAGCTCATTAAAAAAGTGCTTTAAAATGCAGAGTTTGTGTCTTGGAATGTAAACACTGTATATGCTAAAAGATACTTGCAACATCAAAAGCAGATACTGCTGTGTAGATCTGCAGTGGTACAGATCACTTCCCTAATCTTTTATCTTGCTATTTAAAGAAAGCCACAACGTTAATCAGAGTCGAGCAATTCCTGAAACAGCTTTGTGACTCCTGCAGAGAAGTTGGTATTTATGTACAGGTAAATCTGGTGTTTGAAACACTATCTAACATTATGTGGTATCATCAAATCCTAAAATCCTAGATCAAATCCTAAAATCGAATTTCTGATTTATTTGAAACAACACTGCTACCATTACAGGCTGCACTTCAGTGTCAATAACATAAACACAGAAGCTCCATCATTTCCCTAAAAATGAGAAAAACTTACTGGAGCTGCACAGATTTTTTGCATTTGTTTGCAGTAATTTTGATTTGTAAATGTCTTCAGAGAGCCGTACATGCAATGACGGATCCAACTGAAATTAAAGACCCAACAACAACAATAACAAAATTCCTCATTTTGTTTAAAAGTCCTGCACATTTTCTTCTTTATTTAGGTCTCTTACTTTTATGAAAAAGTGATCAGATAGTTTTTAAAGGCTAGAAAGCAAGTGATTTTTTATTCCTTGCTAATGGAGCACTGTGGGAAGGAAAAATCATCATCATCATCAAGTCCTATTATTTTTGAGAAATCTTTCCATGACAGACTTTTGCTGTAACTATCTTGTTCATCTTTTAAAGAATTGTCTGCCTTAGAAAGTCAGACTATTTACGTGCTTAAAATTAAAGTATATCCATCTTATGGAATTGGGGCTTATGCATATCAAGGCAAGTAAACTGTTTTAGAAAGTAAAACCACTATAAACTTTAGCAGTAATGACACTAATAGTAATGCCAGTGACTTACCAAAATTCCCATCCAACCGAATATAAAGTTCAAATACACTAAAAGCAATTGTTGTATGTGCAGGAAAAACAATGGCTTTGTCCCGTCCTTTATTATTTTGGTCTTCAATTATGTGAAACTATAATTTTGAAAGTTATCAAAAGAAAAGAAATTCAAACCAAAATGAAAAGTAAGCAAAATAACAGCTTAAATGTACATATTGAAAATTACACTACCAGGAGGAATCCTTGAGGATCAAATTTCACAAATAAATATATATATATATTTTGCAAACAATGTTATATTTATACAAAGACAGTAATCTAACTTGCATCAGTTCTTGAAAACTATATGAATGATTCAAAAAGGGGCAAACCTCAGAAGGAGATTTGAAAGTTCAAACGTACAGATGAGAGAAAGGAGGAGGTAGGGAGAGATGGGACAGGGAGTAAGAGCCAACTCTTCAAATAATAACAACCCGAAGTTGTAATGAGCTGTAGAAGGTCAGTGTAGAAAGCAAGGATAGGTTATATGTTTCTCAAACTTTCAAACTGAAAAGAAGGAATTTCCAAATCTTTGCTAAGACTCCGCCCAAAGAAATGGCTCATCGTCTAGCCATCCTTCCACACTTTTCCCATCCCTCAGATAAGCAATGTGAATCCAAGTCCAAGTTCTCATTCACTTTATATCGGTGCAATAAATCTCATTTCTCTTCAGTAGAAGAGTTTACTTCAGTAAAAATGCAATCAAATCCAGCCATACAATCTACAAAAACGAGCTTGTTTGGCTTTTCACTTAAGTTACAGAACTTTGTCAAACATACCCTCATCGTCTCTCCACGCATCCCAGTATGAACAGTTAACGAGCACTGCCTTGTCGTCCTAATGCTTTCCATGACAACACACAGAATCTCCATCCTACTTTTTCTTGTTTGATGGACTAGACAATGATCAAAGTTTATTTTTCTAAAATCAAGAGGGAGATAAGAAGGAAATTCAGAGATTATTAGCATTTAACAAAGCTTCTTGCATAATTAGGAACTTTAAGTCAGTAAATAAATCACCATAACTTCTGTCTCATTGCTATAAAACAGCTGACTGAGAAGGTTTCTGGGAACTTCAAGTTGATCGTGTTGATTTTCAGTGTCTGGGAACAAAATCACCAAAAGATTCAAAGAAAGCCAATAACATACAAGTTTTAAAGAAATTACATGGGATATCCTGAAAAATTTCAAATCTGACACTGTACTTACTGACAGTAAGGAGGTGTCAACACACCCTAATGAATAACTTTTTTAAAAAAAGTTGATATAATTCTACTGTCTCATATTAAGATTAATCTTATTTTAAATATAGTTACAAGTTTGATTAGTAATAGTTGTAATGCTCTATCTTAGGGCTTCTATAAAAGCTTATGATAGTGATATTTGTTTCAGAAATTGAAAATGATACCTAGAGTCTGGCATATGCTAAATGAATTAAAACTAGCTAACTGATAGATATGAACTGTAACTGCAAAATACTACATAAGCTATAAATACAGATTGATCATCAAACGTGCTTTTCTAGGAGAATCTCCAAAGGCACTGGTTCTTAGTCTTATAACATATTTTCATTGGAAGACCAGACCAATTTTCCCCACTAAGCCCACCTCAAGTTATGATAAAAGCTAGGTACAGACTAAGAGTGATTATGGATACCACATGACATTGCTTGGTAAATAACTACTAGGAGACAAACATCTTTGAAAACACCAATGTCACACCAAACATAGTGAATACTTTACTGGGTTGCAATACTTCACTGGATGATACTGTGCCCAAGGGACAATCATTGAAATAAAAACTGGACATTATCACCTAGAAAAAGACCCATTTGTGCCAACTCTAGAGCACCACAGAGTTCAGTTTCAGTGTCCACAGCTTAAGAAAAATGTTGGAGAAAAGTACTACATTTATTAGAGTGCCACAGAAGATTATTAAAAACTCAATAAATTCTTTTTCTCTTTTAAATAAAAGTTCGGGAAATAACCTAATAAAATCTTGAATTATTTACATTGGGAATAATTTTGGCAACATATGTCTTCCTAATACATCAGACAACAACATAGCAATCAACCTATTTCCAAAAGCAGAAGGTGGCTAATGTCATTTGAAGTCAGTTTCAAATCTACAGTAGTATGGAATAACATACAGTGGGTCTTTTGTGGACTCTTCCTCTCTAGAATTCTTTTTTTCCTGAAAGATACACTGTAATTCAAACAAGAATTCATTCAGATAAATTATATGCTTGTGTTATACAGGAGGTCACGCATCTAATTGAAACGGTGAACTTAAGACTCATTAGACAGACAATTAAAGAACTTGGAAAACATCCAATTTCAACTACTACTGATAGCCTACAAATAATGGAAACCTAAAAAATTCTGTATTAATACATTTTTCTCAGAGAAGCAACATAATTGTATGAAATATTATTGCAGAACCAAAATAAATAACACGACCTTGTAGTAAGTTCTTTAAGCAGCGTCGGTACTTCAACCTCGTGTTTGGTCACTATGCCAAATGAAGCTTTAAAGGCAATAGAATCTGATCCAGCAACATCAAAACCAACATCGTTGATTATCTGATTTCCTCTTCTACCATTGAGTGAAACATCTGATTTGTCCTCGTAGTTGAGCAACTGGTAGGACGAAACACCTGAGTAAAAGAAGGTAACTACTTTGTGATGAAGACCTAAGCATAGTATTTTTACAAAGCATTATATGCTTATTACAGGATATTTTAATTATTTGAAAATTGTATAGACCAAATATAAAGAAGAGATTAAATTGTTCGTACTCCGCTATTTTGAGTAAAAAATTCACAGTTGCGTGGTGTGGTTATTTATCAGTGTTACTACTGATTACTAATTGAAAGAGAGCGTGCAGGAACTCAGGCATCTCTCTACCTCTTATTTGCAGAATTGTGCCCATACTCCCACCTGGGATATGCCCAACCATGAAATGATGATTAGGGCTGTTTCTACATTTCTGTGTTTATCATTATTCTCCTATATCGCGAGAGGCAGGATAAACAAATAATCTGTGTGTTCTGAGTGCAACGACAAAGGCTGTGAAACACAAAGAAGATGACATAGTGAAGACTGAACAGAATGTGAAAATTAGGAATAAAGAGAAAGATAACATGGCTGACATACCATCATGTCCTGGTACCTAACAACTGATTGGAAGACTTGTTATACACAGGCAACTTTTCCTTCTTTCTAACTTGTAGAACTAAGTTGGTTTTTTTTTTTTTTTCTTCTTTTGGTTGTTTGTTTTTTGGAGTTACATTTACATATTTCCCATGTAAAATAATGTTAGGAAAATCTGGAAATTTCTAGATGTAAGACAAGTTAACCTCACATAGCTTATCAATTTTGCAACACTGGTCTGCCAGTAACATCAATTTTGCCTTTTAGCTGTTACCTAGGAAGTCTTGTCATGGTTTCCATGTATCCCTAGTGATTCTGCAGACTGCTAGTTTAATCTGAAGAACAACAGATTAATTCTAATTCACTCAAATATTTCTAGTCATCTCTTATACAACAACAGCATAGGTACCAAAGCATTTTTATAATGCTTTCTTCATAACCTTAAATATGTTTCCATTACACTAACAGAAAACTATTAGAACACATTGATTGCCTGCCACATTAATACGAACAGGGCAGATAGATCAGGGGATCAGGCATCCAATTTTTTTTTTTTTCTTATTCTTTGGAGCTTTTAGGATAAAGTGACATTAGAAAGACACCTAGAATTAACCCTGTTTGTCTGCATTTTTAACAAAAAAAAAAAATCATATATTTTTCATAAGGCTAAAAAGATTGCAATGCTTGTATATGTCACATAAAAAAAAAGGAAATTCGATTACATATCTCTTTGTTCACATTAAAGGACAATAACTTCTGCACATGACATCTAACCTTTACAAAAAAAGACTCTATAATGAGATTTCACAACCTTTTTCTCTGACTTCTTAAATGAGAATTTTTTAACTTTTTTTTTTCATTCAGGACAATCCAGCTGACTTGTCTCAAATACAAGATGAGTAGGATTTTCTTCATCTTGTTTGCATCCTGCAATCACCTCTCTGTGGGGTCAGCAGACATTTCTGTCTTCCTGTGTACATATTGTTTTTTCTTAGTAGAGTTTTTAGTTAATGTATTTGCTGTGCAATTAATACCTTTATTAAAACATGCTTAAAAAATAAATAAAATTATGCAATTAAATTGTTTTGAGAAAACACATCATGTAGTTATAAATTGCCCAGACTGTCTGCAGGAAAGTAAAAGAAAATACATGTAGTATGGCTCAATTTTTACACTTCTACTTCTCATAGAATCTTAAAACTTTCTGATATTGCACTGAAAAGGCAAACACAGTTAAACTCTTTAAACATGAGAAAAATATTACAAACCTGGAGAAAAAAAGCTTATAGAAAACCTATTACTTGTTAGATTGCTGTCATCAAATGTTTCTGCTTACTCAGAGCCCAGTTCAACACATGGGATTACTAACATGAAACATCTGCCAAGCTTAGGTCACTGCTACATATTGAAATGTGAGTATATAGAGAATGGTGAAAATTAAAATCAAATATTAAGTAGCAATTACTCAATATACAACAATATGTCTATTGTGATTTGTGAGAAAAAAAACAACCCATGAGGCTTAATTGGATCTGTTCAAAAATATTGTTGTTTTTTTTAATACAACTTTTTTCTTTTCTTTTTTTTTTTTTACAATTTTCCTGAAAGTCTTTCTTTTTTAACCAGCCTGACTTACACTTTTTTTCCTAGATATTTATTAAATGACTAAGCAAAATACATTTTACTACACATGTACTGAAGAACCATTATACTAGCTGTACAGACCAAACCACAACCACTGGCATGTAATCACGGGAAAACATGCATTTTTCTGCTTTGAAGATAAATAGAAAACTTACCTGCAGAAATTTCTTTCTCCCCTTCAAGAATGTCTTTTAAGGTGAAAGGTGTTGAAGCAAATTTAGATTTTTTTGAAAGCAAGCATTTTCTTTTCTTAATCACAAGGCTGAGAGGTTGGTACTTATCAGCTTCACTGAGGCTGGGCACTGGCACTAATCTTCCTCCGTCACCAACCTGTTTAACAAAGTTTTTGGTTGCAGCAGCAAACATATTACAACACTAGAAACGATAATAACAAAGAGCTCTGCCTCAAGTGTAACTTCCAGATTCAAAGCCCATGTTTTTCTTAGCAGTATTCCTCCAAACAAATTGCTTGAAAAAAAAAATTGATTACTATTATTCTTTAATCAAGCTAAATTTTACTCGAAAATACTCAACAGCATCTGAACTACCCTGCTTCTAGAAGTGCTGCTAAAGACCTTTCTCAAAGACCTCCAGCTAAGCTCTCTAGTTCTGCATCATTAATTATGTATTACCAGTGTAAAGTGATAGGGAAACGCTTGTCCTTTCCACTGCAGTTTAATGCCACTATCTGAAACTCAAAATTACAATCTTAGAATGAAACGACTGCAGTTTCTGTGATCCTCAGCTTCCTGTCAGGAGTCACTGACGTGTCGCTGCTTATTGCAGCCTTGCTGCAGCCACATCCTGGCCTGTTTTGCCAGCAGCAGCAGGCAGAGCGCTTCAGTTACAGCTTTGTGGCACCAGCAGGCCTACTGCAGCAGTGTTTCCTTTCAGCAGCAGCTGCACAGCAGAACCTGCTCAAGCTCAGCCCAGCAGTCGGTGGCATGAGGCTCAGTGGTACCAACACAGCCAAGCAAGGCTGAGGGCAACGGTTAACTTTCAGGATGTGATTTACTCCTCTCACGGACTCTGCTTGCAGGCCCTACAGAGGGACCCCAACAGGCTGGATTGATGGGCTGAGGCCAATGGGATGAAGTTGAAGACCAAGTGCCCGGTCCTGCACTTTGGTCACAACAACCCCATGTAATGCTACAGGCTGGGGGCAGAGCAGCTGGAAAGCAGTGTGGAAGAAAAAGGATCTGGGGGTGTTGGTCAACGCTCAGCTGAACACGAGCCAAAAGCGTGCCCAAGTGGCCAAGAAGGCCAATTGCATCCTGGCTTGCATCAGAAATAGCACAAGCAGCAACAGCAGGGAGGTGATCGTCCCCCTGTATTCAGCTCTGGTGAGACTGCACTTTGAGTGCTGTATTCAGTTTTGGACTCCTCACTACAAAAAAGACACTGCAGCCCTGAAGCACATCCAGAGAAGAGCAACCAAGCTGGTAAGGGGTCTGGAGCACAAGTCTTATGGGGAGCAGTTGAGGGAGCCGGGATTGTTCAATTTGGAGAAGAGGAGGCTCAAGAGGGACCTAATAGCTCTTAACAACCTGGAAGAAGGTAGTGGTGAGGTGAGGGTCACCCTCTTTTCACATGTAACATCAATAGGATGAGAGGGAATGGCCTCAAGTTGTACCAGATATATTAGGAAAAATGTCTTCTCCAAAAGAAAGGCCAGGCATTGGAACAGGCTGTCTAGAGAGGTGGTGGAATCAGCATCCCTGGAGATATTTAAAAATCATGTAGATGTTGTAGTTAGGGACTTGCTTACTTGCTCTAAAGGGTGCTGAGAAATTGCAGCAAAATGCTGCAGCTCAGCCTGTCATTCATATTCCACTGCACTAACAACAACAACAACAAAAAAAAAACCAAACTCAGTGCTTATTTACTCAATCAAACCACATTAACAAAACTTGAAAGGCTATAAAGAGGAAAAAACTCTACGAAAATTCTTAAATTAAAATTGCCTGTTCCCTCTTGATTTAGATTGATCTCATATATATCTTATAATAACTGCTTGACAGGATAATATTTCTTCTACAGGTTATTAAGCTCAGCTAGCACTGTTTATTCAACATGCATTTGTATGTCTCTTGCTTAGTATGTGGCCACAGACCATACTCAGTCTGATCCAGCACTAATCCTGTAATGAGCAGTTTTGCTGGATATGCTTGCAAGGTACTCACCTTCCTGGTGTTATTCTCATACTGCAGGTCAGAGAGCTATGTTAACTTTGCCATTTCAGAAAACGTTTACTAACATTGCATGTCTGAGTGAAAACTAAGTTAAACTCAGACAATGTTTCCCTTGAGAGGGTTAAGCCCACATCACTTTCATAACTTCTTGGCACAGAAACAGGTGCAATTACTTACCAGAACTCCATAAGTACCTTTGAGCTATGTTACAGGTATCCACAGGTCTTAAAAAAGAATAATAATAAAACAACTCGTGTAAATATTCAACATCTAAAAGCCAGTAAAATAAAATAAAACATAGTGAAAAAATTCTCGGTAAATTTCATAACTTCCCAGTAGATGGCATGAGCATTTCCCTAAAAAGCAAGGGTCCCAGCAACACAGATCCTGTTACACTACCTGAGGTAACAAAAATGACATCTACTGGGACCACCTATGGCCCTTGTTTCACAAATTTATCATTTTATATTATATACCTATTCGTAAGTAGATATAAAAGCTGCATTCATTCAAAGAGAACAGAAATTAGTTATTAGTTGAATTTCTATTTTAACAAATATTTTTAAAGTTGTTGAATTGTATGTGAAGTCGCATAAATGCATGGAACTGAAAACTGTATTATTTTCTGGGCTGTTTTTCTTAATTAGCTTTATTGAACTTAATAAATACACTCCTGGAGTATTGTGTTTTTCCTCCTGGAGGTGGCTGAAGCTACTAGAGTCTCACAGAAAGAAGACGAGCCTCACGCAGGGATAAAAGGATCTAGATAGGGGAAGAAAAACTGCCTCAGTACCCAGCACTGGCACTAGAGAAACCCGGCAGGAGGGCTGGGCTTCCTTCTGGGAACAAGAGTGCTGTCTGTAATACCGCTGTAGTTTGTAGATAAGTGGTGACACATTTAAACATAGCTATTGTATATATCAGAGAGCTCATGCTTATATCATGATATGATTGGTTACTGATGTGCTTCTGTTTCATACTCCAGTGGCTTTCCAATCTATTTAGATGCACAGGAGAGTGGCCCGTGTGTAACCACAACACTCTGTAGTCTAGAGGCGGCCAAGCTTAGATTTGTTCTGTTTAAGCCCACCCTGATGATGGCTGAAGACTCTAACAGTGTTCTGATCAAGCTCGGTTAACTGTTGACATTTTTCCCCCCTTCACTGTGCTGGCTCTCAATTTTCTCTTAAGGACAAATGTTTTCTCTCGCTTCTTAAAGTGCTTTTATCCGAGCTGCAGCATGACACTCCACAGGTAAGAGGTGTTCTCCTTGTTAGATGGGACTACCAAGCACTTGGTTAACATCCTGCTCAGAAGAACACTCTATAATTTTGATTTCTGCAGAGCTGACAGCTGCTCTAGGCACAGTCCCACAGGACTGCAGTGAGCGTTCTGCTGTTCCTCTTGGATTTCCTGTCCCTGTGGGAATGCCCTCAAAGCAGTTGTGTAACACATGATTTCATGTCTTTTGCTGTTCTAAGCACTTTTAGCATCACTCGATTATGTTTTTGCAAAGTGGAGCCCGTCTAGCAATTCTCCTGTATAAGCAAAAAACAGTTCAATGCTGTGACTTACATCCCTACGGAGCCCAGAGCTGATGCTGTGCTGAACTCTGATCCAGCAGTTTGCTGGACACTGCTGTCGCTTGGTGTGATTCTCATAGGGACTGCTGCTCAGGGAACTGTCTGGCACTTAAGAGACCATTGCAGGAAGAAAAGCGAGTTAAAGCCAGATGAAAGCTTTTCAACTGCACATTGGATTTCTTAATTATCTGGTTTGAATGCAGTGAAACTTTAAATCAGTTCACAAATGCTGTTTCAATTATGCAGTATAGTGGAACAATTAAATTAGCTATGGCAGTATTTTAATTTTGTGTGGACTTTATTAAGCTCCCTGTTTGGTAAAGCAGTAAAAAACCATAGTCACTGCTTGTGTATCTGAAACTTAATTAGCTCATTATGGGGACCTCTCTAGGCAGCATGATAAATAGACCATATCAAAATTACAGAGCTCAGAAATTAAAGGCTGCAACTCATAGGAAGCCTAGTCCTGAAATATTTTAAGTCCCCACATTTACAGTGCAATTTACTTGTGGTGTCAGCTCCTTTTGAATATTCCACTCTTATCTATATTCCCAGGGAAAAAAAAATATTGAAAGGCTTTGAGATATAGGTATTTTAATGGATTGTCATGTGTTATGTATATGGGATCTGTGTGTGCGAATGGTTTCCACACCAGCTAGAAAGGTTCTGAAAGAAGAAACTACTCTTCAAGTTTACAGCCCAGCTACTCTGAGAGCCTCCTTCTATGCTGTGTCACAGAACAGACCGCAATAACGCACATTCATCATCCACGCTGCAGTGCACACAGAAGGAGCTCTCCTGCCAGGAGGGGCTGTACTGCAGCATGGCACTCGCCCAGCAATCAGTGCATTGAAGCTGACCTTTCTGTAAGCGTTACATCGGTGAGAGGCTGCAAGATGTGGCGTTCAACTCGCTTCTGTATGGCTTCTGGTTGACCTCATCCCCCGCTCACCTTTACACAAGCAGCTTCTGTTGACTGGATGAAAAGGGAACGTGTTGCACAGCTCTGGGTACCTCCTCACTGCCCTCCCACGAGAGCTGCGTTAATGACAAGGAGGGAGCACAGAGATCAGGGGGCATATGTTCTGCCAGTGGCTTTGTCAGCTCACAGACTCACCTTCAGATTGGAGAGTGCTGCTCACAGATGTGGATGTGAAGGCTACTTGAGCTGTGCTTCAAGCGTACATATTTCAATAATGCCATATTAAATGACCACTGCTGGTTGAAGCATACAATATATCCGAGCTTCCACTTATTTCTAATTACCCTGATTTTACTGGCAATATTTTGAATGGACAGATGGCTGTGTTAGCTGCAAAGCATTCATTAGTGAGAAATGCAAAAGCAGTATTCCAGGGAGAGATTTGCTGAGACAGCACGCTTGCATTTAAACCCATTAACTAAGAGGAGAGGCCACATCTTTCAGATGAGAGAAATGGTGTGTCTTTTGTTACATAAACAATACTACATACAATGAGGCTACTTTCACCGTCTAGAATTATTAGATTAGTGATGACAAATCTCCTGGAAACAGATTTCCCAGCATGATTTAATGTAGGCTTACCACTGCCCTTCTTTTGGGGGATGCTGCTCCATGGGTTAAACCTTTCTGCCAGCATCTGTGCGTGGGCACCGTTGCGTTGGAGGACAGCTCCGTGGGCTCGAACCTCAACCTCCATGACAATGCAGAACTGTAGCTGTGGTGTCACAACATCCAAAGAAAAACTACAAACCAAAAGATTTGCACGCTGTGATACAATTCAAACTGACAGACAAGCATGGACAGATGGGCACTGGTGCAGTTAGTTCTCCACAGCACTCCCTTCAGCACAGACGTTGTGCTCCTTGCTATGCTTTCACCCAAGCAGCATTTATTTTTGGCATTGCTGCTGGCTGTACTGTGATTAACAACACTCTACAAAACCCACTGTATGTGGCTTTGGTAAGACATCACTTTCCCGAATAGGATCCTGTAAAAACTGACTGGTACTGTAAAGTACTCTTAGATCTTTACATGGAGAGTATTTATAAACAGATTAAATGATGTAGGTGTTTGTACGGCATGCAAGAATTCAGCATCCTCTTTCATAGCCACACTTGCTCCTACTTAGGTTGTTTCTTTTCACGCTACATAAACACTTCCTCAGCCAGCTTTTTTTTTTCCCCCACATGTAGCCACAAGATGAGAGAATACCTGAGCAGCTTACAGATACTAAATACTTAACAGACAGGTGACATATAAAACTCTTTGCCACCAAACATAAACTGGGCTGGCTGATCAGCATTTAAGTGAAATCAGCTCCTGAAGTAGAACTGATGATTCGGTGTGCCCCTGCGTTGTATCAGCGCAGTTTCTTTGACTGCTAAGTGTAACACCAGGCCCTCAGAAACACTGTACATAAAAGATAACCCAAACCTTAAATTTTTATCAAAACAATAACAAAAAACAATTGGAAAACAACTGAGATGACCTTACCAGAATTTGCCATCCCCTTACAGTCCAAGAAAAGGTCACTTTTTGAAAATGATTAATTATATTCTTTTCCCTACCTTTCTACTCACCAGAAAGCCTGCTCAAGAATACTGAGGTAGTTGTGACATTTGAGCTACTAGTTAGTCTCATTTCTCTCCTGAGGAAGGAGATATACCCAGGTAGCCAGCATAGAGAAATGCAACTATTTGATTTTACTCTGGAAGTTTTCCGTGCAAAAAATAGGTCAAGGCATTAATTACAAATGCAATCTCATCACAGGTAAAAATGTCTTCACACCAGATTCATACCTGTAACATACTTTTACCCACACTGTATTAACGTGCCCCTAATTCTTGTTATATTTACCCTTAATAAAAAGCACTTGGGACATGGATATGTGCTACAGAACCCAACCTCTCTCTTCAATACTCAGCCTAACAGTTATATAACGTTACATTTTCTGACCTTGCATAAAATTAGACTCACCACTTACTATAAATAAACTACAGGATATATCCTCAGCTAGCCCACAGTATCTCATTAGTTTTGAATGATACTTTATATTTTTTTCCATATAATCTTATTTAGTAATGACTGCTTAATGGGAGAAATATTTTTACATATTCAGGTGCAAGAACAGTTATTATTACATACTTGTGGTTCTTAACATTTAGAAAGTCTTAAATACCTAATAATCTAACAGTGACTTGGAGAACCATGAGTCTTCACACGTTGGTTGGGCAAAAATGCTGTGCATCATTCCCTCAGAACAGATTTTGTAGCAGCAGTGCCGCTGGGAGCAGCTTTCTGTGGGCAACTCTTCAGCTGAGTCAGGCTGAAATCCTGTCGATAACTTCCTACGCTGTCTCCCTTCACCACGCCACCACGCCTACGTGTTTGTGGTGAAGAAGGACTATCATCTGTCTCTTGATCAGACTGAATTTAAGTACAAAGTTAACTTCCATGCTCAAGGAATAGTTTTTCTGCTGAATTAGACGCAAAGAAGAGAGAGGCAGACAGGCAGTGCTGCCTCACAGCCCTCTTGCTCTCTCCTTTCTTCCCAAAGGTTTGTTGTTTGTTTAACCAATTAAATTACAACGCGCAACTTTTCACATTTCATTTACACCACTTTTGCAGAGCAACAGTCAATGAAGAGAGTCAGGCTGGTTTGGCAAGGCATTCAGCAACACAGACCCCATCTACAGAAATGTGAATCCTGAGCTATTCTGCTAAAAGAATCCTGTAACAGAATTAGCACGGGGTGTACGCCCAGGCTCAGAACATGTAAGGTTTGGATGACATCAGCAATACATTCCAGTGGCAGGAAAAAAAAAAAACACTTATGAAAAAAAAAAAAAATCTTTTCCCTTCTTTGCTGCTGCTTCCAGGCTGGAAGCCTTCCAAAATGCTTCAACACTTGCTCTTTTATAATGCCAGGAAACAACAAAAACCTCAGTTTCTCCTCCAAAACAAATAGTTGTTTTCTCCTCTGCTTTCATTTCAAACGAAATGTAATTGATTTAAGGGCTGAACAACAGACAGGAACACATGATGGAAAAATCTCACATAGCGCTGTTTTTCCCAAGGAGATGCCAGGAAGGGTAGGTGTCTAGTAACTTCTTTTCTCTCCTCTATTTCCACAACTCTTTTTTCAATTCTATTAGAGAACACCAGGAACCCATTTCCTCTACTCCCTCTCACACAACTTGAGAAACATGCTGCTTTGAGCTCCCTTTAATCACAAGGCGCAAGCTGACGAGACAAAAGCAAAGGGCTCTTACCAGCTGTAGTGTGAAGATAAAACTGGGAACTGACAAACAGAAAATTATCTTCTTGGAGACTGCGGTTGGTAACTCCTGCCAGGTTTAAAGGAACTGTGCAGAGAGTTAGGTGGCACGAGCTGCTTCGGTGCTACTGCTGCTGCTGTCACCCGCCTCTGCGAAATCGATCTGCACAGCGTATATTCAGGATTGTACGGTTAATGGTCGGTTCACTTACCTGCTTACAAACAAGTCGTCAGAAAATCATACGCTGAAGTGTTTCTTATGCCGATAAATCAGAACGCAGATCACACAGCAGCTTAAACAGTGTACATTGAGATTTATTAGAACAAGCACTAATAGCAGCAGTGTACAGAGTGATGGAGACAATGTACTGTATGCACTGAACAATAATAATTATACAATTGCACTTCTTCAGAGATCTGTTAGAAAATGCTTTTCAGTAAACAGTTTCCCAAATCTAGCATTGTTTGGATTTGCCTCTGAGGAAAAAAAATACAAAAAATATGCTTCTTTTTGGTAAGGCATTAGCAACATTCATTGGCAGGCTAAACAAGTCATTTGTACATGCATTATCCAATTACAATGCAACAGGTAAAAGAGCATCATGTTTCCTCAAAATCTAGAAATGTGTGTGTGTTTTGAACACAATATCCTGGTAAACCCGGCTCAGATGCAGGAAACAGATGACATCTTTTGTTACATTTTAGAGCACAACATAAACTACAGCATAGCCAAGTTCACCTTTATTTCCTACCAGAAGCTGTAGGACTTTCCTCAGTTGGAGTTGATATCATGGGCATTGTCTACACCACGTGCATCACTGGATTGAACTCCCAATTAAATTAATTTCTCTTGTTTACTATTCCCCCACCATCCCTTCCCTGAATCACATGGCAAACAGATGCTCCTGTTGCCAAGGGATCGCCACCAACACCCACTGCTGCATGAGCCTGTAATTTATTGCACAGAGGTAGTCAGCACGAGGCCTCATCTGCATTCAGACATACTATAACAGCACGGTCGGAACCAACTCATTAGTACAAAGACACAGGGCGTGTGCGTTGCAGCTGCACTACATGAGAACTTAAAACTGCCATCTCACTGCTCCTTCCTAGCTAGCAAGTAGGTTTGACCTTTGAAGTTGCCAGAGAACTCAATATACTAAACAAATAGCAGTACAACTGCAGTACCAGCAGCCCCCACTCCTGGCTGGCATCGGCCTGTGGAGCACAAACAGGCAAACAGGGACAGGAATCACAAATATTCCTACAATTCAGCTTGCCAGAGTGAAACATAACATGATGAATTGTCATTGATCTGATCTCCTGCTCTTTCTTTCAAATGTCATACATAATTGATGTGTGCACAGACACGTAATTGACTGATCCTTAAACATTGCACCAAAATGTGGTTCCAAAACACAGAAGAGTCAAAATAAAGTCAAACATATTGCGCCGATTGGCAAGCAGTCAAACCAGCTGCATTTCACACATTGATCTTTCATGAGACAGTGCACACATTCAAAATTAGGCTGAATACTTAGGCTTGACTATATGGTAGGCCTGACATTGCAATAATTGGGCAGCTGGACCATCCACTCCTCTAGAAGTACACTGAGGTCTGCAGAGTATCATCAGGAGCTCAGCCTCACCAGCACAGATGCTCATTTGTCTGAGCACATAGGAATTAAAAATCAAGTGTTACAAAGCCTGGCGTAACCAGGTGTGTTGTTTTGATTTCTTCCTGATGAACCTCTTTATTTGAACTTCTGCATCTACATCTTTCTGACTGAATTCAATGAAACCACTGCAAGGTGTACCTCAGGGACACACTGATGCCTGTGAAAGATCAGTCCAAGCATATGAAGCTAAAAATAATTCTGAGATGTGCATTACTCTTTAACTCTTGCATGTGAAATTGAAGTCTAATCAAATTATGTCTTATCTATGTTATTTCTCAATCGTTGGTGCTTCGTAAATAGAAGTGCTTTTTTAAGCACTATCATAGTATTCAGAGTACAGAATTAAGAAGATGTAAATAATCATCATCCTGAAAGATCTTCCAAAATTGCAAATTGTCAAGAACAAATGAACGTGTATTTGCAGGAAGGCAATCAAGGTAAGGATTTAAAAAGAAATAAATAAATTACTGAATATACTATGAACGACTATATTTAAAGTTTTAAAAACTGCAAGACTTTAAGTAGCTTATACAGCTCTCAACATAAAGATTTGCACTTCAATTTTCTACTGAGTCATTTCAAAATTACAGTTCTGACTTCTTTTCCCCACTATCCTCTTCTCCTTCATCTCCTTATGGAAGTGAACTTCTCAGCAAAATAAAAAAAAAAAAAAAAGAGGTATGGTTTAATACTGCATTGCTCAAAAATAGTGCTTTCTACAACATTTTGTAGCTAGGAGTACAAATGCTTCTTGTTTTCTTTATTTCTTTCAAGTAACAGCTTTCTATTCCTTTCAAACAACCAATGGTTGTCTGGTGCATCAAGGTATACAGACCCTCTGCAGTTACAGTCTGCAGTCATTGTCTATCTGGTACTTAAAAACAGCAATGACTCTATACGTTGGGTTTGTTAGAAAGCAACTATTTGCCTTTAAAATTCATCTTAAAAAAAAAAATAAAAATAAAGTGAATTTCTGACAGCATTTCTAGCTAGCACAATAGTTTAACCACAATAGAAAGAGTCCAAGGACATCTGTTTACAAGGATGTTACATAAAGGTGTAATAGAAATCAACAGACTCTTTTTTTCCTCATGGAGGTGCCGAGAAATGGAAAATTAGCAAATAATGCCTTTCTAGCTATTCTTTTATTTTATTTCACATTTTTGCCTACTGGTGTTGGGCTGTTTCCCATCTGAAAGTAAATGCTGCTAAGAGTAATGAAGCTCAGTAAGCAATGTAAAATTGGCAGCTAGTCTAATCCTTATTCCTATAATGGCATTCTCAGTGTGAGCAGTCTACAGATACTGGAATTTATTACATCATACGTGTCCCAGCAAAGAAGTGCTATGTTATTACCAAATTTGTATTAGCTGTGGAAAAAAAATGAGAGAAAATACAGAGTTCTCTGTTGAAATGCTCAGAAATTGTAATTATACAAAGGGCAGTAGACACAGACCCAAGTAAGAAAGCTTGCTACTGGTTACAACAAAGCAGATATACCTAATCTCCTAATACAGAACTATCATCATGATCTCTCCGGATGCTGCAGTAGTTTAATTTAATGTCTCCTCACAGGCTAAGTAAAGCATCTGCTTCAGTCAACTAGCAGTAATTGTTAAAGAGCAAGCAGTTCCCTACACATTTTGTTGAAAGAAAAGAATTCAGACATCAGATGCTAACACCTCACTTTCTCACTTACCATATAGTAAACAACAGACAAAAGTCAATAAACAAAAGAAGATTCTCATCCAGAAAAACCCACTAATATTTCTTTTTGGTCCAAGCAAAATCTTAGTGAATGAGTAGTATAGGTCTACCTTTCTCTGGGAGCTGGAGGTTTAGCAAGATCTGAACAAACTGCATGAGGGAAGAACCACCCTTAATCTGTGGAGCTGCAAACGCCATTTCATTTTCAAAACTCAAACTTGATATGCAATTAGTCATTAGTGAGGAGTGAATGTTTGAAAATAATTAGTCTATAAATAATTCTAAAGGAAAAGAACAGTGCTTTTGCTAATTATAGCAAAAGCTTAACTAAGCTATTAGTTGCAATCTTTCAATTTATGCCTGCATACCAGAATACACTCATCAACACCTATTTCTCAGTCCCATGTCACGTCTTAGTTGAGACTCAGCTGAACATAAAATTTATTCTGATCTGAATTTCTTATAATACATTTAAACCCCCAATGAATACCTTTCACATTTCTTTGAAGAACTGAATACGCCTGATTTCTAACCTTATGTTGGAATGATAATCTTCACCTTTAAGAGAGGTGAAAATACTTTTATGTACTATTTCATTATTGGTGATTTGATCTCCAAGTACGTATGTTAAACATTAGGCAAATACAATGATAATTGTAAAAAGATAATCACTTTATTTATTCAGCATAGGTAAGGAAGGTATCCTGAGTTCTCCTTCACCCGCAAAATACTGACAGTTAATCTAAACTGAACTTTTTAAATGCCACTGTAATATTCTTTGTTGAGGTAAATTTACAAAAGGTATAGGACTATGAGACAAAGGAACAGAATTATGAGAAAAGAAATCTGAATTTCCAGTCCGACTACTGCTATCTATCTGTCCTCAGTGGACATGAGATATCAGCCCAACAGACTCAAGCTGCCACAAATGCAATCACAAATAGTAATGCAGTTCTAGAGAAAAGATGTTGCATTTGTGGCTAAACTGACTGGCACAAGGAAGAATTGTTCTGTTCGAATATTTGTCAGTATCTGTGCTGTTTTTGTATAACACTTGAGGATAACATGTGTTGTATAACACATGAGGATGCCTAGAGTACAAACAATTAAATCATCCACCTCTGCCATTTTGAAAGACCCTGCTTACCCTCTTCCCATTTTGCATTCCTAATAGTTTGTGGCAGCAAGATTATAGCTTAGCATAAGATATGCCTCATCCATTAACGCAGATCATTAAAAGTAGCAGTAAACATGGAAATATTTTTTAGTGTTTCATGGGAGACAACATCTGGTTCATGGCTCCAGGGATATGAATAGGTATTCTTACAACTGAACTGTTCATAGTTCAAGACAGAGTATATTACACACTGCTGAGTGGTATATATATCCCAACTTTTTGATTTCCCTATTTATAAAATCTCTAACTCTTTTTGTCCATATTAACAATATCACTTCAGACAAATATTGTCTAGAGTCATTTTTACTTATAAATGGAATAAAATTTCCTTTCACTCTCAGAATCAATCCTGAGCAAATGTCGCCAATCCTCCCTTTTCTCATACTGTCACGGAACACTGGAAAGAGAAATGGTATTAACATAACCTGCCTGAAACAGATTTACAGCTGATGTGACATTTTAATCTGTAGACATTTGAATTTTTTCTGTTCTGTTACAAGGGTACCACTGACAACACTGATGTCTCTGGTTTCACTGTTCTCCATTGCAGTCTCTCCCTTCTCTGAGGTTTGTCAGAGATCACAAGGGGAAAAAAAAAAAAAAAGACATGATGGGTTTAATGATACTACAAAACTTGACAAAAGTGGAGGTGTACATATATATAAAACACCTACAAATACATTACTGACACTTTAAACTTGCAAGGTGCCATATAAACATTCTCCTAAGGAGGTTTTATAGAGGCTTTTCAAGTCAGTGGAAGAAGGATGGAACGTGCACCAAGATACTCAACAAAAGGCTTTACATGCTCAAGTCGAAAGAACTTTCGTGATTAGACCCTTTACACTGCATAATAAAAGAAATAAAATCAACTGTTGTAAATAAGCCTTCTTTTTTTTTTTTTTTTTTAACTTAATGAGATTTGTAACATTCTTGTGGTGCCATACCCTGTTCAAAAAGATTTTAGGGAGATATTCTCCTTAGTAATAATTAAATTTTAATTAACACAGTCTAGATTATCCTATCTAAAACAAAACAAAAACACAAAACAATCAAACAGCACCAAAAAAAAACCAAACAAACAAACAAGAAAAACTACATCCTTTCTCCAGGAAATTTACCTTCTGAGCGATACCAGAATCACAATAAAAGTAATCAGGGTTGAAAAAGTAGAAAGTACAGGGATAGTTCTATACTGCAGGTTCCCTTACAATTTTGAGCGGATGAACAAAAACAAAAAAATATTTGCAACTGCATCTCTGACCAACTTGACTTCAAGCAATATATGCTCAATTCTGAGGACTGTTACTTAATGACATCCAAGATGATAATGCTAGATAGCAGCCCCAGTAGCTGCTCAGATAAGTCGTTAACACATACCCAATCTCTTAGCCTTCTCCAAGGTGTCTGTTTAATACATGCTGACAGGTGAGGATGTTCCAGTGTTTCTTACACAATTCTGTCAATATCTTTTTCCCACAGCTGAACCCAACTCTCTTCAATATACCCCTCAATTTTAGCATATGAATAAAAATACCCTTTTTTCTTTAGGTTTAATCTAACAATTCGTTTGCTTTCATTTTGCAAATCCAGAATTAGTAGGGACAACTACAATAGAGTTAATTCCTCAGACTATTGCAGTCAATGGCATTTAAAACAGTTAGTGCCTATCTCTGCACCAGACAATTCAAAATCCTATAAAACAAAGGCAACATACTAACCAAGCTTTGATAGCAAAAGTAAGATTTTTTTAAAATGCACAAAAGAAAACCCAGAATATCTAGCCCTCTCAGTTACAGTGCATTTGCAAGTGAAGCTCTCCTTCCTTCCAGACTATTCTAAAAATCCAATTTTGTTGGGGAGAAAGAAACACAGTGAGCAGGACCACATGGCTGCTACGCAAATCCTCACATGGAGGGCAGGACCAGTGTTGGTAACGTATATGTCCTGCAGCACTTCACATCTGCCTGGTACCTGCTGTTCATATTATATTGTCCATATTACCAATATCACTTCAGACAAATATTGTCTACCCAAAACTCACAAGTGTCATAAATGCTCGTTCAGATTCAGAAGTTCAAAATTAGGGAAAGAAAAAGAAAAAAAAGGTGTGACAATATTTGTGAGACCAGATTATTATAGAAGGATCAAACACAAAAATATTTATTTCATGCAACCTACGTCTATCTAAAATTAGAATGAGTGTTGAGGTGACGTTTTAATCACAGTGATACTATGAAAATCAACTCATATTCAAATTTTATTTTCAGCAAGGTAACAGTTTCTAATATGCAAGAAAATCTGCTATCTTGTTAATATGCATCTAACATAGGAATGTAGTTATTGAAGTCTTTATAGGATGACACAGCTTTTGATGGACATAGCTATTGTTGCCCTATCATATCCACAGTACCAGAACAAGGAACAAAATGAAGTACGCTTTAAAGTACTAATTGACAGTACATTTCACTATTGCAGAACTGAAGCATAAGGGCTGTTTATTTTACACAGAAATAAGTATTTAAAGAAAACATGAGAAAAATCAAGGGAGATGTCTTTATATTGAAAGTTGTACTTCAGTTTCTAAAATGTCAAATAATTGGCACTGATTTTCATCACACATCAAAATCTGTAGCAATTAAATCTGCTGAGCGGGTAAGTACCTTTTATGCCCTTCTAAGGGAAATACAGCCTGGCTGAATAGAATGAAGTGGGCTGGAAACTGCCCAAATCCCCAGGCTTGAAGGGCAGCAACCAGCAGCTAAGACCCTGCTGGTAGCCAGCAAAGAGGGGTCAATTTGCAGTGCTTATAGATGAATATCTCATCAGTGAGCTGGACAAAGAAACATTCCACAACCCAACAAGTTGTCACAATGTCCAATGTCCAGGTTCGCAGGGAAAATTTAATCAAAGATTTTACACAAAAATGCAGAGAATTCTGTACTATAGGAAACCACTTATGGCACACCTGCTGGCACAGTTAGGATTCTGATAAAGATGGAAAATATCTTGCAACACTGCAATTCCTCTAGTTACTAATTAACTAGTTTAACATTCAGTTAATTTAATACTCCATAGGTTCAAAGAGTGCCTTCAATAGAAAGATTTAGTGCATCACACTTTTTTAACTCTAAGAAATGGAATGCTAATCGTCATATAATGAGTATCAGACAAACAACTGCAAAAGAATAATTAAAGCAGTGATAGCATCTTCAGTGTTAACCAAGTTTGCATTGCAAAGAATGGCATTCATGAAACACTATCAGAACACTGTAGAACTGAATACCTTATTTTTGTATTTAAATTAAAAAAAAACTTCCAAAAAACAAAAGAGGACGTAGTTTCTGTCCCTCAAATATACTTGCAGACACGCACACATAATACTTCCTAATGCTGCAGCAAACTGCACACAGACACCGGAGCATGAGATGGGCAAATGCTTACAATGTTTAATTTTAAAAAGTGACCCAGTATAATCAATCACTGTTTTGCACACAGTGTGCCAATTTGCTTTGTACTATAATACCATTAGAGCAAGTATGTTGAAGTCAAACAAATACAATTTAAAAACACCAAACCTTTATATATATATATATATATTAATTTTTTGGTAATAACAAATGTAGAACTCAAAAAAGAAAAAAATCCAATTCTGTTGAAGCAGGAAAGAAAATTACATCGCTCTTTAACTAACAAATAATTTTCTTTGGAAGAAATCCTGGTAATCCGCACAGTTTGTTTGTTTTTTTTTTTATACCAAGTATTCATAATTACTTAAAATTCTACTTAATATCATATTCAGGTTTTCATATTTCTCCCTAGTAAGATGAATAGACTGGGATTCAACAGTAGCCAACTGTTCTGCTTTATAAACAAAGGGAAGAACTAAATGCATATTAAGTAATCTCAGCTCTGCAAAAGCAAGAGGCAGGGGGAGAGATGGGCACATGTGGTATTGCACTGAGAGCTGTCTGTGTAGCATTTCTGGCAGAATCACATAGGTATCAAGCTTTTTTTTTTTTTTAGGTATCATTATTGGAATCAATTTACATAGAAAAATTTGTACGCATTATTTATGCTGGTTACATGTAGAAAGTAATACAGGGTATATTGATGAAACCTAACCTGGCATCAGTGAGTGGATGTATAATACACGTATAAATGGAAGACTAGATCATACCATACGGAATGCACGTTTTATCAAATAAAATTACTTTTTTTCTTTTAAAATCTGCCCTCCTACTGTTTCGTGTTTCACAGATTTTCATACAGAAAGTGCCAAGCCTTCTCCCACATATATTAGCTGAGGCTTAGCAATACTTAAGAGTCTTGGTTCTTAACCAAAAATATAGAGTCACTTTCAGAAAAACTGTAAAATATAATTTTGCACAAAAGCTATTTTGGCAACACAAGTAGCAGAAGTTAGCTATAAAGCACAAGAGCCTTTGCCCTATTCTCAAATATAAATTTAGATGCCATAAGTGGCTGGGGAAAGAACAGAGCCAGTAAAAAGCATGTGTGGAAGAAAATACTAGTTTCATTTATGGTACGATCCAACCTCTGGAGTGAAGAAATCTTGAAATCCCATGAAATCTTTCTGTGCTTTAACACTGTTGCAAAGCTTCAGGGAAACCTAATTTTATAAGCAATTATAGGGAAATGAATTTGCTGCAAGACCATGTCCACTCAGTGGTAAAAGCAACAAACGCATCTCAACATTAGCTACTTAAAATATGAATTTTCTGACTAGCCATTCATATGCATTTACCAAAATTACCTCAATTTTAACCAGTTAGCAGCTTCTTTTCAGTCTGATTATACGGTCAGCTCCCCAAAGCTAAAGCATGTGCAGTAGATCTTGTTCTTCTGAAATACAGTTAGATGTTTGGTTGTCTTTTGATTTTAAATAATACAGGTTTTCCAATATTTATATCATGATAAAATCCTAGTGCTTTAAAAATCTGCCCTTGACACAAGCCTAAGCATATATATTTTAAAATGACTTACTGTACACTCCATATTTTCCTTAAGGCATGAACAATGGCATATGAATGGGAACAGCTTTCAGAAAAGCATATGTTTTGACAAGGCCAGTCCAAGCACAGCATACCAAAGGACTAACCTGAAGCCAGAAATGACAGTGTGGTGACTCAAAAGATTTTAACAAAAATAGTTGAAACAAAATGGATTTTTTTCTGTTTTTCTTCCTTCTTTTTTTTTCTTTTAATTTAAATTACATTACTCTTAATGTCTGTTTAAAGCACCAATTGCGGTTTTGTGTTTATCGCCTCTTCCAAGTGACTTTGGATAACTCATCTGCTTCTCTTCTGAATTTTCATTGTATGAAACTTCAAAAGGTTTGTTTGTTCCTTTTTCTTTCTTTCTTTTTTTTTTCTTTTCTTTTTTTTTTTTTAATGGCTGCTGCAAAATTAAAAAGATCCAGAAGTGGTCAGGGGCCTGGTCTAATGCACTTTCAAAAGTCCATTATAAAGATGAAAATAAATGCAAATGATAGGTTTTTCCGTAGACCCACAAACCACGCTTATCTATAAGAAACATATTGTGCATAGTTATTTTTTTCTTCAGAGTGATATGTTTACTAGATCTACATTCTCAGTTTACCAGAGTACAGGAATTTCTACTTTACTAAATCCAGGATCCTTTCGCAGTTCCCAGTAGGTTTCATTGGTAACCCAGGCTTCTCTTTGATTAGCATCGATAACTTTTCTATAAAAGAAAAAAGAGAGAGAGAAGTCTGATCTCAAATCTCTGGTCCTATATAATATGCGATCAATACCACATCTCTCTGATCTAACCATAACGTTTCATTAAACACACACTGAGCTCTTTCAGTCTCACCACTTTTGATTCTTCAAACTGAATACACGATGTTTGGAATGGGTATCCATTGTTTCAAAAGACTGCTTAATTTAAAAAAATTCTCTAAAAAATTAATTGTAATTAAATGTGTATATATATATTTATATCTACATTATATATCTGTGTGTGTACATATGTTGTTTTTGTTCAGGTCCCCATTTATTACTTCGTCTATGCAATGACTTACAATGATAACTTAGCTAAATCTTGGTTTCTAAGAGCTAAGAATGATGAACAACAACAGCTCCCAGAATGTTATACTTCTATCCTATTTTAAACTTCAAAAACTATTGGCTGTGTGGCGCAATACTTCATTCAGTCACAGCACAGCAAAGGCTTACTACTGAAATGAAAAGACTCACTTAAAAAACTTGGGTACATATTCAATGCTGTTTTCTTCCATGTACCGCCTCCGACTTCTCTGGAGTTCTTCTATTCTTTGTTTCTCTGATGCTGCTGCTTCTATATTTCCTTCCTCCAGAAGCCTGTATGGATAACAGCTGTCCTATAGCAATCACACAGTATCTGAACAAGGGATTCTCTAGGACTGTTCATCACAAAAGACAAGCAAAACCAAGCCCCTTGTCTTTGCTGTACCCTCTGTAAGATCTAGTCATAACCTCAGAAAATGAGAGTGACTGATACCCGACTCCCCAGTTGCAGGTACCTGACTTCCAGCCTTAGGCATACATCTTCTCTAGTTACTGAAGCAGTACACTGAGAATACACTGAAGCAGTATGAACTGAGAATTAGGAGGGAATTCCCATTGCCTCCATTCACAGCTGCAGGGCATGACATTTCAGAGCATGTATTCCAGCTCGTCATGAAGAATACTGCCTTCTACTAGAAGACTTGTGCAGTACCTCTACTATGCAGAAAGCTTTCTATTTTCCTTTCCCTCAATTGAGTAAAGCAGAAATTTGACTTTACTACTGAGTACCTTCCCTGCAAGCAGAATTCTCCAAGTCCAGACTGCAGTGAAGATGGGCAAAATGCAATACTCAGCCAAATCCACCCTTAAAATCACGAACTATTAAGTGCATAAATAAACATTCTTGCCTTTGATCCGGCCTGAATCGTGCATCTGTTGTTGGAAGAAGATCTTTCAGTACAGGATCTAATTCATTGAGCTCAATAGCAAATCTTGTGAAGCCATAATAACGTTCATAGTTGGTTGGCATGGAGCCTGTATGCATAGGCATGAGAAAGAAAAAATGCTTATTAAACAATTAATCTAAACATGAAAGAGATTTATATATTTATTAAATTGTAACAGCAAAAAATATTAAAATATTTTACTTTTATACACAATTAAAAAATATCAAAAGATATTCTCTGGATAGAACAACATTCACAAAACATTAACTTCAATTGCTTGTCCTGTATAGGTTGTAATTACCTGCTAGTAGATTCAAAGCTTTTATGATTTTTCGTTTTTAAATAAAAATTACTGTTCTCAAGATTTTCAAGCTAAGTAGCTTCCTGTTCCCAGGCTTTGCAGATGTGTATATAAAAGCTAATTGAAGCTAAACTTTCGTGTTAATTTTGGACCACGTACTCATGCAAAGACTGATTGGGCACTGTCCTGAACCTTCAGCATTAATAGCCATCAGAGCATAGTAGGCCCAAAACATTATCAATTATGACAGATCCTGGATAATCACTCTGCACATATAAAAAATACTACGCATGCAAAGGAAGAGTAATTCAATCCTAGAATTTCTAAGCAAGCAATAATAAAGCTGAATTCAGCTTCTGAAATCACAAGAACTCACTATCTCTGAAGACTAATCCTTTGGTTTAACAAGACACTAAGTAAATTTGGTAAGATGGCATCTCCTATTCTGTGGAATCTCAATAAATTACCCTGGCTCTCTGTGAGGAACTGGTCACGCAGACCTACACATCCAAATATTTTCTCAATTTCATTTTTATGTTGTCCCCAGAACCCCAGAGGATTTGATCAGGAGTCAAACCAAGATGTAGAAGACTGTGCCAACTATTTCACGTACTTAAAACGGTGGTTCAGAATGCTTTAAACAGTTTAGAGATAAACTCTGGCAGGCACTGTGGTATATCACAAGCTTCTTACCCGGCCTCCACACGCATTTGGCTGAAGGTGCTACCCCACAATAAAGACCTTCGTGCCACTTTCCAAAGAGGCGATGCACTACCTTCCCTTCTTGATCTATCACAACACCCTGGACTTCATTTACATTTGAATTCCAGTAGTTTACCTGCAAGTTTTACAAGGAATTACAAGTCAGTCATCACATTACTTACTGTGCCAACACAGACATTGCACGAATCTTAATGTGTCACCAACTGTCAAAATTTTGCATCAGAATTGCTCACCAAGAATATCGGTATCCAAAATTTGAATGATCTGAATATTAACTGTGTTAGTGTCTGGGAAACCCTGAATGACTTGATAACCAATTTTGGTATAAAGGTATCCAAGTACACTTTAGTACCTGTTGTACACTGATCTGTTTTTATTTATGGTCCTTGCGTGGATATTAAAATAATGCAAACCAAGGCATGACTGAAGCCAAAGAGATAAAAGTGGTGGCCAAGTTCTATCAAAGGCAGAAGTAATTATGGCACAGAAGTCTATTCAGTGACCTTGCATTTTCATTGTAATAACAGAAATTTTGCTATTTCATTTTTAAATGATTTTCATTAACATCAGCAGCAGTATAGCACACAGCTGTACAGCCATGTTAAGACGCTGACATAAAATTGACCTGTTCAAAAGAAGAGTCATGCTGTTTGAAATAGCACTCTTATTTGACAATTTACATATTCACAAATGTTGATAAGTCAGAATGTGTAATGTATATTTCAGGGATACTGAAGAAAAAGTTCTATACATGCTTAAACTGTGCAATGAAATGCATGAGAATAAATGTGTTACCTTGACAAATGTGAGTTTACAAATACAAACGCTGCTTTTTGTATTTCGGATTGTTATCTCTCCATAGTGTTCTATCCACCTCCTTCCACTAAGGATATTATGTATGCAAGTAGTGACTTTGTTCCAGACGTAGTAGTCTCCGTACCTAAGAACAGATCAATATGAAGTTAATAATGCAAATTAATCATGATCATCATGGAAAAAAAAATTACTACAAGACTATATTCCTGAAAAACTTTTGTAACAATAGCTTATTTTATTAAAAGCATAGATTCTGGGCACGTTATTAATCTTCCATGGAGAAGTTAACCTAAGCTCTAGCGTGGAGAACTGAGGAATGATGCTATGAAACACAAATCAAGACATTATGAATCACTGAAGTCTCGCACAGCACATTCACTGTCCTCAAAGCATTATGTGTTTTGGCATCAGTTCCAGGAGACCTGGATCCAAAGATCAATATAAGGTTGAATTTAGGCCACAGGCAGACAGTGCAATTAAATTACAGATAGAACAAACTAAATATGGAAAGAAGAAAACAGAAGTGCAGTAGGCTCACTGGTACACTATCTCTCTTCCTCCGTAACAGCTACTTGGAGTAAGAGCATCTCAGTCATCAGAGACTAAAATGGCCAAATGAAGCACATTCTCCTTCAGAGATGAGGGTCAAACAAGTAGACAGAAGACAAAGCTACTTCAAAGCGCATTTACTTTGATTTGATGATATGGATAAGGAGGAGGAGTTCCTAAGGATGCCATACTGTTATAGGCAGAAAGAAAGATGACCTCAATTTAAAGGATCAAGAACAGAGTACTGCAGAACCTGCAGGCATGCTTAAAGTATCCTCTCCTTGCATATTTTGGTTGTTCACAGCTTAAAATCAGTTTTATTTGTATTGAAACTCCTTTCTTTCACTATTTGATTAACATCAAAGAGCATTTTTTGGCTTTCACATTTTGAAAAATGACCTTCAAATATTAGTACTGGTTCTTCTGAGGCCATACTAGCAGTATTGAGAGCTTTAGTAAGGACAGTGGTAGCTGAAAGCACTGTCAACCTTGTTCTGAACAGTTGATCACTTCAGTGTCCCCACCTGTGTGTACACACAGGAGAGATTTGAGCTACATGCTAACCCTCACCCGCACAATTCAATTCATGCAACCTTTGCGTACACTTCATCCAATCCAGTTACAAGGCACCACAGATTAGACTACATCAGAAACCATAACCAAAAGGAAATAAAACAGTATCTTACTTTGGAAGAGTCACATTCAAGGTTCCAACTGGAAGAATTTCCATTGATTTCCCCCAAAATTTGTTTTTCCACCTGATATCTGAATATAAAAGAAAAGATTTACAAAACCAGGAAGACCCAACTCTCGCTCTTGCAGTGACCTGTGGTACTACATCGTCCAGTTTAAAACAGTACAGTATGAGGTTGTCATAAAAGTACAAAAAATACAAAAACAACAACTAGAGAATGATATTAGGTCAGAAAAGATAAAGAGAAGTTTAATTTTCTTCTAGGAGTTACACCTGTGTTGCTAAATCTCTCCTGAGAATATTCAGTATAAATTCGATGTGTATGACAGTAGATACAAAGAAATAAAGACCTGCTCATTCAACTTTGTAAAAAGAACTGCTTATGTTAATAAGAAATAACAATTTTCTTGGCAAAAAGCTTTTAAGTAGTAATGTATAATAAGTATAATTAAATAGAAAAGTAGAAATACTGCAAGTGACAAGAGAAGTTGTAATATCCACTTGCTCTTAAGAATGAGAATTTTGAGTGAATTAATTCAGAGCATCAGTTTGTAGTATGTAACTACAAACATTTTAAGTATAAAAATTTCAGATAAACTCAAAATACAAAGCTCAGCTTCTACAGACAAAGTTTTTACTTGCTAGTAAAAAAAAAAAAAAAAAAAAAAAAAAAAGGTCTATGCTTTTGAATTAAAAAGGTATACCTTGCCAAAACACAAAGTTCTTCGATTCACAGTGACAGGCTGAAATGGGAGGATGGTGGCTAACCTGAAAAAAAGCTTGTCTGAGTTAAAAACAATTAATTTTCATTCCTAAGACAATACAACTGTTACTGCAATATAAAAACATTAAGTAGCCCACATTATTTATTAACCTATGTTGCTATGAAACCAGATGACAACTCAAAGTTCAGTTTTACATCGTCTGCTTAAAACACTATGACAGACTACTATAAAAAACAGATACCTTCTAGTATTTAATGAATTCACTCACACTTGCTACCTTTCTTAACTATTAAGAAAACAAACCATTTTAACTCGGAAGAAGGAACAAGGTCACTCTGTCAAACAAAGAAGCCTAAACATCAGTATCCATCTAGAAACAAGCTTTACCTGCTCTGAGAAAAATCGAAATCCTTTGTCTTCTCTAATACATTCGTAAGTTTCACCAAGCACGGGGTTAAATGGCTTGCTTCCTGCTCTGAAATACGTAGAGGCATAACCCGACGCTGCAAAAGCAGCTATGAGAACCTGTCAGAATACAGACAAGAACATAAGAGAGAAAGTAGGCTGAGATTCTTATAGTGTGGTCTGATCTGGGTAGTTCAGCATTTCTGTCCAGTTTTTGAAAGTGCCTCAGCTGGGGTGTGCAAATGTAAGGTGTTTGTTACGTTTGGCTTGTGCCACTTGCCCAGTAGTGCACTACATCTCTGTAGCAGATATGAGGATTTAATTCAAGGTAGCTTTCAGTTGCACCATGTCCTTTCCTTCCTGAACTCTTTTACCTCCTCTTCAAGCCCCTATCACAAGACAGGTACAAATCCTTCAGAGAAAAGGAAAAAATGCCAGCATTTAGAATCCCTTGCTCCCTTCAGGCCACATAAACAGGGCAGCTCATGGACCTGAGTACCTGCCTATGACAAAGTGACAGGCCATCTACTGCCAGATACTCACAGTGCTGTGTGGCTGTGCCAGGGAACAACAGAGACGTACAGCAACGTCACTGCCAAGTCCCTTAACCACCTTTCCCTGTCTCCCCTGAGGAAAAGACACAGTACACAATACACAAAAGAACACGAATGCCAAATGCTGGCTGCTGGCTCTCAGGTGAAAAACACAGATATACCTACAGGGCAGCTGGACCTGACCAAACAGGGAGCTCCGTGAAATGGAAGAGCAATAGAGGGCCCTGCACAGATCACCACAAAACAGCCTCCTTTTTAATACAGACATAAGTGCTACACTAAATTTATTACCATGCGCTCATAGGGATCATCCGTTTCAGCAGCCTTGTCCAAGAGTTCACTATATTCCAACTCCTCACAAAGATGTTGCAAGGTGTTCAGGGGTTCATTTAGCTCAACTGGCATGGATACTTTGGAAAGATCTTTGCCAATGTTATTTCTCAAGATATTCCATAGATTGATGTTACTGGTGTCAGGGCTGGGAGCTGGGAGACAAGTTCGCCGTCCGTTCCTGAACGCTCCTCCAGTTAGTTCACCATTGACAACTGGGAAGGGAGAAAACTATTATCACAACAAAGCACCATATTAAGGAAAACAGTCTCAGTCACTGAACTAAATTCACCACCAGAAAAAATAAGCCCAGCTTCACTGATTTCAGCGAAGTTGGACTTGTACAGAGAAGTAACAAATCACAAAACCAACACAATTTCCCAAAGCTCAAAATGTAGCAGTATACTTTGCCGAGAAATGTCAGCGACGCTGGTGTTGTCCTCAGATATATTATCACTCACATCACTGATATAGGATTCATCATCAGAAGCCTAAAAGATAAATAAAATCAATTTATTCAGATATATATAAGGTTTACTAAAAAATTACACAAACAATTACTTGAAACAAAAATATTCAAATACATCACCGGTACCCAATTAGAGATTTTAACTAAACCATCTAGAGGTTTCAATCAGCCATACTTCCAATGCACCAACAGCGTCAAAATAAATTCTATTCTCTCCTCCTGTTTCTGCATTGCTTATTATGAAGCCAAACACAGATATTACATTTACAAAAGGGTGACTTCAAATGAGATCAAATTAACATTAATGACAGCATACACACTGGGAGGTGAGGAGAGATGGTCAGACTTGTGCTTTTTATACAGAATCAAGCTTTAAAACGTAGTTTACATTTCAGCAGAAACAAGAACAGACACTGACCTATCATTTTGAAAAACAAGAACTACATCAGTGTTAAAACTACTTGTAAAATTCTTTTTTACACTTCTTCTTCAGAACAATTAAATAAAAATTGTTTATCTCTGTTTGTCTTCTGCACATCTCCAATGTGGTACCGAAGTGCCAATCTGTAAAATATTGTTCAGTTAGCTCAAATACCATGGGAAAGTTGTGGGCAGCCACATGATGCAGGGTCCCAACTGCCTCCCACTGGTCATCTTTGAGCTTCAATGAGAGAATTTTTGACACTTGTCTACTTCTCTGACTACAGAGAATAACTTACTAAATATGATAGAAGAACTTTGTTTCATTTTTAATGAATACTTTAAAATCTAAATTAGTTCACCACATAGTCAGACCTAATTGCTGCTGTCATCATTGCCTAAAACTGACATAGTCTAGTAAGAACATGTACTGAACATATACTACTGATACAACTTCCAGATAAGTTTTACACTTCAGAGAACCTCTGCAGCCCATCTCAAATGAGTCTCAGGCAAATTTATCTAAACCTTATGCATTCTGATACCTTTTTATTCTAAATAGCATTAAAAATAACCATTCACTAGTGACATCAATACCTGAATCTGTCTGACAGCAAAGCTGCAGTACACTGTCATAGCCTACCTCATTTTCTGACGAGCTGGCAGACAAAAGCACCTCCTGTGCATCAAAGAACTCTGACACTGATTCAGACATAGAGAGCCTGCTCTCATTAGAAACTTGCTGAGACAATGGCAAACTGACATGAATTTGTTCACCCGTCTGCAAATAACGCACAGAGAAATAAAAATATTACTTCTAATAATAAAGAAATACGCATAAAAGTGGTAAATGACTTGAATATTTTTCTGTGTCACATACAGGAAAAGACAGTAAAGACAGCATTTTAGTAGGGTTTCTTGTGTACTCAACAAGTGAGGCTAGAGCGATTACAAAATAAAATGCAATCTGAGCAGTGAGATACGTGTCTTAATTTAAGGTTGGCTTCCACCTGCTGCTAAGCTTTAGCGGTGAATAATTGCAGAGGTAGTTCTGTATGCAAAGGAATGGTTTGGTGGACAATAGCTGCACCGCGTCCAATGAGATCAACTGTGAAATTCAGATGAAAAGACACCTGGTCATAACAACTAACAGTACCTGGACCCAGCTCTGAAAACTCAATAAGGCTAGGGAGTTATATATTACCTTCAAAATAAGCGGTCTTGTTAACTAGTCTAGTAATAAATGTTTGAAAAGTTTGAATATTCAGGAGGGTGGCTATCATATATGTATTCCAAATCTCATTTGAATTAAGTGACTAACACTGATTCACTATTACTAGCGGGAATTCATTCTCTATGGTTTATTTTAAAGAGAACAGCAAATGCAAGAACCCCCAAATTGTGCTCTGTGGATATCAATTCAGGGACAAGCTAATTTAAATAGCTGAACATTTCTTCTTCTTTCTGCTATTTGATGAGGGGAACAAAATATTTAAGATTCTCTCTCTGAATTATTCCACCAAAGAAGCTGCTGCTGTGGAGGCAAATAGGCTTCTTACTTAATCCCTTAATTTATACAGCATAATATTTCTGGGATAATACCAATGTGTTTTACACACAATTTCTCTTCATACTGGAATATCATCTCCATTAACCTTACTCCAGAAGTCTTGCAAATGGCTTTGACGACACCTTCATCCTATTTCTATATATGTGCCTCAAAATGCACTGACAATAAAAAAAAAAAAGTCACAAACAAGCCAGGAGGTCAAAAACTCATCCTTTTTAACAGAGGTTTATAAGCTTGTGAATGATTTATGACGTTTGATGAATTATAATGGAAATAGAAGCTCATTTCAGGGTTACCTTTATAAGAAGTAGTTAAAATATTAAGTTTCTTTATCAACTGGAGGGACTTGGAAAAATACATAAAAAAAGATGCTCACAAAGGCATATTCCATAAACTAAGATTATATTTATAAAGTAATCTAGAGAAGAAGTGAAAGAGAGATCTGGGATCCTCTTTGAAACTCTTTTTCAGTCAGACACACTTGAATGAAGATAACGTATTAAAAAAGAAACAGCTAAGCAGCAAAAAATACAAAATAGAAGAGACAGTCATTGCTCAGAACTTCACTGCCAGCTGCTCCGACTGCAGGTTGCTGTGCCCTGGCACTGTGTCACCTCCATCTTCTCTTTGTCAGTCTACAACATGATGGGATCTTCAAAAAATTGCAGGGATGTTTTCAAAAATAAAATAAAGTAACCAGAAGCAGATTTTCACTTGCCTTTCCTCTTGGAAAAAAATGATTAGGAAACCACAGTATGTTAATTGAAATGATGTATGCATAGAAAATAATGAATGGAAATGAGAAATGGAAATTTCAGTAAAATGCAAGCAGAATGGCTGTCAAAACGACAGTATTAACTGCAACATATTACAGATTGCAAATTCAGATCTGTCCTTCTCACAAGGGAGACTGATCTGTAATATGTTTGGATAATCTCTTGACTGAAGAAAGGAAAAGATTCATACACTAAACCTCTGAATACTACTCAAGATATTAAACTTAAGCACTTGCCACTAGACACTACACTGTTCTACTGATTTGTAAAGAGAAGATACACAAATAGTTGCCTACTGTGTGTTATTGCATTACGTTACAGTACAGTAAAACTTCATTAATTCCCACAAAGCTGCAATCCTTCCCTATTTCTCTGCAGAGACCAGAGTTCTTTCATGAGCTATGACACGTGCAGAATAAAAAACGAACGTTTAAATTTTATGTAGAAAAAATATAGTCTGAAAATGTCTACAAATATCCAATTTCCAGCCTGAAAGATCTGATAATTTGGCACGTGCGTTTTAGCTATTAGTGAGGAACAGCAGGGTTTGATGATATTCTAAATCCATTAAAGGCTGAAGTCTTACCTCATCAGGACTAGGGATAATATTTACACTGACAACCTGATCACAAATAACAGATTCTGAATGTATTCTGTTCAAGCGACTCCTTAGTTCAGCATTCTGGTTGAGAGCCTTAAAATAAAAATTGCACATTTTATTTACAAATAAAAAGAAGTGTTAAACAGACAAAAAATATTAAAAAAAAAATCTTAACCTGGGAAATTTTGTAAAAAGAAAAAGTCACAGAACCCAATTTCTTTCATTTCAAGACCCTCTCTAACATCATTTCATCTTTTCATTGGCTTGCCTTCAATTATTTTCCAGGGTCAGAGGGCACCAATACTCTCCCACAACATAAGTCACATTCTACCTTAATTCTTCAAGTAGCTCTTTGGCAGCTATGCCAGTGGCTTATGTGCATTACGGAAATGGGGAGGGAATGTAGCAAGAAAGAATGAAACTGCAGAATGATGAAAAGGAACCAACTGCAATATTCTTGATTTATGGCTTAACAGCACTTTCTGAATGATGGTTATCAACTCTTACAGCCCACGGAAGGAAACTGCCTGCTTTTCAGAAGAAAACAACAAAATCATTAGCATCACTGGGTGTCTGTCTGTCCAGACCCAGCTGCTGTATTTGCATGTGTGTGCTCACAAAAAACTATGGACCACAAAATAAACTGATGCCAGTAGAATGTAATCGGTGCCTGGTATCTGCTAACTTTTCTCCTCTTTTAATGCCCAAGCTGGATTATAAACATGGGTACATATACACATCGCTTGATGTCTAGAAGGACGTGACTGCATATCTGTTGAAATCCAAGAAAGTATAATATGTTACACAGCCAGAACATGAATTGACTTAAACCTAATACATCCCTCGCACTGGGAATTATAGAACAGCAGACATGCTGTTGTAGTGGGCAATTATTATTGCCACAGAGTCAAAATCTTTCCTCTCCTTCCCCTGGAACAGACTGCATGATTGCACTGAAACAAAGTAGGATCAAAGTAAAATAGGCTTAAACAGTCACTGAAGACAGTTTAAACGATGCCATTTTGCTTTGTTTGGAAATGATCTGGGCATGTTCACATGGAAGGGGAGTTTACACCATAACATCAGCTGGGCTGTAGCTTCCCAAACTGTCAAAACCTGGTTAAGAGATCGACTATGCTAAATTTCCATTTACTGCCCATTGAGACAATGAACTGATGAGTGACAGTGATTTTCAGACTGACACTGGAGGCCAAGAAGAAGAGGAACATAGCACCATCTATTTCATATCAGTTGCTAGCAAGTCTCCACAAGTCCTGGTTAAATCTTTCTTTATTGCCATATGCAGCAATCAATCTGTGTAACATCATGCATCTATGTCTAAAGAAACATTATGTCTCAATTTTAATTTCACGGCAAAAAAATACAACTCAGTAACAATAAAACTGCATGAAATTATCTTCACATTTGGGTCAAGTTCTATTCGTCTTTACACATCTGTTCTCATTTCTTGCTTACACAAGCTTTTCTAAATTCAAAAATTGGAGTTGTTTTGCAACCTGAAGATACATCTCATGGAATGGTGTAGGGTAGTTCACCAAAGCACTGACTGTAGCTTCATCTCTTCTTCCCAACTAAAGCCAATGACAAATTTTCCTTTAGCTTAAGTGGGAGAGACACTGGCCAATAACAGGTTTGGATCTGAAAATCCAATTTACCCATGATTATTCTGTAACGCATAATTCCTTTTGCAGTTGGAGACAAGGATATATAAAACAAATCTGAAAATATACAGTCAAAATTTAAAACTTAATTAAGAAAACTAGAGAATCTCGAATGTGCTAGGGGCAGCTCCAAAAAAGATATCTATCATTCCCATAAAAATGGTTGATACTTGTATTTATTATAATTTTCCAATGTAAAATAAAAGCTTACAAAAAAGATATATATATCCTCCACATGCACTGAGGTTGGACCTATGTTCTCATGTCCACAACAGAATATATGCCATAGTTCTGGTTAAGAACCTTGCTGGTTTTGTCTTGGCTCCCTCTACCTCAGGGAATAGCCAAAACACAAAGAAACAGTGCATCTCGCAAACTAGCTGAGCTTGCAATCAAATCAAGAGCATACCTGGGAAAGGGACTGTCTGAGGTGTGCTATTTGAGCATTGTGACCGGTAAGATCCTGTTCTGAGACGATCTGCTTGAGCTTCTCCTTCTCTATAGCTATGCTGTTAAAGGCAGACTTCAAAAGAGAATGCACTAAGGAAAAAAAAAAAAAAAAAAAAACAGGTGTTTTCTCAGATATGGAAGTACATATTTACATTTATCAAAATATTTTGATAATATTTTCACTAAAGACAGAGAGTGAGATTTCTATCCCACACACACTGAAATTTGAAACACAGACCTGAATGAACTTCAAGTAATCTGTATCCAAATTAAGTATAAATACTTACTTCTTAGAGTTGCAATGTATATACAATATTTTCACACCTTATCTAACTATATTCTTGATGCTGAGTGAATAAAAAAATTGCATATTAGGAAAATCTGTGTCCGATGCTCTCTTTTTTTTCCTTTCTGTGTTTTTGTTTTTGTTTCAGGGTAATAAAATCTGAAGTTTGGCTAAGACTTAATCCTGCATCAATAACAAGGCTTACTTGGTCTTCAAATAGACTTTTGATAATTATTAAGAAAGTAGTGTCATATTTCCTGTGTTTTTTATATAACACATAGCAAACTGACTACAAATATTATTTAAAAGCCTTTTTCAGTCTGCAGAACCATTCTTCTTTTTTTTTGGTAATGCAGTGACATTTTTAAAGTACATTTTAGTAGTAAGAATTACTTCCGTTGCATCCATTGATGCAGAGAATATCTCACAAAAAATTGCAACCCACAAAAAAAAAAGCCCTGCACAAGGTTATGTATTAGTGACATTTTGATTTGTCTTTTGGAAGAGATAAAACCAAATGTTTCCAGTATCAATCATGTATTTCCAAGATGCAAAAAGAAGTTCCGACTTTTTCTAAAGGAAAGCCCTCATTTGACAGTGTTTACCTTTCTCCATACTCACAACATCCGTGCAAAACGTATGAAGGATAATATATGTAATCTTTAAGTAAATCACCTGACCAGCTCTAAATTCTCTTCTGGTATCATCTAACACAGATGAACATCTTGGCCATGACAAAGTGAAGGTAATAAGAAAACACAACAGAAAAGCACAGTAAAGGAAAGGTTTGATGTTTCTAGTTACCTTTTTGTGCCATCAAGCAAAATTCTTCTTGAAGCTTCATGTACTCTGTAGAGCACTCTAGAGGATCTGTTACATGGCTTGGGGGGGTCTGGAACTCGATATCTGCACAAAGGTTGGGATTGGACGAATGCAGCCGAACCGGAGACATCGTGGCACTGAAAGGGACCTACAGCAAGAAACAGTAAAGATGCACTGTTTAAGGAGCAAACCAACTTTTTGATTCTGTTGAAGCAAAATAAAAATTATTCCTTCAGGGAAAAAAAAAAAAAAAAAAAAAAGCGCGCTTGGTTGAAACATGAAGAACAAAGTAAGAAAACACATGTAACTTTTTACTGTCCTAAATCACAGCATAGTTGATGCAGAATTCCTTGTAGTTCTTGAAAATTTTCACTGAAACAGACAAAAATAGCCTAAGTATTGAGCTAATTGCTAGCAGTGGAATATTTCAATTCTAACATTTACAAAAATTGGTCATTTCCTAATGCTTAAAAGAAGACTAGAAAATCTAGCCACAACAGAAGCTGCTTTGTATTTTGTCATTGGAGAGTCCATACAGTATGAATCCATTTTTACAATACCAACATGCAAGTTCCTCCACAGACCTAGAGACAGGATACACTGTTCTCAAATATATTGCTGAAAATTAACCTACCTAACAATCTGAAAACCATTGTTAAACCTTAAGTAGGAACCATTGTACAAGCAACAACGAAAAGGGAAAATCAAATAGCCTTTCCACTTTCTATCTAAACAAACAAAAATAAATTAAATCTTCACTTAATTTTCATTTAAAGTACAAGAGCCACAAATTAATGCAAAGAGATGCAGCTAAGTAAAATGCAGTGAAGACTTTAGTTTCTTATAGTTTTCACTTCTAGTTTTCCTTCTATACTTTTCAAGTACAGTAAACAAAAATATACATGCATACCGTAGAAGTTTTATATATAAATGTATCATGTGTACTGAACAGTTACCTATGTGTTCCAAATGCAGTGTATGTATACCGCTTTACATATGTGACGTGTGTGTGACAATATGTTTTAATTTTATCATTTAAATACATTTGTATAAAAACCCAGGCAAGAACCCAATTTTCAAAACTAAATGAAAGGAGAATGCATGCAGAATTACATTTTTTTTACTTCAGTATTAAGTATTGCTAAACACATTCAAGCTAATTTATTTTATGATATTGATCAAATGTATAAATCAAAAACTTCCACACTGCAGCCCAATGCAATTATTCAAATATGAAAAATGGGGAAAAAAAAAAGTGTCTTCTGAGACATGATTAAAAGCAGCAGATAAAATAAAAAGTCATATTACTAAGATATAATTTCTTACATTAACAGATAAGTTATATACTGTTATCAGTATCTGAAATTGGTACCTTGTTATGTGATCACATCAAAGAATAGGTCTATCAATCCCTTCCTATAACATTTGTCATCAATATCCACCTTAGGTTTCTTATTCCGTGAAGAAAACCTTAAAATCCTACTGGACCTATTAATCACATCTTGAGCACATTCTGGCAATATCATTTTCAACCTCGCCCTTCAATTTCCATATACATATAGCACAGACTAATTGTTTCATGGTGCCTAACCAGCATAAACTTTATCCTCTTCTCTCATTGTTTTGATTTCTAACTATACCAACAAAGTAGATGCTTTTTATTGGACTTCATTTTTGACTCATATCAAGAAGATTTTGTTAACAGGGATGGAGAATAAATTCCTTCTAGAGATAGCATTTCTGCCTCATACCTCAGCTAGCCAGGCTGAAAAGCAATGTTCTTTTAGTGAGGTTTATTGAAAAAAGAACATTTTATTTAAAGTATGAAAGTATGTCCTAGAAACAGCATTCACATGCTCTACAATTATCATCGCACTACTTGCAAGAAATAAACACTGACATGTCAGAGACAAGTAGCTGCTTTGCTGATTGCTTTAGATACAAGAACCAAAAATAATTAACTGTTGACTGATAAGAACTCTCCTCATCTGCATCTTGGAAGAGTTTCCAAGTTACTTTCCACAACCAATGAAAAAAAATCAACACCAAACAAACACATTTTCTTGAATAACTAGCAGTCTAAGGAAGCACTGCCCATGAACCTCTCCTCCCTTTCTTTTTTTCTTTCACTTTAGTGGTTTCTCTTTACATCCACGGTGACCTGATGCTGCCTTGATTACCTATTAGTTTTTCTATCATCTTAAGTACTTAGTTTCTTGATGCATCCCTCTAGTTTTTTTCTTCCTCATTCTTGAAGACATGACTTCAGGTACACCTTGTCCTGACTTTCTGCTTTACTCCAAGGGCTGAAATACCAATCATTCATCGGCCTCTTCAGAACTGCATGCTCACGTAGAGACAGACTGTTCCCAGTACAACGGGTTGTAACACAAGCCTCCCCCTTCTGCATTTTACCTGATGTAATTCTGTATCTTCCAGACTACAGAGACAGCAAACTGAGATGGGGGTTTATTTCTCTGGTACAAAGGCAGAGAAGATAAGATCACACCGATCAATTATTGACTGATATTCTGCATCAATATACAGCTTCAACTGATTACAAGGGATTAAATTTAGACAAGTTATTTTGGGAACCGGAGGAGCACTGATTTCTTTCTTGTTTTTCACGAGGACATAGTAGTAAATGAGGTTCATGGTTCTGGCAGCAGGGCTCAAGTTATTCGGGCTTAAGCAGAAGCCATATCTGAGCTAGTGGATTTCAGCTATGGGCTGCAGCAGCACACCTTGGAAAACATTCGCTTGATGCTGACTGCTTGAGCTAGGCAGGGGTATGTGTTTAAAGCTCACTTTATTCTTCCGTTGCACAGAGTTCTTTTTTTCCTGTATCTTTATGTCTTCCCCATCCATCTTTTTCACTAATCCTTTGAGGGACTAATCTATATTGTGCATTCCTAATAATTGCTTTCTTGACAAAGCAGCAGCTGAAGGTATACTTATGATGCTAATTTGGTTTCATAAATAGCATTTCCCACTCCCAGTTAGTAGCCTGCATGTTGATTTCAGAGCTCCAAATTTTGTGTCAAAGGCTTGGAGAATTAGCAAAAAGGAAGAACAGACACTAGCAGTAGTAATATGACTTTTTTGGATCATGGAATGTAAACAAAGTACCTTAAATGAAAAGGCTAATCTTATGTTACTAAAAAAAAGAAAAATCAGGAGTGTCACCATTTCCTGTTTGTTTGTAGCAAATCTCATTCTCGCTGTCTTGCTATAGACCGTTATGAGAATCTTCTAACAGAACGTGATCATTTTGGTCCATTTTAAATAACATAGCGAGTATAACAAAGCTATTTTCAAACAGTGCAGGGCCCAAGTCTGTTCATCACTTGCACTTGTATAAAGGAGGAGGGACATTACCATGAAAACAAGCTCAGATCCACAGTTGTGACACCCACTTGTGTCAGGCCTGATCACTTCTAAGTGACTCAGCTCAGAATGGGTAGCATGGACACCTCCATAAAGTGCAAGAAACAGCTTCATAAGCTTTTTATGCATTCAAGTTACGCAGCTTCCCGTCTTTCAAGCTATGCCTTGATTTTTAAATCCACTCACTGTTGTAGCCACTGCAGCTGCTAGTCTTTGCCGGCGTCGTGTTGTGCTGAACTGGCCCTTCGGTGCCGGCCCTTCCTGACAGTGAATGGAAGAAGTAGAGAAAGAGAAGGGAAGGGGTGATGGGACACGGGAAGATGAAAGGTGATCAGAAAAGGGAGAGGGAGAGTCTTTAAGTGGATTTCAATTTTGTTAGCTCTTACATCCTACACATTTTGAGAACATATTGTATGTTCTCACCTGTGTATGCCAGAGACTTATATAGCTAGGTACTTCGCTAATGTTATCTCCAGAAGAGTTGGACTGCAGTGGACAAAAAAAAGAATAATTAATTCTATTAGCTTTGCTGTTCAAAGTCATAAGGCAATTATGGAATAAGAAAACAAAACAGATGTTATGGCATGGAAGAAAACAAAACGAAAATTCCTCCACTTGACCATCTAGAAGATGAATTCTGAAAGAGATAACTTTGCATTTGTGGAAGTGCACCAACTGTGGTTACTGAAGATGCTAGGCATCTCACTGGTAAAACATGTGAGTGTGTATGTTATAGGGAGCTTCCTTATGTAAATACTCCGGCACACATTTCTAGCATTTCTCTGTCCATTCTTGGGCTTGTGTGTTCATTTTCCCCACATGCCATCCTTTTGTGTTCTGTAGGACCCTATTTCTCATTCTGTACATTACTGAAGGCTAGGCTTTCAAAGCGATTCAGAATCTCAGACAGAGTAGCACAAATGAAAACTAAGTGTTCCAACAACTTCTTCATCTTTTGCATGCCTAACATGTGGCTTCATCCTGCTTAACTTCATTTTTACATTACTTTTAACAAAATCCATCATGGTACATCAAAGTTGAGTACACAATGCGTGAAGTCTGCACGATGCAGAACAGCTCCACACCTACCACAAAGCCCTTCTACTTCATTCCTAACATAACGTCACTATTTTGAAGTATTTGGATGAAGCTATAACACTAGAAAAGCCATCTTACTATTATAGAAAACCATTTTCAATTTCTTTACATTCTTCTTAATTAATACATTCATTTATAGCCATTTCAGTGTTTTTAAATTCATATATATTTTTGTTTGTCTGAAAACAGCTTGGGCATCATAGAAATAACAATGGTATATTTCAGACACAAGGACAACATGCTGAAGAACAGGATATTGTAGTTTATTAGCTGAAGTCCCTCAGCCTGTAACAGTCCCTTCTTGTAGGGTTGGTGCATCTGAGAAAGGCCACACCCTCCATCCTCTTGTTGATGCAACTGGCAGTGCTATTGACCACGGAAGAGTCATCTAATGATGGCAGTAAGAGAAGCTTTGCTTTGTGCCTTTTTTTGTTGTTGTTGTTAAAGACAAGCAGATAACTTCTAAAACAGAGAGTAGCAACTTCAATAAAGAAGAGGCTGCATCACATGCAGAATTTAAAGCTCTCTGTGCTCTACAGAAGTATGTCTATACGCTGAATGAGAGTTTTGAAGACTATTACTGTTTAACTAATAGAGACATAAATTTATACATACATGTACAGAAAGAGAGAGATGCACAGTTGTATATATTAAGCACTCAAAATCTGCAAGATTCTGAATGCAGATATACATTACTAAAACTGGAACAATGAGTTCCACAGAAGCACCACCCCCAAACACAATATAAAGACAGGTAATTATCTGAGTTACAGTTAGTAACATATAAGTGCTTATTTAAGGGAAAAAAAGTAATAAACCAGGTTTAATTCATGAGCTGCAAGCCTCAGTAGAGCAAGCTGACTTTTCAGGTCATTCTGTACTAAAGTTATTCTGCTAAATAAATTCCCCTTCCATCTTCGTTTGAATAAGTCTTGGAACTTTACTTCTCTGAGCACTAAATTAAATTATATTGATGATAGTTCATTATGTTGCTGTTCAGTAGCATCTTTCTCTTCCTTTCAAGATCTTTAGACTATCATGAGAATGTAAAACTGTTCTTTAGCCAAACAAAAAAAAAGTCAGTTTTTGTACAAAAGAATGAATGCAAACTGACTAACGTGTAGTTGTAGACTACTTTCTTAGGATATTTTTAAAACAGACTTTTAAAAAATAAAATAAACCTCCCTTACATAAACAATCCTTCTTCAGAGAAACAATCCAAGTATTTTTCTCCCGAGTAAAGGCCTGTAAATTAAGCTATTAATTCAGCAAAACTAAGCCCCCAAATCTACAAAACACGTACGCACATGCTATGATTAATTTTTCTCAGTGAAGCAACTCCACTTAAAATGGGGAATTAACTATAGTAGGCAAAGTTACGTGCATACAGGACTGGTATACCAAAACGGCAAATAAATGTTTCTAAGAGACAAAGCAAGTAGAAGCAAGTAGACAAACTTGTCCTTATAATAAAAAGTACTTTTAAAATTCTTTGTACACCTTGCGCTCATATTCTAGAAATGTGCAGGAACACAAAAGCTATCTTACTAACTCATTATGAGTACAATACAGACTCTAGATGGGAGAATTCTCTCCTTGCATCTTACGCAGTGGACACAGAACTAGCAAAAATTACAGCATTGTTCCCTGCTATTTGTGAACAGAACACCTCATTTTCATGCTCTCTAGCTCTCGATGTCATACTGCAAAAGGTCCTTTTATGGTAATTAATAATTCCTTATTCTACAATTAATTGGTGCAAACATTTCAAATGGAAGTTAGTATGTTATTATCAGCATTATCCCAAAAAACTAATGATATGTATGGAAGAATGGGGAAAGGAAAAGGACAACAACAGCTTTTTTGATATCAAATCTGTCAACTATTCAATAGCAAATCATGTGTACTGTCCCTGAAGAAATGATCACAAATTAGACAGTGATTCAAAGTAGTGGACAACAGTTTATAAAGTGTTGGAGTAATCTTGAAAAAATTACCTATATGGAATGAAGCTAGAAGAAATAGTTAATAGAAGAACACCACAGGAGAGCAGATTTAAAAAAGAAAACTTCAATATATGAGGAAATCCACATTTTAGTGGAATAGCAGCATGAGCAAATTATAATTAACACAAGAGTCAGAGTAAGACCACCTTCCACAGATCACAGCTTTAGCTTCCTGGGATAGAATACTCCTTGGAATTATAAACAGTGTACCGAGCCAATCAAGTTAGTTATGATATTGAAACAGCCAAAAAAAATCTTCATCTTGCATATAATTTAGAATTGTTTTGTTGTTTCTGTTTTCCTGCAAATTAATTTGTAAATCAGTCATCAATCATTTAATGCTTTGCTCTAATAAAATAAGCTTTTTATTTTCCAGCCTCATGCTTGCCAAGAGTCAAAGCTGCCCCAGGTTAAGCCGAGTTCAACTATCCCACCAGCAATGATAGACCAAAGTAGAGCAGTGCTATGCATACAAGCTCTCAGAGGAATCTGCAAAGTGACCCATACCATCAACAGCATCCTAAGAATCAGGTGCCAAACTGACAATCTCCCACAGGAAGCCCAGCACAGTGTCACTTTGACAGGGCACAGGCAACACAGGAGCAGCTCATAATTCCTCGTGAAGCACCCTAGATCATCACATATTGACTGTCTTAATCATCTTTACATCTTTTTTGTTGTTGTTTTTGTTTGTTTGTTTTTACTGAGAGGAATTTCTTTAGACCACTGTGGTATGAAAGAAGAACATGGGTTTTGCCTCTGCCCCTCCTACCAACACTTGCATCCATTTTCCTAGTATTTTTAGCAGCCTATCATTATTCAGTAATAAGGACACAGAGTGTTCTTTCACATGCAGGTAATAGGGTATGACATCAACCACCAAAATTCCCTTGTTAATAAAGCTTTTTAAACCTAACAGATATTTCATTGTTCAACATGTTGTCATTTATCTAGAATAACAGGTAGAAAGAAAAGTCACCTACAACAGCTGGAAATGGAACGCTGGTGCAAGTTTCTTTCCTTACAGTTTTCCTTCCTTAAGATTGTCAGTCTTAAATGAGTCACAGAGAACTTCTTACTGTGTCTCTGAGTCACAGAAATCCCTTATTGTGTCTCCGAGGGACATATTAAAGGTTTTCAAAGTCTGCATGAATTTCAAGGAATTTAAATTAATCAGAAGTTGCTGACATATATTTATTCCACAGCAGACAGCACAGTGGTAATTGTTAGCTCCTGAAGTCTGTAAACTATAGTCTTCATTAGCAGTTGCTCAGTCATAAAAAATAAAACAGTTTTTGGATTAGGCTTCAGAACACACAACTATTTCTGACAAAACACAGTAAGACTCCCTGGATCTAGAAGTGACATAGGGTTTCTATGCTTATTTCTGTGCTTTTATTTTTCAGATCTAAGGCAGGATGATGTCAATTGTTTTTTCTTCATATAATTTATTCTTTGGTTTCATTCAATTTATTCCCATTGTAGCCCGTTTCATAACACAGGGCTTTTGAAAATACTTCTCACTGGTAACATTCCTAGTATAGGTTTTGATAAAGACAACTGGTGTGTTTAGTATTTCATTCATGTTTTCCGCTCTTAGTTTGATGCCATCAACCGTCCCTATCTGCAAGTTAAAGATGGAATATCAGTATCCCTGTGCGCTGCACGCATATTGCCTTCTTTGCACCTTATCTGACTAGTGTTCAGCTTCTCTTCCTTTCCCTAGATGGCAATGTTTTCATATGAATGAAAGTAAAATCAATACATTTTTCACTATCTTGCCTAGGTATTAAACAACCAATTGATATTTAATTTGCATCATCAGGAACATAAGAGACAGTACATTGACTTCCTACTTTCAGTTAATAGATCAGTTCATGCTTAAAAGTTAATCTAAAAGTACAGTGAAAAGGAAAACATTGTGGATTCAGTACCTGAAGTTGAATTTTTGCATCTTTGCTGACACTTTTTGTTCTCCATCGTCTTGTGACCCGCTTGTCTTTCTTTGAAATATCTACACAGTTAGCCTACATTACACAAATAGTTAAAAGCAACAAGGTACTATTAAGTTGACACAAGCAATACAGACAGTACACCAAGTTAGTAAAGAATTGTAGTGTTAGACATTGATAAATTAGTAAGTGAAGAAAAGAATGCTGCTGCCATGACCTGCAACTACAGCAGTGGCCAGCTGTAGATACCCATGCCCCTACTATTAAAAAAAAAAAAAAATCGCGTTCAACTTATTTAGCAAAACTATTGGTATACTTTCTTCATAGTGCACAACATTTAGGAATAGATTTTGAACTCCTCGTAGATTTCTATTCTGTTACTATCAGAAAAATGCAGAGTTCGCCTCTTCCTGAAATCAATGGTAAGTCTCCTCATCAGAACTAGTCTTCTCCAACACAAAAACACCACTGGGAGACTTGCATACTCAAGCGGACTGAGAGAAAAAGGAAGAAAGTATTTAAGATTTAAAATCTATTGTTGCTTTCTTGTGGTCAAGAGGAAAACTCACCCTGAAGTGGAAAATGGTCCAATCCTTGGGACCTTTGTGACTATGCTCTCTTTTCTAGAACATGCAGTGTTCTCCCATCTAGAGGGTTTGAATCTGCATGCCTTAAAAACTTAAAATAGTATCTTACCAAGCACAATAACAACTCCTTAAATATAATTTCAGTGTGTACATATAATTCTATTGTAATGGTTCTTAGTTCTGCTTTTGCAAATGACTTAATTATTTGATTGATCCTACTTAGCTCAATTAATCTTAATACATCTTATCCATTTACACATGAAACACTATTACACATGAAACACTATTACACATGATTTAGATAAACATGTTTAAGATAAACCTTTCATCTAAGAGTTACTACAATTTCAGAAAATCAATTCTGAGATAATAGATAGCATCTTTACAGTACCTTTAATGCAACCACCAAATGCTTCAACGTGATTATTTATTATCAAACAGAATTACCTGCATGTCTGTGAAATTCGGTGCAGACTGAGTTCTCTGTAGTATTTCTAAATTTTGAAGAAGTTTACTGAGTTCCACAAGGTTTGACTGACAATGAGCAAGATCTAAAACATAAAACAAAAAAACTTTAGGTGCTTCAGTTCAGATATTTTCTTACTTTGCCATAATGTTCACCACTGGCATTTTATTGTAATACAAAAGTCAAATGCCTCAGACCCAATAGTAAAGCATCTAAGTAGTAGCGTTATGGTCAGAGATGTTGAGCACTTGTTATTTCTATGGCAGTCAGCAATAAGATTGGACCTTAAAAGTTCAGCATACTTTAATAACAATATCCATTAAAATAATACATATTTTTAAAATAAATTTTAGAAGCAACATTATAACACAAGCAAAGAGGGAAGTTCCTACTACAAGCATCTCATTTATCACCTAAAGAGCCCCCTCATAGTCACGTAAAGATGCTACTTAACCACTTCCATTGACTGTATCTTATTTTATTTATTTATTTTTACCAACAAGACATTTTGCTAAAAGGGCAAGGCACAAAACAGTAAAGACTAACCTTCTGCACATCTGTCCATCTCTTCTGAGTCCTGCAACCAGGCTGCTACTTTACTCTGCCCAGTAGTGCAGGTTGCAGGAAGGCTGTTACTGCAAGGTATAGGAGATTGCCATGGGAAGCTATTTTGTTGTACCTAAGGTATAATAAAATGCTTACACTTATTGTTGCATGTGTTGCTCAGTCAGTATAATCACCATTCTTCTTTGGAATAAAAATATATATATATACATTGTGATTTCAGTGACATCTGTGATTTGACTATGTAGTTGCTCACAACACAGGCACTTCTGCACAGTATGTTGGAGAATCAAACTAAGGACCTCACAAACTATCTTTGCTAAACACCACTTACAAAAGTTGTTGTTAAAGAGGAAGAAAACTACAGAATAACAGAAACAGATTTATCTCAGATGCAAAAGGCCAGTGCAAATTCTTCTGAAAATGATGAGTTCTTTGCACAATCTCTACAGCAGCCCTGGCCATCAGTTCCTCCATTGAAAACTCCTCTCTACTGGGGCTCCAAGCAGAGCCCACTGAAACTCAGGCTTGCTCATGAACAAGTCCAGCAGGCATGAGTTTCCAACAAAAGGACACAACATACCTTTCCATCTGGTACATTAGCAGCTGGTGAAGACTCTGTAGTAGAGGCTGAGGGGAATATATGGAAGCTAGCATCTCTTGGAGATCTCACAATCTCATTCTGACGGTACAACCGGTGGTGGCGTAATTTTGAAACCCACGCATCGAATGTATCCTGGGACTTCACCTGCAAAGTAACTCATTGTCAACAAGCATTTAAAATAATACTCCTTCTCCCACAGCAGATCTTTTCTAATTACTATTATGTATTTCCACTGTGGATGAAAAGAGAATACACACTTGCACCGCTTTTTACCTTCAGATGATAAATGTGTTCTTCTGTATCAAGATCTATTCTACGAGCCTTCTTTTTAATGGACATAACTGATAAGCCCACATCAATGCTCCCATGCACTTTGCCCTTCTGTATCTGAAATCAAAAAGCAGAGTAAGAAATTGGTAGTACCACGTATTTCATTATATTTAACAGCAAAATATCTGGTGCCGAAATGTTATCCCTTTTTAGGAATATCTTAATATAACGACACATAAAAGTTAAAACCTGTACTCAAACTAAAAACTTCCTTCTTTTATAGATGAGAAAATATCTCACAAGTGCAGAGCCAACTCCAAACGGAAAGTGTGGTGGTTCACACTAGCAAATAACTACAGGTTAAGTGAGAAGCTGAGAAAATTAGACAGCACTTAGCTCCCTGCTGATACAACTCGATGGTTATTGGTAACTAATCTAATTTAATACTACCCCTTATATCTCGAGTGCATCACAATCACTTTTCTGTCCTATCCACATATCTCAAAATAATCAGCTCTTCCTGACACTAAAATTAAAAAGGTACAATACATGGTCAGGCTAATCTTTCAAACATCTTCATTAAATAAACTAATTAATACACCTCCTGTTTTTATAGAAGTAATAAAAGGCAGAATCTGGGGGAATATAACTCAACCAAAACCTTACATGCTTTCCATATCCAAATATCTCTTTGAATCGACCGACGACTTTCATGAGTATGCTGGAATAAACATGCCTAGCATGAGAATGAGCCTCCAACACTAACTTTAAAATAGTCTTCAACTTTACTTACATCAATTGGTGACTTGGAATATTTTAACAGTCCATTATCCAGGACGAAAAACCTCTGAAAGTGGAAAAAAAGAATTTTTTTTCTTAATGATCAGATGCAACTTAAACTGTGCAAAATAATTTATCTGCAAAAGAAAATGATACCTCTGTAACAATTTAGGACTGTTTGCAGGTTGGAAAGAGAGCATAAGTATGATAGCAAATAAATTCTTTTTCTCCTTCTTTGATAACAATTATCTTTTAAGTGTGAAAACCTAGATTCTGTTTCCAACAGTATGGTCTATGTTGAACTTAAGAAACCTTAATCATTAAGGATATTTCTTCTGTTTTTTTTGGCCAATTCAATAAGGTCTACTAGAAAGACAATCTAGGCTGAAAGAGATCAGTCTTTTTCTTCATTTTTCTCCTGTTTTATTCCCAGATAAGCTGGTCATGTTTCAACATAACTGCCTGTCCTCCCTATCCAGAAGCTGAAAAGCTCTTCCTAGTGCAAGATCTACACCCTGGAAGGAAGACCCACAGATGGGTATTCCTGTGGTCTCCTGGATCTCCAGCTGGGAAGTGATGCAAGCTGTGAGACATGGTTCTACCATCCAAAACTTTGCACTCACAGCAGACCTCTGTACAGTGAAGTAAAGCTGAAGCTGTGATTCATGCTCCTTATACATTTTCTAGATGTAATCTAGCTGCATTAGTACAAATGGAAATATTACAGCATTACCAGCAACATAACCTGATCACTGGAGGGTTTGCGCTTTGTACATTTGCAAGTGATATGGTGTGAGTCACTGTACCTTCATTGGTGCAGCTACCAGGAATAGGCACATTAAAGCTAACGTGACGATGCCTATCAGTGTCATTGCTACACCTTTATTTCGCTGAGCAGCTTTTCCCTACAGCAGAGAGCAGAATCCCCAATCCAACGCGCTTCTCCAACAATTAAAGCTGCTGAAGCTTGTGCATACTAGACGGCTCTAGCTGCATTGCGGACAAGTTAGCACAGCATTTGGCACACAACATAAAGATGCAGCCTGGCAGGAAATGTAGATGTTTACTGACATCCACTAACTTGTGTTATCAACACTAACTTTAAAAACATGCAAGTAATACAAATTCATATTTTTAGAGCCTAACCTAAAGCACTAATATATGTTAATGATCTGGAACATAGCAAGTTATTACCCAAGACTCTCTAAGCTGGCTGATGTGGAAGAGAAGGATCACATTTGCATGACATGAACCTGTTAAACTGGCATTATGAGCAGGGTCAGTATTTGCATGGCAGAAAATATCTCCTGAAGATGCCTCTGGAAATGATGTCAGTTGCACAACAGATGGTACCAAGGTCTGACACAGGGTGATAAAATTCCAGCTTTGCTGGAGATGTAGCCTCTTGAATAAGATGCCAAAACAACAGGGCTGTGGACTTTTAGTTTTACTAGGTATGGTCATTAATGGACTTCAGAAAAACATGATGTTAATTTCCTATTTTTCTGCCTCTGTAGGCTCCACACACCCATGACCTTTTATCACATTGCATTTCAAAGCATACAGCACTTCAGAAGCAGATGAAGTACAACGTAAGTTGTACATGTTATAACTGAGATGCTAATAAAGCACACTGAGAACCATCAGAATTTGACACGCAGTGTTCAACAGACAGAGGATTCCATGGCTTTGCTGTCAGGTCACTAACAGCACAATCATTGTCTCTGGAACTCCTCACTGTGCTCTCAGCACAAAGTAGTGTTACAGAAACGGCAAGATATCAAGGCAATAGTTGGAAAAAAATTACCAGCCAATGCACAGTTTCTAACCCAAAATTCAGAAGTTCCATTTCCATAGGTGAAACATAAGGTAGAGTGTAAAGGGAGGCTGTGAAGCTAATAAATCACACTAAGAATTATTTACACAGATAACTGCTCTAAAACCAGGATGAAAAAAAAGATCACCAGGCATAATCTTCTTTACAGAACTGTTAACATGTAATGTTCCTACAGCAAACACTTGCCGAAGAAACAACACATCGATGTATTGCATTTCAAAGGAATGTAAGCGGTGAACTACCCCATATAGTCTCATATATCAGACTAATTCTTGCTTGTTCACTTTTGCTGTTTCATTTTGTTTTTAAGTAAGATCTCCTTTTCTCCTCTTTCAGTATTTCAAGAATGCCAGTTTGGAAACCTGTAGTCTCCCTAGGCTAAACTCAAGTGGTACATAAATATTTGGATGCCAAAAACATAAATCCTAGCTAAGTAAAAGAAAAAGCAAAACAAAATAAGGTTGATAGCCCAGCAGAAAAAAAGAGTAGCAGGCGGGTGGAAATCTCGTACTGATAATCAAGCATGTGGATATGTTAGTATAACACTCACAAAGAATAGAGAAATTAGAAAAAAGGTGTGATTTATACTAATACAGTGTGAATATGAACATAGACCTAAGTTGCATAAAAGAAAAATCAAAGTTAACAAAAAAGTTGACCAAAAAAATCAAAGTTAACATTTTACTGGGAATAAAAAAGCTGTTTATAGCAGTAAGTTTCACTATTCTTCACAATACGATGCCCTGTGTCCTAGAAAATGGTCGTTCTTGAACTACTCCAATGTGCGTAATATGAGTAGGCATCAATAACCAAATCTTGCTAACAGAGGATTTTAAAGAAGTGTAATTGTTATGTTACAAAATACAGGCAGAAGAGAGAATGAACGCTGGGTTTCAGGTTAACAGTAGTAAAAATATCCATGGAGAAATGTCTCCACATTAACTAAATAGAAACAGAAGATCCGGGGGTTGGTTCTTCTTGTTGTTGTTTTGTTGCTGTTGGTGTTTGTGATGGTGTTTTGTTAAATAGTCACACTTCATGTCCACAAAGAATATTACAGACACATTGACAAACAAATTCAGGGACAAGGATGAGCAAATCTGCCCAGCCAGCAAGGCTGAAGGGAAAAGAACTCCAGGGGGTGCTCTCCAGTAAGAATGCCTTGATCCACACCAAAGCCCTCTTCAATTCTCATGGAGTCCTGGCTACTTTCCCGTAAACTCAATTCAAACTTAAGCTGCACAGTTCTATTTTGTTATAATGTATTCAGAAGAATGAAAGTGGTATTGGCTAAACCTCTTAAAACGCAAGGCAGCTGCTGTATTATTTACACTGTCTGCCTGGATTCTGATTATAACATTACACACCCAGCCCTGAAACGTTGAAGCCGCAAAGCTGTGTGTGCAGACTAATTCTTTATACAGTCTGAAGATAAAGTCATACACTGAAATCCTGGGCTTTCATTTGTCAGTCATCCTACATCCTATTTTCTCAAGGCGAAAAATTCCAAATCATAAAAGGAAGCACTAATCCTTTGACTGTTTTATGAGAACTTTACCTTGTGCCAACCTTTTAAGGGCCATTTTCTCTTTTTCAGCATGAAGCCTTCATGTTTGTCTGGCTTCTGTACATTAGTCTGGCCAATTTTCAGACCCTCTATGATTTCCCAGCTGTCAGGCTCCTGCTGAAAAAGCACGAACACATATTAATTAATAACTGTGTGTACACACAATGTAAAATTGCATTTATATGTAGCACAAAATTTTGTACTGCAAAACGAAGATTAACTGCATCATAAGAGCTAAAAAAGATTTGACAGATGTTGTAAGTGGAGCATGGGCAGAATCTGCATGTTCAAAATATACCTTTACTCAGAATACTCCTCTAAAAACAGTGAGATCATGAGACAAAATGTGGAGATCTTACTGTTAAATATATGGGCATATATTAACAGTGTACTTTGCAGCATTCCCTGATCATAAAAATATGTAAGATTTCTCAGCTTTAGCATACAATCTGCAATGATTTTGGATACTCTTAATTTTCCTTAAAATCTAAAGTTCAAGCAGAAGAGGTTGACTTGTGGTTGGTCTGAATGTAGCCAGCTCCTGTCTTCAGAGGCAGTTTATGAGGCAGAGTTGCAGAAGCTAATTGCAGCTTTAGAAATATGTAAGAGGAAATTAATCTTTTTGAAAGTTTCTTGTCATTCATTTTCATTGCATTAAGGGAAATGCTGTGGGAAGCTATCTAATTCTCTCCCTAGAGAAAAGAATATGAGCTACATCGTTTCAGACACGACCAGCTGTACGCCTTTCTGAGAGCCAATTAAAGCACATTCCTTGCACACAGCACTCGTTATGCATGACCACTTGTATGACTCAGGTCTGAGTTGTGATCTATCATAGCGAACAACTAAAGAACGATTTTAAGGAGAAAAAAAGTCATGCCTTTATTCACATCCCCTTGCTTCTATTATAATCAACAAAATTATACCAAGTTGCAAACTAGCATTTTCTCAGCTGTCCCAACGCTCACTAATGCTACATAAAGTGCAGGAAGAGGACATCAAACATTTAAAGAGAAACAAAAGTCCTTTCCTCCATTTCCCATGAATCTGCTCACAGCCAAGAACCATCAGCCCTGCCTGTGTTACAGAGCTTCAGTACCATCAACGTCACTGTTGTGGAAACACGATTATAAATGTAACACCAAACTTTACATTTATAAACCTGAACAAGAAGTTGCTAATCTAACAAGGATGAAAAGCTCTGTCCCAAATAATACTTACCGCTGTAAATTTTAATAAAATTTTAACTCTCCCTGCATAGCTGCAAACTGAAACTATCGCGGGGCCAGTAAACACAGTTCAAAAACCATCACTTTGATTTCACTGTGTTTTGATATGATATTCTATTTCCATTACTGCAGCAGGAAGCACATATGCATTATTTTTTCCCTATGAGGCACTTGGCTCTTAAGGGTGGAAATTAAACTATGAGTCCCCTGGGGCAAGCAGAGGATCTCTCCGCTACTCTGCCAACTGACTCCTCATCATATCGATTTTTCCTTTAGAAGATCAGCTGTGGGCATAAGTCTTTTATCTACTAGATAACATCAGTATTGATTACTTCTCAACCAGAAATCACACAATCTCATAGAGCTATTCATTTAACCGAAAGGCCAGATACAGGAAGACATAATGAGCCATTATTCAGTGCAATAATGGTTAGCTGCCTTTTGCTGCACCAGTGCCACAAGCTGTTACAAAGTCACCCTAACCATCCTAACTGCAGCTCACCCCATCCACATTTGGTATGATGAGATGTGCTAAGCACGAGGGACACTGTGCCACAGAACGTTCTACTCCAAGAGCAGCCAGAAAGGGGAAAACAGAGTGACAGTGAAGGGTCTTCATCTGCTGCCGGATCACTCAAAGCACAGCTGTGCTTCTTCAGGGCTTCTATGATTGTGTGAGCAGCAGCTCTGCATGGAGCAGCAGGACCAGGAAAGACAGGCAGATCTTACAGGCCTCGTTCTGCACATGCCCCAGGTACTGGAAATAAGGGACTTGTTTGGTTTTTTGTTTGTTCAAATAAGACAGGACAATTTCACTTTTATATAGTTGAATAGCATGTTTCATGTTGAATATGTTTTCCCAAGTATCATGAGTTATAGATATTTAATTTCAGGTTTTTTTTCTTTTCTGCCAAGTATTCCATCACACCATCCTCACCTTTTCAGTAACAGTATTAACTTTTTTATATGAAGCATCTTAAAATGAAACCTTCTTTATTCCGAATTGGGCTTATTTACAATCAGCCCTTTCAGAACTCAGGAATTCAGCCCAGAGGACACTGACTACAAAGCACCGCATGCGAGGGCACATCATTCAGGAATCGGTGCTGTTACCTCTACATTTACAGTTCTACTGAAGGCCCCAGCAACAGTTTCAAACTTTGGGAGACTACCTCAAGAAATGCAATTAGGAGGAATGTTCTATGTATTTTCAATCAATACAATATTGATTAGCAGTGTTTCTGGACTTGGATATGGTGCTTTTTTTTTTCTGATTGGACTGGAACATTTCTCAAAGTCCCTGCTAGCTCCATATTCTGAAAGTCAATCTTGCTCCTGGGAGACATTCACGGGAGGAAAAAACAATCTCCACCACCACCCAAATCCTTAATTTTGTTAATACAAAATCTAATAAAGATTACTGGCCTCCCTGACACCTAAGGCGGCAAATATGAAGCCCTGGGGCAGGCTGAAAATGCATTCAGTGACAGAATCATAAAAACCAATACCCTAAAGCTTAGTCAAACCACACTGTAACAACAGAAGGAAACACAGTGCCTGGATCCCAGCCTGTGCTCTTGCTTACCTTGGACAGAGAGATAGGGTCTGCTTCCAGGAACTGCTTGCTTAAGGAAGGGTCTGTGCTTCCTGACGAAGCCTTCCGTTCCAAAAGATTAACGCTCTAAAAAAAACAAACAACCCTAACGATGACCACTTATCATTCAAAGGTAACTTTAAAAACGCACATTGAGTAATGACTGACTGATCACAACACCCTTTATAGGAAACAGGTTACAGTATATTATAGAGTATGTAATAGATACAAAGCCTAAAACTTTACATAAGCATCGTGGCTGAAAACATATATAAAGTACTCTCTATGCATAATAAAGTCGCAGAGTTCATCTTCCAGGGCAACACATCTCCTTCCTGCCTCTCTTTCTTATTAACAGCTTTAAAACTAATGACTCTGCTCAGCCTAGAAATGAGTGGGAACTAAAAAAAAGACTGGCAAGGACTGCATTACTTGTCATTCCTGTAGAGGTTCAAAGCGTTTTCAGCTGGACCTAACGCCTTTTCTGTTAAGCTGAAACACTGAGTGTATATATCATGCAGTGGGCACTGCCACACCTTCAGTTCCAAAACAAACCGTTACAGGTAAGATATTGCACCTTGGCTTTTTGTTACTGGCTTCTCAAGCCAGGTGTAATAACTCATTACATGAGTACAGATTATAGATATTCACAAGATCAACCACTGGGTCTCTGCTGACGAGCTTGCTGGTGAACATTAATTGAGCAAACCAACCTTCAACCATTACAGCCGTTAAAGCCCATCTGCTCCAGTTTGCATACCATTGTCTGACTGGAACAATTTTGCAACATTCAATGCTATTAATCGGTGAGAATTGCTGGTACCTCTGTGGCATGATATAAAACTATTTCATTTCAAGCACATGTAGCACAATGACAAGTTGTGGCAATTACAGTTCTCTGAGATGGGTAAGTTTTTGTCTATTAAAAATGACAATTAAATTTTTGTTCTCATTTCAGCTTCCTCATATCCACCGAAGAAGAGATTGGAGAGATTACATAGGTATGAGTGAGTGTAGAAACTACCAGGGAATATAAAAATACATGTGAACAGCAGAATAAATGTTACTGTTTATATAGATAACTAAGTACATCAGGACCATATCTGAAATAAATTAGAATACACACAGCTATTCAAATAAATGCACATTTAACATAGGCTGCAGAGCAAGTGACTGCTCTTGTTCTCTTTCAATTTGCAACTGTGAACAAATAGAAATATATGGGAACAGCCTCTGCCATCAGTGGAGGTTAATAAGCATCCCTGCCACTGTGCAACAATAATTGGTGCTTATTTTCATAATTAAATACTATAATTTAATTTTACAGCCAAAAAAAAAAAAAAAAGGAAAAGCAACAGCATTATGTTACCCACCCCATTCCTCAGGGTCAGCAAGAAGAGCTTTGCCATCCATGCTTGAAGTTTACTGTTTTATCAGAGAAAGACCAAATTTGTTATTAAGCCCAATAACCACTATCAGATGGATGAGAAAAGGGCTGCATTTCTTTAGCACAAGTTCCTACACTACATGTTGAATAATTTAATACATTCATTTGAGCTTAGCACCACAATAATACTAAAAAAAAAAACTACAACAAAGTGTTCTGATTGAACACATGAAATGCTACATTTGCACAGAGCATCAGATTTGAACAACATACAATACAACCTACATATGTTCCTCCAAGGAAGATTAAAACGCCTCAATTATCACAGTCAGGACAACTCCCAACTTTCTTGCCAGTTCTGCTTGGCAGGCAGGAACCCCTCCATCTTGAGATGGAGCAATGCCCAACACAGATGTTCTGAAGGTCTCGCGTCTAGCAGCCAATGCAGTTTGTTGTTACATAACTGCTATTTCATTCTGTAAAATATTTAGAGTGGAGCAACCCAGCAGCCCCTGGCTTGCCAGATTTCCAGTGACATTTTCCACTACAAGATTTTAAGCCTAAGTTTGTATGTTTCGGTTCCTCTCTTTCTTTGTTTTCTTAATCAGCTCAGTTACTGCAGTTCCATTACAGTTGAAAAAATACACGATTAGCTAACAGCACTTTAATGAATGCTGACATAGTCAACTGTTTATTTGGAAATCAGAAAATGAACACTTCTAAAACAAAATTGCCTTCTTTACACTCCCTATTTCAAGCAGCATTATCTCATTTTCTGTAAATATCTGCTTTCCAGTTCTTTACTGTCATAGCCACCATTACACTGACACAAAATACTTCCTTTAAATTTGTGACATGTCTCTAGTATAGTACTAAAATACATTCTTCAGCGTAAAATGCTTTCCATTAATGCAGGTTATATTTCTGCAGAATTACTGCTGGAAATTACACTGCTGGATGTTACCTGGCATTTTGAAAAGCAACTCTTTCTATGATACAGGAATTTCTTTATGTATTTAGCATAAAAGAAAGAAAAAATGTTCAGCTCTAAATGTTATCTTTTTTTAAACAAGGAAAACAGAGTCAGTAAAGTATGCTGTTGAAAAAAAAAGTAAACGGGAAGCCTACACATGGAGAACACAGATGTTGATTCTGCCCTGCGTTCATTTCACATTGCTTCCCAACAGAAGCTGATGGGAGAGAATAATGATGTGATGATGTTTTGTATCCTCACCTCCTGCGGAAGGCAAGAATAGAGAATGTATTTTGCAGCACCTTCTACGTATCTTGACTCTACATAATTGACACTAATATCAATTTTGTCTCTTAGTGAAGAGGTCAGTGACACATTCACCTCATCTACCAAAACAATGTTAGCATGTGGAGCATCTGGTCTCCATCAGGCCACAGAGGCTGCAGACCCTAATGCTTCTTAGCTGAGTATGACTTTCCCTCTAGAGAAAAAAACATCAAGTGCGTATTCAAAAGGAAAGGTAAGTAGAGATAGGAAATCCCATAAAGGACACATCTGGCACTCAGAACCCCCTTTCTGTTTTGTTGCTTAATTATTTAATGGAATTAATTGCATTTAATGCAAGGAGCTCTCTCATTCAGTTTGTAATTTACTGATTTTCAAGAAAAAGACAAGCTGGTGAGGAATTTACCGCTCACTCCAGGCTCAGACCCTCTTTAGTTCAAAAATAGGCACAACATAGCAATCAATTAATGAAAAAGAATTGGTGGGTTCTTGCTCACAGCAATCAGCAGCCTCCAACACTCATAACCACAGGACATAAACTGACACACTTGTACAACATCAATGCAAAACAGAGGTTTTTTCTGGCAGTGGTTTGTTGCTTTTTTTTTTTTAAATCCAAAGTACTACTCTGTGCATTTTTTTTTTTATCTGGCATTGTTTTTGCAATCTAGATATCCCTGCACAGATTTGTACTCCGTATGCGGAGCCCAAGTCATATGAAGTGTAACACTTAATCACTTTGTTATCTAAAAACAGAGTATTCTCCAGTTACCTGAAATACAGCAGCAGCAGTAGGAGGGTAAATGCAGTTTTGACACCTTTTAAATAGAGCTATGATATACGCTGAGTTGCTCTGCAATATTAATTGCAAATGGAATAACCTTGAAATTTGCTTTTATCTGAGGCTGCTCCTTGGTCAGGTCTGAGTTTCCTTTAGCTGACACTGGAATAAAGACAGAGTCCCGCATATCACAGAGAAGAGTGACCACAGAGGAAAGCAACCATGCCTCTAACACTGTATTTCTCTTTTCTTTCTTCTTGTGTGTTTTTGAATTTGCATAAAATCACCATGGTCCTACAGAAATATCAAGGGTTTGTTTGCTCAGCAGGTTTTTATCAACCCTATCTGGAGTTCCATCTTTGTATTGTAAGGCAGTATGTTACACCAATGCTTTTAGCCTCTGGAAGCAAAGAGTCCTTCACTTTTAGAGGAAACTTAAAATAAGCTGAAGAGAAGTTCTTGCTTCTCTGATGAGTGCCTTAGAGGAAGGCATATACAGAACTGGGCAAAGCAGAGAAGAGCTGTCATCATGCCAGCAATCAGCTTGTGTGACAATGGGCTTGGGACGACTACCACATTGCAGCCTAAGTCTTCAATGACACTGTTCATCTTGTGCATTTTAGATTTTGACAAGCTTAACTCAAAAAAGCACAAACAGATAAACTGACAGTATCTGACAGAAAATGTAACTGTTCACTAATGATACAAAGCTTTATTATGACTGTTGAAGAATCACAATTAGAAGGACTGATATTTCTCTAATCAGTCCCAGGATAGCAGTACATTTTATTAATGCTGATGTAGTAAACGAAAATGAAGGGAAAAACAACCCATAACAAGAAAATTTTTCTGTGCTCATTTGTTAATTAATTCAAGAATCCATAGTGACTGGCCTTCAGAAAAATATATGCAGTTTTCACCCCAATAAATGGTTGCAAGCAAGTTTAAGTTAACATAAATCAAGTAACAAAGTTGGACACTCACCTAAAAACATAAAATACTACTGAGGAAAAAAATACAGTTTTGATTTAACAGTTTAATTTCCAATGCCAGGGTGAAGTATTTAGGAAAAACAAAGACATTGAAACAGCAAATAACTTGACTACAGCATGCATTTATTTTGCCTAATACATTGCTATGTCTTGAACGTGGATCCTTCCAATCTTGCACAAGTGTCTTGAAAACAGAAGCCTTCATATCATGCCTGCCATCATCTCTTTTTTTTTTTTTGTCTCTTATCTCCACTGAAGAAATGAAACCAAAAAATGTTTCCTTTCCTTTTGAAGAAATCATAAATGTCACTTCGGAAGCACTGGACTCCTCAGAATTCATGCGTGTTTGTTTGTGCACACACTCCTCATCAATCAGCAGCCCTTTAGGGATCAAGTTAGAAAATGACTGCATACCGTAATAATCTCAATCAGTGTTCGGGGACACTTGAACAGTATGACTGTTTTGTATTTTATTTGTTTATGTCCAAGCTGACCTTTTAGTTTACTCTGTCAATAAAAGAGAGACATGCCTGTGCAGGTGTAAGCACAGCAGAGGAGAAAAAATGAGACCAGGAGAGCAGGAGTGAACATGTTCTAAAAATACTACTTTATCTATCTTAATTTGCATGGGTAATTGAGCTTTATGCAAGCAATTTCCTGTGTTTTGTAACACAAGATAGCTACACAGGCCATTTCTAATCAAACTGACAGTCTAAAAAGAAATCTCTCCAATTCACACCTGTGAACCCAGTATGCCCCCATTGCTCTAGAGCCAAGGTAATTCCAACAGCCACATTGGTGGGCTCAGACAAGATACACATATGGCCCAATGGGACAACACTACCTGTATGTACACAATCACTCTCAACAACTGGATCACTAGTAGACAATTGCTCATGGATTGAATTCACTGTAAACCTAATTCACTAAAAACAAAAAAAAAGTGTCAAACAAGAAATCTAGTAGGCCTGGGAGTTATGATTTCCTTCAAGACAAGTGCTATGTCATTGAACAGGGGTGGTCCTATATCACCATTCCTCCTTTCAGACATTTTTTTTTCAGATGCTGAAATAAAAGCCACTGTCTTCTGACCATAACAAACATTTTCAGACTTTATTAAATGCAGAGAATTATAACAAAAACTTAGAGTAGCAACAGTCAGCTGCTTAAAAAAGTAATTGCATGTTTTTGTTACCAGTTTTACCACTTCATTCTTTAGCTCCCTCAGAAGAATTGTTTGCTCCAGTGAGTTACTGCCATTTAAAGTATTTAACACTTCCTGCACTAATGCTGCTTCATCTGTGTTATCCTGAAGACAGTTAATTAGGAAAAAGAGAGCAAAAGAGAATTACTTCACTGCAACAGTACATGGAATTTAATAACATCTTCTATTTGAAATTCTCAAAGAGATTAGCAATTATTATTGAAAAAATTCTCACAAACTATTGAGAAGCTAAACTACTTAAAAAAGTCTACATTTGTTGCAGCACAAAGCTAGGAATAAAGTTCACTGTTGTCAGGTCTGTATGTAACTACTGGGCAGCTACCTGTCCTTGACTTTCTTTCCTTTAAAGTGACGAAAGCAAATGAAATTTACAGGTAACCATTACAATTTTTTTTTTCACCGTGTCACATCAGGCTGTCAGCAGTGAGCAAGAGTACTTTAATTGAGCTTCTACTCAAATACAGGATATAAATGTCCTCAGGCCTCTACATGGAATATATTATATTATACTGTGCTGCAATCTTGTGTGAGCAACAATGTCTGACGCACACTGAACAGACAGGCAGGGATGGTAAAAAGAGCCATCAGCCATATCGTCATTATTTATGAGGCAGAAATCTCTCAGAGACAAAAAAATGTCTTTGATATTGTAGCACCAATCATAAGCAGTCATAAAGAGAAAGCTGAGTTTGAGGTAACTCAATGTACTAAAAATAAAACTAAAAAAAAAGCAACTATGCAAGCGTTAACACTCCCTCTAGTCCTTTCATCAGCTCTCACACATCCAGTTACTCTGAGTGTCCCAGAAAAAAACACCAAATATGCTAAATGAAATACTGCAATGAAAAGAAATTATTTCAAACAACTTGAATTGCCAGCAACCAAGATGAACCTGTGTATGTGATGTGTCTCATTCTGCCAACCTAGATTATCAAGCAAAAGGTGCTGAAATACTTATTTAAAAACAATCAAAAAAATCTCTTTTCCCTTCATAGCCTCCATCTTTCAGTCTACGCATATGGCTGAAATACAGTATCATTTGAAATATGAAAGCTCTCCTAATAGAGAGATGACCATACAAGGCTAAACGCAACAGGACTAAAAGCTATTCTTCTGTGTTTGCTGTATGGGAAAAGAACCAAGGTTTTGTTGAAACCATAACGGGACAGAAAGCATCAGAAAGAGATAACAGCTGATCATGCCTCCTTCCTAGAAGAATAAAAAGAAAACTGAGACATTAGAAGACAAACCTCCACAGTGAGAACAGCAGACACTGCTAAATTCACTTTCCATCACATATTAGCTACCTTTTAAGACAGAAGTCAGAAAAGTCAAAAAACTCATCTTTGTTCAAAATTTCACCACTATTACTCTTCTCCTATATCACACACTTTGTGCTGTGACTACAAGTTTAATAGCCAGGGGTCAGGCCCCAATTTACTAACCTGCACAATGTTAACCTACAACATACTTTCCTTCTCAGCACAATATTTCTGCCTATACACTGCAGTGAATACATAACAATACAGACTGCAGTATGACTTGTGTACTTAGTCAAGAATTAACGTAGGGAACATTCACAAAGACTATACAATCACCAGATTGAATGCATAACATAAGCTTTTACAAAATGTAACCATACTTCCTACATACAGCGCTAGTTTTCCTGCAATTGATGGAGACTCTATGCTCTGTTGCTCCTCTCTGCAGTGTTCCCATCAGGACAACACAACTGCCCTACAGCATTGCTCAGCCCAAGGTTTAAACAACAGAGGTTTGGCCTGGGCCTCTATGATCATCCAAATTAACCAAGATTTTGCTGAGAACAAAATGACAGTGAAGTTCCTACGATGACGAAAGTTTGATCCCAATTTTTTGGCTATTGCTGGCTTCAATACATTCTGTTCATTTATCAATTACTTAGTCATGGAGACTGCAAATTGGCAATGTCAAAGCTTTTGCTGACTGCTAATTCTCTTAGGTAATGTATATCGCACAAATAGGAAAGCTACATTAAAATGCCAGCATTATATACAGCATGACATTTTCCACTCTCCCCGAGATGATTTATCATAGTCATGTTCACACTCATTCAGCCTCCTGCACCATAATTTATTGGGAAACTGTTCCATAATTGCTAGTGTGACTTTGACAAGAATTATATGATGGGAAGATTTCAATCATTAACCATCTAGAAATATCAAGTGTTATCCTCACATATGACAATGAAAGCTACATTGACACTTTACCCAGTCACATCACTTTGCGTATCCATACAGATTACCCCTTCAGAGAGAGTGCTTTTTTCCCAGCTCCTACGAAGAGTTCAAGGAGGCAGTAAGACAGAACTTTCAAGCGTTTTCAAAGCAAAAAAACCAAGAGCCCCCGAACCAAGATCCCATACAGCCCCAACCATGATTATGTTCTGGGGAAATCCTGCAAAAAACGAAATGTGTACAAATAATGCCACAAGTGAGGAAAGAAATTAGATATACGATTGTCACAGCAGATGGTACAAAGAATATGCGTGATTTGCTGCATCTGAGAATACACACAAAGGAACCACTTGCATGTTCACTTCCTTGGGTATAGTACCATTGTATCTCATGCTGTATTGCTCACTCCAGCTGCAGAAGAAAATTGCTGATCCATTCATTCTCAGTATTTGTCTGCCTCTATCACTAAAAACACCAAAATGAATGCCTGGCATTCTTTCCCTTTCCATTCCACGTTTATATGCATCAATATACTGGTTAAGCACCTTCAGACATTATTGAATCCAAGATGGTTCCAGATGCACCATCACACCATCAACCTCTTCACACTATTTTAAATTCATGCTTCACGTTTCAGTGACCAAGTATGGACTTAAAGTTAAGCATCCATTTTACTGTAATGACAGGTATACCTTACACTACCCCGTTGCCATGGTAACAAATATGGTAGTTGCTGGATTTATGGTAACATATTCCCAAAGGCAATTTTTTTTTAATTCTCCCATGCACAATCCTACTGAAGTACCTAATTGCAAACAATATTTGGAGGATATGCTCTTAGCTGAGCTCAGCAGCCCTCACAAGTCCTGCATTCCTTGGGTTTAACTGCAGAAAGATAAAACATACTGATGCTCCAAACAAAAGATATCAAAACTGGATTTCAAATGATATCAGCAAAAAAAAAATTAAGAGGATACCATACAGTTACTAGAATGTAACTGAATACAGCTATCCCTATTTTTATACACCACACCAGGGAAAGCATCACCTGTCAACAAACATCTTTTGCCTAAATTGAAAGGCATTAGAAATAATTTTCTTTTTAAATTCCAGACATTTTCTGTCTGCTAACAAACACACCAGAATTCTTCTCACTGTTTAACATTAAATATACTTGATGGTAAGACTATTTACATTCAAGGCCATAAATGTTGTAGCATTTGCCAAAATACTTTGTCTTCAGAGTTTCACAACTCAGGTTCGAAAAAAAAAAACGACTGCAGCAGCAGCTGAGTAAAAAGCATCCCAGCTGGCATTCAAGTGGCTGGGAAAACCTTCTTAAGCTACAGTCATTCAAGTAAATGCATACCACACAAACACTAATTAAAGTTCTTTTCCTGCCTCCTTCTCTTGTTAAGCTGAAAAGAAAAAAGTATTGCATTAGTGAAAATACTTCCACAGTTCTTTTTAAACAGGATGATGTTAACTTAAAAGCTCATTTAGTATTTAAGATTTCCAGTAAGTCCAAGTTTCAAAGTATGTTTTTTTTCTAACCAAATTTTCAGTCCCAAATTTTGCATTTACTACAAGCTATGATCTGTGATAATAGCTCCGATGCTTTCTAAAGGGCCCCTGATGCTGAAGCAGGACTGTGCAGCAAGCCCACTAAAAAACCCACAGGAATGCATAGGTTGCTTTGAGAGGAAGTAATACAGCCCATGTCTGAGAAGGATCCTAGAGAAAAAATGGGATTCACTCACATTGACGAAAGTCTAACATAACTGGACTGCTACTAGCAAGCAGGGTAAATTTGTAGTAAAACTGAATTATATTTAAAATCTTAACTGCTTCCATAGAGGACTAATAATATAACATTTAAATTGAATTGAAATATAATCTTGAGAAAAGGTGACACATCTCTGTAGTTCAGTTAACAAAGAGATATTTATACATAAGGAAAAACAGTCTGAGCAACTGTAGGCTCATACTGCCAAAGAACCCACTTCCAAGAGATGTCAGAGCTCATTTCCTGTTTGTTCACATGATTATATTCTTCTTGCTACAGTACTATGCTTAGTGCCCATGGTGCTTATGAATCTTTTTTTAAACTAATGCATGGGGGTGGGGGGGGAAGAAGCAACAACTCTTGGCTATAGTGACCACGTCCAGTGCTGTGAGCAAAAGAATTCAGAGTCAGCAATAATGAATGACCACTCTACAGGAATAAATAATTCCACCAGACATCTCAAAGGTCAGAATTTTTTCCTTACCTGCCTCCTATCCCTCTGAGATGATGATGAAGAGGAGGCACTTCTATGTGATGGTGTGGAAGTTTTGTGAGCAGGAGATATACTCTTCTCCTCCGAACTCATCTTCGCAGCAAACTAGCAGTAACGATTTTGTGCTCTTGTCACTCATGTACAAAAATGCAAGGGATACTCTTCTGCATTCTTCTGTTTCACAGTTTACGGACCTCCAAAAGACTTCAAACTCAGCTGAACTTCACCTTAAAGAAAAACGTGAAAGAGAATGAATACACTTTCACTCTAAAACAGCTCTGCAACAAAAAAAATCTGCTGACAGTCACTATTTAATCCAACCAACCTCCCAAATTTTTACTCCCTTTCCTTCTTCTAACCAATATAAACGCATTTTCACAGATTATGATGATATTATGTTATCTCAAAAAGCATCAACGGAAAGGTTTAGGCAATTCACAGCAATTCTCATGTAAAGTTTACAACCTATTTCAAGGGGCCAATATCTCATATCACATGATATCACAACACTATGAAGTAACTCCTCAGTAGCTATTCCTGGATAATGGATATTCCTGAAGTAACTGCAGCCCATGGGGAACCCAAATCAAGCTGGAGAAAAGAGGGGCAGGGAAAACTTCTGTACTGACCATAACCCATCATCCATGTCCCAGCAAGGTGCTGGTTTAATATCTTTGATTTCTTTCTATCCATATCTATTTTATTTAGCAATAAGTTCACCCCACTTTCCCCATGCTGAGTCTGCTTTGCCCACAACAGCAAGCTCTCCACCTTCATTTCACTTGATACACTTTTCCATCCTATTTCCTCCTCTCATCCCACTGAGCAGCAAACCAGTTTCAGATAAAACCATTCCCTGGAACGACACCCTCTGCTTAAAACTATCATCTGTCTTCTCCATTGCTCTTTCCCTAATTAGGAAACACAACATCCTTCCACAAATGCTGTTGTGACAGCACACCAAGAGTCTCCCCAGCACAGCTGACTTTAGATAGGTGTGGGGAAAGGTGCTGTCATGCACCATACTCAATGAGATCAGAACAACACACATTAACCAGTGCACAGAAATGATCATGGGCTCATGAAATTATGGCATGCTGAAGACAGAGCTTTACCTTCTCCAGTCACAACAGATGTCCATACAAGACTATCTTCCTAAACCCAGATGAAGCAGCTAAATAATTACATTTTATCTTGCAGCCAGCAGTTTCAGAATACTACACCCTAACAAACACTCTTCTGCTGGAGTGAAGTTCTGTGATGACTTGTGACAGACTTCATGTTGTCATCTAGTTTTTGGCAGCACTGAAAAATTCACATTGTTCAAGAGAAGAATCTGAGCAGTATCACAGGTCTTTTGTATGTCTCTGCAGGAATAGTGTCTAACAAGCAAGTCATTTTAAAATGAAAGATATAACACCTTCTCTGTTTACTGTACTGTGGAAAGTGAAATAACCTCGATTTATTATTTTGTCAGTACTTCTGCAAACACGAAACTCATCCACACCCTGTGGGTGAATTTTCTTCCCCATAAAGGAGCCTTCTGCGGCGTTACAGACCCTGCATAACATCTGCAGAGCCCACACAGAATGCCAATGGCATGGCTGAGAGGGCATGGCTGTTTCACCAGCCCATACAACCTGAATATCTTGACAATTTTTCTGTTCCTCTCAGGCTGAAACGCTCCTGCTAAAAGCAGCAGCCTAAAAAGATATGCTGGATCTGCTCCAGCCAGCTACAAGACAGAGGGTGCAGGAAGTCACTAGGGCTCACTAACAATTTAATTAGCTTATCAGATGCAAAATGGTATTACTAGTACAGAACATATTTCCAGTTTTTACTTAGTTTTGCCACTCTAAGCAAATGACCTCAAAGTCCTTTGCGGCAGGCCCAGCAGTAGATTCAATGAGGATAGATAAAAGAGCTCCAGGAGAAAAGCTTGTGTAGCTGACCGTAGGACCTCCCTACTGTCCAGCAAGCTTCCCCCTGGTCCAGCAGAGGCTTGCTGGTTAATCAGGCAGCAGAACTCCACCTGGGGCTGCAGGCACAGACCCAGCCGCCAGTTGTTTCACTGAAGTTGGCTGGCTCTGCAGCCAAGTCCCCAGGCACAGCAGAACTGGGCTCCGCTCTCTTCTGCCCTGCTCCCAACTCCGAGTCATCTCCTGCACCCTGCTCAGCTACCCTACAGCCTCAAACGCAAAAAGAAAATAGAACACAACAAAACCATCTTCCAGAGCTGCTGTAGTCCTTTGAGTTTTGCCACTCCTGTTTGCAGACTTTCATTTGCATTTGGTTAAAATTAAGGTTTGCATACAATGGCACTACTGTGAATCTAGCGTTTTTATATCATTTGTATGCAGCAAGACCAATACTAAACATTTTTAAACATTCAGTATCAGGTCAAATTGTCTTTTCTTGAGAACATACAACTCACTAAAAAGCAATAAATATCATCTTTCATAGATGAAAGACACACAGAAATGAGCAGGGAAAGCCAACGTTTGGCTCTAAGGAATAAATGAACAGCATTTGGGAGGGCATTAACCAGCAGTACAGTTTTTGAAAGAAAAAAAAAGCTGCACAACACATTTGTTTCAGAACTTCAAAGTGAAAGCATAATGAAGTTGCTCTCAAAGAGGCCTTTCCTATCAGCCTAGCATGCCAGGAACCACTGATCTAGCTGAACAGCATCTCCATATCCTACAGATGCATCGGGCAAACTTCAGCCAAAGATGTGCACTGACAATGATACCTCATGACCTATGCAATTTTCCCACAAATCAAACCTCAAATGATAAAAGTTAGAAACAGCAGAACAAAGAAATAATAATCCCAGCTCACGAAGCTTTGCAGAACAGTCAAGTTATGAAACAGCTAAAAGGACAAATTTTCATTCACTTTCAGCCATGAGGTCACTGCAAAAAATTTTAGCAGAACAGCCTTTGGGCAAATGAAAATCAAATGCTTTTTAAAACATCTGATCTTCACTCATTTGACGCGTGGAAACATTTATATTTAGCTTTGGCACAGGAGGATGGTGATCTGGCACTTTAAGTGTGTTTCTAAGGCTTTCGGGAAGTGTAGGTGCTTTTGTGAGAAGCAAATGCAAAGCTAGCAAGTGGTACTCAGCAGAAACAGTTCTGTACTCATTAGGATTGAAATGCCTTAATCTTTTTTTTTTTTTTTTAAGGTATTAAAGCCAAACATAACAGTGGTGTACCTCTGAGCCAAACTCCTCAGTGGTTCTGTGGTGTTCCGCAAGCACTTGGAGCCTGAAGCTAACCAGCAGCTCTCTCAAACCACACTGATTTGTCAGTTGCTGTCCCTCACAAAGCAGTATAATACTAAAATATCCCCTTCACACTTGAAGCAGCAAATATTGCTTCTTGCCCTATTTAACAGCAGCAATAACTTTAAAATTGCTATTACTTACACATGGAAATTTCTGATGGAGGAGCAGTTCAGGGTCAAAAGTTAAAAAACAGAAGTAGGATATTTGAGAGAACGAGCACTATAAGCACAACAAAAGTATTTATGTGAATTAGCAAGATCTAGCACCAACGTTTTTGCTATTGTTCTTGCACACTGAGTTTGGATTCTGTTTCTCTTCATTGCTAAGAGCTTATCTTCCAATTTCGGCTTAAAATTTGGGTAATACATCTTTTTCAGAGCATGGTAGAAGGAATAGATGCAGTGAAGCTGATTCAAAGAGATGCTTGCCTCTCTGTAAATAAGATTGAAGCAAGCAATTATAAATCTAATTTTTTGGTGAACCAATTCAATTTACCCAAATGAAACCAATGCTTTTGAGGCATTTTTCACTTGCTTTTTTTCCATCCATCACTGGCAATTTTGTTATTGGCTTCACTGGAAACACAAACAAGCTACACACTGTGGCAGAATATTTCAACAGTATTTCTAAAAAATAAAGAAAACCTAAAATAACATTAAAAACCAATGTTAATAGGATCTTGCCCAAAGAGGCTGTGGATGCCCCATCCCTGGAGGCGTTCAAGGCCAGGTTGGATGGGGCCCTGGGCAGCCTGGTCTAGATATGGATATGGAGATTGGTGGAAAAAAATGTACTAGTAGATGACTTGCACAAATACAGAGCTATAAATAAACCTGCATCTCAAATTAATAAAAGTAGTCAATGGGTACTCCAAATGAAATCTTAATTCAAAAAACAGACTTCTGTGTCAAACGTGGCGTTGTTTCTCACCGGCTCTTTGTGTCCTCTGATAGATTCTTTTCTGCAAGAATGCCCAGAACACTTTATAGTCTGTTTAATAACCTATGCACTACTGGCATAATTTGAGGAGACAATTTAGGGTGTAGAATGCTGCCTCTGAACATACGTGAACTAAAAATATGCAGATGTCGCTGGCGTTCCTCCAACCAAAGCATCTTCACACTGATGTGTCAACACTGGGTGTTCTTCATCAGGAAGGAGGAGGTTCTGCGTGGAGCATGCATCTGTACAGCACACTTTGTACTCCAGCACCCAGCAGAGAACAACCCCTGTTCCCATGTTTTGAGGGATACACAACAGCACCTTCCCCCCCCTCCCCTCCCATCACTGATTTCCACGCAGGAAAATCCTAAACACGCTCCTGCTGCAGTACACAAATGCTGCAAACACAAGAATGTAATAGAAATAATATATCTCAACACTGTGGCAATTTCATAGACCGTTAATGGGAAATAAGCAATTTTTCTTTCTTCCCCTCTCTCCATAAAATTGCAAATCAATCACTTTACAGCCCCTATATGAGAGTCAGCCACGTGAGCATTTACGATTCAGCTGGGTGAGATGAGCTCTGTAGCATGCTCCACGCATACAGCAACAAGAGAATGAAAAACCAGCATGAAATCTGATTGATAATCAAACCCAAAGAAGCTGAAAGATGAGCAAACAGAGACCACAAAAGTAATCTAGCAAACAATTATGTAGATGACAAGTTAACAGTTGGCTTTGGTAACAAACAGCCTCATTTGCTAACCTGAGGATAGTGGCTGTGCTGTTCTTTAGTTATACACTCTATTGATCTTTAGCCAAACACTGAGCAAAAATTACTGTCAGATCTTGCAGCTCCCATCCACCCATCCGGCAAAGGGTTGTCACCAGGCTGCCATCACTGCAGAAACGTTCCTGCTTCTGGTAACATCAGAAATAGCTGCTCTGGATTCAAGGTTTGCTGCATTTCTATGTCCCGTTAAAAATGATTCATTAAAAAAGAAATACAAAAAAAAGGAAAAAACCCCACTACTTTCCTAACAGATTTATCACTTTAAAACTATCACTTTTTAGGAAATGGTTTTATCCAATTAGTTTTTAGATATGCTTTATTTACAGGTTCTTACAGGTCAGAAGTCATAAAGATCCAATGCTGGTTTCAGAAGAATTATTGACAGAATTTTGCATGTTTACAGAAGGGGAAAAGAAAAAAAAGAAAAAACACCACATTTTCTTTTGCTCCAGTAATAATTTTCAAGCCTAATATTCAGCTTAGTTACCAAAAAAGTCACATCTTGAATTTCCGACTAGTGAATTTTAAACCACAGTTATCAACACAACACCGCTGATCTAAGGGAACACCGATCTTTTTAGGTCCAATATTTGTGAGTAGGCACAAATGAAGTGCTACAAGAAAAGTTACAAGTATCTTTGCTATACATGCTTTTTAATATAGAAGATAGTAGAACTCATATGGCTACCTTTCCAGTGGCTCATTCAAGTATTTTTAAAAGTTATCCATTCGAGGTCTGAGTAAGAAATGCACATCTAGTTTTCTAACGCCAGACAAAAGCAGTTGTTACCTATTTTCACATACAGTTGTCCAAAAGCTCTGCCTAGATCACAATATTAATTGGCCAAGATGCAATGTTTTAAGAGTAAAGCTTAAACCCGTACCACTGGTCTTAATTACGCTACCACCTCTTCTTGACTGACATTCAAGAATGCAACCAAAGTAATGGAAAAGGATAGAAATTCCACAGCAGCTATGTTTCACAGCTCTACATTTGACAACCTCCACAACAAGTATACATTGAAAGAATTATGAAAGAAATGAAAATGAATTAACATGGCACTTTCCAAATTGGTGACTGTTCCTATTAAATGTCTTTAGGTTTTGTTTTGGGAATGTCCTACTGCAAAGGATCGCTGGAGTTTTTGTTCCTTTTATTTTTATATGGAGTTCTGTTTGCTTTCATAGTCTCTATCACTTAAAGCATCTACACCACATTGCTCCACCAGCAACCATCTCTCTCTGAGATGTTCTTACTTTAATGCCATTCTCTAACAGCACTTGGTGCTCTCCCAGCACTTCACACCTGGTATGATTTAGCACAGACATAATATTTTTTTCAGAGCAGTACTTGTGTGCATGTATGTCAGTAAAATACACCATTTTGACAGACTTCATCAAATAGATGGATGAGGTCAAACAACAGATAATCAGATTCAGACAAGAAGAGGTCAGTATGGCATCTGCCTTTCCTATTTTCTGCTTGCCTACACAATTAAGCAGTTTTCAACCCACCTCAAATCCCTGAACTACACATGGCAATTAGTGGCTTTTCAGCATTCCAAACCTCCAGCTTTGAAGATAATTTCAAAATATGCCTTCACCTCATACCCAGCCTCTGAAGATTGCTTCAATAGCTGAAATGGCTGTAGGATTTTTATTAGGACTTCTGTTGTTTCTCATTTCTCAGGCTGACGCTATAATAGAATATTGATTTACATGGCATTGAAATTTTTGGTATAACACAGAGGCAGCATATTGACCTGTGTTATATGTGTTTGTAACAGACTTCTGTGAGCAGAGTTTTAAGCACATATATACACACACACACACACTTGCAAATACATAAATACAATGCACTATATCCCAGTTAGATAAAAACAAGAAAAATTAAATGCTATATATAATCATCCTTTCTGAGATGATATATGACTCAAACAAAAACAAAGATACCACACACTGTCCCATTCTTCCATCTCGTTTTTAAACCAAACACATACTGAAGGATTTTTGTTTCTATGAAAAATTTTCCAAGGAATGAATTTTTCAGGCTTATAATGCAAGGCAGAAAGAGACTGAAAATTGTAATCAAAACTCAGAAAATGCTTTCACGTACTCTGCTTTTTATGTATAAAACAATTTTCAGTGAATTCTTAAAAAAAGCCTCTTCAATAAATAAATGAACAAGTAAATAACGAGCAGCCCCTTCTGTTTATTTTATTAATGACTTCTGATTTTGTTTAAGTTACAGGCAAATTAGTCGAAGCAAGAACACTTTAGAAGGCGAAAGACTCTGCCTGCTTTTATGTATGAGTTTCAGTTGGTCAGTGCTCTAAAGCACAGAGCTTGGTTTCCTTTGTGAAAGGTCTACAAATGTGTTAAGCAAAATGCTTTTGAGCCTCCAGAGCGTAGGAACATGATACACGCTTGTGGTGCTTGAAATTAATGCCTGGATGCACTTGACCATCCATGTTTTATAAACCTATCTCTCGTTTCTCCGCATGTTGTATTTCCACTACCTCATCACCTTTACATTTTTGCTGTATGCTTCAAATCTACCACATAAAATGTTGATTTCTATGTCTCAGAGGATGAGACATAGAAAGGTAAGAAGTGCCTATTTTATTGAATTTTGAACAGTGCATCATCAAATGTTTGTAGGGAGGATGCCACAAAAATCACTGCTATCTTGAAGTGCAATGTATTTACAGGAGCAAGTACAAGACTGCTGTTGGAGTTCACGCAGGTAACAGAGAATGGAGGCACAAAATTGGAGAATTAATCAGAGCTTCCATGGAGTCTAGTTTTTGGGGTGCAAAATTTAAAGTCACATCCAAGAACAAAAAAACAGTATAGTTACACAATGGGAATTTCATTCTTGAAAGCAATTAGCTGGACAAACATTAAGTATCACGGCTGATCAGAGCCGCACAAGATAATACAGTTAATAGGTTATGTATAAACTGGGAAACATCAAGAAGGAATAGGGAGGCTGAATTACCTCTGTGACTGCTATTAAATCACTGTGTCCACCTCTGCTGCCAACATTTCAATAACATTCACAAATCAGTTCAAGAGAGAACCATGAGCATGATGACAGGAATGACAAACGCTACTGCTAATTATTGGAATAGTTTATAAAGGTCAATATATTTTGTCAAAGAGAAGATTGAAGGGTCTTTGCATGACAATCTATAGCCCACCATATAGGGGGAAAAAAAAAGTAGAATTCTTCTCAAAAGGTTTAATAAAATCTAGAGGGACAAAAAAAGAAGGGAGGAGAGGTAACTAAATGTATGCAGGTTAGAAAGAAGGCACAGATGCATAACAAAAATAATCGAACACTAATAAAATACACTGAGGCTTACAATGGGTGTTAGTAGGGCATTTTTAGATCAAGGATACACTTTCTCAATTTTATTTTCAATATTTTCTATAAGTTTCCAAGCTGCAACATCACTCATTTGGAAGAAAGATTTCATCCAGAGAAGTCTGCTTCCCTATTCCATGGTATGAGGTCAGGCTACATCATAATGTAAACAAATCAAACAATGAAAAGAAAAAACGAGAAAGAAACTAAAAGGAATAAAACTCTTAATCCTTCTCTTTGGTGCACTCTTAAGCTCTCCATTTGAAGTCCTACAATTTTATCTTCACATGTCTCTACGCATTTATTGTGTCTGATCTTTTATATGAAACAATGTTAGTTGATCTTAAAGGCTAGATAAACCTACACTCCAATAATTGTATATTTGTTGTGCTAACGTTTGAATTTCTTACTACTTTAAAGAGATTTGTCTTACCAACACACATTTAAAACAAAAAGGCTCGTGGAAGGACCGTTTTTAACTCATTACTACCTGAATGTCTTTATGGCTCATTCAGTGATGGTTTCATTAGAAAGACAAAAGAAAAATAAACTGCTATAGATTATGCCAATGCAGTACCAAAAAAAAAACATCTTGAGCACTTCACAAGACCATTAGGACTCACAGGTGAGGCTGAAAATGCCATGAAATGGAATAATCGCTTCTGAAGCTTCTGCAAACTCTAAGATACATTGAAATTCAAATGAACTCAGAAACAAGCAAGTTGCTCAAAAGTAGTTTGCTGACAGAAGAAATCAGTGGGGAAAAAAAAAACAAAAAACCTTTGCTCTTAGCGCACACTTATCTCTTGACTCTTCCATAAGGGAAAGCAGAATATTCTCTATCATCACACTGTTATAAAGCCCAGCACACATCAATAGTTAAACATGCTTAGTTCTTCCTGCTTTTGAAATACTAATAAACAAACACTCAGCTGCACTGACAGAAAACATAGCGTAAAAACACTCTAAAGTAACATCTGCTATAACAGGAACTCTACCTCCAACATTATTAGTAATGTCAGCTGAAATTACACTACACTAGATGGCTTCCACATGCATACAAAGCATGATCTAATATGAGAACAAAAATGCCCTCAGGCACCTTTCACATAGAAATTACCTCTAGACTCCTGGAATACTGTCATCATGGAAAGGCTGCATGCTGCCCAGTAGTCACCAATTTACAAAAAATAGTATAAATAGAAAGCTACTCCAAATATGTATCAATTATTATACACAGACAGGTTATAAAACTAGAAAAAACTACTGTGGCCATCTAACATAAACAGAGCGAAGGGAATTTTGCAGATTAGTTCATGTTAGAAATACATATGTAACAGCATCCAGTGGCAGGCAGCAACCACAAATAAATTCCCTGTTTTAAGTATGTATACACCATTTCTCCTTTAAATATACTAAACTTCAAACTGTGGCCAAGGAACTTGAATAAAACTTGGCCTTTACATAGAAGAGCTGCTTCTTTACACAGAGGCATTCTCCTCAAATGCAAAATTTGCTTGAACAGAAATGCACCATATTTAGTATTGATAAAAGAATACAAGCATCTAATATGATTTTTCACAACCTTCTTCAGAGATTTTTAACAAAACTGCAGCTGAGAAGTTTTAGACAAGTATTACTTCAATTAAAGAATTGACAACTTTTATAGACAGAAAGGCTAAAAGGTCGCTTGGGTGCAGTAGTAAGCTAAGTCCCATGAATCTCATAGCACCAGATGCATTTCTGCACTTCTGGTCTTCAGCATCTTGTCCAACCACGTGGCAGAGGCAGCTTACATTCAAGTAATTCCCCTTCATCAGTTGCAAATCCTATAACAAACAGCTTTTGCAGGCAGTGCTACTCACCCCCGTATGCACATGTGGCTTATATATTATTTCCTATGCCTGTGTGCCTAGACCACCAAACTACTCCTGTATTAGTTTTGAGCCTTGGTTACCAGTTTAGGCACTGTCAGACACCCACTGCTCATACGGTGACATTCCTGGTGATGCCAGGTGACAAGGTACCACTGCCACAACAGTGCAGGTGAAGAGATGGCTCCCAAACGGCAGATGGAGGCTGGAGAACGTGCAAGAAGCATGAGCAGTAGACATCGTGTGCTTCAACAGTATCATGGCTAGAAGTAGGCTTGAGCTAACTCTGATCACAGACACATTTCACAACAGCCAATAGGTTTTACATTCAAATTAACCCACACTACAGTCTTCCATCAGATGCATGCAAAGCCATTGTAGGCTCTGCAGGATACTTCCCAAAGACACCCTCCTTTGTGAGGCCATACAGGCTTACAAACTATATCAAGAAGTTGAAAAGAAAATAAGCATCGAACCATAAGAGCACATAAAGAGCACAAAAGACTTTGGTAACAGTTAACAATTGCATGACAGTAACTCGGCAATACAGTAAATAGAACATCTGGCAAGCTGTATTCGTCCACCTATTTCTTTCTGCAATGGGAAGCAACCATGCTTCCCTCATAACACCAAACACGGCTATTCTTCTGAACACCATATACAAAAAGTCTGCTTACAACTTCCCGTACTAGGGACAGGACACTTACATTTAGTACCTTTCATTGTCTTACGGAAAGCACCATGGGTTGGAATGCCCAGCTGAGAACCCTGTTTAATCTCTGAAAACAATTTGTGTCTTTTAACATTTCAATGGATGATGAGCATTACTGAATGACCTGCTACATTAGCACTGCTTGCAAGATACAGCTTTCCTCTGCTTGAGGCATGATAAACCAGAATGTGTGCAATGGCAGCAAGCAGTAAGACAGAGAAACGTATACAGGGAAACAGAACTGAGAAATGGGGAGCACGAAGCTGTCGATCAACAGAAAGAAATGGGTTAACATTACACAGGCTGAAGAGGAGGGCTATTTTGTGACAACATTCATATCTACCAACCTCACTAGGCGCTTGTGAGCTATGTGATGCATCCTCCAAACACTATGAATAATCTGTGTTAGCTGGTGCAGGCCTCTGGGGGTAGCAGAGCAGCAGAAACACAAATCCATAACACACCATTACATACCACCCATGCCTCAACTTCACAGTAGCTTCACATTTCCCCTGCAACGAGCCTCACAAACACCCCAGTTTCCCACAGCACTATGTATCCCACAGACTCATCCCTCTGTCCCCACTCCTGTATTTTCCATTGTCGCTTAGAAGATCGTGAGCATGCACCCTCTTCCTAAGACTCATTTACTCCTTCAAATTCCATGACCATCCCAGATCCTTCTCCACTGTCTTTGTTTAGCTCCTCTTATAAATTCCACACAATCATGAACCTTGCTGTTTATCTCTCCATTTCTCACCCAAGCTCTGTACACACTGCACAGACTAGAAGGTCAGCTCACAGTAACAAATTCCTTAAAAATAATTTCAAACATATGCTCTATTGGCAGAAACTTGTTCTTCACAGCAGAAGCCATGGCTGCACATTCAAGTTACAGGAAAAAAAAATATATACCAAGCAGAAGAATGTACAAGATAAAAAACTAAAAAAAAACTTGTGCCCCCAAGCTTCGCAGATCAGAGTTCTATATGCCCATTCTCTCTCCTTCCAGGGATGAGATATGGGGAGGTGTAAGAATTGAACAATACAATGAGAAAGACATTACAACAAAGGTGTGATGACAGAAGGACCAGCGCAATAGAAAGGTGCTATAAGGGAAGGGAAGAAGATTGCTCACCCATATCAGAAGATTGCAGGTTCACAGAGGAAAGCTTCACCAAGGAGGGATCTCCAGAAAGAGACCCTTCCCCAGTGGCAGTCAGCCCTTAAACGAGGTCTAAGAGAGGTGCAGCCAGGCTCCATCCCCTCCAGTCACACAGCTGAATTGCCTTCATCTGTGCCCCCAGGGCTGACTCAGTGCTTGCCTCGGGTGATCCATCAGTGGTTCAGGCTGTGACTCAGCAGTTCCCATACAGGAGGTTTTACTTCAGCTTGAACCAAAACTTGGGTGGCTAACAAGCAAAAGCTGTCTCATTTCAGCACTACTAAACTCACACTGCTCTATCACTTTATTAGAAATTTGCAATTTTCCTTGCAAAAGGTTTGTAATGAGGGGCTTAAAGTTACACCAGCAACAATATCAGCACCTACACAATGCTTTTCTTCTGTAGCTCTTAAAAGCATTTTAAGGAGTTTAATTTTAGCACGGACTCAAGTCAGCCACAGCAGATGCAGAGTTTGCATGTTGCCATCAATTCTCACAAAGTCCACATTAATGATCTGAAATACCCGTTCCATTCAAGCTCTAAATGGAAAGTGGCTGCCAATTATGCACAACACTGTTTGTCATTGTGCCCTAGATGAATATTTACTGAGACCTAACACATTTTCTTTTGTGTCCAAACACAAGACTCCCAAACTGATTTCAGAAGAAAAATCCAAACTGCTCAACTTCAATACAATTTTAAAGAGGTCCAGAATAATCATTCAGTTGCACAAATAAGAAACAAATTCCTTTCTTTTGGGGAAAAAAAATCATTTTTCAGAGTTGCATCTAATTTGCTAATGTTGCCAGCAAGTAACTATTATCCAGTGCTATCAACAAATATGAGGAAACTGGTATATTTGCTAGAAATTAAAAAACATTAACTAAAAACACCACAAAAATATGTTCCATATTCAGTTGCTAATTTAAGCTTGATTTAGCAGGCTATTAGCTGAGCAGAAAAAAACGTAGTTTTTATTTTTTAAAGGGATCATTGTAATTTCAAAAGTACATTTCAGTACATTGACAAGAACACTTGATAAACACAATTTTAAATCCACTCTGATTATATAAGGCAAATTTAAACTCTTTTAAAAAATAAGTCCCACATAAAATGATATATTGCTCTTTCATCTACAAATGCCAAAGCTTCATACTTCAGGTTTGTAGAAGCAGATGTCATTAAGGACCTTTTGGAGAGCTACTCAGAGTAGCAGTGACACAGACCAACCATGAAACCCACAGCAAGGTTAGGCCTGCATCACAGAAGTTAGAAGGAGAAAACCTGAGAACATCTGTTTCTCCAGACAAGAAAAAGTGAATGGATTATTGTAGAAAAAAATTACTTCCATTTTTTCCCTGAGCTCACACAAGTACTTCAGAAGTTAGTCGGCTGCTAACCAACCATGAGCAGTCAAACACAAGGTTCAGTTGTCCAGACTACACTCTAGCATTCTGCCTTTTCACAGGCCTTAACATCCTTCCCAGCAAAAAAGTCCTGCAGGAACTGATGAAGTTAATGTACAGCACTGGAAGAAGGCCTCTTGGGCAGTCCTGAACACCTCCCTCCAATCAGCTGGCCAAGATGAACCATCAACCATGAGCCACGCAACTGCTTCTTATCAACCACCACCTCACCCAATACATAAAGGAGATGCAAGATGCAAGTAGCATCAAGAAGGACTTTAGAAGATATCTTCTGTTTCAACTCAAATAACTGAAAAGTTCATGTCTTACAATAACACCATGCTCTCTAATGCTCATGAACATCAAAGTAACAGAATGACTTGACTGTTCAACCTCTTCTCTATTTTCTGTTTTATAATACAGTTACAGTTATATCACATGCATGGAAATGTGTAAAAAAACAACTATGTAATACAGCAATGAACTACATAGCTTTCTCCTAACTCAACAACAAAAAAAAAAAATCAGTATTTCCAGCATGGGACAATACAGGATTAACCAAGTCCACTGGTCTACAGTGGAAGCCTAAACCTGTTGCCATTTCGGCCCACGGAAAGATCAACATGGCAGGATCAAGCAGTTGACAGTGTTCCTGCCTTTTGCTACTGCAAAGCTGATTTTATTTTTTTTTGTTGTGATATAAGTACTATTATCTCTATCAAAAAACTGCAAATAGAAGTGGAAAGTTGGCGGACATTAAAGATACAGAAGTCATCATCAGCAGAAGTAAGAGTATGGCTAATTTGTCATTTTATATATAAATATCTAAAATTACACACGCACATTTACACATACGCTTACTGCACCAAAAGTAGTATTAAAATACTAAAAAGAACCTTAAAATGGTCCATTGCAGTTAAAACATTTGTTTACTACTCTTCTGTTATTTGAATGACTAAAGATTAACTTGATGTCCCCTCACCTGCAAGTTAAGATGTCCCCAAGAAAAGGAGCATTTCAGTAAAAGCACTTCCCCTGAATGGCCACGCCATCCTGAACGGGATTAGGGGGACACTTCCACCCGCACATCCTCACTGACACCATATCATAAATTGCTGTATGTCCTTTTGCTATATATGGCACATTAAACAATTATCTACCAGTCTTTCCATTAGCAACTCATTTTGTCATACTTTAAAAGGAAAAAAAAATAGCAATGAAATACTTACATACCTGTAACTAGGCAAAATTAACTACCTAGGACAAACAACCAAGCAGGGAGCTGCTGCAGGTCTCTCCAAACATCCCAGAGGGACTGCAGGGTTAAGCCAGCAACATAGATGCTTGCAAGGATGGTCATTAGGTTACCCCAGCCGTTGGTGGCAATGCTGCACATGTGTTTTCTGCTTGGTATCGGAAGTGCTGGCAAGAAGGCTCATGTAAAACACTAAGGGGCACTGAGAAATTTTCACTCTCATTGGTTACACTAAGTCAACAATAAGGATCTCGACTGGAAAAGCGTCTTTTAATACTGGGAGCTGCCGTGTGAAATGGACCTATAAAACACCATGAGAAGAAAATGAGGCTCATTTCCAAAATGTAATTTGGAGAATCCTGTTTTTAACTAAGCAATTTAGAAAAAAAAAGTCACAAAAACTGTAAAATACCTCACCTTTGTGTCAAACAAAAGGAAAAAAAACAGGCAAGAAAAGTGGCCCAACCTAAATTTAGTAAGTAGCAAATAACTGTAAATTAGACCTCTGCCTTAAGACCAGTGAGCAACTACAAGCCAAGCTGCATCTGCAGAGAGGATGAAGGCAGTATGACTTTGCAGTATTCTAACCTTACTCAGAGGTTCCTGAGATTCTGAGCAGCTCGCTCAAGAATTAAAACAGCTGGTAATTCTATGAGGGGACTGTAATGGAAAGACAGGCTGAGAAGTACTTCAAAGCTGTAAAATTTTTAAGTACTGGAAAAAGCACCAAAGGAAACCTCTGAATTACCAAGCAGCTGCTGTGCCAAATAGTCTGAGTGAAATGCTTGCTGTCCCGTATAGTCAGGGTGGTTTGTGTACCCAATGCCTGGTAACCCATTGGTTACCAACCCATTGGGTTGGTAACCCAATGCCTGGCTGTAGAAGTGCCAAATGCTTTCAGCACAGAACCAATCAGCTTGCAGCATTTTGTCCTAAACAAAACCCAGTAGAATATGGCCCCAGTTCATTTTCTCAAGTTTGCAGCAACCTACCAGAAGCTTTTACAATCAGGAAGTGTTTGAGAGACAATAAAAGGCAGCAGCATTGCACTCAAATCCACAAATTGTTTGCAACAATGTGAACCATTTCCAATTTGTGTAACACAGAGACAGAAATGAAAAAAAGCAATTTTCTATGGCCCTACAGCAACAACTGAAAATGTATCATTTAAAAAGCCTTCCTATGTGTCAGCACTGGATGAACACATATCTGATTTCTAAGTGACCAACTGCAACCCCAGCACTGTGCCTGAACAAAATCCCACTGCCTACTTCAAGTACAGAAAGAGGCTCTGTATCGCACACATCTATCATTTGACAGTTCAATCATCAAAAACTGTCTCATTATGACAAATCCAACACCTATTTCTATTTATTTATAATTCTCCCTCCAGATTCCTCTGCTTTCTCAACTTCTGGTACCTTTGCCTCAGCCCTGTCACAAAGTTTCAGGACAGGGCATGTGCATCTCACTGCACATCTGTCTTTTGCATTCCACTGAGCATCCTCATCTGTGGTTGTTTCCTTTTCTTTCTATCACCCATCCCGTCTCTGCTGAAAGGAAACGCATATGACAGCTGAACCGACATCTGTATTTTGTGCTGCAAGAAGCCATTAACTTTGCAATGGTTATATTAATACATATCACAGATTTCAACCACAACAATGGCTTTTAAATAACAACCAGCTAAAGATTAATTTGTGCAACTGGTATGTTTCAGAAATAAACATGAACAGTACCTCCAGACATCTCAAACTATGCATTGACTTGCAAGGGCACTGAAACCTACTACCCCAAACTCATCACACACACATTTTCATAAGCACAGTTCCAAAGTGTTTTACTTCATTGGGGCAGGAGGAAATGGAGACATTTGGAACCTGGACTGCAGACAGATATGCACGCGCATGCATTTCTTTTTGCCAGACTCATTAAATCCCTTTTCATTTTTTAATTTTTTTTATAATTATTATGTCACATTTCAGATGGGTATTTCCCTAACATACTATATGCCCTACATTAGAGATGTTATTAACGGACTGCTTCTAAATATACTCCTTCTTCCGCAGCACAGGAATGTAAAATCAGAGCGTGCATCAGTGCCACATCCACAGGGCAACACTGAGGTGAAGAGTTCTTCAGTGTCAGGGAAGTTGTAACTGGATATGAGGCTTTGTCATTGCCCAGAAATATAATATAATTTTGCATAGAAATTTAAACAAAAATCCTATTTTTATGATTATGTGCTATCATCTAGAAAAGAGCTTTTATACTAATTAACAAAGTAATTATATGTTGTGGTTATTTGCTTAAACAAGACATTTCAGCCTACAGCGGTTACCCTTATGAACCTGATCTTCCTGTAGCAGCCATGTGCCAATACCACAATATTTGCCATAAACCATATTATTCCACAGGCCAAACACTAAGGATGTCAGAGACCACAGCGACATTTATTTTACCTGCTAGTGATGGCTGTCAGCTTCTGTAGTCATGTCCATTAGACTTAGTGATAAAGTACAAAGAAATGGCAGAGCAAAAAGCTTGTGATAGCTGCAGCAAGAAAGCAAGGGCTGAAAGATACAAGTATAAAAGGAATCTGAGGAAAGTTTCCAGTGGTCATAAATACTTACATAAGAGAACTTTCCAAAACACACATAAGTTTGAATCCAGCCCCAACAGGGATGGTAAATGCTCAAGTAAAGGCTGCTTACGATCAAAGCCTGCAGTACCTGTACGATCAAAACTGTGTTAAGCTTTCTTTTACAATCGCAGCACAGCAAAATTGAATGATGAAATGCTGACATTGCAGATTGTGTTCTTGAGATGTTACTTCTGACACAGCTGGCTCTTTTCCACTAATACGATACATGGCATCAGGGAGGGGAACTAAAACAAAGAAGCAGCAAGTAGAAGTACAACATCAAAGCATTAAATTGTTTTACTCCTTGGAATGGGAAGATATTCCTTTTTTTGTCCTACAATGGGGTAACGCTGCCTTCAGCTTCATGGAGGACAAAAGTCCAAACAGAAGGATTACCAAGCAACTGTATCTTAACATTAAGACTGCAATACTTAAACTTGCAGGATGATTCAGCAGATAGGAAGGGAAGGATTCATTACAAACTTTAAATTGCCTTTGAAATTTAATTCAGCTAAATACAATGATTAACCACTGATCTTTCAATGGGGACATTGTATTAGAAAGAATCAGTGAAAGAGGCATCAAGTAAAACATTCCAAGTTTACATTTCTCTATGCATATCTAGCAAATATTCAGTTATTTCCCTCGACCTTAAAATACAAACTAAAGTCGTTAATAAAAAAATCTAATATTTTATTTACCTAAAGTGTCTGTATTTTTCTCAAAGCATTTATGAAACTACTTTACAGTTTTATGATTTGTCTACTACAACTACATATTTTCTTATTTACCTGTCCTGCTCTTCCTGTTCCTTGCATTGACCAGAGGGCCTCATCAAGGTAGAACTGACAGTTAAACAGATCCCTTTTCAAAGAAAAACCGTGGATTTGTGAATAGCTTGTGACTGCAGGTGACACCAATGACACCAAGTCAACAGCAAATACAGAAGATGACCCTGTCTAGCACACAAACAGTGGCATGGCTGTAGTTTTGCTTGTTTTTATAAAGGTTCACTCAAAACAGGATAGGGAAGGACAAAGTCAGGGAGCATGAACCGGTTCTGCAGCAAGGACTGTGCTTTTGTATGGTCCATGCATCAAAGCAAAAGGGTTGTCACTTACCTTTCTTTAGCCTCTCTCTTCCCCTACCACCGTATTTATGTACTTGTGTGGTGACTGTCACTTAACTATTGTGAGCAAAATAAACTTGAAAGGCAACAGTTCAAAGATCTTCAGAACATTAGAGTAACCTATCATATACTGTACAAGTCAACTACTTCTGGTTGGTTACTCCACAAGAATTCTTTCAAAACCATTTAACTAAAGCTCTTATTATCAGGTTGAGAGTAGCTTCCAATAATCTGAGATAGCTTTTTAAGGATGTTTTTCTCCATTACTTCATGCACTGGACAAGTATAAAGAAATGAGGTGCTAAAAGAATTTCATGTCCAGACTTCCCACATCTCATTTTTTTTTTATTCTGTTCTGGCTTTCAGTACTGTTTCAAAGCCAAGCTTCTTCATAGATCTGTTTTTTCTTTTTCCTTTGCCTGAGTCAGAAATGACTCATCACCTAAGTTATGATGAAGTGTTCAAAAGATGGTACATTTAATCAAATGAACTAGAGTCAAAGTCTTGAGGAATCTGTTCCTATAAGTACCTTCCAGCTATAAACACATTATCTGTTCCATAGATATATATAAAAACTGAAATTGAAGTTAGTACTCTTTCCTTTAAAACCTCTGCTCACGACCCTATAAGATAAAATGGGAAGAGATGGAACCAACCTCCCTACATTGAGCGTAGGAAGAAACACAAAATAAAAAGGACTGCAAAAATATATATATATATATATACACACACACACACAATTCCTTATGTTGACCCAATCACAATACATCCCAATAAACAGCACTCACAAACTTTAAACCAAATCTAGTACACTTTACAATGAGGAAAGCTGGGTTATAGACAGAATTATCCAAGTAGCCCACACCTATTTACACATCAGTTCTCTTTTTGATCTAATCCCTATGCACGTCACACACCATGTATGTTATAATGCTCAGCTGCTTAGCCACTGCATAGACCTGCCTGAACAAGCTGACAAGAGAAGTCGTAGTTGAAGTGCCTGCTCCTGACCACGCAAGAGACTTTAGTCACTCTTTCCAGTTCCTGACCACCTGGGAAGAGTGAAACTACTACCTCCATTCAGAACAGGGTTTGGGAAATCAGGGGGCTCAAAGGAGCATGGAGAAATTAAAGAATAGAGAGCACAAGAAGTCAGTCATCATGCCATCACCTCTGTACATTTCACAACCAAGCATTTCCTTTTAACAGAAAAACCACACACAGACATTAACTGCTACTCCAAGAGAAACAAAAATCGCTTGCAATTACATTTCTCTGTTGACACAGTTAACTAAAATGGAAATTAATACAAAAAGAAAAACACCTACATTTTGCTGTTTTGCTCTACAGATTTGTATTTGTTTCATTGAATTTTCATAGTGAGGGAACATCAGACCACCTCTCTGCCAACTGTTGTTGGGCCCTATAGAGGTAGCTGTTCGTACACCTTCAAGTACCCAAACAGAACTTACGTAGCATACAAAGAAAATGATACAGTGCATTCAGCTTCCATCAGGTGTAGCAGCCTAATGAAAAAAATGCTTTACCTGTGGTATGCCTGGAATTGTCTCAAACCTTTGTAAGACCACTACCATGACAATGGGCTAAAGGCTGAAGGTATGGTTGGAGGAAGAAGCCCTCCTGAGACAAAATGGCCATGCTCTGTCCAGAACCCCCATTTGTTGGTGAAATTGGTGGCAAACAAACACGTTGACAGCAAACCCCCTAAATCTAGCAGGCATGAAAGGATGCCCAAGAAGAGCCCTGGGAGACTCTCTCAGAGACAAAGGACCCCCTTATTGGCTGGACCAATGCTGGAACACAGACTGGCGATCCCCTCCACTGGCTGTCTCTTTCTTCCCCACCTCCACTCCATCTCTTCAGTTCTTTCTTTTTCCTTCATAAAGCTGCTAAGTAACACAAGGCTTATTTCAATTTCTTATCAAGTCACACAGTTCAGGTATGCAGCTTAGATTGATATAATTGTAAGAGTGCCAACGCTTAAGATAATTGTAGTACAGATTCTCATTAAAACTGGTAATTGTGTTTGGACCTTGGGTGCCAGTTTCACCTTACTCTAACTCGGGGGGAGGGGTGCAAATCTGGTCACCACTCCCTCCCTTCACAGGCAGGACATGACACCAAAAAAAATTGAAGTACTTTTCATTTTATTCATATGTTTAGCAAAGAGAAATAAGAGGCGGAAATTAGAGGAATGAGGGATGTTTTATAACAGTTCCTAAACTTGCACATTTTACCATGCTTATATATTAGATTAAGCCCAAGAAATATTTATCATTGTATTCATACAAAGAATTCTAGTAATCTCCTATCCAGTAAAGCTTGCATGCCGATGCCAAATACCAGAGCTGGAACTCAAACCTTAGCAAGACTCAGAGACCACTAGGATCCAGTTTAAAACCAGACTAGCAGCAAACATCACTCATAACTAACACCAGTTCACCACCTAGAACGTCCAAAAAAGGACTGCCCTTGCCAATGGAATCAGTAACAGCTTTCCCACCACAAAAGCCACTTTGACACCTGCCACATTCTTGCCTAAAAGCCCCTGGGGAGGAGCAGAACTGAGGAATGCAGGTTTGCCTTACCCTCCCCTCCTGTAAGAGTTAAGACAGAAGAGCCTGTGACTCACTGTCCACACTTCACACTGCCAATGAAGGAAATGTTCTGCAGTGTCCTAAGCACACACGAAAATTACAACAATAATTATTCTAATTTGAATATCCTGAAATAATATTTTAGACTTGGACTATTCACTCACCCGGTGGGCTTACAGACTTCAGTGAGAACCAATGATTACATAAACACTTCTGTTCAAATATACTGTAGCACCAAATACAAGAATTGTATTAAAATCACCATTCTGGCTGAGAATACTTAATGAATACTTTAAAACAGAAATGTCAAGGAGGCTCAAAAAAAAAAAAGCAAGCCAACAAAAAACCCAACCACACAACATTGGTACACATTGTCTTTTTGAAGAACAGCCAAAGGTTGTAGTAGGTATAGGACAACAGGAACAGGACTGCCCTCCTGAAATAAACCAGCACCAATAGAAATGCCAGCATTTCCTGAAAACCTGTTCTGAAAACAAATTCTTTTCTCACTGAGATCTACCCCACACAACGAACAGATCCAAGGAACGCATCACTTGCAAAGCAAGCCCGTCAAGAAGAAAACAGTGTCATTAAGTAATCGTTCTTTGAAAGAAGCTGACACACTCTTGAAGATGATAGTGCTACAGTGCACTTCCTTGAACCACTGTCAGATGACACATAATGGCCAAATACATCACCATAAAAACAGTGGAACAAAACCAGTTCCCAGTAACCAAGGAGCAGCGCAGTGTCTCATGTGGTGGTATATATCCATTCCTACTGGGAGCAACACAGCTGGATGACCAGATGTTTCCTTACACATTCTTCACCCCTAGCAATGATATGCACCAACTCCTTGATGCCACATGAAATAATGTGTTCCAGACTAAGGTAGACTACAAATAATTTAAAAAAGAGCACCCTGAAGTTTGTCACACAAATTGCAACAGCAAAAGAAAAAAGCTAAAGTTATGAATCCATCACTATATTGAAAGCATTTTAGTCAAAAGTATGCATGTATCAGAATAAAAAGCAGATTATAAGTCTCCTAAGAAACAGTTTTTCCTTAGTATAGATAATTACTGCTCTTCATGCCATGCTCTTATCTGCTGATAGACTTGTTGCATTTACTGGCATTTGTAATTCTAAATTCAGAATGAAACAAAATTTCTATTTTCATTTAAAAAAATATCATTTAACCATCAGCAAGTTGCCTGTGGTATACCAGTTGAAATGCAAATATTTTTAATACACAAATCTTATTAATGTATCAATAAAACTAATACTTTAAATTATCTGCAGCTGATCTGATTTTGAGTAGCATGAGAATCCTGTCAAATCTCTGAAACAATTATTTAAAGAGATTGTTTTAATACATATAATCCTCCCTTTGTTTTCTTCCTATTTGAACATAACTTTGCTTATTAATTCCTGCTCTCATGGAGAATACAGTGACTTAAAGTCATGACAAAAATCTGCTATTACTCCTTCATATCATAAACTAATGCTATAAAAATTAACAGCATGGTATGTTTTCAAATATAATCTACAGTTAAGCAAATAAACTCTACCTTAGACCACTACAGATGATATGTATGAGATTCAGTGCTGACCATAACTCAGCTGACCTCCCTTCACCACTCTGGACATCCCAGCTCAGGGAATGTATCAACAGAAACCAAGAAGCAGTGGAGCTGCCCATCCTGTTCTCTGCCTTTCCACCATCTCACGCTGCTCATTCCCAGTGGGCTTTGCAAGCTTTCATTCCTTCAGTTTAAAAAGAAAACCTACATGTGATGAAAACCACTCCTACACTTATTAGACAACATAAAAAAAGCAACTCAACATTATATTTAATATGAGTTTGCATATTAAAACCACTGTGACCTTCTTTCTCTTGGAACTGACACAGCCATTAAGACTTCTGCAACTACAGCAGGGCACATGACAGGCAAGTACAAGCACTTTACTGGGGATATCCCAACACGTCCATGTCATCATGGTACCTGAAGACAATAAAGAGAATCTGTAGCTTAGTAGCACACTGCATGTTGGTTTTTTTATATTTATTTCTGGGATTATTGATGCAATAGGACTTACGCTGGGCACATTTCTGACTTCTGGCCAAAGCAGGGGCTTGCATACTTTCTGGACTTAATGCCCACTACAAAATTCCATGTGACACTGCAAGTTGGAACCAAAACCTCCAGAGGTTTCTTCTTCCACAGTATTGTTTATAAATGAAGTTGGTAGGAGCGAAGAGCAGAATTATTGCTAAACAAATACTCTGCAGTTCCAGTAGATATCATGGACTTGATGCAGGAATTATAAGTAAAGGTTTATCTTGCGTCACATAGCAGACCAAATAAGGCAGCTATCTTCTCTTCCTGTGCTCCCTAGAATTCTCTGATTTATATGAAATAGCAGATTTCTGCTCTTCTTCTGACATCAAAATTCATTATGTAGCTATTAAAAAAAACCTTCTGGAAGTATCAATGCTAGAAGCAGATCCTGGACCACACTGCACATGAGAAGCCTGTAACTGGAACTCAGCTAGCACCCTTTGCTTACAACCTGCATGTGAGTAAATACAAAATATACCCCATCTTTTGTTCTGTATGTATACTACATATGACACAGTAACAAAATTTTAAGAAATAGTAAGAATATAACAGTCAGAAATAAGTCATTACCAATGACCATATGCCTTTGAAGAGTTAAGCAAGACAGGGGGTTGTGACTAATCTGACTAACATCACAGTGATTCACCAATCCACTTGAGTTGCGTAACGATATATGACAATACACTCCAACTGGGGATACAAGCAAATAAATAAATAAAAGAAACAGCCAGGAGAGTCCCTTCCCAATTACACTAATAGCAGACGTTCAGAAAATACTTCAGGAATCCTATTTTAATCTAATAAAATTAACCATTCATGGAAATCTCCTGGGAAATATGCGATCAGAAGAAAAGAAACTAGGAATTAATCAGGCTGCAAGTAAAGGAAATAAATGGAAGAGAAAAAAAGTTGAATAATTATAGAAGAGTCTTTTTTTTAAAGGAGATTAGAACTACTATGAATATTATAATGAAGGTATTGTTTAAAAAAAAAGGAGAAAATCTGAAAATCTGGGTACACAGAATTTATGGAACAGCCTATGAGATATACAGCTTTGCAAAGGATAACGTAAACAGCTACTGTAGGAAAAAAACCAATTGTTTCTTTTTTCCTTCTGGATAAAATGGATAAAGGTTATGAATCTTTGTATATAAATACCAGAGAAAAGATGCTTTAACCCTAATGCAGAAAGTAAAAACAATTCAGTAAAATTTATTCTACTACCTAAACATCGGGCGAACTAAGCTGGGCCTTTCTGCTTATTGTTTATAACGCAAAAGCAATGATAGGAAAAAAGTTATCTGTAAAAATGTGCAACTGTCATCTACAATAAATAAAAAAACTGTTACGCAGAAACATTTTGGTTATTTTCCCCCCCTGCGGACAGTATATTCAGATGTACCATCTTTTCAATTTAGTTAGTTGCATTTAGAGATTAGAGTCAACAATAAATAAGTGATCCTAGCACTAACCTCCTACATGTATTTAGGCCTGAAATCCAAATAAAACAATTCCCAGCAGCAGACAGCCTGGGTAGAAAGCTGGCCACACAAAGCCCTTGGGAGAAATCTGCCCTAATTCATGCAGTGGGATGACTGGTTTATATACCTGGCTACTACTGCCATTACTTTGTGTTCAAACACATCAGCAAAAAGGGAAAGGAAATCAAGTTCCAAAAGTAGCCACATTTTTCAGGTGAGGTACTCCAGAGACTGAATTTAGAGATCAGGACAGGGCAAGCTGTACGAGCATGTTTATGTAACAGACTCTGTATGTTCTGTTATTGCAATAATTGATGTTCTATAGGAAGCTGAATAGGCAATCAAAACTTCACCTTGGTATCAAAACATCATGCAATAACATGAACAGACACTATTCAAATCATAAAATAAACAGGGCATGAACTGAAGTAGACCTCATAAAAGTATCAAATAAATTCCTATCCACTATTAAGCATCATGAGAACAGAAAAGATTTTGGTGCAGCTAGCATTAGAGCCGTCTCTTTTAAGCCAGTGCTCTCCAATTTCTAAACCCATTTCCACATGTACGAATCCCCCAAAGTAATTGCATCCGCTATAGCAGCCACGTTGAAAGTAGCTGACAGAGCAGAGTACGACAAACAACCAGCAAAAATTAGATTTTAATACATTAGGACACACATCAGTGTAATAGGTTTTGTTGATCACATCAAACCATACAACAGTAGCAAAAAGCCTTAAGGATGACGTCATCTGTAATGAAATTACATAGTGGAAAAGCAGTTAAAAGAGAACACAGCCAGTACTGGACTGGCAGGGAGCATCTTCCTGTAGGACCTGGACACGGCAGAACAAAGTTACTCCCAGTAACACCTCGGGCAACGAACAAAAAAGATGCACACAGTTTTCTCAGGAAAAGACCAAAGAGAGACTCTTGTTATTCCCTGGTCAAGCCTTCTTCTGTTCTTCTTTTCTCTAGGCTCACCTTTTATTTTAAAAGACCTCCACGCTGTATAATTCCTTACCAGCTAGAGAAAAAGTCCAAATTGCTCAACATTTATTTAAGAGCTCAAATGCTGACAACAGATGGAGCAAATACTTCAAACAGAACACAAGCTATCCAAGAGGTCACAGGCTTCGTGGATACAAAACCAGGAAAATAAGGTGGGTGAATGGCAATGACGCAGCTACGGTATCGCACTGAGTGTGGAGACATGAGCTTTGCCTGGCTGGGGGCAGGGAGCTCTTTGCTCAAGCTGGGAAGAAAAAGAGGCAGACAGATGTGGTACCAGCCATATTGCTCCCCTGTGTGCTGTTGGCTACAAAATACAAGCATGCCTTAACCGCGCCAGGCTGATAAGCCACCTGCACCCAGAAGGAATCCTCAGCAGTTTTTTGTATTAGGGAAACAAAGCCAAGTATCAAAGCACCACAGGTCTCCTGATTTCTTTTTAATAATAGAAAGAAAAGAAGAAAACTGAAACAGATTTTTCCCCAAAGACAAAAACAAACCCTACTTCTCACAGAGAAAGGCAGTTTTAGCAGGACAGTTCCAGGACGTTTGGAAGAAAAGGCTTCCCTTGTTTTGTATCCACCTATATCACTCTTGCAGCATTTCCTATGCTTTCCTCATTCTTTTTGAGTGGTTTTCTGTACTCTGATGTTTTCCACTGTTTTCCTCCTGCATCCACAATGCAGAGCATCCTCCTCCCCAGAGGACTCTTTTTTTCCTACTCATCTGTTTACCCTGCGTCTTTGCTTATTTTCCACCCCTTCAGCAGAAAAGAGTCCAAGCCAAGATAAAAACCAAATGGGAAGCAACAAGCAACATTCCTTCGATGCTCCACTGTTCGGAGCATGGAAGCGTGCCACCTCTGCTCAGGGGTTCCAACTGGCATCACAGCGATCCCCGTGCTTTCTGACAAGGATGTTATGTTGCTCAGGCAACCACTCCTAATTGTCTTTTGGGATGCTGAGCAAACAAGGTGTTTTTTCCTGCGTGAAGGTCACCCTATCGTGGTGACACTGAACACAGGTCAGAGCTATAGCAAATGAGGCACTGGAAAACCAGGTGAGGCAGCCCTGTGTGCAGTAACACCTCAGTCACATAACACCCAACCTATTCTGCAACCACAGCCATATAAGTTAATATGTACAATGCAGTTGCCATAGAGGACTACAACAACTACTATGCCAGAAATATTAACGTTGCTATAGATTCAAACTGAAAACAAATCTGAATGTTTCTCGTAGCTAGAAAAAGTAAATTAAAACCTATTTATATACAACAGCATCCTACAAGAAATAGATTGTCAACAACAGTTTGGCAGGGCACTATTAACATCTTTTGGAGATCAGGAAGAAATCTTTTCAGAAAGTGAGTTTCTGTTGAAAGAAATAAAGGCAGAAGCTTAGGGAGCAGCAGCTATTGCTTCAAAGTTCCTCCAGAAGGTTCATCTCAGCATACGAATATTTTGCATCTTAAAAGAAACACACCATATGCTGGGATGGCTTTTCATACCTAGAAAAGACTGCCTTATATTTTAGGAACAGGCAAGATTTCAGTCAGGCGTATTTATTGACATGTTTCATAAACCTCAAATCCTCAATGGAAAAAAGAACCTACATTGGCTGTATCAACACCGGATTTTTTTTTTTTTTTAATCCAGAGACCAAAAGAAGGAAGAAAGGAGAAATTTCAAGTAACTTCGGGGAAAAGTCTGTTTCAACAACAAGACATATCAGTGTGAGCATTTAACTGAAAATTAATCAAATGAGATTTCTACTTATTACTATTTTCTCTCTTTTTTTTTTTTTGCTTTAATGGATACATTCACTAAATTTAATCTGAATTCACTAGCAAAGCTACGAAACTAAGCTTTTTAAAGTAGTCTCATCTAAAGACACAGGGCTCCCAGGCCAAATGTGCTGCAGTAGTTGTGAACTCAACTTCCTTACAGAAGAGACAAAACAAGGGAATGAAAAGCATTCCCAGAACCACTAGCAGAACTTCCCTGAGGAAGCTGCCTTCCCTGAAACTCAGGTTCCCCCCCCCCCCCCCCCACCATGGATCAACCCAGTGCTCAAAGCCTGAGAATAACTCGCACTAAACGAAAGATATAAATTTAATGATTCCTGATGGACTTAGACAACTGATTGTGGAGTAAATCAGTTGACTCCAGTAAAGTCTTAGCTTGGCCACATTTGCAAGCATTTGCAACCACTTTTGGCCAAAGCTTTCCTGACCTCTACTTCAGAACAGGTAGTTGTTTCTTACAACAGTGTTTCACCCTTACAGCCAATCTTCACTGTCCAAAGCAAGCAAGCAAGCAGATTTTACCATTAATAACACTTCAATAAGGCCAGGTTGAGAAGCCCATGTTGAGAAGCCCATGTTGCAGGTAAGTGACTGTTGAGGTAATCTGCATCCTGAGATGCTGCCAGCAGCATTGACTACACCAACATGGTCAGTGATAGCCCACCATTCTCACTTAGTGGCTTTCATCTTTCATAGAACACACTCAGAAGCACTTTCAATTTCTTAATGATGCCTTAACAAACACAGTATAAACAGATACAAAAAGGCATTATTCTTACTTAAGCCTGGAGGAAGAGGAAACAGGAGTCATATTTCTCTATTATGAATTATTATGCACTCACAAGTAACAGCGATGAACAGCAGGAGATAAATAGCAAGAATATTAAAATAAGAATTGTCCTTACAATTACTGCTGTTGACAGCGTATTTTCTGAGGACCTATGCAAGTAACTGTGGAGTTAAAACATTCATAGAATCATTAAGGTTGGAGAAGACCACAAAGATCACGGGCACTGTGTTGAAAAAGAGCGTTCTATAGCTGAGAATTTGCTCTATTAAATAGCATTACTGTGCTCTTTGCATCAGTTATAGTTTTCATGGAAATAATAAGGCTGCTCTGAAAGCAATGCCTCCTACATAGATGCACCCCTAGACAATTCCTCTTCTCTTCACTGTGGCCCAGGCAATCCAAAAGGTTGGACATCCATGCACTAGTGCATCTTACCTCACTGATCCTGAGCACAGTGTCCTATCTACCAGTTTCATGCACACTCATACGGTATCAGGACGTAAGACAGCCAAAGTGGCACTGGGTAATCATGCTAAACACCTGGATTGCTCCCTGGTGTCCATATGTAACACTGATTTGTCCACATGTGCTGAGCTTAGCTGCTCCCTCCCAGGTCTCTGCCACCATAAGGAGGCTGCAGGGAGGTCGAATGGGACAAAATAGGGCAGTGAGGGGCCATGAAGTAATGCCACCCTGCATATGGCATGTGCACGTGTACATATATGAAGTGTATCTATGTATAAATAAAAATTATGCATATTTTATACAGAAATCCCTAAATTGTTGCAATCACACAGGGACATGATTTAGCAGAGAAATATCGGTGGTAGGTGGGCAGTTGGATTGGATGATCTTAGAGGTCTTTTCCAACCTTAATCTATGATTCTGTGTCTCTAAGCACTGCATCTACTCATCTCTTGAACACTTCCAGGGACAGCGATTCCACCAGATCCCCAGGCAGTCTGTTCCAGTGCCCAACCACTAAATTCCTTGCACTATTTCATATCATGAAGAGAAAGGGAAAAACAAAGCACACACAGCCCTTCCAACAGCAAGACTCAAAGGGGAAGGTGCTCGAGCACTTCAGAATTACAGACTTGTGCTACACTTGGGGATCCACGCTCATTTCCACTTGAAACAAAGCATTTTAAAGACTTGGTACTACACTCAGATACAGGAAGATGCATCTCTCCAAGTAAAAATAATGAAAATTAAAGTGTGGCATAAAATAGCAAATAATTTTAAATGCCTTATTGTTCTCATATGACACTATAAGCTGAAACGTAATGAAATACACTAGCACCAAAGTGAACAGCATTCTGTGGGCAGTCTGTACTGACATACAGTCAAGGGAAGTAGTATATATGGTACCTATCACTTAGATTAAAGAGTGATCTAAATTACACTGGGTTTAGGACAGCAAAAAGACCTCCAGCAGTAAACAGCTGAACATAAATCTGGTTGTTTCAATTACTGCTGTCCTGATCTCTCAGGAAGATGGAGCACCACACAAACTTGCAATTCTAGTGCAGAATCTCAGCCTGAAGAAGATAGGACACTAAGCATTCTTTCATGACGACATCAGACTTCTGCACCTGCCAGGATCCTAGTGACACCTCCACCTCTGCTGGTAACAACCACGGCAAGACTTCCACTGAGATCCTGGTCAGAGCTAAAAAGACACACTGCCATCACTTCCTCTGATCAAAGCATGTTCAGTATGCGTTCCTCCTTGTTTCTATTCTCCTTATTCACTGACCTTGACACATCAGGAAGCATCATCCTCAGTCTGAGGGCTTCCTACTCATACTTGGGATGTTGAGAGATCTACCTATTCCACTGTGAGGTTCAACAAAATACAGACAGTGAGTAATGATAAATTTGTATGAGTAAAACAGGTGGCCAAAATACAAGCATCCTTTTCCCTATTTCAGAGAAGCAGCATATATTTATGCCAAAATACAACAGTTACATGCTGCAGCTGAAGCAGAAAAAAATGGGATAGAGCTTTTTACTTCACATTTTGCTGACAGTGAAGAATTGAACACATTGCACCTGAAATTGTAACTCAATTCATCAGCCCTTCCTGAACTTCTAGAGCCGTACAACCCATTTTGAAGTACAGCATCTTGTTTTTAAGTCTCTCGTAATTGTCTACTGATTTCTTAGTTACTGTGAGTTTGCTAATCTGACATCTGCACATAGCAAGGGAGTTGAAACTAGATGATCATTGTGGTCCTTTTCAACCCAGGCCATTCTATGACATCAACATCAAAGCACAAGAATACTCCTGAAAAATGTACTACATACAAAAGTAATGCCAAAAATACTAAAACTGCTCCTATATGAAAAACCATAAAAGGCACAGAAAAATAGAAACACAGCTAAAATTTTCATTCTGCTCCTTGTAACCATTCACAAGTTGTGAGCAACATGGCACTTATAAATTCACAAGAATAAAACTGTCAGACTACCTTGATTCTGAGTGTTCTATCACCTAGACAATGAAGATATATTGTGGTGTATGGGTTATCACTAAAAAATGTATTATTACTTATTATGCCAGCCATAATACTTGCACTTTTACAAATAAATACCCATTTGAAAGTTGAATCAAAGAACTCAATTGCAGAGAAGTATCTGAATCCTACTCAAAAGTGAGTCTTATTCAGAGTTTTCCAGTTGGAACTCTTTACGAATCTGTATACTTCCACTGAATGAACACCTAGACTTCTTTATAGAGCACTTCAGGACAATTTAATACCCCAACATCACAAAAGATTTTGTTAAACTTGCCATTTACTTGGTCTCAATATCAAATTTCAAGTTCTGTTACAGAATTCTTTCATCCTGTAGACGAGAAATCACCCCAACTGTAATGTCAAGAGTCATTCTTTTTAAGTAACTCATTTTATTTTTGCTCCACTCCCTAGACCTTGACAATAGCTCGTAAGTCAGCGTGTTTCCAAGCATGTGTCAGAAACCCCAGCCAAGATGCCCAAAGCCATTTATATAGAAGAGAAATTCCTCTGCTGTATGCAATACCTGTTCCAAAATTAGTCCACGTCAGAAAATAGTAAAATAACTCTCCAGAGTCTACCAAACAATCAGCCTAAAAAAGAAAAAAAGGACTTGCAGGGTTAATTGTGTTAGAACTACATAGCAACAACTGACAAACATGTTTAGGGACAGTTTCCCAACTAGCAATATTCTGAAAGGCAAAATAAAAAAAATAAAAATAAGAGAGGAATTAAAACAACAACACACACCCCACTTTAGATATCCAAATGGAAATTGCACTGTTCTGGAAAGTAAAAACTCACATTCATCCTTATTTTCTTTCACTTAAGGAGCATTCTGAAGATGACAATTAACCAAGCAGGCCCTCACCCACACATATGGAAGAACTATGAAATTTACTTCCCTTAATTTGAACTTTCCACAGAAAAAAAAATGCCTTGGTCTTCAGTCCCACATAACTCCAACCAGAACCTCAGCAAGACAACGGGTAACTGCCAAGTTATTGGTATGAATTTGAAGTCTGTTGTTCATTCGTTTCAAAACTTCACATCATAGTCTTTGAAACCACTTGCAAAATGCCATATTCTCTCAAATCTAGTAACAGCACCGGAAATGGTTTCCTTAATTTTTATTTTCTGGAATTTACTTTTTCCTTTACGCAGTTTCCTTTAAGACTGACTGTCCATTATAGCTAGACTGTTTAATAACAAAGATTGAAAAATCTGCTTGTGTGCACATGAAGTGCTAGAACATGGTATTGAATGTACTGAAGCACATAAAATGTTCATTATAATGAAAAATATTAAACCACGTTGCTCAACTTGCTGCAGAATTGCACACCAAAGTATACAACCTCAGACGCTTGTAGACAGGGACACATCTCTTAAGGCCATAATTAGTGCTACTGCCCTGACTGGGTGCTGCTTTGCTGTCTAGCCCACCCCTCTACCGCACCTGAGCAAGGAAAGTGGGTTTATAAACTCAATTATCCACTGCCATCAGGCATGTCCCAAAGTGGAAATGCTTATTTTTTTCTGGTACTGTATTCCTAAAAACAAAGCCAGTTCGATGGATATGTTCAGTTGTTCTCCACATAACATTCCTCCTCCTCCCTCTCTTCCCCCCCCCCCCCTCCCCTCCCCCCCCATCTGTATTTACAGTATTTTTTAGACCTTTGTGTAAAACTTCATTCCACACAGCCCCTGTCAGCCATTCCTAAAAAGTAATTTAATTTTATGCTAAGGCAAACTTTGCAGCAGTGTTGAAAACATGGGAGAAACTTTATCAAAAGTCATTATTGGTATCATTACTTGCAAGATCCACCTCCTCCCAAAATGGAGCACTGTTGACTTAATGTATTTTATTTCTCTACTTGCATCTTGCAGAACAAGCACTGTTACCTCATGTGGTCTGCTTATATGTGTGCATGCCCTTATTAGCAAAACAGAAATAATGAGCAAACTCCAAACGCTGACATTTGCAATCTTTCACTTTTAATTTGTCACGTTACCTTTGATCATGCCATTCCTTGCTACTCTTGATAAATGTATGGAAACAAAGATTCCATGCATTCCAAAGTGCACCTTTGCTTCAGATAAGAAAAAAATATGTTCTCTAATACAGATCAAAGGTATTTTCAAAAATATGCTTATAGGGAGATCTAGAAGTTCATTAAAGAACAAATACTATAATACAAACTAAACATATTTGGTTCGATCATGGTTAAAATGAAACATTCACCCTCCTAGCCTGAGGTGCTGGAACAAAGGTTTTAAAAATCTACCACAACTCCATCACACTTTGAGTATTTAACTCTCAAACTCAAGCTATGGTTGGCAAAGAGAATGAAATGACAAGCACTAAGTATGCATTACACAAAAAATAAAGATAAATAAAGATTATCTGTCTGGTAAATGCACAGAATTCAGAAAAGCCTGGAAGTCTCACGCTTCCTCATTTATCCTTTAATGGAAAAAATTGACACTAGCTGAAAAAGCATTGATTTTCTGTGCTGCAATCTGTGGGAGTCTGAAAAAATTGAAAATCAATTTTCGCAGCATACTGTGATTGTTTAAAAGAAAAAAACTTGGGAGAGGTTTACTTGAATTACCTTTTGTATCTCGTGATAAAAATATTTCTGTTCAGACTTATCCTTCCAAACAAGAAACTTTTGGAAGTTGTACCAGTGCTTTTAAATCTGCTTTGGAACTGTTTAGTTGTATAACCCACCTCAACAGCCTGACCAACAGAAACTGCAAATATGTATCAATCACTGTCATTGCGAAATGACACCTTATATTGCTATTAGGCATAAAGTCCATTAGGAAATAACTGGTTTTCCTTGGTATGTTCATTCTATGAATTTCAAAGCCTTTTGTTTACCCTTTGTGTAACTTTTCCCCTAGAGCGAGCCAGGTTTCCATATTACCATAAATCAGTAGGTATGAAAGGAACAAATACACATATTTGAACAGGTCCACTGAATTGTGATAACTTAGAACAAGATCTGTGAATCAGCACTGAAATGGAGACTGTTGATGTTCTTCTCAACAGCTTGGTATGTTTTCATTTTCTCCAGGCAGTCACCATGAGTAGGGCTTGTATAGCAATTTAGATCCAACACTCCACACACAATGCCCAGCTTTAAGCCAGTTTACAGAACTGACAGTCCCATCCTCCCAGTTCTCAGGCTTACGGAGAGGCTCTACTAAGAGGGCCAAGGATACTACTACAAGCACCAAGTCAGAATGCATGGCTGACAGCTGGGCAGGAGAGGCCTGGAGCATTACCAGGCCTGGATGCACAAATGTGCCCGTATCCTCAGACTCAGGACCCAGATTCTGGGAGGGGTGTATTAACAGGTCAGGTGTGACCTGCTACGGGCAGAATGATACCGAAGGCAAAAGCTGGAGAGGGACACGTGAGCGCTGGGAACCCAGAAGACAAAGGAAAAAGTGGGCAAGACTCCTGCTTCATCTGTTTCAAAATTAGTTTGCATATTTCTTTCTGAGAAACTAAATCCCATCCATAAAGAGACTTATCCAACATTTGTTTTTTTCTCTAGTGTTGCATCACACAGCTATGACACATTTTTCACTGCAAACTATCCAAGAACCAGCCAAGAAAACAGAACCACACATCCCTCCAGATAGCTGCAGCCTAAGAGCAGTTTGTTTCGAGCAGCTTTCAACATGGGAACATTGCCAGAGATGCTGAAGTATGAAATTAATAAATTTGCCATGCCCTCCACAAGCATTCCCGAGCACAGAACATGGTTTCCACATCCAGAAGAAAGAGAACATAAGAAAGAAAAACATATAGCTTATCACTGAATGCCTGTGGTGGCACTGAGAAATACAACTTGCTTGTTGTGAGATGCTGCTCCTTTTCTAGAGAAGCACAGAAGCCTAGTTGGCATCAATCACAGCTTAAATAGTTTAGGATTACTGTGCTTTAAACCTCTTCAACTGTTGTAATATTTTAGATTAATTCTGAAACTACTTCAATTCCTTAAACTCACAGGCATTGCAAAGCATGCTGAATTACGTGGAAAGGTTTGAGGGTTAGTCAGCTTGACTAATTCTAATCCTCGTATTCTGATCTGAAGCCTACTCTATTAATCCAGAAATCACATTTAGCAAAATACATAGCCAGCATTGTATTAATTACAGGCAGAAGCCACCCATACCATTTTCTTTGAGTTCAGTCACACAGCACCACTTACGGTGACCGGGGCAGGGATACATTTCTTCCTCAAACTGCAACATGCAGCTAGATTAAAAAAATAAAAATTCAGAATAATAAAACACCTTGCAAGTTTTTAAAAGACTTTGCACTGCATGCCACTCTGAATCATATTCAGCACACTGACCACTGGCATCATGCTGCCAGCCACAGAAGTGGCAGAGAAGCCTGCTCAGTGGACCACCATATGTTTTACAACTAGTTGCCCACAGTGTATCTGCAAATACATGTCAAAGTTAGGGAGAGGTTAGAGAACTTCTTTTCTTCAGAGAGTTGGTTATTTTAGCTTGCAATTTTGTCACCCAAAGTCATTAAACCAGGTGGCAGCTATTGCCTGGCCACAGTTACCAGGAGTACACACACAGAAAAAGCACAGTTGTCAAGTGTATGTGAACTCAGAGAGACAAATTCCGTTTAGACAGAAGCAGGGGAAAAAGAAGAGGATTTTATGCATCAGCGACCATTACAATGACAGATACAGAATCTGCGTGGCTACAGAACTAACATTCCAGTACAGGAGGCACACTGACACTTTACATCCGAAGTCACCCCCTGAATAACCTATAGCTCTGTGTCATATCACTCCTATTCTGTTTTTAGCAACTATGTTCTGCAACTCTATTCTCCAGAAACATATTAAAAAGAAACATAGAGACACAATTACTTTCCAGAGGGTCACATCATGCTCCTATTGGAGTCAGAGAGACCCCAAGACGACTTCACCCCAACTGCCGGTTTCAAATCTCAACAAGCTGTTTTCTTTTCAACCTTTTTTCTTTCAACCAGGTATCCTTTCCTCTGACAGCCATCACCTTCCCTCCCATCTGACCTGCTCCACTCTAAAAGAATCAGAATTTGTCACTAACCTAACTGTTCCAGCTTCGTATTCCTGAGCTGAAAGCCCTTTTACCTGGTACATTTGTTACTGCTTCTGTAGCTCTACACCAGTGACCTCGTCCTTCCAGTTTTCCCAGGTCAACTACTACCAGATGACAACACAACGAACTGGTACTCGAAACAAAAAGAAAGAAAGAAAGTAGACCCCCACTACTTTCCTAAAGGTTTCCTACCAGAGAAAATAAATCGAAGAAACATTTATCTTGTGGCCAAAGCCTCAAAGATCATAAACGGAGAAGATGAGTCATTGTCCAACTGGATTTCCCTCCTCCCAATTTCTCAACTAACAGTGCCAATAACTTCCAGAAAACAAAGAACTTCATTTTGAAAGACAGGATGGGAAAAAGGAGTTAGAAGTTACTTTCCTAAAGACGACCATGAGTGTCTCAGGCAGTAGTTCAGGCATCAAAATCCTCATATAGCAGAGCGTGGTCAAGAGCCCACTTGCGGTCTCACTGCACAAACAGGGCTGACCACGCAGAGGAGAGAGATTGTGAGGCAAGAGGTAGAACTGAAAGCAGAAGTTTTGAAGCAGAATCACCCGCTTGGAATCATTCCTGTGAGATGTTCACAGAAACTTCTGCCGACCCAAATTCTTTTTAGCATTTTCTCACCCGTGCTGGGTCTGTGACAGCAGAATAGGCTGCAAGAATAGAAACACAACACACCGCTCAGCAGCACATAATCTAGTCTTACTTTATTAAGTAGGAGGGGTGCAATGGGTGGCCACGAACTCCTGTTTCAGCTTGTCCATCCTGTGAAACACACCCACAAATCAAAGTACAGGGGACACCACCACCAGGGACCCACAGGAACATGACATTGACTCCCAGCAGCTCAACGTGTCCAAGTCCTTGCTAGTGGCCCGGGCCTCCCACCACGCCATTCCACCTCCAGCTCTGCCTTCTAAGTGCCAGAGGTATATATATATCCTGTGCCTGTTTTCCCCCCATCCACTGTTCAAGTTTTAATTATTTACTGCTTTCTTATTTAATTGTTGGCATGAGCCTTCAAAGGGAACTCAAACTCCATAGTCCACATCTCTAGCAGTCATCACCAGTTTCTGCAACTCTTTGGTCTCTCACCCCAGATGTGCTATGAAAAGTGTGAAGTTAACAACAACTACAGAACAAAGTTCTATTGATTTTTCATTTTCCAGCTCATCTAGGACTAATCAAGTCAGCAACAGCTGGGCAAATGAAGCCAAGGTCTCCTCTCACTGGGCAGGCAGCCTTCACAACATAGCACAGGTATCGTCAAACCTTTCCTTTAGGCAACCTGAGCTTATTTTATTACTTAACAGAAAACTTTTCAGTTCAACATCAGAAAAAGGATGACACAGACCAAGATAAAGTATCTTTAAGCTAATTTACAGATAATTCTCACACATCCATACTTTGGGTTTGGTACCTTTCACAGCAAAACAGTCCCAAGTATGTGCCTGCCTGTAGTGGCAAAAAGGATCTAATACATCATTAGAATATATTTAAATTCCGCACAAACATAACTTGTTAACTCAGCTAGAATCAGCAAATCATACAGAAAAACTCAATAGAAACACAACAGCATTTATGTTAGAAGAAAGGGCATGTTAGAAAATAATATCTTACACAGATAAATTAAAGGAACCTTCCTTACAGCTCAAGTAAACTGCAACAATCAAAAAGGTCAACGCAGTGGAAGAGCAATAAGAGACTAGCAGAGAGACAAGCACAATTAGAATGGTGTTACAAAGAAAAAGGAAAGGTGCTCACCCATCTCTGAAGAGCTACGCTCACGAGGAAAACTCCACAAGGAAAGCATCTCCAAACAGAGATCCTTCCCCAGTGGCAGTCAGCCCTTAAATGAGGTCTAGGAGAGGTGCAGCCAGGCTCCACCCCTTCCGGTCACACAGCTGAACTGCCTTCACCTGTGCTCCCAGGGCTGACCGGGTGCTGTCCCCAGCTGCTCAATCAGTGTTCAGGCCATGACTCAGCAGTTACTATACACCAATGTATCCATTTTTTTCTTCAAGAAGTGCTCTCCACCAGCATTAAAATTTATTTGCCTCTGGGGAACTCAGGGGAAAAAAAAACAAACAAGTAAAGTATTTAACTTAGTTTCAAAACACAACTGTTCTCTCTGCTGTACTGAAGTATTTCAAACAATCGCTGCAAAAGCTCATCTAATCTTACGCTATTACAGCTGTAATACAGTCCCTGGGCAGTGGTCACAGCACCAAGCCACTGGAGTTAAGTAAGTATTTGGAAAATGTTCTTAGACGCAAGGTTTGACTTGTGGGTGGTTCTGTACGAAGCCAGGATGATCCTCACCCCTTCTCAGTTAGGACATTCTACAATTCTATGGATCCTCCCACTTTTTTTCTAAACTCCAACCTTCAGCAGCTGTCAGTAGTATTTCTCTATTACTCATTTTTTCCCTACCTTACTATTTTAACTAGAATATTCCGCCCAGAATTTTCCTTAAAGAACACTAGTTTGACTGCCTGTGCATCGTGACCCTCATGTTCTTTTCCCATCTTCCATATACCACACTTCAGCTGACCTCCCTTTGACCAGCTTATCAGCTGCCAGCATTGAAAAGCTCTTCTGAAGGGAATAGCCCTAAAAGAGAGATGTGCTACAAACACCATTCACCAGGACACACACAGAGCCACTCAAAGAAAGCTCCTCATTGCCTACATGGATATGTTCTGACGTGCAGGAAACAGCTGAAAGCTATAGGTTTATATTTACAGCTTGGAAAACGTACATATGCAGGCAGTAAAATTAATTGCAAACATACACAAATAACACCACTCACATCGTGTGTGCTACTACAATTTAGTATTTTTAATATTTCATAATATTTTAACCAAGTTCAGCTAACTTCGGCTGCCAGCTCACTTCACCACTTCCTTCCCAGTACACCTCTCACAGTTGGAATTTCCCCATCACCACAGACATACTTTGACAAAAACACAACACCCTTCACATGGCCTGAGTATATTTACTCTTCTTTGTACACAATACCTGCTGCTACCTCCTCCGACATCTACAACTTTGATACTGCAAATTCAACAAAAAAAAAAATTAAAAATAAAAAGGGACAAAACCCAAAGTAAGCATTTGCTTTAGTATTCCAGTGGGAGGCATTTTTTTAATCTCATTAAAACCCAGCTTAAAAAAGAAATACAACCCTGGAGGAAATTCCTGGAGAAATTCCTTTTAAAAGTACAATTTCCCAGAGTAACGTTTCCCATGAAAATTATCTACAGAAACTGCTGCCTTTTCCCATGCCAGACATCATCAAAAGCTTCAAAAACTGCAAGCATTTAGTTACTGGGAGAAAAAAAAAGAAAAACAAAAACAAAACAGAACTGGGAGGCCTTCTTTCCATCATCAAGCACGCCAATAAACCTCTGGGAAGTGTTTGAGTAGATCCGTGTTTAAGAAGAAATACATCAGAAAAGATAGAGAAAATGGACAATATTTTGCTATACCATATGTACGGCTTAAGGGTTAACTAAACCATCAGGACAGGCTGCTATAGGTGTGCACACAAAAACACACACGCACCCCTCTGGCAGCCTCTGTTATCTCCCCCTGCCATGCTGGGAGGGGTGACAGCAGATTCTCCAGTGGATACAGGAGGATAGGCCTGGTGGTCAGCGTCCCCTGGGAAATACAGATCTCCTGGGACAAAGCCACATCATACCAGAAGCCTAAGTTCTTGAAAATCTAAATAAATATAAGGAAAAAAAAAAAAAAAAAACACAACACAGAGAAAACCCATGCAAAATACTGCATGCATTGGGCATACAACAGCAAAGCCAATCACTTCTGTCACACCAAGAAACCTAGAGGCACTCTACTGCAGGATGGCGAGGCACCAAGGGGCAGGCATACACATGCAGAAGAACTGAAAGAAAATGAAGGGGAAATGTGAAGGTCCTTTGCCTTCATCGCAGACCTGGGCAGAAGGAAGAAGTCATATCTCCAGTGGAACATGCAGGAGAGCAAAAGGATAGGAGCTGTCCCGCAAAGGCTTTACCTTCCCATGGCCATGGTGTCTTTGCAGGAAGGTCCAAAGGAGCTGCTCAGTCACACAGTACCTCTAACACCTGCGAGCAAAGTTACACCGGTATCAGCTGGATGAACAATTCATCCAAACACATGTGCATGTAATAGGGCCCTTCTACATCTGCACTTGAAAAGAACCACTCCTTTCTATAAGTACAACCAATGTTTTCTTGTCCCTGCATGGAACTGAAGCAAAACAAAGATGAGAAAAGCAGCAATAGAAACTTGGAGCATCGCTGACACGCACATACAGGGTACAAATGGGCAAAGAACACAAAGGGCCACTGACAAGAAGCACTGCTGACAACAGCCCTATGCTACGGCTCAGCAGCCCTGTGAAGGAGCACACAGGTGCCCTGCAGGAGGTGGAACACATGGGCACGAGGAAGTACAGCAGCACCAAAGGTACCTCTTCAAATATAAACCTCTTTAGGGTATGTTAAATAATAAACGTGTATGTTGTATGTATTGCTTAATTGATCTCAACTGGAGAGTAAAGAGACAGCAATCTTTCCCTTGTGTGAACTTTTTTTAACCAAACTGAAAGAAAAACCCATGTGTTACATGTACATAGAAATAAATGTCCTGTTAAGCTTGTCAACAGTACCAGCACGTCTGCTGAGCCTCTAAGGTCAAGGTCACGTCATCCATACCAAGGTGACAAAGGTTTAATTAGAGTACCAGCAGCACTATAGACAAAGGCTGGTCATTAGTAGAAAGCTAATATAAACCAAGCACAATTATGCTGTGTGGAAACCATCAGACATTTGATGAGATGTTAATCTTTAAGCTGGTATCATTCTGCAAGCTAATCATCCGGAGAATAGAAAATCTGTAAAGAATGCAATTAAACGTACCAGTTCCATTAAAATTGAGCTGATATAGTTAATTGTTCTCCTGAAATAGCTATCTCCTCACACCTTCACTGGAGAGCTTTTCCATCAGCTCCTTGAGAGTCTATTTAAGGGACCACGTCGCTCAGCCCCATGCCGGGACTGGGCGCTATGCTCTCACCCCTCACAAGGTGCCCTACCTTGGGCTCCCGCCTGGCCCTGAGGAGCACCGCGAGCCCTTTTGGCGGCCGTGCCGTTGGCACCGCATCTGCATTGCCGGGCTTCGGGGAGAGAGGCAACATCGTGCTCTTGCAGCACGCCAAAGCAGCTATAAAATACAACCAAATGACGGGCCAATGGCAAAGCCACGTCAGATGGTCGTTGTGAGCATCAGCACTTCTGGGAAACACATGACTGCTAAACCAGCGCTATAATGAATCTGTGCATATTCAAAAAGCTCGCAAGGGTTTTGCAGCACCGCTAGGAATTGGGAATACCGCTAGCAGGCCATTCCTGCTCTTTTTTGGGGGGAAAGGCAGAGGCTGCAAGCACAAAGGTACCCCGAGAGTGCATCAACTTCGCCATACGGCCCCGCCACGCACCGCGGCGGAGCAGAGTTTACCGGGGCATTTCCAGACGCTCCGCACAGGGGAGGACCGAGCCGCACACGGGGGAGCGGGGCCGGGTCGCTCCGCGGCACCGCTCCGCCTATTACATAACCGCGGCCGCTCCGGATGCTCCGGTTTCGCCCCGGGCCGGGCCGCCCGCGGCTCTTACCGCCTCACCCAAGCCCGTCTCCCGCCCCGGGCCCGCCGCCGCACCGCGGCTCGCTCCCACCCCGCCGCCCGCTCGGACGCCTCTCGCCGGGCCCGGCACCGCCGAGCTCCGATGTCCGCAGCGCCCCGCGGTCCGCCCCGGCCCCGCCGCTCGGTACCCACCTCCTCGCCGGCATCCGTGGCGCATCCCCGCTGCGGCCCGGCCGGCTGCGCCCCGCCGTTCCCGCTGCCTCGTTCCCTCCCGCCCGCCGCAGCTCCCCGCCCGTCTGACGGAGGGGGCGGGAAGCCGCGCCGCGCCGCGCCGCCGCCGCAGCCCCGCCGCGCCGCCCCCCGCCCCCGCCCGCCGCCAAGGTGCCCTCCTCGCACCCACCTACCGCGGGGACGAAGGGCCCGGCAGGAGGGAACGGCGTGGAGCGAATCGCCGTGTCACGAAGCGGGGCTGCGGCGGGCGGCGAGCATCGGGGCTGCAACCGCGGTCAGGTCCGCGCGGGGATGTAAAAGGACGTGGGAGCCGCGAGACGCGGTGACGCGAGGAGCAGCGCGGGGCCCGCGCCGGGAAGGGGTCGGAGCGACGGGGCCGGGACGGCGGCGGGGGTCCGTCCGCACCGGTGCGGCTGCGCTCCGGTGAGCGCCGTGCCCGGCCCCGCGCTGCCGCTCCGCCCCAGCGCTGCTCTTTGTCCTCTGATAACGGGAGGTTGGGGGAAGACGCGCCAGGTGCTCTCGCAAACCGCGAGACGTTGCTCCCTGGGTTTATATTAGCTTGCTTTTTCTTTTTTTTTTTTTTTTTTTCCTTTTCCTTTCCCGCAGATCGGCCGTTACAGCCCTTGTGACAGCCATGACGGCCCCGTCCCACCTCGGCCGGGCTGCTCGCGCACAGCTGCAGCCGAGAGCCACAGGTCGGCCCGACGGGACTGGATGCACGTGTGGCCAAGTAAAGGGATCAAAAGACGTGGAGGAGGAGATGGTGGAGGTAATTAAAGTAATACAAGGGGAAAAAAATATGGCATAGTCTGTAGGAAAAGTAGTGAAAGACTTACAGGGATCCAGCAACACAATTACTGGGCCTGGACTATTCCTTAGGATGATGTTAAACAGGCTGTATGATGCTGCCTTAACTTATCCCTCATTACTCCAACTAGAGAGCCCAGATTCAGGATCACTGCTGTACAGTAAAGGACCACACTGGGGACTGCGTCAGACAAAGTCCTGGCTCTTTTCCCGTTGAAGATGGGACAGCCGGAGCAGTTCCTCTTGACAGTCTCCTTAGCCTAGCAGAAGCTTCCTCAATGAAAAAGTGCATGTAATGATCATTGCCACAGATGATGCTGAGAGGGAGGCATCAAAGTAAGCATAGTATAAAAACACCAAAACATTAAGTAAAAAATCTCGTGCTTACGTAAAGCTTAATATCAGAAGTTTATTTTTCTCCCCTATGAAATAAATAACAGGGCAAGGAGAGAAAGGGCACAGCTCTTAATCATCCCTTAAGGACAGCATTCAACACCACCACGAATTTCAGTTAAGTGGCCACTCACCATTACTAACCTGAAAAAGAAAACCAGGGACAGAAATGCATATTTGGTAATTAGCTGCTACGTTTCAAACGACTTTTGTGTTCTCTAACAGTCTCAAAGTTAAACTCTTAAGTGGGTATCCTATAGAGTTGTGTTTTTTTTCCCCTAACCTGCCAGTACTTAAACCAAAGAGAAAATAACACCTAAAAAAGCAGGTAAAGTATTTCATTCAAATGATCATTCTTAATCTTACATAATTATCTGAAGCATTCCTTCTAACAGAAGGCTGTAAAACAGTTTTCTATGCAAAGATATTTTCTCATGTGCTAGCACTAGTGTTGTTTTTCTATTGCTGCTTGTTGTTAGCATTGGTGCCTGCATTTGGGACACCACTATCCTCCATTGTGAGTAACAAATCAGGTGAACCTCTGCTTTCTTTCCCTATTCTGACTACCAAACACATCATTGGCTACCTACGAGACCTCCTTCGGACTGAACTATTTAGAATACTTCTGACTGAAAAGTGTTGCACCGAAATAGCCTAAAATTCCTTCTGCAAAGACCAACAATCTCTGAATTTTCCCAGTGATACAAAACTACTCATTGTAAGAGCCAAAGCGAAGACGTGAGCAGCTGTAGAAGGACCTCACAGTAGTGAGCAAGTGGGCAGACAGCAGAAGAAATTCTATGGCCATAACTGCAAACTGAAGTAAATAGCAGTGAAAACAACCCTTACTAAACATGCATAATAATGGACTCTAAATTAACCCTAAATAATTAACCTTTATCATTGGGAGCTGTTGTGAATAGCTTTCTGCAAACATTAGCTTGCTGCTCAGCCTTAGTTGAGAAGGCAAACAATGCCAGGAATTACTCCAAAAGCAATTGAGAACAAAGCAGAATAGCTCATTACATTGCTGTGTAAATCTCTTGCCTACTTGAGTACTGTGTATGGTTCTGGCTCCTTCATATGGAAATGGAAAACAAGGAAATGTACCGAGCTAACGGAATAGCCAGGGGTATGGAATTCCATCCACGTGAGGAGAATTGCAACTGTGAAACAGAGAAGGGATTGCCTTCAGATCCATAGAGTCATGAATGAGATGTAGGAACCTGAGAGGAAACAACCACGTGCCATTTTTCATTTGACAGGACCTGAGGGAGAACACAGCTAATGATCAGGCAGCAGGTTTAAGACAACGGCTGCAAAGAACTTTGCTGTACAAAGTGTTATTAAATTGCCTGGCCTGCTGTGACAGCACTACGGAGCTGAAAGCACAGATGTTTTTAAACAGGGATTACATGAAGGAATGAACAATAACTTTAGCTATTAAGCACAATAATTTCATTTTCAGTGCCTGCCTACTGCTTGCTAGAGCTGTAAGAAGGGACATGCTTCACGTGCCTTGTTCCAATGCTCCCCTGATCATCAGATGGTTGATTCTTTTCTTCCTCCTCAGCTAGGTGAGAGAAAGAAAAGACAAACAGATTTCTAGGTATGGAAACATACACCTGCCTTTTCCCATGTCCTGGGAGGAAGATCAGAGTAGTTCCTTATCTTTCTGTTTGAGTGCTCTTCCAGGGCCCTGAAGAGAATGCTTTTCCAGTGGTTCTCTAGTGATTAGCCCTATTCAGTAGTGACAATCCATATGCATTACCCTATCCACATCAGCACTGCTTTTGGCCCCCTTTTACACAGGGATGGGGAGAGAAGTCCTGAAGTGTAATAACAGCAGACATGCATAGAACATGTTGAAAATACTTTCCACTTCCATAGGTAAGAATAAAATTCCTTGACATCCTGGAGGAGAAAGGGATAGAAATTCCTTCTTGTTTAAGTAGGAAAGTAAAGCACAAACACAGATATGCTTGAAAAACTAACAGTGGGTAAAAGTCCTGCGTAGACAACCAGTGTCTAAACCGTGTTAGAGATGCCCTTATAAAATACAAGCAACTGGAAGTCTGACAAGCAAATCTGAAATGAAGCTTGGCAGAACTCCAAGGATCCTTGAAGACAAACATATGATAAATCAGCCGGAGCGGTTACTTCTCATATAAACAAAATCTGTATGGTTGATACTCCGTACGGCTAGTTATCTCCACTCAGAAAAGAGCTTGTTTCGTACCTTATTTCAGCAATGGGTAGCAATACCAAGGCCTCATGTTCAGCAGAATTTATACTATTTCTCTTACTGTTTAGACTGCAAAACTAAAGTAGTATAAAGCTATTAAAAAATACGGGTGAAGACTTCTGATGCTTTATACACATAAAGTTAAGTAGGCACTATGTAGTACAGCTGAAATTGTACTGACTGCAGAAGAACTGAGGCTTTCATATGCCATCGCCTTTTGATTTGGTTTCACTGATTAAATATAACCACTCCACTCCTGCTATCCTTATATGGAACAGACACATTAGGAGGGGGATTTAGTGTGCCCAGGATGAGGACAATCAAAGATCTGATACTTAAAATAACTGTCAGCTTTCTTGCAATTTCGTTTGTTAAGTTGCTTACCGTTTCACTTTCAGAAAAATATTTCCAGTATGTATTTGCATTTCCAAATGGAGTTTTTATGTCCAAGTGACTAAATACGCTCTGTTAATGTTGTCACTTGAAGAAATCCAGCACAACTGAAAACGTTACTCATTAGCAGTTTCAGAAAGCAGAACACTGTCAGATGGGTTGGAAGAATGCCCGGGATATCTTCTTTACCCTCACGGTCAAGATTTGTAAACACTTTCTCTAATTACAGAGCAGATCAGGTCAGCAGTTAACTCTTTTTAGTCTTAGCACGGTCCTGCAGATGTTCTGTATGAACAAAGTGTTGTTCCTGTGCTACTGCACCCTATAATTGAATATATTCCCCACAAGTGGTACTACCTCCTGTTCGTCAGCAGGCAAAGTGCATGTATCCTGAACCTTCCATTGTTTAGGTTTGTTTTAAAGACTCAGAAAACTTGTTACAAGAGAAGAGCACAGCAAGTTTGCAAATAAACAAGAAACCATTCATCCCAAAGCCATCTCCTGGGAAGGTTATCACTTGCAGCAATTTAATGGCATCACAGCTCAAAGCACTGCTTCCAAGTTTCACTCCATCTACTTCCTGTCTTCTGCTGAATGCTTACCAATTCCTAGACCACCTTTCAGAGACCCTCAAGAGAGCTGAGAACCTGCCCCAAGGTCTCCTGAAATTGCTGCAGTATATAAATACTTCTTACCTTACCTGGTGTGCCAAGGAGACCAGCTTCTCCCAGGAAACCTGGGGGTCATTATGCCGCTTTGCTGCCTCACTGCAGCTAGCAAGTCAATTGCAAAGTGAAACTCATGGATTTCCGCCCAAGCTCAAGTTTTAGACTTTCAAGAATAAATTGAGGTAAAAGAAGAATGAGTAGTCTGGTGCTTACCACTAAAAGACATAACAATAGCCTTACTATTTAGTTCTTACTTTATTGCAGGACAATTTACCTAAGTACAAAACAAGCCACCTATAAAAACAATCATTAGCTTACTCACTGTTCCAAATTTCCCTGTTAACATTACTTTTATTTCTTCTCATGTCTAATAAATTTTAGATGAGAATTTTCTGCTGGCTGAGTTTGACTTTGAGATCATACATACAGTTTTATTCATCTTTTGGTATAACAGATCAGGATGCTACAATGGGTTTGTATGCCAGTAAGTTCTTGCATCCTCTGTTTAACATTTCAGAGGTGTTAAGAAGTGGGGCAATTACGCCAACAATTAGCAAGAACACATCAAAACAGCATTGCCAACAATCACACTAACATTCAATTGATATGGCAATCACGTGTAATCCAGTTAGTGTGGTTATTTACAGTCTACATCCTGACTACTACATAGCGGTACTTCAGCACTGTGTCACACACAATGGATGTTAGCTCAAGAACTTCCAACCTCTTTTCCACCCAATTTTGACTGACAAGCTACTCAGAAAATCTCATTCATAACCACGTTTTGTTCTGAAGGTTTGTTCCTTGGGCCTTGCTATATAGCAAGAATAAAGCAGTTCTCCTTCATTCATAGTAACAAGGGCCTATGGAAGCTAGCATTCAAATTTCCAATTTGAATTTGAAAACTAAGAAATGCACTGCAGGGTGTTGGTTTTTTTTTTAGAGGCTATCTTCATAACACGCTATGTATTTTAATGGTTTTCTGCTTGATATTTAATAAACTGCCCACAATTTGGGTTTTTTTACGCTCAAATTTAACATAGAAATTTTTTCCATTTTCTTTTTTAATCCTCTTACTAGCTAGCCAGAGTGGGTCTAGATTTTGCCATTCCTTTAAAACATTCATTGAATTATTTCCATTAATATTTTTTCACCCTCACTGCTATGGCGATCATAAAAAGTCTCCATGTGTAGAAGCAGTATTTAGCAGAATCTGACAGCCCCATGGTAGCAAAAATGCAATCTATGCTATGCCATGTAGATTCTTAATGCTCTGTAATAAATTATGGCATTTCAGGTTTGGTTTATTTTTTTTTTCCTCCATCTCCAGCATAAAGTAAAGCACCTGCTTCTTTCTTACATGAAACAATGACAGAAAAATTCACTGGTCCACACAAATACATATAAATTGCATATGACTTCTTTCCTTCATGTAGCTGTTTTCATTCAAGAGGAATCCAAAAGTGTGATGCATAGGTGGTGTGGCTGTGTTTTTGAGCTGTGAGATATATAGATTGTATAGTACTGAAGAGATATTTCAAAGCTGTGATTTATGGTGTTTGTAAGGCACCAAGGCCATGAAGGCCACCACCCCTCCAAGCAGCTGCTCCTCACAGCTTCCGTAAAGTATTTTTAACCAGGCAGAGAGCATGGCTAAGGAATGCTCTGTTATACAGAGCAGCATGTCACTCCTAGCTTGCAGTCACAAACCCAGAGCTACCTCATTTCATCTTCTATGGCTTCAGCTGCCAGAGCTGTCTGCAAGCACCTTTAGCTTTGAAAAACAGAAGCACCAGGCTTGCCCTAGGAGGCCTGATCCTCACGGTAAGTCAAGCTGAGTTTGCTGTATTTGTTCCTGCCAAGAGCACAAACTGTGGATGAGGTGCCTGATGCAAATTTGTGCTTTAAGTTGTTCAGTGAGCTCAAGGCAGCTACAGCCAATGGCTGGGCTGCCAGTGCCAGGGGAAGCAACAGAAGCACCGTGCAGCTGAGGAACAAAGAAGTTACCCAAGACAGAATTGCTCAATAGAAAGCACACATTTTTGAATAATAGATATGGCTTTAACTATAATCCTGGTGCAGTAATATTAAGTATGTTCTTATGAGAAGTACATGGTGTGCCATACAGTGAGCACAGTTGTCACATTGTATATTTTAAAAGAAAAGACAACACTGAACGTGTTGCAGAGAAACTTAAGGTTCTGGGGTTCATTTATGAAGCTATCCATCCAAAAGGCTCAAAATCCCTGTGCTCAACATCAGGGAGCAATTGGCTTCCAGACCACCACAGTTCTCTCCACCTTTTCTATCTTAATATTTGTTTGTTGTATTCACCTGTTTTTCACCATATGAGAATTGATTTCCCCTAGGGAGCCCCCCCCCATGCTTTGCCTCTTTCATTAAGACTGTTTTCTGTTTTAGTTGCCTCAAAACCAGATTTTTTTAATATATCTTTTCCCCCCCCCCATATTTTATCTTTCTTCTGATTCTCTTCCTTGTTCTTCCTCATTCCCTCACTCTGTTACTGAGAAATTACTGAGAAGTGACAAAACGTTAAGAAATGGGAGAAAGAGGTATTCTGTATATGTTGTTCTTGGGTGTCTACTAGAAAATTTTCCTACTTCCACAACAGTTTTAGAACCATCAGGCTAACTATGCAAAAATATGACAAGCCTCTGGAACAGTGAGTTAAAAGTAATCAAATACATACGTGAAACTCGTGCAATAGATTATTTACATTTCAAAAATAAGAGGCTGTGAAGAAAAAATGGTTTAAAAGTAATTCACAGGAAGAAGCTGAACTAGAATTCTGTCTTAATTAGAATGCCAAAACAGGGTTTTGAATTGTGTTAGAAACTGAGAATCATCTGAGGGTATTTCAACCTATGAAAACAGAAAACAGTCCCTTTCTTCACAAAATTCTTCATTTGAGTTGATTATCTTATAAAGGAATTAGAGAATTTCAACAGTAGTATCAATTTTAAGTTGCATCCTATGTATGCTAGGTACATCCAGGAGACCAGTGACCTCTGCTGGAAAAGGGGGGGGAATTACCCAGCAAGGCTGTAGACTGTGCCTTTGCTATACCATTCAGTGAACTTGGTACAGTTGCCCTTCCATTCACTTATGATTTCTTCTTCGGTTTGTTTTGCAGACATTTTATCAATATAACTGCAACTCAAATGTGACATTCCATGAGGAACTTCAGCGGGGTCTCTGACAAAGCATTTAACAAATGAAGTATAGAGAAGTGGTATGCTGAGAACATGCAATGCTCTCTTAAACTAGACATAACCACGTGCTTTTTTCACCTTCAGCTGCTTCTGCTTCCACAGTTATTCCTTTCCCTTTGGCATGTTACATACTGACATAGTAACCTGGCACTGCAGATGTTAGATGGTATCTCTGCAGACAGAGCAGAAATAATATAACTGAATACCCTGGGTCAGAAAATGGACCATTAACAGGAAGAGAGGGAGCAAGCAAGGGAAAGCCAATTCCATTTTGCATTGCAAGCCTGGGCTCTGCTCCCACTTCAGGTACTCCAGTAGAACCTTGTTACCACCAAAGGAAAAGGTCTCAGGTAGGAGACCCAGGGAGGGAACTAAGTGCAGTCAGACTGTCAAAACACAGCTCTCTTGAGAACAGCCTTGTTTCACTTAATGGTCAGATATGCTTTAATGTAGACATGATGGCAACATAAATTAGTATCTTTCTACAGTTACACAAGCAAAAGGCACTCCTGCAGACCATGCAGGTAAGATTTGGTAAGTGGACAAAATTTCTAGTGGACATCATTTAGCATAATTTATGAAAACTGTATCATCTCATTTTTAGAAGGATCAAAGGCCCTGTTAAATGCCAGCAGAAACTACAGCTGATGAACACAGCTGAAATCCAAGTCATTTGCAGATAAGCATGCGAAATTCTACTTACCACCATTACTGTGCTATTACTGCAAAACAGCACCAAAATAAAATTACACAGTTCTTGCCAATTCAGTGACCACCAGCAAAAGCAATACAGATTATACAGTTTTTTTTTTCCCCCCCAGTACCTAATGCTTATGCTCTCAACAGACAGAATTATCATTTTCTGATGAAAAGGCCTGGAAAAGCAATGTGACAGCTACTTAGTGGCAGTGCTACAGAACAGTTTAAACAGGGAATAATGAATATCACATCCAGCCAGAAGTGCTGGCTGACTTCAAAACAGCAAAATGTATTTACACAAACTGGCATTTATCTGGAGAAGACCAGTATATCTAGACTTTCAGAAAATACACTAAATTCTTAAGGAAAATAAGTCAATTTTGGTTTTAAGAATATTTTAAGAACTGGTAGCAGAACACTACAAATGTTTTCATGTTAGTCACCTAATAGACTGATGCAACAGCATCCCCAAAGAAAAAAAATACTGTTACTTCTTACGGCATCCTGAAGTCTCAGTACTGAAAACAGGGCAATTTCTTCCCTCCCAGTACCTGCCCAAGACCATTTGGAGCAAGATCTGACCAAACAAGCAAAAGAGACACACAGCCTGAAGTAGGACTACAGACGTCCCACATTTTGATCTCCCACAGCACAAACATGTTGTAAATGTAACAAGACAGAGAAGGATAGGAAAATAGGAACATTGCTTCAACTTGTAGAGAGCTTTTTCTCTCCCCTGTGTGCTGATGGCTCTGGCAAGTGGCTGTTCAGATCATTTGAACAGTTGATTCTTCTTTCCTATCTTGGATGGGCAAGGTCAGACAGCTGTCACTTTACTTTTTACAGAGCACCTACACTCCTAGAGAATGTTAACATCAACTACACAAATGGGAACTTCAGTGTCACATTAGACTACAGATCCTGACATAGCAGGGACTCATCAAAAAGAGCAATTGGAGGACAAATTAGCAGGGTTTTTTTGACACCTGCCTGTACAGAGATTCCCACTTTTTCACCGAGATTATGTGTGCACCTAAATTACATGTGCATCACTATACTGTGCTTTAAAACATCCTCTCAAACAACTCTGTTCCAAATTGTCTGCATTGAGCAAAGAAAAACACATTTCTGCATTTTATATCCAAGCTTCCTATTCAGATAGCAGAAAGGTGCAGAAGTCTCCTGCACTCCTAAGGGAAAAGTTTAGTTTCAGTGCCTGTGCAGCATCACACATAGTTACCTCAAGTTTGTACAAAAATAAAATAAGCCATTGGACCTTCTGCACATACACTGCAAAGATTTCTGCACTGGCACAGAACATCACCACTTGCTTATTCCTGATGCAAAGATGCACTGCATGATGCACATTCAGCAGCATCCCAGAGCTGCTGTACCAACAGGATGGAATGAATGTCATATTTGCACAGCAGAACTGATGCTTTCCAAAAATACTGAACTTACTGTATGCACACACAGCATAGTTAAGTCTGCAAAGATACTGCTCGACAATTCTGGAGTTTTGGATCTATGGCATCCTGGTCAGCACTGTTCCCCTAAGGAAACACAAGAAAGCTGCACACTTATTCAAAAGGAAGCAAAAGGAAAAACAAGAAAAAAAAAGCAGTATTTTTCCAGAGGAACCCCAGAGAAATGGTAACACCTGTCATAAAAAAATCGCAGAGTCACAAAAATCAAGTTCTCCAGGTTTAACCATAAAGCAGTTTTGTTCACTGCATGAGTTCTAAAGTCTACAAGATATTGAGCAGAAATCTCATACTCTCCTTCAACCATGCTACCCTGATACAATTTAATCCTTGGTGCTGAATGAAACAATTACTCCTGGGGAAAAAAGCTGCTGTTGAGTCATAAAGGACTGCATCATAACACATCAGGGGAAACAGAGAAGACTTAAACAAGGTTTCTTAGGCAACCTTCCTTCTGCAAGTTCCTAGTGTTTGCAGATTTGAATTCAAATGTTCTTTCGACTTAAGAAATAACATAACTTTATTTTTTTTTACATACAGTTTCTGTCACCTGAAACTTAAATTTCTGAACCAATTGCAACAACAGCTCTCATTCTTACTTACCATCTCTAAGGTAGAAGTACTGGTACTCTCTATACATACTTTAAAAAGAAAAAAAATGCAGGCTTAAATGCCTGCATCTTGCATAAGAGAACAACTCACTAAATGCTTTAAAATAACGCAGCAGAGAAACTGTTCTGTACTGTCTGTAAATATTATTCTAACTGCATTAATTTTACAGCAGGTCCAACTCACATTACGCTACTAGAAAGCTAATCTAGAGGACTTGGTCATTATTATTATGGCAGTATTTCGAGACAGCTGACGGTGAACCACCAAATGATAAAGTGGTATGTTTTCAGTGAGTGTATTTTTCAATTAAAAATACTGTATCAAACTCTTCTGCTTCTCACACCCTCATGCTCCCCATTCGAGCAACCCCCTGCCAGGAGAAAATTATTTTCATGGGTGTATGCCTTTTGATACCATAAAACAGCAGAGAAGATTTAAGAAGGATTTGGTCCTCAGCTCAGTTGGAGATATTTACCAATACCTTACTTCCTCCTTCTCTTTGAAGAACAAAGAAAACAAGAAAAGGAGGCTATCCGCCACAGATGAAAGCACAACTTAAGACACAAAAATATCACTTAAAAGACACTGTGCTTCTGCACACCGACTATTTGGACTGGGAAGGTCAGGGGCCGAGAGCACCATATGGAAGGCTGGAAAGGTTTCTTGCCAGGAACTAGTTGTGTGGGAAAGAATAAGGGGGACTAAGAAGGCAGCAAAGACTCTGCAGACTAAAGGATAGAATGATGCTAAAGCTCAGAGAGCTACATGGAAACAACTGCCAAATTCTTCCTGGGAAGATGAGCCACGGGACTACATTCTCACCTGCCTGTGGGATGGAGATTTTTTGGAAGGACATCTTTCTGAAGGTGCTCATAAACAGAGGAAGCTGTGGATGCTCAGCTATTTATACCCATTTGAGGATGAAGGGATCAGCACTGGAGGAGCTGGAAACCAGGTACATCCAGGTACATCCAAGAGCATACTTGGAGGAGCTGGAAACCAGGTACATCCAGGTACATCCAAGAGCATACTTGTACACCAGTGTCCATGCAGTTAGAATTTCAGTTTTATCTGTAAACATTTAATAACCAACAAACTTTTCAATTCAACAAATTGCATTCAGGAAGTATTTGTATTTGGCAATCATCTTTGCAAATACTTATTCAAATTATCTTTGTTTACTTTTTAGCAACGCTCAAATCCTCTTCATCTTGCTGAAATACTGAACTGTTGTTCAATTACCCAATTCTTCAACAATGTATTCATTGAGAGCTTCTTAAGAAAAGAAATGAAAGACGGTGAAAAAAAAACATCCCCAAACTCCATAATTTCTCAGTAGTTACAGTGACAGTACCTCAAGAAAATGAAAAAAATGCAAGCAGCTTTGATAGCTTGACCCATAGTCAACTGTCCCTTACACTCAACAGCATATAAAGCATAATGAATACTTTCGGTCCAAGTCAGTGAAATATTAAGACTGTACTTGAATCACTTTCATGAGTATGGCTTTCCTATCAAATCTGACTTAATACTCTCAAATATGCTAGTAGTTTTTGAAATAGTTCTTTCACTTTCTTTTCATTTACTGCTCTACTTCAATGCAATTCTGACCATTGGAAGTGCCTTCAATATAGAGTAGTTACAATTAGATTTGTTATCAATTAACCAGGTCAAGCCACAAAAACCTGACTCCCATCACTGCAATTTCCACGTCTGTGGAACCGTGTTTAGCACAAGAGATTTATTTCTGGAATACAAGATAACAGGACTCTACATGAACAACCATCAGTATACAATTTTAAAATTGCTAGATTCTTTTAAAACTGCATGTCTACACTTCTTAAAAACAGAAAGCACGATATCAACAGAGCAACAATGTAAAAGAAAGAGAAAAAAGAAAAGAAAAAGATGTCACTGTCCCCAGGAACCATGTCTAGTCACGTTTCAGTCAGTCAGTCAGTCGAGGGTCATGTCATTATTTAGTTCTGTAGAAAAAACACAAGTACAAAAATAGTATCAAAAAGCAACGTACCTATTTGCTTTACAGCAGCATAAGTGATAAAGGCTTTTAACACATTCAGAAGAATAACATTAAGTATCATACATGTGTCCTTCTTTTAAAAAAAGCGCCTCATTCTGAGCAGTGAGTGAAAGTCAGCACTTTTTCTCCAGTATACTGCTGATAAAAAACGCTTGAAAAATTACGTACGGTGTCAATTTTGCCTAAATAACAAAAAAAAACAGGAGAGTAGAGCTAATAATTTGATTTCCTCTCCCCGCCATGAATACAGTGGACAAAGTAACTTCTGCAGCCAATGAAAGTCCACTGTCTTGGAGCGATAACCAAAGCTCTCCACCCTGAACTCGCTTTTTTTTCCCATGGCATCTATGATAGACTCCCAACCACTCTTTGTATTGTAGTACAGTGTAAAACACAAACCAAGTTCATTGACATTTGAAAGCAGAAAGCACCATCATGCATTCAGTTTCAGTTTTTAAAAATCCCAAACCACAAAAATAAATAGCATTAGCCTGGAATCAAGACACAGTAGTCACAGTAGTCCTAAATTATCTGTGCTTTGCAAAATGTATGATTTTTCCTATATAAAGTCATCTGACAGTTAATTACCATTAGAAAGAGCCAGGTCTTTATTTCTACCTTGTGAATATAGAATCACAGAGTTGTAGGACTTGGAAGGGACCTCCAAAGATCATCAAGTCCAACCCACCTGCCAAAGCAGGCTCCCTACAGCAGGTGAATACATCCGGCATCAGCTTCCTGCCACAGGATGCTATATATTATCACTAAAATAAAAAGTAATTAAAAACCACACACCACCTCTTCACTTACTTCAGCATATTCAGAGATTAAGATTGGGCCATGCCTTCAGACCTGGTCCTTCTAATATCAGGTTTTAGACTATAAATAGTTTGTGGTCTGTTTTCTTATCATTCAAGCAGTTAGATAACCTTTACAACATGAACAGTAATAGTTGCTCTAACACTAACATTCCCTCCTACTACAGCCAGGAATTTCTCACTAAAAATTTTCTCTTAACTTCTTTGCTTAGCAAGCAGTTTACATGGAAACACTAAATCACTTTCAGTCACTACTTTCCACAAAGCAAATCCTACAAGTAATAGGTAGTAACATCTTCACTCAGAACACACCTGCAGCCTATGATCATATTTTTTAGATGAATTAACATTTTCTGAGGTTTATTACTAACTTGGGATGTTTATCGTATCTATACTTTTATAGTAAAAAGTAGTTTTCTTGCAAGCAAGACAGAATTGATATTACATTACGCTTCAAATCACAGCTTCCCCTGTAGTGATAGGAAGGTTTGGCCTTATATTATTAGGAGTTAAAAAAAAAATCACATTTAAGAAAAAACATTTTGTAAATAAAGATAAAAACCACAGGCAAGAGTTACATTCACTGGACTTGACAATTTTTAACTTTCAGAAGAGTTTTAGCTCCAATTCCACGCAGACAGATTTGGCTTTTTTTCTTTTTAAGTTGTACATAAACAATATTAAGACCTTTAGAAACCACTGCTTATTAAAAGAGAAACATAGAGGTCCCTAGGAAAAGAGGGAGAATCATGCAGGTAAAGTCTTTCTTGACCTTTGTAACTCCCAGGTCATGGAAAACACCCACATGTTGAAATGACAAGGTGTGAAACTTCTATGTAAAATACTGATGTGAAAAGGGTTATGACTGGAAATATTGTTAGAATGAGAAAGGAAGGGAAAGAAAGAAAGAAACAACTGTGGTGTTGTTTCTTCCTCCCCAGCAGTAGAAATCTGCCTACTGAAATTATTTGGAACCATGCTCTTAATGGCCTGAATATTTAAAAAAGTTTATATATAAATTTGAATCAGAAGAATGTTTCATAAGAGCAAGTGAGTTTTGGTTCCTCAAGTCTGTAAAACCTCCATGTAAGAGCTCTGCCACTTTTTATTGGCCATGTCATTAACTAAAATACTTAGTATTTTCAACATAAACCTCACCACACATTCTGCAATATCTTCTTCACTATCACACATTCCAGCTACATCTGATATTCGAGAGTCCAGATTACCCAAATTACTACAGCCTTTTTGGTTTCACTTAGCAGCACTCCCATGGCCATTTTGTTTACCCCTTCCTTCACCTGTCCTTTCCAGGGGCAAACTCCATATCCTTATCCAACACCACGCTCAGGGCATGTGTTTGTAATGAAAGAAAGACACATACAAGCTGGTCTCAATGACAACATTTATTTTTCCAATACTCTTTCAGTTAGATCTGATACTTTTATGTACATAAAAGTGAATGTTTCTACAAACATCCAGGTGATTGTTAATTGTTTTGTATTTATAGAAACATTAGAAAAAATAAAGATTTCTTTACTAAAAGTGTGTATATAAGCATATACACACCCATACACACACACACACACACCCACACACATACCCTGTAAGTTAAATTTATTTCAAGCTATCAACTAACTTGAAATTTAACATTTATCATGACAACTACAAAACGCTTTGCTTCCAACTATTTCAAATAGTTGAACTTCAGCTTAAGCAGCCATTCCGACTGGTACTCACCTACTTAGTAGGTCCTCTGACGTTTGTTAGATTCCTCCGTGGGGGAGTCTGCCAACCTTACTTTAAGTCTGACACCATTCACAATCTTGCCGTGTAACGCAGTTATGGCTTCACTGGCACTTGCTCTGTCTGCAAACTTTGCATAGGCCACATTTTTTCCAGCCACAAGGTAAACTTTTATTAAATTTCCAAAACGACTGGAAAAAAAAATAAGAACAGCAACAAAAGAGAGAGTTAACAGGTTTTGCTGCAGCAGGGGCACCTATCATCTAATCTCAACTCTGTGGAATTTGATAGCTGAAAATGCTATAGTCTCACACGTACATTGTATTAGCTTGTGTTATCCTCCTTGAGAAGTCCTTGTTTTCATTCCCTTCTCTAGAATTCTGCACAAGAAGGGAAACAAGCCCAGGAGTCTGTAGGCAACGTCTTCCATGGAATGTTACAATATAACCGGAAGTATTACATATTCTTTCAGGATCACTAAAGCTACTCTATGAAGTAGGCACACACAGTAAACACTAAACAAAAAACTTACCCACCCCAAATAACAACACCAGACAATTCAAAAAGGCATCTGAGGCAATTCATTCACATCTCATTTAAATGAACTTGTTCAGCTGTGATTCATCTTTGAAAAGGTCTTGCTGAAATGACTCACAAAGCAAAAACTAAAGCCTCACAGAAAATCTAAATCCTCAGGAGATTCCTACACAGTTCCTTAGTAATCTTGAAGTGAAAGTCTACTTCATTCATACTCAAGTTATGTAAGTACCAAGAGTAGGAAATCCAGTACACAAAAAAGGCACATTTTTAGAATTCTAACTGAAGTACATATTATTTCATTTCTCATCCTTGGGCTTTGAAAATAATTTGGCTTTCCAGATAATTGCTGCAAACGCCAGCTATCAGAAAAGGGAAATGTGTTCTTCAAAAGCGTAGTAAAAATAAGCAAACAAACCACCAGTGAACAGCTGAACTGTGGATTTGATTTAAAGATGGCAAGAATTGCCAATTAAGACTTGGTTTCATATGAGAGCAGTGTGAAAGGACTGCTGAAGCAGCATCAGTAAGATGCAAACCATCAAAACCTATCCGGAAAAAAAAACTCCCTAAACTTAACCTCCTTAAATTACTGTGGAAATTTATCAAAATACATCAATTCCTTATGATAATCTTGTACAAGAAAGTGACAAATTAATTAAGCTACAAGAACAGGAAGTACTATGTTCTTGGTTAAATAATTTTTACGAGACCAGGCATTTTACTTCTAGTTACATTCATTATACACCTACTGTACTGGCATCTCATCACATGCTTGTTCCAAAGGAAGCCATTATTTACTGATCCTTTATTTTTTTTCCTGGAATGAGTTCTCCTGATGGCAACCTTTTTTTATTTTTTTATTTTTCAGCATTTAAGTATTCCACAGTTAGGAAAAAACACTTATCTGTATGTGAAGCCTTACCAGAAAACATCCTCCAAGATAGTCACAGGCAAAGGATGAGGATGAAAAAGTACGAAAAGCCTTTCCTTCACAGTAGTGTCAGGTGGCATTTTTTTTTTGGGTGGTGGAAGCATAGCATCAGTTTGGGGCTGAAGTAATGGTGAGCCAGAGGCTCCTCCAAATGCTTGCTAAAACAGGAGAAAAAAAGTTCAACTATAAATCAATTTTTAGGAGGAAAAAAAATAGTATCATTTCATCTTATTCAGAATATTTGTTCCTACTAAAGGACACAGATAGGCTCTAACAGGTAATTTGAATTTTAGTACATTTGTTTACTTTACTTATTTCATTAAATTGAACAACAAATTCAAAAGAGGTCAGACATTTAAAGGGAGTGAAAAAAAACAAAAACCCACACACACAAACTAACCAGAGGTATTTCTCAAACATGTAGCATCTACAGCTAATACAGAATAAAGTGGGCAGTGCTCTTTACTACACATCCGGAGTTTCTTAAATCAAAGACAACAACTATTAACAGCATCCATCATATTAACTTACAGGAGGTGTCCTATATGGCTGAACAACTGCATTATTATTTCGCAACACTGAGGTCATATGTGCTGTTACCAGCTGTGTTGCCATTTTCCTGATGAGGCTGCAAGAAGTGATAATAAATTGTTTTAAAGCAAGAACTACGTTACAGTTAACTTCAACAAGAGGAAAATAAAGATCTTCCAAAACACACATGAAGATTAAAAAATAATCTGCAAACTCAAGTACATAATTAAAAGAGGTTTGCATGACACTCTAAACCCAATCTGAAAGCATACATTCTACCTCGAACTCACAGAAAATACTCAATTCTACACAGAGACACAAAACTCCCTTGCTTTTTCCAATATTATAACAAAAGAGAAACATGAACTCTACAAAACCCTGAACTTCATGTGAAAGGTGCCAAGGTGGCAAAAGAGACAGAAGTTTCTCGTTTCTCAGAAGGAAGAAGAGCACAGGGATTCAATTCAGAAGTCAGAACATTATCACAGGAAGCTCATTTCCAGCTCCCATTCTCCAGCATTCTTTCCTTCATTCTGATGGGGGATAAGCAAAGCAATCGCACATTTACACAGATGCACATCCTATGTTTTAAGGCCACAAAAACATAATAAGTAATGAAAAACAAAAGACAACATTTGCAATGTTTTTTTTTTTTTTAAAAGCTTAGATCAGGCACAACACTTCTGAAGTGAATTTTCCCATCATGGTTCTACACTGTTATTCTTTGTATCCCAGAATAGCTTTGATGTCTCAAATAGCTGAATTTCTTTCCTAAAGTAATCTAGAGTATTCACTAGAAGAAAAGCAGGTAGGTTACTTCCAGTTCTACCAGCATTCAGATATGGTTTGAAGTAAAACCTGGCAATCCTTCTACAAGTGCAAGAACCAGATCCTCAGCTTTATTCTGCCTGTGTGTTTCACAAAGCTACTGTCTGCAGCATTGCAAACACCGCTAACAGATCAAGTAAGCAATAGCTGGTTTTAATACAAAACCTCGAAAATACATTAGAGACACATTACATATTAAAGGGACCTTTAAGGATTCTTGCCAAATTTCCTAACGTGTCTCAGGAATAAATATTTTAATCTTTCTTCAAATTAATTCTTCTTAATTCAAGATATTCATTCTAAGATTCAAAAAATAGAACAAAAAAACCAACACACCAAGTATGAAACTAATTTAGTAACACGACTGTTCCCTTTTACTGTTAAATAAATAATAGCTTTGTTCTCCAGAACACAACTTACCAGTTTTTCTATGTATCGGTACTTACTCTGAACTATCATTCCCATCTTCGAGAAAAATGACAGTTAATCTGTTTCCAGGAGGATACTCAAACCCATGTAGCTTATACTTGGCATAGATAGCTGATGCAGCTGTACTGTACTGAATCACAGCATACCCTACAAATGCAACAAACATGGTTCCAGTGCTTTACAAGCAAATCTTAAGAACAAGATACGCTCATATGAAGAAGTAGGATCAAACTACAGGTTAGTCATGGATGCTACAAAATTCTTAAGTCTCTTTATCACATAGTACATTCTTTACAAGCAACATTAATAATATTTGTGAAATAAACTTCTATGAAATTAACTACTGAGAAATCAGCTGTGTTTATATTAATTTGAAAAGCTGGTAACACAACAACATCAGACACATTCTTCTTGCCTAACTCTCAGTTAGAGGGATCATCTTAAAATACAATCATTCCAACAGCAGTACTGTAAAGCTACAATGTAACTGAATCATTCCCATTTCACACTGTGCAGTACTCCTTCACGTCTTTTTCATCTAAAGCAAAACAAGAACACTGAAACCAAAACAACTCTTCCAAAACAAAAGGAGTTTTGTTTTAGAATTATTTCATCCCATTCACTCATGGGAGCTTTTTACACACACGCACACACACACACACAGAGCTATTTCAGGATGAGAACTGAAATGATCCAGTTTTAGTGTCCTATAAACAGATGTCTCTAATCTACAGGTTATTTGCTTTCCATTATGTCAAGAACTATTAACTTCACTTGACCAAAATAATGATTCTCAGGGATTTGATTATGTCCCTTCCTGAGATTCTATTAGCCTCATATATAATTACTTTTTTGTAAACAAGGGTTTAATCAAAATGGAATTTTTGGTCATATGCAATGATAGTACTAACCACTGATGCAAGAAAAAGCCAATTATTTCTTGTAACTACTGTATTTTGAAGTACAAATGAACTGAGGTACAACAAAAAAAAAAATGTTCTCTCCATAGAAGACAGACTTGTATGTAATTTTACTTACCGTTATTAGTATGAGGATCTCGCTGAACATCACAATACTCCAGTCCTGGGACTAGATCAAAAAGGGCAAACAGCTGTTCTTGGATAAAGGGAAGTCGTGATACCACTGACAGACGTTTGGAGACTGACTCCTGAATTCTGGTCTCATTTTTTTCAAAACTACAGAACTCTGGCTGAGCACCTCAAGAATCAACACAAAAATAAACAATCAAATTCATTATATTAACTATGCCTTCAATTCATATATATTTTTCACTCAAATTTTAGAAGCAATCTAAGTGAATTCTACACCAAAAGTAATATGCATGTTCCATGAATGCAGGTCTTGAACTCATCAGGCAACTAGACCAAAGCATGCCATAAAAATATGGGGGTGAAATGCCCTACTCATTTCTAACTCAAACATCCAATCTACTAGCTGCCAAACTAGGCTTCCTTTAGACTGCTTTCTTCCAAACTGCCCTTAGACTGTGATTGGGCTACAAGTAATTTTCAGTATAAAAAACAGTGACTTACAAAATGGAAAGACATTTCCTCTTGGTTCTTGCCTTGCGTTATTGCTATAATATTCATGTTCAAAAGATTCAGATGACTTATTTTTCGGTTCAGCCAAAATGGCCCGGTAGCCTGAAAGAAACCATCACACACACTGCAACATCTCAGCATACTTTAAATATTTCTGAATAGCTCTGCATTCTCCAAATATCTCACTTAACAACATTATATTCAGAAAAAAAAAACACCAAATGCTGTCATTTAACATGTAACTCTTGCAAGTTGGCATAATCAATGATGTGGAAGTTAACTTGTGAAAGTGTCATATGCAAAACACATTTAGTGCAAGTGAGCCTACTTACTCTGAGGGTGACTCTGTATCAGTACCTAAAAAGCCTGGGGCAAGTCCTTGTGAATAACCTAACTGATATTCAAAGCCACCTGGATGTGCTTCCAGACAAGACAAACTCCAGAAGTCCACTCCAACCTCAACTGTGCTGAGAAATTTGGCAGGAGTTGAAGAGGCTCCAGAGGCAAACAGCTGAACTTTCACACAACTGTAACAGCCACTCATAGATGTTTTGTGCTGACCCACGTTGTTTATCAATATTGCAGGCATTAACCCTTAGGCCATCTAATCCATTTCATTTCAAACTCAAATCAGAAAGGAAATAAAATTTAACTGCTAATAAACATCACTCATTTTTCTGAGTATTCTTGAATACAGACAACAATTGTTCAGAACTCCTTAAGATATTACTAACGATATTACATTTATTATATTACTTAAAAAACAAAAAACAAGCAAAAAAACTCCTACACAACAAAAAGAAAAAGGATAACAAAAAACCTAAACCTACATGCCAAAGTGCTTAATATTTAGTAAGTGAAGGAGGCTGGACTGGAAAATTGCTGCTAAGTTTCTCCAGAAGCCTCTCTTCTACTGTTTGAGCAGGCCCAGTCCCTGAGCCCTCTCCTTGTGGGTCATGCACTCCAGCAGCCCTCCACTGGACTTACTCCAAGTCCTTAACAACTGTTTGGTACCAGGGCATAAATGACAAATGGCTGATTGTAAAGCAGACAGTCTTTGTTTCTGTAATATGTTAACCTTGCTATTAAATGGAGGAGGAAAAAAAAAGGCAAAACACTCATCTTACCTAAGAACAAATATAGATTAAATGTAATCACAACAAAATCCTTATGGATTATCAAATACATTATTATATATTTGATATATAATATATATTTGATTAAAAACATATTCCCATATATACCTAAAAATAAGGTTGCCCTGGGTATGAAATCTAAATGAGAACACCACCTAATTTAAGACAAACTCCATCAATTTCTACACAGTCTTCACTGATCTTCCTTCCAGGGGCTGGTGATGAAAGAACATTGTTTGGTGAATGTTAGTAATATTATTTTCTATTTGGAACAGAACTTTTGTCCCAAAATGTGTCTGCACCATAAATAATTTACCTGCAAACAAACGTAAAAATTAAAGGTATATTGACCATGGTACACATTCATCATGAAAAATTCCAATGAGTTAATTAGATTCTTACTTCGATCACACTCTTCAATTGCTCGGGCAGCTTGCGATGGTTTTAAGTACCTCACATAGCCCAAACCTTTGCTTTCTCCAGTAGTCTTGTTTTTAATAATGCTGCAATATTCAATGTCTCCATACATCTGGAACAATTAAGAAACGTATTAATTCACAGTATTTGAAAATGCATTAAAGTTCCATGATTTAAGCTCCTCTGAAAAATTAAGAAAAAAGCTAATTTAAAATCCTTAGCAAGCAGTGAAGCAGCACCTTAAACTTCTCTCGCAGGTCTTCCTCTGTATAGGTCTTTGGTATCATAACAAAGATTCGGGTAAGCTCCTCATCTTCAACATCTCGGTGGCTCCCAGAAGCTCTTGACTGTGCAATAAATACCTAACAAAAATTACATAAGCATTAATTACTGGAAAGAGTCCCAGCCACATACCAAGTTAATTTTTAAGCAAATCGTTCTATTTCTCATTTACGTTACATAGATCTCCTAGGAAGAAAAGAACATCTCTGATCACAGATGCACCTGCTACAAAAGACCTGTAAGCACAGTACACCCAAAATGGTTTCTCAAGCAGGATGGAGGGCAGCACAAGATCCCAGTAGGGATAATGCAGAATGGCAAGGAATATTAAAGCCTGGTCCAGTAGCACTGCCAGTGCCACAAAGGGCATCTGATGTAGCAGCAAATGCATTACTGCACCTGGTTAGCCCTGGTATAGCAGTCTTAACAAGAATGAAAAAAGAGCACAAACTGAAACAAACAAATGAGGCGCAGGCGGAAATCGGCAGCTTCAGTTTCCTGCTGCATCCAGCTCAGCTTAGCCACAGTCTGCAGGTAGCACTCACTTCAGCATAGCACCTCAGACCTGTAGCTGAGAATATCTTAATTTTCAAAACAACTTTCACCTTAAGATTGCATCCTAGAAGATATCCAGGCAAGAAGGGAAAAAAAACAACCCCAAAACAGGAACAACCTTCAAAACAAGCTCCTTGTGCAAAAGCAGCAACTGGTTTCACAGAACTCTGGAACTGTTTTTGTAATGGTCGTGCAAGAATATGAGGAGCACAGCTTGGATCTCCTGACTTCTAACAGCAAGTTCTTCAGGAAAGGCTTTGTTAAATGCTTATCTACTATCTTATACTATCTACTTTGTTAAATGCTTATCTACTATCCTGAAACTTATCAGGATAGTTTTCAGGCACTGCATTTCCCCCAAGGCCGCAGCAGCTCTCACGACCCCGGGGGAACCCGGGCCAAAGGCAGTACCCGGGCAGCTCTCAGGGCCGACGCCCGGCGCGGCCCTTCCCCACCGCCTCGGGAGCTGCGGCTCTCCCGCCACGCCGGGATGGACGCGGGCCGAGAGGGCGGCCCGAAGGCTCCGGCCCGACCCAGCGCAGCCGTACCTTGATAGGCTTGGTGTCCGGGACCAGGCTGCGGCCGTGCATCTCCTCCATGGCCCGGCAGGCTTGCGAGCTGCGAGCGAACTTGATGAAGGCGATGCCTCGGGACTCGTTGGTGCGCTTGTCGCGCAGCAGCCAGATGTTCTGGATGTCCCCGAACGGGGCGAAGCGCTCCCGAATCAGCGCCTCGCCCGCGTCCTTGCCCAGCACCACGAAAACGCGGCTGTTGGGCGGCTCGTCCAGGCACTCGGCCGACAGCCGGAATCCGCTGCTCTCCTCCATGGCGGAGCTGCCGCTCGGCTCGCGGGCCGTAGTGGAGCGCTGGCTCTGCTCGGGGCCGGGCGAAGAGCTACCACCGGCCTCCTTCCGCCGGGGAGACAACATGGCCGCGCCACGTCCCCGCGCGGACCGCTGGGACGGCGCACGGAGCCCACCACCTCCGGCTCCCCCCCGGAAAGGAGGGCGCAGTGCTTAGTCCCGCCCCTCGGATCTGCCACACGCCAATCAGAAGAGAAGGCGCGAAGAGGAGGTCTCCGCGATTGGGCGCCTCTTCAGGACACCTGCCCCGCAGGCGGGGCTGAGGGCCGCGCGAGGAGGGACCCAGGCGGGACGGGGTGCAGCGAGTGGCGGGGTGTTGGTTCGCCTCGCTTGTGCCGCCAGCTCTTGGTGCGGTGGCTTCCTCTGAGGAAGTCCTTAGCTGAGGCTGAGTTAGCTTCTGTGCGCCTAGAAATGCTGCCATTCCTTGCCTGCCCTGCTAAAAGGCTAAAATTAAAAATGGGTCTCTTGAGCCTGAGTAGAACTCTTCTTTTGGGGTGTCCTTGGGGAGTTGTTTCTTTTTTGTTTTGTTTTCGGCTTTGTTTGTTTGCACTGATGGTATTTTTTATTCAAACTTGCTTTTTCTCCTAGTCAATTCTGCAGCTTGCATGTAGGAGGAAAAAAAAAAACACTTCAGTGCTTCTGGATACTTGGTACCTGCCCAGCAGCTGGGATAGCAATTAAACTTCACCTGCTTTATGAGGTGTCTTATAAATGGAGGAAGAAAACCAATGGACAAAGGAAGGGCAACTGATGTCATCTACTTGGACTTGTGCAAGGCCTTTGACACGGTCCCACATCGCATCCTTATCTCTAAACTGGAGAGATGCAGATTTGAAGGCTGTTTGGTGGACAAAGAATTGGTTGGGTGGTTGCAGCCTGAGGGTTGTGCTCAACGGTTTTATGTCCAAATGGAGGCAGTGATGAATGGCATCCCACAGGGGCCAGTTTTGAGACCAGTACTCCTAAACACATTTATCATTGACATAGATGATGGGATTGAGTGCAGCCTCAGCAAGTTGGCAGATGCCAGCAAGCTGAGTGGTGCCATTGACACAGTAGAAGTGAGAGATACCATCCAGAGGGGCCTGGACAGTCTTGAAAAATGTGCACTCAAAAAGCTAATGAGGTTCCACAGTGCCAAGTGCAGGACGTTGCACTTGAGTTGGGGCAATCCTGGGTATGTGTACAGACTGAGAGAAGAACTCAGAGCTCCTGCCCAGTGCTGTTTTGAGGAAGAAACGTTACCTTAGCAGAGAATTTTTTGAAAGGCTGACTTTTACTAAGATAGGTGGCAAAACCCTGATGCAGTAGTGGTAGCTGAAGACTATTTAAAGATACTCTCTAGACTATTACATAAATAAATAAATATAGAACCAGATGGTAAAAAGTGAACCAATACTGCTCTGTACACCGAACAGAACACCAGGAAGCACAACTATCTTCTTGGCTAAATCCACAGCCCCCTTTTATATCTATACTTTAATGAGCGTATGTCATGGTGTGATTTGATAACATTGATTCTGCATCTTTGAACGCCGTACTTGAACGTTTCCCAGTTGGCATGCCATCAACAATACAATTCTAAGTTATCTTGAATGCAGCAAAGCATTGTTCCATTATTGCTTTTTGAGACTTCAGATATCTTGCTTCGTATTGCATTATTTAGAAGTTTTATTGATTGCATTCTCAAGTGCCCTATTACTTCAATTTTGTATCTACACGGATTAGACCTTGTATTTTTCAGACCCTTCTGGTATTGCTTTAACAATTAAGCCATTCTTTTAAATTAATCTATTTGAGTTTTTTTGAAAGGATGATACAATACATTTTGTATTGGTGTACCAAAGTGTCCATGGTAAAGACCGAGTTCTTGTAAAATAACATATTAGAGTTGTGGTGTGGATAATGCTGTTGGTGGGGTTTTTTTAGGTTGGTTTGATTTTGTTTTTTATCATCTTTCCTTGCCCAACCCTCTGATTTTGAACATGTAGTACGTGAATATGTAGCTGTTATTCACTGGAGCATATTTACAATACCATATTTGTGGAAACAGTCTTCAACATGTTCTGCATTTTTATTACAATATTTTCCTATCTGACATATATTTTTCAGGACGTTGCTGTAGTTGAATCTCAAGAGTATTCTTTATATTGTTTAACCGAAGACATGCTTATATTTGCAGTGCTGTAAAATAAACGCACAGTTTTAATAAGTCTTAATGAAACAGGATATGTGTGTATCCCTAAGTAAAGGGGAAATAATCACAACTTTCCATTTTCCTGAGCTGGAAAAGCTATTTTGATGTCAGATTAGAGGACATTTGCTGATTTTTGAAAAGTCCTTCCATATAAATTAAGATAGATGATAACATGTAATCAGTAAATATTACAGTTACTCATCAGATATTTTTATGGCTATTTCCATGTGTTTGTTGATTTAGAAAACATTGAGCTTTGCATGTCTCTGTAACTTGGTTTCTGTGAGGTCAAGGTGAGGTGCTCCTAGAAGCTTTGTTTCTGGCTAGGAACAATCCATCACATCTCTACTATGGTGGCAGCTTCCTTTCTGCTCTCAAAACATTTAACAAGATAGATTGGAGCAAGAGACTGGAGTAAGGGATATTTTGGATATGTCATAGGAGTTGAAATCTCCAGTACACAGCGACATTCAGAGTTGCACTTTGACCCTCAGGGAAATCTGGAGAAGTTTTAAATAAGTCTTAAATAACTTCAAATAACCCTTACACTCACCATGGAAGGAACACTGCAAGAGCAATTACGTAGCTCAAAGCTACCTTGACCTCCAGAGATATGACCATCAACAACGAGATCACATAAGAAATGTGCAGCTGAACAGGTCCAGGTCAAGATCTCTTTAGTTTAAGACATCGGTTTTATTACTGTGCAAGACAAATATTTTCTAAAACTGTAGAAGTTTTAGAAGTAACCAGTAACGGCACACTACTTCTCTATAATGTCATTCTATTTTTATTATTTTTTTATATATAGATCAAAATGGGTGATGTTGAAAAAGGCAAGAAGATCTTTATTCAGAAATGTTCTCAGTGTCATACAGTTGAAAAAGGTGGAAAGCACAAGACAGGACCAAATCTTTGGGGTTTATTTGGCCACAGAACAGGACAAGCTGCAGGATTTCCCTACTCAGAGGCAAACAAGAAGAAAGGAAAAGCTAACATGACACGGGGTGCAGTGCTGCATGGAACATATATGGGAAAAGAAAAAAACACATTTTCCTTAGAGGTACAACAGTGAGGCTCATTCACAGTGAGTTACTCTTATAGCTATCCACTTTGCATAAATGTGAAATGAATCTGAACTGCATTTTCAGAAGCAAAATTACTCAGCCTATAAATTAAAAAGAAATTTTACCAGTATTTATCATGCCAGGTCAGAACGCATACAGCTTTCCCAGAGCTGTGCAGTATCAATGGGCAAATTTTCATTTCTGTTAAGGGCGCTTCTGGATTTTGTTTGCTCGTCACTACCCTCTGCTGGCATCGTGGTGTGCTGCACTCGTTTTACTCACCAATACTTGACTAAATGCCAACACCTACCAGTAAGCAATGACTTGTGTATTTTAGTACAGCCTTGAAAGGCAACATAACACCTGCAGATGGAAAATAAGTCTGTGTATTCTTTTTCCGATTTTCATTTTTAATGGATATTATTTTAATCTAAACTATATTCAAATGAAGCAATTACAAATACAGTCCTAGGGTTTTTTTTTTTCTCTTTCTGATTACGGGGTGTTTTAGAATTTGTTGATTTTTTACTTTCCCTGTGGTTTCTGGGATATGCTTTTTGACATTCGCTTTATGGTGGGACTTCCTTCATATGAAATATCATATACTTCAACATGCATTAACCTACTGAAAATTTAGTGAACAAATAATATGAACGTTAGCACAAAATTCTAAAAGAAAACCAACAAAATGAAATCTAAGTCGATTGTACATGAGTGTGAACATGTCATTCTCATTAGATACTTCAGTAAGTAGTCTTCTGTACAACAGTAGGCTTCTGCTGATAGGCAGAATTCAGCAGGGTTGAAAGGAAAAAATGAATGCTTTTTCAAATTATCTTGCAATAATCCAGAAGTGGACATTGGTAACTTTTTTTGAGGTCCTTTTGCAGACCACAGCTTTCGTTAATTAGTTGTCAATCGGTACACACTCATTTGCAGTTGGATCTTCTGAATACTGAAATTATGAAGATATTTACATAGTTCAAAAGCACTGTGTTGTTTATGTGAACTGGCACAAAGGACTGCAACTGTCAATGATACAAAAAAGGATTTATGTTTGAATTACTGAAGTGACTCAAAGATGATTTGCACTTTCTGCCTCTTATATTGTGCATCACTCATGTTCAAATTCCTCTTGGACTGTGGGCACATTACGCTCAGGATCACCACCACACCTTGAGACTCTCAGTAACCATACTTAGGATAAGTAACCAACTTAGTAACATACAATGTTAGACTAACCTTGCATTTTGCTGTTTTTCTTCTGTTGTTTTGGGGTTTTTTTTTAGGAGTTACCTGGAGTGAGAGCACACTGATGGAATGTTTGGAACACCCTGAGAAATACATTCCTGGTACAAAAATGATTTTTGCTGGAATTAAAAAGCAGAATGAAAGAGCTGATCTTATTGCATACTTGAAAAAAGCAACTTCTTCGTGAACCATTGCTGCTGCAGCTGTAATGACAATGAAAAAACGTTTTGAATTTTGATGAGCCACTGTGTCAAGTTTTAGTGTTTTGTTATTTATTGTTCAATAGGGCCTCAAAATCAAATAAAAGTATGGTTCAAGGTGCTGCATCCTCATAAACAACTTCAAGAGGTGAACATTACTTACATTACTTACATGAGCCAGCAGAGTGCTCTTGCAGCTTGGAAAGCAAATGGTATCCTGGGCTTCATCATGAGAGGGGTGGCCAGCAGGGACAGGGAGGTGATTGTCCCTCTCTACTCTGCTCTTGTGAAGCCTCATCTGGAGTACTGTGTCCAGGTATAGAGCCCCCAGTCAAAGAGCTGTTGGAGAGGGTCCAGAGGAGAGGCACGAAGATGATCAGGGGGTTGGAGCACCTCCCCTACGAAGACAGGCTGAGGGAGCTGGGCTTATTCAGCCTGGAGAAGAGAAGGCTGCGTGGTGACCTTATTGCAGCCTTTCAGTACCTGAAGGGAGCCTATAAACAGGAGGGGAGTAAATTCTTTGAAAGGGTAGATAACAGCAGGACAAGGGGGAACGGTTTTAAGTTGAAAGAGGGAAGATTTAGGTTGGATGTTAGGGGAAAGTTCTTTACAAGGAGAGTGGTGAGGTGCTGGAATGGGCTGCCCAGAGAGGTTGTGGATGCCCCGTCCCTGGAGGTGTTCAAGGCCAGGTTGGATGGGGCCCTGGGCAGCCTGGTCTAGTAAATGGGGAGGTTGGTGGCCCTGCCTGGCAGGGGGGTTGGAGATTCATGATCCTTGGGGTCCCTTCCAACCCAGGCCATTCTGTGATCCTGCGATTCTGTGATTGCGTCATGTATTTCATACATCTTTATGGAGTACACCACAGAAAATATTGTTCCTTTCCCTGAGCAGAGAGCCCAATTCTACAACTAGTTATTCAAAGACCCACTGAAACTGTTGTTACTTGGTTACAGCTTAAGTAAATAGGAAAGTCCCAATATTAGGTTGGACAACTAAATAAAGTTTTTCTTTTGGAGAAGGTTTTCTTTTTGCTCACTGCACTGTCAGTGCTCCTTCATGCACTGAAACAGCATAATAATCTACCAGTCATCTTTCAGAGTTGTGGATTTTTTCTGCACTTGATGCTAATATATTGAGGTTCCCTCTAACATAGAATGATTGAGGGCTGACTAGCTCTGGCAACTGAGATTAGTAATAATATTTTCACTAACAGTGGATTGTTGATGAAGGGGATTGCACTCCTCCTAAAACCTCATGAATTCTCCTTTACCACTTGAATTGAGATTTACAATTTAATTATCTGTTTACACAAATGATATAAAAATGACTAAAATGTATCCCACTCCAGCAAGGTTTCCTTATGTATATATCACAAAAGGAGCATTAATACAAAACTAATTTGCTGTCATGTCTGTTCCCTGGTACTCATCAGTTTTGTTCCAATGCTTGCCAACTAGAGGTTTCAATTAATTGTCTTTAAAGAGTTCCAGAGCGGTGAATTCTGTATTTAGCAAAGGCAGTAAGTGAAAGTGGGAGAAAACATTCTATGACACAAGTGAATGAGTGCCTGCTTTACTTTCCTTGTATCCTGTAGCTGTAAGATACATTCCACTTTCAAGTTTAGTATTTCGGACTTGTTCTATTGGCTGTTTATAGACAATTAAAGTAAAGCATCTGCCTGAATGACAAAAGTTTCCTCAGGTACTTTCCTCAATTGCATTTTGAAGAGTGCTATGCCCCTGCTTTTCTCAGTACAGAAACAGACTGCCTCACAAATGCTCTGACGGTTCTGCTTGTCATTCTGTTAAAGCATCCGTATGCTTTGTACCTTAGAAGACCAGGCTACAAAGCTGCCATGCTGTCAGAGTTGGCATCATAAATCCATACCAACAATCAGTGCACCGTACGTGAGATGCACCAGCTATATGCTGCCTGCAGCTCACCACAGCATACCTGTAGGGCTACGGCAGCGCACAACAAAACTGTGGAGCTGATGAAATCCACGTGCCTTTTTGTCCCTCTCAGGAAGAGCTGCAGTTTATCTATCTCAGGCCCACACATGAGGCTGCAGCCCAGAGTGCGGTGCGCTCAGCGTACTCACGCTGCAAACAGAGGCGTCCTCTGACATGTGCCGGGCTGCAGGCAAACCCAAATTCTCTCCTAACACCCACTGAAACAGCAGGTCAGGCTTCTAAGGAGGGCTTAACTGCAACAATTCACAGAATAGCCTCTATGAAGAGATACGGGAAAAGCTTTATGCCTAAACTTATAGAAACACTACACTGCCTTGCGTCTACACACAGAACTGCTGCACAGTACCCATTTTGTATTAAAGCACTGGTATGAGTGCTACTACACCGAGATGGCAAAAAACTGTTTACATACAATTATTTCCACCGTATGGAGGTGCCTAAAGGGCCTCTGCTGAGAGATCGAGATGCGTGCCTGCCAGGAGCTCAGCAGCTTACGCTGTTTCTTCGCGCAGGCGGCATGTTTGTGCCAGCGCTGCAAAAAGTAAATGCCAGCGGAAAGGCCGGGCGGGAATCGGCGGCTGCGGGCGAGCAGGTGCCCCCCGAGGGCGATGCTTACACAGCGGCCGCGGGCGGCGAGGCCGGCATCTCGGCGGTGTCCTCCTGCCGTGCTGTGACAGAGGCTGAGGGGCAGCGATCCCCGTTCCCCAGCCCTGACAGCGTTCCAGCGTCGGGTCGAGGCGCGGGCAGCTCGGAGAAGCCCCTTTGCAGCGCGTCACCCTGCGGCTCCGCAGCCGGGCACCCCCGGGCGGCCGGGGCGCGGCTCCGCTCCCCTTCCCCGCCCCGGCAGCCCGCGCCTGCGCGCCCCCCTCTCCGCCCCATTGAGGAACGGAGCCACCGGCGGTTTCTCAATGGAGCGCTGGCCTCCCGCTGCAGCCGCAGCCGCCCCGTGCTAAGGGGGGGGGGGGGGGGGACGAGCCGCGGCGAAGCGGGGCCCGACGAGGGGCGCGGAGCCCCGGCGGCTCGGGGCCGCAGTGAGGCGGGCGGCGAGCTCCTTTGTCTGCCGCTCCCCGAGAGGTCTCCGGGCCGCGGTGCCCGCAGCACTCGCCCGACCTCCCGCTACACGCGGCTGCGGCGGAGAGCCCCGAGCGTCCCCGCGAGCCCCGCTCCGGAGGGTGTCCGGGCTGCGCGCCGCACGGACCGCCGTAGGGACGGGGGCTCCGGCGACCGGGAATCTCCTCCGATCTCGGATTTGCCCGTTTTCCCAGCCAGCCCAACTCCCATTCATGAATTTCTGAAGCCTCCTTCATTCAGTCTTTACCTAGCGCATGAAAGACATTTTTCACGTGTTAGGCTCCATGACTCCGTGGTTTTTTTTTCAATCGCTTTTGCGTAGGCATCGGTGGAGCGCTGAAACGTGCTCCACGTGCGCACGGGAATAACCCCGCACCGCCTGCCTCGGTGCATGCGGCGCTGGCCGGGGGCCCGGCCCCGGCGGTGGGCGATATCCCCGCTGGGAGCCCCGGGGGGCGGCGGCCCCGTGGCGGTCCCCGGACTCGGCGCCGGACCGGCGGGGCACGGGCGGGCACCGCACGGGGAGGTGCGGGCACCTCCGCTCGAGGATCCAAGAATTCACTCGGTCTGAACGGGCTCCGTTCGTTCCGTTTGTCCCCTGAAGTGCTCAAGCCTGGCAGATGATGCTATGAATTAATCCGCTCCGACAGCAACACTCGCTCTATCTCTCCCCGCAGCGCCGGGATGCCCCTTCCCCTCACACGCGTGGCAGACAAAAGGACCCCTCCCCGCCCCGAAATCCCCCCGAAATCCCCGAGCGCGGCGCGCGTTCCCCTCGCCCCGGGCCCTCCCGATCTCGCACGCCCCCGCTCCCCCCCCCCCCGCAGCCGGGCTCTCCGGCGCTGCCTCCTCCCGCCGCCCCCCCGCGCGGCTCACGCGTCCTGCCGCCGCCCTCCCCTCCCTCTCCGCCTCCCCCCTCGCTCAGTGGGCCGCCGCCTGGGTTACGCAGCCGCCGCCGCCAGCGCTGACAGCGCCGGGCGGGAGGGGTTTGCCCGAGCATCTCCAGAGGCTCGGCGGCAGCCCGGGACCGAGGAGCAGAAGAGGAGCGGGAGGCGGGCAGCGGAAAGAATACCTGGAATAAGGCGGACAGTAATAATAAAGAGTGGGTGGCAGGAGAAGGAGCGCGCGGGGACAGCGGGGGGACGAGCAGGGGCGGCCCGGCCGGGCCGCGGGACAACAGCGGCTCCCGTCGGGGCATGGCCTGAAACGCCCCCGCTCCCCGTACCATGGCGGCCGACGGCGGCCTCGACGTGGCGGCGGTGGAAAGTTTCCTGGACAGGCACCCCGAGCTGGTGGAGAGGTGGCTGAAGAGGAGAAACTCGCTTCCCAAGGCGCCCGCCGGAGGACCGTCGGAGGAGCGGCGGGTCGGCGGCGGCTGGGGCGGCGCGAGCGGGCCCGGAGCCGGGGGGCTGCAGCGGAGGGCGTCCCAGAAGGAGCTGCGGAAGAGCTTCGCCCGCTCCAAGGCCATCCACGTCAACCTCACCTACGACGAGCACGTGCACGCCCGGGCGCAGGAGCCGCTGAGCAGCGTACGGCGGCGGGCGCTGCTGCGGAAGGCCAGCTCCTTGCCCCCCACCACCGCGCACATCCTCAGCGCCCTGCTGGAGTCCCGCGTCAGCCTGCCCCAGTACCCGCCCCCGGCCCTGGACTACAAGCGCTACCTCAAGGAGCATAACGAGCGGCAGTTCTTCCTGGAGCTGGTCAAGGACATCTCCAACGACCTGGACCTCACCAGCCTCAGCTACAAGATCCTCATCTTCGTCTGCCTCATGGTGGACGCCGACCGGGGCTCGCTGTTCCTCGTGGAGGGGGCGGCCGCCGGCAAGAAGAGCCTGGTCTCCAAGTTCTTCGACGTGCACGCCGGCACCCCGCTGCTGCCCTGCGGCTCCACCGAGAACAGCAGCGAGGTGCAGGTGCCCTGGGGCAAGGGCATCATCGGCTACGTGGCGGAGCACGGAGAGACCGTCAACATCCCCGACGCCTACCAGGTAGGAGTCGGGCGGGACCCGGCGCTCCGCCGCCCCCGGCTCCCTTGGCGCGGGGCTCCGCCGCCCGCGCCCGGCCCCGCCTCCCCCTGGGTGCACCCCGGGTGGGCCTCCCGGGGGTGGTTACGGGGCTCTCGAGAAAGGCACCCCGGGGAGGACAGCGGGGCTCGGCTGGCGGCGTAGCGCTACAGCTGTGCTGCCGGCTTCCCCGGGAGTGCTGGGTGGCTCCGCGCGTTTCCCGAAAGTGTTCTGGAATTCGCTGAAGAAAAGTTTAAAGAGATGCTCGTGACGGTCCCAGTAATCATCTCCTCAAACCTCGGTCTCACGTAGCGTTCCCCGCCTGCCCGCTGCTGACATAATCTCTGCCTTCAAAGAAGCGCGTATTTCCACCTTTGCTTATGCCCGCTCAGATCGCATGGCACGCGTTTGCAGACCCTTTCCTAGGAGTGTTATATCCACCCCTGTTATTCTCTTGCAAGGAGTTTCCCCACGTTTTATAGAAGCTTCAGTTTAAATCGTGAAATGTAGTCCTTGTTTCGGGGCAAAAATGCTCAGGCTTCAGCGTGGACAGAAGTCCCGAGCGTGTTAATGCAAAACGGTGTATTCACTTTGCTAGTTCCGCGTTTACCACCCTCTCCCGCAGTCCTGGGGGTTGATTCTGATTACGTACGAGCATGAGGTGCTGACAGCAGTGTCACAGTCTTTAGAAAATTAAGAACCAGAGAACTACACATTTTCTAAATGAGGATCTTGGAAAGTTTTAGAAAGGTGAGAGATGTACATCTGTGAGAATTCTGGTAATAACCATTGCCCAAAGTCTAATTTTTCCCCAGAATAATGACAAAAAAACAGCACGGAAAAAAAAGATTCTTGATGCTTTGTAACAAACCATCCAAGGAAGAAACTTGGAAAAATAATATTGGAGTTTTTGTTTGCAATACAGACGAGCCAGGCTAAATGTATTTGGGGCTGAATATTTATATTTTTGTCAACCGGTGAAAAATACTGAGCTCCTCATAGGTACGCATTAAGAGTTCGAAGGGAAAGAACAGAGCTTGGTAAAAAGCCTGCAATATGCAGCCTAAAGCGACTGTTTTTTGGATAACCTTTGTAAAAATCTAAGCTTGCTTTCTTCCTTCTTTCCTTTATGCCCATTATCTGCTTTCTCTTACAATCTGATTATTATTATTATTATTATTTATAACTTTCCTTTCTAAAACTGTACTCTTCCCAAAATGTATGCTCTTTGGGCCAAGCAGAAGATATTCACAATAGTCTCAAGTGAATAAACAGATTGAGAACATCTGAATTCGTCTGGAAAAGAGATCGGTCCCATCTTTTAGCTCCAGATAGCCCTGGACACCTCTTCTTTGGGAGGTGAGAATGCCACCAGAAAGGCAGGTGTTATCCTAGTCACAAGGGACTGTATTCTTTTTTCTCAAGTGTTTGTTCACCTTGCATTTACTTCCCCGTATAAAAGCCCAGCTGCTTTCAACAGTTTGTTGTACCTTAGAAGAGAAAGTTCTGAGCCAAGCTTATCCTGTAATTATACCAATTGCAACTCTACTGCTTTCTGTGGAGTTACTTCTGATTAATTCTAGTGCAACAGAAACGGTAGGCACTAGCTTTAATGAAAGTTTTGCTTGATAATAAAAGAGGGATCTGCTTTCTGTTATGTTTCCAACTTAATGCAGTTCACTCTTCTACCTGGCAGGTATATACCCATTGTGCATCATTAAAAGGAGACCTTTCTAATTTAATAGGATCGAGAGCCCAAAGGAGGGCCAGATACACGTGCACAAAGAGACAGCTGTTCCATCTGAGGTCATTGTGGAGCTCACAATATCACTCTTTAAAAATTAACAAATGCAACAATACGATTTTTGTCAGCATTACCACTGATGATGGAAGCATTTAATCAACTACCAGGTTAAAAAAAATAGCACCACCAGGAAACTTTGTCAGGGTGACAGATGAAGGTAGAGAAAAAGAGGTGAGAGAGCAGCACCATTTTGTCCGTTGAAGAGAATGTTTACAGTGATGCTATTCATTTGATAAGGAAAGGCCTTCCATTGTATTAGCTCAGACCAGCACCTCTAGGTTAACGTAATGGCTTTTTGCTTCTTTTTAAATTAGCAAACTTGTTTATAAAGAGGAAAAATACTCCCACAGCATTAGTTACCACATTTGCGATATTGGGAAATCTATTTTCTGGTCATGTGACTGCCTATATTTTCTTAGAGCCTGATCAAACACGAGCTGAAATGACTGTAATAAGCAACAACTATGGATATCTCACTGTAGTTTGATTTATCATCTTGATATGAAGTAAGTGACTGAACACTTTGGAGATTCACCACACCAGAGAATTTGACAAATATTTAATTAATGGAAAGGTTTAGATGAATGCTATATAGCTGAGTCAAAAGGTGCAGAATTCATTCATGACATTAAAAGTTTTACTGACTGCATTGTCGTGTGATTAAAGCGGGGTTTTAAAACTGTATAAACATTTGTAAAATCTGCAATTAAATTTGTAAGAGTTCTACAGAATTTTTCAGAACAGGAGTGGAGATAGACACTTTCTTTGCATTTTGGAGTCGGTTTTAAACACTTAATCCTGGAAGTAATCCTGCTGAGTGGTAAGTTGGAGTCCTAGTAAGGTTAGGTTTTAAAATATAGCCTTGGATCCTTTTCCTGTATTAATTCCATGAAGCTTTATTGATTCCTTGTTATGCAAATAATCTAGTAAGTCTTGAGCATGTGTGTTTGAAGAATCAGGTCATATTAGCAAGGAAGGAAGGACTTCAGTGTCCTTTGAGGGTCCCTTTAACAAAGTATAGATGTAGTTTTTTGCACAAGTATGAAACATTAAATATATTGTAAGTAGACAGAAGTGGTATTAAATCTTTATCCAGAGATCTTATGAGTTGTTTAAAAATTTTACTTTTTTTCTCGTTATTTAAAGATATGGATTTTTCATGTAATCCCTTCTTCTTACAGATCTTCTGTGACATCCAGCTGAGATTGCTGATCATTTCTATTTTGTTCCATCTTTTAGAACAGCATTTTAATAACAAAATTTTAAATCACAAGGAATGCTTAGTTACTGCTGTAGTTTAAGATGTGCAAAAGTTTGGATTTAATTTAATAGCATCCCACATCCTTCTGACTACTGAAAAAATCTTGCTCTTCAGAATAGCAAGTATACATCAGAAAGTATTGAAAAAATGCGTTTGGCCATTTGCCAGTGTCAGCTGAGAAAAGTTTTATGTACATCTTATGTTAAATTTGGAATTTAAAAAATAGCCTTAGAGATAAAATGGCTCCCCAGATTGAGGTTTTAATAAAGTAAGGAGAAAAGAGAGAAGATATATGAAAAGGAGTCATGCTAAGACATGAGTTGTTGGAAGCTGGGGAAAGGGCAGTAAAAGATGATCAGAAATGATTTTTTGGGACAGCTGAAGTCTTTGAAAAGAATATTAAACTACCTTACTGGAATTAAAATCAAACTAAATGAATGACGTTAATACCTCCTTGTTCTGGACTCTGTCACATTTAAGCTAAGTGGAGTACTACTCCTGCAGACACTAAGAGGAAAACGTTCTCCTTCCAGGGAAAGGGCTCTTGATATAGGCAGTAATGAACAGATGGGAACTGCATTTTATTACACGGGATAACTACTTGTTACCATCAGTAATAACAGTGTGTCTGTTTCCATTTTAAAGAGCAGTTTCAGCATTAAAACCCCAGGTCCTGGGAGATTTAGTCCTGTGGGTAGGAAGCATTTAAGAGCTGCCTTGTTCATTTACTGGCACCAGCAACTCCTGCATGCATCTCTGTGCTGGCACTCAGTGCAGACAGAGGTTGCTCCTCTTGATAGTGTGAAACATGGCAAGCAGAATAAGCAATAACTTAACAAAAAAGAAAAAGTTCCATGTAACACAGAAAAAAATGAGATAGAACAACTTTTGCCATGCATTAAACATGACCAGGAAGCACCACGGGGAACACAAGAGATAATTGCAACAGTAAAGAACTAAATTGCTCCAGTGTGCTCTCTAGGAAAGAGAACGCCAGTCTGTCATACAACGTTTCAAAACAGTTAAAGTTGAGAGTCCCTGGAAAGCAGCCTCATACTACCTGTGGCAGAGAGCCATTGAGGAAGGGAGGCATGGTTATGGCCCACATAGAGCACTCTTGCCCCTGTGCCTCCTATTACTGCCTCAGCCCAGGAGCCTGCTTCTCAGAGAGCAGATCCTGAGTGAAGTGTAAAGCATCTTGAGGCCTTCCTAGGCTGTGGAACACATCATACTGCTGATAGAAGGTATACTGTGAGAGAAGAAGCTAGGCTACCTGATGGGCCAGGCCACAGTGACCTGTCTACCACATCAGGGCCAGCTGCTCTCACTCAGGCCGTCACCTCATGACTGCCCAGCACTTGAGTGTGCCTGATTTGTTGTCTGGAGAAGGGTGCTCAGGTGGGTCCTGCTTACAGGAAAGCTGAGTCTGAAGTCTACCCCTACTCAGGTGTAAGGATTTGAGGGATAATTTGCTGTTACTGAGTAATTATCAGCAAAGGGGTGTGGCACTCATAGACAGTGCTGAAGTAGGCTGTGTTGCGGACATGAGGGGATAAATGTGGCTTCCTAAGTGAGTGCAGAACTTCAAGTCATCAGCAGACGGGTAGGTTTAGATCTTTTTCCTTAATGAAAGATGTTTGGTTTATTTTCTTTATGGCCTTGCTGGAGCAGATACTCAACACCCCAACTATTGGCTACAAAAATAAAGCTGTGGTAGTTAGGGCTGCTTTTTCATCTCTTCTTCCCACAGCAGACCCCTGGGCTAGTTTTCCTGTTCTCTTGTAAGGTCCTCTTTCATCAACTTGTCAGACTTTGCTGGTTTATCAATCAGTTAGCATGTCTGCTTGAAGAAACAAACTATTTCAGCTTTTTTTTTCTTTCTTATTTTTAATCTGTGGCCCCTGCTGAAACTTCCTCACGTTTTGGGCGGGAAAGCGGGCCCTCCCTCCCTGGCCTGTAACTCCCCAGGCTGCTCTGAGGAGAGGCTCTGAGATCCTTGGTGCTGGAGAAGTATGATGGTATGCTTTGAAGTCCAAAGCCTTTTGATCTGGTTTATTCTTGTTCTCACCACTTTTCATGGTGGAAAATGAAATTAGGGAGGCTTTAGAAGGAAAAAAAGAATGCCTGCTTGCACCTCTTAACTTATCTGAGTCTGTGGTGATTTAAAAGGGCAGAAGTGCATGCATCTTGCTTTACTTTGCCCTAGGTAGCTTGCATGGGCACATAGTACAGGCTTCATTACACTGTTTTAGTGTTTTTTTTTGTTTGTTTGTTTTAAGGAATATATTCTGGAAGCCAATAGCTACAAAAGCATTTCTGGTAGCTGAGTACAAGTCCTTTAAGTGGTGAAGTAGCAGTACTGATGAGCTACAGAAAGGGTCTCAATCTGGATTATTCCATGTGTGGCTGTCTGCACTGTGATGAAGTTTACAGTCTCAGGTAGAGGCTGGTTCAGGATTTCTTCAGTGTGGGATTTTTTGTTTGTATGTCCATTTTCAGTTCTACTGGAGTGAAATTAACATTTGCTGGGGAGTAGGAGAGCAGGCATTGCTGGAATCTCTGCTCTTGAAAGGGCTGCCATTTTGTATTCCATACAGCATTAACCTGCATGGTTAACCTGCTTCTACTTGTCTGCCCCAGCTCTGGGCAATATGTCTGCTGGTGAGTTTTACCTGGCTCTGTTTAACTGGAAATATCCAGGTTTGTGAAAGGGTAAGGAGTATTCATCCTGCTCTCCCTGGTGAAACTGATGGCACAGGTGAGGCTGTGTTTGCCATCACTTAATTCAGAGCTGCTGTCCTTAATTTAGTTTGAGGATTTGGGATTCTCTCAGATATTGCAGGAATCTTAAGTTTTAAATACTCAACTGCTTGAGTATGTAGCAATGCAGTCAAAGAAGTTAAGAGCTTCAGCTTTAAGCTGTGGTGTTATATGTGATACAATTCATGTTATATTTAAAGATATAAGAGGTTTTTAAAGTTTTCTCCCTTTCCTGATGTTGTGTCTGGGTTACTTCATCGCAGGTTGTCTTATCTGTTGGTTTTTTTTGGAACCAGTGAGCAAGAACATCAGCCACTGGAAAAAGTAGACTTAATTTCATACTGTTCACTTATGCATGTTCAATACTTACTTTTCCACTTTTCTCCTATGATTTTCATTTTCTTGTTATGCTGTGGAATTGTTTGCACATGAAAAAAATATGTATTTATGACCATATCCAGAATGAGAAGGTAACTCATCAGTAGAAGAATGGGGGTCAAATAAGAGCTAAAGACGAGGATATAGAGAAACTAAATATAAAATGGCAAGCACTTCTAAAATAAATGAAGATAATCTAATGAAAAGTGAGTTTAGAAAATAAGTGCAAAAAAAAACCCAAATAATTTCTTAAATCATTGCTTCTCTCATGAGAATTCTGCTAGTTTGGCCAGTGAGAGCAATAGGAAGTCTTAAGTCTGAAAGACAAATTGAAATCAATACTTTATGCTCATTTAGCTGACTCCACTGAAAATCTCTTAGACAGATCTGGCTTCCATTGCACTTGTGTAAATCTATACTTACAGTAGATATTCACTTATGTAAGTATATTTGGTGCTTAGTTTTGTCTTTCCTGTGTCTGTGTACTTGCTTTCTGTATGAGCATAAGTGGAAGATGATATGGAAGACAATATCAGGGGGTGTTAGGAGAGAATATAACTTAGATTTTTTTTTTAATATAATAAACTCCAAGGACAGAAGGGAAATATTTTCCACTTAGATGGCATGCTGTATTGTGACAGTGTAACATAATATAGTTTAATTATATATTTGATTAGGGTATTTCAGTGACTGTGAGAATGAAGTACCTAAACCCGCAGTTCTAATTTTAGCAGAAATCCCATTACAAGAACAAGACTGAATTAAACTGTGGATTTGCTTGGTAAAGGATCTTGCTGGTCTGCTTGAATGGTTTTAGATTTTCCAAAACAAATGGATGTTACTTCTAGTTATTTACAATTTTCTTGTTTTTTTCAATAGGATAGTACAATTCAAAAGAAAAAAGTACACATACATCATTACACAAGTTAATTTGTTTTACTTTCCTACGACAACCCTATTGACTAACTATGAAATAAACAGCTTGAGCTAATGATTCAGCAGAGTGTGTTTGCAGGATAATAACTGTATGCAATCTGCGTTTAATGTGTCCAAAGTGCACCTTTTAAAAATTAGAATGGCTAAGATTAATAACTACTGGTTTATCACAATAACACTTTAAATTTATTATTCATTGATTTTATACTTCTGTAACACTTGAAGCCACCTGTTGCTCACATGCAATCACTTGTAGGAGCTAGGCTAACCCATAGATAAACTTCTACTGAGGGACACAGGAGTCTTGCTGGGTTGTTTTTTTTTTTCAGGGAAGTATCAAATATAATTATGTATATTCAATTTAATATAAAAGCATTGCATGGCTTAAAACAAACAAACAAAAAAAACACGGAATTTTGGAGAGCAGCATTAAGAACTGGTTGAAAGTGGGTTTGGTGTGAAATGGGAATATGGGAGAATATATGTGGCTGGTTCCCAGCAGGGCTTCTGTGTGCCCGCTACCAAAGGGCCCAGGGCCACTGTGATGGGGCAAACAGTAGTGGATATGATCTCTAAATATTTAAAACTAAAACTAGCGGGAAAAACAATTCTTATTTATTTTCTTTGATAAGTACACGAGCAGAGTAGAAATGCACATAAGGTGCCATAAATGATTAGATTACAACTTAATTTACTGTACTGGTATCAGCACTCTACTGGTAGTTTGTTTTGAAGGAAGAAAAACAAAACTATTTTGTAATGATCTGAAGAGTGTTGTCCTGCAGAGGGAACTCAATCCCAATGTTGATCAGCTCTGAGTATGAAGCACGAGATGTGATTATTATTACTATTAGCTTGATATTCATGTCTAAAAACTTGTTAGTGCTTCTAATTTTCTAGAAAAAAGTGATTTTCTATTCTATTTTGTTCTATTGCTTATGTAAGTAGACAACATGCACTGTTATGTCCATTGTTTAAGAAATGCAACAGTGGTTAAAATGGGAGAGATAATGTAACACACCCCAACTAAAAAAAGTAAAACCCTAAACTGCAGATGCATTTAAAACCAAAACATAAACATTATCACTTGATTATCCATTTTCTCCCCTTGAAGTCAGCAAGTTATCTTTTTTTTTAGCTCAAAGTATATGTAGACTTGTTTTTAAATCAGGAAGTTAATGATTTTGAGTGTCAATGTTCCCTACATCTCTGAGGAATTGTCATGGGAGTGAAGAAATGGAGTTGGCTGAGATGTTCTGTGCTTTATCTGTTTTACTCACTATATTTTATAAGAAGTATTGCTGTCACTGATTGTCACTAGATAACTGTGTTCGTTGGATGAATTAGGTTTTAGATGCTGGGGAATGGTGCTATTTTATTCTCCTGCTGCCTTTTGTCTCTGGGGCTTGTAGAGACTTTGCAGAAGTTGACAGGAATGGCTGCAACAATGCTTACATTGAAGACGCTTAAGAGATTGGTTTACTTGGCTGGTTTCTGTGTGCAGGTTTTTCTACAAGGTTTTGCCTATATCTACTGTCGTGTCTTACTGCTTTATTTCTGCTCCTTGTTCGTGCACAATGTAACTCGTACTGTTCATGGGTTTTTTAACTTTTTTTTTCTGAGAGGAGTATCCAGAACAGATGCTTACATTTACTTGTATTTTGGCTTTTTTTATATTATGCTTGGAGTCTGGACAATATGCTTTTTTGGATTGCTCTTTTCCTATAAAAGCTAATGTGTTACTATATACTCATAGGAAGCATGATTAAGAAATATAGCGAGTCTTTCGATGTCAGTTTCTCTATTTCTATGAATGTCAGTGCTCCTACAGATCAGCTTCCTGTAAAGTTAAAAGAAAAAACCTTAAAGCAAATTTTTATATGCTGTGCAGTAATAGAATACTGCTTAGGTTAACAGTGCTGTCTCACATCTTGCTCTTATATTAATTTTGATGCTAAATAGCAACTGTGAATCAGTAGTTTAAATACAGGATATTCAAAGCAACTTAAAGGTGTTTTCATGTTTTTGAGCCATTCCTAAGGAAATACTCAAGAGTGAACAGGCCTGTCCCACTGTGAGTACCTCTTGTAGTCTTCTGTTTTGTATGATTAACCAGCAGTATTTTCAAATTGTCAAAAGAGATACCTTTTGGTTGTAGTTGTCAACTTCACTTGTGTCATGTAGTTCATTTTACTACAGTTAGACATTATATCCACAGACTCTGGAGAGTGAAAACAATGTCTCATGGACATATCACTGCTGAAAATGTATTCAGAAAGATTTCATCCTGTTTTATGTCATTTGACTCTGAGTTGTCTTATAAGCATGCCTTTCTTATAAATCATTCTGGTAGTACTTCCATCAATTGTACTAGCTTTAGTAAGGATGTAGAAAACAAGTTTTCTTTTCAAGTTCTGAGGGCTGTGCTTAGACTAACTGTACCTTTGCTAACAACTTGTGAACCACCTACTTAAACTGAAAATCAAACCTGAATTCTAGTTGTTCAGAAACTGCCTTCGTTATTACCGTAATCTACTTAATCTCTTTAATTGTCTAGGGAGTGAGGGGAAGATCTTGTTAGATTAAAAATGAGAACAAGAGCATCTCATGGGAGTTTCAGAAATCCTCTGTGACTTTCTGTGAAAGAGTTAATGTTGTTAATGTTTTTCAAGATTTTCTGAAGCTGGGAATCATTATGGAATGTGTAGATTCTTTCAGTAAGTGGCAGAATTCGTAAATTTTTGGGATTTTTACCTCTTCATTTAAGCATGAATTTGTTTTTTATAGCCCCCCCCCCCCTTTTATGTGTAGCTGTTCCATTTTCTTAATGGTCAGATTTAGTGACTACAGATCCATGGTTAATTTGCTGCTGGTCTCCAGGAGGATTAAGCCCTAAGACTTCTCATTTTCCACTTCCAATCCTATCAATAGTGCACCTAATTAACTTTTTTCAGTCCTTGCCCAGTACCTTTTATATCTTTCACAGTCAGAATTAAACTAATTTTATGAAGACAGGGGTAATTAGAGGACTTGACATACAGCTTGTGAGCAGAGTCAGTGTTCTGTCTTCTCAGCGAAACAATGAAAGGTAGGGATCTAGAAAAGTGAATTTACATATGCTAGGTCACAGGTAGCATTTTTTGCTGCTCACAACTTCTGTTCAAGGCTCTAATGTTTCTGACAGTTCTCAACTTCTAGTCCACCCTTTTAATGTTTTTCTCACAACATACAGGAACTAGAAATACGATCTATTAATGTAAGTTGAAATCATGATAACATTAGGATTACGGAATTTAACTCTGCCCCAATTTGTCCTTTTATAGAATAAAAGCTTTGTAGTATAAAAGCATGAAAATATTTTTCTTGCTTACTGAAAATCTCTAAGTATATCTGAAAAGAACTGAGACTATAGTGCTACTGCTCCAGCACTTGAACTGATTAATTAATCTTGTTCTCCTCCTGTGATTGACTGTCACATTTTACAGGGCAATATTTCCCTAAAGAAGAATTTAAAATCAATAAACAACTTAGACAAGATGAGGTTTATCCTCCCAAATAACCACTCCTTGTTGGCAGTTCAAATTCAAGTTCAGAGTGTCTAAGTCATTACATTTGTAATGTCTCTGGCATCTAGCAATCTCATTATGTAGAAGCAGAGCAGTAAAGATAATGGATTTTTTTTGTTTGTGTTAGTAGTGTTTTTTAACAATCAGAAGTCTTGACTTCATAATTCCTGAGTGTTCTTGCATGAAAATATTCCTGATACAATTGAGGTTATAGTGAAGTTTCTCTCAAAATTAAGTATACTTTATATCTGGTCTGTCCCTAAGAACTGTTCTTCATAAAAGGCAATCTAAAAGTGGGTACTGCATTGGTAGCGTCAAAGTTGATATTCCCTAGCAGCCAGGAGCCCAGCACAGGTGCCTGTTGTGCCACAGGCAGGTCTAAAAAAATGGGATAATAGTTTGTATCACAGAATGCTTGCAGTCTAACAGAATTTTTCTCTCTGATTTAGCAGCTTTGTTATCAGCTGCTAAACAGGCCTCCATGCTCAAGGTCACTACCCTGTAAGTAGAGGTGGATGTAAATTTTGTACCAGCTCCTCAGCCTTCACAGTTCACACTAGGGTATTGAAGTTTTTATTGATGCAGTTAAATTCAGCTAAACCTCTCAGCTAGATCCTACCATGTGCATCCTATGAAGATGTAATAAATGATGAAAGAAAATTAGGAGGGAGGATGGGTGTGAAAAGGAAGGTTTGGGACTTAAAGCAGGTCATCCAGTCACTTACCTCTTGTGTACTGCTTATCTCAACAATATTAATGCTGACAGAAATAGTATTTCATTTGTTTGTCTCCTTCATTGCTTTTTGCGAATGTTACTGAAAGGAAATTCCTGCCTGCATTTCAATAAGAGGTTAGAGAAAAAGTTTCACTTTGAGTTTTGATTACTTCTATCTTTTTACTGAGATATTAATTAGGCTTGCCTTAATCTCTTTCTTTTTCCAAATAAATGCATATGTTTCTCTATATTCCTCTTATTCACTGTTTCAGATATGCTAGGGAACTGAACTACTTTTATGGAAGGTTATTATGTAAGTGGGTAATCTGCTATCAGATGATGAAACTGCTTGAGTGGGTTGTTTCATATCTGGGACTGAGGCTCCAGCATCCCTGTGCGTCCCTTCTTCCCCTGTAGAGATCATGACAAGGAACACAAACGGGAAACTTCCAAAATCCCATGAAACATGATGTAGTATAGAAGCAATTTCAGACTGCTAGTCCATTCTGTGCCTACTGTTCTCCATGGAGTCCACTAAGGAATACAAGACGAATACCTTTGTCACATCTGTTTGCAGTACTGGCAGTTTGTACTATAGAGATCCCATTTTGGACAGGTTCAGAAGCCTCTGTGTTGCATGATGCTGTCTACTGCAGGTCAGATAGTGCTTTGACTGTATATTATTCTTAAGGCCTGCTGTAAAGGCAATGCTTTTCTCTTCTGTGTCATATGTAGGCAGAAAATACGGACCTTATCTAGATTTCCGTGTAAATAAAAATAAACTTAGTACCCTGGGAGGCTGACTGCAGCCAGCAGACTTGTTCTGATAATGATGGCTAGTAAGTAGTTGGTAATTGTTACAGAAAAATAAAAACATAAATGTCATGGGCAATAAAATGTTCTCTCATTGTGTCATACTGCCAAAGGAGATGACTTCGAAGTTTAAGTGGTAGTTGAAGGGGAGAATCCAAGTATGTAGTAGGTTACTTGTGATGTGTGGAGAGTTTGTGCCCTTTCTGTAAGGGACATCAGATGCCTTTTGTTCCCTGCACATGTCATGGAACTGAGTTGTAAAATAATTAATTGTTTGTATTCAGTTTTACATTTAAGATTTAACACTTCCTTATTTTAAAGAATAAGGTCCACAGATGTGGTAAAGGTGGGTAAAAACAGCATAATTTATTTTGGTTATGGGACCTAAAAGTAAGGAGAAGCTTTTAGCAGTGTCCTTTCCTGATTCATTGACAGACTGTAAATTAGTTAAATTAAAATACCCACTAAAATGAGCCTTGCTAAATAAGAAACATTCAGATAAGCATAAATCTCCCAAAATTCTTATCCCAGTCCTCTTTTCTTACACTAATGTATCAATTTTCTTCAATCTATTCTATTGAGGGTACTCAGATAAACAAATGCCAAGACACTTTTCAGTTAAACTCCTCCTTGAAGGTTTCTTTTGAGAAGGCTCACAATAGGTGAATCAACAACCCTATTACTAGCTGAGACTTCTTGTCACTTCAGTATTTCCCTGCATTCTGCATTGCTTTATATACTTGCAGTAGGGCAGGGACAATGTCTCTTCAGTAACGCAAGGCATATCAGAATTTCAGTAGCAATAATGAATGCTAAATAGTAGTTCAAGCATCACCAGGAAGTAATTGGAGGGGGGGGTGGGGGAGAAGTCTAGTTTATTCATTGGTAAAGCCTACTGTGTAATAATTGCACTGCATTTTACTTCTGTTGTGGAAGTAATGTCTTTCTAGGCAGGATGCTCTACAATGCAGAACAGTTCTGCTTCTAACGAAGTGATATCAAAGTGCACAGAAGCGTGTGGAAAGATCACAAGATCAGGCTGGTCTGTGCCCTCTGGTGCCATTATTAAACACCATTTGTTATGGGTGTTCTGGTTTTCCTAAGCAAACTCTTAGACACAAATATTTCAAGGGAAGTTCACTGTCTAATCAAAGACTGCATATTAGTAATTTGCTCTTCTTGAAAGCAAAGGATGTTTAATACACTCAAGAGGTAGAAATAGGTATACGGAAGTACAACAAAACCTAATGAAATTAATGAAATAAGAATTAAAATCGGAAAAAATGGTATAATAAACAGATTCAAGAGCTTGGTATTCTGTGACAGAAGAGTGCTATAGCTCACATATGAATATCACAATTGTTATTAATTATTGGTGTTAAGAGGTCTGAAATTTGCACAAAGGAATAAAATACCCAAACATTTGTTATTCTTAATGTTGATTGAATGCAGATCACTTAAATTGCATTATTGTTGAAGTGGCAATGATATTTATATATCTGCAGATCCTAACAGGAAGATAAAATGTAGGAATAAGGTTGTCTGGAAAATGTGTCAATGTTTAGTATCAGTAAAGATTTAATGATTTCTTTTGTCAGAATTAAATTTTATCTTAATTTTAAGGACTACATCGATGTAAGAATTGTTCTTTAATCCCAGGACATAAATGTGCACAGACTTTATTTTGCAGCTGATATTGTCTAAACCTTTAAAATCAAAACTCTTGCTTCTATTTGTAGAACAGTTTAGTTACCTTCGGTTGGGAGTGCCAGAACTGGTTGCAACCTAAATGCTAACTTTGTCCTGAAAGAATGGAGCTGCTGACTCCCTCTCTGGTTGATGGTAGAGTTATGGACGATGATCCTCTACAGAGAGTGACTTTGCAGTTGTCTTTCAGCAGTAATGTTTCATGTCAGAACAGTTCTCTGCACAATGCCATGCAAAAAAAAAAAGTTTAGTACAGTTTCCCTTAGCTTTGGTCAATCTATACTGAAAGTCATTTTCAGCTAAGATGTGAATAATGCTCTGAGCTTTTTCTAACTTGAAATGTTAATGTACTTAATGAAGGACTTTAGAAATTTGTATGAAAAATGTATAGCTCATCTTTTAGCTCGTTTGTTTGTATATATGGTAATCTTTGTTCAGTGATAACCAGCTGCATGGATTCTGCAGTGGAAGCTTAAAATGCACATCCAAACAATGTACAGTTTCCTCTTCAGGAAGCTATACACTGAGAAATATACTGGCTTCAGGGGTCTTTTTAAAGTCAAGCTGTTCTGATAACTTTGGTTCTTTCCAGAGAATTGTTTTTCTTGCAGGCACACAAGTATAGCTAACAAGTGTTTCCATCTGCTTACCAGAAATCATGGGCATCTGCAAAATATAGATGTGAAATGGCAGTGTGTATGTAAGATGACGTAACTAACACCAGATATCAGACTTAAAATATCATTCAGTAAGCATTCTATAAAGTAATGGGACTTATGTTAAAGTGACCGAATGTAATTTGATCTAAAGATGTGGTATTGTCACCCTATACACCTTTTTTCCATTTCTGTGCTTGTGAAGGTGGTAGTTGGTAATTATTCCACAATTAGTGGATTTAGAACACAGTTCTGAAACTTAGATGCAAGTAGATACAAAATCATATGAAGTCATGCATTTAAAAAAAAAAACCTTCCTCCTATTCAGTGTAACAGTAATAAAACCTTTTTTATGATGATAGAGTTCTTGGTCAGCAAAATTTCAAGAATGACCAAAACAACATGGAATTGCAAAACACTTGCAATTTTTCCCTCTACTTAGCTGCTCACCACTGTGGTGATTCAGTTGCTATGTTCCCATTAACACTGTTTAGAGTGGTGGTGCTAAATTTCCTGTTAGAGTACTATGGAATAATATAAAAAAAATGCAGATGTACACTATGTTTTAGGAACTTTGTCTACCCAAATACTTTCCTGTATGCTCCCAGCAAGCCAGGCAATGATTTGATTGGGTCTTGGTATTGTGGCTTATATTTTTAAGTGGTATCCATGAAAAAATACTTCTTTGTTTTGTGCTTGTGTAGTTTGAGTACAGCAATTTGACAACTGTTTTCCTCAGTATCTTAACTGGGGGAAAAACAGCTAATAGAGAGAAGGGTAATAACACAGGCAACAACATAGGATTATTTTCCTCTGTGTCTTGTATAGTAAGGTACCCTGCTACCTGAAGGAAGCTCAAATGTATGATATGCATGTTAATATTTCCTTGTTTTCTCTTGAAGGATCGCCGCTTCAATGATGAGATTGACAAACTGACTGGATACAAGACAAAATCACTTTTGTGTATGCCCATAAGAAACAGTGATGGAGAGATTATCGGTGTGGCACAAGCAATAAATAAGACTCCTGGAGGTGCCCCATTTTCTGATGACGATGAAAAAGTAAGACTGCCTTCTTCTGTTTTCTTTCTTTTATGTAGCCTGACAGAATCTTCTTAGGAGTACTTACTGCAGATATTATGAACAGAAGATTCGTTCTTTAATATTATAGACTTTTTAATTGTCATTTTCTCAGGTATAACAATGCTGCAGCATTTTATGTACAATTTATTTCCTTTTCTGTACCTATTAGAGGGGAGGGAAGAGCTGGTGTTAGTACTTTGGTTTGTATCTTGATGTTTCCTATCATTCCATGTTATTTACCTATATTAAAATGCCTCCTATTATGTTTTCTAATGCTTTCTTAACTTTTTTTAAAAAAAATCTGTGTTAATGTCTTAGAAAATTAACTGTAAAGCAGAAAAGCTGATACTTGTTTCATAAAACTTACAGCTGATATACTAGTATCGCTTTGTTCTTGCAGCCTTTCTTTTTTTTTTTGCCAAATCTTAATCACTCAGAATTTTAGCTTCCTTATTTGGCCTGCAGTTTGTTACTTATGTTTGAAAACCCTTGTTTGTGTGTGGGTGTCTTTCTATATTGACCATTCACAACATAGTTTCATACAGGTTAATTTTTTTTTGTGGACTGTGTATCTTGCAGTACAGAAGCTAGCGTTTCAAAAAACTATTCTCTAATAAACTTAGAAGCTGTGAAATTAAGGGTTTTGCCATCATTGTGGGGTAGCTCAGAGTAACCTTAAGATATTAAATTGAATTAAGAAGGAAAGACTAAGAACATGAGTACTGATCTATTTTTTATAGATGTTAATGCATATGCCTCCCCCACTGTAGGAATAATGAGTAGCTTCTGTTTGAAGTTAGGTAATTTCAATTAAAAATAAACATAAAGAAGAATTTGTATCACCAATAAATTAGATGCTGATTCAGAATGAAATAAAGTTGGTAGAAGCTGTTGCTTTAGGTTCAGATGACTTGTCAGTCTAACTATTTTTATAAGGATCAGGTGTACTTGGAAGCTTAATACTATTAAGGTATGGGAAGCAGCCTTTTGTGTTAATGGTGTTTAAGTGCTTAATATAAAACGTATGCTGTAACATAAAACATACATCTGTTCTGTAAATGCAAGAGACCTTGCCTATTAAACTTAAGCTTAACACTTCATAGATTTTATGTTAGACTTTTCATGCAATACACTAATGGGAAGACTTCAGTTAACCTCTAAATAAAATCTTTCAAAGAATGAAATATTTTTTTTTTGTTGAAGTGATAGTTTATTTTTTAATATAAACACTCAACAAAGTATTTGGAGAAAAATAGAACAATAGAGTTTTCTGTTGTCAAGCAAATATTCTGTGATGATAAACTAGTTGTGGTTTTCTTGTCCATTTGATTTTTTTTAATGAAAAATCATCTGAAGTAATAGGTTTACAGGGAAAACTATAATAGAGAAAAAGCTTGCTCACTTAAAATCACCACCTCCTCTGAATGTTCTCCATAGGATATATGCCTGTAGCATATACACTAATGTTATTTTAGGGGCTGTTACGTTTACCCCTTTATGCTATCATGAAGCATAGGAGTCTTTCAAATCCCTATCAAAGGATAAACACTTATTTTCTCCTTTCTGTCCTCTTTATTAAGATAAGTAGAGAGTAAAGGGAGTTCAAGTAGCAATGAGGAGGATTTTTGAATTAAAATTAGGGAAAATGGGAAATGGTGCTATTAAAGTCAGAATACCTGCACCTGAGTATGAAGGGAGAATGTGAATGAAACCAAAAAATGACTGGAAAGAACAAGGGTAGAGTCAGCAAGCTGCATAACAACTCTATCCAGGAAAGAGATGGAGTATCCTTTAAGCATGTATCATGAAACTACACACACTTGTGTTTGTATTAGTATAGTATTGAATCTATTTTTTGTAGAAGTGCAGGTAGAGACAGACTTTGCCTCTGAAACAAACTGACTCAAAAGCAGTTAATACTTGACAGAAAGCCATTGTTGGTGTATTATTACATGCTGACATTCCTGTGCTATGACAAAAAAAGGTGTTAAGCAATGCATGTTGGAAAGAGAAAATCCTGCCTCACTGGTTCATTGCAGTAGATGGGAATGATGTTTAAAATCAAGACAGTATGACATAAATGAAAAGTCTTATAAAGCTAAACTAACCTTGGTTTTTCAAGGCTGTGAAACTGCACAAATTAATCTCATCTTCTACAGAAGGCATAGGAATGTACTTATGTACTCCTTTAATTTGTTATTAAATGGCTATTTTTACTTATATATGTACAGCAATACATTTAGGCCATAGTATAGAGCCATTTCATAGTTTTTTGAAACAGTGGTTGGAGAACATGAATCTTCATGTAACTAATATCTGTTAATAGCTTCATACTCTGTTTCTTTGTGTAGTGGGAGTAATTCAAATTGGATAGTCTTTTGTGAAATTTCATTATGCAAGGGAACGTTTTGCTATCCAGGTAGGAAAATCCTTGCCAAGTGGCAAAACAAAACTACAAAGTGGATAAACAGTAGCTGAGAGTGTAAAGAAGACTTAATCATTCTTGCATCTGATAACTAATAAAAGGTATCTCTTTATAGAAACAGTTAGGAGCAAATATTTTAGGTTTAACTTATCACTTTCTTGCTATTAAGTAGAGATCTTCAAGCAGTTGTTCTAAACAGTGTGTACTTGCATGTGAAGAGTCAGCTTTGTTGCTCTGTACTGCTATATTCTTTGGATACTTTTCCTAAATCTGTTTCAACATTTTGTTCTGATCTGTTGTTCTCTCAAGCTGATTGTTAACTTTTAGTTGAAGTGCAGATTCTCATTAACCTAGCCATTTGGATCAGAGTTGAAAGATTAGGCTTATACCTGGATAGTAATGGTTTTTCTTGAAAGTGCATTCGACAAGTGAAAGGGAGTGAAGTATAAATTAGGGTAATGAGAAGAAAGCCTATGGTATGACAGACGATTCAGGTAGCTCAGCTACTTGGTTATTCTGAGGTAATATGTGAGAGTTTAAAATTATTTATTAAAGCTAAGTAAACGGAGCTACCATTCACATAAACACAACTAGTTTTATAAAACTCAAAAGGTATTTATAAGAGCAATATTCATTGCAGTATATGTATTTAAAGTCCTCTTTGGACTAAAGCTTTTTTCTAACCATGTGCTGAGTAACAAGAAAAAAATCACTATCATCTTCATCAGTATCAACTATTCCAGTACCACATTAGGTAATTTTTCTCTTGCAAGAATTTTTTTCTGTGAAAATAACATCTGCAACAGATTGGTAAAATTGATGGTGCATAATGATTCAGAATGAATTAACTTCTCCCATTTTCAGTTGCTGCTACTTCAGACATCTGAAAAGACCCTGTACTTTGAGTCTTATCTTTATACTTTTTCTCACTTGTGTAACCATGAGTTTTCTTCTGAGTTCCTTTTCTTGAAAATCTTAAACATTCAATATTGACGTCAGACTTGTATGTTAATACCGTATGTGCTAGAATGGGTAGTCAAATGTAAATTGAAGTAGTAAAATGAGACTTTTGCTGAATAGGCTTCTCTGTACTTTTTTTAGTACATCTTGTTCCTGTATAAAAATATCATGTTTGAAGTGTTGCCTTTACCTTGTATAGATTTCATCTTGGATACAATATTTGAATATCATATATTCAACTAGCAAATCCACGGTGTGATGTCAATTGTGTATTGCATAAACATGTTAATATAATATTGGATGTTACTACTGAAGTTGTGGTGTTTGGTTTCCATCCTGTGGTTACTAAAGATTTTTCGTAATCAGCCAGTTTCCTGTACCTTAATTGCCATCTTCATTTTCTAGTCACTTACGCTATTGTTGCAGTTAAAAACAAATGTGTTTCTAATAATTCTTCAGTAATATATTAAATGGGTCCTCAAATGTACTGTTTAAGGGAAAAAATAAGCGAGAAGGGGAAGATTACTGTGGTCTGTGGCTTGGCTGCCTGTGTACTCTTTTTGGTCATGGTTTTTGTTGGTGTGTTTTAAGATCTATGCTCTTAAGCTTCTTCCCTCACTGAAAACCTAGAAGATATTATATACCTCTGGGAAGCCAAGAAATGCACTTCCAATAGAATGTTTTGCAGGATTGGTGAATGCTTTTTTAGTGATATCAGAGGAGGTGATTTGAAGGAAAAGGGGCAAGAGAAAACTAGGGGGGGGGAAAGAGACCTGGAAAGTGCTTTCTAAAACAATGAAAGGAAAATCTGTCTGGGTGTTAAGGTGCTATGTGCAGTAAAGTCTGACTAGCTAGCAAACTCAGTTTTATGTTGATGTTACAATTTCTGATAAGTAGCAATTTCAGAATAATTAGAAAATGAAACTGTACTAAACTGACCCCTACCTCCAGGCTCTTTCATACAAATCTTGGTATACTTTAGATATGACTTCTGTTAGGAAGTGTCCTTCTATACTTACTATTATGTGAAACAATTAATTTTTTTTTGCAAAGCTACTAGACTATTGTATAATAAAATGTCACTTGGGGGCACTAGTGCCTTGAGTCAATAGAAAACAAAGAATAATGTTTTCAATTACAATTAAGTAGATGCTAGCGTCACTTTATGTATTTGTTTTAGTTATTCTTTTGAAATTTAGAACAAATAAAATATTTAAGATTTGGGGAGTTTTGAATGCTCCCAATCTGTAACCAAGTTTATGTTTTGCAATATGTAAAATGGTAGAGTACTAAATTTCCAAGCTTTTGTGGCTTTTTTTCATGGCAGACTTCCAGGCTTTTTTTCCTGTATCTCTGGCCATGGTATTGGTATCATTGCTAAGTTAGCTTTCTGCATGTAATGATTGCTTCCAGTTGCTAAACAAACTGCTTCCTTGTGATACACGGGGTGATCCAGCCGTTTCATTGTTTTGAGCTAAACTAGACCTGACAAATTGCTGTATGGGTTTTACCTCCTCAGCGTCAATGGCTTGGTCAGCCACAATGATGTAGAGATTTCTGACAATTTTGACAATTACAATTTTGACAATTACAACAGTGCTAATTATTTAATTTAACAGTCATCACCTTACACTATTGTGTAGCTGGTAACTTTTAAAAATAAAATAAAGATGCTGAAGAATATCAGTTTTATTCCAACAGTGAATGTCAGTTTATCTGGAAGGCTTAAAAGCAAACAAAACCTTGAAAAGAAGGGTATGGCCTGTGTGTGTTCCTAGTGCTGTCCTGAAGAGACACTTAAGTATTTGTGCTGTTTGCTGGTGAGTCATACGTGTTGCAGGACAAGTGAGGAAACTACCTAGCAAGAGTTTGACAGTCTGTGGTTTAGATGATTGTACACACTTGAGAGTATCCTGAGATGCAGTGTCAAAACAAATCTAATCCTCCATCAGAGGCTTAACAAGTGGCATCATCAGCTTCATCATCCCTTCACCTGGTGTCCATTTTCTCTCTGTCTCTGGCATGCTCCTAGCCTGAAGGAAGTGAATTAGCTGCAGGTATATTACACAGGATCAGCTAGTTTTGGAATTCAGTTCTGCTTGATTTAGGGAGAGACTATCTTGAATGCAGTGAGATTCCATTTTTCCAGCCCCATCCCAGGAAGGATTTGGTTGTCTATGCCCTATGGATGCTTCTATTAGGAGCAATATAACCAGACTCCAGGGTTCAGCCCATGATCTTTGTGGTTTGGAGTACCTTAAAGATATGGCTCTTGCATGCTCTATCATTTCTATTTCTTGCATTTCTAATAACAGCCATAGTGATTCTAAATTGCTCAATTTAATATGCTCTTCTGAGTTGTATCGGCTAAGGCCCAAATACATTCTATACTGGGATTGTTATAATGATGAATGATTTGTAGAGATTTTTCTGTACCTGCTGATTTGTGTTCTGTGAATCTTTGCATGATGGGCTTAAAGTAATGCTGGGAGACAGTTATCTCTAAGTCAGATATTACTGCCTCTTTACCTTGTGGAAGTAATCAGCAGTAAATAAAAGTATCAGGAGGAGTGATTCAGAACATGCTAACATCTGATTATTGTGAAAATTGTGTGTCCAGCTCTGAATCTGAAGAATGTGCAAGAAGGTCATCTGAAAATTACTTTATTACTTTAGGTGCACTAGAATGGAACATGAGAAACAAATTACTTTAATCATTTTGCAGGTTTACATATTTCATTGTGATAACGTTGGCCTTGAGTGCTCCTGCTAACATCTACCTTGGTTCTCTGATAAATCCCCATGGCAGTGTGACTCTAAAATCTATTAGTTAAAATAGGCATAATCCTCAAAGATATCTCCTGGGACTGTATGCTTTTGCATCTAAATACAAGATATGAATTTGCTGAAAGAAGGCAGAAAATAACAAAGACACTCAAAGGATGAAGGTGTTAAAGCGCTACAACTATCTGGGAAAACTAATGGTCTGTTAGGCACTATTCTTGAAAGTACTTGCTACACAAATGTAACTTGAAATAGATCACAGTAACAGAATTCTTTTGCTGGGGGAGTTTAAAACAATTTGTTACTAGAATATTGGTTTTATCAGGACGTGTCCGCATCACTTCTTTGCAACCAACAGTGGCAAGCAACTGCAGTGACAAACACTTCAGTGGTCTTGTTTCTGTCTTGTGGACGTTCAGTCATAACTTCAAGTTATGGAGATTGCTTTTATTCTCTTCAATTACAGAACACTAAATGTGCTTTAGCTTATGTCTCAGTATCTGTTTTGAAGACTTCTAATTTGAACGTTAACTGCCAGTCTCACCTCTGAGGAGTGGAGGCAAGTTTAAGATGTCTTACTGTGATATTTTAGTGAAATAGTTATCTGTCAATTAAATGCATCTTTCTAAGTTTAGCGGCTACTTTGTGTTCATAGTATGTAGTACGCTAAATCCTTGATACCTGTTTGAAGCTTTTAGATGCTACCATGAAACAAATACCTTCAGGTCTGGCATCTGGAAGGACAGACTGAGGTTCTGTGCTTGCTGTATTCAGTGACTGTGGGGAAGGTGTCTGGATTCTACCTGTCATTGTCAGTAGGAGTCTGAACCTGTTTGCTCTTCCTGTATTACTTCTGTCTTCTTAAATAATTTATACAGAGAGATTTGGACAAATAAGTGCTTTCTTCTGTAAACCTAGACGGTGATTTAGCTAATGTATTTTGTAGCATTTGATTTGGAACCCAATTCAAAGCTCAATAAACTAAATGGAAGAATCTCTGCTGACTTCATGGGCTTTTAGACAAACTTTGAACCTCTGTCCGTTTAGGAATATTTCACTAAATGCAGATCCTTATTCTATGAAGCTTAAATTAATCTAAGTCAGAGCACTAATTAAATAAGCTGAGGACCAGTTATTTTCTCTATCTTCCCTTTCCACTGGATGCAGAGAAGGCTCCAATAGGCTGAATGCAGTTTCTGCTCTTGATCGAACAAGCCTCTTGATTTGCTAGACATGAAGGGGAAAAAAAGCTTATTTCATGAACATTCATTAGAAAGTTAGACAACAGATTCTGACAAAACAGAAGTGAGTGCCTCTCTCAAGTTAGGCTGTTCTTCCTGGGTTTTTTGTTAATGTACACGTGACTTCAGACTCTAGGCAGCTGATAAAACAAATTGGGGGGTGCGTGATCTGATTTAAAAATGTTAGTTGGTCTTGGAAATTGAGCTATACAGAGAGCCATTTGACAGAATGAAACAAATATTTGTTGGCTGCTGGTTGTGAAACAAATCTGGTGAGAGCAGAGGAACCCTGTATGTGTTTCTTCCCTAACACTTTAAACAGAAAACCCAAAAGCTAAGAGTTGTGTGGGTTTGATCATAATCTTCAGATCCTTCAGAAACTAAGTGTGATGTTTTCGTATTCACTAACTATTAATTTAATCCTTCTTTGTGAACAGTATTTTAATAACTTTCACTGGTTTAAAAAATGCTTCTAATACCAAAGCAACTGAGTCAATTTTGCCTGGTTCATCTCTTGGTAGAGAGGATATGTGGCAGCTCATTAGAAAAACCTTGTTTGCTTCAAGTGAAACTTGCCCTGGGAGAAACCTGTATCGGAACATGGTTACAGAAGCATGTAGTCTTTCTAGTCTACAGTTGGTGAAGACCTCAATTCTAACAATTACTTGGGATGTGCCCCATTGGCTGAACGGGAGTACCTTGTCCCCAGTGAAGTTTTTTTTCCTGAACTTCTGTCAGTCTATTCAGTTCTCCGTAACTGCTCTTCATGATAACTTTTAAGGATATATATGCTTTTAGAAAATAGCATTTCATGTCTCCTGTGAATTGCTTATCTTTCCTGAAGCAGAATGAAATGTTTGTACAGCATTTCTTGCCATCAAAAGTATTTCCTGCTAGAATAGTGATGTTAAACCTGTCTGTAACTATAGATTACATAAGATATTGAAAACTGCTTAGCAAATCATTTTGCTAAAAATAGTCTACCTCTGATCTTAAACATGTTACTACAGGCTTCCTAAGAGTTATGGACAATATTTTGTCATTCTGGCACTGACTCATTGTATGTTCTTGGGCAAATTGCATAGTGGGCTCTCTAATTATAAAAATGGTATTAGGTGTTTCCACACTTAACATTTATCATACTTTTGTAGTAGGCGCTTGACAGGGATATGTGCTGTACGGGATAGGCCTCTCCCTAAGCACAGTGAAAGGGTGCTGTTGTGCTCAGACAGACTGTCCTTGCTAACGAAGTAAACAAGATAAGAAGGCAAAGGAATGAGGAGACAATAGGAGCCAAATAAGGAATTGTAGTAAGGGGCTAAGATCCAGTATGGACGAGTCAGGACAGGGCAGGATAGCTCAAGTAAAGGTATATAAAAAATATATATGCTCAGCTGTACATATCAGTATGAATTGTGCTTGAGTGGTTTGTGGATGTATAGCTAGTCTAAAATCGGTGGACTCCTGGTTGTATATCAAAAGGAAGAACTCAGTCCTTCTCCTCACTGTCTTCGTTACTGCTAGTTGGAGAAACTGAAGTTAGCAGATCCAGCAATTGGCGTATGTAAGCAACAATATGGAGTGCACAGGAATGTGGTTTCTCTGTATCTGGAAAATTAACTCTGTGACCACAAAGTGAATAAAATCCTTGTCCTCTTCATAGGAACATAAAAGATATGTGAAAAGTTCGTCTAACTCAGTAACCTTTCAGTCAGCTGTTCAATGCAAAATGCCTTGGATGAGGCAAGTATAGGGTGAAATTTCTCTTGCTTAGTCCTCTTATTTCTCCTGGTTTACTAGATGTGGTATCGTGTATTCATTACCAACCCAAGGACTTTGCACTTACAAATTTATTTAGGCATTTCTTGAAGTATGCTGAACTATTAGCTTTCAAAAATTTCCTATGCGTTGAGTGAAGAATCCCTATCCTGACATTCATTAAGTTCATGTTACTCCTCCTTGCTTTGCTTTCACTTAACATAGTGAAGAGCTGCTTCCTATTCATTTTCATGCCAATTGCTTTTCTCTAAAGAATCTTCAGTCTTGAAAAGCTGTGAGATTGCCACCTGGAGCAGTTCCTCCAGGCAGTGAACTGTTTGCTTTGGCAGGAGTGGTGTCTGCTCCTAAGTCCTGGGCAGGGCCTTGAGTCTGCAGGAACAGTCAGCACTTCCCTGTCTGGAGAAGCCAGAATGATTTGAACCACTTTTCTGTGTGCTGTAGCCAGATAAAGAAAAATGAGGAAAGTTCCCCCCCCCCCCCCCCCCCCCCCCGCCCCATTGTTCTAAAACTAACAGTCAGGTATGCCCAGGTTTTGAGAGCTAGGGTAGACCTTTGCTGTGTATTGGCATTTTGATGCCATTGAATCACAGGAATATAAAAGGCTTTGCTAGCTGGCAAATGCTAAACTAGAGTTAATCCATGTTATGACAGTTTATTTTTTTCAATCAGAACTGTTGTTGGTGCTATCAGTGATAACTGATCTATATTGTTGAAAATAATGAAGTGGTGATCAGATTTCAGTAAGAAAAGTATGCAGTGCACTTAAGTAGCCTCTATCAGGAGAAGCAAACTGTTTATGAAAATATTTCCTGTGAACAGCATAGTGATACTGGCTGGGGTGCTAGCAAGAACACTAAAATGGTGCTTTGTGGAAGCTATGAGTAAGTACTTTAATTGTCAACTTGGTCTGTGGGGGAGACCTTTTACTTAGATGATTTATCATCATATGTTTTTAGCAAAACCGTGTCGATACTAGCAGTCTTCAAGGCTACAGTCTTGGGACTGAAGTTGACATGAAATTAACCTCTGTTAATTTGCTGGCAATTACCTGTCAGTGTTGTAGCACTGAATGGATAAAAACAAATCTTGTTATTTTTACTTTCCCATTAAAAAAAAAGTTTTGCTGTATAAAAATGGACCAGCAGAATTTTGCTATGCTGGTGTCATGGTTACAAGGCAAATTCAAGGATAATAGCTCTTTGGTGTGGTAATAGTTCACTGGTGTTATGGTATGCTTTCTCACCAAGTGATGAGTAGAAATGCCTTGGAGCCATGGAATGGGACATGATGCATAGGGCTATGTAGTCCAAATGGAGGCAAGCATGGAGTCGTGACAGACTTGTGGAGGGCTGAGACCTGAGGATGTCCTAGTGACTATTTTCTCAGTCTAAAATTTGTGATGAATTTGTATTGCTTTAAGGTGGTGAAGGGACAAGTGGTGGAGCCTATGGAAATTGTCTCTCTTTGGTGCTGTGATAACGTATTGACTTCATGTGGGAAATTTCTTTTGATATAAGTAAGGATTGTGTGATGAATGTTGATGAATGTATATTCATCAGCATATGAATGTTTTTTCCTCAGTGTCAATGGGATGTCCTGTAAGACAGCGGGGCCATATATTGCAGTCTGAGTTGGAACAGTCCTAAAGGCTAGGCCAAAAGAGTAGATCTGTTGTGAGGTGATCCTGCTTCCTACTGAAGAGAAGAGGCTTTGAAAGATGATGGATCACCATGGTGTTTTTACCATAAACACAATCAGAATTTTCCTTTTCTGTTATGCTCAGTAGAAAACATGGCTAGTGAGAGCTATCTATTTGCTTTGGTGTCTGAGTCACTAAGGTTTATTAACTGCAATAGCCAGAAGTTGCAGGGTTTCTCCTTTAGCTCAAGGCATAAAATCATGAACTTTTAATCCTGTATGTCCAGAAGCTTCTGTTATCAACAGTGGCTCAGAGTGGATGTGCAGAGTGCTGAAACATAGCTGTAGTTATACCGTTGTTGTGAGAAATGGGGAACTCTGGTCTCTGAAATAGTGTCAAATAATTCTGAACTTCAGAAAGTTGGAAAACCTGACTGTAACAGCTGAAGTCTGCCCACAGAAGTGTTAAACTGGCAGGCTGGCAAGAATCTTCTCACTAACAAATCAAGGAATTGAATATTGCATCTAATTGAAAATTTGGAACGATATGCAATATAGAGACTAATTTTCCTTTATAAGCAGAAAGATGTTCTGTTTTTTGTGATCTCATGAACATCTGACAAAATCCAATCACAAGTGATAAGCTCAATAGTTGATGCCAGCCCAAGCAGTTCGTATATGGATAAAAGCCTTGTATTTTTCCGAAGCAGCTTTTGAGAAATCACTGTAAGCAAGGAGCAGAGGTCGTTCATGTGAGATGTGACAACACTTGATAAATTTTCACAACCCATAGAAATGGAGGGTCTAGCTCATTCCATGTGTTCAATTGTCAGGAGGTTTGAAGTTGCTTCATTGGTGTTTACATTTTGAAGGATGATGGCAAACTTTTTTCAAGCTGTTGCAGTTTCTCACATAATCTTAAAAGTTCTGTTTCCAGAGGAAAAAATAATAGAATAGTAAGGAATTTACTTGTAAGCCTATATACTATGAAGTAGGTAGAATTTAGCATGTATTAATTGATGAAATACTTCTTCCACTTAGATTACTGAATGATTGTCTACTTCACCGATGTAATTCTGAATTAGTACATCCTGAATATTAAGAAAAAATACTTCAATTATTGGTTCATCATGTACCTAGACTTTTTTCTAATGATAATTGAACTTGAGATGAATAACTTGGATTGTTGATTGTAATTTAATTTATTCTAATTTGCATGGCCTTCTGTTTTGCTTCTGCTGTCAGTTTTGTGGATTTTATGAGAATAGATATGACAAGTCACACTAAGATCTATTTTTGCATATAGAAAAATTAATTTAGATGTTAGATGTCTGCAGTAGCCTGCAATGTTGAAATTGGAAAAATCTAACTCTTAAATATTCAGCAGATAGAATTTTAATCAACCTGCTGGGAGTTGGGATATACGTGGCTGGATGCCTGAATGTCACAGATACTGGGAGTAGCCTGGTGCTCTTTGAGAGTGGTTTTGTGGGTGGTGGGGAGCTGTTATTCTGTTCTTTACCTTACGGATTACTCTGCATCTCTTTCAATTTGTCCTGCAATAGCTGTATCATCCCTTTTTGATCAGTATATTGAATTTGTACTGTATAAGGCCTGTTCTCCCTCAGTGCTTTCCCTTTTTTGTTATCCTGTTGCTACGATTTGGCTTCTGTCTGTTTTCTCGCTATGCTTTTTGCAGATGTGTGTATTTGTGAAAGGGGTAGGGTTCTTGAAAGACTTGCTGCTTGCTAGAGTTCAGCATGCATCACTTTGCACTCAGATGCTGAAACACGCTGGTGGCTGGTGAGGTCACTCCGTAAAATCTTTTGATGTTACAGAAACCTGTGTGTGCTCAGAACTGTTAGATATCAGACCATAAAAACTGCTACTGGAGGTTATCACAAGCTGGCATGGTTTAAAAAATAAAAAGTCAAGAGTATGTGGGAAATGTGGAAGTAGTACCTATTTTATTACCTATTATTTGGAAAGGGACCTTGGTGTACTGATGGACAGTCAGCTGAATATGAGCCAGTAGTGTGGCCAAGAAGTCCAATGGCATCCTGGCTTGTATCAGGAATGGTGTGGTGAGCAGGACTAGGGAAGTAATCCTGTTCCTGTACTCAGCCCTGGTAAGGCCTCACCTGGAGTATTGTGTTCAGTTTTGGGCACCTCAGTGCAGAAAGGACATGGAGGTGCTGCAGCAAGCCCGAAGAAGTCAACAAGGTTTGTGAAGGGCTTGGAGAATATGCCCTACGAGGAGCAACTAAAGGAACTGGGGCTGATTAGTCTGGGGAAAAGGAGGTTGTCTCTTCTCATTGGTGACGGAAGGAGGGGAAATAGCCTCAAGTTGCAGCAGGGGAAGTTTAGGTTGGATATCAGGAAAATCTTCTTTACAGAAAAGGTTGTTAAGCACTGGAATGAACTCCCCAGGGAGGTGGTTGAGTCACCATCCCTGGATGTGTTTAAAAACTATTTGGATGTGGTGCTCAGTGACATGATTTAGCAGAGGGTTGTTAGACTTAAGGTAGTTTGGTTAGGTCATGGTTGGACTTGATGATCTTTAAGGTCTTTTCCAAGCTGAGCAATTATATGATTCTATGATTGTTGTTTTTTTTGTCAACACAAAGCAGAGCACTTTGTAAGTCAGATCAGAACTACAGGTCATCTGTTAAAAGCAGAAGCCAGGAAAGGATCCAGAAAATGCAAGCAATTTTGATCACAGTAGCAGTAGTGAAGAGTGTGTGTGACTGTATCTCTAGTGTAGGTAGGCAGTACAGGATGGCAGGTTATCTTCTTGCCAGTGTGAATGTATTTGCTAGAATACGAAGGGAAAGGGAATGTAATGGGGTGGGGAGAAACAGCAGTGTTATCAATTGACTTTAGTACTTAGGGAAATAGTAGTTATCGAAAAACTGCCTTGATATCATAGGCAAAGCCACAGGGAGTTTAGTAATGTTTGCTTTCACACCTATTTAAAGAGGTTCCATTGGTGATAATTTCAGCCTTGGAAATGAAGTTAGGATACAAATGTATCTATCGCTTTTTTCCTCATCATGTTTTAGTTAGCACTAAGGCTTTCAGAAAACATTTCTTATGACACTGAGTGCAAAAATGCTTCAGGTTAGTTGATTCTCTGAAGTTGAGTGTTAGCAAACATTCTGGTTTCTGACCTCTCATTACTCAACTCAAGTTATCTACAGCAAGTGGCAAAAATGTTTCATGCAACTATATGAAATTCTGTAGGAAGTTGCCTTTTCATTTTGTCTTTCTGTATGTGGCTGTGAGCTTTGGTTACTAGAATGCTAATGCCTTCTCTGGAGTCCCATTTTTTTTGACTTGGTGAGATGAGGATACCACCTGCACTAGGTTAAATGAGATTTAAGGAGGGGGGAGGGGAAAACAATCTGTGCAGGATTAAATAGTTCAGAGAGGCAATTGGAGATGCTTACCTAAGTTATATGTTATGTGTAAAGGAGCAAAATGAAAGTCAGAAGTTCTGGTATGAAAGCCAAAAGGTGTTCTTAAGTCTTAAATGTCTAAACAAGAAATACTGTTTACAAAATAATACTGATAATGTACTTGCTTTTCAGGTAGAAATTGAAAGAATGGCAATATATCCTGTTTCTTAGCTTCTGATCTATTGTTATTAATCCCACTGTATTTCTTCTTGCACAAGATTGTTGCAAGGAGATTCTGAAGGTAACACTGCACTTGGATGTAATCACTATGTCCATATGGGAGTCTTAGTCTGCTCTTGAATGCTTGAAAATTCCATGCAAAATGCACTCTAGACAAAATTCACCAGTCAAACAAAACATTGAGTCCAGGGTTTGAGACTTGGCATTGATTTAACTGTGGTGACGCTTGAACTGGAGGTGGTAATGCCTTCATTTGAAGGCATTGTGGCTCCTCCTTGAGTGTTCATTTGGATGCAAGTTCCAAGCCAAACCCATAAATTATGATACAATGTCCTTTGAGTTATTATTAACATGCATGACTCTTGAGTAGTCCTAAATAAACTTCTATTAAATGTTTTCATTTCTCGTGAGGAAATCACATGTAATGTGTTGACATACTTAAGTAAATATTGACATTCACTTTGGAGAATAACAGCAGTAGTAATTCTAATGAGAAAATTTTCTCAAGTAAAAGTTCTATGGAGATGAAGAATCATCTTTTTTAGGTACCCAATTTTTTTTGAAAGTGTATCTTGTTTTCATGTCAGTTTGCTTTTTGATGGCCGTGATGGCACTGTACAAACAGTGAGCAGGAGGTGACTGTTTATCCAAAGAGAGGATAAAGGAGCATTAAAAAAACAGCTTGGGTGTCACAAATACATGTCTGCTGACCTTTTAGTACGCTTCAGAAGTCCTTTTGTATACTTTGTGGGAGTTGAATTTTTGATTTTTTAAGTTTTTCAGTTGAAGGAAAGCCACACAAATGTCAAGGGAACTAAAAAAAAAAAAACATGTAAAACTGAGAAACTGTAGAAGTGGCAAACTCTTTACCTCTAGAACTAGACTAACTTGACTTAACAGAACTAGACTAGGGTTGCAGATCAGGCTGGCTCATGTAATCACTAAGAACCATAAGGTCACAAGGTTGATCTTTTCTCTGCAAGGACAAAATGACAATGTATTTTCATGAATGCTGTTCTGTATTAGTGGTTAAAATAGTATAGAAGGGTCTGACACTGTGCTCACACTTCCTTATCAAATGTATCAAAAGCATACTATGTGTATTCCTTACATTTCAATGCATCAAAAGGATATTATATTGTTTTGATGGATTTGCTGTATTTACATAGTTAATGCTTTCAGGAAGTTATCTTAAAGTCAGTTGTTCGGGAAACTTTTTCCTGTAACAAGTTCCATAGTTTTTTGTTCTCAGCTCATATATTTGGATTGGTGTACTTGAACAAAGGTTTCTGCTCTCTTGTTTGTGTTCCATCTACTTACTAACTGTAGGTACTGCTGTATGCTCAAGCACAGAGGAAAAAAAATTCTTAGTGTAGATCTTTTTCCTGTGGAGTCATAAGGATTCTTTTGGGCAGGAAGTTTTCTGTGACTATGGACTTCAATAAAATTAGTGAAGGAAATGAATAGGTATGTCTCTGTCAGATTGTTAATGAAGCTGTAATAAGTAACTAATATTATAACTATATTCAAGGTGGGATGGGACCAGAGGTTATAAAATCATCAGACTTATGGAGGGGAATGTGTTTTTTTTTTTGAGGTGGCTGCAAACTAAATATAGCCTCTTTAATAAAAATTTCCACCAACTTCAGAGTGTACCAGCTGTAGGGTTTGGCTTAAATCTGTATCACATAGCTGAGAATTCATTGTATGTGGCAGAATCATTATAAGAATAGCTCAGCCTGGAAGCTATTGCAAGCTTTCAAGATTATTTGGTAGTCTGGAGGTAATCGCAATATTTAGTACACATTAGAACAGTCAAACTTCACAAATCCAATTGTTGCAGCTTCCCTGGGCTGTCTTCGCAGTCCTTAACAGCTCCAACTACTGCCTTGCGCTCTGTACTACTGTCCTACCAGATAATGGATGTGTACAGTTCTCACCTCTGCATCTCTGCTTTCCACCTATAGGTGACTCTTCTATGACTTGTGGAAAGGGTGTCAGTGGTTTCCTGAGTTAGGAATTGGGGAGAAAAGGTCAGAATCTGTCCCCTGAACTGAAAGTCCATATTTTAATTTGTAGGGAGTACTTCATTACCAAGAAATGTGATTTGTGGGTTTCAATGCTGTTGAAATAGAACTCAAATTCTGTTCTGCATCATGTAATATACACAAGTAATGGGGTCCAATAATATTAGCCTGCTGTATTAGCAGCTGTCAGAATGGGCAGCAGCCCACATCCAAAGAGCTCTCAGACACTTGGATTACAGATTTCCACACAGCTGGAAGCAAATTAATGTGTTCTGCAGCAGGTGAAATCAAGGGACTTTTTATGCAAGATGACTCACACCATAAAACACGGGGAGATGATCACAACACTGTTCTTAATCATATCTAAAGTGAGGAGAGTACTTTTCACTGGTTAATGGAATATGCACACTACAAATGTGCATAATGCTGTTGTCAAGTGTTGGGCTTAGACTTGTTAACATTATTAGCTTTAATCATTAAGCATTTCATTTTTTTTATAGCCATTTTGAAGCTATTATGTTCCTTTTCAGAACAGAAGGCATTGTCAGCAGATGTTCCCAAACTGGCATGTGCTTGTTGAAGTGCAAAACAGAGGTGTTCATATGGAACATGTCTGATTGCATTGAGAAGCTCTGTGGGCATGTACTAATGAGAAGTAACATGACCCTGAGTAAGACAAGAAGGAAAATTTTTGTCTGAAGGCCAACTCAGAGGGAAATTGGTTTTAAAATGTGAGAATTAATGCACTGCTTATATAAAATAACGTTGCTTCAAAGCAGTGCCTACTCTATCTACTACTTCTGATGAAACCAAATTGCAGTCACAGTTGGGCTAAATGGGCCAAAAGAAAGGCATCAGTGTGTTTAAAAAATAAAAGTAAAATAAAATCAGTGCTTGTGTCAAAATAAATCTGTACCTGCATCTTGGTGTTTAATTTCTTCCTGATGAGAAACAGCTCCTTTTCAGTGAAACAGGTCTGCTCTCAACTCCTAGCTTTGAAGAAAGCTATTCAAACACTTTGCTAGAAGCTGCACAAGTGTCTGTGGTAGCCATTCATTATCTGATTTTAACCTTGAGAAATCAAAAGCTGAGCTGACTGGTTGCTGCCCTTTCACATTACTTTTGCTCTTTATGCTTACTTTGTGTTCCCTAAGTATTGGTTTGCTACTGGTATTAATGTAATGCTGCTCCTAATGTCATTTTTATACCGTGTGTGGAAAGGGAAAGATTTTATTTCTTTTGTAACTAAGAATTATTTACAAATTTAAGTATAGCACTTATATGGCAAGAATTTAATGGAGGCTGAATATGCCAGTAGGGAATTTTTTTATATTCAAAATGAAACTTCATGGGTGTTTGTGTCTAGTGCAGTCAGTCTCCTAGCTCTAGAGCTAACTTAGGTGGCTGTTGAGTTATGGTAGGAAGGATGGGATTTGTCTTAAACACGTACTTGGATGACTGAAAGTTTCAGTTTTCAGTGTGTGTTCACATACTGAGCAGAGCTGTGGTGTGGAAACCATTGGTTTGTTTCCTTTGAGTTTCTGACACTTGACTTAGCAGCTCTTATCATCTGAACATAGCATGTTCCTCCTAAAGAAACCTTAGAGATTTGTCATTCCTACTCAGAGTCCCAGAGGAAGGAAATGCTAATGCTCCTTCTCAGCTGCAAGGTGATAAGGTGTAGCACTTTTTAAGCTGGAGGCTGTGATCCACAGTCATCAGTAGCAGGAAATAAGCAGTGCTTGTCTAGTGACTTGGCAGCTCCTCTGTACAGAATGAGTGGAGAAGAAAAGAAATAGCTTACTGGGGAAACAGGAAAAAAAGGCATCATTCTTACTGATGACTTTATCAATGTGAAAGTTTTTAAGTTCTTCAGGTACACGGAAACAGAGGCAAAATCTGTTCTTCAGTGAAAGCTAGAAAAAGAAAATGTTTTCTGTATTCTTTGGTACTTTAATAGTACTTAGATCTTGCAGGTACATCTGTTAAGATGTAGTGGCTCACAGTAACCCTCTGGGCCAGTGTTAGAGCTGAGAAAGAAACTACAACTCTGTTTGCTTCTTTGTGTCCTAGCCACTGGAACTAAACCTGCCTTCTAGTAATAAGAAAAAATAACTGTGATATTGTCAGCTTTGACTACCTAACTTTGGCAACACAAGCATAGCTCACATGAGGAAAAGCAAATTGTTAAACTGAGTGAAAAGAAATGCCCCATTCTTACTTTGAATCATTCAAAACCTGGGACAGGAGCTATGTGAGATATAAATTTGCCCTTAAATATTCTCAGGAGAGTTAATTTAGCACAGCCATATTCTAGGCCAGCCTGTGATACTCATGTTTCATTCTTTATGATTGTGTGTACATGAACAACCAGGCACTTAAACTGAAATATTCACTTAACCATAAATATCAGCTTTGAAAGCAGTGGAAGCCAAAATAGTAAAACAGCACCAGAACAAGTTAGTTACTACATGCTATGTGTCCACATTGCTGTCAAATGTTATGGGCCATCTAACACTCAAGTTCATATTTGTTTTTTTAATGCTTTTTCTTGTGATATCAAACAGCCAACATGACAGACATTTTAGTACAGCCTACATAATGCTTTCTGCTGTTGAAGTATGAATCCTAAAGGATTTAAGATGTTCTGTTTATTTCTTGATTTAACTTTGTGCCTGTGTGAAGTTGTACTTTTCTGACACTCTTGCCCTTGTTTACATTTTATTATTTTGGATACTGTTTTTAAAATGCAGGTGACATCAGTGTACCTACACTTAAAACATTTTCAAGTGCAGCAGTGACATGGTCTTTCCAATGTTACAAATGATTCTCTGATAAATGTGGAGATGTGTTAAACGATGCACTGTATTGCTCTTCGGCTGAAGAGGCTACAAAATTTACTCACTGTTGTGTCAACCAACCTGGTTTTCTGAAACAAAGTACTGCCATGAGGTGCAGAAAAGAGTTCTTTCCAATTCAGATGTTCAAAATATTTGGAGAATCATAGAATTCTTCAAAGTTGGAGTTGCTCAAGTGGGAAGGGGCCTATAAGGATCACTAAGTCCAACTCCTGGCTCCACACAGGACCACTCAAAAACTCGACCATATGACTAAGAGCAGTGTCCAGACACTTCTAGAACTCCAACAAGCTTAGTGTCCTAACCACTTGCATGGGGAACTGTTCCCATACCCCACCACACATTTGAAGAACCTTTTCCTGATATCCAACCTGAACCTCCACTGTCACAACTTCAGGCTTTTTTTCTTTTCTATCAGTGGTCACCAGAGAGAGGAGATCAATGCCTGCCCCTCTACTCACCCTCCTGAAGAAACTGTAAGCCATGATGTAGTCTTCCCGTAGTCTTCCCTCAGTCTTCTCTTCTCTGGGCTGAGTAAATCAAGGGACTTCAGCTGCTTCTTATATGCCTTTCCCTCTAGACCCTTCACCATCTTTGTAGCCCTCTTTTTGGACACTGTAATAGTTTTATGTCCTTTTAGTACTGTGGCCCCAAAAAACTGCACACAGTACTTGAGGTGAGGCCACATCAGTACAGTGTAGAGTGGAACAGTAACTTCCCTTGACTGACTAACAATGCGTTGCTTGCTGCACCTCAGGATACGGTTGACCTTCCTGGCTGCCTGAGCACACTGTTGAGTCATTGCACGAAACCAGTCACAGGACTCTTCCCACTAGGTTTTGCTTATGTCAGTGATGTCACAGCTCAGGGACTGAGCTGAGGTTTCTAGCTCTTGCTTGCTCCTCATTGCATGCATTGGCATAGAATCATTTGAGATGTGCTCCATTGTACACAACGCCTCACTGAGTAGACTGAAGCATCACGTTAACTTGCAACCCCTCTGATTGCAGTGTACTAGTCAATAGTTTATTACCAGCCGTGTAGGTGTGTGTCAGCTGGGCTACTGGTCTCGCTCCAAACCTTGGCATGCTGCCCTTTGGCTCATCTCTGGGGAGCATGGTTTTATCATCTTCCCTTTTCAAATCTAGTTTAAAGCTCTCTTGATGTGCCCTGACAACTTCTGGAATACAATACTTTTCCTCCTGTGAGACAGATGTACCCTACCTATAACCAGCAGGCCTGGTGCTGAACTAACTGCCACATGATTTAAAAAAAAAAAAAAATCCTTCAGTGGCACTAGCCTCTTAATCATGTGTTGGTCAGGTGGATTTTCCCATTCCTATCAGTATTTTTCCCTGCTACTGAAGGGATCAAGGAAAATGCCACTTGAGCTCTCTCTCTCTCCTTCGAGTAACCACCCCAGTGCCTTAAAGTCCCTTCTGTTAGTCCTTGGGCTTCTCTCTCTCAGTTTCATTGCTGCCAGCCTGAACTATCAGAATTGAATAGCAGTTGGAGGACCAAACCAGACCAGGGACCTTCCCTAACCTGAGCCCCAGGGAGGCAGTAGACTTCCCTGTGGATTGAGTCCGGTCAGTGAATCAGGCCGCCTGTTTTCCTCAGAAAGGAGTCACCTATGATAATTACCTGTCTTTTGTTCTTGGCAGAGGCAGTCTTGAGTCACGGGGTTGACTGACTTACCCTAGGCAGCTCTCTGGAATTGATTTAGCACAAGCTACTAGAAACTTGTAAAATCAGGCAAAGGAGGAGAATAAAGTACAAGAAAGATTTCTTAACACTGTAGGGTATGAAGTGGGATGGAGCTGGGTAACACAGAACAGAAATTTTGCATCTACTCTCCTCATCTGTGAACTCCACTGAAATAGATCGTTGTATAAATTTAAAAATTGTTTGTTTATATTTCCCCTTTTTTCTTCCTTGGTGTAGTACTATTGAAATAATATATATTTTGCTATGTGATGTAGGTGTTAACAATGTAATTACAGCATGAAAATGTGTGTCATTTATATTGTTTATAACTTTGTTTAATTATAGTACCTGCTGTGTGCTCGTTGAGCATACAGCTTGTTTCTGACACAACCACACTACTGCATTTTGCAGAGTAAGCTGACTGTGAGATTGCTTAACCTCAACAACTCTGTACGTTTCATTACAATGTCTTTTATTCTCTGTGAGCTGAAATAGGAAGAATTTTGGCCACCATAATGCTATTTGTGAGATAAAAGATCCTTTTATTTTATTTTATTTTATTTATTTTATTTTCTTAATAAAACTTCAGCTGAGGACTAGTATAGAACCTAGTGTAATTGAATTTGTTTATCAGGGAAATATTATGTTTTCAATTATTTTTGAGATCAGTACACGTGTGCAGTAAGAAGGTATTCTGCATCAATACATAATATTTTGTGGGCGTATGTAACTCTGAAATCTAGTTTTCTTCTGTTGTTTGTATTCTTGAATCACCTATAGTGATCTGGTTTCTGAGGGGGGCAGCTATGTTTGCTAGCATTGGTTTAGTGTATGGCTTGAAATATGATCCTATTTTAAGTTATTTTAAAACAAAATGTATTGTCTGTATTTCTTTTAAAATGAGCATACACAGCTGAGGTGCTCGTTTATAGCATTTTTGCTAGCAAGCTGAGAATAGGAAGGTATAGAAGATTGCCCAGTTCTTTTACGAAAGTACTTCTATATTAAAGATGGTAGGGAATATATCATAAATTCATAGAATGGTTTGAGTTGGAAGGGATCTTAAGAAACATTTAGCTCCAACTCCCTTGCCGTGGGCACGGACACCTCCCACAAAACCAGGTTTCTCAAAGCCCCATCCAACATGGCCTTGAACACCTCCAGGGATGAGGCATCCACAGCTTCTTGTGGGCAACCTGTTCCAATGTCTCATCACTCTCAGAATGAAAGATTTCAGCTTAATATCTAACCTGAATCTCTCTTAGTTTAAAGCCATTACTCCTTGTCCTGTCACTACACACTGATGGTCCCTCTCCAGCTTTTTGTAGTCCGCTTTGGGTACTGGAATGCTGCTGTAAGGTCTCCCTGGAGACTTCTCAAGGCTGAATGACCCCAGTTTCCTCAACCTATCTTCATAGAAGAAGTGCTCTAGCAGATTCATATAAAATTGATTCAGTAAAAGTATGAAAACAGACTGGTCATGGCAGAAGGTAAAAGGTTAGAATTAGCCCTGTGCCCTGGAGTTTCTGCTTTACTATCAGGATGGATGAGTCTCTGACTTTCAGCAAATCTGCATGGGGCTAAAGGTGGATAGAAGGGAAGGAAGGAGTGGTAATGCCAATGCTAAAAATAGCTAGTTGTTTCCACGTTAAGCCAGCAGCTCTAAGAAATGAGGTTGGAAAGCTGATGTTTTGGGGTGTGGAAAGGATGTTGTTTGATTGTTGTTGTTTTTGTTTTAGAAGCTGGAGTCTGATTTGTAGTTGCTAATTAAAAATGATCTATTTTCAAGGTCAAGAAACCCTTAGCATAAACAAAAAAATCAAAAAAGAAAAAGAGGAAGCAGTAAGCTCTTTACTTAAATGCCTCAGGCAAAATGTATAAGGATATAGAGCTTTTTAGTAGTCTGGATTTGATAGTACTGGCACCATCTATTGGTCTTTTTTAGTGAAATCAGTTTATGTTTTGAGTTTAGTCTCTCAAACATTGTGAAATCCACAATCACATAGGCACTGATAAAATAAATAAAAATAGCCATTTACAGTGGAAAGTACTAGGAGTAAATCTTATTTACCTGCTTATGTCATATTTCCAGACAGCTGGTAGGGTAGGATGTGGAATTCATGCGTTGTTTCTTGGAATGTTCTAGTTCCAGGCATATAAAGTCTTTATTTTTTTAATAGTGAATACCTTAGCATTTAAAAAAAAAAAAAAAAAAAAAGGAAACACTAGCTAAATGAAAACTGGTTGTTCCATAAGCAGAGAGGGAATTGGAAATGAGAATTCTGAGAAAATAGTATAAGACAGTCTTAGAAAGTGAGTGTAAGGACTGCAACAGGATTGAATGCCTGTCAGATGGAAATGTAAGCTGAGACTGATTGTTTCTTAGGCAGATAAAGTTGACACAAAAACACTGAGCTTTGGGAATGTATTTAAAATGATATGGAAAAGGAATAAAATCAGGAGAGCAAAGTTGTGCATTGAGCTGAATTTGGATTTTTCTTTGCACCTCTGCTGCAGTGCCACACTATATGAAACGGGTGTACAACACAGGGCACACCCCTTATTGTTCAAGCTCTGTTTGCTTAATCTTCCTTGCTTTTTTAATAACAGCTTTTGCAGCCCAAAATTATACAGACAAAAAGAAGGAAAGCAGTCCTACTCAAATCCTAATCAAATCAAATAATAGTCTTTCTGCCTTTCTTAATAAAATATCTGAGAGGGGAGGACAGTGTGTACAATGACAGGACAGACTTCTATTCTGTTAGTATTGCAGCTTAAAGACCAGATATCCTTTTTCGGTTTGTAAAGTTTTTACTGGGGAGCATCAGGGTGCGTTCTGCTTTACCTTGACTACTTAGAGGCTGCAACTGGAAGAGAGGCTTTGTTTTGTTTTAAACATTTACAGGGCATCCAACAGCTAGTCCCTGGATGGAACAGCTTGTAATATAGGCAGAAGTAAGCCCTTAACATCAGCTATTTCACACCAAAGATGGCAGTGGCATAACGATTTCTGAACACAGTTCAGCTACTTTAAATCAAATGCCCTCTGGTCTGTGGTTCAACAGCCATATTAATATTGATACCTTACTGTTTTCCCTCTGAGGCACAGCATGAAGTATACATAAACTTGTTTGGAAGAACCTTTGTGTTGCTGGAAGCAAAATGTATCTGTATAAATAACTCTTACAGGCTTGCTTATGCACCCATTTTGTATATAAAGGTTTCCCCTTTCTGCCCCTCCATTTAAATAGAGCTTTATTTAGATTGCCTTCATCTGAGATTCAGAACACCGTGTGATTTCCAACATTCGGTTGCAGGATACTGTGTACTTAGGTGTAAGATCAACATCTTGGAATATTAAACTGTAGCAAGTCACTGCTTTATTTCTCTGTGGATGCTGCCCACTGTGTGGTTCACAATGCTGTTCTCACAGAGAGATCATTTAAGCAGTTGTTCTCAAATGTGTTGTTGGTGGTGTTTTTTTCTGTGCCCTTCACCAAACTGTACCAAAGAGAGAACACAAATGGCATCAGCTGAAGATGTAGTAAAACTACTCAAGGCTAGTTGCAGAGAAGGAGGAAAGGCTACGTAAGTGTGACCAAAAGCTTATGTTTCTGCAACCCTAAGTAGGAGAAATCTCTGAGCATTGGCTTTGAATGCTTCTCTGGACCAGAGAGTGAGATACTTCAGGCAAGACTGTAATCACAAGCTTGGGAAACACTTTTTTTTGCTTGAATTCAGTATCCTTTTGTCTGCAGTAGCCTGTAACAAGTAAGTCTCTAGGTATAAATAGTCTCTATGGCAAATAATTCCTGTACTTACTATGAGAGAAGATAGTGGGATGTTTTTCTGTGTCCAGTGGACCTCATGGATCAATGATCATGTTTCTTGTGCAGCCAAGTGAAAAGTAGTGCTTTATCACATCAAATGGATTACAGTCTGCAAAACAATATTGCAGTGTGTTTTGTTTTGTTTTTTTTTATCAGAGGAGAAAACCCAGTTTTCATGACATCCTGAAGGAATCCCCAAATCCTCCATGCTTCACAGACAGGTGCTTTAAGTACATTGTGATCTGTACAGTTATACCACCAGGATTTGGTCCCACAGTCCCAGTTTATAAATATCTTTGCCTAGAAATCAGATAGCAGCATTTGCAGGTGTGAGTCATTAGTGCAGGAGACACAATGATGTGTGGAATAAGCATGGCTCACATCCAAACCAACCCACACACTTTCATCAGCACCTTGAAGTCTGCAGCACAGACTAAAATCGAATTTTTCAAGTCAGTCTGCTACAGCCTACCTAGTCCTAAAACTCAAATGTGCAGTAATAGGCAACACAGTGCTTTTCCTCATGCTCTGTCAGCCAGCAGTGCTCAAAAGGCAGTTTTGGAAGACAGCAAATTAGTGTCTTAGTTAATTGCCACAATTTGAACTGAATAGACGAACATCCTTTCTTCCCCAAAATATCTATTCTTGATTATTTTTATTTCTTTTAATATGAGAGATGGCAATCTTGTCACATTTTTTCAGTAACAAGGACTTTGGACTTCTTGTGTTATCAGTGCCAGGTTAAAACAAACAAACAAAAAAAAAACCCTTTTGAATTAGTAGCAAGAAGACATTTACAGTTCAAGCTTATATCATTTGGCAAGGTAGTTATTAATTTTCCTTATGAATCTTACTCATACCTTTAGACATTCAGGTTGTAGTATCCGTATTGTTGCTACTGTTTCTTGGAGTTTGCAATATGCAAGTGAGTATTTTTTTACCCTGGAACCCCAGGCTAATCCATGAAATACATGCTTATTTCTTTTAAGCATAATGAAAAATAAAGTCATTTTTTGTTTCTATCACAAATTCTGATCTCAGCTGATTTTTAGACATTTTTGATAGTCATGTTGCAGCAGAAACCTTAGAAGGGGTCAGATGGAGGTATGCTCTTTCGTTGGAATAAAGACTCAATGGAGAACCCAGAAAAAAGGTGTAAAAAGACTCAAGTGAGAAGTGTGTTTTGGATCCTTTTTGAAGAAGAGCCCAACAGATGCTAAAGCTGCAATCTCTAAGTCAGAACCTGCACTTGTAAGTTCTAAAGAATTAGTGAACTACTCAAACTATTCTTTTATTTTATTTTTAAAAGTTTGTGAGGTGATAGTGGAATCAGTTAATGGTATTCACCTCCCTGACTGCTAAGTTAATGGAGTCTATAAGGAAGAAATCGGCAAGTTCCAGAAGAGCACTTATAAGGTGTTGTTACTAAAGAGAATTCCAGATGTCATCAGAGAAAGGCAAACAGGAGATGTTTAATTCAGGAATGCATCTGACTTACCTCTAACTGGTCTGGCATCTCATGTCTAATGAGGATCCGGCTAATTGAATTCAAAAGGCCTTCAAGTTGGTGTTTTTGTTTGGTTTGCTTTAAGCTAGGATAAAAGAGAGAAGTGGATTATGTTTCACCTAAAATCAAGATTTTATTCTGAAATGGGTATGCTTTCAATATTGCAAATCAAATAATTGTTTATGTCCCTAAGTTGCACATTTTACTATTTGCTGGATAATCCTTTTCTTTCCCCCCTGTATGTGTTCTTTTCTTATTTTTGCACTGAAGTAGAGATTTATTTTAAAAAAAAAAAAAGCTGAAACCAGACAAGTTTAGATCACTTTCTTCTACAATTGTGTCTAAATCTTGCCAAAATATTGCATATATTTGTCTTGCTTGTTGTCATTGAAATTATGATTAGTATTCAAAGTTCTACGCAGAGATGATTTCTTCCTTTCCTGTTTCTATTGGACATTATTGTGCGTGGGCAAAAGAGCAAGGTGTGAGATTTGGGCGTTCTGATAGATGTAGAACAGGTAGAGAAAGCAGAAAATGTCAAAATGATCAGGCTGTCTAACAGAGTACATGGCTTCACAGAAATTCTGTTAATATTTATGCTCAGCTTCTTCCAACTGGCATCTGTCTGGAAAGGGTGAAATATATTTTAATGTCAGTCTGCCTTCTATGAAATTGATACTGCCTGAGCTGATGAAAATATCCTTCAGGCATCAACTACATTTCTACACCTTTAAGGAAGACAAAATTCTGTAAATTATAACCACACAAACCCAAGTTAAAATGTCAGAGGTATTACTGCAGGCTCATAGTGACATAGATGAGAGCAGTATTTGGTTTGTATCCTTTTCTGCTGTTTCTTTAAACTGTGCTTGTAATGAAAAATGTAGATAATATAATTGCTCAACACATTTAAGTAGTTTTATTTTAAAAATACTTTAAATATATATATATATATATATACATACACTTTGTGATGGTCTTTCAAAAGCTCCATTTGTTTGAAATGGCTTTTTTTTCCCCTTGCGATTCAAGAAATTATTCCGTTGCCTCAGTAGTATATTAGTTTTCATCTCCCCCTAACTGAGTAGTTACTAACCTTAGACTACAAAGAATTATACTGCCTAGATTTTATAGATACTTTCCTTCTAGCAAACATTCTGTCACTTTGGATGGAAGCTGTTCTAAAGAAACGTAATGAACGTACGCTTCTCTTTTCATATACAAGCTCAACATGAGGGTGTGTGAGCTGCTTGTTGTAGAAAGGTTTGTAGGCTTTATTCCACCACTTCACATGAAATGTTAATGCTCATAATGTGATAGGTAGAAACTATGTATTGTAAGTAATTAGGTCTGAAAATACCTTAATATAAACTAATTCAGATGATTGAATTAGCATGGTCAAATTGAGATCACAATATTGTCGAGTCTGCCCAATTGCATAATCAGTTCTTCTGGGGTGATAGTCTAAGTACTTTTACTTCATGATAAAAAGGAAAAATATTGCATTTTTTTTACAAAATAAAAAAATACACTGAAAATGCACTATATTTCTTAACGTTATTTTTCATCTTAAGAAATGGAAATAAGAACAGGAACAGCTTTCTCTGAATAAGTACATAGAGAGAAGGCAAGCAACCCCATTATAAAGTCCCATGACATTCAGTAGCAATTATTAATCATTAAATACACAAACTGAAAAAAGTCAAATGTAGAATACCGGTGGCAAATTTCCCAATGTTCAGGAGAAACTTAACTAAATAACATGAGATGTCAAAAATACAATGTAGTTTTGTTTAGTAGTCATGCTTCTATGTATCATGAAAGTTCAACAAGGTGAATAAGCACAGAAGCATCTCAGTGGGAAGAGAGATGGTGTGGTAAAAGTAATGGTCCCTTATGCTATTATGTTGACCTTTCTACTATTTCCACTTCATCTTTTTCCACCTGGGTTTAAAGCTTTTGTAGCCTATAAAATAATAGAAATGCTTCGGTTGGCAGGAGTAATGTAAGGGAATACATAAGGAAATGTAGTTAGCGTTGAGTATCTTGCTGTCTTTTAAGCTATTAGCGAGCATCTGCCTCATTTGCATAAGAAAACTTTAGGTGCTCTTCTGTGAAAACAGAAGCAACCCTTCCCACCCCCTTTGGAGTAATGCTCCAAACAATGGGCAGTCAGGGTAGCTAAATTTAATTCCTACCTGCTAAAATTTAACCCAGGAAATCTGGTTGGTTTCTGTATGAGTCTCAGGCTTCTATATTCTCTTTGAGGGTTCAGCCAGGAGGGAGGACTTCCACTGACAATGCCTGCTTCTCTAAAGCAGGTACTCAGTGTGGCAAAGGATAAGGCCTCTGCAGTCAGCTCTTCCAGAAACATTATCTCTGTTAAAGTCCAGTATGAAAAAAAATTACTGTTTCTGTAACTTTTTCTCCGAAATCAAAAGACTCCTTTTGAAGTATATGAGAGAATAGAAACAGAGTAAAATTGCTGTGATGTCAGCGAGGGCTGCTATGCATACACGAGCTACGTTCTTTTTTTGGTTAAACTGCACGTAGTATTTATGCAACAATAGGATTATGTTTTGCTCACAACTCACAAGAATCCATGCCTGCACTCTGACTCAAAAAAACAATCTGATTTGTAAAAAAGGTGAAAGACATCTTTATTCAGTCTTGATGAAAGCCAACAGTCTGTAGAAATAGTTTTCTGTGTGTACACTCCAGTACTTTAAGACTGCATCAGGAAGTGTACAAATATAGTTATCATTTTTGATGAGAGTTTGGAGTTGGTAACGATTGTATGTAGAACCTGAAAATTACTTTCTCAATGTGTATGTGGAATTTACTCTTTTTTTTTTTTTTAATACCACGTGATTATCTTTATAGGTTATTATGTATAGTTATCTGCCAGAGATCAGACTCGTGAAGCAGTCTGGCAAGGCAAAACAGAAATCTGCAATTGCATTAGATGAAAAATCAACTTCAAAGTGATATCTATTAATCCTTCTATACAGATGTAAAGTTCTGATCTGGAGCTCTTTTTTTTTTTTTTTTAATCAGTGATAGCATCAGTCTTCACTGCTCTTTTTCTACAGTACCAACATCTTAGTCGTATGCAGTGACATTTATGAAGCTTTTATAACTACATCTTTGAGCAGGTGGGGTCCAGTGACTCAGGCAAGGTGGGAACCAGGAGCTTTTCCCTAATTTTTAAAAAGTCTGTCTTTGTGACCTTCTCCATCCCTATAGATAAATCAGTTAATCTTTCTTTGGCTCAGTTTTCCTGTCTCCAGAAGAAAATTATGACATGATATTGCTGCTGTAAAACTTCACTGCTTGTCTTCCGAAGTGCTTTGACGTACTGAGATTTAAGACACCGCAGAACTGCCTGCCAGTGCTCTTACACAGTGGCTGTGGGCTCCCACGCCTGGGGACCAGTCTCTGGTGGCTCATCTTCGAACAGCAGAGAGCAGCCAGGCACTAACAGCCCCTCCTGTCTCTTTGGAAAACATTACGCGGGTAAAAGGTTCTCTGTGAACCCTGTCAACTTGACTTTTATTAAGGTTATGGTATAATTTGAGTGCATCAAAGATGACTGGCATTCACTCTTTGAAGGACAGAAAGGTAATTGCTGAGTAGGTATTGCGGTTCTGAGGACATCTGTGTCTGTCCCACGATGCTGTTCATTCATGTTATTTCAGATGAACTAATAAAATCTGCCTAGCTCTTCTCTTATCAGGCTTTGCCACAAAGGAAGATGCACTGGCACCTTTCAAAACCAATGGATGGAAACACTGGAAACATTTTTTGTGTTGATTTAATGAAATTCTGACTGAACGTGGTTGTATATTCATGGTGCATAACCCCACCATCCAGATTTGGGAGTCCTCCAAAGCCCCTGCAGTGAGGACTCTCCTTGGTTTTCATAATACAGAAGCATGTAGGTTCACTGGTTTGAACGTATTATGTTAGCTTTGCAGTTCTCGCTTGGGCTGCTGACAAGGTGTCTTTTTCCTAGTTTTCAAATCTGGTGTGCCTTTGCCAAGCTCCAGGACTGAATGCTGTTAGCCAGGCATGAGGCTTACAGGTGTTTATACTGTGACTGCAATGCTCCTTCTGGCAATGCTCTTTTATCTTTGACTGCCACCCTTACACTTCCTCATTTTCTGCACACCTAGCTTTAATAGAACTACTCTTCTTTCTTGTCTTACTCTTATCCTCCTCTTGTCCCTGATTTTCCTGCTGGAAATCCTGTCTTAATGTCATGTATTGAATAACTGAGGGGTAGCTTTAAAGTGCTTGCTGGGACAGAGATTATTACTTGGTATCACTGTTGTAGTATGTGTCAAATAGGGAAAAACTGATGAAAACAGAATGATCTCTGAGAATATGAGATCACAAGATTTGATCCTCAAATAGTAGCCATTTTACATATGTTTGAATTTTGGGTGGTGTCCTAGTCTAGCAGAAATGCTTTCATGGATCAGTTTTATCTAGAGCAATGACATTTCACGTGAGATATCTGTGGAAATTTACAATAAAATGTATTGCTTTTTTCCACTTCAGAACAACTACTAAGTTCAATGCAATGTTGAAGAGTTTAAATGTGTCTTATATATTTCTAAGAATAGTTTTAATAGACCCTGGCAATGTCTTTGTGTGTATGACAGAAAATTCAGTATGGCTTGTTTAGATTTTTTGAGCTTTGTCTCCTGCTGGCGATGGAAGGTATGAATAACGTTTAGCTGCAAAATGGCTGGCACAAGAAGCCTAAAAATATCTGCCAGAAAAATGAAATAGGATTAGTAGATGTGTATAGTTCTGACTCTATAAATAATCTTACAGGGGTCTTACTGTAAATCAAAGTAGATGTGTTCATTTGTTTCCTCACCTCACATCTGAGGTGCCCTGCATGAGAGAGAGGAGATGAATTTTGTGCTGTAGAAACCGGAGGGCTGTGAGGAGGGCTGGAAAGGGTCAGAGCTGAGGCTGAACCCATCCACGCTGTGCCCGTGCCCTCCCCAGCCCCTTGGCTCTGTATGCAGTAGTCTCCTGGTGCTGCGGCTCATGAGGATGGTGACCTACATAGAAGTCAGGTTTTAAAACTGCAATAAGTCTGTTCCCGCAGGCAACGTGTGTTGTAATCTGTCTGGTGACGCAGTTATCTAGTTTGAATGTGTGCCAGTAATTATATGAGGCAGCCAAGCACAGAGATAGTGCTGAAGAAATGCTCCTATGCTCCTTTTCAGGCTGTTTACAGCCACCAATTCCATGTTTTGATGGTCAGCTTTATCAGACCGAGATGGTGCCATCTGTTTGTGAGCATTAGGACATTCTTATGGCACTGCATAAATAGCCACATGCAAACAAAATTTTTTTTAAAGGGGAAAAAAAAACACAGTGGGGCAATAGAAAATTGATTCAGGAGCCTCTGTAGGTTCATGGATGTGAGCACGACCTTATGAGCTGAGCTGAGTTTGTATGCCTATAATTCATGGGATGTCTCTACCAAGCAAAGGTTTGGTCCATGCTTGGAATGGAAAAATAATTTTGAAAACCATTTCTGGGAGCTGAAAATCTAGGTGGTGATCAGGTTTTTAGCAGAGGCACGGGTAGCCAGGCACCGCACAGTTGGCAGAAGGCAATGGAGTTTGACTGAGCACTTGTGCTTAACCATTTTGCAATCAATTTTAGTTTCACATTTTCAGAATTGAGTAAAATATTTCATTCACTGAACCTATTTTTAACACTTCAGAAAATGTTTCAAGGGGCAGCCGGCTTCCCTGGCTTGTTTTTAAGTATATTTATAAAACATTTCCAACTTTAATGTAAAAATATTTACTTTACAGGGATATTTTTCTCTCTCTAGGAAGCCTCAATTTCCTTGCTTCCCCCTCAGCCTCACCAAATAAACTGTATAAAAAGAAGTGCCTCCTCCGACCCCTGAAGATGAAAGTTGAACCAGACAAGTGTTCACTGGGAGTTTAACCTCTAGTTTGTGTCATTTTGAGTAGTCCAACCTTACTGAGAGGCTTCTTATCTCCATCAGGTATCCAAATTGCTATCTTTTGTGACTACAGACAGAGGGATGCTTGGAGCACGATGATATTCCTGAGTTAGATTGTATCCATCAAATAGTTATGGCACTGGGTGCTCTCTGAGAATGCTTAGTGCAGGCAAAACAGCCTGTGGGGGAGGCAAGGTAAATGTCATTGCATTTCGCTGAAGCTGAATTCAGGGCTGCTTTCCAGCCAGCAGCATGAAGCTAGCATTTTTACCTCTGCAGTGTGCTGCCATTGCAGCACTGGCTGTTTTTCATGATTAGCAAATAACTTTCTGCACTGCAGGTCTGCATGTGTGCAGCTTTCTCGTCCTCATCATCTCTGTCATTAAAAATAAAAGCATACAATGAGATCTGCAAATTACATTTCATACTTACTGGTTTGTAGTTGATGTAGAGCTTGTACTCTTTGAGAAAATCAAATACTGTGGTTAGGAAACTAAAGGCTTTTTGTACCTTTTCATGAACTGAAAATTTCAAAACTTTATTACCCATAAGACACCCAATAAGAAAATAGGCTTATTTCAAATTTTGAATGTAGGAGCTAGCAGAGAGATGTTCTTGGGCAGCAGAAACAGGAATTGTTGGTTCAGTAAGGCACCATCTTCCCCAGGCTGTTTGATGAAGGAAATGTTGGTGTGCTCTGAGCCCTGGCATTGTCAGAAGGAGCTCGGCCTGGTCCTGCCTGTTTCTAATGGTAATAAGGTTTATATCACGTATGAAGTTACTATGACACTCAAGACCGGATCACCACAGAAACTCCTTATTTTAGCAGTTCAGAGAAATATTACAAGTATCTTATTAACTTAAATTCTGTCTATATCTTGGCATGAGTGAAAAGCCAGATGAAAGGCTAATGAGTGCTACATCTTAAGGCATTAGGATAGTTGTCCCAACACTGACAATTGTGAAGCCAGATATAGAACTTTTGGTCTATAAAATTGTAATTGTGAACAGAGGAATCATGTGGAAGGCTATATTCTGAAATTCTGCAGAAGAACTGGTCTGCATTTCAGAACTGATGCCATAAAAAAACAACGAAACAAGTGCACATTTATTTGCAGCCTTCTTGTCCTGGATGTTAATACAGTGGAATTTTGTAATGCTTTGTTCTTCCGAATATCAAGCTATTGCTTCAATGGTTGTTTGCCGATTTAAAGGTCTAACTTTAACAGTTGAAAAATGTGTGGAGATACTGAAGCTATGGGATTACATCTTTCTGCAGGAAGGAAGGAGCAACAGTGGTCAGGGCAGCTGTTTTATTTTTCCAGAAAAGATGGATCAGCTTCAGACCTTGCCTAAAAATGTTATTGGTTGCACGATAGAATACTGCAGCTTCCAGTGCTTACTCTGTTTGCTCCCTTGCTATTTGTGTTTTTGTACTCCTGGTATAAGATATCCCATAACAAACTAATAAAATTTAGAAATGAAGAGGATGAGATATTGAATTAATTCCTATTGCTTTACCTTCTTTCTGTAGAGGGTTTCTTGCCCTGATAAAACATTGAGCATTCTGTGAATGGATACAACTTCTTAGCTTTTGTATACCATTGTGAACTTGAGGCAGCTGTAGTTGCTGAGGGTTCTGTGCTTGCTGCACTGTTAACTATGAAAAAATGTGTCAGGTTACCTGGCCCCTCTATGCCCAAGTAATTCACAGTATAATATTGTTAATCTGCAGTTATCTGAATGCCTTCTATTTGGCACCAGAACAAATAGCTGTCTCTTCCAGCATCTCGGTAGGTTCATTAGATTAGCTTGTTATTTGGATTGAACGTTATTTTAATAAAATATACTATTATAAATTTACTGATTTGTTTGTTAATATGCTGCAAGGTACTGTGATGAGTCATTACAGCTAATCTTATTTGCTAGAATAAATGAACAAGATATATCTGGTGAAGCTATATTCCTGATGTTTTCATATTTTGTCAATTTGCTTTCTTAGCAATTTGCTTTGTTTAATAAATCTGCACACTCTTCTCCTCTCATTAGTTCAAATTAAATATGGAAGGAAATTTCCTTTCAGGTGCTCTACATATTCCTTCAAAAATATTTTTTTAAATCTCCTTAAGGCAAAGGGAAATAGTTTTTGTTTTTTGAAAGTGGATATGAACTGTTTTTTCCACAAATCCCATGCACATTTTGTGCATTATTATAACTGAAACATGCAGCATACCCCAGCTTTGGTCTGGGTGTCAGTGATACCTTTACAAGTTTCAGCATCAGGTAGGCTTTACTGCATAATAAAACAATTTGGTAAAACCTATGTAGAGCTTGTGTGGCCTGCCCAGTGCTACGGGAAGAATCACAGACAGGGAAAAAGAAAACAGCTCCTTCTTGACAAGATAATCTCTCAGAGGCAAGTTAAAATGACCGTGTGTGGTATCTGTGCCCATTGCTGCGACATGCTGCATAACAGTGTATCTATGACCAGCTATAATCTGTCTTTTCGATACGATTTAGACTTCCACCTAATTTATTTGCTGTTATCAAAAATCAATACTACATTACCAAAGCACATGGACTGTGCTTTTATGTTATTATAAGTAAAATGCTTCTATTTAAGGAGCCATAGTAATAATCAGCAGGAAGGGAAATAGAATTACAGTGCATTGCTATTCTGTAATGCAATGTGTTGGAGCACCAAAAGGTCTCTAATAGCATACCTGTAACTTCAAGGGAGGAAGAAAGGGTGTTATGTGCCATTTTCTCTGCTCCTTCTATTTCCTCAGTTCTTTCTGTTTTTTCCCTTCAGAGGGAAAATGCTCCAAGGGAATCTAGCATAACAATAACAGCTCGTTACAATGTGTGGCTCGGGCAGAGAAGACTTCAGTATTGTTACTTAATTGATTTGGATTATCAACAGCTGTAACATCAGTAGGTTGGAGATGCTTGTAAAGACTTCATTTCTCTTAAACATCGCAAAATAAATGAGAAAGCAGTCTTGAGTACTTAAGGTCAAAATGTGATAAATGATATCTACTCTATTCTGTAATTTTGGATGAAAAAAACCTTATTTAAAATTCAGTTACCATTAGAAATGTCTATATATGGAATGGTATTACAATTCGCCAAAGATTCATTAGACAGCAGTTGCCCTTACTGTTCAGAAAGTAGGAAAGGAACGACAGTAGGCTTTTGCTTTGACACGTGATCTCCAGTAATAAACAGTGATAGTTGATTTACTTGTTATTACAGGGTGGTTTCTCTCTATCAACTATCAACTAACAGTTGATTTTATTTTTTTAATACATTTTCCTTGATAGTTGTCAACATTTATTTTCTTCTACTGATTGTAATTAACAGTTTGGTACTTGGTGTCAGTTTTAGTTGTGCTAACCTTACACAATTAGTTTGAGTGATGAAAAGGATGACATAAGTCAGCAACTTGCCAAACTCTTGACATTTCATGAACCAGCATTTCATGGATGTTGCTTTCTACATAGGAAATGGAATACAAATTCTGGAAAGTGGTGTTTTTCAGTATTGTATTTTCATCTTTCTAAAACTTCTCATATGCTTTCTATAACCATGACATCACATTATGCTGAATAAGAAGTTCCAGAGTGTGGACAATTAGTACTAACTTTTACTTATTTTTATTAAATAAAACAATATATTGAGTCTCACTATGATACATGTTAATTATGACAGATTTTTCTCAGTTAATTTTTTTTCTGCTCTGTAGCTCTTCCTTGGTCGTCTTTTACTTGGCTGTGGTGTTTAGTATTATTACAAGAAAATATAGGTAAGGTTTTGCTTCATTTTATAAGTAAAATCTAATTTCAAATAGGCACTATTATCTCAGATGAGTTCTTAGACAAAAATGACCCCTTCAGCGATTGTGTTTCAGAATTTCTCTCTCATTTCTTGTACTCTTCCCTGCAGACCTGTTGTGATAGTTGACTTTTTAATTACCAGTTTAATTACTGCCTTTCCACAAAGGTAATGGTTTGTCAAATCTGAAGCGTATAATTCTTCTTTAGAGGGAACCATCGTGGAGGAAGACAAAAGTGTTTCCAAAATAGCAGTATAGGTGTTTGTAGTATAAAGACTACAGTATGAAGTCTGCACTTCCTGTGACAGAGTGGCAGCTGTGAAGGTGCAAAAGTCAAAGGATATGAAAATCCTCTTAGAAAACTCATGCAAACACAAATTAAGTAGACCCATAGTCTACAGAATGTTTAAGGAAGATGAAGTTGAACAGAAATTGCTGCAGAGTGTTTTGGTTCTTCTGAGTGATTACAGCTATCGGTTGTTGTTTGTTGTTGGTTTTTTTCTTATTTTTTCCTTCAAATAGTCTTAATAGTCCGCTTCCCTGAGTTAGCAATAACTTCCTAATTAAACGAAGCTTCAAAGACAAATGCAAGTTTTTCAATGCCAAAAATTCTCACGGGAGAGTACAGCTTGCAGTGGATCTCTCAGTTGACAGACTGGTGAGAAGGTTAGCTGCTCTAACATTATTACTAATTTTTAACTGGAAAGGATCTTCCGCTTACAAATTTCATTTATTTATGTATTTGATAACCAAAAAGGAGGAGGTCATACGTATGACATACAAAGATGATGATGGTGCTACAGAAATGATTATAGTTTTAAAAATGAACCTGATATACCTTCCTTTGTGATGATACCATTTCAGTGCTTCCCTCATCAAGCGTTTTGTCCAAAGGCATCAAGGACTATTGATGCCTTATGTATGCCCTTCCATATATTCTGCTAACCACCTAATGTTCTCTTCTTTCACATCACTTCAGGTATACAGAGGGGCTTACTGTAAGCACAGAGAGCTCCAACTCCCATTGGCTTGGCAAATGTTAAGACCATTCAGCAGTTATAAAATCTACTTCCTACACTTTGAACTGCTCTGCACTAAGTGCTATAGGCTTGTTATTTTTATGTGGCTTAAATATGTTAATATTATTAGTCTTCAGTGCATCAACATCCTTGTGAAAAGTGTCAATCCTACAGACATTCGGGCATTTGAGTAGAATAGTTTGTGTCACTCAGAGCCAGTCTAAAATATGGTCAGTTTGCATCTCAAAATTATTTCCCAGTCCCTCCTGTGCAGTCTTTCTTAATGTATGATCATGCATGAAGGCCCAACTTGGTCCTGTCAGAGAATTAAATAAATATGAATTATCTTGCAGATGCAAACCTTGCATTTTTTTTTTTTTTTCATTCATTTCAACTTAATTTGCCTTTGATCTCTCTTCTCTGGAATTTTCTTGAGCATATCTTGAACCTCCTTCCCCCCACTGAGAAGACAATCAGTTCTATGACTAAAAGTTTTGGGATGGATGTGCTGTGTTATACTCAGCTGCTATTCTGCAAAATCTGTGTACTCTAAAAATCAGCAGGAATGTGACTCAAGATTGCTGTTTTCAGTTTTTACTTTAGGATTAGAACAAAGGCAATCCAGAAAAATAAGAAAAATACTTTTGCTGGAGAAGCTGCAATGTCTACATATTTTAATATCGCCTTCAGAAGACAGTTTCTGGACTCAAAAATCACAGTTTTCCAGTCAAGCCATAGAGGGACCTGTGAACTCAAATGCATTTTTCTTTCCTTCCGGTTTGACCTGAGATCCATCCATTTTCTGTGCCTTGTCTGTGGTGATTTTGCTTGTATACAGTTTTCTAACGAAGAGTGAGTGGTCTTGAGACTTTCCTGAGAGATGTCACTTAAGTTTGTCTCTTCGTCAATAACGTGATTGTTTAACTGCAGTTGTTTTTAATGACTGGATGTTTCTTTTGGCATTAGGTGATGCAGATGTACCTCCCATTCTGTGGGATTGCCATATCCAATGCCCAGCTATTTGCAGCTTCAAGGAAGGAATATGACAGAAGCAGGGTGAGTAACAAAATGTAAGTAAGTCGCTCCAAAAGTAATGCCTCCTATTTATTTCTATGGAAACTACCTTAGCTAGAAAGAGCACAAATACACTATTGGATAGAGCAAGTTATCAGAGACAAAACGCTATTTTTTTAACATAGACACCACCATTAGCTATGCATTTTTGCTGGTGATGAAAAAGAGCCTGCGTGCTATGCTCATAAAAAGCTCTGTAGCTGACCAGAACATGGCTTCTTTCATGCTGCTGTCACCACTGCTGAAACGTGTCACCCACTGCCTCAGTGTGCTCACATCCACTGTTTGGTCTCCATAAACAATTCAGCAAGTGTCAATGAGTGTCAGTGGTTGCCATTTTTTTCTGCGAGGAATTCAGTGACACACCTTTGCTTCTTATGCACTTCCATTTCAGATGCTATTTTACCAGACTGCCCCTCTGCTGCCATCTATCACGACAACAACATGTAACAGAATACTGGCAGGTTCAGACTCTAATGCCATATCAGCAGTGTCCACCTCTGATGTTGTGGACCAACATAATAAAATAGGAGGCAGTGCTTTTTTGAGCAGTCCTCATATGTTGGACCAGTGTCAAATCTTCATCTTTTGTTCTTTCAGATTCCAGCTATACGTACTTGTTTGCTAAGCAGACTGTTTTAACTATATTTTATTTCCAAGGACGCATTTCCCACAGATAGCGAACTTTACTAAGACAGCAAGCAGGGAACGTGGGAGGAAAAGCTCTTGGTGGTATCTGTTGTTTCCTGATGTCAGTTTCTTGTTTTGGAGTACTGAGACAATTGTGCTGGTGACACAGTGCAGTAGAAAGAGTTACACTGGCAGTGATTCAAACTCTAGTAAAACTCCAGAAATATCAAAACTTTGGCATGCTGGATTTGCAGTATTCAATTCATGTGTGAATAATTTAGATTCATCTTTGTAAAAGTAAGCAAGCAAAGATTTGTTTGTGAAAGATTTCGACAGCATGTATCTGCATAGATATGTTACTCATGTTACTCATGGTTGCTAATGATACGTGTGAGTTGGGATAGAAGGCTCCAAGGAAGTGAAAGTAACGCTGAGCTCACATGCCCTTTGCTTTTTGGAGAGATTTTATTTTTTAAAGAAATGAAACGGTGGTTTGGAAAGTTTTTTCCTGATTTCACACTGAATTTTCAGTTGAAATACTATCTGGAGTGTCTAACAAATCTTACTTCACAAAGCTGAGGAAACTACAGTGGGGTTGGTCCTTGTATTGAGCACTAACATTTTCATTGCTTGAATTTTAGTGCTTTTCATGTATGAAGGTTAGTGATTTCCACCCATCTGAAAACTAAAAGTAGCCCATTCTAATAATGTGTGGATGTAAAGATCATTCAATATTTGAGCTTGTCTTTTGTCCAGGTCTGACTAGCAACTACTATATTTTGGGTGTGGAGACGTGGAGGAGGCTTGGAAAAAAAATGTTTTTCTGCCACTGGCAGTGGTGCTTTACTTTGTTTGATGTTGAAACAAAATGTTTTGAGCACTTAGGGATTTAAAATTTGCTACAGATTCCCAGCCTGCTGGGAACAATGACAGGCTTTTGAGGAAGTAGCATTTAATCTTCTGAGAGACGTTCTGCAGAAGAGTATTTTGGATGTTCTCATTTGTCATCAGAAAACGGTCAATTCTGGTGGGTGGACATATTAGGAAATAGGATTAGTAATGCAGGTATTTTTTCTTAGTGCTTCATCCATGGGAGGCATAATAAATATTTGTTGCCATTTTACAGCTGTACAGTAGTCTGTACTTGTGTTTATGACCTGTTTACGGTCTTCAGCTTTGGCTAGTTCATGACTGAAAATAGTTGGCAAGTAAAATGTGATAGGTATAAACCCATATTTTGGCCTCCCCGTCAGTGAGGGTATGAGCAGTGGCAACTTCAGTGACCGTGATCAACATTTTGACGACCACTGCATTGGGATAGCTAAGACCACTAACGTTTTTATGCTTATCTATGTGGGTGGTTTTTTTAGTTTCATTGCCTTAAGCCAGAAAAAAGGAAAAAGCTTTGGACCTTTTTTGAACTTGTAAGAAAGATCATGACCTATTGTTTTTGTAGGTGATGAAATGAGAATGAGACCTCTTCATTTTAGATCATTGTATTTCATAAATAAATTGTTAGTGGTAAAAATGGGATCAGAGCGCTGTTGGGATATAAAAGCATTAATATCATCTTTTCTCTCAAATTTTGAACGTGTGAAGTGGGAAATAAAATGAGCATAAATGCACGAGCAAATTCAGTATAGCAAATCAAGTAGCTCAATTCATACTGCATACTTGGGGGATTGAATTCCAGCCATTGTTTCATTTTTGGACCAAAATGAAATAGTTTGTAAGATTCCCTTTTTATTGCTAGGAGTTGAATTGTGGTCAGTTTTGAGTATAGAGATGTGTACTTATTTCTTTTTCTAGATACCCCTCTGACCACATGCCGCTGACTCTATTTGCCATAATCACTAAGAGCTTCATGTGAATGAAGATTTCAGTTTATCGCTCGTACTAAAATCAAGACCACAAAGATTGACTCCTTGCAATGCTCCATATATTTATGTGTTCTGTGATCAGTACAAGAGTTCTCTCTCCTTGTATACAGGCTTTACTGGAAGTAGTGAATGACCTCTTTGAAGAACAAACTGACTTAGAGAAAATTGTCAAGAAAATTATGCATCGGGCCCAGACTCTTCTCAAGTGTGAACGGTGTTCAGTATTACTTCTGGAAGATATTGAATCACCAGTGAGTATATCTGCACCTCTTGTTGAAGGGTTAATAGATGAGTAGTGTAGCAGCTTTTTTTTTTTTTTTTTTTTACTGTATGGTAAGCGTTGGATAGCAAGAATTCTACCAGCATATAATTCTTCAATGCAAGTTACATACCGGCTGTATGTACCTTTATCCAGTACCACTTGTTTGAAGGGAAAATGAAATGTATTTCTATGATTCCTTCTGTTTGTTAAAGGTATTTAATGTGGGACCTGTAAGTTGTTGAAGAATCTGTCAGTGCTGTGACCCAGAAGTTTAGCTGTCCTTCACAGCTGAATGTGTGATGGAACTAGCACTGCAGAGCAGCTAGGATGGCAAGCACTTCTTTGATATGCTTAATAAAAACTAGGGACCTGATTTGTTATCAATCATCCGTTTGCTTGGCATCTTTCTTTCATGACATAGCCACTAGAAGGAAAGAAAAATCCTGTCTGTAGCTTTGTTTACATTTACCTGGAACTTATGACCTTGTTGATGTTTTCAGGCTAATATCTTATTGAGCAGGTGCTGCCTACAAGCAGTTTTAGAACTGCACTTGTTCTTGTGGTAGAAGAAAGCTTTTGCATTGAGCAGGTGAAGTGAAAACATTACATTCAACATTATTCTTGGTTCTTCCGATTGCTCTGTCCATTTGATCAGGGAATAACTATTTCATTGCAGAGCTCTTAAGCTGAGCAGGTAGAGGTAAGCCATATGAAACTATCTGTCCAAAGTTGGATTTCATTTTGGCATGAACCTTTGCAAGGACACTTTAAATGAGAGCCTCTTTTAGGAACGTAAACGTTGTTATGATTGTTGTAATCAGGAGTAAAATAAGTAGCTACCTTTATATTGGTGTCTCCCTTCAGTGTTTTGAACACAATCTGTCTTCCTTTCTACTGATTAAAGCAGTAGTTGAAGCATACTTTTCTATCCAAGTTTCTTCAGATTCACTGACTCTGTAATTGATTTGTTGTGGATCAGTGAGAGTCTAAATGATTATCAGAGAATCACAAGACTGTGCACATGGCAGAAAAACTACTTATTTCCTGGAGGAAAGCTATGATTCTCATTTCATTTAAACTAACAGAAATTAAGTACTTTCCATGGAGTATGCCCTAAATTACGCTAGCATTCATGAAAGCACAACATAGCTTTGTATTTAATGTATGTTCTCCTTTATAATTTTAATGTTTCTAGTTTTTCTCATACTAATCCCCCCACATTTCTTTTTAAATTAAATGATATACTTCTATTACATTCCTATGTTTGAAAGTATAATATCATTTTTATTTTTTGTAGAGTGGTAGTATATTGTGTTTGTAGCAGACGGTGGATGGCATTTCATTTTTTTCTGCTCTTGGTACTTTTTCTACCATTGAACACATGGAGGTTTTTTTTCCAAACTACACACAGTATTCTCATTCATCTAGACCAAATACTGAAATTTGACTGTGAAATTTGACTGTATTCAGAGAAGCCTAAAAAGAACAAACCCTTGTGTTTTTCTAAATAATCATTAAATTTAGGTTAATTTGGAATAGGATAATGGCATCTTAATGCTCATTTATATATTTTAACAAGTGACAAAGCGATTTTTCCCAGTTTTCCCTATTTCAAAGGGTTAACCTTTATATCAAAATGGATTTTCATAGACTAACTTAATGCTAAGCCACGTCTCAAGTATCATCCATATACTGTGTGAAAAACATGTACAATACAGAACTGAAATGGAAGGTGGATGTTCTTTAACATCTATAACCATTATCTATGTTCTGTGTTGCATCAGCTACTCTTAAAATGCTTTGTTTGTGTACTGTTGACACGTAGTTCAAGGAAAAGAGATTGCAATTACTGCAAAAGCATATTTCTGTTTACTTTTCCATTTAAAGAAAAAAAAAAAAGATCTGGGTAAAGCTCTATAGCTTATGTTCCAAAGACCTTTAAAGGGAAGCATACTGTTGCAGAAAAGATTTCTATTCTTCATACTTCATTAAGCTATCATTTGATTTGGTATTGTTTGTTTTATGAATGGCGCATAATAACTTTTTACATGAGTTCTCCAATGAGGAAATACAGATTTAATTCTTTGTTGTAGGTTCATTGGAGAAAAATATGGTTTAAATACAGCAGTATTGTTTACTTACATATTTGTAATTTTAACAACAATTTTAAATTCCTTTTACTTATGTGACAGGTAGTGAAATTTACAAAGTCCTTTGAGCTGCTGTCTCCAAAATGCAGTGCTGATACTGAAAACAGGTTGGTGCTCATGTCTTCTATGGTAATGGATTGCTTTATTTTTCAGTTTTAAATATGCTTGATCTTGGCTTTTCTTTGTTATGGAACTTTAGATAGATTTGCTTGAAAAATGTCAGCTTACTGTTTTTACTTGAACAAGATTCCTCTTCTCACTTCAAATGGAAAAATGCTTTAATAAATACATGTTAATATTGCTATATGTACTGATATAACATTATATTAGCATCTCAAAAGAGAAACCAGGAAACTACTGATGATTTTTGTTGTTGAACTTGTGGAAAATACACAAATGTTGTTTTGCATAATAAGTGCTAGAGTAAAAAGTTACAAAATTGTTTTAAATTCTCTGTTGATCTTTTACAAAATGCCCCCTTACATTTGCATTGAAGGGTTTCCAGTAGGATTTGATTTCTGTTCTTGTCAAGTTATAAAGCCTAATAACCTCACAGAACATCTGCTAAAAATTACATTCCTGTGAGTAACTCTGGTGTGGGAGTCCAGTCAAAACAAATGTATGTGTTTTGCTTAATAGGATCTGTATTTAAACATTGATAAAGGGCTAATTGTAAGCAGTAAGAGAGCTTTTTGTGGGATTATTGTATTAATACCTACCAGATAATATAACTGGTAACACTGAAGTTCACATGAAACATCCTAAATATCAAATAAGCAGATGAAGTTTCAGGGATATTGTGAGAAGTTTTCTCCCATCTTTTAAGACCCTAAAGCAATGACTAACTCATATATATTGAGTGCAAAATAAAATGATACCTACTCTAAATTATAATTTCCCATGTGGAATTGTTGCCATAATGGTATAAGCCTTGCCTTCTGCCCATCTTGCAATACATAGCAGGCTTGAAGATTACTCTGTGCTTTGCCACAAGCCCTTTTTTCAAGCAGCTTTTGAACTATATTTATGGATAATTTCCTGCCTTTAGTGCTTTTCTTCTCTACCTCCATTGCGGTAAGAAATTGACATTTCATTAAGGTGAATGTGCACATTGTACTCCAAATTACGACAGCTCCTAATTCTTAAGGTTTTTCATAGATTGATGTCACAGAATTACAAAATTTACTAGCTGACAGCAGAGTCCAGGTCCACACAGAAAGACAGACAGAAACTAGATCTCTTTTGTGCCCTAGCCACCACTGAAGAGATGGATTATTGAGAGAAAACTGAAAAGGAAAGCAAATGATAAAAAAAAAATCACTTTACAGTTTAAATATGAATAAATAATCTGTTTATCCATCTGGGAATCATAACTTAGTCCCTTTGAGAAAGAGCATCGGGGTACCAATTGCTCTTTCCTAGGTCAATTAAATGGGTGAATATACATCCCTTTTGTTAGGGGTCAGAGGTGTGAATTGAGAGATGTGGTTGTTATTCCCATCTTTGTCATACTTGATCAGTAGCCAGATTAGTCAACACAGTGTAGACTGGTGTCAAAATAACCAAGCTGGCTTGTTTCTTGTTACCATAGTTATGTTAGCCTGTTACCAAAAAGCAATTTGTAGTAGTCTGCACTGTTTGTAGTCAAGATTGTTTTAACTTCAGTCAGAGAGATGAATAAACACATGCAAACTATTAGTAAGAATTATAAACATAAATTTCTGTGCATTTTAATGTAAAGACTGCTTTTCTTTCTTTTTTCCATCCAGTGGGGGGAGAAACTGGTTTTTACAAAGATAAAGTTCAGACTGACAGATATGACATCACGTTTGGATCTAGCACAGGCACAGCTTGAGTTGTTGGCACTATAGTGGGAAAATAAAGGTTATTTAGGATACAGAACAATGCCAGAAGCCCTTGGCATTTGAGCATTTCTTCTAGTGAGTTTTGCCCTTTTCATTCCACATTCTATGGACTTAACTAATGTAGCGTCATATAGGAAAAAAAAAATGGCAAGATGGGTTTCTTAATAATGACTCCAGTGGAGATAAATATTACTATTTTGAAATTTCAGTGGAAATCCAAAGAGATTATAACTAGAACCATTCTCAGCCTCTAAGTTTTATTTGGAGGAGAGAGAAAGTCCAAGGACAACGTATCATATTAGGTTCTAACTTTTCCTCCTTTGGTTTTAGAATAAATTAGTTTTTCTTTTGCCTTTTTCATCTCTGTGTGGTAAAAGTTTACCATTTTAGTCCTTGAACATTATAATGAATACTCATGTCCAATTGCTGTTGGTTATAAAGAAATACCTTGCAAGACTGCACTTGAATTTATCTGTTCAGTTTGACAGATTCCAGCACATGCCAGGATCAAGTTCAGTTCTGATTCATAAGATACTGTCCTTTATGACAATCACTTTATTCTTGAAGTGCAGTTTTTAAAGTTCTTCTCTCTTTGAAAGAAAGCTACCTGAATCTTTGAAGCCTTGAGTTCAGTTTGGATGTATCCTGGGTACAGGGGGGCAGGTGCTGTGAGCCATGTCTTTCCTGCACTGAAGGCATCTTAGTGGATGATGTAGCTGAGATTGCTATTCAACAACTTAAATATCAGAGGCAGTGAGAAGGTGAGAAACCTTGGCTTGTGTGAGCTGCTTGCTGAGAAAATATCTGAGCTCTTTCCCAGTTGGGCAGGCACAGAGAAAGTGCAGAAATCCATGCTACTGCTGTTTCATTGTTGTCATCCCTAGGAATGATGCTCACTTCTGCACCACCTCATTCCATGCAGTGTTTTTATGCTTCTTAAGGCATATTTCTGCTCTTCTAGTCATAGGAGTAGAAAGGGTTTACATGAATTTAGAGAGGATTAAAGGTAGCTGTGCTTCTGGCTGCCCCCGTCAGAGAATATCTCTTTTGGGAAGATCACAAGAATGCAGCTGTGTGAGGGAAGCCTGCAGCACCACTTGGTGCTCTTAGAGCAGCAGAGTATTCTTTTCTGTCTGGCACATGATGCTTCTGCCTGTGTGTAGGCAAAACAGGAGGCAGTGGCATACAGCTGCCTGCATTAGTCCAGTAGCTCAGCCCATGGCTTTCCATGGTATGAAGGATATTGTTGCTTGTGATTTTTAGAGGCAATTTGGATTGTTCTGAGCTGCTGAGAAAAGAGAGGGAGCCAGCTGGCTGTGATGTGCATCAGAATTAAACATTGATATTTCCTCTGGTGAAAGTCAAGTGTCTCTCTTCAGAACGTGGTTGTAAAACACTTGCAGGGATTGGGAATGATGCAGTAGAACATACTTTTAAAACTTATTCCTGACTTGAAATTATTTACTGTTTAAAATGCTGGACAGTTATACTCCAAACCCAATTTAAAGTCTTACATTATAATGAAAGTATCCAGATTTTTAAGACATGAAGTGGGATCTATGCATTTGAAATTACATTCTTATCCTGAAAGATCTTTTTCTTTCACTTCTCAAGTATATTGATGTCCTGAAATAAATCTTATGTCATACAAATAAATTTTCTCACTTAGCTCAAAAATATTTTCTTTCAGTAAAGGCTTCTGTCAAAGTGCACATGCAACATTTATTACAGTCACTCAAATTCCTTATCCCAAATTAAAGCTGATACACTTAGATTTCTTTGTGTAAATCATTATTATTATCTTTATTTATAGCCTTTTAGGAATATTGGGTTTTCTTTCAAAGGAATGACTTAGTGGAATTAACTTCCAGAAAATTAATGTGGCCAACAAAAATCAATTCTTTCATTCTGATTGAGTCTTCTGAGCATTTTACTGTGCATATGTCTTCATCTTATCCACTACTTTGACGTTTCAAGCCATTGTGGTCTTCTCCACAGCTGTTCAGTCACTTTCTTCTTGGTAATGTCTCAGGTGTTGATCAGTTTTATTCTCAAAGCTGATAGTATGCATACAGAGATTCACACAAATGGCTACTGCTTGTCAGACATAAAAACCTGTTTGCAGTAAGTCAGTGAGAATTTTCCCGCTGAGTAGATAAGTGAATGGGTGAGGATTTTCAAGGTCTGTGTAGACACAGTTTTCAGCACGAGATGAGGTGGAGTGTGGTGTGTTGAGCTCACAGTTCTTGTATTTTATGCTCTGTAGCCCTTTAGTAGTTGTGGCAGAAGGTCAGTCAAGGAGGAAACATTCATGTATTATATATCTACCAGGATCCACCTACTGTAACACACTTACATTATTGATTTCAAGACTCATTTCACAATCCCCTTCTACTTGCCACTCTGATCTAGCACTGCAGATGAAAATTAAAAACAAAAACCATTTCACATGACAAAGAATCATTGGAAATATGGACTAAAATACCCAAGTTATAAGCCTAATTTGAAAAATTAAAATCTGAAATTCTGTGCTTTCAGGTAGCTTTACAGAAAATTTTTAGTACTGGTTTCAGGCTTATTTCCCACAGAGATGCGAACATGATCCTGTTATTGATCCATATGTCAGTGGATTTCATTATTAAATATGTAAGTAACATGAAAGATCAGTGCTATTTTCAGTCAAAGGAGTTGTGTAAAGGTGATATTTTTTTTTTATGTACTCTTTCAGTAAATAGCAAATTATTGCTCCACAGATAATGCTTAGTAACCATTAGTAACTGTAAACAGTTCTGCAGTTCCTATGAGAATGCCTGTAAAACGTGCTGGACATTCAAGCAATGTTGACTTTGTTCTTTCCTTCTCTTGCTATATCTTCTGATAGTTTCAAAGAAGGTGTGGAGAAATCATCATCTTACTCTGACTGGCTAATAAATAACAGCATTGCTGAACTTGTAGCTTCCACGGGTCTCCCAGTGAATATTAGTGATGCCTATCAGGATCCTCGCTTTGATGCTGAAGTAAGATTTTTAGAAATGTGAACATAACATTGTATTTTTGGCATTGCAAATAATGTAATGCAGTTTTATAGTTACGTTCAAGGTACTGTAAAATTGAGTGTATTAGTTGTGAATTATTTTCTTTCCGGTATGTCCTTGTTGAGGCCTGCTGGTATTGATGTGACTTTATACAGCAAACACGTCACTGAATTAGTGTATGACTACAGGCAGTTACTGGCCTCTTGGTGATTCTTTTTTAGTTAATATTTAAGCAATACCTTCCACTATCAAGTACTTTGAGATTTACACAAATTGATTTTCGTTGCTGAAAATACTGCTGTTGATGTTAGCAATGTCAGCTATGATGTTAGCTAGCTGTCAGAGTGACCTGGACTGTGCACATGGAATGTAAACAGAACCAGAATCTAAAGAGACAAATGTTGTTTGTGATCTAACTTAGTCAACTACCCCCTTAATGTGGTAGTTTGCACAAAACAAATGTACGCATTGGGCTAGTTATTCCTCCAAGATGAATATTGCTCCTAATAGATTTGCATGTATCCTATGGTATTAGTTTCAGTCACAGCTAGGAAGATAAAAATATGTATGCATATATATATATATATATATATATATATGCATACTACCTGAATAAATGTAAAAGGCATAGGGAAAGATGAAGTCTTCACTGCATTCTGTCCAATATTGCTATGGGACATAGCAATATATAACTTGGCCAGCAGTTTAGTGGCACATGAATCAGTGGACAGTCTTATTCAGCAAGCTTACCAAACCATAACACTACAGTAAGTGTGCTTGGAAGTATTTCGTGCAAGAGTTTCCTTGGTTCCAGTTTTATTATCTCTGTCATGGATAATAGGGCCCACACCAGAAGACTTTGTCAAAAAAGAAGAAAATTAAAAGGATTCGGCTGTAAAAAAAAATGTTCAAAAAAACCTGTGCTAATGCTAATTTATTCAGAATTTCTAGAAGTACAATTAATGCCTGGGGTCTATTCCTTGCCAAAGAGATATGCTGAAATAAAGCATGCCAATCCTTGCTATGTTTGCAGTTGTACTTTCAGTATGTTACGTCCTGAATAATTCATTCATCTTCTATTTGGTTTTCAGTTACTCCATTTGAAGTACTGCCCAATTTATATATAGAAAAAAAAATCATTTGATACAAAGGGCAGCGATTATTTTCTGTTGGTGGGTTCATGTGAAAGTTTTACTCTTAAATTCAATTGTTGAAATCAATTATTTCTACGGATAGTCAGGTGCAGTAAAAGAGGAGCATAATGGAAGCTCTCATTTCTACATTTTAGGCTGACCAGATCTTTGGCTTTCACATAAGGTCTGTTCTCTGTGTTCCTATATGGAATAGCAGCCACCAAATAATAGGTAAGAACTTCCTCATAGCTGCACCATTTTTGTGCTAATGTAAATTGAATTGTCTTTTTAATTCTGTGTTCCTTTTCTTCTTTTTCCCAGCTGAATATTGTTAAGAAGTTACGGTACCTAGGATGCATGCTAAGTATCCAAGAAGGGATGTTTTGACTTGGATACTGTATGGACTTTTTCAGCTTTCCCATTGTGTCATTGTTAAGTTATATATGGTATTGAAATTTGAAAACAAACACAATGAAAACTGAAATGCTAACGATATTAATGAAAAAAGTTTGTTGTGCTTTGATACTTTTTTGTGGGTCTGCCATTTTTGTATATAACTCATGCAACTGTTTCTGCAGTCCTGCCAGACAGTTTCCCTCTTTAATGGTAAAACACACAGCTAGGGATGACTTACCAGAGAGACAGAGGCAGCTGTCAGGGTTGCCTGTGGCAGCAGTGTGGGCTGGATTAAGATGTGATAGGGTTTTATTGTCTGCTTGATAGGAGGCTTCCCAACAACGATACACCTGCTGTTGGTCCTGCATTCTTACTGGCTTTTGGCTGAAAAAAGAATAATATTCATAAATCAGCACCGGTTTCCTCCTCAGCATTCCTCAGAAGATTTCAAGTCAAAGCTATATCAATTTAGACTTACAATACTTGCATCCCTGTATGTTGTGGCAGTTGGTGAGAGCTGGCATCAGGATTGCTTTGAAAGTACTCAGTGCCATGCAGAATCAGGATCTTTGAGCTTTATCAATAGAGATGCTGTGGGAAGTGAGCCTTTTAAATATACAGCTCATTGTTTGTTGTGAAGTGCGTATTACCTGAGAAAAGTAGAAGGGAAACTCAACCCTCAGAAGCTGATAGTTCATAGCGTTTGTCTAAGGGTAAGCTTAGCTAAATGAAGTAGAAATGGTTTGTTGCAGTAGAACTCTGTTCAGCTAGAGCCAAGAGCTTTGAATGCTTCCAGGTGGTGTAAGGAAACTATTTTTTTCATTGTTCAATGAATCTGTGGACCAGTCACGAGAAAGAGGAAAAAAATGGTTCTTACACGCTCAGGTGTTGTTAAATTAGCTGACACTTAGGAATGAAGGTCAGTTTTGGTAAATTACTTTAACTTCAAATTGCTAGGACTACTAACTTTACTCTGTTTGTGAAATCCTTTCCAAAAGAGATATTTAACCTTTTCTGAAAAGCACTGGGAGTCACTTTGCTTAGTTCCCCAATGTAATACTTACAGAACAAAGACTAACAGCTGAAAGATAATAAGCAGTGCTGGTATCAAAACAGACAGACCTCCACATATTGATGCCTGCTTATTTTTTTTTTCTTGATAAATATTTGCAATTTTGCTTTCCAGTTTGAGAAATGTATTTTAAATGTTACTGTTAAAGAAAGTATTCTGCATTATTATTTTAGTGAATAAAGATTACAGTTTATATTAACTCTTTCTAAAGGGGTAGCTCAAGTGTTGAACAGACTTGATGGGAAGCCTTTTGATGATGCTGACCAGCGATTGTTTGAGGTAAGAGACTTCAATCTTGTAGCAGAAACACACTTTTTCAGCAGGATTTGATATCTCTGGGTGATGTTCTTTCAGCCTATTTAAGGGAGGTGGGAAGAATATGTTATCTGTGTTTGTGGTTAGTTCTCAGAAGCACTCAATAAGGCTGCATCTTGTCTGAAATTGTTCTTGCATCTGATCATTCTCATCTAATTGAGGCCAGTGACTTACATTCATTCTCAAGGTAACTTGCATAAACATTGCTAACACTTCTAGGCAATTTCTTTTCAGTTGTTAAGTCAGCATTCATCTTTGTTTGTATTATAACAAAATGATAATAGATTTTCTCTCTTCTTCCTCCCACCTTTCTCTCATTTTAGGCCTTTGTTATTTTCTGTGGCCTGGGCATCAACAACACAATTATGTATGACCAAGTGAAGAAATCCTGGGCAAAACAGTCTGTGGCTCTTGATGTATGTGTACTTCTTAATGAAACTTCTTTGTGATTCACAAGCGTTACATGTACAGAAAGCTACTGCTTCTGAATTTATTGTACTTAGCATCATTTTCTTTATCTACTTCTGCACCTTAGAGCATTGTTTTACAGAAATACTGAAGGGAAACTGCCTGTTGTTTTTCTTTTCTAGTGCTGTGAATGAAAAGTAGTGTGAACAGGAAAAAAGTGATCAGTAGAAGCTCTGCTGTTGTAGATCAGAGCAAACACATGATGGTCTTCTAGCACACTGCCTGTCTACATAGCATTCAGAGCAGTTGAATGGATAAGAAACTGATGTTTGTCTTCCTCCACTAACTTCGAAAGAATTTCTTTTCCTGTGTTTTTCCCCCATTCATGAAGAGCAAAACTTACCTGCTCCAGTAAAACAGACTCTAGAATGCAGAACATTACAAAAAACAGTAGCTTTTACAAGCTGATTCAACAATGAGGTTCTATTCTCTATTATATTCTGGAAATTTTGTACATAAGACAGTGGGGAAAAAAATCACGAGGACAAAGATTTGAACTTTGAGGACAGCTTTAGAGATTTACATTATTCCTAACTGAATCAACTGAGCAAGGTTTGAATAAAATTTAATGTGTTTTTGGAAGCATTATGCTAGACTCATAATTTTTATAAGATTCCTTCAATGAAGGAGTAGCTTTGTATGAGTTTAGTATTATAATAAATTTCACATCTTGTAAAAAAAAAAAAAAAAAAAAAAAAAAAAGATCTAGATAGCCCCGATGTGGGCACACTTGTAACTGTGCAGCTCCTTCAGATTTATACTGTAGTCACCGTTGTGATAAGAACCGAAACACCAGCATTAGTCTGAATGACATAGGAATTTTTCTGTGTTATAACAAAAATCGAACCAAACTGGATTGCTAAGAAGGATAGCATTTTTTTCCTCCTTTCCCTTAGGGTTGAAGATACTTGTCTATGTATCTATCCCATACAGCATGTAAACATGTTAAGTCTTTTCGAAATCATTCTAAGCATTAGTAGCATTTTGATTATTATTTATGTGTTTTGGAGGGGAAGTGAAAACCTTTGCTGTTCTGGCCTGCTGCAAAGATTCCTTCCTTACACGTCCCAGTCATTAATTACTACAAACTCTCACCGACTGCAGTAATTTGTGCAATATAATAGCTTAGACTGAATACTCTTCCTGGCAAGAAAAAAAAAAAAGTAGTCGCAGGCATCACACTTTATATATATATAGATAGATAGATAGATAGATATAAAAGTTAACATAGAAATTTATTTACTACTGAAATTCAGAAAATTTAAATTTCTTGCTTTATAATACGGCTTCTTTCTTAGATCTAAAAAAGACTTGTAGCCATATAACTTGAATATAAATAATAGCTTTGATAAATGGCTGCTGTGCTTCACAAAAGAGTAATTCCCTCTATAAATGAATGACAACTCATAAGACATAACAGAAAAATACTGTACAACAGAAGGGTATATGTTGAAGGGCTGTGAGTTCATTTCTCAGTAATAGAATATTAATGTGTATGCATTTAGCTAGGGTGATGATGAGTGACATTTCAGGATGACATTGTTATCATATAAAATCAATTTGATTTATACTATTTTAAGATTCTTACCAAACACAGAGATACAATTCTTGTAAGACTGACTAATAAATAGAAAACCAAGAAAGTAAATAAATGCTGAGGAAAGATTGACTTTAAGGATTCAAAAATTGTGTATGATTGAAAAAATTAGAATAATGAATATTAGAGAGGACAGTAAAAATCAACAGGGATATGAATGCAGCTAAAGGAGAAGCATGACAAGAATTTTGGTATTAAGTGTAATCTGTCATAAGCAGAATACTTTTTTCCCCTAATTTTACAAATTTCCAAGAGAAACTACATTAGGGCAGGAAATAGATACTTTTTGAGGAAGGATATGATATATAGTTATGGAAAGTAAAGCATGGCATAGAACAAGTAAATTGGCATTTGTAATCTAATCTTTCGTAGTGCAGGGATTTCCTGTTACTGTAAAAGTCAACATCTTTAAAACTGATATGAGTAAATACAGCTTGGATTTATTGCCACAAGGTATTGCAAGCCAAGGGCGTTTGTAAGAGTGTTTGGTTATTTGTATGAGTAGCAGAAACATTTGTATATGAAAGCAATTTTAAAATTAAAAGGCTATATCAAAGCTCTATCATACGAGCAGACTAGTTGTTGCTGTGGGGTGAGGAGATTCTTGGTAGAAGTACTCTGGCTTTCCAAGCTCTCCTGTGGACTATTGCCTCCTACCCTGCTCAGGATGGCTTTTGTACCCTCTGGAGTGATTGTTCAATGCTAGTATCTTCATATAAGTATATAATGTATGCCATGTAAATGTATGCATACTTTTAGGTTGTTACACCAGATACACAGTACTTTATGGATTATATTTGATGCTTTCTTCTCCAAGACAGAAATGAAGAGAATGTCAGGAGTAGCACAGAGGTGCTAATTTGCATGCAATGATGTGCCATTAGCAGAGGCATTAAAGCTCTACGGTGTAGCAAAAGGCATTATTTAATGTCTATAAATCTACAGTTATTTTTACATTAAATTCTTTCTATTTTAATTGCAGAACTCCAGGATAACAGTGTAGGAGCACTTATAAAATTACTTGCTGTCCACATTGCACTATAAAATTACCTAAAACATAAATGCCGCATAATAACCTGCAATTAATAATTGTATGTTGATATTCAGAACTGAATTATCATGAATATCTATTAATTAAATTTGTTTTTAAAATCATTGATGAGACTGCAGTACAGAGCTCTATTTCTTGTTGATTCTACAAAAAGTGTTTTTTATATTTTTTTCTGGGGCAGGTTTTATCTTATCATGCAACATGTTCGAAGGCAGAAGTTGATAAATTTAAGGTAAGGACTTAAGTTTTTAATTATTTCTGAGAACATAACAGCAAATTAAAGTGCATGCAGATTAACATTTTATTTTATATCAGAAGTAGAAATCATAATTAGCAATATGTCATGGAAGGACGCATTATGTGTTAGGCTGTCAGACAGAGAGTGGAAAATAAAATCTTTAACATGACGAAGAGATGCAGTGATAGGTGCACAGAAGCAAAATATCGTGGTACCATCACTGGCTGCTGGAACTACACATCAGTATGGGTTTGGTGGCTTCCTTAGCAAGAGCAACCATGGGGAAATCATACCACAGTGACAGCTAAGGAAAAAACTAGAGAAAATGGGGAAAAGATTAGGCTTTGCTTATAGCATGGAAGCTTCCTTGTGTTTACTAACAAAGTAGAGGATTCACAGTCAAGACTGTGAGTAGTCTCTAAAGGATGGACATAAAGGTAAGAAATCCTCTTCCAACTTCTTGAAGTGCCCTGGGCAAAAGTGTAGAGCAGTACATGCTGAACTCAGCACTGCTAGGAATCAATAATTATGCATTCATGCCAAATTCTGCCTTGCCAAGGAGTAGAGGGTGGGGGAAATTGTGACCTTGCTCTTTCAATGCTGCCGGCACTCCAGAGCTGTTTTTGTGATATGCTTTGCCCTTTTCTGCTTGAGATAACCCTAGGGAAACTTGGTGGCCTTTATTTGTCTGCGACAGGTCTGTGGTGTAGTTTCCCAGAGCTGTCTGAGAAGCTCCTGTGGCAGATACCAGTGTTAGTCTCCTCTACATAGTGTACATCTGGAGGCTGTGGCAAGATCTGGGCTGTTGCAAAATCTACACTGATCACATCTCCTGGTGTGACTTTCTGGCATCTGATCGGTGCTTGATGGCTGCTTTACAACTTGCCTTTCTAGCCACAACTTCTCTGTATGATGGAGGTGGTTATGATGAAAGCTGTGAGTGACTTAGCAGAACAGGTACTAGTGAGTTCCCTGGGCTGTGGAAGGGCAGCACTTGGTAGTTCATTAATCATCTGGTAGATTACAGCCCAAATGAAAGCTGTGCCTTATTACTGCAACAGTAACTGGTGACAAGGTAAAATAATCTTTATATAATATTGTAGATCTTAGTGCAGTTGCCCACACCTTTCTAAAATGAAGTTTAGATTACTGGAAGCAAGTTACTTGAAGATCAGAAAGTGCTTCAATGTGCTTACTAAATTGTACTTTGAATTACAGAACACCAAGCACTGCACAAGAGATGAGTGAAAAAAATGAAGGATCATAAATGTTTCATTGTATCTTTGGTATTTTAATTTACCTTAGAATAATAGCATGTAATATAGCTTCTGCCAAGATGTAGCAAATATCTTGCTGAATTCCAGAGAGTCTTTCTTCTTGACAGTCAACCATTGGAAGACAGCTCTCCATATTGGTATATGTAGCTGAAATAAAGTCTCACTGTTACTTTTTTGTTTGTTTTAAACTCAGATGCTAGTGTGAGGAGGTGTCCTCAGTAATAGATTTGCTAGTTTCCAAATAAGGAATATGTTGTCATTATCTATTTACCTTGAAGACATAAAACTATTCATTTAACTGTAAATGGTAAGGTAAAAGAAACGAAAAGTGTTCGTTAGAAAGCACAATAGCTATGTTTTTAAATAAATGATAGAGATGAGAAAATAAGGACCATAATAGAGTAATGCTTAAAGTAAGATGACTTTTTTTTTTTTCAGAAGAATATACTCTCCTATATCTATTTGTCTTGCTTTCAATTCCCCCCAAAAAATGAGTGCTGGGTAGCCTTTGTAGTGTCCTACACTAATGATCTTAGAGAGAGAGAAAGGGAGAGGGAGAGAGAGAGAGAGAAGACCAGCTTGCATTATGGGTTCTCAACATAGAGCTCAGAGAGGGTCATCCATCTATGGGATAAAATTGTTCCTGTCTTCCCTCTTGCGGAGTTCTGGCAGCTGGTCTTCCTGCCAAGTTCTCCTGGGGTATCCTACCTACCTAGAAATCTGTTCCTTATCATTGTTTGTGATATTGTTATATTCTGTGGAAGCCCTTTGTTATTTGAGGGTCATCTTGCAGACTGGACTAGCTAGTAAACAGTTTCTCCCTTTGGAAGTGTTTGGGGCTAAAGTGTCTCCATTTCTTTCAGTGATTTATTGGCACATGTCAGTGAAAATGTCTGTTATGATTTACCTGATGTTCTTGTACAGTCAGAACAGGAGCAACGCCCTTGATAGAAACATCTAAATGAGAGTAATGCCAGGAGATCTCTACTGGCTTTTGACAGAAGCACCTTTTTTCAGCTGTTTGAATGAGATGATATGTGAAGTACCATTGGTTGTGGGGCTGGACAATACAGGGAGAAGTTTACAGTTTTGGATGATGAAAAACAAGGGTAAGATAACAGACCATGGAATGCAATTGGACTGTTTCATATCAGGTGTCTACAACTGTCTGAAAGCAAAATGGCAACATTGATTCATATCAAGCTGTTTTTGCACATTTTTGAAGGGATTCCAATTCTGATGTTACTTGAATGTAGCTTTCATTATAAAAATCTGAAAGCCAAGTTTAAAAATGCTTATATGAGTAGAAAATGTTCCATTAGTGAATGGAGGTATTTTTCTCAGAAGAATACCTAATTATGTGAATCATTATTCTAAAAATTCATGTCATCAGTCCTTTTCAGTATTTGCATTAAAGCTTTTGGGATTTGTTAGCACTGATGCTAGCAGGCACACCATACTCAGGAGGCACAGGGCCGATGTGCAGCTCGGAGGCAGTGTGGTGCAGCTCTTCTGACCTCGAGGGATGCCTGTGGGTTCTGCTGCCAGTGCCTAGGGTGAGTAGGATGGAAGGAGCACACTCATCACCTGGTGAGCTTCTTTCAGTGATGAGAGAAGGACATAGCCCTCAAGACAGATGCAAGCTGTGCTGCTTAGATCTAGGTTCAGAGCCTGAGCAAACCTTTAGTTTCTGCAGGTGATGGTCTGACCCTAGGGAGGTTTGTCATTGATTTCAGCAGACTGAAGATATTGCTGCTTTCAGCTAAGTTTGGCAACTGTAAAGCTGCATAGTGGTCTTCCCACTCTCTAACCGTTTATTCATGACAGTCAGTCTTTTGCACTGTGTTCTCTGATAGAACAAGGTCTCTGCCAAAAAAAGTGAAAATTTTAGCTTCAGTCCTTTTTTTCATGCCCATTTAAAATGAATTTTAAATAAAACTTTGAGTAGGTATGCAAGATAAAATCCTGAAAATAGTTGAGTTTTTAAAATGGGAAAAAACGTGCAGAAACTTCATTGATAGAGTTCCAAAAACAAGCTATTGAATCAGAATTAATTATTAATCAGAATTAATTGCAACATGCCTACCATTATACCTTCATGTGGGATATGCACTGTATTTTCAGGTTATGTGAAAGAGGATGTACATTCTGGGGTATATGAATTAAAAGAAGTGAAAATGTATGTAGGTTGCTGCGGAAGTAATGCCTCCTATTTATCTCCATGGAAACTGCAACAGATAGAAAGAGCACAAGAACTCTATTTGATAGAGCAAATTCTTAGATACAAATCACTATTTTTCAACATAGTCACCACCATTAGCTATGTGTTTCCACCAGAGATGAACAAGAGCCTGCATGCTGTGCTTGCAAAAATCTGCACCAGCAGAGGTGCTCCACTGCTGCTACCACTGAAATGCACCACCCACCACCTCTCTGTACTCACATCCACTGTTCGGTCTCCATAAACATTCAGCAAGTATTGATGAAGGTCAGTGGGTGCCATTTCTTCTGCATGGAGGAATTCAGTGACACACCTCATCCATGTTTCCATGCCAGACACTATTCTGTCAGACTGTCCCTCTGCTGCCATCTGTTCCAAGGCAACAAAACAACAATAATAGTAATTAATGGGAAGGTTCAACCTCTACTACCATACCCCCCACACCTGCCTCTCATGTTGTGGGCCAACATAATAAAATAGGAGACAGTGCTTTTGGAGATATTGCACATCTGAGAATGACTGACTGAAGTCTTAAGCCTGATTTATAACTGTATGTCTCATCATTACCATCAGCATAATGGCACTAAATTCAAAATGAATTTTGGTGGGATAAATTAAAGCAAAGCACCAGTGAATCATAATCTTATCACCATTACTTTTTATTCTTTGAGAAGTTTGATATATAATTTTAAAAATATATGGCAACTGAAGATCCTCTTATATTTTCAACTTAAAAAAAAATGTTATTTTCATTATGTACTAGTGCTAGCGTTTAAAAATAAGCACCTGTAGTATTGGAATAGAAAATCTAAGACTAATGAAGTCTGATTAATCTCAGATTGATGATATCCTATAGCACTGTTCTTCAGTGCCAGGTTGCTTCTCACTGAAATGCAGGCTCTCCAAGCCTAAAAATAGTCACCTTTTAGACAAATATAGAAAGCCAAGATATGTGAGTAACGAATGCAGAGTTGTGTCCAGGGCAGGATATTTATAGCAGGAGTTACTGCCTTCTGAGACAGAAATGAACATGTCCTGTGACTTAGACAGCAAGCGGTCCTACAAACACACATCACTTTTCAATTTAATATAGATTCCAAAGAGAATATGTAAACATTGTCCTATTATGGGTAATATACAAGAAGCTATTTTTAAAAAGCTAGCCTAATTGTGCAGCTGTGAATGGTATAAGCCAAATCAATATTTAATGACTATGATGCATTATTTATAGCCCTGTGAGAGATTCCCTTTTTTAGGTCAAACAGCACATGGGAGATCTGCACAACAGAAAATAATGTATCACCTGCTTTATGGAGCCTTCAATTCAAAATGCAGCATTAATAACAATCCCTGTATTTCTCAACTGCATAGCCTGAGGTGTAGCTAGCTAAGACTTACCTTCACAAGGGGAGGCTTTTGTGTGTGTCTCAGAAATAGGTATTAATTGAGCAAAAAATGAAGAGAGTTGAGCCAAAATGGGAAACAACTTTTAGGACTGCTACTTTATATGACGTTGTAAACAACTGAATGAATGAAAAATGTCTGGTTTCTGTGAGTTTGGTACTGGGAGATGCACTAAATGTATGAGATGAAGCGAATTTGGTATTCATATCATAAGCTGTTACAATCTTTATATCCCCTTTAAAATGGAACAGTGGCAGCACAACAGAAAATATAATTTTATGTATCTACTTTATCTCCATACTCTATAAGGATGGAGAATGCTTTCCTAGGCCATACTATTCTCTGCTGTGTCATCATCTTTCAACTTAGAACTATGCTAATTACTTTTATATCATGGTAATCAAATCATTTGTAATATTTTATAAAAATTACATTAGTCTTACTTGGTAAGTGAATTTCAGAAAGACAAGCTGCCTTTTGTTTTGCACCAGCTACAAGCTATTCCCAAAGTGTAAATGTGTAGCAGGAAAATGAGGTTTCCCACACTTGGCTGTATAGGTGACGCTTTGCATCTGCTCAGTAATGTGGATTCAACAAGGGTCACAGATTTGTAATGGCTGCAGAAGTGGTGTAGCAAGCCATGGTCACAGCTGTGAACTTGGTGAAGCACATGGAGTTCTTTAGAACCCCACACTGCTCAGTAAGTGTATGAAATTTAAGTACATATTAAGTTACATATTTTTAGGGTTGTTCACCAAGACTAGTCACACAGACTGACTACTCCTTGGTGTGGCAGGAGGGATGGGACTGGAACAGAGCTGTTCCCCATTGCTTTCCTAGTGGCTCAGGTTCCATTGTGCATAGCAGCAAAGCATAAAATAAAGAGAAAGCCGGGGGGCAGCAGGGCTGTAGTGTTACTATCGAGCTGTGCACCTTCCCCTTTGGGAAATGCATGTGTGCGAGATGTAAAGCACAGCTGATTTTCTCTGCTTTTCCACACGTACAGCTGATGTAAGACAAGACCTAGAGCATAGCATTGAGAGCTTCGTAATTCATAAAACTGAGATCTTTATTGTATTACATGATTTTTTACCCTTCTACACGTGCCTATGTCTTCAGTTGTCATGGAAACAAGAAGGCAGAAATGCACTGAAAATGATTACAAATAAATAATGATTAAAAATAAAATACTGCTTTTTAATTCTAGTTTCTGAAATGTGAAGCTCTCATCTGTTGACATAGAGCTAATGCTCTGTCATGGAGAGATATGTAAAATTGGAAAATGGTTTTAAATTTCAGTGAAGAGAGGAAAAGGAAAGGCATGGCATGGTAAAGAGGAGTAGTGAAAGGCTGCTTGTGATCTTTTCTCATACAGTGTTTAGGTTGAAGACACATCTAATGAAATTCTTGGGGTATAGATTTCAATCTTACTAAAGGTCTCCCTTCAAAAAACGTGGCTAAATTGGGATCTATAACCATAAATCTTAATGGTTTAAAAATAATAATAATAACAGAAGGAAAAGGCAAATGAGAGCTGATGTACGAAGACAGTTGCCTCTGGCTCAGGCAATCTCTGAGGTGCAGCTTGCTGAAGCTGGGAGGAGCACCCTATGTCCATCACTCTGAGTTAAGGAACAGCCCTTAGAAGGAGCATTAGTCTGACACAGTACTGCCCTTGCTATGTTATTAACCAGTGCCTTCCGTCTATGTTGTTTGAAGAGGGAAAAGAAAAAAAACCTGCTTTTTTTACATCACTTTGTCACCCAGAAGAGACGTTGCCCTCTATGTTTATGCTGCAGAGGAATCTCTGAAACTGCAGATACAGTCTGATGGAAACCCCTGAGTCTGCTGAATTACTGTGTTGTTTTGTTGTTGTTTTTTAAGTAAGAGGTGTTTCCTTCCCTTCCTGCCTCTGGCAGTGTTTTCCAATTGCCCTGTGAAGCTGCCCCCTTCAGCTCTCTACATTGCCAGGACCTGTGATTCTCAGGTGCATTTCTTCCAATGCAACAGTTCCCCCCCAGAATGAAACCTGGTCCAGTGTGATAGGGTTTAATTAAGATAAAGCATAGAAAGGAACAATCTTACAGTTTATTGAGGAAAAACCTGATCTATTTTTAATATGTTCCATGAGAGATTTTATCAGAAATGAGACAAGTAGGATGATTTTGGTGCAACAGAGGCATGAGAGGCACCTGCTTATGAACTACTATTAGAGCAGTGCTGTTCTACAAGGCTAGTGTCATACTGCAGTGCCTGCCCTGACGTTAGGAATGCTTCATAGAAAACATAATGGAAATTCTGAATTTGCTTTCTGAATTCTGAACATTCAATTTAATTGAAATTTTGACATTTAAATTTTGTATTAACGTTTCAGTTGGTCAAGATGAGATTAAAATGTTGCAGAAGGCCACTGAGAAGATTTTTTTTTTTTCCTCTCTTTTTTAATGACCTGGTGCAAACATGCAGATTAGGGTAAGAGGTTCCATTCTAGGTAGGTGAAATAGGTATTGTGGAGGGACGGTTGGCAAGGAGTAATTTAGCCTGGTGAAGAACAGGTACCGGGCTGTTCTCCAAAGGGGCCTACCTCCCTTTTTGGCTGCAGAGAGGCAAAGCTGAGGTTACAGCAGTGACGAGGAGCATATCAAGCCCACCTCTGAATACTTGCAGTCTTACTGGGTAGGCTCCTTGTGCTCACAGTGTTGTATATGTGCAGGGCAAAGCACTTCATGTTGTGTTTTGCAAAGAAAGGACAGAAATACAAAAACACCTCTGTTTAAATATTTAAATATTTCAATATTCTTATGATTATAAAGAATGGTATTGCATTTCTATTATGAACCTGTGCAAAGCTGGTTTACTTTTGATTGTAGGAAATCAGTAAATCCTGATTTTAAAAAGTTTTCTTGAGAGAAAAGCCATCATGAGATTTCAGAGAGTTGAGGCAAAAGTGAAAAACCTATGGCCTGGAGTCTAGATGAAGCCCACAGTTTAATCATATACCCATTCCCACACATTACATCATGTTAGGTTGAGGTAGCACAGGTCACTGAATGAACTTAAGAAGTAATAGTCTTCCTTCAGCAAAGAATAGGTTCTGGTCTGCGGATTAAGTCAGGGCAAAGGGAGTCATCCAGATACCAGTAAGAAACTTTGTGGAAATATTATTTGAATATGAAATGATTTTTTTTAATTCTTAAATGTGTCCTAAGAATAATTTCTGCATATATTTATACTGTAGGATAAAGAGAGAAGTTTAAAGGCTAGGATTGAAAAAAAATGTGAAAAATCAATGTTGTACTGACTGCAGAGTAAAGACACAGTAGTTAGAAATATATGTAATGAGTACTTCTGAGGTCAGCTTCCTCACAGTCGTACTACGGCTTAAGAATCCTTGCTAAAGACTTTGACAAATAATAAACCTCTATAACTGAAAAAAAATTACTTGCATGAATAAAACTGGTCCTTGTACTACGTTGCTTAAAAAAAAAACTGAAATACATTTCAATTGGTTTAGATTATAACAGTTCCAGGAATTTCTGCTGTTTTCTAATATTCTCTTACAGTATTAAAAATCATACAGAATATATTAAAATAATACTTATTGCCTTTAATAGCAGCTGTTTTTCAGTTTCTTAGTAATTACGCACACTACAATGGCACTTCAACGGCAATTTTTAACAGAAGAGTGAGTAATAAAACAGTTATTAATTTACCCATACTTTAAAAAAAAGAAAAAAAAAAAAAAAGGAAAGGTATGCTACTCCTTCACTGCTCAGCAAGTAAATCTGTTATGTAGATGGCAAGTTTCTAATTTGTTGCATCTGTTTTCACATCCAAAACTACAATTGGTCCAGATAGAGATTGTCGGTGACATAGCATTGTTCCCAGCTGAAGGTGAAATGATTCATTATCTAACAGACCTGCTGTCGGTCAGATGGGCTGACTGATCAGCCATCGTACTCCACAAAAATCTCCTGTCAACAGGAAATCTTTGACAAATAAGTACAATTCAACATTGCTCCAGTATTTAGCCAGCAACCATGCAAGAGGTGATAAGGCATAGAACATTTAAAGTGTCATGCAGGGCTGAGGAGTGTGAGGAGTGTTTGAAGAATGTTTTTTTAAAAATTCAATGCTTGTCAAGTACTCAAATAGTATGCATGAGTCCATGGTAGCCTGGGGAATTTATATTTGGAAAGGTTTTCAAACAGGAGGAGTATCAATGTAGCAAAGATTTGTTTACTTAATTTGTATTAGAGAAATTAGAAGTACAAATTAGAGAAATTTGTTATTAGAGAAATTAGAAATTAGAAAGATGATACGTTCGGAGGTCTTCACTGTGGGTTTGTTGTGGTTCTTTCCCTGTCAGTCAGGAGTGAGTTATTCCCCACATCCCACATGGAGGAAAGAATTTGTCAAAGAAATACAGAAAAATGTTTTACGATCAAAAGCGTTATTTAACCAGGCTTGAATTCCTTCTATAGACCCAGGAGACTTTTAATATATAGGTGTTCTCTGGTCAAAGGAATTCTCTGGTTAAAAAATCAAGTTGCTTTTCACTATTTGGATAGAAATGTTATGTCTGTCACTAATATTATCAACTTTAATTTTAAAATTAAAGAAGTTCATTAATAGCAATATTAATTTTAAAATCAGGAAGAAATCTTTCCTTTTGTCCCCCAGCATGCACTCTACACGGGGAAAAAAACACTTCTCTTAGTTTATTTCTGTATACCAGGTTCTGGCTGCAAACAGCTGCTTGTCATAAATGTTTGCTGGTATTGGTTTTAAATTATTAATGGTAGCACTTCTATAGGCTTAAAAAAAAAAAACTACAAAAGGAAACATAAGTGTCCCTTAAAGAAAGGAGCTAGGGGCCTTAAAAGACCCTTTCGCCCTGTCAATCAGCTCACGGTAGATAGAGGCAGAACCTTTTATGTAATTAAAGCCCAAAAAAGTGAGAAACAGAAAATAGCTGGAAATGTTTTTCTGAGATGAATCCGTTTGGCCACTGGGTGCCATCCTTGCTCCACTTTAAGGCTGAGCACTTAGCAGTGTTTCTGTTAGGTGGTAAAATCCTGAAAAAGGTAATCCCAGTGCAATTTCACACTATCGTAACCTTTGAGTGTGTGGGCGTACTGGAATATGTTAGCAGCAATGGGCAGCGTGTCCTTTTTGCACAGTCACAGAGAGACTCGGCAGAAGCCTCCTGATGGGTTCAGCCAAGTTATTTCCACTGTCTCATATCTAGCATTTTATTGTGTGTTCCTCCATGAGCTGGTGCAGGATGAGGCAGTTCAGTGCTGGGAGACCTGCTCCTGGATGGGAGTGTGTAAGTGGCTCTGCTCCTGTGCCGTATTAAATAAGGTTCTGGCATTTTGGAAGGAAAAAAAATTGCATGGATCGCAGTTGCTTTCTAAATAGGTTTATATTTGGGGTGTATGGGCAAGTGTCATCCAAGCAAAAACTATGATTAGCATATATTACGTAAAGCAGTTATTGGAGACTACAACCTTGTTGGTGTTATTATATTGTTCCGATATCTGTCTGAAGGATTCCTGAATTGGTTTCATCTCAGAAGTCTCTCGTACTCTGTCTGGGATTTTGCCCAGACTAAAACATGTGTTTTCTTCCATGGAAATTGATGCTGGTAGCTCTGCATTTTTAGTCTGTTTTATTAAAAGTGTAAACACTTTAAATGTATGAGAAATAGACTCTAGCACTTCTCTTTCCTGGTCCAACTGTATGGAAAATGTGCAGATTGCACCCCAGGCAAAAACAGGAAACTGAATATTTCATGAGGCCATTTCTATGAAGTGTTCCATCATCTTTTGCTTTGTAACAAGCTATACCCAGGACTGAGTACATGCAAAGCAGCTACGAACATCAGGTATTGGTGTTTTCCAGCACGTTTTTGATCTGCCTGTACACATAGCATCCTTTTTGGGATGCTTAAATGTGGTATAACAAACACTGCTTTCCGTGCTGCCATGCACAGAATTGTGCTGATAAGGAGAAGCTGTAGGCAGTATTAGCACTGCAGTATTACAGCAGATAGTGGCAGGACCTGATCTTGTGGATAGCATCTGGCCCAGGTCTCATGGCAGAGATTGGTGCAGCACAGCAAATTGGCCCCATAGGGGCCCACATCCAGCTCCCTGCCTGGTTCAGTTCTCACCTGTCTGCACCTTAACAGCTTCTCTGAGTCAGTGGTGGCTCAGGTATGAGGTGCACTCTACAGCTTTCTACAGTCCTCAGTGTCCCTGAAAATCACACAGACAGACCTTGTCACCGAGGTTCATCCCTTTCATGGCTGCTGCTACAGCCCCTCCACAGCACTTTCTAAGCATGCGAGTATATTGAAAACCTTAATTTGGCAGATCCGAGGTACCTGGGAGAAAAGGAGCGGTAATATCCATCAAATATCTAACTACTGTGTTAGGGAGTGGTTAATTGTATTTATAAGACCTTCAGTAAGAACTCTATGATAAACACAGAGCAAGTATTTAAGGCTGTCTTACAGCCTTCCATCTCAAAATAGCAATGGGTGAAGGGCAACTGTTAAAGAAAATTTATAAAGCAAGTAAGATCTAGGTAGTAAATAAGGACCTAAATAGATACAAGATTTAAGCTCTGGTTATTTATTTTTGTTGAAAAAAATGGGATCTATAAATTTTGTATTATCTCAGCAATAATGTTTTGGTGAGGTGGTGGGTCATGTATAAAGCAGAGCTCCCTGCTGCTCTGCAGGTTGGCTGTGGGGGGAATGTATTTTGGCTCAAGGAGTGGGAATTGGACTGACCCTGTTGAGGACTTCTGAGCAGTCCTGAGTGTGCCGAGGGAGTGATTTACGGATACAGAGTAGGAAAGGTGGATTTATTTATTTTTTTTAAACCTGCAATCAAAACTTGATGGAAACTAAGGAGAAAAAGATAAAACATATTTTAAGAACAATCGCTGTAGGGTTCTCAGCAGATTTTTCTGTAAATGTATGTTCTAAATTTGTTGGTATTTTCAACATTATTTACTGTCTGCCTAGCAATTGTCTGCTATAGCTGTCACTCTAGCAGACCTGAAATAGGACTTTCTCCCCAGCAATGTAGTAGCCCTCTCATATATTTTGCATAACTTTCTCCACCAGTCACTGCTCTGCCAGCCTGATTTGTCACAGGTGCTTACAAAGAGAACGTCAGTGGCCAGCAGGAACACCATCCAGTGTCATTGCCGAGTGCTCGGGCAGCACTCCCATGGCCCCATGGCAATGGCCTGTGAGCAGAGCTCCTGCGGGTTGTGACGGGGAGTGGTAAGTGCTGCCAGAGTACACTGGGACAGGAAAAACAGTGAAATACCAGTTCACGTGCTATTGTGGTACCAGCAAGGAGTTTGTTTCTTTGTTTTATTGGTGGTTGTTTTTTGGTTTTTTGTTTTTTTTTTGTCTCTTTACTTGGCAATGCCTTCACTTCTTCCTCTCTCATGAGCTCATACGTGTCCTGCTTAGAATTGCAGGGCACAACTTGGGCTGTTTGCCACCAGAGGAGCTGGTTCCTCCCAGCTTCTTCAGATCACATCCCCTGCGAGGAGAACCCTGACCCTGTTCCTTCCACTTCTAATCAGGTTGTTCCTCATCTGAGCCTTCAAGGAAGAAGCTAGAGCCTTCCTTCCCCTTCCTAGGTCTTCCTGTGAAGAAGGCTGCCTTTCAGTCCCTCTTTCCTCACTCTCCCAAATTTATAGGCATGTGAGGGGATCAGTCCTCATTACCCATTCTGCTCTTCATGAGAGCAACAAAGCTGACTCTGCCTACCCAAACCAAATGGGGCTGTTGTGGGAAATGGCAGCCTTGCATGCCTGACACTTATTTTGTATCACAGAGAAATATTTGCCCTAGGTTTGCTGCTTGCATTTGTTTAAAATTCTGGGACTGAGACTGAATAGACTCTTTTGTATGAGCTTCTCATCTGCACCAGTGGTCATAAAAAGTAGACAGTTGCTAGCCTGTAGTATGTGACTCACTGGCTATTTCCTAATCACCATACGCCAAAAGGACGTGAACACTCCCCTGTGCGCCTCGGGAGATCATTGTGTACAATGTGCATGCCCTGTAAAACTCCAGTCCTGGGCCGCTGTGGTTATGTATTTTGGCCTTAAGAATAATAGATACTCAGACCATTAATTGTTTTTATTTTATGTCTCTGATCTTTGAAAATAGAATTTTCTTGTTCCTTTTATAGACTGCTATATATTTTGTTTCTATGTACTAAGAAACGAATTTAATGCTGTGGATTGATTTTCAGCAAAATAAGCAATGTATTTTGTATCTTTTCTATTGCAGTTTTTAACAAAACTTTAAATGTAGTATTTTTATCTTTGTGAAACTTTTAATTCGTTTTGAGGGGTCTCGGCTTCAGAAAGTGCCATATACAGGCAAGATTGACTGAACACTAAAAGTACTTCTAGGTTTTCAGATGTAGTTCTGGGTTTGTCTTTGAAAACAGCAAGTGAAATGCTGTAATGACATTTCTTCCTTTGCCTTTTTAAAAATGGAAGTATAAGACGGCCTCCTCTCAGGCACATGTGCCATTGTACCCAAACCAAAAAATAGTGTATTTTTGTCCTGACCGCAGTGCATGATAATGAAAGCTTTTGCCAAATGCTATATTTGTTAGCGATATTATCAAATGATTACTTTTCTTGTTCTAGTAGAAGGAACAGCATTAATAGCTTTCTTAATGCCAAGAGGTTTCTTTTCTAATTAAAGCAAATAGCAATATTCACGTTCAAAAGTAGTTGTATATGATTTGACCACTTAGAAAACATAACATTTGAAACAAGACCAAATGCAGCTTTCTTTGTTCCACAATTAGTTTAAATTGCATGCTGCACTGTTAATTTGCCAGTTGAGGAGGAAGCAGTTTATACCACAGATACATGCTTCGTCTGCAGATTTCAAAGCTGGATGCAAGAATAGCGTTATTCTCAGTTTACAGATGTGAGATTTTGACATAATACAATGATCTTTTCCAGTAAAGGGCTCAGACACCCACTGTGGGATTTGGGGCAGAGCTTGAGTGTTTGCTTTCACAATTGCAACTGCTTATCTGGTGGGTTACTCTGGAAGATCTTAGACTCTGTAAATGCCGCTTGAGGGACTTTTGATGTCTTTTACATCTGAATGGTTGTTGGATGAAACATTCACAGCAACCAGTGCACGAAAGATCGGAGTCCTGTAGATCTGGTGGTGGCAAAATGTGTGTATAGGAGGGCAAATTCTCCTTATCTCATGCTTTCATCCACCTGCCTTCAGATGGGGCAAAAACACCACTCCTGTTTCGCTCCAGTCTCTGGTTTCATCCACTCATGTATTGCTTCCTACCGTGGCCTCATTCAGGGAATCAAAACTTGATGAAAGTTTTTGAAGAGCAGGTGAAGTATTGCTTTTTTGACCCTGCTTGAGTAAGGGGCTGGACTGACTGGTCTGGAGAAATATTCTCCAATGAAAGTGGCTCTGACTCCGTGTGATCTTACTGCAGAAGGCAGAAGTGATAGTCATGTTAAAAAAAAAAAAATCATTAACATTGAACTCCACGGGAAAATACATACACATGCTTTAAATGTGTTCCACACCCACTTCCCTTTAGTGTAAATATTATAAACTCCCACTTAAATGCTCCTGTCCTGCTCCTGCTGGGCTGGTTATTGGAAAAGAGGTGCTGATTCAGCACTGTGAAGGGCAGCCAGTTGCAGCCTGCAGTAACAGATGGAGGCCTTTAAATCTGGGTTGCTCTGGGCATTCAAACATTGCTGAGCTGGAGTATTTGATTCTTGCCCTTTGGAGAGAGTAAGAAATGTGTCAGACTGGAGCATGGCAGGCTTTGGTCCTCCACGGATGTGACTATTTACAGGATTTGTCCACTACTACTAATCACTGACTATAAAGATAAGTTTTTTAAAAAGCCTGCAGATATAAATATTAGCAAGTATTTTTAGGGGCCTTTATACATGAAAAGAAGCCTTTGGAAATAAAAATCTGTGCCATCTGAAATTACTGTCTCCACTATGGCTTTACAGAAGATAAAGTGAGAGATGAAGAAGGCATATTTAAATATTCTCCACTTTGATGCTTTCTGCACAGTTTTTGATGATCCACCTTTAAGCTTTTTTCAGTTTCTGATCTTCTTTGAGTGTCATGCTGCAGAGATACTTAAAAGGGCCTCAAGTCTGACTTCATCACATTATCAAATATGGAATATATGACTGTTAGGAATATGCTGTTAAAAGAATTAGTACAAAACCATTTATTGTGCAAATCATATTTTGTCCTGTGTTCTCAGTACCAAATGGGATCAAAATCTGGCTTTTTGTATATTATATGTAATGCTGAATGAACTTTCTACAATTACACCCTTCAGGTATCTTCTGTGTGAGAAACTTCTCAAGCTGCCAGTCGGTCTATGATGACCTGTGATAATCAAACTACCAAATTGCTCTCTCTCCATCACTCACCCAGACTTGTCTCATAATTAAGTTCTGCTACAGAAGATTGCTAATTATCCAAACTGCCATTTCATATTTGTCCCTGAGGTTATATAGTTATTCCTCTACAAAGAGCTGTCTCCCAGTGTGCGTTTTTTATGATGGCAAAGTGTGACTGGACTGCTGGTCTCTGCTGAAAGAACACGTGAGTAGTTGCAATGAGAAGAGGGAACTTCACTGCCTTTCATTTACCCATCTCAAGTGATTGTTCTTGTATTATTTATAACTACAAATTGATTTGAAGTTATTTTCTTTTTCTCAGTGGCATTAATGATTACAAGCAGTCATTTAATGGTATGTTTTGCGTATACTTTCTCAACGGTGGTGTTGGCCGGTAGGAAGGTACTAGGGTGGTACATGACAGAAGTTGAAAGCAGGATTAAAAGGAATGCAATTTGCAGTAGCATTAACCAAGCTGAATATAATACCTATATCTCATCCAGGAAACAGGCTCTGTAAGAGCAGCAGAAGTTTCCCCTTTTGCTTGTGTTGATTGATTGCTGCTTCTCGCAAGCCCTTACAGTGAGAACATTGTAAAATGCTCAGTGTGTGTGTGTATTATACTGCATTTTTCTGACATACGTATACACATACGTACTGTCTCAAGAACGAAAGACTAGGAATGAATACTTTATTCTTGTCTAGTTCTATGCTAACAGTATAAAGAAACTATATGCTGTATGCGTGCTTTCACAACTGTGAAATACTTGTTTTCAGCAGCACTAAGGTGTAAGCACCAGGTAACAGCTTTTATTTGAAGTATTTTACCTCTCAGTGTTTCCCTAAAACTTTGACTCCTTGGTTTCCGAAGGTTTTCTTTCTTTCTTAAGTTTTGTTTATCCGTAGCAGCACAGAGGCTTATTGTTACTGAACAAGAACCACAGGCTGTGTTTGATAGTGGCCAAGGTTGAGACACTGTAGTTAACAGTTATTCCACGTATTTGGAACTAAGATGGTCATTAGTGGTCACTAAAGGGCTGAATATTGTTGATGTAGCTTCGGTTAAGATTTGATCGGTCTCTTATTTCTCTCCCCATCATTCACATGTACAAGCCTATGAAGCAATTTCCATGATAGCAGAGCAAGGAGGAAAGGAGAACCTGCCTTTTATTCTGAATTGAGTACAAAGGCATATTTGTTCCCTCTTTTCATATCCATCCCAGTCTGTGCACATATGAGTACGGGGTAGCTACAGACTTCAGCGACACGCTTTCCTGTGGGGGCATGATGCTCTCTTTCTCAAGCTGTCTACAAGTGGTTAGTCGCCCAGCCTGGAAACTATTAGATATGTACTTCTCTGGGCAAGACCAGTCATGTCCATTGAGCTAACTCCAGCTTCCGTTCATGGCTCCTTTCAAGATGAATATTATCACTTCTTGAAATTAAAGCAGGATGGAGTCTGGATCTCTGAGACCAGAGGAGTCTCATCCAGCTTTAATTTACTGTAAGCTCACAGAAGTCACATGAATATTTCTCAAGAATGAAGAGCCTTGAAATTGCTTGGTCCACGGGGTAAAAAGACTTCAGCGTATAATGTTCTTAATTGTTTTTAGAAAGAGGAAATTGAACTTCAAAACATTCCAAAGGAAGCAAGCCTTTTAAGTGATCCTAAATCACTGGGGTGCTTTAGAAAATAATTTCGGTGTAAGTTGAAATTTAATTGCCTGCCCCTTCCTCTTATTGTCGGGGTACTTTCATCCCCTCTGTTTTCCTGGAAGAGCACATTATTGTTGTTGTCTATTTTAAGAAATTCACTGGAATTTCTCCTGCAGTGCAGCAAAATGTCAGGGCTGGATTTGTTTTAATATTCCGTACTATGAATATTTTTTATATCTTTGTAATTAAAAAAATGAAGTTTTAATGACTGCTCTCTTATAAACCCTGGACTGTTGCATTTGCAACATAAGAAGCTCAGGACAGACAATGCCAGGTGCAGCTAGAATATTGCTGCAGCCCCACAGCATTTTTTTTTAACATTATTCAAATTAGTCTCAACACTCATAATTCTGTTGTTTCCTTTATTGCTGTTGTAAAGCAAATGGTTCTTTTATACAAATGTTATCTCCTGGCTATTAATTCAGCTGTTATTTTGGATTATGGCACTCCTGTTAAATTTAGGAATGTAAAATCTCATAAATATTTAAAAGTTTCAGACTGACGTCGGAAGAAATTGTTTTTGACTTGCTTTGTTAATATCCTGTTGTTCAATTTGTAATCGATTTGGAATATATTGTTATTTCTCTACTGTTTGACAAAAGGAAAAGCAGTCCCAGTTGAGCAACTGCTTCAAGTGTACTCCAGTGGAAAATTGCAAGGGAAATATCTGGTTTCCTTTGAGAGAACAACAACAAAAAAAAGGTTAGAACTTTAATCAGAGCCCACTTCATGGTTAATGAAAATGCAGCAGTACGTTGGTAAGGACAGTTTCAGGAAAGCAATTCCAAGCAGGGCTGCTTACAGTGAAGTAGTTCTGTTTCAGCATTTTTGCTCTTTAAACTTCCTTCTGAGAAATAAATAAAATGGACAAATGTTTTTCTTCCATCATAGATATTTTGAATAGAGTACATTTAACACACAGTGAGTCTATCTGTAGGATAAAGGTTGGTATGCAATCTGAGTATCCTCCAAACTCTGAACAATAACCAGGGGATAAGAAGTCACAGTTTTTGCAAGACCAGTGAAGGTGTAGGAGACGTAATTTGGGGCAGCATTCCTGTTTCACATCTAACAGCATCTTCATTCTTTCTTTACATTGGAATTGAATGCATAGCTTTTCCGACAGATATTAAGGAGTATTAAGTCATAAATCCCATCAGTGTCATTAATAACTATTTCAAAATTTTCAACAACTGTTCCAGAAAAGATGTTGAGTTGGTTCAATCCGGATCAGCAGGCTGACAAAGCGGGCAAAGTACGTACACAGTTAACCAAGCTCGCTTCTCTCCTGCGTGCTCCTTAGGTTGTTCAACTGGGTCCTTGGCTTGACGGGCTTGTTTCATTTCCCACATCAGTTAACCTCAATGGTGTAATATCATGACTCTTTGTGGTATGGGCACTGAACTGAAAAGAGAGCTTTCTCTAGCTAGCAGCTAGGTTGGTACTGCAGTGTTCAACAGCAGATTTGCATTCTCTGCTCTTATAAGGTATGGCTGAGCCAGCTTAATCTTCATGTAAAGTAATAATTGAGGTGACAGTTTTCTTTTGTCTAGAAAAACCTTTTTTTCTTTTCAATAACATGTCATAGTTACGGTGCAATATTTCAAAGTTCAAGTTTTCAAAAGGAAGCCATTAGGTGATCGTGTACAAGCTGTAACTGCGAAGGTGAAGTTACAACAGCATGAAAAAATGGATATTTTTACATGCACGTGATTAGCTGGATGTGCCATGCTAGCTGACTCCAGGCAAGTTTAACAAATTCAGCATGGTCCAGCTCATGGCCTGTAGGGCAGACCCAGCCCCTCTGTGAGGTTTCTACCTGACCTATCACCTTCTTGCTGCTGGAAAGAGCAAACAGATGCTTCTTCAGCAGAGGCAGCCTCCTCCACCTGCCTCCTCTGGGGAGATGAATGGCAGCTCTGAAGGGGCACAAGGAAGGGCAGGCAAATCCTTGGGGGCTGCTGGCCCGCCCACCTGGCTTTTGCAGATGCTGCCACTGGGCCACCCAAAGCATGACCATGTACACAACTATTCATGAGCCAGTCCCACACGCTCCCTCATTTGTTTTTGTCTGCACAAAAAGCTCTTTCCCCAATTACAAATGGAATGTGAATCTGCTATCAAATGGAAGAAAGAAAATATAAGGCTTTTGCTATAGCTTATTAACTTTTTTTTTGTTGTTACTTTGAAAACTATTTTTGCTATGCATTTCTTGTATTTCTCTTGGTTCTATGTGAACAGTACAACGCGAACAGTTCTTGTATGCTTATAAACTTAAGGACATTTGGATGAGGAAATTCTGCATAGCAGTATATTTACTTTGCATTTCTGAATGGTAGCAATTAAAATTCACAGCTGCTGGCTGTCCAGATGTTTCCCACATTACAGCATTGTAATTTGCATTGGAATATACTGTGTTACTGCAGTAGCTGTTAAGTGGTCAGCTCTTCCAGCCTAACTGCTGTATGTGAGCTCCACATACAGTCGGGATGGTGAGTGTATTTTCCACTTGCATCTGGTTCTTCTCCTTCCCCCTGTTCCCCACCTCTGTTAGCCTGACCAGCTTGTATTTCTCAGATGAATTCTTTGTTGCCTGGAATTCACATACAGCAGGGGACATATTGGCAGATGTACGGGTGGTTTCTTTTAAGAGAGACAGAAAAAAAGGACCTAGCTTTGAATCATAACTTTCCCTTTCCCTTTGGCATTTTCAGGCAGCAAACATCCCTCTGGTGTCAGAGCTTGGCATTGATGACATCCATTTTGATGACTTCTCACTTGATGTGGATGCCATGATTACTGCAGCCCTGCGGATGTTCATGGAACTTGGAATGGTTCAGAAATTTAAAATTGACTACGAGGTAACCATCTGCTCTGCAGAGATATCTGCTGTTTCCATGTTGGCACTGCTCTGTCCATTTGCACGCACTTAGTAGCCCTGATAAAATTTGTACTTTTCATTTCAGACGCTGTGTAGGTGGCTTTTGACAGTTAGGAAGAATTATCGAATGGTTTTGTATCACAACTGGAGACATGCTTTCAACGTGTGCCAACTAATGTTTGCCATGTTAACTGTAAGTATCCCGCTACAGACACAACCCCATAAGATCTTTTAGTGCTACATTGCCTTACCTGTCTGAATGTTTTCCAACGTGTTTTTCTAGTTGTTATGATATTCATTCATTTGCAATAGATATGCACACAGAATTAGGTTATTCAACTTAAGATGGCATGTGTTTGGCAAAACCTTATAGTGTTTTAGTGACAGTGATATTACAGGCATATTATAGTGACTGAAAACAGATGGAAGTCTTGGAGTGAGCTTGTTATTATGGATCTTCATCTTACAATAATGCTTTCCTTTTGGAACTCTTTAATTTGACATTTATTTTGGACTGGTAAATTGGGACATAAAAAGCATGGAAGATTTAGAAGAATTATTTATTTTGTTGATATTTAATATTTTCTTCTCCCATTTCATACAAGCAGTTGTGAAAAATACTGCCTGAAAACATTAAATCATCTTCCTCCATAGTGATCTAAGGGAATCTTTTGTCTTCATCGGACACTGTAATACTGGTGCATTTTCTTAACTTTTATCACCATCAGTAGCTGTAAGTTCTCACAGCATATAAGTTAATTCTGTTGAAAATATCAGTGCTTCTACACTCTCTCCTCCTACCCCACATCAGCCTTGCCATGTGAAATAATGCATATTTAATTAGTTACTTCCTGCAGACGTATCTGTAAAAAGACGGTGGTTCTGGATGTTTAAGATTCTGTTTAATATGGCAACAGAGAAGCAACGTGTCTCTGTGCGTACAACACTTTTCATTGTGCTTTTTAGTTTTTTTTTCCATATCTCCAGATAAAAATTCAAATGAAATGAATATTTTGTGCTTTAGAACAACTCTGATGTTCATAAGGTGATACTTATGGTTGATAAGATGGTTGATGCATAAGCTTATGTTATATAATTAGAAGAGAATTTATCGCTAAAAAGCGTCTTAGAATATTTTCATGAGGAACCAACAAAAGGAGGATCCCCAAAGCAAAGGCTGCATTTTCAAATACAAGAACATTTCCCAGGGACAGAGGAACAATCTTCTGACTTAATTACTGAATTTTTACATTCTTGTTGCTGCTGAGATGCCAGCATGGCTAGCGTTTGCATGCTATCAGTCTGTGTGTTATCAGTGGAGAACGTGGCACGCTTGTTGTTGTTGTTGTTAAGTTATATATAAAGATAGAAGTGTTGTCACTCTGAGCAGTAAGAGTCAAGTCAGACAGTGTCTGGGAATTACGTTAATTTCTGCCGAACGCTCCCGGGAGCGAGGAAGCCACAGCTCCCCTGCGGGGGAAAGCGTCCTCTAGATGGAGCTCCGAGGCCGGCTTTGCGGCAGGTTTTGTTGTGGGTGGGAAAAGCTCTTTCCTACCGGGCACCTCCATCTCAGCTGGAGGCGGGCAAATCGCAAACCGGCAGCCAGCGGGGAAGAGGAAGATCGCGGTTTCTTGAACAGCCAACAGCAGGCCAGCGAGGCTGAAATCTGCAACTACATTCAAAGCTTAATTTCAGGATGCTTTTAAGCCAGCTGTGTGGGAGCACAGATATCTGTGGGAGGTGATCTAGGATTTTCAGGCTCAGCTCATTTCAGTACGTGGTGAGTTGAGCAGGCAGTTCCAGATGGGCGGCTGGGCACGTGCACCAGAGGCATTTGACTGTGCCACATCTCGCCCTGCCGTGCTGTCGCTTTGGTGCAAAACAGAAGTCAGGCAGTGTGGAACCCGCCTTGGCTGCTCTTGCTTTCAGGGACAGGAAGACTGATTTTGTGAAGAGACATGAAAGTGATAGTCACAAGACCAGTAATAGCACAAGGTTTGCTTATGCTGCATTCTTCTTGGGAGAGCCATCCTACTTATTGTCCCTCATTGTGTTTTTCATCTGCAAGAAGGGAAAATTCTCTGCCTTGTAGAGATGCTGATTTGTGCCCGGTACTGTGTTGCAGGGTTTGTGTATTTGAACGTGTCAATATGCAAGACCCTTTCCTAAAGTTGTTATGGTCTTTTTCTGGTTTTTCCACAAAAATGAATGTTAACTGCACCACAAATATAAATAAATAGGTATATTTTAGGGAATTTTCATGAAGGTTTAGCCTAACAGATTAGACATTACTATGTTACGTGGTAACAGATCAGCCTTTGATGGCCTGACCAGGCTCACATTGAAATCATGAGCAAAATCCTGCTGGGCTAAACAAGCCAACAGAAATCCTGCAGTGCTTAAACCAGGGGTTTCACTCCTCTGTCAGCCTTCTGTATGTGCACCATATATTCCTGTATGTCTAAATATAGATATTTTTCTCTCCAAGACATTGGAGAATTACAAGCCTAGTCCTGTGAGCTCTGCTTCGGGCTCAGCCAAATAGTCTGAAGACAAGCATTGAAGCAAGGCTGCTCCTGCGAGTTAGGAACATCACGTGAGAGTAAACCATAGGATGAAGCCCAGCCTTGATAATCAATGCCTTTGATCCATATTAATACTTTGTTTAAAAAGTAAAAATGAAAAAGTCAGTAACATAAAATTAAAATTACACCTGGAGTGCTGCTAACAAAACATGTAATGTGGAGCAAGATATAACAAATGCAATTCATTTCCTCACACGAGAGAATGACCTCCATAACTCACTGCAGACTCTGCCACTCGTGAGTTATGGGTCGTTTTTTTTCTGGTGAAAATAAATTTTACAGTGCCATCGTGTACAGCTGGGTGGGTTTTTTTTCTCTCTGTAGATTCGAAAACCGAGGAAATGTGATTCTCTGCTCTGAACGTAATGCAAAAAGAAAAAGAAGAGATCCTCTTACAGTAATGTTGTTTTAAATTGAACGCTCTTATTAAGTGAGATAGGCTATATTTCTCTCGCATACTCTATGACAATATTTTTGATTAAATGTTGAATTTATTTTCAAGATATTGCTACTGTTAATAAATTCCTTAATCAGTCTCCCTGCATTTATGATACGGGCTGAGTCTTTGAGTTTAATCAAAGCTTCTGTTATGCTGAAGGCTATTTATTACAGTATCAGCGTTCTATTATAAAACTTCTGTTTTAAGTTGCTTTAACTCAGCATGAATGCTTTCTCTAGGCTGGAATTTGACACATGGTATGTTGTCAGTTACAATCCTCTTTTCAGTTGTTGTTGTTTTTTTTTTTTTTTTCCTAAATAGACCTTTATTATTTTTGTTATACAAGAGTGATGTTTAAAGAGTACAACCAGAAAATACTATTTTTTAGATAACTTCCTCTGCCTGAGTATCTACTATGGGAATTTTAACAGAATCAGGAGAAGCCCTTTTGTAATACTCAAGTCAATCTGTACACCAGTGGATATTACATGAATGGAATCCTTTTTCCTCATATTTAGTTATTTTTTTAGATGTATAAACTTTGCACAGTTCTAAAGCTTTTGTAGCAAGTCCTGCACTTCCATAGTTCATGCTAAAATGTATTCTTGAGCACCTGGGGCAGGGTTGGTTTCTTGTACTGCCTAAGAATTAACTGCAGCCACACTTCAGACTGTGAAAACAGAGAATATTTGCATTTAGGTATACGTTTATTTAAGTAGAATTTATGGTTTTCCAAGCGAATAGCAGAGTTCTCACTTGGTATTGCAACAATGAGTGGCATCTCTGAGTGGGCTGTGTGTTCCTGCAGAAGTGCAGGGACATCAAATCCCACTGTTATTCACCGTCTTTGTATCACTTAATGCTCGTCTTGCCAGTGGGTGAAACTATGCTCCACTGAAAATCAGCAGAATTCAAAATTTCTTACATACTGTTCAACTCAGGTTTTATCTCCCAAAATAAATGTATAAATGTATAAATATAATTTCCTCTCTTGCTAATTGGATCATGTGGCTACTCAGAGAATGTGGTTCGAGCCTGAGACTGTGGAAATAAAAGGTTAACAGTTTTCCGTTTCAGTCATTCTTGCAGGCAACATGCCCGTATGCTTCTGAAGGGTCTAAGGACCATGTTTCTGCTGAGGGTAAGGTGCACCAGACCTACAGTGTCCGAAAAGAGCTTTCAGCACGTCCTCAGACGTGACCTGCTCAGGGTGCTTGAGGTTAGCTATAGCAGCGGTGTTTTTCTCTGGCGTGAGGCAGTTCAGGCTATGGCATGTCTTCTCTACAAGAAGGGGTATAGTGCAGAGATTCACGCTGGTGTATCTGGTCTGAATTGGCTGTGGGGGATTTCAGTACATCAATTTTCAAAACTTTCTATCAAATTCAAGTGGGTATCTGCAGCAGAGTTATGCCTTTTCAGATATTTCCTCCTTAAATCATGTCACTTCATGTGTCCCAGATAACAAATCTCTTAATTGTTCATACCAGTTCCATAAAGTATATTTTAGCTGGCATCTTTTATAGGTCTTTTGATTTAACAAATTAGATATCTTTGACAGTAGGGATTAGCTAAGATGGCCACCTCAAAATTGAAGAAATCTGTGTTAATGTACTTATCTGAACAATAATTCCAAAATGAAATCCATTTTGTTTTGTATTTCTCTGGTAAGAGACTCTGGTTCCTGTCTTACTGTGTAGTTACTGGTGTTTGTTTTCAGTTCTTTTTGCTGTTACTGCTTTCTGGGTAGTGGGGGAATGCCATGCTGGAACTGCAATGGAGAAATAATAACAGATCACTCTAAGGACGTATCTATTCTGCTAACCATCTAACATGCAGTGGGAAACATAATATGACAATAAAGCATTTATCTTCTCTTTACTGAAATGTTCATGCTATCAAAACAAAGTTGGCTGTTGCTTGATGGACTAACATTACTTATCCCTTTTGCTACTGATAGTTACAGCTGCTATTTTTTTTCCTGTTCTCAGACAGCAGGATTTCAAGAGATTCTGACTGAAATTGAAATTTTAGCTTTGATTGTGGGATGCTTGTGTCATGACCTTGACCACAGGGGAACCAACAATGCCTTCCAAGCCAAGTAAGTTTTCTAATTCTTATTACTTTAATTTGTTTTTCTTCCACAGAAGAGCAAAAGGTGACCAGGATAAAGAATGAAGCATTAATTTCAGGCCTCCCAGGCCAAGGCCAAGTATTCTTATTCCTTTATGTAGTGAGGGACTATCCATCTTTATAATTCTCTGTTCTTTGGGGTAATTGCTGCCTTGTCCTTTGTATCAGGCTGTTGATTGGGTTAATCCTTGTGAGCTGACACCGAATATTGAAATGTGGTGCCAAAACTTGATGTTCCTCTCTGGCTCTATTATTAATTCTGGTATTCAACTCAGAAAATACTATTTATATGGGTTGCTTATGCTGACTGGAATGTGTGAATTTAAGCATAACCTAGTTAAGCAATTTAAAAAAAAAGTAAAACTGAAATCCTGTTTTCCCAGCAACTTTCAAAACGGTTTAGGCAAGCACAGTGTATAATTCCTGGCATATGGAGTATGAAACTGTGCTACCATCATGCTGGAGCTCTGATGCGTGTCGTCTGCAGTGGGTGGGCTGCCCCTGGTTTGTAGAAATGCCGCCTCCTTGGCCTGCTCCATATGCCAGAGTTCTCAGAGCCTGCTGGGAGACCTGCTGCCACAGGCAGGGGTGGGCTGGCTGCTCCTTGACACGGTCAGTACTCACTGCAGCACAAGACTGGATCTCACAGGCAGATTCTTACATCACCTAAGTGAAATCTTGCTCTCCAGACCATTTTCAATTCCAAAAGTGAATGTCCTTCTATTCAAGTTGCTTAGGATCTGACCCAGCAGTCCTGACTCATGTTTGTTTTTACCGTCCAGGCTGCTACCCTTAGACACGTTGCTGAAATAGCAGCAGGCTAATGGAAAGTTTGAGGGTACATTGTAGAGTGGTGGTAAGAGAAATCCTGACCAAGATCAGACTGTTTCCAAAACCTGCTTTTGAAAGGCAATAGGAGTAGCCTGTTTACTGCAGTGTGTAATATGCACTGGCTGCTGTGTTTCTGGGGATGAGTATCCTTGGTGAACATCACTCATATTGATGTTTCTGATGTTTGCTAAGCTGCCATTTCCTAAGCTACTGGTGCTGCTGTACACTCTCAATGAAACAATGACACTGTCTGTATCTTCAATCACTACAGCAAGGAAAATCAATTGCAGTGCTCAAAAGACAAAGCTCGTGGTGCAAAGGTTACCAAGCACCGCTAGATGCCTGTTCACAGCTGAGTCTTGAGGAGAATCAAAAAAGATGAGACAAATGGGAAGCTCAGCTGATTGATGTTTATGTTCCTAATTTACCAAAATGGAACCTAAGATTTACATCCAGGCCATTTTAGGCTCTGATTAAGTTAACCACTTCTCTACTGTAACATTACACAGCCACATCTCTTGTGCAGAGAGACGGCTGACTTAAAGGCAGAGATTTCAGCATCAGACTGCTATCACTTACACTTCCTTGACAACTGAGTACAAAGAGGAGACTGCCATTTTATGACTCCATAAAGAAACTGCTGAAGACATTTAACAAAAGACAAAGATTTCCACCCATACAAAATATCACTGAAAATAGAAGCTTCAGTTTTCATAACAGCAGCTATGATTTATTTCTCTAACTTGGCTTACAAATTTAAGCACGTTTTCCTATTTTGTGTTCAGTGCTACTGTTCTGTGTTCTGAAAGTTCAAGAGGTATACAATGAAGGCAATATCACAGCTGTCTGAAAAGGCTCTGTTATATATCTCAACACCACATTCTCTAGGGATGACGTTTCCTGGACATCTTTCTCTCTAATATAGCTGCTTCTGATAATTAAATAGCAGTATGGTGCAGTTTTATAGTTTATTTTCCTAGGAGACTCTTTCTGTTTGTCTCTAGCATAATCTCTTGTTCTCATTTCTTTGGAAAGAAAACCCATCTTGTCGCTCTAGGCTGGGTCCCAGAAGTGAAGTAATGATGAACAGTAACTATTCTGACAATCCAGTTCAATTCTCTGCACCTCCCAACAATTCTCAGTTTAACAACTGTATTTTGTAGGTTTTTGTTCTTTAAACTTGAGAAACCCAACTGCTCTGTGCCTTCTGAAGCTTAATTTTGTTTTAGATAACAAACATGATTAAAAAATACATCTTAGACAGATGCTAAACTTTGCTTTTACATTTGCTACTCTTGCTGCTGTTTTTTTGTTTACATTAATATTTCTTTAAGTGCATGCTTTTAGATATAGACAGAACCTCACTGCATTTGAACTTGGTTTTTTTGCTTGTTTTTAAAGATATGTAATCACCTTTTTGTAAGCCTTTTTTTTTTTGTTAATATCTACTAATAACTGAAAATAAAAAGTAGCAGAAGAATCGATCTGTTGACCCCTGCTCAAGGATAATACAGACTGCTTTTACTGCACAGTGGTGTGCTGTGCTGTAGCACTGCGAAGACTCCTTGGAAGTTGCATTCCAATACTTTGTTCCAGGAATTATCTTTAGTCAGCTGATGGTTATTTAGCATAAACATAAATGCCACATATTTGCCTATAAATGACTATTTTGATCTGGCCAGCTCTCAAGTATGGTTGCTGACGTGGATGAGGGCGAGTGTGGCTGCATGCTTTCATTACTAAATTCTCTCTGAAATCTGCTTTGTAAGCAGCTGAGCAGCATTTGTTGACTCCTCGCATTCTGTTTCAGGAGCGGATCAGCCTTAGCTCAGCTCTACGGCACCTCTGCTACCTTGGAGCACCACCATTTCAATCATGCTGTCATGATTCTCCAAAGTGAGGTACAAAGCATTACTATTAATCTCACTATAAGCTGTTGGGCAGTTTCAGCCAGGGAAAGGAAATACCACATACAGTACCTTTTTAATGCCCTCTCCTTGAGGAATTATTTATTGGTTACCTCAAAGGTCACAACTAGCACAAAATTAAACAATTACAAATGCTGATCGTAGATCCCAGAGATTATATCTGTCTCAATCAGCTAGGGGCAAGGAGAATATATCCTAATCATATTATCAGTTTTTCTGTCTTACACAGATCCTGCTCAGGGCCTTATACTTCCATAAAATGCTCTTACCTTTCCCCACGAGTGTTGCGTTATCTCAGTCATCCTTTAATGGACCAACCTGATTTATTTGACAATTGTTCTGTAGTCAGGATTTTTGTGTGTGTGTGGTTCTGCATTATTTTACTAAATGTTTTGTTTTGTTTTTTAATTAATATCGGCAATATTGCACTGTCCAAAATACACTAGCTGCTGTGCGGATTGCTATGAAGACATAGTTCCTGCCTAGAATACCTTATGCTCAACAATATGCAGGTTACACTGCCCTAGAGGTGTTATAAGTGGGAGATGTAGAGGGATAGACACATAATCTTAATGAAAAAAATGGATGTATTTTGTTAATTTACAGATAGCTTGTTACAAAATGTATCCAGTATATTAAAAAAGTCTTATTCATGCAGCACAATTAGAGACTATTCTAATCTGCAGTAACCTTTGAAGAGCATGGGGATGTCCCATGATTATAGGCAAATGGGAACTGGCTTTACTCTGTATGCAGTGTCACAGAGGTCAGTCTTAGGATACTGACTGGTTTTAGTGTCCAGTTTTTGAACATAATATTTACAATGTAAACACGGTAAAGGAGAGCCCCAGCGTGAGATTTAAACAATTCTAACTGCTCAGTTTAACCTGATTATTTAAAAGATGATCCCCTGGCAAATTGCTCTTTAGCTAGCAGAGAAATACATAACAAAAAGCAGCATTTGAAGGCTAAATAGACCAGTTCACAGGGAATGGGGAAAAAGCAAAGTGGTGGGTTTCTTTGTTTATGTTTTTTCCTTTAAACCAATCAGACTGCCTGCCCAAAGAAGCCTTACTACTTCTTCAAGTCTTCATGACTGAAAGTCCTTCTGAAGACAGGCTTAAGACATGGACAACTCTGTGCAAGTTTATTGCTCATGTCAGACGAGATGCTCTAAAAAAATCCAGCTTATAAATCAATAAATTTATTAAATTACATTCTTTTTCCTGGAATCTACTTATTTTCTGGATGCTTCCTTGAATCTAGGATCTTTTGCAGATATAAAATTTCACTTGAACCACAAGTCCTCCTCTTTAATCATTCAAGAAGCTGCTGCTTCTAGTCCTCGTTTCCTGACCAGAAAATTAATCACACAAGATTTTTATCCAGTAGGTACTATTTGCTAATGGGATTACAACACCACTCCTTTTGGAATAAATACAGGTTTGGGTCCTCCAAACTACTTAAAACAGACATGTGAACTTTTCCAAGCTGAGCAGTTTGTTTCTTCCCTCAAATATGCAAAAATTAGATGATATCTTATGCACTAATGTTGATATCCTAGTCTGGTTTTGCTATCTAAGATGAAACATAGAATACTGATGATTACTATGAATTTTGTCATGGTGGACAGACGAGCTATTTATTCTCTACTTCTGTCACGCTAACCTCAGTATAAGTGATTTTGGGCTTTGTGGTGGCATGCTTTTTACACATGGTGAAGCAGATCAGAAAGAAATTTTAAAAAAGTAAATAGAGAAATAAAAGAAATTTTAAAAAATTATAGATTGACAGTTTGGTAAATTACTCCTATTGTAATAGCTGCTGTCTTCCTCATACATTTTGCTTTATTATTTTTTTAATTGCTATGATTTTAAATTTGTTCTTCTCAAATAAGCTTTACATTTTCAAGTCCTTTTCAGTGCTTAGCTAAAAATACAACCTCATTTCACTGTCACAAAGACCATGTTTTATGTATGGCAGTTATATTTTTTAGACCAACAATGAGCTAATTTATGAAATAAGTAAGAACCAACTCTCCCTCCAAACCTTGCCTTGTCTGTCCTCAGACCTTCATGGCTGTAACAGTCCCATCTCGAGAAAATTCTTGGTTTTAAGTGCATTTTAATATCCCTTAGCAGCGTATGGCAGTGCATACTGAATGTGTGCATTACAGTGCTAAATGCCACCAAAATGAGACTCTGTTTACCAAGAACATCACTGATTTTATGTGTGATTTCATTTAGAAATAGTAGGATTTCTGTCCCTATTAGTTTTCGGAATTTCAGTTACAAAAGTACCTCTCTGCTCTCAAATAGCAATATACAAATAGTTTGTATCCCTCATTCTGCCTGTGGAGCCTTTCAAATTCTTAAGCCCATGTCTGCCGTAAGAGTATCCTATTGGGCCTTTAAACCACAGAAAGTTGTGGCTCTTCAGCCTGTGCAGGGAAAGCTTGTGCATGCTATAAGACTGTAATAATGGGTCAGAGCGAGCAAACAGGCTGTTATGAATGAAAAACTGATTTAGTGTCTTTGACTGCTCTAACAGCAGTTTGTGTGCCTGCAAGCAGCAGCACAGATAAATCTATTAGGAGCACAACTCAAAAGCTGCGATGCCCAGCTCCCAAAAACATTTAATAAGAGGAAAGATTGAGATGTATCCATAGTTTTCCTCCATAAACTGAGTCTGTGCAGGGTAGGAGTAAAGAGTAAATCTTTCCTCGAGAGGCTATAATTTCAGCAGAGTTTAGTAAAACATCCCAGATACTTGATTACAATTGTCAAATCTTACACCCCGATGTAATCTCCACAGTGTTAACATTATTATTTTGTCATAGATTTGCCATGAATCAGAAAAGGCCTCTGCTAGAGAGAAACAGTAGACTGTTAGAAAGAGTTAGAAAACCTTTTAAAAACCGATATTGATTGCCAGTCCTTTACCTTCTTTATCTCTTTCATTATAGGGTCACAACATCTTTGCTAACTTGTCCTCTAAGGACTACAGTGACCTTATGCAGCTTCTAAAGCAATCGATATTGGCAACAGACCTCACGCTGTATTTTGAGTAAGTATTGGCATTTCTTGTATTTGAGAAATGAAAATTCAAAGCACGTACTCACTCTAATGACCCATTAAATACCAATAAGGATATATAATATGAACAATTAATGTTTAGCTGTGGTTGAAAAGATTTAGTCTAATACTTTGTATATTTTAGGCTAATAGAAATATCTCAAGTGTCTAAGTAAGTTTTGCTTTAATGTGTAATGTCTACATCAACAAAAGACGATGAACAAGTCCTGGGCTCATACTTCAAAGCAATCCCAGGAATCAGCTACAGTTTGCTGCCATAATTCTTCTGTCCCTTATGCAGTATTTCTTCAGATGTGTAGAAAATCAATGACATTTTAGAATTCTTTTCCACCATTTCAGAGTTTCTAACAATCTATACTAAAAACATTATATTTCATAAAAGAGATGGATACTGAGGTAATGAAAGTATACATGTTGCTTTTTCAAGATAACTTGCATCAGTAGAAAAATATGCCGTGGAAAGTTTAACTCTTCATTTTTCTCATCTGCATGTCAGATCTCTTTTCAAGCGCTATTATTACCAAGCTATATTTGCGGTGAGACAGGAGTGTGCGTGTGGCTGGAGGAGTCATGATGCCACCACCATGTGATGGGGCTGGAGCCCGCTCTCCGGCACGTAGCTGGCTGTCTTGCAGGGAGAGCACCATCAGCTGTGCAGCTTTGGGGTGCTGCCTTCCTAGCCTTGGCAAGGAATATCCTTAGGAATTTTTGTTGGATGTCCATTAGCATCCTATCTCATTTATCACTGGGGGTAGCATTTGGTAATGTACCCCTCAACTTTTAGAGGGGTGTGCATAGATTCCTCAATTACTGTGTACTGATGGTTAGTTACCACATGAATTCTCCAGAAAACCTCAGAAATTCTAACTGTTCAACAATGCATCTTTAACTGCTAACTGTACAAATACTAACTGGGATGCTGCCACGTTTGCCAATATTGGGTTATTACGTAAAGAGCTATTTCTGAACAATACTGGCAGCAGAGACACTGATGTTCTTTGTTCCCTGCAAGTGTGTTCTCAAAGAAATTGTACTTAAGATTATTATGAATAGTTTTACTATAAATAACTTAAAAAATTAGCCCATGTTTGTAGATATGAAGATCCTTGGGAAGACAAATCCTTTTAGGCACATAATTATTGAAACAGTCTGTTAGGCTTGCTAGGATCTGGAGATCTGGTATGGCAGTAGAACTTGCTGACAGCTTTAAGTGAGATATAAGGGCCATGGGGATGTTGAAGTACAGATTCTCCTGTCTAACTGCAAACAGCAGGAGTGCAGAATTGGTTTGTACTGTCAGGGAGAGGATGAGTAGAAGGGACTGCCCTACGTGGCCCGATGCACTGCCCTGGCTGAGACCCTGCAGTCTGTGGAAGAGCCAGAAAGCCTAACCCTGGCGAGAGTCTGCAGCAGAACCTTCGAAGGGAAACCAGACACAGTGGAGTTCTTTTCACTGCCTGCCTTAGGCTGAAAAGCTACCTGGTCAAGTGGTCTTTCTATTTTTAATGCAGAGAAAAAATAATATCCAAAGAGGACATCAGCTGAATTTCAAAATGGAAAATGTACTTAATTTTAGTGGATAATTTTAAATGTTGTTCACAGATAATACAACAAGAAAAAGAATTGAATCAAAATGATGTTTATGGAAATCAAGTGAAATGATGTCTTGAGCCACTGGACTGTAAAGCAGCTGATTAGTTGCATAGCAAGTTAGCTTTTCCTCTCAGACTATATGCAAGAGTCAATATTACTCAAGACTGCAAAATTTCTTAAATTCTGGCATGCTATGCTGCTTAATAGCATTAAAACTCTTCCTGTTGGACAATGTGCCTAAGCAACCTGCAGGAAGCACTGAATTGTTTCCTTACACATGGATGCTTTCCTCAGGTTGACTCTTTTTCACACTAGAAATCCTCTGTGGCGCTAGACTAAGCTTCTACATCCATTGTTGAGGATATTAAAGCAAGATTCTTAACATTTTCTGTTCCTGCTTTTATGAACCCGTATGCTTTAAATTTGAATGTGTAAGCTCATCTTCCTGAGCTTTCAGCTTTAAAAATTGTTGACTTTTTGTTTCCAGTAACATCTGAATTGCCCAGAGTAATCAATACTTCAAAATAAAATAATATATACTCAATAATCAATTATTGTATTTCAAGAAACATAAGGGATATCATATTGTCTCTATATCTGTGTTCTAATTGCCATTGTGAAATTTGTTAGGTAAGGGCTCCGTACAATTCTGTCCATGCACTGGAGACAACGTTTCCAAAAGTGTGCATCCCCTTGAGTATAAAAATTGTAGTCTATGCCATCCAGATTGTGCTTTCAATAATTACTGTTGAAAATTTCAGCCCAGCTGAAGTGTAGAAAATACAAAGCCCTGTAAACTTCCTCCAGTTAGGAATCTCCCATGAGACAAGACACTGTACTGTTATCCAAAACATAGGTATTTGGTTTCCAGCTATGATGCTAATATGTTGTGTCACTCTAGGGAAGTTGCTCTGTATTTCTGTACCTTCTGTCATATTTGGGGCAGGATCTGTTGCATATTGTTGGTGTGGCCACGTTGTGTGCAATAAGAGCCCCTTGAAGGCCAAGTGTGAGTTGTGATAAAATTACACTCTATGACAAGTCCAAATTTTGGTACTTAACAGTCAACAAATAAGCAAGCTTTAACATGTCCCTATTCACAGAGACTGGCAAGATCTTATGAAAGACAAAGCACGAGGTCCAGCAGGGATACTTAATTTAAAGTCAGCGAGAACTACACATCAAAGATGCCCACAGTCTCAGTGTTCTGTGTGTTGGAAATAACAGTAATTACATGGCTCTGAAAAACCCTCTGGAATCCAAGAGTTAAAAAGCATTTTGCAAGGACAAGTAAAGTGAAGTGTGTGCATAATTCAGGGGTATTTCTATTGTCTGTCTGTCCACTTCTGTAGTCAGACATTTCATGCTTCCATGGTATCATTTATTTCCTTATCTGCAGAGGCTATAAATACAGTATTGCTTTTACTAGGCAGCTCTGACATTGGTAACAGACATTTATAGAACATGTTCGGAAATTAGTATGTTTCGCTTAAATGGACTGTCAGTGTAACGTCTTTAACAATAATAAATGAGGTGCGATGATATTGTATCATTCAGAGAACCACCTTTCTACTGCAGTGCTGCCCAGGAAGTGTCTGTTTCCCTTTCTGACAGTTGTTTTTGTTGCAGGAGAAGGACAGAATTCTTTGAACTTGTCGGTAAAGGTGGTTATGATTGGAATGTTAAAAACCATCGAGAAATATTTCGGTGAGCTCTATCATTCCTTGCTTTCTGTTATTTCAACATGTAACCCTATTTGTTAAAGGAGATTCTTATGTCGTGGAGGAAAGACTAAAGCAATAAGAGAAGATAGCTTGCTTTAAAAATGCAATCTATGATATGAAACACATGATATGATTTCTAAATGTTACTAAACTTTAGCAGAAGTATAATCAGTACAACTTCACCTTTTCCATTCCAGCCCCAGCAGTGACTGCTCAGCCTTTCTGCTCATTCTCAAAAAAGCATCAGTACCCTGCCTTAGGACCCAAAGATCTTCCTTTTCTGTTTCCTTTTCTCTCCTCCTCTCAGCTCCTCTCTGTCACAGGCTGTTTCTCTCCGTTCTTGTTGTCTGTAACTGGGAATTTGCAGATACACAATATTCTTCTAACACTTAAGAATGACCTGAGCATGCACCCTTATAGGTACTTCAAATGGTGGGTGTGCACCCCTCATTTGAGACATACATGTGCATATTTGCATATGCGTGTCTTATTACATCTCAATTTCAGTAAAATTTTGTTTCCTTCTGGGTATTTTTCTAAACCAAGAAAATTAGCCATTTCCTCTTTTCCATACCATTTCATCCACTCCTGATTTCAGATTTGGGCAATATATTTGATGCTTCATTTTCAGTGCCCTTGTTCTTCATTTAAACTTTCTTAGACTTTTATCTGCATCATGTACTGTACATAAACGCTTTCTACAGCTGAATGGTTTCTTTCTTCTAATGCATATAAAACATGGTTGTAGCTAGGTATTAAACTACAGTGGAACAGTGTAGCTCATAGTAAATCTTAAATTTTTATTGTAGATAAGCAGTAGAAACTGCTTAAACAGTGTCTGGGTTGCCTCCTGTGATTATAGGTTCTCTTGCAACAGCAGTCACTTTCAAATAGGCATATAAATTAATCCAGTTTGCAGGTATTAGTATATAATAATACCCTTGCTTATATCATGTGAAGTACGTGCTTTCTGGTATTTATATTTATATGGTGTATATATATAAATATTTATATAAATAGCATCGGGGTACTGCAAAATTAGCTGTTACTCCCTTGCACTGCCATTCCTTTTCTAGTGTGCAGTTCACAGTATCAAAAATTCATCGCCTGATGACTTGAAATACAATTAGGCTTCCCAGGCACAATTGTGATGTAAAGGCCATGCCGATCGCTGGGGTTTCAAACATGCCATTCTTTTCTGGAGGAAAAGAAGGTAACAGAGCTGACATTTTATACGTATATATATTATTTATTTATGCATCCAGAGCAGAGTTGTTTAGAAATCCAACAAAGGTTGATTCAGCTTGTATTGTTCATTTCTGTTTTTCAGATCAATGCTAATGACAGCCTGTGACCTTGGAGCTGTGACCAAACCGTGGGAGATTTCAAGACAGGCAAGTCATGATTAATAGCAGGGCTGGGAGGAGGCGGGACTGGCGGGACAATATTCCCAGGGCCCTGGCTTACAAGGGACCGAAACTGGAATCAATTTACAGCAGTACTAATGCTATAAAAAAAATAGCAGGGGGCTCTGCGAGAAATACTTTATTGCTTAATCTTTCCATGTATGCATGCTGGTGAGCAGCACGTTGGTACCTGAGGAGATCTGGTTTTACAACCTCTCCTCTTATTAACCTTTTAAATCCATATCAATAAAAGGATAGATTAAACAACAACAATGAAAACCATGAGCTATACATGTAGCTGCACTTCCTTGGTTTGTCCTAAAGTTTTCCTCTGCTGTGGCAGAATCTTCCCTAAATCAGGAGACGATCTGCGAACTTTGATTAATGTCAAATTTTTCTGCTTAAGAGAATATGTTCATTTTTATCAACTTTGGAAGAAAAAAAAAAAAAAAGAAAAAATACCTACAAGCATAGCACAGAGATGTTTTTAGCATCCTGTACTTAGAAACAAGGATTCAGGCTTTTGCTGCTGAGTAGGCCCAGTAGAAATATATACATAAAACTCAAGTCCAAACGCTGACTACAGCAAATAATTACAGCGCACTTAAGCAAGTGTCTGGCTTACTGAACAAACACTTGTTCTAATAGTCGTGTCCTTTACCATACAATTTTCCCTCTTCTAGCCATCTTCCCCTTTGCACCCTTCATTAATATTTCTTGTTTCCCATACTAGTAATTCTCTGTCCTTCGTTGGGGTCCAGAACAAGTCAGTAGCAGGTTGGATAGTGAGATAGGGTTTTGGAGGAATGTGCAACATAATGAAGCAGATAGGAAATACAGCAGCACAGCCAGGTGTAGATGAGCAGCTGCAGTGAGTTTGACAGTCTTAATGTAAAAGTGACAGCTACAAAGATGAGTTGAAGATGAGAAGCTGGACAAAAGAGCTAGCTATCAAGGTAGGAGCATCCAGATTTCTTGGATAGGGGCACAGAATGTAATGGAAGATGAAAGGGACTTGCGCTCCTTTGCAGCAGTACCAAAATAACATGCACGTTAACCCAGTAAAAAAGTGTTAATGCTGTGAGGGCTTCAGCTCAGCTTGCAGTTTTGTTTAATGAGTCTCTCTTTTTTTTGCTTTTATAAGCAGACTAGAACAATAGTCCTTCTAAGGCTATTAACTCTCCTTGTCCAGAATGTGACCACCTCTCAAAGAATTCAGGGAATTTGCTCGTATTCTGCAGTAGGAAAATGAGTCACAAGACCTTAAAGTGCCACCTAGCCACTGCTGCAATTTGTGCAAACTCTTCTTCATTTTTCCTCTTTACCCCCATGAGCTTCTCAATTTTCCTTGACAGCCAAAATATCAGGTAGAGTCTGTTTCCCATGCTGTGAATCTTCGTGTTAAGGTGTTTAATTAGCGCTGGCCATTCTGGCAATGTGTTCTTTATTCTTATCACTTTTGAGGTTTGCACTTGAAAATTCCCCTGAAGCCTGGGGTACAGGTTTACTGTGTATTGAAAAACCCTATCTGAGATTGAGTGAAACATTAGCTGATTGAGCAGAGAAGCTAATTAGTGTGCAGAAGGAAAGAGGAGGCAATAGTTGGACCTCAACCTTGCCTAAAGGAAAAAAAATATGAAAAGCAAGGGAGAAAGGAACTGAATTATATGAATAAAGGAATAAGGATGAAATGTAGGAAGGAAAATATTAGCAAGAGAGGATAGACAAAAGAAGAGGGAAAGGGACACAAGGAGAAATGTGATGAGAATAGCAGTGAGACAGGCATGAGACTACATCTTGATTATTTTTATGCTATGCACTCAGCAAACACTTAATTGCTGTTAAGTTGTTAAATTATTCCTCTGTCTGGAGTATTGATCCAGAATTTTATTAGAGCACTGGGATTACATATATTATAAAGTTCCAAACTGCATGATAGTCTGGTTCAAGATTTAAGAGTAGTTTATAACACCACTTCACCTATTTCCAATTTATTTTGGTACTCCCTATTTCAAGTTTAGCAGGCTCAGAATTTGTGTATGTTAGGTACTGTGCAATTGCTACATCAAGAAATTGAGACTTATAAAGTGCAGGTTCTCTCTGTTCACCCTGTTATGCTGTGGTGTTATGAAATCATGTCTCATCTTGAAATCACTTGAAAACTGTAAGCATGCATGACAGGAATTTTAGGAACTGAATGCTGATTTCAGTAAGTTTCCTTTTTTTTTTTTTTTTCCAGTATCTCAAGTGTCACCTGTGCCAACTTTCTAAGCCCTGCATTTAGAAAAGTACACTTCGTAAGGCTGTTATGTCAAAATTGTTCACTGTTTGGATTCTTAAAATTCCTATTGTTTCCACTGTTAATTTTGTTATTAAATCTCATATACTTCTGAGAAACATAAACCTATGCTGAATAGAATAACAATCTTCATTCACACAAATCAGAAAGACACGTTCCAACTTCCAACCTACCACATCTTGCTTTTGATTCGATATGATAATCATAGTCTGAGCTCATATTTAGATATTCAGGTACTGTAGCTATGACAGTTATGGGGAAAAAAATGATTACGTCTAGTGGAGAAAAAACTGTTATGATTTCGCATTAAATTAAGACAACAGAGGTTACTGGTTAATTAAGTTCTTTTGACAAGTGAAGTTGTTTATACAGGGCAACAGCCTGTAAATACCCAGAGAGCTCTTGCACATTTTACAAAGCACTTTTACAGACATAATTATGTGTGCCAACATGAAGCTATCATTTTCTATTCTGCCCTCAATACTTGACAAAGTTGCACACAACTGCAGAGTGCTGCCTCCACATTTCGATGTCTTTCCCCAGTTGATTCCCTATTGAAAAGTGATAAATGTGACTCTTTCTGGTTATGGTTATTTATATCCACTTGTATGCCACGCTCTGAAAAGTATACAAACATGTGCCTGACATCAGCCATGCAACTAGGGCTATTAACTTCTTTACAGCAAAGAACAGGCTGAAGTCATGGTCTAAGCAAGAACTGAGTACCCTGAAAGTTATGCTACAAGTCCTCTAATGTTTATCATGATTTGTATTTTTAGGCAGCTGAGCTGGTAACCAGTGAGTTCTTTGAACAAGGAGACAGAGAAAGATCTGAACTGAAACTCATCCCTTCAGTAAGTATTTGTCACTTCTGAAATAGTTATTTATTTGAATAGGATAAGAAAATATAATTAGATTCATGGAAAAAAAAAAACAAGAACGACTGCATTTTGATATGGAAATAAACATCTCTGGATAAAACAAAAGATCTCTCCAATAAGGAGATGCACTGAAAGCCAGACATAAAAAGCTGTACAGGCAACAGAGTCCCTTTTCCTTTGAGCCAGTCTCCATTTTCTTTACCTTCTCACAGGGTTATTCTGTCATTCAATTTTCTAAGCAACAGGTATCATTTTTAATACATGAATTCAAATAAAACCACCAGATGCTTATGGAAATTAAGCTGCTGCTGTCTGCTATGTGTTATTTGATATATCCAATACTGAAAAGCATTGCTGTAGCCATGTAACCAAATATAACACAGATTGAAAGGTTAAATTAATATTAGCTGGAATATAGGCAGATGGGTATAAAGCGTCAAACAAGAATGAAGAAGGAAAAAAAGATCATTAAAATGTTCAGTGAGCAATTTGAAAAGAAAGCTTTATTCGGGTTAAATACTTCAAAAGGGTTACAAGCCATTATCTGAAGGAAATAGAAGAGAAACAAGAAAGTCTTGAAAAGAATCTAGCTTCCAAGCCACGTGCTTTTGCTTCTAAAAATAGTCATTCCAGGGGCTCAGATTTGTTCTTTTCAAATAAACTTTACGTTTTCAAATCCTTTTCAGTTTGATAACTGGCACATGAGCATACTACCTGTGGTGATGTAATGAAATAAGAAAGGTTAAAAGCTTGTAGAAAATGTTCAGAGAGTTGTTAGTCAGCAAGATGATGTGATCTTATTTTCTCTTTTATCTCAAGAATCTTTTTATTGCATTGCCCTTGTAAAGATCTGAAAAGGGCAGTATTTTTCTAGATGATTTTAACAGGAAATAGAGTTTTCCAAAATCACACACAAGATTCTCAGTTAAGACTGAGTCCTTGAATCTTAGCTCCACATATTATATAGATATGCCGTGTGATAACTGTATGTCAGAAAGAGCAGGCCACAATTAGAAGAAATCAGCTAAGTATTTAATATGTATAGCCTAGGGACTGCGGAAGGGAAAGAAGGAAACTGAGTTTTCTCAGGAGACATCAAGCTGGGGGCAGATGGGCCTAGAATAAGAACAGACTTTCCACTGAAAACTGCAGAAAGGTTTAAAATTAGGGAACTTCAGAGAATAAAAGAAGAAATTCAGTGAATGGTATGGATGAGCCTCTAGAAGGAGGATTAAGATCCTGTAGAAGGAAAAGCTGCTGGACTAAGTGATCTCCAACAGGGTATAGAGGAAACTCACATTCAAACCCTTGAGAACTCATTTTCTTCCGTCTCCTTTCATAGGGCAGTACAGCCAGTAATTGAGCTTAGGTATCTCTAGTTTACTCTCTACGGAATGCAAAAGGTTAGTGAATTAGGATGTTTCCAGAAGAATAAATTAATAACTACTCCCCAGACAGGTCTGTTGACTCCCCATGCTTTGGCTTCATGGCCACGGCTGGTTTTGCAAAAAGACTCTGTAAGCGGGAGGGAGGGAGCCAGCCCAGATCTATCACTGTTCGTTTTGCTGAGCTGGAAGACCTCATGTGAGAAAAGAAAAAAAAAATTCTGCTCAAAGGTATCTACTTTACATTTCTACAGGAGGTTTCTTTCCAGCTCAACCCCAACTGCAGAGCATTTACTTTACATTATGGACTCTTAAAATTCAAATACATTCAGCCTACAAATTTAAAAACAGATCAAAATAAACTGTTTTTCATGCCAGACAAAGCAATAAGAAAGATTGCAAAGATTGACTATGGTTTACAAAGTATTCTGGTTGTTGTAAGAATTTGATCATAGCTCTGAAGTGCTGGATGATATGCCTGTAAAATACTCTGGTGTAATAAAGCATGACAGTTTTGTTCCCTTCTCAATTCAGGCCATTTTTGATCGGAACAGGAAAGATGAACTACCCAGGTTGCAGCTCGAGTGGATTGATAGCATCTGCATGCCATTGTATGAGGTAATTTTTACTTACTGCTCCTGTAGAGTCCAGAGAAGATTGTTCTTCCCTCTCTAGGGAAAAGAGTTAGCTTACTGTGCAGCCTTGAAGGCCCTTGGAATGCTTTATCTCTCTTTGAGTTTACCAAGAGACTGAACTCTATGCAGAAATCTTCAGTTTCTCTGAAGACAGTTTTATCTGTAAATATAACTTCTCTATAAGTTATGAAAGCTGTTAAGGTAACTGCTTATTTTGTTTGAGACAAACTGATTCTTGTCATGGCAAGGCCTGGGGCGCTCAGCAGGGTGGCGCTGGTGGGATGGACTCACCACATGCTGCTGTCAGACCTGTGCCTGGGAACACATCCAAACACATGTGACCCGGGGGGTACCCAGGGCTGAGCCTTTGCACTCCCTTCTGGTTCCTTTTCAAACTTTTAAAGGACTCCCTAGGCCAAGCCTTTAAGGTCAATGACAAATAGTTTGTGCTGTTTAACTGGGAGCTTAATCTTTTAAATGTTTCTATATAGGTTGCTAGGGTGTTTGGTATATGGTATAAACCCTCAAGTACTATTTTGGTGGGCTCTGAATGACCAAAGTAATGTTTCTCTTATTGGATTAAACTAGCTTCAGAATTTGACTTGTGCGTAACATGAACTTCACCATTTCAACTTTTTCTCTCTTATCTGCACAGAAAGCAGAGCTACACAGGCAGAATGATAAATGGAAAATGACACTATAGAAACTTAACCATCAATAACTGTGTCAGCCAGAATTTTCCTACACACTGAAACCACACAGACCACCTTCCATTTTAATAAGAAAAAGGATGTGCTTCCCCTACCCTCTGTACCTCATGGCATTTGAGACTGCCACTAAAGAAGGGGCTGTCCAGTAGCAAAGGCAACTCCTGTTGTGCGACAGCAAGAATGCAAGCTGGTGTCAATAGTGAGGTGGGCTAATGCTTTGGCAGTAAATCCCGTTGCTTTCTCACGTCGGTCTTAATCAGGATAAAATAAACTGTAAAGCCATGGGTTTCAACCAACTAAGACAAGGCAAGCACAGGAGACCCATAGAAAGGTAAATTTTTTTAAATACTAAGCTCATCTTTGACACCAGTGGGTAGGGAGAACTGACACTGAAGGAAAACTCTTTAGAAACAATGTTCCCTTCGATATAACAGTTCATATTACACTAGAATGCATATTATATCAGAATTCACAATTTATGATCTGAAAAAGTACAATAAAGCAGGAAGAACTGATCATCAGACCATCCTCTGCATGAGGAGACTAGATCTGAGCACTAATGCTCTGGTTAGTTAGCTCCATCTTAGCAGGAGATCTCTGGGGAATATATTCACAACTGATTTCCCTGCTTTCTGCTGTCTTTGTATCATGCTGTGCAGCTATTAGCCTGCTGCTCAACAACTTAAAAAAGAGACACCATCAAACCTGGAAGTCATTGCAGCACCAGCCTTAGGGGTAAACAGAAAACTTGATGTCACAGTATCACACTGCGGGAGATTCTCTCTTGAATGTGAAGTCAAGTTTTAATTTTCATATCCAGCTTAATCAAACCTCAATACACATCACATCAGCAGTGTACTCAGGCATTCTAAATCTTCTGGCTAGGGCTGCCTGAGCACGCTCCAACTATGACAAAGTCCTAGATTCTAATTTATTTTTTCCTTTCTAAATAGGTTCCTTAAAATCCTAGCCTCTATAATGTGTTGTTGGGACTGCATGTGGGGAAAGAATGGGTTACATCATTACAAATGCAACATAAAGAGGCAGAGTGGCAGCTGACAAATTAGTAAAATCTTAGCAGTACTTATATAGCTCACTAGCATATTGCTTATAAAAGCTTTATGTTTGATAAACATTTGACACTTGTTTTGATACCAAAATTACAACATTAAACCATAAAAAACGAACTCAAGGCTTTTGCATATAATTACTTCAGGCAAGTGATTAGAAGTCCTGGATCCATCTGGATACATCCACATCCTGGTGTCCACAGGCCTAAAGAGAACTCTGCAGGGAAATGCATGCATCCATACCAACACAGCTGCTGAGGACCTAATGCTATCCTCCATTTTACTTGACACCCAGACAGCAAAAGTGGTCTCAACAGTCAGTGAATGCTAGCAACTCCCACTGAAGTCAGAGAGGAGTTTTGCTTTGACAAGATCAGTGGAGGCCCCTGAAGTAGTCCCAGGAGTAAGCTATTCTTGGCAGCTCTGGAATTTTGAAGTGTGCAATATAGAAGGAACTTCATAGCCCAGACTTACATTTGCACTTAAACACCACTCTGGTGTCATTGGCTGTGCTGCCACAAACTGCACCTTGTCCAGAGTCCAGGCTTATGAGCTAAGTCATATACCAGAGTGCCCACAAAGGACATTTGATAATTACAACCTTTGGTACAGGGACTTTACAGAGCGTTCTAGAGAGTTGTGGCCTCCCCCCACCTTACACTTTTTTCCTCCTTTCTGAAAGATTCTTTGGGACTTGATCAGTCTTCTGGCAAGATTTGGCACTACCTGCCTCCTCTGTATGCATCTACTCACTTCTCTGCCTTTCATCAGAGCAGCTTTCAACTTTGAGGTGCAGTTTTTCTCCCAAGTGAAGGATGAGCAAGTCTCCTTCATCAGGGAGATGGGGGTCACAGTAGTACATACACACGGGAGGGGATATGTACCTTTGCTCACCTGGCTGGAATTGTTCTGATTTTTGGTTGTTTTTATTTTCTCTTTGTAAGAAGTTTTAAAAGCAACTAGCAATTCCTCAAGATCTGTGAACCTTCTGCTAGCCATCTTGAAAAGGTCTACAGAGTGTGCTATACAAGTTAATGTGGAGCTTGAAGTTGGATATATGTAGATACATAATAGTAACTGGGATATTTAAAAAGATGATATACAGATCTCCCATATCAGAGTGTCTGAATCAAAACCTTTTTGTGTTTGCTCTGTAAGCATGACTCTGCTTTTGGCACAAGGTAAGCTGTGGCTCTGCTCCCTTGCTCTGTCCCACATATGCTGCTTGACTTAGGAATTAGGCCACCTCCAATTTCAAAATGCCATAGTAATCAAATCTGTTTCCTTCATACTGTGTATCAAAGGACTGTGAAGATAAAAGCTTCCCAATTTTTTGTTCATTGCTTTTTATTACACTTGGGACATTACAATTTTATTGAATTTACTTTTTTGTTACCGTAGTGATCACTGATCAGAGTATTTTTATATGACAGTAAAGTTTTTGCCTTGAGTAGCAGAACAGCCACACATTTACTCTGAAGTTCTGATTTTAGGGGCTTTAGTTATGCTTTACTGTATCACATTTGCTCTTCATTCAAAAATGCCAGCAAAGAAAGCATTCATCAGTAGACAGATGAGAAACAAGCTTATTAGAATAATCATTTGTAAGGAAAAATACATTTCTTCAATCTGTAGAGCATTTGAAATACACTAGTGTAGCTTCAATATGAAGTAATCATCCCCTTTTTTCGTAGAACACTGTATAAAGGAGAATCACATGCAACTCAAGCAGAAAATCTAAGACATCCCACTGAAAGTAAAACACTGTGGCTACACTGACAGCTGCATTCACTATACTGAGAAAGTACTCTGTACCTATTTGGACATAAACATTCTTGTAACACATACAGCATTTCAATCATTAAGACAAATTACCTCTCTGAACCTCCTGTAAAGACGCTAAGAGTTTCAGCACCAACACATTCTTGCCCTGGACTCTATGGCTGTGCACACCTAATGCAGGACCAGTTGCAGATTTTTTTCTAACTCAGACTAGATTACTCTGCGGGGAACAGATGGGGCAAAATAGTGAAGATCTTACTCTTTTTAATCATTATTTTTCCTCACAAACAACATCAAAGCATTAGTGATTAGCTTCAAAGAAAAGACGCTAAGAGAAGCCCAGCTCTGTTCACAGCATTGTTAGGCAGAGACAGTAATGCTATGAATAGCAGGGCCAAAGGCCATGCACTCTGCTTCTAGGCAGATAAATACATAGTCAGGTAGTCAGTGACAGTGACAGCAGCTATTTAAATTTAAGGGAGATGTCTTTGTGGAAGATAAAGCAGCTCATGGCTTATACAACTTATGCGTGCCTGAGGTTGCCCTGCTCACCTCTACCTCGGTGCTCAGTTGAGCTGCTCCATTTTAGTGCTATTTTTAGAGCTATTCAAGATTTTCTTGGGTATGGAGAGCTTTTAACACATAATAGTATATACAAATTGAATTTGCATTACTTCATTCTAGATTCTAGGGAGAATCTGAAAAGGGCAGAAATATTTATTTATTCTAGCAAGTACTTTAAACGTATTAGACTTTGTGTGGAAGGACAAAGCCCACCCTTATCACACCATTTGACGTACTTGGCAAGAAATCTAATTGTTTTGTCTACAACTCCACGTGGTTTGATATGCCTGTCTCCCTACAGTCTGGCCTTGTAATTAAATCTATCTTTTGGGTAATTCCCCTGTGGTGATGTAGCTGCAAAAAACATTTATTTTACTCATTAGCAGACACTAAAGGCACAGGGTAGTATCAGCGGTAGAGCTTCTGCAAAGCGTAGAAAAATAGGACAGCAGTCTCCAAAGTCCATGCTTTAATTTCTCCAGTTCAAAAATTGATTTTGACACCTGAATCAGGAATGTATATGCATACATTGATTTTTTTTCCCCAAAAGTTTATACTCTACTTACAATCATAAGGCAAGAGAATAATATTTCAATATTCCTTTGCAGAAGAGAAGGTATGCTTTAAGAATCGCTCTTACACTGCCATATCGTGATACAGCCCTTCCTCATTTACTAAGTCTATACTTTTCCCTCAGACTCTCAATGGCAGTTTTCCGTAAGGAAATATTATAAGAAATTCAAGGTTTGAACCACTGCTCTATAAGTCCAGGATGGGTTGTATGGTATGACTTAGTCCTTACTCAGGCAACAGTCTCTGGATGTAGCCAAAGCAGTATTTCAGTTCAAGTGTTTGTCCTCACTGTACAGTCACAACTAAATCATTAAAAAAAAAAAAAAAGATTTAACAGGGAAGATCTTATCTGTATGAACGTTCTGGCAATGGCTTGCTGTACCCGGCATTCACCTCAAACTGAAGTTGTTGGCACAAAATTCAGAGCACCACTGTTCTATTTGTTTGCACCTAGTCACCAGGAAATGGTAGTACTGGAAGGGAGCTGTTCACTATGAGCAATAGACAGGCATTCACCAAAACGTGTACCCTAGTTACTGAGAACTATTGTAACAACAGCAGAAAAAGAATGGGTTTAGGAAGTTAGGTGTAAGCTGTTGAGAAAAGTGTGTCAACAGAAAGCAATTTGATTGGTGTGTGCGTGAAAACGCACGCTTCCAGCAGGGCTTACATCTGATGCTTGTCCTGGACACAGAGAGTGAGAATAATGCACCTCTGCTTCCTGGGACTCCGTGGCTGACAAGAATTTTTAAAGTAGGTAGGCTTAGCATGCAGACTGTGATACACCACATACTGAGGCTGCACAGACATCAGCAGATTAAATTAGCCTCACTTTCTGTTGCAATCCGGGGGGGTAAGATTATCCAAGAAAGAACAGGTGCAGCATATTCTGCTGTGTTTGTGAGAAGTCTGCTTCAGAGGAAATTTAATCAGGCAAATTATGCCAAATGCCAGTGCTGGCAGGAGTCGGTAGCTAAGGATTTTTTCAGGGATAAGGGTTTGTCCCAGAGAAAGGAGACTTTCTTACTCTCTGTAGTCTGGAAATAGCAGCTTGGCTGGGTTCACCACATTTGTTGCCCTACTGCTTGTCTGCTAATAATGAACCTAAGTGAGGCCACCTGGAGTGAAGGCACTTGGACTTTTCAGAAAACTCAGGTACTCTATAACTCAGGTACTATATAACAACTTCCAGTAATTAGTAATTAATTACTGTTGACAACTTCAGGAATTTACAATTTTTCTCAAATTGCTTGGAAGAAGAGAGAGAAGAAACATTTTTCTCTTCAGAGAAGAAAAGAATTACTTCTAAGTATTATTTCTAAGTGTTACTTCTAAGTCTCCTAATGCCAAAATATCTCAACTGAAAGAGCAAATCAACTGAGACATTTGAGAGAACACAGAAGAATGAATATTTGCCACCAGCTTCAGTGAAACTAGGCTTCATGAAAAGCTTTCACCGTGATCTGTGAGAAAAAGTGATAATTCATAACACTACAGTTTGTGTTGCTGTTTTATTTAGGATTATCGGCTCAATGTTTTGCGAAGGACAGGCAGTCATGTATGGAAACACACATAAAGATTTGAGGAAGTAAACCAAAATTTTGGCAGATAAGGTAGAAGAGACAGCAGATAGAGGGAACTCGGATTGTACAGCAAATCTGAAAGATGATAAATGGATAATTTAACAGCCATTCAGTTTTCAAGAAGGATGAAGCACAAACTACACTGCATCAGAAAAGGACTAGAAATGATGATGGATGAAACACTTCAAGTAAGTGTTTAACACAACAGAATCACAGTTGCCTGCAGAATTCCCAGCTGAGTGCAAATTCAAAGAACTAAATAGGGATATGAGATTGATACTGTTTGAAAAGTTTTTCAAAATCCATTTAATAGTAAGGCAGAAAGCACTGATCGGCTGCTTGGTTAAAATGTTGAAAGGAGAAGGGGTAGAAACATTTCGTATTTTGCATGCTGCAGATGTAGAACTAAAAACATGAAGAACAGAGCCAAACAAGTTGTTTGTGGAACTGTAACTCTTCCTCTTCTGAGTAAAACCTCGAATTATTATGAACATGTGAATCATTTACAACTATAGCAACACATCAGTCAAGCTACTTCAGTCGGTCGGTACCCAGTCCCTCAATATTACTCTCTTCCTTTGACAGCAAAGTATTGACAGTGGTCAGTGTACATTTTGCTACCAGAAGAACTCTGTATGTATTTCTCTCCCTGAAGTACATTGCACATCACACCCCTGGAGAATCAATTAAACCTCCTCCTAAATACAGTAATATCATCTATTTCATCTGGAACCCAATGAATACGTATGACTCTGAATCAGTAGAGCAAATAACGAAGTCACATGCACAACATCCAAAGGTTCAGAGAACTTAATCCCTGATGCTTCTTTATACTGTTGTATCTTCTATATTCTGCCTACAAAAGGTAGAATTCTAGCTGTCTTTTTCAATTTTAGTGCACAGGCCTATGTGCAGAAATGCTTTTGGTTTTTCAAAATGTCTTCCATCACATATATTATGAGGATCAAATCTTTGGATGACTGCAGTACAGGTTCCCTTTTATCTGAACTAATCTGAAGTTCAAGGATTTTCAGATAGATGGCTCACCTTTGGCCTACGTATTCTTACATGAAAGCCACTTCAGCAAAACTCAGGAGTCCAATTCAGCTTTGCTGTAACTGGTCACGACTCTCTTGACTTCAGCAATGCTTCATGTGCTTATGCACCAGGTCTGAATTTATCCCTGTGGCTCCTCGGTCACTAGTCCTCCCTTCCAACTCAGAAACTGCCTACATAATAAAAGTGATTCATTAGGAACCACTGGGTTCCAAAGCAGAGTGAACACGGCGACCTATAACTTTTTGATATGTGCTCAGTCATAAAACTGAATTTATATGGTCTTATTCCATAAACTCACTTTACAAATATTAGACCCGCAGCCATACTTCCATGAGCCATAATCTTGTCAAAGCACGTAAGTTAAACAACTGGTCAATATTTGGGTGAGAACCTAAATAAATAAATAAATAAATAAAGCAATACTCTGGAGGTCCTGCAGTGTTTGTAAGCTGGGGCATGCCATGTTCCCCCTTAAAATGATGTCATATGACTCTAAGACTACAACAGAGTGTTGCATTTGTGTAAGCAGTAGTTCAGATTTCAGCCACACCTGTGCTGCATCTTGGCTAGTTCACACAATGTCCTTTTCCAGAGACGAAGCAGATGCTGATGCAGTCCTCTGTCCCCCACCACCCAGAAGGCAGATGATCTACAAGCAGTACACAGTCACAAAAGATGCCTATATCACTGAAGGTGGTAGAAAAAGTCAGTGCTATACAATAACTTTCTGAGAAACAGCTTAGCCACGTACCTGAGGTAATGCATGGCTACAGAAGAGGATTGCAAATCTGTTTAGCTTTTCCTAGTGCTGGAATGGGAGCCACTGGTGTGACTGCTCTCCCAACATGCTTTATCAACCTGTGATAACAAGCAGCTATTACAAGAAAGGGGATGAAATGGGAACGTTTCCAATCCCACATCGATTACTGCGTAGCAAGGCAGCTGCACTGCATGGGAAGGAATGCCTGCAGGCAGGGGACGAGGGCTCTGGATTTGTCCCGCAGCCCACCTGCCACACCACAGAGAGTTGAGGAAAAAGGGCATTTCTGAAGCTACAGCATTATTTGGAAGTATCCTATGTCAGACAGCTGTTGAAGATCAAGCCTCTTCCTATTGAAGTGAAGGATAAATTGGGCCTTAAGAAGCTGAGTAGCAAATGAGACAGATCACTAGCAAAGCAGTTTGTACAAGGCATGCATCAAAAATAGAGGCATGGAAGAGCAGTACATCAAGAGGCTTTTGTGCAATAAAATCGAAAGTAAAAAGTGCAGCCAGGAGGCAGAAAACCCTGACTAGGTTACAGCCAAATAAACCTAAATAGCTTTAGGAATAAATTGGTGATTTAATCCAGATCAGGAGCAGGTGCTATGAATGTAATTCAGTAAATGGTCAAGAACCTGCCAGAAGGGAGAGAAATGTGTTGCTTTTGAGATAATTTCCCAGAAGCTTCATAAAAGAAAATTGATTACTGGTGTTTAATAATTAAAACAGAGCCAGAAATACAGCAATCAAATGAGTTTTTAATTACATCTCAAGCAGAAGTAAAATCCAATTTGTGTACTTTGTATCAGAAAAGTCCTACTGAAATGCTTTGGCAACTGGAAAAAAAATAAAAGCTAATTTCCATAGGAATTATAGTAGTTGGTTTAATTAAAAGACTAGATCAGAATGAAAGAGTCTTGAAGTGAAATGATACTAAATCCAGAAGCACTGGTTTGAACATCAAATCAATGTCTGTATAAAGATATTTCATGGATTAAGTGCAAAATCTGCACTGTTGAGTAGCCCTAATCTAAATTAGTGTAGAACAAAATAAAGTTTTTTAAAATTACACTATATATTTTGTCAGTATTTCATAGAATTAATTGCTTGTGCTATGGTAAAAGTGAATATCAAAGACATGGTTTATTACTTCTTAAATATTCTTCTTAACTTATTTTCATCAGTTAATGTTATTAGTTAACCATTCTTGTTATTTATCTGGTTATGCATACATTTCTGAGAAATAATTTACTTTTGGACTTTACAGCTCATAAGATTCAGTGATTATGGGGTGCGGGCGCTTAGAATCAGAGAATCATCAAGATTGGAAAACACCCCCAAGATCACCTAGTCCAACCACCTACCTACCACCAGTATTTCCACTGCCAAACCATGTTCTTTAGTACAACATCTAAATATTTCTTGAACACCTCCAGGGATGGTGACTCAATCACCTGCCTGGGCAGCCCGTTCCAATACCTCACCACTGTTTCAGAGAAGAAATTTTTTCTAATATGCAAGCTCAACCTCCACTGGCACAACTTGAGGCTGTTCCCTTTCATCTTATCACTAGGAGAGATCAACTCACACCTCACCACAATCTTCTTTCAGGTAGCTGTAGAGAGCTATGCTGCTCCTGGTCTACTGGGGCTTTGGGCGTCTATGGCTGGAGGCAGTGCATCGCCAGTTGGCCTCAGCATCTCAGACACCCACAGTTCTCCTGGCACCCTTGGTTGTGGGGTGAGATGCAGACATGCACATCAGAAGCTTGTTGTCTCCTACCAGCAAGCTTAGGAGAGGGATGCTAGCTTTACACGTGCACAGAAAGGATCTGCTAAGTTGCTGTCAAAATGAGAATGCCTACAGTGTTGGCAGAGGCGGTGCAGGCATCAAGGACAACAGCAGTGAGATCGTCAGAGAGGCATTTAGCATGCATTACTCCCCTCCGTTTTGGATTCAATCAAATCAGGTCTGGGGAATACATAACAGTCTGAACTATGGTGCTCAAAAGAGGGAAGTGTGAGGTCTGGTGATAGGAGTGTTACTTATCCACAGCCATTCCAAAAATAGCATGAATGCCGCCAGAGAGCAATACTGTCCGTGGCCGAGACCGCAGTAAGCTCTCCCTCGTACTGTGGGCCCAAGGTTGTGTGGTCTGTGCCACATTCTCAGAAAATAATTTCAATTAAATTTGCTTCAACTTCCACACAAATCAGCTACTTACTCATGGCATGATTTTTCAGAAGTGCTGAGCATTCATATTTCCTACTGAAGTCAACTGAAATTGCACTTTTTCAGCACATCTTAAAATCAGACCATTAACCCTTAATTATCATATAATAGCTCAATTAAAAATTTAGCAAGACTTCCTTCAGTAGCTAGCCAAACTACATGGTTTGCAAGCTAGCTATAAAACATTCGGATCTTAGTGGTGTCTGGGCTCTGGGGGCCATTTAAACTAGTTGTTGCTAAGCCTGCTATTTAAAGCAGAAAAAAAAAAAACCTAACAACAACCAAAAAACACCCTTGCCTTCGGACTAGCTCATAGGCAGCAAGCAGGAAGCCCCAGACACTGGGAATGCTTCAGAAGGACTATCTTTAAGGCCTACAAGAAAGCCAAAATTGAACGGCAACGTTGCTACCTTAGGTGCCTTTTTTTTTTTTTTTTTTTTTTGACATTTTTGGTGGATTACTTAAAGCCCCGGGTCAGAGAGTACGAGATAAGGAAATCCCAAATGAAATGAAAAACTTTACCTACAAAGAATTTACAGCGGGAGGTGAGGAGGGTGGGGGCACAGTGCAGATCGGGTTCCTTTTATCATGTTACTCCTTAGACTGCAGACTAGAAATACTAACAATATTTTTTCCTCTCCTCTATTGTTTTCTATTTTTCTCCAGTGTCTTGTGAAGCTGAACGTGAAACTGAAGCCTATGCTGGACTCTGTGGCAAAAAATAGAGGTAAATGGGAGGAGTTGCACCACCAAAGACTTCCTTCTCAGGCAGCATCCTCGTCCTCCTTTCCCTCTACTTTTACCATGTCTCTCAAAGACATAAATTAAGCCTGCAAACGTCAGTGTTTATTTATGATAAGAGCTGTCTGAAAGGATTTCAAAAGCTTTGGCACACCATTTTTATTTTTTAAAGAAACACTTTCACAGATATGCTTAATTGATTGGATAGTATCTTGACAGCAGCCTGGCCTGCTATTACGGGCAGGCATAGTGGATCTGAAGGGAAGGCCTGCAGTGAGATTGCGCTGGTTTCCAAAGCGACAAGGAGGACTTAGCACAAGAAGCATTTATTCAGCTCTGCTACATTTCAACTGCTGCCATAAAAATCTGTAGAACTGACAACAGACTGAAATATAAGAACTTACAACTTAATAAAATTAATAATACAGAGCAGAACTGGGATGCAAGCTGGTCAATTCATATGCAAGGAGCTGCAGGAAAACAGAATAGTGTGTAATTACATTGTTGTTTTGCATCTCGTCAGTACATGTTATGAATCAATTATGCCTGCTTTTGTGATGTTCCTCTCTTCCCTCCTCTTTTATGCCTGGATGTTCTGAGAAGCCTGCTTTGTATTCTAAAGAAGTATTTTTTTACAACAACGCTTCTTAGTGATTGATCAGGGCCTTTAGAATTGCCTACCTTTGCTACATTTAAAAACAAACTTTATTATCTTTAAAAATACCAATCTGTCCCTGCTTCCCTGAGAAATTCATATTAACAATGCAGTAAATTTCTCTGCAAGGGGAAGCTTGCATTAAAGCAAAATACTGCACGCTAATTTTAGAGGGTTTTTTTTTTTAAATACTCCTTTAGCACGTTTTTTTTTTTTTTTTTTTTTAAATTACAGTGTACCCTATGGGAAAAAGTAATGGGCTTCAATGAATATAGAATAAAAATAAAAAGGAAATCTGCTGCCTTATGCTTCAGGTTTATATTAAATTGAAAACTGGACCGTGGATGAACCTCTCTAGTATAATTTGCAGTAGAAATGAATATTTTAAAATGGTAAAGAGAAAGAGTATTATCATACTGAACTGACTACCTCTTACTTCTCTTGCAGTACTCTCAGTACACTTTAAGAGGACGTTATTACAGCTAGCACAGCGCTAGGCTCACACATAAACATCTGTGGTAGAGGGGTTCTTTAAAGTTTAATCAAAATCAATAGGTCACAGAACCAAATGTGTTCAGCTCTGCGTGATGACACTGGTATTATGCGAAAGTTGGTCTCCTTCCATCAGTGTACAGATCTCTAGTATTGGAAAGCTACGGTGTCTGAATTGAGGGTGCTTTCTCTGCTGCGTGATGGGACCCAAGAGGAGTGATGTTGCAGTGCTTAAGAGTTCCCATTCATGGGCGAAGAAAAGCCTTTGTACTCATTGAAAATGCCATAGTAAATATAGGCTCGTCTGGCAACCGAAATTAAAGCTGAATTTGGCTACATTTTACACCTGTGATGATGTCCGTTTGCTTCATGGAATTACTTTGAACTGGCAGCAGCTTCACAGAAACCAGAACCTGGCCCAACCAACCAAATGCCAAAAAGAGCTTCCCTGCTTCCCAGTGCAAAGAAGTCCTTAGTTGAAAAGCTGACATCTGTCCGACAATCAAACAGAAACAACAGATCCGCTGACCGCTTCCTTAAGTAAAAACACAGACCAAAAACAAAACAAAGTCCTCTGTGCTACCAATCACGTGTACAGGGGAATAGGTGGAAATTTCAGTACCATTACAAACCAACCTGTCACCACACAACTGAACCACATCACTTTATCTACCGAATGAAGCAGTGTAGGAGCAGAAACACAGAGTGCACAGCAGTGAACACACACATCAAATGGAAATGTTCCTGCTACTATTTTACCACTTTTTTCTTCCCCGAATAAAGATAGATGCCGGATAGTAAACAGCAAGACACATACAACTTGTAATGCATACTTTATATGGGAAACAGATACCAGAAACTGACACAGTACTGCTGGCTCGTACGCAGAGCTCTCCTGAATTTTGATATTGCATATTGCTACGTGTAACATAATTTACAGCGCACACCCTGAAGCTTCCCCCAAGGTTGAGTTTCCCCTCGTTTCCTCTCCTTTTTATTGGCTTCAGTGCGCTGTTGCCCATGGCAACTCCCACGGCAGTGATGGGAATTCAGCACCGCACCACCTGACATCCAGCTGAAGCTCTAACAATGTCAACCATCAATCAAGTGACTGTTTGTAATTGCCTCCATCCATTTCTCCTGTCTTTCGGTAGCTTGGCTATTGTGGGTCAAAATCCAGAAAGTGCTGACTAATGTTATGGTTCTGTTCCTCCATCACAAGGAAGAAAATGAGAGAGCACAGTTAGATCTTTATCAAATTGTTCTCAGGCAAAATGAGGCAGCACTGCTGAAATCAGGGGGTCACAGCAGCGTATCACAGAGCAGAATTTGGTGTCTGAAAGCTATACAGTTCAATATTATTATTTTATAAAAGCTTTTTTTTTTTTTGACACAGCTTAGGAATCAGCAAAAGATTCACATCTTTGACAGAAAAAGAAAATTCTTCATGGAAGCAAAAAGAATCTTATTCCAAGTTTCTCATATTGAAAAGGATGGAAAGCAGTTCTTAATGAGTGCTTACAAGCTTTATAGGCAGGCACTGTGTCTGCTTCTCATTATCTCTGACACCAAGACATTTTTCCAGTAATTTGGTTGGTTTTGACGCTACCCTGAGACACACGCAGCACAGGTGAGATGACTGCGGGTTATGAAGTCTGAATTCTCTTTCTTTTACTCCCTTCCCTGCCCAATGCACAAGATCAAAACGCATGGAGCCTATCTGATTTCATGGTTGCATATAAAGCACAGGGCCAGCAGGGCGAGGACAAAGGCAAGGAGGATGGAGATCCCACTGTTACCCAGGCCAGAGCTGGTAGATTGCTGCTTGGCCTTCCCCTGCAGATGCCCACCACACTCAGTGGCTCAGCGTCAGAGGAGCCCTCACTTCTCTGCCCCTACTGTCAGTGGAAATTTTGCCTGGAATGGGGACTCAAGAATTTACAACTACAGTGCTAAAATGGAGTTAGCACAAGGTGCATCCATAGGAGCTGCATTCTCCTCAAAGGTGCTCTGAGCCAGTTTAGTTGTAATGCTGTCCTCAGAAATAGTTCAGGCTAGGCAGAATTTCCACTCAGGATTCCCACCTGTCAGACAGCTTACCAAAAATCAACCCTTCCTCACCAAAGAGAAAAAGATCTAAACGCTGTAGCATCACCTAGTGCAACCAGGAAGGCGCCTGGCATTCAGATCCTGTTTGGTTCAGAGCAGGCTTCAAACTACAGGTGCACCTTGCTCCCTACAGGGAGGCACAAGGGCAGCCTGTCTCTTCCCTCCTGCTGAAGCCCTTTACACATGCTGATCAAGATGTGACATCCAGGTGTGTGGTTCCTGCTTCATGCCTGGGGAGCTGCACAAGGCAGAAAGGCATTGGTGGAAGAGCTCAGAAGGGGCTCCAGTGTGCATCCTCCTGGGTTAAAGCAGAGCCCTGCATTACAACTCTGTGACCCCACCAGGAAACCAGTGCTGCTCAAGGCTCAGAGAACTTGAACTGGACACTCTCCTATGGATCAGACAGAAGAAGGATTTCCCACCTCCTGAGAATGAGACAACCAAGAGGTACTAGCAGTAAAATCAGACAATTCGCCCTAAAACTGAATCACTGTTCAGGCCTTTCTCCCAGCCTGGGACCTACAAGCAAAATAAAACTTCCTAATTCGATCAAGACCTAGACAGCTGCTTCTGGCAGGACACAGTTTGGTGTCACACACAAGGTTAGGAAACAGTAGCTCATGAAAGTTTAATCTGGATGCCTAACGTGGCAATCAGACACATAACTCCCCATGCAGCTCTGTCTTAGCCAGCTTGCTCTCCTTTGCCAGACCAGGGATCTTGCTGAGAAGGTCATTAGTATGTTTAGTACCCTGCTGGAAATAACTAGAGCGTAGATGAGTGTGTTTCTTTTTAGCTCAGGTATTCATTCAGATGGTGTCCTTGGTACAGCGGCTGCATTTTCAGGACTGGTGTCCTTGCTAATTGCTCCTCCTTATAGTGCACTGCTATTTCATAACGTGCCTGTAGTTATCAGCAAAGCCAATACTAGTATTCACAAACTGTTTTGGAAAACTGCAACCAGCAGTGCCTAAGATAGTTTTTAATATTTAGACTAATTGTTCCCAGTAGAAAAATGGGAGTGTTTCAGTCTACAGGTCAAAGATTTATTTTCCCTCCATACAATTACAATACTAAAATCGTGTGAACGGTTTCTAAGAAAACAGAATTGTGAGGTAAATAGCAGGTGAAATGAGAGATTTTCATTACCTGAATGTGACAGTATTGGAATCTATACTGTGTATTGGTTGTTACCTTTTCTTTCTTGTATTTAGTTACCAATTTATAAGCATGTTGGACACTGCCTCTTACAGTTGTGTGGAGAGTACCACTGTAAGCTTTGAACCTTCATGTATGGGCAACAACAGACACATGCACAGAAACAGCATGTATATTTTCAAATGCAAGAGCATCCTACTTGCCTTCAAAAATACACAATAAATATCCTTGCCTCCTTGTCCTTTTTGCATTTTAAGATCATTACCCTCATTGTTTTGCTTTAGTAGGTCAAACAATGCTGAGTCAGCTTTTTAAAAGCATGTTTTTGAAATTAACAATTTGGTTTTATTGGTCTCTCTAAAAAAATAAAAATAAGTCACGTAATTGTCTCCTGTGATTTTGACTTTTTTGTTTGTTTGTTTCATTGAAACTGACTAGTCGGGATGAATCAGAGCTGTACGTATTGATTCCTGAAGCACGCAAATAGAAGAGCAATGAAAACACACGGAACTGAGCAGCTCAAATATAACTTTCCTGGGAAGAAACCTAACTTCACCCACTGTACTTGGCGTTATAAGGCAATGACCAGAAACCACGTCTCGCCAAAGACCTCAACAGAACTATTTACTTGTATAGAAATTATTTACATTAGTATAGTGACAGTAGATGTAGCGTTATTCTGTAGAAACATCATATATACTTCCCTCCAAGGAAAAATTACTGTTGAAATAAGCAATTTCAGAAAAGTAAGAAAATCTTTGATCTACTCTTTTAAAGCAGTAGGAGAGTTGTCATATTCTATTAAGATACAAACATCCCTTCTTCCATCAGCTTTCACAAACTTGGGTTCTTCATGTATTTTAAAAGGGAATTTTCACATTCACACAGCGCAATGCATCAGTAAGGTACTTCCCATCCTGTGTCCCAAGGTTACACGTTTAATTTAGGGCCTTCTCTTACAGTATAACTGCTTAGAAATACTTAAGGCTATTACTCAAGATTTATAAAAAAGAGATTTGGGAAAGATATATATCAGAAAATTTATTTAATTTTACTCTTTGTTCTTTTCAGCTTCAGGAAATACTGAACTGAGGAAAATATTCAGGTCTAGGCAGTATTTTAAGGACAAGAGATCTATCCTAGCTGATGTGGAATTATTATTAAACATTTCAGTTTACTGCTTGGAAGATAAAAGCACAAAGGGGAAAACAGAAAACAGTAGGCAAATATAGATAATGCGATTTCTTTATCTGGCATCAGGTCTCATTTGCGTCACGGCTGCTAGAAAAACAAGGACGCAGCCATGGCAAACCCATCTTGTTCTGGCACTGAGCACTTAGCAGTGTGACTAGTAATTAGCACACAGCAGAGGCTTGAAAGCACTGTGATAAACAATGAGGGACAAGGAAGAAGAAATGCTGGGAATGCAGAGGGGACACAAGAGCATGCGGCCACAGACATCCAGCACTCATATGCACCAGGTGCTGCACAGAGCACAGCTGCAGCCCACAGCCCCCTCACCGGCACGGTCAAACAGCAGTATTCAAGCACAGCACTCCCACAGCAGCAAGTCCTGCTCAGATCTACTTCTCCCCATCCCATGCTACCTGGTGTGCCTGAGGGGTGGACACAGCTGAATTTTGCAGTGCCCACATGGCACTTGGTGCAGCCCTGTCCTAACCCTAGCTGCACATCTCTTCCATTCCATGCAGCCAGAGCACAGCCGAGGCCACTGAGAGCATCAGGCGGATAGCACATTGCTGCCACCCATTGCTGCCCTGGTGCTTTGGCCTTCCCAGAGAGCTGGGCGGGGTAAACAGAGGAAATTGTTTTCCCCAGAGTGACAGACGATGGTGATTGTTGGGGACTGGAGGCAGCTGCTGCAAGTCAGCTGTCAACGGTTTAAGGGCTGGTCCGGCCCAGACATCAGCAATCAGATCTGTGCCGCTAAGTACAGAGGCCAGAGATGGCATACGTTTGTTTAGCAGCTGAATTCAGCCCCCACGACGGTTTGCACGGAAGTATGAGCTGTGCTCGGAGGTACAGAAAGCCCTTCCCTGCAAGGGAGGCTATAGCTCTGTCTCGATTAGAGTTGTGCGGCAATTCACGGACTGCGGGTACTGGGCGGAAGGGTAGCCCGCCCTACGGGCTGTACCAGCAGGAGGTACCGGCCCAGGAGCCACGCGGGGAGCCCCACGGCCCTCGAGAAATGGCCCGGGCCCGCTCCCGCCTCGGCGCACCGCACTACAACTCCCAGGGCGCCCCACGCCGAGCCGACACCCCACTTCCGGCGCGGTGAGCCGCCCGCATCGGGAATACTTCCGGCGCTGTGAGCCGTTGCCACGGCAGCGAGGGTCGCCGCGCGGCTTCGCCCAACGCCCGCTTCCGGCGTGGTGCGGCCGTTACCGCGGCGGCGGCCATGGAGGCCGCGCCGTTGCCCGACGGGCAGTACACGGCCGCGGTGTACGGGCTGATCCGTGCCGGGCGCTGCGGGGAGGCGGCGGCGCTGCTGAGCCGCGAGCTGCAGAGGAGCAGCCGATCGCGGGGAGGCCTGTCGCTGCTGGGCTACTGCTACTACCAGCTGCAGGACTTCGCTGCGGCGGCCGAGTGCTACGAGCAGCTGGTGGCCATGCACCCCGAGCTCGACGCGTACCGCCTGTACCTGGCGCAGGCCCTCTACAAGGCCGGGCTGTACGCCGAGGCGCTGCGGGCCGCCAGCCCGCTGCTGGACCAGCCCGCCTACCAGGGCCGGGCCCTGCGCCTCCAGGCCGCCGTTCACTACGCGCAGGGCGACCTGGCGGCGGCCAAGAGCCTGGTGGAGGAGGCGCTGGCCGCGGACGGCGGCTCCGGGGCGGCCGAGGACCCCTCAGAGCGGGCCGACGCCGAGATCAACCTGGGCTGCCTGCTGTACCGGCAGGGGCGGCACGAGGAGGCCAGCGGGAAGTTTGCGGGCGCCATGCAGGTGCTGGGCTACTGCCCAGAGCTGTCCTACAACATAGCGCTCTGCTGCTACGCCACCAAGCAGTACGCTCCTGCCCTCAAGCACATCTCCGATATAATCGAACGCGGCATCCACCAGCACCCCGAGCTCAGTGTGGGTTTGACCACCGAGGGCATTGACGTGCGCAGCGTGGGCAACACCCTGCTCCTGCACCGCACGGTCCTGGTGGAGGCCTTCAACCTGAAGGCTGCCATCGAGTACCAGCTGCACAACCTGAAGGCGGCTCAGGAGGCGCTCACCGATATGCCGCCGAGGGCGGAGGAGGAGCTGGACCCGGTCACGCTACACAACCAAGCACTAATAAACATGGACACTCAGCCCACCGAGGGGTTTGAGAAACTGCAGTTTCTTTTGCTGCAGAACCCCTGCCCACCAGAAACCTTCGGAAACTTGCTGCTCCTCTACTGCAAGCATCAGTACTACGACTTGGCAGCCGATGTGCTGGCAGAGAACGCCCATCTAACCTACAAACTGCTCACACCTTACTTGTACAACTTCTTGGATGCCGTTATTACTTGTCAGACTGCCCCTGAGGAGGCTTTCCACAAGCTGGATGACGCAGCAGGGATGCTGACCGAGCAGCTGAGGAAGCTCACAAAGCAAATACAGGAAGCTAGGCAAAACTGGGATGATGAAGCTGTAAAAAAGGCTGTTAATGAGTATGATGAGACTCTGGATAAATATATACCCGTCTTGATGGTCCAGGCTAAGATTTATTGGGACATGAAGAACTACACAATGGTAGAAAAGATCTTCCGCAAATCAGTGGAGTTCTGCAATGAACACGAGGTATGGAAGCTCAACGTGGCTCACGTGCTTTTCATGCAAGAAAACAAGTACAAAGAGGCTATCAGCTTCTATGAGCCAATAGTCAAAAAGCACTATGATAACATTCTTGATGTTAGTGCCATTGTGTTAGCTAACCTCTGTGTTTCCTACATCCTGACAAGCCAGAACGAAGACGCAGAGGAACTGATGAGGAAGATTGAGAAGGGGGAAGAGCAACTGTCCTATGATGATCCTGATAAAAATATCTACCATCTCTGTATTGTCAATCTAGTCATCGGTACCCTTTACTGTGTGAAAGGAAACTACGACTTTGGTATTTCAAGGGTCATTAAAAGCCTCGAGCCATATAACAAAAAACTAAGCACTGATACATGGTATTATGCCAAAAGATGTTTCCTGTCCTTGCTAGAGAACATGTCCAAGCACATGATCATGCTACGTGACAGCGTCATTCAAGAGTGTGTCCAATTTCTGAAGCAGTGTGAACTGCATGGAAGAAACATCCCAGCTGTCATTGAGCAACCCCTCGAGGAGAACAGGATGCACAGTGGGAAAAATACGGTTACGTACGAAGCCAGGCATTTGAGGGCACTGATGTATAAAATTGTGGGATGGACTGCATGAACAATGTTCCTGTACAATAAGAAAAGAACCTTGTGTCTGTTCTTTCCTTAGGCTTGTGAGATGATGCTCATCCTGGTATATTTTTCTAGATTGCTTACATTTAAAGATTTGTATCCTGTATTTTAACAATATTCAGTGTAACATTAAATACATGCTCAAATTGAACACACAAAATAATTGGAGGTGTTCTCAGTCATGTCAAATACACCTTGAGATGTGGTGATCAAGAACTTCACTACAGAAATATCACAGAATATTTTATAGGTGAAAATTCTGTTTGACCAAGTTTCTTTATATTAGATGGCAGATGAAAATAATTTGCAATCCATCCTTTCTAGCAGAGATACTGAGGAAACAGAATTAAGTTCTCTAGTTTGTGCCTACGTGTGAAAAGTTCCTCTTTTGCTTTTTCTGAGGTATTTTTAATACGTTGCACATTATGTTGACAGTATATTCAAACATTAAAAAAAATAGCTTTGTAATTAAAAAATAAAAATCAAATCCCGCAAAAATCATCTTTTCCTAACTCAGTAATCATACGTGAGTATTCATGCAAGTTGAAGATGTAATGCAGGGACTAAGAATATATTTGGAGGAGGATATGGTAGGAGTAGGAAGATGGAGCTGAGTTTTACAGAAAACGTAGCCTTCTCTTTCTTCCACAAAAGCTGCAAAAGACTACTGCTGGAGAGCACTCTACTAGCATGTTATGTTAGCAGGTTAACTACATACCTCCATTTCCAAAAGTAAACCAGAGGGTAAGTCTCAAGCCTTAAGACAGACTCCCTTGTCTCCCCTTTCTCTACTGCAACGCCTCACACCCCTATGCCAGGGCCTCCCAAGCAGCAGCTGTTGCCCTGCAGATCTATTTGGCAGCACATGCTTACTCAATTAGCAGTCCTTCATTTGAAGCCCAGACTGCCCCTTTGATCCAAACACCACTCTTAAAGGACACCAGCATCTGACAGAAGCCCCTACAAACGTGCAATTATGCTATTTTCCGTATTTCTCAAAAAGCATGTAATTTCAATTTCATGTGAAACGTATCTCTTCTAACCTTACATGAAAGAAATCCACTCTTCAGTTTTCTTTGTATTACTTACTATTCCTGCTTCTCTAACACCTCTCTGAAATCCTATTTATTCCTTATCATCTCCATCACATCCTATTATCAGACATTTTATTTTACCCAGTCTTCCAATACCTATTTCAGACACATTACATGTTCTACACAAACTGAGCAAACACCTTCTAATCAAAACACCTTTCACTTTTGTTTTTTAAATAACATCAAATATTGGTGGCTTTAACACATTTACTGACCTTTGATCCTGGCTCCCTGAAGAGTTGTCATGGGTGAATTTCAGAATCAGACTGCAGGACTCTCGGAATCCATTTTCCATGCCATGCTTTACCTGGAAAGAAAGGACAGCATTCTTGAAAGTTGCCCTCCTGGCAAGTAATTGAATGCTTAATTCTTCCAGGGTGTAAATGGAGATTGAGCACACCTGTGAACCATTTCAACACAGCAAATCAACTCTCCTTCATCCTGAGAGAGAAACTCAACATGGCTGAGCATATCCTCTGTAGCTAATGGAGATGGCTGTGGGTTAGTCAGTGTTACAGTTCACTCCAAAATTCCCATAACAAAATAAAATCAAATCTAGCACAGTTGTTTTCAGTGTCAGCAATGAGAAAATGTTCTGCTGGGGGCAGATGAGAAAGTATGCAGTAGTATGTAGCAAGGTGCCCTAGAATGGCCTCTGTAGCTCATTACCAGTCCATAAAGCCATCCAGGCCCTATTAGGGTGATATTAAATATTTTCCACAACCGAGGAGACCTGTGATTTCAAATCTTGTTCACCTTCACGAAGCGCAGCAGCAAGCCATAAAGTATGTTTTTAATTTACAGTGGAACTGTATTTTATATTATGCAGCACAAACAGCATGACCTTTATAAAGAAGTCTTCAAGAGTCACACCACATAACAGAGTATGAAGTGCAAGCTGCGGGCCATGGCTGAGAGAACACCAGAGCTTTGTCTAATATTCGTTCCGTGTATTCCTTAGAAGTCATTGGAAATTTGGGGAAAAAAAAAATCAAACTGCAGATTGGTATCAGCACAAACACTGGACGTTCAGACAGAACGGAAAGCGAGTTAGAGACATATCCATGGCCAGCTCTGGCACACCTCTCCTACTCCCATCAGCTACAGGCACAGGATCCTCAGCCACAGGGACAACAGGGAGCTGCATTCCCTGCACTGTGTCTGCCTTTCCCGTTCCACCCAATTGTAGGGGACCAACACCCCAACAGCTGCAGCAATGCAATCTACAAAGCAACATCCTCTCCTGGAAGGGGATGCAGCTCAGGCAAGTGGCTCTAACACACACCTAGTGATGGCAGTGCTTTTGAAACACATTGTCAGGGGACCACAAAAGCAATATGCTCAGCTACAGCACAGAAACAAACAGATGCAGCAGGTGGAAAGCTCTGCCTATAAGAAGCTCTCTAGAGCCAAAATCAGCTTGGGATTTTACTGAATGAGCTGTTTCCCCTACTTGGGGAAAAACAAAACAAAGCAAAACAAAGCACGCACACAGGCAAGGAAATGGAGCTCCTCTGTTGTGCAGGATGCGGCAGTTTCAGAAAGCGTGGCTAGAGGGCACTCCGCATCTCTGCAATATGCTCTGTCCCGTTGCAACAGATCAGGCAGACCAACACAAACACCGGAAAACCCTGAGAAAAAGTGTCAGTAGCAATATTTCCGCCGTTCTTCCCTTACGTCATGCTTTTATCTGCTTTTCCTATCAAGGTGTGGTGTGCTGCCAGGACTGGCCTGGACCTAACCCATGACTTCGCAGCAAGTTCAGCGATGCTGAATGTGATGAGCCCAAACGCCAGGAGGCCTCCGGTGCCAAAATGAGAGGGAAGAGGCAGAACTGAGACATGCCAAGAGGAGATCTGGGACACAATTCCTCCTCTGCTGCTACGTTGGGACTTCATGTAATGCATGTACTGCATCTCCTCCTCTACCTCGCAGCATTTCCACCCGGAGCACAAAGCCAGCTCCTCAACAGCAGGCACCCAGCCCCTCCACGCCCAGGAGAGATGCCCAGCCTCACGCTGTCCCTGGCAGCTTCCCACCCCTGTGCCAGAGTGCTGGGTTCTGCTGGTGTGCTGCTTCCACAGCACCTCGCTGCTTGCTGTGCAAAGTGTGTGGTTATGGCACCTCTAGCTACGAAGCACTTGGTCATGAAAAACATATAAACATTACAACCAGTTTTATTACTATCTTTATGCCGCATTTAATGTTTCTCTATATGATTTACACACAAAATACATTTATAAAGGAAGGCACATACAGTTTTATTTGGAAGAAAGGGAGGACATCATATAATGATTTGCACTCCTTAGAAATATAGTAATGCCTGCCTAAATTAACACCCTATGCTAGCACAGTTCTTCTTTTGTCCCTAACCAAAAATCATTAATTCCATTTATAAGACTGCCAGGAAAAACCACCACCCAGAAGGAGCACCTGGAGCTGAGCAGAGCAGAGCCAGTGGGTACTGGGGCCGCTTGTGGTCAGCTCTGCAGTCAGAGAAAAAACACTGGGAATGAAGGGATGGCTAACTTTATGGTAAGACGTGGAAGATGAAACAAAAGATTCTTCTTAAGGTATAGTTGTGAAGGAGCATGACTAGAAACTTCTTCAGGGGAGATACAGGTATTTCTGCAGGGTCAGCAAGCCCTATTAGTAGGCGGATGGGGAGAGGAATGCTATTACATCTTACATATTACACGCAAGAATAAAAGCTGATCTGGGTATCCTGTTCCACAGTATCCTACAGCATCCTATGCCTGTGCCTGAGTTCAAAGCTGTGTCCTCCAGCAAAGGCAGAAGAGTTCAGCCCTAACTGATGGTTTGCAGATCCAGGCACAGTGTGACAATGTGGCTGTGTGGGCTGAAAGATAAGCACTGAATGATCTATCGTCACCTCTCCCTCCATGTTTCACTTCCTTCATCTCCCTTTGGCCTTTCAGCAGATAAAACCAACTCTAAAGGCCTCTGCTAAATCCTTCTGTCTCAGTACAGTAAGAAGCAGGTACCCTTGGGACAATGCGTACCTTCGCAATGCAGTGAAGGTGCCATAGCCTGGTCAGTCTCAGAGGGTACGCCTGGCTGCTGTGGGGTTTGCAGAAAGGGCTGAAATTCTCCCTGCTTTGGGCAAGCTGTTGCTAATCGGTAATGGAAGGAGTGCCAAGTGTGCATGCATTCTACTGCAGAAAAATATCGAGACTGAGATGGTTCAACAAACAGCTGGTTTCAGTCCTCTGCCCTTTGTTTGGGCAGCGTGACATAGCTGAAGCTCCCAGAGAAACAGATCTAAATAAAATCAAAGAGGTACTGGGTCCTGACAGACTTTGGGGATTTACTCTTGCTGAAAGAACTCTTTTTTTTTTGGCTGACACTTTTCCATTAAGCATACAAATTGAGACGCTTGGACTCATTTCACAAAGAACTTTCCTACACCATGCCTGAATTTAAGCAACACTGCCCCATCTTCAAGCAGACCTTGCCAAATCCAACAGCTTCAGTCCAAAACTATTTTGGGGCTCTTTAAATTCATTTGAGCTCATTGCCCAAATCAAAGCCCAGTGATACCAATGACAAGTTCCCTTTGACTTCAGTGAGCTTTAAATTGACACCTGAGAAAATGCCCATTCTCACAGACCGCTATTCCAGGCCATCCCAGAGCAGCGTGTGCCTGGTGCTGAAATGTCAGAACCCCGGGCAACCTCAGTGGAAAGAAACCTCATTTCCACCCACTTAAAGCATGGCTTAGAAAACCACACACCCCACATTTCTCATGGTGCGTCTGCTCCACGTTGGGAAAACATGGCTGTTGCAAAATGAGGGGTGCAGGCCTGCAGAGGTCCGGTGTGGGACTGCTATGGTGTGGGATCTCCCCAGCTGCCGTCAGAGCACGCACTGCAGATTTTTCCTTCAACACATGGGAATTGTTGCCTGGCATTGCGAATGTTTAAACTTTCAGGAGTGAATTTATGCACTGGCTTGGAGTGGGCTGAGCTTCTCCAGGGTGTTTTCATCCTCTATTGCACACAATCATCCCCTTCTCTGAATTTCATCCTTATTTTTTTACTGCTCACCTTCCCTCTCCACCTCCAGCTCTGCCTCTAGGACCTTTGCCATCCTGTGTCACAAGCGAGGAACAGGTTGACTAACAACATTTTATGAGCCGGTTTTATTTTATAGCCCTCTTTCCCGTGGGAGAGGGCGAAGGAGTTGGCTAACACTCCGATCCTGTTGGGTTGGACTGTCCTCCAACAGTCGTCTTCCAAATTAAAAGCAACGCAGCTCAGTTTTTTCTGAAGCACATTTATCGGGTGCCTCGCAGGGCTCTTTGTGCCCACACTCGCTGATTCATGGCTGCCCTACCAGCACACAAACAAAAACGCAGGATCCCCGACATGGCGTATCTGATTTTCTTGCGGTGTCAATGGTATTTATCACCGCAGCTCCCACGTGTGGCCAGAAGGCTGCTTTCCTATCAGGTCTGAAGGACAGGTTCTCAGAGCACAGGCGTCCTCTATGCTGCTCTCCCTGTATTCAGGGGGCTCGTGCTGCTCGTACCACAGGGAGCATTTGTTTGCAGGCATGAGAGCACCTCCCCAGCAGCTCTAATGAGCATGCACACCCACGTGAGAGTGCAGAGAGACGGGGAACAGCAGCAGCCTTTCCTGGCACATCGCATGGCAGCTTCTTTTATGCTGCACTTAGCCTGCTCCTGCCCCAGAATCAAATCATAACTTGAAATGCCAGTAAGAGTTAACAGCAAAGAGAGAAAATACAAAGCTGTTAGAGAGGGGTTGGAGTCCCTGGGAACAGAGGTGCAGAGCCCTGCCCTCAGCCTTTGTGCTCGCTGCAGAGCAGAAACTCCGCGATGCCTCCCTGATGTAGTGACATGCCCGCGAGTGAGCGTGTGTAATGTGCTGTGAAATCTTTGTGACTCGCTAGGTTATAAAGCTGGTTATAGAAGAATTTAATAAAAAAGGAAACCAGTTTATCTCCTTCTGATAATTTCTCTATGGCTTTAGGGTCTCATTCTGGCTCCCTCCCCGTGCCTGGAGAGGTGATCCTAATATTCCGTGTAAAACGTGCAGATTCCCTAAAGGGAACTTGAGAGAAATTCTCTGCTTCAAATTCAGACCTGACAGTACATATCACAACAGGGGATCCCTTTTATCAGCAGGATATTCAGAAGGGATGAATGATTTACTCACGTAATCTCTTAAACCTTTCACTTGCAGAGTCTAAGATAGAATTTATAGCATTTTTATCATTTGGACCTAAAAAAAAACCCACAGTAAAATTCCTCTATGAAATCTGAAACCGTACTCATTGATTTGCTAGCTGATGAGATTTCAAAGGAACATCTTCTTCCATGATGGAGGAACAGCAGGCCTCTGCCTCGGCTCTGGTGTGTTCTCATGTTAGAAAGCAGGTAATATCTCCCCAAGGAGACACATTAAATAGACACCTCCTATTTTTGCATTTGAAGACACCAAGGATTTGTATTAACCTCCCATATTTTAAGCCTGTTCCAAGTCCTGTGTAATTTATTTCTCTAATTTCTGTTTGCCGAACAGACATAAATTTGCACAAAAACGCTAAACAACTGCTGCTTGCATTTTGAGTTTTAACCTAAGAGATCAGCTTTGTGCTCAGGATGATGAGGAAGGCAATCGATATGACAACATTTGCTTAATATTTCTGCCATGTGGCTACAGAAGAAAAATAAACAAAAAAAAATGGGCTGTAATGTTTTATTTCCCTTCCTTAAATCCTTTCCCTATCTGACATATTATCCCTTTATCTGGTAAAAATATAAGTTGGCCTAATTCCTGTAAAAATAACCACTTCTTTATCTGGTCTTAAGGAGGGGTCAGATGCAGGAAGCAAAGAAGCATGACCAGATTAGTAATAAATACATTAGAAATATCCAGAAGTACCAGACAGAGGAAATCCACTATTTCGCAGTGATAAGACTCAGGTCGGGTCTGTGTCGTGCCAGATTACCCCTGCAGACCACATCTGTAGCGATGACCTCTCCTTTGCACCAGGTAGTGCTCCTCAGCAGCCACTAAATTACGTTGGCTGTTACCCACGTCAGGCCCTCCATGCAATTCAGCAGAACGCACTCTGATTTACAGCGGTGAAGCGATGGCAGAATCTGACCCTGAGGAGCAGGCTCTGTAAGGGCGGAGCCTCTGCAGGTATAAGTTACTGTGGCTCAGTTTGCATTTCTAGTGCCAAATTTACTTCTTTCCATTTAGTACATGGCCCAAGGTCATGTCAGGAAAATATTTCACTCTTACAATTATTTCCATGAACTCCCGAGCTCTATACATTTGGCAGCCAATCACACTTCCCATGCCTTGAGAAGCTGGCATTGGTTTTCTGATGCTGAACAAAGATAGATTCACTAAGATTTTCATCACTGTCATTCTCTTCTTCTCCTACCTTTGAGCCCCTGCAATCTGAGCCAGTATTGGAGGAGCCTTCCTGGGTGCTGCCGTAGCACTGGCAATACCCACAGCTGTGTTTGGTGAGGACCTGGGCTCGATTTCAGCCAGCTGCACTTTTACCCCTAGCAGAGTGGTGAGCCTGGCAGTGCTTCCCCCGAGGACTCCTTGCTCCTGCAAAGCATGCCCATGCTCACAGGTGGGTCACCACACACATGTATGGCTGCGTGTCAGTGACCTGCTGCTGATTATGTGCTTATACAGCCTTCAGAGATGGCTTCATAGTACTGCTGCGGACATTCTGCCTCCCCGCTCTGAGCCAGGTGCCTCTCTGGCTTCAGCTCTGCAAACAAAGGGCTGCTGCAGCCAGCTCCTTTCTTCTGCAGAGAGAAATATGTCAGTGACACATAGCCAACATGCCGGCTGAGGTCGTACAGCCTGACTCCCCTGAAACAATGAATATTTATAGCAGCTAAGAGCCAGAATGCATTTCATGTATTCCAGATTATTTCTTTCATCTATTTCTTGTATTTTCACACAGCACTCAGAGAGCTGAGCACTCTTTTCATAAAATTTGGTTAGTTTTCACCATCCTCTTTTTTTTTTTTTTTTTTTTTTTTTAATAAACTGTAGAATCATTCATATTTACACATCCTGAGCTCCCACCACAACCTCCCACTAATTTAAGCCACGCCATGTCAGAATTACAGGAAGTACATTTACCTTACTCTGATAAACCAAACCAACCAAACACACAGACACAAAGGGAACATCTCTGAGTCAGATGCTGCCTCACGCCCACTGCTGTGTGGGAAGTGTTGCTGCTGAATCCCCACCGCCCACACTGCAGCTATTCAGAACAATTCCCCATTTATCAGGATATTAAGTTTGACTGCAGGGAAACACAGACATCGTGTATTCTCACTCCGGCATTGGAGAGGAGCTAATAGGGACATAAAACACACCGTGGCCCATCGGCTTGCTCACAGGCATAAGGACAGCGCTGAGGCAACTGCAGGTGAAGCAAGGCAGCCTGCGGGCTGAGGGCTTTATGGCATGCGGGCACCTCATCCTCTCCATTTCAGCAAGAGGTTCCCAAATATCTTTGGAAATCTGTGCCTTGGGACACGACGTGCTGAGACACCACCTGAACATGCATACCTGCGCCGGGGCACACTGCTGCAAGGCTCTCAGCCCAGCTGGGGCAAGGGTGGGCCAGGCTCTGCTCCTGGGGCCAGAGGGCAGAACCCCTCACCTCCCAGCAGCGAGGCCTCACCTTCTGCCTGGGGTTTTGAGAACAGGATCCCCTGGTAATCTGGGATGAGAGGAGAACAAGGCTTGCCAAAGGGACAAGATCCGAAACCGATTGCAGCTGCTCCTGGCAGCTGCCAGAGTGCTGGGATTTCCCCTGACTGGCAATGCTGCGTAGCTTGCTATGTCAGGAGAGGCTCCCACATGAATCTGGCCTCAGCAACATTCTAGCTGCTTTTGGATGGCTTATCTCCTAAATTGGGATAGCTGTCATCGCACAGAAATGACTCTCAGATTTTATGAGGGTGTTACAGCAGAGGTTGACAGAGAGGTGTTGGGAAACATGATGGTTTTAACAGCATTTTACAAGTCTCTTACCCTGGGACAGGTTATACATATTCTGTGCTCGTTTACAGTAAATAAATTTGTTTTCCCCCACCCATCTCTTTCCTGTGCCATTCCCTTTGAAATTGCACTCGTTACTGCATCCCCCAACAGGAGCTGCTTGCACGTCCTCGCAGAGAGAAAACTCAGTTGGAACCTGGCATGGATTTGCTGCCTGGGGTGGGAAACACGGCTGCACAGAGCGCGTTTCACCTCTGCATCATGCTGTCCTGAGGAGTTAGCGAGGAGATCCATCGACACAGATATTCAGGAGATGAAGCCACGTTGCAGGGGCTGCCTGCTGATTTTACAGCGGGAACTGGGGCAAGGGGAATCCCAGCGGTGATTTGTCGTTTGGAAGCAGGAGAAGCAGAGCTGCTGAGCTGCCAGGAATATGATTTCTGGCCGCAGCTGTTTCTCCCATCTCGGTCCTTCCCCCCTCACACCGCAGCCCACGCCTCCTGAGGTGCACCGCACACCGCTCATTTTTCGCACATCATGGGAACGCCTGACTTCACTCTCTCTCTTTCTGTATTTTTAGTGCTTGCCAATTCTCACACCTCAGACAGAAAACATTCAGACCATCCCCTGTTTAGTTTTTGCATTTCCAAATGATTTTTTCCCCTAGCAACGGGACGTACAGTAAGTATTTCAGCTGAGATTTCTCACCTTAACAAAGAAGACCTTGGCTTGCTATGATATATGCCCTAGTTAACGTAAACACTAACATTCATATTCTCGTGCAGGCTGCACTGGAGCACTGGTCAACCATTCAGCACGTAGCCCGTATTTCTTATTTCGATTTATGGCCTTGAGATGGACAGGAGCTAATGTAAATGTCCTGAGCTTTTGTGAGGGATGGTGCAGGGCACATAATGGCTTTGCCGTTGCCTTGCTGAGCAGATGCACAGTTCACTGATCTGTTAAGCACTTCTGAGATCATGCAGTGTGTAAAAAAAAATACTACGCACTTGTAAATGTCAAGAGGAGTTACTGGTATTTATAGAAAAGAAACTGTTTTACTATTTCCAGTTCTGTGGAGCACATACGCTGTATACTTTAGGGTTCAGCTCCAGCAGCTCGGTAGTTTCCGCGTGGATCAGATTTTTAAGGTCATAAATAGATGGAGATGACCCCAGCAATCCAGCATGGTCCATGAGCAGTTCACAGCCCAAGGAACGCAAGTGACATTTAACGGTGGGAAAGCAAGCAAAGCCAAGCAAGGGAAGGAGTGGGTTTGTAATATGATGAGAGAAGCAAGGCACGCACGTTTCGTCAGCTGCATTTCATGAAGAGCTGGATCGTCCTCTCCTTTGCAAATCACGCTGGGGTGTTTGAGTACTCATGGCAGTCCCGAACACCAGACAACTCGCTAGCAGAACTTGCCAAGCTCAGAGCTGAGGCACGCAGGAGAAAGAGGGATCCCGTCTGACAATAACCACACGTTCTGGAAATCATGGCTCCCTAATTTAATTCACCACATGGAGGGCTTTGCATTTTAATTTATCAGTTTCTTTTTAATTGACCAGATTAATTATTTCCACCTTGCCACTTGGCAGGTAGGTCACCGCTCCCTTTCACAGCATTAATGAACTAATTCAGTTTTTCACCTTGTAATTAAAACCGTGAGTTACAGAGATCACGTTTATAAATCGGTTTGGCGCACAATAAAATGTACTCCTTATGAAATAAAATACAACATCGTGTATTTCTTGTGCCAAAAGCAATTTCTTTTCTTTGGATTTCTCCAATTGCAAAAAACACGATGAGGAAAAAAAAAAAAAAAGGAAAAAAAGGAAAAAGCATCCTCGATGCTATACTTTTCAATCAGCAATAAAAATGGGTAAAATAAAATTACCTTCTGATTCCCGAACACCCCTATATCTCCCTTGGGGACACCGAGCCCAGCTACAAACGTGAAAGCTATGCATATTACCAGTGTTTTATGTTCTAATCAAGGTATCTGGTGATCAGGTCAGAAGGAAGGACTTGCAAGCACAGCGCTGTGATGGCTGGGGACAACACACCACAACTGGCCCATTAGCTTTGTCTGCCTGCTGTAAGAGAGGCTGGAGGAACATCAGGACTTGCTGACTGCAGTCAGCACAGCAGTCACGCTCACTGGGGTCTGCTGCACTGTCAAAAGCTTGGCTTAGTTCTTAAATTGCCCTCTTGCATGCCTGTGCTTAAACACAAGCATTTCTTGCCTTTAAATACCATTGTCGGTGAACTTTACATAGTAGCACTTGGTTCAAGTAGAAGCTAGATCTCTTCTCTGCTTCTTGTCTGGGACTGGATGGAGGAACGCCGTGCACTAAATATGTTTCAGGAATAAACAACATTCTGTCTACCTGTAGGTTCTGGTGCATGTGAGACAAAAGCAGAGTCCTTTATAAATGCTTTTCACTGAATCCCTTGCCTTTTTCCAGAGGTCAGAGCAGCTCTCATTGCTCAGGCAGGAGGGATATGAGAAGGTCAGGGGATGCTGGAGAGAATTAAACACAAGAGTAGAAATGCTGGGAAAATAAGCATCCTGGTCACCAGAATTACAGCTGCGTGAGTACAAATGTGGCTGACAGCCCTCTGCCCTTTCTGCCCTGTCTGTGCATCTGAAGCCCAGCTGTTACAAAACATTGTTTTTTGTCTCCATAGATTGCATTTTTTTTTCCCCCCACAAGGAAAGAATAGGTAAATACTTGAACATATAAAACAGCTTTTGAACTGGTTCTTGGTCCATCTGTGAGACCAAGACAAATTCAACAAGACTGTGAATAAAAATACAGCAACAGGTATTTCTAATTCCATTTCTCAGTAGAAAGCTTCTAGTAACAGCTAATAACTAAGCCATACTAATCAACTCAGTGACAGAACCCCTAAAGTATGTAATATAACATAGTTTCTGATTTTCTTTTAATGGAACCTACATGTTGCAATCTCCTACTCTGCAGCCATAAAACTTTATAGTGCTCTCTTTTGTCTACTGAGATTTCAGGTGTTTAACCACTGACTTCTACTCAAACAAAGTCTCAAGCAACAATAATGCTATCCATGTGCTGCAGTAAATGAGCGTTCCAGCTTGGCGAGCAGTTTCACTGTTACACACGCATGCAGACACAGCAGCCCACCTTCTGCTGGTGTAACTTCACTGTGACCTTCATGGCTGTCAGCAGAATTATTTCTGATTTACTTCAGCATGACCAAAGGAAGAGTTTGGCCCCATTTGTGTGCCTTTATGGGGAGAAATCTGGAAGACAGTGCCTGTTTTCATTGAAAGTGCAGCAGTGTTGGTGAAGAAAAGCATACAGGCTATGACTGCAGCCAGCTGCGACCTTGCTATGGCACACCATCCTCAAGCTGTTCTTAAAGCCTGGCAAGTCTGCTACCATGTCCGCTGCCTGTGGGACTGAGGTACACTAAAGCACTCATGTGAAATGACTTTTCAGTTCAACTCTGACCCAGAGGCACCTCTGGAGAGACAGCAGTGGAGGAGCAGCAGGGGCAGCATGTGGGGATCTGAAACCATTAGAGCTGTTTTGTGTGCTCCCAGCACACCTCTGTCTGAGTGCTGCCTGGTATTACATCGAAGCCTGGAAAGTTTGGTAATAAGTACACAGTGTTTCGTTTAAATAAACTCTCCAAGCATAGGAGTAACAAAACTAGGGAGTAACCTAAACTCTTTACCAGTCCTGACTGGACATAGCTCTGCTGCACTTATAAGGAACCATGACAAATAACTATAATCTGTTTTCTGTGCCTTACCTCATTAGAAAAGTCAAAGGACCCTTCTAACAATCACAGTCCTATTGGCCATGGGGAACTTCACTTGGTGCTCTTTCTCTACAATCTGGATCTCCTTTGAGTAGGAATACAGAGCAATACCCATCATGCTGTTCTGCATTAGTGCAGCTCCTGCTGGCACAGCTCTGCTTCTAGGCCTAACCACGTTCAATAAAGTAATTTGTTCCAGGGTTTTGGAACTTGGTTATAAAAATTTCTTTGCATCTGAAACTTCCAGCTTCAGGGTAACAACGCAGAAAGAAGGAAACCAGAGCCATACTGGAATGCCAGAACTCATTTAGTTCTGCAAAGCTCAGAGTTTTGGTCTCTTCACTCAGTAGTCGATAGGAAAGACTTGAACTCTAGAAAAAGAACTGTCTTAAAGTCTGCCTTAAAGAATTTGTACTCATTTTGATCTTCCAACCGCTCTCCCAAGTTTACAGGTTTCCTAATTTCTGTGAGTTATGTCACTGACATTAAAGATTGGCTTCTCCTTTCCACAGAAAGCCATTGGGTGTTTCAGGTAGAAGCCAGCATTCTCCTTCCAGCATGTTACACTCACATCGTCTGCCCCAATGTGCCAGTTCTGACTGTTGGCTAAATATCAACAGTGTGCCAAACAGCAGCAAAAAGGAAAGGAACAGCCTAGAATTCTTCCACCTGGGTGTACATGCTCCAAAGTGGCTTTTCATAGTCTGCTGACTGTTTTGATGCCTGTGAAGACCAACCAAAGCCTGCAGCGTGCCAAAAGCTCAATAGACATCAGTAATCCCTGGTTATTGCCTATCTGCCTTCCTGAGACATAAGGAAAGCAAATCCTAGATAACTACAAAAACCATCCACAGCTTTTCCCTCCAAAGTATTTGCTATTGACACAAGTTACGCACTCCTCAGGTGCCACCACTTCCATCCCTTTCCTGAACTGGGGCCGAATGGAGTCACCACGCCTGATGACAAAACAGAAACTCCTACTCCTAAGCCATAAGGCAGGTTTCTCTGTTTACCCCAAAAATCAATGCACAAGCCTTCGAGCTGCTCGCTATGTGATAGGGGACAGCCTCTACTATTTTTTGTTCCCACAAGTGATGTATGTGAATGGAGACTGGACACTGGATGAGGAAAACTTGCATCTCTTGCTCCCAGTAGCCCATATGCCAGGAAAACCTGGAGTCAGAAACAGCTGCCCATGGTCACACGGGGTGGCAACAAGCCTGGTGAGTGCTAGCATGGCATGTTTCCATGGTATCGATTAACTCTGTGAAATCAGGTTTCAAGAATTTAATAAATTGGTGCAAACTGCCCAGTATACAGTGTAGTTTTGATTTAGAGAGAGTCACTTGCAGCTGAATGAGAGCATAATCTTGATCCAAAGAAAAAACAAAGAAACAAACAAAAAAACACCCAACAAACAGCTTCAAGTGTAACACTAATATGAAAGGAGATTTAAAATGCACACCCAGCTCTTCCCTGGATGGTAATCACTTTCAATACAGTAGCAACAAAAATTAGACAACACTGATAGAGAAGGGAAATAAAAACAAAAAGCCAGCACAAGTCACCACTTGCTGTTGTTTTAAGGTCTTCTGAACCCAATTAGACTGCCTGCAAATCTACTGAGAGCCCTTATGCTTTTATTAGTCAGAGCTGTCCTCACAACTGGCTCACTGTGCCCCAATAAAAGAGCAGTATGGTCTGGGCATATCACAGGTAATTAGCAGCAGGATCCCTGAAGACAAGCATGAAGCTGCCTCTGCCAGCTTGTACTTTTTCACATGATCTCCTATCAAAAGACCTTCCAGCTTTCTTCTAACCAATAGTCAGACTGCTGCTCTTAAAGAGGAATAAAGGTTTTGGTAAGAAGATTTCACCCTGCTCCTAGATACATCAAACAGTCCCTCATCTTCTCACCTGTCTTTTGGCACCATGCAGACACAGAGGGACTGACACAAAACCCAGTGTCCCTGAGCTACTTCAAATCCTACAGCTGGTCCTGGAGCTCAGATGTTTGCATCTTCCACTGTGGTACTGCAGAAGATTCCCTTTTGTTTCCTCCTTGGGGCAGTTTTCTATATACCAGGTACATTGACCTGCTCCCTGAGTGGGAGCTGGGGTGAAATGGCTGAGGTGACCGGGGGGGACCTGGCATCCTTGGAAAGACTCATGCCATCACAGGGCAGCAGGGAAAAGAAACGTCATGGTTAAGCCTTGTAGCTATTAAAACGTCTTTAAATTCAAAAGTAAGGAAATTAAAATCTTTAAGCTCAGCATGGAAGCTATTTAAGAAACTTTAATGTAATCAGGGAAGCACAAAAAAAAAGAGGTGTGCAAAGGAGGGGGGCATGGGGAGGCAGGAAAGTATGGTGGGAAGACAATAAAACGGTTAAATGGCAAAATATTGTTCAAACCAAACAGGTGCCTTCCAAAAAAAAAAAAAAAAAAGAAAAGAAAAGAAAAGAAAAGAAAGAAAGAAAAATTGCCCAACCAAAGGCAAATTGAAAGGGAATATGAACTAGGACAAATAAAATGTCAGAGCATGAAAGTTAGGAGGGCTGAGAGTGATTATGAACAGCCAATAACGAAAGACATAAAAACAAATAACTGGAAATCCTTGTAGCAAATCAGCTGGTATACCAGGGACTGGAGGGATTTCATAGTAGAGACCCAGCAGAGGTGCTATGTGATCTCCCAGCAGAGGCACCCACTGCAGCTGCAGACTTACTTGTTATTAAAGCTGAGAAGCTGGCAAAGGGGTGCTTAATGAAACAGCCCGAAAGCTAAAGCAGCCGTGCACAGGTGGAAAAGCACGCTGTTTGTAAAGCTGAGCTCAGACACAAACAGCTCAGCTTTCCCCTGTGGTGGATAGAGCTGCCGTTGTAAGTATGAGTGCGTTTATTGGTGTGAACTGGAGAGGTGTGAGTGATAACATGGCGGGGAGATGATTCATATTAGCACTCTCTCGATAGCACTTCTCACCAGGAGAGAATAATTGCCATCCAATATTGCATTGGTGGTCCGGAAGGCAGAAGTCTACTTTCAGGAACAAAGCACAGAGTTCTTCAATGGGCCACCCACTGCATCCACTAAAAATGTGTCAGAACATCACTGCAAACCATGTCTTAACACCACCTACCTTTCTTCTCTCCTACTTTAACAAATAAATACCTGGTCTCAACACTCAGTCCAAAGAACAAAGCTTATTACATCTTTTGGTTTTTTTTTTTTCCTTAAGTGTCTACATACATCTTGGCAACTCTTGTTAACTGGTGAATTCATAACACAGAGAGCTCGGTCACTGCCCTGATTACTGTGTATGAAGCCTAATGCATCTTCTGTATCGCCTACATTTATTTTAGAAATAAAGCTATCACTTACCAACAATATTAAAAAAGCAAAACAGATTGGTAGATGAACGAGATCCTGTCAGACACAGGCAGACAGGCATGCTGTATATCCACTGTCACTCTACTTTCAAATAAGGTGAAATGAAGAAAAGGTGAAACAGACACAAAACATTTGGTCTGCATATTTGAGGGAAATAAGGGTTTCTGCATAATAACTTCAGGTCCTCATTCTTGCAGCATTTGGAGTGAGCTGTGGTGGCCACAAGGTGTGATTCAATTTGTTTTAAAATTCGGTTTTGCTACACTGTAAATGCAGTCTCTGCATTTATATACAGGTCTCTGTAAAAAGCAAAAGGTGGGGTGGGTAGGCAGGCACGTGGGTACAATTCTTCCCTGGGATGTATAAATACAGGAGGTGGATCCAAAAGCACTAAGTGAGAAATGAGAGCATGAGCATGAGATGTTCACGGAGGAACAGTCCCTCTACATTGAAAAGTAGTTTGCCAGAATTACCACCATGGGTTAGACGGCCAAAAGGGTGATGGAAAAGTCATACTTCATTCCTGGGTCCCTCCAAGTCACAATGCACTGACACCACTGCTCAGGCTTCAAGCCATACAAATCTGGGGTGCACTAAGAAGACTGTGGCCAGCAGGTAAAGGGAGGTTATCCTCCCCCTGCTCTAGATGAGGGGACATCTGAAATTCTGCATACGGTTCTGGGCTCCTCAGTTTAAGAAAGACAAGAATTTTCTAGTGAAAGTGAAGCAGAGGGCCACAGAGATGATTGGTGCCTGGAGCTTCTCCCTTATGAGGAAAGGCTGAGAGACCTGGGACTGTTCAGCACGGAGAAAATACTGAGCGGGGAATCTTATCAGTGCTTCACAGCCCTGTCAAAAAGGGGGGTATTAGTAGATGGGAAGTTGGACATGAGCCAGCAATGTGCCCTCACAACCCAGAAAGCCGACTGTATCCTGGGCTGCATCAAAAGGAATGTGGCCAGAAAGTCAAAGGAAGTGATCCTGCCCTTCTGCCCTGCACTGGTGAGACCTCATCTGGAGTACTGCATCCAGATGTGGTGTCCTCAGTAAAGGAGAGGCATGGACCTGTTGGAGCACATCCAGAGGAGTACCACAAAAATGGTCCCAGGGATGTAACTCCCTCTCCTAAGAAGACAGACTGAGAGCTGGGGCTCTTCAGCCTGGAGAAGAGAAGGATCCGGGGTGACCTGAGAGCGGCCTTTCAGTATCTAAAGGGGGACTGTAAGAAGCGGATAGACTCTTTAGCAGGGTCTGCTGTGACAGCACAAGGGGAAATGGTTTCAAACTAAAGAAGGGGAGATTTCGGCTGGATATGAGGGAGAAGTTTTTACAAGAAGGATGGTAAGGCACTGGCACAGGTTGCCCAGAGAGGAGGTAGATGTCCCATCCCTGGAGACTTTCAAGGCCAGGCTGGCTGGGGCTCTAAGCAACCTGACACAGTTGTAGGTGTCCCTGTTCATTGAAGGGGGGTTGGACTAGCTGGCCTTTCCTTTAAGAGTCCCTGCCAATTCAAAAGATTCTATAATTACCTAAAGCATGGGAATCAAGCGGATGGTGCCCAGCGACAAAACAAGGGGAAAGGGGCACAAAATGGAACACAGGAATTTCCATACGAGTATGAAGAAAAATTCCTCTCCTTTGAGGGGACCACTAGAACTGGCTGCCCAGAGAGGCTGGGGATCTCCTCCTTTCTTTATTCGAAACTGCCTGGACACTTTCCTGTGTAACCTACTGCAGAGAACCTGCTTTAGCAATGGGCTGGGCTAGATGATCTCCAGTGGTCCCTTCTAACCCCTACAATTCTGTGATACCTGATGTTTCTGTTACATCCAACTCCGTATTGCTGTTCCCAAGCCTGGCATTCTCAGCAGAAATTGCTGCTCAAGATAGACATATTACTGAGGGGAAAATAATGCCTTTATCTATAGACTTCATGAATAACATTAACTATGAGTCCTGCTGATCTGTTGAGTGACACTGTGCTTCCATCAGCTAATCTAATTATGCAAAGCCTTCTGTATTAGAATCGGCCAAATCACAACAATCACATTTCAAATGCACACGATGTGTTTATAACTCCCATGAGACATGCTGTCCACTCCATTAAAAATAACAACCTTTGTAGTTATGCATGCTAAAGTATCAGTAATCAAATCTCACGCTTCACGGTATAAGATGATCACTAGAAGTGTCAGAAAGAAATTATTCCCCTAAGAGATGGCACAGCAAAATATGTTTGTTGCTTTTGAATCATCTCCTGTTGTCAGTAACAATACGCTTGTGTTTGATCATCGATCCAACAATTTGTTATGGCAAATTCGATCATCTGATGCTCTACAAATCAATCAGTTCAAGACAACCGAAACACCAATCTGCTTTCCCCACAAAGTCGCCAGCCCTAAATTCTGAAGTAGTGAAGAAAGTATGTCTGGCTCCAGAAGAAGTGTGGAAGGATGTACTTAAAGAAGTGGCTAAATCAAAAATGCAACATCTAAAATATCCACAGGTTTGTGGGTGTCAAGAGTTGGGTCTGAAATTGCTACTTGGAGATGATCTCGCTCTGTGTGGTTTAAGCTTTCTGTAACCCTTTTAAGCCATCCAGGATATGCAGAAAACCTTCAAGGGCAACTATGTTGAAGAAATTTGAACCTGTATGCAGGAATACATTTCCTTCTGTCCACTGCTTTTATGATGATACCTATGGAAATTAATATATCAGAACCACTGCTCCCAAACCAGACTAACCCTTTGCAACAGCTGGAACTGGGGAGGGGGAAGGCTGCTAACCCAGCAGCATATTTCACACCTCACATTACCCTTGTTTGCTCCTCATGGGCTTTGGGTAACTGCAGGAGTATAGAGATAATCTGTGGTTGATGGGAACCTTCCCAGTACTTGAAAAAAGCAATAACAAAGATGCATGATTTTTGTCACCATAATAGGGATGTTCATTTCTGATGCCATCTGTGCACTAATCCTACTATAATTCTGGTATTTTAAATTCCTCAAAGAAAATTCCTGGGAGAAGAGAGTCAGAGCACTTGTTCGTTGCTGGATCCATCCCAGAGGTTTAGAAATTACCCTCATAAAAGTGTCAGATTTCTTAAAATTTAAATAGATTGCTAATTCCTGGAAGTGTCTTCAGAAGCAGCATTTTATTCCCCTCCCAGCACTTCTTGCTCATGCTGGCCACTATTCAGAATCACCCTGGCACCAGAGTCCTGGCCATGCTGCAGTTTCAAATCGCTTGGCACCAGCAGCCTGGAAAGTGTCCTTTGAGATAAATGACCACTGTGCAAAATAGCAGCATAAAACTGGACAATAAAACGGTTTCCTTTAGAGAAATAACTCTTATGCTGTGAAGTGTCACTGTTTCAACCCGTCCCCTCCTGCAGGCTTCCTGCAACCTGTCCGAGCCCCTTCTCCTGTTGGGTTGACCCCTTGCAGTGCATGATGTCTCCATGACCTCAGGGCAAAAGATGTTTGAGCATCTGTGCTGACGTTCCTCTCCTGCAGGCTCCTGTGCAATGGAGAAGACCTGTGGCTTGGTTTCAGAAGACCACAGAAGGACCGCACAGCCACCGGGCACCTTGCCATCCCCAAAAAATGCACCCAGCCCTCGGCTCCTATCTCCCTGCCAGCCCCTGCAGCAAGGCACAATACTCTTCTCATTTCTAGTTTTGAGCTGTTGGATTGTGGGCAAAAAGTCGTCCACTATTGTTCACTAAGCCATCACGCCCGTAGTTTCAAATTCTTTGGCTGCAATGAAAAGAAATATCACAGTTTTGTAATCCAACAAAATGAGCAGATGCCACAAAGATTATAGCACATAAAGAAGCTGTTATGCAGGGGCCTGTTGCATTGGCTCATTTTCACTCTTTTGAAGATTGCAAGAAGACTGAACTTGTACTCAGTAGCTCTTTGGAAATCCACAAAAGCCAGCCAGGAACGACAACAAAGACAGGTGCAGCAAGTTTGTCTGTTCTGAAGCACCACTACCCTCAGTGCTGACTGCTGATGTATTAACTGACTTTGGGCACTTGCAAGCACTCTGCATAGCAGCCAGCACATTTTACACACCGCTCTCAAAGAAATATTTTACAATAGGAGACAATGAATAACATCCTCTTTCGGCAGGAACAGCCGACAAAAGCCAGATCTTCCACATTTAACTCCTAGTGCAGGTATAGATGCAGATCAGTAATCATTCCTGGGAGCTGGGAGCACTCTGGGCTTCTGGACAGGCAGCCCCTCAGGTACCTCCGTGGCTATCCTGTGATTTCCAGGCTGCAGCCCTACTCCATGAGCACAGCCATTGCCAACCCAGTGCTGGCACAGTACTCAGGGCTCCCAGCTCAAGGTGGGGTATACGGGGCTTACTGTGCTGCAGTGTCTGTCAGCCCACCCATGCTGGCCAGAGCTAGCATTACGGTGTTTATACAAAATACCTTTTGATTAATGGTTAGAGAAATGGAAACTTTATCATACATTGTTCGCCATAGAAAATCATTAGTCTGTCAGGCCTACCCTACATCTGGCTGGGAAGGGGGGACAAGGATTTATTCCTCCTGCTACACTCCATCCCCTTCACATTTCACGGTCTGATCCATCTCTCACTTCACCTATAACACTCTCTGCCAACTCCAAGAAGTCACTGAAGTGCTGTTGCCACATCCAGCCCTGCCAGGACATCAGGAAGCACTGGGACAGAGGCGGGCTGTGTATCTGTGGGCAGACCGAGCCCCCTGCATGCAAGGGACCAGAGAGAGCATCACCAGGTCCCACACTGACCCACAGCAGCAAATCAGCTCCCAAGAGACTGTTATATCCAGAAGATGTCTAGAGGTCTTCTCAACAATGAAGGCAGTTAAAACAGAAGGGCTCAGCACAGCAAAGATTGTGAGAAGCAGAAAAGAAAGCTCAGCACCTCCATGTTCATACTTTTTTCATGCAAACCTTTTCCAGCAGCCTTTCACTCTGATACCAGCTCCTGTGGCATTCTCACAAAGGTACTTTTCCCTGTAAAAGGACTTGCACATTCAAAAGCCTATTTTTTTTTTCTTTTTACCCTCAAATAAATTAAGATGTCTAATAAGATATTGCCTCTCTCTGGAAACTTTATCTCAGTTATAAATAAGACGTTGGGCAGGATTCTCAGCTGGTATAAATTCTGGGCTGAATCAAAGCTCAGTGGAGTTGCACCGATCTGGCCTATTGTCTGTAACGCAGATTAATAGAGGGACAGGACTCTGAGCCACCTATCTGCAGCCAAACTGCAATTTCAGGCACTTCCTTGCCAGCTCCTTGTGCCTGGGACCATAGATCACAGAAAGTCACAATACAGATCAGGACAAATTGTGAGTCTATGGACAGCCCAAGCATTTTAAATTTTGAACAAATCTTTCTAATAACAAACAGAAGGAGAAACAGCCTGAGAAGGAGAAATGAAACTGTGAGATCCACTAGCATTAAAAAATTCAAATACACAACAAAGTTAGGAGCAGAATGATCCCACTCGTTCCCTAGGGAAACATAATGTTTATCAGCAAACTACCAGAAACGCTGCTTCAGAAATCCACGTGGCCATTTCTCAGCAAGGCAGAAATCCCCTTAGATTTCTTGGCCTAGCAGTAGAGAAACAAAAGCCAGTGAAGATGATGGGATAGGAGTCAAATAGCAAACACGCACATATTCAAGTTGTAGTCTAGAAAGAATGAAATAAAGGTCTATGAGTTCTGGAACACCCCTAAGATGTTCCAGTATGCACGAGCTCTGCCAGCGCCCGTTAACACCTCATAGCTGCAGTGCAGCACCCACAGATAGAATTAAATTTTCCTATAGAAATACACAAAAACCAAGCTAAGCTTAACCAACCACCAAAAAGCACATCAGGGAAGCTAGTAGAAGTCAAACTCAATTTAGGAAAAAAAAAGTAGTTGTAAAAAAGTAGAAAAAGAAAGGAGGTCAATCCAGAAAAACTGCTTGGTAGTCCTTGTTTCAGAACTAAATATTAGCCTGCTACTCAAGTTGGACCTCTGCTGCTGTATAGGAAGGGCAGCTTCCCATAAGGGGAAATCTCTCTGGGTCTGTATGCCTTGTTGACTGTGGGACTGCACTAAGGGGAGAGACAGGGGGAGCAGACCTGGAACTACAGTGAAGCCCAAGGGCTCATCAGAAGAGTCACATTTTCCTCAGCTGGGACAGGAAAACAACATAACAAACTGATTCTTCTTCTGAATAGAAGCTTTTTCCTGAATGTTTTCTATGAGAATGATCTTTTCTGATGTTGCAGTTTTGCATCTCATTATTGCAGCTCTAACCTTTGCCCAGAGCAGAGCAAGTCCTGAACTGCACTATTTCTACAGAGGTTTAAGCGTCTCACAGCCTGGGATCCTTGGAGCAGATACCCTGGCTCAATCCACAAGAGAGAAAGATAACTGTCAAAAGGGAAGCCAGTGAATTCAGGTTTATAGCAAACTGCCCTGTGCAGGCTGAATTCACATTAGTTTGTCACAGACAGTTCATTACTTGTGACTGGGCTAGGGGCCCACAAAACATCTGAGGAGTTGCTGGCCTTTAGTAAGGCCATTAAAAATGAACAGCGTCAATAAATATTCTTGTTGTTATGCTTCCAGAGAGCCCACAGGTTAAATGAACTGGGAATCTTCCTTCTCTGACCAAGGCTCCTCCAGATCACGACTGACACTGTAAAAGAACCGTCGGAAGGAGCTTGCCAAACCAGCCACTGCCTTTCTAGGGTACGCTGACAGCAGTAGCAGCCACTTTGCTCAGCTCTTCCTGTGAAATGTTAAGGCTGTCAAAGAGTACGCAAAGCAAAGGGAAAATGGTGGCTGCAATTTTGAAAGGCATTTACTTTAAAAATCTTGTTAACTCCAAAAAACAAAGGTTTTAATCACACCATCTAAACTCATTCAGAAAAAATGAGGGAATACCATCAGACTGCCCCTGGCTGCATGGTGGCAATAGCAAGCACATTTTAAGAACAGAGAAGGCCAGAAACTCTGAGGAAATACTCTATCATCCTGGGTACTTTCCCCCCCCCCCCCCCAATATCATCTTAGCATTCAAACTTTCACTGTCTAGCTTTAAAGTGAGAGTTAACTTTCAAGGTCTTCCATCTGGAGTTAAACAAAGATTTACTGTATCCTCAGACCACTTTTGGCCAGTGCTGCAGAGCACAGGAGACAGAGGCCTCTTCATCTTGTACGTCAGTCCAGCATGGCTGAGGGGAGACAGCTGTATTGGTCAGCGAGGGCTTAGCCCAAATGTTGGGAAAAGGGGTTGCGCTGCCAGTGAGCACGTAGACAGCTCTTATGGTAGCTCCAAATTATAAAAAGGTATTTCTGAAAGGGGCTCAGGATGGATGCAGGCCAACCCGCAGACTCATGAAGCACTTAGAGTAATGGACATGCCTGGAAAAGGGGCCAGAAACATCTACTTCAGTCTACTGTGGCCAATTAGAAAATAACGATGCACGCACACGAAGCAGAGGGGACCAAGAGGTTCATATGCTACTCTGAACACCAATTGCATTGATTTATAAGCTGACCTCTGGCGCAGTCACTGTTTGCTCTCTTGATTCAATATAGGCCTACGTGTCTTGTTGCATTTCTTTTCTTTTTTTCCTTTCTGTTCTTCCCCCTTTCTTTGTTTAAAGGGAAGGAAAGAGGTAAAAAAAAAAAAAATAGAGACAAGAGTGTAAGCACTGCTAGTCATTTCACAACAGATTTGTATCACCTAACAGAGCTCACAGCTTTTTTCTTGCTGAGCTCTGATCTGCCCTCCTCAATGAAAGCAGTCATTTTGCGAAGCAGTTAATCTTTATCAAACTCATTGCTGTGCATACATTTTAAAATCTGATTAAAAAAAAAAAGTCAATTACAGATATCCCATGGGCAGGAATATGTTAGGCAATTTGTGCACATTCTTTCACAAGCTTATTTGCAGATCTAAATTAAAATAAACAAGTTGGGGGAAGGGGGAAGGTTGTTATTCTTGGAATTGTGTTGATTTATGAAAAAATCCCAGATTTATATCCCAGATATAAATCAGATGTGGGGGTATCAGAACTAAAACACAGAGAAGATCTGGAGAGCTGAGATATACCTCCTCAGGAGTGCACTGCTAAAAGGAGCAAAGCTCATTTCACATACAAGTTCAGCTCCGGATCAGCACATCTTATTTTCCCAGTGTTAAGATGACAGCTTTCTTACCATGAATCCCAGCCCCCACTCCTGCAGCTTTTCCAGGCTCATTCCGGATGCCGCATTCTCTCTTATTTTAGACATTTGCACATCATTGATTGGGTGGGAGACCAAGTTTGTGGAAAAAAGCAGGCATGTTTAACCTGCATAATAAAGTATCGTCAATTTGTCATCTAAAGGAAAAAAAATAGAAAAACCAGTGCTGTCCAACTTCAGGACTTCACCAGCCATTTGTAGTGGTGGGGCAGAGCGCCAGGGGTTCTTTCTCAGAGCCACCGAGATCTGTTACCATATGGAAATTCATCGGTTATTTAGCATAGTCTATGAGCAAAAGGCAGTCATGCATTGCAAGGCAAGATACATGCTTGTATGGCAGTTAGTACCACAAACACCCTAGTGTAGAATTTGCCAATTCTACACAACTTTATCTTTGTTGTGAACTACAACCTTGAAACAAAGCTGCTATTCCCTGGTATCACTCACCAAATGCTTCATTTTATGATGTGTACGTGTAGGTGAGTGTGTTAGTGCAATAACCCCAAATCCTGCCCTGCTTTGCCACCTCAAACCCTCACCAGCTTTGTCACTGCGTTCACTGGGCCGGGCTCAGCAGCAGGCAGCCAAAGAGGTGCTGCTGGGTCAGCGGGTGCTGTAGGGATGAGGTTTGGGTGTTTACATCACAGAGGGTGGTAAATCTCAATGCCAGATCTTTCCAGTACTAGAGCTACCAGCCTGGACTGTGTTAGCAGAAGACAGAAATCATGACAGAGCTCTGATCCGAAAGTAATTCCTGTCTAAGAAGTATATATACACACAACTGAAACTAGTTGTTTCTGGCAAACAGCACGGACTCTGCAAATACTGTATTAGGCAGAGAATTTGCCCTAGGCACGTTTCTAGGCATTTATACATCCTGAATATAGCTATTTAAAATGCTCAAACACCTAACTGTACCTTCACTCATGGTAGCATTCAGCTGGGTTCACACGCTTGGTTTGCAAGTGCCCCTGTTGTTCTGGCGAACAAAACCTTGTTCTGACAGCTGCTGCTGTATCAGGTACATCAGAGCCATCTTTAGAAACATAACTGCACAGACAGAAATAGCCTAATTTCAAGCTTAGTTGCATTCCTAAGCTGCGTATTCTGATCCAAATTCCTATCCAATATACGTATGCACCATTTTTCCTTCAGCTATTGCTGGGGGTTGCCAAGTCTGTAGCAAAGCCTGCTTGGTCTTCAAAGAGAAACAAGCACATATTGCAACAGACATTGATGAGCTTAAATTGGATTTGGCAAGTTTAAATTTGGGATAATTGTGTTTCCTTCTTTGTTGTTGTTTTTTTTTTTTTTCATATGCAAAGTGATCAGTATGGATGTTGGCATCTGTCTTCACTTTTAATCTGTTTAAAACTTTATTGGCACATTCACGTGAGGTAAGTAAATACTTTTTTCATGAGCCTATAAAACATCATTAGTTTATTTTTTCATCCTGTCAGCTTGGATAAGTATCTCGTGGTGCCTGTACATCTTCACGAGGATTTTATTATTTATTTTGATTTAGACTAAACTAAAACCAAGGCCTGTCCCAAAGCCCTGAGCTTCTCTGACAGTCTTTAAAATATACAGCAATAACAGTGAATTAAACAGGCTCTTGGTGACTTCCAGATGGCAATACACTGGTAACAGCAACAAAGCCACCAGTTTCACCAGCTCCATTCAGCACTGCCGTAGATATGTTGCCCGCATCTCTCCCCTCTCAAAGCTGAAGGGCATGGGGCAGGCAGGAATGGCCCCCTCTTGCCAGACAGCAATCGCATCCATGCCCAAACACCAGAAGGAAACACCAGCTTTGCAGACTATTGCTCAACTGTGCAGTTTCTGAGGAACGATAGCTCCAGGACTGTTAATTTAGCATTTTAACCACACAGAGGCATTAGCATGGTAAAATGGAGAATGAGTCAGGAAAAACGGCTGCATTACTCTAGCTAAAGTGCATTAATTCTCCCTGTGGACTACACTGATATGGATTAAAACCACCAAGTATGCTGCTTCTCATGAATTCGAGGAGAGAAGAGATAACTCAAAAGAATGCACTACCATATCCACACGGTGCAAGCCTACCCTGATGCCATACAGTGTACAGCATCTGCAGTCCAAGACCAACACAACCAGGTTTAAAAATTTTTACTATTGTGCTTGAAGGCAAACAGCACCAGTAAAAGAAGTGACTAACTTTTCCATCTACCTGTAGGTGGCACCACTGTGGAGGCAGGGCAGCATTTTGGACTGACAGTGAAACATCGGATTGATTTATAACAATTAGCACATCTTGAAAGACAATGGCAACTGAAATTAGGATCTGCAGGAATGAAATCACAGGTCTGTAAACAAATGGGTTGGAAAGATCAAGCAAGCAATGGAATAAGAGCAAAATACATTATCTAAAGGCAGGTTTCTGCTTCACCCACACAATTCTTCCTCTTGCGCCCATGGCAAACGCAACAAGCCTTTTGGATACAAGATGTGAATCACCTGCTTAAACACCTGTTCCTCCACAGCCTCCCACTCTCCTTCCTCACACAGCACACAGGAAAATGCTTTTTCAATGCAAGGAAAAATCATTCAGGAGAAGTTTGAAAGAAATAGAGTTCTCCCTCATCACCTCCTTAAGCCCTGAAGCCAGACGGAAGACCTTTCTGTTCTACTTTCAGTGGAGTCAAACAGTACACATCAAGGATATCAACAACACATTGCATATCAATATGATCCCTAAGTTTCACTTCTGCTACCGCTGTTACTGAAGTACAGAGAAACTAAGCACTACACATTAAGCCTTCCTAGTTAGTTTTTCATGTTCTTCTTCAGAGAAGTGAGATTCTTTAGGGAGGAAAATCTTTCCTTCCAAACAAAAATTACCCCTTCTTTACCTTCCCCTGTCTACAAGAGTGACGGGCCAATGCCCCAAATCCAATGCTACAGATTAAGCCCATTCCCCCCAGCACCTGCAGACAGCAACCTCACACATGTTCCTCCCTTATTCCTGCACCCCAGCTGCCTGGTGCTGATTAGAACACATCACAGGTGTGAGCACCCATATGGCCACAGAGCGCGTGGGAGGTTTGCTGTGGGGGTAGTTTTTTGGTGCACTGGGGCCTAAAGCTTTCTCTCCTACAGTGGGACAAGGAGACCTCTGAGCAGCCCCACGTGGTGCTGATGCCAGATGGTGGTGAAGCACAGAGCTGTACCGAGCTCTGCAGCTTGCTTTTGCCACTCTATTCCCCCTAATTTCTCACAGCATCCCAAAAACTAAGAGCATCAAATGCACAAGCCACTCTAGCAGTTGGAAAAAGCACAGGTATGCAACTTAAGTAAATATAACTCAGTTGTACCAATAAAACCGAAAACAGAGAAATAACTTAAAAGAACGTACGTTATTTTAAATTGCAATTTTTTTAATACGTTCACTTTTATTGCCTTACTCTGTAAAATAAATCCAGGACCTGATTTACTTTAATAAAAGTTTAATTTCCCATCTTGGTTTCAGTTCTGTACTCTTAATTTATCCTACAGCCAGCCTTCCGACAGGAAAGGAGCATGTGCAGCTGGGAATTTTTACAGGCATGTTCTACCCAAGTCACAGCAATACAGTGGGTAAGAAAAAACTCAACTGCAACTTCCACCATATAGAATTTTTGTTTTGTGCTATGTTGTTTTTTGTTTGTTTTCTTCCACACATATTGTTTCCAAAAATTAGCAAAGACTGAAATGGAGCAGATCTTCAGATCCAAAAGGTGAGCACGTGCATCAACATTTCACCACCACATGTTCCCAAATCAAGAGAAATGGGACACAAAAGAGGGGTGAACTGAAAACCAAACCAGAAGCACGTCACACACAGACAACGCAGCATGGCAGACAGGAGCCTCCCGCTCTCTGAGGTCTCAGCAGGCCAAGCAAAACTTGGACCCTCCTTCCAAAAATCATGAAACAATTTCAGAGCACAAACAGCAGTTTCTGCTGGGCAAGCACAACCGAGCCCCATGTACCAAAATTAATGCTTTTTCTCACACGTGCCTTTTTCCTGCTCTGAGAGGAAACCTGCTTCCACACACCCAGAACAGGTGCTCCTGGGCCCCCTGCAGGCCTGCTCCCCTCAGGATGCCGCGTTCAGCCACGGCAGCCATTACGCGCCTCTCCCCCCGTGCCTCCTTCTCTCCACTGGGCGCTCACTCCAAACCCTCGGCTTAATAGCAGGGCATTTTCAGAAAGATAACAACTTAAGAAAGATAAAATAACGTGCATCTCCTTACCTTGAGGAGCCCGACCCTCCAGCCTCCGCCCACCTCGCTGGGCTGCACCGTTCTGGAGAGCAGCTGCTCCAGCCCACCCCCAGCCCTGGCACCTGGGGCTGATGAGGGCCGCATGGCACAGGTGTGCAGGGCCAGGCCCGCAGCTCCCACCCCACCCTGTGGGGACGGCAAGGCGGGAAGCCTTGTGAGGGGTGAAGGCCTGCAAATGCAGCCTATCAGCATGTAGCGTTAAAAGAAACAGAACAATGGGAACAACAAAAAGCAAAGCTTTTGCTCTCCTATCTTTTGAAGGAGCAGATAAAAATTAGCTCGCCTTTTCTGCAACAGCTGCAAGGATAGTTTTGGCCATAGCAAAGGAAAATCATGGGTTAGAAGGACCCAAAGCAGCATAGCATGGCTGAGCTGGGAGATCTACAAGCCCGGACGCATAAGGGAGCCTTACAAGAGCTACCAGAAAGAATGGGAAACAATGTCACATTTTTATGCATGTCTGCAGAGCAGCACACAGCTCTATGAATGAAGAGAGAGTGATTTCCACTCATCAGCCTCAAAAATGTACTACGTTGTAACTAAATCAGCAGATTTGTTACCATCCTAAATTTATTGTTGCTCCACAGCAAGGCAGTCCCTTCTGCTTGGCTGCCACTGCCAGATGTTCATTTCAGGGCAATTTAGCCACAGACACAAGACACTGGCTTTGCACTGCCCTTGCTCTGTTTTCCGTTAGCAATTCTCTTTGCTTCCTGGTTGCTATTTCGTTAGCAATAAGTCATGCAACAGATAGGTAAAACAACACAAAGAAATTTTTATTACATGTGCTGATGGATTGTGTTGTCTGCTGAAATTTTGCAGATTGAAAGCCCCCATGCTCCAAGTTGCAATGCTAACCTTCATACCACACAAGAGCTCTTAAAAGCCTTTCTTTCTCTAGCTCCTCTGGTGCAGCAGTCACTCACCTCCTCCATCTAAAAGCATAATTCCTGCTTCCTTAACTACATGCTGGCAACAACATGGAAGGACTCCACACCTCTAAAGCTAGAGCAGCTCTTCATCAGGAGAGCAGTTAACATGCATACTCTATTAACATGCATCCAGATCCAGCTCACTGCTGTCTTTTCCAGTGCCTTTTCTCTCTCTGCAACCCTTTTTCACAGCTTGTTCTTGTTCCCTGCAGTCTGCTTTAATGCTATGCTTTAAAAGGATTGTCCTCCCAAGGAAGCCAGCAGCTTCTGTTCTTTATTTGTGTTTGTGATAAAATACACTAAGCTGAAAATGGGATCTTGGTCATAGCAAAAAACATTAACAAAGAATGGCAAAGCCACAATTTATTATCTTGTTAAAAAAAAAAAGCAAACTAGAAGAACAGTGCTGTTCTGTATTTTCAGAAGCAGAAGTACTGAAAAGATTGGCTTGATTTGTGGCTGACCCATTTGTTAAAGTATTTAAGGGTTCAAGAAGAACTACAAAGCAGAACACACTGACCATCCAACATTTCAGATTTTCTTTCCTAATAGCACAAAGGTTGGGTTGGTATTTCCCTCTCTTTCACACACACACACACACACACAAAATAAAAACCCAACCAACTAACCAAAAAATGTAGAAACTTGATATGTTGAGACTTCTACCCCATTCAAGCTTTGCTGAAGACTTCCATGAAGCTCAAAAGCTTTGTTGGTAACAATGGAGAACAAATGAGCAAAATGAGCAGTGAAGAAACCTATTTGCTTTGGTGGTGGTTTTTTTTTTCAAGGAAACTTGACTAAGTACAAAATTCTGTCACAAGAAAGTCAAGGAAAAGTTTTGAATATATCTAGGACTGTGCACTAAGCCTACTGTGGTCAGTATCATACCCAAGTCTTGTCAACAAATGTCATTCTAAACCTGAATTTTTTATTCAGTGTTCAGCTCACCCATGTCTTCCTCACATTTGCTTTCTAACATTAGCCAGATTGACTTCCTGTAATGACTGGATTTTATTGCCTCATCTCCACATGTATTTACCCAGCTGCTATGTATTTGCTAGGTGAGCATGTTTCAGAAGGGCTTTTAACCCTTGCCTCTGGGCAGTCAGGATTTCCTGTTCAGCAGCAGTAATAGAGTGAAACAGGAAACAGCGATGGCTGCTACCACTGGGTGGAAGGAAAAAAGGTCAACTGCTGTATTTGTACCTTCTCATTACTCCCATACCCTCAGACTTGTGGCTATTCAGGATTGCTGTACAACCATTTATCAATGCCACAATTAATAATCAATCTATGAGTAATTAAATTAGTCAAATTGCCCTGCCTGTGCATAGATCTATCCAAATCAACCTTTTATGTTTTCAGTATTTGCTGACCTGCACTTAAGCACATAACATCAATGCCACGCATTGTCTTCAAACTGCTTTGAACACTTACTTTACTGAACTAGCACTGATTGGTGCAATTGCAATGCCAGATGTCCATATGCTTAGCGTTAGTGTTATCCATGGGAATAGAGCCTAGCCCTTCTAGTAGCCCGAAACAGGAATACTTTCAACAAGGCCTTGTTGTGAGACTGCCAATTTTATATTTTATTTCGTAGTGGTAAGATGTGACATTGAACCAAATTGCAAAGTTCTGGAAGTCATTTTACATTCTATATCATTAGAAAAAAATGTTAACTTTCAATTAATTTTAAGCAAAAGTCTTCTAATTTGAAGCAAAGATCAAAAAACGGCAGCAGCTTGTACTTTACATTATTAGGTGCACAGTGCTTTCCCTGTCATCTCCTTTCCTATACACACCCTCAATGCTGTGACCAGCTCTTCCATTTTATGCATTAGAAGGCTATAGCACCACACTAAGTGCATTCACTCAGAAGCACATTTTGACCATGGAAGCAGAGATAGACTAAACGCTCCTCAAACAGGAATATCATAGTGGAGTTTCTGAACTGTCAATTGAAACAAATTTAGCTTTATTCTGAATCCAAATGAAACACACATAAGAGTTTCCCATAGAAAAGTTCCGTGCTTTGTTTTTCCCGAAGTCCCCAACCCCCAAATTCATAAGTGAAACACTTCAGAGCATTTCAGTGGATGTATGTATTACTGCAGCTAACACCGGTGATTACTACAAGATTTGAAAAAACTGTATCTCAAGTATTTTTGAAACCAAGTTGTGAATTTCACATTGACAGCATTGGTGTTTTTTAGATACACTGCATCAAATATTTGAAAATATCTTCAACTGTCTCTCTGTTTGAGCACTATGTCAGAACTTAAAGCTGAATATGAACAGAGCAATCATCTGCCAATTCCTCTCTGCAGGAAGCAGCTAACAGAAACTGATGGCTTTTCCTAAAAAGACAAACTGAGAGTCAGCGGTGGAACTACAAAACCACAAACTGTGAGCATTTAATATCCACACAGCCAGCAAGTCAGGTCCAATTTTTTTTTTTTTAATTTATTTATTTAAAGAACACCAATGGGATTTGGCTGTCATTCTAAGACAAGTACAATGTTATGTAAGACCTCCTTCATATTAAGTCTATCTAGATCTAAATAAGAATTACTGTGTCTTTGTGCCTTTAATAGTAGGGAAACATACAAATAAAACGCTTGCATGACAAGTAGTTTTTCCCTTCCTGTGAGCAAGGACACAGGAAATTTTGGATAACACTGAGGAATGTTATAGTTCTACAAATAAACTATGTGATTAAAACTCTTGTTCCCTGCATACTATGGCTCTTGCAGGCTTTTTTAATAATATGCACTGAAGAATTTACATTAATACAAGACAACTCAACAGATCACAGAATAGCTTGAGTTGCTAGGGACTCTTAAAAGCCATCTAGTCCAACCCTTCTTCAATGAACAGGGACACCTATAGTTCCATCAGGTTGCTTGGAGCCCCATCCAGCCTGACCTTGAATGTCTCCAGGGGCAGGACATCCCCCACCTCTCTGGGCAACCTGTTCCAGTGCCTCACCACCTTTACTGCAACATCTCCCCTCCTTTAGTTTGAAACCATTTCCCCTTGTGCTATCACAGCAGACCCTGCTAAAGAGTCCGTCCCCTTCGTTCTTATAGTTCCCCTTTAGATACTGAAAGGCCACTCTCAGGTCACCCTGGATCCTTCTCTTCTCCAGGCTGAAGAGCCCCAGCTCTCAGTCTGTCTTCTTAGGAGAGGGAGTTCCATCCCTGGGATCATTTCTGTGATACTCCCCTAGATGTGCTCCAACAGGTCCATGCCTCTCCTGCACAGAGGACACCACATCTGGACAAGCAAGATGTAATTCCAGTCATTCTAGCTTAAAGGGCATAAAAGCTTTAGAGCAACTATGCAGATAACAGAAACATGTCTTCTGTTCACGTATGCTTTGTAAATACAGTTCTTTCAATCATATTTTAAGACTGTTACCAAGTAGCTTTTAAATCAGACGTGCACATATTAACAGGATGGTATCTATTGCAATAGTTTAAACAGAAAAGGTAAGACAAGGTACACTCCTGCATTATACCGACAGAGCAGTAGAAGGTGGCTTTGTTGCTCAAATAGGAAAAACAAGGAAGTGAAATTTCTGAACCACGTAGGCTTAAGGTTTTCAAGTCTTTTGCATTACATGGGAGAAAAAAGCAGAACTTCTATTAAGAGAAATTCACAAATGTAACCTATTTCTCCTTAAAAGCGCTCAAACCTTCCTATGACTATACCTCAGGTCAGTCTGCCACCAAATTAAAATTAATCAAAAATGATAAGTTTGGGGAATATATTTGCTTAGCTTCAGCACAGAAACACATACTGGTTTAGGCCCATTTTGCTTTTATTAATAATATAAGGTTCTATTATCTCTTAACATTACAACTGAAAGTTTTACAGTTAATCTCACACTAAAATGACAAACACTGTTTGGCTTTATTTGCAAAAGTTGAATTACAACTTTGATAAACATACATTTCCAAGATTTGAGAAGTGACTTACGTTTTCTGGACTTCAGTGCTAACATATCCCTGCCTTTGAAAGTGGTTCACGTTAATTGACATTGGTATGGAAGAACTATTTGGCCTGACTTCTGCTCACAGCTGTAAGGCAAAGATGACATCTCCAATGTAACCACCGCATTGTGAGTAAAGTCAAGAAGAGACATTTTTTGTTTGACTATGACGTAGAGCCTGTGCCAATTTCTAACAGATTTTCCTTTTTTCTTTTATGACATTCTTCAAAACTTTCAGGAAGCTCTAACCCAATGTAAATAGATCTAGTAGTCAAGCCATACTCACTCAGCACCTTTCTTTCTTCCAAGAGAACCAAATCCGTGTAACAAGATGTCATGACAATCTTAATTAAAACTGTAACTTACATATAGCCAATAGTTAACCAAATGAAAAAGTTATGTGTTATACCAAGATGCGCTTTTGATCTGCGTGGATCAAGCTTCATCTCCAAACACACTGCAGCTAGTGGAAACCAAGTCTTTATCAAGAAAGTACAGAATGCAGAAGGAAAGGAGTAGTGGAAGACGTAGTACTAAAAGGGAAAATTTCTTGTAGATGGGTTCCTGAACTTGTATGATGCTTCACTATTTTCATTAGGGATTTAAATGCGAAATAATTAAAGATATCAGTACTATATGTATTTTAACTGTAATTTCACTGAGCTTAAGTCAGTTTCTAAGATAGAAAAAATATTTAGGAAGACAGCGATCAGGTGGTCATTAGCAAAAACATCCATTACAATTGTAGTTTATCTTCTTCTCCGTGTTATGCAACGATATAACTTTGGGACTCCTATAACATGTTATCTCACCTTCCCACAGGACAACTGATGTGTAATTTTTACTGCATTTTAAATAACTTCAGCAGCCAGTGGCTACTTAAAGGTTAGAAAGAGAAAGCATACATAAGTTTTACCTGTGTAACTTCAACAAAGCAAGGAATGGCAAAGCCACAGCCAGAAAGTTAAAGAGTCTGGGCTGAGTAGTACTTCAAGTCAAAATCTCAAGACAGGTATTATTGAACCATGACAACTTGTTCTAGTTATGTTTATGACACCATTTTACAAAAAGGCTTCATACACCTTCCTTCAAAACTAGCTTCATTCACAGCTAGACAAATAACTTCATTGAGGGACATAAGAAAACACCCTTCATACTTAACAACTCATAGAAAGGGGTCCATGTTAGTGATAGTAGTCACTGGCAAGATTCCAGCGGTGGTCAAGTAACCACCATTGTACAGTATGCGAGATGAGGAATTCCCCTGCATAAACATGAACAGATTCACTCTGCTGAGACACTACTGAGTACATATAAATGAAGGAATACTTAACCATGGTGTGAAAAGTCAGTTCCCTAAAACAGACTCTACCTATTATTTTGGTTGCTGCTGAAACACAAACTCTGGGCCAAGAAAAAAACCAGAGAAGACTAGACCGTATCAAACTGTTCTGAAATAGACCACCAGAAATAAATCTAGCTGCATTACAAATATTGCCTTAACCACCTACTTTATGCCCTGCAGATCATGAAAAGTTCTCCCTTAGTACCTTGACAGCATGCATTTTGAAGTGATTTTTTGATTATTCTTTGGGTTTTCATTATTTTAGCTACAGAATTGAAATTAATTTTTAAACAAGTTCAAGGTTTTGTCTGATACGCAGTTTTTTGAGCATCTTCTATTCTTTTTGGTGTACCACCAAAACTAAGAGCTAATTAAACAGTATTCTAAAATAGTTTAAAAACAAGAAATACTTTTTATTTTCCCCATCTCATTAAGGGCAATGCTAATAAAAAAAGGCGTAGTGTCCAAACTGACACTACAGCGTTGTGAAGCAGTTGGCTAGAGAGACTGTGTCCTCAAAGGACAGCCCATGTTTGTTTGTTCTTTAAATCTTATGCAATCATATACATTAATTATCAAAAAGGTTAATAACATGCTTTAAGAAAATAACCCACCTTACAATTGTATCATGAGTACTGACAAATACTTTTAGTTTGTTTTTACTGATCAAGATTCAAGTTTCAATGTAAAAATGCTTACTTGCGTACCATAGTGATCAAGAAAATATTTCATTTTCTTAAAGTTAAATGGATAATTAAAGTTGCAGCTACTGGTGAAGTAGATAAATGATTCATAAAGGCCATAGGAAACTGTACAAAACTAAAAAGGGAAACCTCACTTTCAGAATGATAGTATGTCCACTTCAGTTTTATTAAACCATTGAGACTGTTTCAAAAGACAGTGCTGGGCAGTTTCACTTGAGTAGCCAAAATTTTTTTTTTCTTTTACTGAAAAAGATATTTTGCATTTCTGCAAAATAAACAAAAACAGGAGCAAAACCATACACACTAGGACTGCAGTACAGATGAAGGCAAAGTTTTGTTACAAACCTGTTATTAACATACAGTGAGAAGTGTCCATTGTACAAAACTTACAGTGACTGACCTACGATTAATTTAAGATAATCCCAGCAATGCAAATACAACTCAGAACAGCTCAATTGTTTACAATTTTACAATAGTTATTAAGGTGGGAGACTGAGTTTTTAGAAACAGTTTGACCTTGCATCGTCTTTTTTGATCAAAGCCTACATTTGTGCTTTAAGTATTCGCTGGTTACAAATCTGTTACATACCTAATGCTTCAGCACAGAGAAGTACTCCTTGGTGTAATCTCATCTGTCTCCTAGCTGCTTTCCTTTAGCAAGAGGCTGGGTTGAGCAGCTGCTTCTGTAGAAAACACTGTTGTCAGTCTTTGTTCTCCTTGCAGGGGGATGCTTTAGTAAGAAACAGCTGGCTGTATCCAGCATTGAAAATATTGTCAGCTGTGCTGCCTAGCCAAACTTGGAAAATCAAATTAGCATTTCCTGGCTGGTAATGTACTTTTTGCCCAGTGGGTTGTTTAAGAGCATTATAAGTAAAAATCCATAAACGTTAACAGCAATGTTTAAACTTTATTGGGGAGCAGGGGATGGCAAAAATCAATGTAAGATACTAGTTTTCAAGTTTAGGCTATGTTATATTTGATTACTGGGATATCAGTACAATGAAAATGGAGGAATTTCAACAGTAATTTTGAAGAAGTTTCAGTACACCGTGTTGTGCAGGGCTTTATAAAAGATTTTTGTTTCCAAAGATGTTATTGGGGTCCACATATTCTTTAACAGATCTCAGCATTCCCAGGCCAACATCAGAGATACTCTCCTTCATCCAGCGCTTCCGCAATTTCCCTACTGGAAAAACAAAAACAAAGAGTTTCAATATACGGCAGGATTCTAGGAGCCAATCAATCTTGTGACCATGAATGAATAAACACTGTGTGATAAATGCTTTTATTCAAAAATGAGAAATGTTTTGCTTTATTTGATTTATTGAGCCCACCAGACTATCAAGCTCATTAAGCTCTGCATACTCCCAGAGGAAGACTGTGTTCCACACTGTCTACTTTCTTTAGAAACTATGAAATTTAGATGAAGCTTAGGCTGAAATCACCCGTTCTATTAAAATAGCAATTTGGTAGTAAGTTTTCAAAAGATGGGTTTGGTAGTTTTTTAAGTAGAAAACCAAATAAGACGTTATTAAAAAGCAGAATTCCACACCTCTTAATTGCTTTAAGTAATGTGCTCAAGAAACAGAAAGAAACTTAAAACAGTATTACCTTAAATAACAAAAAAATGTTTTCTGAAGAGAAAGCTTGAAGACTAGTTATCAGTCATCAGCATATCTTGTTGTATTTAAAAACCTCTGCATAGGCTGGCACTTGCAGACACTATTACACAAAAGCTTGTTTTCCATGTTAAAATGGATATTCACAACGTACACTGAACACAAAGCAAAGCTGAAACACTAGTCATTTAAGAACTCATTTCACTAAATTCTCACAATGGTTCTGTTAAATGGTCAAGTGTTCGTACACTAATTAACCAAGTTATCAACTCTGATTTAACAGATCGTGCAAAATATCGGCCATTCTTTCATTAAACACAGTATAGCATTTACCTTGTCAGCCTTACCTTGTCACAACCCATTTGTCAGTATGATGTGATATAGTAAAGATTTGAGAGGCGGATGCTTTAAGAGTATCTGAACCTAAATTCAAGCCATCTTTTGTGCCCTGTTCTCAGGGTAACCATCAAACTGTCATCAGAATAATAAATTACAGAGACACCTCTGGAGAACAGAGTATATTTGTTTATACCTTAAGGAATGAGCTAGTTATAAAGCCAACTGAAAAAGCAAACGTGAGAAAGAAGGAAATCTGCAGAAATAGAAAGCAACTATTACCAGTATTCATGTAAAGAGCAAAGATCGTAACTGAAGGACAAAAACATTTTTCATGCAGCAGGATCTGCGGTAGCCCAGCTCAAAAAAAAACCCCAAAAAACCCCAGGTGCAAACATACCACTGTTACAATTTGACTGAGCAAGTCGATGTAGCTGCATTTTATCTGGGGGAGCTTTAATACTAGTACTACCACACACAAAAAAATAGAAAAGAGGCATGGATGTGGTTTGTCCATCACCTCAAGCCACTCTCACTGGCTCATATACAAGCAGCTGAAGAACAGTCATTACCATTCTCAACTGTTATCTGTAATATAGTTTCAGTGAATGTGTCCTGTGGTTATGGATGTAATTGTCCTGAAAAGACTGCAAACAACTGCTCCAACAAGATGGAGCACATTAGAATCACAGCAGGATGCCCAACAGCTAGCATGCCTGCCTCTTTTACACCTCCAGTAATAATGCAATTCCACAAGGAACTGAACTACTGTCTGAGCAGCACCAAACAGTCATTGCATATTTAATGAAGTTGCTCACCAAGTGCTGGAAAACAGAAGGTGCTTGGAGTGCATCATTAGCTCTGTCAAAGTGATAATTTACACATCTATCTTGTCAAATTTTCTATGGTTTATACTTTTGCAATAATAAATCTAACATACATTTAATCAGTGAACTGTAAAGAAAAAAAACCTGTACCAGTTACCAGTGGTCCTTCACAAACATTCAATGAAAACGTTCATGAAAAAACGATATACATGGATTTTTCAGTTATAGACTACAGAAAGCTTTGTGCAGATGAGAGCACGACACAGAAAAGCAATATAGGTAGTTTGTTTCACTTCAGGTTAGTTTTGCCCTTTGAGTATTCCTTCTTCCTCCATAGGACAATACAATCAACATCAAGGATGGGAAGAGAAAAGGAAGAAGAAAATACAGTAAACATAAAAACGTGTTCCCATGGATGTAAAATAACTACAAGCAGCAAAGTTACTTAATTCTGCTAAGCCTGGCCAGAGAACAGCTTTGGGCTCAAGGAAGCCCTAACCTTCCTACCAATAAAAGGTCTCAGTTGAACCTGATCATACCACAGACTAGAGAAAATATCCTTTCAGTTTCTAGCCTACAGAAGGTAGGCCATTTACCTTTAAAGCCAGGAGGATGTAATTTGTCTAAAACAGACAAGAGATCATATTAATCTCATTTTATATGCTACATCACAACAGTATTAATAAAGATTACCAACTCAGCACAACACTGTCAACCACTACAAATTGGTCATACAAGTCCTATACACACCATTATACACCCAGTCCCTGGGGAATCAACTGGTAACAAATACAACTTCTCATTCTTACACCTTTTTCCTGTAAAGATACAAGATTAGGTGTCTTTAAGTCTCCAAAATGAATGATGAGAGTAAGTTCTAAATTTTTAAAAGTAGCAATTGCTCTATTCCCGACGCATGGTGGGACCATAAACACTCACTGCCAGGAAGCTAGAGTATTTGCCAAGCATGACCCATCACGCAAGACTAGTCAAATTCAAGTTGAAGCCCTGCTTACTACACACAGTACAAACACCCTAGCATGGCAAAGAGCCTGCTTCAACCAAACTACATGCCTCAAACCACAAAGCCAACAAGGTTGTGCAGTAGCGACTCAAAAAGACAGTCCAAAACCTGATTTCAAGATCATTTTTTTTGTTTGTTTTATTACCATTATAGTCCATGTGTTAAAGAAACACATAAGCTGGAAAAAATGCTTTTTTGCAATTCTGATACATGCTGGTCCACAGTCATGAAAGGCTACGGTTGCTCGTCTTTGAGGAAGCAGATGGATGGCTGCTAAAAATCTAGCTGTGAATGGAGCTCGCAAACAGCAGGCAGCAATCAGTTTTCTCACTTAGGAAAATCAAGTACTTGAGCACATATGAACAGGCTTGTAAGGGAAGTTAGTGTAGCTGATGGATCCCAGGAATAGCTCTACCCCCAACACAGAATAGATTTACAGCAGTGTGCGGTCCCAGGGGAAACAGCTCCAGTGGCACTACACATGGCCCTCTTAGACTTCCTCCACTCCAGTCCTGTCAATGTCAAGAGGCAATTACTGCAGAGCAATAGCTCTGCAGAAGGAGAAACAGTAACATGGGTCATAAGAAGGATGGGGCTCTTCCAGCTGCAGAATGCTCTTCTTGTAGCTGGTAGCCTCTTACAGGAGGCAATGCTGCTCTCCTAGAAATTGCTTCCCAGAAATTACTCTTCCAGAGAGAATTCTGAAACACACTGAGAAAGGTCAGTGCATTAATCTAATACTTCAATAGAAGTTGAGGACTCAGAAAATCTTTCGTATTTATTTGGTGAAAAAAGACATCAGGCACTTCTATTTTGATCATTAATAGACTAAGGAAGAAAAATATGACTAAGTGATTGATTATTTCACATAATTAGGGTTTCTTCATGTCTGAAAACTAGTCAGAGTTTAAACTTATTCTAATTAACAAGCTCTTAATTTATAAAATTAAGTATGGTCAGTCTCCAGTCCTTCACTTAAAGATAAGAGGATATTTTTTCTTGTATAATGAAGAGTCCATATGCAATTCTAACTCTACCACTCCCCTAAGGAAATCATTCCAGATATTGTAGTCTGTATGGATTACTGCAAAGTACATCTTAAGACATGGCTTCCTAATGATACCACAGAATTGCAGTGTCAGACATGAAACTGACTGAACATCAGTTTAGCACATCCCTTTTTCTTTCTTCGGAGCTTTTCTACATAAATTGCCAGGAAACTGATACAGTAACTTACATTTTTGTAGAGCCTGGGTTATATTAAACTTTATTTAGTCAATTTGTCTAGAACTCATTTTCTTCTACTTTCTATGATGTTATGTGCCTAGATGAATCTATTTTGCTCAGACCCACAAGCTGATAATTACTTTCTTAAGTAACCAGTTGTTAGTTAGAACATCGTCTGCAATGGAAAGAATCTATTTTTAGTTTTACATGGGTGCATAACTTGGCAAAATAGAAGGGATCAAGGCCAAATCCAGCCAGCTCCCTTCTCATGCTGTACTCTAAAGCAAAAATACTTAGGAGTTTTAACTAGTGATATTTCCTAAGCAAACGTGATTTTATCTAGACAAAAAAGCATACATTTTATCAAACAGGAATTCAAGAAAAGCAAGTCTGGATACTCCACCCCAAAATACAAGTCATTGTTACACTGAAAGGCCAAGTGCATTACACCAATGTATATGTTTGGCATTCCTATAGCTTCACATGTCCATGAGATGCTTGCTTTAAGAGGCTGGTATTGATACACTTCTGCAGTTCCTTTACTGGAAAGTTCCTGTACTTATAAGCAAGGCTGTGAGCTGTAATCTATTAATGAAGAAAGAGTTATGCTTCTTTTAAGGTTTACATCTCAAAAACTGCCATGGGATCAGGAAATACTCTGACACCACTGCTAACTGACTGAAAGTCACAATATTTTCATTAGAGGAAAAGAAAGAATAGATATTGGGATTAAAAAGAATCTGAACTTAAGTCTTTCTGAAATTACTCAATAAAGCGTGTTACGATTTTAGTTCTCCTTGTGCATGGTAGCTATGGGCAGACCTGCAGTTAGTATTTTGCCAGATGTAAAGTAATTCAGAGATTTACACATCTCAAACTGTCATATATGACCACTTCTTCACTCAGAGTGGATGAAGATTGACTTAAGCAAGCTTTGTATTTCCTATAGCCTCAAGTCCCAGACTACATCTGTTTTCTTTGATACACAAAACCAGAGTTAAAATAGCTCCATTTATCACAGCATGATTGTAGGCAGACAAACCAGCCTGTCTGCTTCCAGATAGTGAAAACAACTGTTATTAATCACAATTACAAGACAAATACTAAAATAAACTGCACCAGTATTTTCTTTTAACATCCCCGCCCCCAACGGACTGATTATAGCAGGGCTAGGAATGACAGGGCCTGAAGGTCAGTAAATAAAATTGATATTATTAGGCTAATTTTCAGCAGCACACCTACTATGAACAGGAAAAAAAAATCGTGTCTTGCCAGACACAAAAAGACTAAAAGCAGAAAAGATCTGTCAGGCTCTAACAGAAACAAGAGAAGTCTAATAGAAATCAAGTTTCCTAAATCTATGAAGTCAGAAAGCTTAAGTATGCAAGGGTATCAAAATGGTACGTAAGTAATTTTTTCTTGCCCATGATGCTCTACGCAAAATTTCAGATGGTGAGGGCAAATGCATTCAATCATGACAAGCTACAGCTGCATCTGAGTTAATGGATGAAATGCCAGTCACAGTAAAATACAGTTGCCACAGCAGGAGAAAGCACAGTAGCAGATCAAGAGGGTAATTTCACATCCATGTTTTGAGAACTGATTTGTCCACTTTTTACCATAGAAAAAATTAAATCAGAGGACAATAAATGCATATTAAAAATATTGAAACTGTTTTCACTTATGGTTTCAATATTTACACGTCTTCCAATATTCTGATATTGCAATTTCCATCACAAAGATATATGCCTGCAACAGCCCTGGATATAAGTTTCAAGCCCTGGAATTCACCAATGTATTTTAAAACACTGTTTCTACACTTCAGTTTTTCCCCCACAGAGAGCTTTCTTAGAATTATATGATTTTTATTTTATTTTAAACCATTAGATTTCTTACTCTTTGCTCTTATTTCTGTGGCTGGGCAATGCTCCAAGAGAGTGGAGAAGAAATAGATTTTCAATGAGTTTAAAGAAGTTAGCTACACAAATCAAACAGAATTCAGAACAAATCTTCCTGACATGTGAGTTTACAGCATTATATAGGACACCATCAAATTAATCAGGCTACCTGAATATGTGGGAAAAGCCTATGTAAATTATCAGGGTAATAATTATACATTTAATTGATGCTACACCTTACTATTAAAGCATGGAAACAGCTTGCAAAGAAACGAGTAACACATTAAAAATTATTTTCAAATGACAAGAGGGGAAACCGAATAATCAGACGTTAGCAGACAGAAATACAGTTAATATGCATAGTTCAGCTGAAGTGTCAAGTAATTTTATGCAGATATTATCACTAAGTGGTCTGGAATTAGGGGTAAACAGCATTCACCTAGCTGCAAGGGACATTCAGTTGCTCTTCTTAGAGCTGTGAAACTTGTCTATGTAAATGGATATGCCTCTACGCACGGTTTAGTAGAAGCTGCTTATGACAAACTTATAAACTACCTTTTAAGCTTTTCAGATAGCCTGTGGACTTCTTACCAAATGAATGTTTTGAGGCTGTTTTTCATAAATATATCACGCTGTGCAACTGGACATCAAGCAGACCAGGATTAGTGATGCTTCTGCTTGGTAAAGGAGTGTGGAGTTTCTTGAAAGACTGACAAAATATATTTCGAGTAATTTAAAAATATCTTAAATGCATTAAATGAAACGTTCTGTTGAAAACTATTTGATGTATTCATGAACAATTATTAGTTTAAAAGAGATAAACAATAGACTGAGGACAATACCTCCATGGTGATGTGACAGACTTCCTCCATTGGCAAGTATTTCTTCTCTAGCAGCCCTCTAGATGGGAAAGATAAGATATTTAACATTAAATGCACAAGATGTTTGGTTTTACTCAAATGCTTTCTATAGTAAGCATTTTAACAGGTGTATGAAAAAAGTCAGAAACATGTAGGGTACACAATAAAAGCGAACATTTCTTCTCAAGTCTGCAGATGAATTTAAGTAGGAATTTTCCAAATGAACCCTATAAAAGCCAAGATATTTCAAAGCACATCTGTTGCAACTAAACTATTGTTCCAGAACAGAATATTCTGGATCACTTTCCCCTTGCCGAAACTAAATTAGTCTGTTGGGCTGGGGAGCTCGTCTAGAGGATGGATAAGTGCCTACAGAAAAGGAAACAAATTCCCCAGAGTGACTGAAATTTCTCATTCAGAAAGGAATTTAGATTCAGATTTTTCAAGAGTCTGGATGTTGAAGTAAGGTACTTTAGAAATGACTACTCCATGTGTGAAGCTTGTGACAAAAAAACAAACACATTTCGTTTTCTATGTGGATAAAGAAATATTTGAACACTTTCATGCTAAAATACTCACCTTGCACCTCTCAGTACACTGTTCAGGGTGTACTTCTCCTGGCTGCTAATGATCAAAGTTTTACAAGTGGACTATTAAGACTTTTCCTACAAATCTCAGCTTGGCCAACAAGTTTGGCGCACATTACAGATTAGCTTCTCTTCTTTAACTGACACTCTTACATACTTTACCTCAATTTCTTCATAGACATGAATAGGATCACTAATCCCTCTGTAGTTAAAGGCAAAGTAGAAATAGACACATGCACCTGCATCGTAAGTCTGTGTAACCCTGTAGAAGAGAACTGCATTACAAACACAGCTTTATGGTACGGTAACATCAACCACTATATCACGCTACACAACTCAAAGTTACTCATTTGATTTTTAAAGGGTAACTTCAGAAAAAAAAAGTTTGGTTTTGCACTTACTTTGTAAGAGTGAATCAATGCAATGACTTTCAGAGACCTAAGGTTCTTAAATTAGCCTTATTTTACTAGTATGCACCAGAGAGTCGAGCACAAGCATCAAGACTAATAAAGTGCCACTAATCCCTTGAAATAATTACTATTACATGTAACCTACTTGCAGGTTAAAGAGAAAAATCAAGATGACTAGTCTTCATTCTATCATTAATAGATGGCTGTCTACTAGGTAGCAAGTTTAACGACCTCTTAGTTGGGTTACTATTAACAGATACTAGAAATGGAAGTATTCAAGTCATTCCATGGCTTACCTGCAGGTGGAAAAGGGAGCAAATTGAACACCTTTTTCTTTGCATTCTCTTACTATCCTTTCCTTCACATTCCTGCAGAGGTCTAAAACCCTGTAACAGAACACATATTGAAATATAAAGTCTTAGTAAGATTTTATATCACTTTATAGAACAAAACAACCACGTAACTTAACTTAAACACATAACTTAATCTTCAGTAATTTTTTTTTTTTTGTAATATATATAATCCAAGAAGACTGACTTCTAAAACCAATTTTAACCACTTTAGATTTTATTCTAAGGGTAAAAAAGTCTTCCATTAAGACTTCAACTGTATTGCTCTTTTCATACCTCTCCTGAATGGTAAATTTACCCTGAATTACAGCAGAGAATGAAAGCTCTTTTCCATATGGAATAGAAGTCAAAAGAATTCAACAGGAAACAGAACTTACACTTGTCTATGTCTAAACTTATTATCCTCAGCAAAAGAGCCTTAACTGCAGCTCACAAATGTAACTCACAGAAAGCTAGAGAAGTCCATTCTGTACATTCTGGCATACTTTGGTAAGTTGCAAGGCAAGAACTAGAGACTCCAGCTGTGCACTACTTTGCCAGCTTGAAATGTTATCAGTTTAGTATGGCAATGAGTTATTAAATCTTGCCATAAGCCACATTTACTCTTTACTCATATTTACTTTGCTTTTAGTAGTTTATCTTCCCTTCACACCCACCTCAGCAGACCCAGGCACATCCAAAGCATTTAAAAAAATAATAAATTCAAGAATATATTTTACAAATTATGATTTATTTGATTATATATTCTCCCTCTAAGGTGTGCAACACCATCCATGCTGTATAACTTGATTTTTTTCGGCATTTTATACAGACATAGAGCTACTTTGCTTACTGACAGAAGTTATGTATGAGAGAAAGTAATCCATTTAAGGGATTAGCAAGAAAGTATCTTTTTCAAATATATTCACTCCGGTACAGGGTACCTGATTTGTGAAAAACTGCATAGCTCTTATTAGTCAAAGTACAAAAAGGTTTTGAATGCTTTTGTTTTGGTAGGCACAACTCAAGAAAAATATTTGAAATTCTTACAGAACAACTCACTCTTTCAGGTAGAACAAAACCAAACAGCTAACAAGTGAGTGTACTTCAAGACCTATAAAGTTGAAGTAAAATAAACAACAGTTTTGCTTTAAAAATCACCCTTCTCAAGTTTCTCCCACTCGTTTAGACAGACTCTCCCAGTCTTCAAAGCAGAGGCCAGAATTTACCACTACCACTAAATTTAGTAGCAAAGATACAAGGTTACCAGCTCACATCACAGCTTCCATAGTTTCCACCTTGCATTAATGACAAGGACACATTAAAATCAGTTCAGATTCTGCTTCAAGAGGTTTCTGGCTTATCAAATGGAATGAAGCATTCAAAACAATTTCACATTTTAAACTATACTGTGGTAAGGTGTTTCCCAGCTACAGCTAAAATGAGCCAAAGTCTTAATTATGAGCCAAAGTTACTCTTCAAGTCTTCTATTTCCTTGCATTACTGCATAGAAAAAAAAAAATTTTTTTTCATGAGCTTCACTACAAACTTTTCTGCTTAAAATACTAGCTGATCCCATATATGTGGCTGTTTATCACACAATACTGTTATTGTAGCCACTACCCAGCCTAAGAAGCTGGATAATTTCACATCTTGGATCTGTTACAGTAAGTTAACCTAAACAGAAATATTACTGAATACTTGCCTACATTGCATTTAGAAAATCCTGAAACATAACTTACCAGCAACTTTAGCAAGAACACAGCTGTAAGATTTGAGGCACATCAGGGAGCCTCTGATACACATAAGGCTTAAATTAAATTAAGTTTCCTCATGAGCAAGCACAAGTTAGGAATAATTTGAATGAAATCAGGTACAAGGTTGTAAGCAATACTGAAGAATAATCAGTTTACCTATCCCAAGGAACAGATGTCTCAAACGACTCTCCTATTACATAGTAATCCAGGCCCAGATCCTAATAAACAGAGAAAGGAAATTATCAGTAACATTCAGCACCAACATCTGGGATTTCAGCGTAGGATCACAGCTAGCAGCTGAGCAACTCTGGATTGCTTAAGAAAGAAAGAAAGAAAGAAACTCTATTTAAGCAAGAACAACCATCTGTCCCAGTGACATTAGTTTATACTTATAGAATTGGTATAGCTCTTCTAAGATAGTTGACATTTTCATGTCATGGCTAAAAGACAGCTTGCCAGAGTGTCTGTATGCTTCCACTATCAAATATTTGTACCACTAGCACCAATCCAAAAGCTCCACTGTTACATACAGTAACCTATACAGCATAGTATCTGATACAGCATAGTATCTAATCAGCATAATATCTAATAGAACTAAAAGTAGCTGCACCAGTGCAGACTGAAATTTATTCACCCTGAAATTCTGGAATTCTCACTCAAACTATGGCTATAAGTGGATGTTCAACGAGTAAGAGCTGAGTGATCACATATATATTTTGGGTACTGTCCCAGCTCAGACTAACTTCAACCTGTGGATGTGTAAGTCTGATCTGGTTTATTTAGCAACTGTCAGTAAATCCTCCAAGTTACTCCTTATAGGTAACTTTTTTGTTGTTGTTTAAATGTACAAATTTATGTTTATAAGGTATTTTGCAGATAAAGTTCCATGAGTAAACACTACAGAGTAAGAGATGGAATAGATACAATCCTCAAAGGAGAAATTTAACTAAGAGAACATCCAAGGCAATCTGCATTTTGAATTCAAGAAGCATCTTCCAAGATATCTCTAGGTTTTGTTTTATTAATTAACAATAGTTTCAGTAGGAGACAAGAGGTAACGTACCCGAAGGTAAGCAATGACAAACGTCAGCATATATCCTCTCTGTCCATTATCTTCTCCAGCTGCCAAGCCACTGCAATTAAAGAGTTTAATTTACTTCCCAGCACAGTATTCAGAGGTTTCAAAAAAAACAAACCAAAACAAAAAAAATCAGAAAACCAACACTGATTCTGAAACATCTGGGCAAGTTTATCTGTCTCTAAGCTGTATCACCTTAGCTGCAAATAGACTCTCTGTAACAGGCACATTTTCTGCCCTTTGAGGTGCTCAGAGAGAAGGAAGTTGGGTAGAACAAGAAAGGAACAGAAAGTTCAGGGAAAGCAGTCAATTTTCATAGGACTAACTTTGCAGTGTCGTTACTCATAACTCATACTTAACATACTTCACACTTCCTAAGATATCTGAAAGTCTTTTTCTGTTTTGTGTGTGACTGCACTAGCACTAGCCTAGCAGTCAAGAAAAGAGTACTGTAGCCAAACAAATGGAATAACATTGTTGTTCGACCTTTGCTTTTGTTAATTTTATGACCTAAAAGAACATTAACAGCTCACATTTCAGTACATTTACCCCAGACATAGTAAGATCGCATAGATACATAAGAACAAAACCTTCTCAAGAAGTACTAAACAGCAGTCTGAGGAAAACTGCATTAACAATCTGCCATTCTGCTGCTACATGTCTACCTCTCAAACAGTATTTACCTAGACAAGTCTTTGGCATAGATCAGCAAAACCAATTCCCATGGAAGCTCTTCAAAGAATGAAATGTTAACACAGTAACATTAGCCTGATCACCTAGGTCAAAAAAATAAACATTTATAAGGAAATAACTATCCTCAGAGCTTTTTTTTTTATTATTTTTTTTAAGTGTATGGTTTAGCATCAATAATGATGAAGGTTTACAGAGTTTTTTAAAGCAGCTTAGGAACACAAGCAGGTTGAATTTACTTCTGTGTTTCAGCTCAATGTATTTCACTGTAGGCCTTCTGATGTGCTAGAGTCACCACACTTTGTCATTATGGAATTACTGAGTAGTCCCAACCTGGCAGAACACTGAGACTGCTGCGTGAACACATCAGCTTTTTTCACGCAAATCTGTTATAGCAGAACTGTACAGACAAATTAAACCAAACGGAAGCTGAGAAAAGAAAGCCTACGATTCCTGATTCAGCAATAAAGTTTTTCCAATTTAGTTTTAGAATCACTGTTTTTTCACATTACAGACATTCTGTTTTGTACCTTATTTTTTGTGGCCTTCAAAAACCATGAAAGAGCAAAGCAAACAGAACTACAGAGCACATTCATGACCTTCATTTACAGGAAGGTCTGTAACTGTGTTTCTAAGCATATGTTGGAGCTAGGCACTTGCGTTCTCGCAGTTCATGATAGCAAAACTACTGACATAAGGTCCCAAAAGTTTAAGTGATGGACAGATGGAAGAGATTGAGCCCTAAAAGGAAAAAGGAAGCCCTGTTTTTACTAACATATCACATTAAGACAATTATGAAAGTCTTTTTTGTTTGCTTTTAAGTATTAGCTTTTGAGAACAAGGGCAGTATTATCTTTAGCCTATCTTCCTATATGATACTATAAATCTGAGGAGTTTATGTGGGTGGACAAAAAGATAACCTGAACACCTTTCAGACACGAAACCAGAAAGTTAAAACATGAAACAATTATCTAATAGACTGAACTGAGTAGCACAGACAGCACTCCCAAACAGGCCACTAACACAGATCACTTTCCCTCCCTCCCTCTCCAATACTCAGACCACCTAGAAATAACAAGAGAGAACCTGCAGGTGAGATCTTTGCTACACACAACATTAAGCTAAAACTAAAACACTCTTAAAGATAAAGAACAATGTAATTCTTATTACTGAAAGGTAGCAAGCTGCTCATGTGAAATCCCATTTTTGTAAGCCATTTAAAGTGGTAGAATGAAAGAAAAAATTTCAGAAAAGATGGCCTTGAAATATAAGGCATTTTGTATATTTTAATAGTTGAGACTAACATTGTCAAAAAAATTTCTTTAAAAAGAATATTCTCACAAATGAGACTTTTAGTTTTCATCACTGCTGTAATCAAAGTAGAACTAGCTGATCATTACTCAGCCTGCCACTATAGCAAAGTATTTCCCGTCCCGTTGTAAGGATAAAAATAAAGAAGCCTGTAGGACAAAGAGATGCAGCACATTCTTCAAACTACACAAGCTTCTCTTTTAAATAAGTTCTCTATATTCATTTGCTTACATCAATTCTGCAAAGAATATTACCCTTGCAATTTTGTTTCTCTTCTCTACTTAAAATCTATAATTTAGTATCGCAAAGCAAGCAGCTTCCAGGTCTGTAAGTAATTACAAGGGCTAGTTTCCATTCTAGTAACATCAGTTCTAAATCAAATACTTGTCTTGGTACAGTATACAGACAGCTGAAGGTTTTTCATAAAGCTCCTTATTAAGAATTAGCACAAGCCATGTTTTTCAAGGGGAACACTCAGTAGCTGATTGTTCCCACTTTAAACTAGTAAATGGAGAAGAGATTTACACAAAAATTGGAACATAAATATGGTAACCTTGTTGCTTCTTGGATTGCTCCATATGAAAAAGTTTTTTGAAATCACATACCCAAACTTGGTGGCAATGTCATAGACTTGTTTTTCGTGCTGAAGAACCTTCTCTCTGTCACCCTCAAAGAGCAAGGTAGCTACACATAGTACGTTGGGATCAAATCCTTTGAACTGCAGAGAGAAAATCCTTGCATTATGTCATTGCCTGTGTGGTAGAATACAAGCGACATGCTTTTGCTTTTCATGTACACAGCATACCCTCCGGTCTGTAAGCATAGTTTGCTGTTGTTGAGAATAAGAAAAAAATATCAGGAAAACACACTTTTCAAAAAATCTATCCCAAAAAGAAAGCAAGCTTTTTTCTTCACAGGACAAACAGTTACAGCTACTGAAGTGACTGACTTGGTGTGTTACCCTTTTTTACTCCTGTCCAAAAAAAAAGGTAGAATAGTCAACAGCTCTCTATCTACTACTGAAGAAAGTTCTTAAATGCTTTCAGCAACAAGGAGACATTTATAGTCTATCAACTGCTCCTTTATCAAAGCATGAAGACAACTATGATGACTGTAAAACATTACTGTTCTCTAAACACTTGTTATAACAGCGTCACTGCAAAATCTCTACACTTGGGAAAGTGCTATAAAAGAAAAATAACTTCTAAACTTGGGGCAGAGAGCATAGGCCAGTTGAAATGAGAAGAATACTATTAGAGTTGTAGCTATTATGGGTTCAATGCAGCCAGGACGTTTGCATAGCTTTGTTTCAGTAGTAAGAATTGAAGAGGTAAGATTCAGCTTTTCAAAACCAGTCCAAAAAGTAATAGCCTTATTTGTTTTCTATAGACATGTTGGTTATTAATTAGCTCCAGTAAACTACCACTACTGAGCAGGTTTCTGAAAGAAAGGAAACGAGTAGGGACACACAGGGTCACTCTGGACAGAGCTCTGAGCAACCTTATCTAGCTGTAGATGTCCCTGCTCATTGCAGGGGAGCTGGACTGGATGAACTTTACAGGTGCCTTCCAACTCAAACAAGTCTATGATTCTATAAATATAAAACTGCAATAAAATTTAATGACCTTTTCACACTTACAAAGGGTTAAAAAAAATCAGGAACAAAGTATTCTTAGTATGTATACCGATCAATGTTTTTATTATTCTAGATAAAATCATTCTAGACTAAAAAGTGGTATTCATTGGGATGAACTTCAGGAAGATGGGAACCCTATTTGTATGGCAGTTAAATATTGTGGGGTTCTTCCCAAATTCTAGTTTAGTGTGATAACACAGTAGGTTACACCGCCAAAAAAATCAAAGAAATTAAAATGCTAGCCTCTATCCATCGGTATGAACTGATGAGCAGTGGACTGCAAGCTAGGTAAGTTGGTACCAGCCTTGCTCTGTCACCAGTTCACTGTTAGACAAGACACTTTAATCTAGGGATACAACTGGTGAAAACATCTGTGAGAACATCTTTTATGGAGTAACTCCTCAAATAGATCATCTTATTTTGGATTAAACTACCTGGAGATTCTCTAACTGATTCTACATCATTACACAGAAACTCAGAGCTGCATTAGAGACAGTATACTGCAGTCTCAAATTCTATGGATAGCATGTAAAGTTCTAAGCAATATTAAACCCTTAAACAGTTACCTTTGTGATGTAGAATTTTTTCAGTCCATCCAAAAATGATGTAAAAATGGAAGCAACTTGTGGTTTAAGAGCATGACCTTAGGAAAAAAAGTAGAAAAAAAGCATGTTAAAGCACTCAGTGATCTTTAAAATTCTTACTTCAAAGGGCAAAAAAAATTGCATGGAACATAAAGTTGCAAGAACCATTTGGAGCACTTTGACTGTCATAATCAAAGGAACCTTTCTCAACTAATTTAGAAGAAACTTTAAGAAAAGGTTTTTATCAATTTTTTAAGAGGCATACATGCAACTGTGCACAAATATTCCATTTGACACTCCAATTAAAGCTGTCCTAGATTAGATCTTCACAAGTGTTCTGCATATGGAAAATTTCAAAAGAGCACTTCATTAGTTTCATGCTATAAAACTAAGCAAAACTACTGACCTTTTTCTTAAAAGTTATGCCAAAACCATTGAAATCAACAGTCAAAAAATGGTGCAAGTGAGGAGTTAAGCAATTTTTTCCTTAATGGTTATGTCACTTGTGCAAAATTTTCTACATAAAGTTAGTAATTACTTCCTTAATCACATACAGAGAACTAAAATTACCAGGGTATATAAATGGTGTCTTGGAGTCTGTTAAATTAACATCTCTGCCTCAGGACTAAGTTAAATTGAGATGGAAGCCTTTTACTGTTTGTTCCATTGTTTTCAGTCACAAGTAACTTCTGAACTCCCATTACTGCTTCATTTTAACAGTCTCACATCTGGTCTACATGCTGTGAGCCCAATTCATAAAAAAAGTTATGCACCATTTACATGATACTTCCTTCTAAAATACTTCACAAAGTATTTCCTCCTGAATAAAGCATGAACTTCAGTACTTCATTAGTCTCCTTTCCTTTTCACTAAAGAGGGTTTTCACTGAAGATCAGAGTAAAGCCCAAGAAGTATGCCTCTAAACACACTAAAGTGAGGACATAAAAAAGCAGCAGATAACAAAAGGGTGTTAATTTATTAAGCCACAATCCACAACAATTGATAATAATTCTACTTAATAAAACCACAGGAAAAATTTAGAGGCACCTTGGGCATCTTTTACTGTATAAACTGCTACTTCAGGTCAAAGCCAAAAAGTAGAAGACTCATTAATCCAGTGTTGGATTTAAAGCTTATAATTGGTCAAACGTTTCCCCAGTTGAAAACAAGGCATCCACTTTCTATTCTGTATGTTTGTGAGAATGAGTGCAACACAAAAAGATGACCAAATGAAGCAGCAGTGCTTGCTAGGCTCTCAGGTTTACAGATATGACTACTTCCATTTGAAATAAAGTTCAGCTTTCTCATCATCAGATTAATGCCAGTTAAAGTCAATATTCATTACAGAAGCTTCTGTCTGGAACAGATTTCAGAAATTCTGTCTAATTTTAGTAGTATTAACAGAATATTTTAAGGTCACGCTCCAAATTGCTATCTGTGCACAATCAAAATCGTATGGTCTCAGCAAGTGCTTCAAGTTCCACGACCACGAGATTTTTGGGTAGTGGAACGTCAGGTTCTCTTCAACAGTGTCCTCAGCCAGAACACATCTTATGCCAAAGTTTCTACAGTTGAAAACGTCAGTTTCCCTTAAGAAGGGCTCAAAAAACACTGCTTTGCATGTCTGATCTTGTCCCATTTATTTCTCTGGATTGAGTAATATTCTAGTAGCTTCATTGACTTTAGCCTATAGCTTAGTTCTGTTTGCACACATCTAAACAAAACAAAACAAACAAACAAAATAAGCCCTCATTTTTGATGAATTCCATTGCTCCTTCCCACCCCCCCAAAACAACCACTGCCATACTGTAGAGAATTTTCAAAATAAACCACTACTTCTCAGGAAGTCATACACAGCCAGTGATATCATCAGGAAATTTAGGTCAACCTATTTTAACCAACTAACCTAACTGCAAAGTAAGGTGCCTGCCTTCTGAATCGCACCCTACTGATACCTGACCTGTCATTAATATTCTTCACAACAAAATGTTTCAAGCAGTATACTACAAAACTATCATTTCTATTTCTTTAGAGTAAAATAGAGGTGGTATCTCCAGTATTTTAAACCTCCCAGTAGGCTATGCACTTGTAATGGAAAAACTGCAAAAAATCGTATGCATCTATATATGCAGCACGGCTTTTTACTGACTGTTATTGTCAATGGTGTTTTTCCAGAGGCAAAGACAGACTTCCGTTTCTGAAAGTGCAAGTTACAACATAAGGGATTTCAATGCAGAGATCATCACCTTCTTTGTCTAGTTTTGAGGAAATGAATTCCCAAATAAGATGGACTTTTTAGGCTTCTCTCTATAAAGAAAAAAAAATAAAAATATCAAAGCCCTTGGAAAAAATATTCATCTGAGAAAATCTACTTACCAAATTGAAACTGTGCGTTGTCGACAAGGCGAATTGATGCAGGAGCACATCTCTTGGGGACAGTTAGGGAAATGAGAAAAATGAAGAATAAAAAGTCTTTGAACAGATGTGCTCAAACTCACAACAGTGACATTTTCATTTAAAACAGCACACAAGAAGCAAATTTGGTATCAGAGATCCATAGACGTTATCATCATTGAAAAGTGGTGATGATTAACTTGTTTTCTTCTGAGAAGCAAATTCTATTAGGCATGTTCAGATATAATGCATTGAGAATATTCAGTTTAACATCAAGCCAACATAGGCATAGTCCCAAGATTTTGACCTTGATGTATAGAGTGCATTTCTAAATTGCCATAATGCACTAAAGTATCATATTTGATTAGAGTATCAAGCTGATGGTGCTACGCAATCATAACTACATATACATTACAAATCACTGAGAAGTGTCTAATTGTTCCTGGTTAACTCCTGTAGATGGCTAATTAACACAGCTGCTCACTCACTTTCCTCCAAAAAGATAAAAGTAAGACAATTTACGGGTTGAGATAAAGTAAAAGGGAGGAAACAAGCAAAAAAACCACTCCAAACAAGAAAGGAAAACAAGTGATGAAAATGCAATTGCTCACCACCGGCCAATCAGCGACCAGACATTCCCTAAGCAACAGTAACCCCTGAAAAACTTCCCACCAGTTTTATTGCTGACTTTGATGTTATGTGGTATGGAATAGCTGTTTCATTGGTTTGGGTCAGCCGTTCTAATTGTGTTCCCTCTGAATTTTTGCTCACCAACAAACTACTTGGAGAACAGTCAATGCATATGCACTGTTCAACAACAGCTAAAACATCAGTCTCTCATCAACACTGTTTTGGTCACAAACCAAAGAATACTACCATATGGGCTGCTATGAGGAAAAGAACTCCATCCAACCCCAGTATACTAACGTTCTGTGAGCAGATCACAATTAAAGCCTGTGTCTGGAACCAATCTAGACTGCACTGCACAAAAATCTGGAGACCAGTAAGAGTAGTTGCCTTCAACTAAACAACCTTCTGGGCTGTACATATGTGTTCACAGCCTGTAACCTGAGATGGCAGTACCCAATCATGCAACGTGTGGCCACAGAAATACAATGAAGTCTGAATTTTAGGCTAGCCTTCATCTAATCACGTGGATGTAAAAGCGTTCCCCTATCACTTAATTTGATATGTTCACTCTATATCATATTGTTAAAGCATACTTTGTCACACAACTGCAAAAGAGGGCAGAAGGAAGAAAGAAAAAAAATCTTATCTGGCAGACCGATTAAAAAAGGCTGGATGGGTGGTTTTACTGCCACCAACCCAGCCTACAACCTGCAGGTTGGTTACTCTTATGTTCAAAGGAGACTAACAAAGACAACAACAAAAAGAAAACCACAGCTTTTCATAAGGAGATCATTGTAATAGCTATAAGAAGACACCAGAAGAAAGGAGTAAGTAGTTCAGGCTTAAATAAGCAGTGAAACAGTAGTAGCAACAGAAGCTTAGTAACTGAGCGACATAAGTAGCTAATACTGTTGGGTTTTTTTTCTTCTAACCCCTTATTGAGGAAAAGATGCTACCTCCTTAATTGACTTAAAATGTTGATCAACTGTTCAATTAAGCATTCCTAGGTTGCTTAGATGCCTGTAATAAGAAGAACAAGCACCAGCAGTAAAAGCGTGTGACAAAAGAACTGGCAAGTGCTGATAACTAGCATATACATGTCAGTCACATACCAGTTTGAACAACTGGCTTGGAACATTAAGTCATTAATTTAGACCCATCACTGGAAATACGTAAAGCTGTATTTAGTTTGGCATTAACTAAAACATTTCTGATATTACTTCCCCGATTCAGGATATATATTTCTCCATTCACTGCAGTGATTTAGTACATTTTGCACAGTGCCAAGGAAAGTTAGTCTGGAATCGTAAAGGAGGCGGCTAGACAGTGCAAGACTTGCTAAGAAGCACAGGCATTGAGAAAAACATTACACAATTTGGATACCGATGTCCAAGTTTTGCTACCTGAAACCGACCACACTATTCAGAAGGCACTACTTAAACACTTAAGTCTAAGTACAGTTAGTTCTGCCTCAGAATATTCGGCTCACTTGAACACGCTGCACTTCAAGAAGCACCCTCTGCACCCTGCATACGCAGCCACATCCTTCCACTCCATGACTGCTGTTCCTTTATCACTTTGGAATCAGAAATCAACCGCTCTTTACTTGTGTGCTGCAACTTAATTCCTTTAAATACTGGTCACTTTTACTGGCCACTTCATGAATAAATCTCCAGATAAAAGCTCTCCACTGAAGGAGATAAAAAGCCAAAATCTCTGTGCAGGGATATGCTAACACTAAAATAAATAAATAAATTCATCAGAAAGCATATCCACAATTTGACTCAGAATACTGAACAAATACAAGATATGCTCAATTCTTTACTGCATCATTTCCAAAAGTCTCAGGGGCCATATATACTTAAATCATTCATGTTATCTCAACTCCTTTCCAGTAATCAATAATCAAGGCTAGAGCATCAGCACACCCCTAGTCCTAGACCCTGGGCAAGGTTAGAACTAGTGTACTTGCATGAATTCAACACCAAGCTTCTCCTTACCTGCTTTGCCACTTCCCTTAGGCAGGCCACCCCTCGTTCAAAGTTGGGGAAGACCACGGAGCCGTATTTCTGGTATTCAGGAAGCGGACGAATCTTTATCGTAACTTCAGTAACCACTCCCAGAATTCCTTCAGGAAAACAAAGAAAAGCTCAGTTGTAAAGTGCTACAAGATGCCATTCTTGCAAATCACCCAACAACTGTCTAGCAGGATGTTCTCAGTTAACGTAAGTCAGAAGTCCCAAAAATACACTATTGCAGAAAAAAGCAATTTATTCCTCATAATTTACATGGTGAATTCCAACAAGCAGCCCTTAAGTCATGATGTTTGTTACTAGATGCATATAGTAACTCCACAGATCTGTTTTAAGCACTGTTCAGTTGCATAACTTCAGTCCTAAAAAAAAAAAAAGCCTCACTTTATTATCCCAACACACACAGAAAAAAATAATGCCTGCAGAACACCATCCATAGACACATTGGAAGCCATAGCATTAGAGATGCTCAAATCAGCAAGCCATTACAGAAGCTGAATTAAGTGCAGTTACATGAAATTACCTTCAGATCCCATAATAAAGTGATGGATATCAGGTCCTGTTGACATGCGAGGTACTTGACAGTTTTTTTCAACTATTCCTCTCGGAGTTACCATTTTTATATGAATCACCTGTTTAAACAATAAACAATGACTACACATACTAGCATTAAGCATAGACCTTTTTGTATGACATTTATTTTCTGCAAGATGCATGTTATGCTTGATGCAGTTCAGCTCTACAGACTTCATACATTCTCTAGGCAGTCCCAAGAACTTTTGGGATAACCCGAGGACCATTACCAAAAATTGTTGTTAATGCAGCATGGTTTGCCCACACAACAGATTGCACCAAATTCTATGCCAAATCAAATCAATTGTTGGCCACATGCAGACAGTGTTCTTCCTTGCTTAAGTTTTCCATTAGAACTGCTGCTTGATGAAGCTAATCTGATTCAGAAATCAGCTGCGACAGAAATACTTCTAATAGGAAGAAATAAAAACCTTTGTGAAACACACTGTTAATATTAATTCTTCCATAAGACTGAAGCTAGTTTTTCCCCTCATACTATTCAATCTTTTACATAAAAAAAAAAAAACCAACAAAAATCCTTCCTTGGTGTAAGTGAAACTTTCAGATACAGACACATCAGCGGGATTTCAGCTAGTGCCTTGAAAACATTCAAGCACGGGTATCTAAGTGATCTTCATCCTGTTCGAGAACATCATTATATGGATTTTGTAAACTGTTGATTCTGCAACAAGTGGATTTTAGGGAGTATACCTAATGTTGTTTCTAGATATAAAAATTGCTCAGATGGTAAACACTTCCCTAGACACTTTCTCCCTGTGACATCAGGAAGCTCATGAACCGCTCTGATTCAACCCTGAAACCAGTTTTCTCCTAATGAAAATTTCAGAAGCTGCATTTTAGCCTGAAGTTTTGCTCCCACAACAGAAAAGCCTTCTGTACTTCACATCTTTCTGAACAAGCAAAACTATACTATACTGTAACACCTCAGGCAGTAGGGTACAGATGATATTTCGTTAGTGCAAGCAGTTTCAACAAGGTATGCTGAATAAAAACTACATTTTCTGCCAAGTTAATTCACTGAGAGTGAAGTGTCACGTCTGTCCACAGAACAGAAGTGTTTCTGAATATAATGTGATGAAAAAGCCTGAGGTGATAGGGGATACATTACAAAATGGGTATTGCAAGAAAAAAGAAGGGAAAAAAAAACAAGAAAGGGCTACTATGAGGAAAAAGTTGAAGTTCAAAGCAAAGAAGCAGGAAAATCAGAACAATGATTTGACTTCAATATATTCGCTATAACAGAAAAAGCAGATTTAATTTAAAAAATGTTTTAGAAATAAATTTATTAGCATTAATACAGAGATGAAGCATTTTAATGCTTCAAACAATTAAGAGTATAATTACTGCCATTCCTAATCCCTTGCTTCCTTCCTCACTGCTGATATATAGCATGCAACAGGATTACAGTTCACTCTTGTTTGCACATAGGGTCAATTAGGCCAGTCTACTGACTTGAAAAAAGCCTACTTAGATTAGGGAAGTGAGATGGTAGAAAGAACTAATCGTTGGCTGTCAGTGTGAATTGATTCCAGTAGACAACTTTAAGAACAGTAGGAAATAGCACACGCTGTTGAAAAAATCCTACAAATTTAACAGGATTACTGCACTGAGAATATCAGAGTGTGAACAGTGGAAGAAAGCAACAGGGTAAGGATAAATCAACACAGTTCCTTAAGCTATCTAGTAAATACCAAACTCAAACTTTCAGATTAGCAGTAATGTTTCCTAGTACTGATACCAAAAACAAGCAAACAACAATCTCAGTCAAAATTTGATGTCAAAACTGTATCACTGATTAACAGAAATGTAGTTTCCCTTCTCCCTCTCGTGAGTCATTACAAGAGTTAAACCTCCAATCGGAAGAATAATTAATTAGAACAAGTATTAAAAATATTTACCAGATCTTCAATGTTTCCATAGATGTTTTTCTTCATGCCTGATGCTCGTGTTGCTACCCATCCTCCTAGTGAGCTGAACTCCATGGAGTCCGGTTCGTGGCCTGTACAGAAGCCACTTTCAGAAAGCTAAAGAAAGGAAAAATACATTCTACAGAGTCTGCATTTGCTTAGTACTTCAACATCTCAGTATTTTAGGTCTGCTTGTTTTAAAAAGAAGGGTTGGAAGGAGAGCCTGGGGAACTACAGGGACCTCCCTATTTGCCTGCTTCTCGCAGTATTTTCTTGGAGAGGCTGGTAGCACATGGCTTAGACAGATGACCTCTTAGCTGGCTAAAAAACTGGCTGCACAGTCAGGCGCAGAGAGTGGTGGTGAATGGAGTCAAATCCAGCTGGCAACCAGACAAGTGGTGTTCCCCATGGGTCAATATTGGGGCCCCTCTTGTTTAATGTCTTTACTGATGATCTGAATGAGGGGATTGTGTGCACCCTCAGTAAGTTTGAAGATAACACCAAGGTGGGAGGATGTGCTGAACTGTTTGAGGGTAGGAAAGCTCTTACAGAGGGATCTGAACAAGTTGGATTGATGAGGGTAATTACGTGAGCTTTAACACAAGAAAGTGCAGGGTTCTGCACTTTGGTCACAGTGACCCCATGCAATGCTACAGACCTGGCGCAGAACAGCTGGAATGCTGCAGGAAAGAAAAGGATCTAGGAGCGTTAGTCAACAGCCAGCTGAACAGTAGGGCGCCCAAGTAGCCAAGAAGGCCAACAGCATCCTGGCTTGTATCAGAAATAGCGCAAATCAGCAGGACTAGGGAGGCGATCATCCCTCCATACACAGCTCTGGCAAGGCCACATATTGAGTACTATGTTCAGTTTTTGGCTCCTCACAACATGAAAGACATCAAGGTCTTGGAGAACATCCAGAAGAGGGCAATGCAGCAAGTGAAGGGTCTGGAGCACAGGTCTTACGAGGAACAGGTGAGGGAATTGGGATTGTTTAGTCTGGAGAAGGGGGGGTCAGGGAAGATTTTATCACTCTCTACTAGGACCTGAAAAGAGGTTGTGGCACAGTGAGGGGGGTGTCAGCCTCTTCTCCCAGGTAACTAGTGACAGGGTGAGACGTAAAGGCCTTAAGTTGCAGCAGGGAAGGCGATGCTTCAACAGTTGGACTAGATAATCTTAGAAATGGAATATCCTGATGAATCACTCAATTATTCAGGCACAAATTTTGTCTTCGATACATAAATGAAATGCAAATTGATTCTGCTCCTACTCTGCATGTGTTATGCTACGCGTCAGCCTGTAATACTCCTCCCCCACACTTTAAAACTAAGACCTCTATTGTTTGTAAGAAGGTGAGAATCCAGATACATATGGAAAAAAATTATAACTAAGTAACTGCCAACTTGCACAAATGCTGCCAATAAATAAGGCACTTAATCTCTTGTTCTTTCCATTCTAATGTGATATGCAGCAGGTCTGCAAAAAATGCGAGCAAATTGCCTGTACTTAATTCTCTCAAGGAGTGATGTGTTTTAATATACAGCCATCTGGTTGGGCTTCCTGTATGCAAAGCTGTCAACTACTTGTGATGCAGATCATGCATTCCTGTACATTAAGTAGTCACTTGTTTCTCATTTTTCTGTATTAGCTTGGCTTTGCCATCTGCACAACACCTGAGGTTGATTGGATGCCCTTAGAATTGCAACACCAAAGCTGTCAGGCAGAAAAAATTAAAGACCCAGAACTTTCACATTGATAACTGTGTTAGTGTTTGAGACTATCAATTTGCACTGGGCAACTGAAAAATCTATGTCCAACTAGACTGTTGTAAGCACAACATTTAATGTGGGTCATTAACTACATTCTGTAGTACAAAGTGATTCTAACTTCAGTGATTTGAAGTTATTTCTGTGTAACATTAACAGTGATTTATTGAGCTTATGGTCCTCTCTCCTACTGGAAGAACTTGTGACTTTAGATGTTTACTGATCACATTAGGGAAGGGTTCCTGCACTCTCCTTATTCTCCACAAACAAGAAGTTTGCTTCAGTCACAGCTTACCTGCTTCTACAATGTATATAAACACAAGCACAGCAAAGGACAATGCTTTTGAATACTTGTAACTGACTGGGCATGCACAAAGCAGTGCATGGCCTTCTCATCCAAAACACATGAGTATGTAGTAGCATTTCTACAAAACTCACAATGTGCTTGATAATACTCATTATAAAAAATAATAAAAAGAACTGTTCTAGCTTCATTACTCTTTGTCACCTCTGACTCTCTTCTGTTGACTATTAATCCACATTCTTTCCTGATAAAAGCAAGCAACTTGAGGCTCCTCTATAGAGCACACTGTAATACATGAATTTATGAATGTATCTTCTCATCTTACAGAAAATGGTGTCTTAATTAAGCTACAAGCACACACACTTGTGGAATTCATATTTATTTTTAATGTCTCATTCAAAAACACCTTTTCTGTACAATATTTGGTTTTCTAAATCTGTTACCTAGAATTCAGCACAATGTTAGTTGTGGTTGCAAAGTTCACAATAACCGTGAGTGAGCTAAACTTCTAAGTAAGGTCAGCACTCCAAAAGTCGGACAGAGTAAGAGGCATCACACCTCTGCACAGTTTCTAGATAATGCTGGTAAAGTCAAATGCAGCAACAGAATTGGAAACTCCTATGAACATCCAAGGAAAAAGAAAATCCATGTCAGCACTATCTGTTGCATGTTTGTAGGAACGGAACATAACATCCTTTATTTCTACTGCTAATACAATGCAGCCTTAAAGTAAAATTCATTTCACTCTTGCACTTTTTCATTACTACAGCAGCAACATGGTTTCTCTGAGAAAAAAAAAAAGCCCTTTCCACTCTAGCTTTTACTGCCACTCCAGCAGGGACTCTGGCCAATTACACATTCCAACCCCTTGCCCACCAGAACTCAATTTCCTCCCTTCAAGCTCTGCCCATTTCATTTAGCTGTACCTGCACATGTGCACAGTATTCACCTTTACTCCAGATTGAGGGTTTTTTTCTCCACCCTGCTCATCTCTATTTTGCTCATGCTGCTTAAATATGAAAATCCTTCAATCCAAAGCTTACTTAATACTAGCAAGCTGCAAACCCAGCAGCCTTTCAAAGCAATTCCCTTGGCTGCGCTATCCAAATATATGTAGATTGCACTGATAATAACGCCTCTTATTTATTTCCATGGAAACTACAACAGATGCAAATATCACAACAACACTGTTGGATAGAGAAGATTCTCAGCTACAGAACACTATTTTTCAACAGTCACCACCACTGCTATGCATTTGCACTAGGAATGAACAGAAGTCTGCAAGCCACGCTCATAAAAAACTACATGGCTGTCTGGAACATGGCCTGTCTTTCACATCTCTGTCACCACTGAAATGCACCACTCAGCGTCCCACTGTGCTCATGGCCCCCAGTTGGTTTCCATAAACGTTCAGCAAGTGCCAATGCATGTCAGCGGGTGCAATTCAGTCTGCACGGAAGAATTCAATGACACATCTTTGCTTCATACGCACTTACACCTCAGGCACCACTTGATCAGACTGCCCCTCTGCTGCCATCTGTCACACCGCAACAAAGCATAACAGAATAGTGATAGAAGGTTCAACTTCTATTGCTGTACCATCACAACGTGCCTCTGCCATTATGGGTCAACATAATAAAATAGGAAGCACTACTTTCAGAGCAACTCTTGTATATCCGCATTCTATCCGTATTTCAGTGGGCACTTGCATTGACATTAATCACAACTGTGCTTGTTTTGTGCAGCATAATTTTAGCTCAACCCGGAATCTTCATTTTAATCACATTCCACTGAGTAGTTCTGTACTTCCAGTTTGTACAGTAAGAGATTTTAAAATATATACACACATTAAGTAGGTAATCTGATTTGGTATTCTTTGCTCACTGAGAGAGTTGCACAGAAGTCCCGAATGTAGTACGAGTTGTTCTGCACACAGTACCTTTTGTAAGAACACTAGTCCCTTTTCCAGTACAGAACAAATGCACAATCAGTACTCTTTTCATAAACTAGAACCCAAATGAAAGATTCTACTTTTTCTGATCAAAAGGATTCAAAGAGGACTACAATAGCAGTATTATAACCCATAGGAGTTACAAGCAGAAAGGGAATACTATTCTTTACTCTGAGTGAAAAGTAGTAGCATTTAAAGGATAGAATAGTAACAAAATATAAACTACCACCCTAGGAAAACAAATAAATAAAAAGATCTTTTATACAGAGAATATACTCAATTTTCATTTTAGTTCAAGCTTTAATAATAAAAGAACTGGAAAGGTTAAAATATTACATGAAATAACATAAAGGAACAAATAAATTAAGAGTTAGGAAAGACCACCTTTCTCATAAAAACAGCCTTCAAATCTCTGCATATCTGTAAAGTGCCCTTAGGCACTAAGTTTAGACAGCAATTAGCTATCAAAATACTCGAGTATTGGAAGTTAAGCAAGCAGAACTGCACATCCTGAAAAATAGTAAACAAACACCTACAATCTGCCTGATTATCAAGGAGCACTGAGAAAGACCCCGAGAGGTTGCTCTGACTCATCTGATAGACTGCAGTTAGAGGTCACTAGAGATCACTCAGAAGTAAAGGTGATCTATTTTTTTTCACTGGACCCTTATTTTAGTCCACTCTCCATGCTACTTTCTCATAGCCAGTCTTAAGCAGCAGCAACAGCAGCAAGTCTGTTATAAGCTTTAACCCTTTTGAAGTAAGTACCTCTGGCCCAAATAACTACCACATGCACAACAGAATGAATCCAAAAACTTTTGTCGGTGTTGAGTACCAAGTGTTACACCTTAAAAATGCAAAAGCATATCTAAGGCCTGAAACAAAGCAGTGTTACATCCTACACATTGCTAACTTATTGGTGTACAAGCAGTTTGGGTCTACAGCCAAAAGAAAAGAACTACCATTTAAAAACATGCATCAAATACAGTGTGTATGTATGCGATGAGATGCGATTCATAACCAAGAATATAATAACCACAGTCTGCATGAAAACACAAGAACTAAGCTAGAATTCAGCAGCCTAGACAAGATATGAGGAATAACACGGAATAATATGGAGAAATACTAGATGTGTCAGAAGATAAAAAATACCTGTTTTTCCAAATCTTGTCCAATAATGCCAGCTTCCACACATGCTGTTAAGTTCTTCTCATCTATCCAGAGAATCCGATTCTGTTAAGAAGCAAATCAAAACTAATAATCAGTGTTTATTTCCTTTTCTAATGCTATATTGTCAACAATACCTAATCAGACAAGTTAATATTAAGACAATTCTAGTTGTTACAGCAGGGAAAGCTGAGCCTCCCCACTTCACAGACAACAGGTTAGAGTTTGTACAGCTTCTACCATAAGTAACATTATTAATCAGCTCATACTGGAAACATTCACAGAAGCAAAGCAGAAATATCAGAAAGAATTAAGACAAAAATCCTACAGAAACTAAAATACAGCATTTTTCAAAATGAATGCAATTTAAGGTGCCCGAGTCTGAATATCTGGACATTAAGCATACTCCAAGAAAAGTACTCTTGAATAAACTCTCTAGGTTAAACAGATGGCACTGAAGTACCCCAGCTCAGCTCTGGGATTTTGACACACAAAATTAGAAGTAAAATATGGTATAAGATGTCAAAGTATGTAAGTACTTAAGAAATGTAAGGTACCAGGAAGGATTACACCTTTTCACCTGGTGGGAAACTCACTGACCCATCAGAATATTCTACTAAACAGAAAAAGAAGCACTAAGCATAATTATTAACAAGGACAATCCATAATGAAGAAACTAACAAATCTGGGTTTAGCTCTGTTTATAGAGAAAATTTCACAGGGGCTTCAACTTCAGTTCCTCTCTGATAAGTGATAATAGAGTTATTAACTGGGATTGATAGTTCAGGGAAAAACAAACAAAAAACAGCATTATGAAGACAATTTAGATTCATCAGTAGAAGGCGGCAACATGCAACAACCCTTTACTTTGCAAATTCTGGAACAACTACAGTGTAAAAAGCGGTATTTACACTGCTTAACATGACACTATTTTCGTTTCTATAATCTATGTGCCAAGTGTCTGTCCTCCCTAAATAAAGCTAGTATCACTCATTTTCAACAAGAATCACTATCTGAAGGAGTTACAGATGTACAGTTTTATATAGAAATACATAGTCATCTTTTATTCCTTCAGTGAAGGCTGATACATATAATTTCTATTATTATTATTTTAAAATCTGCAAAAAACCAATGAAATTTACGAGGACAAAACTTCCTACTGGCCTTACACTTAACTCAGACAATTCCTACATAGAAGAAGAGTAACTTCCTCTGATTTTCCCTCATGTAAAACTGTACAAAGAGTCAGCAGTAGGATTTTTTTCAAAGTACATAGGTCATAAGAAGTACAGGACTAACTTTAAGAAAAATAGCACTTAAACTGAAGTACTGATTTAATCGTTATAGCACAATTTAATACTTCCATCTTTTTCTTTATTCTTGTAACAAAGAAAGAAATGTCATTCGCTAGTGATTCTCTGAAATAACATAGGATGATTTAACTTTCAACATAACTGTCATTCAACATATCAACAGATACAAACCATTTGTGATGTATCCAGAGAGACAATTGTTCTTTTTTCTTCTTCAGGGCATTCAAGGGCACTAGAGACACTCGTTCCCCCTGAAAATGTGCATGAAAGTTGTGACTACAATTCTCAAGTAACTTCTCCCCCACCTTCCACGTACCCATCCTTCTCTCTCTCCTTTCAAATACTGAACTTATCAAGAGGTCACTTTTCGAAGCTAATGATCAGTATTCTAAGACTGTCCCTGCTCCCAAATTGAGAGTTTAACGCAATCAGGTCAACGATGGAACAGACAAAAGGCTTTAACAGCACCTGATAACAAGTCATGACATTCTGACCATCTCATCTGCTGCTGTAAAGTCTGGAATGTAACTTTAAAACAGGGAATGACAAGAAATCAAGTCATTCAAGAAACAGACATAGCTGTGGTTTCTACATACTCTACTGAGAGCACTAGAAAGGACACTACACTTCTACCTAGAAAGAGGGCTGAAGAGATCTACTTAATACAGGAATGCAATACTTACCTGAAAGCAAGTAAGAAACTGAAAAAGGTTTAACTATAAAAATGGATGAATAAAAACAAATATCAAACTTCTCTGGAGGTTTCTAGTGTATCTTTACAGCATGTCACAGAACAGTTGCCAAGAAGTTTTTGGCTTCTCAAAGACTACAAAAGCCATAGGAAGAAAAAAAAAGAAGGAGACTAGATTGCTACAGAGATCCTCACAAAGCTACACGTACAGTGCCAGTGGCACCAGTACAACACCAACACTCTTCCAGAGCAGCAAGACCTGCCACTTTTGTTTCTAATGATAGGGAAGGTAGTGTTATCATTTAATATTAACTCCTAAAATAACCACGAGAGTTGACCATAGTTCAATATACCAGGCTTGAAGAAAATCTAAAGAGCTTCCTGTATGCCAGTCAATGAACAAGAACTAGTCAATACTGCTACAGTCATACAACTGTGGCTGGGAAACACTTTGGGGAGAAACAAACCGTTAGTTTGATACAATGTTTAAATGACATGTTTATATTATCAAACAGTAAACATCCTTCCTACAGGGGCTACATGCTTGCAGCATGAGCACCAAGGCATCAAGGTATTGCACTGAATGAATAGTTCCTGACAAAACACTTATCACAGAAATAAGCTTATGGAAATCAACATCTCACGTCACCTGATGTCCAAGTCAAAAACACATAGCTTGCCTTACAAGGTTTAGAGGAAAAAGTATGTATAATTAATAACCTGAAGCCCTTTAGAAGTTCTCTAGGCTGAGAAGGACTCAGGACCTACAAGAGTTCAAAGCCAAATACGTAGATTTCAACTTCACATGAACACTTCTCTTGCACTCCTAATATTCGAAGTGTTTTTACACATGCTGACTTTTGCACAGCTGAATACAGCAACTTTTAATAATGCAAGATCACAGAAAATAGACGGCATTTAAAATTCAAGGGTTACTCCGAAAGTAATGCCTCCTACTACATTACTAAAACAACAGACGTAAATTAAAATCAAGTAGAATAATTTTGCACTACTAACGTTAAACAGATTTGATATTTAACACTACTTACCACCAAACGGTATTATGCAGAGATTATGTTTGCAGGCTAATTCCACAATTTTAACTACATCTTCATGGCAAACTGAAAGAGTTAAACAGGATTTGTGCTTGTTACTGTTGTTTAAATATCACAGTCTGAATACCCAGCAGCTCCCTTCCTGACACCAGCAAGGAAGACATTTCAAAGAGTTAGGGCTGAACTCAAAGTAAAAAGAGCTCCAGAGTACACTTCAGATATAAAACAACTCTACTTTTAAAGAACTTAAAATAATAGCCTTGGTCTCCTGCTCACAGATTGAGACTTACTGGGAATTGTCAGGATAAGATGGGCTAACAAACAGGTTAGAATTGAGCTAGGTATCCAGGAGAACAAACTGAATTCAAATCTTTATGGCAAACAGATTTTCAAAGCCATTGTAAGCTGAATTAATCTTTTCTGAGAGTTGAAAAACAATTTTTATCTTCCTGGATGACATACAGCTTCAGAAGAAGAGCTGCTGGTCAAATTTACTTTTTCAGAATGTATCTGGTCAAAGATGAAACAGAAATGCTTGTGCACTAGTAAGGAAAAGTACCACCAAGTAAAGACCACATATACTTGCACCTGAGGTTGTGCAAGCAGAGAATGTGCAGGAATTAAAAAAAAACAGGCTTACAAACTATGGCTATTTTGTTCTTGCAATAGAGAGCAGCTTTAGATCAACACAGTCAATCATTTTATTTCAGTTGTTTTCGGAGCTGCACAAGAAGTGGTGATTAAGTCCTGTCTATGGTCACCACAGCTGTCACATCAGTAACTGTCCTCAAACATTCAGATGCATCTTTCAATGTATTTTTTGGCTACCCATGAGATTTTTTTTTTCCAAATGAAGAAAACTGAGCTAAGAGTAATCTTGGGGTTTCTAATACAGCGTAGCATCAGAAGCTTATAAAAATACTTGGATTCATACAGCCCAGGTACAAGATGATTTTTTCACTAGCTATTGAAGAACAGCACATGGAAAGCAGATCCTAGTGACCTGAGAAACACGACTCAATTACAAAATTCACACAAATGAGCAAATGAAGTTTTATCAGTTAAAGTTTCCGTATTCTTCTACTCAATAAAAACAAGCATTATTTTCTGCTACGTTTTAAACTACAACATTAGTGACCATTCTGTTTTAACTGGGTGTAGCCTGCACTGCCATTTCTTCAAGTCAATCACCCTCCGTGAAGTGTTTTGATTGGAGTTACAGGTGCTGCAACTTTACAATATTATCTCAGCACAGTATGTCGTAAGACCAAATTTTTAATGTGAACATTTAACCACCCTTCTGCCATCTCACACTTCTTAAAAAATGCCAGCAGGATTTAGTCTGCCATTTGGACAACTATTCTTGGTGCATATACAAGTTCACATTATACTGCGGTTACTGAAGTCACAAATTCAGCTGTCGTCTGAAATTTCATTTAAATTTAATAATAAATTTTACTTCCCTATTAAGTAATGGGACTTCATGTTACAAAATCATGATTACCATATCCCCCCCTCCCCCCAAAAAATCCTTTAGGGTCTCTAAAGATGAGTGAGATGGGCCAGACAGTTTCTCAATAACAAGAGAGCACAGGAATTTAGTAAACAGATCAGAAGGAAGAAGGAAAAAAACATTAAGCTTACCAGGCCATACAACTATATCAGGAATTCGCTTAAACATTCCTTCCCTGAGTACAAATATCTCATGTAGGCAGTGACCTGAAAAACAAACGATAAGTAATCAAGTCCAAACAGGAAGCATCTGAAGTACAGTTATATAAATGAACTTCTCTTACCATGAGCTCTGAATACCCTATCTTCTGCATCCTGTGAATATGAAATTTTAGTGGCTCTGAGATCCTGAAGAAATTCTTCATTTACAATAGATGGAGGTACATCATTAACATTTAAAGATGCCTACAATACAAGAAAATGTTTTCATTAAAAATAGCTGCATCTTATAGCATTTCTTTACAACTAAAAAAAAGAATGGTTTACCATTAACCAATACCAAAACACAGCTATTTAAGATTATAAATAAATTAGAAATACAGAAGTTCTTTGCCTTATCTTCAGTCATTGATCCATTTGCCTTGCCTAGTACCCATCTGACTAGATGCATATACAGTTTTATTCCATAGCACATTCTGACTCTTTTTTTCCTGACAGATCTGGAGAAGTGAACAAGCTTATGAGTGCATACTAGGTAAAATATTTGTCTTAAGGAATTCAAGACTTAAGAGAAACAACTGCCTGGACAGTACTGAAGACCCTTATGTTGATAAAGACTAAGTTCAAAATTTCTCATACAGTACAAGAAACACATACTTATGCCATTTAGTTCACTTTGTGAACGTAAGTTTAACGCCTGTAACTGCTTTGAATGTTGAATAGTGAGATCTAAAGAATCATAGAATGTCCTGGGCTGAAAAGGACCTCAAAGATGATCTATTTTCAACCCCCCTGCCGTGGGCAGGGTCAGCAACCACTAGACCACACTGCCCAGAGTCACATCCAGCCTGGAAGAAGGGAAGACTTCACCTTCAACAAGAAAGTATTCAGGTGACTGCAAAGACCTATGGCATACTTCAAAGAAACTACATAAGGTTACATAGAAATTAAGAGGACTTACAGAATAATTTAGTAAAGAGTATTTGCTTTAGGTAGGTCCATGACTGATAGCTCACAAAAACCCAGAGGCTCAAGAGGACAGCTAATTATTTGTTTTATACTTTTCATATAAGACACCTGACCTTATGAAAATACAGTTTTAATAATGATTTAATTCTGAAAAAAGATGCGCTGCTTTGACTTGTTTTTTAAGGATGATGCTATACTTGTAACAAGGTGTCAGACATCGGAGAAAAAGGGTTTTCCCTCCAGCATATTCACACTGTCATCTACAAACACAGAAACTGGAGATGAAGGTTAGATCCAGCAAGAGGCATACTGCTACTAAGAGATCCTGATTTTAGGGGCCACTCATAATAAGCTGAGGGCTGCTGCTCTTAGCTCTTGCTAGTCTGCTGTTAACATACATTCCCACAGTGCTATTGGATAAACTCAAGAGCAGAACTCAAACCTGGAAAACAAGAGGAAAAACAAATATACTAAGTAACCAAATAAAGATCTCCGTTCAAAGAAAATTCCTGTTAGCTCTCCTCATGGTTTCTATTTCAAACTAGTTTCTTCATGGATTTCTGCAGATAAACGCATTGTTTCATTTCAAGTTGAACACTAAATGCTTGATGATCTTGGTTCTCTAGAAAACAAACTACCTAGAACTATAACAACTCCTTACAGATAACTATATTGGGGTTTTTTTGTGTGTGTGTTCTGCAAGAATTTATTTACATTTTGAAGATGAAAAATGAAAGTTGAATATTCATCTATATAAATCTTATGTAGGATGCAAGACAAAAATATTTTTTTCTTATGGGACTGAGATATTTTAGAAGTTGTACACTGAAAGGTTAGACACGAAAGTTACGTGAACTAGGTTTAAACTGCTGTCTTTTCTAAGTCTAGACTGAAAAGGGAAAAAAGTCATCAGGCCTCAAGCAGCAGTAAAGTGGGTACATATACTGTGGTAAGTTACAACAGAAAGGCTGAACATGATGGGGAAGCCTTCAGTCCTGCAGAATAAATGCAAGAAGAGATAATGACAAATAGACCAAGAGGTCCTTTCCCTACTGTTGTTCCTGTATCTGAGTTCCACTATGCTCTGATGATAGCAGACAGCAAAAACCAATAAAGTGTGACAACCTGAAATATAAATTGGAAACTGTAAGAGAGATGTGAAAACAGAGAACCTCTGGTATTGAGAATAACTATGAAAAGTTCAGATACACACTGTAGACTTCAAAGCGTCCTATTCTGTGTCAAGATAGTCAGCCTGTTTCAGACCACAACAGAGGTGTATGACATAACAGAAAAGCAACACTGCTGGCAGATATCTTGCAAGCTAGCTCTTCAGGACACACTGTGGAATCAAAATACCATTTTGAGAACCTGCCCCTGTCCTCCAATTCTGCTTTATTCTCTATTTTCTACACACATAGGACTTCTGGTCATGATGAATTCAAGCAATTTTGCTGTGAGCAGCTGCCAGTTAAGACCAAGGAAATCACACCCATCTAGATAAAGTTCTAAAAAAATATATATACTGACACAGGGAGAAACTAAGTCAGCAGATGAAAGAACAAACTGATAGCAGAAGGCAGAAGTGCTCAAGTTTTTCAGGCCCAATGAGATTACCTGCTTCAGAGAAAACAATGTTGAACTCACTTAAGAAATGGGTAAATAAAACTGTTACCCAAAACAGTGTCACAACAGTCACCGTACAAGAACAACCTTCTTCCAGTGCTGCTTTGGCAGCTATCTAGTCAGGAACCTGCAGCCTCAAATGAATTCTTCTTAAATGAGGTGGGTCAATCTTGAGCTATTCTGCTTGAAAAGCAAAACGTGTTTCACAAAACCAGAACATTCTGAACATGATTTGTTGTTTTTTTCCTGCAAACATTCCGCTCAAACTTAAGTATTCTGATAGCCGGTTTTCAGCAATCAGATGTGAAAAATATTGCTGTCAAATTAGAACTTGGATAGCATTAAATACCCTGAAAACACAGCACAATTTAGTGTCACCCTATTTTCCATCTTTATTGTCACAATCATTACAGTTTCATGAATAATAATTCTCTGTAGGCTAGCAGTTTCCACAATCTTGAAAAACAGCCTACAAACAAGGACTAAAATTTCCCTCAGTGGGAGATACTTAAGCCAATTAATGCACTACCAGTTGACCTAGAACTACAAGTTGTGCTAAGTCACTGGAAGTCTTACATAGTAGTCTTACACCAGATATCAACTCTTCGGTGTTAATACACTATGGTTAAAATTACATGCAAGGTGACCTTCAGAACAACAGCTGAATCACCTAGAACAATCTGGTCTTCATCATCACCGAGACTAACATTCAAAGGAACTGGTTTGGCTAATTACTTACTCTAGAGGTAGTTTTGTGCTCCAGACTTGCTCCAAAGGTTCTTTCTATCCATTCTTTAAAAGTTGGTAATACCATACCACCTAATCTGTACCTGAAAAGTCAATATTACATACGGTCATTTTTAATTAAAAGAATATATGTCAGACACACTTCTTTTGATTCTGCATAAACACACATAGTAAGTTTTAAATTCAGTTCTTCATCTGAAAGGCTGCAAAGCTCTGCCCATTCAGTTTCAGTTTTCGTGAAACTGCACAGTTTCAATGCATTTAAATATTCTATACTTAATACAAAACCAAATCAGATGTCAGTACCTCAGACTTGATTATCCTTTATCTTCTTTGGGAACCAAGGCATAAGGCTTTTCAGATATCCCACCCACACTTCCACTTTTAAGTGATGCAGAAAGCAGTGTCATAGTTTACATGCTAGTTACAGAAAGAGAGAATGTATGTACAGACACTGCACTGTAGACCAAAGCAGTCTCAAACACACAAACCCAGCTCAATACACCTATCATAGTTTCAGGAAAACCAGAGCTAATGGTTCCTCTCATCCTAAGGATGCATTCCAACCCATCAAGTGATGAGTCCATCACAAACCTGTTGGCAAGAGCTATGACAGATGAAAGTTGCAAGACAAGTGACAAAGAAGCTGGTCGTGGTGGTGCATACCACATGCAAGAACAAGCGAGGCAGGGCACACACTTAATGAGGTTAATTGTGTTGTTAACTGTGTCCATTTACACAGTTCATATATGTTTACAAAACACGCACAAGCATTCTCTGAGAAGAAAACTATCACCTTTCTTCAGTATAAAGAGCTTTCAGCAGTTGAAACTCCTACAGCTCGTACGTGGGTCACTACATTACGCCCCACAGGTCTTTCTCCTACAATAATTTAATTAGTATATCTAACCATGACCCTGTACTTCACAGCTACAATTAAGCCACCTACTATGCAAAAAGAGCAGTTCATTTTGTTTCCTTATCTTAACTACCTTCTAGTTCTCTCATTGATAAAATAATCAAAAATCTACTCAATTCCTAGAAGCAAAAGGGTACAAACACACTGCAAGTCAGCTAGAAAGGCTAAGTTCAGTGACCCCTTCTGTGACAGCTATTATTTTATCATCATATTCATACAGAACAGAATGAGTTCTGTGGAAAGGCAAGTATAAAAAGCAGGTACAAGTCTAACGTAAATTGGGAATCTGCAAAGGTACAGAATGTCTTGGTTCAGCTTGGTACTTTTTCCTCTCCAGACACGCTTTTTGGTATTGCCCACCTATTGCTATAGCTTTCTCACAGGACAAAGTAAAGCTGACAGAAGTCTAACAACTAACTCAGGGCAAACAAAAGTCCCAACAGAGATGAAAGTGGTGAGCTGACTGCACAGAATGCAATTATGACTTAGTTACTCAAGGGTAAGCTTTGTACATATGATGATGGTAGAAGAAGTCCCTGAAAAAAAAAATAAAATAAGAACCGTCCCCCCTGGAAAAACAGGTTTATTTGCTCACTCAAGCAAGTATCTTCTACTTCTGTTGTGATGGTATAGTTGGTAATGAAAAAAAAGATAACTTGAAAAGTAGATAAGCACAGTCTGTTGGGACAATCAGTGCAACTTCCATAAAGAGAATTCCTGTTTCACTAACCCTTGGAGTCCTATGAGAGTGTGAAAACAAGGTAAACAAGGAGACTGCAGTGAACATCACATTCTACACCCCTCCCTCTTTCCACAGAGGTTCTACCTCAACAGCCATTAAAGAAAATATGCTGCTACAGTACTGATGGGAAGGTTCTTCTCAAGGCTTAACAATAAGAAAAATAAGTCTGTCCAAAACAAGAGTGCAAATTGCCACATTGCTACTGGGTCCAGTTTTCCATAACGTCTTCATCAGCAGTCTGGACTTAACAGCGCACTCTCCAATCAGGTGAATGATGAAACATCATTCCCATCTTTTCTAGAACAGGGAATAGTTCTCATCAGTTCTACAGCAGCCTCAGTGCTTCCTCAGGGAAAAAAAAGAAAAAGAAAAAAAGAAATACTGTGCTTTTGCCTCTTTCAAAGTACCCTGTCCAAATTCTTTATGCACAGCATAAACTACCCCAGATAAAGGCATCAGATGAAAAAAATGAGCGACAAAGCAACAAGGGTCAGAATCCTAGCAAAAGGAAAGATGACCAAGATCTCCCTGCATAGTATACAATGAACTCGTGAGCCTAAGATAATGCTTTGCAATTTAACCCAGGTCTAAAAATTAACAGATTAATGATTTGTGTTCAATACTTGAGATATTTTTGCAGGTTTGACTCAAACTAGCTCGTGCCAGTTGTGCAGAAACTCAAAGAGCAATGAGTTTTTCTTGAGTACAGTGTCCCAGCAAATTCTTTTCTCTTTCCTATTTTTATCATTATTTTTACTCTTAACACAAGTATATTATTTTTAAAACTAATACCACCATAAGACTCCTTTCATTTCAGGTAGAAAGGAGCAGTAAGATATCGACTGACAGGCTTGAAACTCAATGAAGAAAGTAAAGAGATCCTGAAGAATTAATCTTCTCTTTGCTGAAAAACTACAGATATATTTTACAGAAAAACAGATTTGCTGAATAAAGGGCTAGAAGACAACAGATTAGAGATGTATGTTGCCACCACAAAACATGCAACTGTAGATTCACTTTGATTTTTAAGCTAAGAACATACAGAAACTCCAAGCGCAACAGTTAAGAAACCTAAACCAAATTAAGAGTTGAGTAAAGCACCTTGCTGATGCTCATGAGATTCTCAGAACTGGAACTACTCCATGGAACTGCTCCACGTTTTCTAAAGCTTTAGAAGATGGTGCAGACTCTCATTCTACAGTCCAAGGGAAGTTTCACTACTACATACAGAATTCAGTAGACCCACACAGAACTAATGACCCATTCTATGAGATATAGGAAGCTTTCTGCTGCTTTCAGCTTAGCTGACCACTGCAGATTTAAAACTCTTTTCTTAAAAATTACTAATAAAATACTTTATTTCAGTGATATGATTTGTCAGCTTACCTCTTTCCTGTGAATTCTGCTTGACCCTTCTTATTGAATATGAATTTGGAGTCATTATATCCCCATCCATTCCACTTCAGAATTTCTTGCCTAGAAGGGGGAAAACATACATGATTGAAAATGTTAGCACACTGTAAGGCCAAAATGTTTTTATGATTTATGATTTTATAACTTTGAAAACATAGCAGTTTAAGAAGTCAAATATATATCAAAAGTACAGGACCTTATACACATAACAATCATTTGCAGTCATCACCATTATTCCTTTAGATTGCATCCTAAGGTTTGAAGGACAAGCTGCTTTACGGACAACCAGCTGAAGTCAATATAAATTGTACAGTGAATATTTTTGAATCAGCGAAGATTATGTTTGAAAGATGTTCATCTTTAAACCTCTACATCACTACTAGAAGTAGTAGTGCTACAAACAGGTAGTAGCAGCTGAAGAACAAAAAAGAATGCAGTAACTCTAGATATCAAGAAATGCACTAAACTGCAGTTAAGCCTGATGTCATTAATGCAACCCCATTACATTCCCAACCTTCACTCAACGAGGCACTGAGAGGCATTCGTATTACATATATATTTTGGAAAGCTGAACAAACACAGCAGTGGGAATAATATACCAAACACAGTGTGAATTACCTCAACGTAATGAGACCATAAGAAAGGCAATATGAAAAAAACCAAACACAATTGCCAAAATATTGTCACAAAATTGAGGTGTCTAAACACAACGACTCCAAAACAGATCTCTCAATCACAATAACAATCATCAGCAGTATATCAGTATAAACACATTGAAGATGCAGAGAAACACAGAGTAATTACATATCAATTCAATTTCGCTTTAGAAAAAACAAACCTGTTAATTTAAATTAGAAATGAAGTGCTAATGTAAAAATTGAATTAACAAAAATGCGTCTTAAAGAAGAACAGATGACATATCTCACTCTGCTACACACAGTAAACATAGATCTTACTCTTTGACTGTATCTTGGAAGAGCAGGAGAATGATCAGTGATCATTTCTGTATCTTAGAAGAACAAGAGAATGATCAGCAATCATTTCGAGAAGACTTCACTGATTGAAGTCACTGCCTAAAAGCTGTTAAACTCCAGCTGTACATGCAGGGTAGTTGGGTGCTGCTGGACTACCAAAGGCATCTGCGATGGAGAAAACACACAAGCGGGCTCCTGAGATAACACCAGTGCTGTACTTAGTCAAAGTTCAGTTTCTTCCAACTGCCTGTCCACAAGGCTTCAAGTAACCAAATGGAAAAAAATGGAGACTTCTACTACAGAAGTTTGACACAGATATTTCAACTAGCCTTTGATAAGCTTAGCACCTGCCTAGGCAAGCTTTATAGGAACTTCAAGCACTTAACAAGTGATGCATTGGTGAAATAGCCAGTGCACGATGCTCCTGCATGCTGAGGAACTGACTGTAACGCTGACACCAAATTAAGCTGTTTCAGGAACAGCTGTCCAGGACTGCAGTCCTCCTCCTGCAGCAATTCTCCTTCTGCTGACTACATGGAGTACTTCTGTACATCCAATCTCTAGTTTGTCCAATCATGTAAAGTCAGAACAGACTTGATATCAATCAACCAAATTTGAGGAAGGCTTAAGCAGGTCCTTTTCAAGGCAGTGCCAAAAAACACTGCTAAGTGTGATGTGTGGAACAGGGCAGAGAAAGCAGCAGCAAGGCTGGAGATGATCAGCCCGAACAGGACACAAAGGGGCAGGCTCCAGAGGAGCCAATGACTGGGGGTAACCAAGAGAGTGCTGCTCTGGGACACTCAGCCACCCTGATGCCTGCTGGATAGATGAGTCCTCCAAAGCCCTGAGGAGGCACTGAGTGCAGACCCAGCAATGGGCTCCTCCCGCTAAGCCGCCTGCATTGCCAGTTGCTGGCCCTTTCTGAGGGCCTGCTTTCCTAAGCTGGTGCTTTCTTCAGGTTTTAAAACACTAAACAGAGGGTAAGAAGTCAAATTTCCTAAGAGCTTTCAGGACGAACTATTTCTGAATGAAATAAGTAAGTAATGGTTACGGTTCGCTCTGAAAGATAACACAGCTCTTATTGCTGTGGTGAGAGTAATCAATTTAAATGCTAATACAACAGTTCACATGTTTGCAGAAGAACAGCTGGCTCTGAGACATCTCAACTACTGCAAAGTTAGTAATAACACAAAGTCAGGCAAATCTCCCTCTGCCAAAAAGACGGTTTTGTGGCTTGTGACAGGCAGACGCATCAGGAAGTTAATGATAAACGTCTAATTTCTATATTCAAAGCAATACTGAGGTTTCTGTTAGGAGATGGAAAGGGCTGCTTTATAATGAGCCACTGACATTTATTCTTTCCTTTGTTCCACCACAGCAGGGAGTACTGCCAACTTCGGGACTGCTATGTGATTTACTTACAGCGGCTCCTAGCACTTCTCGCCTACACAGTAACAAGTCAGAGGAAACACTGCACGTGGCTTCCTAACAAGCAGCCTAAAAACGTCCAGAATATGAAATGAAATGACTGATTATTTAGCTCTGGGTCATAACTGACGAGGCCACCAACATTTGCTGTTTTTCTTGTTTTGAGCTCAAAGCTGCTAAGTTTTGTGTTGTAGCTAAGCTGCCTCATTTAAAGGCTTTTCTATATGGGTACAGTGATCCCAACAGAATATCAAGCTCATTAGCCCTACTTACGCATTTAATATTAGCAGGTGATCAGTTCCTTGCCTCCTAACTTTAAAGCCAGAAAATCAGTACTGAAATGAAATGATAAAAGTAAAAGTGTTAGAAGCAAGCTTTGCCTTACATTTTTTTGATATGACATGTATACACGTACACACCATATGCATGTAAAATAAGTAATGATATTGCCTGAAGGGAAAAACCTGAAAGAAAGCAAGTTACCATGGAAACACTGACAATAGGAGCAAGTGTTGTGAAAACAGTGTGCTAAGGTTAAGCGAATTCAAACCGTTCCTTACAATGCTCTGCACTGAAACACTTAGTTTGACTTGATGCAATAAGAATTACTCATTTTTGTTTTCACTGCAAAAACTCTTGCATAAATTCTCTTCGCTTTTCTGAAGAGCTGGCTACGGGAAGCTGTGCAGATCACAGCACGAGATAGATAACATATATGTAAAATAAGCACGCTGAAGCCCCCACTGAAGGTATTTAGAATGGCAGGGCAGCCCGCGAGAGGACGGGCCGACCTCCCAGCACCCAGACACCGCCTGCACTCCACATCCCACGGCTCAGTGACAGGCTGCCAACTGCTGCCCTCCCCCTAGAAAACCCAAGCAGCAGCACAGGCCCTTCTGCAGGTATTGGAGTTGAACATCCAGAAGTTCAGTCCCCACGGACATTAAGCATGCATGCTATTTTCCAGTAGCTTAAAATGAATGGTACGATTATATACCAAATCGCTGCATGCAATACAAAGAACTGCCAGTTAAAAACAGATTTTTCTTTTAAAAGAAAAAGATCTCCAGCAGTCACAGCCTTTTATTCCCAGGGTCTAAACCACATTGATGTTACAAAATCAGAAGCACACAGTTTTTTCACTTCCAATAGTTACAAGACCATGTCCAAAGAAATACAGAAACCAAATTGATGAATGAATTTTAGCTCAGTAGCATTAACGACTTGCATCATTGCAGGGACATATATCCAAGCGCAATGACCTTGACAGAACTTGCCCCTCACTTCTAGAAAACCACTTGAAACATAGCACATCACACAAACCGAAGCAAACAGGCCACTTCGCTAAATGGCCAACGGCCATTTCCTGTATTCTTTTCTGAGAAGCAGCCCTAAGCCTGTGCCATTCAACCAAGTGAACCAATGGGACTCAGCCAGAGCGGGGCCAAAATGCTCACGGCAGTGTTCTCACAATAACCACCAGTGCTTTCAATTCAATCATCAGCTGGTGCTTAGCCTGCAAACATCACACACACAAAATAAACAGACACTCCTGTTCTGCCACCCAAGAACAGCACGATCTTGGAAATGACATGTAAGTGGCAGTTTCAATAGCTAGCACATTGGCTGAACCACCACTGTTTGTCTAATGAAGCAGTGCAGACAAGTCTTACGGGCTGTGAAGTTCTTCCAAGACTTGGAGCAGGCACGCAATAAGGTTCACGTAGCATTATGGTGTTAAGGACATTGTCTATACAGTAATTCCTCAAAGCCCACTTGAGCTGGACTTCTGGCTACTAACTCAGCACCATCCCCTTAGGCAACACCAGGAGGTCCCCTCCCTCTGTGCTGCAGCAGTCGCTGCAGAGGCTACACAGTCCCATCACCCCAGCACGAGGTAAGAAAGCTTCTGAAGCCAGCAGTAAATTACAGTTAGGCCCCTGGAAATTAGGAAAGGGAACATAGCCCAAGGAATCCCTTCAAGAACTGCTTTATGAAAGCATCATTTCTCTGGAGAATGACATGCTGCAGGCAGGGAATATCTGTTATGTTTGTCACTCTTACATGTCTTCCCTCGCAGGGAGCCTTCCCTGCAGCAAACCAAGCCTGAGTGCAATAACATCTGAAGGCCAGTAAGAGGCCCGTTTTAATAAACTTAGACACATTCCAGTTCTGCAGCCTGTGTTTTCACATAAACCCCTGCAGCTGCACACACATCTACTACAGCTGCCATTCTGTTTGCCAAGTATCTGCTACAGCAACATGAACCTTGGCTCATATTTACAGTTTAAATCTACAGAAAGCTGCAAGTGCAGGCAAAATTTAAGGCATGGAAGACTTGACGGGACCAGAGCAGAGTGGTGGCTCAGTTTTGTTTGGTTTGCTTTTGTTTTTAATCAGAACGGTTTAAAAAACAAACAACGTTAACTCTTCTTACATAATGCCAACCTTGACTACTTATTTCAATAATAAAGCCCCAAGGAACAAGGAAATTGGTGCTTCCCCAGTGTTCTCTCCTAGAAAGCTTAAGTAATTTGGTGAATTAAGTGAATTAAAGATGAAACACTATAGCCAGTCTGAGGAAAGTCAAGATACTACACCTATACTTCTGATCCTCCTGGCCAGATGACTCTCATGCAAGGGAGTACTATACAAAAAGCTATTTCTATTCCACCTACAACTTCCACTGCTGTCAGTTTCTATCTTTGAAGTGACAGCTCTCCCACAAACATGCATGCACGTGACTACTTCCAGGTGGTCAGGGAGCGGGCACCTCAACACTTTCCAAACACTAGAGATCAATCACATAAGAAATATTTCTTGAAAGCTTGCAAAGCCAGGAAGTCTGCTTCACTGTCTTCAAAAATCCCATTTAATAACGAGATCAGCAGTCTGCTGTTAATTTTCTCAAGCAAAATAAGCTCAGCTTCTGGACAAGACCTTACATATTGCATTGAGGACTTCTTGCATGCTTCAAAGCAAATACATCAGATAACCACTGAAGAACACTTTTTGGCTTCTACTATCAGCCCAGAAAACTTGTGTACAACAGCTCCTTTTGGATGTTACACACATTCCAGATGTCTGTGGTTGACTTTCTGGAGTCTTTTGCATTAGCTAAGATTGTTCTATTCAACTTAAGTAAATCTTAAGTTTCAATAAATATGTATACATTCAATTTCTTGTGTATAAGAGTTCAGACCTTAGCAGATATCAAGAAACTGATCTACAAATACAGTTTTTCAAACTAACTATTTTTCATGCAATAACCTATACTGTATTTCACATGTTAAGCAAACTTTACACTTATATTTGTATCTAGGTTTGATTTTTTTTTCCCCTAATAAAATTTAACCAGTGGATATATCCACTTTGGTTTACTTAACATGAAAAGATCTAACAGGAAACTCACGTTTATTTGAATGAATTCAGCTGTGTCATTTCTTATATACCATCTGTCTGATGAGTTAACTACTTATAGTTTGGTAATACATATGAATTGCTGTTGCATATGAAGTCACATTTGCCTTCAAATTATGGCACTTTCTTTTATCACATTACTATTTGCATGTAAGGATCTTATCTTATCTGCTCGTACACTTCAAGAAATAACCTTGACAGTTACCTGCTTTGATGCAATCCCAAAAGCCTCCTGTGAACTGCCACACCTTCTTCAATGCGACATGCTCCTGCTCTTATGATTTGTTAAAATTCTTTCCTTCTTTGCCTGAAGCTTCCACTACCTTAAGCTCAGAAGTCAGCTATGCCAGGATTTAGTTCAGCATCAACTTTTGCTTGAAAACATCACTGCCTAAAGAGTTAGTGCCATCAAACACTTAACAAGCCATATATGGAATCTAACCTTTCAAAGTTCCAAATTTACTGAGAAACATCAAGATACTTACAGAAGAAAAGCTAACTTCTGAGTATAGTTTCTTGCAACAGGATTTTTCAGCAAGTAATTGCATTCTTCTCCTCATTGATGTAGGTGCTATCTCATCTTGGTTGGCTCTTTCTTTGCTCACATGTAGTGGCCAAGGGCACCAACTCACGCAGCATTCCCAGTGGGAGAGCAGTCTGTGGTTGTGGCACTGAGGGACGTGGTTTGTGAGCATGGTGGGTGTGGGATGATGGTTGGACTTAATGATCTTGGAGGTCTTTTCCAACCTTTGTGATTCTATGGATTCAACTCTGAGAAACACTCCCTGTGCTCCCTAGACCTTCTTCATCCTCTGGTGCTCACCTTAAGCTTCAATGTTATCAGTCACCAGTCTCCAACCTAAACATATCCTGAATTCACTTGAGAAGAAAAAGAGTAATACAAAAAGTCTTTATGGGTTTTAAAGTACTCATACAAGCATAGAGGAACAGCCATCACTTAAACTTACATGATACAAATCTTTACAGCAAAGAAGCGTTTTTATATTAGTGGTATGATAGGATGCCTTTTTGATCTTATTTGTTACATTCAAGTAGCATCTTTAGGCACCAGCTCATGTTTTGCTTGACCTAGAGCTAGATGTTAACAAGTTACCTTGAGCAACCTGGGTTTGAACTTGCTAAAGAGTGGGAGACTGGCTATGCACTCATCCTGTGACTTACACTGGATAGCAGTGTGCCCATAATAACTAGAAGAAAGCCACAAATGTCTTTTCATTCAACAGGGAAGAGAAAAATAACATCTTCCCCACAAAAAGACAGGCAAGTGAGGAAATCTACTCTGCTTTTACTTTACTCCAGGACACAAAAAGATAGGCCTATTAGATGACAGATGTACATTTTATTACATTCAATCAACACTCCCTTTTAAACTTTGAAGAACTCTGGCCCTTGTTAAGTTAGTTACAACACAATCTATTACAACTAGATTAATACTAACACTCCATCTCTGAGGCACTCCTATTTTCTGGCATACATAAAAGTTATTCTGGAACAACTGTGTCCTGAAGAATTGCAGCACTTTACTGTTTTCAAAGTGATAGAGTACAAGTTGTACACTTCATGTAGTTAATCTTCAGAATAACTGTATATAAAGTTTTTATCTGAAGCCTCACCAGTAAAATGAGTTGAATAATAACCAGCCACCAAAAGCCAACAGAATAACGTTAAGCTTTGAAAAAATGCTCTCAAGGAAGAATTATTTTCCAATTCAAGCTTTTAATAAGTTTTGCAGGAGGCACATCATTTTTTTAAGGCTTGAAGACAGATGTTTTTATAACTATGACCTCCATCTTCCACTTCAGCACTGAATTAAAACCTACAGTCCGAAACAGAAATGTTGCGTCAAGAAGTAACGTCTCTCTACTCTTACAGTACATAGACTCTCCACTCATAAAGTACACTCTTACAGTGCATCCTCCCCTAAAGAGAATGCTGTCCTAAGCACAAGACAGCTTATCTTTATTGACAGACATTTCCTCTTTCATTTTTTCTGGAAATGACTTGTCCAAAGAAGAAAAACCAGGAAGCACACTGAATCTTTAAACACATCCACCTGCAAACATACTGGTTAGCCTTCACAGGCATTTTGAAACGGGGACAGTTCAATGAATACCCACACGAACTCTGTTCATTTTACATATTCCCCTTCCTTTCCTCACTGGTGATGAAAAACGGCTGGATAAGATCCCTACTAGTATGGTCTTCAGCCTGTCAACAAGAAAGCAGCATTTCTGCAGATCAGTGTCTAGTGACTACTGCATAAGCATTAAGACATTTTTTTGGTTACAGTAAGTCATCTACTTTGCAGAAGAAACACCACACAAAGAGAATGCAGCTAGATCCAGTACAAGTGCCTGTCAGATGCTCTGACTATTTCAGACACTACAGGAAAGATGCAACAGGCCTAATGAAGACAAAGTCTTAAATAAGGTACCCAGGCTGCAGCTTTGCTGGCAAAAATTATATTAATAACTCAAAAGAGGCAGAAAAGCTGAATCATCATAAACAGATTTAATAGGAGACTGAAAGAAGGAAACCATTTGGGTTTGGACTATTCTAATATTGCTGGAAAAAACACACAGAATCACTGTATCATCTAAAAAAATCAGTCATTCTCACTAGATTTGTAATTTTTTTTAAAGCAAGCTGGTTAGCAACATACTAAAACATGACCTTCATGATCTTTCCAAAATAGAAAGTCACATTAGCTTTCAAAATCCACACTCCTCTTCCCCTGGTAAGCAGGAAAAATGGCTGCCAAGTCCAGTACTTCATCTCTCTCAAGTTGCAGTTATGCAAAGATATGTGTAAAAGCACTATCAGGTTGGATAGACTAAACAATCTAACTTGATATTAACGCAAAACTCAGTACAGATTGATTAGTTTCAAGCACAGAGTTTGTTACAACAGTGTGAATATCTTATACAGATAAAAAAAAGTTTCCAGAAACACAAGTTTTATTTTAAGCAGTTTCAGGACCTTGTAACCTACTCCAACACCTAAGCTGAAAGTAATCCAGTGTCTTCCACTCTTTGACTGCTCAGCTTCACTGCGGTCAGACACCCTTGAACTGAAATAAAGAAGCATTGCCAGAGTAGGTCAAGAACTGAACATGGAATAGTCCTCTGTCAGCAAAAGATATTTAACCAGCTGAGTTACTAAGCAAAGAACCAAACCTCCTTAGACTCACTTTTACACTTCAAAAATCTATTGTATTTAACCAGCTCATCTCCTGTATGCCACATTGCTCGGTAATCACGGCCTGAAATGCAATTTCAGCTTTTACAGCTAATACATTCACTACAGCCTTCAGACACTTGAACAAGCTCTTTTAGACACCTGAAGTTCCCTTATACTCGATTATTGCCTCAAAATCCTTGCAGGAATTCTAGACTTAGCCTCCTACACCCAATACATGACCACCGAATGGTGTTTGGTTTTGCTTAGGAACTTACCAAATGAAGGAAATCATACACTTAAACAGTTACTTTTAATTACACATCTGCCTAAAAAGTCCAAGCACGCATAAAGCAAAGAACTCTATTAAAACATCCACTCCATTAATCATAAGTCCTAGCCTTACACAAGTGTCTTTCTACTACCCAAACAAAACTACCACACAGATGAACAAAAGTAAGTTTAACTAAATGCTGAGTATCCAGCACTAAACCTATCACCCAGATGAACCTAGCTGCAAAATTAAGAAGTCAACTTCCTAATATTCCTTACTTTCGGCAAGCTTCAGATAACTCTTACAGTCATTGTGCAGTATTCTTCAAATTCATCTCAAGAATCTCTTTACATTCTCATTCAAGCAAAAGCACCTTTGATAAAAGTCTTATAATTTCTGAAGTTGCTTTAAAATATTCCTTCCCCCCCCCCCCCCAATATAGCTAAACTTCCTCTTCATCTCGAAATCTTACCCTAACCCTCTTAAAACCTCTCTAGAATTCTCTACTACTCTTTAATTTTTCTTTATTATGCCTCACAGAAGACCTCTACAGCTGTGGTATTCCTGGGGTTGACCTTATCCACCTTCACTAAGTAATCTCAGTCACCAAGACCAGTCACCCAGATTCACCTATGGTGGCATGAATCCTTCTGCCCAACACATTCTAAACCTTATGAATGAGTCAACCAGCTCTAAATTAGCTGGAAGTCACTAGATCAGAACCTGGGCAGTTAACATCTGCAAGCTGTAGATCACAATAGGTAACAGAGCTTTTATTTCCATACACACAGAAATGCTGAGCTCTAAGTACACCAAGGCAGCCACACCAATGATGTGGATCACACATTCAAGTAGCTCCCTTACGCTATCACAGAATAATATCCCATAGTTGTATCACTTTGACCGTAAGATCCCTGAAGCAAAGTAATTTATTCTTAACCCAGAACAAGTTAATCAAAACTAGCAACTCTTTATGCTCCTACAGCAAATACTAGTACTGGAGAGCAATGCTATTAACCTGTAGAAGAGCAAGTGTTAAGTTCACCATGCCCATATTTCCACACAAAAAGTGGCTACCCTCAGATAGATATGCATCTTCATGTAACCATGTGTCTGCTGCTCTTCAAAGACGTGGGAACTTGCCCTAGAAATTACATAAACATCAATTTAAAGTAAATCTGTGACAACTAGCTTAATCAGTGCTTTTCAGAAACAATGATCTCTTTCTGAACTCAAACAAAGGAAAAACTCAGTACGAAAGCCAACACTTTTGGGATGACCCGCTTCTCTCAGTGAGTAGCGCTGCTTGATGCATCCCCTCACTGAGAGGGAAACGCTTTCAGTTTGTAGCATTTGGCTTCATGCCTATGACATCCCAGTCCCCTCAAAGCAGGCAAACTCAGCTCGAGCCACAAACGGTCCATTAGAATAACTCAGACAATTCCTTTCATCTCACAAGGCTTGCCTGAAAAAATGTTCAGAGCAAACTACCAGCTGAATGGGTTTTCCGCACAGGAGCAATGACTCACACCTGCTGCTTGTCCTGCCAGCCTCTTGACTGCCTCCATACCTTCACATACCACAGCAGTGCCTGTGCGCTGCTTTATGGAGAGCGGTGGGGTGTCCGTAACCTAAGCCACGAGATGCTCTTACAGGACAGCAAGGCAATGTGCACACAGGAAATTTGCATCAGAAAACGGGGACATCACAATGTACATGCAAGTCCATTCCTCCAGAAAGCGGGCCTGACAATGATAAGTTACTTGAAACCATAGCTACATACTGTAACTATAGCATTTAATCCACCAGATAAATAAATCCGAGAGCTACTGAACCAATTTATTGCTAGGTAATTCTACTGCTTGTCTTCCCTTGGTCTCACGTGAAATGAGATGCTTCACTTCTATGTGCTATGAGAACAGAAAGAGCATGAGATATACTTACATCCACTCATCTCCAAGAAATTCAAGACAGAGCCCAACTGACAAGCGCATGTTAGTGGTACCCACAAGAAGGCCTCACATACCCATGAACCCAGGAGCACAGAAAGCCCGCACGCAACCTCCCTTCTTTACAAACTGCTTATCACATCACAGCAGCCTCAAGCCCTTCCCAGACACCGAGACTCTCCCCCAGCTCCGAGGAGGACAGCGAGCGGTTCCCCATGCTAACGCTCCGCTCATCCTAGAAGCTAAGGACCACCCTCCCCGGCTCACAGCCCGCTCCCGGCCGCCCGCCCTGCCCCGCTGAGGCCGGTTTCCCGCGGGGCCCCCGCCCGCACCCACCGCTTCTTGGGGATGGAGCCGGCGGCCGGCCCGGCGGAGCCGCCCTGCGCCTTGCAGGGGCTCGGGGAGAGCGCCTCCTGCCCCGCGGCCCGCGGCGAGCCCCGCAGGTGCCCGGAGATGATGCGCAGCCGCCGCCGGGCGGAGGCCGGGGACCCGCCGCCGCTTCCCGCCGCCTCCTCCGCCGCCGCCGCCATGGCACTTCCGTGTTGTGCCGCGGAGCGCTGCCGGGTGAGGGGTCAGGCGGACGGAAGGCGCGGCCCCGCGCTCCCCGAGCCCTGCCCGGCGGGCGGCCGGCATCGACTAGCGGACCCTTCCCGCCGCTAGCGGAGAGCAGCGCGCGGGTGGGAGGAGCGCGGCCTGCGGTTAAAGGCGCTGCTGCCCTCGTGTCATTGCGGCTCTCGCCGCGCCGCTCCGGGGCTCGTTGGGGGCCGTGAGCAGCCGGGAAAGCGCAGGCCTTACGGGAGACGTCTCGTAGCTTGGGCTTTGATTGTCGAGAGCCTATCTGAGAGAGACGGGGATGCTTCTATAGAGCTGAGGGTTGCCTAAGTTAATTATGAAATGCTCGTTAATGGCATTAGCATGGGTGGGATACTTAAGAAATAGGTTGGTGAGGTGACACAGTGGCTTACAGGTGTTACAGATGTTATCACGAGTGTTGACAGGCGCAGCAGTGTCCTGATGGGAGAGCGGAGGGCTGCTGAGCTGGCGCTGCTCCAGGCGCTCTTGTTGAAATACAGAGGTAACCCGTACTGCAGTACTGATTACGTTCATCTGCAATGAATGCAACAGTAGTAATGAACCTGCAGCTCTCAGCACTATGGTAGATCTGTAGTTCAAAAAAAAAGCCATCCAACAGAGCCATTTTTCATTTTACATGTGTCGACTGCGCTGAGCAACGTAGAGCCCACAATGCACACCCAGCCCCAACGTGCTGGCCCCATGCACACAACCCCTGACAATGCCAACGTGCCTTATGTCCAAGCCTGATACAACTCGGCCTTTCACTCACGCATCTGGTCCAGTCTTTCTGACAATACTCACACCGCTGAGATCTGCAAATATGTAAAAGAGTGCTATGAAGTAAAAGGGAGCAGTCAGTCTGCCCTTCGTGTCCCTGCTATGCCAGCGAGCAGTAATGAGCGCAGACTTCAAGGTGCAACTTCAGTCTTTATACTTGACTACTTTTCAACGGCAGTGAAAATGAAAAACTGTTGTCTGCCTAAGAACAGAATGAAGTCACCTCCGTTATCTTGAAGAACAGACTACATACACACCATCTATCAGTAAAACTAGCTCTGCTCAGGGCGAGATGATCATATAGACGACCTCCTCAGATAAATTCCAACACTTCTCCATGAGCTGAAATACCTCACACAGTTTAAGCCCACTCGGTTATCACACAGAACCTACTTTGGTGATTACCTTTTGCAGTTTGATGGCACCAGCCAGCTTTATGGAAATCTTGAAGTGGAGTGCGAGGATCTACATGATTATTAACACTTTCATAACGATATTTTACCTATCACTGCTGATTTATTTGTTCATTCCTTCCTCATTCACCCTATGCTTATTCTGTCTTGCACATGAAAGAAAGTTGCATGAAAATTCATAAAGCTCTTGCCTTATCCTTGTCCAAATCCCTTTCAAGGACCTATTTCTTCCATGATACTTCAGTGTGATACCTTCCCATTAGTTAAGCAACTAGCACAAAGTTCTCTAGGGAGCACCAACTAGCAGAAAGTTCTCCAGGGAGCAGTATGTAGAGGACAAGCAGGGAGACTTTGGTTCAATTCCCTACTTCACATGCAATATTGGTGCCTCTTGGAGTTATAGCTCCTCATATAGAAACAGGGATAACAGTGTCTCCCTGCAGAGATTGGTTGGAAGACAAATACACTGAGGACTGTATGACAGTATTGGATCTAACATTTTAAGACCTGATTGAAAGCAGTGCAGAAAAGTCAGGTATTACTGCTATTTGTTTTGCTTTGATTCTCACCATGATTAATCTGATGCCCTTAGTATATTTTGACTACAAAATAGTCTGTTATTTTCCTGGGGCAGGAATCACACTAGTTGCAATGGAGTCTCAGCTTTAGGTAAAGTTTCTGATATTACTGTGATACAAACAGCTGTTCCAGCAGTTTGATAGTTTGGTTATGGAGTTAAATTCCCCCCCGGTATAATTTGTATACAACTTTCTGGATTAACTCATGCATATCTGCATTTAACTATCTGCTTATCTGCTGCTGGGGAGGCAGTCTTTAGGGAACAAACACAGCTCTCTTGACTGAGTTCTCCATTCACACTGTTTACTGAAGTGCTGGATACAGTTGGAAGGATTTTAAGTCACTGTTATCTAAACCATTCCACGCTGCTGAAGGTTTGGAGAGAGATAATAGGTTCATTGTAGGCTTCAGATTTTGCCAGAATGTTTCTCTGCACTATGCTTACTAGTAAGGAACAATAAGTTGTAACAGGCTCATTGACTTGGGAGGGCCCAAGTCAAAAATAGAAGCTAACTAATATCTGATGAGCAACATTTATCACTACCTCAGAACTTAATTGTCTAAAAATTTCCCAATTACTTTTCAAGAGTGTGCGTCTGAAGATTTAACCAGGGGTGATAGGAGCACGGTGGTACTTAAACCAGTGTGAACCTTAATCTTACAGGGAATGGAAGTGCTGCTAATGGACACCTCAGTTCCTTCTGTGCAGGAGATCCTGGCAGCACTCTGAATGTGTTCCTCAGCTCCCTTGGAAGGATGGCAATCTTTATGAACAGGAGTAGGAACGTAATGGACTGGCAGATCATGAAGTTGCTATCTCTCATCATTTGCCTGAAGTGAACCACTGACATATTTTTTAAAAATGTCTAATCAATTCACATGAAATCTAAATGATAAGTAGTAGGGTTCAAATAAAATTTAGCAAACACAACAATTTTGAAAGTAATGTAATTGTGACAAGAAAGGGAAGTACAATTTCAGCAGAAATTCCAGCAGATCTACAAAGTGGTAGTTTAAAGCAGGCTAATGGCTGCCAAGCCAAAGCGGCAGCATTTACTTGAGATGACAGAATCACAGAATGGTTTGGGTTAAGATCTCCTAGTTCCAACACCCTGCTATAGGCAGGGACACTTCCCACTAGACCAGGCTGCTCAAAGCCCATCCAGCCTGGCTTGAATGCTTCCAGGGAGGAGGTGTCCAAAACCTCTCTGGGCAACCTGTTCCAATGTCTCACCACCCTCACAGTAAAGAGTTTCTTCCTAATGTCTAGCCTAAATCTATCCTCTTCCAGTTTAAAGCCATTTCCCCTTGTCCTGTCACTACATGCCTGTATAAAAAGTAAGAGACGTAAGTATTAGATAAGGAAAATTGATGGGATACGCATCTAACCTCAAAGAAGATGCTGGAACAGCAGCTGCACACACATCTAGAAGAGAAGGCGACGGACTATATTGAACTGAAAATGCAAAAGGAATTTTGAAAAATTTCAAACAAATTACTGAAACCTCTGAAAGTTCCTGGCCTCTTGAAACTAACAGGAACTGCTATTGCCATAGTACAAACCTGTGCTATTCCGTTATGGACTAGAGAGCAGACTAGATAGCACTGACTTATGAGACTAAATTCATCTCACTGCTTCTGAGCACAACATTATCATAATAGTAAGCAATGAGAAAAGCAAAATCCTCTGCTTCACATAAGGACAGAAAAAGTTGGCTTTTGATAAAAATAATTTTTCCTACACTGGTAAAAAAAAAAAAATTAGAGGAAGAAGAATTAAGTAAAATATGCTGCGCTTTAACTCTAAATTGCCAGGATTTTAGCAGATGATGCGCAAAAAGCATGGGGCATCCAAGCCATTGAGTCCTATGGTAGATCAAAAGTGGCTGGAAAGAGTGATGCAGATATATTTTCAGGTATGGTCTATTCTATTTAGTATAACAATAACCTGTGATCTCCTGCACCTTGCGTTAAACAGTTCTTCCCAAAGTAAAGTCTTTTACACGTTAGGTGTTTAATATTCTATCAGTAGCAGTAACTATTGCAAGCAGACCACGTAGCTTCCAATAGAAACAGAAAAATCAGTTCAGTTTACAAATGGATAAGCTTTAATTCTAAAGACTTAAACAACCAAGAGAAATGTTGATAATGTTTATTACAGTGCAACTTCCTCACTCAGTAAAATGGTTACATGAGTACAAGGGATGCCACCAGGGCCCAGGAGGCACTAGCAGACCTCCCTGGCCCTGACCAGCCTCACCTCACTGTAACCATTTTAGGAAAAATCTATAAACTGAAAATGGTTAGAGAATGGCAGAATATTAGGGGGAAATGTCACCTACGCTTTATCGATTCTGATTCTTCCAGATGTCTGTTTGAGATTCATTTGAGCTCATGATTGTAGCCTGCACCGCAGACAGAACACTGCAGGATGGACGTTGGGCTGAAGCAGCATGGGGATTCTTTGGTCTTTACCCCTGACAGATTCTTAAATGTTTGCTTAAACAATTCATGCATCAGTAAAAGGCCTTTTTTATCCTAGTTACACTACCTGAAAAATACCATTGTGAAACAGCTTCCAAAGGAGCATAGCTACCTTTTTCTGTAATTTGGGAAAACTATATCTTAATTAAAACGTACTTACTCAGTTTTTCAGTGTACAGCAAAAGGAAGGGATTTCTTTAAAAGAGATGAGCAGAACATGAACAGGACAAAAGAACTATTTTCTGTCCAGAGTCTTCCTTTCATGGAACTACTTGCAAAGTTAAAACAGAAGGAAACGCTACTTAAATAAGCTGTGTTTCAGACGTTGCTTCCTTGCGGTCCAATTCAGATGTGATTGACACTAATGTACTAGGATCACCTTTTTGTTCTGCATTTCTATAACCCTGTACAAAAAGCCACCACCTACAGAAAAGGTGGGGTTTTGGCTCTCTTAAGAACAGGATGGGTGTGGGACATCCACGGCTGAATCATGAGCTCAGCAGATACTTATGGGGCAACAGATGGGCAAAAAGGGCATAAGCCCTTGAGCTCACCTCTGTATTAGTCATTTTGATCACCAGAAATGTGGGAAGCTTACACCCTTTCATGAATCCATCACTCAACACCAACTAATTAATACACTGGGAGGAGTTCTGTTAATATTTGAATTGACCAATAAGTTTTCCTGAAACAATTTCTCCTACTTAGGCTTTCTGTCATTTTCATAGAGTAAGCAAAGACCCTGAGGGAAAGGCAACACATCCATGCATCCATCCATTCATTACCAGCTTACAGCAATAAGAGGCTTAACATGCAGGATTCACTACTACAGTCTGAGAAAGACCCAGGTCCCAGATATCACAGCTAGAGAGAACCCTGCAGGACCTCAAGCCATTGGGAAAGGTCAGGGTATGAAAAGCCTACACAAGGACAGGAGGAACTGAAACTAGGATAAAACACATAAAATTCTACAGTGCTTGGGCCATGAATGAAACCTCTTATCTAGAGATCTCCAACTAGCATCTGACTTTTCTCACATGGAAAAGGTTAGTGGGCAGTATGTTCTGTCTTTAAACACGTGAAAAATGCAGACTTGTTTGTACACAGCAGTCAGTTCTCTCTCGTTACATTTTCCAAGATTATCAACTATTTCAGCTTTCAATCAACAAGATGGTCAGAACAGCCTAGAAATACATCTGTAACTGAACAAGGGCTGATCATTGAGAAGCAAGTGCTAAACCCCTGTCAATGACATACTAAAAAATGCATATTGACTCCACTGTGAAATGGCTACAACTTCACTAAGCCTTCCACTGGTGTCCAGGGCAGAGTTAGAAGTGGTATATTACTATTATCCATGTCAGCCCTATTTTATGTATTCCATATGTTGCTTGCAAGAAATATATTTGCTAGTTAGGTATATGCGTGGATGAGTTTGTGCATCGATCAATTCAAAGCAGATCTCTGCAAACTGAATAAGACAAATCTCCATTTGCTTATTCTGTTTACTTCTGGTAGTAAATCCATTTAAACTCCATCACTGGTAACAAGGGTGGCAGATAAGTTTATAGTATACGTGCTTTGCAATTTCTCAACTAATTCTTACTTTACTTTCTTCGATCTGTTCTAACAGTGATCCTGTTGCATCCAGAAAGAAAGACAGAAGAAAGCACTGTGAGGAGATGTACATCCCTGCCATCTTTCAACCCTTCCACAATGTATGTCAAAAGCCTGTCAAGAGAAAGAGCTTTTGTATTTGTTTACCAAGGCAATTCAGTAAAACCAAATATACTTATCTCATATGGCTTCCTGTGGCTTTGTTGGTGAAAGTAAGCATAATTTGACATTTACAGACAGTTAGCTTTCAAGGTGTGTATCCCAAAGGAGCTCAAGTGTTGTTTCCACACTCCTGTTTATTGCCCCAAGACTTTCTCTCTTTCCCCTTCTTTAACAGAGCTGTCAATTAAAATGAAATACAACTGCCCAGCATGACAAGGGAGCCTCTATGGAAACTATTTGCCTCCTGTATGCTTTCTTGCCTGTTATAGCTCCTGTACACCTGCATTTTATCTTGGTGACTTAATCTCATAACTATACTCAGTTCTCTTCATTTACTTTGAGAACTTCCATTTTTCATTCCAGTTTTATGCCCTCCTTTGGAAGAGTCTGATGGGAAGTGTTGCAACAGTGAAAATCCACTTTTGAGGATGAGCATTTTCAGTCCAGTTTACGACTTCATCCTGACTAGAGTTGGTAGGTTTCTTTTCAGACATTTAATTCATAAAATGATGATTCTTTCCTCATTTGTGTAGTTATGTGTGTTTAGAAAGGAAAGATGCCTTCTCATATTTTCCCAAAAATGTATTGCTCTGATAGTCAGCAGACAACAGAGAAACGTTCCATGTATAATTGATTCAAAAGAATCTGGATGTAATAAACACTAATCATGTTCAACAATTTCCTCTGACGGTGCTATATCCTGGCAGTCTCCTGTCACCTATGTTCTAATGTGTATGAATTTGGAGATCAACTCAGGATACAGCTAGGATCTCAACATACATCACACCGCATCATCATGGGAAACACTGGAAGCAAGACTGCATTGTAGCACTTTGTTAAATAATCCACTCTAAGTATGTAGTTTGATAGGCTAAAATTCTCCCAATCTGCCACAATTTCCAGAATGTCAAAGAAGAAATTACCAATAAAGGCACATGCTTAATTCTGTATTTCCCTTGCTTAGATCCCTATACGCAGTATTGGAACACACAACTCTTGTCTTGCCTCTTCAGGCTATATAACATATAAACTGTATTGTGGAAGAGAATGTTGCTTGTATTTTAATTAGAAACCCAAATATTTCAATAAAGTTGAAAGATTTTTCAGAAACTTTCAAAAACTCAAATCCTTTCATTATCTAAAGGGGAGCTATAGAGAAGAAGAGGACAGACTATTTAGCAGGGTCTGTGGAAATAGACAAAGGCAACCGTTTGGTTTCAAGCTTAAAGAGGGCAGATAAGGAAAAAGCCTTTTACGGTGAGGGTGGTGAGGCACTGGAACAGGCTGTGCAGAGATGTGATGGATGCCCCATCCCTGCAGACTTTCAAGGCAAGGCTGGATCTGACCCTGGGCAACCTGATCAAGCTATAGGTGTCCCTGTTCTATTGCAGGGGAGTTGCATTAGATGGCCTTTAAAAGTCACTTCCAACTCCAAGGATTCTATGATTCTAGCTCTTGCATCTTTTTGAGAAGCCTGTAGGAGTGACAAGAGCTCTGCATTGTCAGGATGAGAAATAACATCTGAGGAGAAAGAGAAATACAGTGGAATGGAGAGGGCTAAAGGTGATGGAATGCAGTTTAAATCTGTTGGATTTTCACTTGTGTAATTAAAATATGAAAACGGTATTGGAAAGCTTAGTGTATCTGTGCAGTTCTTGACTGAATCTTATTACAGAATTCTTTATTGTGGAAAACGGACGTCTACCAGATAACCAAGTTTAACATTTCACTTAAAGGTATAGCACTTGATTATTGTAGCTAGCTCAAAAGAAAACGAACAAACAAAACCCACCCAAACAATCAGCAACAACAAAAGCAACAGAAAAAAAGAAACTTTCTGGATAAGATAGCAAGACAACTTAACAAACAAATCAGCTACTGCAAATCCAAATTCAGCATCTGATGAGAAGGAACATTATCTTCTAGTGTCTATTACATTTTAAGACAACTACCTGAGTGTGCTCTAGGGAATACCAAGGTATGCAACATCAGACACACCATTAAGCAATATAATTGTGTAAACACCATATCTGGGACGAGGGGGGTGCTTGAATACACCATGCAAAAACTGCACCCAAATGGAGTAATCATGTGTTTCTTTAAAATGAAAAAAAACCCCACACTTTAACTGTGAGCTGTATTTGAATTAAGTGTTGGATGTTATTGTGGCTTCTGCACATAACTCCATTGTTTTAGGCACTTTCCACTTTTTATTTGCGACAACTGATATTTTTTCCCTTTGCATAAAACCCAAGTTTTTTTAATTATCTTTGTGGAAAGAGATGTCAAAAGAGAATTAAGCATCTGCAGCTTAGAATAAGAGAAAACTGACATTTTCTCAATGATATCTATATTATTCTCATATGCTCTTATATTACTCCATAATTACCTCCCACACAGTAGCACAATTATCCTATAAAGATAATTACTAATGGAAAGCTGATGAGAATAGATTAAGTAAGTCAAGAAGTGTGTAGACAGAAACAGGTGGGGGAACTGAGCATCTAATGTTCTCTCTTGATCTGCTGTCCCAAGAGTGGATCACGAGGAAGTGAAGGCACAGAGCTATGAACAGAGAGCCATGCCTGGTTAGTGGAGTACACCACATGGTGTTGCATTCACATGGCTAACCACAGCAGAGATGGGATTTCCTGGTTTGCAATCAGTGACACTATCATTATACCAGGACTGTATACATTATCATTACACTGCACATCATTGTAATACGTGCCTTTTGTTTTGGGCAGAAGTACGCAACTTCCACACCTCATTTCATCCTCCTTTTCCCACACTGGGATCTGAGCTCTTTAGTTTTGCTCTGTCTGAGAAACAAAAACAAGAAGGAGGAGATGAGCTAAAGCAGTAGTAATGAGATCAAGAAGTAAATTAAGTTCATTCTACGAAACAAAACAAACGTCAATTCAATTATAGATTAGGCTGAAGGGCGGCTGAACTGAGTGTGAGTGAGAGCAACATTTCTGCTCAGAGGCAAATAAGTTACAATTATTAAAATAGAGTTTTAACATGAGAGATGCTAGTCAAAGGGGCTGATCTACAGGATTTTGTAAATTATAGCACAGTCTATGAAGAGGAATGAATGGTAATTTCTCTGAGTATTTTAGGCCATAAATAAGTTATCAAACAAGGCCCTTCTGGAGAAGGGCAGGGTGGACAGCCATAGGAAAGAGCTATTAAAAAGCATCATTACCTATAAGTAAGCAAGCATTGCTAAAACAGACAAACCATGAGAAGCTAAGGCAGTGCTGTAAGGCTGTCTTCCTTTCACTTTTGAAATTGTTGGTTATTTGTTGGTTTTAGCTTTTTAAAATTTTTCTTCCTCCCTTACAATGATGTGATTTGAATTCTTCCGCATAGTGTAGAAGTTTAATTAAGTAAATCAAATTAAAGCTCATACTGCTGAATTTGCACCTTAAATGCTCTTACTGCTGCTGCACCAGACCTGAGGACTCCAGTCTCAGGCACTGTCAAGCCAGTGCTGTTCACCAGTGCTTTGTTTCAATAGAGAAATGTGGTGCATACAAGGGATAACAAAGGCAGCTCCTTTTTTTTGAAGAACAGAAAATAGATTAAGCTGGTCTCAGCTGAAAAGGATGCCATCAATTTAGACAGCAGCATGTTCTTTCAGCTGAAAACATGGGAAATGGAGCAGCACAAATGGGTGAACTGCTTGATTCTCCAAAATATTTGTGAGATAATTAATCTCTACAGCTTTCTTTGTGTGATAGGGGACCAGCTTACTGCTCCATTACATGCAATGATATCACTGAAGAAGGTAGACATTTTCAAATGACTGAGAGAAAAACAGAATTTATTTTCTCTTTAACACAACATGCTTTGTATGTTGAGAAGTTAAAAAACAAACTGTCCTCGTGTGCATGGCTCCCCAGCACTGCAGCACGGGAAGTTTAGGGGCAGGGAAACAAACGCAAAATAGAAAGTGGGGGAAAAGAAAGCAGTGCCAAACTTTGAGGGAGAAAGTAATACTGTAAATATACCAAATGACTAGGCATAAAAAGAAGCGCTGAGTGACTTCTCATGTTAGTGTGAGCTGGAAGCAGCTTGATGAGAAACCTCAGGGCAATCATTCCCAAGCTTGCTGGAACAGGGCCTGTTAAGACTCAGGGATAATAGTGTTGGCAGCCCTGCTAGAGCACTCCCTCCCGGCCAGTGTATGGATTAGTTTGAGGAGGGCAGCTAAGGATAACAGTACAACCTCGCGACTGAAGGAAGAATAAAACATGATAATAAATTTAGCAGAGGGAGAGACAAAATTGAGACATTTATCAAGACAATTGCCTTGCTGTGACAACAGTAGCACTTGCCCTGGACATCATGGTGCAAAGCAGCTTGGACCAACACTGCCCTACTCCTATTTAAATACCAAATTTTTGCTGCAATGTAGAGGGTAATGCTTCTGATACACAGGACAGCAAAACACTGCTGACATGCCTATTTTTGAGTCACTAATCTGAATTCTTCTTGTTTGGTTTTTTCCTTAAAAGGCAAAGGATCATTTCTGCCTCATTCCTCCAATAAGATGTTTACATTTCCTTATGTACTGCTCAATATGTCATTCAAACTCTCCAACAAAAGGATCACTGCTGCAAGCACTGCTGTGTCAGCAAAGAGCTCTCTGATCTCAGAGTAGGAACACAGAGACATAACATATTTCTTCCTTAAAGCCTTCTAGCAATTATTTGTTTGTTAACTGAAGTGCACACTTGTTTATTAGCAAAAAAATTTTAAAACACTTTTGTTATAATGTGTAAATATATTGTATTGCAGCTCCTAACCAGTTTCTAACACCGCAAAAAAATTAAAGAGGAAAAATTATGGGCCTCAGATTTCTCTCCCTGGTGATACTACATATCCCACAATTCCTAAGCCTTCCTGAACACAAATATCTCCCAGATTTATGGAGTGCTGAGCTCGTTTGAATCAGTGCCTCTGCTGTGAACTTGTGATCCCCCTCCACAGTGCTGCCAATCCCTGTAGCAGGTTTAGTGGTTCCGTTGCCTTCAAATCCAGGACCAGAGCACTCTGAGGACAGTCAAAGGTTTATCTGCAGAAGTGCCTGCTGTTTTGTCAGCCACAAGCACTAGCAGCAAGCTTATATCTGCTGGAGGCTTTGTGAGCAGTCCCAGCCCAGGATCTGGGAGCTCAGGTAGTAGTGTGGGTGATCCCTGCTTCCTGTGCTGCCATACAAGCCTGAAGCTGTAGCCCCAAATCTCCTCATCTCCTGTCACATCTGGGGACAGCAAGAACCTTACACAGACAGTATTTCCACGTGAACAACATCTGAAACTTCATAATACTGGATTCTGACCTGAGGAGAGCTGGTAAACTGAGCAAGGAGTGTTAATAAGACACCATTTGGTCAGGCACAGCCCAAACATATCATTCACAAGGACTCGGGTGTGGTATTCCTAACCTTTGCTTCCAAATACAACAGCGCACAGCTTTCCTTTTACCCAGCAGATGGCCAGCTGCTCTTGGTAACAGAAAATAAAAGCTAAGCAGAGGCTTTTTCACTGACATTTATAGTCCTGCAGATGGACACTTTAAAGGAAAGGCAGTTTTGTCAATAAGTCAAAAATGATGATAACTTTAAAGCCAAGGCCTAATTGTGTTGTGCTCTGTGACAGATCTCTCTTCAAACAACTTTTTCCTCAATAGTAAAATAGGCTTTGTGCCGGTGGAAAAGCTTAGAAATATTGAGCTTAATTACAGGAGAAAACACAAGTATATGCATGAAGTTTTGCTTAGTGAAACTCCATCTACCATTCCCTGACAGTGTTCTTACTCTGACTGTTCTCTTTATTCACAAAAGCAGTGAAAATTTGGATAGTCACAGCTGCATTTGGTGTTTGCAGTTCTGTACAATGACTGGGACTTGAAGTGAAGTCAGAGGGTGTTCCTAGAAGGGATCGTGGAAGTTTACATTGGAGCTAGTATTTTCTCCGAAACTCACTTTGTGGATAAATCCAGGAGCCCAGAGGTGGTACTGCAGTGTACAAATGCACAGCTTTAACTCCAAACTTACTGAAAGAGGGGATTAGGCAATCAGCCCACAGTGACAAGCTGCCTTTTGAAGGCAAGCGCAAAAGGAAGTAAAGTATGATGAAAGTACTGTTACAGGAGCAAAAGCTCTTTAGAATCATTCAAACTACTCCTTTCACAAGAGATAAAAGTTGTTTAAATTCAGTTATTACATGTTCAAGCCATAAAAAGAAACCTTGGGAGATAGAGACACTGCCTGCACAAGTCATAACAGATGCCATAACCATTTGCCTTTCAGAGGTGGAAAGTCATATGGGAAGTTACATAAAGGTATGTGTAAATGGGCTAAAGGAATGCCAAATGGGTGAAATGGAAGGTTTCTGGAAAGCAGCAAACCCAATCAGAACTAATGCACAAGTAAGGCCAAGAGTCTTCCTCTGCTGTGCCTCCTGCCAATGTTTTCTGCCATTCTGCCCTTCTACCATGACATCTGCTGCTATCAGGTACTTGTACTATTTCTTGCCCTGCCCCTGGTCTCCAAGCTTAGTTATTGATTTTTGGCACCAGTCTCTCTTTCTTATGTTCATTTCAGGCAACAGTAGCTGGATTTTATAAAACCTTTGTTGGTGAGCAACTACATGAAGAAGTTGGAATTAATAAAAAAAATGAGGCAGAGTATTTTTATACCATGAAAACAATTGGAAGTACACATACAACTCCACTTCTTTGATTAGCACATCATTATTTTTACTGGAAGAGCATGCAGTACTTATTTCATCTACCAAGATACGGCACTGTTTCTTGTTTTGAATCCAGTTTTGAATAAACACGACAGGGCAGAGATGTTAGATTCTTTCTCTTCATTTTTTAAATAAATGTCACTGTAGGTCCTCCTTCAGCTAATTAGCCAGTACTCTGGTGCATACTGGCACTGCCTCAAGGATGATCTAGTTATGTTCTGAAGACAATTGCTCCAGGGAGAGAGATATTCCAGCTAAGAATACAAGTCTACCCTCTTTTCTATCACACACCCTTTCTGCAGAAGAGAAGCATTTGGCAGACAGCTAGTCTGGGAACGGCACACCAGTTCAGAGGTTGCCTTACAACAGACCTATTCCTTGGAGTCCATGTTAAACCTCATTGCTGGAAAGGAGAATGCAGAATGGCTTGGCTGCATGGCTTGGCTGCAGCAGAACTTTCACTGCAGTCTTTTTTTTTTTTTGCTGTTTTGTCTGAGATGTCCATAAGTCATTAATTAAAATAAATGGATCCTTCAAACTGACAAATTCAGAGTTATCAGTGAGATTTGCTATTTTAAGTACTGAATTCTATTTTACTAGAAAGAAGACAACAAATACCTCGCATATTCCACTAATACAGCCAATACCTATTTTGTGAAAGGCTACAGTGTACACTGCACATTTTTGCATTCACTAGAACTTCAGAACACAAGATGGCAGTGTACATTGCAGTGAATTCAGGCATCTAGCTGCTTCTGTTACTCAAACAGCATGTAATATCTTATTCAGTCATGTATTAATCTGATCACGTAATTGCAGCATTAGAAATAAACTTACAAGGACGTATCAATAGAGGAAACAAACGCAGTTTGCCAATAAATATTGCATGAACAAGCGTTAGTTAAAGCTTAATTCAAGCTTTTATTGTACATAACTCTCTGGAAACATTAAAAGCCTCTTACGGAATTCCTCAATTGCAATTACAAGAGAGTATCCCTCTATGAAGGAATGGAAGTTGGCTCAGTTATAATTTTGCTTCAGAGCAAAATTGGCTGTTGGGGAAAAGAACATCAGAGAGCTGGCAGCCTAAAATATGAAGAAGGCTCAAGGCTCTCTGAGAAGTAGCACAGACCACTGAAGCAGAACAGACTGAAGAGTATCTGAAATTGAACAGGTGCCTTTCTATGAAAAAACCGCAGTGGACAACCTTTTGGCATGATAATTCAGAAAAAATCCACTGAGAAGCATCAAATTAGAGAATAGGTCTCTGGCTGAGGACAGAATTATGTAAACAGATACAAGGAGTCAGACCTGCCTATGACTTCAGTACTCAAAGTCTCCCTTAGTACAAGCAGCCAAACAGAACTGCAAAACCAAGCTTTTTAAGTAACCACTCCTGAGTCTCGTCTTAGCTTGAATTGAATGTTGGAGAGAGTAGATACAGCTAAAAAGTTGTCTTAGCTGACTTTCTGAACTAGCAGATGGTAAGCAAACATGACTTTATTAGAAAGGCTTGCTACATAGTAAAGAAAGCTCTAAGAAAAAGAGTAGTATTTCAGAACACAAAATCATCCTGGAAAGCGTTACCCCTGTGGGATGTATAACACTGATTAAATTCTAGGCAGCCCAGATTTTTGCCTAGGTTACTTTCCTACATCTGAATTCGTGGAACTAATGGACAAATCAGACTGAGCCACAAGATCAAAACACAACACAAAGGTTCCACATTTCTGGATACATTTCTTAACAGTTATTTTTAATTAGAAAATGTATAATTTCTTATTATACATAATAATTACTTCAAATTTTTCTCTCCAGAATGAGAATATTTGTGATCTTATATTTTACTGGACAATAGAGAGCAATGTAGCATGAGTGGAGCATGGCATGCAGAGCCTGGACAGAATTTTTGATAGAAGATGGAACGGGGAGTGATCGTGCTCAGATTTGTGTATCAAAACATCACCAACTTCCCAATCCCACGATCACAATAGCAGAAAAAAAAAACCCGACATTTTTCATGGTGATCCACTACTGTTATTTCAATTGCTGCTTATATCCCCACACATAAAGTCATTGGTTTTATTCCAATACCTTTTTTTCCCCCTGAGTCTGCATACGATTGAATTTGGCATTCATTCAAGTCAAGTAATTCAAAAGTCATTTTTAGCTGGTATTTAAACTTCAGCTGGGTGTGGGCTCACGACTAAAATAAAGTGGCTTACTTAGTAGTTTCAGTCACTTGCTCTATTTGTCACAGTAGATTACAGAAAATGGGGTATGCATAGAATTATGCATGTACTCCTCAGCCATCTAAAATGGAGGATAAATTGAACATGTCATGGTTTTAGGGCAGTAATTTATACTGAGTACAGACTAGGTATGGACTTGAGCCAAAACCTCAGATCTAAATTACCTCGAGTTGCAGGGAAATTTTAAACAGAATAAAAACTTCACAGCTGCTCATTATATAATTAAGTGAACCAACAGAAGACAATTTCTAAGCACTCCCAAACTGAAGCATTTACATTTAGATTTTAACTTCGTGGCTTTATCTGCGGATATCCTACTCACATAAGTTCTTTCATGTTAGTATTGCCTCTCAGATCCTGCCATCTGACACAACCACTCTGAATGACTGTTGGCTCTGAGTATATCTCCATTCAGCCCAATGGTACTTCATCACTGACTGTACGTTACAAAGACTCACAGATTTAAGGTTTTTCATACATGGACTCCTGAAGTCTGTCTCATGGCCTCTTTTCATTTCAGGTACTAATTCAAAGTTTGATTTTCAAGGGTACACCTTTCTTTTGGCAACCCTGCCTTTCAGGTCACTATAATGGTAGATACTGTTGTTAATATTCACTTTTGCTGGAATAAAGTAAAGCAACATAAGTTGTTTCTTTCCTACAACCTACAGTATTGTGAATATGCAGTAGTCTTCTCTACAGCCTGTCCCATCTTCCTTTGCTTCTAGTCAAAACCTGTCCACTTACTGTAATTATTGCATTGGGCAATCATCAACAGCATGAAGTTCAACAAAGGAAAATGCTGAGTGCTGCACCTGGGACAGAGCGATGTCTAACACATACACAGATGGAGATGAGCATCAGGAGAACATCTCTGCAGAAAGTGACCTGGGGGTGCTGGTAACAGCAGGCTCAACGTGAGCCAGCAGCGTGCCCTGGCAGTCAAGAGGCAAACAGCATTTTGGGATGTATTAGACACAGACATAGTCAAAAGAGGCGATGCTCCCACTATATCTAACCTTGGGGTGGTCTCAGCTTGAATAATGCATGCAGTTCCAGTCTCCACAACATTAAAAGGATGTTAAGGTCCGTGAAAGTGTCCAGAGGAGGGCAGCAAAGCTAGCAAAAGGACAGGCTGAGGATACTTGAGCTGTCCAGTCTGGGGGAGGCCAAGATGTGACCTCCCAAAGGCAGGGTAAGTGCAGCAGGAGATGCCACTCTTTTTGCCATCCAAACGTTCCCCAAGCAAGTGTTGATTGTAATAATAAAACTAAAAGGCAATAAATTTAAAATTGGCAAAAGTTTGTTGCACGTGAAATATGCAGGCAAATGGAATCATTGAGGCCAAGTGCTTAGCAGGATTTAGTAAAAGGTTATACATACATATTCATACATTTATGTGGGGAATTAGATTGGACCCGATAAAAATTCATAATGGATATAAATGTTCTCAGTTCAGGGCATAAATCAGCCACCAGCCTTAGGGTAAAAAATAACTTCCCCTGTAGTCAGGTTGTTATATAATTATCCATTATACTAGTGGAGGTGGGAAAGGAGGTTGAAGAATAGGGCAATTTCCTCAGAGACATCTGGGAATTACCACTGTCAGACAACTAATTTAGATGTGATCTAATTTGGAAGTTCTTATTACATCAAATAATGCAATTTAGAATTAAAGAATATGATTTATTTTGTATTTCTTACTCTTTATGTAACCAAGTTCATGCCTGAGGACATCTGCAAGCCTTTCCCATACAAGCAGGCCAAAGTTAGCAAAACTAATTCTTCTGCTGTGTTTTCTCACAGAACCTCCTTAAAAGCAGCTTCAGTTTTTCCAAGGAAATCAGGCAGAGCACCAGGAATTTAGTTTGCTGAAATGCTAGGCAGCTCATATAGCCAGCTTAATGGCTATATTAGAAAAAGTTCTCTGCATGAGCAACAGTAAAAATCTCACATTCAGAAAAGCTCTTATTCTTCTTAACTTTGCAAAATGACAAAGACTTGCAGAGCTCCTAAACATCACCAATTATAATACTTACCCTGGTGCATGTCTGAATTTTCTACTTTGTTTATTTGGCTCACCTAAGCAAATCATCCCTGGTCCTATTGACTTGTTTTCATCCAACAATGCCTTTCCAGCTCTCTTGTTGCACTTACAAACTGTGTAAAAGCTAATATAACACACACTATATTCTTTTAGAAACGCTTTTGTGAGCTTGAAAACACGTCATTTGACTGAAAATGGTTGGACTGAATATCTATGAGTGAACACAGGAAATCATCTACATTCAATGCAGGGTCAAAAAGTACTGGTTGCATTCTGCCATAGTTTTTTAGAATTAATGTGATGCACTTATTGAAATTATAGCACAAATGATCATTACAAGATGTGTGATGATGGATATGTGAAAATCAAAAACATTTATTAAAAAAAAAAAGCATCTCACCAATTTCCCAAAGAAAAAACAAAGCACGACCTGTGGCATCACTCTCTCCTAAGTATAATTTCTGTTCCTGGTGAATAATAGTAGAAACTTTGCCTAGCAACCACTCAGCATCTGGAAGGTTTAGGACCACAAGCAACAAACATTTTGACTGCTTATGCTGTGCAAACTTGAGTGATCTGTTCAGACAAATTCTGAAGAGGAATGGCTGAAGAAAAACAGCAGATGTAATGAAATAGATTTTTTTTCCATGTTCCATATTCCATAAAAATCTTAACTAAAAAATTCAGACTGGTTTTGATAAGCAAGCCATAACTTCTCTTGCTTTATGGACCACCTGTCCCCTGAATGCGGGCAGGCAGGCGCCTGTCTCAGCAGGCAATGCTGAACATGAGACTCCACAGGCTTCTGTTACCGGGGTGTCCTCGTTTAACACACAGGGGCTGCAAAAGTAATGCGACTGCTTTATGGCTTTCTGGGAACAAGTAGAGCAACTCCCTTAAGCACAATTAACAACGATTAACTCTTAACAGTGTCAAAAATCACTGGCCCTGCTGCTGAAACTCAAACGAGGACTACGATAGAATCAAGTGGGCCTTGGGACTGTTAGACACTAGTCTTCTGCCAGCCACATATGCAGTTTTGTTGCGTCTCCTGTCTCCTTATGTCCTCCTGCTGCCACTAGTGACACCCTGCCAGAAGCAAGCTATTTGCCTGTGAAGCTCCCAGGCTGCTCCACAGCCCAGCTGCCTCATCCTGCCAACTACCAAACTGCTGCTCCTGTTCTCCTGTAGGGTCCTCCAGAGCACAGGCTCGCTATACATTATCATATACTGGGAATATCAATGCTGTGTTGCAAAAACATCATACATTGAACAGAGATGATATGATAGCTGTTTAGGGTATGACAGGTATGGTTGTTCAGACTCATTTGATTTTTAATGTATTCACTGGGAAAATAAGTAAACTTTAGCATGCTCCTGACATTTACAATTGTACTTTGCAAAAACCTTCAAGTAGCAGTGAAGAGAGAATTATAGATGATACATAAAGAAATTAACTACCTCAAAAGTAGTGGATCTGATCTAGAAACAGACAAATTGATAAAGACTGCACAAATAATACAAGTAGCTTTTCAGTGAAAGAGATAGCCCCAGACTGCGTTAATTGCAAAATAAAGTGATGCAAAACTCTCCTTCCTCTCCCCAGTCACTAGAAGTGAGTTTGCACAGGACATGGCAAGGCAAAAGAACAGTGTAATTTTGAGCTCCATATGAGAATCTGGAACAGGAGGAGGGTAAGTCATTTTCTTTATGAATTTGGCCTTAAATATTCATTTCCATCCACAGCACTATCAAAAAGACAAAGATAAATGAGAAAGTTCTGAAAAAATCCAGGAAAATAATCAGTGGTTGGAGGGCCACGTTTATTCACAAATATACACATGTTTAACGTGTCCAAATCCTTAAGGGTGATTAAGGGGAACTCATAATGGACAACTTCTGGAAGAGAGTACTTACTGCAAGTTAAAAAAGAAAGGTCAGCAGGTCACATGCTGCCAGAGAGCCTTCTGAGCAGCCACCAAGTCACCCTTGTAACAAATCCCAAAACAACGCATAAAAACCAAGAGTTGCATTTATATTCTAAGAATCAAGCTTAGTTTGCATTTCCTCAGAAACTCTCCTTCAAAGCTTAACCTCCCCATCTCTACCATACACTTAAGTAAAAGGTAGGGACACACACACACACAGGCAAAATGCTGAGGATCACACTGACTGACTGCTCAGTATTAGTTGCTATCAAAACAGTCTTTATGCATACCACAGTACACGTGTTACACTCTCCATATAGCATACCAATAGGCAAGATTAAGAATGAAGTTAATGGATGGGAGCACTGTGTACATAATGGTATGTTTTGGATAGGAGAAAAAGATGCAACTTATATTAAACAAAAGCTAAAAGAAAAACCAACTGCTTTGTGATTTGAGTTTGTACCTTTCTTTGAGAAACACGCAGAACATTTTCAACCTTTCTAAGTTTCTAGGATACCCTACGCATTGCTTCTAATTATTTAGACTAACACAAATAAACACTAAAAGTTCATAGTCCACCTTGAGAGAAACAAGCAAGAAGAACCAGATGAATTGTAACTGTCCAAGGAAGAGGAGTGAGCACCAACAGCATTTCAAGAAAACAGGAATTTGGGGCAGACAACAAACACAAAGCTTTAGTATCAGGAAGGAGCTCCCCTGCTCCATTCAGAGGAATGGCCTTATTTGCTGCTTGTTAGTTCTTTCGGAAAGACACAGTTTTGATAGGTTATAGAAAGAAGACAGACCGTTCACTCTGCCACATTGGACCTTGTAGATCTTCAGTACTTTTTCTTCACACAAATACAATGTTCAGTGCCAGACTAAAAAGGCCGCGTGGCTCTGAATTTTCCCCAATCTACAGGGGACTCAGCAATATAAGACAGTTGTCAGCACAGAAGACTGAACTATTTTTAGCCTGACAAGGAATACAGAATTATCTTAGAAAGTACACCAGAAAAAGAAAAATTGTTTAATTGACCTTTCCAAAAAGTCAGCATGCTTTCCACTGCATGAAAGGCATGACAAGCTCAACAACTACAAAGTGTTTTGGTTTGTTTTTTTTTTAAATCAAGCTAACTTAATTTTGTTACTGTTTAACATTAGTAAAGCAAGCACACAGAACTGCATGTTCATCAGTGTTACAAAAAATCCTTCTGACAATTTTTATCTGATGATTAGATCAGCCTACAGTTGCAAAATTAAGTACAACGGTTGGACTAAATGACATCTTAGCAGTGTTTTACAACTTCATGATTCTATGATTCTACACAGTGGGTTACCATCATCACAAAAGCAGTCCTTCTCCACTGTGAATGGGAAAAGGGAGTTTTACAGAGTTCCTCTTAAAGGCTTCCAAAATACTACCACAAAGCAGCTGAATTGCCCTTACAAGCTCTTTTATCTGTTTTAAACACATTGTTTTCAAGAATTTCCCAACTTGAAAGGATATTAATTTCTAAGTTTAAGTCATCATGCTATATAATAGGACAAACTGACAGTCACACATTCAAAGCATCAGTTTATTCTACAGGCTGAGACAAGTACCAGTAGAAGTTAAACCATTTCTGACTCCTTTGAGCAAAATTGAAAGCTGAGCCTTCCTCAGGAAGAGCAAATAAAGGTCTACACTCTAGTTGTCCATATTTATGATCAAAATCCTATCACTTCTCTTATTACCATAGTTCCAGGGAATTAGATCATAATCAATATTTAAAAATAAGGACACAGGAAAATGTTATAGTATATGGATGTAATCATAAGTATATAAATGTATAACCAATAAGTATACAGAGAACTTAGGCTGATTTTTCGAGTGTATAGCTAGAAAGATTATCACACTGGAAAAGATAATCAGAAATAAATGGAAAAACACTCACCAGAGTTGTAGGCTCACAAGAAAACTCCACCAGGAGCGATCTTCAGAGAGAGATCCTTCTTCACTGGGAGTCAGCCCTTAAATGGGGTCTAGGAGAGGTGCAGCCAGGCTCCACCCCTTCCGGTCACACAGGTGAATTGCCTTCACCTGTGCTCCCACAGCTGACTCAGTGCTTGCCTCAGGTGATCAATCAGGGGTTCAGGCCATGGTTCAACAGTTCCCATACACAACACTATTCCAGCAAAATTATTGAGATAGAATTTTCCTCAAGTGAAGAAAGAGCCAGCTACAGCACTTAAGGCTGTACATTAACTTCATCTAACTTTTATATGGTAAGAGTTAGGGAAGATGAATTCCAGCCATCGTGGCTGAGGACATACCAGCTCCTCCTGCCAACAACCAAGCAGCAATCCATGGTCCATCATACAGCTTTGCAAAGTAAGAAGAGAATGGAGCGCGTGCCACATATGCTGATTCCAGGGTCCTTCGTTTATATCTCCTTAGGACCTCTCTGTAAAACAGAGGACATTTCCTTATTAAGTTAAAAATGAATTTTGTTTCATTGAATCTTTCATCAGTGTTTTTCTAGTGTCACTAGGGGGACTCATTTTAATATAAAAGGCTTTGTTAAAAATATAACATTAACAAAAGTTCTATATAGCACAAAATCCTAGATCCTGAGAGTCACTTCATTATAGCCTCAGTTGAAATAGATGAGTTGATTCAAAGCTTACAAGTTCAGCATTACTGAAATTCACTCAGAAATCAGGATGCGTTCCCAACATTTTTCAGGTGTTTGAAAGACTATGTGCCAACAGCAGTTTTCTTTGTTGCTCAAACTAGTCAGGTTTTAAAATACATATTTCCAGCAGTAGGTGGCACTATGAAGTTTCTAGCTTATAATTATTCTAATATAAGATAATATAAAATGTTATGCAGAGACATTAGAAATAACTTCATCAAAACGTTAATAGGCCATTAACTAAAAACATGGCTCAATCTCTCCTTTTTCCTATCATTTTGAAAGGAGCATAAAAACACCGGTCTGCCTGAGCTCAAGGTGTGAAGATAAGGAGAAAAGAAATTAAGCAAGGAACACAAATGAAATATACACTCAACGCTGTATCTAGCCTGGCCAGAAAGTGCCCTTGTTCTTTTTTTTTCACCCCAGGCTCCAAGCAAGCTGCTCGGCTCTGCACAGAATTTCTGCACTGTGATACAATCTACGCCAATACCTAAGATTCCTGTGTGCTTTTATTTTCCTTTCTATTAAATAAAGCATATAGCAAATACACCTTCATAGTTTCGGGGCAATTTTTCAGGGACTGACATTGTGCATTACTCATTTTGTGCTAATATGTTCTATCTTCTGCTTGCTATTTCTTTTATAGTACTGAAAAAAAAATCCAAAGACATCATGCATGGGGTCTTGAGCTGGGAGCAGCTCTACTCAAAAGAGTTTTAAACTGTGACACCAATTTCTGTTGTAGAGCTCTGTTTCTCCAGAGTCTGCAACATACAGCTGAAGTACTACAGAACACACCAAAATATAGTTTCTACTCTAGTTTTCCACTGCAGGTTATTTATTGTTACCTTGTGTTATCCCTCCATGGAACTGAGGATGTGGTATTGTGAGAGCTACTGCAAAACAGCTCGTTTGTTCACACGTGCAGTATGTGTTCTGCTTGGATCTCCCTAATACATTTAGTAGCTCCATGGATGCATTTTAACTTTCACTGTAAGTCAAGTGCTCCCACAGTATCTCATACAAACATGCATATTATAAATCTACTTAGATTATAGGTTCTTTCTTCAAATGGATTTCAAATAACTAGAGAAAGCACCTACTACATTTTTGGGTAGACACCCACTTGCAACAGGTGGATGCAAATAATTTGAATATTACTACAGATTTATCAAATTTATATACTTGTGCTTTTTTCTAAGTCATGCCCTTGCACCTTGTGAGGCAACTATGAAAAGCTTATACTACCACTGCTGTGCATTGGCAAGTTAAACTAACACAGTTCAAGCACTGTGAATGCTCCACGCAGACATACTGCATTACTCTGGAGAGAATCTACAGCAACACCTCAGCTTCAAGCCACACAAGCTAAACAATTGCCTGCAATGGAAAACCTCAATTTTCTGTTAAGAACAGTAAGTGCCTTAACTTCAGGTTACTTGGTTATATTACAAAGGAGCTTTAAAAAGGGGCACAAAGGGTAACAAAAAAATCATTCAGAAGTCATAAATGTGAAACTTTGGGAAGAATACACGTCATTCCAAAATACAATACTGGAATGAAGAATTCCTTAGACTTTACACGTTACTCCCACATTAATGCTTCCTTGAGCAAGAGGTTGGCTCAAATGACCTCCAGAGGTCACTTCCCACTTCAGCCATTCTGTGACTGTGGAACACACCTCCAGACAGCTTATAGACACAATGGCAGGGGTAATACATTTTCAGACCTATATTCAGTGCACCAAAGTGATCAAGACTTTTCTGCTGTTTAAATTGTCAAGTAGAATTCAGCTTACTTTCTGATACAAGTAATTCGTCAAATAATTACAAGTGATTTAAGACACAGCAATAATTTGGTAACTCAGATATAGTAAGGATTCAAACCTGGGGGCCCATCAGCTCTGATGCATTCCCCTACTCCTAGGTGTGCCATGTGCAAGCTGATACTCCTAAGGAACACAGTACATCACTGAGTACATATTAAATAGTTGCAAAGTCAAATCCTCATCATTATCTGTTTAGCAGAGATATTATCAGAATATTACTACTCCAGTAGGAGACAGTCTAAAAAACTACATCCAAAACAATTTGTGTGCATCAAACCCCTGATTTCCTTATCTGTTTTAACTACTTTGAAATATCAGCCACTTGAGTAGCTATAGCAATTGAACAGATTAATACAATGGGAAAAACATTACAACAAAGGTGCAACGATAGAAGGACCAGCACAAGAAAAAGGCACTATAAAACAAAGGAAAAAGATGGCTCACCCACATCAGAAAATTCTAGCTTCACAATAGAAAACTTCAACAAAGAAAGACCTCTAAAAAAAAAGAACCTTTCCAAGTGGCAGTCAGCCCTGAAATGAGGTCTGAGAGCTGCAGCCAGGCTCCACCCCCTCCGGTCACACAGATGAATTGCCTTCACCTGTGCCCCTGGGTCTGACTGAGTCTTTGCCTCAGGTGCTCAATCAGTGGTTCAGGTCATGACTTAACAATCCCCATACAGCGATATTCCTCTGTCTTGAAGAAGAAAGCTGACAAACACACAGGTCTGCAATGCTATGACAGTGTTGTTCCACCTTCCTGCTATTTGTGATACACTTCCACACCACTAAATGTCTGCATAGTAGGTTCCATCTGGGTTCAGCCAGAGCTGAATTCATTGTTTGACTAGATGTAGATGACACCCAGCAAACACTACATGAAATACACCTGGATGAACATTCAGATAGGCAGCTGTGCTAAGGCACAAGCAAGAACCAGGGAATATAAGACTGAAGGGAATCACAGAGACATAGACTGCCTTAGGTTGGAAGGTTCCTTTCAAATCACCCAGCTCCAACCCCTTGCTACAGGCTGGGCTGCCAACCACCAGCTGAGGGCCCAGGGCCCCACCCAACCCGGCCTTGAATGCCTCCAGGGATGGAGCATCCTCCACAGCTCTCTGGGCAGCTGTGTCAATGCCTCACCGCCCTCTGAGTAAAGAATTTCCTCCTAGCGCCTAACCGAAATCTCTCCTTTTTTACTTTAAAGACATTCCCCCATTTCTTATCGCTATCAGGTCGTGTTAAACGTCGGTCCCTCTCGTGCTTATGAGTTCGCTTTAAGTGCCAGAAAGCCACTAGCGATCGAGCTTTCTTCTAACGCAGCGCCGTGCCAGCGGAACATCTGACCGAGGCACAGTGTCATCCGAGAGGATGGGCATTTCCATGACATCTCTCTAGAAAGCATCACGTGAGATTCGGGTCTGTAAGTCAGCCGGCTGAGACACGTATGCCAACATTTGGACACCCGTAGTATTAACGGGGCTTACAGTACAAGAAACCACAGATACCAGGGAACTACAGTACTTTGCAATGAGACCTCTATGTATTAGGAAACTACGTACGGAGGAAACAACCAGAAAGAGTCTGGAAAGGTGTCTTTAGTATCAGCGTAGCAGACTGCCCACGGCTCGTAGCCGTGCTTTGGGACCGGATTTGTTACACAGAACACAAAAGAAGGGGAAACCACACACGCGGGAAACGTACCGCCGCTGTGCCCGCACTGAGGCACGGCCGGGGCTGGCCGGAGCGCCGCGCGGCGCTGCGCGCTTTCCTGACAGAAAATCCCGCCGCTCGCGGGGCCCGGCGCCGGGGGAGGGCCGCGTTCCCGGCACCGCCGCCGCCGCTGCCGGGAAAGGAGCCGCCTCCGCGGGCACTGCTGAGTGGCTGCGCCGCGGCGGGGCGGAGCGCGGCGGTCGCCGCTGGCTCGGCCCGGCCCGGGCCGTCCCCATCCCCAAACAGCGGCGGAACGGGAGCGCAGGCGGTGCCGGCCGAGCCGCGACAGCTCCGCGCTGCCATTCCCGCGTCCACGCCGCCGCCCCGCACCATGGAGATCGAGCTGCCACCCGCCGCTCAGGTGAGAGCAGAGCCGCCAACACCGGGCGGGCGGGAACCGGGGGTGCCCGCGAGCCCGCCTCCCCCTCCCTCGCGGCCCGGCCGTTGGGGAGGGGCGGGGCGGGCGGTCACGCGGCCGGCGGAGCACGTGGTACCGCCCCGCCCCGGGGGCCGCGCTGAGTCACGGCGGGGGCCGGGCCCCGCCCCCTCCGGTACTTTCCCCCCATCCCCCTCTTGGGCTGGGGTCTCGCCCTGCCCGCTGCACATTTCGGGGCCAGGTCAGTTCGTGGCGAAGGGGGAGCTGGGCCTGGCCCCGCCCGCTTGTCCGGTTCCTTCTTGAGGGCCTCCCGTCGTCACGCGGCCCTCAGTGGGGGCAGTTGCACAACCGCGTTTCCCGTCTCGGCTTGGCCCTAGGGTGCGGGGTGAGAAGGGCGCGGGAAAGGCCGCGGCAGCGCTGTGAGGGGCCGCGGGGGCCGCGATGGAAGGGGCCCTGCACCTCTCCGGCGTCTGCGGCGCCCTTTTCTATGCGGGCTGGGACGGCCCTTGCGGCGCTTCCTGTGGAGCCACCTGTCCGCGTTCTGCTCCTCGAGCCCCACAGCCGCGGTTTCTGTCAGAGCTGTTCTGCAAAGGATCTGTATTCTTAGATAGCTAATGGATTGTCTTTTATTTGCTGAATGGAATGCTGGATGGGATTCATTTAGGATGTTGTCTATTACTAACGACACAGGTGTGAAAACACCTGAGGAAAAACATTCAGGAACGTGAGTCAAGGTGTTTTGAGTCGAGTTCCTGAAAGCATTATGTTCTCGTAGTTGTTTCCTTCTTCAGTAAGCTTGAAGGTACCGAAATGGCTGAGCCTGGTGCTTCTAGCCATGTAAGACAACATGACAAGCTCCTCAGCTCTCACTGAATGCTGAGCCTCGTGAGGAGGTGAGCAGAAAGTAAGTTTGCTCACCTTCTCGTGTAAAGAATTAGGCTGTATGTTGCATTTGCACTGAACGCTAGAAGTGAAGACTGGTGTAACCGAGTACTGGAGTACCTGCTTCAGTGTATGTAAGGGGCTTTCTACCTAGAAAAATGTCTCTAGCTCTGTTAGAGAGATCTCTTTGGTCTGTAGGGCTTTACACAGGTATTACACATCTGTTTTTGTGACCCACTACGTTAGACTGTCTAGTGAATGGGTTGATTTTTCTGTTCCCTAATGGCTTGTCCCTTCCACATGACGCTGATTATGCAGGAAGTGACAAATGAATGCACCACTCAGGCCTGGCAACAGGCCTTTGATTTTTTTTTTTTCCTTCCTCATTAATTCTGTTAAACAGAAGTGCCTGTTGATAGATTAAGATATCTGTATAGATACCTATTTGTCCATCTATATATGTAGGTACATTTAAGTATAGGAAAACATCTACGTTTTTCGTTTTTATCTCAGAAGGAACTGAAGGCTGAAGTGGTTCAGTCTGGAGAAGAGGAGGCTGAGGGGAGGTCGCACTGCTCTATACAACTGCCTGAAAAGAGGTTGCAGCAATAAGGGTGCTGGTCTCCTCTCAGGTGATGTGAGGAAACTGCCTCAAGTGGCACCAAGGGAAGCTTAGGTTGAATACTGAGAGCATGGAAGGGGTGGTTAGGCATTGGGACAGGCTGTCTGGGGACGTGGTAGAGTTGCCATTGCTGCATGGAAAAATCTTTCCTCAAAACTTCAGAACATCTTTCAGTTAAACCAGTGGTAGATACAGTGTAGTGCAGTACCTGTAACTGAAAGAAATGTAGAATAATAAAAGATGGCCATGAGAATCCTTTCAATAGAACAGCTAATTAGTTATTTTATTATTGTAGTACATATCTTTCAGATGGACACTGTTCTGTATTTTGGCTTTAAAATGTGTTGAGAATTTACATTGCATTGGAAATTGGTCGAAATACAAGAAGTTAGGTGCATTTGAAAATGGGACTTGAAGAAACTTGTGGTTAGAACCCAAAGTAGGAGGACACTTTGACTTTGGAAGTTTTCTTGAAAAATATGTGAAAGAGACCAAACTGGAACAAAAAAGAACATGAAGTATAAGCAGAGAGCAGCTGGATGATCTCATGTGCTTTAAAGAACTTGAGACGTTTTTATAGGAGCGTGTGGGTGGTTGGGAAGCTTTGTGTACGTTTCCCACCAGCGTTCATGGGCAAGAATAAATTCTAGCTCTCTGTCCGTTACTTTTCTCTTTTTTAAACTGAAAAAAGCAAAGAGAGGATAACATCTATCCTAAATAAGAATACAGAAGGTTATGTATCACCCTGACAGCCAAGAGCACTGTTAAAATTGTCAGATTATTATTAGCTATTGTTGCCCCTGAATACTCTTTTGAGTTCTTGTAGGTTTTTTCCTCTTTGTCTTGAGTTTGCAGAGCAAAATACTGTCTGCTGCTTTCATGATCTTGGCTGAAATTAATGTCGCAATGGCACACTGAGCATTCTTTAATGTTGAAGAAGTCTCTGATACCTCTTTGCAATATGCTGGAGTTTATAAGATCACCAGAAGTGGAAGGAGCTAGATCAGATCTTTGTTCTTTCATTTCCTCAGTCAAATCTTTCATATCATTTTTCTTTCTGGTAGTTGTCAAATTCTGTTGGATTTGGTCCTCCAGAAGAAACAGCAAACCCCCAAATGGCAAAACCTGCCACAGTTTGTCGCTGGAAAACGTTTAGGGTGCATTGGGTTTCTCTAAAGGAGGGTGAAAAAGCATTGACTGCACATCCAGAAGAAGGTCATTGTACATGAGACAGAAGGAAAGAATATAGGCTTTCTAGCTTTTATACACTTTGTATACAAAGTCCAGACAGAAGAGTAGATGACACCAGCTGAGCCCATGCTTTTAATACCAGCTGTGTTCTTCATTGAAAAGAAAGAATTTTTTTTCTATCTAGAACACTGCTTATTTTTTTTTTCCTTGGAAATTAATAAAGGTAAGCTCTAAGATGACTAAACCATTTGTGAAAATTAGGCCAATTTGTGAAAGTGTGATGTGTTTGCTGTAGTTGTGCTGGCTGAGGTTAATGCAGAACAAGTCCAGGCAGGAACCTGTTGGCATGAATTAAATATTAATCCTCTGCTACTGTGTTTGAATTCCAGCCAGGCAAAAAGCCCTCCAGAGTCCCCAGGTTAATCACCTAGTTAAAGTTTGTTTTGGCTTTCATTTCATTCCAACCCTAAGTAATCCATTATTCTAATAAAATACATTCCTGGTGAACTTAAAGCAGTTTCAAGTCCGTTCAGTTTTCTGCTATGGGGCATTATATCCAAGCAGGACTTTGTGCCACAGAATTCAATCTCAGGTGAAAGGAAGAGAATACAACGCGCGGGTCAGCTAAGTTCTTTTCTGCAGTAATCTAGTTTAACTGGTTTTGGAAACAATTCATCTGCCATTACGCAAGTCTTTTTATGTAAACCAATGAGAAGTCTGGTAGGAGTTGTTGAAAGTCATGACTTTAAGGCTGTTTTATCCAAAGATGACTGATATACAGCAGTAAACTGAAATTCAGTTCAGGGTTGCTCAACAGTAATAGCTTTATGGCGTGTTTGTTTATTAAGGTAAACTATTAAAGCATCCAATAAGAAATGGAGCCAGCAAAATCATCAGTATTGTATAAAACTGTGCTAAAACAAGCAAGGTTTATTTAAAACAGATGCAGGCCAACCACAGGATCATGGAATGGTTTGGGTCAGAAGGGAACTTCAGTTCATCCAGTTTCAGCCCCCTCCCAAGGGCAGGGACACCTCCCACCAGCCCAGGCTGCCCAAAGCTCCATTCCTCTTGGCCTTGAGCACTGCCAGGGATTGGGCATCCACAGCTCCTCTGGGTGTGTAATTCAAGTAAAGATAGGCTTTGTGTGCTCTTGACTTCCCTACCTGGTTCTCGTTCTCTGTACTTGAAGAGCAGTAAGCCTACTAGCTAGCTAATGGTATAGTGCTCAAGGTTTTCTTAAGTGTAGGGGCAGTAGTATTTCTCTAGAGCGCAGTAAAGAAGGAAGAGCAGTGACAGTTCTTTCTCAGGGTTTCTTTGCTTTAGAGGTTTTTGAGTGTACTTTGTTTTTACTACCATTAGAAACAGCAAAGCATGCTATCTTCATATTAGTTTAATTTTACCGTAGTATACATAGTCCTGCAGTGCCTGTTTCAAACAGAAGCAAAGTCTCACAGAACCAGATTTGGCACTGTTAATTTAAATTAATTATTAATTTGGTTATCTGAGAAATGTGTAAGACATGTAATAAGGATTAAAAAACATTTAATTATTTGAGTCCTTTGGAGAAGAGGATTTCTCTTCATTTTGCGGAGCCCCTTCTGTGTCCTGTCTTCAGCCTTTTTGGTAAATTACCTGCTCAGTTCTCTCTGGCCATTGCTGACCTCTGCGTGGATGTGCTGTGTGTTTGTACGTGGGCTGTGTGTCTGACTGCTCATTTCTACTGCAGTGTTTGCTTTAGAGTTAATTCAAGTATTATGATATGCTGACCACAGAGATGTTGGAAAGCTTATAAGGGTTAATAACAGTGTTAATAACTCATAGCATACAGTAAAATTAATGGCTTTTGTGTCAGCTATATTGGTAATCCTCACTGCACATACTGGTTGGCAAGAATGTAATAAAATGGGTTTAACTTGTTGGTTTTTTTTTAAGTGGGTACATTTTATATACTACAGATCTGGTTGAAGTTTTTCATTTGCTCAGTTTGGATTTCTGATTTCGGCCTGATTACCTGCAGCTTTGATACTAAGAAGGGATATAAATTAATGTTTATTTTTAGTTAAATAACTGTAAAAGCACTGTGACTATAAATATTTCCTATCTTTCCAGTTAAAGTAAATCATTTCAAGAACTACGTTTTTGTTGTTGATGCTGTTACAGTACTGAGATAGTTGAGACCTCCCACCCTTATACTTGTCTTGGGGAGTATTAAGACTTGTAATCTGAGTTCTGCAGTAGTATTATGAGCAATGAAATTAACAAAGAGGAGAAAGGAGAAGAAACTTCTTTAAAGTTGGGTGTTGCAGCAATAAGTTATGTAAGATTAGTTTGAGACGGTCACTTTCAGACCTTTTAAGGAAGTATATTCTGTATGGCTATGAAACATAAAGATATCAATTTTTTTCCTCCCTTGCCCTCTCCTCTGCCTTGCAGTATCAGAGTTTTATTGTTGTTTGCTGTATTGGTGTTACATGCTGTCTTTGGTAAGTATGAAAAAATCCACTGCTGGAGTTAGCTTGCAAAACAAAGTTTGCATGCTTGGGAAATTGACTCAGAAGGAGCTTGGTCGATAGTTTGCCTTGAAGTAGAGGTTTGTTTTATGATTAAGGGTGTGCCTGTTTGCTGTGTTGGAAGTTCATGCCCACAAAATGTTGAAGCAGCTACTTTTCTACAACAGTTTTGTGAAAAATTGCTCTAACTTTGATTTGCTTCCTGCTCAGATTATCGTGGCTGTTTAGCCATAAGGAGCTAAGCCAGAAAGATCCATGAGGGGAGTGTTGCTTGTTTGAACCCTGGGAGTAGTACTGGTACCTCCCCGCTTTATTGTTTTAGTTAAGAGTGGAGTGATTCTTGCATTGCTTTGGCTGTCTGAAGGTCCCTGCTGGAGTTCACCAGCAGCACATGGTTGATGCCACTGGTGCTGGCTGGTCCCGGTGAAATGGCCAGTCTTTGTCTGCTCCATAGCCGGTGTTTGCTTCGGTGTCTGCTTCGGTGTCACCTGGGTGCTTGGTCACTTCTTTCTGTCTTCAGGAGTTGTTTCCTTGAGTTAAGTCCTGTTGGTAAGAAGGCTGAGCTCTGTCCTAAAGCAGGGTATTTCCAGTTGGATTGCGTGCACTGCGCTACCAGATGCGTGCTCTGCAGTCAGTAGGGCAATAAAGTGGTGGGTGAAAGAGGGTGGTGGGGCTGGGCTTTAGAGTCTGGAGCAGCTCAGCTGGGTAACAGCTTTTCAGGAGTTTCATCACTGGGAGGAGAACACGGACCTTCGTGGTAGAGGTCAGTCAAAGTATCTGGGTGCAGCATTACATCCTAGCTCATTATACTAGCACTTGTCTTCACCAGTATTGCAGAAGCAGTGACTGATACGCACCAGTGCAGATGATGTAGTCATTAAGCGTCCTTGGAACAAGTGTGCTGTAGATCCTGGTGCAGTCTTCTGTGATTTATTTGACATGAGGTACATGGACATATTTTCTCAAAACTGTTCTACGTTAAATTATATTGACACATTCTTTTTTTTCTAGTGTAGATGGGCCTTGAGCAGGTCTGTGTGTCAGCTGAGGAATTTCTGGGACGCTGTCCCACTGATCCTTAAAAAGATAAGTCAAACTTGAGACTTTGGAAGTAAGCAGGATTGAAGATGAAAATGAAATACAGTAACAAAAATGGTAATAGTGAAATAATGTACCAACTGCTGACAGCTGGGCTTCTGAATTGTTTATACTGAATTGTTTGTCTGTGAAAATGCATGTCATGTTTAGGTGTCTCATACCTGTGAATGCTGAACCACAGCAACTTCTGATACTTTGCTTTGTAATTTGTTTTGGGCATTTGAACTAGAATATGATAGAATTAGTGGTTAATTGTTCAACTAGTATAATTTGTTGTGACCCAGTGGACTTTTGTAGCTCTTTGGAATGTTTTCCAGCATGATTTGTAATCCTTAGTTGTCTCTCACTTTAAGAATGTAGTCAGCATGTACCACTTGGGAATCCTTGTCATGCAGTAACGGGTGTGAGCATCTCTAGGTATCACATAATCCCTCCAGGTTTCTTTTTGCTGGTAAAATGAAGAATGAGAGCTTCTTCAGTATTTAAACTGTTAACGGGGTTGTAACAAATGGTTGAGATATTTTAAACTCTGAAAATTTTAAATTCTGAAATATTTTCCATTACTAAGGCCAGAGCAGGAGAAGAATTTTGAATTCAAAGTTAAGGTGGGGGTGGGAGGTTTTGGTGAACTGTGCATGTATGTGGCAGGGATGATGAACAAGGCCTTAACAAGACGTGAGTAGTAATGACAGAATTAACCCCTTATGTCTGACTTTGTGAGTAGTGATTTACCCCAGTGAGATATCAGTCTCTCATTGTCTAAAGTAATCATGGAGAAATTGTAGTCCTGCAGTTTTCACTTGCATTTTGCTGTAATGTGATTATCCAAGTACTTACTGAGGCATGAGGAAGTAAAGTGTTTTGGGCAAAGACCAAAAACTACTCAAGACCCAAACCTGATGCTTATTTTGCATTTCATATTTTGTTGTTTTTGTGGTATTTTTTATTTTTTTCCGCAAGTGATCAGCAGTTCACTTTTTTTCCCTTTTGCTTAACAATTTTTTTTTTTTAATTATATCTGGAAAGTAGTTAAATTTTCTGTGCTGTCGTATACCAGAAAGAGTCACCTACAAATGCTGGTCTTAATAAGAGTCTACTTTAAAAAAAAAAAAAAAGCCCCACAACTTATTTTGCCTAACTGGGGCACTTGGCACACAGACTTCAATTTGGCAGCAGATAGACAGGGCAGTTACACTTCTGTTCTGCGCTGTCCTTCAGCTGCTGATAGGTAGCCTGCAGTGTGCTGGGATGTTTCACCCTGCCCTTAGAGATTAGACGCTTTCTTCAGGGGTAGCAAGGTAAGTCTGTTTCTTCTCAACCCTTTCTGCCCTCAAATTGGGAACGCTGTGAAGAATTTCCCTTTCAGTTTGTTATACCAGTTAGTCTGACTTTTACAACAAAACCCATCAGTTACTTAAATGATAGTTAGTGTAGTTCTCCCCTGGAGCCCAGGTACAAATGACGTGTAGAAAGAGACAAAGAAGGGTAAGCTACCTCCTTGAACCCCCAGGTATGAGGAAGAAGGTGCTTTTTCGCAGCGCCAGTGAAACAGAAGGAACAAATGGAACGAATTATGAATTTTGAACGTTGTTGCTGAGGTTAATCTACTGTTGGAAGAGATCTGCCTTGCCCCGTCATCACCTCTTCTGCACCGAACTGGGAATAACATGGTGGCAGAGAAGAGGAACAGAGAGCAGAGAAAAGGTATAAAGATATCTTTGGCACGCATTACAGGAGGCATGGAGGGACTTGTGAGGGTGTTTAATCTGTCTTTCAAAAAAATGTTTGTGATTATACAGGTGCAAGGGAAGGGACACATAGTTTGGAGTAAGACTCTTAAGCTTGAGAGTATGAGAACAGTTTGTTTTCAAGTATTTTACTGCACCATAAAAGACAATTTACTATGCTGCTTCATTGGATATAGAATAATTAAACTTGCAGTACTTTTTTGAAGGAGAAAGGAAGTTTAGCTCTCTTCCTAATTCCCTTGGTAACTTGTCGTCTTTATCAGTGTTCAACATTTCCCTTTCAGAAGCTGCAGTGGAGTACCTTATCAAGCAGTACCTTGTGGTCGTGTGAGATAAAATGTTGCAGCTCTAGAAAATGTCTGAAATGCTCTGTGTTGCCCTCCAAATAGTTAGTACAGAGCACTGAACCAGCGTGTGCTGAAGGTTTTAACTAAGTTAACATTTATAAAGCCACATATTTACATAATAAGTTTCCAAGAGATCAGTTCTGTGTTTTTTTTCTTCAGATAACAGATGCAGTTATTAACTAAAAATAAATGTTTAACAGACTGCGGTGAGTGCCTTTGGATTTAAAATTTCTTGGTTTTCTGTGGTTTTCTTGCTAGTTGAATACCCTTGTCCTGTGCCTTCCTTCCCCTCAAATATTTAATGTTTGTGTGCTTTTGGGTGGAAGAGATGTATCAATGAGTTCATTATTTGTGGCAAACAATCTTGTTTTGGTCGTCATTGCTGCTGATGGAGCGTACAAGGAAAATGTGTCAGGGATTGGCCTGTACCTTGGTTTTCAGGTACATCTGTCCGTTTAATCATGAGGCTGAAGGAGGCAGCCCTATTATAACCACCTGTACAGGCTGTGAGCCAGGGATCCGTTGATCTGGGTGGAAGGACAGAATTATCAGTGGTTGAGTTTGGAGATGGTGGTGTTCTCTTAAGGGCACAAAGAATTATTGTGTTTATAGAATTTGGTAAGAGTTGTAAAGCCGTTTACCTACTCTGGTTCATGTCTTGGAAGATGAATTGGCTCATTTTGCTCTCGGTTTGTAATTTGAGTACTGCACGTGACTTTAAAAACTGAGTGGTAGACTGCACAATGCAGATAGTTTCACATTCCTATATGGTGTTGTTCGGTTCCTCAGTGGATTTACTTTTTTTTTTTTCAGCAGAAGCTGTTGTGTTGATATTACTGTTAAATTGGCACATGGACACCTGACATGTTGGGTCTTCTTGACCTTTCTTGTTTCAGTCACTTAACTGTGTAAAACTGACATGTTGAATACTTGCCCAAAACATTCCTGGGGGATTAATGATTTTAGCTTGTTGTTGATAAGTTTGTGAATTACAATACTTAAGAAAATGAGCAAATGAAGTCTATCCTTGCCTCTTTGTATTGTGAAACAGCTTCCATGCTGTATCTGTGTGTGGCTGAAGGAAGGAGAGAAGCTATACAAACTCCCTTTGTGGAAAGGTAACAGTGATTTCTATGATGCTTCATGTAAAACTAGAGAAAACATTTTTGGTCATCAGTGCACAGGTGAGCTGTATTGTTATTTACTGAATTGTTTCTTTAGTATGTAGTTAGTGAAGGTTGTGCATGGTGTCAAATAAACCATGTAACCATGAATTATTTCTTTGGAAGGAAAACGTGCCATGCTAGGCACGCATCCTCAGATATATTAGGATCTTTTGTCCAGTGATGAGCAATTGGATAGCAGTGTATTTGGGCCTTTCCTATTGTGGTGTTTTGCTTTCTTTAATTCCCCTATAGAAACACCCAATAAGAAGGGGGTGGGGGGAATGGGGAATGAGCTATGGGGAACTTTTCTCTCTTCATCATTTGCTTAAGGGTAATTAGAAGTACATGGTTGTCATCTAATTTCTCTAATACACTATTACATTGAACAGTGCTTACTTCTGTATTCACAGCATGCACTGATGCTAAATGCCCAGCATTCATTATTGATATAAATCATGTATGTGAAAAGTGCGCATAAATTGCGAGACTGTTCCACAAAGGTATTTAACACCTGTGCCCCACTGAGGTCAGTGGGAGGTAGGCAGTGAAACTGCCAGATGTGAGCTGTAGCACACAGAGCATGGCACAGCCGGCCACCTCTGGAGTAAGGCTTGCATTCCCCAGAATGTAACCACACAGTTGAGGAGTGTGCGTTACTGTGTGTTGATTGGCATAGTTTCTGGAATTAAACTTTGAGTATAAAAAGAAGCAACAAGAGGACAAGGAAAATGTCAAACTTGAAGTTGGGGAGACAGTAGAGAGAGTGGGCCTGATCAGACTTCAGTGCTGTTGGGGAGCACTGTCATACAAATTGTATCAGAGATCACAGAAGCATTTTTACATAAGAGTTAGAAGTACTCTGTAGAGCAGTGGCAGTTCTCCTCTGGTGTCCAGGCTGCTGCTGCAGACTGTTTGAAGGGTGAGCTGACATCCAGTTCCACCTCAGAAACAGAGAACTGAGGTCTTGTCAGATGGCACAATTTTCTTTCTGTTCACTGAGTGTTTTTGTTGTTTAATTCTTAAAAGCATACAATGCCTCATTAGTGTTCTCTAAAACAGTCTGATTTTCCCGTTCTCAGGCTTATATTCTTTTAAGTCGATGAGCTGTTTGGTGAGTTCTCGGGTCTGAAAGCATCCTTGCTCTTTCTGTCTCAGCTTTGTTAGTAAGCACGGAGGAGGTGTTGTGGTGCAGCCTTATGGAGTAGCTGTCTGTGTTGCTGAAGGAGGGCTGATAGATGTGTGTTGGCACTGCAGTTAGTGAACCTCCGTGCTTTTCTAGCCCACACAGATGTTGCAAGTGCTTGCCCTTGTCGCTTGGCCCATGACAAACAACAACAGAGTTGCTTGTGAGATCAGTGGATGGAAGCTTGGCGAGACGTGCTTCTTGTAACACCAGAGCATACAGTTTCTATATCTAGGCTGTCATGTAGCTGTAGGAACCCATCTGGTGCCTGTCCCTATAGCTTGGCCAGCCATCAGCAAAATGACAGCTAAATGGAGGCCTACCAGTAAGATCTCACTGAAGTGAAAACTTAGAGCTCAAGAGTATAAATAATCATTGAGTGTGTTTTGATCCAGAACAGATGCACTCTGTTCTCATGTTTGGCTTGAAAATACTTTTTAGAAAAGTGTAATCCCAGTGAAATCAAAATAATGGCTAATAGGTTATAACCCAAGGTTAACACAACCTAATAAACGTTATTTACAATTTTATTATGCTCTTTACTCTGTGTGCATCTTTTCTTCCTGATTTGTTTCACTGGTCATAAGAGTGTGCTATAATTTGTCTGGATCATGCTTCCCAGATGACTGAGCCGTTATTATAAGCAAATCCTCTCCTAGATAAACTAATGAGTAGTTTGTGGCAGTGTCCACACATAGTACATGCCTGGCTGGGTGCAGGAGGATAGCCTGAAGATAATTATTTAACAGGTAATTGTTTCCCAACTACTGTAGGTTCCCTGTATAAAATGAACCTGAAAACAAAGGCTTCAGTGTTCCTCTGACTGAGAGATCAGCGGTATTTTCAGATAAAATCATGCAACTTTTATATTGTTTGTTGGACCATAGGTCGAGGATTTTTTTGTTGTTGTATAAATTGCAAAATACAACCAATGGCAGTTTTCTTGCAATGAAGTTTTAACTTAAGAGGAAAAAAGCAAAGCTCTTATTGAGAGCAGCATTTCCTGAAATGAAAGTCTTCTGGCTGCTATTTGAATGCCTTTCAAAATGGAGTAACTCAGTGCTACACATGGTGATTAGACAGCAGCAAGAAATTAAGCCACAACAGTCACTCGGTTTACTTGCTGGGGCAGCAGGGCAGAGTTTTGTTGATGGATCAAACATGTAAAAACAAATACATGGCCTAACCCCTCCTTTATAAAACGATCCCGTGGTTTTTTGCCAGCCTTCCAATTTCATTATGCAACTTGTGCAATGGATTGTAGATGTATACATACTCACTTTGTGTGCTTATTGACTTAATCATTATGTAATGCTGCTGATGAAAGAGTAAAGAAAGAGCAAGTAAATGACTCTATTAAACTGAAAGAGAGATTCAGAATTTGAACGGAGGGGACCACAACACTTCTATACCAGCCAGACATGCTGTGGAAAAGTGACATTTAGATTAACATAATATAATTATGATCTAAAGGGGAGAGGGGAAGAATGGAAGCCATCAAGTAAAATGACAACGCAGTGAAAACATCTAAGATTCATTGCTTTTGATGATGATGTTCCAGTAAGCAGTCTGGGACTCCAAGTCCCAGACTTAGGATGAAGTTTGAGGTATTTGGCTTTTGCTTAGCAGCCAGGTTAGTGCTTATAAATACGGGCATCGTTAGATTTGTAAAGCGAAGTTCATTGTCATGGGCTTACAACATTAGACTTCACTCTGTCTTTTCCTTTAGGCTGGGGCAGAAAGAGGGGATAGAATACAAGACAGATTTGGCCACGGCTGCTAGAGAATAACATTGAATAATAAAATACCATATGAAGAAAATAAGTGATGTCAGGTTTAAGACTGTTTGCATACTGCAAGCCATGCAAATGAGACAGTGTATCTGAGCTGGGTTTTTTTACTGAATTTTTTAAGATGTTGAGGGACAATTTGGCCCCTGGAAATCTTGTAGTATATATTAAACTCGTATAGCTGCTTTCCAAAAATCGATTAAACAAGTTAGAAAAACACAGCTGCTTCTGAAGCATGTGAGAAAGCGCCAAACAGTGTTCTGCAAAGGGATCTGCATTGCTGAGGTAGAATCACCTTCTCTGCTTTACCAGAAATGGATACCTCATGATGCATGTGTGCCTTGCTGACTGCTGTGCCAGCAGCAGGACATCTCTCCTGATGCTGCACCCTGGGCTAGAGGGGGCTGCTCTGAGGCTTTTGTGCTCAATCTGTGCTCTGAGTGGCATGGAGGTGGAGACGGGTTGATTTTGCAGAAAAAGAGAAAGCTGTTGTCAGAGTAAAGCAGATATCTGCCATTTATGTCCATTCTTTTCCTTATCTTTGCTATCTGTGATCGATTGGTTTTTCTTCACTCACAGTGGTCTTGCTCTAGTGCTGACGTGCTGACATCAGGAGTTTGCGTCTTTTTGGGTTGGAATGGAGGTAGGCCTGCACATGCATGACCATGAACATCCTAAAACATCTGTTCTTTACTGCAGTTACATTCTTGTTCATTTTATACTCTTTAGGCTTGAAGAAAGCTGTATTTTAACTCCTGGAGAATATGTGAGGTATATTTTCTTCCTAACAGTTTGGAAAGCTTGCTTACTGTAGCATTTATCATATGAGAAAACCATCGGAGCAAAACCAGATCTTAGAATCATAGCCTTTGTTGATATCATTCCTAGAAGGTGCCAGTTCAGGTGAAATACATAATTTGTTTGCTTCTCAGGGTAGTTACTTCTGTTCTGGTAGGGGCAGTGCAATAGGCCGTGTCCTGAATTGCACGTGTGGAGGAAGACTGTCATTGCAGCCAGACGCTGCTTGTCCCACTCCTCGTTAGAAGAATCACAACATGAACAGAAACTTTCTTAAGAATGCTGGACAGTGCAGCCAAGTAGTTTTTCAACTAATTTGATTTAGAAGAGTAGATTCTGACAATTTGGCGTTTATTAAGAGAGCCTGCTGGAATACAGTGGGAGCTACAGTCTGAAATATGAGATATATGCTAGGAGAAGACAGAGGCTAAACACTTCTAGCTAATGAAATACCATAACTTCACTTCCTGTCATGGCAAAACATTCTAGAGCTTTCTTTCTTGAGCAAGAAAATGAAATTTGCTTACAAATATTTATGTTTCAGGGACTGAGCTTATTTCATATGTCTCTGTTGGGGCAGAAGAATGTCCTGAGAAACATGGCCAGCATTTTTTAGCTGTCTTATTTATATAGACAAGGAGTCGAAATTCTCTCACAGCATTTTTCTGTAAAGCTTTATTCTTCCAATCCTTTTAAAGTCATTTTTTTTTTCTTTTTTCAGGTAAGTCAGCCTTCTGGGTCTTAAAAAGAGGCTGCTGACCAAGATATCAGGTAGCCAAAGATTAATTAGGGCCAGGAAGAGCAAACGGGCATCGTGAAGCTGAAGCAGGCAGTGTCCAAGCTGTTTTGATTTAATGTCAGGCACAGCAGTAGTGGTAGTGGCACAGGTATGAAAGACATGGAAAGGAGCATCTACCTAAGTGCATAGTTTGTACCTGCACTGCCTGGAGGAAGGTCTTGGTGAAGGCTGTTGAGACAGCAGGCAGCTCCACAGGTTGGTCAGGGTCTTGACCTTGAGGATTCATGAATCACAGGTTGCTGTCTTGTGGCTTTGTTTGGGAGCTGCCTGTTCCATCACATTTCCGAATCCTACATCTGGGCATCTAAAATTGAAATTGAGCCTCTCTGCCTTCCAGCATAAATAGCATATGACATTCTCTTTTCCCTGTTCTTAAGTGCTGCTCTTCTCTGTTTGCTCGCTTCTCAAATTAAATCCTGTTCTTCGTATTTCCAGTTGTAAGGCGCTGAAAATTGTGGCCCAGCTTTCAAATCTTGTTGAATGTTTGTAAAAAGTGGTGGTGGTAGGATGATTTTATCCGCTTTCTGTGCTTTCACTGAAGCAAGGGACGTAGGTGTCTGTGATTGCTTTTGCTCTGTAATTGACTTGCAGTTAGCTAAGTAGCTTACCTCGATAGAGAATGGCCAGTATGGAAGTTCTGGAGTACAGAAAACAAATCATTAATTATGGCAATTTCAGAAATGGTAAAAAAAAATCAAATGATTTATAAATCATGCTTGAATAAAATCATTTCCTCTTGGAGATGATGAAGGGAAGACATTCAGCTGTTGTTCCTGGTGATTTTCTTAGGTGGTAAGAATGTTTCCAGTTCCTCTTAGTCTTGCCTCATTATTTAGTCTCCTTCCTTTCATTCTTGTCCAGGAAGATTACAAGACCTTGATCTTCACTTCCTGTGTGTTATTTTGAATACAGCAGAAATGTAAGGTGCTTTTTGTGCATTCCTTTCCCTTCCTGGAAAGCAAAGGGAAAATGAGTGATATTTTTCCAGGTCCTTTCTGTGAATAAGCTACAGACAGGAGTGCTTCCTTACCTCTTGTGGGGTTGTCTTCTGCCCTCTTTGCTGGATTTATTCACCCTGGTGTGTGGAATATTCTGTCGTCTTTTAGTTTCTAATGGATCATGTGAAACCAAAGAGACGTGAGATGGAAGGATGAGCATTTTGTGGAAACTAGGAAAGCCATTCCATGAAATAACACAAAACCAGGGTCTCTTTCCTTTGTTTACCCGACTGGAAGTGTGTTTGCTTAGGAGCGATAAGAGTTAATTGTCAAACTTTACAATGTAGTGGGAGATTTTCTCATAAAATGTATAACAGACTCTGCCCAGATGGCAAATGCTGATATGTAAATCTAAAACATGAAAATTTCCATTGGGGGCCAGATGGTGGCTTAATGTGAATTGTTTAACATTTATGTGTATCTTATCAAAACTGCCTTAATAAGTCCAAACTAAGCTGTCGGTATGGTGGGGAAAGCATATCACTAAACGAACAGAAAAGCAAATGATGACTGCGAGGTACCTCTTGCTAATATGGATGATGGGGAAGCAAAGCTTGTCCTTCTGTGTTGAGGGGTGCCCCATTCCTGGAGTCGAGGCGTTCAAGGCTGAGTTGGAGGGGACCCGGGCAGCCTCATGTAGCGGTTGGCAACCCAGCCCGTGGCAGGGGGTTGAGGCACAATGATCTCCAAGATGACTTCCATCCTAAGCCATTCTGTGGTTATATGATCATCTTTTGTTTACAAAATTGTGAAGAAAAGGGGAGACATAAAACCACTATTCATTTTCAGAGGAAATATGCTGAAAGTGTGGTGTTCTCTCAGAAGTTGTAATTACCACTGTCCAGTATTTCTTGTATGTACCTTAATGTATTAATGTATCTCCTCTCAAAATGAACACTGGGGTTCAGAGGGAAAGAGCTGAGCCCAGAACAGGGGGAAGTGCTGCCCATGAAATCCCTCCTGCTGGCAGCTGTGTCCTCGTGCCGGGCAGGGCCGGCTGCTCCAGCCTCTCTCGCTCCTGCCAAGGCGGCCACTTCCTCTGATGCAATCCAAGAAATTACACAAGGGAGGAAGGAACAAACGGATGTTTGTGCACTCAGTCACGAGGGCCCCTTGGAGCGCTTGCAGTAAGCAGGCCTGGTGCTGGGGAGGCCGGGACCGGAGCTGTGCAAAGCAGTGCCCGGCTGTTGTTGGCTGAACTACCACAAGGCTCCCACTGCACACATTGCACTGGGTGCAGATCCCTGCTGTTACCTCGGTCCTAACCAGCCTTCTCCACCCAGCAGGTTGGGTTGAGTCATCTGAAAATTAGAGGGTGGCTGTTGCACAGGCAAAAGCTGAAATGCCTTTTGGTGGCTTTGGAAACACTGATTGCCAAGTACATGGTCGCTGTGTGGTGCTTTCATGGTGAAAGGTAAAAATGCTTCAGTGATAGACCGAAGAAAGAGTGTCTGCGCTCACCTGTGGGTACATGCATTTGTGTGTGTTGGTGTCAACAAGGCTGTGAAGTAATTGGAAGTGGGAGGCTGAAAGAGCAAAATTGCAACATATTTCTGTGGACTGCAATTTCTTTTTTAGTCCTTTGCTGTCCCTCATGCTGGGGCTGTGAGTCACCCCTCCCATGAGTTACTGGTCGATGGTGGCTCCATTAACTTTGACCTGGGGGCCTTGGCCTACTGCCCAGCACTTTTTATTTTCTTGACAAGGACAAGTATAACTGAAATCATTGGCTGAAATTATAGATAAATGTTAAATGGCAGGTTATATTTAAATCAACACGCTGTTTGATGGTTTTAAATATTAGCTTACTGAACAGGAAAACACTTCCTCCATGTAACCCATTCATGTGAAGAGTAATTACTTGCTAGTATTTAAGGCTAGTATTACTCTGTTTGTATAGAATTTTTCCAAGCTGAAAATAGCAGTAATCTTTCCCATTTGGGTGGTGATTATTAAAAGCAAACAAGCCTTCTCGGCTTGAAGTGCCACAAGACAAATACATTTAGAAGTTAAAATGAAAAAAAAGCTCCTGACAGGCATCTTTGTCCAGAGCAGAGGTGCAGCACTGCTTAACAAAGCCAGAGATAAGATACGGGGCTTAATGTGGGCCCTTGAGAAACAGTGACATTAAGTCAGTGCTGTGCTATTCCTCAGGCAACTGCCCACGCATCAGGCGTGTTTGGTTTCTTCCAGATCCACAAGCAGAGCTGTGCTCCCAGAGCAGTGTGCAGCTGCAGTGGTGCCTGCAGGTTTCAGCCATGCACAGCACCCAAAGCTCTGTGTTTTGGTGGGGATATACTGCGTGGCACAGCCAGAAGGTTTGGTGGCTGTAGCCGAGGGTTTTGCCCAAGGCAACGTGTTTTTCTGCTTAAGGAAAATGTGTTCTGCCTTCTGTACCTCTTTTTGGATTGCTTTTGTATTTTGTGATTTAAACTGAAACCATGCAGCAGTTCTGCTATTTTTGTGCAGTAGTCTGCTGCAACTCAGTGAGAGAAACAGCTCTGCTAATTCACAACCTTATGCATTATACACACATACACACACACACACAAATCTTTTGAGTAGCATTTGTAGCGGTGCCTTGCAGATGAATAATTCAGAAGTGAGCCCTAAAATCCAGATCCTGCAGTTTTATCCAGAGCATATTGCAAATGCTCTGAGACTAGGAAACAGTTCAGAATCTGCTGCAGAAGGAGACAGCGAGCAGCTGGTAAACTACTGGCCCTTAATGAGGCTATACCATACAGCAGCATCTCCAGTTACTGCGGGACTTAATTAGTTCATTTTACCCTCCAATCTGGAGAGACCAAACATTTTCTTGGGCAACCACTGCAATTATTTCAGCTTCTTCATTGCTGGCCATTAAATCTGGGTTTGGTCTCTCCCAGCAAGGTATATTAAACATGTCTTAGATGTCAGAATGCCTGCATTGTGTTACATGGGTATTCTCTGTAACTGCCTGATTCTAGAAGAAAGTAATGTGTTGGGTGTTTTGTTTTCTTTAGCAACTGGTAGAAGTACATTATGTATTGTGTGTATATGAGCATAATGATATTGAATTGTTAACGAAGAGATTATGGTCTGCTTAGATGTGGACTCCCACTAAAGCCATCGCTGTTGTATGGAGACAATCATTTTGAATGGCAGTGTGACGTGGCGTTTAGGTTACTTTGCTTCTCTGCTTGAAAATACTCTTAACAGAGAAGGGAATGTTTAATTTGATAGGGTGGAAAATTTAATGTACCTTGGGTGTAACTGCTCACTGAATCAGTAAAGTCCTGTTCAAGTGAAATATGATGTTTATGTACTCGTAGTTGCAGTGTGCTGCTGGACTTCTTTCTCAGCCAATGTGATAGGATGTAAGAAAACAGCCACCAGTTGTGCCAGAGGAGGTTTGGGTCACGCACTGGGAATAATTTATTCATGGAGAGGGCAGTCAGGCCCTGGAATGGGCTGCTGTCATGGCTTTGGCACGAACAGAGTTAATTGTTGATTGATGATTTCTGTGTGGTGCATTTTTCTTACCGAGAAATATTGTTTGAACAGCATAAAAATACATAAAATAGCTCAGAGCCCAGTTGATTAACAGAGTTTGACACCTCTTGATACGTGGTTTATACTCAGCTCCAAACCAGTCACACTTGCAACATCGACTGAAATTAAGATTTGAATTACACATTTTTAGTGATAGTCTTAATAATTTTGCTTAGTATTCCTGTGATGTTGTATTAGGTGGGGACTTGGAACCAGGTTATCCTCCAGCTTTGTAGCACTGTTCTGATCCTAAGATTCGTGCTTGATACCAGGATGCACTGTAGATATGTAAAAACACATTCTGAGTATGGTTACTGCAGCGACTCGGACAACTCCTTGTGATGTTTTTAATCAGTTTTTACAATTTAATAAGATTACACTGAAAAAGAATCACATGGATAAACTTCTTAATTTCTATTTTTCTCTTTTATATCACTTTTTTTTTTTTTTTTACTTTCTTACTGTAATATAATTCGTTCTATTGCTTCATGTATTCTATGAGATAATGTAGGGAAGAGTACTAACCGTCTAGTTCGTGTGTTGCCGTACCAACTGCAACCAACTGCTTAGTTTCCGTGACCCAGCGTGTGGGCTGCAGCAACCAAACCTTCAGTTCACACACTTCAGGAAGGTCATACGGAGACATATTTCATTTAGATAATTTTGTAGGATTAAGAGAATGAATCTCACTTACATGAGTCTACCTGTTTAATGCAGAATTTAAAAGCCTTCTTATTGTTTTAAACCAGTTCTACTGGGGAGGAGGCTTGCTTCAAAACAGCATTTCTATTACAGGACATGAACTTGATTGACATCCTTTGGAGGCAAGATATAGACCTTGGGGCAAGGCGTGAAGTTTTTGATTTTAGTCAACGACAGAAGGAGTATGAACTCGAGAAACAGAAGAAACTTGAAAAGGAAAGACAAGAGCAGCTCCAGAAAGAGCGGGAGAAAGCCTTGCTGGCTCAGCTGGTGTTAGATGAGGAGACAGGTGAATTTGTTCCAGCTCAGCCAGCTCAGCGCGTTCAGTCAGAAAACGCTGAACCACCAATCAGTTTTTCGCAGGTAAACTCTAATTGTGTTTGTGAGTGTGTTTAAACCTTTCTTCCATCCACAGGAAGATGTAATGCTAGTGGTTGCCTAAAATGAATTTGCATTTGTTGCTGTAATGGAAGATTGTTCAGTTATTCAAAGATGCAGTAACATTTTTTTCATGACTTTCATATTTAGAGCACAGATACTTCAAAACCAGAAGAGGCCTTGTCCTTTGATGACTGCATGCAGCTCTTGGCAGAAGCTTTCCCGTTCATAGATGACAATGAGGTAAATGCTCAGTGCAGCAGTTCTACGGGTGGTGTGCCAGGGGATTGGTTTCCTATTTTCTCATACCAGGATTTGTCTGCACTGTAATGTTAATTTGTGATATGATCTGAGTGCTGCCCCCAAACCATCTGTAACTGGAATAAAGCCATGTCGTGGGCTTGAACTAGGGCCGTATCGGGAGCAGGTGGCGTGGCATGGTGCTCTTGTATTCCTTGTGCTTACTGCGTCCTGCTGATGGCAGTCAGGCCAGTTACTGCAAATAGCAGAGTTTTGCAGTTTGTTGCAGTGAGCTTAGTTCAGCTCTCTGGAGTTGGTGTACTTGGGCTGTTTTACTTTGAAGTACAGACTCAGACTATTTGGCGAGTAAAAATAAGCCCTTCATCATTCAGTTCATACTTCTTCCTATTTCTGTCCTTAATGTGAAAACTCCTTTCATGGGAATACTTTCATATTATTCCATTATGTACAGTAAATACTTTCGTTAAGAAATGCCTATTTATTCTGCAGAAATGGTAACAGCAAAAGCAGATTTTTGCTTTGAAGATTCTAAGTATACATTTGTTTGTTCAACACTCCAGGCTTCTCCAGCTGCATTTCAATCACTGGTTCCTGATCAGATTGATAGTGACCCAGTCTTCATTTCTGCTAATCAAACTCAGCCACCCAGCTCACCTGGTATAGTTCCACTTACTGATGCAGAGAATATGCAGAACATAGAGCAAGTTTGGGAAGAGTTATTGTCCCTTCCAGAGTTACAGGTAAAATTTCAGTATAATAATAATCAGAAAAGAATAAAATAGCAGGGTATTCTAGCAGAGAATGATATGCCAGGTATGAGGTACAAGAGCATCTCAACCAGTGGTTATTATGACTAACTTGTTGTATTTTACAGTGTAGCCATAGTATGTCTGTAACTCGATATGACCTTTACTTTTTAAAAAGTAATATATTGAAGAATGTGTAATAGGAAGGAAATAGTTCTTTATCAGGGTGCCTTAGTAAAACAATATATCTTCCAAATCAGAACTTCTTCATGTTTGACAAATGATAATTTGCATCTGTATGCAACCTGTTACAGCACAATCACGATGGAAATAGGAGCTGATTAAAAATAGACATTTCTGAATTATGGAGCTACAGCATGAATTGTTTCTGCAAGCGTTATTGTAAATGAAGCTTTTTTTTCCTAGTATTCAAGTATTTTGAATGCAAAAGTAATCATATATTATTTACACAAATTTTGTCTCAGAAAAGGGTTTGTATAAATAACATTAGAATGTACAGATAGATATCTAACTACACTTGGCTCTTCTATTTATCTCTTAACTATATATATGTTGGTAGAAACTAATTATACACACTCAGTGGCTCCACTGTTTTACTCTAAATAGGTTTGTCCAGGATAAGTTGCTTTATACTCTGCTTAGGTAGCTGTTCTTCCTAGATTGTCTCCCCATGGTGCAATTATGTTGTAGGTAATCTAGGTTACAGCAGTGTTACAATACCCCATGTACATGTTAATGACTAAAATAATTAATAGTTCTGGATTCTATAAGAGTATTTCACTATCAATTGGTCTTGTGGTGTTCAACTCCTCTCTTACGCTTCCCATGTAGTGTCTAAACATTGAAAACGACAACCTGGCTGAAGTAAGCACAATCACGAGCCCTGAAACCAAGCCAGCGGAGATGCACAACAGCTATGATTACTACAACTCGTTACCGATCATGAGAAAAGATGTTAACTGTGGTCCAGATTTCCTGGAGAATATCGAGGGCCCTTTTTCCAGCATTTTGCAGCCAGACGACAGCAGCCAGCTGAACGTGAACTCTTTAAATAACTCATTGACTTTGAGCTCTGATTTCTGTGAGGATTTCTATACCAATTTTATTTGTGCAAAGGGGGACGGTGACACAGGAACAACAAACACTATCAGTCAGTCACTTGCAGATATTTTAAGTGAACCTATTGATCTTTCTGATTTCCCGCTGTGGAGAGCTTTTAACGATGACCACTCAGGAACTGTACCAGAGTGTAATGATTCTGACTCTGGTATTTCACTGAATGCAAATTCTAGTATAGCATCACCTGAACACTCTGTTGAATCATCTACCTGTGGAGATAAGACTTTTGGTTGTAGTGATTCTGAAATGGAAGACATGGACAGTTCTCCTGGGAGTGTGCCGCAGGGCAATGCTAGTGTGTACTCATCGCGGTTCCCTGATCAGGTACTTCCTTCTGTGGAGCCGGGCACTCAAACGCCCAGCTTGCAACGTATGAACACACCAAAGAAAGACCCTCCTGCTGGCCCAGGCCACCCTAAAGCTCCATTCACAAAAGATAAACCTTCAGGCCGTCTTGAAGCTCATCTCACAAGAGATGAGCAAAGAGCAAAAGCTCTGCAGATCCCTTTTCCAGTAGAAAAAATCATCAATCTCCCTGTTGATGACTTCAATGAAATGATGTCGAAGGAGCAGTTCAGTGAAGCCCAGCTCGCACTCATTCGAGATATACGCAGGAGAGGCAAGAATAAAGTGGCTGCCCAAAACTGCCGTAAGAGAAAACTGGAAAACATAGTGGAACTGGAGCAAGATTTGAGTCACCTAAAAGATGAGAGAGAGAAGTTGCTTAAAGAAAAAGGGGAGAATGACAAAAGCCTTCGTCAAATGAAAAAGCAGTTAACCACCTTATATATTGAGGTGTTCAGCATGCTGCGTGATGAAGATGGGAAGTCTTACTCTCCTAGTGAATACTCACTGCAGCAAACTAGAGATGGCAATATCTTCCTTGTTCCTAAAAGCAGAAAGGCAGAGACTAAACTGTGAAGAGCAGCACGGCTGGCTGGTGTTCTCCGAGTTACTATTTTTGTATCGTTATCCTAATAGCTTTTACTGTGAGGTGGAATGCAGAATTAGGTAATATTTTTCAAGTAATTCTATGCAATGATGATTTGAAAATTCATAGTTAAGTTTATGAAAGGTGCAAGTTCAAAACTAATGGTGTAATGCAGACATACGTATGCAAAATTCGTAATCTCACTTTTCTAACAGGCATTTCCTTCTTTTAGCACCACTCTAACTAGTTTCCATACATGTGTAAATATTTAAAGATACCGTATTTATATACTGTTCTTATCTCCTATTCATAGATTTGATATATAAGAATAATTTTAGACTCCTAAATATAATTTCTTGCAAGACAAACAGTATGGCTTCTTAACCTTTTGTAAAAGAAAAAAAAATGCAATAGCGTTTGTTTCCAATTTTTCTTATGCATTTATAAATGCTCTATATTTAATATATGATTTTAATTTAGTGTCAGGTTGATACTCATTGTTTGATTTTGATTCATCTTACCCGTTCATTAAACTTTTTATTATTGTTATTATTGGGTTTTTTTACTTCATAGGCATTTATTTCCCTGAAGTAGGGCTGTGTTGATTCAGATATCCTCATTGGTTTTCCAAGAATAAGTCTTCGTGCAACAAATATGCTTAACAAGCAGAGAAGTATCACACAGCACTGTCAGCATTATTAACGTTCACCGTAACTTTAACTACCATTTGGAAGGATTGTGTAACAAATTTGTTTCAAGCCTATACAAAGTTTTATATCATTTGTTTTGTTCTCAGAACACTATTTATAAGCTCATGATGAGATCTCCTCCAAAGGCATTAGAACTGTTAATTAAAAAGTGCCAGCATTATGTATTTTTCCAACTAATAAATTCTGTATACCTTTCAGTAATTTTTATAGAAATTCCTGATGCACCTCTGACGGATCAGCAGGCGTCGTTGGTCACTGCTGTTCTGTTGGAGGTCATGGAAAAAGAGATGCCCAGGGCCGAGCAATGGGCTCTGTGGAACCTGCGCTCAGTTTGTTGAAAAAATGTTGTGATGTGTGAAGTTATGAGAGATGAAAAATTGGGCAAATAAATCACAGTGTTTCATTTACTCCTTCACTGGACTCATTGTATTCGATCATGGCGGATCTTTCTAAATACTGAAAATGCATAATGTGAAATACGCATTGAGCTGAACATTAAAAAGTGTCTCATCTTCCCTGTGGAACTTCTACAAGGAACATTTGAAATGTTTTTTCTGCCACTGGTGCTGTTTTGTGACTATCTGAGGTATATTTTGTTACCATGCATGCATCTGTGTAGTAGATAAAGCATTGAGCTGTTCTGCACATTTTGCTAGACCTATGGAATGTTTCTCTAAAAGGAAGCTACTTATTTTCCTCAGTTACAGAGCTTTTGGCTATCAGCCTTGTTTCCCACGTGAATGTGTTGTGAAACTGCAAACACAGGGGGCAGGGCTGATGTTCCCAAAAGAGGAAGGGTAGGGGGCTAGGACAGAAAGCCCTGCTTTCGATGAGTGTTTCTGCATCGGGGATGCGATGGAGCTTCTCCTTTTTTCCCACTTATTCTCTGCTGTTTTGACACAACTCCAGCAGCTCTGTAAGCCCTCCTTCCTAAATATTAGTAACCAACTATTGTGTAGCACTAAATTTCACAAGCATGTTATTGTCCACTTGGTCACAGTAATAATAGCAGTGTAAGCCTTCGTTATCAGCTTTTGTTTTCATTACTCCCAAAATTTTGTATTTAAACTTTGTGAGCTGGTCATTCACCCTCTGTTATCTCATTTACAGATTCTGCATAGCAGAGGCCGTTCTGCTACCTGGTGCCAACATGCACATGGTCTCTATTGTGCTTCAGCTGAAGTATGACATTAGTTAACCAGAGAAGAGCCAGGAGTAGGAGAGCAGACCTGTTCCAGCCGCTTTACCAAGAAGGTAGTTGTATTGCAGGGCTGGATGATGCTAGGAACCCTGCTCCTGTTGGCTGCCCTGCCTTTCCAATAGGATACAATCAAGTGCCAGTATCAGGAGACAGGCTCCAGCTGAAAGAGGCTCCAGGTGCCTACCCATAAAGAACTAGAGCACAGGTAACAGTTTCACACAGCTTCTCAAGTTCCTTACCACTTTCCAAAGTGAGGTCCTTCCCCACAGGTGTTTGTATGTGAGTCAGAAGGGGCCAATAAGTACAGGTCAGTAAGTACAAGACAATTTCAACTTATTTCTTACAAATTTTTTAAAGCCTGGATATTCACCTTAATGCTCTGAAAACTGTTGCTGATTTTAGAACCACATTAAGTGCATTCCATCATGTTAGCTAAATGAGTCTATGCTAGTTATTCCATCAAGTTAGCTAAACATTATGCTAGGAAACAAGGATTGCACTTGTGGTGGTAAAAACCTTTACCATTACAGCTGCAGCCAATAGGAAAAGTAGCCCTTGAGCAAGAACAGTAGTTTCCACTCTTACAATTATTATTCCTCTTTCTGTAAATATTGCATTCTCAAAAGCACCTCTGAGCAGGTCAGTATCTGACGCTGGAAAACCTAACTTTCAGTCTTATCTAACAGAGTTGACCAATGACAGATTATCCCCAAAGGCATGTCTCTTTTTTTATTATCCTACCACATATGAGCTATCATGCCTTGAGTACCAAGAGAATCCTGCCAGCAAGGTGCTCTCATTTGCACTATTAGGCCTCATAGTAAGGCAACTTTAGAGAGGCCTGGCTGCGCTCTGGTCTGGCCTAACCACAGATTTGTTATGGCCATTTCCTGCAGTGATGCCTGGGCTGATTTGTGAGCTCACTACTACCAGAAGTGGAAGAACTACCAAAAGTTTCCCTCTTCATCATCTCCACTGTCTGCACGTGGCTGCATGTTCCCAACCTCATGCTAACTGTAGTTTGTTACACAGTGACTTGGGTCATTTACTCTTCAGGAAACTATACTGGTGCAACAAAGCAGCCAATTCTTGCCCCTAGGCACTGCAACAATCGCAAGCTCACACAAGGAGATGGGGAAAAAAAGGAAAAACATTCTAAGCTCAGCTGCTCCCAAGATCTGCAACATTCTTGGAAACACCAGGAATACTGCCCATCACATTCAGATGTTCGTTTCTGCACATGATATTTTTTGGTAAATAGAAACCCAGGTGACCTTACTTACACTTACCTTGTTTACCAACCTTCATGTTAATAGCACATGAGTCCATCCCCCTGCAGAGTCCTTGACATGCTCTAAAGGCAAGAGAACATCACTTTTTGGAGCAAATGCTCAATACCAATGGTTTAAAACCTGAAAGTCATGATTGACAGATTAAGCAGGTTTATTTGCTCTAGATAGAACAGCCAGTCACCAGGTAAACTAAATCAAAGATATCACAGTAGCATAGGGTATTTTTCTTGCTACCGCTGTTCAGCATGCCTGTATTGACTTTGAACGCAGTACTGACAAGGAAGGAAGACATCCTAAGGAGTCAACAAAACTGTCTGAAACACTAGAGGAACATGAGAATTCGGTGCCATTTAAAGCAAGATGATCTAAGGCATAACTGAGAATGGCAATTTTAAAGTATAAGCACTAAGAAAAAAATCATACTGAGCTATGGCCCTGGACTGACATTCAAGTGATACACAGTAGCTCTAACACAGGTACATCTCACTACAGCAGAGAACAGCAAGATGCCTCCCCCTTCCTCCCTCCCACCCCCTCCCATTATCCAGGTTATCAAGGGCTTGATAAGAAAACATTCTCTCTAGATGCAACATTAATATTTTAATCACAATTTGGGTATAAAAGAGACCTTGGTAAACCTCTGCCCTCCATTATAATTTGGTACTTATTTAGCACTAATGCAGAAGTCTAAGACAAACATTCTTACAGCCTCTGCAGGGTCTGCTGTGATACAGTTACTTACTCCATTACCAAGATGAAAAATATGATGAAGTGTGATAAAAAGAATACAGTTAATGTAGAAATCCTGTTTGAATTCCACCTAGCAAAAAGTCAGTCTGAAGTAACTCAGACCACAACATACATTCAATGCAAAGCCAAACTTTCCCCATCACAAACACAATGGTGTTTGTACTTACAACACCAAACATTAAGGCAGCAATATTCTGTATTAGATCATTGAAGTCTACATGAAAACATCAGGTTGCACGTCTTTCATTTTGTGATCACAACCAAGGAACAGGATGTGCTCCCAAACCTGGGACTGACCAGTGACACTGCCACATCATGTAGATTCTCACACATTGACAAGCCTCCACATGGAGACCTTTTGTTTCTTGGTCAAATCATTCCATTGCAAAGCCATTACAACTAAAGCTCAGGTGCTGAGTTGAATCAAAGTTAATTTCTGACTTGCAGAACCCGGTTGGAACAATGATCCCACCGCTGCATTGCAGTAGTTTGAGATTACTTCATACTCCTCTCAGCGCTAAACAAAAGTGATGGCAACACATTTCAGATTGTGAGTCATTTGACAGCATACACTTTATTTTGATACAAAAATGAAATATTTTAACATTTCAATCCATTATGGACTATACTGAAATTTTTCATTTCCGTATTTTTGAACTTGTTTAAGGACAAGGTTCAGACATCACCATACTAGCACCATTGCTCTTGAAGTCTTTGCCAGTTATTTTAGTATGTTATTCTGTTTCCAATCTTGCGGTATTATCTTCTACATGAAGGTCACTGTTCTTCTACGGAGATACCTGGATTACTTTAGATGAGGAAAAAGCTAATCTTAGACAGAGATGTCAACCTGTAGCACCCACAGCAGAAAAAGAATATCAGATATCTGCATTTTTGTGACACTCAGGATCTTTCATGCTTCACACAAGATACAAATATTTGTCAGAGATCACAGACTGGTATCTGAATACTCCACTGTAATGCAGACAGTCTGTGAATAAAAGGTAATGTCTTAAATACAGGAAGCAATACCAGTAAGTCAGTACATCACACAAGCGATACTTGGAAGAGGAGCAGCATTCCCATTCCCATATTAAAATATTTAAAGGATATCAAAGTTAAGATGCTGTGTTGTTTCAGTATTGTCTAATAACAGTTAATCACATCTGCATCAGCCTGGGCTCATTTTAGGGAAATACGTTTACTACCTGGAAGGACAAATTGCTTTCAAGTTAACATACAGCTTTAGGTGTTTAATAAGTTTCTACAGAACTGCAGTATTGGGACCAACACTTTGCAACTTGATTTTCACATCCTTGCATCTCCATTTACAGCTGCTAAAGAAAAAAGCTAGCCATGAAATAAGGTTCTTAACTCTTGGAAGTGTCTCTTGAGCAAAGATACGCCTGATCAAATATTCCCTAAGGATCTGATCATCTTTGAGAACTTTTATTTCTGAAAAACAACAAAAACCAATGGGGTATGAGCAAATGAAGCCAATCAATCTAATAAGAGTATTATAAAATGAAATGCAAAAGTAACTTGAGGAGTATCTTCTTGCACAGACAGTGCAAAAAAGCCTGAAGAGCACAGTATGGAAGGGTAAGGCTTTACTAGGGCCAGTGTATTGAGTAATGGGATGCAAGCTAGACATTTTTGTTAAAACTTACTCATTTTTCCAAGATGTCTGTTTTTAAAAGATTGCAACACTTCCCCTTCCTCTAATGGGCAAATACCTTTCTACAAACTGAGTACATGAATGCTTTCCCTGGCGATTTGTGGCACTGAGTGACTACATCAGCTCAGAAGGGCAACGCTGCATAGCAGAGACAAAAATAAGGTTTTTAACCTCTAGTTAACACAGTAAGCAAGTCAACTAAGCAACAGGCTACCTAGTATACTATACTAAGGAGACTGTGATCTCACTATAACGGGGTTAATTCTGGCTCAAGCCTAAGTAAAAACATGTCAGCATTTTATTTAAGTATATACTCACTATGAGATTTCCATTTAGTAATTATCTCCTGATGATATGAAATTCGCACACTACCCTTGTAACAATACTTCAAGTTAACCTCTGGTTGTACGTGTTCCAACATAAAGTTTGCTTTCTAGCTGTTCAGACAGCCACTAGCAAGTTCAGCTACTGTAATCAGTCTGCAATATGGCCAAGCCCTGAACTGCACATATTCCATTTGCCTTGAGTAAGTTAAGCAGAACAAACACTAAAATAGACTTCGCAGAAATACTGCCAAGATGCAAAGAGGTACTGAGAAGTTCAAATAGTTAACTGCTATCCAGAGGACTTTTTCAATTATAGACTCTTACAGGTATGGGATGCAGTCCTGGGACACAGCAGAATAGGAAATACACATTCCAAGAGTTAAAAAACCCCCATGCAAAATAAATAAATTAAAAAATTAAAAAAAAAAAATCCATGAATTGATTTCATTGCTATTTATCCATTTACAGTGGTGCTTTCAGCTGAGTATCGCTTTAAGATATTAGCCTCCACTGGCCTACCCTGCAAGCACAGAAACATCGGAAAGGGAACTCTTATCTTTACATTGAAGTACAACCTCGCTTGGTAAGGCAAGGCATTCATTAGGAGGGAAAACCACTGATCAAATAATTGCAGAATGTCTTTATGTCAATTAGAGCTTCAGTAAAGCACAGACTACTTTGGACTGTGATGAACAGCTTACATATGATAGCCCTTCCATGGCAACACTGGGTTTCAAGAACATGTTTTCAAAAAAAAAAAAAAAGACAGACAGACAGTGCACTCCTAATGGTAATTAAAGCACAAATTTAAAACCATTTATCATTTCTGTTTTGTTGATCTCTGACATAGCATTATTGTACCTGCCAGGAATGGAAGATTCTTGAATAGCAATAATGTCAGCCAACACCCCTAATCCAGAACAAGAGACAGCGGATGACATACTTTGGAACGCTTGCTCCTTTATACTTAAAGCTTTCCCTGCTACCAGAAGGCTGGTCAAGGAAAGCCTAGAAGGAAATAAGCAATAAACACGTTTTACTATGCACTACAATCTTACCCAGTCAGAAACCTTCAATTGAAGAGGATGTGCAAGACATTCCCCATTTTGTCAAGCAGCAGCTTCTCATTCAACCTGAAAATTAAAGAAATTACTCTTACCTTGTTTTCAAAACCTCCAACCACTCTTTTTAATTCATGAAAAATTTTAAAGGCAAACCTTACCTATGCTCATTGCCCTTCCTTTCAGGTCTAAATGCTAGACCTATTGATTTTGAGTCAACTCAAGTAGCTATCACTCAAGGAGGTTCCAAAAGGTGAAGAACTCTTGCTAGACTTTCTTCGATATTTCAGCTGTGATAAGCAGATTTAACTAGACTTTGGAAAGCTGCTCACTATCAGCACAGTATCTTATGCCTTCACTTTTCTGGAAGTTGAAGCTGTCGCTCCTGCTGCCTTGTCATTCTTTAATTATGCTGACTTCTCCATACTCAAAAGGCTGCTGAAGTCCTTCCTGTCTTAGGGTCTCCTTAACAAAGTACGGATCAAAGAAGTACATCCTAGGTTCTTTAAAACCGGTTAATCACTGTCCTCACAGCTTACACTTTTCCACATCACAAACAACAGCTAAGCTACCCCACCCACCTACACAGCGGTCACTTACACACTCCATCTCTTAAAAGGTTGCATACAGATCTTGTTCATAAAGTTTATTATGACACTATTTTTCAAAGTTAACATTGTTGTCACAGTACAGCTACAAGAGGCCCTGTTAAAAAGAACACTGTCAATACATTCTAAAACTTTCAGAAATACCATATCCATTTTCAGAAGGGACATCGACCCCATTCTCCAGTTGTCCCTGCAACCAGATGCAGGCCCCAGTTACAAATCTACACAGCTTCTAAGTGTAGCAACGTACAAAGCAAGTCAGCAGTTGGGTGGCTCACTCCCTAGGGAGATGGTTTAGTTTTTCGTGTGTTTTCAAACTCCGAGTGGGTTGTTTAAAAAGATGCCTTTATTGAAATACAGCCTTCCCCCACCCGCCCTCCCCACAAGCCCAAATTATGTACAACAACAAAACGTTCACTGCATCGGCAATTCTCGCTTTTAAGTTAGAGATAGTTTAAAACGCCACAGAAAAGAATAAGCAGACTTTGCAAATCCAGTTTGGAGGCTAACATCTTGACAGTGGTTCCTTGTTTTAGTGTACTGCAGTCTAAATACACTCAATAACAGTGTTCAAATAACATCGTTTAATTTTTTTTTTTTCCAAGCAACACACTCATTTTTCTAATAACTTCTTAAAATTATATTAATATGACTGATTATGCCTTAAGCCATTTCATACATCTTTGCAGATTCATTCCTACACTGGAATTGCATTTACCTTATACTGCACATTGACCCAGAAGTGAAACAGGTGTAATTTCCAATATCACATATTGTCAAGTGTCTGAACATTTCTTCTATTGACTGTGTCCCTACTCTTCTGAGTCTCAATTGTCAGAAAGCACTGTCCTGGCAATAGTTGAGAGAGAAGTGGCATCAGCTGAGAAAAGCAGAGATCGTATTGCCTTAATTTGGAGTTCAGTAATGAGAATTGAGTACAATTTCTAGCCAGATGTGCTGATAAGATTTGCTACTCCAGTGCATCAAATCAAACTGTAAAACACTATCGTTCTACCTCCGGAAATTTAAAACTGTACCATTCTATGCTGTGGGAAGCATTACTGGTCAGTAAAATATAACTAGATTGTGTTTTGTTTCGTTCTCAAGCTCTTACCTGAGCTTAGATATTCGTAAGGGAAAAAGCTTGAAAGCTATGCTACTTAGAGCCCATCGTGAACGGGCTTCTGGAACGCCATTACCTGGGACTGTCAGTGATTACACCTGTGCTACCCTTGGCTCCCAGTCAGATGAATGTGTCCAGAAAATTGCCTAGGGTGCATGCAAGAAAGTATATAGCCATTAAGTTATTTAGGAACATACCTATTACTCTCGCTATGATGCCTCATTTAATTGAAACAGCACAGTCCGGTGTGAGGGAGAGGGGAGAGGGGAGAAAGGAAGGGGATGAAAATCCCAAGCCACCCTCCCCAAGGTATAGTTTTATTGAAACAGAATCATTGTATATCCCAAGGAAACAGGCACTTGATTCCCACCCCACCTTAACTTCTCGGGAATTACAATAAATAAAAAGGTAAAAAGCAAATGTCTTTTTCTCTTCACCCAGAACTTCAGCAACTGCAGTTATCCCTTATACATCTCAAATGAGACTGGAGACAGCTTGAATGTGACTAAAGTTGGTCTTGTTAAAATATTTATCATGCCTTATTTTCTTGAAGCGCTACTACTAATACAGAACTACAAATTAAAAAAATATGCACAAACCAAAAAGTAATTTGAAATTTTCATTTGAAGGTAAAGCTTAGTTCTATAATTCACAAACACTAATTTGAGTAACTCAATCCTAGTTATACATCTAAACAAACTATAATGCAACATACAGATGTTCTCCCTCTGTATGCCTATGTAACTCTTATCAATGACAGTTACATATATACACTGAGACTAGACCCCTTAAGACTGCAAATCAATAGGTGTTTCTATTGTTAACTTTAAATTAATACAAAATAGTAATTGAGAAATGCATTAATCTTCTCTACTAACAAGGAAACACCCTAAACTACATTTTATTTCTGTTATAGAGTTCTCTGTACCAAATGTGGAAGAACTGAACTACACAAATATTGAAAAGTTAAAAATTCCTTAATTTGTTTATTCCTGGTACCACTACCACAATTTACAGGGCAATATACCTGATGTAATGGGAAAATAAAAAGAAAAAAGAAAGACAAAGCTACAACAGATAAAGACCTCAGGAATGTACATCTAATCGACACTACATTGCATTAATCAATAGCTGCACTTTTTGCAAACTGTGGCTATGACAGTCCTGAACAAGAAGGGTTTCCTGTTTAAGCTGCAGTAACTTTTCTGACTATGGATCATCGTTCCTTCTGTGGCAGATTTTACAGTTCCTCTAATGCATTTGGGACGACTGTCTCAAAGTAACCTGCAGCTTTCCTGACAACTCCTCGCTCTCTCTCCTGCTAAGAACTGTAGCCTGTTGAATACAGGATAAGAAAATTATTACTCTCAGTGAACAGTTGCACATCATTCATCATCATTAGAAATATGCATTACACCTACCCTTTTTCTGGTAGCATTTTTAGAATCTTCTACCACCATAGCCCCCACTTCCACTTCCAGATCCATAACCACCTGCACAAAAAACAAAACACAGTACATATTGAAACATAAGAAATACCGAGCAAGTTTAAACAAAGGGGGTTTTTTGTACAGAAACATATTTACCACCATAGGGACTGCCTGAACTTCTACCACCAAAACTGCCACCACCTTTCATGGGACCGTAATTGGACTGCTGCTGTCCACTGTAGTTACCAAAGTCATTGTAGTTTCCACTGCCTCCATAATTACCTGAAATAAATTCACGAAGTTCATGAAACTCTGACATTCAGTGTAAACTGCAACAGCTATTTCAAACAATTTATAATAGACTTGCAAGCACTGAGCACGCTACCTCTACTTGCAATGCACATATGACAGCAAAACCCTTAGCATTCCCAAGATGAGAAGTCGGTATATCACTGAAGAAGAAAAATAGCAGGCTATCTTACAAAGTTCATACAGGTTTGAGTAGCAATTTGAAATTAACATGGTAGGCCAAAGTTAATGCCTCCCAACTCAGATAAACACTCCGGTTTCACCATCATTCTTCCACTGTTCAGTGCTCTGTACGTGACAATCCCATAAACTACAAGCCAAGAGCAATTTTTATTTGCTGTAAAAAGTGATAAAACTGTAATGAGCGCATAAATACCCCAGAAGGTATTCGTAACTGTGCAGTAGATTTTGCAGCTTAGCCCCCTCAACTCGCACTGAGTCCTTGCATGTTCCTACTGCTTCTTCCCCAAAAAATTCTAGTAAAGAACCACGCATGTTTTAGTGTTTGTGGTATACCCTGACAAGAAACACGTCATTGAAGGCCTCTCCAGAAGCAATCACAGATTTAGAAACTAACCATATCATTTTGAAACTCCTGCAAAGATATTAACACTGACAACACAGAATAAGAACATGGCTGAACTGATTTTACAGGACACAGCTAGACTTCTGTTTTATGCCTTCCATGCCATCCAGGGTTTACACTTGCTAGTGCTGTAAAACAGCCACGTAATAACGTGGTTCCTGGTTATTTCAAAAGGCAAAATAGGCCAAAGAACTGCTCTTATAAAAATTGAGGAACCTCATTTCACAACCAGACAATAAAGCTTCCATAAACATAAGACATTTAGTCCTCACAAAGGAGGACACGATCCACGTGGTACAAACTGATACCCAACGGCATATTTCAATTGGACAAAAACTGAAGTTCTCCTACTCTACCTCCACACGTTTACAGCAGCTACTCTGTGAAAATTAAGTTCCAAGCAAATTAGTGTTGCATAATTTAATCAAAGTTGATCCAGAGGGAGGAGAATTGTGTAACACAGCATTCTGCACTATCCTACTCAGACCTGAATGAGAAAAGGGTCAGCTAATTTGAGCTAGCATCTTACCACCTCCAAAATTGCCTCCTTCATTGTAGCCATCATATCCTCCTCCTCCACCTCCATATCCACCACCTGGGTTTCCATATCCTGGTCCTCCACCACCACCATAACCCCCTCTGCTGCCATAGCCAGGACCACCTCCATAGTTGCCACCTTTGAATACAAGAAGAGACAAACTAAGCACATCACAGCAAAATACCAGTAAGAGAAGGTCCACTAAAAAAAAAAAAGCTAAAAAGGCACACAAACACACACACACAAATCTCCCACAATGCTTCTCCCACACTGTGCTCATTATTGTTGAATCATTTAACCAAACTATTTAATCCAAACAAAAGAAAATCATTATTATTATTATTATTAATTCAGATAACTTTCACCACCACACATCACACTCTTTGCAGAAGTGGCTGTCACTGCTGCCACTCTTTATTCCTCCGAACTGAGATTACTCAGTAGACAGAGCCATCAAAAGAATTCAGTTTACAGATTTTACCTAGATAATAAGTGTCCAACCACTTGGCTTGCCTGGGCTGCATTGACTGATGAGGAATTGCCCAGGGCTGATGTTCTGGCCGTTGCCATGATAACACAGCAGCAAGGGCTAATTCCTAGCTGTCCCTGGCCACGTGCAGCCTGCAGGCCACTGGCTGGACACACTTCATCTAGACATAGCTTTATTTAGACTAGTGTTAAAAGTTACTAGATGACTTTAAAAAAAATAATAATAATTCAAGTCACCAAGAGAGTAACTGAGACTTAACGATCTCAGACATACCAATGAAGTTAATTGTGAACTGTGAAACTGGCCCAAAAGAAGTCAGTACTGTTTCTGCTTGCAGAATCAAGACACGATTAACTCCGTGCTACTTCTCTCATCCCCTCTTCCCGCATAAAAATGAGATCACCATAGCTGTTTGACAACTTGCACAGCTCTCTTCAGATCTATTTTGGATACTCATACATTATGAAAAAGACAGTGATCAACATCTTACAGTTGACCAAAAAGCTGATGGTCACCGCTTTTAGTTTTAGTCATCCCAAGTGACACCAGAAACTTCTTTTAACTGTTCACAGTGATGGCTGATCAAGAACTACAAGCTACTGCATTGAGCTCGTGACATGAGAGTATTTTTTTTTTCGCCCATTATTTTGAAGGGGAGACAAATCTCAACTCTTCACAGCACTACAATGTACAGAACATGACCAAAGCAGACTTCACGTCCAAGGCAGAGAGAGCTGAGACTTAAAGCAGCCTAACGTGGGGGAAGGAGAGATGGGGAGATGCAGCAATATACTCACCATCACCAAATCCGTTGTATCCATCACCACCCCCAAAGCTTCCTCTGCTCCCACCACCGCCACCACCACCCCCATAGCCTCCTGGAACACAAAACAGATGAGGTCATTGGCTTAAATACTCAGCACGTGTTCAGGAAAACAGACACGAGCAGAGCAGAAATCGCACCCTAGAAACATCTCAGTAATTTACCTCTTCCACCAAAGTTTCCTCCTCGGCCAAAGTTTCCTCCACCACCTCCAAAATTTCCACGACCCATGAAGTTGCCTGAACCACCCCCACGACCTGAAAAGTATTTTACTTTAATTACATTAATTGAAAACCAGTTATGTACAATAACTCTGCATAACTATATACTTACCTCTCTGAGAGCTGGCAGTCTGCATCTCTTGTTTTGAGAGTGCTTTTTTCACTTCACAGTTATGACCATTTATAGTATGGTATTTCTGAACTAGAGAAAAACGTGAAGCAGGATAGAGTTAGAATAATTTCAAACAACTGAAAGCAGTGAGCTGTACAACTCTTAAGTAGCTACTGTAAGACATGGCCACACTTTTCACAGGAACATTAAATCTACCTCATCTCTTACTACAGTCCGAGTAGTTAATCATGCCAATATCTTATACTCCATGAACAGTTTTTTTGGAAGGTTAAGCTGCACTTTTATTCTCTAAGTCCCTTCCCACTAAGCAATTACATACCAACAATTTTATCAACTGTATCGTGATCATCAAAAGTTACAAAAGCGAAGCCTCTTTTCTTTCCACTTTGTCTGTCTTCCATGACTTCTATCGTTTCGATCTTGCCATATTTTTCAAAGTACTCCCTTAAATTATATTCTTCTGTATCTTCTTTAATGCCACCAACAAATATTTTCTTTACTGTGAGATGCGCCCCAGGCTTTACAGAATCCTGCAACACCAACAATTACATTGAGCCTCTTAAGTAAGTAGAGAGGAAGAAGTAAGTTCAACAAAAACCCTAACTTACCTCCCTTGAAACTGCTCTCTTTGGTTCAACCACACGTCCATCCACCTTATGTGGTCGAGCGCTCATGGCCGCATCCACCTCTTCCACGCAAGAGTAAGTAACAAAGCCAAAGCCTCTGGAACGTTTTGTTTGTGGGTCTCTCATCACCTAAAAACATAGGGGAGTACTCTGCATTTCTGTACTAGATTAAGTACCTATACGTCCTTTCAAAAGCACAAACTAATTTTGGACACTTTACCACACAGTCCGTGAGTGTGCCCCATTTTTCAAAGTGCTCTCTCAAGCTATCATCTGTTGTTTCAAAGCTCAGACCTCCAATGAACAGCTTTCTCAACTGCTCTGGCTCCTTAGGCTCATGGCCCTACAAAAATAAAAAAAATAAAATAGACATTTTGAATACAAACAACAGAATTAAAATTCCACAGCATTACTAAAACTTATCTGTGCACATAACTACAAATAGGTCGAACGCATTAACATAATGTTTCTAAGGATTGTAGACAGCAGCACAGTTAAGTTCAACACTTAATGAAGTGTGATTTTAATTAAAACGGCAGCTAACAACTTCAGAATGCTCAAATGCAAACAACAGTAAAGAGATCTCAATATACTAAGTAGCTTGCTTCCTTCCTTCCTCCATGGAAATGCATTCATTTTATGCCTATCCTATACTGGAGTTGCATATTGTTCTGGAGGGATCAGCAATGAAGCACTGCTAGATAAAAGGAAGCTCTAACACTTCATGAAGCAGAACTGCAAGAAGCTATCAAAAAATTAGGATTGCAGCATACAAACAGGGTAAAAGAAAAAGTTATTGTTCAAATTCAACACCTCGTGTTTGGGAACATTTGTATTCAAACCCTTTTGAAAATGTACACATTTGGAAGAAGATTTGTCAACTCTTAATTCCTTAGAATTACAGATTTTGTTCTTGGGTAACTATTAGCTGAGCACACGCAAGCAAAAAAAAGTAGAAGTAAGTCATGGTTTTCAGTTTTACCTCTTAAATGTAAATTGACTTTTGTCCTACAGAAAAAAAAGACTAATGAATAACCAAGGATGGGGAGAACAAGTCAAGCAGGACTTGTTCCTTAGCAAAAAGTTAAAAGAAACTTGAGTTGAACTGAAGCTCTTGATGGCATCATCTACACGTGATTAGTCACATTTTAAAACAAGCTGATTTTCAAGCCCAGCCTTCCAAAGAAAAAATAAAGTGGGCCTGTAAGTGCCTTCGTGTTTCTGCTTTCTTTTAGTGTTACACAGTATACAGGGCAGGAAATAGCCCTGCACATCTGAAAGGAGTTCGCAAAAAATCATTTACAACTTTCTCTCATCCCCAAGACAAAGCAGTCTTCTAACAAGTAATCACATTAAAGTCTTATTCTGCAATCTGGTATCTTCACAAGTGCAAGACACTTCCCAGCAAGGTGCCGGCTGGCTGTGCTGCTGGCTACACCAGCACACCACTTCAATTCTGCAGTAGTAACGTACAATGGGCTTCACTGTTCCCATTGCGGTGGTCTAAGCTGACTACAAGCAGCATAATCCTCAGGCATGAACTACATAAAACTAGCCACAGACTTGTAATATTGAAGCAGTCTTGCCTCAAGCCTGCAAGTGAAGTGCTTTAGCTTCTGCCAGTTTAAATAAGGAAGATGCTAGTGCAAGAGCTGGTCAGAAAAACCTTGAGTGCTACACAACCACTCTACAGAGCAGAATGGAGCAATACTTCGCAAAAGAGAACTTCAGAATTATATGCAGCTTTAAAGGTCCGTTGTATTATAGCTGTTGGGCTGTACTGCAGGAAACTGTGCCTACGATTGTGAGAAGCCATCTGGGATGTAGATCCTTCAGCACAAAAGCAAGCTCCAGCATTTTCACTAACAAGTTTTAGTCTGAGGCACCAGCTTCATTACTACACGATTGTATCAACAGCCAACAGACCACGGCCTCTTGGCTAAAGTTAAAACTTCTTTCCTAAGTGGTACAGACTACAAAAGTATGATTTAAAAAATCTCCCTTTAAATTACAGGAAAACTTAAACTCTTGAAGGGTTAACACACTGCATGCAGAAGGTGCTCTAGGGTAAGCGAAACACCGTTCTCTGTTACTAACTGCATTTCTTTGTAGCTACTTAATTTTTAGCTGGGTATTTTAAAGCTGGGATTTTTAAGTGTTTTGAATGCTCATAATACGAGGAATCAATTCTGTTAAGTTCACTACTTTGATGAACTTAGACTTCTCCAAAACCAGAAACCCATAAACCAGACTTTACGTTGTTCTCTAAGACTACTTAAGGCCGTGTAGTTGTCAAACAACAACTCAGATCATTTCCACCTTAAAAGAATGACCACAGAACTCCAGGTCACTCCTGAAAGGAAAATCAAACCCTTCTCTCTATTTTTATTCCATGAAAATGAACGGCTGCTCTTATATAGGGGAAAAAACCCCACTTGCAGTTAACTTCTCTCTTCCACCAGAGATTATTTTCCTCAGAATAAATCTGTGTCAGAGGATCTCTAAAGAAACAGAAGGCAGTACTTTGTAGCGATGAGCTACTTTTCAGGCATTTTGTTCTCACAGGGGATAGGTATCTCAGGCTCTCAGCATGCTGTTCTGTCACGCATGATGCTATCTCGCGATCCTTCCGCTAAGAACCAGTCACAATAGCAGTCTCTGGGTAGCAAATGTGACACCCCTCCCCCTCAGCAGCGTGCTGCTCCCGCAGCTCCCTCCCACACAGCGCCGCAGACCCGCACGCCATTTTGCAGGTCCTTCAGGGAGGGGGTGGGGGTGGCAGCGCCGTGCCTGCCTGCAGCTAGCAACCGGGAAAGAGACTTCATTTCTCCACCTAAGCACTTTAAAGGCTTTCTCTAAGAAACTGATACGCTCTGAGGAGGCGGGGAGCCCTCATTCCTGCCGTGACTACCTACTTTCTCCTCGAGCCCAAGCCCTACACGGCGCAGGCCGCCTCCATTTTGTGAGCCATCTGCCCGCTGCACTCAATATGGAGCCGGAGGGGCAGGGCCAAGGCACAGCGGGAGCACGCAGGCGCAGTGGCGCCACCCAGCCACGTCCCAGCACTGCTGCGGCACCGGCACCCAGACTGATGGGTGGGGGTTGGGCTGCCCCTGCAGGCAGACAGCAGCGAGAGAGGCTGGCTTTTCTTCTATTTTTATTCGGGAGGGAGCATCTGGATCGCTCTGCGTTTTTCTTCCATGATCAAAATCAAATTACACACTCCTTGTAGCCCACATGAAATCACGAATACTTGGCTCAGTCTACGTGTAACTTTCTTGGAAGAAAGGATGGCAATGAGCAGCACCTTGCGATGCCTGTAGAAATCCTAAGCTTTCCTAACATCCCATTTTTTTTAAACAACAGCGCTGCAGATACATGACTACTTTTTGAGTTTAGCCTTTAGGAATCCTAGCTTTCACACAGCACGGCTTTGCCCACTCAGTGCTCTGTAGCCGGGGGGCTCTACAGGCTCTCTTGCACATGGCAACGTCCCCTGCACTGCACCTCTGCACGGGAGCTAACAGGAGCTCATCTGCAGCTCCACCCGCACAGTGGGACTGCAGCCCAACGCCTGGCCGCCTCCTGGGACTGAAAGCCCGCAGACAACTTTCTCGGCAACACATTTTCTCTAGAAACTTAATAACCTGTAGGTGCGTTCCAGGCTCATTGTAGGCAGCTGAGGACCTGTGATACATTCTATCCCAAGTCCAGCAGCAGCAGACAGCTGCGAGGTTCATTGCAGGAGGACTTCACACACAATTCTTCAATACAAAGTAACCATACGCTACCGGATAAATGTAACTAGGAAAAGGGTTTTTTTTGTTTGTTTAAGGGTGTACTGCCTCCCTCTCAACATGACAGTGGCATATGGGCACCAGAGAAACATGGGTTCAGCTAGCTAAACTATTCAGTCACCCTGGAAAAGTAACGTTAGAAGGCAAATACATGAAAACGCACAATCAAAAAGTCTCAGTGATAAGCCACACAAGCATTATTTAATACCCTCTTTGCTGATCTTAAGATTTTCTGAAGGGTATCAAGATTCCCCCCCCTCCCGTTTCCACACCCTGCCCCAAAGTAACTAGCTCCCATCCTCCCAGAACAGACCCACCATCTTCTCTATACTACGCACCTTATTCAGTCTACGGTATTTCTGCTAGAAGCAAAAGAAAACAGTTATTTTTACTTAGTACAGCCTCGCTTTCATTTGCAGTGACTAACAGGCAACCATTTTTATTAAAAAAGAACCTGTCTTCAATCCCACTAAAAACAAGACCGTGAAGATAGGAAAGAATCGAGTTCCTGTCAGTATTCTGAGGAGGTATGAATTTCTTAAAATAAATAAAAAAAATACTAACTACACCTTTAGTCGCAAGCATTCATTTAATCAGCTTTGTTATAACATAACTAGGAAAGCAAAACTTCCCCACTATGCTCAAAATCCCACCCCTTAAAGCTCTAAGTAACATACAGCATTTTACAGTTATTCTGCTACTATAAGGCTGAAAAAGGTAGAAGTTGTTCTGAATTAATGCTCAGACAGAACCAGTTAGGTTCTACTTTTTCTGTTTTTAAATCTCTTCCCCGTAAAGCTACTTTATTATAACTAAAAAAAGGCAATCCTCTCACCTGTGATGATCGTCTTCCTTTTCTCTTGTAATCTTCCACCTCTCTCTCTTCCTTAATAGCAGCCATTTTGGAAGGGTACTCTAACTCGGCCTTTCTTTTAGATCTAGGAAACCTAGAAAACAGGTTGGATAAGTCAGTACTCACCCCAGTTCCTACGAAGCAGGGCCTTCTCTGGCTGCAATGCACAGGTACGTCTTTACAGGAGAGGAGATGGAAAAGGGTAAAAGTGGAAAAAATGCAATCATTTCCAAGGGTAAAAATCCTCAGCCTACGTCACCCAGGAGTTGCTGCACAAAGCACAGCAGCTACCTGATGAAGGTGTTTTACAACCGCTGGAATAACGAGGCGCAACAGAAGGCAAAACAGTGCGATTCTCCGCAGAGCATCACTTATGGCAAATACTGTCTTACATAACTACCATGAACAGGTCTCCTACTTCAACAGGCAAACCCTACACCTCCAGATTTTAAATCTTTCTTATTGCAAAAAAACCTATTGTAAATAATACTTACTAAAATTATTATCTTGCACATGACCTACTGTATCAGTAATCTGGGATCCCACCAACTGAAGGATGTAAAATAGTTTCTGTGCTGCAAAATATTTTCCACTAACACCAGTGGAAGAATCCTTTCGTGATTCTATTCTCGCATAACCAGAAATGCCAACAGCTGATCCTCAGGAATCTGCAGCACTGGTCATCTGCATTACTTCCCTTGCAAATGGTATATTTCATTATAATTCTGTACTCTACACTCGCATGCCCAATTTGTACCAATGAATGTTAATGAAGTTACACATCATCACAAAAAGCAAGCACTTCAGCAGACAAACTCAGTGAGTGCCTCTCTATGGAAGCGCTCAAACAAACAAGCAAACAGTCACATTCCCCATAACCTTTATCATTTCAAGCTTCCTCAAGATCGTTAAGTCGCTCAGCTTCTCTTACTACGCTGTTTCAACCTTTGGCAGGAATTTCTTACTACTTCAGATGCGCCTTGAAACTTATTACAGTAGCCAAAGTAGTTACCTAAATAATATGCTACTGTAAAACCACACTTGTGCTGCTTTCAAATAATCTATGCTGACAAGATTAGGTATATTGTTTGTAACTGTTCAAACGTTGCGTTGGTCTCCTCTGCTTTTCATGTTTTATTCCTGCAAATATTGCAGAGAGAAAAGCAGGTAGGTCCTAATTTATGTTACACTACAATTAAATAATTTTCATCCTGAATATAATTCCACATTTAAAGCCAAACTAAGCTTAAATTAAGATCTTAATATTGAGCCCAACTGCGAAATGATGAGTACAAAGATTTAATGTCTTAACAACTTCCAAGTTTCAGGAAGTAAAATCAAGGCATGTGTATTAACTTGAGTTAAACCTGTCCTTGAGATCCTTCAAATAGGTCCATTTAGTTGATAATACTTAGCACCCTGATGTCTGCTGGGCCGTTCAATTCCTCAAATCCCAAATGCATCTCCTGGAACTATTTGGGGAAAAAAAGGGAAAAGTCTGGATATTTTCTGGAGTAACCTAAAGTATGCAATTCCCCTGATTTTGCCACCTGCTTTCCCCAGTGGGGCTACATACCAACCAACATATAGCACACAGTGATGATGGGCAGAAGATAATTACTGCCTTATTGGTGAATACTGTGAGCTGAAGTGGAATAAAGCCCTCTACAGCCTCAATTCCACTCTATCTCTGTAAATACTATTTTTTATAATTAGTATCAATGAAATATCAATAGTTTTAAAATATTCAGTACGTTTTTATCTACTGAATTTAACCGCCATTGAAGAGACAAGTACTATTATAGCAGAGGGGAAACTGATGTTCTCAAGACAAATCTCCTCCATTCACAAAACACTACAGAGATGTACTGGTGTTTTTTGTGTACAGACAAAGTTGGACCTCGTGTGCATATCACATATCTTGCCAAATCTAAGACTTAAGGCAGCAAATTAAGAGATTTTCAGTTCTAAGTGTGTTGGTACTTTATTCCCAATGCCAACAGGAATATCTGCTGGGAAAAAAAAAAAAGCACAAGATTTTAGCAAACTTTACTGAAGCGTGCTTTGAACTCATCATAGCTCCCCTTTGACAAACCGTTCAAGGGAATAAAACAATTGCTTACATGGAAAGCAGTTATTTTTAGCTGTTTTGCTAAGGGATCAGGTTTCTTTTCTGCTTTTAACATAGCAACAGAAAGTAGTGTGAGCTACTGGTTTCTCTGCTCTCAGTCCTACATAGGTTCCAGCTTGCCAGCAAGGGGACACAATGCCCAGATAGAACTCTGCACCATTTTTACTCACCATACTTTGGAACACTTAAGCTAAAAATTTACATTCTGAGGAGAACGGGGGAAAAAAAAGCAAGAAAGGGGACATCAGTACGCTGTTCCCCTCTGGTCAGGGTGCGGATCACCGCTTTAAGCTGGATTTGATCTTCACTTGAATGCAAGTTGAGAAAATGTGGAGCGTGGTTTGTGCAGGACTGCTTCTTTGTGCTGCCCACCGGGACCATGGCGGGATGCCACGGATGTCTGTGCGGTTCCAGCTGGGGGCATGCAGAAAGGGTAATGGCAATGACCCGGACTGCTGCTCTGCACTATGCCCCGGGTCCTCAGTGCTCACTGCAAGTGCTAAACACCCTCGGGATGGAGGAAGGGGGGTTGGGAGGGGAGAAGAAGCGCGGCTCCGTGTGCCATAACACGTCAGCGAGCAGCAGGACGAGACAGCAAGCGGCCTCCCCGCTTCAAAAGGCTTTTGCCCGGAAAAGGAGCGACTAAAAAGCGCCGCTAAAGCCCTGCTGCGGTTCTCAGCCACGCAGGAGGGCAGAACAAAGGCACGCTGATGCCTGGCTTCCGCTTCTCCCCACCCTCGCCTCAACTCGGCTCTAAGCTCCCGGCGCTCCCCGGGCACAGAATGGAGGCTGCGCTCCCCCCGCGCTCCGCAGCGCAGCGAAATGGCGGCCGAGCGCCGAGGGGCGGAAGCGCGGCCCTCCCGCAGCCTCCCGCTTCCTGCCCGCCGCCGCCATTGCGGCCGCCGCGCCACGGCGCGGGTAAAGGCGACCGTGGCGGTCGCGAGGAACTCGAGAGGCATCATTACGCTCCCCGTGCTCAAGCGCGGCGTTCCTGCGCGCCCAGGCAGCGTTATGAGCCCCTCCGCTGCCGCGGGGGGAAGAGGGAGGCCGCTCCCCGCCGCCATCCGGCCGGGCCGCCCCACTCCCCCCGCGCGGCGGGTATTACCTCCATTTTGTAAGCCCGCCCGCCCGCCCTCGCCCCATCAACATGGTGCCCAAAGAAAGGGGGGGAGGGGGAAGGTCACGTGGCGGGAAAGCGGGCTGGCAGCGGCGCGCGGCAAGAGCGAGACCGCGGCGGCGCGCGCGGCAGCCGTTAGCACGTTCTTCCCGCCGCCCCTCCCCCACCCGCGAGGCCGCCAGTCCCGGGCCGCGCGCGGAGAGGGCCCTTCCCGCCCAAACGGGGGCAGCACGAGAGAGCGCGGACCGGCCGAAGAAGGAAGGCGGGGAGAAGGAAAGAGAGTGCAATAAGAAAAGATATAACCGTGCCAGCGTTCAGCTCGGCGCCTTCCCGCCCCGCTCGGTCCCACGCCGGCGCTGGCCTGGCGCACTCACCGCCGCCCGCTGAGGGGTGGAGACGCAGCGCACAGCCGTTACTGGTGGCGTCGGGCGGGCACCGCCTCTTCCTCTCACGTAAGGGCGCACGGCTACCCGCCCCTGCCGGCTGCGTGGGGGTGCGGACTGTGAGGGGGAGGGGCGGTGGGAGCCTTAATGGGGCGGCTCGGCGTTCTCAATGGACAGCAGAGTGGGAGGGGCTGTGGTGATTCCGAGCTCTCCCTCAGGGCGTGCGCGAGGAGGGTGGAGTGTTCTGGGCGTTCCGAGTGAGGTGGTTCATTTCCGTACGTCGTTTTTTGTCCCGGAGGTAATGCCCGAAGGCTATGAAAACGTCCTGAAGCCGTTTAGCTCTCACCCGTGTAAGTGGGAGTGGGTTCAGGTTGAAAACAAAGCACACCCAGGCAGTAACTGCGGTGCGGTGAGCTGCTCCGCGCTTTTTTTTCTCATGTTGAAGGCGATGCAGAAGGGGGAAAAAAAGCACAGAAATGTCCTTCGTTCAGTTGTGCTCACACCCCCCTGTTCTATCGCAGGACCGGTCACTGCTCCAGAGCACTCATCTAACCCAGGTGGTTTTACCTTTAGTCTGCATTTCCTTCAGGGAAAAAAAGAACAAAGGCAAAAAGGAAAGCATCAGAGCCTGTTGTAATGCCTCTAAAATGAATTTCCTTTATGTGTAGAGATACATGCAGTAGGTTTAGAAATGTTCTCACCACTGCTGTATACCGATGTTGAAAGCTTTCAGAGCATAGCTGTGTTTTCATCTCTGTGAGGAGAGATGACTTCGTACAAAGTAACCCTCCTGGGTATCTCAGCATCCTCTACCTCCTCGTTGTGCTATAGCTAAGCCCATCTGTTTCTTATCTTCCTTTTCTCCTCAGACATATTGCCCAGTTGAACTTCTTTTTTACCCAAATAAAAATCTTAATAGAGGTGTCATTTATGTTCCTTGTTCTCTTGCCTTTGAATACTGCGAAGCAAACAACAGTACTGGCTAAATACGTGGCATAAAATACTTGTTAGTTCTGAAGATTATTGATGTGTTACACTGGAACTGCCTCACAATTTGAGGCATGCCTACGTTAGTCTGGTTGTTGTTTGTTTTGCACTTTGTGTCAATCAGGGAGCTGATTGTTTTGCAGCCTGACCTGGTTGCACAGCCACAGATAGATCGCGTCTGAGTTCTGTATTCATGATTGTCCTCCCCTACATATAATCAATTAGTATGCAATGTAATCACTGTATTTATTGTGTCCGTTATGCTGGAATAAAAGACAAACTAAGAGAAGCTTAGGGATGTTAGGGATAGAATACCACACCTGTGAGGACAGTGAGAGAGCTGGGGCTGTTCAGCCTGGAGAAGAGAAGGCCGCAAGGTGACCTGATAGCAGCCTTTCAATAACTGAAGGAAAAAAGGGGGCTGACTCTTCAGCAGGGTCTGTGGTGATAGAATAAAGGGAAATGGTTTCAAGCTTAAAGAGGGTAGATTTAGATTGGATATAAGAAAAAAGCCTTTTACAGTGAGAGTGCTGAGGCACTGGAATAGGTTGCTCAGAGATGTGGTGGATGCCCCATCCCTGAAGACTTTCAAGGCGAGGCTGGATCAGGCCCTGGGCAACCTGATCAAGCTGTGGATGTCCCTGTTCATTGCAGGGGAGTTGGACTAGATGGCCTTTAATGGTTCCTTCCAACTCCAAGGATTCTATGATTCTACCATTCTGTGATTCTATGAGGCGGGTCACACATTTAAAAAAAATCCATAGTTCTTTATGAAAATTATCCACAAGTATGGAGTCCTGGATGAAAAACTGTACTTTTGATTTCAGTCAAACAGTCTTATGCTGGCAAAGCAGTTTGAGGTTGGTTGTTACCCAGAAGAATATTGCTTCACATTTTGGATCGCACATTAATTCCTTAAGAGAAAATGTACCATTTAATACACTTGTAACAGTTTTGATTGATGTGGTGGCATCATTATAGTAGCTTCATATTATGTAGCAGATGCAGCATTGGTTATCCATGCAGATGATTAACATGCTTTTTTTTGTTTTCCTAGCACTTTTTGCAAATGTACTGTCTTTGTAAGCCAAAGGAACAGTAGTTTGTGCCTGGTTCAGTGTATGTGGGAATGATTTTCAAATGTTTTATTTTTCTGTGGCCAAAATATCAGCTTCTCTTCTCATTTCCATTGATTTGTTTATTCATTTTCACTTGGCTCTTACTGGTTTTAGATTGTGGAGTAGATCTTTGGGTACAGAAATATTACCCATGAATTTGTCCAATGTTTTTTGTTTGTTTATTTATTTTTTAATATTGTTACGTAGAGATTGGAAATGTGACTTTGAAAATGGCTGTGCATTCTAATCTCCTGGACGGTAATGTTAATGGAGTTCATTCACTGAACCAATGATGTTCTTTCATACGCCTCTTAAATAGCAGAAACAAATGGGGTTGTTATAAATTAAATGACAGTATTGTGGTGGTAGTTTTGCAAATGTAGTTGGTCTAAATATATTTAAACTCCGTACGTTGAAAAGGAGACAACTGCCATTTTGCTAAGAAGGCCTCAGCGCTGCATAGTAAAATATTCATGTGAGTTTCGGAACAAAAAATCATTTAACATTCAGTTCTTTTTTTCTGGGTTGGAGAAATATGGTGCATTTAAAGGTGGAGGTGTGACATCAATACTTGCTTGCTAGTCTGCAAGCAGGGCAGCTCCTCCTATCTCCTTCAACTAGAAACAGTTGTTCTCATCTCTGCACTGGGTTTAAATTGCTGAACTGAAAAAGACACGATGATGTATTAATGTAAATTCTGATAACATTTTGGCAATTCTTGTAACCATAGGCAGCACAGGCTACATGAATACTCTTTACTAAATTAATTAAAAAATACATAGAACAATTAACCTGATTATTGACACCAGAATTAGTAGTCTGATTATGTTATGGTATTTACTTTATTTCAGAAATTGTTAATAATTCTCTACATACATACAAAAGTAATCTATTTACATACATTGCTAATACTCTATGTACACTCCAGAAATAACAGTTCTATAAGGCTTTTTCCACTCCAGGCTGTGCCAGTTCACGTGTCCAGTGCCCCAAAACTCTGGCAGACCCTGGAGGACTTAGTAGCAGCGGTCTGAGATAGTGTTTCACCTTTCTCTTTACAGTTCTTTTCCCATGGAAGTCACAGAATGCATGTAGATACGTAAGGTGCTTCAATTTAGTTTCCTATAGTTAATAAATGACAAAAGTGTGCTTGAAGTGATATGTGGGTCTGTGACCTAGTTTGTCTGGAGCTAAATAAACACAAGCATGTCCGCTATCCTGACAGAGCCTTAGTAATCTCCAGCAAACAGTTGGGGAAATAACACCAAACTCTTGCAACCGAGCCCGTGAGACACCACCTGTCAGGGACCTTTGAACAATTTTGCATGACTTGTATTCCTCAAGAGCTGCACCTCAGGGCTGTGATCCAGGAAAGGAGAGAGATCAAAACATTAGCAACTAGCTTGATTAAAAATACTTTTAAGCTACTTTCTCTTTGTGTATTTTCTTTTCACTCAGGACCATGAGATTAATGCTTTCTGCAATAAAATATTTATTCCTATGAATATTTCATATGAGCCAGATATGTAATATGGAAAATAATCCCACATGTTGGATTGATGTAGAAATTAATACAGTTTCTTAAACATTTTTTTTCCCAATAGTTTTGCCCTTCTTTGGGTCCCAATTAAATCTGAATGCATATAGACTCTCTGTTATTCCGTAAACTGCTTTCTCTATTTCTTTTTGTCTCTATTTTTCTTAAATTTTCGTTTGTTTTACATCTTCTGTCAAAAATTAAACAAGATATGCACCTTTGGAATGATTACAAGGACCAACCAATCAATAAAACCTCTACCAGTGAAGGCAGGATACCTTGTTCAGATGCCATTTTAACATGGTTGGCTTTGTAATTTTGTACATATTTCTTTCGTATTTATTATCTGAACCTTCATAATTCTATTACTAGCACCGTTATGCCCAAGGCACAGTGTAAGGGTGTCATGCTGAAGTGTCAATGATCACGTTTAAGAAGCTTACTTGTAGTAATGCATGCCTAACATAGTCTATGTTGCTTGATTTATACTAGGCTCTGGGGTACATTTAGGGCGCTCTTAAAAGCCCTACACTTTTTTTATCTTTTTGTTTTTCAAACATTTTCTTTAGATCAAACAGAAAGTGGCATATGTATTGCTGGGGGAAAAAGACTGTTTCTCAACAGTTTTAAGCCCATTGTAATAATCACAGCTGAAAACTTAAGGTAAAATGAAAATTAACACGCTGTGTTTGAGATGCTGGTGTATCCTCACGCTGTGCTAAGATACATGTGAAAAATCACTGTCGTATGCAAAAACGTAAGAAATACAAGCTTTTTAGAATGAATTTTAATGAGTTCATATTGTCTTTACAGGAAGAAAAAAAGCTGAAGATAAAGAGGAAAAGAAAAATGGAGGACATAGCAGGTAATATCTGCTGTTCTTGAGATCCAAATTCCTAAGAATAGCATATAATTATTCTTGACCTTTGTGTTCATTCTTTGTTACTACGATTTGAAAAATACTAGTTATCAATAACTGTACTACTAGCTAAATGATTTTATTGGGTACGTTTTATTAAGGGGAGGAGCTGCAGGTGGATTTCCTGCTTGCTTATGTAGCTGTGCAAGAGGGTAAGGCAGGGAAAATAAATCTTGTTCTTCTCTTGACTGCAATGCAGATCTGGCTCTGGGAGGGGTTTTCAGATCTGCATGGCTCAAGCACGTGGTCAGCGTTCAGCCAATAGTTAGCCTTACTTCTGGCAGTGGGTCTGCGTTGCTCAAAATGGCTTAGTCTGCCTGCTAAACGTTAGAAAATATAACTTCTTTCTCTGAATTGAATTTGCACACATTATTCGGACAGTGATTTATATGTGAAACATAACCTTAGCTGTTTATTTGGTATACACAGTAGCTACCCTAACTTCTGTTTTGCCAAGGACTGGCGCTGACAGGGTTTTTTTGTTTGTTCGTATGTTTGTTTTAATAACAGCTACATAGAGGATTCTTTTCCTGCACTAACTCTCCCAGCTATGCTTAAGGTGCTAGCACTGTGCTTGTTCATGGCATGCAATGCTTCAATCTGTTTACATGTTGTGCTCCATTTTGAATTATATGTTCTCCAGGAATTCAGATATTGGAAAAGACATTGAATTGTTTTTTGTTTTTTGTTTTTTTTTTACATAGTTCTTTTCTGTTGCTGCAGAGAAACCTTTATTTTTAATTTGAGATTTTTAGATTACTGTAATGGAAGAATGTGTACAGTTCTCTGTTATATAGATAGCATGAAACATATGTAAATAATGTTAGGTCTTTCAAAAGCTGACAAAATACATTTTAATTCCAAGGGGTAATAGCACATGTGCTAAGGTTTGCATTTGGAACTCCAAGTCTTATCTGTTTTAAAAAGAAATTCTAAAGTCTACACAATTATTTAAATGTGTTAATAAGAGAATGGTAAAATAAGCAGATTATGCAAGAGATTTTAATGTAAGATTAACTAGCTAATACATAAAAAAAAATATTCATTTTTAAGGCTGTAACTTTAAGTGATGTTGTGTAAGCAAAAGTCATTCATTTCTGTTTTAAATGGAATTTGAATTAATTTTAATTGTTGACATCTTGCTTCTGGAAGAATGACGGACAACTGTTATTTGTAGAGTGTCATTTGACTTCCTCTGAAACCTATCACTCCCCTTGAATGGTACTACAAACACCAGCATCTTTCTAACATCAGCAACCATGATGCTGTTGTAGTTGTTAGCAGGTAACAATCTATAGTACCCAGATGTCAGGGGACTGGGTTACAATATCCTGTACCATCTTTAGTTAAACTGTAGTTTAATTTTGTGGTGTTTAAGAGATTTAAAGAAACCATCTAGCAATGTCTCCAAAGTGTACAGAAATTCTAGGTGAAGGATTTAGAGTTATGAAATCAGATTCTTATCTGATGCATGTTCCTTGGAGTTCATATTGACTGAGGATGAGGCCTTCAACCTAAGCAGTCCTAGGTACCTTGTGGATATTATCTGTTTTCATATTTTAGTGCCATTTCAGAGATGGTGCTCAAAACCTGTAGATACATAGATCTGTTTATTTCCCTTCTGGAATGAAGTTGAAGAAGTATTACCTTGGATTCAGTGATTTAGGACTTAGTAGTTTATTCAGCAAAGAGAGCTGTACCATTTCAGACACTAGCTGCGGTTGTATCATGACATTTCCAATGGTGAAAGTTTGGTGTTGTAAATTTTGGCATCTCTCAGTATACAATATTTTATTTAAAACTCAAGAAGTGTGCTTGTAGTATTATTATGGAAAATGTGCAGCTGGCTCTCTCTGTAGAATGCTTCTGGTGCCGCCATTTTGTCTAAGAATTGAGTACTTGGTGACCTTCCCGTGCAGTCATGTGCTAACACTCCAGTACACCTGTTGCTTTTATTCTCTCCCTGTTTGGAAGTTGGCCAGAGGAATAATAAGTTGCTTCTCTTCTGTAGTCCTCTGCCTAAACAAAACCTTTGTCTTTTCTGGTTGGTTGGTTGGGTTTTTTTTAAGCTTAGCACCCTTCCAAGAGTTTAAGCAGACGTGCAATTATACACTACATCCCAGTGGAAAAGTGGGACTAATTTGTAAGGCCTGGAGCAGAAGTGAGCTGAATTGCTTCTCTGTGAAGGGTAAATAGGAAAAAGGCTATTTAGTATTAAGTCCAGTTTCACTTGGAATGAGTATGTCCCTACCAGGTGTTGCCAGATACTGTCTGTTTGATAACTGTCTCATAAACTCAGTTTGTAACATCAGGAATCATGTTTCATTTTTGTCTACCTTACTTAAATTATATTAGTATGCCAGAACAGCATATATTAGGAAGCACTGTATGAACACCACCGGTGCAGATGTCTCCTTAGACCTTGTTCAGACCTTTCTGAGACTATACTGTTGTTCTTCCAAGAGCTCTGTGAATATTGCTGCTTCTGCTGAGGTTCTGCATAGGTCACAATTGAGGTAGGATGGTGAGGAAAGAGGAAGGCGTCCAGGCGAGTTTTGGATATCTCCAGAGAAGGAGATCCACTGTCTCTCTGGGCAGCCTGTTCCAGTGCTCTGTAACTCTCAAAGTCAAGAAGTTTTTCCTTATGTTCCTATGGAACTTTGTATGTTCCAGTTTGTGTCCTTTGCCCTTTGTTCTGTCGCTGGGTGCTGCTGAGAAGAGCCTGGTCCCATCCACTTGGCTCCCACCCTTTTGATATTTATAAGCATTGATGATCACCTCTCAGTTTTCTCCAGGTTGAATAGTCCCTGAATACCTTACGTTTCTTTTTATTTTTTTTCAATTTGCTGTTATTCTTAATAATTATGTATAGCAGAGGAAAACTTGTTTGTAACAAAAGAAAAAAAAAAAAGCTTGTTGAATTTAGTAGGGGGACATTACAGAAAGAAACAAACCTCTCTGTTTTCCTTCCATATGAGTGCTTGGTGAATTTCAGACTCCAAACTTAATTACGATTGTATTTACAACTGATAATAATTCAAGTGAAATTAGTCAGTTTAGAGCACATGACATCAGAATAAACTCTCTGAGTCCATATACACTTAGACCAAGTATATTTAAATACTCAACAACTTTTCCACAATCTGGGGGTGTTTTCTTTCCAAGTTTTCTTTGGGAGCTCTCAATAGAAGTTTTCTACTACTTTTTTTTTAAACTCATGGATGAACTGCAGCCCAGTTCTTTTTGTAGCTTCCCTTTATTTCCATTTTTTGATTGTATCTTCATTTTTTATTACTATGCTCTTTATCTTGGTTTTTTTAATGTTTTCAAAAATTGTATTAAGTTGATCATAAGTTTGTTTTTGTACTTACTACGTGCATTTTTCTTCATTTTCTCCTTTTATTTTAAAATCAGATTGTCAACATAGCTCTGAGTAAGTTTAATTAAATGTTAAAGACTAGTAAGTATAACAAATGTGTTTTCCTTGCAATACCACATCAGTATTTTGTTCTGCAATCTGAATCTGGGACTTTAATAGTTGCATGCAGATTTATAACCTTTGCAAAGCATTCTGTTCCCATTAGTTCTTCGTAAAGGAGAAGTCCTTTCCAAAACTGACTGGATGACCGAGATCCACGTTACCACTGAATGGTAGATCTAAGCTAAAATTTCCAATTCCATAATCACCATGATAGTATTTCAACATATCAATTCCATTGCAAAACTAAATATTCTGAGCCATAAATTCAGTCCTATTTGTTGAGATTGTCTATTAATTCAAAAAGTGACAAAAATTAGTTGATGTCGTGTTCTTCTTTTACATTACATTCCTAAATCCTATAATGTTTCTCTTCATTTTAACAGTGACTTAGAGGACTTGCAAACTTAACTGCTAGCTGTTGAGAGCGCCATTTGTCTTTTGCTAATAAGGGCGATGGTAATGCTAGTCTGTGAATTTATGTATGGCGTATAATATTTAAAGCCATTTCCTCATAACTAGATTAAATAATTAAATAGATTAATCTTGTTTATTTTGGCAAACACCACAGGTATGCTAGATCTAGATTACGCTACACCTTTTCTCTGTTTCTTTGGGAAGAGTCAGATTTAGGAATATCAAGCCCCAAACCCTTTTGCAGACTACAAGGAAGAATTAAGTACTTTTGACTCCATGACAGTATTTGTAAGAATGTTAGTATCTTGGGTATGAACTCTTTGGATTTGTAGTACTACAGCTCTCATCTAACTTAGAAGCTGGTTAGATGTGAAGTTGTGAGATAGGTCAATTACCAGACTTTATATATATATATATATATATATATATACTGAAAAAAGGGTTTCGGACAAACCTGGCTTAAGTTAAATGCAGCACATTTGTCAAATGAACTGGTGACATATACATTAGTTTTATTCCCAAGCAGCTTTGTATACAATTTAAAGCAGTGAGAATTACTGGTATTACGAAGCCTGGTCTGGTGCTGTGAATTACCTTTTTTTTTTTTTTTTTTTTTTTTTTTTTGTCTTCTTCACCATTCCACATATAAATACTGAGAAGCTTGGCATAAAGAACGCAGCCTGAGGCATACCCCATAAAACATACAATGCAATTAAATGAGCAATTTCTACTGGAAATAAAATGGGTATGTTGAGTGGAATATGAATTAAGCCAAGCAGGAACAGAGTCAGACAACCTTTGATAGTACTCCAGGCTCTTCAAAAGAACCTCCAGGGTCAGCGGTGCCAAATGCAGCTGACAGGTCAAGGCCGATCAGTAAAGAAAGATAACTGCAGTTTGCAATGAAAAGCAGGTCATTCCAAATTTTGATTAATGCAGTCTCAATGCTGTGGTGTCCACTTGAGTGGGTTAGCAAAATAAAGACAGATAGCAGTGGATTAACTCTAACGGTTTATTATTCTGGAGCCATTACAAGCTTCTTGCTGCATTCACTAAGACTAGTTTTTCTCCAATTTATGATCCTCCATCTCACAGGGCCGTCTGTCCTGAATTTTGCAGAATTGACTCAGTTGCGAGGGGCTGCCTTGTTGACCATTTGCAGGACTACCAAACTGACCTCAAAATAACTTTGGAACAGGGCAAGTCCACCATGTTCTTAGTGTTATGGTTAGTTGATGTTGTCAATGTGTTCATTCTGTGGAGCACACAGCAAAAAGTGTCCTCTCCCATGGCTTTGTGAAAACAGAAGAGGCAACTAATGTGATGTTTATTGACAGTCTTTGTCACACAAAGCAAAGACTTGAAGCCTTTTGTTGCGAAGTGAACTTTGCAAATATCACTTGCCAGCAGCAGGAATCTCGTAGATGTAGGTATGGCAAAGAGGCTTATTGCCACCTAAACTTTCCTCTTACGAAAGAACAAACGTGATCCCAATCTGTGTTCCTTAGATGACATTTTCTGAAGTAGAAGAGAAATGAGTACGGTGTCAGTTATTCCATTCTGTTCTAAAATAGGATTAGCCGAGAAGCCTTCATATGCACACTGTGGGAATGGAGTAATGCTTTACAAAGCAAAAAATGCTGATATCAGCACAGGATAAAATTCACTAGCAAATAGGAAGCTACTCCAAGAGATTTAAAATACAAATTATTTTTTTTCTTTGTTTTCTACATAACTGTGAGTAGCTTTTATTCTGTGGATTTTCTGTTGTTGTTTGTTTTGTAGGTAAAGAAGAAAACAATTTAACAGGAAAGGGTAGAGAGCTATCAGATAGATATTTAGTGAATCAACTGCAGCAGTATTTGTGTCACCACTGCTCAGAATGTGCATTACCATCTCAATGGTTGTATGGAAGATTATTAAAAAAAAAAATAAAAGGAGTAACTTTATGAGCTATGCTGTTTAATGGTGCCAATGCCAGAACAGCAGGGTTTTCTTGAGGTAATTGCCTTTACAGACGTAGAAATCTTATTTCTATGTCCCAGCTTTCACTGTGGCTTTAGTTGAATAGCTGCAGAGAATCTGCCCTGTGATGGGAGAAAACTTTATTTTTATGGAGGATTTTCTTACGCTATAGAAGTGTTTCAGTGTCTATTCATACCACAGTTGACAGATCAGCCACAAATATGATGTATTTGTACATCAGCAGTGCTTTGCTGTTGGTATTGTGTGAACATTTATGGGTTTATTTCTGCAGTGTGTAAATAAATATAAAATTCAAAGACAGTTGGATACAGTTTAGTCTCTTCTAAGGCTGAGCAGCAAATGACTTACTAACTCCTGAGTTGTGAACTTCGTGTATTTCTGGATTTGGGGTGCATGTGCCATAGGTGTGTCAGATCAGTCCGCAGGGACCACCCTGGAAGAGTTAAGAGTAGAACACAGCAGTGTAGTCTGTTGCAGTGTCAGGGCCGCAGCAGTGGGGGAATGGAAACCTCATACTTGCTTCCTAGGGCATCTGTGTCCTGCCAGCAGTCTGGTCTGAGAGAACAAAGCCGGTAAAGAAGACGGGCTGTGTGCTATTTATTAGCTGGTGCAGTTGAGCAGTTTCTCTAGGAAAAAAAAATCCTGAAACGTCCTCTGAGTTTATTTAGGATTAAAAATCCCAGTGAGGTAGGCAGTTTACTGGGGTCCATCCACTTCATAATCCCATATATTGACCTCTGTGTCATTACTGACCTCCCTACCAATAGCAGAAGTATCAGATTCTTCCATTTGTGCACAGTACTGTTTATTTTTATTTAATAAAAGCAATCCCCAAGTCTGTTAACTATTATCCATTTTCCTTTGCAGAGGATGTATCTTACCAGTCATCACTTAGAACATTGCTTTCAGACTCATTTTAGTTTATAGCTCCAAATATTCCTCGTTTGCTTTGAATAATTGTTTTCTGTTGAAAATTATGTAGTTGGCTTGTTAATTAGTAAGATATAAACGGGATGCATCACTACATTTTTAAAGCTGTGGTGCCAGCTAGTGGTGAGAGATGACAGAATCTCCAGCTTGACATTTCTGTAAGTGTACAGTATGTTTTTATCTGCATCATGATAATGTGACATTAAATTTTATTTCTCAGTTACCACTACTTCATGACAAAAAAAAAAAAAAAAAAAAAAAGGGGGCAAAATAAAATCAGCAGCTGCTATCCTTTTCTGGTTGGATTTGGATTTTAATTGGGTATTGTTTATTTGAAGCCTTCCTGCCATTAGTGATGGAATAATTACATCAGTCATCACGCCACTTGCCAGTAAAGTTTTTTAGCCTATAATTTCTCATTTGTGAACATTAGTTCTTATGCATTATGGACCTGCAGGTGCTGCTTTGCCTTGCTAGAATCCTGATTAGAAAACAAACGTACCTACAGTAGGGTCTAGTTGTGAGCATCAAAAAGATGCCTAGGCAGTCCCAGCAATTGAGTCATTTGAAAACACCAAGGAGAGCTCCAGTGTGATCAGTACAGGGTAAAACTCTGCATTGATTATACTTACTTGTAACTGACGCAGCTCATTAAGGTGGAAGTCCTGTGTTATTAACATGTAAAGAAAGTTCAAACAATTCATTTTTCTGTATTCAAATGAGCTCACAACACAAAAGGAAAACAAACAAGCCTTAAGAACATTTGTCAAGAAATTGAAATATATATATATATTCTTAATGCTTTTTTGAACAAAGATCATTGGCAGGTCATCTTTCCTAGTTTAATTAAGCAATAACTGATCTCAGTGAGGTTGTGGAAGGTTCTTGAATACTAATAAATAAGACACAAAGATGAAGCATTTCTTTCATTAAATACTGGGAGCTGTTTATAACTATTACTTACTGCTAAAATCAATTATTATTACTAATACTCTGCGAGTAATTTATAACTGAAGGCACACTGAAGGTTGTAAAGCAGAACTTTCCTTTTTAAATGTCAGACATAGCCATGAAGGTCAGCTGTTGTGAATAAGGACACCTCGGATGAACACAGCTGAACACACTTGTAATAATGTTTGTGAAGACAGATCTAGTGGTAGTGACAGCTGCAAGCAGTAAGGAGAGCTGTCACAGCCTCACTTCCTCTCTAATGCTTATCCCTACAGTGATGTGAAAATAGAGGATTGTATTCGAGCAAAGGGACTGAAGAAAACAGAATGATTTTTGTAGAAGATTTAATCAACTGATGTAAACACACAGGAAATTTATTTTAAGCATGCAGAAATATTAACCAATGCAGGGAACAGTCTTCTGTTATTAAAATAGTCTTCTAAAAGACATGAAAGAATTTCAGGGAGCTACTGTGAATATCTGTTTGCTTTGTATGTAGCCACAATTTCATCATAGGCTTCTGTTTCGCTCATGTTCCATAGACAATGTGTTTCTGACTGATGTGCATTTTTTTTTTTAATGCACGTGCCTAATTTTTGTCTTAAATGTAAAGCCTAGGTTTGGGGCATTCTATAGGTTGGCACAGCCTCTTTGGAACTGCAGAACTGTTGATTCCATAAGGTTTTAGTTCTTCAGAGAACTTACCATGAGTTGTCCAGTTGGGATAGTTCACATGTCGTAGACATGCATTTGGATACGTCGGTAACTTTGAGACCCACAAGGGGCATTCTCCAGCTTCTTTTTCTTTTTCTTTTTCTTTTTCTTTTTCTTTTTCTTCTCTGGTGCTTTAAATTAGATAATTATCCATAAATGTTGTATTATTATGTAATTAGAGTGCCATATTTATGTTGTGATTTCTTTCTTTTACTTAATGCTAATTCCACTGCCATTGAAAACAGAAACTTACTCATATTTTTACTAAATATGTGATGACTGTAATTTCATCAGCACGGAGGTTAATTATTCAAGGTATTTGACCTCCAAACAAAATAATGTGAAAGAGTCTGAGATCTGAACACAATGACCAATATTTGTAACATTGAAGTGTCCATTTGGATCAACAGTCCATAGTATAATAATTTCGATTCACTTCTTGTTTAAAATGAATGGTTCATGCAGAAGGCAGATAAAATAGTGAAAGATTTTTTTACGAACCATTTTGAAAGGTCTTTTAAAGTTTGTTTCCTTACACTTACTGGATTAACAATAAATTTTACAGCTTAGTTTCTTTGCTTCTGTAGAACGTCTTGTTATTATAATAGCCCTGAGATAATATGTTTCCACAGTATTCTAAATGATGCAGCCTTTTGCATCTCATAAACCCCTGGAGTTTATGAACATAAAAATGCTATGTAATAGGTTAAACTCACTACAGTACTTAGAAGAATCCAGATTGTTAGTATAACTTTTGATTAAAAAAAAAAAAAGTCCAAATGAAGTTCCTTTACATATGCGAGTTTCTTTATGTCTACCCATGTTCTGTTGGGGTTGAATTTGTTACCACAGTTGATGAACAGGAATAAAGATTAGTAGAAGTTTTGATCTCAAAAGACGTGTTTAAAAGGCCTTGTGGCAAAAATACTTTCTCATTTACAAAAAGTCACCACATTTGAATACCCAACGGCTGAGCTTTCCGCCCTTCCCTGGGAGTGCTGTGACTGGAGCCCAGCATGGATCTGTTAGTCAGAACATGCAACCACCTAGAAGGGGAGATGGCCGCATCTATCAGGGAGCTATTATTTTAGCTGGCAGAACTCCTAGTGAACCCCAGCAAAGAGTGACTTCACTTGGACTAAACGTTAAGCTTGCCTCCTGTTCAGTGCCTAACTTTTCTCCAGAAGTCAAGTCCTGAACTATTTCTATTGGACCCTGGATACGCTTTAGGAATGTAACCAGTCTGCAACCCTATTTTATACAATTTAAAATGTAACAAATTTAAATTAATGCCAGTTGCAACAGGTCCGCCCAAACAGCATCTCAGATGTAGTTATAGCAGAAACGCTGAGTCACGGCCTGAACCAGTGATTGAGCACCTGGTGGGAAGGCAGGGCCAACCCAGGGGAGCGCAGGTGTATGCAATGTACCTGAGTGACTGGGAGGGGTGGAGCCAGGATCCGCCCTTTCCCAGACATCATTTAAGGGTTGGCAGGGGGGAGGTAAGGGTATTTTGCTGGAGCTCCCTGTGTGCCTGAGGCCTTCTAGAGGTAAGCAGTTGTGGTTTTTTTTTTTTCTTTCTTTCTTTTCCTCCCTTTGTTTTTATGTTTGTGGTTGCTGTATTTGTGCTTGTCCTCACTTTTTGTAGCCTAGGACTTCATCACCCTGCTATCATTGCTGTGCTTTTTGTTGTCTTGCAGTGCTGGAATAGTTTACGGTATCTTTTAAATATTTTCGGTATCTGAAAACTGTACGTCTCAATTGTAATATAAATAATGCGATGTAGTGGACTCCACTGCATTTTTAGTGGTAATTTGTAAAACCTTCAATTTAGCATTGTTCTTATGTTGCTGAATGTGGAAGTTGTTCATGTGGTATTTCTTATCTTACCTTTTTTTATATTATTTGGTGCTTCTAGCAAATAATTTTGTTAGCCTCCTTAAAAGTAGAGCACTTACAGCAGATGTTTCATTCTTAGCTTTGCAGCAGAGCCAGCAGAGGGAGCATACACTACAGTGTTTTGTGGTACACATTTTGGCCACTTTTTTTTCCTGTTTTTGCTAAGACAAGTATTTTCATTTATGTTGTTATGTTATTACATATTGCAATGTGGTCAAACACTTGTGATATGGAACTGCAGCAACTGTGGTGGAAAAGTGAGCTGGATGTTGTTTTATGATTACAAAATGAACTTTGATTTTGCCAAGACTTACATTCATGGCTCTGTGTAATATGAGTAATTATTTTTTGGGCTGAGTCTTTTTGGACCCTGTAGGAGAGAGACTTCCCTCCAAAAAAACCTCTTGCATTATACCTAAGGATACATTGTTTTCTTTAAAGCCTCATAAATTTAAGGACAGGTTAAAATGACTGCATGTACTTGCAAGGTCAATCTCTCCATAAATAACAGCATGCATTGTATAGAGTTCACCTGTGTGAAGCAGGTTTGAAGAGATGGTTACAGTTTCAGTTGGTATTTGAAGGCACGTTTTGGATATATGCAAAGTATATTGTGTGAAAAACTATTCCTTTTGGGTACCCAGACTCTTAAAATGCAAAGTAGCTCTGCAATCACTCTCTCACTGCCTGTCACTGTGTTTTGGACCCGCTCCCAGAGTTGACAGCACTTTTGCTGGAAATGTCAGACTAGAAAGGTGTTATTTATTTATTTATTTTGTACAGACTTGTGTGTTTAAACAATAGGGTGAATTATGCATTCACCTTGAAAATTATGGTGTTTGTGTCATGATTTAAACTTTATTTAAATACTTTTTTTGTATTTAGCATTATTACACTATGTGCTTGGTTAGGCTGGGCAGGGTTGATTATCATTAAAGTGTTATTTATTTCTATTTTATTAAGCCCCTTTTTACATTCATGTTACAGGTTAATTTATACTTTTATTTCATGCACTACTTGGCTTTACTGATTAATATGCCCCATGGCATTCAATAAAGCCAGGCAGTGGAGGAAATAAGAGTGGTATTAATTTCTAACATTGCTATAAATTTGCCTTAATAAAACTAGCTCAATAACGCTGCGGTAGTAATACAATGGATGCTTCCAAATTGTTGGCGAAGACACAACTGAAAGAACATCACTTTTTTTTTTTTCCCTTGAATTTAGGAATGCTGGGCTATCTTTTTACTGGTGTTCAAGTCAGACTACCAGTTAAAATGCTCTGTGCTCCTCCTGCACAGTGTTCCAAAAAGCAGTATGCTTAAAAGGAAGAGATTATTTTCCTACTCAGTCTGTTCAATTGGAGACAGATATACTATTTGGATTACTTAATCCTTTCAAATGTTTTGTGGAATTTCATGGGCACTGTTACTTAACAAACTGCCTAAAAATGGTTCTTAAAATATCAAAGAGAGAAGAGAAAATTCTGGGATGTACAGGCAAACAACAAGCAAGAAAAATCAGAGTAATGGATTTTCTCCTGCACAGGTGGAATTGCTGAATGTTAGCTTTGGGTCTTCAAACTATTCATTACTGTGGAAATATTTTTTGGCTGTATTTTATTTATTAATAATGACAGCTATACTTCAGGTCTGGATTGTGAATTTTTTGTGAAATGAAATTCTTAAGAAAGAGCTAGCTATGCTATTTACTCAATTTTTTTATACCAGCATTCCTTTCTTGCTCAAACTTACATTGGCTTAACTGAACATTTTTCTTAGTAAGAGTTTTATTTGACCTCAGTGCAAAGTGAAAGCATGACAAAGAAAGTCATCACACAAAAATCTGAACAAAAGTGTATTCCAGAAGGACTGCCAAATCCTCAGAACTTGATCTTGGAAGGTGCACGGGAAAGCCCTTAATTGCTCCTGAAGCCAGTGGGATATGAGCCTTCTCTGCACTTTGCTGGGTCAGACCTTCATAAATCACTCAACACATTTTACAGGGAATCACCTATGGGGTGAAAGGCAGCAAATGTTTAAAAGGATTAATATAAACATTATATATCAAATGGAACTTATTTTTACATTCAGGCAGCTATGAAAATAATACTGTCATTTTGATAAGTGTATTGGTTAGTTAAAATCAGATGGTCAGCAGGCTATATTCTGTCATTTGATTTCCCTAAATAAATATATACATGTATGTAGTTCGTAGGCTGAGTATCTACCAATACGGATAGAAATTTTAGGCTTTATGTATAATCTTTAGTTAACATATTTTTCTAAATAGTTACAAAACCTGTTTTTAAAAAAATCATTGTTACCTTATTCACTGTGAAACTCATGTATGCCTGGACATACTATTTAATTTGCTTATATGGTGGGATTTAATTACGGCAAATGACTTCATTGAGTGTTCTGTGATCTTTTAATTGTAAAACCACAGACGTTACAAATGAAAACAATCTCTTCATGTGTGATGGGTGCAGGCAGTTCAGGTCTGTGCAATGTGTGCTGTTTTACCTGGGCTGGTCCCCTCTCTGTGCTCCGTTTTTATCTCCTCTTTTCTCAGGAGAGTGTATAATTCCTAACTGAATAATAAATGTCTTCCTGGATTGTGCTTTCACCAAGATACCGGCCAACAATACGAATAGTGACACTTACAGTAATGTTAGATACAATGTTTTAAATGGAGTCATAATCTGTCATGCTTTGGGGAAATTTGCCAGCTGCTGTGTCAAGCTGGATAGCTCACTCTAGAATTGTACTTCAAGGGAAGCTCCTGAGTACTGCAGGAGCGAGGGAAAATGTGGTTAGTTAAGTAGACCATCAGTTAGATTGTTTGGCACTTATCTAATCTGCCAGAAATGCTGAAAATCTTCATAGCATATTAGAAGTGGTGAGATATGCCGTCAATGCTTTCCATCCCTCGGTGGTGGCTGTGAAAGTTTGGGCTGCTCATTAGCTCCCTGGTTAAGGCTGCTGGCCTTGCATGTGGGGCGTATGTGGAAGATATTCCAAGCATTCTATTCCTAGCTACGTGTATAAGAAGTAGATGAGATTGGAAAGGAAAACTCACAGAGTAATTTTTAGTGTTTAACCACCAATGCAAAGCTACCTATCTGTTTCCTTCTGGTATCATTGCAGCCAAGTAGAATAAGCTGCAGTGTTTGCAGAACAGAGAAATGCATTTTTGGGCTGTGAGGCATAGCACTTACAGCACGAGGAGGTCTTTATTCTTTTTAACACTATGAGCACCACAGGGCAGAACGTGTAAGAATGCCTGAGCAGCCCGGGTACAGCAAAGAAATCAGGAAGGGTTAAAGCAGCGCTTTTCCCTTTGAGAGACGTTTAAAAAGCGGACCATTTTAAAGTGATATCTGTAAATAAAGGGATTTAGTGGAGAAAGGGTAAATAACGGCCACCCCTCTCCGTTATGCTGTACTTACCTACGTGCACGTGTTGAAACAAGGATGTTCACTTCTGCGTTGACTTTTCCCCAAGGCTCGTTTATTGATAGGGAAAGAATTCATATTTGGATTTCTTTTGCCCTCCCTCTATCCCCCACCTGAGGTGTTTTTATGGAGCGTGGAGAATTCTCTGCTTTTTGTGGAAGGAAACTCTCACTGATTTGCCTTTTTGCTTCTCCTCCATGTTTCTCTCCCTATCCAATTATGGAATTAAAAGGTGTTGCCTTTATTTACTGCTTGGCAAGAAGTGTTACGTATTTTTGCACCTCTTTCTTTACAGCACAGTCCTGGACCACAGTTCCTATTCCAATCCCTGTTGTTCAGTTTGGTGTTTTCAGCCATGCGTTCAGGTGACTTTTGTTTCAAGAGGAATAGATCACTGTTAAGGTGACATTTTTCTGGGACCTAGAGCCTGTATTTCAAAACAGCTGTAGCCAAGGCCCTGCCTGTACTGCCAGATCCAGTTGAAGTGAAACACAAGAAACAGGCAAGTGTGGTAGTAATTAGGATTATTAAAACACTTTCTGGACACCTGAGGCAAAAATAAATGTAGCAATACAAGTATAATAGACAGCTGACCTATTCCACCGCTAATACTTAGAAACTCGAACGGCGTCTTTCTTTCGGCCCTCTAGCACGCAGCACGGCACGCAGCACGGCACGCACCGAACCGCGCTCTGGCGGCCTCCATTACCCGCGCGGACACCACCGGCCCGAGAGCGCCGCTGCCGCGGGGTGCCGGGCAGAGCCACCTCCGGCAGTCGTAGCGCCGCTCCCGCTCCGCAGCCGCCAGGTGGCGCCGCGCTCTCGTGCCGCCCACGGCGCTCTGCGGGGCCGCGGCTGGCGAGCCGGGCGCTGCGGCTTGAGCCGTCAGCGTGATTGATGCGGGAACGTTCCGGCTGAGATAAAATATGCAATAAACTTAGCGTTACTCGGCACAATTCTTATCAGATGATCGTTTGCCAGCGGTCATTAAAGGATCACTGTACTGAGAACGATATCGCCGTCTGTTCATTCTGCGCCTTACAGCCTTAGTTCAGCAACAATACGCTGGATGTATTGGATCTCTGCAGTGTCACTGCTTTTGCAACAGAAATTATCTGCGAATAGTCGCAGCCTTACTAAGGAGATGAGAAAATAAAGGTGGTGGTAGGGGTGTGCATGAAGGAAGACGCTGCTTGCATATGGCTGTAGTTTGTTTCCTTCTTTGCATTCGCATATTTGTTTAAGATCTTGTATGAAAGGCAGGTGTGGAGAGATGTACTCCCCTGTATTCTGTTGGTAATATCCCAACTGATAGTTTTGGCAGAGGTGCTATTTTAAATGCAATCCTGAACACAGCAGACAGGGAGATGAGCTTGGGAATGCATGCATCCATCTGGAGTTCATGGAAACACTTTCATGCATACGCTGGAGATATGGATTTGTAAAAGTGAACCCCATTTCTGTTCCTATCATATTCCCACTGATCTTTAGGAGATAATGATTATGATAATAACAATGATAGTAAAAGTAGTGTGGAGGACAGAGAAAAGAATTCTGCTAGTGAAAAGCATCAGACGTTCTGGACTACTCTCCTAATCCATGTAACCCACAGAAATAAACTCTATATTTAAATTTCAAGCTGAACAAGCACTTATTTCTTTTCCTCTTGCATTTTGGGCAGATTTTTGCTAAAAGCCCTTCCTTTTCAAGACTCTTGAATGGAAGGTTATTTGGAAAATCTTAAGGGAATGTAGAAGTTGTTTGGTTCAGCTTAGCCCAGGTACAATGTCCAACTGCACAGTTCAGGCATCCACTGATATTTGCAAAAATATGGCCTTTTTAATAAAAAATCAATGGGCCTCATTTTATTTGGTCTTCCCAAAATTGATGCTGGGTAGTCACACCATTTCTTTGTATTTAATCAAGCTTTTTTTTTTTTTTTTTTTTTTTGTGAAATAAAACTGTCATATATATAATATGCATGTAAAAGACACGTAGGAGGCCATCCCAGATTGGTGTTCTCACCCTGATGCCTTCAGTACATAGACAATCTCTCACCGAATGTCTGAAGTCAAGGCATCTGAATGTAGTATGCACAGCTTGTGTCAATTAGAATTGTTTGTATTATGATCCCAAGCCTCTTTCCAAAAATCCACTGACTTCTGTATTTGGATTTTCAAGCTCTTGTTATAATCCTATGCAATGAATTCAACTAGTGAATCTAGGGAGAATGTGAGGCTTTGTGGCTTCAGAATTCCAACTCGAGAGATGCATCTGAAAATACTCTATTTTCCATGGTTATTTTTATTCTGCTCTTTGTCAGTGAAAACATGTAGGAAAAATGTGTTTCTAAAATGTGTTCTTAAGTGTAATAATTGTTACAAACCAGTGGCTTTCTGTTTTAGACTCTTTAATACTGAATTGCAGCTTTTTTTTTCTTTCTGGCATCTGTTACTTAGGGGAAAAAAAGGGGGGGGGGGGGGGGGGTGGAAGAAGGAAGAGATGAGAAATACATTACAGCAAATGAAATAACTCCTTAGGAGCAGTATGCTTCTCACCTCTGGGTGCCACTGTTCCACTGTTTCTCGTTCAGTGACCACCTGCTTAGAAGACCATCTCCTATTGGAGAAATATTCCTTGAAAGTAACTATTGAAGAGGTAGTGCCTGTATCTCTGGATAATCAAGAAACAAGTTTCCAGCTTACGGATACTTGTTATGCTTTGTTCTGATACACAGTTAATGTACTGAATAATGAAACAGCAAACAATACACATTTGTCCAGTTTAGTAAGTGGTCTACATTTTATTTAAATCTTCTCTTCTGTAGTTAGAAGTTGGAATGAAAATCTCTTCTACATAAATGAGCAATAGTACATATTTGTTAAGCATACAGATTTACTGTAACTTTCAGTTGATTTAAACAAGTTGTACAATATCAACAATAATTTATTTTATTGCCCACAACCTACTTAATTCAGAAATCTATTGTCTGATATAATTTCTTTTCAACTGCTGTGGAACTGCTAATATTCAGAGTGAAATTAATTGCAGGCTGCGTATTTAGCTGTTCCACCAGATTAATTATATTATGACTATTTCTCCTAGAAACTCAGGGCAGCTCATTGCTAAACAACGGTAGACCTCAACTCTGAACTGCACTGCGATTTTTAACTCTAGTTAAATAGGAATCTTCTATGAATGAAACCAAGTATGGCATTGAGCTCCATCACTGCTCTCAGACTGTCTTTTGGGCATTTTCTTAATAACACTGATTGCACTGTTAGGACAAAATGATAAGTACTGTGTCTAACCCAGGAAGAAATACTGCTGCTGTACTACCCCTACCTTGAATCTGCAAGTGTTCAGAGACAGCCAGCAAGCCTTGTCGTATCTGCGCATAGGCAATAGAAAGTGCCATGATAGCCTAATAAATAGGTGTGAGCACTATTTGTTTGTTTGTAGTTGTCTTTTGTTGAGGGAGTTAAATTCTTTGCTTTGGATAGATATGATGATTTATTATTTTCTTTATCTCTAACCATTTGACTATCACTTAACAAATGGACATTTGTTCAAAACATCAGGAAAAATTCAGACTAAAACAGCTGCTAAAAGTTAATTTCAACTTTGTTCCAGATTTGTACGCTTTTCTATCCAGTTTCATTGGAAAAACCCAAATAAATAAAGCACTTCAAAATAACAGAATTTAACTTTATCCTGGGAACATGGAGTTCAAGTTTTGGAAAGGGAAACGTGTAATAAAATGCTGTTCAAGTGAAACTGGTAAAGCTGTAAAATACGTAAGTGGAAACTTTGAGGAAACTGGCAATGAGAAACTGGAAATCAAGCAGTAATTTAAGTTTCACACAACCACCCTTTGCATGCGTGAGTACAAAGGAGAGACTGGGCACGAATATGAGTCAGAGCCCTTCTCTCAGGAACTGAAGGGACAGAGATTCCCAGCATCTGTTTCCTTAACTATCACCCAGAGGATACTGGTGTTAAATAATAGTGCTTAAAAATAGTATCAGAAAAGTAGCTCAAAAACAAATGAGGTGCTGTATTTTGCAGTACTTTCACAGAAGATCTGCATCCCTCTTAGCTTTCATCTGTGTTCAAATTAGATGTGTCAAGTCGCATTCATGTCTAAAGAAATTGTTGTTAAAATCACAAGCATGGGTAATTAGGATATCCCACATAATAGCCAGCCAAATTTGGAGCATAAATGGGAGATTTTTGCTGTTTACGTGTTTAATGGGTGCATCAGTGTCATTGCTGAAGAACAAGGTGACTAAACCTTTTGCAAGTGTTTATCTTTGCCCTTCTTCTGATATTGAATCAACTCTGGTCCAGCAAAGAGACTGCCACTACAAGAGTTTGTATGTATGAATTATTTTAGGTATCTCATTGAACTGCATTGAATTTCATCATTGACAGTGAAAGCTGAGGTAATGATGACTTTGCCACAAAGAGCTCTAGTGAAATTTAAATTGAATTCTTCATCTGGAAGACAGGATAGAGTTGTAAGGAATTCTTAACAGTGATAAGAATTCAGAATTTATACTTGAACATGAAATGCATTAGATAAAATATTATCAATTTATTAAAATGATGCCTTATCGAAATGTCTATGATCAATGTGTAATTGTCTTCAGTATATCCTGTTTGCTGTAAATAGACTTCCTATTGGGTGTCTGAATATAATGTGACTGTGGTACTTTTGAAGAAAGCACCAATCTTTTATTTTAGAAATAATGCGATATTCATCTCATAAATAATGAGATATTCAAAGATCTTGTAATATTTTAATAAATGACAGTTACAGATTTCAAGAAATACAGCAGGTTTAATGAATTAGATTTCCAGTTAAGGGAAGTTAACAGTATTTAATGGAATTGATCCAGTAAGTTATCATTGACAACTGTTAGTGAGAAGCATTTCAATACATGCTGTTATCAAGAGAGAATAAAAATGTTATATCTGCTTTTAGTGTTTTGTCTCCTCATATTCTGAGGATATACCTTTTTTTACTCTTGTTTTATTCATCATAAAAGATTAATTTATTTCCAACACCAGATTTTTTTTTTTTAAGAAAAGCCTTTTCTAGAAAAGTTCTTAATTTTAATCGTAGGAGACCTCAAAATTCTTGTGGTTGAGGAATATTTGATAAAGCACTAAAAACTTAGAAAAAGAAGAGAACAATCATACATGCGATAAACACCAAGAAGGAGCTGGTGTTGGTTAGAAGCTCTCAAGCAGTAAAGGAGAAGTTTGCTATTTCTGCATTGTTATGTTGGAGATAATTTGATTTAAAATTAATATCTCAAATGCAATAGTTCATTAACAGTGATGGTGTTAAAGAATATTTAAATTATTGGAATATTTTAGGAAATTTTATTTGAGATTTAAATAAAGTCTAAATGTCTTCTACAGAACTTAACATTTTGGAAAAAATATCCTTCTATGTGCTTCTGAAACTGACAAACTTACAAAGGTGTCTCATTTGACCACAGACATCTGTCAGTTATGATTCTCTGCAGCGCACTTTAGTCCAGTGTCTCTCTCCTGTTTGTCATAGTTACCTTTATAAGGCAGTTTTTATCTTTTCTTATATATTTGGGATACTTACCTTGAGGTGAAAACTGCATTTTAAAAGAAAACCTTTCGAGCATTTTTTTAAAATCCAGACATAATTATTTTCTGTTAAGTTCTTTGTTGAATTAGAGGCAGTTTCCAACAGTGCTGTGTTCTTACGCTAGATACTATTATGCTAACATTCGCACTGAGACAGAGGTCTCTTCCTTGAAGAACTCATGGATAGACTTTAAAAATCACTACTTACTGTTGCATCAACGTGTGCAGCCTATGGCTTCACAAATGCATCATGCTGAGTAACCAGCATATGTCAGTAGGAAAACATAACTGAAGGTTATTCAGAAGTCCTATTGAGAGAATGATGGTCTAAGTCCAGTCATTCTCTCGTGCTTACCCTCGTTTGTGACATGATCATTTTTAGTAATCTTTTCCCCCAGCAGCTGAGTTGTATAGTGTGGTACTTCAGGTGCAGATAGTGTTTTTTACTATATGCTCTCCTACAGTTTGGTATTTGTTCTCCACTTTGGGTTTTGCGTCACATACTAAGGACTTTAACAGCTGAGATTTATTCATTGAAAGCTATACATTTTGTCTTAGGTCTGTTGCTGCTAAGAAAGTGTGAGAGACTGAGAGAAATATGAGGCACACAAGGCAGGAATATTCAATAATTGGGTGTTCTGTTGTTTTTTTTCTGCTGTTTACCTAGTTTACTTAATAGAAAATTGAAGAATTTAATCTGCATTATGTATATTTTCAGTTTAGTTATCATGTGTTAATTACCCAAAGCAGCTGCCTCTCTCTGCCCCTCTTAAGTGTTGCATGACTTCTTTTTTAAGTGAAGAGAAAACCCTAAGAGTTTGAGGCCACTAGTAGTTTGCAATGTACAGCTTTGTATGGTTTTTCAGAGGACTTCTGTTAAACTGCTTTGCTGCACTTTATCCCAGCGATCGTGTAGACAGCGACACGTTTTTGTATTTATGCTGTTTATTTTACTATGCTAGCTCTATTACTGGAATACGAGAATTTGCTGATTCATGCAGTGAAGTTTTGCAACATCCATTTTCACTCTGTATTTGGTTAGGAAAACCATGTGGCTTTGCATCCCTGGGAAGCTCTTCTCATAGCTCCAAAATCAAGAGCTATGAAATGACTAGAATTGTCTACAGGCTGTTTAGTCACTGGAGGCAAGATTTAATGAAACTGTTGTGTTTGTAGAAGCCATTGTAAGCAATGCTACACGTTATTTCTTGTACTAAATGGGTGTCTACGCTTTAGAAGTAGTCTTAAGCATTTGTTGAATTGTTTGCGTGTGCACTCTCAATGCGTAGATAAAAAAAAATGTATAAAATACAATACAAACATCTCTACATAAATCTGTATAAGTTATGTAACTCACTCTGAAAGTAATGCCTCTTATTTATTTCTATGGAAACTAAAATAAATATAAAGAGCACAATAACACTGTTTGGTAGAGCAGATTCTCAGCTACAAAACACTATTTTCCTACACAACCACCTTCATTAGTTATGCGCTTTTTGCCAGCAATGAAGAAGAGTCAGCATGCTGTGTGAGTCAAAATCTGCACCATTGGAGGTGATTGACTGTTTCTCTTGCCACTGCTGAAACACACCACCCACCGCCTCTCCATGCCCACATCCGCTGTTTGGTCTCCATAAATGTTCTGCAAGCATCAATGAATGCCGGTGGGTGCAGTGTTTCCTTCATGGAAGAATTCAGTGACACACATTTGCATCATATGCACTTCCATATCAGATGCCATTCTGTCAGACTGCCCTTCTGGTGCCATCTGTCACAGAGCAACAACATGTAGTGGGATACTGGTGGGAAGAATCAACCTCTACTGCTGCACCACCCACATCTGCCTTAGGTAGCATGGGCTAACGTAATAAAATAAGAGGCATTTCTTTTGGAGCAGCCCTCGTATAAGCAATTTAAATAGTTTCTGAAAGATATATAGGCTAATGGATATTGGATGCAGTCTCAATAAAAAATAGAACGATTTCTAGAAATTCCAACACACAAAAAAGCAACCCATAGTTCTGATGCCTTGACGAGAACAATTTTAAATGAAGTGAATGACAGGACCATTGCTGATATTGAAGAACTTTTCTCTGCTTTCTCACTGAGTCCTCTGTTACCAGTGAACAGGAAATGCACTGTCTAAAGTTGCGGGAGACTTTTATCTGGTCATTACTAAAGACTCTTAACACTCTCTTTCCGTGCAAAGCCATTGCCCATTCTGAGAAACAGGACGTTTTCAATGGACTTTCTGGAAGGAGGAAGGGAGAAAAGAAAAAAAAAAAAATTTAAAAAAAAATGCCAACAAAACCAAACACTCCTCTGTAATATTTTCTTTCTGCTGGAGCTTAGTTTTTAAGCTTTCTTCCTCCCCTAAATCTGAATTATCAAAGCAATCAATAATTAACATTAACAGTTATGTTTGTATATCTGTATTATCACACTTCACCTGTGCTGCCAAAACAGTAAAGGGTGTCCACACACTGAACAGCCTGGGGAGGCTGATAATGCCAGGGGAACAAAGCGAGGAGACATGGACTTAACATAGCAGTTCACTGCTATCCAAACTGAGATGTTGTACTCCTGCAACCCCCTACCAGCTGCTTCTTTTCCTGCCTCAGAGAACTTTTTTACTGCTTACTTTGTGGCAGCTATAATGCTCAATCCTTGTCTGTTTGAGATTAAGGATTGTTTTTGGACAGGAACAGAGTGTTGCTGACAGTGAATTAAATAGCCTTGTTGAGACATCAAGTAAGCACCAGAGCTGTTAGGTTAGGCAGGATGGTGCAGTCAGATGAAAGAGCTGAGGGAAGGACTCAGGGGAGGGGGCTGGGGAAAGACATGGTTTCCCTTTCTGGTACTAAATATAGTACAAGATTCTGGGTTCTCTCATAAAACCTTAAATTCATCAACACGTAAGTTCTATAGAAGTTAATTATTTTAGCAAGTTGATGCAAAGGGTGCTCTAATCCATAGGAATTAGGAAACTGAAGATTTTCTCATGTATAACATCCAATCTGAGAGGCTCTATTCAGTTCTGAAGTAAATTTTCCCCCATCTTCAGTTTTTCTGGCTAGTTTTCAAGAAAAGGTAGAAATCTAATCCGAGTGTCAGATTTGGTCAGTAGCCAATGTTTTATAGAAATATGCATGTAGAAGGCAGGGGGAAGAGTCTACATTGAGAAAAGCATGGGTGATAGTTACATCTCTAAGAAGTCCGCTTCACCTTTTAGTGGAGAGGATCTTGTATGCCGTTTTCTCGTTTGGAAAACTTTGTTTGTGTGTACTTCTCGTGTCTCATTTCGTTTTTGCTTGGGTTTTTATTGGCTGACTTTGAAAAGAAAAACAGAATGACTGCAGTCTGTGATCCTTACATTCCTGAGGTGTGTCCTTTTATCTTCTCAGGGGTGGTTTTGCATTATCATGCCAGCTCCTTTCTCAGCCTTTTAACAGCTTACTCTAAGTTACAGCTCATTTACCAAGATTTCTATTTCTCAGCTAATAAGCAATTTTAACTTCTTGTTCACAGGCAGCTTCTTTACAGTACAATAATGGAGTTTGCGGTATGAAACTTGATTTCCTCCTGAATTTTACAATGCAGTCTTTGCTTATCACATGAGCAAAACAGTTACTTTATTTTAACCAAACTTTTTGGAGACAAACTGCCGTTACCTCTATTTTTAGAGGTGCAAAAGCTGAGGTATGTGAAAATATGAATTAAAAGAATTACTGTTTCTTTGAGCAGTTTGTCACAGCTATTTCTTGTTTCTTCAGAGTATGTAGTATTATAAAACCATTGCATTATACAATAGCATATTCAAAGAACAGTTTCCACTGATTTCAATTACTCCTGTCATGCATAAAGAACACTCATTTAGTGATCACTAACAAAAATTGCTTTGAGTGGCTTGCTGTTGTATAAGAAGTTTGCAGGTCAGAGATAGCATCTAATTCCTTAGGGCAGGTTTAAACTGCCTTAGACAAGAAATCATCCATTCTCTTTCTACTAACTTTTAATTCTTTTAACTACCTAGCTTAGCCCGTGGAATGTAACAAGTATATCTGGTTGAGGCAAAGAAGGTTAAAAATAAAATAAATAAACTGAAGTGGGAGATGCAAAACATTACAAGAAAGATGAAAAAAGAAGCCAGGCATAATTAAAGCGTTTCATGCACGCACATCAGGTAGGGAATCTGAAGAAGACTTAGAAGGTCCTGAAGTTATTTCTGGAAGTAGCAGGCTGAATTCTGTCACATATAACAATGTTGCTACAATTATGTATAGTGACAATCATGGCAGCTGCACTCCTAAGTGCCAATGTTGAACTGCAGTTGAATTTTCACTCTCATTCCACAGTGGGGAATACACCTGCACCCTTTTGTCTTCTGTAACAAATGAAGCAGTGGAATCTAAAATGTCTTCTGTAATGATTCTAGCACAGAGCAACTCCAAACTGTGCAGCCAGATAGGGTCTCTAAGTGATCTGAAATGCTTTTTCTTTCAAACCTCATCATCTACTCTCATTCCCACCTGCAGCTCTAGTTCACTCTGCTCATAAGAATGCCTCTATGTCATGGGTTGTCTTCTGCTTTAGTTATGTTTATGAGCATCTTAGAAGTTCAAAGTCTTGTTTTGATGTTGCAGGATGAAATTTTTCAGTGAATTCAGCTGTACCTTGTGTACGAACTTTTATCACCTGTGGACTCTTATGAGAGCTGTTCATTGTTGACAAAATTGATGTTAGTGGTGGTTTAGAACAATCTGTAGATTTTGCAGAAGCCGAACAGTAGTTTGGCTTCTGTTTAATTAGTTCTTAGCCTGCATACAGAATCTATAAAAATCAATTTATTTCAAGCAGTTGCAAACAGAATGGAAGGGAATGTTTCTATCCATAACTCAATTCACAAAGGACGTTTGGATCAAATGGTTATTTTTATCTGGCTATTTATAGTGACTAAATGTTCTATTAATGTGTCTTGCAGGAGTGGTTTATAGACTAGTGGCTGAATCCGGTCCTAATGGAAATGTATGGAACTCTGCTGGCCACGTTCAGTTATAGCAGGTTTGGAAGGGAGCCATTCAACTCAGTAGATTAGTGCAGGATGTAAATTGGCGTTGAATTTGATTCACTGTGGTTATTAGCTGTGTGAATATGAAGAAAACAGAGTCTTGTGGAAAAAAAATAATCAAAAACTGAAATTCAAAAGCAGTATTTCCACTGGGCAATTCTTCAGTAGGTGTTCTATGAAGTGTTAATAATAACCAATTAATTCTCTGAATGCGGCACATGCAGTTTTTTTTTTTAAACAAGGTTTTGAGTGCTTGTGAAAATAGGATCCTTTAAGCTCTTTACAAGATGCTGAATGTTCAGTCTGGCTTTTAATGCTTCTTTTTGTTGTTGTTGTTCTTTGTTTGTTTCTCTTCCTGGGATTATGAGGTAGGATGGACTTTTGAGTTTGCTGTGTGTAGGAATGATCTGGACCAGGCCTGCCACTGATACACGTTATGGATCCAGATCGTACTACTTCAACACCATATTATAACATGTAAGAGAACATTTTTATTAGGCACCAAGTGTATGTGTAGTAGATGTGTACGTGCATTTCTGAGGACCTGAAGCCTTGCTTCTTCACTCCAAATCACTGAATCACAGAATCGTAGCTGTTGGAAGAGACTTCTGGGGATCACGTAGTCCAACCTCCCTGCTAAAGCAGGTTCCCTACAGAAGGTTATGCAGGAAAGCATCGTATTTCTAAGAATTGTTAAAACCCCTTCTGAGTCTTCTCTTCTCCAGGTCCCAGGTCTCTCGGCCCTTCTTCATAAGGGAGGTGCTCGAGCCCCCCCATTATATTTGTGACCCTCTGCTAGACTCTCTAGCAGTTTCCTGTCTTTCTTGAATTGAGCAGCCCAGAACTGAGCACAGTACTCCAGATGTCGTCTCACTGGGGCAGAGTGGAGGGGGAGGATCAACTCACTTGACCCGCTGTCCACATTCATTTTAATGCACCCCGTCAAATAGTCTTTCATCTACAAGCTTGTGTAGATGTATTAAGTTGGACTGATTGTTTCCTAAGGTGTAAATGTATGCCTACGCAGTCAGTACTCTGTACCTGGGAGCAGAATCTATCCGTTGGCATACAAGATTTAAAAAAAAAATGAATACTGCATCATTTTTAATGAAAGAACATAGAACATCTTTGCAGACAAGTAATAATAGTTTATATTTTGCTGTATTTTTAAAGAAAATTGTCAACAGCTGTGATGTAAAATTGGTTATTTCCTGGCATTTAACACTCAAATTTCCCATAGTGAGGTTTGTTTTCCTAGCAAATTGATGCCTCGGTACCCTAGGATTAAACTTCTAAATCATTTTAATGAAATGCTTATGTTTCCATTTTTAATTGTTGAAGTCAGAAAGAGAACAAAACTGCAAATGAGATTGGATTTCCATTTAGAGAGAAAGCTGCTGTCTTAAATAAGTCCAATAGCTCCTGGGAGCCAAAATCATTTTCTAAAGATAATAACTTTGAACAACAACAACAAAAACATCAAAAACAAACAACAACAACAACAGAAGCCAGCAACCTCAAGTGCTGTATATTTATAAACAGGAAAATCATTTTAATTGAAGAATTGTTTTTAGAGATCATTATACTTCCACAGTAAAATAAGCCTCAGCTTGAATCCAACAATTTCATAGCTTTTCACTGTCCTAGCTTTGTACCCTTATCAGTTGTGATGCTAATTATTTCCCCTTTGACCGTATTATCTGATTCTGATGATATCAAAGCAAACTCGAGAGATTAACCATAGAGCTATTGAACAATTGACGTCATCCCGTGGCAAGGTTTACTTTTTTCCTTCTGTTCAATTCTAGTGTGAAAGTCCAGTAAAAGTCCTTTTGTATTGTGACTCGAAATGGTATCTTTTCCGTAAATGCTTTGTATGCTTATTTCTTTCATGAAGCAAAGGAGAAAAAAGCACTTCATATTATGAATGTGGTTTTTTACACTCTGACTTAACCTTTAGCAAATGAAAAATACAAGGTCAGAAGGCAGTTATGCTACAAAATATTCACCTGGATTGTTGTATTGATTTTTTTTTTTTTTTTTAAGTGAAAGCCAATAGCGTGTGCTTACAAAATGCATTCATTAGCCCTAATGGCATGCTTCAAACATGAGTGCCCTAACAGTGTTTCCCCTCTTGCTCTCTTTCTTTACTTTTACTAAAAAGTGTTCTTTTTTGTTGTTTTCTGGGAACATAAATGATAAATTTGGTCATACGTGAGGAGGCAATATTCATCTTACACTTCCACTGCTTTTCTGAGGAAAAACAACAACCCAGAGAATTTCGGGGGAGGGGGGGGAGGAAATGAAGCAGAGAATCAGAAGCTTTAATTAACTGCTCTTACAGTGTCAATAGATTCATGCATTTGAGAAACAAGCAGGACCTTTGGGAGAAAACATGGATTCTCATTTCATATTTATAGCCATTTAAATAATTCTGGATAGTATAAATAAAACTTAAGTAGAAAACAGTTGACATTTATATTCATCTTTGAAGTCTTCAGATGATAGGATAGAGAAGTCTGTAGATACACCTGGTGACCAGCAGAAGCCGTTAGTAAATGCCTACGGACACATCTTGAGCGGAAGTAAAACCAGAAATATACAGTAAAATAAGTTATTTCTGTTGCAATGTAGGCCCTAAGATCTTACACAGGTTAGAATTATTTTTGAACCTGATGTGAAGCCCTTAAAATCACTGGTGTCTTTTCTCTGATTTTAAAGGTCTTCAGGTCAGTAAAAACTTCAGTCGCTTGTCTCATTTAAACTGCAGATCACCGTCAGCCAAATGCTTTCCTAGCATTGCTGAAACATTGTTTCAACACTGATTTGTAGGAGAAAGAAACCACTTGCTGAATCACTGAGACCACTTCCTGAACACTTCAATTTTACGGGAAAAAAGAAAATAGTCATAGGATATTGAAAACAATAGGCTCAGCAGCTTTTTGCTGGGGGAAATCTGACAATAATGGGTTTTGATTTAGAAACTTATGTAAAAATAATGTATCTTTCTATAGGAAATATAAGAAAAAGAAGGCAAATGTTACTGAAGTTTCTCCTGCTATTTTTCCTGTTTTTTTCTACTAAGTCAAATTTATGATGCGAGTGTTCATATCAGATATATAACTGTTAATCTGAAACATGCAATTCCCACATATTGCCCTAAAATATTAAATACTTTTTATTTTTTTCTGAGAAAATAGTGAGTACCCGAAACAAGTTAATAGCAGGATTTTTTTTTTTTAACCTCATTTGAGGTTATATTCTCTAGAAAATGTAAAATAAATCAATGGAAGAAATCCAGAACTATATTATGTCTGTATCCATTTATAAAAAATGCTTGTCTAATCTCAGATGAGATGTGGACCAATTAGCAGATTCTTAAAGACTGATTAAATGTTTTGATAATTTAGTTAGAAATTGGCTCTAAATATTGAGAATTGTAAATTTTACCACTGAATGTTATATGTTATGCATTTGTGAGAAAAAGGGAATATGAAAACACTGTTTCTGCTGATATTGGCCAATTAGGATATGCAAAGGCTTGTATTATAATGTGATGAATAACTGAAGCAGTTAGTAACTGAAGCAGTGTCCATGGCTACCAAAAATCATTGAACAGTAAAGAAGGGTCCTGAGAAGTACGATCAAGTGTTTGTTGTTTTGTTTGTTTTTAGGTTAATCTGAGATTCCTGAATTGACATACTCAGACCTTGATAGCTAAATCTATTTTAGGCTTAATTCATTTTCATATGCCTAATGATCTCTAAGAACATGTTAATTCTTCATGTAATGCCCCTGCATATCTACGATATAAGTAATAGTTTGCTATTCTTGTTACTAAAAATGAAGTCTCTTGGCGAAAATTTACATGGTATTGAAAGACTAGGCTATAAATTAAATGTTGATGAAAGTAAAGTAATGGACATGAATGCTAGATAATAGCCAAAAGGAATGAAGTATTAAAAACTATTAGGAAAGCAAGAGAATTAAACATTTTTTTAGACCCATCATGCAGTTATGCCTTCAGTACTGTTTGTATTTCTGATCTCTTCATTTAAGATCAAAATAGAAGTAGAGTTGTAGAACAAAACGGGAGTGATAATAAAAGGAATAACAAAATAAATTAGGATTATTCAGGTACACAAATAGCTAATGGAGAGAAATATGGTAGGTGCCGTTAAAATCTTGAGAGGCATGGGGGATATTCATAGGATTTGAAGTATAGGATGACAAACTTAAAACTAACACTGTAGCTTTTAATGCAGTTTAATTTGGATTTGAAAATTTTGGTCCTTGGACATTGTGGTTGCTCAAATTTTACCTTGGTTTCAACAGCAATTAGATAAATATGTTGAACAGAAATCCATCAAGGGCTATTAAACACAGAAATTACCCGTTGTTCAGGAGTCTCTCTTGCAATGCTAGGAGCTAGAAGAACATAAAGCAAAGAGAAAAAACTTCTATGAGGTTGTTACTGGATGAAACTGAGCTATATACTTAGAGCTATCTTCATAGAATCCTAAGAGTTGGGAGTGACCTCTGAAGGCCATCTAGCTCAGCTCCCCTGCAATGAACAGGGACACCACAGCTCGATCAGGTTGCCCAGGGTCAGATCCAACCTCACCTTGAAACTCTGCAGGGATGGGGCATCCACCAACCTGTGCCAGTGCCTCACCACCCTCACTGTAAAAGATTTTTTCCTCATATCTAACCTAAATCTACCCTCTCTGAGCTTGAAGACGTTTCCCCTTGTTCTATTGCCACAGACCCTGCTAAAGAATCTGTCCCCTTCTTTCCTGTAGCTTCCCTTTGAATACTGAAAGGCTGCCATCAGGTCACCTTGCAGCCTTCTCGTCTCCAGGCTGAACAGCCCCAGCTCTCTCAGCCTGTTCTCACAGGGGAGGTGTTCCATTCTATGACTCATGGAACAATTCATTTTAAGGTAGTTGCCTTTATGTTTCCTTTAACAAATACAGACTTAAAAAGAAGAAAAAACAAAACAAAAACAATGTAATGTAATTTGTTACAGTATCAGAAAATCAGATAATAATGTGATTCTTGATTGTACCTATGATTATATGTTTCTTTTCTGACAGCAGTGTCACTGCATGGCATACTCTGATCCAGTGGTGAATCAAAGCTGGTGGGCGCAGTAGAAAGACATTCAAATGAAATGCCCCTGGAAGTCCTCATTCACATGCCTACTCTACCTCTGTACAAGACAAGGGCACGCTGTCATATTTGTTCATTTTTCCTGTCACTGAAATCCATAAGTACAGTATTAAGCCCATAATGTCTCTTTAGTAGATATAGCCATGCAATAGACTAAATTATTTTCACATTTATACAGAAAGAAAAGAAGATACTGAACCTTTTTTTGGAGTGGTGGTACAGATGTTATCTGTATCCAACACCAGAATCTCCAGGGGAAAACAAGTAATCTCTCAAGTAAACATGTATCTGCCTGCTTTTTCTTGTGCTATGATGGATAGCTAAAGGAAATAAACTGACTCAGCAATGGTACTTTGAATCTCCTTTCTCTTCTCCTGCTACTTCTGCCGATTCAGAATTAGTAGATAGATAGTCTGATTAAAATCTTCTGTCTCGATACAAACTATAATACTGATTAAATTGATCATTTTGCCAAGGGAGATATAGCTGAATTGTCCATTTTTCATTCAAATGCTCAAACTTAGGGGAGTAGCTTCCAGCTCTAAATATATTGAATAGCCATAACCTGATGAAGGGAGTGTGAACACAGATACACATTTCTTATTAGATGAACAGAGTTGCTTGACTAAACAAACTACAACAAAAAATGGTGCTGTGTATTTAGATTCTTTTAAAATGAGTTTGATATAATTCCACGTGACAAGGTGTTGATTAAACACAGCAAAAATTCAAGGTACCCATGTTAAAGCATTTGTACAGCTCTCTTGAGGTTCTGATACACAAAAGCGGTGAATAAATAGTTGGATTAAAAAAAAAAGGCAGAAAGTCATCAGAAACGAATTATCATTCAATCATAGTTGAATAGAAGTCATGTCCCATAGAGATCAGTAGTTGAACCATGTTCGTTCCACTCTGTAAAATGATTGGCATAAAAGTAAAGTAGAAACCTTTAACAGCAGAAGAAATTGTGCACACACAATTTAGAAGCACTGTTTTGCTAGGTGGAATAAATTTTACATAGGAAATAATTTATTTGAAAATATAATGAAATATTTACATTTTGTACTTGTAGTTCTGTTTATTTCAGATAGTATTCATTCTGGTTTTCTTAAATATATAACAATGTATAATGTATTCTAAGTGAATTAAGTAGATGTATTCGTGTTTATTAGTCATGAGGTTTTAAGTGGTTCTCCTGATTTATAACAGCTTTAAAATGGATTCATGGAATTTTAATGCCAAAAGAGATGGTTATGATTATCTAGTTTGGCCATAGACTGTTTTCCACTGGGGATTCCTCTTTGACTCTGACGACTTGTGGCTGAACTACAGTAAATTTTATAGGAAGATAGCAATAACAGGATATGAATGATTTGCCCATTTAGCACTCAGAATTACAATCTTAAAGCACCTTACATGTCTTTCACATGCCTGATTATTTCCATTATTTCTTCTACTGAATATTGGAATACATATGAAGGCTCAGGGCTTACTTCATAATTAATTGTTTTACTTATGGGTATGGCAGTTTTTAGCATAGAATTGTAAATTATTTGCTCAGACAAAATTAGTAACAAAATCCCTCATGTATGTTGATTCTGGCCTCACTCAGTCTTTCTCCTCAAAATATCATTGTAATTAAAGATATATAGGTAACATTTAAATAGTTTTAATGGGGTTGAACAAGTGGACAAACTACCTAAAGGGAAATCTATCTTAAAAAAATCTATCTTAAAATTGCATAAAATGAGGTGGAGGGGGAGAACAAAACCAACTTGCCTCGTATTAAGGAGGATGTAGCATAGACACTTTTGCACTTTTAGGGATAGCAAAGAAAGCAAAGAATGTTGGAGCTGAACATAAACTGTACTTGCTTGTTAACAGTTGTGTGGCAGCAATTTATCCAGCAGTGTTTGAAACCATTCAGTATCTTACACTTCTGGTAGTTTTTGCCAACAATATCAAGGAAGTCTTAGAGATTAGTGCAAGTCTGATTGTGAGAGATACAGGAAACAAGAGAAATGGAATTCGTCTGGCAAGACTTTGGTAGGAAAATGCTCCAATTTTTGAAATGCTTGTTACAATAAAGAGAAGATGTAACAGATGTTCAAAGTAGCATCTCCTCAAAGATGAAGTTTAAGAAGGAATCAAAATCATGAAAAGATGTTATTGGTCTTTACGTTATTGCTCAGTTACTCTGAGAAGAAGTAACGTTTTGTTTTGCAATGATACTAGGAAGGGGCGGTATTGTGTTATGCTTGCGTTTAACTTTACACTTCAGTCATTGATCACTGTGGTGGGCTTTTCCCCACATTGTTTCATGTGTATCAACCAGAGTGGTGGGGGGGGGGGGAGGAGGAAGACAGCCTGATGTTAGTATTACTGGCAATATCTAGTGCCATAAGTTTCTTACGTAACTTTTCATTAACATGGGACACAAATGAATGCATTTAGTTTTATGAATGGCAGTCCTTGAAGTACAGAGATACTTGGCCATGGTGACAATTTGGTTTTATTTTAGCACTGGTTTTGGCCTCTTAAGTAGATTGGCAGCTTATCTTTACACTTCTGTTCAAGTCAGGAGAGGAACATTCGTGTGTGTTAGTCATGCTATCCTGTAATGACTTTCCTTAAAGAACCTGCTCCTATATGTGTTTGACCATCTTCTTTCTGAGGTTTATGCCTGTGTTCCTTGGCCTGAGAGACTGAGATTGCAGCTTCAAATCTTTTTTACATTTCAAATATGTCCATGTGTTTGTGTGAAGGGTCTACGAATGTTCCATCTGCACAAAATAGATTAATTTAGTAGCAAAAATCCTATACCAAGTGGCCATTACTGGTTAAACAGTAACCCGGAATACTGAGGAGACAGCATTACTTGTGTCTTCAAAAATGAATTAGCAGTTCCTTCCTCACTAAGAGATCAATAAATGTTGTGATGCAATAGAACTAATTTATTTCCCCTGCACTGAAGCCAGTGAAAAGAGAAATTTCCCTCAGCTGTGTTTCCTACTGGTCTTAACACTGTAGTTGCATGCTGAGCTGTGAGAAGTTTCTTTTATTTATTACTTGAAGAATTGCAAAATTGTGTTTCCCTCTGTGATAATTTCAAGTAAGTAAATGCAGAGATCCTGGTGTAATTTCCGCTCATATGAAAAGGAAGGAGATATACATAGTTTAATTTTTTTTCTATATTATATTCCAATGTTTTAGCTGTTCAAAATGATTGTCATTTGATTTCTTTTGACAAGGCAGCCAATTAACTACACTTCCCGTAAATATTTATTGGCATCTGAGTTATATGTGAAATTCAACTCAATCCAAAGGTAAATCTTCAAACTGTGAAGGCTTCAGGTTTTAGCTGTAAACTGAGAAATAGGGCTTAGCACACAGTGTGTGCTAATCCCACTCTGATTGCAAGTTGTAAATTTTCATTTCAGCACCACTGGGTCAGTTTGAGTTCAGTTATGCTGCAAAGTGAAGCACTTTACGTGTTACATTACCACTGCATGTTAACTCATTATTTCAGTACTGAAGAACTGATTACCAGCTGTCATTTGTGGAGTAAACTCTCACTGGACATGAGAGTCCTGTCCTACTAAGATAGAAATAGCGTTTGGGGAAGTACTTGAGAACATAAATGGAGATGCCTTTAATTTTAATTATAAGCATAATTAATAGTTCTAATATTTTTCATTTGTAATAACAAATAATAAAAAATAGTTAAAAAATAATTTTAATTGGCCACTTTATGAATGTGTGGTTGTTTTTTGCTAATAAATGACATGCATTGCATTTGAAGTCCTGGCGATATTTCTGCTTTTAAAAATGAGAGGTAAAGATTTTGTAGTCAGACCCTAGCGGTATCCTATGGTATTTGAACATATACAGCAACCGCCTCTAAGATATGTGTAATTATAGTATGTCTGTTTTGTTGTGGAATTCTGCTTCTCTTGAAATACTAGGATGTATTTTTTTTATTTTTTTTTTTCCCAGAAAAGCACTATAGTATTTCTCTTTGTTACCTTGAAGAGGAGCTAATGTTGTACTCTTGCTTAAGAACCATCTTACAGTTCCTCAATTCCAGAGATTCTGTGGCCATCCAAAGAGGCAAAAGTTGGAAGGAAGCATGACAGATGCTGACATTTTATAGCTATGTTTCTGGTTTGTGAAGAAAGCTGACAACACCATCCCTTTCCTGGGTCTGACCAAGGAAGGAGCAGGGTCTGGTTATAAAAGGACTCTGTTAAGTCTTGACCAAGTAATAAGCTATAGGTAAACTATTGGTTTTCTCTCCATTAAGTTTATGTTTTTACTTCACCTCTTTGCTATTTCATTTCAAGTTGGTTTTTGTGTGTTTGATTTTTGAAAGCTTACCAGTTCACTTATATGCGTCTGAAACTAGATTTTAACTGATGTTTACTGTTTCAAATATTGTCTACTAGATTTGTTCCCAAAATGCTATTTGTGTTCTAGTGAAATGATCTGTAGCAAATTTAAAAATTCATGCAAGAAAGACAAATCACTTTCTCAGACTAAAATTCATCTATGGTGATGCATCATTGTCTTTTATGCCTTCATCATCATATCTTATAATAATTTGCAGATTTGTGCACTACTCAGAGTTTGGTAAAGTTAATTTTTTGGTGATTTATGACTGTTGCTCTTTTTTTGCTTGATTCTGCAGAAAAAAGACCTGCCTTTCTCCAATGTTGTTTACATTGTGTCTTGTAACAGGTTCTATTTCATATTTAAGTAGACACTTAAGGCTGAGCGCAGAGAATGGTAATTAGTGGTCCACTTGGAGGCCAGTAACTAGCAGTGTACACCATGGATCAATACTGGCCCTGTTACTGTTGGACATCTTTAATAATGATCCCACTTCTCTACTAAGAACTGGTGTATCTACATCTGGAGTACCATGTCCAGTTCTGGGGTCCCCAATATAGAAGCTATTGAACTAATCCAGTGATGGGCCACTGAAATGATTAAGGGACTGAAGAACTCTCATATGAGAAAAGGCTGAGGGAACTGGGACTACTTAGTGTAGAGAAGAAGGGTATTTTGGCAATGTACGTAAATATTTAACAGGAAGGAAGATGTTCTGTCACTGTCAAACACATTCTGCTTTGCAAGAAGTAGTTGGCGCAGGCAGAGGCCCAAGATACAGGAGATTTTGTCTGAACATGTGAGTGACTAAGCATTAGTATAGACTGCCCAGAAAGGCTTTGGAGTCTCCATCCCTGGAGATACTCAAAAGCCATGTGGGCAACTAGTTTCAAGTGACTGTTTGAGTGGGGTGCTGGACAAGATGATCTCTGGAGATTCCAACATCTATCATTCTGCACTTCTGTGAAGGAAGTACCCATTCAAGTTAGAAGTATTCAATTAAAGTGGCTAAATAAACAAAAAAGTGTGTAGCTTTTATAAATATTTGTTGTGTTGCTTCACCACGTTTTGACAGAGTAGTGGGATGAGGAAGGATGTGTACAAAATACTTATCAACCTTAATTCATCTCTCTTTTTTTTTTTTAACTGACATGACACTATCTAGTAGCAGTAGAAAAGACAACAGATCTGGACACTGTACCTCAGCTGATAGAATTTCAGCCGTGTAATAGCAGTCTCCCTCAGTTGAGGATTTGGCACTAAGAGCATCAGGAAGTGTTTTTAGCAAGATAAATATTTACATAGCAATATCTCCATTACAACAAACTATAAATGTCAGCCTAAAACCATGTTTACCCTTGGTCTGACTCACGATGCTGGTCAAACCTCTGTCTGCTGCTGTGTGAACTGTTTGAAAACAGGCAGCCACACCCACTCTGATTAAAAAAGAAATACAGTGAAAAGGTATTTCCAGCTTTTCTGTGTTCTTTTTCTTTCTGTCATCTTTGGAAGCTGGCAGAGGAAATCTGTTGCAAGTACAGTAGAAGCTATACTTGCAGAGAACTTTATAAATAGCCTTCTTATTTTAATTCTGCCTGGCTGTTTCTTGGTTAGGAGAACGTGGAGGCCAGATGCTACAGGGGGAATTAACTCCCTGGAAATAACCCAACTTTGTAGGAAAGAAAAATACTCTGCAGAGAATTATGAAGATCTGGCTTTCCAAAGTTTGGAATAATCTCATCAATTTACGACCAAAGCACAACCAGTGATAATTACCATATTCATCTATTATAGCAAATGAAGTAGATTATAGTAGGCAGCTGAAATATTATTCTTAGCAGTGAATAACCTAAAGTATAACAAGTCGACAGTTTGAAGAAGGAATGTGTAGGCAGGTAGGTGCTTCTAGTTATTAGCTGTCTCACTGATATTAAGGCTGCTAACAGATCCCTTTTAATACATTGTTTTGCTTAATAGTAAAGATCTATCATTTCATTAGAGGGAGTCATACTTCTGAGGACAAGACACCTCTGTAGAACTGGTACCACACTGTTGAGTAGTGGTAGAAGCAAAAGTATACTAGCTGTGATGGTTAGACGTTACTCATTTTCTTCTTCTTTTTTTTTTTTTTTTTTTTTTTTTAATGTGACTACTACCTTAGGCATTTAGGGAAAAAAAAAGCTGGCTTAGCTATGCTCCATGAAATCATGTGAATAACTTTTGAATTCAATTAATATATAGAAAGATGGCATTAACTTATGGAAACAAAAACAGATGGGGCGATTTCATGATGTTAAGTCAAGTATCTGCCATTTGTATTAGGAAAAAGTTATGAATTTACAACTACTGCAAGTCCTTCTCATATACATTTTTTATTTCACATTTATGGGTCTAGATGAAAATCTCAGATATAAATATAGTTCAGTACACTTTCAAATGTGTATTATTACAATAATGGCACAAGCAAGTAAACATATTATAATGAATAATTCAGATTCAAAATGAACTCGTGATAGGCTATGAATGAATCTGTTAGTCTTCAAACCTGCACAGAAAGACGTAAAGATAAATGATGAAGTTGATGCAAGGGTTTTTTTTCTTTTTTGTCTGCATCAGAACTTTGAGCAACTTATTTTGTTTAAAATAAGACCTCAAAAAGCCCCCCTAGTTAGTGTTTTTACAGTGGTCTTTCTATAACTGGTGAAGGACACATCTATCTGTTCTGGTCTGAAACCATATGCAGAGAAAGATGACTCAATATATGTGGTAAAATTGATTTATTTATGTTTCTGGGAAGTGCAGTGTCTGTATAGGTTTCTTTATGGCTCACAACTCAAGTTTCTCCATGTGTAGCAGCTGTGGCATTAGCTAGTGGTATATTCTTGCTCTTAACACAACCTTGCATAAAACTCGCAAGGGCTTAGGTTGAGCAGAACTTTGGTTTGTGTAACTTGAAGTAGACTCTTTTAAGCTTGTCAGGAGAGACAGACTTGGGAGTAATATTTCATGCTAAGCCCATGTGTGCATAAACAGACTACCTGTATATTCACATGATATGGGAAGAATGTTCCCATCTCAAAAAATAAACAATTGTTTTTTAGGCTATGTTGCCATTTGTTGTGCATTGTTTTCTTCAGGAACACTGCTTGCTCATTTCTGTTGTTCCTAAGATTCAACCAAAGAATCGATTTGTCAGATACTGATGGCAGTAGGAGCTGCACAGGAACCAGTGATTGGCTGGCCTATCCAGTGACTAACATTTTTCACTTTTTAATTCTGTAGAGGTCCATCAGTGGGAATGGAGAGGCACTTGTTTTGAAGTATTGTGGGTAAGCAGAAAGAACACAATCTTCTTTTATCTGTTCATGATTTCCTGGGCTGGTGAGGGAAGTAGTCTTCTTTTTCTGTGCAGACCATAAACAGGCTTAAGAAGGTCGTATAGCTCACTCCTCCCATGGTACGGAAGCTTCAGGTCTTGTCCTCTCTGGGGACTACTACCTGTAGCTTCCTGCCTGTCCTGAAAATCCTACTGATCTATCTGGTGCTTTCAAAAAATGTATAAATAAGATCAGCTTGACCCTCACTGAGAAATCAGCTCCCTTTTTGATATTTATCATGGGGACTAATGCTTAAAAAAAAATTGCGAATAACATCAGCAGTATCTAAATTTTATTTACACCAACTTTTAAATCCATGACATTTACTCCCTGGCAAGAAATGAAGGAAGTTACTTGCATCCCACTTCAGAACAGAATTTATTAACTACATCAGTGGCTTTTAACCTAGAGATATAGAACTACTCTATCAGAATTAATCCGATTGAAACAGTTGAGCTTTTTCTTATTCTTTTATGTTCTTTTTATTTATTTGTTTGTCTAATAGTGTTTGATATCCTAGTTTTTCTATCAATTGAAAAATGATTGAAAAATTCATTCCAATCATTTCAAATGATAGAAAAAAATAGGATATTAGAAAAATCTTTACTATCTTCTGTCACTGAATGTTGGCAGATTTCAGATACCGTGTGCATTTCAAGTTTCAAAGACAAGTTTCAAAGTTCCAAAAATAACAACATATTCAAGGAGGATTGTTGCCTTCTTGTCACCTGGTTCTAGATGAAAATCTAGTGTGCGTGTTGACAGGTCAAGTTCTTTGTGTCTCTGAGGAATTTATATGAGAAAACTGAGAGCTTGTAAAATAATATATCTGTCGCATACCTTGAGTTAGAGCATTAGGCCAAAAAGTATTTCTGTACATGTTTACTATAAGTATTAGGTAGAGTGTCATACCAAGCTTGGAAGAAGACCAACAATTTAAAGTATCACAGTACTTTTTAATAATCCCCTTGGGACTGTTTTACTATGTGTTATACTTTGTGATCTGGCTAGTTATTATTCTTCCTCCCCTGAAGCTCACAATGGAATATAATCATTAAAAATACTTAATTCCAAACTCATTTTCCTCCAGTATTAGTAAGCAGCTCAGTTGTATTTCATTTCCATACCCATCTCATGTGCTGCACCTCTGAAGGTTTGGCAAATGCTCTCCTCTTACAAGGCCTAGAGACTACTGGAAATTCAGAGCAGCTAATAAATTTGCAAGTTTTCAAATATTCCCATTTTTTTGTACCTTTAAAAAATAAAAATTATTTACACTGTGCACTTGAAGAAGGAATCCTTTCTTATTAAGTATAAGGTCTGCATACAAACTCCTCCTAAATTCAGTGATCACAAACACTGCCTTTAGAAAAGCTGTAGATGTAGACATAAAAGTAATAATAAAAACCAAGCTGTTGTAATAAATAGTTTTCATTAGCATATCAAAGGCCTGAACATGCAGAATGTCAGAACTGCTTTCTGCTTGGCTAGTGTGAATTGTTTGTATAATCTTCCATACTTCTTGTCTGTAACAATTGCCTCAGAGAGACTAATTCCTTTTTTACAAAAGGAAGTGATATTTTTGGGTGGAATTATTTTCAAAAGTGAAAATTATCACTGTTAATTTTTGCAATCTTGAAATTAAAACTTTTATATCTAGATTTTATTCCTACTCTTTAAAGACAAAAATATTTTCTGTTAGGTACTTTGAGCTACAGTATGTTTGAACTAGATCGTACAGTTAAGTGGAATAGGCAAGAGATTGCATTTCTGACTGAAGAATCTTGGTTGTATTACTGATAATTTTGATCTAACACGCTCCATTAAGTTAAAATAATTATTTTTTCTTTTGTTTATGAGTGATAAAGAACGGTAGGGGAATATAATATATGCAAACTTGTGGAAGACTCAGTACAGTACAGACTTATAAAATGGCTGCAGTGTGATAAGGAAGTGTTAGGGTTAATCCATTGCCATCCATCTTTATTTTCTATTCCACTCAATTGCAACCACAAATATGAAATAGACAGATGTTTGTAGAAGACTGGAAGTAATCCAGGCTACAATGGTTGCTGTGGATAGAAAGTTTAAAAATTTGGCTCGAGTCTGCAAGAAACCGGGGAAAAAAATAGAATTTGGGCTCAGTGACTGATGGACAAAACATGAACTAAACTGATGAACTGTAAAATAAATTCAGATTGAGAAATATAAGGTTGAGACAACTTCATGAAAGTGAGGAACTGGATTGCTTGAGATCTGTTATTTGTTGCTAAGGCTTATAATGGTGTTGAGAGATAAGTAATTTATCACTCATTTAACATTGTGTGGTGGGATTTTCTATGCTGGGATTGGTCAGTTGAACAATATAAATATAGTATTAGTGTAATGGGCAAGCTTTAGTATTAAGGGATAGAATGTCATAATTCTCATGTAAATACGAGTCAAGAGTTCAAGTTTCAAAAATCATATTTTAAAAATCTGTGCTATGGTCCAATATTTCAGCTTAAGTAAGTGTTTGTGATCGTCAGAATGAGAATAAAAAATATGAACTTGGAACATAGCTCACCCTCTCTCGCCAGCGTAAGGATAAGCCTATTTCTTTCTTTCACCTCCCCAATGCCACTGATTTTTTTTGGCCAAAGACATGGAAAATATATCTACCTTAAGAATACAGGAGTGTCTTTGTAACAGTTTATCTATTCAGCAATCTTTATTAACCAGAACCATTTCTCAGCTATCACGTGTTGTGATGTTGAGTTCCACAAAAACTTCAGCGATGGGCTTCTGTGGCATTAGAAGTGTTACTACCTTACTGAGCTACTCTCTGAAACTTTAAAAGCCGTCTTCAGCAACATAATAGCTTTCTCACCCTTGCTAGTACTGTATACTTCTTTAGGTCAGGAAAATGTGAAAACTTCAGAATTTGGCCAGAAAGTTTTCCAACTGAAGTGTTGGTGGAAACAATTTGCTGAAGTGTTGGTGGAAAACTGCTTTTTATTTTAACTGAATCTTTGCAGCTCTGAAGCAAAACGTCATCTAGGCTTTTTACAGATAATATTCTAGAAATGAGAAAATACAAGCAGTAGGAACATAGACTTGTGGGGAACTTCTATATCTTGGTTTCTTACTATTTGTTCCTGACTGTTTTTCTAGCAATAATGCATCATTTTATCTGCTCTCACATCTGTAAAGTTCTAGGTCAATGGAGCTGGAATCCAGAACTGTTTGTTTTTGTTTTGTGACAATGCCTTAATTTTGTTTGAGGCACTTCTTCCATTATAGGGAATAAAGTGGCTGAAGCTGGTTAGTTATCCTGGAGGGTAACATCTTTTATGACTAGTAGGTATTTTTAGAAGAGACAGAATGTTCCTTCAGTACAGCTTGCAGATTTTTTTCCAGAAGAATGGTGCCTTTTTGATGAACAAAAATGTTCCACAGGAATGTTCATTCTGTCACAGCTATCAACAGAAAATGGGCAGGGAGGTGAGCTTTTATTTTCTTGCCAGGTTTTGTACCAATCAAACAGCTTGTCAACAGCTATGTGGCTTCTTTTCTAGACTCTCTAGGCTTTCTTTCTAGCCTGGCAAGCTCTCAAACTCCTCAGTATCCCAGATCATCACTTGATGAGTAGTTAGCTTTTTCTCTGTCTGCTTGTATGGATCCCAGAGTAGCCAAGGTTTGCCCGAGCTTCTAAGTGTCTTGCTAACTGGCTTTCTTCTGCTCTTCTGTTCAGCTCCTCACATTCCATTTCCACAGACTGCCTAGTTCCTCATCTCCTTGACTGTTGAGATGCGGTTAATGTGACTGGCATGTTGGCTATCTAGGTGGCTCCCTGGCAGCTAACCAACAAGAACCCAGCTGTCTTGCTTTTCAGTAATTGCTTCCTAGCTGGTACTTAGTTTAGTTGTTGTATGGGTTTACCATTCCAGGCTGCTGGTTTTCTGTTCAGTCATCTTCTTTGGACTTTTTCTGGGTTTTCTTACAAGGTAGTGGTGTTTTGTTGTTTTGATTATAGTTTATATAATATTTAAATACAATTATTATTTAAATCAATGCACGATTTTCACAGACTAATCTGAAGATAAGCTACCAGTCTTCAGTGAGTAGATTTTTTTTTAAGGGAATACTGTACTTCAAACTTAAAAACCTAAAAACAAACAAGCAAAAAAAGATACAGAAAAAGATATTTTTCTGCTAACTGCCATGCTTTATCCTGTTGTTAAAGTCTCTTTCTCCTAGGAATTTCTAGAATGACTCGCATGAATCAGAGTTGACTACCTCTTCAGAGGTAACATGGCATATACCCATTGAAGAAATGATTACCTTAAGATAAAGACTTTTCTGTTAATTAGAAGCTTTATCAATATATGTGCTAAAAGTAAATGCAAAATGAAATGGTGCAAAAGAGGTATTTAAGATAATGGAATTTATTTTAAAATGTCTTACCCGTAAGAATGTAATTTAGCAACATTTAAAAAAAAATATATTTCCTCACTATGTCTGGCCTGGGATGGGAGAGGCAAAACTAATTTAAGAGCGTGATAAAGCCCATGTGATATCACTGTTTAGAGAAAGCTCAAGAATAGAATTTTCTATTGTTTCTTTCACTGATCTCCTTTCTGGTAGAGATGCTATTATTCCTTATTCCTGTTGTTTTCTCGTATTTTGGTCACTCTTCTCAAAGCCAATGAGCTTGCTGTTGCTTTCTACTAGTACTGAATATTTTAAAATGTATTCTAGAAGTGTAGCTATTTGGAAATGAACTCTTTTAAACGTAACTCTTTAGGAAGGGTGGGGATTATTAATAAGAAGCGTCTTCAGGAGGCTCTGGCCTTGCATAGAACTAACAGACCAAATTTTCACTTATTGCCTGCTTGATATATATGGTTTGTTAATTCAAAGTGACAACTTTAAAAATTTCAAAAACGTTCCAAAGCCAGAGAAAAACCTGCGTGTCTTTAGGGCCATGAACAAATATTACTTAAAAATATTACTTAGTTTCTAAACTGAAACTAGATGCTGTTTCAGAATGTTTTTTAATTATGCAGTAGGCATTTTGTCCAACCTTCTGTTTGCTTTTGAGATACCTGTCCTTGATAATCATTTATCTATCTGTGTACATGGCCTGGTGCAGTGCTGTGTCTGGATGCTGGTGTCCACAAATAAGTTTTTTGACTCCATAGGAGCTACTTGAGATCCTCAAAACTAGTCTGTCGGTTGTACAGTTGTTTTCAATCTTTATTTTAAACAAGTTATCCTTCAGGAGTGACTGTTTTTCTGCTATCCTGCCCATGGTAGGGGGTTGAAACTAGATGATCTTTAAGGTCCCTTCCAACCTAAGCCGTTCTGTGATTCATGGCAATACTCACCCATAGCTTCAGGACCAAAAGCAGACACTAATTCACATTCTCCCTCCTTTTCCAACACTTCAAGCTATTCAACATGTTTCTCTTTGGCACATGTTAGAAGATGATAAAATTTGTTAAGAATCTCATATCCGTATTGGAAGCTTGGAGAACTATAGCGCACTCTTGGTATTTAAAAGCTATTTCCTGTATGTGGTCAGGCCAAAAGAAGGGATCCAGAGTGCACTGCAGATACTTCAAATGTCTCTTTGGCTAGGAAAAAATAAACAAGTCGAGCCAAAGCAACATTTGTGTACCTCATAATTAATGTGAAGTTTGCGTGGTGTAATTCGAAACTCTGCACCTGGTATTTGGCATCATTTAAGTTGGAAAAAAGGTGACAACAAAGTTGTGATAATGATTAGAAGCAATTTATAAAACCAATATAATTAGATCTGCTTTGCTGAAAGCTTTGGATCTTAAAAACAAGGAGTAGTTTTTCTGAGTAAGTCTGTGAACTGTGAGAATTACAGCAAGTTTTATATTCTAGGAAATATTTGAAAGTGATATGCTTTTGTATGTACAATATTGGAAGAGAGAAGAGGATATTATTTTCAGATGTTAGACAAAGAAATGGTTCCTGCTCCTAGAAGGAAGTCACTTCAGGAGAAGAAATGTTATGATTTTAGCAAACAAAGATGGTTTTTTGTCTCTGGAATTGGAAGTTTTCCCAGCTGACCAGTCCTTTCTAATTTAGCTAGTAGTATTTACCATTATGCAAATATCCACTAATTGTGAGGTTTATTAATCATTAATAAACCATCAGATTATTATGGTATTGGGCAAATACTTTTGTGTACTACACCTACCAGAAAAGAGACAAATCCTGAAAAAAGCTTTGTCTAATAAAAATACAGCAGTTTCTCTGGCTAATAACAGTGCCAACTCTTTATCCAGTTATTCTACATTTTGTTTCCCTATGGTTTAGAGCTCTGTTTCCATATTCATGCTGTCTCTAGGACTGACCATAACAATCAGAAAAAGCTATGTCTTCACCACTACAGCCTTGTCCATGGCTATCTTTAAAACTAAATAAAGTGTCAGGCACTGCAGAAGGACTTAAAAACACTTCAGTGTGAAAAAGAATTTCAGAAAAGCTGGATATGGTTTTGGTAACACTGTTCTAGTTGAGGACAAATTATCCTAGACTTTATGATTTCAGAGTTTAGTACAAAAGTCAAACCTGTTATTTAGTTCTTCTACCTCAAAATTTTTCCGCTGAGCCCTTTGGGACCCACTATATTGCATACTACATGAGATTTGCTAAGAGAATTTTAGAACTGGTTGCAGTAGGTTTATGTAACAATCTGAATGTGTGCCAATGTTAGTGTTTTAGCAAAAGAGTTTCTTCCTTTCCACACCCTTTAAACATCCTTAAAGTATTTCCAAGAAAAGAAGCAAGTGTAAAGATTGTACAGTATGTTTGGCATTTCTGATAAGAAGGTATGATTTATGAACCTTTTGCACAGCACTCATGCTCCTGATTCGTAGAATTTGATCCCCCTTTTTTATGTCACACAGACAATTTCCTTCTGTCTCATAGAAAGTTCATGAAGGCAGGTGATACTGGCTTACACAACTATCATAGTGTTCTATCATGACAACCATGCAGCACATTTATTTTTCTTGAAAGTTCCTAGTGCAATGACTATGTAAATAACTGGCTTGTGTTCAGCCTACAGACAAACACATTGGCACAGAGGAGGTACAGTAACTACCTCTAGGGAAAGGCAGCATATTCCATTTGTCCGGAGAATACCAGAAGTAACAAGAGGCCAGAGCTGAAGTTGCCCCACTTTGCAGTGAGAGAAATTAATTAGAGTGACAAGGCATGTATGACATGGCATTTTACGAAGTTCTAGGTGAAAGACTGTTTCTGCCATTCAGCAGAGAGTAGGACTTATTCTTAAGGGCCATGAGTGAATTGAACTCTGAATGAGTGAACTCTCAGATTGTGCTGTGTGTAAACTACTCCAATAGGGTTTTACAACTACTTTTCTCAGTATTAACTTTGGTGTTTAATTAATCCAGCTAAGTACATACTAAGTTCTCAGCCACTCCAAAGGAATGTCAACTCCTGCATGTTTGTTAGCATTCATGCTTATTTAATTTTAGACCAAAAACTTCAATGATTTATTCACCTTTTGCATTATAAATGATCTATGTGAATTCACTCAGGGTCTGAGGTAGTTCCCAAAAGTGGACGTATTCTTTGTTGTTAGAAGACTGTATGGTGAATGAAGCCATTTGTGTGATGGATGCACTGCATGAAGTAAAACCATCTCATTAACCTTAACCACAGCACCATTAAACTGGTCAAAAACCGAGACTGTGCAACATTTCAGCACACAATTAATTTATTTACTAATATATTTGTTAAACTAGGAACTGCATCTCTCTGAGCTGTAATCGTTTACTGAAGGTATGGTGTTTGTTGGCCAAGGGAACAGTTACAGTTACAAGATATAACTTCTGCCTTACTTATATAGTGCCTGAAAGGAATAACGGCAAAATTACTCTTGCTGAGTACATAATACAGATTTTTATACATTTTTCCCCCTGCACCAATAGGATAATAAACACAGTGGCTGCATTTAAAAATAAATCCATTAGACTGATGTTTAGCAATCTGATATGCTGTGTAGCTATTAGTTTGTCTTTGGATGGTCCCTGTCATTCTCTCCTTTGCTGCATGCCAAGAATGCAGTCTTTCACCATGACTCGTTGCCAAATCTTTATTAGTTTTCACCTATATTACTGAAGCAACACTTGTTTTCACTTCCATTCTGGATTGCAAATGCTGGCCTAATTATTTTGCCAGCTCACTTGCACCATCAGTTGAATGACTCCAAATCTAGAACACCATGCCAACTTTTAGCCTTGCTTAGAATTTTGGTTAATTTTAATTGAGAGCATTACAGGATTTGGTGTCCATCAATGTCCTTTTATTCATTTGTGTGGTGATATAAAGGCTGATTCTCAGGTGTCTGTATATCATTTTAGGTCATTTTATTCAAAGTGAGTTAAACTGAAGAATATTAGAAAACTAATGTTTAGCTTGAACGCATAGCTCAGAAGTAGGAGTAATATGATACTCAAATATATCACTTGGCTTTAACTATGATTTGTATTCATACTGGCTTAAGAAAACATTTTAAGTAGTTGGTTTTTTTTTTTATTTTTTACTTTCTGGAATACAATAATCCGAAAGTTTTTGCAAAGTGAAATATAGGTAGTGTGGCTTAAAATGTTGTTTTGGAAGTCTCTTTTGCTACATTCTGTAAGGAAAGAATCCTTTTAAATATTTTTCATGCATGATTCTTACATAGCAGACATAGTCAGGAAGTGATGCTAAATGTGTCCAGACCACTAGAACTGGGTAACTTTGGACAGTGGCTGATCTGAGCAAAGCATTTACTGAGAGACTATAGAACTCTATGGGAGGTTTAATGAGTTTCAGTGTAAAGATTCTGGGAATGAGAAAATAAGTAGGCCTTGACATAATTGAGTTTCGTGGTTTATTCTGTCAATAATATGCATACTGAAGAGAAGTCATTAGCCCACAGATTGAAGTCTCCTGCATGGTTCCATGGCACATCCAACTCCACATTCTGTACTGCTACCGCATACTGATAAAATAGATAAAATTTTCTTTCATACATTCTTTTCAGTGGAAAAATATTTGGAAACACTGAGTTGTAGAAGTATCGTCTTGAATCTTCCATTTTACTTAATACTGCATGGGTAGAAAACCTTCTACCCATGAATTTACATTAATCCAAGACAATGTATGTTATTTTTAATATACTGTGAAATTGTTTCGTAATTGAATTCAAGCAAAATAGATAAGGTATTTTATAAAATAACCACCTTTCTGTATATGAGAGATTGTAACAGTGGGTTAGAATACATCCACAGAGTGAACGCAGAAGTTGGTTAGAAAATTTACCATCAACAGGTGTAAGTATTTGACAACTATTGTATACCATATATTGCCATGTTGCAATTATTCCACATGGCTTTGGAAAAATGGCATTCATTATTAACTTTGAATGCTCTAGTTCGGTGGGTTTGTCAAAAGCTTAAACTAATGGACAATTTATTAATTTAATTAAGATATATGTAAATTGAATGTGATGTTGACTGGAAATTACTCCTTATCCTTTAAAGATAACAATAAATGAGAAATATTAATAAAGTGTGAACTCTCAAGTACAGGAATTCGAGAGACTGCAAATGTATGTGCAAACCATATTGGAGAAACAAGGCTACAGTTTGTTTAATGGCTGCACTAGAAATTTCATGAGTGTTGTGCTGAGAAAAAAGAACAACCAACCAAAAAAACAAAAAACAACAACAAAAAAACCCCAAAACCAAAACAAACAAAACCACCAGAAAAGCCCAGAAATGAGTTGAAAAAGGGCATGAAAACCCCTCTATTTTTGTAGTAATTCCACTGCTTGCTTTTCAGCTTTCATGAAAACATTGTCAGTTTATTACACTTTGCAGTCTTTCTGTGCCTTGCTCCTACTTTTAATTGTGGCTTCATCAGAGTGTGAATAAGAGCATCATGGCAATGGGTCAAAAGTCGACAGCCAAATGGTCTTTTGAGAAACTTCCTTTTTACTCCAGTGCATTGAGAATGTCTGAGCACTGAGCACAAAGTTGTAGTTCAAGTTTTGTTGTTGTTGTTGTTGTTTTTGAGTGAGGACAATATGATGAAAATGGTATAGTGTTTTATATTTAAACCAGAAGATCTATAATGGTTCTTGGTACCAATGTTGGCAAAACAGGGCCTTGTGCCATAGCAAACATGAATCAGATAGTGGGATTACATTCTCCTGTGACCTGCTCCGGGCCCTTGGATCCTTTTACGTGGATGTGATTTTATTCTCAGTACTGGTGGTCTGTTCACTTACCCTGCTGCACAATGGACTCAAAATGGATTCAAAAGATTTGTCTTCCTATTTTGATTACAAAAAGGGACCTCTTACGTTCAAATGTCTCGATGGCAAGGCTATACATAATAAACACTTACTGTTTATTATAAATATCAACATTACAAAAATAACAACAAAAATCCCTCTAACTATATTAGAAGCTGCTCCTTTGATTTATTGCTTTGTTACTTCTTTTGGTTGTTTGGGCTTCTGCTTTTTGTTATATTTTCATATAAAGTCCTTAGAGCTTATAGTTAGGTAAATGCAGTTTACAATCGTAACAAATCTCATCTTAGCTTGTGTCTTCTGGGCCATCTACAATTAAATACAGGAATAAGCAAACTTAGAAAGCTAGCTATTTGTCCTAGCTCTGGTCAAAACACCTTAAGTTTGCCTGCGAATGTACTCTGAAATCAAAACGAGTTATTATCAGGCTTCCTTTGCTTTTGATCCTGTTGTAGGATGATGTGTTTTCCTAATGATGCAGAATCTCTCATTAAGTTCAGGAAACAGGATATAAGAATAAGTCAATTGACTCAATTTATGGGTATCATAAAGCAGACCCTATTACTTTCAGCAATCAAGGCAAGACAAGGTGAAACACAAAGCTGTAAAGTTGTTATGACAAATAGTTTAGTATTTACCTGTAAACATGGAGTTAAAATGCTGTGTTTTTTGAAGTGGAATTTGAGGAATTATAATCTGAAAATATTAGTCAAACTCTATTGTTTAATCTGTCATCTAAGAATATTTCAGAGTTCATTCAAAGCCAGAAATATCTACTCTTAAATCATGATGAAGTAGATTATTTTTGAACTATTTCCTAATGTCTGCTCTACATCTCCTTTTGGCCTTTCAAAGTCAGTGTTAACAGCTGGGGCAATTTTTTTTTTACTTGTAATATAATTAAAAACAAATTTAGCAGCAGAATAGAAGTTTTGTCAGTTGGAGACCTGTTAGTCTTTAGGAAGGTGATTGGTGATGTACACAGCTGTTTCTGACAATTGTAAAGTTAGAACAGGGAGACGGGAAAGAAACTGAATTTACCAAATATGGTTTCCTTACTATGTAAGTGACAACAAATCACTGGAGCAGCTCAAGTTCTTCATGCAGCATGCATGAATCAAGCTCTTTTAGCCATACTGCGTGACAGAAATTGCAGATGAAATTTAGTGTCATCTTTCCAGGAAAAAGCAATGCAATAAATGCTTCCAAATTTCATGGAACACAGGAGCATGTAAAGAAAACATAGGCAACTGGGATTCAGGCTGTATTTCTTGCCATAACAAGAAGAGAAATACTTTTCTTTTCAGGTGCAGTATAGCCCAAAACTGACAGAGAGATGTTGCTTAGTTATGCAATTGAAAATTGCTTTGAACTTTTATCTGCTTATATCGAATGAAGTTCAAAATTATGAAAAGGTGTTTTGAGCTTGTGTGTTACTTAGGCCTGTTATGGAACAAATATTGCCAAAGGGGTAAAACAATGGAATAATAAGGAAGGAAAGGTGTGAAGCAAGTTGTCAGCAATCAGTACTGTTCCCTAGGATTGAACCATGGGGCTTGGGAACAAGGCAATAGTGAGCTACTCTTTCTCATGTGTTGTTGTTTTGGGGATTATTTAACACATGGCTTTGACCTTATGCAACAGTTTTCGTAAGGAAAGATACATTCATCTGGATGACTGTATCAAATTACATTCACACATTAATACTTAGGTTATTTTTGAATATATTTGAAATGTCTTCTGTAGTTCAATACAGGGAGCAGATATTCTAAGGAAAATGTGACTGTTATATACCATTTTTATGACTGTTTGTAAAGTGCTCTTGCATTTTAAGGAACTGTCAGTGCTAAGTGCAAAGGCATCATGAATATTACATAAATCTGTGTTCATTAACATTAAAAATTCAGAAACAAATTATTTCCATTGCCAGAATTTTTTCTTATCTTCACACACTCAACAGGCAAAATTAAAGTAAAAATACAAGTGACACAGTTCCTTTGCCAAGAAAGTCACTGCATTTCAAGGCAAGGGGTAAAGGAGGAGGAGTCAACATGGTAAATGTTTTCCCTATCCACTTCATAAAATTGCTGGAATAAAATTGTACTGTAAACCCATTAATGATGTCTCACTTTGCTTTTCTCCCTTAATATCACTGCCAACAACTCTGAGTATCTATGGTGAAATTTTCTCACTGAAGTGGCCAAAATAAAATATAACAGCAGGGATGGTGCAGCTGCTGCTGTGTAAGGTAAATGCAGTAATGATATTGATGATCTTACTAACTTACTTAGTGAATCAGAATTTACCTTGGGAATAGGGATTAGTTTGTTGTCCATCAACATTATTTAATTCATCAGCTAGATGTTGCTCTGGGCAACTGCTATGCTACTTGCCTTTCCTAGTTTTAGCTTGTTTTTTTGGCCAGAATGATTTGCAATTTTTTTGTTTGTTTGTTTTCTTCATGTACTTGCAATGAACAGCAAGAAAAAGGAGACTATTGCTACGTTAGGAATGTGAAACAACCCTTACAACATCTCAAGGATCAGAAAACCTTATAACTCAGTGCCCCAGATGTCTGTGAGGAGCACAGTCTCTTGATTGGGCTGATATTTAATTTTTAACTTTACAGGTAAAAACTACTTCCAGCGGCTGCAGTTGCAGAACCTGATTTTGCAAGGGCATGTATGCTGTTACATTTAGTGCCTCATTAAAAATCATTCTACTGATGCTGCTATGAGAGAACTTGAAAGATTTTTTGAATGTTGCTTATGATCAAAGTTCAGGAGAAGGAAGAGAAATGCACTTTTTTCTCCTTGTTCACATGTTTCGAATGGTCTTTTTTGCTATTTTTAAGTATATGTAAGTCTCATTCCTCTACTTCATGGGCTCTTCCTCTCATTTCAAATCTTACTTGAAACATATTTTCTCTCTCCTGTTGTTTGTTACTTAACATATTTACAAACACATAGAATAATATGGAATGGCTCGTGAAGATGCATGCTTTTAGTGCTTTGTCCTCTCAGCTACATCTAAAAAAGAATGAAAGAATGAAGAAAGGGTTTCTTTTAGGATTTAATATTCTGGTGTGCCTGCAAAGATGTGAAATTTCATGGATCTTATATAAAAAAAAAAGTTGTTTTTTTTTTTTTTTTTTAGAGTTGTTTTACCAGCATGTTTCATTTCATCTTTTAGATTTTGGGAATGGTGTAGGACCTCACTGGCTTTTCTGCAGTACAGTGAGGTTAGAATCAAAGCTGAAGTCTTAATTAAAACAAAAACAACAAAACAACAAAAAACACAGCCTCCTAAACATTCTGGAGGAGTTTCTAACAATTTTAGTAAACTAAATTATTGCCTCTTCAGATAGACTAATAATGTAGGCAAAGTCCGATCCTACTCTGGTACAGACTTTACAGGGAGGGACAGAATGAAGGCTGGCATTTGAGGAGATGATAGTGAAGGTGGAAGTTCAGATGCGGATCTGAAGGTGGGGCACTGGTCAGTAGGTCTGCCAGGGAGAATTCTAAAAGGTTCTCCTTGAGGATGGAACCAGTGGAGCCCTGGAGAACCTGGGATTCTGAGAAATCTTAGCATTCAGTCTATGAAATCCAAAGAAATTACCTCCACAATGTGAAAGTAAGCTTTAGGGGGGAGCTTAGCCAGGTAAGACAAATGAGCTGAAGAAATTTGGGTAGGGGAAAGAGATTAGATATACTCAATAGGTTTTTGGGTATCCAACTTTGTTGGTGACTTGGCACCCACGTGATTCTGTTTGTCCCCGTTAGTGTTTCTGGGGACCATTTTGCATTCCAAGCAGAACTTCCGATTTGGTCTTTTGAATCTTCTGGAAAGGGAAAGATGAGAAGGAGGTAAGGTCAGAATAGCGTCCTTTGTGTAGGAAGTGAAGACCAGAACCAGGTCTGGGGAAGAACAGTGTGAGAAATGAGAAATGACCTGTTCTTGTTAGAGTAGGGCTTGCTTCTTCTGATGTTGGCAACGTCTGCTGGTACTGAGAAGAGGCAGCAATAATCTCCATGCCGCACACTTGCATGGGCAGCAGTGGCAGGAGCAGATGGCTGTGAAAGCAGAGGTTCTCCAGCCTAGATCCCTGCCTCTTTAAATGCAAAGAAGGTAAAGCTGTATGTCACTGTAGACTGCTATCTGCTTTGTTACTTGAGTCTTCTGGTCCCATGGGAGCAACGCGCAGAAGTTGTTAAGTGTTTCTTAAGGAAAGTCTAGCTGTCAATTAAGCTAATGGTTGGTCGCTTCTATTTTGAAGATAAAAGAATCAGGGTAGATATGAAAACGTATGTAATAAATGTTGTCTTTCTTTTTAAAGTTAAATGTAAGAAAAATCTCTATAGTCACTTCATGAATTATCAGAGATGCAAGCAGTGGCAGTGGGAGCTGAATGGTTGCTGAGTAGCCAGCATTTATATTTCAAAAACTCAGTGCGCATCTGAAAAAGTTCACTGCACATTTATGTGTCACTGCGTGTTTTTCTGGCCCTGCTGTGCATGCACAGTTGTTTGTTTTCTTCAAATTGAAAATAGTGTGAACCTGACCAGCGCTACTTAACAGCATGGACTCTTCTTCCAGCATCTGCTTCCCTTCGTACTGTAACAGAGGAACAGCTAAGCATTCAGTGACTTCATTTCTTTTTCTTTTTGTAAATCTGAGGCATTCACATTCACTTATCAGATCCTTCAGACTACAGAGACATTCACTTAGCAGATCCTTACAGACTTGCTGCTTTTACTTAAGCAAAATCACGACAGACTTTGAAGCCCGTATCAGCTCTGTCTAGCTCATGAGTACTGACTTGAGAATTTGGCCCCAAATTTCTTTTATGGACAAATCAACTGGAGCTCTCACGTAGGCAAACTGACTACTTATGCTTCCAGTATTTTGGGTGGTTGCTAGCATCAAAAGCGCCACAGAAGTGGGTGACCTTTCTCACAGTTCTTCAATTTCAAATTGCAATTGGGAATTGAAAATAGAAGTTTATATAAAATGCAATCTTTTTGGAAGTGAAGTTCAATAACTTTATACCCGGTGACGCACAGAAGTAGATAGCAGCAGTATCAGCCGTCAGCGGGAGCACGTGTGGCAAAGAATACAAAGAAATGGGACTGTACAACTGGACCTAGGAGGACCTACATCTGCAAAACATTACACAACATGTAGGCAGCTACACAGGTGTTGTAAAACTGCTGGTGTTGAGGGACTATTTGATTAGCTAATTACCCTTATAAAGGGACAACTTAATCTGTGTGAAACTCCCCCAGCTGAAAACCCATTTTGTCATTCTATTTTCACTTTTTCTCTTCGCAAATTGCACTTAAAAATAATTGGAAATTTAGAAGAAAAGAAAGAAAGAAAAGGAGAATCTAATTTGTCCATAAAAAAATCAACTTTTAAAATTCCTCCCTGGTGGTCTGGTATTATTAAATATTCTCCTTGATTTTTTTTATCTTGGTTTATTGGAGAGAGAAAAACAATTATCTGTAAACGTAATTTTTAATGCGTGGTAATAAAAATAAATGGTACAGCTCTGCTGCTGCTCACCTAAATCTTCTTCCCTGGTGGTCCAGTGGTATTAAATAATCTGTTCCACATGTATTCATCATTTGCTGACAGGGAAAGGAAAACTTTTTACATGTTACTGTCCACAGACAAACACAGTGTTAGTTGATCAGGTGGGAAAGACTTCTCTGAGGGTCATTCAAGAAACAAAAGAAACCTTTTACTTTCCTAGCGGCTGATTTTATATCTCTTAATTTACATGACAATTAGTATGAAACTAGAAGGGCAGAAATTATTTCCCGGATAACCTTTGTGTGCACTACTATTTTGGCCAGAAAATATTTGTTATGGTCTTACTCTTTTCTGCATCACGTTAGCTAAAGTAATGTGTGATTGCCACAAATTATCTCGGTCCTGATGAGTCATTCTTCTGCTTTAGGACATTCACTGTCTTTTACATTTATACGTAACACTTTCTAATGTAAATCTCATAGGGCTTTATGAAATTAGATTAGCAAACATTATCCTTCCTATTTCCAAGACTGATAAACCGATCAGTGTTGATGCTCAGCGTGGATTTCCCTGTAGCTGGGTGGCAACTCCATGGCAAGAGAGTAAAACAATCTCGGTCTCCTTTTCCTCCTCCCACTTCTTACACTCCACTGGTACCTCCTACTTCAAAATAATGAAGATTTTATTTTCCAAATGGCCTTATAGAAAATAACCTTCTGGTGATGGAAGTGGAGTCCTTGTTAATTCTTACTAATCTTCTTTTTTGACATTTGTGCAGTTTCCAAAAGCAGCTGAACATATTTTCTCTTGACTAGTTGTTTTTAACAGTGTGATGTCACGGCTTGTGTACTTTCCTCTCAGAAGAGACAGACCAAAAACCACTGATTTATTGGACAGAGTATTGTATGCGTTAGTACTGAATTTGTAAAATCCATGTCCACACTTGTATAATTTTTGTTTTGGCTTCAAGTTCAGTAATATATTTTAGAGATTTATCTGTGCTAGCTGATGATTCTTTTAATTTTATAAAACAATATATATGATTTACTTATTAAATACAAGCTGATATTATTAACATATAAATCTCAAGTATACTGGATGTAAACTTCATATGGTACATTGGGGATGTTGACAGAAACTGCTTCATTTCCTTTGGGTTGTTTTACTTTGATACGGTTTGGACATTGAAAGCAGCAGTGGGTAGAAAACAGTGGATCATTTTTACAAAGGCTGGTGCAGAGGCTGGTGTTTTTTTTTTTTTTAAAGCTTGTAAATAACAAGAGCATAATAGACTGCCACAAGATGTAATTTTAATCTCATTATGCTGTGAAGGCTTGATAACACAAGGGAGGTAAACCACAGGAGAAGAATAGATTTCTTATCACGGTAATGTTAAAAGTAAAAAATCATTCCAAACGGTTCACAGCCCATTCTTGGGAAGCACAAATATTTTTGCTTTAAAATCGCAAGATACGTATATTTGTTTTTAAACATGAATTGCTTTCATCTCAGAAGTATAAAATAATTAACTTAAGCTCTGATAAAATCTGTAGTTTGTAATTGAAAACATGTGCATTGTGGGACCGGTGGAATGTTTCCAGCCGAGCTGCGTGTGGTAGAAAGGAATCTCTACAGAGCTCAAAGCATTCCTGGTTTTATGGTAAATGTCTCTCTCTCCTCACTGAATTCTTATTAATCAGTTTTATTTACGTGGCATTGTAGTGATCTATTAAAGAGGAAAATGCTTCAAAAACATTTTGAAAGCGATGTAAGAGTCCTTGAGGGAGTAGGCTTTAATTTTGCACCGAGCTCCAAACATTTTCTGTATCTATGAATACATTTATTTTCTACTGATGCTGATGGACTGACTTTTTGGAAACTCCCTTATGGTAGAATCATAATGAATTGTGTGCAAATAATAAGGATATTTTTTGTTAGAACATAATATTTGTCCACATTAACTACCATGACAATATTATAAAAACAAATGCTTTCAGGGGCATGTAGCACAGAGAGATCTTCATGCAAACCAGAGCGTTATCTTTGGGGCAAATGTCACACTATTAATAGTAGTGGTGGAAGTGGAAAGCAATCTGAACCCTTTAGTTTTATATCAATCAGCTTCTTTTTTTGTTATTATTTTTTCCAGAATATTATTGTTACTAAACATTTTATTTGAAAACAAACTGATGGCTTCTAGAAATTGTGAAGTTATCAGTAAGGACGTCTTATTGTCAGTTTCAGAAAATGCTTCACTGAAGAAATTTCACTTATATTCTAATCTGATTATCTTTAGTAGCATAATAGGTTAATTCAGTAGTATAGGTAGCATAGGTTGATTCAGTTTCAGTCCCTGCAGCGTTCCTATGAAGAATGTCTTCGAGCACTTGCAAAGCAAAAAGTTCAGTCTGGGTTACAAAACCTAGCTAGAATGTAGGTAAAAATGTGGCAGCTTGCCTATAAGTTGCTGTGAGTATGGTGCTATCAGTATTCTTATAAGATAGCTCAAAGCAAGCTCAGATTTGTCTACGTGAGTTGTAGTTCAACGTCTGGACTGTAATACAGATATACATTCTGATTTGTTTCTAAAACACCATGTATGAGGGCTGCTCCAAAAGTAATGTCTCCTGTTTTATTATGTCAGCCTGTGATGCCTAAGGCAGATGGTGGTGCGGCAGTAGAGGTTGAACCTTTCCACCAATATCCCATTACATGTTGTTGCTCTGTGACAGATGGCACCAGAGGGGCAGTCTGACAGAATGACATCTGATATGGAAGTGCATGTGATGCAAAGGTGTGTCACTGAATTCTTCCATGAAAACACTGCACCCACTGACATTCGTTGGTGCTTGCGGAACATTTATGGAGACCAAACAGTGGATGTGGGCATGGCGAGGCGGTGGGTGGTGTGTTTCAGCAGTGGCAACAGGAACAGTCAATCACCTCCAGTGGTGCAGATTTTGACTCACACAGCATGCGGACTCTTCTTCATTGCTGGCAAAAAGCACATAACTAATGAAGGTGGTTGTGTTGAAAAGTAGTGTTTTGTAGCTGAGAATCTGCTCTACCAAACAGTGTTATTGTGCTCTTTTTATTAATATTAATATTTATTTTAGTTTCCATAGAAATAAATAGAAGGCATTGCTTTTGGAGCAACCTCTACAGCAAGTGTCTTAAAGTGTAGTTTATGAAACACTGATTGTGTAAATGAGTACTGGAAAAGTATTCAAGTATGCAGTGATGAGGAGGCTTTGCAGGTGCTTAGTTAACCACGGTGTTTTTTAAAAGTGCTGTGATAGAAACAAAATTTCCATTGCACAGATTTTTCTCCAGAACGATTTCTGGTGGGATGGTGACTCTCTTACGCAGATATTTTTATCTTAAATGAATTAAGAAACTATAAGTAACTCTTAGAGTTTACTGTTTTCTCAGAGATCTGCCATAACTTGAGGGGAGAAAAACATTTTGGAAATGAACTGTGTATTACAGCAAAGGCATGCAGTGCTTTACTCTCTTTTTCTGGAGATGTAAGATCCTTCTACCAAATTGTCATAATCCTTTTTTCAGAAGGAAAAATTATCTTTAGCTCCTCTTGTAGAATAGCCACAGTTAACAGAGCAAGAACAGGCCTGGAAGGGCTGCCTCAGGGTGTTGAGCAAGAGAGCCTCAAGCGCTTGGATACTTAAAGACATATTTTGCTATTCTCTGACAACCCTCTTTCAGGCTTCTGCAAGTGAGAATTAAAATCACTCAAGTCTGTAGACTTCTCTAAAAGACGTTCCGATTTAAGACTACTCAGTTCTAAGAATTGAAATCACTATTCCAGCTTAATAGTTTTCAATACTGGAGGAACAATGTAAACAGCTTCATGCTCTGAAAGAACTTTGGATTATTTTTGTTGTATTTTTGCTTTTCTATTTTTTATCCTAAATCAAAATCAGCCTGAGGCAAAAAGTTACCATAGAGCGTTCACTCTGAAACCACTGAGAAAAGCTGTAAGAACTCCGTGTTAAACTTCAGGTTTGACAAAAATGCCTCATTTCAGGTAGATTGACAGAGACTTTGTAGAACAACAAAGCTAATTAATTCATGACTACAACTATGAAATAACCATGTCCTGAGTCCATTCAGCTCCATCCACCAAATCTGTTTGAAACGTTATGTTTTTGTCAAAGTCAAAATAGATTTTTTTATTACAAATAAATAAGCATCACAACTCTCACCTTGTTAATATTTTCTAAGGTACCAGGAACATACACAGAATGAAAGTGGTTTTATCTAGCAAGAATGGGAATCCAAAGGAATCTAGTGGCTGTTGAGATTGAAAAACACAGAAGGGCTGCTCACACAGAGGAAATTGAGCAATAGAATTCCTTACCTCAGTGTTTAGGTGTAGTATTTGAGATGTGAAACGATTATTTTGATTCCAAAAATCATAAATTGTTGTGAGGGGGAAAAAAATGTTAACTACAAATATACAGCTTTGGCTCAGAAATCTCTAAATTACAGATTGCTAGAAGCTGGAAGACTATTCTGGGAAATATCAGTATATGATATATACTTATAATCCTTCCAAACCAGCCTTATTGGCTGTAACAGAAGATAGGATAGGAAATTAGATAGATGTTAGTATGGCTATTCTTCTGCTGATATACTGCTGTAATATCATTACTTTGACAGGACTAGTCCTTTGTCATAGAGCAGTTCTTCTTACAGTTGTTAGTCTTTTTGATATTTGTACTAATATCAAGAACATAAGTCTTTGTAGTTAAAGCTAAGAATCACAATGGTCAGTGTTCATGGGCATTCCTCTTTTTTCTTTTATTTTCTCCTTTAGTGATTTAAAGATATTCATCAACTTTTGTTCCTGCTCATTTATCTTAAGAAGCTATCTTTGAGTTTTTGTTAGCTAAGTATTAGGATTCTTGGAAGTTAAAATAAGAGGTGTGAAAAGTCTCTACTTGTTAGCATTATACTCCTTAATTTTCATGTTCATATCTGCATATATGTCCCAAAATGTAAGCAGCATGCCAAAACGATGAAGGATGCTACATACCAGCAGTACATCTGAAGGGGAAAAAAAGAAAAGCAAAACATGTTTGGATGGGAACCTTCAATTATAATCTGTAAATCTGAATATAGCGTAATTAGCATCTAAAATGCCTCTCAAACAGAAACAGTTGTATAAGATTAATGTATCATTATCCGCTCTGAGCTTCATATTAGTGACTTTGAAATTATACCAGCTTGCAGACGTGTGGATAGGAAAGTTTAAAGTGTCAGCATTATACTCTGGCCCACTGCAGGTCTGAAGTCAGGATACACACTAGTATGATAGTCCTGTGCGACTTGTTAGTCCTCCCATACGGGCTTCCAGTTCTTGTGCTGACAGAGCTCTTCTTGCAAGAGCTCAATGGCTTCCAAGTATGTAAAGCAACCCTTTTACCCACTGTTAGGAAAGTGATATTCAAGTGTTCTAAAGTATAACGCTGACGAGCTAAATCCAAGGCTTGCGTTGTGTCTATGAGGTTGCTGTCTGTATCAACGCCTGGAAGGAAGGGCTGTGTTTGGAAGGTTCGTTCTTGAGAAGAAAAGGAAACTTCTTCCCCTTAGGAGGATTACTTTCAGCAGTTGTAACTGACAGTTGTGACGTCATTAACATAACACAATTTTTTGCACAGATTTAAAATCAAGCCTATCAAATTAATTTTTGCTTTACCAGATACAAATCAACCAAAGCAGAGTCACTACATAAGTGCTTTTAAAACTGAGTGAACAAAAGCAAATACCTTGCCCTTTCTGTTACTGTTTGCTTTGACTTCTTCCACCACAGTGGAATTGTTGACTTATCCCTCAGCCTGCTCTGCCACAAGAAATAAATAAATGTAGCACCTGGTCCTTCTAAGTGTTCCTAAAAATTCCAAAATATGCAATACATCTAAAATGACTTTATCTCTAGAAGTAGAGTGAATTTCATCTTGAGAGTAGTCCTGAGTGACACTCTTGATACTGTTTCTGGAGGAACTTCTAGATTTCTATTTCTTGCCTTAGATATGAAAAACTACAAGCTCAGAGGAATGCAGTTGTGCAGTGAGAACATGACAAGTTCTTAACCTCTTAGAAAAGTAGACTTATTTTCTGTTACTGAGCATTAGTAAAGCAATATTATAAGACAGTGTTGTTCAATTTTATGTATTTTTTTTATGTGAAAGTCAAGTGAATACAAGGGGAGCTACTGAGAATGAAAGGTGAGGACTGGATGGGGGGGCTGGTTTTGAATGTATACAATAGCTTTGCATGGGCAAATGGAAAGTAATTTTGTGTGATTACAAGGTCTCAAGGTATTGCAAGATACATACCATAGAAAAGAAGAATTTAACTGGTTGGTTGGAAGATGAGAAAGTAGTACAGCTAAGTGCAGAGGAGTCTTTCTAGAGAGGGTTGGATTTCCCTTCCTTAACTGCTGCCCAGCAGCTTCTTCCAATGCAGTGAGTGGGAACCACGCTGGTGGAGCCAGCTACTCAGCTGCTTTGGGGTGCGTGTTTGTCTCCAGAGCTGCTGGCCATGTTGAGCTCCCACAGCTACCCAGGAGGGATGCTTTTAAGTTGTTCTTACAGTGAGCACAGGAACAGTGAGCTGTGACACCGAACATAGGGACCCATGCTTAAAGCTGTACTTCCACTGAGGTAAACAAGCTTTATTTGAAAGGGAGAGGTAGTTGTGAGTATGTCTTCAAACGTATCAGATAAACGGAGCAAAATCAAACACAGGATTGCTAAGGCATGTGGTAACAGCAGAACTGCTTTTTTCTGGTTAGTTTGGTTTCACTCTCTTCACCTTTTTTTTTTTTTTCCTCCCTTTTTTTTCACCTTTATCTCATTAAAGTACATCTAAATGCAAGTTGCTCATTAAAGAATGACTGTGCCTGTGGAAGTCTATAAACGAAGGCCAGAATTTCAGAAGCGCTGAGATCCCAGCAGCTGATGTCACCAGGAGTTTGCAGGTGCTCTGTACATCTGAGAAGTCAAAGCTCGTTTTTTTGTCAGAGATCCGTTGTGAGTGTGGCTGTATGTGTCTGGGGATGGATGTTCAAAATGCCAAAGCAAATACCATAATGTCTTCAATATGAATTCATATAAATGCTTGAGATAAATCTTTTTGTATATCAAAGTGAACATAAAATTCTTTCACTTTCTTACGATAACTTTAAGATACTTGCAATATACTGAGCATCCTCCAGGATGGAGGAGGAAAGAAGGCTGGCCATATAAAATTGCAGCTGATGGAGTCAGTCAGGTCATATCAACTTTTTTTGAGCGTCAGATGTTACTGGTGATATTTTTGGTAACTGGTAGCTAATTCCTGCTCTTTTTCTCTCTCCAGAACATTGAAAGAATAGTACCATGGGAATTAACAGTACCTTATTTCATAGATATCAGCTTTATCTTGCTTTTTAAGAAAAATGCATTCATATTTTCCCAGACTCTTGAGAGAGGCCTACATACAACTGAAAAAATCTGTTCGGGGCTTACATGTTCTGTGGGGAATATAAAGAAAAACTTGCATAAGTATTAATTTGCTAAATGAGGCAGAAATCTGTGGGAAAGTACTGCACTCGTCTTGTTAAAAGCTGCGTCACAGATAATGCGGAGCTTTGAGTGGCTGGTTGGATAATTTAGCATTAGCTTTATGTAGTTGTGTAAGTGTGTAACTGTATTCAACAACATAGGATCATCATGGAGTTAGTGAGACTGTTCTTGCAGGAAGACTGCAGAAGCACGAATATTACAGGGTTGGGTATTTTAAAGGTGCTTAATATAATAACAGGCCTTTCTTTGCCTTCTAAATTGCATGAGAAGTATTTTCTTAAGTACTAAACTGAGTCAAAATTTAAAAACTAGAAACTCTCCCAGACTGGATAGAATTTACACTGATTTTGCTTCAGTCAGTGCATTTAATAAATAAAGTCTGTTACTTAAGAAAGCCCCTGGCTGTGTTTACAAATACCAAACAACATAATTAATCATTTTTGGTGTATTACTCTGCTAGCTATTGGCTGTGTAAAGGATGTGCTGTGCATTTTTCAAGGATTATGAGAGAAGTTAATATTGGATCTCTAACAAAGAAACCCCAAGCACTTCTGCCAGAAAGAAAAAAAATTCATTTTCATATGATGCATATTAACTTAGATGAACTTTTCGGCAAAATAAACTTGACCTGATAGATCCCATTATAGAGATCTGAACCTGTGATTTTGGCCCATGCCAGAGTCAAGATAGAGGCCTCACCAGTCTATCAAGTGTTCCTTTAAGCGTCTCTGCTTACTTGTGTCTGCGTGCTTTAGAAAGACAACAGTTTATGTAACGATTTCAAAAAATGGTTGATAAAATAGGACCTCATTCCGTGGCAGGTTTCCTAGTTACTGAAATGGAATCTGTTTTCCCTATTGCCTCTGCTTCAGCATCCAACAAAATCTTCAGTTTCCTTAGTATTTTTAAAGCTCTGTGATTTGATGTCAGTAGGTTGCAACTCCTCTTGAAGGTAAATTAGAACAAAACAGTAGGTTAAAAAGTTCTAAAAATAAAGAAAAACAGAAGCGTGAATGATAAAAGGAAAAGGAATAGTGAATGCATAATAAAATATTTAGTGCTTTTCAATTAACTGTTCAAATGATTAGTATACTAGTATATTATATCATAAAAATAATGTCTATTAATTTTTTGCAGCTATTATCTTGACTGTGATTTACTCCCCTCAAATCATTAACAATGCTATTAAAAAGGTGGATATAGATGAACATTCTGGATAGTGTGCAGGAAAATAATAAAATTATGGCTGAGGGTCAAGAATGAAGCTGAAAAACAACCGCTTTTAGGGGACAGAGACAGGGGACTGTAAAGGAACAGGCATCTGAGAGGAGATGAAATGAAGAGGATGAAATACAGCAAAACCCATGATCTCATTTGGTCCGGTTCCTTACGGTAGCTGAAGTGCTTTTGTGGTAAGATTCCTTCTTTCTTTCCCCAAATGCTGCAGTTTAATCTGAGTTCTGAAGAGACATTCATTTCCTGAAAGGCACAGTCATCTAGAATCACACAGCTTTTCCTCACAATGAAAATATGTGTGTACATCATGAAGAAGATAAATACATGTACGAATTAGAGTCCCCAGGGTCTTTTCTGAAGCAATGAAGCATCCTTGTTTCAGGTTACAATGGCAGCTTGAGGGCAGCATTTCCATCCAGAAGAAAATGGCTGTGACTTCATAAATAGAGGCCTTCTTGGAAAATGAGATACAGAGCATTACTAGGAAAGTGTTAACCAAAGAGAGAAGAGAAATATCAGCAAATTGAACATGAACAGCTGACACACTGTTTAAGAAGGATTGCCAGTGGTTTCTTTGTTTGAATGGACGTGGTTTTTGTTTTTGTATGGATATATATATGTTTTTGTTCTGATTGTAAGTTTCTAGAATTAATTAAAATTGTAAGAAATTTCAGGTATGCTTTTCACAGCTGAAAATCACAATCCTTCATTCAGGTGTAAGCTCATTTTCAGCTACTTGCTACTGTGCTTTGAAACAGAAATCATTCTTTCTAATATCTTATTCTTTATGATTTTGAGTAGAAACGTAGGGCTGCTACACGGAAATAGTAGCAATGCCTTGTAAGTAAGAAAGTGATTTGTATTACAAAGCCCAAATATGTTTGGCATAAACACAGACTCTGAGCAAAAATTCAGCTGGTGGGGAGAAGGAGAAGCTGGCCAGCCTAGCAGAGGGATTGTAACAGCCATATCTCTGTAAAACATGATGGCTGAAGGCTGTGGTCTGCAGCATAGCAGTGTGATGAATGCTGCAGTTTGCCTCTGCCTTCCTATACTGATTGATAGCAATGGCAGCAGAGGGAGTGTGCGTTCTTACATCCATTTTCTTACACCTTTTGGTGGAGGCCTAACTACTGGGCATGCTAAGGGACCACATTGTCTGCTGCTTACTTGCTATTCTTCTTAGATACCTAGGGAAGCTCACAGGTTTTCAACTCTAGTAATTTTTGTATGCCTTTGCAAGGAGGGAAAGAAATAGCATGGTATTTTTAACAGTAATTAAAAACCAATAAAAAGTTGCAAAAATCAAATACAGCTGTTTGTTGCAAGAGCTCTTCACACTGGCTCACCTCCCACTTCTGGACACTAGAGGCCATTCTGTTCTTTCACATCTCAAATACCTGCTGATTTCTTAGTGGAAGTCCAGCTGGACTTAACCCCAAGCCAGCAAGAATTCCTTAGAGGAATAACGAGCTCTGGAGTACACAGTAAGGGGGAGAGAAAGTTGGAGAGTGCAGAATGATTAGTAGCAGCAAGTGGATGAGTAGATATGTTTTCTCACGTTGGCTGGTTGGTTTTCGAATATATGCTTTCAGAATTTTCTTTGGGAAATGTTAAGTGACCTGTTCCTCTGCATCCTGAGTTTAGTACATGCTTACTCCTTCAGAAAAAAAAAAGAGTATCGTTTGTCTTAACGACAAACAATATCATGATGATTATTTTAATAGTTTCCTTTAAATTATTATATTTAGATAGCTTAACCTGGCATAGTAAGACGGGACTTTTACAAGATGTAAAATAGCACGTAGGCTAATCATAATTTGAACATCAGTACCATGATAACATGTCATCAATCAGCTGCTTCCCAGTATGCTGCAAAACAGCCAGTCACTTCTTTAAAAGTCTCAGAATGGTGGGTAATCTAACTCTGAGCATGCCAGGTGAGTTACATGAAGAAGTAAAGCAGTGGTTGACTGAATTAAAAGTCTCCAGAGAATCACTGTAAAATTATGTATTTTCATGAATAGTTTTTACACAACTTGTACCACAACATTTCTGCTCTTAGCTTATTGCCAAGCCAGTTGAATTCTCCTTCTGTATCCTAGCGTCTTCCTTATCCATCTTCTTGGCCTTCTGCTGAGTCCTTCTTTCTGCTATCTCCATTCTCCTTAGTGTGCTGATATGAAGTCAAAACTAATAAACCTGAAACCTTTAAAAACAGAACTGTTTACTAGCCAGCAATGTGACTATCCAACTTCAATTTATCTAATTAACATAGAGCTCAAAAATGTATATGAATTCAACAGATTAATTACCCACTCTATGAAAAAGTACTTAGTTTTCTTTATTTGCTAGTTGGCTATTCCTTGAGAATTTTGGAATTCTTCTGTAATTTGTTCTATATCGAAGGCACATTCTATTTAGTACTGGAACTGGTTTGGAACAAGGCAGTTATGAATTCCTCCACTACTGCACTTGTTTCTCTGTCAAGATTGGGAAAATTATAGTCTTTCTTTCATTAGCTGAGATGGTGGTAATACATAGCAATCTTGCAAGGAAAACAATCCCTTTTTGGAAAGAATAATCTTTAAAAACATTGTCTGTTTCTCATCAACCCTGCTTTTGTTTCCTCTGAAGTCAATAGCAGCTTTCTGTATATGATTTTTCTTTGTTTTATTCTATTAAAAGCAAAACAATATTTGGAAAAACTTCAATTAAAGAACAATTATAGAACTAATATAGTATCTGGTGAAAAATTTGAAGTATGTAAAAACAACAAAAGGGAAGAAGTCTAAAATCTTTCTATAATGATCAGAAGATGTGATTTTATTTATTTATTTTTTTTAAGAGAATACCTCTTGCGTCTTTCAGTGGTAAGTTAACATGAGTAATAAGGAATAGAGTATGCATGAAATTGATTATTTATTTTCTTTTTAACATGTAATAGCACTATTTTATCTGAGAGGGAGCTCTGGGCTTATTTTAGAGCTCTAATGTTACTGTGGCTGGCACTGTCTCATTATATAATTACATCCAGCTGATTTCTTTGCAGTAATCTGGACATTTGTTAAATAACTAAAAACACAAAATGACAAAATGATAGAACTCCTCCTTTGCTCCCTTCCCCCTCCCGTATATTAAGGCAGCCTCTGGCTGGCTCTTGTGTTTATCTTTGCCAAATGCTTGTGATTCTTTCTCAGCCTAGAAATTCTCCTCAAGAAAGTTAGTTTCAAATTTGTTTGACTATATTCTTCAGTTTTTGCTGGAAAAAAAAAATACTAAAAGAACCCTTTTTCATTTGTAAAATGGTTGGTTTATTTAGCATAATCATATCCTTAGTAGTATTATTGTTGACATCTGTTCATCTGTTGCTTGTCTTAATTTGTATTTAAATATGTTGCATGGTAGCAAGCCACACATTTCTTGTCCTCCCCTGTATCTGGAGTCACATTCAGTTAAGGATTGTCCTTCGTATTTTGACGTGGTTGGAGGAGAGTCTTATCCACAGAACTAGATTTGGACTTCACTGATGTTTCAAAGCTCAGTGACATTTGGGACTACAAGTTTAATTCTGATCCGATGTTGTTTTTAATTCTACTTAGTTTATTATTGCCAATCTAATAAATGTGTTTTTGATACCATGAATGTGATTGTCTCTGATGCCATTAACCTTATTCTTAACTTCTTGTTAAGAAACTTCTTGGCAAGAATGGCTTGAAGCAAATTTCACTTATAATTTCAATTGCAAGGTTCATTTTAATGGCCATAGGCTGAAATCACCCAGATAAACGAATTCTCTTTGTTTAAAGGAGTTGCAGCCACCGCATGGGTGCCATACAATTGACATTTTAGGTGTTGTTTCTGTTTTATATGTTTGTGCTTTAAAAAGAATAATTCCTGTAGTAAGTTTTCATACATATCTATCATGTCGTGAAGGTTACCTTAAGCATACTTCTTGTCTGATATGCCTACCACAAACTGCAGCATGTCTTCATAGGGAGACTACTCAAAGACATAGATGATTAAAAGGAGAACATTGAATATATACATGTAAGGACATGAAAACAAAAGGGACAAAGTGTTCTCTGGAGGCTAGTAGCATGTCAGCTAATAAAAGTCGTGCTTTAATACTTCTGTATATTTTATTTGGATGTAGCATAAGTCCAGTGACAGCAATTGTTGGATATAAGAGACCTCAATATGTCAGTCTTTCATATCCAAACAGAGATAGTATGGGTAGTCATCACTGAAGAACTTCTGATTAGAACAAATGGTTCTGGAGAAATGGTGTTTTGGTTTTATGATTTCTGTTATCGATATTCCACAGCATACCATCATGTAGTGCACTGGGAGTTAAAGAGTTAGTCCAGTTCAGTTAGTTCCTGGTCCATTTCTATGGATTGTCAATAGTTCTGGGTTTATCTTTGTCAGAAGAGAAGAATAACTACAGATCCCAGAAGACTTCATTATTCTGTTTCCGTTTTCCAGTCAGCAGGAAAGATAAAACTGTTTGGGAGTCACAACACTGCCCCTTCTTTTTCTGCTTGTCTCTGTGGTGTGCTCCCTAGCTGTCTTGCCTTTGGCATTAGAGTAAGGCCTTCAGTTTTGGACCCTCTCATTTTATTTTATTTATTAGCTTCAATTCCAATTATATTGTATTATATTGTGTTATCTCGCATTCGCTATCATATTTAGTAAATTAGTTTTCTTCCTTAGCTGGTTGCCACTGCTTTGTTTTCAGGCCCATCTTGGGGATGTGGATCCCTGCGTCCCTCTGCCCCATTAGAACTGTGATATTCATTAGTGCATTGGCCAGGAAAGGTGTACTTTTAAAATGAACTCTGTATTCTTAGAGAACTTTGTTAGAAACCTTATCAGTTTTGTTGCCGTGTTGGAAGCAATGGATGGCAGAATGCTTACCTTGTTGGTCAATACTTGATCTGTCAATCATAATAGTCCTGCCCAACCCAGCTCTCTATGTACTGTGGAGGGAGATAAGGTCCCTGTAATACATGCAAAGAGCATGTTGGGAAAAGCAGTTTGGGTTTTTCCAGCTTCTGTTTCTGCTCAGTGGACCTGGGTCTACTTGGTGGGTGATGCAGAAAAATGGTGATGTTCAGTGTGTACCACAAGGGAGTTTGATGTTGGGGGAGTGCAGTCAGTAATTCCAAGCGTGTGTGTGTGTGTGTGTAATGCATGCTAAATATTGCTTGTTTGTATATATATTAGGCATGATGTAGTGATGTGGAATGAGGTGAAATGTCATGGTTTTCATGTTAAGACTCCGTGGTGTTACTAAAGTGCTCTGGGTTTCTCAGGAGATATTTAATTCCAAGGTTCTGTTATGTTTAGATTTTTAAATGATGTTTGTCGTCATAGTTCTGGGCTTAGCAGCTCATGAAGAAATGTGACTAATATCTGTCATATATTGGTTGTTCTCTCATCCTTTCCCCAGGGAAGAAGCATATGCAATGGAACATCTTGTTTTGATTGAGTTATTTTCAAATCCACAGGTTGTTGTGTGCTTGTTTTAGGGATATCAGTATTAGAGAAATGTATGCTGCATTGGGAGCGGAATAGAACAGGCTTTGTGGTTGTCCTTGTTCTCTGCGGAAGTTTACTGCATTCATTCGGACAAGTTTCTGAAAAGGATCTATGTTCTGCAGGCACAGTCATGTATGATTGAGTTCTGCTCATTTAGGGAAGTGTAACTGACGGTAACAGCCTTCTTAGAGTTTGTGCTGTTTTCTCTATGTATTCTAGGTCTAGGGTATTGGGGAAATGAGCACACGATAGAAGTGGCATGTGAATATGCTTGAGATAGCTCTGTATGAGCTACCGCAGAGCCTTTGGAAGAAAAATAACTAAAAAACAGAAAACATTTTTGGTGTGTTTGTAGTTAGGAAGCTGAGAGAGTTCTGCTAAAGACGTTCTTTGGGACCCTGAAAGAATCAAACTTGGAATGCGGTTCTTCATTCCCAGGCAGCTGCTGGCCTAACATTCACACAGAAGGGTCAGAAGAGGAGAAAATCTTATACATAAACAAACAGTATGTATTGGTTTATATTCTTAGGTATCTAAAATTTTCTGTTGATACAGATCTTACTTATCTGCTCAGTTGTGGTGTGATCTTAAGGAAAGAAAAGTTTTGCAGTGTGATGGGAAATAACACAGAAGAGCGTTTTACTGTACTCATTGTGGTAATTACATCTATAAAATTGTAATTCAACCTTGTAAATTATTGTATGATGACTCAAGTGGTGGTAAATTGCTATAACAGGTCTTTGGTGAGTTGATATTTGCAGAGCAGGCCCATGATTAGTGCAAGATCCAGAAAATGTACTCACATTGACATAGTTTCTGTAAGTCAAAAGGAAAGAATTGCTGGCATTTGCATGATTACGTGATCAGGTCTGTAATGTCTATAGTAAGAAGGAACTGCTATTTTGATTTATTTCAACTATGTTGGAAAATATTTTTAGTAAACTTATATTTTACAAAATTTTTCTTTCTGGATACAACGAGTGGAATGTTCTCTCCTTGTACTTAAGATTCTCCAAACTATACAGTGCTTCCATCAGCTAAATAAAAGTGCTCATGTGCTGCTGCTTTTCACATGGCAGAATCTGTCACACAAAAGTAGCCCATCTGGAAACAGGGAGCTCTTTCTCTCAAAAATGATTGTTGGTGTGTTAGATAACCACTTAACTGCCCTCTAAAAGAAAGATTGAAAATATATCTAATCTGTATATGTCTCCAATCTTATATCTTAATACAAATGCAATTTTAACCAAAAAACATCACTTGCAAGGTGGAAGTTGAGTGCTAAAATATTAGTAAAGTTCAACCACTGTGTAAATTAAAATTTGCTAATATTCTCAAAAGTAAAATTTTTGAGGAATTTCAAGTGTAAAGAGCACTTGGAGATGTGTGCTAGTATTATGAATAAAGCTGCCTGATTCTGCAAGCACTAGTGAAAGTAAAGAACTGTGAGCTTTCTGACAGCTCCCTGCTTCTTTATATGACTGATTTCATTCAAAAATTTCCAAGGATGCTTGAACTTTCGATCTTGGAAACATTCATGAACTGTATCTCACTCATAGGATTTACAGATGTTAATACAGCTACTTACGTGAGTAAGAACAGAATCTGAATAACTTTTGAGGTATCAGTGGCTAGATATTAATGTGAAATATGAACTATTAACTAATTAATGTTCACTAATGATGGTGAAATGCTGCTGCATATGCTTATGGACGGTCTCATAAATTTGCTATGACTAATCATGCAGTAATGCTACTAATACACTTAGGTTGTCTTCAAATTTGGACCCTGATCTTCAGTACAGTATTAATTTAATACAATTTTATTTTAGGCTTATGACAGTTTAATGTTCAAACCAATCAATGTTTAAAAAGCACTCTTAAAAGTGTCTGTTTCATTTTGCTCACTGGGAGAAAGAAAGCACAATGAAAGGAAAACACATCTACAGAAACAGCTTAGTAAGACCTTTCATAAATATTCGTGTGCAATTTTCAGCTACTGGCTTGATTACTAAAGAGCTAAGGTGAAATCTATGTAGCGTTCATTGGTGAAAACATTAAAGAGCCAGAGATGTCCTTCAGATCCTTTTCGTATACTATAGATTCACTTGATAGACGATACGCTAACGTGCATGTATGAACGTGACACTTTGTTTGAAATTCGTGCTCAGCATTGCTGTGTGCCCTGTGCCATTTTGCCTTTCTGACTTCCATTTCTCTGAAGTCAAAAAACAAATAGTAAGACCGGGTCAAGTCCAGAAAAATTCCATTACTAGACCTGAATTTTACCATCTCAGCAGTTCCAACTTCCCTCATGATATTAGTGATATGAAGGAGGTTCTTAAAAATCACTATCTTGCATGAGGCTGTTTAGATCTTCAGAAAAATAGTACAGATACAAAGAGGGCTACTTTTCATTTCCATCGTTCACTTCTAGTACTCACTTCAAAATAAAAATTCCTTGGCCCACTGGAACCAAGGGGAAAAGTCAGTATACTTGAGGGTTCCCAAAGCTATATATATTTTTGTCTTATGTGTGTGAAGACTACGATATGCAGATGGTAGGTGACCTCATGCAGAATTCAAGGGCAATCACTCTGATGAAGAAAGACAGTCTCATGACTGGGATTAATATAAACATTTCACTACTAGTATTTAAGTGTTAGGTTTTAGATATGTTAGAGTGTGCCAAATGTGTGCTAAGTCCATATATGAAAGTGTAAGATAACTATTTGAGAAATATTTGAGTCTGGAATGGCTCACTGTCACTGAAAAATCGTCCTAGACACCTGCATAGCATTCCTGTCCAATTTGCAACCCTGCAACCTTAGAAAAAAAAAACAAACTAACTTAAACTTATTTTGGAGTTTGTCATTTTCCACAGAATTATTCACAACTGGACTTCCTACAGTAATTTCTTTAGGAATTACTTGTATAAAATAATAAATGAAGTGTTATGAAATGCCACATATTTCTAAGTATCACAAACATGTTACATGCTATTGCCATTTTAATGGATTTCTTACACAACCAAAACGTCACTGAAGTTAATGGAAATACGTTATGTTACAAGTGCAGACAGAAATGACAAAGTTTGGTTTGATTTACTCAAGCATAAATGCAAAATGACCCCACTATCATTAAAGGAATTGTGCTAGATTTACAGTAGTGGAAAGGAGAAAAGAAAGTGGCTCTGAATAAGCACTTTAGCAGTAAAATGCATCCATTTATAAGGTGAGAATGTACAGCAGTAAGAGATAAGAGAAAACTATGAGGATTCGATCTGGCAGGGCCATGAGTTCTCCTGTGTAGGCTGACTTTCACAACACCCATTTCTGGTAGGAATTTTAAAAGGTAGAACACAAGAGTTACTCCAAAATGTGCCAGGTGAAGGAAGAAACAAAACCTATAGTGATGTAAGCTATCCACTGTATCACTTAAACCATGGGTATCTGTAGAACTACACTGCATTTTTAAAGTACAGAAGTGACAAAAAAGATTCTTTTTTCTTTTAATTTGTTTTTAATGAAATAAATGGTAGTCCTTCTTGGGTTTCACTTTGCGGAGAGACAGCACTCTTCACCTTGTTTAAAATTGTTTGGGAACAAAAGAATTCTGCCATAGGATGGCACAAGGAGTCTTAAATAGTAAACTCTTTGATTATTATTTGACATCACTTCTGGTCTTTGCCTGGGCTTGTAATCTTGATATTTTATGCATATGGGAGAATTGTAATCTTGTGAAAAAAGGTAAACATTTTTTTCATGGAGATGAGAGTCAGATTCTGAGAGCAAGATCTTGAAAAATACACACCTCCATCTTCCTACAATGGATTTAATTTTAAATGATTGTCTTTACACAGAGATTAATGAAAGTACTGGTAAAAACAGTATTATAGTAGTCTGGCTGGCACTCCACCATTGTTCCGGTAGGTACAACCATCCGGAGCAGACGCTTCCAGGATTGATAGTAAACTTCAGTCGTTCAATACGGCTGGCAATACCGGTCCGTCTTTAGTGAAGGACCCTATTAATAGCCAGGTAAAAGCATTTGTGTATTAGAAGATTCCAGTTATGGTCATACTGTGTCAGGAAGATGTCGGTGTTCTATCTCATCTTGCTATTAATGATTGCTAATATAGTATTACAGGATAATAGATGAGGAGGAATGGATTACAAAGTTATGAATCAATCAAACTTTTTGTGATACATTTATAAGCTTTTGTGGCTTGTTAAAAGATCAAAACCCACAGATTGATTTTTGTTTTAACAATCAATTCTCTCTGTGTTTTTAGCATGCAGTCAAGAGTTAAATTTTTGTAACTATAAATATTGAGAAAAGTATTATGACAGAAGCAGGAAGATTTATTGCATTCTGATGGCAGAGCTGAAAGGATGTATATGCTATACCACTGAAATGTCAAGATGCAAAGGTTGATTAGTAAGAAAGAATTTGTTTTACAAAGAAGAAACTCATCTCTATGTTCATCACCTGTTATGCAGCAGGAATTCATCTGCACAAATGTTTATACTCACAAAGATGGTCTGATATCAGCCCTCATAGGATAACGTTTGAGTTTGCATTGGGAATACTTACAGTATCTGTGATGAAGCTACAGCAGTACACAGGTATCTGTCGCAGTGAAGGCTGTGCAACTTCTCAACTATTCATCATGGCTTCTAAGAAGCAGTAAATGACTCTCCTGGCTTTCTATTCACACATTTACCCCCAAAGATGAAATTCCAAACTGGGAATTCTTTTAAAGGAAAGAGAACAGTTTAGTCTCTGGTTGTAATCTGCTACTAGCCTTCAGGCTTACAAGTAACTTCTGTATTTGAACGTTGTCTAGTTAAGTTTGTGAGTTTGACACATCAGCTTTTGACAGAACTTTTGCAATTGAAATGTCTGGAAACTAGGAGCAAGAATAAACCTTCCAGATATATCCTGTGCTGTTAGTGTAGCCTCCCAAAAAGTCAAGTTTTTATTCCGTGTGTATCAGTTTACTGTGAAAACTGACTGGTATAAAATATAGAAAATACAGCATTGGAACTTTGACTTATGAAGGGGATTCTGTGAAGTTGGATGTTGAAGATTGCTAGTGGGGAGCTTCACGGTAACATGGTAGCTTGCATGGGCATCCCATGTAGCTCTACTCAACATTTCCATCGTTGGTCTGAGCAGTGTGAATGTAAGGAAACTGTTATGTCACAGCCTGAACTGATGATTGAGCACCTGGTGAATGGAGTGGCTGGCTCAGGAAGCACAGGTGCAAGCAATTCACCTGTGCTTCTCACATGACTGGAAGGGGTGGACTCCCTAGGTTTATTTAAGGACTAGCCTCCAAAGGGAGAACATCTACTGGATGAAGGTCACTTTCTGAGAAGGAGTGCTCTATGACTAGAGGTCCTATTGCCAGTCAGGTGAGAGTCAAGATTTTGCTATATGTGATTATTGATATTCCTATTGATGCTTTAGCTGGTATTGCAGAGAACTTGTCAGAAGCAATTTCATTGTTTCTAAGGGCCGACAGTGGAATGGGGGAAAAATTCAGTGTAATAATACAGAATGTTGCTCTCATGAAGAATCACAGAATTGCACGGGTTGGAAGATGACATGCAGAATAAGCTGCTCCATCATCTTCCCATGGATGGAATGAGGTAGAATGGGTGGCAGTTTTCTCGCTCCTTCTCCTTGCCCTTTTTGAAGACAGGAGTGACGCTGGTTTTCCTCCAGTCCTCAGGCTCCTCTCCTTCTTTCCGTGACCTTCCAAAGGTGACAGAGGGTGGCCTGGCAATTACTTCTGCATCATGAGCGCGTACCAACAGGGCCTGTAGACTTGTGTGTGTTGAGTTAGCCTAGAGGATCTTTGACCAGAGGGAAGCCTTCCTTTCCCCAGACTTTCTTATTTTCAATGTCTGGGATTCCTGAGGGACAGTGTTAGAAGTAAGGACTGAAGCAAAGGAGTTAAGTAACTCTGCATTCTTAGTGTCCTCCATTACAAGGGTACTCACCTCACTCAGCAGCAGACCCACATTTTCCCTAGTTTTCCTTTTGCAATTTACATACTTAGGGAAGCCTTTTTATGTTATCCTTGACCTTCCTCACCAGATTTAATTCAAGTGGGCCTTTACCTATAAGAATATATCCTCAGTGCAACTGTATGCAGTTGGTGAAGTTCAGCAGCAAGCTGCATTGTGAGATGTGGCAGGTGTGCCATGTTAAGTGACTCTGCACAGATATGGCCCATTGCAATTGTGTAGTGAATGCCCTGTTCCTTTAACTTCTTTTGAAGTAGAACAGGAGAGTAGCACGTATGTGTCTGGTTTATAAATGCTAAGCTGACTCTATAGTTTGCGGTTGTTTTCTCATATCTTTTGTCTTACAATATTTTCATTAGAAAAAAAAAAAGCCCTTGTATTATGTCAAGTTAACAGAGCACTTTTCTAAAAATAGTAATAGTAGGCTAATGACAGATATCAAAATATACTTGTGCAGAGGGAGAGGTTAATTTGGAAGATTTATTTCTGGTTGAGTTCCCCAGAGATCTACGTTTGTTTTGATACTAATATTTTTGTCAAAAACAAACAAACAAAAAACTAGACAATGATAAAAGCATTAGCTGCTAAAATCTGTAGATGAAACAAATGTTAGTGAGTTAGTAATGGTAAGGAAAAAGCCCAACTGTTAAATGGATCTCAGTGACCTGGTAACATGGTCACAAATTAATAATCGTCCTGTTGTTTCCAAATGCATGTTAGTAGCACTATACATATTGTATTATAGATACAGTGTGTGTATATATATACATACACACTGTATATTTCTCTCTATATATACTATAGATATAACACAGAATTACTGCTTACCTTCTTAATTTCTAGTTCATAGAATGATAAGGTTGGAAAGGACCTACAAGATCATCTAGTCCAGCTGTCCTCCCATTACCCTTGCTACCACAGTTACAGTATTTCTTTCAAGAAATTCTGTATTAGAAGAATGTAGCACCTTATGAATACTTAGTTCAATATGAGCTGTCAGTGGAGTAGTTACAAGAAGCAAAGGGATCCTTGGATATATTTAAGAAGGAAAACATCTATGGAAGTGAAGAAGCACAAAAAAAAAAAAGGCAAGATTGCTAATAAGATTGTGTTGTGAGTACCTGTCAAGAGGTAGATGTGTAAGAGTTCAGATAAAAGCCATGAAAATTATGCTAGAAAAGTAGTCTTATTCTTCCAAGAAAAAAGCAAGGCATTCTATCTAAACAGTTCCTTAAAGATAAGGCCAAGAAGCACACAGATACCTTCCTGTGGAAAAGGAAGAATACAATGTGATAATTGGGATTTTCTGCCCTGCTGGCAAAGCATACCAAGATCAAATGACTTGAAGCTGTGAGAATAATTAGATGAAGGAAATGCTTTCCACTTGAGGTGGAGGATTCACCATCATGTAGATTTTTAGGAAAGGAGACTAGATCTTTTGTATTCAGCTTCAATGAGAAATTGCAGTACCTCTGTGTTTACAGGCAGAGAAAATATTGGGATTGTATTGCATTGCTGGAGGTTTTCCATTATTTGTTCTGTCCTTCAGGTTTGTAAACCCTAATTTCTCCTTTCTTTAGTGGGTTAAAAGCAAGTACTGGCATGCTTTCATTGCCTTCTGTGATCCTGTGACACAGACAGCTCTGTATTGAGGCAATAATTATAAAGAGTTCTCAGTTCTTCAGGTCTACAGCCAATTAAGAAGGAATTTCCCCAACCAGTTAAGTATACAGACCCAAGGATTTTGTTTGTTTGTAGCTTTCTGTAGAGAAGGAGAGGCTGGTCATAGCTAGATGTGGGGAAGAGATAATGTGTGCCAGTGTTCTGAGTTGAAAAGATAAAGCTCTTAGATGTGGTTGGCTTGTCCTGCTCATGTTCTCAGACTAATTGCTGTATGGGAGAGAATACACCTGGAACCCAGATGGGAAGTTCCTCAGTACTGTTGGCTGAAGTTCATTTGTTGAGATCACTTGGGCATATCATCTCATCCTTTTCCTGCCGATGTTGAAGTTTTGCCTCTTACACTCTTATTTGCTCTCCTCTGCTTTCTGCCTCAGCAAGTAATTATTTTAAACCCCAAATATTTTTACTTGAAATGCTGGGAATTGATGTGGACTGTCTGAATAAAACATTTTCTGATTAACATATGGTCAGCTGGAAGCATGAAATTTTAAAATGTATCATTTAATGGCTGTTATTTAGGGCTGTCTCCTTAAGACAGTGGTGCCATTTTATTTTTAGGTTGTCACTCAGGGTGCTCTTACAACTCTAGTGATTGTCGTTATCTGACTAAATGCCTCTCTGAAAGTCCTGAGGTCTTCTCATGAAAACTGCCAGCTCTGTTCACATAGTGAGAGGTGTTAATAAAGGCAGATGCCAAACTTCTGCTTGTCAGAATGAGTTGTTGACTGCATCTGAGCAAAAGTGGAGGAAGGGGTGCTGCTGCACGCGTGTTAAAGGCAACACAGCATGTCAAGGAAAAATCACTTTGGTCACTGTACATCATCAGTATGTGGAGTAGCTTCATCGCATCCTCCAGCTGTACTGTGAAGGAATACAAAATATATTGGTTTGCAGCCTGAAGACTGAATAAAGAGTGTGGTGCTTAATGAGCAGTTCATGTAGCAGTTTCCTAAGGTGTGATACATTCTAGTATGCTCCTTCTACTTTGTAAGAGGTTTACAGCTTAACTGGTGTTAGCGATGATTCTGGCCTTTCTACAATGCCTTGATTTCCTTTAACACATGCAATAAATGATATAAAAATAGTCACATTCAGCTTTGTTCAGAAAACCAAAGGTTTGTTTTAGAGTAGGCAGAGTAATTCAGGTGACTGCTGAATCATTCTGTCTGTTGAAGCATAGGGCCCAGCAGTAGTAAAAACATAGATGATATTTGCTGTCTCTTTACCCTTTGTTTCCTCTCAACCTTGCACGGTGAACAAGATCTCGTGTTAGGTAATAGTAGTCCCCTGTGGCAGATCTTGAGGAAAAAAATAGGTTGCTTTTTTTAACATTGAAGTGAAGGAAAAGAGTGAATGTTGTGTGCAGTATAGTGTCTGCTCTTATTAGGAAGGTAAAGGCAGGTAAGAAACAGGTAAGAACAGGTAAGAAAGGCACACTAAGAAATCTGTAATTCTTCTCTAAGATGCTACGCTAAGGTGTGAAATTGGCCGGTTCTTATAAACCGGTTGCCTGTTTCTTTGTAATGAACTGGGCTGATTTAATATTAAAAACACCATTTATTTTGCCCAAACTTCTGAAACTTATTTTCAGATGCTTTTGGTTAATATCTACTGTAACATATTCTCTTGACACTACAGGTTACAGACTGAGTATCATTTTATCTTTCTCACTGTATCCATGTGAACAAAGCTATTTGTGTAGGGCAGTGTTATCTGTTAGTTTTTCAGGATTGTTATTTGCAACATTATGCTTTTTTCCCCTCAGAAAACAGTGCTCACTGTTTATTATAAACAAAAATGTGATTGCATTTACTAGAAATATGACAAGAATAGAAAGTAGTGCAGTAAATCTTTTGACACAATGAATAGTTTATGAATTGGTGAAAGTGAAAATCAGTTTTGTGAAGCATTTGCAAAGAGGAGAAGAACTACATTTCTCATCTTTCCCGTAGAGTAATGTGACTGAGGCTAGTGCTGAAATACTTGTAAAGAATACCACTCGTCCTATTTACTTGTGGCTCTGGAACCTGAGCCCCGTGGTTATACAAAAATACTTGATGGCTAGTTTTGTAGTGAGCAAACTCTTAGTAATTAATGAAAAATAAATGTGTTACTTTGGATGGTCTCTGCTACTAGTCTAGCCATTAAATTAACTCTTTAAATACATTTCTGGTTTTAATTTTTGTTCTGTTAACGGTGTCTAAATTTTTCTTGGTGTTAAAAGTCAAACCCCAGAAGAGTAGCAAGCTGCTTAGGATAAGGCATCTTATCGCTGACATTCTCTAAGGTTAGGCTTTTCAAAGAAAAAAATGACTGTGAACTGAAAAAAATTGTTTGGATTATTTATGTTGCTTCTCTGCCTCTTATCATTGCAATGAACTTCAGCTATAATGCAGATGTTTCATTCTGTTCAAATTGTTTATAGAAAAACAGCGAGACTTCTGCTCAGCAAATAAGATAAGCTTTCCTGAAATGCTTCTCATTTTATACTGCTTCCTTGTGTTTTATTGATGAAAATATTTTAATTCCTTGACATTGTAATGAAGTAGATTTTGTTGTTGTTGTTTGAAATGCAATATAGAGAGGAAAAGAGCATCACGTAAAAACAGAACAACTGAACTGAAGAAATCTGAAATAGTTGAATGATACTTGAGCTAAACTTAAAGATCTATTTTTTTCATGTACTGGCAAAAAACACAAACCAAAAAAAAAAAAAAAAACCTTTTACCTGAACTTTCTCTCTTTTCTCTCTTTACTTTTTTGGCTCTTTTGGAGTGCATGGTTTTCACAGCTCTTGCCCTTTTGTTTAGGCCAGGAACTTCAGCTGGATCTTTCTGCAAACTGCCCCGGGCATTTGTCCCACTTTCCTTTGACAGAAGAACATAAAACCGCATTTCTAGTATTCCTAAATTAATTATACTTTTTTCAGGCTTAAAATACTGTGACAGATCAAAAAATGGTAGCAGGAAACTAGCTCCATCAACAAATATGAGAAAAGTAAGTTCAGTAAGATGGTGTAATTAATCTTGCAATAAAAATAATTGTTTACAGTTAAAATTAATGTAACATGCATTCCTCAGCAGATAATAAATTATGGGTTTTCTCATTAGCATTTGAATTGATTTCCTCTAATTTGCGAGGAACACATGAGCATGTGACTAGATTAAGTTTAATTGGACTACAGCTGGTGCTGATTGTGTGTGGATAGTGGGGGGGTTCTGACTGATTTGGCATCTTCCTGCATTGTGTACCATTGTCTGTTTTTTCCCTTTCTGCTTTTTGTGTACAGATTGTAAGGCACTGTGAGAAACATTAGAGTAAAAATGGAAAAGAATACGCTGTAATTTGTGCACAGAGAAAAATGTAAGGGAAGTACTTATAGAAGGTCTGTGGTGTCAGCTAGTGAGTGCGCTTTGAGCCAAAACGCTTTGTGCAATGACTTGCAGATGATACAGACATTATCAGAAGAGCATTTGTGAATCTTATTACAGTAGTGTAAGGCTTTGTCGAGGAGCTGTCTGCTGTGTCCTCTCTGCCGAATGTTACTGCTGTCGTAGAAGAAAGTTGTTTTACATCAGTATTAGGCTCCAAAGCTCAGTCTGTTGTGATTTGGAGCAGAAAAGCCAGGAATACACAGCCTTTCTTACTAAGCGTTATTGCACTGATACTAAGTTGTGTGAGGTAATGAAATTTTAAGTACTTCCAACTAGCGTTACCAGCATTCCTTTGTCAGCCTAGCAAGCCCAGACTCCTTTCTCCATTGATGGATACTAATAGGTGCCTACAGAAGGACATGGGAATAAGGCAAACGTGAGGTGATATTCCACTCTCTTTTCTTCTAGCCTTCATCAATGTAGTCTCCAGGATTTCCTGAATGGAAGATGCTACCTTTGTGTTTAATAGTCCTGGATGGATTTGTCTTTCAAGAATACATCAAACATCTTTTAAAATCTAGTTGAATCTTCAACATTCACAGTATCCTGACTTCATTTTCTTAACTGTGCATTGGTTTTCCTTTGCTGCGCTTTTCTTTCTGTTTTAGGATTCTGCTACAGTCTTTTAGTTAGAGAATCCAAGACTGTAATCAATACTTGAGTGACTCTTCCCACATTCATGTAGCGATATAATGATGTTTTCTGTGTATGTGAGTTTTTTCATTTTTTTTCTCCTTTATTCCTTTCTGAAGGCTGTAGATTCATTGGGAGTATCATACTAGTTGGTGGTGTGACTGGATGGGATAAAAACAGGCCTACAGAACTTAGGAGGATATAGAGAGCTACCTGTTGAGAAGAACATGAAAGTAGTGAATAATTCAGAGACTGTGCTTTTCATCTTGTTATCTTCTAAGATGTTTCATGTATTAGGGAAACAGCTTAAAGCATTTATAGATGACAAATTTGGTGAAGGAAGTACTGAACTTTGAGCATATGGTAAGGTTATTAATGGAAAGAAAGAGCTACAAGGTATAATGAAAAGGCAGATGCTAACAGTGAGCAATTTAATAACAAATGCAGAGAGCCAGACTCGCAGTGTAATTCAATTTAGGTCAGCAGTTGAGGAAACATATGAAGGATTAATTTGTTTCATGCCGTATAATCTTGGTTTTGATTCCTCCCACCATCTTTTGCCTTCCAGGTGCTTTCCATCACAGCTAGAGATGGAAAACCACACTTGCTGTTGGTTCATGCTGTATTCAAAACATGTAACACACAAGGCAAAGAAAAAACATGTTCTGCAAGTCACATTTAGATAAAAATATAGTGAGTTTCTCAGTTTAATAGAATTGTTTTTCCAATATATACTGAGAAGGCAGACAAAGTTATTTGAAAGCAACTAGTAGACTAGGAGAGCTTATGTTCTTGGCATTTCTTTGGACCTTCTTTCTTAAGCAAGGAGATTCATGGATAGATCAAACCTGATGAGAGTGGGGAAAAGCAGAAAAGGATGATATAGGAGAGTAACTCTACCTCTTTAACTCAGGAGATTATGAGGAGCATAACTGGTAATGTGGCACTAGCAACATATGAAATATTTGGTACTGTCTTGTGGACAGCAGAAACCAGAGCGCGCACAAAACTATGTACTTGGTACATATATTTTTTTGTTTACTTTGTTCCTCATCCCTCCACCCCCCCTCTCTTTTTTCTTCTAGAAGTTTGATGTCAACTTTTGAAACGATATTAAAATTGTCTGTTTTTCTGATGTGTTTATGAAATAAAAAAATAATTCTCCCATATTGGAACAAATGAACTCCCCAGAATTTATTTCCTCATGTGAGAGTCTGAACAGAAATAACACAGTTGCTTTGAGAAACATTTAATGACATCTATTGCACCTATGAACACTGAGAACTGTACTCCTACATTTAATCTGAAAAATTACAGCTCCAGCGATATATTTGCACCACAACGAGATGTGGACTTAAAACTAACTTGGAGAAAGAAAAAAAAAAAGAAAAAAAAAAACGACTACCTCCTTTGCAGGGACTGGCAGTGGCTGGGTTTTTCATGAGCTATTTACTGCCAAATACTCATCAGATGCTTGCTAGATGTGAGAGATCTGGGGAGATGACAACACAACTTAGTGTGGCTGAAAATCAGCTTCTGACTATCTGTTTCCTGGGACCAGAGCCATTAAAGGAACATCTTGTAAAAGAGAAAACATCTCATTGTCAACTTTTACATTTCTTACTTCCATCTATGCATTCAGCTGTATGTAGCAGTGTATTTATTTAAATCATTTTAGTGTTTGTCTGAAAGCAGTACTTAGAAATTCATGCTTATTGTATTCAAATCTCACAGACAAAAAGGCTCCTGTGTATGTGAGGTGTTTTAAAACTATTTTTCAGTACTGTGGGTGTGGTGTTTCCTGTGTATGCCAGGCACTACAGTATTACCAGGCTAGGGATCAGCTGGCAGGGGGATGAGTTTACAAGCAAGGCAAGATTCAAAATAGGGAAATAAATAGCAATATTTTTGCATTCATTCCAGAAAAAGCCAACTGCTGGTACCATGCCTGCAATAAAAATATGTTCCTTGCTGTTTCATTTAAGAATGAAAAATAATGATACCAAGCTTAAAAACAGAACAGAGCACTAGAAGAAATAGTTGGGAGAGAAGGAATGAGGGCACTTGACTACAAGTTTGATCAGATCTGTTCTGTACCATACTCTTTGTATCCCTTTTGTCCCTTCTCCAGCTTTGGGGAAAAAGGATCCTTGCTGTAAAATACAAACACTCATCTTATATTTAAGCGTTAATTTGGAGAAATACTATGAAGTGCCCAGCTTACCAACTTTATTAAAAATGCTTTGCAGGTTACTAAAGAACCTTCTGAGATCAAGGGCTCATACAGCTTCCAACCCTCACCATTTTTTTTTCCTGTGCTCAATTTATATGCCTACATTTGTGGAAATTCAAAGATTTTAACTAGTTTCAGCTAGTCTCTTGTTTCAGTGACGCCACCTGATCAAAGTATATAGTACAATTCAAATGCAGCAAAATGTGCTGTGCACCATTTCTAATTGGCGGGGCTGTCAGTACAGGATTTTAGCATGCCCAGAACTTTCAATCTTCTGTGCTTTATGTGCATTAAATCTTTCACCATCTACAAAATGCCTTCCTCCCCCCCACCCCTTACTTTGTGCTGTAAGAGAGCTATAGTCCATAACCTTTGTTTTCAGTTTTATCATGAATTGAAATATATGCACACTTAAATTTTCCTAATAAATAAAGTGCTATGTTGTTCTAAAGCTGCCTTTTCACCTCATTACAGCTCAGCGGAGTAGAGAGTGATGTCATGGTTGACCCAGCACCAGCATGCCCATAAATGATACAGTATGTTCCCCCCTTTACTTCCTGGCTAAAGCACTGGGAAGGAGCTTAATATGAAATTCATGCTGTGATGACAGATTTAAAAGTTGCTACAGACTGTAACAGACAGCAACTGCATTTTGCAGACATACATGACACATACCACTCTCTTGTATTTTTAAGTGATGACATTTTCAGTTTAAAGAGTTATGTTTCTATTGCGTATTATGGCTGTCTGTCTACAAAATTAGGCGGGAGGAGGAAAGGAAAGGACAGGACAGAGAAAACACTGAACTTGATATAGAGCTCTGCTTGGAGAATATGTCAAATATTAATCAGTGGTTGGAGGAGCGGCACACACTTTTCAAGCACGCTGCATTTCTGCTCCGTGCCTTTTGGGGGATTTCAGCTGCTCGGAGGCAGACAAAGCAGTTGTACTTCATATGGTGAAATGGGCCCCTCACACTTTTAACAAGGAGACTCTGAAAACTCAAAGGGTGCTAAATTGTAAATCTGTAAGCAGGAAACTAACATGCCAAACTTGAGACACCCTTCTTTGGCTGGGTTTTCCAAGCAATTAAATAAATAGCCATCATGTGGTGTCTCCAGGGCAATAAAACATGCCACTGAGGAGGATTTACAGGAATGGGCTGGCAAGGCATTTGCCTGGTAGGGAGCTCTGATGATCTCCACTTGCATCTATGTCTGTGGTGGAGAAGCTTCTCATGAAAGTGAAGCTTGATTGTAAATATGAGCACTGGTTTTTAACCTTGGCATTTCTTAACCCCCTCCCCTGGCTGTCCATTTCTGCACCCACTTAGCATTGCGCCCTACATGACAAGTAAATAGTCACTCAGATTGAAATAAAGTACATACTTATGCAAATAAGTAAGAATGGATTACTAGTGTTACTCTGGATCAGCAAACAAAATGACACTGGTCTTTTGTTTCAAGGCACTTCATACTCTTACTGAAGTTTATGCCAAATAAGCAACCTCCTGCACTGAAAAAAATATCCTTTAATTTCCTTCAGGGTTCTTAGATGGTTCTGAAATCAAACTTTGAGAAAACCTGAAGAATACCCTCGAGAGTCCCTCTGAGTTCTGTTCTGAGATACAAATGTGAAGAAACAGGACTGTGTGATGTTATTTATTTTTTTATTTTTTAGTTGCTGAGCACTCTTAAGCCAGAGTTGAAGGAAATCAACTCCTTGCAGAATTATGTCTCTAGCTTGGTAGGAATGCCCAGTCACAAGAGACGTGATCAATAAAGCTTATGGTTTATGTACCTCAATATTGAGTTTCCACATTTTGATTTAAGGAGTTCCCGGTAACATAGCCCATGGGGGCTAAATTTTCCTGCTCTGTGTGAATGAAATGCTACCATTCTGTTCAATATGCAGGTTATTTATCATTTGGAGTCTTCACCATATTACTAAAGCCAAATTCCTTCATAGAAAGAAGCCATTCTTACAAAGGAGCATAACACTTCTGTTCCAGCAAGATATCAAACAGCAAAGAACAAAGCAACTCAAATCAAAGCAGAATCAAATGTTGAACCTTGCTTTTTTTTTTTTTTTTTTTTTTCTGTCTCCTGAGCAAGGCTTTGTGTCTTTGTCTTTCAAAGGAACTGTGGAATTTTTGGCCTTATTAAAATCATTAAATGCTGGGAATCTCATCAAAAGATAGACTATATGAGATTTTCACATTTGTTCTTCAGCTGAATTTGAGTACAGAAAGGCTGCTAAAACATGTCTATGTATAAAGATCCATTTCTTGGACAGAGAACATGATGTTTCAGTTAAATGACCTACCTTTCAATATATCCTACAAACTGGAGTTTACATGTCTGATGGCAGAGTAAAACCTTTGAAAAGACCTGAATGCTTGACTATGGTTTTCAAGAGATGTCACACTAGACATAGATAGTAGACTGGGTTGTTTTTCCCATAGATAGTAGACTGGGTTGTTTTCTGTCCTCTGTACAGGTGCTAAACGAGTACAAGTGACTTTTTAATTCTCTGTTCAGTCCAGATTCTCACATCTATATCAATTTATCTTTGTCTCTTTCAGAGCCTCACTTAGCTGAGTGGCTCTCATTTGTCCCCTGACCTTTGACTGCTACTGGTTATGTTTAATATAGGATAAGGAGGGGATACTGCCATGAGAAAGTAGTCCTCTTTCTCCCTCAATCTTTTGAGAAATTGAGCCTGGTTGCTGCAGAAAATGTGAGGATATTTTGTAAGTTTCTAGGTGTATTTTCATTCCAAATGGTGTTTTTAAAAATTTCTGTTGCTTCAAATAGTATGAAAAAATATTATGTAGGGAAAATATATCATCTTTGTAGTTTCTTTTTCAGCTAGGGATATATTATAGAATCCATGCAGATTTTCTTCACAGCAAAAAAATATATTTTGAAACTGAGTTGCCATATTTTGAAAACTGCTATATTAAAGTGATAATTACATTACCATCATTTCACTGGTTTTGTCATTTTACAGCACACAGATAACAATTACTGATTTCTCAACATTAAGATATTTTAAAATGAAAAAAAGCTCATGCTATGAGATGTAGGGAATTAGAAACTGCTTAAAACTAGTGGCCTGTTTTCCAAGCCTGGAGCATAGATTAGCAGCATGCGAAAGGGAAGTCACCAGGGATGAAGTATTGACCAAGCTACTAGGTCCTTGTCAAATGAAAGTGTAACAAACTGGAATGTTATTAATCACTACTTCTTGTGTGTTCTTTGATTTTTTTTTTCCTAAGCAATTTCATTAATTGCAAAATGTAATATAGTTCTGTTAAAACAAAAAACAAAAAACAAACAAACAAAACAAACAAACAAGAAAAACCCACAAGATTTCTAATTCTTTCCTAATTTAGTTATATTTATTCTGATTATTGCTAAAAAATAACAAAATAATTGATTTTTGCTCTTTCCAAGATCTTCTCTGAATATCTGACACCAAAACTGTCATGCGGATGTTTTGGAAAATCTTTGTGTGAATCATCCCAGTATATTTTGCTGACAAAATGGACTGGCCTAAATAAGCATAATTCTACATTTTATATTTGGAATGAACCCCCTATGCAGGTGGTAGCAGTAAATTAGTAAAACTTAATGCTGGAAAGAAAATCGTGTTCTTAAATATAATTTGTAACTGTCAACTCTACAGCACCAGGACCGAGCCTCTGCCCAATTATATGCAATTTCATAAATTGAGTATGACTGTACAAAATGTGATTAGCAACTCCTATGTTTATCTGGAATATAAGATTAACTCTGTATGGAAAAACCTTTCTCTGGGAAGTGAACATTGCCCTGCTTTGCAGAAATGGGCATCTGTCTTTCAAAGAATTAAGTTTGGACTTCAGCAAACATTGGAGTGATATTAGCTAACTTTGGTTACTGTCTGAATAGATTAGGAGCTGTTCTGGTGGTGCCAGGTGAAGGGTAGAGGAAAGAGACAATGACTTGACAGCAGGAAGACTTAAACTTCTTTTTCTTTAAGAACAAAGAAATCTATGAGAAAAGGTTGAATTTCATAAGTTTTCCAATAGAGATTTGAGTGATGAAAGAAAATGTAGTTTCCAAGTCTAGATTTTTCTTCTGTGAATACAGATTTGGGAAGAGATGTCTTGAAAGCCTGCCTGTATTTGACAAGTTAACAGCTGGAATGCATAGAATGAGAACTTTGTCACTAGTGTAGTCAGTCGGTGGATATACCTACTGCTCTCTTCTCTGTTCCTTTTGGTATTCTCCTTCTAAACCATCTGCTATCTTCTTTAAATAAATACATGGATGCATTATATTATATTTTATGCAGAGTCATATTATAATGACAGAGAGCAATGGAGATTGAGATCAAACCTGATAAGCATAAAACTAAAGATATATACATAAATGATCCTGTTTTCTTTGTGTAAGAGTTAACTGGAAACAAGTCTATAATCGGTAAAACCGGTAGACTTACTTGGAGTCAGTAGAGCAAATAAGTCCAGAATTCATGTGCATAAAATATTACATGTTCCCTTATGCTAAATGAGTCTCCGTAACAATATAGTTAACTTCAATAATAATTGTTTAAATGTTATGCTTCTTAAAGAAGAAGAAGAAGAAAAAAAAAAGTGCTGTGCAATAGCATTAAGCAGAATAAATACAATTGCATGTGCTGCATTTGGCTGTTTTGCTACTTCCATGTCAGCTGCAGAGAAGTAGTCCAGCACTTGGCTGCTGAGAAAGAAGTGATATGAGGAGAAAGCAGCGCACATAGTGCCATCTGTATCTGCTTAGGGACAGGGATACCGCAGCCTGTGATAAGCAATGAGCAGATGACAGAACAACGGCTGACCAGCAGTGCCTCTGCCAGTCGTCAAGAGGCAGAAGGAACCAAAATAGTCTGTTGCCGTGTCCTAGTCCAGCAACACAGGAAACTGTTACAGTATGAGAATATTTTACCACTAGTGACTTAAAGCTGTAAAATACTCCATGGAGTCTCCCATTGTGCACGAGTAGTTGCTTCTAATGTGATAGATCTTGAATTTGGATGCCAGTTCTACAGATCTTGCTCATACAACTTGCCCTTAGAAACGTACCTTATCTTCTTGGAGTCATTGGTTACTCATATAAGCAAGTAACCAATGATATCTTACACTGATAAAAATATTGTGAGGATATCTGAAACCAATATATCGTTCAACAGCGATTAAGGAAAAAGGAATTTCTTCCTTTGCTTGTGTTTACTGAATGATTTCTAGTTCATATATGACAGATAAATCTTGTATCAGCAGTGCAGCATTTCTACATAACTGTAAGCCTGCTACACTTAAAGGTATATTATTTTGTTTTTTCCCCTCTGTGTTTCTCACAAGACGCTCAAATGTTCCCTGTGATCTTCTTCAGTGAGTTGATACAGCTCTGAAAGTATGGCAAATTGACAGGAATAATGCTGAAGTTAGACATGACTAAGAGGTACAGCAGATTCACATGATGTGAGGGTAGAAGCACATAAACTGTGTTGCGATTGTTCCAGAGATGTCTTGCATTACCAGTTTGCTTCCAGTCTGTACAACAAAGTTGCAGTGCAAAGCCAATGATGATCAGGAGTTATGCTTTCGTCTTTGGCTAGTACAGCCTAACCAGTAGGCATAGTATCAGTTGCAATGAAGCATGGCAGCCTGTGTCTAACTTCAGGAATTTGTTCATGAGAATGCAACTGAAAATCAACTGGTTGTTGCGATGTTTATGTTCTTCATCTGTTGACATTACTGTTTTGAAGACTGAATGATGATATGAGTCTCACATTGACAACAGGAGATAACTAGATAAAGATTTGGGAGATGGAGAAATACCCAAATTACACAGAAGGAGGAATACATCACAGAACCACAGAATATTCTGAGTTAGAAGTTACCTTAAAGAGCATCTGGTTACATCCTCCTGCCATGGTGTGTTTGCCACCCACCAGATCAGGCATCTCAAGGCCCCATCCAGCCTGGCCTTGAACACCTCCAGGGATGGGGCAACCACAGCTTCTCTGAGCAACTTCTTCTGGTGCCTTACCACATTCTACCTAAAAAATTTCTTATTATATCCAATCTCAATCTACTGTCTTCCAGTTTGAAACTGTTGCACGTTGTCCTATCACTACAAGCCTTGGAAGAAGTCTTTCTCCATCTTTTTTTTTTAAGCTCTCTTGCAGTAATATCTTGCTGGAACCTTCTCTAAGCTAAATGACCCCAACTCTCTCAGTCTTTATTCATAGGAGATGGTATACACAGAAGAGGTATCAGTACAAGAAGCATCTCTTACTATTTTCAATTTGCTTACGTCAAAGAAAAGACAAACATGCTTGTCATTCCCCTTGGAATTGCTTCTTTACATTATTCTCCTAAAAAATTTCTTTTTCCATCTGTGTAAAGGCTGCAAAAACTTCTTAATGACATGGCCTAGCACATTAACAAATTCAGCCTTATTGCTTGCTTGTATTTCCCTGCTTGTCTGCTAGCGTCAATCATCTCATCTTTGAAAGTGAACTGAATAAAATGGCCATGTCTTACTGCACCTAGTACAGTGGGTCCAAATTCACAGACAAGTTAATGCGAATATATAATAGCTAAAATTCGTGTAAGTTAAAAAGCAAAGTGTGGACTCAAGCCAATGAATGGTAGTCAGACAAAAAAGATCACAGCAAGTGCAGAAGAGATTAGGCTGAAGTCCTTATTGTACTTCAGGCATAGCTGCTGTAATATTTCCATGTCAAAGGTGAGCACACTGTATGTCTAATGCAAGTTGGTAATGCGATACTGTAGAAAACCACATTACTGAAAATTTGGATGGCAGATGTGGATGCTTCCAATCTATGTGGTGCTAGGAATTACTATCAAAGGATTAAAGGCCAAAATCTACTGATGTCATGTAGTAACATATTTCACTGATCATGTAATTGGAATGAACAGTGAAGTAAATCAGATTAAAGGATGGAAGTGAAAGATGACTATCAGTGACAAGGCAAAATATTTTTTTTTTAATGGAAAACACTGTTTACCTAACAGTGATGGGACAATTATTTTTAGGAAGAAAAAAGACTGAGCAACTGAAAACTGGAACTGTATCTCTTTAACATTTCATAGATTTCTTTACCTAATATATTTCATACAGAGCCACTGACCTTTGATAAATAAATCCCAAGTTAAATTTTCCAAAGATTACCTAGAAATGGAATATGGGTTAATTCTGCTATTTAGAGCTAATCATCAAATCATTATAGGTGTTTTGCAAAACGAAGCTGTGAATCTCAGTTTTGACTAGAAGCAATGTCACTTTGTGTAGCTGCTCTCCAGTAGTTAAAAACAATTCATGTTACTGTACTTATGTAGAGTTATTGCTGCAAGTAGATCTTCTGCTCTATTCCCATTCCCTTTTCTTCCTAACATACAGTATTTTCCTTCTCCCTGTGCTAATGCGAAGTTTTGAGTAGAAGTCAGCATTAGCCAAAATTAAGAGACTGAGAACTGATATCTCTTACAGGCAAAATAGTTTGCATGCAAGTCAGATTTGAAGCTTTCTTTCTGGCTATTGAGGTAATCAAACATAATATTCAAGTTCCCATAAATGAGAGGGCCAGGATTTGAACTGGGTATTAACTCTGACTTGAGGCCATACTAGTGCTATTGCACTATTGTATGCTTTAGCATCTGTTGTATTCTGGTTGGCTGGTAGATAAAATGTTCACAAATGTAGCAAGATTCATTTGTGAGCTGGTAGGCATAAACTGAACAAAAGCTGTTGATTGTTTTGGGGGAAACAGAACACACTAATTCTCTTCCCCAGTACAAAGCTTGATCCCTTTCAAGCTACTTTGAAGACAAATTGCTATTTTTTGGCATTCCCAAGACCAGATGCAGTGAAGCTAACCCTCTCTCAAAGTTCATACTGGGCTGATCTTGAATTTGATGCAGCATTTATGCATTTACTTAGAAAATTTATTTGGAGCTACATTTTTAAATGTATCAAAATTAGTGACATTCATTTTGATCATGTTACTGCTAGATTTTTTTGAAGTCTTGAAAACTAAATCTGTGATTAACCTCCTATCAGCTAAATACATTGACTGGTAGCCATACTCACAGAAAATTGAATTTGTATTTTGGAGTGAGGATATATTTCAGAAAACATTAGGGATAATCTTACGCTCAAGTGTGACCAGTGCTTTAATCTTCTTTCTTTGTGTTGCTTGTCATGTGTATTTCATTTGCTCTCTCGACATGATATCTGAAACAAGACCAGTTGAGTATATTCAGACTTCTCTGACCTTATTTTGTAGGCTTTTGACAATATATTTGTCTGTTCTCTCGAAACTCCAGAGGAGATGTGTCTGATTTGCAGAAAATCGTGGTACCTTTGAGTTATCACTTGTGTCCTGAGGGAGAAAGGAAAAGGTTTTGGATTTAGCTGAAAGTCTTGTAAGGAGATACTTTCAATGCTTTCAGTTAAGACATGTTCTAAAAATGTTTAAATAGATGACTTCATGCTTCATTTTATGGCATTCCTGGAATACTGTTACAAATACAATAAATGTTCATTTAATCATGAATACTATGCTAGCTGTCATTTGTGAGACAATGCAATAAAGACCTCACAAGTTCTAAATGGCCTATTTTATATAGAATACAATATCCTTGAGCTATAGTGGTGATGTTCACGTTAAACTTAAGGATTTAAGTTTTAAACTGAGAGGTTTTTCTCTTATTTCATCATACACATGACTTCCCGTAGAAGTTCATCTCTAAATGCACTGAGACCTCCCATTTTATAACTTATTTTATAGGAGAAGATAACTGCTCTAGCACTGCTCTTAGTTCTGATTCTGTTGAATTTATTCTAGAAATTGGTCGTCTATCAAAAGTAGCAAGAATAGTGACATCTAAATAGTTTTCCTGTAGAGGTACTTCTTAAACATAACAAGTAAAGAAGATATGATGTGTAGTTTACATGTAAACTTTGTACAGTTGTGAGTGACATTTACCATTTGACACAAGATATTTACATCTCCTGATCAAAACATGGCTCCTTGCAGTCTTCTAAAGCAAGCCAGTAATATGCTTGATTATGAAAATTTGAAAACAAACCATAGTGTAGAAAAAGAAAATGATAAATGCATATCATCGTACACTTTACAGCTCTAGTAAATTCTGTACTGTAGGCTAGACTGAGTATATTTTGAGTTTTCTGTGCAAAAACCATTTTCAAAATGAGTCAATCAACAGGCTTTTCCTTCCTCATTACTACTTTGCCTAAAGATGTTAGGAATCTGTTTCATCTGCAATTAATTTCTGGGAAATATCATTGTCTTTGCCTAGTACTAAAATCATAATTTCCCTTTGGTTTATAACTGGGACAAAAGTAAATTCTCTACCAATTATGAGCAACCATGTCTGTACCCAGATCTGTGTGATGCTTTTAATCTATAAATTAATATAACAGATACCCTCAAAGAGTCTCTGAATGGAAGGAAAAAAGGTGTTTTATATTGGAATCAAACAATCAGCTAGATATTCTAGCTCACTTTATTTGCGGGGCAGTAAATCCTTTTAGCAAGTGGAATAAACCAGTGAGAATAACTCAGAAGGCATTCAGTGAATTACACAAAGGGTGTGTGGTTTAGACCTTCTCTGGAACGCAGGCTGCAGTTTAGCTGTCGAGGCACTATCATTCTCCTCAAAGGTGAAATGATTTAGAGGCCTAGAGAAACTTAATTTTTCTTGATCACCATGTGCAACCTGGAATTTTAATGGCAGGCATAATTAATTCTTCTGATGTTAATCATCAGGGCTGGGCTCCACAATTATCAGCCTAGTGCAGCTGGGGCATGGTGCAGACATGAAAAATTAGGAAAATGAATCAGTAATAGGGTGGCAGATTTAATCTGCATCATGAAAACAAAGTTAAAAAGAGGTAGATCGAGAGAATTTCAGCTGAAGCTTTTGTGCCAATGAGCACTGACAGAACTGAAAAATGTTGCCGATGTCCAAAGTGATTGGTAATTACCAAGCCATTGAATTTTTTATTGTCAATTTATCATTGCGCCAGAGGTTAAATTTAACATCTTCTTCTAAAGCCATCACTCTAGGAGGAAGGCAAGCTTTGCATCACGTGGCTCAGGAGTCAGTGAAAGGTTAATCAGGTATTCCTTTAGTTTGTGTGTGCTTCCAAATCACTCTTTCTTTTTGTGTCCTTTATGCTGCCTGCGTACCGTGGGGTATTTTCTAATTTATATTACCTGTACATTTCAGAAAAATATTAGATTGCATTCCTCAGCATAGCATCATCTGCCTTGCTGTGTATTTACAATGCTGTATTTTCATACTTTCCTGGACGTATTTGACATACATTTCTATATATATAGGTATATGGAGATTTTATATATACAAAGTACTGTGTGATATAAGGCATGCATTTGCCAAGTAAAGAGAAAAAAATATTAGTTCCTTAAAGCACTGCAGGAATTTTAAAAAATCTGATATAATTCGTTTCTTTTTATTTCTAAAATGTGTTTGTTTGATTTGCACTTGAATTTTGCTTTGTTCTGATGCCACGTTTGTGAATGGTTTAGTTTAAGATCAGGTGATAACTGAGATGCCATAAACTGCTTTAAAGATGGAGGGCATTGAGGGAAAGGCTGTTTGCATTTTTCCTCTTGGACTATGCTTACTGCAGCTCTAGCACTTAGCAAACAAAAAGTATTCATAACTATTAAAGGAAGCACATATTGACCCTTTGAATCGTCTCCTCAAGAATAGTAAGTAAATGGTACTATCTCTCTTAATGCAAAAGAATGGCTAAAAAACTGAATAAAGCATCTAAACATCCTTTTGATAGAAATGCATGACATACATTTGTTCATGTGCTAGGGACCAAACTGAGCCCTGAAACAAGTGGAAATCTGTTCACTAAAATAAGAGGATTTGTGCTTCTCTGATTATAAGGGTGGATCTGCCCTGAAAATTGCAAAAGCATATTCCTATACTCATTGCTCTTTAGATATCTTTTACCACATTGTTAAATACATATTCTGTCTACCTTAATTCCTACCTTAATTCTACTAAGTAATATCACTTCCACTTAGTATTTTTTGTGTTACATTTATTTTAGATTCCAGACTATGCTCTGATTAAAGGAATTGTACGCGTTTTCTATAAATTAAAAATGGAAATGGCCTTTAGGGAAGAGTCAGTACAGGAATCAATGCATGCATTAATTACTGCAATTCATTACCCAAATAAACACAAGACTCAGCCATTTGCTGGATAGAAATTTAGGCACATACAATGTTTACAAGAGACAAAGGCTTGTGATCCTGCTCATGTTAATCTGTAGATCAAAGTATGTGAGCCCATGCCTAGTGGAGGAGGCTCCTCTGGGGATACCATAGCTGGGATCAATCCCCACATGCAGGCAGTGAATTATTGCTGCTGAATACAAAAGCTGTTCACGTGACATCACTGTCCCCTAACAACAGGGACACTTGCTCCAGATAATTCTTTAGAAGAGCTTGTTTTCTTGATACCCCACTTTTCTATAATTAAACTCAAATTGTAAAGCAATCCCTGTACAGTGACCTCTGACTCCCTTCACAAACAAATATATAATTTGGTTCATAGCGACTACTCAGTTGTCTGGAGTGAAAAGCATGAAAATGTAATCTGTAGACTCCCAGAGGCTTTCTAGAATATAAACAGAAGGCTAGAAATTATATAGCAAATAAAATTATAAATAAATAAATAAATAAATCAGTGATTTACTGAAAAGATTGCATAGCCTTCTGAATTAGTATCTCTTCTTTTCCTTAGAGGAGTCTAGAAGAGCATTGGAAGAATGCAATTTTTCTAACAGCATTGTGATGCCTTTATTCATCATCTTATATAGATGGAGGATGAATTACCACATGAAGGTTTGTGTTCACACAGGAGAACAGAGCGTGATTTGAATCTCACTGTATTTTGCATAGCTCCCATCATGGGTGCAAGTTTCCTCCAGCTCACAGCACAATACTTGTCAGTTCCTTCCTTCCTGTTGAAGCACTCAGCTATTTTAATGGGATTCCATCCAAAACTACAGCTAATTAAGAATCAATTTGGGACCACTAGTGAGTGGGATTAAGCTAGCCAGTGTTATATATTTCAGAAGTGTTTACTTCAATGAGGAATTCTTGGGCAAGGGGAAAAAAAACACAAGCAGATTAAAGATAGTGTAGGGAATTTCTCCAGTTAAAATAAACAGCTAATGCTACACAGAAAGATGCTGAACTTGTAGTCCTCTCTAAGTGATCTTACTGTTCTTAAGGAAACTTGAAGGAGAAAAAAAAAGAGGGGGGAGGAGGGGCAAAAAAAAAAAAAAAGCAGATATTAACTGTGTCTCAGTTATTCAATAGTTATTTATAAACATTAGCAATTGTTACATTTCTGTGTCTCTCTGTTAATCAGAGAAACATATGTTACGTATTTTCAGATGCATCAACCTTAGAATAGTCAAACCATTTTCCCTTCCTTGGGCTTTGTACTCCTGCGACATCTGTTTATCTGTACTGTATTGCCTGCAGATGGTGTTTTTAAAATGCGCTCTGGAGTTAAGAAGCCATATTTTTGGAAACTGACATTCTGTTTCATCATATAACAACAGTCAGGTAAAAATGCAGCGCTTTGAGGGAATGATTTTTTTATTCATTATTTTGCTATCAATTTCTCCACCTAGTCTCTTGTTATTATGAGTTTCCTTAATGAACACATTTAAGAAAAATATAAGGAATAAGGAAAATATAGAATATATTAAAAAACAAGGACAATAATTAAAATGCACTTAAAGATTCCCACTTAGGACTGGCACAAGAGAGAAGAAATACACAAAAGTTTCATGAATCAGAAACTTTATTTTGAGGGGTATTAATATATTTTTTTTAATTCTACAAAAAAATAGAAATACAAAATAGAAAATGACTAGTGTGCAGCTGCCTGTTTCTGTGGACATCTTAGAGCAGCATGTAGGACCACATCGGGATATGTAGCTGGTAGTTGATGTGGACATTCCATTGTACGTGATGTATGGATCCCCCAGGTGGCCAGTAGGACGATGTGATACAAACGTGGTAATATGCTTATCCTTAGATCTATTTTTGTACAAGTTCAGACACTGCTTCCTTTGTAGAGTCAGTGGTGGTGTATAGCATCAATGCCAGGCTGTCCATCTGCAAAGAAGAGGGGAACCAACAAAGCAGCAGCCGCATGCCCTGCTGCTATCCCCTGCCCTCCCCAGCATGAATGTGCTCACTGGGTTGCTCATCAGCCAGCACGTTTTATCGTTTTCTGGTGCTGCCTGCGTCACCAACACCAGTTGACGTAGCCACTGCAGTTGGTAGGTCTGGAGCCAGTACCTCCTGTGGTCCAGGTTACATTAAAACAGGTATAAATGTTGGAGAGGTGCTGGGGCAAGCTAGGGAGACTCCTGTAGGACCCAGATGATGAATTGCCTGAGGCTGACTTATCTTTTTTGAAGACTGTGGGCATCAGTTTGCAAGACTTAACAAGTGTCTTTCTTAATCTCGTTTCATATTTCATTGGATGGCCATCTGCATTAGAGAGGGGAGGCAACAAAGACCCAGCTGCATCCTTTGTTACCCATCCCTGCCCTCCCCAGCATGGCCCAGCTCACTGGGTTGTTAGTCAGCCAGGCAGTATTTATGCGTTCATCCACTGCATTTGACACCAGTCTCAAATGACGTTGCCAGTGCATCTCGTAGGTCTGGAGCCAACACCTGCAGTGAATCCAGGTCTTAGCAAACCAGGCATAACTGCTGCGGAGGAGCAAGGACAAGTTGGGGAACTACCAGAGTTTTGTACAACTCAGAGGAGGAATTGTTTGAGGCTGGCTTATCTCTTTTGAAGAGTGTAGCTACCAGGTTTTAGGCTCAGGAGAAGTAGTCTTCTTCGTTTTGTTCCATCTTTGCCTGATGCCTATCGGTAAGGCTCAGGGGAAGCAACAAAGAAGTAGCCACACTCTTGGTTGCCCATCTCTACCCTCCCCAGCATTACTCTGCTCTCTGGGTTGCTCGTCAGCCAACCTGTTTTCTCTCTGTCTGGGTCTGCCTGTGTCACCAATCCCAGCTGACGTGTCTGCTGCATCTGGTAGGCCTGGAGCCAGCCTTTGGTTTTTTCTTTTTTTTTCATTTCTTGGCATTTACTGCTTGCCTTCCCATGAAGTTTGCAAGCAACTTTTTCTCATGACTGCCAGCCTCATGGAGTTTGCAGGAGTCTACATTTGCCTTTGGCTTCCTTTCAGAATTCATGAAACACATTTAACTTTCTTTCAAGGAAGACCTTTCTGTCTCTAAACAGAAATTGAAGTAAGTGAAAAGGTGGGAAGCACAGTTGTTTTCCTTCTTTTTCTTGAATGTATAGGCATTCTTGTTTGGTTTTTGTTCAGGATGCATTCCCTGAGGTGAACTTCCCTTCTCTACTGCAGTGAGGACAGTAGAGGAGGGGGAGGCCAAGGGTGCTCATGCACAGGTCAGGCAATGACTTCACTGACAGAGTAAAGTCACAGAGCACCTCAACCAGGAATGCAGTGTAGGGTGATGACAACCACAGGTGCTGATGGCTTGATGATAACAAGGTAAGATAGCTTGGTAGAACAAGGTAACAAGTCAAGCTGAAAGTCAGTCTGGAAAGGTCAAACAACCATTTAGGAGCAGGAGTGGCAGAAAAACACACCTGTGGTGTACCTCAGGCAATGAGTAGTTGCCTAGGCCTGAGCTGCCCTATGAAAAGGGGTATGTGAGGTATATTGGCACCTGTGCTGTCCGGGGACATTTTGCCATTTGTCTAATATTTAGTCACTCATTCTGTTCCTAGAAATTGTGAGTATCTGTAAACTTTGAATATTTTGTTTTCACCATGTGTTCCTGACATCCAAATACACTGAAGTAACTCGTTCATCCCCAGAGTTTTAGCCAAGCTAATTTGCTACATCAGAAAATAGCAGACATAAAATCTTCAAATGGTAACAATTTTAATCCCAGTGTAAAAACTCCATGAAGTAAGATTCTTATCTTTTATTTTAATGAGACTGTGTAGTTGCAGAACAACAGTTCAGATGAAATGGAGCTCTATGGGGTATGTGCAGCAATCTACATGGGCGGATCAGAATGCACAACTAGGGGCTAAATAACTGAATGTGATGGTCATCTAAACTACACATGCCTTTTAGTGAGAATGAAGTCTGTCATATCGTTGATGACTTATGTTCATTATCCTCGTTCAGGTGAAACATTTGCTGCAGGCAGGATTTCTGAAAAAGAAAATTAGGACTTTATTTCTCTCTTTCTTTGAGGAACAAAAACGGATACGCAGAGCAGTGGTATATGAAGACAAAGCTAGGATGAGTATTGCATCCTACCAGTGATGCACAAGTGTTAGTCAAATGGAGAGATGACAGTGGAATAAGGAAACAATTAAACTTCAATAAAAGAAAATAAGAAATAACATTCCAGTCAGATCTAATCACATTATGTATAGCATAACTTTCAAATTGGAAGTCTATAAAAACCAACCACATCTCAGCCAGTTTGTCTGGCATCTGTCCTGTATAATAAGCCAGAGGTTCCCTGTGGCAGAACTCCAAGGCAGTTTGAAACCATGACTGTAGTGGGGGTGGCACTGAGCCACATTTCCAAAGAGGCAGAATCATTTTTCTGGTGGGAAAGGTCAGGCAGTACAGAGCCATGAGGGATTAGATTCCCTTTTTCAGCTTTTTCTCCATTCTTATTCTTTCAAATATATTTCTTTAAATAGTAAGATTAATTCACAAACAGAAAACTGGCATTATAGTGATGCTAATGAGCCACTTAAACTGACGAGCAGTAGAAAATCCAGAATGCAGTCAACATGGCTTGTATCATTATAAAACAGCAAAGAATGTTATAGGTTGCTGGTTCCTCTTCCCTTGTCCTGTAAGTCTCTTCCCCAGTGGTTTAAACTTTTACCTAATACAGATTAAAATGTATATGTATGTACTGGATTATATCATTTCTATCTTTTGTTTTTGATATGTGAAAGGCAAGTATAAATATAGTAGTTAACTTATATTTATCTTCCATTTTAAATAATAATCTTATTGCGTAAATGGACTCCATATGCTACCAGACAAATAATTCCTAACATTCATTATGGGAGCGCATATGGGAGCTGTGCTCACCCACGGTAAAATCCTGACTCTATTGATGTCAATGGCAAAATTCCCACTAATTTTGCAAGGGCCAAGATTTCACCCTTGATGTTCGGCCACCCTGATAATACAAAGAGATAGTGCTGAGAAATAGCATCCTGTCCTCTTGTTCTCTCTGGGTTATCACTGAATTAATGTAATCCAATATCTGAGTTTTTTAGCTTGCATTATGTTCTTAGCCTGGAGTGAGACGGATGCAGATTTACAGTCATAGTGGCCACACAGTTGTCTACAAATGTTAGTAGTGACTATTATTTCTGAGAAGAGGAGGAGATTACTGAGAAATAACAGAAGAACTAATGTGCACTGAAAAGAAAGGGCAGTATGGAGATTTCCAGCAAGAAGAAGCATGTCTCAGGGAAACCAAGCTCATGGTATCTTTTGCCACAGTCTTTGGGTCCTGACTGCATTTGGCCCAGCAGAAAAATTATTCTGTGTCCCCCTTCTTGGAACCCTTCAGGTGTATAGAAAGTTTATAACAGGCAGATGAGCTGTAATCTGATTTGTTTCCCAAAGGCCCCAACACACTTCTCTGTAGTGTGGTAGGAAATGCCTTCCTCACGTGGTCAAAATGTAATCCACCATGAGATTCATTCAGTCATTTATCATGAGTGCAGATGCTTGGGCCTTTTGATGGGTGTTGCACAAGTAGTCTGTATTACTTGAAAGAATGTATTTGTGGCTCATGAGACAGGTACATTCTTAGTCGCATAACGGAGAAAGGATTGGAACATGTGTGAGACCCAGGGCCCTGCAAAGAATTGCATGTCCTTCTGCCTTTGAAAAGTTTGGTATGTGTGACACAACTTCTCAGTCTAACTGGCAGGCAGTGGTGCACACTCAGATTATGCTCCCTTTCCACAGTCTGCAAAGGAGTTCCTTCCCCAAAGGACCTTCAGCAGCAGAGAAGGAAAGTAGTGAAAGAAATAAGGGATGGAGAAGGGAAAGGTCACACTCTTAGAGACACGCTTGTCAAAATTCTAGAGAAAATTTGGAAAGCGTGAATTTGGAGCAGATAACGTTATGGCCCATGTGGAGCAGAGAGAAAATGATAGTAATCTGGTTGCACTCAGTAACAACCAGAATAAAGCTCAAATTGCTGTTAATTACTGCATTGCAGTTACATTAGTACAATGCTTCTTGCCCATAGGAAAGGAAGCCCTTTCAGAGGAACCATAGTGAAACAAGCTGGATCATTGTTTTTACTCTTGAGTTAGATGGGCTTAATATTAGCCATTCCAGACATGGATGGATGATTTCCAAGACTGATCCTGATTCCAATTCAAGTATCTTGAAATTCACACTGTTTGATTCTCTGGAAACATTTCGCATACTGAGTGCTTTAAATACAAGTGACCAAACTCTGTATTTTCTTTCCAGAGCTAGCAAATAATTGACATCCTGGTTCATGGAACAAATGAAAGTATTTTATTGAATGTGCACACACTTTTAAAAGTATTCACAAATTAAAAATAAACATCAACTTGAAATCAAAAATCAACATTTTTCAGTTAGAAATTATAAAGCTCTTTTGAGATTTCTGTTCTTTTTGTTCTCTTTTTTGATCATAAATATCAGTCTGGTTGAAGTAAGACTCTCATCAAAGTGTAGTTTTGACAAATCAGCTTATGATTTGAACTTTTGAAAACATGTCACACAGCCTAATTACTTGATAAGATCTATCATTTTGGAGTCCTTTTACTAGAGAAATTGCTCCTTAAGCTGATCAGACAAATTCTTGGCTGCTGCAAATCTGAGCATCTCTACAAGTGTTTCTGGCAAGATCCCTGAAGTCAGCACCATCACATCACTGTCTGCTGAAGCTGACATTTTCCATGCATAAGGACTACAAGATCAAGCCTCGTTTAATAGAGGGAAGCTAGTTATTAAAAAAGTTGGAACAATAAATAGTATTAATAACTTTTTTAAGATTTTTACTTTTTTGAGATTTTAGATAATTTGTCTCTGCAAGACCTCATTCTATTTTATTTTTTCTGCATTTTTATTTTTCAGCAATAGGACATGACAGGTTGTGAATTATGATCTATTCATTCATGCCCGGTTTCAACACAACTGGGTGTGAATTAATACTCCATAATTCATATAGCAGAGTATCTTATTACAATTATAAAATTTTATTAGAATTTTTTTAATATTTATATTGTTAATTAAATGATGATGAGTCTCATAAATTCTGAACAGTGAATTATGTTGTATTAGGCACTATTCAGATTTCATCTGTTAGCTAGTTAGGTACACAGTCCTCTATTATTTAATACACTATGTAATAGTGTTGGGCTATGAGTTTTCAGCATATGGATTCACTTTAACAGAAAATTTTCATTATCAATTTGTAAACATCACGGTCAATATGGAAATGTTATTTCCTTTTACAGAGATAAATTTATTGAATGTAAGAAAGAGGGTTTTTAAAAGGCCAAAACAACTCAGATCACCTAAAACCTTGGGCAAGTGAACAGTGTTATTTTTCTGGGGGCAAAAACGTCTCTCCTAAATATTTGTCTGCTAACTTTCCTAGAGCACTTTAGTCTTCAATGTCTCATATCTATCTCTTCATTTCACCTGTATATTTGCATAGAAAGCCTCATTCCAAGTCTCGTTCCAGGTTTATATAAGCACTTAAGAGTTCTTAAGGTCAAACACATGCTTCAGTGTGTCCTACATCAGAGTAAGATCTATGGTAATCTTGGCACATCAGAAGACATTGATGATCTGATGCATAGCGGGAATTGTAATTCAAATTCAAAATTGTAATTAAAAAATGTGGATTACATTACATTATTAGGATAAAGAAATCACAATTCTGTTTGTTACTCATGAAATCAAAGCCATGCCATGAATGTAAATCTTACAGAAAGATGCAGCATCCAGGGTGCATTAGATACAAAAGCAACTTGTTCAGCTGGAAAGTGGCAGGCTTTGCATGATATAAACAATAGAAAATAGTTCTTTCTTTATCTATGTGCACATTTAAAAAAAATATTCTCAGACATATTTCTGATTGATTTGTGCAAAAAATTCAATTTGAATTTAATTGTACAAACTTATGGATGAACTTAATGCCCATGCAGGTGAACTTATCTTGAGCCAGGTGAAGACCTGTGGAGGTACACTGATAACTCACCTGCTCCCCAGCCTGTGACATTCTTTTGATTACAAGTGGAATGAGGACCTGGTCCCAGGCAGCATCACAGTATAAAGAACACAGAGCTGAGCCCTTTGAAGTTGTGGATTTTGTGTGGCAACATCCACTTACCTGTCAGGTGCTGCTGTTCTGAGAATGCAGCCACGGTTGCCTACTGCTGCTTCATTAATAATGGAGCACTCACATAAATTCCATGCAAAATTGACTTTTGAACAGTACATAACAATCCAATATGAAGTCCTGAAATGTCATTGTGTATAGGAATTGCTGAGTCACGGCCTGAACCACTGATTGATCACCTGAGGCAAGGACTGAGTCAGCCCTGGGAGCACAGGTGAAGGCAATTCATCTGTGTGACTGAAAGGGGTGGAGCCTGGCTGCACCTCTCCTAGACCTCATTTAAGGGCTGACTGCCTCTGGGATAGGATTTCTTTCCGGCAGTCAGTCCTTTTGGTGTTTTCTGCTGCAAGCCGAAGGCATGAGTGAGCATTTCGTTTATTTTTGATTGTTTCTTTCCCTAGCGGTAATCTTTCAAACTATAAACTTGTAGAATACCATCCTATCTACGCCACTCTTTTAACTGTACGTTTGTTAATTGTACGCGTTGGGAAGTCTGTTTGTAATTTACTTTGCCTATAAGACCCTATTGCCCCATAAACAATTCTACTGTATTTTTCCCCATTAGGCTTTTTTTTTTTTTTTTTCTGAGTGTCTGTCCAGCCTTCTTGCTGTGGTATGCCACTGTAAGCTGATAGATATTTAAAACAATTTGTGGACTCCCTTTTTTTTGTTTGTTTCCTTATTCAAATTGCAAGTGCCAATGTCATTTTCATCAAGCAGGTGAATGATGTTAGTGGCTTATTATCTAGTGAAAGAACATTAACTGAGGAGTTTCAAACACGCTGTTTGGGAAAGAGTGGACATGCTTCTATAGCAAAAGAGAAATGTTCTTGTCCTTTTTTTAAGCTTTGGATTTAAATCAACAACAACAAAAAAAACCTGTAAAATACAGATCAAAGATTCCTGGAGTTGAGGCCCAGGGCTGGGAAATGGGAGAGCTTCATTTTCACTGTTTGGAGCCCACAGATTTGTCTGTGATTTGAATTATTTTAGTAAATGCTTGATTTAATCTCCCATGCACTGAAGGAAAAAAAAAAAAAAAAACTTGATAAAAATAATTGCGAAAGTAACTTTACATTCAATCCTTAATGATGCCTCTCATCAACAATATGCACGTCCAAACAAGCTGCAGGAGTTTATAGCAGTTATAAAATGCTGAAGATATTTTTCTGCCTCATTTTCTTATTGCCAGAATAGGCCTGATAATTAGTCTTGGGAAAATAAAGTTGCTGTTTGCAGAGATTTCACAAGTATTCTGCAAATGCACGTCTTTTTCTTTTTGATGTGGGTGACTGAAGCATTTTAGGTAACTGAAGTCAGAATGCGTGGCTTCCTTGCTTAATACAGTATTTCTAGTACCAATATGCTGACAAACAGCATATCTTTTGTTGTGTAGCTGTTCACTTCCCAGCAGCTGGACTGTGGCTTTTGATTGTGTTACATCTGACCAACCTGTAAGGATTATGAAGTTCCAGAACCACTCCACGTTAAAAGATCAAAGACATGGCTCTGCCAATTAAACCTAGGGGTTTTATAGGAGTATGAAAGAAGCTTTAACAGCCCTGTCCAACATTTGCTACTACTTTTATGACTTTTATTTTTTATACTTTTATTGCAGCCTCAGGTTACTTCTGCATAAGCTATTTCTGCCCGGCATATAATATCATAGCAAATACTCCAGTATTATTGGATTACTAGACTTGTCTATATATGGAAATTTATCTGCCTGCTTTGTAGTATATGTACTTTGTTGTATGACATCAAACCAAACAAAATTCACCTTGGGTTTGGAAAATGACACTTAGCTCTGAGACATATTGAAAATGCAAGCCCTGTTGTTTTAATCTTTGTTTTTTCACTTTTCAGGAATTCAGCAGTGTTAAACCTTGAGGTACTGGGACATAAACGTACAGCCCAAAGTAAGTAGCTCTTCCTTCTTTTTTTTTTCTTTTTTTTTTTTTTGTGATATCAGTTTTGAATACATCTTGCACGCCGTAAGCAGAGACATTACAAAAATTAACAATTATTTTTATAAGCACTGCTAACAGTTCAAGTGACAGCTGAACACTGATCACAACAAAAATGTTGGGAGCACTTGCTATGTGTATTTGAAATGAGAATGTTACGTATCTTTCCCCTTTCTTTTGAACATCATGTGTGCTGTAATGCTGTGACCCCAACTATTACACCTACTAACATGCAGCTACATGGTGAGCTGCAAAATTTGGGATGATAATGTGCCATGTTGAAAGATAGCATGCCATACAGTTTACGATGACAGCAAAGAGGCAAGCAGAGGTTGTTATGGAGATTCTCTGTGAAGAGCTAATGCCATGTTCCTGTAAGTAACCATGTCTGTAGCAACATGTTTTAGGAAGATCTGGGCAGAACGTTTTCTCTTGTAACTTATTTCTGGAAAAATATGCTTCCTATTTTAAAAGTATTCTGTAATGTTGTTAGAGCTGGGTTATTTTTCCCTCATAAGAATCCATTAGTAAAATCTGATGTCTTTTAGAAGCATACTATTTATTAAACTATGACTTCCCACTAAATATATTTTTCAGCATGTTATGAAGCAAAATTTTTTCAATTAAAAAAACTTTAAAAATATTGCAGGGCTTTATGGAGTAAAGATCTGTTTTGACTCTTAGGAACTAAAGAACCTTTAGATTCAAATATCCATGGTGGATATTCTTGATGTAGAATATCTGTTGGTTTTTTTTTTAATTTGCTTTTTCAACAAGCTTCAGCACAAAGAGAGCTGCTTGGAAAATGAAAGTTCACAAATATCTGTGAAGACTTCTGTGAGCCTGGTCAAAGATCATTTAGTATCTGTAGATGGCTAGGAACGCAGAGCTTCGTTGGTAAACGAAGCCCCTGGTTCTCATAGGCTGGTCTCTGTTTCAGAAAGGAAAAATTATGACACACTAGTCAACTACAGGCTATCTCAACAGACTTTGTCAAGTGGAAAGATGATTCTTTCTTATGTCTTGTATCAATTTTTCTTTTGTACCGAGTAATAACATTATGAAAGCACTCATCTTGCTGTCCAATATATCTAAAACTTTGGCTATATAATCATCTGCAATAGGATGTTTTTAATCTCTTATTTAAAAATTTTTAATGTGTTCACATCCCACATTTTCATGCGCTGCTGACAGCTCGTGATATTTGGTGCTTTTCTGAAATTCTGAGATCTCTAGATTCTACAGCTGCTTCTATATTTATTATATCTATACATTTAGATATATGTTTCTCGCTATAGAGCAAATAATGAAAATAAAAACATTGCGAGATTAAAAAATCAGTACATTTACCACAATATTTCAAAATATGGGGGTTTTCTAGCCAAGAATTTCTGAATCTTTTTCTTAGAAAGCTCACTTTTAGTATGTATGCTGAATTCAGATATATTTAATCGCTACTTCAGAACCAAATTTTGTGTTTATGAAATTTAATGTTGATAAAGTGACAGATTTTTTTTAAACATGCCAATATTGTAACACAGTTCTAATGGGGCCAAACATAAATTACAGGGTTAAAGCTCTACTAAGTTGCGGAAATTCCACTTACAATTCTTGGAAAATTTATGTTACACAAGAACCCATAATATAGTGCTTTTGTGAATTCATCAGGTAATTTTAAAACAGTGACAATCCACTTTAGCGACTGCGATGTGTGACAGTCTTCAAGACAAGTGGTCTGATCCTTTAAAAAAAAATTTCCTGATTATATTACAGTGTATCAGAGAAAGCAATTAACATTTCACACTTTTCCCCATTCCCTTGCATGTATAATCTATTCTGGAAAATATTAAGCTGCGTTATGCTGTAACTCAGCGGGAGTTGAGTGTCCATCTGAGTGTCTCCCAGTCTTTTTGACTGGTGCAAGTCACCCTCGTATGCCCAGTTTCTTACCTGTAAATTGATGATGGGAACTATTTGCTCCAATTGCCGAAGCAGCCATGAATTTTGGGAGTACAAGCTGTGTGTAAACAGTAGCCAGTACAATGGTAGATGCCTTTAAAATCTTCTGTACCCAGAAGTATATAATAATACTATAAAGAAATTGTAAAAACAGGATGCTTCTGTCTGCTGTGAATGTTCTCACAAGAATTGTATGGAAAATAGAAGGGGAAAATAAAGATGTGTTGTGGAGCTTCACTACAAAAGCTTGAAAAAACAGTGTGGAGTTGAGACTTGCTTGTGAGAACCTTTTTCCCTGTCATCAAAGGCTGTGCCTGTTTTTGAGGAGAAGTAGTAATAAATGCCACAAAATGTTTTAGAGGGATCACTACATGAATCTACTGCGTTATGTGGATACTGTTTGTTTCTGGACCAGGAACCAGAGTCTTAAACTTGGCAGGAATAATATGGTCTATGACTAGCTTCATGCAAGTCTTGGCTTCCTACTCTAAAGGAAATCATTTGATAGAGCTGAGCAGATCTGTTTTACTTTGTACAACGTTTGATGAGCAAGAAAATGTCTAATGTTTGGCTAACCTTTCAAAAACTTTATTGTGCTTTCACTGTTTAGGGAAATTTTTAAGTTAGCATTAGTGTAAAAAACTACAGATGTTAGTTCTTTCTCCTTTGTCTGAGATCAGATTTATCTAGCTAACCAACATTAAAAATGTGTAAATTTCTGGCAAACATAACAAATCTTGAATATATTAAGGAAACAAACAGATGAACCATCTGGAAACAAGACATAGATCTGAAATAACTATGCCAGTGGCACAATCCAAGCATAATTCCTGGCATAATTTACACAGAGCAACCATATCAAGAGCCAGAAACTATTCTGTAGAAGGCTGAGTTTAATAATGACTGCACATTACCATTCCGCTTGCTGGGTAAATGTTGACAAAAGAGTGGCACATGCTGTAGAAATGTATCTATATCCTCCATTCCCTCTAGGGAAGTGTCTGTATTCTGAATTTTCTCTAACTCTTTTCTTTTTTGTCTTTCCTACTTCTTTTACACCTAGAATGATTTTTAGTAGGTTTAGCCCTGCAACCTCAGGAATTGCTTTGCTAACTTCGATTTTTTTTATAACTGATACACTATACACATTATAATTCATAATTGATTATGCACACAAATGCTTAATATTATGTAAAATATGACAATTTGATAAGTGGAGAAAATTTGCACATCTCCATTAAGTAGCCCTTAATTTTACCAAACACTGTTAAAGATTCACACGTAATTTATCAGCTTTCTCTTTTAGCTATCACTTGAAGAGATTTCAGGTGTAACAAGACAGTCATATAATCCCCATGCAAAGTGCTTGTGATGAAAAGTGCTAGGTTTTGCTGTTACGTAAGTAATGAGTTTCATTTGGGTGCATTTTTTTCCCATGGCAGTGGATTGCTTTGATAGCTCTCACTTTCATTGGTAGTGATCACGGGGCAACACCAATTGGATCCTTTACATCTTTATGTTGCTAGCAAAGGAGAGACACCTCAACAACAAAAAAAAACACGTTGAAGAGTGTTTGCAAGGTGTTTTGAATGGTGAATATATTGCAAACTTGGATAGGAACTGGGTTGCGCTATATCTTAAAAAGTGAGTCCATACCTAATGTATTTTGTAGGTTAGCATTAATTTGACTTGCTGGGTGTGTGGAATTTATGGATGTAATGCATTGCACTAGGCAAATAAAAACATCCTCCTTCAGTAATAAAGGCGAGGGCAGGCTCCATACTGGCAAGACAAGTATCTTCAAAGATTAACTTAATTAATATCCATCTGACTCCTGTGGCACAATGATGCAACACACTGCAAATGATCACTGCCAGGAAATACGATTCCGGCATTTGACTTCAAGCTGATTTTTGTTGTTTTTATTTTTTAATCTCTGCTCAGCATTTGTCTTGTCTACTTCAACATCATCCCATTCCCCCCCCCCCCCCCCCCCCCACCGCCTCTTCTATTACTGTTAGCATCTTAGCTTCTATCTCTCAGGTATTTGAAATTACCTTAGTTCAGAAGGTTTTATCACCTTCACTTTTGTTCTTGTCTTGCTTCCATAACACATAACAAACAATGTTGAAATACTTTCACTAGCACTTACCCGTATGTCAGACAAACATAATCACAGCCAGTATAGACTTTGCTCTGGGAAGCTTCCTATTTTAATTAGGTTTGTGTGACTTGAATTAGATTTCCAGAACAAACTTTTGAAATGGACATGGAGAAAGGGAAGAGAATTTCCACACTGGTAACAGATTTGGAAATAGAACCTGTTTGTGTGTTTCAGCTTATTGTGATACTTATTCTAGTGATGCTTCCTTTGCTTCTACTCTTTTTTTGTAAAGAAATTGGCTTTGTTTTGCCTTGCAGGAAAAGATGCCATGTTTATTGTAACAACACTTATACACAAACAAGGGCCTGACTTACTGAAATGAAGCTCCACTGCTCTCAGAACTGAGCCTATGCTAATGACCTGGTTGGGACTGTACCCAAATTATAAATTATATATGTTTGAAATGTAACATTCTGTAGCCTGATCGTGCCTTTTCAGTAGGAGTTTAAGACGACAGTTTGGTAATCAGAATAAAATCATCTGGTTCAGTCTGTGCAATTGGGTTGGATGATGATTTAAACAGGTAGATGAGATTTCCCTTCATTTGTGTGGAAGCTCTGTTTGGTTATCTGAAGATAAAATGTGTTGAGTATTTTTTTTTTAATTTTCCCTTTTTTTCACTTTCAGGATTTTTTTTTTTTTAGAGGCTGGAAAGTATTTACTCTTTCCAGAATCTATGGAAATAATGATCTGTCTGTGTGTCTTTGCCTGTGAGGTCAGCCAAAGGATTTTTGCCATTTCTGGAATAGATTCTTAAAAGCTCTAAGTATTCCAGATCCAATCAAATTCAAGAGTACTTAAATGTTAAAAGAATAACCCAGAGCTCTGTGAATCAAAACAATGCATTCCCTCACAAATAATGGAAAACTCTGGGGTTTTGGCAGCTGAGATCTGTTTGCTTGAAGTTCTGACCCTGAACACTCTAAGCCTAAACAAATACAACTATTTGAGTGAGCTAAACAAATGTACTGAGGCAAATGAAGTTCCACAAATGCTTAAGATCTTTCTGGCTAACTTTTTGGAAGATATGCTCTAGTTCAGCCACAAATTACTTGGCTAGACACTGAAATTGCTGGGTGAAATGCTATGGTCTGTATTTTACAGCATTTCAGACTAGATGATTGCAGTAGTCACTTCTGATCTTGAAATATGTGGGTTGGCTGTTAACTTAAGTTAGCAATGCCAGAGTGAGGAATATAGGAATGTGGATTGGTTTTCTTTTTTTTTAGCATTATTAAAACCTGTTAGGATTTCAATTTTAATGAGTACCCTGTTTAGAATAAATAATTTGTCTGGAAGTGCTAAAAAACTATTTGTCAGTACTTAGTCACTTGCCCAATTCAGTGTTAAGGGGGAAAAAAGCAACAAACTGCTTAATGGGGAGGTTTTTCTGACTTCCTTTATGGTATTTTCTCAAAGTCTTTATATTGCCAAACCTTTATGGACTCCTTATATTATTGAACCTGCTTGATCTTAGATGTAGTATTTACTTTTGTGGTGCTTGTTGTTGCAAAACAGTATGTTTGAAATTAAACACGGAATATCCCTATGATTTTTCCATCTTTATTATTTTTATAGCTATTGATGGAGAAACTGAGTTCATTTTTCCATTAAACCAATTCTCTAATATTATTCCAAGAGGGAGGTTTTATATCCCTTTTGTCAAGAGAACTTGGATTGGAGAATTTATCCTGGACTGCTTCTTTGGGTAGGCTTCCGCATATTTCTCCCCTTTTCCTGAGAAGCAATAGCAAAATGTTCTTTTTAATTTAAATTTTTGATGCACTGGCATTTTGAAGCACATTTAAGTATCTAGTACATAAGTTTGTTTTATCTCCTTGTATTGTGGTAAGCATTTCCTTGCAAAGGAATTTGGGACTATTAAAGTTGCAGCACAAATTCAAGATAGAATTGTATATAGAGTCCAACATGGACAACTAGGCATCTAAGGCCTCAGGTGAGTCAGTTGGGGCTGTTCAGCCTGGAGAAGGCTGCAGGGAAACCTGAAGATGTCCTTTCAGTATCTAACAGGGGGCTATAAGAAGTGGTCAGAGTCTTTAGCAGAGTCTGTTGTGATAATGCGTTTAGACTGGATGTAAGGAAGAAGTTTTTACAATAAAGGTGGTGAGGCGCTGGCTCAGGTTGGCTAGAGAGGTGGTATATGTCCCATCCTTGGAGACATTCAAGGTCAGGCTGGATGGGGCTCTGAGCAACCTAATCTAGCTGTAAATGTCCCTGTTCATTGCAAAGAGCTGGTCTAGATGACTTTTAAAGGTCCCTTCCAACTCAAATGATTCTATGATATTTCTTAATAGTTGTATATGTAAACTCTGTTATACTCTGCTCATCAGCTTTTTTTAAACTGAAGTTTAGGAATATATTTCTAAGATAACTTGTGATTTTGTTGCTGAGTGAGGACTTAATGGTTTTGAGGGTGTTGCCTTTCTGTTACCTTAAGCAAAAGTATAAAGAATGTTATTTACATCTTTGTTTATTTCTCAGGCTTTTAACTGCGCTTTCTCTAAGCTGCAGATCAAAGTTGGGAAGAATAGAAATGGTGTTGCTTAGGCTGGGAGGCTATATTCCATTCCTGTTACACTAGTTTGAAATATCTTCTTTCCTGTAAAAGAGTAGAGAATTGGCTGCTCTTTTTACATGTCTGTTCAAGTGGAAAGTGTACTTTTCCTGAACTGTGAATTTTTAGGGTTTCCTTCTTTCTAATACAAATTCAGAATTCATTTTTGGTGCATAACCATTTGTTTCTAGTTGGTGAACAAGGCAGAATGCCAAGAATATAAAACTACAGTACATTTTATAATTAAGTGGTATCCATTGGTGCACCCAGGGTAGTTTCTGGTGCTGGTGTCAATGCGTATTTTGTAATGTCATCTGACAATGAAATTCAAAAACATTGAAAAGGAATCTGTCTCAAGCACTTCTTACAGCTTCTATCTTCCAGTTGGATGATGGGCTTACTTAGTCTTGCTGTGAATTGTATTTCTGTAATATGAAAGATGCACTATTTTTTCATATTTTACAATTTTAATCAAGTAAGTTTTGGTGAAGTAAAAGTACTGCTGATTGTACAGTGAAATACAGAAAGATAAGTATGAAGTGTTACATGTTTACCTGCAGACTGTGGTGAAAAATGATAGACGGGTGTCCTCATGGTCTCTGTGTTGCTTCACCATAGCTCATCCCAGTGCAGAAATACTATGTCTTTAGACTACAAGAGAGCTCTCTAAATCCTGACACTGTAGTCAGGAACATAAACCATGTACTTATCGATCATATCCACACAGAACTGCTTTAAAAATCTGTCCCTGCATTCACAGAAGTCAGCTGCTTCCTTGACTGCTTCAAGCCCAACTCAAGATGCCAAAAGGATTGTGCTTCAGTGGAACAATGACCTAAGCAGCCTGGATACACTGGCATTAACCAAGAAGCATTCTGCTTCTATTTAATGTGTTTTCCTTCCATCATGTAATGACCAATGTATTTGATCACTAAAGAAGTATTTAGCTGCCATAGTCCATCATAAAAAAAAAAAAAGATCCCAAACTATAGGAGAGCTAGCATTTTTACAAATCAAACCCAAAGTTTTGGTTTGTACTGCTTTAGAAAACAGCCGAACAGTCATTACACTATACTTTCTGCAGTATGATCAAGAGCAATTAATTTCTGCGTTTTATTAGCTGGTTTTTTTAAAATGTTCTTTGACACTTTCATACAACTCATATGACTGCTTTCCACCAACCAGGAACTTGAATGACTTCAGCTGCATTGGAAAGTTCCCATTATCCTAGATCAAGTGAAGACTAGGAAGGCAGTTGTGACTACTTTTTTTATTCTCTTTGATAAACAAAGATAGAAGATTCCCTGAAAGCTTTTAGATTACTAAAACAGGTCTTCTGCTAACAAGGTAGTTTCATGTGTTCTGCCTTCTTTCAGCTTGCTTTTTTCCAGTCCAGTATTTTCCTTTTCTGGACTGTATGTCAGCCAGCCAGTGTCATCCAGGCCCCAGTCTTGGCTAGATGTCGAAACAGACAGGAAGCAACATAGCCTGGATCTAATGAAAAAAAGATGGGGAAACTGCCATGAGTGTCCTGATGACATCCCAGCCTGATCTTTTGGGCCTCTTCTGGAGAGACAAAGATATCAAATGAGTCTGGAGAAAAAGTGATCATCTTACTATCAACTCAGATGATCTGTTCATTTTCTCTTCACACCCCCCCCCCCCCAGCTTTTTCATTTAAGTCTTACTAAGTTTGGAAGTTTCACCCTCTCTTTTTGGAAGCGCGAAAAAGGATTTTCTCAGCTCTTGGTGAATTTGTCTATTTTACTGATCACCCCAGATGGTTGGGATCCTATTTTCCCAGTGATGTACTAGGAGATGAATGTAATTAACTGCATTAGCTCTGAGTAGGAGTTATATAAACCTACTTGGGAATAGAAGACTCAGTAAGGGGATAATTTCCTCCTTTGATATGTCTGACTTCTATTGATTTGAATGAAAATGTATGTGCGTCTGAGGTACAGTTTACATGGAGAAGAGCCTGAACTAAAATCTCTGGTTTGATCTACTAAATTAGATGAAAGATCAGGAGACAAACTTTGCTTCTCATAAAGATCTCATTTTGCAAATACTTTGAAGTACCTCAAGTTTTTCAAAATGCATCATGTTAACAGATACGGCTCATTCTGCAAATAAATAATTTATCCAATAAAAAAATAACTTATTTATCTAATGTATAGTTAGATAAGTCAAATAAAGAAAATTCTTAATAATTGTTTTATTTTCCTTTATCAAGGATAAAAGGAAACTATTTGTGGGCTATTGTATGTGATGGTTTTACAGTTATAATTAGTCTATTCAGTCTGCAACCCTTGCAAAAATACAGAAACATTCTTAAAATAACAGAATTCTCTTGGCATTCTTTCTCATGAGTTCTCAATCTCAACATTTTTGCCAATTAACACAAAACTCATGCCTTATCTGCTTTCAGCAAGGAAGGTAGGGTAAACTCTCTTAAATCTCTCTGAAATAAGAGGGCCCTGGTGCAGGGTTTGCGTGAAGAAGCTTTATAGCAGCTCTTGGTGCCATTTCCAGGACATCCACCTTTTACAGAGAGCTCTGTTTCACTGCTGACAGAAGTGGATGAGGAGTCCATCATGCAGCTGTGCCTCAGCTGCTGCACTCCTTATTGCTCGTAGCAAGGAATTGCTCGGTTCTGTTTGTTCCTTCTGTGCTGTCTACTCTCTCCTATAAGAATCACCTTATCTGCTGGACCAATGAGACCATTAATGGAAACTCTCTAGTATGCCATCAGAGCCCCACTTCTTGATCAATAGTTATTTACTTCTGAGAGGTCAGAGCTTGGCTAATATAGCCGAATAATTTTATTGATAGATAACATAACAATGAAAAATAAACTTTAAAATAGAAGATGAATGAATTCAGCACTTTCTTCAGGGATGAATATTATTATTTGAAAATTTTAATAGCTGGTGGAATGCTGAAAGGGCAGACAACAAAAGCATTGAATAATTGTCCTAGGACTATAATCAGACTTCTATTATTGACCTCTGCTAATATTCTACTGTAACTGTCTGCTAAATTGGTTCCTTGGGGCTTGAAATATACAGTGATGTTATGAGTTCCTATTGTAAATTGCCACACAGAAAAGTAGCAAGTCTCTGAAATAGTGCTGGCCCTCGCCTGATCAATACTCAATTCTAAGCAGTGCAAGAGGCAACTGTTGCCATAGAAACATTGATGTCACCGAGGTTGAACAGTGGCTCTTACAACAAATCATTTCCTTTGAGCAGTTGTAATTGACTATATGTACAGTTTGCTGTCACCTGAGACTATTTACATCAAGCCAGTAACAGAGCTGCATTAGTTATTCTGGGAGTAAGAGGGTTAGCTCTTCTTTTTGTGACCTTACAAATACCTGGGAGGATATTGCCATGGCAACTGGCAATATAACAGGATGAACATTAAGGTAGCTACATAATGCAGTGGCATTCTTTTGGAGCATCAAAGGTAGTTCTAATAAACTTTATCTAGTTGCTGCATAATATAAACATGACATTAAATGTATCTCTGTCACAACTTTTGTCTTCAAGAGCTGTTACCTTTGGCATAGGTGAAGGCAGGTATCTTCAAAACTTCCCGCAGAACTTAAGAGCTACCTGTTTTGTACTGAGATATTACCAAAAATTCTTTGCAGGAGAGTGAATTCAGGGTGGAGAATCTTTTCCTGCTTTCTGATGTAGTGCTGATCTGCAGGGAGCACTGGTTTCAGAATTTGTCTCAATTGTTGAGGCACATTTTTTTCATTTAGCAGGGGGTTATTTGTATGTATTTTTAAAAAATCAAGTCATTCAAGTGGTTAAATACATTATGATATCATGTCCTTTCCTGTATGGAGGTTTCAAGTAGGCACTGCATTAGTTCCTTTAGTGCTGCCCGCATTGCATCTGCCTTTGTTCTCTGAATGATTCTGCAGGAGCCGATGGAACGTCCCCATGCCCTGCAGTGCCTGGTAGGTTCCACACAAGGCTGAGATCAGGTTGTAAAGCACCCACGGTTTCCAGCAGTACCTGAACTGTTCAAAGGAAAACCACAGTAATACCTAACTTAGAAGCTCTCTAAATGTAAATTGCTGGCCTTGCCATGAAAATATATATTATAGTACTTTTAAAAAGAGTAGTATCTGATGTGATACCATAATTACCCAAACCTGCACTGTTCTGTGGAGGTAACATAAATTTAGTGACCTGTCACTCAGTCGCATGGACTAACATTCTCTGATGCATCAATAATAAAAATGTTGTGAGTGTACAAGCTACTAATTTTCATACTTAAATAGATAGCCTCCATATGCATGTATTTGCAACTACATACACTGTCTTCATGTTTTATACTGTAAAATATAAAATTAATGATTGCTTCTTCTAATGATATGATATTTCTGTAGGCTTAAAAACCTCATGTAAGTAGGGAAGAAATGATTGAAATATGCAGGTTTTTAAAATACGGTGCCAGTGAAATCTCATAGCATCTCACACCTCTCTCTTCTTTTACAAAACATTATGTGCATGTGTTTATGGTCCTGTTCATGATAATATGTGGTTGACGTATGGAAATTCATAGCCACGAGAGATTGAGTTCTACAAGATCTTTCTGAAAAAATGACAGCAACAGAGCTGTTTTTAAAAATCATGTTTGCATGGCTAGGACACATTAGAAAAAGGGTGTTTTCATATTCTAGGACATACCTGTCTGATAGTGAAGGACGAAACTTCCTTTATTCTATCCTGGAAACTTTTCAGGGTTTCTTGGATCATATTCTGAAATTTGTATTGCTACTTACTGCTACAAAGTCCAGGGGAATTACTGCACCGATACAGCAGTTTGTATACAAGAATGCTTTGGAAAGCTACTGGACCATGAGTGTTGCCTGTGTCTTCAGGTGATATTTTCTGCTTTTTAAAAATATGCTTTGTGGCAATGTATTTTTGAAATGCAACATAAAATCACAGCTGTGTAATATACAGTATATAGCAGTAACTGAAAACAAAGTATGTGCTGACATTTTGATTTAGGTGCAATAAAATTAATTTACAGTGAAGAACTAAGAAAGCTACATTCTTTCCTTCAGTTTCAAACACAGGCTTCCTCCCTCCCTCCCCTTCCTTATTTTTTTTTCCTAAGGAAGGCCACATAACTTTTCTGGAGGGAAGAGAACAATCTTTAATGTTATATTATTTTTGTGAGACTGTCACACAGATGACTGGGAAAGAACATAGCACTGTTGATACATTTAAAAAGTACTCCACCAGAACCCAAATGAAAACAGACTTTTTTTTTTTAATCAGAGACTGTGCAGATGAAGTTTTGTCTGTGACTCTGTTCTCATTTTATTTCTGGGTGGCCATGTCAGCTGTTAATTTACTTGTGGTCTACTCCATGTTTTGGGGTGAGCAGAGTGTTCTGCTTTGCTCCCACTGGAAGTGTTGGTGGTAGCTGGCCCAGGTGAGACAGTTCTATCTGAAACAAACACCTGGGGTCAATTCTGAATTGCTTTGAGGAGAACTTGAATGAAATTTTTAATTGAGCAGATTGAGGTAACTCATCTTTAGACCTTTTAATACTGTGTAAATATTAGGATTCTGAAAAATAGGGTCAAAGCATGAACTACAAGCAGTGTGGTATTAGCATCAGACACAAAGGAGCTCAGAGAACTATTTTTGTAAATAACAGGCGTACTTCATGAGAATGTTGCTATTTTGGTAACTGTGAAATGTCAGCCCTTTGTGTAGTCGGAACAACATAGTGGTGAGGACAAGTAATAAACGTGGGGTGCTGAGTGGTAGGCAGAGTGGTGAACATATAGAAACAGCAGCACCACACATAAAAAAGGATTGAAATTCTGCTCTCTGCCATTACAGATGTCCTCCTGTACCCTTCATGATTCACTGGTAGAGAAATGCAGACACTGTACTGATAGCCTCTCTGCTGAACTGCAGGGTTTGGGACAGGAAGAAGTATTTTATACATTAGATGTGCTAATGCAGGCCAGGATTGTGAACTGTGAGATCAGAATAGCCAAGGGACAGCTCTTGAAGCTGATGAGCTCTACAAATGTGTGTGTGGAACTCTCAGAAGAAAGTTTTAGGTTGCTAGTAGTCTTTGGCCAGCACTGTATATAAACTTTCCGTGACCCACAGACAGCTATGCTCGTGGAGAGCTCTGAAGAGGTTGAAACTGAGGGTAGTATTCTCAGGAGATGGAGGTTTAGAGGAGGAGAGCAAAAGTCTCAGGGCTGGGTCTTACAGTCTGTATAATGACTTCCCACAGCTCAATTAAAGTGAGCTCAGACCTAACTTTGTTCAGCAGAGAGACATCCATTTTGGAGCAATTTTGCTCCTTATCACAAAAAAAGAAGAAATACTGGAAAAGGAGCAGGGAATGTAAAACAAAACAAAGCAAAACAAAAATGTGTTCTTCCTCTCCTTGTTATTGCCTTTCTGGTGGTGGATGCATCTCACTGCAGCAGCTGTTTCTTACTGGCTGCTCTCTCACTACTGCAGATGGAACACACTAGACGAAGTGTTTTGTCTTCAAGAATCTTCTCCAGTGTAAAGGTCTTATGGAAAGGAATAAAATTGCTTCCCAAATGTGAACTCAATAGGAAGTCAGAAAGAAATTTTTTTGGCTCTTGATACCTTTAAGGTCTGGAATTTTGAAAGCTGCTGCTCCATCTCCTCTTTTCTCTTTTCTTCCCTTGTGTAACTTCTCTGAATTCAACGTCAATTCTCTTGATCGACTTTGCTATTTAAGTAGATGCAGAATCAGCTCTATTGTCCTTAGTGGAATTTTCCTTTCCAGTTTTGGCACCTTGTCCTTCCCAGTGTTACTGTTACATTTTAATTTGGATCTGTTTGTCCGAAGTGCAGCCAGATACATTTATATTCTGTTATGACACAAGCCACTATAGGCTTTGTCCAAGGAGGGGGGAAAAAAGGACTGGTTAGAGGAGACAGATAAACTCCATTTAAGGACCTACTATAAATGCTTGTATCCTAGAGGAGCAACCAGCATTGCATTTCTTTCCTATTGTTGGTCAGAAATATGCAGATTACTGTTTCTTAGAAATCTGGATAAAGTTCTGCAATATATTTTTCTTGCCTATTAGTTCTGTTTTTTACCCCTTAGGAGGCTAAAGACGATGAATTACATCCAGCCTATAATTAGCTTTGATGCAGTGTATTATGCAAGAGTCTTCTCCTTGAATAGCTTCAGCAGTATGAATAGGCTTGATCTCCAGATCATGAAACTGCAGTAAGCTATGTGTCATTTTGGTTCATTTTGCCTGTATGGGGTAGGTTGTTTTGGCCAGTAACAAGTAGTGTTTTGCTCTACTTGTGTTTCTCTAGAAATAAATAAAGAACGCAGAAATAGATGTAGGCTTATCTTTTCCTGTCATGTTTATGCCTGACTTGCCCAGGATCTTCAGTGTGTTTAGATACTATACTAGTGTTTCAGTGGTTGACTGTGATCTCAAAATCTCTTAGCTAGTTTTCCTGTGTCCTCCTTTTCCTTCCTTACTGCACAGTGCTTTGCTAGAGGCAGCACTTCCAGCTGTGATCACTTGAGTTGTCATGTTGTGTAATCCTACCACTAGGAAACCACCTTTCCTCCTTCCCCTTGTTATGTGATAAATCCCTTTCCTGGGGCTGCAGCTGAAATATAATGAGACTGAAAAGTGAAAGAGTTACTCTTATGACAGTACCCTAAACTTGAAAGAAAACAAAGGGAGGAGAGCGCAAAATAATTTTTCAGAAGGGAAATAGCACTGTAAATTATTGGAAGAGCTGTGTGACTGCTCTTCGTATGGGTTACTGGTAGAAATCTCTTGATAAATCGGAGTTTCTTGTTTCAAGACCAGAAAAAAAGATAAATTTCTTCAGAGTCAGCAAGAAGCCACTCTTAAGAATATTTTTTCCATTAATAATTTGGAATTAGAAGATATAATAGACACCTGCTAAAAAATGCAAATCTGTAGTACTGTACAAGATTGTCATCCAGCTGGCTGTCACTGGTGAATGAGGGTCCACAGCCATCAGTGGCATCAGCGTGTGTGTATGTTAAGAACTGAGAGAATGAATGAAAGGAAGCAGAGGGCTTCTATTCTGTCTGAGAAAGCTGTTTCAGCACAGCAATCTGTTTAATACCATCTTAAGAATTCTTGGTGTGTGCTAAGGCATCTGGCACACTTTTCCATGACTGAATTGTTCACTGCTGAAACCCTGACCCTGCAATCAAGGCTGCAGTACATCTTCCCATGCACCCCTACCTATAGCATCTGTTTCAGGACTGCAGTCTTCTGGAAGAGTTGTGTTCATCTAATCCTGACCATACAGTGCACACTGGTGGAAGAGCAAATTCTGTGGCCTTGATATTGCTGAGATAAGGTTTTTCAGGATTCTTGTGTCTGTGCTATCTGCATGGTCTGTGCCTTTAAAGAGAAGTGAAGCTATATGTGTCTTATGTGTCAGGATCCTGAGTGCTGACTTCTCTAGGTGTGCTTGCCCATTCTTATGAGGGAAGTAGTGAGTATATTATCTATCCCTGCTATGTGGAAGGAGAGGTGCATGCAGAGTGGAGATGATGTCTCGAGCTTCACAGCCTCGGAGCAGTATTTTGGTCCGCTCTGCTTCCCATTGCTGCCATTGGGCATTACTTGGCCCCCATGTCCTAGAGAGTCCCCTCACACTGTATTATTTCTTGAGCACTTCCATCACACTGCCTGGGAAGCAACAAAGAATGTGGATGTTCATTCATGGTCTTTTCAGAAGGAAGATTTGATAGCTATGATGAATGAGTGGTCCTCATATTGCCTGGCTGATTGAGTGGTCATTTTTGGGGCTTTGATGTAGATTTGGCCTGTGCTAAACTCAGACAGAAAGACAGTGACTAAGCATCCAACGTAGCCTATTTTTTGTTTGTTTTTCTGAGTTCCTTATCGCAAAATTGTTTTTTCCTCTTTTTGAAAGTCTTACAGGAGTCCTTTTTTTTTAATCATCTTTGTCAATACCATTTCTCTTCTGTAGTGCTTTTTACCCAATGGATTTCCTTGCCATTCTAGTTTTGGATAGCTTTTAGTCTTCTCTGCTGATGATAAATAGAAATTCTTTTATATAAAGCGGTATTAAGAATATTTATTGATGCTGGCCAGTTAATGACTTAATCTTCTTCAATTCTCCAATATAAATTGTTTGGCAATGGATTACAAATTGAACTTTATATTTAAATTCCTTCTATGCAGTTAACATTAATATTTGTAATTCTTTTCTGCTTTAAATATGTAAACCTCAGACTATGCTACCCATTTACCAGAGCAATATAGCAAACCTTAAGACTATGCTTAAGAGAAGCCTTCCTTTTCTTCCCCAAAAAAAGGAAATGCTGACCTCAGAACAGTATGAGTTACGGATTTCTTTTCATGGCAATACATGATTGACTTTACCCAGGTTGCAGGAAAAAAATGAAACAAATTATAAAAAATAAAAAGCACTCCATTTGTTCTTCATGAAGCTAAGTATGCTTTTCCTAGAGTATTATACATTGCATCCACATTGGTATCAGTGCAAGATTATCCGTACATAATAATATTAAAGTTCATCATGATTAATGTAATTAATAATCATACAGAAAGCAATAAAGATTAGTCTGTGTTACTGGAAATGCTTTCAGATGCCATTATGGTCTCTACCATTGTGTACCTCATATTTAAGACTGCTCTTTCCTTTAGCTGGAAGCTTCCTTCCCTTGCAAAAAGTAGAGATGGGCTGGACAGTTCATCTGACATAAAGTACCTCTGTGCCGGAATACATAGCAGAGGAAGGAACTTGTTCACTTAAGAAAGTGGTGGGACATGCTGCCTCCTTTCCTGGCCAAGCTTATGTTGTTGTTAAATACACAGTAATTTAAATTATTAATAGCAAATGATACTTAGCACTTACAAATGCAATTTATTACCAAGAGGTGGAGTTAGGTCTTTTTATTTGCAGAGTGCAATCACCTTTTGAACTTGATTTTTGATAAGAATGTCTGCTTTGTTACTATAGTGTAAAAATTACCCCCAAAAGCCTAAAATATTGTGGGTAGAAGAGGTTTCATGTTTGTCATCTAATTGGAGAATGTAAAGAGTGGCACAGTGGATGTTACAGGAAAAAAAAAATTATACTTTGCTACTGCCACTGTCAGAAAAGAACTTATGAGAGTAGACATGTGAGGATCTGCATTAGACAGCTGAGTTGGACTGAGTTAAGGTCAGATTTCCTTGTCTGTGGTTTATTATAGAGATATTTTGAATTTAGAGAATTGGATGTGAACTAGTTCAAAAGTTTCTGACTCTGGTGAAGAGAGTGATAGTCGTAAGTTAGTAGTGGAACGAGCAAGCCTGTCTTAAGGACAGTAGTGAGGAAGTAGTATCAGAAAAATCTTCTAACAAGGTGAAGGAAGCTCTGTGACTGTGTTGAAGCAGTTGGTCAGCTAGTCTGCTGATATGACAGCCTTTTATCTTCAGTGCATTAACTGACTTGAGTAAGTAGAATGAGTACATTTACTCCCTTCCACCAATTCAAGATGTAACTCAAACAAATCTGTTTAATCATTCAAGCTCTTCAAAAAATGCATGGGCTTTGAGAGGAAGAGTTAAAATTTCTAACTAAATTGGACAGCCATACATTCCAGGTGTTAAAGTACAGTACTGTCAGTCTGTTTTGGTGCTATGAACTGCCTTAGAACAGCCACAGTACTAGGTTAGTTTCTGATGCTTTGAGAAAACTATGTGCTAGGGAGTCTGTTTGAGACAGCATCACAGGCTCGGTAATAAATGATATTCATTAGATGCAGGTATATTTCTACGAAACTAAACTATGTTCTTTTTGAAACTACCATGACATATGATTCTTTACAGTGGAGAGCTTGACTGATGTAGAGAAAGCTTAACACACATCTAATTACAGAGCAGACTTCCCCTTTCTGAGATTCAGAGGCATTAATTAAAGAAATTTATTACAACCTGCTCCATTATCTCCAGTCACCTTTACACAGATGAAGACTAAATTCTCTCACTTTGTAGCAGAGTTATGCACACAGAACCATAGCAGTTCGGCAGAGACTTTGTACGTTATGTAAGGAGAACAGGATTTATGATCAACAGTCCACTTGGTAGATCTACTTTTAAAGTCATATGATTTTTCTCTATCCATTCTCTGTTTCTGGGAGGTATTTAGTCTATGAACCCATGAGTTAACACCTCTTTTGGAGAAAAAGTGTTGGCTCCTGGTCAAATGTCCTGGCAGAGACATTCAGAGCAGGTGCTATACTCATGCAACTGGCACTGGTACCAGGCTCAGGTTGAATGCTTTCCAACACATTGAGTGCATGGCACAGGTGTTGAAGGCTGGTGCCTTTGAACTCTGTTGTGTCACTCCAATCTGCCTTGCATCACTGTGGCCCATTAGGGTGATTGCTTTGTCCTCTGGATGAGAAGGGGTGCTAGTTTCCAGATTTGGAGGCTAATTTCATGGTTCTGTATGAATTGACAGTAGCTCCAGAGCAGAAACAAGTGTAATTCTTGGGAAAATAACTATGCTGAACACATTATTCCCAGATTGCAACACATTAATTCTGTGTGGGAAAAGAGTAAGGGGACACTGTAGAGATAAGAATCTTACAATGTGAATACAGTCCAAAAAGAAGACATTTGTAATGGATATAATTTCTTTTAAAATTGTTCTCATTTATATGACCATGTCAAATATCAGAAAATCTCTTGCTGTCATCATGAAAGGAGGCAAGGCAAATGCTCAGAAAGTTAGCACACAGACAACAGTCTAACAACAACACCAAGTGACAGCCTGATGTACAGAGGAAAAAAATATCAGATAGACTTCATAGATGGGGCCCAGTCTTTCTGTGTAGAGTTAGGTCCAGTTAGGTTGACTTCCTCAAAGTGTTTCTGAACAAGCTATTTATGATTGATCATAGAGATGAGTAAGAGATGCTTCACAGGAAGCTAGAAGAGAGGTCTCTTGCTGAGGCCATCTGGAAATTTTTCAATTCTAGTCAAAAGAGTCTTGACTACCTTACCCTCACAAAGACATGGGGTACAAACAGAGGCTGTATTCTATCTGGGCACTGCCAATTAAGTAGGAAGCTGGCAGTGCCTTTGTAGAAATAGCTGTGTCTGTAAATATAATCTAAAAACAAGAGCTGAGAGCCTCAGGTCCCTTAGAAGTTCAGACTTTGGTTACCAACTATGGGCTGTCTGCCCATGGCTTGGGTAAAGTGTATCAAAAATAGACATCTGTGTATGTTGTTTTCCAAGTTTGGCAGAGGAAGGCTGAGAATCTGCCAGGAGATTAACGTCTGTCGGATGCCATTTTCTTGTGCTGCTTTGTTGCTTGCTTTAGGTGGTCAGTGTTTTAGCACGAGCACAGAAATGTGCTTCATGCCAATACAACAAGCATGAGGACACTTGTCTCAGGTTGTCTTGGTAGCAGGAAACATCAGTTTTTCCATTTCATCTCAGCATTGCTGATGCCCCAAAACTACTTCGTGTAGTATCCTCTGAGGATGAGACCATCTCCCTTCTCTTTGCTTAGGCAGGGTATCCAGAAACGCTCACCCCGTTTCTTGACGTGTATACAGCCCTGTCTGGGCAGGAGGACAAGCAAAGGAAGCTGGCTTTCTCTCAGGTGGGCTCCCTAACAGCCTCCTTGAAATAATTGCTCTGGAGGGTCACAGCTCCTCTTGCTTCCCTGCAAGGTCCTGCAACTATTATCCTCCTACCCCAGGTCTTTGGATTGACTGATGTAGGCCTCCTTTTACACTTTAACTATCATCTAGTTCTAATGCCAGTTCTGCCTGCAACTCTACTGAGACAGCTGGGTAGAGCAGATCTTAGCAATTGTGGCTGCGTGACAGTTTTTTGAAAGCACAAATCCATGTATTGGTTGCTAAATGGAAATATCATTTTTTCATCTCTGGCTCAGATGGCAATTCTGAAGATAGACTTCCAGCTGCTGGTACACTGCAAGCAACTTTATCTCTATCTTAATATGTCCATCCGTATTGTCTCAGCTGTAATGCCTTTGAAATGGCAGCGGAGGCTGGAGGTTGTGCTTTGCAGAGCATGAGGACACAGAGGGACAATTACACCACAAAATTTTCTGGGATAGGACCTATGGTTGAAATCTGAATCATCCATACTTTGTGAGTGGGTGTCTTGCAGTATGAGTACAAACTGACCTCTTCAGTCAGCCTCAGCATAAATGCAAAATATGAACAGTATTTATCCCTCAATGAAAGGGAATTTCTGCCTGATTCCTTCTTTTCCAACATTTGCTGTGACAAAGAGCAGTTTGGCTATAGTCATACCAGGTGCTCTGTCTGCAGCAGTGTGTTTCTTTCCCAGCTTATTAGTGTGACCTCAATCTTGCTGTATTAGCTCTTTCCTTGTTCATCTACTCAAGTTTCAGCTTTCCAAACCCCTTCATACGTATGTAACATAATGAAGGGCAAGGAGAATATTTTTTTTAGATTGCAGGGGAAGTAAATAATTCTGAGCAATGTTGAACCCCGCTGCCTAGTCCTATGCCTTGCAGATACTTGTTCATTGATCTGTCTGGTGGAAAGGAACTTGTGGATCTCTTGTATCAGCATCCTGTTGATTCTGGGAGCTGGGGCTATTTCTGTCTCTCTTCTCTCTCCATTGCTGTACATTTTTTAGATTTCTGTTTTTGAAAGAATGCCAAATAGCAGGCTAAATAGGTCAAAGACTGTAGGAGAGGAGGAACGTGAATGGAAACTTAAAACAGACAAAGAGCCGAGGTAAAGAGGCCTGAGGAAAAGAAAATGCATTTTGCAGTTTATTTTCTGCTACGGTGTGTTTAAGATAGGTGACTGATGGCATAATTAATGACTAGGCAGAATTACTGTGTTGACGTGTTGGTATTTTCTAAAATTGTGTGGTGATATATTGGAGAGTGAATGTGAAGCACATGAAACTGGACAGTTGTATTAACCTTAGGCAAGTTTCTTTTCTTTTCAGAGCCTTTCTACTGTTCTAAAACACAATGTTGTCTTCTTGCTTTGTGTTCAGTAGGGCAATAATTTTACCATTCTTTATAACTGAGAGGATAAGTAGGATACCCAAGAGCTTTGTCTAATCATTTAGCTAATGATCCTGCTCTGTAATATCTGTTCAGGTGTTTAATTCAGTTTAGATTGCTACTGTGATAGCCTTTTCTGGCTGTTGGTTTTGATTGGACTTACTTTTACACTCCGCATCCCCTGAAGAAGGTCATAGCTAAACTCTGTATTTCCTGGCAGCTTTTTATTTCAGATTGTTCCTCACTGCTGGGCATTCAAACCAAACATTGATTTTTAGTTTATATTAATGTATCTTTAATTTTGCCACAAGTCTTACATACATGTTTTGTGGCTAAAAATAGTATATATATATACGTGTTTGTATGCGTAGTTTATAGTATAACAGGGTACTCAATTATCTTACTTGTGGAGGGAGGAAGCATGCTTCACACAGTAATCACACGGGTATGTATAATCATTTGTTCTGCAGGCAGAAAGCCCCCATACCCTCACAGCCTGAAATGCTTCAAAAATACAGCTCCATAAAATGCTGGAGAGTTTATAGGTTAGAATTATTAGAACAAGAGAAGCCTGTGGGCAGAGGCAGGAACTGCAATGTATTGTTATTCCCCTAAACCTGAGATAGAGAATCTCATGTCTTTGATGCTAAAATATCTTTTGTATTGGAATATTTGGGACCAGACTCCTGGCCAGAAATTTAAAGTTTTTTCTCTGATGTGCAGCACTTTACATGTCTTGATGCTTCATTCTGGAGTATTTAAAACTTCCTTTTCCACATCACCTGCTGTATTTTTTTTTTCCAGTATGTAAACAGATTAGTTTCTGGCTAATTAACTGCCAGTTTTCTACTTGGAGTAATTCTGAGGAAGGGTGTTGTGATATCCTCATATATTATGTTCTTTTGAAACTTTTTACCAAACAAACAAAACTAAAATAGCTAGACAAGCATGAATGGAAGGCTCCCCAGGTCCCCATTTCACCTTTCATTGAAAAGTCATTAAAAATGTGGCTAGTCAGCAAATCCAAAATCTAGCACCTGTTTGCCAGATAAAAGCCAGCTGCACTGTATATGTATATTACTTAATGCATCTGCACTACCACTTGCCTAAGTTTCTTTCCTGAAAGTGTTCAGGGATATTTTATTTTTATCTGAGATAGAAGGTGTAACAGAGAAAATCTTCTACTATGGTTGGCATAAATTTCTTAAAGCCTGAAATTTTATAAGGGTTGGATTTTTTTTTCTTGAGAATTTCTATGTATTTCTAGTTTCAATGAGCCAAATTACATTTCTGGTCTTAAGATATATTTTACCTCTTAGCTTATTTCTTCGTTGGTTTTGATTAGGTCATGGCTTATTGAAGTGAAATGAACTCTTCTTGCTTTTCTTCTGAGATAATAAGAAAAGACAGGTTCTCTGGGCAGGCCACTATTTTGGAATTTTCCTTCTTTAATGCTCACAGGACATTCCTGTGACATGAATTCATTTTGAAATTGTTTTTCTTCCTTTGAAATAGAGTTGGCATGTAAAATCACTTTTCCTTTTTCCAAAAATTATTGTCCTCTGAAGTGTCTGGAATTCTGGAACCAAAGTCAAAATTCTTTCTTGCCTAGTTTCAACCTACTGGCATTTTTGGTTATTCATTCTCACATACATTGGAAGTGGTCTGTAGCAGAAATGCTGAGTCGTGGCTTGGACCAGTAATTGAGCACCTGGTGGGAAGGCAGGGCCAGCCCAGGGGAGCTCAGGTGTATGCAGTGCCCCTAAGTGACTAGAAGAGGTGGAGCCAGGATGCACCCCTTCCCAGACCTCATTTAAGGGTTGACAGTAGAAGTGAGGGTTTCTTGATGGAGATCTCTGTGTACGTGTGGCCTTCCAAAGGTGAGCAAATTTTCTTCCTTTGTTTCTGTATTTACGGTTGCTGCATTTGGCCTTGTTCTCATTTGCTGCAACCTGAATCTTTATGACCCGGCTCTTATTGCTGTACTTTCCATCACATCATAGCACTGCAGGCTTCTATACAGTTTTTCACAGTCTGTGTTTTAAGAATGAATTTACTGCAATGGTAATCTGAAGTGGTGTGGAAGTACACGCAGTGCCTCAAAACCTGAGCTCTAGAAGACAACAGGATAGAAGTGAGATTCAACCTGAATTATCTATTGGAAAACACAGTACTTGGCATTCCTTACTAAATCTACTATTTTATTTTCCATTAAACAGTAAAGATTACTGATTATAAGATGGGATGTTTACTTGCAAGATTCAATCACAAAGGAAGGGTGTTTGGAGGTCTGTGCGATTCTAGAAGACTCAGGTTTTAGTTCTGCTATGGGTTTATTATGTGTGCTTGGGCAGGTTGCTTATTCTCTGTGTGGCTAATTTTCATACTGTAGAAAAGCAGAAATAATGCTTGTTTTCTCTTTGTTCTTACTTGCAATGGTCACATTACTTACCTTGGAGATAGAATGCAGGCATAATCTTATCCATGGCTTGATGTCCTACTGTCAAAAACTGAAAAATAACAGAGGCTTATCTTGGAAATTCTGAGTATTCCCTAACATTTTCAATTCTGTATCACTTCTGTGGAAATCAAGTGTTATCTCACAAGTTGAAGACGCAACTGATTAAAATTTTTTCAGGGATCCACAGAAATGTCACCACTGGTGCAGTAATTATGATCTGGTGATTCTTAGAAACTTCAGATTGTGCTGGCTTTTCCTCTTTTTTTTTTCCTGGTGCTAAATTATGTTGAACATCCATAAATCCTTTCCTGAAATCTACTTTGCATGTAAGGAATTTATAAGTGATTATTGCAGAGCTGTTTGTCAAGAAGGGAAGCAGCAGGTGATGTGTGTAGCAGTAAGCGGGTTCATATGACAACCCTGGCATTAAATATGAGCTTGATGATTCAGCTCTGTGAAACAAATTCCAGTTATTTATAGGTAATGGGTAATTGCTAGAGGTATGGTTAGCTCAGTAACTTTCAGTAGTAGCATAAACTTATTTAAGTTCATCACTGGCACTGCTCAATTTAGACAAAAATAAATGCAATTTATTCTTCATCCTAGTACAGTTTACAGAAAGTCCTTTTAAAAGCTTGATTTCAAGTAGCAGTCACTAGTCAATGCCTGTTGCCACTTTATTTTCACAAGAAAAACTCTTGAACTACTTTTCCTTTTTAAAAGCCAATTTCTATTGCACACAGTATATTCTTGGTCTCTTTGTGTAAGCGCAGGATAGTAACTTCTGTTGTGAAACTAGTGCTCTCTTAGAAAAGACATTTGAGCTAAAGAGAAGGGCAAAGCAAGGTCATTGGCATTATGTCTCTACAGTGAGCTCTAAGAAATGAGTCAGACTTACAGATGGAATGATAGTTTGCCTTGTCATGAGAACACACATCTTCAAAAGGTTCCTGCTTTGGAAAAATGAAGTAAAAACCATAAGGAACCACTTAAGGAGGCTGCATAAATAATTTGCCATTTGTGAGCAATATATGCAAAACGATAGGACTGCAAGGACTGTATTTGATGGAAAAGCTCCTAACCATTTAAACTGCCATCCTGGTGTTTATTACCTGAATCACCTCCGGGAGTCTGATAAACACCTGTGATCTGCTGGTAATTCAGGAAAGGAAGCAGCACTCTGCATGACCTGCTTTTTTTTTCTCTCGAGCAGTCACACTGTAATAAACAATGTACAGTGATTTTGAACATGCAAAGAATATATTTAGACAAGTTAAGGCTACTGCTCTTGGTTTAACACTTAACAATTCTAACAGCAGGAAGTGTGTGGTTTAACACCTCAGTATGGTACACACTGAAGTGGAAGAACAAAAGACAATAGGAGCGGAAGGCAATGCATTCACTGGGTTTAAAAATGACAGCAAATGGTAAATATCTTGAAGAGATGAGAGGAAAAAACACGGTCTCTTTTAAACCGTGCATTTTTAAAGTTACTACATGACCAGTAAAGTAGTAATTTCCTGAAAAGCGATATTTAAATATATCCATCATCATTTAGATCTTGGACACGTACTTAAATATTATTGATTATTTGCAATTGTGTGCATCCATGTGTAGGTATATTAAACAAAAAAGTAATGGTAGCATGTCAGTGATTGGGATAAAGTGCAAAAATGGAACTGCGGTCTCTAATTACTAGAATTTTTTTTTAATTAAGAAAGCCACAAGCACATTATAGACATCCAGTTTATAGCATTGCAATCTTACAGGCTTGCTCTCATGAATATGGTAATTTTTTATTTTATGCCCTCTTGAGATGTCTTGTTAAAAACATTTTATTGGTGATCCTAAAATTCAGTAAATTTGAAGCCCTTGGCACCCTGAAGATAGTTAAAGTTCTTCAAAAAATGTCAGCAATAAATATTTGGCAAATATAAAGAATATGCACACTTTTCCCAAGTGGGTGATGTATTTTTTTCCTGGTTCTTATAGTCAAGTGATGACACTGCAGTTCAGAATATGAGTGCATATTGATATTTTCTTCCAGAAACTGCATGTGTTGCTTAGAGAGTGCTTCTCCCGCAGCATTATTTCTGTGCAGACACCTGGTAGTGGTTACATACTTGCTCTGGCTCGCAGATGAGTTTTGGACAGTCAGGTGTATGGATGAGCAAGTGGTATTTATTTGGAGCAATTAAAATTCTAACATTCTCCTCTCTTGACATGCAATTACTAGGGCTCTGCTGTTCCCACTAATTGCTCTTGCTGGGGACATTGGTGAGGAGCCAATGATTTTGATGGGTAGTGGATTATCATTTTTACTCTGCTACCTGAGAAAAAAATCATTTGCAAAATCCCATGTGTAATTAGCAAGACTCATGATTAATTGTCCTGCAAAATTAGCTTCACTGTTGCTTTTATTTTACTGCTTCAAATATTAATTAATGTTAACTCCTTTCCTTCAGTTCTAGCTCTTGAATATTCAACGTGGCTTTGAAAAATTAGTCAGGGCTTCTACTTGCATTAACATGCGGGAGCTTTGATTTCTGAGTAAGTATTCTGATTTAAAAGATCACACTTGGGTCATAAATAATTTTTATAGGAGGACAAACAAAGCATCAAAGCATCATGGGAAGGCATTCATGCACTAACTGAAAGTAAATTGTTTCAGTAATGATTCATTCCCCCGGTGCTTTTGGGGAAACATCAGCAAATATGCAAAACACTGCATTGTGTGGGGCAAAACAATTATTTAATGACAGCAATCAACGTATGTATTTTGAAATAAGTAGCACAATGAAAGAAGTAAAAATAATGGTGGACTGATACCTCTTGGTACCAAATCATCCTTTGTACAGTTGTGGTATCTACTCTCTGTACTTCAGTGAATTGCAAGTTCTTATGTTCAACCCTTTTTGGGAGCTTAAATACAAAATCTTTCAAATTTGATCCTTTACGAAGAGGAAGGGTTTGATCTTAGCTGGTAAAAATTAATGGAGAACAAAATAGAGACTGAAATAAAAAATTATGAAGATTAGGACCTAATTGTTTCCGCAGCTATATCATTTAATGGTCAAGTTTCCCAAGGACCGCTTCTTAGATTTGACTGGGCTCCTACTTATTTTCCTTCTTATTTTTTGTCCTTATTCCTGCTCGTGGATATGCATACACATCCCATTTCACAAGTTTTCATCCTCAGGGCCATGTAATAGTTTGAAGAAACTTAGATTTTGTACAACTGTCAATAAATAAATGTTCTTTAGAAATAGGAGAAGATACCGATTCAACATTATAACTTGCTGTTATTTGATACAGGCACTTTTCCAGCACTTTTGGATGTTCTCAGGTTTAGGCTAGCATCATGAATACCCCTGAGGATGCATCTTCCCTCCTTAGTCACAGTATGTGTTCCTTGTTCTTGCCTGTGGGCTTGTTGTTTGCTCTTTCATTTTGATCCATAGTTTGGTGCTTTTCTGATCCCCATCTTAGTTTCTTATGAAAATGTTCTGCAATCTCTAGCTTGTTTTGTATGCATCATCAAATGGGGTCTCCTTTTTGGTGATTTGCTGTTTACTCTATCCTGGAGCACTGCCTTAAAAAGTGAGCTTTCCCTAAATAACAGAGATGTCTTTATCTAAAGAGACAGCATTTACATGGATTAGCATCATAGTTTTATGACTCTATTTCCATCCTGGTGCTAGATGCAAAAAATTATCTTGCCACAACCTACAGGCCTTGATGCAAAACAAAAGTAAAATAGATGGGTTAATATTCAAACTCAAAATAGAGCAAGTAGCACTGTACTAATACAGTCTTCCATATGTGAAAGAATTTGCAAATCCCCTGCATCAGTTCACTGCCATGTTGAAGTTTCTAGGCTCTATGTGATGCTGCACTCTTCATCTTCCAGTGATTTGCATGTGCAGCTCTACAGGATCAAGTGCCTTCAAGTTTACAGATGCCGGTCATGATCCAAATTTCTCTATTAGTAGACAAAACTTTTGAGGCTGTGTAACTGATTTTGCAAGGATCTGCGTAGCTGCAGCCACTATGGGAAATCTAATGGCCTGCACAATCTGGCTTTAAACTATAAAAGGGAAAAGGTTCAACCCTCCCAATATTATTTTACTGTATTAATCCTTTTTTTTGATCTGTTTGCGAAGAGCAACCATTTCATGGAGTGAGGATTTGTTTTAGTTACTCTTCTATTGCTTGGAGGTCAGATACCATCCTCAGTTATGTTTTTTTTTTCCTGACATTAGAATGTAGCTTCAGTAGCTGTGGATTTGGCTGTGCTGTGCTATATCTATGCACAGCCATTTATGAGAAGGATGAGGCTAAGCCTGGGAGGGTGTGAAGAGTTCCAGCAAGTGCAGTGCTCTCTCTGAGCAGCCTGCTGTGCTACACGTGTACTGAGAAGCCTTTAGGAAGATTTGTTTCTCCACTTCTCTCTCAAATCAATCTCTCTCTCTCTGTAACCTATGGGTGGAAAATCATGGTCTTGGCTTTCTTTTCTAAGCAAAATACCCCTTTCTCTTATTTTGCTGATTAGTATTCTGTTAGGTACTAGCAAGAAATGCGAGTTTTGTAAGTTGGTAACAAATAACTCAAATGACTGTTTAATGTGTGAAAAAGAGCAGAGGGGAAGGAAGGATTTTTCACATATTTTTCTAGATCCTATGAATCAAATATGGCTTATTCCTTTGAATTGGCCTCTGTAAGGAGGATGAAATGCTCTGAAGGTTAGCTGCAGTACTGTCTGCTGCTGAGATCATATTTACTGAATGATGAATACTAGTTTAAATTGATTCTATGTAGGGCTAATGTTGATACTGTATTTACTGCTGTGTTTCAGCAGTGTAGGCCAATCATTAGAGTGGAGAGAGTGGGAAGGAAAGAAAGGCAACATTGGCTGAAATGCAGGAAACAGTACTTTATAAATAGTATATTTCTGCTGTTGTTTTTTTTTTTTCTAACTAAAATTAGAGTTAAGTTTAAAGTTCAATCACTGGGTGTACTTATACTAGCACATTATTATACTGCTACATATTATTATATGCTAGCATATCATTAGCCTATTTAGTTGCATCTAGAAATGTCCTTCATATTTGTGGTTGCTGAAGTAAATAGAAATCAATGAAAGCAGCAAAAGTGGTGAAGTAATTTCAATAAGTGAAGTGCTCATTAATTTAAATTTCATGCTTGACATTGTTATGGACTAATCATAGAAAATAAGACATTGACTTCTAAGTAAGTTGCAGGACTAGGAGGAATCCTACAACCTTGTTCTCAAAGTGGCATTGACATTAGAAGGAAAGACCTCTGACTACAGCACTTCAGGCAGATGTTAATGATATGGTAAACTTTCTCAAAAGCCTGAAGTCCTTTCATATGGATGACATAAGCATGGAGATTTAGCAGGCAAGCAATATTGAGACACGGGAACTGAACATCAAAAAGCTCTGCCTACCATTTTCAAGCATCTGAAAATGTGTGAAGCCTGTTCACAATTAAATGGCAGATACACAGAGAGCTGGGGGTGGTTACACAGGAAATTAGAGAAGCCTCATCTCATCAGAGTGAAATAAATATGCCATCATATGTGAAAAGTAATTGGAGGGGTGTGTCCGTTCTGTTGATGTCAAGCAAGTGTCCATAAATTAGAATAAACGTTCATAATTGATATTAGTGATAAGAAAATACTTTAAATTACACTAAAGAGAGAGACATAAGTTGTGTTTCTTCCTTTTGCAGATTTTTTCCATTTAAGAGAGAATTAGAAAATGCAATTTCCCTCAGCTATTTTTTTTCCAGTGTAGATCCAGTTGCCTACTTTTCTGTAAGATATATCAGATCAGGTTGCATAATGTAGGATGCAATGGAGATTGCTTGGAGGGAAGACAACATCGTAGTTGCAAAAATTAGATTTACCTGTAGGTAATGGGAGACAGCTAGTCCACACAATGTTGGTAAATTCTGACTGATAAGTGCAAGGATGCTTATTTGTTTGTTGTTTAATCAATCCCTTAGACAGGGAGAGCTCCCATTAATAGAGAATAAATAGGAGCTCTCACTCCCTTGAAAACATCCTGCGTATTGCCTAGAATATTCAGGAGAATTCAGCACCCCAGCAAAAATGCTGTAAGGGTCATGGTACCAGTTCCCTTATTGTCACATCTTTTTAAAGAGTGAAATTGATTAATGCTGCTTAGACTTACTCAGAATGCAAGCCCCTGTCTAGTGTTTAGCAGATGTTACTAGCTTCAGTGAAAATCCGATCCAGTTTATGAATCTGATAGTGTTCAGTGACAATACTGATCTAGTATAGGAACGATGACCAGGAGTTTAAATATTACTCTTGTGATGTGTTTACAGTGTCTTTTCTGTTACAATTTCTTGCTTAATACTGAAAGAAATTCATGGTAGCAGTAAGAACTGCCTCAGCTGGAGAACATGGTGTGCCCCTGAATGCACTCCTAGGCTATCTTAAGCCTAGTATCTACACAGTTCTTTCATACCTGATACTTTATTATATAGCAGAGAAATATAAAAACTATACATGGTGTTTTAGTACCTCACCTCATTACAGCTCTTCATGGTGGGTTTTTTTTTTTTTTTTTTTTTGCCAGATTCCACTGTAAATCAATGTTACTGCTGATTTTTTTGTTTGATCAGCTTGGGTTGACCTTTTTAGTAACAAATATATATACATATATTTCAGTAATGATTTTTACTTCAGATTTGCGTGGTTTTTGAACTCTAATTTGTGGGTGAAGCTGACAGACTGATACAATGTACGTCTTTATCTTTGCAAAGTAGAACTTGGAGTTATTACTTAACTCTGTTACGCAAACCTGCGCTGTTCTGTTCTGATACGCAATATTAGTGAAGTGGCTTTCTCTTGGAAGGATTTAGATGAGATTTAAAACATAAAATTACATTCAGAAAGCAAACTTACTAAGGACCCTTCTACTGAATTGAACGGTTGTGAAGATGATACACCATGGGGTTTACCATCAACATAAGGTGGTGTTTGCCTTTTTTGGACAATAGGTAGGGAATCAGGGAACTCCTGGAGCCTTAATTTAGTCTGATGTGCCTTTAGGGAATTAATTTCTGTGCTGTAATTTAAAAGCTACTGTAGCTTTTCATCATAAAAATAAAAGATGCACCTTTTTTACCTATGAAATACTTGTCACTCTTCTTTTGACTTTTGACAGAATCTTCCAGCTTGTAGTATAAAGAAAAGAAGCCATGTTAGGAAGCCCAGAAACGTATCATTGATTGTTTAATTATGCCAAAGATGAAATCTAATTTAGTGTAAACATTTCATCAGATAACATATCTCTCTGGGGTTGAAAAAAAAAAAAAAGACAAAGGAACCTTGATTGAACTTGCAGACTGTATGTTTTCAGAGATGTCTGTCTGGAGTTATATGTGAAACATCAGCTGTGGAGTGGCTAACTGACCATGGTCACACAAGTATATGAATGTGAGGCTTTTGTCCTGTGTGTTCCCAAATAAATATTCTGATCTATGACTGCACTGGGCTGGATGAGAAAACAGCATGTTTCAACCCTGGCATTACATTATCCCTCTTGAGTCGGGAATGAAAAGGGATGTTGAAGAATGGGGTAGGAATAGTAAGGCCATTGGAGGAGAGAAGGCAATCTAAAATACCTGCAAACGAGTTTAAGTAAACAGGGTGAAATGTGGGGACAAGCAGGAAATGAGTATGATCAGACTCTGCTATATGATGTGGGACAGTTTCTTCATTTTATGGCTTTGTTGACAATCCTCTCCTTTCTTTTTTGATGTGAATGATATCAGTGCTATCAGATGGAAGAACAGTTCATTAACAGGTAGCATTGTACCATTTACAGTATGGTACCCAGCGTAGCATGTTATACTTAACTGCTTTCTGAAATATATTTTACTTTGAAGAACTTGAGCAAGAGCATGTTTATCTGGGGTTCCTGTGTAGCCACAATAAATGAAACTTGGATGCCATTTTACCTACTAGTTAATGAAGAGAGTGAATTAACACGTTTTGAATTTACTCGTTCATTTGCTTTTCACTTACTTGTTCAATTTCCTAGAAAGAAAAGAATGTCTCTGCCTAGAAAGAAAAGAATTCAGGAAATAGACACAGCTCCAATTCAAGCAGAAAAGTAAAAATCATGCCACTGCGTGATGCACTAGTTGATCCTAGTAAGTGAACTAGAACCCTTCTAAATACTTTCTCCCTGTAAATCTGTCTACACTAATGGTGAAGCAGCTAAGGGCAATGTGATTTCACATGCAGATTTGCTAAGATATTGGTGGATCTGAGGATGAAAAAGAGAATGAATGATGAAGCTCTGTGGCATAAAGGAGGTAGAAACGCACGTTGGGAATTGAATGTAGAATATTTAAAGGGAAATATAGGTATTTGAATTGTGGGAAATGCACAGAATTCCTAAATGAGAAAATGTGAATTCTATTTAAGAATATTGCATTACTCTCCGTACTACAATCTGTAGATATTTCAGTGTATGAAATGGTGTATATATTTGCTGACATGCAAAAACTAAACTGATACATTTGCAATAACTTATTGACATGCTGCTAAATATAATGCCATACACTTTAAGAAAGAAAATGCCTGTAGTTAATGGAACAAGATTGTTTTAGTACTCAGATGACTGACTGCATTTCTGTGTAAAATTTAATTAAATTAAGAGAAATACATGTTGATTAGTCTTCAGAAGAAAATACCAGCATTTTAACAGAAACCAAAGCAGCTGGGATGCCAGACTCAAGGAGCTGTATAGAGAAGAGATCACTAATATGTCCTGTATGTAAGAATTCTATGTAGTACCTCTAGAGCTTCTGGTTGACCTGATAGTAGCCTTCCAGTATCTAAAGGGGAGCTACAGGAAAGAAGGGGACAGACTCTTTAGCAGGGTCTGTGTTGACAGAACAAGGGGAAATGGTCTCAATCTCAGGGTAGATTTAGATTGGATATAAGGAAAAAGCCTTCTACAATGAGGGTGGTGAGGCACTGGAACATGTCACCTAGAGATGTGGTGGATGCCCCCGTCCCTGCAGACTTTCAAGGCAAGACTGGATAAGGCCCTGGGCAACCTGATCTGTCTGTGGTGTCCCTGTTCGTTGCAGGGGAGTTGGACTAGATGACCTTTGAAGATCCCTTCTAACTCAAACAATTCTGGTTCTATAATTTTTGATCATGTTCAAATCTAGTCCCCAGCAGGTTTTCTATTTACTTGATTTACACTCTGTGAAGATGTGCCAGATGTTTAGGCCAGCAGTAAGTCAAGTAACCAATGGCATTGAGACCCAAACTATTTTTCTGTTCTTCCTTAGCTTCTTCCTTGGCTGATTAGCATGCAGCTGGAGGGTTGAAAGGTTGCTGAGCCCCCTGAAGAAAGTTGAGGATGTGTAGATATCAGCAGCTTTACTTGCCAAATGCATATCTGAGAAAATTATTTTAAGAGGAATCAGTGTGTGCCAAGCAGTTTTGTTCGTTTATTATTTGAACTGGAGATCTGAAAATAATGCCACTTAGGCACTTAGTACAGGCCTAGGGTTATAATTTTTATCACCTTAAAAAGCTGATTTTTAGACCTATTAACTTATTACTGTTAGTGACTCTGAAAAGTAGTTAATAATGGTTTATAAATTTATCATTGTTACAGTCACCAGTAGTGTGCTATTATTTGCATTTTTGCAATGACTTCCCATATTTCCATTTTGTACAACTAAGAGGGAAGGTATTTTTGTTTTCCGTTCAATTTTATTTTTTATTCTATTATCCGAGTAGTTTTTAACTTCAAAATTATAGGTGATTTTGACGCATAGGTAACATCCTGCTACCTGTGTGATATCACTGTGTAAGTAGCACCTGAGCATTCCCTGTGAAGAATCTACACCCGAAGTCTACCCAACACTGAGGTTTTAAGGCCATAATGTATGCTGAAGTGTGTTTCTCTCTAGTTGTTCTGGCAGAGGTTGCTGTGCACTGTTGCTGTGGAAAAAGATGCTTTGGATGCCCATGGAAAGAAGACTCTATAAAAACACAATCTATATTCATATTCTTCGCATTTACTTCAATAGTGTCACAGTATTTGCGTGTCCAGATATACAATTTTTTTGTTATATATCCAGATCTATCACATTTTTTTAGTGTTCTATTTAAAAACTAAAGCCTAGCAGTCTGTTGATTGCACTGGCTAAGCTTATAGTGGGAGCAATTTTTGACCATTCAGTTTAGCTCAGTAATATAGCTTATGCTGATGGATTCTTATGGCTTGGTACACTGACAAAAAAAAAAGCTGTCAGAAAAGTATAATGTTTTGGTGATATGTTTTAGGTAAGTAACACTGATCCTGCAATACATGGAGTCAGTGAAAATCCTGCGGGAAGGAGGATTGTGCAGTCAGGCTTTGTATGAGAAAACCATACAATTAGTAGAATAATAGGCTAATAATAGTATGCTGTTGTATAAAATGTTCAAGTTGTTCTTAAAACATAATCCTTTTCAAGTGATTTCTGTAAAGTCTATCTTGTGCAACAACCTGTGGCTGAAATAGTGTGCTACGCAGGCTTTAGCATGCTTTTTGTCTTTACTCTGATTTCGTAGGCTCCAGTTGGTTGGTTTGCTGAAGATGCCCAAAGTCTTCAAACAGAATATATGGCAGAGTCAAATTGGGCTAGTAGGAACCGGAGCTGAAGCAAACCAAAGGATAGAGAGGGGTCCTTCATGCAATGAATGTCAGATCTCTGGAAATAGTTGCCAGAGCACATTGTGCATTTACAGTTTACTGTGGCTAAAAAAGAGGGTGCAGAGGTTTATGGGGGGAAGATGTATTAATGGCTAGGAAGTACATAAGATCCACCTCTGCTTCAGAATGTCACCAGGCTGAAAATAGCAAGAAGGAGGAGAATATGAGAGGGAATTGTCCTGTCCTCTTCTTATTCCATAGGCATCTGCTCTGGAGACAGTGAAATACTAGCTGGACCTGCTGAAGTGAAGCAGTATGGTTGTTTTGAAACAAACTGGAGCTCTAATAATTAAATCTTTAAATAGCTGCATGCTAATAGGTTTTCTGGTGTACAAAGTGAGAATAAAAATCTATGTCCTCTGTTGTAAGCTGGATTTGGAATATTTGTTTTCTTACTGCTTTTTACAACAGGATAAACTTACTGACGGAAATTCTTCTAAGCCATAAATACCATGCATGCTGTCATGCCTAGAAGTACAAATAAAGCCAACGGGATGTTAAAAACGGTTGAAATGCATTCCTTCCCTACCTAGTTCTCTCAGATGAAGCTCTCTGCTATCAGTTTGGGCGGACGGTGTTTGACCTCTACTTGTACATATAAATGAAATAGAGCTCCCATCACTTAGTCACAATGCACTGAATGACAAATTTGTCTACAGCAGTTGACCTGAAAAGTGGAGGCTTAACCTTACATGGAAGCCTCTGAAGTTCCATGCATCTGCTTTATCTCTGTAAACATTCTCCAGTCTTTCCCCATCTTATTCTTTACAGACAAACTCCTGGGACATTATCGTTGTACATCTGTTCTCTGAATTTTATATTCCATTACACTTTTCCTTCTTTTAACTTTGTGGGTTTTTTCCCATGATGTGGCTGTGGATGAAAAGGATGAAGTAACTGTGCTTGGGTTTGTACTGCTCTTTTCTTGAGTCTAACACACTCTCCTTTTTAAAAATGAATGAAAAACAATATATTTTAGGATGTGTCCTATGTTTACATTTTTTTATCACACTACAGTATTTACATTGTTAAAATTCTTTAAGGTTTTCCTATCACAAATCAGAGTAACACAGGTATTAAACTGTCCTACCTGGTAGTGCCTTATTTAAATACCAAGTTGTAAGAAAAATACTTAGAAATGATATGTACACACTCTAACTTCTACTGGTCCTGAAATCCACGCAGAGGTACAATCATTTCCAAGGTGTGAATCCAAAGGCCAAAAACCAATCAATAGAAGTTCTATTAAATCTCTTGCATATGAAATTAGTGGGTTGGCATCTGTGGTTGCATTACAGTGAACAGAAGGCAAACAAGAGAAAAACAACTTATGGCACCAGTCTTAAACTTGTAGCCTTAAGTATTCACAAAAAGAGATTTTTACTTGTGTTTTCTAAAGCTACCCCTTGTATATAGAAAAGCACTGAAATAACGTGTTTTAAGGCGGTGGAGATTCATAGACAATACAGAGATGATTCTTTTGTAAATTGGGACCATTTACGGAGTACGTGCTAGGAGAACACTGATGTTTTACATCTAAAAGTATTTACCCAAGTATTTTCTGTTCACCTGGGCCAAAGCAAGGGGAGGAGTGTGATGTGCTGTTATCCTTAGGTTCTACTGTGTAATTGCATTCTTAGAAATAAGACATTCTCAATTTCACAATTAAATCAAGAGATTTAATGTCAGTGCCTTTCTCACATTTATTCAAGAGTTTTTCTTCTGTTTCGTCATTGTCATTCACTTCCATTTTTAAGAAAGATAGAAAATAAGATCTGGTAAACTACAGGACAGTGAGCCTTAGGTCTGTGCCTGGGAAGAGCATGTAACAGATCCTCCTGAAAGCTATGCTGAAGTGCATGCAAGATGAGGAAGTGATCCTTGTCAGCCAACATGACTTCAGCAAGGGCAGATTGTGCTTGATCAATTTGGTAGGCTTCTATGATAGACTGATAGCTTCACTAGACAAAGAAAGAGCTACTGATGTCATCTGCCTGGACTTCTGCAAGGCCTATGACACAGTCCCACATCATATTCTTATCTCTAAATTGGAAAGATATGTATTTGAAGGGTGGAATATTCAGTGAATAAAGAATTGAGTGGATGGTCACAGCCGCAGTGTTGTGATCAATCGCTGTATGTCCACGTGGAGGCTGGTAATGAGTGGTGTCTCCTAGGCTTCCATCTTAGGACTGATTTGGTTCAACATCTATATTGATGACCTGGATAGTGGAATTGAGTAACCTTTAATGTTCCTTCCAGCCAAAGCCATTATATGATTCTGTGACTCTATGCTGTAGATAGATAGTTCTTGATCCTCGATCACACTTTACTTTTAGTTTGTGGGATATATTTTAAATGATTCCAAGGTAGGAAGCTGAAGAAACTTTGCTCGTTTTAGTTGGTTCCAGACAAATCTCTATGCTTTCATTGCTCTACAATATGGGAAAAGGTCATTCTTTGCTGTTTCTGCAGCTGCTTGTTCAAATATACAGGTAGAGTAAGCAGACACAAAGTTATGTTCTTTCAATCAATTACAGTGAATCTTTCCACCGGATTCTACTGGGGACTTGGACTGGAGACATGACTGCTCATCTTTGCTCCTGTTTCATGCACTGAGTAGAGCATGAGCAGCTAGGGAAAAGCATAAGTGAATTTCTTTACCAGCTTTTCATGTCTGTGAAAGATGGAAAATATATTCCTTTAGAAAGGAACAGTCCTATTCTTCCTGTGTGTGCTTATGGCTATTTTGCATGCTTGTTAGTGTGATTTCTGTGTCTGAATTGCAAGTGGAAAAGAATGTCTGTACTACGTTAGATCAAAGTTCTGTTTTGCCCAGTATCTTGTCTGCTCCCGAGGAATGCCAGAAAGACAAATCAAGCATTTGGTGATACTTCCTAGAATTTCTTGCAGAATAGGTTGACGTCTTCCAAGAGTGTAACTGATTCTTTCTGAATATATGCAAGCATTCTGCAATGAGGTGAACAGCAACCATTTCATGTAAGATTTGAACATATTGGTTTTACAAAGAAATGACTTTACTGTAGAAGGGTTGGGCTTTCAAAAAAAAAAAAAAAGTTCTGGATTGTGATCGCACTTAGTTCTGAGTTCAAGACTATGAACTGAAGGTTCAAAATCCGTGAGGAAGTTAGAATTGACAAACCTGTATCACAGGGGCTCAGGTCTTCCTGATTGCTTTTCTGTTTGACAAGTCACTTCAATGACTTTCAGCAAGGTAAAGTAAAAGGAGGATCCCATTAGAAATCCTCCTCCATCTCTCCCTCCTTGCCGACACAAGCCCTTGCCTGAGAAACAAATTCTCTCAACTTCGTCTGGAGAGGATCAGACACCTTCTGCTGTTGTTCCCAGGCATTGTTAATTGTTGTTAATTTCCAAGACCTCATTAATTATTTGCTATTAAAAATGTGAGTGAGGCAAATGCCCTTCACTCATGAATAGTCACAAGAATAGACCATTAATAACTACAGAAAACGTTTTACTTTTGAAGTTGGAAGAGAGCTTGCGTGAAAGTCACTTTGTTTGCCAGAAAAGCCTGCTGCAAATCAGGGTGTCATTTGATAAGGGGCTAGATGTGAGTGATGTCTTTATGTGCAAAAGAAACAAAACATAGGGAACAGTGGTAAAACTGGAGTTGATGTAATCAACAGAGAGCAGTGGCTAGAAGTATCCCTATTCTCTCTGTACTAATTCTCATTTATCTTGTTTAAAAAAAAGTAATCATTTTGGTTCAGTAAAAGATGACAATACTTCTAATTTGTACAAAGTTCTCAAAACTATGGAAAACACCTAGTAAACTCAGTACGTTATGCCAGTGTTTTTAATGTTGAAGACTGAGAAGCCCCAGTTAGGACTGAGACTACACAAAATTAGCAAATGTAAGTGTTAAAATAGAGCCTCCTACCAAGGAATTCCCAGCATAGGAGAATGGAGTGCAAACGTTCCTCAGAATTCTGAACGTGTTTTCTAATGTAATGCTTAGGGAGTTGACCTGCATCATAGGAGCTGGAGAAGGGTGCTCATTATTTTCATAATAGTAGCATAGCTGAAAAGGAATTTCCTCTGCCCCTTCCTAGGCATGTGTTTTCAAAGCTGAGCCTATCAGAATCATTTCCACAGCAGCAACGCTTGGCTTTCTTAGACAAAATTTTGCCTAAATCTGGAGGTAGAGTCCAATAATTTTTTTAGCTGTTAACCCAGACTTGTGAATCTGCTTTACTGTGTCTATACAGCTGTTGTCAGAAGTCCATCAGATGTTTATTCTGTGACTTGCTTGTCTTTGTCTGTTGGTGGCTGATACTCAGGTGAGATGGCGAGATTTAAGGCTACTATTTATCTCATTTCTCTGTCCTGGAAAATATGCTACCAAGCTTATATTAAAATATACCAACTTTGTAGGTTTTTTTTTTCTCTTTTTACCTCTGTCAGGTTTTGCTTTTATCCAGAACATTTGGTTAATCACTGTATAGATGTTTGGTAATGATAGCTGTTGTTGGCTGAAAGTCAGCATTAGATTATAGGCTGGCCACCTCTCATGGCTCTGGCTGCAGGGGCTGAGTGGCTGCCAGAGAGGGGCAGTAACTTCTTCCACTGCTGCAGCCAAGTCCAAGCAGTGCTGTGAATCAACGCCTTCATTTGCTATTGTTCGCAGTCTAGTATATTCACTTGAATACTTTTCTAAAAACTTGATTTATATAAATAGGTGAGGCCAGGAATTACAGCAGCTGCGAAGTTTACACACCACCCCTCCGTGCCTCTCTTATGGGCTCTACGCATTCTTCAGGGAGTGGGTGGGTTGGAGTTTCAATAGTTTCTACAGAGTAGTAATTTCTTTAGCTGCTGCAGCTTATTCCAAAAGGAACTGTGAAGCCAAGCCAACAGGTCATCTGGGCAAAGACTGAAGAACCCCGTCTCTTCAGCCAAGTTGCTTATAGAAAAAAGTTCCATACACTATCCATTGCGCAGGAAATCTGAAGCAGAGCCAGGAAATGTATCGATGTGTTCTGAGCCACATTACACCTTCTTAATACCAGAGCCATCTTCCAAGGCCAGACTTGAATTAAATATGTTGAGACAGAATTTAAAATTCTGATATCCAACTTACAAACTGGTCAGCATAGGGGCTTGCGGACTGCTCCAAAACTATTATTTCACTCTCCTCATGCTGCAGAAGCTCTTGTTCTCTTGTCTGACTAAAGAATGGAGGTTCGTGATGATGTTGAAACTCATTTAATTAGGATAGTACGTTTGTCTTGTTTTCCTTGCTCTTTTCTGTGAAATAATGAAGAAAATAACAGACTTTAAATCTGCTCTTTTCTGAAATCTGCTGTGCGCATTATTTATATAAACAGATCTTAAGACTCAAAAGGGCCATTAGATCATCTGTTTATTTCTATAGGACACGGAATTTCAGTTCTCCTGGCATTGCCTCACATCTCTTACTGGACCAGAGGATCTTTTTGATAGGCCTTCAGCTTTGTTTTGGAGAAATCAGAAGGCAAGACATCCACCACTGTCCTGATTATTTTGTCCCTATAGCTGATAAGTCTTAACAATTCACCATCTGGTCAGAAATAAATGCTTTATGGGGAAAAAAAAAATACACTGTGACTTGGCAAGCGCTTTAGCATTATCCTAAAGAATATGCAGTGTGTATTGCAAACTCAGAGAGATCTGTATTAAAACTATATCCTGTAGCTTTGCCTCTAAAGTTTCCCTAAAGAATAGAGGAACTTTCCCCAGGAAGTGTTTTCATCAGATGCCAGATGGGTATTTGTTTCAGAAGAGCTGAGTATAACAGAATACCTGACTTAAGATTTCACAAGATAAGAAGTGCCTGGTTGGTGCTAAAGTTTTGTTTTTAATTTGCTTTTTATGATGGGAGTTGCTGTCACTGGAATTCTGAGCTGTGATCAGGAGCAGAGCCAGGACAGATAAGGCAAATGCACTCTACTCTGAAAACTGACAAACTAGCATAGCTGAGCAGTCGCTAATACTGGAGACAGATCTCTTTCAGGCACTAGTTCAAGCTGAATTTATTCCCAGTCACCTCCAAGGAAGACAAGCTAAAAATGGAATGCCCCACAATGATATATGACTGTTAGAAGTTTATAATCTATGTGCCCACAGTTTACTGGAAGGAGGAAATAAGAGAAGGGGAAACAATACAACTTTCCTCTGCACATGTGCATGCCAACATGTACACATGCTAATACAGATATAAGAATTCTATTTATAAACATAAGAACTTACATATTTCAGTGTACGTTACAATGCATTTTAGATTTTGTCAGAAAAAGAAGTCCCAATTAACTGAGTTTAATGAAGCAGAGAAGACCAGAACTCACTGCAGCTTTGTGTTTGCTTCACCCATATAGCAGTGTAGCTTCTTTGGGAAGGAAACAATGGGCCATTTCATTGTACGTTACCTAGCACAGTGGTTCTAAATACTCCAGTATTTTACTTTGGTTTAATCAATGTATGGTCATGAAGTTTTTAGTTCTCCAAGCTGTTATAAATTGTACTAGAAACTGCATTAATCCATGAATCCTGTAAAGTTGATGAAAACTTAGTATTAGGCAGTCCTGAGCCTGAAACTTATGTTTATTTCGGCTTCCTGGACTTGGAACTTATAGCTGATGTACTACTTTATTGGAAAGCAATAGAAGATCTTGTACTTCCATGTAGAAGAGAGACCAAGAGTGAGAAACAGCAACTAGATGCTTAAATGGAAACATCTGCATATGCAATTAAAATAGCTATGTCTCCAAATAGCATACAGACAAATCTGCATCTGTAATGTAAATAGAAGGAGAAGCGTGATTGGGATGGACCAAAAACTTGGTTTTTAATGTTCTGTGCATATATCTTTTATGTTGGAGTGTGTTTAGCTTTAATCCTACCATAGAGGGGGAAGTCTGTTTTTAATTTATCAGTATAACATTTTATAATTCTTTTGTTCTAAGGGACCCCCTTTTTCCACTGCACAATGAAAGCAGAAATCTTGCAAACAGTGTATTTATCTGTCTTCAGGGGCTGAGGGTTAATATCCAATAGCTCATAACATCTTTATTACAATGCATTTATAATGATTTACTGAAATGATTCTGTAGCTAAGTATCTAATGTCAAAGACTAGATTTGGCGTGGTAGAAAATGTCTTATCCTTGGGTAGCTCTAGGGAAAATAAGGCCACAGCCACTGCTTTCTGTGTAATTCTACAAACTGTAATAAGGATGGGGTAATTGCATTAATGTCAATTAAGCTATTAATAATGCCCATCCTGTCATTCCTAAATAAAGCAGTCACTCATACATATTATTGTCGCCTGTAAAGACTGTACATAAATGAGATCATAGCTTATTTATGATTTCAAGTCTGACTGATAGCCAGTCTTGTATCTCTTGTGCAACACTTCAAATCTATTATTTTGGAGAGAAACAACCTGCAATCCTTGAAGAAGCCATGTTCTAAGCTGTGATACTGATTACCCCAAAATGCCAGCAGGGCACTGTGTGTTACTTTCATTCATGCCAGAGGAAACTTTGTCATGACTGAGAAGAAAGATCTTTAGAACAATACTTGCAACATGTCTGTGCACCCAAGCAAAAATTTCAGCTCTGTTGATGACTTGAAGTTTCCTGTCTAATAGGCCATAATTTAATACTGTCCTCACTAACTATCTTCTGTAGGCTACTGTATTTTGGTTGCATTTGTGAAACAAAGATCATTTTCTAGTGCCTTACATCACCTCATGCAGGATTATCAATAGAGAGTTTAAAAATGGAAATCTGGATTCATACAAATAGGTCTGTAATTGCCATAAAACATGCATGGATTTGTATTTGAATAGTTGCTGATGGAACAGTTTCACAAAATGAAAGGCTAGCTGGTGTGTGGTGTGGCACTTTGAAGATGGTGGTCAAATGTTCAACAGAGTCAGTTGTAGAGCAGAGCCAGTTATCATTAGCAAGTTTCAAGTGTTACCAAAGGGGTCTCTGAATTGGGCTGTCCTTCAGGGGAGAGGAGAGGCAAATGTGAAAGGAACCTTTCAGTCAGAGCTCATGACAAACGACAGGCCAGTTTCCACAGGAAGAGAGAGTGGTGCCATGATCTTCCTACATATCAAGGAGCACGATGCTGATGTATGTGCACCAAGGTTGAGAGGGCAAATGGAAGTTGGAGTGGAGCTGGAACTGTTTGTGAAAGTCTCGATATTCTAATGCTGGTCAACCCCATACCATCTCCAGAGAGCCCTGGGTAGGGTTATAATAGGTGAAGTCATTTTTATAATAAAGTTGGCTGTAGCTCTAGGTCATAAATCACTGATGCTAGTGCTAAAAAATGATTATACATTTCTCTCTTACCTCATGCTCTCTTTCTATTAATACCTTGATTTGGATGAAAATTTTCACTGCACAAAGAGGCAGGGAGAGTGACAAATTCTTTCATACCTATAAGAATGTATTTACATATGACTTTATTAAGATTATTTTCTGAAGAGTGACAATCTGATTTCTTCTACCGAATCAGTATCTGATTTCTTCTACCAAAGGAAAATACAATTCCAATGAACCTGTTGAACTTTGCATCTTATTTTAACTGACTTTTTATAACAAGGTTGTGATGAGTCTGTGAGTGGTAGCCTTTGGGTGGACTGCCCACTGCAGGTTTGTACCGGTGCAGCTGAAACTTCTGACAGCTTTTGTTGATTTCTTCCTTACTCACTTATTTCTTATTCCATTGAAGTGAAACTGTGTAATATATAACAAACTTAATTGGTATCTCTGCAATTATTAGCATTTTCAGAGCTGATCCATACACTGATATATCTTGGCCTGTCTTTCTCATGCTTGAGTCAAAACTTTGTTGCATTTGTTAAGTAGGCATATTTGAAACAGCTGTTTAAACTCTATTCTACCTTCTTAATTTCTTTCATAATTTCTTCCAGTAAGTACAGGTCCAGTAAAAAAAAATAGCTTCTCTCTTTAAATAAGGGTCCCAGACAGAATGAGAATGAATGTTGTCATATGAAGTGCATTTCAAATGTAATAAAGCAGAAAGGAGTTCCTGGCCCCTGTGTCAGTTGTAAGAGGGTACATAGTGTGATCACTATAGCTCAGTGGCTGCAAAGCAGAAAATGAAGATTGTAAAAACGTCACATAAAGAAAAAATGCACAGTGGATTCGTTTTGCGATGCTCATAATTCAGTAATGCCTTTAAGTAGCTAGAAGAAATATAATAAATGTTTTTCCACAACATTGATCATACTGTATCAGAGGAAATATTAGTGTGCAGGGAGCCATGATTATGCTGGTAGTAATTCTCCGTGCAGAAAACTCCTAGAAGATGGGACCCTTTATAGGCTGAACTTTTATTGGCTGCAGTTATTTACCTTTAAGAATACGCCTAATACACTGTCCTATAGCTAAATATTTTTGTGAAAACTCAAGCCAGCAACTGCCAGTAAATCAGAAACCCTGCTACCATTTCATAGAATTTATATTTTTCCTATGGACACTCTGATATGTTCTGAAATACAAAAAAAAAGATGACCAGTTGACCATGTGAAAATAGGAGCACACTTGTAAAACAGTTTTTTCAGCTGTATTCTAAAATCTGTTTTTGTCAAAGAGTTTTATTGTGCGTGATCCCATCAAATGATTACTTGTAAGTGTAAGGTATATTTAAGAAATTTAATACCATGTTAGATTATGCAATATAATAAAATGCATGGTTATCAGAAGATTATTAGCAAATATATACATGGACTGCTAGGGGCTTCTTATTTACCACGCTGAAAATCCTACCAAAAGCTCACAAAACATGTCTGGCCTTTGGAATATCGTGAAGGGGAATGAGAGTGTTGATTCCTAGTGCCAGTTGCTTGTTTCTTAAAGTGGCTGGGCCTGGTAGTGCTGGGGAAGGCTTCTGGGAAGGGAATCTGGCCCCTCAAAAACCATCACCTCTGGCTGATAGTGGATGGGGCTCCACCCAGCTCCAGCAGCGGCACATGGAGTGCCTGAACTCAGGCAAGAGAGGAGGGGCTGAGATGCAGAAAGCAGTGGGTGCCAAAAGTCCTTAATGGTGACAGGGATGGGCCTTCCCATGCTCTGTAGGGGAAGAGGCTGAAATGTGACGCTGTGTGGAGGTCTGGGGTGTCAATGAGCACATTACCAGAATCTGGTTTCTGGAATAGCCTATTCTCTTTTGAGAAGGTGCTAAAATAACTCATATTCGTCAATCATTAGGCTCATCTTCAAAAGAATAGTTGAATATGGTTATAACATTACATAGGTGTAATTATTTACTTCTAAAGTAGTGCTCACAAGCCTAACCTAGCACACCTGCAATAAGATTTGCTGGACTAGAGCCTAAATGAGCAAACGTTCTGTGCTGATCATCAGCTCAAGCTGCACAAAGCATCTGGTCTTTGGAAATAGGGTTTTGTTGTTCTTGACAGATATTTCAGGCAAGAATTTGATGCAATGAGCTGATGATCCTTCACCCTTCAGTATTTGTTTTTGTTATTTGTTTTCCTTACAACACATTCTGATTTCTCTTACATTTAAAATAAGGGTTTTTTTCCAGTTTTGAATTTAAAAAAAGCCACCTGTCTTTCTCTGTCGTGGGCCAGTAACTTGGGTAGAGGCTAGAGGTCAGACCAGCATGATCTGTTCCTTTGCTGTATCAGTGCTTAGCATCATTACATTGGGCAAGTCATTTCAAATTTCTGCATTTTGGTCTATCCACCCTCAAAGTGCATGATGTAATAGGTACATCTGCCCAGAGTTATCACATGGTATTTAAATAGTTGAAGGCTTTTGGCAAGTGGTGTCAAAACAAGGAAATTGTGAAAGACTGAGAACTGGCAAATGAACTGATTCTGTTGTGAATCATCATATGCCTGTTGTAATGCAATGAAAAATATTTAATACTCTTTACAAAACTGATTTACCTCGGAAAATCATCTTTTTCCTGCATGGTCCTTTATGAAATACATGCATCTAAGTAGGTTGCTCCTAAAGTAATGCCTTCCATGAAAACTAAAACAGATACAAAGAGCACAATAGCACTATCTGATAAAGCACATTCTTAGCTGCGGAACACCGTTTGCTATGCATTTTCACCAGTGATAAACATGAACCTACATGCCACACTGAGAAATAACATAAAACGTACACTAGTGGAGGTGACCTGCTGTTTCACAGCTGCTATGATGACATCATTGCTAGTAAAATGTTGCCCACACAATCCATCTGTCGCTGGTCTGTACAGCGAAGTCAGAAGACCCCAAATCTGGACTACACGATGGGTGCGGTAGGACAGTCTGGCCAAGACTGCCAGTGTGCTCCGCGGTCTTCAAACTGAAATGGAGCCAGATGTTACTGTATTGTGAGGGCAGTGTTGTCTTCTTCTCTGGCCTGACTCTAGAAGTTTGAGCCTTCAGCTGAGTAAGCACAATGAAGTAGTGGGCAGGGTCGATGATTTGTCTGCGTTCTGGGAAATCCACAAGGATCACCTTTTTCCTGTCCTAAATGATGGTGCACATCACTTCACTGAGGACTGCATCTTGACCTTCTTCAATGGGGAATTTACCTGTCATCACTCCAGCTCGTGGTAGTGACACCATGATGCAATACAGGAAACTGTTCCCTTCAGCTTCATATTGATTCAGTAGGTTCTGACAAACTAGCATACAGTATTTTTTTTCTGTTCCTGTGTGAGCATTGATGGGAACCAGCTGGCACAAACCTTGTAACGTTCCAACATTACCACAGTTTCCCATGCATTGAAGCTGATATTCAGTTCTGTACGCAGTAGTTCCCTTGTCGTAATCTGCCAATTTGCATGGATGAGATGATCAAGATGCTCCTCATTTTGTAGTATGACATCTATGTATATCAGTCCAGAATATGGCTTGTCTTTCATGTCACTGTCACTACTGCTGACATGCACAACCCACCACCTCACTGTTTGCATGTATACTGCTTGGTCTCCAGAAACATTCAGCAAGTGTTGAGGAATGTCAGTGTGTCAGTGGGTGCAATCTTTTTCACATGGAGGACATGGAGGAGTTCAATGGCACATCTTTTCTTCATCTGCATTTCCATGTCAGACTCCATTCTGTCAGACTGCCCCTCTGCTGCCATCTGTCACGCAGCAACAAAATGGAACAGATTATGGGTGGGAAGATTCAACTTCTACTGCTATACCACCAACATCTACCACTAACATTGTGGGCCAACATAATAAAATAGGATGCATTACTTTCGGAGCAGCTTCCATATCTTGGTCAGGAGAGTGGTGTTCTGCGTATAAGCGATATATAGAAGAGTTTGAAATGCAACAGTTGAGTGTTATCTTAGCACAAAATACAGCTTTTGCTATCACTTGAAAGAAAGTCAGTGCCATGCAGGATAAAGAGGGATAGGATTTTAGGGTCTTAAGCCAGCAGTGTTAAATTGCAGTTGATCCCAAGCTGAATCACAGGAAGTCCTGCTTCAGAGGAGCAAGGTTTCATTCTGCAGGTACGTGAGAATCTGGTAAACGCTCTGTGTGTTTCTGTTCCAGCCCCTGTGCACACGCCCCGACACAGACAAGAGCAGGCTGGGGCTTTGTGCTGTCAAATCTGCCTACGGATACAGTGAGAAAATTCGGCAGCAACTCGAGCTGCATTTAACTGATGCTCTGTAGCTAGCATTTAATCTGAACGCAGCTTGCTGTATTTCTGCAAAAGTGCGTTTATTTATTTTACTGTAAACAGTAATTTTGTTGTATTCCCGGGGGATACATTTGTGTGAGTAGGCTGAGCTGACACTGGATGGCACTGTTGCACGCATCTGGCAGTAAAAGTCGAACCTCTTAGAGCCCAAACTTCGAAAATGAGGTTTGGGGCACTTTAGTGTACCTGTCGGTATGGGATTACCAAACATGCCAGCAGCACTGTAATGCTGCACACACACCACTGGACAGGAGACATCAAAAGCTGTGTGTTAGCATGTGACTCTAATGTTGTACTGCCTCCCAGTCTCTGTCTTACCACTTGTATGTTCCCTCAGGACAAAAAAGTGCACAACTTTTTTTTAACAGGTTGATTTGATATGGCTATTGTAAGTAAAATGAAATACTAATGAGAATGAGTATTTTAGTTCCTCTCTGTGCCCTTGTACCCAAGAAGTATGAGGAAGTATGAGGATTTGCATTGACTCATCAGAATAGCCTAGCTTAGAACCAACCAGACTAAACCAATTTCATTTTCCCTACAAATAAAAATGGGATTGCTAATTTGGAAAATAGTTTGCTCCTTTAAAGCTTTTTGCTTCTGATGTTTTAAATAATTTATAACATTTTCCATTCAACTTGTTTGGTTATTCTATTTCTATCAGGTATTGTATTTGAAGGAAAAATAGAAAGTAGGAAGATGGTGTCAGTTTTAGAAAACTTTTGAGGCATATATTGTCCTTCCTCATTCAGTTCAGTCCTTAATCTCTGTATTCTTATGCTTCTCTGAGAATGTGCATTTCATATGAGAACAAGAGTTTTCTTTTAATTGTATTAAGAAATCGCACATCGATAGGAATTAAGCTGGACCCCTCTGTTCTTAATCCCCCTTTTTTCCCTTTTTCTTGAATGTAAGAGTAAATAAATTGTAGTAGAGGCCTAAATTCTAGCCTTGGGATTTCTTTCTTTTCATGTAAATTATCACGAAGTTATGTTGCCATCCATCTATGGGATGCTTTGATCCAAAATTTCAGTCATTGTTTCCACATTTAGGGGCTGGAATGAACATCAAAGAAATGGGTGTACTGAATTTACTGAATGCCAAAGCAGTACAATAACATGCAAAGGATATAAGCAAATCCCAAAGGTAAAATGTGCTGCCAAATCTTGCACATAATAGAAGCTCTGAAGTGACAGTCTGTCTTTGACAAATGCCCAATGATATCAATGCCAAGGGAAGGAACTCACATGCTGAAAGGTGAATGAAAGAGTGGGGAACAATTCACTGCATTTATACATTTCCTCAGTATGTTTTCACACAACAAGAAAGCAGTCTAGGTAATCATTACTAAGGTTTTCTACTAATCTGAATCTTTCCTGGGCTTATAATGATTTAAAAACAAAGCGTGGTTAGAAACAACTCACATACTGAAAGAAAAAAAATACTAACCGTGAAGTATGTAAAAAATGGTTTATTCATTCTTCTTTTGACAAGTTCATGTTTAATGCCCAGATGGTATTTGCAATATGCTGCTCTTTCCTGGTTGATTGATTCCTAAACACTTCGAATAGTTGCAAAGGAAAGTTAAGGGTTCCATATGTATTCACCCGGTTTTCCACCACTCTGGACTAACAGGGTAATTGAAATGGGTGCTATAATGTAAAAACATGAGAATCGCTGCATGAGAACTATCAACTTAACTTGTAAAAATCTGAAACATAGTTGTTAAATTCATTTTACTTTCCTCTCTTTGAAAACAAACAAAATCCAAGGCAAACAACAGTTGTCAAACCTTTAAAAAAAGACAACCTTTCCCAGTATGTACAACACTTAGCAGAAGCTAGCCTCAAGTTATTTAGCAGATCCTAGAGTGCTCTGGTGTACTGAGATTTTTCCAGGCCTGCATGTTAGCATTCTTCAGAGAGAGCTTTGATAGAGGCCCGCTGATGTGCAATGCTCTCAGTGCAGCCTGCAGAATATTCAGAAGGAGGCTGTGCTGTAATAAATCTTATAAGTGGAGGGTACAGGGGACCCGTTCTTCCCCTGTTAGTTTTCTGCCCTGTCTCTGGCAGCTGAGTAGTCACCTCCAGCTTCCAGATAGTGAGGAAGATACCCATCTTGATTTGTCCCATTAGGTGGCCAGAAGCATGGCTGCCGCATGCCACAAGCACTGCTCAGGAAGTGGGGACGTCACCAGCCAGCGTTTTGACCATGTGATGGCAATTTGATGGCTGCGTGATAGAAAAGGCTATATGATCTTTGACAAAAAGAGCGTCAGTCTTCTGTGGGGAAAAAACAGCTTATCCTAACCTGAGCTATGTTTCCTGTACCCCAGCCATAGAAGTCTGAGGAGCAGTTTAATAGGTCTAGGCAGCGCAACATTCCTTCAGCTCGCTGACTGAGGAAAAAGCTTCTGACTGGCATAAGGCTACATTGAGACTAGAGGGAGTGTTTCCATTGCCTAATTATGTGGATTTTCAGTTGCTGTTGGCTTTGGGGCAGCCCATTAACACCTCAAGGTGCACCATAACTTAGTTACTTGGACTCTTGAAGCATCCCCTGGAGGCACATGTATGGTTTAAATCTGCCTCTGTCTTGCTCTTCCTCCCCCTTTTCCCTTCCACCCTGAAACTACAGGTTTTCTACTATGCTTTCTTGAAGTGTAGCAAATAACGTAATTCTTTATACATATAACATCCTGGTTTGCGCTAGCAATTAGGAAACTGAATGCTGTGCCCAGATGGGGACCTGATCCTGTATGCCTTGGCTCCAGTCCTGCATTAGATTTGTAGGGAGTGTGACCTACATTCTCTTCCAAAGAAGGCTGGGTAGGAAAGGACATCTGGTTTGGATTGTGATTGCTAGTAAAATCTCTTATGGAGCAGGGAAGAGAGCTGCAAGTGGTCAGGCAGAGATGCATCTGTTATAGTAAGACAGGATACATGCAGTCACCGCTGAAGAAAATAGATAAGGTAAACTAGCATAGGTATTGCCTTGCAGTGAAGGGAGGAAATGTCTAGTCCAGTACATTTTATTAGGCAAATACTGTCTGAGCCCATGCTAACTACCTGCTAACATTGAGAGTTTACTCATACTGACCATAGTGAAAGTGAGACATTCGGTGATAAAGAAGGAAAAGACAAAAACTGTTAAGATTTTGAGGTTCGTAGACAGGCAGCCTTTTTTCCTAAAGAGGAAAAAAGCTGCTTGCAAGTGAATTCTAATCATTTTCAGTGCAGAGTTAACATCTCCTGACTGCCCCTCAAGACATACTGCTTCCCAGAAATCTGGGTCAATGTGTTACTGAAGTATTTCTGCAACTCATCTGCCTCATTGATCTCTATTGCATCATCCTCTTTCCTCACAAAGATACTGCTGGAAGTAATGCTAGACAGATCAAAAGATCTGCAGGTAGGGGGTGCAGATATAGAGATTAGAAGTTCAAGTCAAAGACTACTGTGAAGCCTCCCATTTGACAGTCAAGCTAGAGTCTGAACATGAATGTGTCACTATATCTTTTACACTAGTAGGATGTTAGTTTACCATGACTATTATTGATATTTTGAGTTGCTGGGCAAACACTGAGCCTAAGGAAAAAGAAGAAAAATATCTTTGAATAGTCATTTACTGACCTGTATAGAGTAGCCTTAGCTGAAGAGTTAGGAAGTGAGCTGGCAAAACCCCATATGCAAAAATAAACACCATCAGTTTGCACAAGGATCAAAAAACTGCAAGTAAGGCCAAGATGTTTATTCGTAGTTTGCAATGAAACAACACAGTAGGTCATTTGTTAGTATATTAACATTAATACTAATGGAAAAGGTATAAAGACTAAACATGAAAACCTGAAAACTTTAGTAATTGATTATGATTATAACAGAATTGGCATAACGGAGACTTGATGGGGCAATTTGTATGGCTGGAATATTAATATAAGGGATACAGATTGTTCAGGAAGGACAAGCAGGGTAAAAGCAAGGAAGTATGTTATGTGTTTTGCTGCCTAAAATGAAACTCAAAGCATATGCATGATGATAAAGAAGAAACAGACATGGGCAATCTCCCAGTTAGGGTCTGCTACAAAGCTTTAAATCTGGAAGATAAAGTGAAGAATGTTTCTTATATGTAGCAGAATCTTCTATGTCCCTGTACTCCATGGGATTTAGCTACCCAACTGTTGAGAGAGCAATACTGTGGAACATTAGTCAGCAAATTTTTTGTTGATGCTAGTTAATCAATGTTCCAAATGAATCCTTTTTTTTTTTCTTCCTTCCTTTCTTTCTTTCTTTCCTTTCTTTTTTTTTCCCTGAAGGCTGTTCTCCAACTTCTAAGTGTATTCTTCAGATATTCACTTATTGGCTTTCCCTTGGCATAAAAAACTTCAGGATCTTTTGTACTTGTTGAGCAGGTTCAAAGCATCCTCTGTGATCTGATGATATCTGTGCTTTGCTCGAAGAAAGAATGGCAAATATAGCAGGGAAATTCACCTTCTCTAGCACTGTTGTACTGAATAATGCAAACACAGGGACTATTTTTGAAGCTCAGTAAAGATCAGACTCTTTTTCATCTGAATTCAGATTAACTGTAGACTTCTTTGATTTGGGCTTTGAGTTGAGTGCTAGACTTCTCTTACCTTTTACCTTCATCAGAGAAATTATCTTGTCAGACCCATGACTGAACTAAACCTCTCAGCCAGGACTAGGTGAGTCTATTTTTCTGCTGATAATTGCAAGCTGCCGTAATGAATGCTGTGCTCTTGTGATACTGGATACACAGCGTGACTGTACTTTGACTTTTTAAAATCTTGAGAGACAAAGGATGGACTTTGTTAGCAGGCAGCTGATGTTGAGTGTCTGTAATGTCCTCTTCTGTTCAGTTAAGTAATGCCATTTTTCTTACTTTCGTGGACATTGAAAGAACCTGAGCAAATGGCACTATCTCATTGCAGAATATCGGGGCAACTTCTCTTGAGTGATATGATTGTGATAGAACTCACAGTGCAGTTGAAGAGAGGTAAAGGAGCAAAAGCAGAATACTCTTTAAGGAGAAAAACTCTTCTGAATTTAGTCAATTGCAAAGTAAGCTCCACAGAAAAGGAAATAGGGTGCTGTGCCAGCTGAAATATTTTGTACGTTTTATTGGACTGGACTCTACTAAATGCATCAACTGTAGCAGCTGGCTAACGTAATTAACACCAGCTGAAAGAAGGGTAAAAGCTCAGCTTAAAATAAAATAAGGGCAGCACAAATATTTTAATACTTTTTTTTTGTTTTTTACACACTTCTTTATCGTCCCAGAATGAAGTGCATCATGGCCACCTCAGATTTGCCAGTAATTGTTTTGGAGGAAACAGGAAACATCAATGAGGAAAATTGTAAAACGTCAAATGTAGTTCTAGTTCCTTCGGAAAGGGAGAAGAGGAGCAAAGGAATTCTGGCCAGCCACGTGCATTTTTATGCAAAGATTTTTTTCCACAATTCATAATGAATTTTTAAGAACCAGATGAGAAAGAAGTAGCAGTCAATATGAATTTGTGAAATTAATCCACTTGGCAAATAGGGTTTTTTCAAAAGCTTGTCACGTCAAATCTATTTCAGTTCCTCTTAAACAGGGTAACTGGCACAAGTAAAGTGCTAGGTAATAGATATTCTACCTGTCTGACACTTTGTTTGCATGACACAGTTTTGAACAGTCTTCTCAATACAGCTGAACTGTGTTGTGAAATCGACACACCTGAACTGGCATATTACGTCAAGTTTTGGGACATAGAAAGACACAAATAAATTAGGGAGTCCAAAGGGGAAAAACAGGTCACAGCAGTATGACATATCTGAAAAATTAGAAATGTATTGTATTTCTTTCTTTAGAATAAAGACTGATGGACTATGAGAGCAGCATTTGATTTTATTTACAACAGCTTTTTACAGGAATTATTTATTCCTCCTCGTGGATAGAACAAATTTGCTCTGGTAAATTCAAATCATGCCTTAGGAAAAAGCTTTCTGACTCTAAGGGTAGGAAAACACTGCTTTTATTTATTTATTTATTTATTTATTTATTTATTTATTTTTGATAGGGTTGTTGAGCCTTCATTACTGGAAGTGTTTAAGAATGGGTTTAAGAGGAACATCTGTCATAAGTTAAACCTGGCCAGAGAGGAGGGAAAGACCTCCCAAGGGTGTCTTATTTTCCATTGATTCTCAGAAAGACAAAGTCAAATGCATGTAAAGCTGTTGTTGCTGTGCCATCCAAGATAGGAGATAAATTTATAGCACAAGAGACTATCCATGCTTTACCTTCCATGGGTAGTGGCAGCCACTGAGTTGAAACTATATTGGAATAGAAGCTGAAGTTTCCAGCCAGAATCACTGATTTGCTTTGTTTTTACTCATGATAAACTAACATTAGTCTTTGTCACCTGTGTTGCAGGCAAATTTCTGTGGCATTCACACACCTCTGAAATGCAGATGGTTGTAAACTTTTTTTTTTTTTACCAGGTCCTTTCCTATCCTTGTATTTTCCACATTTGTTTGTACTCAGCCTTCTGTAGCTGATAGTGAGTAATGATGGAATTTATTTTAGTGGAAAGTCTTGCCTGAATACATAATACTTTTGAATTGTGATTAGAGTTTCCAGAGTCACAGGTAAATTAGAGCATTCGGCTTTTTTTCTTGTTTCAGAACTTATTATTGAAGTGCCTAAAATTTTCAAGAACAGTAAAACGTACAAATGTGTGTTAGTTGGTTGGATGCAGTAAGATTTTTCTGGCATGAAAAGCCCACTATTTATGAGTTAATTTAATCAGAGAAGAAAAATATTGAGTAGGTGACGAAGTAAAAATGATGACTGTGTATTATGTTTTTGCCATGCAGCTGAACAAACACATTCAGTGACAGACTTTGGCATGAGCTGCAAGGATGTTCTTGACAATGGCATGAATAAATATTAGGTGCTGTACACAATTCACTGCATTCCAGGCCTTGAGCAAAACCAGGTGAGCTTTGCCTGGAAAATGTGGAAGAAACAATGAAAGCATGTTGGGAAAATGTAAACATGTAAAGTATTCTCCCCAGCTGCTTTGCTGTAACATTTTCATTTGCATCAGCAACAACTCTGTCATTTTTTTATCTGTTCTACTTTCATTGCACTTCTAGGAATCAATTAAAATCCCAGCTGCTTTAGAGTTCATGACAGGCACTTCAACAATATTGTCTAAGTGAAGGACTTTATAACTGCCAAAAAATATACTGGTCAGGTTTCATTTCCACTGCAGCAACTGATTTACCAAAATATAAAAGAAAACAAACACTTTGAGATGTCTGGTGGTGAATACAGAAGCAGGGAGGATGTCTCCTAATAAATGAAAGTGAAGGAGATGAAGGTTGATAGATGCACAATAAAAAAGGACAAAAAATAGATCTTCAGCCTAGAAGAGTTTGAGTAGCTGAAGATTTATGCCATCTTGCTATCTGCAATCACAATTTCATGTTTGAATGTGAGCCGTTCGAATTTCTCTTCTAAGTTTGTTGAGACGGTTGATTTTCTCTAAATGACCAATTTACCAGTTGCACGATATCTGTTCCTTAGCTGTTTTCTGTTATTATTAAACAAGCTGGACACCAATTTTCTGTCTCAAAAGGACTCCAGAAAGGCAAATCAGGGGACATCCTGATCTGCTGGAAATTGAATGTGGAGAGTTTAGTTTGAGCATTAGCTGACAGATTACTTCATCAGGCCATTATTATACCTGATAGAAACATTTCTAAATACCTATTCATAGGCAAATTTCTTCCAGATTATTTATGCCTCACCTATGGATTTGTGTTTAGTTATGCTTGGTAAGCTTGGTTTTTGGGGTTTTTGTTTGTTTGTTTAATTTTTTTCCCAAGAATTGGCAAGTATGTCAAGAATTCTAATACAATTTTGATTTTTTTTTTTAAAAAAAAAAAAAGCTTGAAAATTTGGGCCCCGGAATCTTAATGAGATAATGTAATGCCTGCTTCATAGTGATACTGTTTACATTAACTGCATCTAGAGTTCTGACATTTGCATCATATCTCACTGGGCTCTTGGCAAAAGGGAGCAGTCTGGGAACATCATGTTTATGGCATCTGTCATTGTCAGAAGACTTTGTTTGATACACAGAAAAGATGTTGCTTTGAGGTATTTTACATTTTACCTATCCTTTGTTTCAATCATGCCTAATCTGAAAGAATCCCGCCCTGAGAGCGAGCCTCCTTGCTAAACTTGAGTTCTTTTTTTTTTGTTGACACAGTCTACTGCATCCTAAGACTTCAGAAAGTTTATACACAGACTATGTTCAACTTCTACCTGCATAAGCACTGATTTTTTTGTTGTCTAAGGCCTTCTTCCTTAGACCCCACACAGTCTCTGCTGTTAGACTAATTAGATTGGATATTAGGCATACATTAAAGTATGTGTGTATTTTTTCAGACTGGTGCGTATAGATACCTAACAGACAGATTACTGGAGCAAATGTTTCCTTGTTTCTGAACTCCTTAAAGAAATCATTCATGTTGATTTTCACCCAGCCTTCAAAACACAGTCTTTGTTCCATTTTGTTCATTGCTTTGATGGTACTTCAAGTACAAGGGGAATTCATATGCTGAGGGGAATGCAGGATACAGAACTGTGTGAGTTTCTGCATATTTTTGAATAAGGTATGAAAGCCTTGATATCAGCTCCTCAGTTCCGAAAGTCATGCGTGAAGAACATGTAGGTTTACTGTTGTGAATCATCTCCAAACAAAAAACCCCACTGGAATGTTTCCAATGAATCTTGGAGCACATGCTGCTATTCTGTATTACAAATGGTAAATATAATAAGACAAATCTTCATTTTAGAAAAGAATTCAAGATATTGCTACCAAGAGAGCCAGTTCCAAATATTGACTGCTGACTTCGCAGTAGTCTGCAGAACTTTGCCTTAATTGCAGGACTTAAAAGTATCCAGAGAGGCAAATTCCAAACTAATGAAGCTAAGGCTCGGCGTAAGAACATTTCAGGATGGCAGTCTGTTCTCATTGCAAAGCTAATATCAGTTTTCATTGATTTTAAATATCAAAGTACAATTTCAGAAAGCTCTTAAATACAAATATTCAAACAGTTTTAGATACTGTATCTGCAGTTGTGTGCAACTTTTTCCAGTGGAAGGCCTTCTTTTTCCTTTATTTATTTATTTATTTATTGTGAAAGTTAACTCTAGATTTCATGGCAAAATTACAGTGAATACTTGTAATGAAACTTTCTCCTTTGATTCATTCTGCTGCTGACTGGGATGTAAGTCTGATTACACTGCCAATGTAAAGAAAAGTTCTTGACGCTGTATACTTCCTCTTAATTTCTTCAGAACTAAAGTACTAAAAATAATAGGATAGCCAGGATAGCTGCTGATCCCATATTCAGATCCTTGCTCTTCCAGCTTGCTCATTTTTGTGATGGAGGGTTTAGCTGAGTAAATTATTGCACTGAGTTAATAAAGTGATCATATTGGATAGTTAATTAGGGCTTGTATTTACACAGTTCCTGTAGAAATGATTGTTTTGTAGATGTTGCTTGAGTTTTATATACATAAGCAGCAGTAATGACTTCAATTTTTGATTAGTTAATAGTATACATAATAGCACTAGGAGGATTGTTTCTTGTTCTCTTTTTGTATGCTTTAATATACGTACAGGCAAGTAAGACCTCATTGCAGTCAGTTGTATAAATGGAGATGGAATGTTGGAAAAATACAATTTCTGATTACATTATTATTTTAATTCTTCTTTTTAGTCAGAAGAAATTCTTTGTGTTAGCCTTAGTACTAAATAGATTAAAATAAGTTTTGATTTCCATGACAGAATTTTTACAAAATCTATGGATACCCAAATTTTGTAAGTTCCCACAGTGTTCCAGGCTTTTCAGTTCTCTAAGCTACTGTACACTTTCTTGGCAGCTGATGGTAAGCAGACATTGCTTGTTAGGAAGTCTTTCTTCCTTTTTCTTATTTTGGATGTAATCTGGAATCGTACAGATTCCAAAAATAACAACTATTAATAAAGTAATGTTTACAATAAAGCTTGGGATGTGCTGTTAGATTAAGCTTTCAGGCTTAGCCAGATCGGAACAAATGGTGGAACATAAGTTTTCCAACTCTGAGCAACCGTGGCAAAAAAAAAAAAAGACCACTCTAGGCTTTGCCTCTCTCCTGCCCATTTAATCAAGTTCTTTATGAGAGTGACTGTCTGGAATATCTCTGAATATTATCTGTTCTCCCTTTTGCAGAAGCAATGACACACCGGAACAGGTTGCCCAAGAAGGTTGTGGATGCCCCATCCCTGGAGGCATTCAAGGCCAGGCTGGATGTGGCTCTGGGCAGCCTGGTCTGGTGGTTGGCGACCCTGCATATAGCAGGGGGGTTGAAACTCGATGATCATTGTGGTCTTTTTCAACCTAGGCCATTCTATGATTCTATGATATGATTCTATATATTCCTAAATGTCAGGCAATTTTAGCTACCATTCTGGTCATGGTGCAAATTTCAAGCGCACTGGGTGTCTGAACACCACTTGTTCAAAAACTTCACTAGAATTTACTGATGTTTGTTGCTTTTAAAAGAAGTGCAGGAATTGATAAAAAGTTGTTTTCCATGATCTAAAAATATTTTCTCCATTTTCTGGAGTAATGAAAATATTCAACAAATACATGTGCAATTCTTTGGTGCCCTCTTGGATTCAAATACTCCTATGGAGTTTTCTACAAGAAAACTAGATATTTAAAAATATGGGAAAATATAGTTTTAAACTTCAGAAAATGAGGCCTAAACAGATAAGTAATTGTTGATGAACGGCATTATGTACAAATGCTAAATATATTGCCATATGTTGAGCCAAACTCTGAGAATATGATTGGAGTAAATCCTGATTTCAGTGTGGAATAAAGTGAGTCAGCATTTGAGATGCGTTTTCATAATGATAATTAATCTTGAAAAGTTAGGGAAAATTGAGGAAGCAGCAGCAGGTATCTGTAGACCAGAGTTGTCTAGGAACCTTTGTTCTCTGCAAGATTTTCCCATAAAACTGTTCTTATCCTTCCTTAAAGAGCAGGTTGTGTTCTCATCTTAATGGGCAAGGTAATTCAAATTTTCTGCAAGAAAATGGCATTAGGTAGTTGCAAGTTGTAATTCTATCAAGCAGCAATAAGGTTGGACAGAAAAAAAAAAACCTTCAGACAAAAAACGCATGAAGTTATGCTTTTTATAATGTTTCAAGAGCATGTACTTAAAGCTGTGGGGTAAGATAGTAACTTGCAGTCCTGAAAACAAATAAATGAAGCATAAGCATGCAAGATTCTGCAGAAAGTAGTGTTAAAAATAGTAATTATTTCAATTATTGCTCATGCAGTTCCTTTGTTTAACAAAATAATTTCAAACATCGGTAGCACACTCTTAAGATTGACTTGAACTCTCTCTTTGTCTTGCTTTGTAGTTAATGACAAACAGGACTTAAACCTTACCTCCCAAGCTCTATGTAATTTCTTCTTTAACTAGCTAAATAAATACCTGGCACAGTTTAACTGTGCGGTTTCACATTTTTCGTTCTCTGCAGCAGTATTTAAGGAGTTTCTGTCCTCAGCTGGTTTCTCCTGATTGCACTGGCCCCTCCAGTTGTTCAAAGTGTTAACTCTGTTCTCGTCTGCTTCTTTTTTCAGCACTGTTTTCAAATGAGGCCTAGGTCCTTGATCCAATTCCTATGTGTCCCTACCAACAATTGTGTCAGAACAACTGAGGGGGTGATAGGGCAGGAATGAGGGTTGTGTGCAGAAGAGGGAACTCCTTACACCGGAATTACCCCTGAAAATCGTTTGAGATTATACCTGTATAGCCATCTGAAGCAGAAAGAACATTTGTCTAGAGAAACCTAGTTTGAAAAGATTTAAAAAAAAAAAAGAGAGAGAGAAAGAGAGATTCTAGATTTAATTCACTAAAAGCACAAGAAGATACAAACAGCTCATATCAATGCACCTGCTCCCCACTTTTTGGCACAACACAAAATAAAAGAATAAATGCTTCATTCTTAATGTATATTATCTGGTATCTGGGTGTAACAACCCACACATGCAAGCAGACATCTGTGCAAGTCTCTTTTTCCCCTCCTGTTTCTGGTGCTTGGCATGGAAACTAAGCAGCATAGCCTGGAAGTAGAAGCTGGAGATGGCTGCTTAGCCTGGAAGATGCTGCTGAGTCTGGTCCTGTCAGCAGCAGGAAAGGGAAAGAGGCTGTTGTAGAGAAGGACTCGGTTGTGGTTTTGATTTAAGATGTGTAGCTGGGTAATTAAAGTGAGAAAAATATATTGATTTGGGGAAAAGCAGATGTCACAGCTTCTGTCAGCTTCAGTTCTATCTGTGTAGTTTTTTGAGGCACTATTTTTAAACAGTGATGTAATGCCTAACTCCTCTTCCTATTGTAGTCTATATAATTCAGAGACTCAGAGATCACACTCTAGATTTCCCATATTACTTCGGAACTGGAAATACTTGAATTATAATCATTATCTGTGGGTTCACCTGACAACCTGATATGATTTGTTCAGGGAATGGTTTGTTGAGTTTTTGTAATTTGCAATTTCGTTTTTTTGTTGTTTAGTTCTAGTGCTGCGTAACTATTTAATGCCCTATTCATTTCTAAGTCTCAAAAGTGAGAAGTTGATTTAGCTGGTTTTCAAGGACTTTTTCAGTTCATTTGCCACTGTTCTGAAGCATGTATCGTGTTCCATTTAATTATTTTGGTTAGAGCACAAAAAATATTTGGTGTTTTTTTTGGGGTAGCTGCTCTTATATCTGTTCCTCAGCTGTAGGTGTGAGTGCTGTTGACACATTGTCTGGAGGGGGCTTTTTTAGTGCCAGTAGGTTTGTCTTCAAATTTCTGCATGAGGTTACCTGACTAACAGGAAACAGATTTCCGATCTTTAACTCTTTCAGGTACTGTATTTATTTTACAATTAATTTGATCGACAAGTCATAGCCTTGTCTAGATCCTGCAGAGATGTTCACATAAGTGTGATGTGCAAGCAGCACACCTCTCTGGCTGCTCTCTCACTCCAAAATGGTGGGGTGCCTTCTGGGACCCCGGGGCTTTCTCAGCTTTACTTTCCCACCTGTTGATCCCTTTGAATCTCCCAGCAATGCCTTTACAGTCCTATACTTTGCCAAAATGTGCCAGGAGCACTGGGTAACCCCAGCAACATGGTTCTTTCTGGCACAGGACAAGTGAGGGAATACTCCCGAGAACTGCTGAGCTGGTGGGAACTGTGACAGGCTGGAAGAGCTCAGTGATGGGAAGCAGCTTTGATGGGGAAAATCACTGGTGAGGCAACAGCTGCTTCAGGGTGTGTGAGCCAGCCCTGGGCGTGCTGTGCAGGGGCTGGAGCTGCAGATTTTTTGTCCTCAGAGGTTCCTTTCCATGTGGGCTAAGCAGAGAGGCGGCCTCATACAGATTACATGAAAGCTATTGGTGGCTTCCCAAAATAAGCTCTCCTCACAGATGCTTCCCATAGTGCAACTGTATTATTTCTGCTGCCCTCAGGGCCTCAGTGGGGAATTGTCTAGTTCTTCCTATCTTAAACAGTCCTATACTGCTTCAGAAATTTCTTCAGCAGTTCTGCTGGTTTCTTTCATCTTGTTTACACGACCTACCTAAGCAGTTCCTGCAGCACTGCACCACTGCACTATGTTAGGTAAATTCCATTAGCTTCATCTCAGTTATGTTTGTTTATTGTTGTAGTAATTATTTTTCCTAGAAGTATGCATATTTTCAATAATACACCTTCTATCAGTTCTTTGGGCAAAGCACCCCATTTGATCAGCTCTTGGTCTTTCTTTGTTCATCAGCCACTTGTTTTTTCCAGTTTATAAACTTAATAGTAGACTTTATAATTCCTAGATAGAGGGGAAAGGTAGAAAGTAGCTGATAAATGCTTGTTATTGTGCTTAATTTTTTTTGTTGTGATGGACAGGAATAATTTTCCCTAGGTGCACTGCTAATATTATTAAGCTACTTAAAAACCAGAATCTGTTCCAAGTTTGAGATGATACCTTCTTTTGAGTTATCATTTTATGTGCTTATGTATGTATGAACTGCAGGTGGCTATTCAATAAATCCATTTTTCTTGTCATTAATATTAGAAGATCTCCAACTTCCACTTGCATGCTTTATTTATGATCAAGTTCTTGCAATCAGAATTGTGATCTTTAATAAAATGAAATGTATGTGTCTGATTGAAAGAAGCATTAATCATGCAGAAAGCAACCAATACACATTTATTTCTTTTTGCTATATTGTCACATTGTATTTCTGTAGGTTAATCATGATTTGTAAGTAATGTGTAAACATATTTCCAAAGCAGTACTTTCCTGGAATGTGCTGTGTGGCCAAGTCAACAAGAGTTTGCTCTGTTCCCTCTCTGTGAGCTCAGGGCAATTCAGTGTTACCTGCACTTGGCTTCTAGGTGTTTCTGCTACCTGCTGGCTGTGGGTGTCAAACTGACGTCACAGCTCCTTAAAGGATGATTTTCAAATAGCAGTAACAGTAAACTGGTTCTAATTTTCTGCAACCTTACTGAGCATCAGCTTGTTCTTTGTACAAAGCATTAGTGCTCTCTGAATACATATAAATGATGGGTATTGATATTTTGTTTATTTACACCCACCTCCTGTAAAACACCACTATTACGTGAGTTTGTTAATATTCTGCTTATGGCAACTTGAGTTGTTTATCTAGCACTACATTTACTTTAGAGCTTATTCTTTTGGCAAAGAACATTTTCAGAACACCAATCTTTCCATTGAGTGAACTGTGATGTATTTAAATTATACTAACATGAATCACCTAAAGGGAAAAAAAAATGCATTAATTGCAGAGCATTGCTTTAATATCCAAAGTGGTGTAAATGAAAAATGGCTTAAATTCTTTGAATAGTTGCATTAATTTCTGCAGGAATTGATTGAAGTTATCTTTATACCTTTCTGTGCTCGCTGTCATCAACGACCACTGACCTGCTGAACCTCACAGGCTCTCACAGTCATGTAGTATGACCTGCACTCTCTAGGCTCAGCTTAGTACTGGTAAGAGCAGTGACTGGGGCTGTCTGTTCAAGAAACAGAGAAAGCGTAAGAGGATCTCTGATCAACTGATCACAACTAGGTAGTTTGTGTTACCTGAATACATAAAAACATTAAAATCAGACAAGAAACTTCTGTGTGCCACAGGCAGATAGAAGACACTGTACTGGATGTGAAAGCTAGGCACTGGGTGGCTAAAATGGAATTATTCCTATCACCTGGTACTCCTGCTTGAACACTGTCTACCACATACAGCGTAACATCACTTGTTGGATAAAGCTGCAAAGCGTGGGGGAATCCTGGTGCTGCAAGCCCTGAGGGGCTTTGGCACAGTAATGGTATTGGGCTGTATTGGCAGGGCTGTGCACTGCCAACACTGTAGTCCTCTGAGTATGGCCAAAACTTTGGGCACAAGCATGCCTCTAAGCTCAGCTGCCTTGGGGTTTTGATGGCTGGGAGATTGTCTGCAGGTGGGTACACAATGGCAACTCAATCCTATATCCACTTGAACTCCATTCTTAATCCTCTGTGAGCTGTACCCTAATTTCTATAGAAAAAGCCTGAGCACTAAATCCTTAATAATTGTAAAGTGGCATAGTACCACTTAATTTGTGGAAGCTCAGATTGTTTACACTAGAAGAGGCTCTGGCCCTCTGTTTTTAGGTGTACTCCTCTGTAGCCAAGTCAGCAAACAGCAGGTAGTAGAGGCAGCCTGTTATGGAGGAGCCAAATTCACCCATAGTCTCTCTGGGAGGTCTTACTCTTGTTCTTCCCTAATTTCTGTTGCTGTGCCAATGTAGAATAGAGGTCATTGCCACTTAGAAAAGAAGTTATTTTCTTTCAGACTGAAGCTACACAACAGAAATTTTGTCTGGGCGCTGTGTGGGGAGGGAGAGGGGATTTACAAGGATATGCAGCTGTCCAAGAAGAATATCTATACAGGCATGGTTTCTCTTCCCTTCTTTTTATTTCTCTCTCCATATTTATTTTCTGCTTCTGTTCCTTTCTTGCTTAGTTAAAGAGCTGTTCCTATTCAGCAGCCAAAACCCATTCAGGACTGGCGCTTGGTAAAATACAGAACTGCAGACATAGTAGGACAAGCAGGGCTTTTGAATAACTGATGGTTGAAAGGCGCTATTTGGCAGCGATAATTGCACACAGAGCATTGCCCAACTGCACTGCTCTATTTAATTACTTGTCATTGTATATATTTTATAACCCTTTGTTAGCCTTGAAAATTTGCTTAGGCTGATACCCAAAACTCGAAGCTGGTGCCACAATTTTAATTGAAGTATGAAAATATTCCAGCCCCCTGCTTCCCCTCAATAGTGACTGTGGTAAATTCCCCACAATTAAGAAAACTCCCAAGTGGTCTTCTCAAAATGCTGCTGCGTATTGTTTCAAATTGTGGTCCAGAAGTCTTGCACAATTTCGTACAGCAGATATATTCTCAGAGGAAGGACTATGATGAAATAACAAGTTTACTTCAGAGAAAATCCCATGGAACTTTCCCATCATTTTTCTGTGCTTTTATGCTAATTTGCAATATTAATAGCAAGAGAATTCAGAAGTGTTGAGAACTTTATAAATGTCTCTCTTTTGAGTCTATTTAGATATAAGAAACTCAGAGAATGAGTTTGTCCATGCCTTGAACAAAGATAGTCTTATTGCCTCTCGTTCTGCAGGTGAGGCTACCTGCAGAAGTTACGCTTTGCTTTTACGATCAGTATCCACCTCCTATAGTAGATGTAGCTGACAGTTAACTTTCATTGGAACTTAGTATGCCATGCCTGCATTTATATATTTCTCTTCCAACTAGAACTTAATGATGACAAGGTTCCAAGCTTGTCCAGAAGCTGGGAAGGTGAGTTTAGGCACATATCTGTGTAGAAAATTTGCTGGTGTTACTGTACTTCTGTGGCTCTTAGAAGTGGCATACAGTAACCCAAATACAGCACTCGTAAGCGAGATGGTACTGAGACATATTGATACAGCTACAGTGATAAACCAGTATAGGATACCAGTAAATTTTTTTGTTTAAGTAATTCTGAAGACAAACTCTTAACATTCTGAAATTGCAGATTTGCAGTATGAACAATAATAGTATACAGAATTTCAGCTAATGGAAGTATTTTGCCCATCCACAAGGGGCCAGAACAGGATTAGCTTGTCAGAGTGTATTGGTGCTTTGCTTCTTCTAATTTTAAATGTCTTAAGGGAATGGAGATTTCATCATAGAGACACTATTTCACAGCCCATAGATCTTTCTGTCAGGAATATTCACCCTGCAGTCTCTCAAATTTTTGCCTTTCTGAGAGGCAGATGCCAAAACTAGTGAAGGCCAGGGAAAGTTCTAAATAATTTCCTCATTAAAGAAAAATGAGTCACAGTATCAGAGACTGAATGCTGCTCTCATCAGCTCCTTTAACAGTTTGAATGCTGCTCTCCTAAGTATAAACATAAAATTTTAATGTCAAATTGAGCAGGAATTCTACGAAAGCAAATAAAAAATTCTTCTGAGATAAAAAATATCTCTCTGATTCACTCTAGTAGATTTCCTCACATAATCTACTCTATCTGCTTTAAACATGAGAGAACTTGAGCTGGTTTATAGGCAGTGAGACCTTGCAATGAAATGGAGAAGTGGGAGTTAACTTTACAAAGATACTGGCTTTCTCCCAAGCAGTGAGTGCTGACAAGTATAACCATATTACTAAAATCACATCAGCAATGTGATATATTAAATAAAAACATGATTGTCTACAGCCAAAGCAGTTTGTATTTTGTCCATGAAAAAGCATTGTGTTACATCAATCTGTCCAAAAAATGGGGCACATCAGAAAACAATGTTAAGAAGGCTTTTAAAACACATCATTGAGATTACAGCACCTTTAAAAATAAACAGCACTGAATACCAACACAGGTAAAATGTCATTGTGAAACCCAGATCTGAAATTCAACGGCATGCTTTATAGCTTTCCAGTGTGTGATAAAATCTGTTCACCAGATGTACTATCTGTCTCCTGTGTAGCATACTTGAGCATCATCTAGGCCTGAGGCCCATTTATTTCATGTAATTGCCTTCCCTGTGCACACCTTAGGGCACCCTAATTCTCCATTTTATTTCAGACACTGTACAGGGTACCATCTGGTAGTGTTAAGCTCATCTCATTTTATTGCACTATTGCAGGGGCTGTATCCAGCCCTATAGTATTCTTTCAGTGGAGAGAGAGTTTGGTTACTGCCAGCTATTTATTTTTGCCAGGAATAAAGTACTTTTTTAACTATACGCATGCAGAGTTCACATGTATATCAGTCTCGGCTGAAAAGCAGGTCACTGCTTCTCACCCCACATGGTTAAAAATAAATACTGTGCAGTAACATGTTGGTATTCTGGTGCTGCAGCAGGATGGGGCCGTGTGATCTTCTGTTACCTTGTAGAGTAGAAGTTCTAAATTCTTCTTACTCCTCTGAGTAATTATATCTTTTTAGTACCTCATTTTCATTATTTCTATTAAAATGAGTAAAAAATTATTGTATCATATCTAAAAAAGGCACCTTACAGTAATAGTTTAATATTTAAAAATAGCAATATACCTTTCAACTGTACTTCACTGCAGGGTTCACTTGCTGTTATAAGCCCAAATTTACTTCTATACCTCACGTTCCTGCTGTTACTCTGTTGCTCAATCTTGTACGTTATTGCAATCAAAAATGAAGTTGAGATTGCAGAAACTTCACCTATTTCTAGGTTCTTCTTCACTGTCTGCCATTTTAATTCTCTCTCTCCTTTTGAGACTTTGTCATATATTTTCCTGGCTTTATTTTTATTATTATTATTATTATTTTTAATCTCTTTAGTGCCAGCAATTTTTTGCTCATGTTTATTGCCACTTAACTGTCTAACTACCTGATTGTGCCTACAGAGCAAGGACGTAAGAGTTGAAATATCATCAGTTGTTCCCACAGTTTCCAGGCTCCATCTTTTGCATGTGAATTTTCAAACCCTGATTTTGCTGGCAATAGGTCTGAAGCACATCAGATGTGAAAGTGCAACATCCTATCTGCTGCTGAGCTAAATTCTACTAACCTGTAAACTTGGCTGAATTCAGAGTAGTTACATGCTGATAAAGCAGATCAGAATTGTCCACATTGCAGCAGATTTACCACTGCTAGAGAGAAAAAAAAAATAGTGGTAGAAACATCATGTGAAGCAGATTTGGCTCCAAGTCAGATGCCCTACAGCAAAATACACAAATTACTGTGTTCCTTAAATGAGTGACCAGCTCCATACAAATATAGTGCTTTCTATCCCAGCTCAATCTTATGCTCTTTCTGAACCAACCTCAAAGTTCTCACAGACATAAAGGGATCTCTGACCATACGAGGATATAGGGAACAGGCTGGTAGCTTTGAGGAAATTAGATTCTATTCCTAATGTCAGGAGTAGCATGAAAGAAAAAGAAAAGAACTACTTTTCTCTCTCAATTAAACTAAATCGCATTTTCATTGCATGCCCTTCCTTCAGTGCTTTCTCTGTTGGCAATTTCAAAACCAAATTAAAGTTATCGAGATGCAGGGTAACACCTGCCCTCCTCCTTCCCCTCTATACTTTGTATTATCTTTGGAGTGGTCATTGAATACCATCCTTTTAAGTAATACATGTAATTGTTGTCTGGGAGCAGTAGTTACATCAGGCAGTGCTTCCAGACAGAGTTCAGGTAGTGGAGATTTTCCCATAAACCACAGCTAGAGGTGGCACATGTGATGTCTAATGCTGTTCTTTTTCACCCTGAGCAATAGTAGCACAGGTTCTCTTCTACTGAAAGAGTGAAATGTCGCACTTCTTTCAAGTATCGTGTAAACTGGCTTGATGTGATTTCCCTGGTTGTGTTCAGTTCAAGTGTCCCACTTCTCAGCTGTAAAGATCTGGGTGGAGCTAAATGTGCCTGAGTGCTCCCAAGTGCTGGGCCAGTGTATCTTAATCTATCCCCAAACAAGGCAACTGATGATAGTAACTTTGGGACCCCAGAAGTGTAGCCATTGATTTTAGGTGAGTAAATAAATCCTCATGCTATTTCCAGTTCTGAAAATAACTCTGTTTCCATAACCTGCTGTATATGATAAGATGATGATAGCAGACCTTCTCAGAAAATGGCATGGTGCAATTCTGGTGACCAGCACAAATTCATCAGAATACCAATTGCTGTTTGGATGCAGTAATTTTCCCTTTTCTTTTGACTTTCTTATTCACTGACTGCTAATAGCCATAGCATGGCATTAACAGCTGTGTCTGGAAATGCCACCTTCCAGGTAAAGTGAATTATCACATAATGAAATATAACGTAAAGGTAGAATTATACTCCTTTGTGAGAATTCTGTACGTTTTATGTGCACTGCCAATGACAAATGTAGGTAGATTCACCTGGATTAGCTGTCTGTTTTGATCTAAAGGACAGGTGAATTAAAAGAATAACTCTATCATTCTTTGTTGTAGGAAGAGTTTATTTTACTGTGTCCAGACTCAGCTAAAATCAGGACTACTGGATTGTAACTTGACAAGCTCTGATTCTTACCAGCCATACAAAGTGCATTTATCTGTTGTTCTGTAAATCACTGGAAGTGCCCAGTGAAGGAAAAGATTCATATTTATTTTCCTGGAGATTTCCACCTACTTTAGCTTTCAGGTTATCTCATTGTGTAAAAACATCAATGATAATCATAGTATGAAGGCTTATTCTTCCCATCACCCCATCAAAGAGAACATCCCAATGTTTCTGTATAACTCCATCTGCAAGGAGCTGAATGTCTGAAGTAAACCACCAAGGCCTTAGAGGAGAAAGAGCTCTGAAATTCTAGTAGATAATAGTGCAAAGATTTTCCACATACTAAGAAATTAAGCTTTGACGAAGGGAAGAGAATTTCAGAGCTGGCAAGGTGCGTCAGGCAGGTGTATGTGCAGCAGGGTACCAGACAATATCTACTTAAAGACTGGACACTTAAATATAATTAAGACTGTTCACTTGGCATAGCAAAAAGAAAACCCATAGATTTTTACTGATGAAAATGCAAATGTGATAATTGGAGCTAAAAAGGGGAAAAGTAATGGCACACACTCATTTCTATTACAGTTATTTTCCATTAGTAGAATGCTAATTAACCATTAATCATTTAATGATGTGTATGTAACAAAAGCAGCTCAAAACACAAATTGTCTAAATGAATATCCCAGTAGCCATCAGAGTGAGAACTGAGGCTTCTTCATAAGGAAGAGGTGTAGAAACTGTTTCCTCTTACAGAAGTTGTAGCCATGGCATGCACAAGGCCTCTGTTATGACACCAAAGAGTTATGACTAGCCAGTCAATCTTTTACTGTGAGTGCTTGCAGTTAAATGGAAGCCATACTAAAACAGACTTACCCATCTTTGCAATCAAACTGGGAGAAAACTGTCTCGGGATTCATTGGACAGTGGATTTTGAAAGCATCACGTTCTTACAAAGGTTCCATTTGAGCCTAAATGATGGCTTCTTACTGCTCCCGACTCCTACTCTGAACTCATTTCTGTTCTACTGCCATTGCATGTTTTTGCATGCATAGGTCCCTTGAGTGCTGTGCTGTCAGACCTGCCAGCATTTCCTATTTATTTCAGTCTCTGTTATGATATTGGAAGTAACATCTCTGCCTGGAAGTATATTAAATGAAGTGTGCATGCAAATTAGTAGCAAACAATCTCCATTTTACAGAAGATCCTTGTTTGATTGGTTCGTCTTACAGGACTTAATTCTGTGGGAAGGGCTAGGCCTTCTAAAACAGTCCCAAATAACCAATCCCTACATCTGAGAGAGTGCAGATTAAAATTAACCATTGTGTAGTAGATGAGAAGTAACTATTTTTCATAGGCTTTTTACCACACATTGGGGATTATGATTTCATATTATGTAAATGCATTTTATGAAACTATAACACAGAAATCTCTACTATTGTTAATGCATATTTGCAGCCTAGCAAGGGAAGTCTCCAAAAGAGCCATTTTGGTGACTTCTATCATTGTGTATGATGAGTAATAAACAAAACATGGCTTAACATCATCCATATTACAGAACAATAATAATAAAAATTGCATCCTGTCATTAACATGAATTGACAGCATCTATCCTGGTACCCTAGAAAGATATCTCACTATGAATACATGTTAAACACAATGAAAATGTTTGAATCATAGTTGTAACATGGACTGCTTGGGACAGATCTTTTGGTTGAACTGGGAGAGATGGAATGTAATCAAAATTCTGCTTGTTTTTCATATCTTTTAGCTTCATAATAATAAGGCATTACCTTTGCTACTGGACTAGTTGGCTGCATGCTAGCTCCTGCATATCGCCATCATATTTTACAAAGTTCTCTAATAGGCTGCAGAATAACTGCTTTCTATAAATAATTCCAAAGAAGCTACTACTGTTTGAACCGTCTCACTGCAATGCTTTGTCTAGAATGCCAGCTGTCAGCCTGATCTTTACACTGTAGATGGAAAAAAAACCATCCTTAGCAATGTTCTTGAAAAAATTCATCTCCAAAAAATCCAGCAGTGGTCTGTGACTTACAGGTGTGCTCCTGTTGCCACTGATTTCATGGATATTAGAACTGTACTGTCAGTTTTCCTATATGTTGCATACAAAGCCATGCTAGCAGCTTTTGTTATGCTCCATGTGTACAGAAATGCATACTTCTACCGCTATGTGCTACCATTGCTTCTGTGGAGCCAGAGGTTGTCAGCCTTAAAGCTTGATGTGTTACAAATAAAATCAGTTCTCGCCTAGTGCTACTACTGGTGTTTCTAGTATGTCAAAATACCTGGGAGATTTTGTGTGCTTGCCAAATCTGAAAGATATAAAAGCAAAGGGGAAAGAATAGCACCACTTTTCAGTACTCCTGATGAAGATTTTAATAAGGATACTTTTCCAGACTGGATGAAGTCGTAATGTTTTTTTTCTTCTTCGTCAAGTATATTCTGGTACTAAATTAGGTTTAATCTACCTGCTAGAGAGGCTTCCAGTGTAATCATGCCCATATAAGCTGAAATATTACAAAGATTTTAAATGTCTTTTGTAGGTTGAGTTGACCACAGTTCTGGATATTATTACTTGAATGTAGTTATGTGAGATTTAATTAGAACTGCCTTATAACTTTATCATAACAATCTCTCTGCTTGTAAAGATGGAAAAAAGATTAACTTAATAGCACAGCTCAGTAGAGAAAGCCAAGAAGAAAATGCTCTGGAAAAGTATTATTTGAACTCAAATATATGTATTTTGAAGATTCCTACAGGTATCAATTAAAAAATAATTTGTATCTAAATTGCATTAAAGGCATAATTTGTAAACTGGAGGAGGTAAACACTTGAAATTAAGTGTTCCATGTAATGAAAATTACTTATGAAGCTCTTTTTCCTTTCCTCCCCCCCCCACTTCACAAAACATTTGTAAAGGTAATTTCACCAGATATTTGGAGACTTAGAAGTACTTTTCTGCTCTTACAGTTCTTTATGAATGGGTAATTTTTATCTTTGCTCTAATCAGCTGAATGTTTATAAAACTGTTCGGCCTCAAAGATACCCACTAAAATACACAATTGCCCTAAAATGATGAAGATAAGATTTATTCAGTTACCCTTTAAGCACTTGGTAAGATAGTTCAATTTTTCTGCCTCTAATTTTCTCCCCAGTAAAATCCTAATTTTTTCTATTTTTCTGTGCTATTTTAATTAGTCTGTTCTCCCTTATTTGTACCAGTAAGCAGTCTTATAAGCTTGAGACTGTAAATCATTCATCCATTAAAAACTATTTCCTCGTATTGCAAGTTCAATTCATTTAGAAAAGAAAAAACCTTGGTGTGAAACAGAATTATGCAATGTCATGGACACATTAACATTTGGATCAAAATTTTACATTGTGTCAGCCAGTAAACAGTATAAATGGTTCAGATTTGCAATAAATAATTGTCTATTAATACCTTGGCGTGGTGTAGCAAATTAAAGTCTCACTTCAGTAAGCACAGATGTAGGTAAGCGCTGAGGCCTAAGAAAGCTACTGCCACGCAGCATCTGAAGGGAAAGAGAGCATCATGAAGCATTACTGTATCTTTCCGGCAATGGCAGCAATGTACACAGACTTAAACAGCAATAGGGAAACGTAGGGGGAGGAAGGTTGTAGGTGCATTTAAGTCTAATCAGGTGAGATTTAGAACCATTTGTTTTAGATGCTCTGGCAGGTGGTTTGTTGTGGAAGATTAAGAGAAGCATTTTATAATGCAGCATCGTGTGCTGTTGCATACAGAGCAGAGCCCATAATTCAGGATGATGGGGATATCTGATACTTAGGGACCTCTTGGGTCATTAAGTTGGGTCCTTTGCTGTGGTAGTCAAACATCCCCAATAATCTTATCTGTAATCTTCTTTTGTTCCACTGTCATATTTTGTAGTGTGCAGATTGCTGTCAATTGTGTTGAGATTTTCACAAATTTAATTGTTGTGTGCAATTTTGTCAGATTACTTCAGGAACTTCCCTCCCCACAGACTGTGAGCAGATGGTGCAGGACATTCAATATGTGAAACTCAAAATTCAGTTTGTTAATGTGTGTTATTCCTGTGATTTTTTTTAGCAAGCAGACATACCAGTAACTCGGCACACAAACAACTGCATGAAAGGAGACTGATGTACAGATTCAAATATGTACAAATATTTAAGTATCAACAATTATTTAGCCAGCTCCAGTGCATAATATTTTCTCTCAGCTGTCTATTGTGGTGTTACCCATGAGCCGTAATTGTTGCTCCTGCAGTTTTGAGCATATTTTTTCTTTTGTGTTGCCAACTCAGCCCATAATCCTGTAACACAATCTAGCTTGTCCATACACTAATGGGAAGGCATTAATCAAAACATTGTTCTTTGTTACAATAACTGTAGAGCAATATCTACTTATTTCGTATTTCTTACTGGTTTCTTTGTCCAAGTCTGTGTAAAAATGCAGCCTCAGTGTGCTGGACTACAAGTCCTCTACAGTATATGCTTGATTGGCTGAGTAATCTCTCTCATTCTCTTTGGCACTTTGTATTCATGTCCTTGGTGTCTGCAGCACAAGTCAGTGGATTTTTAGGCAGAGTACAAGGTCTGTGTTTTGTAGGATGGCTTATTTAAATAGGCCTAAGGCTGGTCCTGCTAGCTGCACGAGATGAGGACATAAAAACCTTCCTACAGATTCTGGCTGCTTGCAGGCCAGATGGAGTGTAGTGCTTGCTCTGAGGGAACTCAAGAATGATCTGCTTTCTGCATTGCCCTGTGAGGTGGGGCTAGTTTAAGGGATACAAATACACCTACGAGATCCAATGTCTGTGCACTTGGGAGCTCCTTGGGAAGACTTGAGAGCTTTATTCTTAGCTCCTCCAGCAGTGTTAGGGCTCTGCTCCAAACCTCTGAGGCTATTAATAAAAGCCTGAAAATCATCCATCTAGTAAAACTCATGTCACTCCTTGAAACACTCAGACTTCTCCAGCTTGCCAATGATTTCTTCCGCTTGTGTAGCGTAGTCTGTTCACATGAAGCCTTGCATAGTTACTGTGAAATAATGCATGTTATTACATGGTTATCCACATGGTAACTTCACTGGAAGCAATGGTAATTAAAGAGTAAACTCTGTTAATCCTCCTGTGCTGTTGTTTGGTAACTGTGTAATTAGCTCAGGTCACCTGTGCAAATCAAAATTGCACGATAAATTTTCCCTTCTACCATCTTGTAACAATTGCAAGTGAGTTAGAACATTGATGGTATCTCAACAGGGTACACGGAAAGGGACCTGGCAAAGCAACACGTTGCTTTCTATAAGCAACTGCTATTTTCAATGTTACCAGCAGAAAACTGAATACAGAAAGAGAAGTTAAATTTGCCTGTATGAACAAATATGATTCTATTTTTTTTACATACTCATTTAAGTCTAGGTTAATGTTACAGTGATGGAATTCCTTCCCACCCAGTTGCTTTTTAGGGACTTAAGAAATGAATTGAGCATGCTCATTTCACTCCCACTCTTATCAGTTTTGAATACTGAGCAAGGAAGCCACAAGTTTGATTGCTACAGTATGCACAGTGAAAGATCTAGTGCAGAATTTCAAGAAGGCTGAGATGTACTATTGTGATCAAAAGACAACCAGGAGCAGTCAGTGCTGCAGGGATTTTACGGACAAAGACTGCAAGTCACCTGAGATGACTGAATGTGACTTTTTTGCATAAGCAGTGAAGTTCACAAATTAACAGTGTAACACAAAAATAAACATGTAGGGATGTGACTTGACCTTGAGATTATTTTCTTTAATATTGCCTAAACTGCCTGTTAGAATATAAAGAATTAATTACATAATACATAACCAGCTTCCATCAGTGCTCCAGCAATCTGTGCAGTACTATTTAGGATGCTTTCCCTATGACACTTTTTCTATCTCCAATATATCACACAGCAAACCCAACATAACAGAGGCACACATATCAATGTGAACAATATCATCCCGTGCAGAAATTTTCACAGTTAATTAAAAAAATCAAATATAAGCAGCCCAGCTTCTTACTAAACTAATTAAAAATATAAATACAATAAGCTCTGACTGAGCTTTTGACAGGTCATTAAAAACACAAAATTGAGTCAAGTACGAGGACTATTTTCAATATATGTCAGAATGAGGTAAAATAGTGAAGCTGAAGTTAAATTAATGCTGTTTCTGTTTCCACTGTTCCTCACCTGGCTTCTGTGGCTGTGTGCAGTTCTCCAAAGGTAAAGGTCTGAGCAGTTTAGTCTACAGAGTGGAAGAGGCCATTTCCACTTCCTTTTGGTTTTGTATCTGTTTCACTAGCAGCATTACCACCTATGTGTGTTCCATGCAGTGCCTTTTTAACCACGAGTTTTGGAGTAATTTTCAGTTCTCTGAAATTATTTCAGCAATAGATGGGCTCCCTCCACTTTAAGCATATACTTTAGAAATAACTTCAGTTAGAAATACAGCTGTGGTTTTGTTGCATTAGCAGGGATAAGATCTAGTAAGCATTTTCCTTCTAGGAGCTTTAATACTGTTGTTTCCCATGGGAGTCCCAGTCCTGAAAGTATCCATGCTGTGTACACCTTAGTTGATATCTCAGTTCCTCCCTAGGGCGAATAAGTACTTCCCTTGATGAGTTCGACTTCTTAAGGTTAGTTTGGTACTTGGCTGTAAAATGCCATTCTCCTTGGCACCTTTGATGCTATATTTGTAATGTGAGATATTCTCAAATGTAACAACAACAACAAAAAAAAAAACCAGAAAAAAAAGTATGGATGTAGCCACTGTGATCATTGCCCCTGTTGTTCTTGAGTCATTAATAGCATTGTGAATGTGCTGAATACCTTTGTGTTTCATTTCGGCCTCAGGAATATTCCTTATTTAGTCTGGAGAAAAGTGTGGAGCACCACTGTGAATGAAAGAAAGCACTATTTCCCAGTGTGCTCCAGCTTTCACTTACTGACCTCACACCGATTTATTTGTATGCAACACTCAGGAACAGTGTGTAACATAGTTTCAACTGAATTTATTTCCAGTGTGTTTTGGCCTTCCTATAAATTGGCACCAAACTCCTCTTTTATTTTATTTTTTTTTTTTTTTTCTGGAGGGGGGGGGGATCTGAACTTGAAAGATGTTGCTTGAAAGATATTGCTTTCTAATGTTAGGAAAGGAGATTGGGCATCAAAACTATCCCCTTTTGTGACTGTGGCAAGAGCCCCTATGCTGAGCCAAAAGCATGTGAAGTATCCCAACTAAAGATTGCCCAAAGAACAGAAGAGTTTCTGCCTCCGGGCACATCTACTTCAGAAACTTCCCTGCAGCAGTAAGCAAGAATGTGAACTTAGTACAGAGCTCTGTAACACTCTACTGAGAGGCCACAGGAGGATCAATTAGTGTAAAGCCGCTGAAATGCTGTAGTGTCACATTCTTGCTTGCTGCTTGCTAAGGCCCAGTAGGCACTAGTGCCCTCTGAACCTGTCTGCCCAGTACGGAGTCTCCCAGGCTATAGTCAGGGCTGCTGAGGTTTGTCCTTGCTCTGGCTGTTAGGATTTGCCTGTGCTTGTTTGTGTGTGTGCTTCAAAAAGCCAAAGTTCTGCATCAAGTTGTGCCTTGAATGAGGGAGTCAAAGTGCTAGAAGCTATCTTAGCCAAAGAGTTTAGATACAGATGCACAACTTAGTAATGGTGCAGGAGAGACCTGAGAAAACATGGCAAACAAGTATTAATGCTGGATCTTCCTCATTCTCTATTCTTTTCTGCTGCCTCTACATCAGATGGGTCTCCTTTTTATCCCTAGCATTAAGTTTTTATCACTTTACTAAAATACTATAAATCAATAAAATAGGGCAGAAAATTGCTTTCTTACATCATTGCACCAACATGCCTCTTGTATGGTCTGGAATGACAATGAGAAATCCATCTTTCTGTGGATGAAAATGCCCATTCCCAGTATGAGATGCAGTTATATATGGCTGAAAAATCCAGAATAGATATTAGCCTCTGCCGGGATGAGAAATGCCTCCTTCACTTTTCAAATGTTTTGAAGATCAAGACAAAATTCCAATTCTCTAAAAACAAGATATTAATAATTAATATTTATATTCTCTCCTAAAACTCTTTTCTCAGTCATTCTTATTCCTGATAATGTTTGCTTGAATTTCATGCCAAGCTCTATAAAAACCTTTTTTTTATTTTTTTTAATTTTTTTTTTTAATTTTTAAATATACTCACTAGGGGGAATGCTCATAAAATTCAGCCTCAGCCACAATCTGGACTATGGTCTGCCAAGCTCCACATAAATAAATCATCAAGTCATTCTGGCATCTTCTGGGCCAGAAGGAATATCTTCGGGGTAGATTTAAAGAGACATTGCCCTGTGTAGTGTTTCCTTTGTGGAGAAGACTGAGCAATAGCATAAAGACTACTTTGAATTGCAGGCACTGGGGTTTTTGCAGGTAACTGCTGCAACAAATTACAGTCGTAGACTTTTTAATTCCAAAATCCTGACTACTTTATTTAGTCTTCCCTACTGCTATCCTAGCAGAAGTGAAATCAAATACCTGAGACCTCAGAGCAGTGTGAGCGAGTGATACTGGAGGTACCGATTTTGCACTGAAATGTGCGTAGAACACACAGCAAGCAGCCATTTGAGATTTTCTCTTTGCAATCTGAATACTGAAACAGGGATAAAGCAGCCAAACTTTTCTTGGCTTTGCAGCTTCTAAAGCCAATCTAAACATTGAGACGTGAGACTGCTGCAGCTCCAGCAGAACACTGGAGCTGGCCTGACACAAGCTGGCTTGCCATCCCTCTCTCACTCCCTTACACCCCATGGAAGGAAAGCCTGGGGGGTACGTTGAAGGCCCTCTGCAGGCATCCCAGGGCTGACAGAAGGTAGGACACCACAAAGGACGTGTGCTCTGTGGTCCAGACTCAGAGTTGAGTACTAGTCATGGCACCTCCATGCTGGCTAGGACTGATCTCTGGCTGTGAAATTGAGACTTGTTCACCTATCCCTTGTGGGGACAGCTAAATAAGGACGTGTAAATCAGATAATAATCAAGAGAAAACAAGCCATAGCTGGTTTGTCAAGAGTAGACCTTGGGCCTCAGTCCTTTCTGCCATTCACAGTTCACTGAAATCAATGGAGTTGTGCCTGCAATTACACCACAGGGAATTTGGATCATTTTATTTGAACTGTGGGAAGTTACTGAACAGTAACAATAACACAGAGGAAAATTGCCTTATTCCAGCTTTGGTTAAAAACCCCAATTTGGACCAGGTTCACTGAAAGGTTCGAAGCCATTCTAGTGCCTGAGGCCATTGGAGAGATCTGGGTGGGCAGCAGGGAGAAGTCAGGCAAAAATGAGCTCAGTTTTTGTAGCTGCTCCTTCATTTTTAGGAAGAAGTCTGAATTTTCTGAGGTTGTTAGGGGTGAAATGAGTGTTTACAGGTGCACAGCGTGCATGTACACAATGGAACCAGAGACTGAGTGACATCCATGCTCAAATCATCAGGAAAATAATGAGTTGTTACTGGACCACTAATCACCTGAAGGTGATTCCCTGTGAACCAAAAATCCGTGCAGTTTGTTTTTGCCTGTCTTCACTGATTTCTGGCATGCAGAGGAGACTCTCAGCTACAAAGTCTGAATTTTAGAAATGATCAAATCTTGGGGAAGCTGTGATTTGGCCCTTGAGATGAACCATGACCTTCTGAAAAACTGGATGCTAAACATCAGGTAATTTTACCATGGCATCTTCAGATTGTCTTCTACAAAAGTCTTCTGCTAATAACAGTGCCTACCAGTAATGGTAAAAATAAATAAATAAATAAAGAGGTGTTTTAGGTGATCTATTGAAGATCATTTACCTGTTTTGAGAGGCTTACTGTTATTGAAAGTTCAACAGTGGAAAAATGTATCAATCAGAAACTCCTTCTGAGTTGTACTGAAATTAAATCTTGGTGCTCTGTTTTGTTTTGTTTTGAATAGTGGCATGAAGTAAATGGCATACATGCTGTTGGATCCATATTCTCTGGATATATTTCTGAACTGAAAAGTGGCACAGAGAAATACGTGCCAGGGAGTTACAGGTTAAGGATCATTTACATAAATTAGCAAATTTGCAAATGAATTCATCTAGTGAAAAGTAAGACACGGGACACTGCATTTTAATAATTGACATTCCACTTGAAATGCAATGTTCTTGAGGAGGAAATTGAGCTCCAGGTTGCTATTAGAACCAGCGGAGCAGCAAGAGCTGGAAAGAAATGCCATCTCATATTATGCGAGTTACTGCTCCTGAATAACAACTATCTTCCATTCTGAAAGACTTTCTTTTAATAAAACTAGTACTGTGATTCTGCGGGAATCAAGAAAAATTCAGTCATCAACAATACTGGAAATACAAGGAAACAAAAATCCGAGAAATCTTTGTGATCTGGTGCTACCATTCAGCTAGTAATTCGTTGTGCTCTCAAGTAATCCTTCTTTTTCTACTTTCTTTGGCAGCCCAATCTCCCCACTTTTCAGTTGCACCCAGTAGTTACGGGATTACCTCAAAGTATGCAGCACTGATAGAAAATTACGAATTATCTAATTTTTTTGTTCCCTGTCACAACATAGGTTGAATTGCAAACACAAAGATAAGTGATCCACTTAGCTGCTTCCTGCTGTCCTGATCAGTTTAGAAACACATTATATTACAAATATTATTCTTGATACAAAACTAATGACTTTCATAAGGTGCTAGTCAGTCTTTCAAAGTCACAATACTTTCATTGGATGCCATAAATACAAATTATGTGCTCACAGAGAGCTGGAAGCAAATCTGTCCCTTGCAATGTTTCTTAGTGTAATTTAAAAATTAACTTAAAGTGAACCAAATCATCCTCTCAGTGATGTACTTTTTCCAAGATCACATACAGTAGGTGTGTCATGTCAGTGAATGCCAGCGAATTTTCTCCTCTTGTAATATTCATGAATACTGATGAGAGAGTTTTTGTTATTAATCTGACTGCAAATCTGACATCATGCATAGAGAGTACTGTGCTCAACTTCTTAACTGAAAGCATAAAGCAACAAAGTATTGCTACCTGCATGCAACGGTTGATGTTTTGTTGTCCTAACTTCCCTTTTACTTCTGTTTTTATGTAATTTATTGCAGCAAGATGGATAAGCTGAGCAGGTTCTATTCCCTTTTGTTTCTCTCCCTCGTTTCGGAAATTGTTAAGATTGGTTGAGAAGCCCCCCTGAATGAGCCAGTTGCATTAATAATATTTATCTTACTGAGTGATTCAGATGTTTCAAAGACAAACGTAAGATTCTTAACTGTAATGAGCTCAGGCTCAATAAAGGAGTTGGCTGACATCTTTTCTCTTCTGCATTCTGATACACACTGCAGACCTTATACACAGGTAGATTAAGTATATTTGCAGCATGCAGTGATGCCCTGATACGCTCAAATCACTGACCTCACTGGCACAGGAGCAAATTCCTCTAATTCTTGTTCTAATAAGGGGCACCTACTGAGTCTTTTAGTATGAAGGCTTGTTGAGAAGTATTTTCCTGTGCTGATAACAGACTGGATAGATAAAACTTCAATTTTATTCAACTTTATTCTTAATGGCACAAAAATAAGTGCCACAGATATTAATGGGAATGATCAGGTGGTAGATTTATTTCAAAATTAAAGAAAAAGAAAGCAGTTCTTACACTTGTTTTTTTCCAGTGCACTGTATTTTTCCCCCACCAAAGCAGCACTGTAACCTAGGTCAGAGAGTCCCCTGTGCTGTATGCTCTGCAGAGAACTCAATTGGCTTTGCAGAGGTTCACAGCTTCACCAAATAAGACTTTACCTTTAAGAGTGCAGTAACACTGTGAATGCCTTTTCACCAGGGTGTCACTGATGGATCTGAGCAGCTTTTCATGTATGCGTGCTGCAAACTCTTTATATTTTTACATTCTAATAACAGCGAACGGCATAAATTATCTCTAATTCCTGATTCTGTGAGGAAGCAGCCATCTGGTCTAATACCACTGTGACAGTGATATAGGACTGAACACTCTGTGCTTGGTCTGCTGCACAGAAAAGGACAATAGGACATATTTTAAAATGTCAGGATACATCAGAACCATATTCAGGAAAGTTTGCATTTATGAAAATTGATAGTATTGGAGATATATCATGATGCAGATCTAATCATGGCTGCTGGTATGGTGAATTAAATTAAGAGCTGATTTGAATTTTTCTAATTAAAGATGTGTTATTCCTTCTCTCCTCATGTTTTCTTTTCTGGTTTAAAAAAAAAAAAAAAAAAGCTTATGAAAAAATATTCAGGATAGCTCTGTGATTCAGATTTTTAGAAAAACCCTGCAGTCAGTGGTAGTTTCTCTCAATGGATGTTTGTTTGTATTCCAAAATCAGTGCTGATGTTGCATAAGTGTTTAAACCAGAAAGACCTGGGAGTAAGCTTCCCCAGGTACTGCAGGGCAGGGTGGCAGTGGGCACAGCAGCCCAGCAGAGCCTGCACAAGGTGTTCTGTGCCTTCTCTCTGGCCCTCTCAGAGCTCTTTTATCTGAGTGCCTTCAATGCCTGAAATATACTCACTAAAAATGAAGGAAGGGCATCAAGAGAAAGAAGTTTTATTTATGTGGTTGTAAGCTCCCTTTTAAGGTAAGCAAACATTAGCTAGATCAAAACCTATCAATTCATTATTTACCCCATGAAATTAACTACAGCTTTGTTTTCATATTTACTTATCTAAGTAGCTTGTTTATGTAACTGCTCGTGAAAAGCTGTTTGTTTTTTGTTGTTGTTTTAAATAAAGCCAAATATTTTTTCCAGAATTCCAGGATCAGAAACTTAAAGTATCGTTTTTGGTGTCACAGACTGTGTGTTTTCATTAGTAGCCTTAATGACTTTAAGAAATTTACTGTATCATTTTAAAAATAAACATGAAACAGTTCATTTCAAAGCATGAATAGTAGTTAACCTATAGAGGTCAAAGAGTTAAATACTGTAATGGGATTTTTAAAAGGACTTCTTAATTTTATGACCAATAATATCGTTTCTAATTTTATGTACTAGGAGGAGCCATCAAATTCATACTCCAGGGTGTTAGCTGATCACAGGGATAAGAAACAGTCCTCTCATCCCTTTTTGCCATGTAGGACATTGTGTAATTAGCCAGCTGTTTTCTTTGAAGCACCTAACCTAGGCCACTGGCGAAGACAGAATGCTCAGCTTGAAGGATAATTGATCCAATCTGGCATGGTAACTCTATGTTCACTTGTCAGCTCTTAAAATATAGATTCTTCAGATCAAAGATGGGGCATTTCTGAGTTTTTATTTTGCTTTCTGAGTATAAGAGTGCCAGAAGTTTACATTACAGGAATCCCTACAGAAAGTGGTCCTTCTGGAGCGTATGGTGTTATATTAGCTAGTTAGAGTTGTCCACTGCTGTGTCTACCTTTAAGGAGGTACAGTATACAGAAATAATATTTGCAGGGCATTACTCTTAAAGATGCTATATTTGCTAATTCAGGTTGTCAAATGTTGAGTCACTGTTCATTGTGCATTGTTCAGTCCCTCTTGTCTGCTCTCCTACCCACTACAATAACATCCTGGGAGGACTAGAATGTTGCTTTCAGGGACTTTCTTAGAGACATAAATATAATCATATTTATTATGTTATTATTTGTGAAGGAAAAGGGACGATGAACACAGAGAAAAGCCAGTGAGCTTAGCCCAGCTCCTGCCTTTGCAGGGACAATCTCCTGTGATATTTGAAGATAGATTCTGTGAGGTGCAAAGTTTCTGAAGATTAATTCTTTGTCAAATTTCTTCTGTTCCATTCTTAACTGGCTATAATCTTCTAAAGTCACATGTACTCTAAGATTCCTTATGAATTCAGTTGTGCATGTTTTCTCCTTCTGATCCTTAAACTAGTGAAGAAACCCACTAGTTTTCACTCTTGTTTCTTTTGCTGTTTCATAACTGAAGTAAAATCCAGTCAAATCTCTTGGGGTCTGTGAAATCCTAAGCTCAAGCCACTTGCCATTTCTGCTAGATAAAGTGGAAGCCATGCTGGTTTCCCAGACTCTTGTCAAATGATTGCAATTTAAGTAGTAAAAACAATGGAGAAGTTGGATAACTACTTGTGCTTAACTCTACTTTGCATATATTTAATACCTCCGTCACTATCCTCTATCCATATATGTTGAAATTGAGTTTTGGAAAATCTGTGAGTTTTGAAATTCTTTTCCTCTCTCCTGCATTATATGGGGATCCTTGGTGACCAGTCAGTGCACACAACATTCACAGCCATGTTGTGGCACAGCTTGTCCAAGTGTTTGCTGCTACAGACGAGGGAAGCCATGACCCCTTTCTGGTGCTATGACCATACCAAGCCCATTCAACATAATGAAAACAAACTTGGCAAGAAAAAAAATTGATAGTTGTATTCATTTTGTCAACTGAATGAGAGGGTGAACAACAGTCTGTTTTGCTAACAGTATATTTCATCATTTTGCTGTGGTGTTTAACATGACCCAACATGCCTGGAATGGAGAAAAGCAGTTGCTGTTAAATGGTTTTACTTTAACATATTGTGCTTTGGTCTCATTGGGTTTCTTCCTGGTCAGACAAAAGATCCCTCACTTCCCTTTCTTAATTTTTCCCTGGAAAAGCTGAAGCTAGTGCTAATTTGTACCTGCAGCCTATGCTGAGCTTTCCTTTAGTCAGAGAGCCAAAGAATTCACTGTGGCAAGCATTTCTTTTTTGTTGTGAAATTGAAACAGTGTCTTGACTTTAAATAGAATCAAATAATATCTGGTCCAAGACCTGCAAACATCTGTTAATCAGACTCAGGAAATGCTAATGAAATGAGAGTTTATAACAGAGATACTGATAACAGGTTGCTGTGTAACCAAGAGAGATCTGTGCTATTTGTCATCTTCTGTGAACTCTTCTACATCTGGATAGAAATTGCATGTGTTCATTAGCACATGTTCATGGACAGTAATGAACTCAAAACTGGCAGACTTTTTCTGGACAGTGCAAAATAGTTTGTGTGTGCTATATAATTATTAGAATTCCTAGAGGTTGTTCTGAAGAAGTTCAAAGCATGGGCCATAGTTTATTTTTAAATATATTTGAGTAGATTTTGCAGTCGGCATATGACAGAAGGAATCTGAATTTTGTCTTTGAAAAACCACCACTGTAGGAGCTGGATTATTCATTCCTATGTATTTTTCCTGTCCTAGAAACATGACAGAACAAGTAAGAAAGAAGAAGGAAGGAAGGAAAAGGAAGGAAAAAAGAAAAAGGAAACAAAAAGAACATAGGAAAGAATACAGAAAAAAACATCAGAAAAAAAAATGGGAGGAAAAGAACAGAAAAGAAAACAATGGGACAAGAGGGGGAAAAAAAAAAGAAAGAAAAAGAAGGAAAGAAACTTGGAAAAAGACAATTCCAGTATACTTCCTGAAAGGATTTTCAGTAAAAGACTAATAAGCCATATACTGCGACAGTACTGTAAGTCAGAGGAAGAAGGCTATGAAATGGAGTGGGCAGCTACACACATCAGGACCACTAAGGAGAAAGGTAGGCAATTCTTTACTGCTTTGATACCTTATTTTATTTTAAAAGATTGAAAATTGTATTTATTCTGCATTAGAAATACAAATGGTACATTTTTCCATGATACCCCACTGTCCTGCTGGCAAGTGTTTTCCGGTCAATCAATCAGTCGCTCAAGCAGTCACAATCTTTAACCACATAAAAATCTATTGAGAACAGGTTTTATTTACAATGGTGGCCTGGCCAAGGAAGCTCACAAACAGCAATATGTAACATCACTTACAGACATACAATCACTATTGTATATTACTAGAAAGCACCCAAACATATCACCAGGCATAAATCAATTATATAAAATACCACAAACATCAAATAAACCAATAAAAGAGGGAAGGTCATAACACCACCAGACATGTCATGAATAACCACCACAAACATCAGCCTGTGATTCATCCAGAGTATGAATAAAAAAACAACAGGAGATATGCAAGCCATTCCTGTTAGACCGTTTTGTATTCTGTTAAAAATTTGATACTGTCTTTTGATACTGCTTATTTTACGTTACTTCTATTTATATTTCACTAAGAACATGAATAATTTTTAAGATCTATGTTAATTAAAATAGAGGGGCTAATTTTTTATATAAATGTGCATTTCAGCACTCACCCTTTTTTTTTTTTTAATTCATTGCGTATAAATATTTTCATGCTTGCCTATAACTGGTAATGCAATGTATTTAATATTATTATTCACTATACTATTATGGTTTTGTCTACTGAAAGAAATTGGGCACAGAACACTATGGAGGACATAGTTTGGTATAATTGTCATTGTCATTTCCCCACCTCTGCCCCAGATTGTGAATATACATAATTCAAAAACCAGTAAGATTTGAAGAACACCTCTGAAATAATATTATGGACGTGTTGAAAGCTTCAGGTATTCATCACCTCTCAGAATCTGCACCAGTATTTGTATATTTGCTGCAAAAAATGCATATAAAACCAACATTACAGTTGGTCTTTAGAGAGCTGAGAGCTTAAGCACAGGACAACATATCTGCAATGGTTAAATATGATGATTGCAATCGATCAATTTTTAAATGCTGAACTATAGTTTTCCAAGAGTGTCTGCATTCATCTGTGTCTTATTCCCAGAGGTCCATGTTGAATGCTACCAGTCTAGAGGGGTCCTATTCTTCTGTGCTCTCAACTGTAATATGTACTTATATTTTTCCAGAGGCTGCAAGCGTTTAGCCTTCACAAATTCTGTTTTGTTTGATAGTCCTGGACATATGCTTCTCACAGAAATAAATTACTGCATTCAGAACAGATGTCCCATACATATCTATCGGAATAGAATTTTAGGAAATAAATAATATAGAACATGCTAGCTTTCACCCACTGGGTAGCACTCCATGTTACTCAATATGAAGGTAATATAAATAAGCATTACTTTCAATATGTCAGTCAGTATTGGCAGAAAATTAAATAGTATGTCTCATCAGATATAGTTTTCAAAAGGGAAGTCAATGAACTACCCACAGGTGATGAGGTGGTGATATTGTCTGCCATTTAAGCTCTGATAGCGTTCAGCTGCTGTGAAACTAACAACACAAACCTGCCTACTAACTTGGCAACAAAAGTGTTTCATTGCTGAAAATGAGATTTGCTTTTAAAACCGCTTTATAGCTAAACTAAATGTATTTGTATGGAAAAAGTAGATGAAATCATTTGGTTTATTTATATACAGCCTCTTCCAGATGTGGAGCTTATTCTAAAATTCAGAATAAATACATCATCCAAACTCTTAATCTAGATCTGGTTTTAAACTGATGGTACTGGCTGAAAATCAGACTGCCATCATTTCAGATTAGTCATCTTGCTTTGTTGATAACATATACACCTAGAAGCAAATACTGCACATTTAAAAAATTCCAACCCTTCTATGCATCCATTTTTCAGATACAGACCCAGCTAGTATATGCTAACACTAAGCAATTTGTTTTGCAGCATGTCACATAATTCTCTTTTTTTTACACCCAATATCTATGATTAAGAAATGTAATACATACTAAGAAAGTCTTAGATAATTTACACGATGCATTAAAGTGTTTTGCATGAGAATATAGTATGATGCAGACAGCAGAAGAATTATGTCTTTCATTAAAAGGTTTGCAACTCAGTGTGCTATGATATAACTATAGCAGTTTTTCTGTCTCGGTGAAGGTTTTTTATTTTAAACACTGCCTTGAAAACCAAGGGATGCATATGCAATAGCATTACTTTAGCTATATGTTTTAACTTAATATCACCTCTTAGTAATTACACACTGTCAGTTTACCTGCTGTCCCAGGGTTATGGGTGAACAGCTATGCTGTCACTGTTCTTCATCTCTCTGAATCTTGATGTAAGCAGTAAAATAAGATGGCATTTTTTCATTATTTAACATTTAAAAAAAATCCGAGTTCAAAGCCTATTTGAAGCAGTTCATCAAGGATGATATACATTAAGGTCAGGATTAAAAGAAAACCAATTACATAGAAGAAATATGATTTTTGCCACAGATCCTTTATGTGCAAATTAGGATGTGTATTTGCAGCCTAATTTAGAAAGCACCAAAGGACAACTTACAGGGACACAGGGTTGCTTTTGGAGGATTTCAGAATTTGTGTTTCCAGAGGAATTTAAGCAGGAAAGAGGAATTGCGCACTTGGCAGAAGACTTGTGTTTGGGGTAAAATCTGATTTTCACTCAGCAGGTATTGCACTATCTGAAAAAGTACTTTAGGTGAGGACATCTTCTAACTGCCAACTGGGAAGCTTCTCTGGATTGGAGTACTCACAAGGTGCAGCAGCTTACACAGAGGCTGTTCTGTTCCCTGTTCATATCTTCACCACATTACCGACAGAATAAGAGAGAGAGCTCTGAGGTGATGCAGCATTTTGGTGCTATATGACTGCAAGAATGGTTTACAAGGCTGGAAAGGCTCAGCTGTTTGACTTTCAGGGTCTGTTTGAGAGCAATTGGACTGCATTTCAGGGGCAAAGCCAACTATGCAAAGAGTCATATGGATGGCTTCCTTCTTTCCAATCCACCGAAGTTAAGATCAACTTGCTGTGGCATTTTCTACCTGTTTTTGTTCTCTCACTGCGCTCTTACCACTTGCCTACTTCACTGTATGCTCATCAGTTCTTTTTATATTAAATGTTTGCTTAGAATATGTAGTTTCCACTTCAAAAATCCTCTGCTACATTTTCAGGAAAAAGAAAGCAAAGGAGTGTAGCACTTTACAATGTCCAGGCACAGTAACTGGCATTTTATGGAGTCCTCATCTCAACATGTAGATCAGTGTGATAGGTAGTTACACTAGTGTATTATTGTACTATATATTTGAGCTTTTTGTGAAGGTAAGAACAATAGTATCTGTCTAACAATGGTAGCTATGAACTGAAATGCAGGAGATTGAGTTGTGTATCTAAAAATCGCTTTATAATAATTAATATCAGATGGTACAATAGCTAACACTATTTTAGCTATCTGGTAAAACATTGTGCAATATCTTGCACTCAAACACAATTCCTCTTTTTTTTGCCATATTTGATTTATGTCACACATAGACTTAATAAATCCAAGGCATTTAAAGGATTTTTCCATAAATTATTCTGTTAGTATGTGGTCTTTGATTAAATTTGTCAAGCTGTATTTAAAAACAAATTGAAGAAGCAGTAAATCTTTTGTTGTTTGGCCAATGCACACTTGTATTTTGGTGCAGAAGGATAATGTTCTACTGTGAGTGCAAAGCTGCCAACACTAAAAATTTGTATATCCTCACAGCAGCTTGTTTATGACATGAGAAAGCTCAGCATGTCTTGTCCTGCAATGACACTTCACCCTAAAGGGGCTGCAATATTTCTTCTGTCTCCTTCTCCCCACAGACTCTGGCAGCAGAGTCACATCCAAAGGACTTGGACAGCAGTGTGTTCCCAGAGTGTAGGAGAAACCCTAAAGAGACACAGAGCTAAAACTGTTTTTGTGCAACAGAGTGTGCTCAGGTTAATGAGATTAATACACAAAATCCTGACTACTATAATGCTTTTTAAGGCATTTGTGGGACTTGAACGCCTTTTAATCTAATGGAACATTCAATTCACCAAAGATACCATGCACTAAGGCACCCTTTTATGGGTGGTTTTGTCTCCTTCCTGCTAACTGAACTGAGTTCCAGACCTCCATAGAGAGATCCCTGGCATTTGCTTGCTGTCTAGTTAATAATTTGCTGAATGAATTACAAACCATCTCCCAAATGCTCTGGGAATCTGAAACAGTGCACGAGACACTGTCTCACCTTATGAAAATGCAGTGAATTGAGCTGTGAGTGAAAATGGTGGTAGCCATGTCCCTACCTTCAGGCGCAGGCTCTCAAAATGGGTTCTTGCTAGTGCTTAGAGAGTGTGTCTGTGGAACTTATTTATTTCATATTCAATCAGCTCAGATGAAGAGAAAATCTTTGACTTATTCAATCCTTTGTCACCTCGTATGTTTGGAGCAAATGAGCCATAGCTGATACTTCACCTGATAACATTCTTTTGAGCGTGATCCAGACCAGAGCAATGGGAGAAACAAACTATCTCTGAAATTAACATTCACAAAAATAGGAATTAAAATAATTAAATTTAACCAAATTAAAACTCTGTTTAGATCTTCCTGAGTTCATCTCTGACACATAGTGTCTTAAAGGTGCTGCATATCTTGCTCTGCAGCAAATCGACATCGACTTCTAGAATCATTGAATCATCGAATCATTAAATCATAGAATCAGTCTTATAATCATAGAATGGCTTGGACTGGAAGGTATATTAAAGATCATCTAGTTCCATCCTGTCTGCCATGGGCAGGATTGCCACTGACCAGGTCATCCAGAACCCCATCCAACCTGGTCTTGAATGCCTGCAGGGATGGGGCATCCACAACTTCTCTAGACAGCCTGTGCCAGTACCTGACTGGCTCACCTCTGACTGACATGGGGCCAATAACTCTGTGTTCGCCTTTTTCTGAAGTTCTGACTCAATCCCTTGTGCTGTAGCTTTCAGCGCCAAAGATTTCTCATAGCAGAAGTCCCTGGCAGCTGAATTTTGAATGTATGAAGTTCTACGTACTAAAATGGACATACAAATGTATTGGAAACTTCTAATTTTAGTACCAATCTACCTTAGGTCAACAATTGTGAAATAATTGTGACACAGTAAGGAGATCGGTGCTTCACACAGATTAACTGCTATTTTGATAAGGACCAAGGTATTCACCTGATAAAATGTGCTCTGTCTCCAGAACAACCTTTAAGTACTGATTAGGAAATAACTGTTGAGACCATGAACTAGTAATAAGAGAAAAACATATGATTAAAGAGCATCTTAGTAGGCACTGTAATTCTTGTATTTCAAGTACTGAAACCTGAGATAAGTATTGTAGAATCTGTGACAAAAATGGCATGCTGTTGTGTAACTAAACACTTTGGTTAGGTGTATACATGCAAGAGCTCTGAATTATTTTCCTGCAGACATCCATTTTTCTAGTATTTCTTAACTTTGACATGCTCAGCCTTATCACCAGTGAAATGCTGAATCGGTGTTGAAGGTAAAGTGAAAGAAGGCAATTTGTCTGAGGTTTCCAACTTAATATGTTAGTTAAATAGCCTGCGTCTTATGATATTCTCATTTAAAAATAATCTAACCCAATTCAAGTTTTCAGTGTTGCATTTTCTTATTTAGCTGGTGCTGAGATGTTATAAATGTGTGGCAAGTAGGTGTGGTAACACACTTGCTCTGTACTTCTCTAGTTTCTACACACAAGGAACAGCAGAATAGTTTTTTAGTTGGCCTTTAGTGTAGGATTTACACAGTAATTTGAGCTTCAAATTATAGAAACCTGCAAATTGTACAGTGTAAAATATTAGAAACATTGAGTTCCACAGCGTCAGGTTATCTTAGTTCATAGAAATAGAAATTTGTTTTAAGTGCCAGAGGAAATGATATATTATCTCAAAAATTGAATACTATGTCTTCAAGAAGTAGTTAGCAAGGGCACTAAAGGATACAGAAAGCTCTGTTCTTTCAATATATGAATTTTGAAAATTATTTGCAGTACCTGTCTTTTTCATGACAGGAGAAAGAAAAGGGACATTGCTGGTTGTTATTAATGTCTCTGGGATCCTGACTTCTGTACTCTGGTCTTGGAAGTTTTGTCACTTAATGTACTTGGCTAATGTGAAAAATGGAATGGAAAAAATGATAATATAATAGTTTCATCTGTCAGTTTTACATCTTGTATGTATAATCATATTGCTAGAATTTGGTCCACTATTTAAAGGCAGGCCATTTTCATAACCTCAGGAATAAACAAGCTACTCTAAAAAGACTAATCAAAGAATTTTTTGAATGGTATTTATTGCTAAGATTTAAATTAACATAAAGAAGGACAGAAAACCAATCTATTTTATGTTAGCATCTTTTTTTTTCCCCTGTGATATTACAGTGTAACTATGTGATCATGCATAAATGTGACTTTTAAAGCCACTGGTAGACTTTGACATCAATGACCTGATCGTGGTAATTGTTTTAGCAGAAATAATGTGCTTTGTTAAAAAATGAATCCTTATTTTGATAGCATTTTGTTGATGTTTCCACAACCATCCATTTTACCACGTGAATTGAGAAGACATAGCTGCACGTATTACGTATTGAGTCCTGTGACAGGGTCCTAATGTTAGAACTGCAAGACCAAGTCTACAGTTTCTGGAAACTAACAGCCTACCTTTATAAGAAATGTCCTGCTAGTTCTCCAGTAAACATGCCAGACTTCCTCTTGTCATAGCTGTGGGTTGATTGAGGAATATGCCCTTAGACTACTGAGGTAGACTGTATGTTTTTTGTAACTCCAGAAATAAAATTCCAGAATGAAAGTCTCACATCCATTAGCATGGATAGCAAAATTCCCATAAACCACTCCAGACTCAAGGATTTATCCAGATATTTTATCTAAGCAGGTGTTCAGCTGTAGTCTCTACAAGGATGAAAAATACTTCAGCGTGAGATACATACTACCTTTCCATATATTGAACACTCTTATGCAAAACATATTGATCGTGAAATATGTTTTTTCATAAATGGAACATACTTCACTATCATTCATGTATATTTCAACACCCATGTATGGACACGTTATTAAATGAGCAATCTCTAGATATCCTTGTAATAAATTAATGACCCTTTGTACAGTTCTAATGTTTTAACATTTGTTGCACTGCTGTCTCTAATTTTGAGAAGAACAAGGTCCACTCATAATTTAAAACATAGCTAATTTACTAAATGTGTAAATGAACAGTAATTGTTGTTAACATGTAAATTCCTTTAAACAGGGGTGGAGAAACAATCTAGTTTATGTGAGCATGTTTTTTTTTCAACAACATAGCTATGTGATCATGTATAAATATGACCCCTCCAAGAGAGGCTCCTGGCCTTAGAACAGTTCTTACTAGTGAAATAATAGAAGCTTGGATGGCCAACGGTATCAAGAAATAATTGCAACTTTATCAGGTTGTTCTCGAGGAGGTGCTGTCACTGCTTGAATCTGGTGATAAATTGCATTGATCATGTAGGTTACCTAACTCCCATCAGTATCAAAGGAAAGACATTATATTTTGACAGTGGTGTCTACATTGTCAATTTCTGGAAGTAGTGTACTGTACTACATTTGGTGGCTCATTTAATTACTGTTTATAAATTAAACAAGCATAAAAAATAATTCTGGACATTTAAAATACTTGGGAACTTTTTATAACTTAGTTTGAAGAGATACTTCAAATTGGGTACAAATTTGAACTCTGGGTACTACAGTGACATTGGCTTGTGTAGATAAAATCGTAGATAACCAGTTGGTGAGGTTGCGGTCTAGAAGGCAACATGCAGCATTTCTTTTAAACGCTCATCTGTATGGGAAGATACTATGCTGTATATGTCATGGTCAGTTAATGGTAGTTACAGTGGAGTTTCTGTAAGCTGAGTGGAAACCCTGGCTTCAAGACTGCCAGGAGTTTTCCATATTATAGCAAGACTCTGATCCTGTGTTTCCTTCTTAGCTGTGAGTGTTTTAGGATTGCTGTAAAACTTTGAGATTGAACCCACAGTCCTAATATTTAATTTGAATTGTAGAGCACCAGGTTGTCATACTGAATGCTGATATACACAGGTAGAAGGGTACATGAGGGTACTTTATTAATTTTAAACAAAAGTTAGAATTTACAGTAAAGTCAAATCCACCTCATATGCCAGACAGGTAATGTTCTTAAGAGCTGAGGAAATCTTTCATCACCCTCTCTGGCTTGAGTAGCCAGACTTTTCTTTTTTTTTTTTTAAGGTTATTTTAGGTTATTTTTAGGAGGAAAATTAATGATCAAGTCAGACATTTTTAATTTAAAAACTATTACTTTCTTAATACGAGGATATAACGCATAAGAACATGGTAGAAAAGGACCTTTAAAGTAGCACAAAATGAGGGTACAAATTGCCATCAGACTATATACACTTTTTTTTATCTCCATATACTCAGTATTGACACATACAGAATAGACTGTTATGCACCAAAATCTGTGACTAGAAATTGATTCCTTCCAAGAAAAAAATCTGATATCCAGTTCCTTGTTCTTCTTGTGCCCTGTAGACAGTAGAGTTTTTGTGTATTTGACTACAGCTTCACTCCACTTCTTTTTTAATTAATTCTACTCTAGGCCTTCAGAAATGTGTGGCTGGGTCCTTATCCCTATCTTAGCTAGCTTCAGTGGGGAGAGCAAGGAATTCAAAATAAAACATCTCATAGGTTATGTCTGCTAACAAATTTCCACTAATTGACATCAAACTGGTTAATTTCCATATAATAAGTGTTGATTGATTCAAGGGCTTGACTGAACTGGCTAAGACTGTCCTTACAATGATCACTTATGGGCTACCTTCTTGGAACACAGCGGAATATTTAAGGTTTTGCCAGATTTCAACGATGCTGGGAGTTGGAACAATGTTTTTAATCTTGGCTACTAATTACGTGGCAAAGGCATAAACTGGACTTTGCAAATCATTATTTCCATTAGAAAGGTGTTGGAAGCAATTCCACTGAGGGCTTCCCTCCTATTTATGCAGCTGCTATTCCCATGGGAGGAGGCCATTGCAATCCTGGCTGAAACATGGGCTTCTGTTCTGTTTCCACAGCACTTGGAAGAAAAACAAAACAGGACTAATGAAAAACACACACGGGAAATGCTTTATTATTTCATCATCCTCACCTACTGAGATCTGGCACTGCTCTGTGTTTAGGAAGAACTTCTCCCGCCCTCTCTCTCTCGCACTGTGGTTATATAAGGCTGACACTCTGTCATTTCCTGTCAGATCATTTCAGAGGAATTTGCTCTTATTTCCTCCCAGCCTCATCCCCTCCTCCCGGCCTCAGCCTTGGCTGTGTGCCCCAGCAGCCATGCTGTGTTTATTTAACAGCATGGAGCGCTGGGCTGCACAGCTCAAAATTCTGGGGCAACACGCACACACGCACATTGTGAGCTTGCTTGCAAAAGTTAGCATTCCCACTCAGGAAACAGACAGCGATTCCTTTGTAAAGAAAGTATGTGAGGTCCAGAGCCAAACACTGTGCAAGGTCTTTGTAGACCATAGGGAGGTGAATTCTAAATGTTTTCACTAAATGTGGACAAAAATCATGGACTTTTGTTGTCCCAAAATTCTGTAAGTAAATTTCTCTTGAGAGATGTGTTTTTGGATCATTTCACATATTCAGATTAAGGTGTAGTCTCAACTTCTCTATGCATCATGGAATTCATAGAACATCGGTACCAGCTAATCTGACATTCAAATAATGTATTAGGATCAGCCAACAATGTCTGGCTCCAATATATGTACCTACAGCATTACACAAATAACATGGTTACCTAAAAATTTTTCTTCTTTGGCATACCTGTAACAGACTGGATAGATTAGTTAAAATGCCCATGCCTTATAAATGGTGTAAAAGTATTTTAGCACCCAACAATGGTGTGAAAATAAACCATGCAGAAACAAGACATTTATACTTGAGTGATGTGTGAGCATTCCAGTGAGTAACATGGTCACAGTTCATTGTGTAAGGGAGGGAAAAGAAAAAAGAAAAAAAAGAAGAAGAAACGTAGTCTTAAATCACTAATAATCTCCACACCTAGATTTATGGCAATGAAGAAAAAGAACTAAGTAAATTATCTAACTGAAAAGTCTTTGAGAAGTCATTTCTTCCTTGCCTGGTAAGACAGGATTTGTTTAAATGCTGTTAGGAGAAGACTAATTAAAATAATTTTGCCAGAAGTCTAGGAGATTGCTGACTCCCAACACCACGTAAGAGTTCCTGTTCTGGAATGACAGCTTGTTTCCAAGCATGAACTGGAAGTTTCTTACCAATACAGCAAATGAAAGTCAGAGAGACTGACATAATAATATCAGAAACCATTATTTTGAGTAGCACTCATAAAGTAAATAATTGACATAAAGTAGATAATTGACATTTTGTGACAACAGTTAAGCTTTGTTTAATGTTATTGTTGATATTTATTTAATATAAAGCTAATGAGCAATCTTCCAAGCTAGGGTAGGAATGAATAGTTGCTATTCCACTTACGAAAGATTTTTCTGGTCTAGAATACTGTGAGTGTTTTAAAGCAAAATCATCCAGTCACAATCTGTGTAAGAGACTCTTTACTATCATTAGCTGGAGTTAATATTTAATGCGTGTCCTCTTGTACTCTGATATAGTATCAGACAAACAATTGTATTATATGACTCATGTTTATTTTGCTTTGTTGGTTCCATTGTACACTTAGTAGAGGAAAATAATTCATGCAAACAGTAAAAGAATTTATTTCTATTTGCTGAATATCCACAGTATGGTGATTTAAAATATATTAACAAAACTTTTAGAATTTTCCAATTTTAAAATATATGAAATTTAAGTTAAAGGAATCCTCAACTGCCAAGTTAAAGTTATATCACAACACTAGAAAGTTTGCACATATATCTGAAAGTATGCTATCAATTTTTTAAAAGTAACCATGTTAGATTTGGCGCAGGTCTTTCTTGTGTGAGCTAATTATCAAATATGGTATTTTAATGTGTCTGTGTAACAGTGGCGGAATTATGAGATCATTTTCTCTATTTTATCCAATCTGAGACATGCTTTTCTTGACTACTATATACTTTTGATTTCTAGAGTTTCTTTATATTCTCCTCTTTCTAGTTCCTTAAGACTGATGACTAATCAAAAACAATAAATAGGTAATCTCAGTGGAGATATTTCATACCAAAAGAACACTTAGAGTTTTATAGCTCTGAATTAAGAGAGAGAGAGAGAGAGAAATATAACCTAAGAAATGCAAGGCTACCTGGCTATTCATACATCTCATCTTCACATGATTCTGCTCACAATCATATACGATAAAAGCTTTCTCAAATTTTAGTTATTACTTAAAAGTATTCAGGAATTTTTTTTAATTCTGAGTTTACTATGAAGAATTTCCTGTAAGTATTCGTTACATGGTACTCAAAGTCTGAGCTGTTACATAGAGGTGATTGGGCAGGGTGTAATACTAGCCTTGACATTTTATGAGTTCTCTTAAGGACTGTATGGTCTCACTGTCTCCTCTTGAAGTAATATGTTTCTTGCTGGAAAATTCTGCAGAAAGGTAGAAAACTGGTTACTGGTGCTGGGACCTGTGCAAAGTATTTAAAACAGAAATTTAGGGTATGTGAGTTCACTGTCCTCCTCCAAAGCAGGAGTATGCATGCCATTTTTCACCTGTTCTTAAAGGCTTGCAGAGTTGGGAAGACCCGGTCTGTAGATTCTATAATAACTGCAAGATACAATCAATTTTTAAATGTTAGTTTTTTGGAAGAAGAATTGAGTTTTTCCTGTTAGAGGCAGACAACTGGAGAGTTAGCTAAGTTGGAAGAAAAGCATTCTTACTAGCTACCAGTGAAAATTACTAGCCACCCAGAGAAAATGGACCAAAGAGACGGTGGGATGGAACCTAGTATTGAAGATCCAAAACCAAATCGTTTCTATTAAGTGTACTTAAAGTAAATATATATTAAAATAATTCCAAGGCAGTAAGCCTGGATAAAGAGGTCTAGCCTAGAACTGTGATGACTCATTCCTCTGAAGCCTCTAAAGAGCATAGATGAGATGAAAGGATCTACTGTAACTTTCTGTAGTAACTTCTCATATGGTAGCTTTTTCTATTCCGGAAACTATAACTAAAACAAAAATTTGACAGGAAAGATATATGCACTTATCATGACAGACTTTATGCCTTATTAAGCAGAAGCATCAGAATGACTGAGATAGCATCTACAACAGTAGAACTATCAGGAGATCTTTCTACTGGGAATACTTATTATGATCTAGTATTTTCCAAGGAAATATTATTAGACAGAGGGATTAATTTCATATCTATTTTGATGCAAAGTCTTTAGATGAAATCTGGGATTATACTGCTATATTAAAAGTACCGTATTATGATTCTTAAAACCTTACTCAGTATATGCCTGTATGTATAAAAAACATAGTAACTCTATTAGTGATTGCTTACCTCAGGATGACTTAAGAGTTCACAAAATCCCTCTTCTGAAGTCATGTACGAAAAAATAAAAAGGGTTTATACCTGAGAGCAAATAATCAGAACGTTGAAGTAAAAATATTTTTTAAATCTGTGCTGTGTCAAAGGTTTAAAGGAAGTGGAATTGCACGTTTGGGCAGTGATGTTTAAGTTGTATCATAAGCAGTTGAGAAGAAAATATGAAAGCTGTTCTTCATTGCATAAATAACTTCAAACCTATTAAGGTTCCTGGAGAACAGAGCAACATAATGAATTTATCCAAACACTAAGCTCTGCTCTGCACCATAGACATACTGAGATCCTCCTGAAAGTTTAATGGTGGGCAGCTGCAGGAAAGGTGCAGTGCTCCCCTCTGTGAATGGAGTCTGACTGGACATGGAGAAAATTCTTGGGGCAGTCAGGAGCGGCATATCTTTGTAAATGAGTCGAGAGAACTGAAATGCATCTAAAACTTCCTCTCTGAACATCACAGGGATTTATGGTGACTTAATGGTGATATTAATGTACAGCATTTTTCCAACTAAAAGTCCTGGATGGGCAAAAGACAACTCTATATGTACTCTTCAAATGCCAGTAGGTGGTTGGGAGTCACCTCAAAACACTAAAGAAAATACCAGCAGTTGTTTACTTAAGCAAGGGCTGTAAAGATAGGTGTTAAGTGCCTGTGATAATTTAATCAGACTGAAGAAGAATCGAGGAGGGCTTCTCTGTACTATTGAAAATGGTCCATTAAAGGTATGAGAAATGCTTTGGCAATTTCAAAAGATAGAAAAACTATTTTTTTTTTCCAAGAAAAAACACCACATGCACTGTTGTATGTGAGACAGAATCAGAGACAACATTAGATCAGACAGAAATAAGTTCTTTTCATTCTTTTTAATTCTAAGTAGAATGTAGAAGACTATTAAGGCAATTATGAGATAATGTGGACCTGTGAGAAAGCAGAGTGTTCCTGCCTCACTGCTCAGAGGATACTTTACACTTTGTAGAGGGGGATTCTGGTGTGAGCAGCCCCAGATGTGCTGCTACCAAATGCTGGGGGCAGGAGCCATCCAGGCTTGAAGTCAGGAGAGATGCAGCTGCCTAATTAATCCTCTTCAGACAGGTATTCAGAACATTTTGCCAAAACTCAATATCAGATTTTGAATTATTTATTTGTATTTGTAAGTGCTGACAGTGTGCTAAGTACCACAAAAGAGAGAGTTCCTGTTTTAAGAGGCTTCCAAAATAAATATAATCTGATTTTTTTTCTGGAGTTTGGCCCAGTCCCTGTTAGTAGCCAAACTGTGATACAATCTTATAGCATAATGACATACTGTGCTCGTTTTCCTCTGAGAAAAATGACTGATGATAATGCTTATGAAGAATTTCAGCTCTATTACATGGGGATGCATATGTGCACAGACTGCAGGGCCACATGTCATTTGGGAAACAAGCATGCATTCAGTCTTTTTCAGTGTTGAGGCAGTTGTGTTAGTGACCTGAATTTTGCTGGTAATATTCACTTGTGTAAAACTCACCAGGAAATAATTAAGAACACAAGACAGAATCTTGATCCCATTGGAGTTAAAAGGAATTTTCATTTTGAATTAGAAGTTTGCAATACTTCCATTTTGCTTCTTTTGTACTTCCTATATGTATTACATAACTCCTTTCTACCAAATCCTTAAAAATCTGTTCCAGAAGTATCTTTATCAAAGCTTTTATATAGCCTAAAATGCCACCTTCATATTTGTTCTGATTTTTGGGGTTTGGACTGTTCTTTTCAATTAAAAAGTACAAATCAGAACTTCATAAAGCAAAAGATATGAAAATGTCCTTCTTGTTCTATAACTTAAATTGGTGGTTTAAATGTAATTGTAGATAGGAAAGAATAAGAATCAGTGTTTGAAAATTTACAGTATACTTATTCAATATAGTAAAGCTTACCTAGCAACATTTTTAGCACATGTATAAGTGGATACGTTTCATTCGTGCCTTGAACAGGGAAAAGTGGCGGATACTTTTCACGTTTTACTTCATTGGATTTGAATAGGGTCTTGTTTTTGTGAAATCTGGCTTGAATTCGAGTTAAAACATTGTTTGCTTTCTTTTTTTGTCTTCCTGCCCTTAACTATTCCTTTGCAGTGTGAAAATACCACTGCCTATGGTTGATGTCTTCATCACAGTGGAATGCTTTTAAACTTAATGAAGAGTTGCAATAAATCAGTACACTTTATTCTGCTTTCTATCATCAACACATACATACTTTCTTACGCATTAATCACCTCAGAGATTATTAGAAGTCAATAAGGCACGATAAAAATAGTTATTATTAACTTTCAGAGTATTGCAACTGGTATAATAGCTATTAGCTATCTTGTCTCCAGCTGAGTGACGTTTGTGCGTTATCCATTCATGTATTCCTCACCAGAGAAGTAGGTTTAAAAAAAAAGAAAGAAAGAAAATTATATAGTTTATGGCATTTAGCCACAGCTTTGAGATGCTGAAGTTGAGCATGTGCATTTTGTGCACAACTGGAGCTTTAGCTCCAGCCAGCACATTATGTCATCCTACGTTTGTTCATCACCTACTACAAAGCCTTATTTTTTGATGCTGCTTTGTTCTAGATATGTTAAAATACTACACAGACAGGCTGGTTTTCTCTTTAGGTTAATGGTTCCAAACTTTTTACCTCAAACCCACAGCCTGCCTGGTCCCCAGTCATTCTTCTACCTACTCTGGACCCAGGACCCCACAGCAGCCCCTGGTGCGAGGGCTGGTCTCCCCTTTCTCCCCCTAGTACAGAAACATTGCACACATAGTTTGAACCCAAACCTTGGCATTTACTATTTGAATTTGCAGAACTTTTGATTGAAATTGTAATTTTTTACCCTGGCCTCTTTCTGATTATGTAAATCCAAAATCCTTCTCTCTCCTCTTAGCTCTCTCTCAGTGCAGCCTTTGCACAAACCAAAAGCTGGATCTGCTAGGAGCAGACAGTGGTTCTGCAAGTGATTCTGCAATCATTTCTAAATTTGCAGTTTTAATGTTCTTGAAAAGGCTTTTGACAGTTTTTGGATGAGCATTCAAGCCAATTTGGTTATCTTTTTTTTTTTTTTTTTCTACCAACCTCATTAAATCCTAATTACATGTGCTCTACCTGAAATATACCTTTCTGAACACTGAGAGCCATGGCTGGAACAGATTCTCTGCTTCTTAAAGACGACAAGTAAAAGAATAATGGGATAAGATTTGCAAAAACAGTACAAAAAGCCAAATGCTGAGAGTGTATTCATTTTGACAGAAATTTTTACAGTAGATTTGCCTATGGGGTTGTCCCTAACCAAGGTTACCAGCTTATTAAGGGGGTTACTATGGCAACAGTGAAAAAGACTTCCACAGATATCTTGATTTCCCTTCTCTGTTAGATTTTATTATACTCCTTTTTACAAAATAAACTATGCAATTCCTACACATAAGCAAGTTTCTCTTGATGGTAAATGATTTCTTGGCATCTTACAAAATATTAGAAGTCTTCTTAATGGTTTATGCTCTACAAGGATGCAGCATATTTTATGAGATTTTGAGGGGGATCTCAAAGCAAGTTTAATTCCTCCTTTACTGACAGCAAATTCCTAGCATTCAGGGTTTTTTTGAGTCCTCAGTAAGAAACCTGTGGTAGAGAGACAGCTGACTGATAAACTGTATAAGACAGAAAATATCTTAAAATTTGAATTAAAGAAGTGTTTTTTAAAAGAATACTAAAATATTTAAAGAACTGTTTAGAACAAAAAAATGAATGTGAATCGTCATCATATTCCTACCATGAATATTATAAACATCTTCGTGAGGAGATGGCACTGGAGGTATGTCCAGGGGATGTGTTCCATCCGTGGAATAGGGTGAACATAGCAGCAGATTCTGCAGCAGCCATCTAATGTCCAGGCACTGTTATGCTTTTCAGTGGGGACAGATGCATCTAAGATTAGATCAGATTAAGGCCTAAGTCAGTAACTTCGTGCTTTCGCATTCAGGTGGTGACCTTAGCATTTACATAAATTAGAAAACTCTTTCTACCTCTCTTGGTTAAGAAATGTTCAAAATATGATAAAGTATATTGTTTGCTTAGGTGTTGAGGGAGCCTCTACCAAAAGTAATAGTTAATAATTATATTCACCTAGTGAGCTCTCCTTTAAAGAAGAAGTAAATAAAATGCAAGCTGCACAGTATACGTAAATGGTGTTTCCTCAGGGTGATTTGGAGGCAGTTTGTGAAATCAGATTTTTTCATTGGTACTCCTGCAGTGGTTCTGGACTCATGGCATCAGGTCACTCAAGCAGCGGAATGAGATGGCCAAAGGCTGTGCAGTCTCCAGCCATGGAGGTTTCAAGATCAGACCAGTTAGAGACCTAAGTAACTTGGTCTGACATTAGAACTGATCCTGTTTTGAGGAGAGGGTTAGACTAGAGACCTCCTGAGATCTCTTTCAACCTTTAACGATGATACTATATTTCTGGAGGAAGCCTTCCCAAATTGGATATAAGCGAGATATTAAGCTACATCTTTATGAAGAGACTATTCAGATCTCTGATCCACTCACTTTTTCCCTACTTTGATACTAGCTGTCTTCTACTGGTAGAATTCTGAGTGTAACAGGAGGTATGCATTCATTTCAATGTCTTTTAATACTTATCCGAAAGAATAATTACCACTTGAAATTCTTGGAGATGTTATGTTGTAGGTTTTTCCTTAGACATGAATACCTTTTTTCTGAAGATGTATTATTTAATACATAGACTAAAGGATATACACTTGTCTCTGCTACTAATATGTATCATCTATTCTTTATATGTGGCGTTAGACTTAACCAATTTTCTCTAAAATACATCCAAGACAGATCTAAGTTCATTCTGGGCTTAGGTTTACGCTCTATATATACTAGCTTACAGAAACCCTGGTTAGCCAGAATTTTTACAATTAGAGCTTGTCTCTTTCTGTGGGCATTGAACCAGACCTATTGCACTGATTGCTGTGGTTTTACCTGGCAGGTGAGTGAGCACCATGCAGTGGTTTGCTCACTGCCCTCCTTCCCTGTGTGATGGGGGAAAAAATCAGGAAAAAAGAAAAAAGAAATAGAATTTGTGGGCTTGTGGGTTGAGATAAAACTATTTACTAAGATAGAGAAAAGGATAATAGTTATGACTGTATGTATATGTGTGAATGTAAATAACAGGGGATGCAGAAGCACTTGCTCACCACCCCTTGACCAATGCTCAGCTAGTCCTCCAAGCGGCGTAAGAGAGAGAGATGAATGCCCACTCCCTTCAAAATTTCTTCTGCTTGGTATAGTATGGAATATCCCTTGGGTCAGTTTGTGTCAGCTGTCCTAATTCTGTTCCATCCCTTCTCCTTGGGCCCTTTGCTGAGAATGGCCTTGGTTCTCTGTACAACCCTGCTTAGCAGCAACTATAAACATTGGTGTGTTATCAGCATTGTTTTTCTCCTGGAACCAATACACAGCATCATACATTAGACACCCTAAAGAAAACAACTCTGTCCCAGCTGAAAGTGAGGCACTGATTCACTGACCAGTAGTTTTTACACTGAAATACAGAAGTTACTCATTCATAAAGGAGGCAGGAGAGAACAATCTGCTGTCTTTGTGTAAATTCATCATCACTTTACATTGGAACATGGGATTTTGCCAGTAGTTTGCTATTTGGTTTTGTGCAATGATATCTGTGTATCTAACTGCTGAGTGTACTGAACAATTGTGTTATTGTAATGGTTAAATTGCTCCTAGAGGCCTATTTAAGCCTGATAAAAATTATAAATGAATAAATTAAACTATTTCAATATTCAGCATTTTACTACCGCTAATAATTTAGGAGTTGGTGTTCTTTGCCTATTTTATTAATATATTTATAGTACACGAGGAATATGCAGAGGTTTAATTACTTTTTATTTTCAGTGCTTACAGAAATTAAAATTCTGCACTGGGTGAAATTGTGCTCTCAGAACAATCCTTAAGATTTACTCTCTCTGGTATCTGCAGGGCCCACGATGGTTCTGTTTTCTTATTTGCTTTAATTTTTTTAAGAAGCTGAATTGAAAAATTTTAACTATTAAATATTCCTCCAGAGTGTCTAACAGAATCTAAATGGTTTTTTGAGGGATGCAGATAAGGAAGAATATCTTGAAAATTTATTAGGTATAGATGCTCTTCTAGACAGATGCAAAAACAAAAAAGGCAAAACTAAAAAATAAACAGTCGATTTGTCAAAACCAGCCTAATTTGAAATATATGCAACACAAACTGCAGAAACTGTGTGTTACAGAGGATAACTGCTGAAAAAAAAAGGCTAGCTCTTATCACAGGCATCACTTAAACCTATCTTTTATAGTGCCGTAGGTACACACTCTACATACTTTACAGGGTTATAAAAAGTCCTGGTGGGTTTACAACCTACAACCATGTGCTTAAGTGCTTTGATGGATCAGGCCCCTAATAAGAACAAACTTGCAGTGAGGTGAGGTCAGAATGGCATCTAGGGAGGACTGATGGGGGGTTACTAAACGTGAAGCAGTGGCGCTGCACTTACGTACAGTCTGAGCGAGAGAAAGTCTCTGCCCCACATGCCCACATCTGGAGGGCAGTCATGGTGAGATACAGTGTATTCCAGGATCTCATGGCACATTGTTTTCTTTCAAGTATCTTTTTGCTATTGAGCAGTGTGAGGTTTCTTGAAAGAAACATGCATCAAAAAGTAAAGGAAAAAGAAGTTCTGTGAACAGGGAAATACCTAGCTCATGCAGAAGGTTAAACACTGCAGAATTAGAAATCTAGACTTAGCTGGAAAGAGGCAAAGGACATTAAAATTACATATTTAGTGGGTTTTTTTCCAGGTATTAGAGGACAGAAATAATGCAGACCCAATATAACTTTTCATGCAGCAGACTACAAAATCAAAAATAATGTTTTTGCACAGTTGGAAAAGGAGAAAAGGCCAGATAATTTTGTCCATGCTGCCACACACAGTAACACATAGGCACTATCTTCCAATCTGTTTTTCAGCCAAGTAAAATAAAAGACCAAATACAAGGATGAAGAGGACAGCTAATAATCACTGATAAAGATATGTCTCCTGTGTGTTGTGACAGCCAGAGCACAAATTGTGTGCTGCCCGGCCTTTCTCTACACTGGGGGAAAATAATGTTCCAAACAGCAAATGGCCTTTTCAAGGATGTGCTGTCAAACCTGACCCACATCTCTCCAGTCTCACTGTTTTGAAACCAAAGAACTACTATCAAATGTAGCTGCTGCTAAAATTCATGTTTTAGCAATTAGCATTAAACACTAATATTTGGGTGAAATTACTTTGCAACTGTTTTATCCAGCTGGCAATTAATATCCTGGGATTTCTCAGGTAACTCATTGAGAGCAGTAGGAACATAATTTGTTATAATATAGGTATATATTAAAATTGAACTTATCTGTGGCTGTGATTTTCTCATGTACGTAGATAAATCCAAGTGAAGAATAAAAGTGACTACCAGTTTCACTATACAGCAGTTCCTTTCAGGTATCTGAAGCGTACATGTTCTTCCTTATTCTGAGGCCAGGAACAGAATCTATAAACAAATTATGGAAATGAAAGAAAGTAGGAAAACTAGCATAATCAAATCCTGCTTACTGCATGTCAAAGCACCAGAACAAAAAATGCTATCAATCACACAGCAAGTGAGTGATGGATGTGTGTATTGGACCTTGTCTGAGTCCTAAGTCTGTCTACAGAGCCATGAACCAATTTGCTAGTTCAAACCATAGCTGCTGAAGTAAAGCCTCCTTTCAAAGCAAAGGAATTCCCAAATCCTCTGGCTGTAAGTCCAGGAGGGATGGCTGCCCTTAATAAAAGTAGAGATCTGGTTTCTAGATTTTTTTATGTTAATTCACCAAGGAAATACATAGGAATAATATGGGTAGCTGTCCAACTTAACCCTTCCCCCTGAATGTTCTTGCCTTTGCAGGTACCTGGTATTCTCTAGAATAGGGCATTTTGGCAGCTATTCACAGTTTTGAAAGCATATTATTGAACACAAATGCAATTCAGAGACAGCAATGGCTCTAGCACCAACAATACTTTCATTCAGTCATGATTGGATAATTTTGGGATCTCCAAACCTAGCAGCTTACCAAAAGAAGAGGCTGGCCCATTACATGGAAACCAATAACACGGGAAAATCTTAATGTGCTATCTGATCGGCAGCACAGCATATATGAGTGAACCTCCTGGAACATCCCGAGTTGTGCCAGGAGGTCAGTGTGGAAGAACCCTCAGCTCTGTAGATATTGCTCTCTGAGAGTCCCCTCAGCATTTGAGTGATTCTTACTTCCATCTCTGCACCGGACTGCTTCCACGCCCCTAGACAGTTTTCAAGTAGCTAGATTCCAGGATTTGTGTACCCCAGCCTCACTGCAGAAGAGTCTGAGAAGCCTAACAATTCCAGAACATCTACCAAATGGTGTGCAGAAAGACTTTCACCTGATTATTATTCCAAAGAATGGCACATAATTTCACAGAAGCAGGCAATTTAGCTAAATTAAAATAAAAGATCTTTTATGAATGATAACCAGTAGGGGAAGTTCATGTAGTGAATGGAAAGCAGAAGGAAAACAGATTTAATATCTCTTTGCCAGCAGTGCACTGTATCTTCAAACCTTAATTAAACTAAATGCATGACTGAATTAAATATATTGTTCTGAGTGATCCTCCAGGTCAATGAAATTATTAACTGATTGATCTGCAAAGTAGGACAGGTGATGAATCAACCCAAATTTACTCAGTTTTCACCCCACCCCTACAGTGTAATTTGTTCTCGACAAACTGCATAAGTAGATAAAAATGGATAAGTCATTGGGCTCATAGCCTGCAAAAGTGCTCCTTCTCTACGTGCTGATAGTGCCTAGGTGTTCTGTAGATTAATGCCAGGCCTTTTATTCATTTATATTTTTGGTATACTGGGGAGGGGTGTGTAAATGGCTGCAAGAAAATAAGTAGATTGCCTACGTTTTGTTAAGGTAACCTAAATTGTCAACTATGAATAAGGGGGTGGTTATAGGGTGAGTGTCCTGGATTTGCCCATACTACAGGTCAAGCTCCTTTTCAGTCAGTCACTGTTCAGAGAGGCCCAGAAGGTCTTTCGAGGATCAAACAGTGTATGATTATGCTTTTAATAGTGAATCTACCTGGAAAGAAAATCCAGCACACTCCCACATCAAATAACCCTACGCACTCTGAAAAGACAAGACACAAAACTGATAACTAAATCTGCATTTGCTGTATTTTCATTGCTTTTATTCTAACCACAATTATGCTTCTGTAATAAAATAGGAGGTGAAAGAAAAGATATAGCAATGCCTGATGCCATAAATAATGCATGAGTGGCTGTCTGAAACAGTGAAGAACAGTTAACAAAGAGGCCAGTTTTGTGAAATGTAGTCCTGTAATGTTGCCAAAGACAACGTCTGCCTAGATTATCTCTGTTTTGAGGGCTGGCTGTGTAAACTAAAGTCACCTGGGGACACGTTAAATTGTCCTCTTGAAGGTCTTAAAAATGTTCAAATGCTTTAAACCATAAATCAGCATCTTTTGATCACTTATTCCCCTACTTTCTTGGTTTCTGAGCCAGTCAAATTTCAAAAACTTAGTGAGGACTGGAAAATGAAGAACTTTTAAGTAAGGCGTAGGCCAGAAATGATGTCTTTTGTGAGTTTTGTTCTTCCTTGTGAATTGACACAAAATGACAGTTAATTAGGGAGAATGGTAAATTGCAACTAGTGGTGTCATTCTCTAGATTGAGGCTTAAGGCCACTGAGGTCACTAATGATTTCAGATTTATTTTCAAAATGACAAGGTGATTTAAGAATCTTGTATTTTATTTTCAAAAGTGTCACTCTCCTGTTATGAGATTTAGGTTCCTAGATCTCTTGAAAAAATACCTGTACACTTTACTGTGTTTTGGGGTATGTGAATATACATTTCATATGTTTAAAGAAAAGTGAATTTAGCTGCAAAAACATCTAAATATTTTACTCTACTCTTCAGCTGTATGTCTACAGAGAGAGAGAGAGCGCTTCCTTGAGACTCGGATAGGACAACCATATTAATAACAGCAGTTAGACTGTCTCATGGTGTCTGAGATACTTAGTGAAGAATTTAGAAATATATTATTGAAATAAGGCTTAAAAGTTTACTCACTCCTACCTTTTGCTGTGCTTATGTCTCAGGCTGAATATATAAATACAGCGTGTTTTTTTGCTTCTAATTTTCTGTTTCTCTGCTGTTAGGCCATAGGCTTTCGAAGACTTCTTGTGTATTTAACAGTTAAGTCAGAAAAAAAACAGAAGTGTACTGTTTTTTGTGGGCAACTCATGAAAACTGATCTAACACTAGTAAGGCTTTCAGAAACTGGTGCTGCTCCTTGGTGTGTGTACATAAACTTCCTCTTGGTGAAAAGGGCTGTGTGACATTTAGTTAAATGAGATTGATTGCATTAGATTATACAGATTCAATTAAATCATCTGTTATTCTGAAAGCAATGAATTCACACTGTTCATTAAGAATGTGAAAAACTGATGTTGTATCTGCCTTCCTTTATAACTTGCTCTGTTATAGTCTAGCAGAACACGCTGAGCTGTGGCATAGTACATTGGTTTGGATTACATCAAATGCTAAAATTAATCTCTATCTATTCTGTTCTTCTACGGACATGTAAGCCCTTCTGCAGCATTGTTGCAAAGCCAAAATGCTAAGGAGGCAAACTTGTTTTGTTGGTTTTCCATAATTACCATCCTTCTTTACATGTACCTGGAAAATAATTTGAAGGAAAATTCTTGTTCCATCGGCTGTCAGACACAATCTTTCAGAAACTGGGAAAGACCTGCACAATCACTCTCTCGTTCCATTCCAGATTGCTTTGATTAGTTGTCCAATGTGCCAGCTTGAGGACCAAAACCAGCAAACAATTCTCACTTAGTCTTCATCCCCCATAATACTGGTAGTACCAGGGCAGATTGTAGCCTATGAAGTTGCACCAGGTAGGAGAATCAGGAGAAGGCCTTGACTTTATTCTTGCAGCAAGCTGACCAGGGCCAGAAATTACTCCCCAGGTTGCATCTTGGATTCTTTATAGTCATGCAAGCATTCCAAAGGTACCCATTGTCACAAGGAAAATATGTGGTTCTGTTTTGTGTGATCCAAAATCATCTTCCCTATCCAGTAGACAGTTTTCTTCCTGAATGTATAAATGGACTAAAATAATTGACAGTGGGATTTTATAAGACATTTAAAGGAGAAATCTCTCTTCTGATTGCTCTTCAGAGTTGAGTAAGATCCTTCTGGGGAACTGCAAATTGTATGCATTTGTCTGTTGTAGGTGATTTTGTAACGCATAGAGTCCAACTAGCATCTCCTCAGAGGCATAGCCTGAGTCTCATAAATAAGTGTTTCGTTATCCTGTAGATAAAATAATTGCTAGTGCCTTGATAAGGATGATGATTGTAGCTGTGACTGAGCGTGCTGCTGGTGGCTCTTTATTAAGCAATGAGACAGCACGCTAATTCCTCTTCAATCTTGGCTAAACTCTACACTTATTTTCTGGTGATGATAACAACCATTGAGCTCTTGTGGCATTTCAGTGTCATACTACAAATAGGAAACCAATTAACTCTTTGCTTTGATGGCAGTATTTAATTCTGTATTATTAATTTAAACCTTACTGACTGTGGCTTGCCACACACAGTTAGCTTTAAGATGCATGCTGAATCAAGCTCCAAGAAGTACACAGCCAGGGTTCCTTAATATTTGCAGCTTTAATGTAGTCAGTTAAAGTGTGATCAAATGATAAATCACGTTTGAGCATTTTGTTTGCTTTTCGAGGAAAAATTGCAACAGCTTGAATTTATGAATTAGATGATCCTTCTAGGGATTAGTTAAATCTGAGTCTTGAAATCAAATCTTGATCACACTTTTAGGGCAATAAATATAAACTATTAATCTATCTTCCTCCTTTTCTTTTTCTTTATTTTTTAACCCAGTTCCTTTGAATAAATGCTCAGTATAGTAAAATGGAACTCTGATGTTTAGAGCCCTGGTGTATATCAACTCTTACTGCCTTTTCATATGAAGTGAAGTGCAGCAATCATTCTGTGGTGTCAAAAACTGTTTGGGCTGTAAGACAGATGGGACTTTCAAAATGAAATGTACCTATGACTGTTTGCTACTATATATATAAAACGTCTCATTTAGTCTCATCTGTGATTTTCCAAGAGGAAAATGTTACCACAAGTAATTTATCTCAGTCCCACAGATTCGGATCATGGAATGACCACCTCCAAACATGTCTAGCAACTGCATTTCTGTTTTTTGATTTTTTTTTCCTCTGATTTGTTGTGAACATGCTTTATTCTCTTACTTCTTAAAACAAGCAAACAAAGTTAAAATAACTCTATTATAACAAAGAATCAAACAAATGTTTCCTCTTTCTTCCAGGTTTTGTTAGTGGAGTGCCTTATTTTCAGACTTCAGTTTAGCTAGTCATGGCCACCTGTGACTTTAAACTATTCAGAGCTATTCATTACAAACTTGGATTCTGTCTCTGGGGGTATTCACCTGAGGAGTGAGTCTTCTGTATCCCTTGATTCAGCAACACCAGCAAGTAACTTCACTGTTAATTCCCTTTGTAAAGGAAATAAGCACAGGAGTTTTATGTCTAAAACACTGAAAAAGGATATTTTAGAAAAAAAATGGGTTTTTTCTTCCTCTTATGTAACAAAGTCAAATATTTTTGCAATAACGAGGACTAGATGAAATGAAGTAGTTGCTGAAGATTTAATTCTATTTTCAGTGGAACAGAAAAATGGTAAAGTTAAATTCTTTTGTGTGTACTGATTCGTTTCACACCTATTCACTTTCTGACCTTCTGCAGAGCATAAGGATGATGTACCTTCACCATGAGGGTGGAAGAGGGTCTGACTGTAAAACTATCCTTGCTATTACTGCTATTAAGAAGTTCTTGGAAAATATCTAAGGGAAAAAGAGCAGCAGTTCCCAAGAGCTAATGAAGAAACATGTCCTACTGTTGATCTCCAGTTGGTAGCCCCAGCTACTTCTGCTGACTGAAAGCTGCACTCCAGTTCCAGCAGGGAACCAGACCACCAACCATGCAGCAGGGTGCATTCAGGATGAAGCATTGCTCTGAGAGCCTGGGGTGAAGAGTGGGATGTTGAGAGCTCTGCTCCAGGTGTGGCAGAAACAGACTGGGACAAACCTACCGGCAAGGCCAGTTGCAGAGGACTGGAGATGAAATGACAAGCCAAAGCATCAGGGGATAAAACAATTTTTAAATGACAGTTTCTAGTGGTAGGGAAATAGAAAGTTCTCAAACAGTGTTTAAAAGCTTTGTTTACTTCTTTATTCTGTGTTTCTCTTTGTGCCATTCTGGAAATGGGTATTTTACAACAGTTAAGCCAGAAGCAGACTTCACAAGAATGAACATAATTTCAGGCCAGATTAGTGAATATCTGGCTTGAGGAAGCATGGTCATACAGAAACACTGACTGCTTAATGTCATGACCTTCCTCTAGGCTGTTTCTCTTTGGTTCCTGAGTTGCACTCCTTTTTCTTTGCCTTTGAGCGCGTGGCCCCAGTGCTGTGCCCACCATGAAGTGCAGTTCATTATAGGCCAAGGTCACGTTTTTGCAGAGGTCACAGGGTCACCAGAATTCACCTTTCTTTGTAGTCTCATGTCATTTCTCTCCTGGCATGGAAAAAGTAATTAGCTTTACCCGTATAAACCTCCACACTGAGAACAGTGTTCTTCATTTCCTTTGAGAGGAAGGGTGCTGCTTCCTTTCTTCACTGGGTGAACATCAGCAAATGAGAATCATTACTGGGTTCACTCAATATATTTGTCAGGAGATATTTTAGTTGTTTTTTTGTTGGTGGTGGTGGTGGTTTTTTGTTTTGTTTTGTTTTTTTTTACATGAAGGGAAATTCCATTCATGGGACATTGCCTTACAAATGCTCAATCTGAGGTTCAGAGAGAAAATGAAGCTGAAAGTGATGGCTTTCAGCAACTGAGATAGGAGCCTTTTTAAGGCCAGATTCTGTAAGTAGTGGGGCAGTTTCCATTACGTGAGCAGTTCCACTTAATTTTGCACAAAAGTGTTTATAAAGAAAGACATAGATTAAGGCGAAAGCCATTTCCACTGGAGATATTATCCAGACTTCTTTCCCTTCTTCTTTTGGACCTTCTGTTCCTACCAAGCTAGCTACCTTCCATTGCCATTTCAACATTCTACAAACTGTAAGAATTTTGGAAATGAAGATTCTCATTTTTCCCAACTCTGCTCTTTATTCTAGGTCTTATCTGAAGTGTTCTGCTCTATGAAAATGATAATGAGGATGTTCCTATACATAAGCATCAAATACAGGTTGTTCATTAATCAACTACATTTCTTTTTTAACTTTATGGTGTGACTACACCACTCTATAGTATTAACAGACTACTAGCAGAGAAAGTTTCTCTCACACAGACGTCACTTCCTTCTTTACTGGAGTAATGTGAGAATCTCCTTATCAGTGCACATGGAGACAAACATCAGAAGCCCTTAGCAGCATGTCCTTGGCAAAAATATCAGAATTAACCGGAATTCACCCTATGTCTCTTGCCTTCCTTATTTACTGTGAGACGGTCTTTACTAAAGTGATATTGCATATAATAAAGACAAATTTGCATCACTGAAGACTATTAAAAGTTTAATCATACATTTAGGATGACAGGAGCGGAATCCATACTGCCGTGTTAAAGTAACAGCACTTATGGATTCATTCTAGCACTGCCATATCTTCTGTAATTTGAACAGTGCTACAGACTTTCCGCATTTAACAGGATGTTTTCTTTCGCTGATCAGAAGGGCATAAGTTCCCATCTCAACTACTACTTGTCTTCTGAGACATGGCTATTAGCACCTTTGAAGGATGGCCAGGCTATGATACATCCAGCTGTTACTGAGAAATGCAATTGTCGTTGGCCAAAATTCTTATCTCAGTTACTCCACTAAATTTACTTAATTTCTTTGAATAGAATTCATCTGGTTTACACCACAGAGCAGAATTGATCATGTTTACTGTTCATGTTATTATCTCAGGGCTCGTAAATTGGTGCTTGTCAGTGCACTGCTGGCATAACCCTGGGTTCACAGCAGCATAGTATCAAAATATCCAATGAAGCAGACAACTACATCCACACTAAGTTTTTTACTTCCCTGTGTAAAATCAATGTGACTACTTGCACAGTTTAATTTGGGTAAATGCTACTTTGCCCAAAGTTGGCCAGGGATTAGTGGCTTTGCAGGTGAGAATGGTGGTGAGATGATGCAGCTGTATGAGATGGCAAGTAGGTCCCTACAGTGACTCCAAAGTAAAAGGCTGCACTGACCTTCTAGGTTGTCTAGAAGAATGAGCAGAATAAAACTACAACAGTATGTGCTTGTAGTTGTGCAAAAGTACATTTCAAGAGCATTTAATGGAGTCAGTGCAGTGTAAAATCATCTTTGCTAGATTTTGTCTAAAGAGTGAATTGCACTGACTACAGTAGATCTTCGTGGAAAAATGAAAATCGAGCAGCAGTATATTGAAAGTTGTTACCTTTACTAATCTCAGATCTATTATTTCTGATCCAGATATAACTAGCCTTCTGCAGGCTGAAAGTAATTACATTTCTATAACTCACCAGGAAACAGAACTGTGTACTCCCTTCTGCAATGCTTAAAATTGATATTTTGCTTATAAATATACTGAAAATATATGTGTAATCTTTAGACTTGTAGAAGAGCTAGTGATGAGAAAGGAAGCTTCCGGCAGTGTAATTTAAAGATATATAAGAACTGCTCGAAATAAATGGGTCCTTGATAATCAGTGAGTCTGCTGCTCATCTTGGCAGAATTGCTTGATTCTTCTCTCCTGCTTAGAACATGGAGCACAGACTAGGGGGCATTTGTCAGACTGTGGGCAGTAAGGGCATTTTCACTGCCAAAATCAGACCAGTTAAGGACAGAGTTAGGCATGTTTCCCTGCACTAAGTATTATCCCCCTTCCTGAGTAATTTCACTGTTTTCCGTGAGGAAGAGTTGTGCACTGAAACACTACTTGGCATTAACAAGAAGAGTGGAACCTGACTTCACAGGTCCTCTGCTTTTAATAGAGCTACTTAATTTTGCCTTATCCAACCTCTTTAAAAAAAAAAATCTGACAGCTGGGCTTTGCATTATATGTCTTTCAAAAGGCAGAGTGCTAAGCTAGCCAAAGACCATGCTTCACAAATCTGACATGTTCAAACTATCCGCATCAGAAGATAACTTTTTTATCTTCAATTTATTCTGAAAAAAAGACTCTAGGGGGTTTATTTCAAAAAATGAAAAATGGGCCAGCAGAAATGGTGGTGTACAGCTCCTATTTATCTGCTTTACAGCTATCAGTTTGATTGCTAGAGTAGCACTGGAGAAACTAGATGCTTTCTTGAGCATGGTATAACAAACATTCTATTAATACAAAGTGAAAATAAGTTAAAAGCGGAAAGATAAGCCTGAGATGCCAGACATTTCATTTTATGGACAGTAAAAGATTTGGCTCATGAGATCTCTTCAATTTAACTGCAGAGGATGCTGCTCCTGCAGCAGGGGAAGCAGAGTGGGCATGAGTCGCTTTGTCTCCCGCTTAGGTGTATGAGTGCAGCCCGCAGCTGATTCGGGCGTGCATCCATGCGGCTGGCTGGGCACGGTGGGGCTGAGGAGGGCGCGCAGAGCTCGCTGCAGCCCTGGCAGGGGTGGCGGCTAGAGGACAGCCTCTGTGCACACAGGAGTGCTCTCGCTTTTCCTCAGCTTCCTCAGGCTAAATTGAATACCATTTCTAATGGACTGTTACCTGAATTATCTCATAAAAAATTCAACATGTTCTAGGCACCAGAAGCACAATTAAAAAGTCTTCTCTAATAGGAAATCAGGTATTTTTAACAGCCCATTTCTTTGATCACAACAATTAATTTAACCGCTGCTGTCTGCTTCACATGGGCTGTGATCATTGAAGCTGTTCTATTTTCCGAGCAAGATGAGAAGTGCACAGAGGTACCTCTGATTCTGTTACAGACACATTGGAACAGCTTGGGGAGAATTCACAATGATCAAATTACAAACCAGCAATAACAGGATAAAGAAAAGCGTTTGATGCGTTATTGCAGTTAAGTGAGAGCAAGAGCAGTCATTAGAAGACGTGTGTATCCTGTCCTGCTACGGCTTTTAGAGAAATCAGAGATCACTTGAAGTTCACAAGACATCTACTTGTTTTTTGACATTATTTTTTTCCAACACTAGTTGGTTTTAAGGGATTGCCATCAGGAATAATCAGTGGCGATATAAACAAACTCTAAAAGCAGCAAGGAAAACAGGACTTTTATGATATCTGAAAATTTCTCCTTTGTGGGAGAAAATCTAGATTGCACACATGGTGCCTTCAGGACACCAACTGAGAATAAAGCTGCTTTCAGAGGCAGTAAGTGATTTCATTCTATTAATGTCCAGGTGATTTGTGATGCCCATTACAGCATCACTAATGTGATGGCAAACATTTCCTGGGCATGCCATGTTTTCAATGTTCTGCAGAACATAGTCAGCTCGAGTGCTTGTACAGTGCCTGATTGGAAAAGACAGCCCCTGGGGTTCATTCTTTTCATCAGTCAAATACTAATTCTGAAGCAAAAGGGGATCTTTTCATTTCCTAAGATGTTGAAACAAACCTGGTGTAAGGGAGCAGAAAGACAGAGTAAAAGAGCCTACAAAGCAGGTGTATGCGAGTCAGTGGGAACAGTCACAAAAAATTTCCATATACTATCCTTTTCACATAATTATTGTCATACATTTCTTCCTTATTCTTCCTTGCTGAAAAATCAAGTAAATATTTAGGCTATATAAATATACATATGTCACCATTTAATTATGTTAGGAAAGGAAAGAGCAAAATAATGAGACAAACATACTTTGGTAAAAGGAGGTAAAAGTAATGAATATGCACATTATACGCACAGCCTTCTAGGATCTCACTGAACCAGTGTCCTCCTCCAGGGCAAGTGATTCAAATTTCTCTATTTAAAACCGAATAATGTACATGGCTAACCAGTCAAAGTGCACATATTGCTCACCGTCACACTCACTGGAGAGAACAAGGGAGGTATGCCCTGTGGGACTGGAAGGAGGCAGCTGGCTGCCTAAACCACTGCCTCCTCCGTGAGCCCCAGCTCTGGTGAGTGCTGGGGGACACACTTGGCTGCACCCCATCACTGTCCGTCAGCAGCAGGAGCCTGGGCAGGGACACTCTGTGGCTCAGCCTCTTCACACGCAATACAGTTAACACAAAGAAAAGTGGCATGGCATCTACTTGAGAAAATGGCTGTGTGTATGTTGGCTTGTGGTGATGTTTCAGCTCCTGAAAGAACAGTAGCGGTTGAAAAGTCTGATGGAGCAGATCAGACAGATCCTTTGTGTCTGCCTGTGATGCACAGAACTGACTGAGAAGGTCCAGTTTTCTAGGAGGAATATACAGTAAAAACTACCTGGAGGGGTCAGTGCACTGAGTTTCCTGGTGTTTGTTTCTCAAGCATTACAGCAGCAGAGTAGGCTGCAAGTGCAGATGAGACGTGGACTTAGCGATCCAGTGAATGGAGCTCTGGAGTACCATGAGAACGGGGGAAGGGATGAGCACAACTGTGGGTCACTGAACACTCCTGCTAGTCACTGCCTTCCTCCCACTGCTTTTCACTGTGCTCGCTTCCTACTAACAAAGTAAGAACTGTTTCATCTTTTTAGTGGTGTAACAGATATAGCTATTGAGGAACTGGAGTAATTGTCTAAAAGAATATGATTTTAGAATGAAAATATTATCACTTTATAAACTGTCAAGATTTGAATTCTATGTAAACCAAGAGAAACTTTAAAAAGGACGATAGGGCAAAATCAATATTGATTATTAGGAGTAAAAGTGCTATAATTGAGGCCATAAAACCTTTTAAGATCCAGCTAAAATTTTCCAGTAAAACTACAATAAATTATTCCTAAAGAAGCGGAATATTTGCATGGAATTCAATGTCATTATAGCAGAGCCTGTTTAATGAGGAGTATCACTAATTCTGCCATGAAGACTATAATAAGAAGAGGATTAGCACAGTTATTTTGGCAAGTTACCTTTTTCTACTAATATTTCATTGCATGCTACAGAACCTACTTTAAAAATCTCAACATGCTTTAAGATCTCTGTTTTCACTGCTGCTTGTTTTTCTGTTTCTTGAACCTTTCAAATCTGACTTATTAGCTCCCTTATTATAGCTCAGCAAGAGCAAGCCCTTTTAATTTATGGAGGGCCCTAATTTTTATAATCTGATATCAGTACAGGCTGTAAATCTTTTTAATGATAAAATAAATGGAAATCTAACATGGCATTTTTGTCATCACTTCTTTAATAGTTTCTATCTCATTTTTTTTTTAGAGTTGTGATAAGTAGAGTTATGCAAAGGAATAAAATCAAATAATATTTTGAATCCACATTTATAGTGTTTGGGAGGTGACCTACTCATACATTTTACCATGTCTACCTCAAATGACTTGCAGGTTGGTTGTGGATTTAACAGATAGCACATACTTGTTCTGTGTTGTTCGGAGGAAGAATATCCCAGAACTTTTAACTGCTATTAAGGTGCTATATAACTAAAACTAAGTAACTTCCCAGGTAACTAGTGGTAGGACCAGAGGTTATGGCCTTAAGTTGCACCATGGGAGATTTGGGTTGGATATTAGGAAAAATTTCTTCTTCAAAGGAGTGGTGAGGTATTAGAAGGGTGATTGAGTCACCATCCCTGAAAGTGTTCAAGAAAAGGGTAGATGTGGCACTGAGAGACGTGGTCTAGAGCAGTCACAGGCGTGGGTTGATGGTTCACCTAGATGGTCTTAATGGTCTTTCCAACTTTAATGATTTTGTTGTTTTATTATGGTTTCTCTAACATGAAGTGATTGCTTCCACAAACACATACTTCTTCATTATACTTTCTTCAAGATTAAATAATGCAAAATCAGATCTTCTTGATAGGGAGGGGAAATCATCCAGAAACTGAAGGTGAAGGAGAGCACAATATCCTGATGGCTCAGGGAGGCTTCCTCTGCGAATTGACCATGGATTCATTAGGCATATCTGTAAGCTTGTGAGTGAAACAGAGGGCTTTGCTTTTAACCTAGAAGCTGCCTGAGACCTGTACACCTGAAAGCCTGCACCTCCCACTTTTGTGCCAGTAAGGTCAGCAAAAGGTCTCCCGTATAGAGAGGAGTCCACAGGCTGAGCTGAGCACAGCTTCCAAACACTCACCTCTACGTCTTGTCTGCAGGTGCTCGGTTCTGGTGGGCTTCAGGGGATAAGCAAAACTCTTTTCTTCAGAGTGAGCTGTTGTAGATGAACTGCTTGTTTAGCTGTCATGAATTGTCTTACTTTGACAGGCTGTGCTTACAAATGTTACTTGATGCAGGCTTGTTATGGTATCTAGATCATATGATTAACATTTACATTCATTTCAGTGAATTCCACTGTGCAAAAGTAATTGTCACAGTGGTTGGTTTATGTCGCATTAAACTTCAGATGTGTAAGAGTCCCCTGAAGGAGCATTTTTAGTATGCTGCGATGTGTAAAGGAATTCCCTCTAGGCTCAGCTGAAGTACTGGGCTGCTTTACAGTGGTATTTGCCCTCTGCTCACATGGGTGTCTGCTTGTGCGGAAGGCCAAACAAACCTGGCTATGGTGTGCCATATCAGCTGGAAGACCTCACTGTACACCCATGTAAGCCTTTCCTTGTATGCTAAAGGAGCTGCGCTCATCCAGTGGTACCAGACTGCTCCCCGTGATGAGCAGCTACTGCCAAGATGTGCAGAACAATGTGGGGAAGGAGATGCTCATCACCTTGCAGGCACAGTCTCCACAAGAATCATCTGTTTGACTTAACAGTGACATTTGTGAGAAAAAGGCCTTTGTCTGAACACAGGGCCTTCCTGCAGAGGAGTCTGTGCTTGGGAGTTTCTCACCACAGCATGCTGAGAGCAGGGAATTTTTCACATTGGGTTCTTGTGGTTTCACACCAAGAGGTTTGAGCCTAACATGGTTCAGGAAAGAAGTCAGGATGGGAAACTGGTGGGTGGGTTTCATTAAATTAATTGGTGGTAAGACAGCCTTCTGCTCTGCAGCTCCCACCATCTGGAACAGCCTTTCTTTCTCTCTCTACCTCATTGACTCTCAATCTGATTTCAAATCTCAGCTGAAAACATCTCTCTTCTCCTGTGCATTATACCCTGCAATTTCTCTTTCCTGTTATTATTTCTTATTTAACTCTAACGTGTTTTCAATTGGAACATTAGAGTTACTATGCAGCATTAAGTGACACAGTGCTGTTATCCTGATCTGCATCAGACCAAGCAGCAGCAGAAAACATTTTCCCCCTAGAATGTTAATAGATTTAAATTACCCACATGCATGTCAATCATGTCATTTAAAGTGTACATTTCAATTGTTGCTTTAATGAATGATTTTGTGAGAAGCTTTTATTATTTTTACTTGCAGTATCTTGTATCTTTCCTCATGCCTTAAAGAAATTAGAAACTATTCTGAGTGTTAAAAAATCCAGGCACTATTGGATTTTTGTCTCTTGTTTATAACAATGTATTTCTACTATGATGAAAAATATGGCTGTAGGCCATGCACATATCCCAGAATAGCATTAGTCTGAAGAATTCAGGTTTCTTGGACTACAGATCTTGTAGGCTTCAGCACTCACTGTAAAAGTAACCTTACAAAGAGGGCTGAGCAGTGCATGTGTGGATGATGATGGGCCTTATAACAGAACTGCTCAACCAGAACACATGGGAATTGTGGGTGGAGAGAGGAGGGAAGCTCAGACAAGTATTCACATTGTGCCTCATAATAAATCAACTGTCTCATGTTAAATCAAGAGTATATGTTGGAAGACAGCTCGTAACAGCCACTAAAACTGAAATGATATCATTTTGGTATTAAAAAAAGCAAGGGCCGAGGTTACAGAACTTTTTTTTGCTGTTCAGATAAGTCCAAATCCTGAATGGTGGTCATCTGACCAAGTGACATCTCTCTGGCTGGGATTAGCTGCTACAGGTACATGACAGTCAGAGCTGCAAGTTTATAAGGGAGAAGTAATATTTTATTAGCGTGATGGCCATCACTGCGAAGAAAAAAAAGGCTCTCGGCCTTTTAAGTGCATAAACCCTCCTTCTAGTCTAAAATCAAAGCTGTAAATGTCAAAGAGCAATAACCCATACTACTGCCACTGTGCTTCTTTCTTGGGAAACTCGTGGTCTCTTAAGAGACTGACTGTAGACACCATGGTGTAGGGATGGCTTCGCTGTTTTTCCTTTTCCTTGTTAACAATCTCCCTTCCCACAATGTATGACAATCTTTTGTAATTTTGTGGGTTCACACTTCACCTGTGTATTTTAAATCTGCCACACAAATGTGTCGTTCAACTTAAGCTAAGGTCTTCTCCCTTGAAAGCAAGGACAGAATTTAATGGCTTCTGTAATAACATCCATGAAATTAAGATTTAGTTTAGAACAAAGTATGTGTGTGCAAAGCCAGTTGGCTCCCTCATCTCCCAGAGATAATGGTACCTTCTAGGTAGAAGGCCTTCCTTGAAAGTGTCAAGGTTTATGTGTTTATTACTAAACGGGCCTTGAACAGATGTTAGGACATTTTGTTATTTCTGTATAAAGTAGTCTTTGTGCAAGACCTGTGAATGCGTTTCCTAATCTGGGATTGTCCCAAGCAGTTCAGGACATGTGGTAGGGTAATGTGCAGTGGACTGAAATCACTGATCATAAACCATCTTGAAAAGAAAAATATGTGTGTTTATTGCCAGAGATTACTCAGAGTAAAAAACCTGTTTTAAATCAAGAACTGGAGCCATTTCAATTCCTTAAACTAGCTTTGTTTTAGCCTGGAAGTTAGCACTGCTTTTAAATCTCCACATCAGATTTAGCCCTCTTTAAATGTGAAGTAGCATAGTAATTGAAGTATAACATTGTTTATTTACTTTTCAAGCATCACTATTGACTCTATAGGATTATCCCTCCTATATTATATACTTACTTCCTCAACAAGTAATTAAAACATGCTAACAACAATTGGGGGCCAAATCCTACACATTTCCTGCTCTCTTTCAGATGATTCAAACAGGAATTGAGTGCTTTGCCTTGCTAAGCTTCAGGGTCCATTTGCTGCAATTTTCTTCTCTTCTCTGGAACCTTCTATCTGCAGTATGTAAAAATAATAATAATAATTAAAAAAAGGCATTCAACATCCAGATGATCACCTTTAAATTGCAGTCATCTTAGATGATAGCTATTGTTCAAAAAAAATGCTTTCTGAACTCTTGAATTATTTCTAAGCACATCGTTTAGGTTCTTCTTAGAAGCAATTGGATTTCTGAGAATATTGTACGCCAATCTGTTAATTAGCCTCCTGATCACCCCTGGTCAAGGAAACATTGCAAGTTGTATTTTATGGAGCATTATTTTAGCAATGTTTTGTCATGGTTGGTCATTTCCTAATACTTAGAAGTGCTTCAGTCAATAACTGTGGGGATATGTCTGCTGTAAAGAGACATCTGTTTACTCAATAGATCTTTTTATTTAATTTTTAATAGACCTTTTCTTATTTTGCATGACCATTTGTTGCTAATGTATTTATAACGATTACAGTAGCTGTAATTCATAACTAATGATTTTTTCTAGATCTATAAGTATTACTTATTAAAAGATAAAAAGTCAATATTTCTTGTAGCAGCCATTACAAGAAAAGTCAGCTATTACAAAATGAAATAAATACATTTCGCACCTGTACTGCAACAGATCAAAAAGATGAATCTAAAGAAGTATTTTTTTATACCAATGGATTTATATTATCTAGCTACTCAAATAATGCAGAATAGAATTTGACCCTTACTGTATTCTGTTCTGGCACAGTTAAATTTCTGCACTGAATATTTAAAAAAAAAAAAAAACACTAGATTTTAACCATTTCCAAAAAAAATCTATAAAAGTGAAGTTGATTTTATTGGTTTTATAAAACAGCTTGACACAGAAGAAGCTAGATTCTGCTGTCTGCTACCCTGATGTAGTGTTTAGAACAGCAGTCTATAAGAAGGTACGGTATGAATTTTGCTGTCAATTACGCATTTGTACATTTGGAGTAAGTCTAAGGAATTTAGTGCAATTGAAAACTGCAAATAAGATCAGGCTCAAAATCAATTTCTTCACTTACCTACCAAAACTGAGTTCAGGGTTCAACATACACAGCACTTTTTTTATCTAAAGAATTTATAGCACTTTAGAAAGGTGAATTAATATTACTCTCACTTAAAAAGCTAAGCAACTAAGACAGACAAGTATGTTGGACAGAATCCATGGCAGATGGCTTGAAATTTAAGCTCCTGTTTTTCCAGATCCGTGATTTGTCTCCTCATTCCCATATCCAAATTCTGAAAGAATATTGTGAAGATTAAGAAGAGATACCTATCTATGGGTATGCTGTACTGCTTTTCTTACCTTGAGACTTTTTTCAATGACTTTTATAGAAAAGGAGAATAAATCTGTAGCTAATTCATTCAAGCAATCTTTTGGTTTTGTAAATACTACAGGATAAAGCCCTGGTAGCTTTTCCCGATGTGCTCACCTCACAGCTGCTGCTTGGTCAGTGATGAACTACAGCCCAGGCTGGTAGTAGACTTAATTACCAGGCAGTTTGCAAGTGAATTTAATTTTGCCCTGAGTGAACTGGTACTCCTGAGCCCTATTCTGTCAGCAGAACCAGCTAGAAGGCGGGCAGCTTGGTGGGAGGAAGCCTAGTGGCTGGAAAGTCCAATGGGAGCTGCTTTGTCTTGCAGTACCTGCTCTGAATGTGGTCAGTTTTGCTTGAAAGCTGTCAGAAAAGGGCAGTCTCACAGTTTCTAAACTGTTGCCAGTGAATGAGGCAAAGACTGGCCCTCCAAGCTACCAATCTACGTGGTCATTCTGAGTCTGCCTATCAAGAAGTCAGATACTAGTAAGGTACAAAACATAGCTCTTCAAGTTGAGCAGCGCTTGGAGATGAACATCTCAGTTTCATCTATCAGTACCAATACATGTCAGCATGTGATAGTTTTTGTTTAAGTTAATTTCAGTTGCTATTTTTTGGTATTATTTATTCTAGTAGGGTGCAAAGCTGTAGAAAAAAAAGGCTGTGGGGTGACCTAATTGCAGCCTTTCAGTACCTAAAGGGAGCCTATAAACAGGAGGGGAGTCAAATCTTTGAAAGGGTAGATAACAGCAGGACAAGGGGAAATGGTTTGAAGTTGAAGGAGGGAAGATTTAGGTTGGATGTCAGGGGCAAGTTCTTTACTATGAGAGTGGTGGGGTGCTGGAACAGGCTGCCCAGAGAGGTTGTGGATGCCCCAGCCCTGGAGGTGTTCAAGGCCAGGTTGGATGGGGCCCTGAGCAGCCTGGTCTAGTATTAAATGTGGAGATTGGTGGCCCTGCCTGTGGCGGTAGGGTTGGAGTTTCATGATCCTTGAGATCCCTTCCAACCCGGGCCGTTCTGTGATTCTGTGTGATTCTGCAATGCAAACTGTGCAGTTCCTGGCCACTGTTAGTTATGCTGTAGAGCAACTACACAGGCATCTCTGTAATGATGTCCAAATCACCCTCAGACAACTTATATGCATCAGAAAATGCCTTTGTTCAAACCAACCTCAGTGAGCCTCATCTCCACTAAGTATCCATTGCCTGTCACCAACACGGATGGTCAGATAGCTCTGCCCATCACAGATCATTATTAACAAATGTCTCTGTTAGCTGATTGGCCAAGACTAGTTATAGAACAGAGCACCTCACTGCAAAGGAAATGCGTGAATTCTTGCAGGTTCAGGACGAGTTCTGCAACAGGTTCAAACACACAGCAGTCTTGTTACATCCCGCCATGACAAGTCTGCACTCGGTAGTAGAGTGTGCAGGAGAAGTAGACTTTACCTTCTGTATTATTTTCATGCACAATAATGGGTGAACTAGGAAATACACCCTAGGGTCTAATTCATTTATATCTTAGAAGAATTTTAAAAAAAAAAAAAAGAACAGATATTTATGAAATTATTCCAAAATGACTATTGAATTTGTTAATAATTACGTTCTTAAAGATAGACAGCCATCATTCACTTGACCAACTGATTTAGCCATTCTTGCTTAACATGTGCTATCAATGTATGAAATGAGAGAAAACAAGACACTGAACGTGCGTGGGGACTGATTTAGGCAAAGAGAGGGGAGAGGGCTGGTAGGGCCAGGAGGAATCACAGCAGAGGCAGGGGCAGCAAATATCCACAACTCTGCAAAATAGGCCAAAAAATGAACTCTCACTGGGATTTTTATTAATTCAGCCATTCTCACACCCTTTTGCATTTTGTCTCCAGTCTTTTTTCTGCAGTTGATGTGCCCTGCCCTGAAGAAAGCTGTGTGTGCAAACCTTTATAATAACTTCATGATTCCCTCACACTAGAAGTCAGGATAAGGATTAGTATCGTTGGGCACAGTGTTACTAAAGCCAAATGCAGCTCAGCTGTTAGTTTCTTGCCAATTAATCTTTTAATTGAAATTTTCTTGAAAAATTGCTAAGTTATTACAAGAGACACATATGATTGACTGAAATGTAGTCAGGCAATGGAAAAGCCCCAAACAAGTAAAAAGATTTTTTTGTCTTTGCTCAGCAGAAATGGGGAAGCAGAACATAGTTTCCTGAAGACAAGAAACCAGCTGTAGCTCTTGGAAATAATTGGCTAATCTTGTGAGAATGAAAAATGATTTCAGAACTAAAGCCATCCAACCAATATAAAATTGACATCTGAAGAGAGTGGCAATTTCAAGGACGCAAAAGCAAACTCTGAGTGAATAAATAAACAACTCAGTTGTAAAACCACAGAAAGGAATGGCAAAGTAAAACTCCAGAACATATGATATGATCTTGCTTCTTGCCTTTAAATTTGAGGTAGACTAAAAAAAAAAACACAATGGAATATGTGGCATGGGCTTTTGTTACTTTGCTAAGGAAGTTATTATCTGATGTGCATTCTATAGTAAGCCTAAGAAACTCAAAGTTGATTTCATTTGGTTATTGTTTGTTGTAAGGTTTAACATAATTCATCTCTAGACAATAACTAATTATTACCGATTACCGAGAAATAAGTCAACAAAGATATTTTCCTGTTTACATTCCTATCAGACTGTATCAAGGCCATCTGTATTCTCAAGTCCTTCATCCCGAGGGATAAATAATTTGTGTTGTTCATGAGTATACACATGCAAACATGTCATTTGGATTTGATGTGCATTTACAAAGCCAGACCTGAAGAAATTAAATGGAAAACAAACGTTAATATACAGGAAGAGAAGCTTCAACGTGTAGTCACAGCAGGTAGAAAAGCAAACACCCCTGTGAAATGATTCTGCAGAACAGTTGTAGTGATTACATTGCATCAGAGTTTGTATTCGGGGACTGTTCTGGGTGTTATCATTTGCATTTGCGGCTGCTGTTTTTGCAAGTGCCCACCACAAGAATGTGTGTGCATGTGCATGTGTATGTTATTCTAAGAAATATTTTGCTCATAGCAGTCACAAACTGCCCGTGCTGCAGAATTCAGATTTAGATCTGAGAAGGGAATGACCAGCTACAGAAACGGGACATTAAAGATTTCCAAGGTTGCTTATGCTTAAAGGCCTAAAGCTAATGAATAGGAATATGCTTGCCTTCTGTGCCCCACATTGGTGTCAGTAAGCAGACTGGTCTCATTTCCACTTCTCTCAGACTCCATTCCTTCAACCTCCTTGCTGAACCTTTGGCCACAACTGGAAGGATTTTGTCCTTCCCAGCAGGCTGGGACTCTCAAATTCCGAGCTCATTTCCTCTCTGACGCTGTTTGCACATCCCGCCCTTGTGCCTTTGCTCACATATTGCTGGATTGATGGCAGCAGTGATGCGAACGCTTTCTCGTGCAGCTCTGGCTTTTTTTCTCCCTTTCCTTTCTATAATTTTCCTGGCTTCAGAAATGGGTGGCTCAGGAAAAGGCAGGGCGTGCTGGGGGACAGATGCGTGGGAAGAGAGGTTTCCTAGCGGGGTTGCGGAGCTGCCAGGGGATGAGGCTCACCCCTCCCGCCCAGGCAGGAGCTGCAGCATCCCACAGCACTCAGGGCTCTCCCTGCTTCCTCTTAACCTTCGGAAATGACATTCCCATCCTGCCTGTCAGCAGAGGGCCAAGTCTTGACTCTGCAAAAGACACAGCAAAATAACCTTCGAGTGCAGTACTATTCCCCTTGCAAGAGTCAGACGTGTGAGAAACCACAGAAGGTTACTGTGCTTTCCTTTCATTTATTTTTGTCTGTCTGTGGCTTTACTGTGATCTTTCTTTTTTTCTTTTTCTTTTTTTTTTTTTCTTTTTTTGTGGCTGCATTAAATGTTTCAGAGTCTCCTAGGGTAATGGGATCTGCCATCTTTTGTCACTATCCAGCACAAAACAGGGGCTAATAAACTGCTCTGACTGGACTGGAGTCTGTCTGTGCTCGTGCCTTGGTATATGACAGCCCCCAGTGCCCATGGGGATACAGTCACAGCTCTGCAGGAGCCAACAGAGCTGACTTGTTATTATCTGCTGATCTTTAGTTTGATGACAGTGTTCATCTCTTAAATGAAATCACAGTGCCTGTGGAGCTTAGATAGGAAATGGCTAAATACGTCTTTTCACCATCACAGTGCCGAAAATATAAGAGCCGTGCTTGAGTTGTGCTTTACATGAGCTACATTATGTTAAAAACACACCTCATTCACATGGAGTGAAATACCCTTTTTAGTTGGTGGAGCAGTACGGCTCGGTTGAGTAAAACCCCTAGGAGAGCTGGTGGGAGATTATGTGTCCTGAAGAAGTAACAGGCTTCCTTGTGGCAGCAAGAGCGAGTGTGCTGATCACTGCAGAGCCTTGATTAATGGAGTGATTAAAGCAGCGGAGGGTTAGTGCTCTGGCAGCTGGGGCATAGGAAATGGGCATGGAAACTACTGGGAGAGGGGAAATACACAGCTCCAGCATCACAGGGCAGACTTGCCCTAGCAAACACTTTGATGTTGGAGGTGGGGAAGGATGAAACACATCAGGCAAAAAGGAAAAAAAAAAAAACATCCCACCCTCCCACCTCCCCTCCCAGCCTTATGCTTATAAGGGAAAGCCCCTGACTTTTGGCTCACTTAGCAGAAGGCAATAAAGCTTCCTATTACGAGGCTTCCTCTGATGTATTGTAACTGGTCTCAGGCTCCAGAAATCCGATCCCTTGGAACAAAACTTACAGTAGATGCTAATAGATTCTATAGCCCAGCAGTGCTGCACAACGCCCTCCATGGGCCCAGGAAAACTTCTAATTTAGCCACAACCTTTATTCTTCATCTTTCCAACTCTCTGGCTCATTTTTTTTCTTGGGTGATTCCACTTTTAAACAGAGATGAACCAAATTCAAGCTGTTTGTGCTAAGGAACGATTTCCCCCAAAGCTATAGGCTGAAAGCCAACCTTTTTCTTTGGGTCTCTTGCAACGGCAACAAATCTACGTGTGGCTGTTTGAGAGGGTCCCATTAATGATAAGGATCATCTGCAGAGCTGGAACCTGCATCTGGAGTCAAAATTCTCAAGGCTCAAAGGGTTTAGATCAGATGTCTGGGAACGGAGCCCTTCTTCTTCGTCTTAGACATCTGATCTAAAACAACTTCAAACTTGTAACTTCTTTCAGATTAACCTCAGCTGTGAGAAGCCTGGGGATTCACATTCTTGGCTTACCAGTGTGACTTGGCCATGCCTCACATAATCACAATTGATTAGAAATACTTTCTTTAGTAACATTCAGCTCCCATCTAATGCATGAAGGTTAATAGCCAAGAATATCCTTCGAGAAGGTACCTTGTATTTAATAAATGAATACCGGGATGGGGCATGAAAAGGGGAATAAAATTCCTCATCAGTCCACTAGAGGGAAGCTGCCACCAGATGACAGCTGCAACCCTTCAGCCCAGCCCAGCCCCAGCGCTGCCCTTGACGTGACAAAGCGGCGTTAACGGGCTTTCTCTCCTCCTGTTACCCTCCGTGAGCTCTCATTTCTAATTTAATAACCACAGCAAAAACATCAAAATCCTATAACGACTCTCCTAGAGAAAGACTGAGAAATTAGCACCCGAGAACAGTTTGCATCTGAAATTGCCAGACCTTTAAACAATAGACAAGTCGCCACTAAACAATGGAATTCTAATATATAACCTGCATTAACAAGTTAAAGTCCCCTAATTTTATACCTCTGGTCTATTATTTAGTGGTGTTGTGAGCTACGAACATTGATATGAATTGGATAGTTCATGTGCATTATGTGGAAAGCATCTACATTATATATAATGCATAAAGAAATCTACACAGCCTTCAGCATGCCAGCTGTTTCTGTTTATGACACTGAGTTATTCATGAAATCCAGGAAGACATTTTGTAGTAAAATATGCTACCTGCTTGCCTTTAAACTGCTGGAGCTGTCCGTCCAGCTAGCTAAATAATTAAGGGAGCAACGTGAAATTAAATATCACATTTCAATCCACCTTCTCCCTTCATCATTTCTTTCTTGTAAGAGGAGCCAGGAACTAGAGAAAAATATGACTCACAGGGGCTGTTTAGGTGTTGCTGTCGTACGTACAGAAGGTAAAGAGAATGATAATCTGCCTTCCCTGTCTGTATTAGTGTTCACTGTAGCAAACCTTTCTGCTTGTTACAGTAGAGTAAATGGGGTGTTTAATTTGGAATTCAGTGTAGTCTGGAGTCAAGGTGCAGCAGTTTTATTACAGAATACGATTTTATTGGAGGCTGAAGATTTAAATTCCACCATACGTACATCTATAATGGAAGTTCTTTGCAGATACAAGCTACATACAAACACGGAGTACCTGTATGTTAAACATACCCTCTGATTTTTCAGTCTGAAGGAAGCAGGGAATTATGTTTCTGCATTTTCTAGTGCACTGAAAACCCCTGTTAAAATACAGCCTCCTTTCCTCCAGCCATCAAGAAAAGAAAACACACGCATGCATTCAAAAGGAGCAAGTGCTATTTTTCATTTCCTCTTTAGATTTTTGACAGTACCCGCAATGTCTCTGGTTCACGACCCCCAGAAAGAAGCTTTTGGTTTTGGAAAATGCTTTCTTTGTTTATCTTTTTTCCCAGCAAAGAGCAGCGCACCCTCCCACTGCTCCCCCCAGAAAGGTGTTTAGATCATGCAATCACTTCTCCTTTATTTAGTCTAAATCTTAAGATGGAAGGCTTTCAATGGAGTGATTTTCTGGCGAGGCCACAATATGATGTATATTTTTGGAAATCAAATTATTTAGAATTATGACCGTGTCATCAAAATAAGCCATTTTGAAATGCACTACTAGCTCTCCAAACAGATTGTGTGGGAAAAATTGGATAACACTTGGCTTGAGCGCTTAAAAGTCAGTAAAACCAAAGCACCAGGGAGCATTTCATTTCATTTTTGTCCAAATACAAATCCATCTCCGCACGCGGGGACCGCTGGGCTCTCTCCGTGGGGCTGCCCAGCCCCGCAGCCGTCCCCGCGCCGCGCCAGCCGGCAGGTGGTGCCCGCAGTTTGAGGACATCTGTCCGCTCCCTTCCTTCCCCAAGATTTGGAGATAAATAACATCCGAGCTGGAGTCCTGGCTCAGACAGGATATTTAACACCCGCAGATCAAAAATGTAAAGCTTTTACCTTCCCAGTACAATAAACTCAGCTTTAAGAGCCTTGTTATTCCTAGATTTAATGGCTCGGCCTTTTTTTTTTTTTTTTTTTTTTTTTTTTTTCCTATTTACAACCCCTGCAAACCAAAGAAAGAAAATGGTATTGTTGTGCAGACCATAAATACTGTTGCTGCAGATCTATTTCATACCGGGAGAAACTACACGTAGGTTCTCAACCGGAGGCATATTTTTGTATCGTCCATGTTTACCGGCACACTGTGAAGCTGCTGTCGCTGACATAGCACAGTAGCCGTGTACCTGAGTGAAAGGAAATAATTTCCTCACAGGCAAAAGAGGATGCTCATCCTGCTGTGGGTAATCACAGCAATTTCCATTTAGTTAGCGTTTCCCCAACCATCCTTTGCGGTGCCCTTTGATATCATGCTAGCGGTAGCCCAAGGTCACTGCCTGCCTCAGCTGCTGTTTTGCCAGCAGTGTTTTTACACCGAAGCGTGGGATGAACTGTTTGTATCAAACTGTTACCAAAAAAAAAAAAAAAAAAGAGGCTGAACGCATCTCTTACGAAAGAAAGATATTGACAGTCCAAGTATTGACTCCTTTATTCGTATGTGCACATAGCTTGAGAGTGAGCTAACGCCTAGATCTTGCCAATGACCTCAACCTTGATCTGGAGGGACCATTTATTCACCAGCAAAACATTCATTCTCTGTGCAAACTGGTCCTGGGACTGCTGCCTCCCTGACATTTGGTCCTCTATTAATAAACACACAGGACACAAAATTACTGTGATTTTGTCCTCTCACCATTTAGGGCTGTATGTCATGCGCACAGCACCGTGGCTACTCCTGAGGAACTCTAAATTAGAAATCATCATTCAGTGGCTTTGCAGATCCCACAGAGGAGTTATGGGCAGTCCCGAGGCGAGTGAGAGGGCTGGGAAAGCACAAGAGACAGGCACAAAGGCGAGCACAACAAGAGGAGCTGGCCTTCTTTGAGCTGGGGTAAGGCATTCCTCATGTCCACATGAGGAGCATATTGCAGGTCCCTTCTCCTCCCAGCTGAGGAACCACCATTTTGCAGTCACACCAGTGATAAAATGGTGGTTCAGACGGGCACACACCCGCCTCGGCACCAGCGCTCCTCAGCAGCCTAGCTCTTTTTCTAATTATTATGAAGTGGCAATAGATTTTAGATTAGGAACGAGACAGGAAATGAGAGGAAAATCCTGTGTGCATCTGGCAAACACACAGGGTAAAAATTAACCTTGACGCTCTAAGCAAACAACACATATATGCACGTGAAAGCAGTCTCCGTTTGAATTGTGTAATCACCGTAAGGTGTACTTCCATCTTAACCTTGTGATTTTGAAATCTAACACAAAATGTGCCTCGGTGATGCTGTGGAAGCCAGTGAAGTATTTTTAAAAATAAAACCATATAGCAGAAATAATTGCATCCAACTTGGAGCAGGAATTAGCCTGCCACTGCAAATGATGAGCCTTGCATTATAAGAAGGGGGCTTATAATACGATGATTTGGCAATTTGGAGGGATGGTTATTTTCATTTTAACAGGCCTTTGCTTGGTGTATGTCCCCTTGGGGATGTAATGAAGGTTAACAACTTACATGTGGGGAGAACGGGTTTTAGTGATTAGGGAAATTGCCGGCTCCGGTTTGTGTGAGCGTGCATGTGGCAGGGACAGGGCGCGCTTCCCCCCCATTTGCGACACTGCTGCACAAAATGTGTGCAAATGAAACATTTCTGGGAAAGCTTGTATGTAATGGAGAACACAGTCCACCAGGGGCTGAGCTGAAATGGTGCATGTGGGGCTCTGGACCTGAGCTGGTGCCACATCAGGTGTCACAAGGGAGACAGAGATTTTGCCTCCACAGGAGCATAAGCATCTTAGCAAAATTCTTGCCTCGACAAAATAATGCAGATCACATAATGGGCTCAGGCAGTCAGACTGGCAGCTCCAAGAGGCAGAATAGATCATCTTTTTTGTCTCTAATGCAGCAGTGTTTTTCTACCAAACTTAATATGTACTCCACACAGTCTACATTCAAAACTCAGAAGAGACTTCAGCTGAATTTTTCTCTGCAGTGTTTCACTTTGTAAGATTTGTTATTAAATTACTTTATAATTGATTTGGTTTTAAGCAGCAAATCAGAGTTCTACTTTCAACCAAAACCAGCTGTCTGCTTGCATTTCTGTGCATTCTTGACCCAGTGTGACAATTACCAGGGGAAAAACATCCCTTTACAATATTGAATGCAGTCCTGCGCCTGGACATTCAACAATATTCATTGGCCCATATAACTTAAACAAGAGCAGTTTGTTAGCCTAATAAATCCAAGATTTGGGCTGAGAAATAAAGGTGCTGTCAATAACCCTTTAGTCAGATAATAGAAAGGGGATTATGTGATTATTCTGTCAAAAAATTAGGTTTTGTGCTTTTAATTGGCATCATATCCTGTCATGAGTCTGTAGGGTTTAAATCACAGTCCACCATGTTTGAGTGAGAAGGAAACCTAATAGTAAATCCTTTCATCCCAGAGCCTGTAGGGTTTTTATGTGAAGTCCTAATTTCTGCTAAAATACTTCCAAAGAAAGACAACAGGAAACAGTAAACATGGCAACACCACAAAAATACTTTTCCGATGCACTATTTCTGTCAGCATTCAAAGAATAAGTTGTACGGGCTGGAAAGGAAACTGCTGTATCATTAAAAGCCAAGCAGGCTCAAACAGCCGCCCTTTTGTAAAATTGCCCCCCTCCCCTCCATCTCTCGTAAATCTTGTTTCAAACTAGGCTAAAGCCATGGATTGACTTTGCCTCTTGCAGTAATGGCTTGAAACTGTTGTGCATCACAGTTCTGCGTTCAAAGGGGATCAAGAGTATTTAACAACAACTTCTGGTGCAGGATGCAATTATAACTGACAGCCAGATGTCTGCCCTGTCTGGTACAGCAAGCCGAGGAGAGATTGCAAATGGTCCTGAGACCTTTGGATCTAAACAGTGCGGCCGAGTGAGTGATACACAGATAAACAACCGTACCACAAATCACTGACACCAACCAAGGGGTTGCTGGTGCTGATAAAGATTTTAAATGTCGAGCAGCAGCTGACCCTTCCGCCCTCCCATCTCTGATTTTTTTACTGGCCACAAACAAAGCACGTTAGTGGAAAAGTCTGTTTATATGTCCACTGCCAGAAGTCCATCTTGCACGGACTTTGTTTAGTTTACTAAGGTTAACTGGGCTGCAGTGAAAGATGTTTGATATTTTGATTAAATGAAATGTCTGAAACATTTTTAGCAAATCCTGTAGTACAGGGTGTTCCCCCAGGTGTATCACCTACCAAAAACATTTAGGAATGGGCTAACAATAAAAATGGACCTTTTTTTCTCCATGGCTTGATTCGATTATTGTACATACGAGGCATTGCTCTCATGTAAAAATATGTTTCTGACTGAATGATGAACAATTTTTATAGATTCCTCTCTCTTCACAAAGCATCCTATCTTATGTGTACACACACCTACTGGCTTACTGAGCACAGGCTTACGTGGGAATACTCTGAAAAATATACCAAGCTTTTGGGAAATCAGCAGAAACCACTCATCCTCATATCCTTTACTAATACTCACTGTGAGACCAACCAACTCAAAGGCTTTAGAAGGAGCTAGAAAGTTTTATTGGTTTTCTGTTGGCAGCGGATCAGGCCCTATCTGACTCCTGTGACATTTTTAAAAGGATCGGTGTTAGCCTACAGGGAAATGGCTGAAGTGTTTGGTCAGTAACAATTGGAAACAGTGAAGACACGCAAAAAATGTGAACAACACGTAGGCTAATTTTTCAAAGACTTCTAAATTAAGCATTGTATTTGCTTTGCCTTTCTATCACCTATTTTTCCTGTGATGCTGTCTTTTAAAATATCTTACTGGTAACAGTTTTATCTGCTTTGAATTACTTTGTGTTCCATAACCGGATTTTGTTGCATTTAAAACAAAGCAAGCAAACAAAGAAATAAAATTTGAACCAACAACAAGAGAGGGTTTCTAGGAGACATCTTTTTCTTAAGTTCTAGTGAGAAAATTCTCTGCATCACTTTATCACAGGTCTTCAGCGTGTCACAAAGGCAGGTCTATGCAATCTCATTAAAATAAAAGATAAGGGACTCCATAGTGTACGTCATCAGCGATAGGAAAATTCCAGTTTTGAAAGAGGACCCCATTCCAAATATCAGGCTTGAAGGATTTCGTTTCTTGAAACTTTTTTCATGTTGGTTCAATGTCACTGTGATGAAAAGGATGTCACTTGAAACACAGCAACCTGTTGTGCAAAGCTGTCCACTGAATGAATGGCCAAAACTTTTTTTTGCGGCTGATTCACCTCATCTAAAACTGACCAAATCCTTGCCCATTGCTTGAGCCAAACCTACTTTGTGGAGAGGTGAAGGATGACTATGAACCTTTGTCACCTTCATTCTATCGCTGGCTTTTAACCCCTCCTGCACGACCCCCATTCCTACAGCAGGCACTGCCTGTTTTGTCATCACCATGCAGGTCTCTAATGCACTTGACCCATACAACACATAGAGCTGTGAACTTTTCCAAAATATTGTACTTACTGCTATGGTATGAGAGACTTGGGCTAAGGTGTGAACAAACAGTGCAACAGCTTTTGCTGAAGTTTCTGTAAAAGGTTGAGATACACCTTGACTATATTGATTCAACAAAACAATTTTCCCTGAGAAAGAGCCTCTGGAGCAAAGCCATGCTGTGTGCTGCTAGTTCAGGTGCTGCTGCAGCACGCTGCAGGCTGTGGTGCAGATGTGCCCTAGCAGACCTTCATGCTAAGAGAAAAGGCCCTCAACTTGTGCTGCACAGCAACATCAGGCTGTGAGAAAGCACTGCAAACTGAACATTTTTTAAGTGCGAATGAAGATAAAGGCCCTAGATTTCCCCAAGGAAAAGGGAGTTTCCAAGAGTATGGTGTGAAAAGAAAGACTGTCAGGTTTGAATCTACTGTAAAAAGACAGATCACACTGCGGGAGGGAACTGGGGCCAAGAAGTGATGGCCATGCTTTGGCCGGCATTGGTGTCTGGGGAGTAATTCATGAGCGGCTCAAGAAAGCCTCTGGAGTCTTCTTTAAATCAAACTAGCACACGAACACGTGCTGAGTTTTAAGCATTCCTGCTGCTTCTTCAAGTTTGTCATTTTGATAAGCTTTGAATGGTCACGTAGCCCAAATCCATTTTGATGTGGTGCATTTTGTTTGTAATAGTTTGTAAAGCTAATGATTACTGCAGATTATTATGGAGCTCTTCTTGGGAGCAGCCTTGTATACATGAGAAACTTTTAAACAGCTATTGCAGTGTAACATATTCCTTGCTACAGTACTTCTAAATGGCATTTCAACATCCTGGTAGTTCTCATCAATATGGGAGATATAAATATCTCCTCACACTTGCCTCAGAGTGTGCCAGAAAAGCAGTGCACACCAGAGCTCAAGGGGGAGAAGAAAGCCTGCAAGTGATAGCAGACCTCTCTCTGCCCTGCCTACCACCCCAACAGCAGGGCTGGGAGTGGGAAAGAGAAAGAGGGAGATGCAGTGTGGTCTGAGACTGGGGTGGGCTGCCAGCAGCCATCATCATGCTTCCCCAAAGGCAGAATCTTGGTCAGTAACAATGATGTTTGGCATTGCTCCTGTTCCCAGCTACCCAGGGAATCACAGTGCTGCTTCTCCAGCAAAGAGCCAAAGGGAAGGCTGTGCCTCATGCACCAAGAGCACAGGACAGGAGGGGAGTACTACACATCAGAACAGTCCCTAGTCCATGAATGCTCATCAGTCTAGTAAGGGTTACCCGTATAACATGGGAGGTTCTCCAGTTGAGTTTACTGCTTGTAATTCCTATGGCTAAGAACTGTGCCTCCGTAGTTATACTGAGCTGGACGTTTCAAAGCCATCATGTTAGACTGTTTCTGTATTACTATGGTCACTGTTTATAAAGTTGTCTTCTTAAGTTACCAGGAAACAGATACTAAAGAAGTGTTAATGTTTTCTTGAGAACTGGTGATGATGTATATATACATAACATGTAGCACAAGTAAAGGAGAAGACAAATGGGACTAAGCCAAAATAATAAAAAATGAAATGACTGCATAACAACCTCTCAGCCTAAGAACTTAAACTACATTGCATTATAAATGATAACTATGCTCCTAAGCAAGGAAGAAAACCTCAAGCTCCGTCTTGAGAACCATAAATGCTATCCCTTTCTGGTCTCAACCATAAAAGCCATAGTCTGGAACTACTGCTTAGTCCCTGGGAAGGGTTTCTGGACATTCAAAGTTACCTCACATACCAGAGGAATTCGGGAGCCAGCTTGTGCTTCAGATTAGAGTTCAGAAAGAAAACCCAAGGACGTGGGTAGTATTGAGTTAGATAGGAGTTACACTGATTGAATAATCTATAGCTGCAGAAACTACAGCTATTTTTCTACTGAGTTTCACTTATCTGACTTTCTTCTCAGGAAGGCTTTTATGGGGTACATCTATCAGTTTGGAGACAGAGGCACAATGCTCATTGGCGTATGCCCATTAAACTGTAATAAAACTACAATGAAGTTAGCATTTCAACTGTCTTATTTTTATGTACTTTAAGTTCATATCATTATCTTCATGTACCTTTGTCCCCATATACATCTGCAGTATACTAATCTCTCTAGCAGACAACTACATGGGAAAGGTTAGAGTTTTGATAGAAGGGTGCATTTTTTTTGTAATTTGATGTCCAGCAATTCCAGTTTTGCCCCCTAGCAGTGTAGCACCCAGAATTCAGGCATTTTGATAAAGGATGGGACAGATTATTTAAGCTTTGCTATAATTTCATCTCTTACCTCAGTGGGAGAGAGTCTTGCAAGAAGACCCCATTGCCCGTGCACTGGGCACTCACTTGGGAGGTGGCAGGTGTAGGTTCCAGTCTGAACCTACAGAGAATGGTTTGGTTCATGGTCCCTTGAATATCAGGGGAGCATAATGATATCTAATCTATATGTACCAGGCCTTCCTTTGCAAGTTATAGTAATCAAGTCCCTGGAAATATTTTCATGGCTTTGAGGGACCCATATTTTTTGTCACCTTTGCAACTGACTTGCAAAATGGCAGTTTTCAACAAATATATTCCCAAACAAAAATAATAATAATAACTAGCAGCCCTGAAAAAATACTTACCACTTGTTTTGCCAGCAGTTTTCAGAAAGAAAATTGAAGTCCTGATTGAAGTTCATTTAGTAACTTTCAGAAGGGAGCGTACTTGACTTTGTGTCTTCACCATCATCATGGGGGATCGCACCATCCCCAGCCATGCCGCTCCCTTTGGTCATTCCACCCAGGCTGTCTGCTTTCAGCCAGGATGCTCCTGCCTGCCCTGCTCGCCTCACCCATCTGCCCGCCCAGGCCTGGCTGCTGAATCCTGCTCTCCACGATGGTGGGAGCAGCGTGCTTGCTTTCTCAGGCCGGTTAAGAAGAAAACTCAGTCACCTAGGAAAGGGTTAAATTAGTTAGCTGCATCACTGATTAAACAATCTGCAGCATGTTTACGTATTTATATTCAAGGAGTTTCTCAGTTTTCTCTTTCTCTCCAAAGAACAATTGCAAACACTGCTCTTCCAAGGTTAACAACTTCCAGCCCATCGCCTCTTTCACCACATCATTTCAACCCACAGCTTTCTGATTTGATGGCTCTTAAAGGTTTAGAAAGTTTAAATCGACCTTGACCTGCAAACATATGATTTACAGTAGATGATATTGTTCTGGAAAAACAAAACTTCCGTCTTGAAGCAATGCTGCATCGAAAGATTTACATTACTTCTCCCAGGTCAGGTCCCGGTGTGTTTGCTGACACCGTACGCTGCTTTAATTCCTCCCCCATTGCTTTTGGAGGCGCTCTTTCAAGAGTGACGCAGAATCACGATATGAATAAATACATCAGAATGTGGTCGACCTTCATGTTGTCATGATTGTGAAGGTAAATTGTCTGATCATTTGTCTTCAGGTCTGTTTGTAAAGTCCCAGTGAATTCCTCAAATACATGTTAAAAATACTCAGACAGCAGCACCACGAGTTACCTCCAATGTGCGACATCTGTTTGTGCTGGAAGGAAAAGGTCCTCGTGCTACCTTAGAAATGTGGGAATACATTCTGGCAGCAGCTTCTGCGGGGCGGGTTTGGATCACGGGGCATTAACCAATTCATCTGGAATGACGAAAGGATGCCTTTCTGGCGTCCCTGCAAAGCCTGATAGTTTGGAGCAATATGTGTTAAAGAGAGCAGGCTGGCACTGGAGTGTTCCTGTTATCATTGCTCCCGTTTATCTTTTTTTTTGGCACGCTCCTTAGGAAACAGCAGAGAAAGAGAAATATGGAATTGAACCCAGCAAATTTAATTATAAGACAAAGCCACCCACCTTGCTTTCAGGGTCAGGAAGTATAATCGCCTCCTTTTGACGCAAGAATGACTTTAACAACACACGTTAAATGAACAATTATTTAAAATAAAAGGAAATGACCTTAAAAACAGTCGCAGTATCTCAGGCTGCAGCGCTGAGAGCAGTGCAGAAAAGCAGCCCGCTGTGCACCGAGGGCACACTCACCATCGAGCGTGCTCCTGCAACGTGCCCTTCCAAAGACAAAGAGAAAAGGCTGCGAGATGCCTTGCTGGTATTTGATCTCACCAGCCTTTTTGATTTATGTTTGTTACGTTTGGTGTTTCTTCTTTTCTTTTTCGGGGGGGGGGGGAGGGAGGAGTGTCGGGGAAGACCAAATCTTAATGCCTAAAGCCGCTGTTTACTGCACAATGGCACTGTGACCTTGGATTTTTGCCAGCAAATGGTATTTTAATGAACGCTGCAAGCAGCGGAAACACCAGAGCGAGCGCGTTGGCACCAAGCGCGTACCTAAGGAGAATGGAAAGAAAAGAGCTTTTTGCTACAGAATCAACCCTTTCCTTTTCCTCCGAAGCCGCCCGCAGTCACATGATGGTGCACGCGGCGCTCGGGGCAGCGCACGACTGCCTGAAATGGGAACGAAATTAAGCAGGTCCGCCTCCGCCCCGCGCCAGCTCGCAGCCTGTCGACGCGCTGCCTGTCCGTATCCCTCGCAGCGCATCTGTAGAGCTATTAAATTGGATAATCCCTCTGGCCTTTGATACATTTCTGGACATGATTATTTCATTACTCGCAGTATATCAGTAGGATCATAATAAAAAGGACTTCTGACAACCTGCCAAGAGTTTTGTGGCCTTGTAAACACAAAAGTGCTCTAATAAAATTTTATTAAGTGTTAAAAAGTCATAAAAAGTGAAATAACATAAACTACAAAATTTACTGTCCTCAGCAAATGCTGAAAATATCGTCCATAGTAAAATTAAATTAGCATGTAATAGACAGAGAAGCAGAGTGGAGTGGGTTTAAAAGAGGATCCAGGAAGGGGAAGGAAAAAAAAAAAAAAAAGAAAGAAAGAAAGGAAAAAAAAAAAAAAGATAGGGGGAAAAAAATAGAAAAGACAAGGATTGCACTTGAGCTGAACGCGCGGCCCGGCGCCGGCTGACGGGGATCCCCGCGGGCGGGGCGCGGGCCGGGCGCCAGGCGGCGCTGTGGGAGCGGGAATGCGGCGGCCCCGCACCGCGCCTGACCCCGCAGCCCCGCGGGCCGCTCCCCCACTCCAAAGCTGCTATTTACGGGGCTTTCGCGTTTTCTTGCAAATCAAGACCAAAAAAAAAAAAAAAAAAAGAGGGAGAGAGAGGGAGAGAGAGAGAAAAGAAAAGCAAAAAAGATGTAGAGAGCAAAACAATGCGGGAGATCTGGGCTGCAGCGGCAGAGCGGCTCCGGGAGCTGCTGGCCGCCCGCTCCGCACGGGCACGGCAGGGACAGGGATAGGGCGGGGGGCACGGCCGCCCGCAGCCCTGAGTGCCGCCGCGGGAGCCACGTAAGTTCACGCTTTCATTTGCTACGGATGCTACTGAGCGAGAAGGTGCGGCCGGTGGACAGGGACCGGGACAGGGACAGGGACAGCCGCGCACGGCCGCTCGGCGAGGGCAGTCATCCCGGACTCGCACGGGTCGTCCCCCCCGCCCCCGGGCCGGGCACGGAGCCGGCGGCGGCCGTGTGCGGGGAGCGGGGCAGCGCCCCCTCGGCCGGGCGGTGCGGGGCTGCGCGCCGGCCGGGCCCCCTTCGTCCCGCAGGGCAGCCCGAGGTCCCAGGAGCACGCAGCCGCTCGCAAAGCCGCCCGCAACTTAGCCGGGGGGGGGCGGGGAGGATAAAGGGAGAGTAATAAGCCAGGGGAATTGACTTCGGATTTGCGGGTAGGAAATCTGTTGAGTTTCGTTTTATTCTGGGGAGAAGGAGAACTGATTCTCATGTGGCAAGGTTGATGTTCAAGGCCAACACCCCCCCGCAGGAGAAGCAGTGCCTGTGCCCGGCTTGTCTGCGAGCCCGGGCTGGGGCACGCTGGAAACGGGGAGCGGGTTTGGGACACGAAGTGGCTGAAAGATCCATAGCACGAGCAGGGACAAAGAGTGCACTTCTCATTGAGGGGAAAGAAAAATTAAAATGAGGTTATTTTTAATAGAAAATCCAGAATTCCGTAAGTAAATGGCATTTAAAATATTTTGGATCTGTACACTGCATAGTAAGGTGGTGTTAAAAAAAAAAAAAAAAGAAAGCACCAGCAGCACTGTGCTCTATTTTGAGTCTCATGAACGAATGGGAAAGTCGGAGGTATAGCACTAAGCAGGGCTTGCTTCAGTTCCAGTGTCTTAAATTAAGTGCCGTTTCTAATAATAGGTGTTTCTGTTTGTGCATAGACTTGGCTGGAGCCGTGCGCATATGTACACCATACAGCCATAAAACGTATATTTATCCCACAGACTCAAAAGTTGTTGTGGTTTCTATGCGCTTGCGTTCACCAGCTCTGATTTTAAAAGTGAGGATATTGTTGTGTAATTCATATGAAGTCTTTAGTGACAAGTAGTAGAAATAAAATGCGTTTGAATAAATAGGAAAAATACACTTGGCTTTCCTTCCGTCTCAGATTTTTCTGTGAGGCCTCAATAACCTCACAGTAATGGCTCCAACCAGGAATGATCACAGCAAACTGCGCTTTTTCAGCTGCAGAAAAGCGCCCCGTCCCATTGTTACTGCGCTGTGAAAATCTGAGCCCTGAAGCACCTATGGAAATGCACGAGTTTTCACTGGGACCGAAATAATGATTTTCTGTGCCCTCTAATGAAGTTTTCGGTCTTCTGTCACCAGATATAATGTAAGGACTGCAGAAATGCAAGCAGAGTGTAGCAGCAATGTGATCAAAGCTTTGAACTTCTCTGCATTAAAAAGCCGCCGAAGCATTGCAGAGTCCCACGGACATGTGGCTGAGGGGTGTGAATGCCTGCATCACTTTGAAGGTTTTAAGCGAAACGAAGGGGCTGTGGAGGCACTTTGAGTTGCTGAACGGCTCCTCGGGATTTTGGCTTTTGGGAACGCTCCTAAGAACTCCTTCTTTATGCTGTGGTGTGCAGAGCCACGCCAGTTTATGCTTAAATCTGCTTCGTAAGCACCCAGCCCTGCCATCCAGCTCATCAGCTGTCTGCTATTTCGTGCTGCACTCCTCCTGACCATGTATATGTGCTGTACCCCTGTGTCTGAGCCCGCTTGTTCTGTAGCTTCGTGGACACGAGTCAGATTTATGTGCTTGTGTGTGTAGGAGCTGGGCTTCAGTGGCGAGAGAAACATCTCTGTTTCTAAATCGGGTCTTCTACTGTATGGTGGCTGTATGCGCTGCATAGCATTGCTTCGGCAGCCGAATTTTTCTATCAGCTTCACGCAATGTAACGCTCCAAGAGGCAGACAGGGCAGGCAGCTCTACGTTGCATTTAAATGGGCACCATAAAGGCTCGATGGCCAAGTGCCCGATGCTGCGCCCCTTTCAATGTCCTGCAGCGGGAGCTGCACCCCCAGCTCACCCGGCAGCCCCACGAGCAAAGTGCCGCTGCCAGCCAGGAGGGCCCCACGGTGAGGAGGAAAGCACAGCTCCAGCAGCACTGACAGCAGGCCAGCTGGGTGCTGGCTGGGCTCAGCGACCAGGGCTGCACATGTGTCACTTCTGCGGGGTTCTTTAAGTGCTTGCAGAATTTAAAGGCACGCACCGCCTGACAGGGGCCCATCTTGCAATACATTAACCAGATCTCTCTGAGTTGATTAATGGCTTCGGGCTTTTGTTGTCGGATTTTTTTATTATTATTATTTTTACTGTAATACAGCTGGGCCCTATGCTACAGAAATAGATAATGGGAGAAACCTTGGCTCTCCCGAAGATGGTCACAAAACTCATTGCCTTCACTGGAGTCACGTTTTCATTGACCGCGTCGTAATATTTGGTATTAACCATATGGGAGAGATTTAATATTGGCTTTTAGAAGAAGCAGAATTAGCTCCTCTACAAATGATTTGCATGGGTTGTTATCAGTTTATTTCTCCAGGTAATATAAATGGCAACACTAAGTATAAAATAGACTAATAGCTTTGGAACGTTTTGATTTCCTCTCAACTACAGTGTAGTTCAACTGAAATCTTAACTTCAAATCGACAAACTTGCACTGCTGTATGTAAGACCATCAGGTCTGATCTGGACCATGTGAGATCATGGGAAGACATTCAAAGGCAGAAGTGGCTATTTACGTCTCATGACGCTTTTTAGGACCGTGGAGATGTGCAATTATATGTGCAGGATGCATTAATACAAGAGGCAGTTAGTTAAGCAGGAGAGGCAGTAATAATTTGCAGCCCTCACCCTTGTACATTTAATGGTATTGGTTGGGCTTCCCCTTGATATTTTAAACGGTTGCATCGTAATGGGCTTCTTAAAATCTGATTTAAACCATAACACCAGGATGGAACATTCTCCTAAAAAATGGGGGGGGAAAAACTGCTGGCCTCCCAGCCACTCCCACAGCCATCATTTCACAGACAGTTTTTTCTGATCTGTTAGCCTGCCAGACAAGAATGGCATCTATCCAGTGTAAATATTACATTTTCAACATTTGGACGGTGTTTTGAGCAATATTTCTCATCCCCTGAGAACATATTCTTTATAAATACAGCATTATCTGCAGTTCAGAGTTAAATTGTGGTGGGAGGTGGCTTTATAACGTGAAAGATAATTAAAGAACTCTGTGTATGGGCTCACTTACTCTAGAATAAACCTTCTTCCTTTCAGTTATTTTAATTTACAGCGAAAATGACTTAAGTACAGCATCAAACACACTTTTTCTCTGGAATAGGGAGGATCCAGACATGATTTTGAAGGAATAACTCCATGTGTAGACAAGATCTGTTGCTACTGTTCAGCAGCACAATCTGCTCTGTGCCTATCTTAAAGTGGAAAGCCACACTAGCATCCCTGGGACTTTGTATGCTCATTGGAGTAAATCCTTCACTGTGAGTATTCCAGTAAAAACCCACAGACAGTGCCAGATGCTGTCAGAGCTCCTCACTGGAAACAGTTATGAAAACGAGTTGATCTCCATCCACAGCAAGTGGTGGATTTTCTTAGAGAAAGAACTTGTCCTGAAATTCCCATCTTTGTTTTAAATCCTTCTCTTCCTCTTCAGAGGGAAAACAGGCAATATTTTAACCAAGACCAAATAAGTTTCTTTTTACTCATGGTTCTTTAACTAAAACCAAGTTGGCTGCTTTGCACAGACCTGTGCAGGGGAGGAACTGTAGCCGACATGGCAGTTTGATCACAAGCTTTAGACTGGTGTGGATTTACACAACTGAATTATATGCCCTGAAATTTGTGTTTACAATGAAAAAAAATCTGACCTATCTTTAACTACAGAAGCATTGCTTAGGACTGTTTTAATATTTACCAGATACAGCCCATTGAACAGGAACAAACATAATCCTGAAAATGCTGGCTTCACATTTTCCTGCTTGTAGGTAATTTTCCATCCTCATAACCTGCTGTTGGGAAAGAATGTCCTTATTTCCTGGCTTTGAAGTACAGCTTCCCACCTTCCCTTCAGCCTGCGCCTCACCATACTTTGTGCCTTGTGTTTGCCCAAACCCAATAAAATGTTATCAGCTGCATTGTGACTCTCGTTTGAAACCTCTGCCTACAGACACCCAAGGCATTGTTTTGATGGTACACTAATGCCTGGGGCATGGAGCCAAAGTGGGAAAGGAGCCCTGCCTGCAGAAGGAGAAAAGGAGTTGGAGATTTTTATAATGAAGAGCTAGATAAGTAAAAATATGGCTTTCAACCTGGCAGAAGGGCTTCACTATTGGCCTGAAAGAGCAAGGCGTCCGTGCGCTGGGCAGCTCCTGGTCACAGCAGAGGCTGGCTGAGGCCCCAGTGGGCAGCAGGGTTTTCTCCCAAGCCCCACCACAGCCGTGCTGGGTGCCATGGCCCTGCACCAGCTCTTCCTGGTCAGAGCTTGGCCTTGAGCTTGCAGCCTTTGTAGATGCAAAAATAACCCTGCAAATATGAAGCCTGAGTAAACTAAGGAGCTTGCAGGAAGCTCAAAAATAATTGTTCTGAGAAGTGTGATCCGTGCCCATCAAGTGTGTACCTTAGAGGCCTGATAACAATGCATTCAGTGCAAGGCAGTGTTAACTCTTAAATGGCAGGCCATGCCAGTAGAAATAACTGGCTAAACTGCTTGTCCTGCTGGTGGAGCCAGTCCACTGTGGAGGAAATGTGAACTTCTCAAGCCTTAGTCCTTGCCATTGGAAAGGGAACATCGCGGTTTAGTGCCAAGGCATCTCATTCCTGTCCCTCTGTCCCCTGGAGGCTGCAGTATGCACAGAGCTGAACCAGAACACGTCTGGAGTGCCCCCGAAGTTTGTAGGGTAAGCCATAAGCACAAGGAATATGGATGGATCTACTGCTTCTATTTAACTGCATTGTCTGGCTTATGCCCTCATTACAATAAAGCAACAGATGTGGAATGCTATAGGAAGAGGGAAGACAACCTGTAGCAAAAGAATTGGGCTACCTATAAGGTAGTGTGAATGAGATGGTAAGGGACAGAAACCTGCCTTGTCTTCGTCCTAGTATGCACAGTGGTGAGGCCACAGCATAGATTGGTGCTCTCAGAAGCACAGACCTGTTTGGAGCAAAAGCATTAGTTTCTTTTGTTATTGTTTATCTGTTTTATGCTAACAGTAACTGCAATATTTTGCCAGTAAAGAGTTTTGTCTGAGAAGTGGGTTTTCATACACAGACCATACCACCAGTCACATCAGAGTTCCTGACAGTCTAAGGCAGAGATGAAGTTGAAAATACAAAGTTCTGGTCCTTTTGGACAGCGAAGTCTCCTCTTCTTGTATCACTGTGCCTGTAGCAGATGAAGCTCTTTATCTGCTCCTGTAACATGGGAACTGGAGCCTCTCTGCCATCCTGCACTTCTCCCCACCTGGGGCTCTTCAGCAGCACCACTAGCATACATTCCTTCCCTGCTAAGTGGACAACACCTTCAGTCTATTAATGAGGGATACCATCTGTTTGCCTCAAAGCTCACATCACTGCAGTGTGAGCAGAGCTGGCAGAATTCTGAGCCCAGGCTGGAAGGTATGTCCCTTCAGGTAGGTACTTACACCAAAGTTTTACTGTGTGAGCAAAGTATCATCCATTCTCTACTTGCCATTCTTTAGCATGTCCACCATGTGAAAGCCAGAGCTGGTGGATTAGGAAGAACAGCTGAAATATCTCTAATGAAATCCATTGCTAGAAAATGCTTTGAAGTTGTATAGCTGCTCTTTCTTTTCTATGATTTCCAAATGCAGAAAGGAAGGCAGAAAGGAAATATATATATATATATCTCAATGTTAGAAGCATCAGTCCACATGTTTAATTGGACAGCAGTTGTGTATGTCATTTCTTCTTATGATTACTGAAGCAAAGAGGGGGAAACAGAATTTTCTTGATGGTAATAAAACATTCATTGTTTACTTTTGAAATCAAAAGCACTTGCACAATATTAGCAAAGGCTAAGAGGCCAACATATTTAAGTATTTAAAAATTTTATTTTTATATAGTTCTGTACTACTATTGATGGTGATCCTGGATGTCACATGGATCTCTGAGGGCTTCTGAAGTACTACCATAACTTTTCATCATCATCCACATATCAGCAACAGCATCATGGCCCCAAGATTCTGGAGTTGAAGAAGCATTTGGGCATCTCTCTCAGAGATGTGGTTTGAATTTTGAGTGGCCCTGTGTGGAGCTACGAGTTAGAACTGATGATCCTTGCAGGTCCCTTCCAACTCGAGATATTCTGTGATTTTGAAATCTAACAGAATCTTGCTTACTTTAATTTATTCCCATTTCTATCGTGTGGATGTTTCCCCCATACAGAACAGGAAGAGAAGGTCTGTATCCTCAGCTTCAGTGAACTGATTCCTCAGACCTTGCTAGTATGCTGGGAACTGCAATTTGCTAACCCCTTTGAGGAAAACCAGTATAGTCTTTGGTGGTCTGCACAGCCAGTTTTGCCTCCTAGCTTAAGAAAATACCATTTTGATTGAGTTTCAGCTTTCTCAGCTCTGAACATCAAGCCCAGGTCTGCAGATGCCCTTCTGAGCTGTTTGCTCTGAGCATTGCACACGTTTCCCCTGAAAACACAAATAGCGGCTGGCACAAGATAGACCCTGCAGTTGGTACAGTCGGTGAATACCAAATACTGCATTCTCCAGTGTACTGTGATCAGACCCTGTAAATGACATTGACTCCATAACTACAATTCAGTGTGTTTCAGGGTGCGTTTTAGATCACGACTTATGCTTTGGAAAAGGGCAAGACTATCTACCAAAGGCCACATTCTGCTTTCTTGACACAAGTAAGCAGGTTCTTCTATTGATTGCTGTAGGAAAGATATTCTGAAGTGTGAGCAGACCCAGGAGATGATGAAATCCTGGTCCTGCACTTAGTTCTACAAGCTCCACTGGGCACAAAGAGGCTGTGCGTGGCTGCTGGTTTCCTTCAAAGGGCTGATGTAGATAGCAGTAGGTGCCTTGGCATGTGGTGTAGGTTAAATAGTAAGTTTTAGTTTAGCACTGAAAATATTTTGAGTCTTTATTCTATTGTTGGCCCACTTTTCCCATTTCTTTTATATACAACTACTGGATTCTAACGTACTGTATGAGACAATAAATTGGAAATCAAAGGTATATCTGCAAGAAACTGCATAGTAGATGAGTAAGAACTACAAATCTCACCTGCTATTCTGCCCAATGACCCAGAGAAGAGAAAGAAAATAGAAAGAGAACTGCTGACACTTGTATGCCCACATAAAAATATTTGAATAGAAAGCTGCTTATGGATATTTTGTATTAAAATCCTCTCCTGATAATAGTTTGCATTTTACTTTTGTTCTTTTATATGACTGTAATATGTCCAAACCATTTTCATTCATTGTTAAAGAGATATTTCCTCTTATGATTACATCTAAGTACAACAAAATTAAAGCTTTCTAAAATACAATTACCTGGAAAAGGGAATTGGTGGTACAGGTTTTAAGCACAGCTCCATGAGTGACATCTCTGGCATGTTGAAATAATAGCAAATAAAGGTAATTGCTACATTGTTTGAGAAGTGAAGGAATTGCCATTTTGTATATGACTACATTACAGTGTTCAGATAAATTACCTGATGTAGATCAGTAAGATGGGGCCAGCTAACTTTTGACTGTCTTATAAAGGTCTCAAAAAACCATCACGCTCCTCATCAAATACTCACTGAAAGGACATTTCCCTGTAATATGTTGAAATAAAGAATAGGTATAGGTGGGTCCTAATTGCCTCTGGTGGCCAATGGGATGTCACATGAAGTGACTTTATATTAATTGGTTTTATTGGTGATTTGTTGGAAATTTGGTCAGCTACAGGAGAATATTGACATGGAAGATTTTGGTGCAAAGCTGTAGAAAACAGACCTTACTATTGACGCTTATGTGCATTTCGTTAGCAAAGAGGGGATACTACAATGGAAAGGACCAGGAGGAGACTTCAGTAGTTTCCTTAATTTCTTTTCTGGATGACTGTTGCTAGAAATAGTGTGATTACAGGGTAAATTCTACCTGATTACCACTTTAGCCTTAATCCTCTTCACATATCTGTCAATAATATATATCCAAATATTCAGCAGTGTGTGACGTTAGCTGTGTTCTGGAACTAAATATTACCTCTTCGTAAAAGACTTCAGTGATACAGCATTGCTACCAGAGCTGGGCAAAATGCTTCTGCCAAGTATGCTATTTATCCAGAAATTTACCTAAACAAATATGTATCTTTTAATTCCCCAAATGAAATAAAACACTGTGGGTTTTTTTTCTGTGAACACCCTTCCTAAATACTCTGCTCTTCTTGTTCTCTTTTTTTTTTTTTTTTTTTTTTGCCTTTAGATTTCATCCTAATGAGTCAATACAGACATTTTTAATTGTGCAGCATCTCTGAATATCTAGTATTGATTTCAGCATTTGTAGTGTGTAGATAGAGTCAGATTTGCTTGTGCTAGTTGTTGAGAATTGAGGTAGGGATTATTTCCTCTGAGTGTTTCATTTGCAGTGAGCCTGCACCACTCCGGTCCTGTGATGAAGCTCTTCCTCTGTTGCACCATCCCATCAAATCAGGTTAATACACTGCAGCCCATGGCCACCCCTGCTACAGGAGTAACATTTTAAAATGAGAGGTCCTGACAATTCAGAGAGGGGGATGAAATCCCATCACAGAAAGGAGCTTTTCTTTGCTCGTTCCCATTAAGTTGCCCAGCTCATTGAGGACAGCCGTTCACTGCATGCACACATCTGGCCCGGCCTCTCTACATGTAACATCATTCATCACGATCTGTCATGTTAACCTCGCTGCCCACACTGCCACAGCATGCTGCAGAAAACTTTCCTCTCTCAGCACCTTACATTTCACTCTCTTGTAGGCATCCTTTGTTCTCTCTAACAACAAAATGGTACCATTCAGGAGCTGTAGCAACATGATTGGTAGTGGCACAGCATGCTTCTTTGGTCATCGACAGATCTGCAAGTGTACAGTCATGCTAGGATGCCTGTGGTGTCATGCACTGCTCCAAAAAAAAGGGGGGGGGGAGGAAGGAAAAGTAAATTCATACTTTCATCGTGCTTTTTAGCCTATTGACTTTAAGATCTCCAGATACATGCTAGGAGAAACCAGTCTGCAGAATGATAAACTGAGACAGAGTATGACCTTGCCTTTACATGGCAATCAGCAGTGAAACTCAGATTTTCTTCTGTATAAGTCCACTGCAGTCAGGTATGGCGGCTTCCAGAAAATATAGGGAATCTGGAACAAATTAATGAATCTGAAAACTAATGAAGTAAGAAAAGTATTGGTTATTTATTGATTAGTCCAGAAACACGCTACGAATTATTAAGTCTCTGGATTGTAAGAGCAAAAAGCATAATTACATTTTATTTCGTTGCTGCTATATAGGGTTACTGTGAACCCTGATAGCCCCAAACACTATTTCTGCTCTTTGAATACAATTTGAGAATTTTCCATGTCATACTGCAACCCTGCCAGCCACGTAGCTCGGTTCATTGCAAGTTTCTGATTCCTGAGACCAGAATCAAACAGATGGAGGTGTTGTGCTGTTTGTGAAAAGGGAGGCTGTGAGGGCAGTGCTTCCCAGGTACAACCACCAGGCAGCCCATGCCATTGCTAATAAGTTCTCTTGATCTTGCTTTGCCACTTCACAAAACGCAGCAATCCCTGACGTCAGGCCATCAGTATGTTTCTCAGACAGATTGGTTATCTGATGTGGGCTGTGCCTCCATGTGGAGCACAGTTATGCTAGGCTGCTGCTCAAAGGCTGGTATTTTAATTTTGATTTTTATTCCATTTTCTTCTGCTAAAGGATCTGCTGTAGGCAATTTGCAGCCAAGCTTCCATTGCTCATACTTAGCTCATACTTAGGGAGGAACAAGCTCCTTGCTCATGTACTGTAATGCTCCAGACGTTTCATGAGCAGGCAGGTATGGGGAATTTGAAGTTCTTGCAGACCTATTTTACTTTTTTCTTCTTTTTATTCCCAAAGCTACTCTTTGCCTCCTGTCTTCTCCAACACTTCTACCACTTTCTCTGCTGTCTGTTCTAGATGGCTGCATTAGGCTGTCCTTCTCCAAACAAAAATACTTCATTTTGCTTCTTTATTTCCTCCATCACGTCCTGTCTGTCTTCTGAGTCGTCTCAACTCTCTTATCTATTAGGCCCAAAACCTTGGCAACATCATTAGGTATTTGCTTTCCTTTGCCAGTCTGTAGTCTATTGCTCAGTATTATGGATGATTTTTCTGTAGTACATCTATTTTTCATCTCCTTCTGTACATCTTCTCTCTGTCCTGTTATTTATGGCAAGTTTTGTTGTTGTTGTTGTTTTTGTTTGTTTGTTTGTTTTTTGTCTTTCAGTAGCAGCCTACTAATCACTTGGATCACTTTTGGACTTGGGCAAATTGCAATTAACTCAAAATAATAACTAATAAGCTGTCAAGGTTTACTGAAACAGCACCAGCCAGTTCTGCAGCACTACACTGCAGACTAACGCAGCACTGGTTTATTCACAAATACCAAATTCACCCACAAACTTCAAAAGAAGGTTTATTTGGTAAGGACCCAGTCCTTTCCTGACATGCAGCAGCAGTTGTGGTGCTGTGCCCTGAATATCTTGCTGCTGGCCTGCGACAGTCTGCAAGACACAACTGCGATGAAATGTGGATCCTTCCAAGACATTTTATGCTTGTCAGGTTGGCAACAAATTTGTGCTGATGATAAGACTTGTCTGAGTCACTAAGCATCGCAGGCCTGTTTCTGTTTACCTTGCCAGCCCATTTGCAGACAGCTGTTCTCCAGCAGGAGACAATGTTAAAACAAACACGCACATGGAAATTGTCCGTAATAATTAAAATCCCAAGGCAGCAAGTCCCTTAAATACGTGCTTAACTTTGTGTACTCAGGTGACTGGTCTAAAGCATCTACTGAAACATCTTCAGCAGTTGTCAAACTTATTAAAATGTCCTTAAGCTGATAAAAGAGTGAAAAAAAGTAATTACTTTTGTGTTCCATGCATATGTCATTTGGTAATGCCCACATGGCTGCAGAGTGGGTGGTTTTTGCAGCTGTCTTACAGTTTCTTTCATACTTTTGACTCTTCTCTCCTATTGATTCTTTGACAGTACTTCTGCCTGCCAAATTCTCAATTTGCTGATAGTTCATCTTTTCCTTCCTTATATCTTCTGGTTTTTTATAAAAGGACACTTCATTCACTTTAATAAAATTGTTTGTACGTCTTATCTTTGTACTCAAGGTTCTATAACTGATCTGCTTTATAGGAATAAATGTGTTTATTGGATGTTTTTGGATATTATCATCTTGGTCACTACAATCAATATTTAGAAGATGGCTTTCCTGGTATTTTGTTGGTATCCATTACAAGATTAAGATTTTTTTATGTACAGAAATAGGAGTAGATATCTGTAGCAACTAATTAATCTTGGGGAAAATCTAGCCACTAGATGGATTATAAATCCTGGTGTAATAAAAGGTCTTAATTAAGAGACATGACTTATAAAGTGGATATAGCCAGTCATGGACTCAAACATTTTCTTCTGACATAGAACCCTTAGCACACCTTCTTAGAATCATAGAATTGTAGAATCATTTGAATTGGAGGGGATTCTTAGAGGCCATCCAGTCCAACTCCCCTAAAATGTACAGGGACACCTACAGGCCCTGTCCAGCCTGACCTTGAATGTCTCTATGGACAGGGCGTCCACCACCTCTCTGGGCAACCTGTGCCAGTGCTTCATCACATTCATTGTTAAAATAAATAAATAAACATATATCCAATCCAAATTGTAGTTTTAGGGATAGAGTTGCCTAAGAGGAAGAGGTGTAGGACTCTGGCCAGCCTTTACTGGAAGGCTCTTCTCGCCATTACTGCTCTGTCTGTAAGTTTAGCACAAACTCAAGATTAAAAAAAGCAGATATGATTCTCATGTTGATTTTAGTTGTTTTTCCACTATGCTTCATTCTTATTCTGAGTGGTACAGAATGTGTATGCTGAAAATGCTTCTAGGATCCAAGTGTTGACAACTTCCTCCTCACAAAGCTTGCCTCAGACAGCTGTGTGTCAGCCAAACCTCTTGCCTGGTCCTTGGCTCCCACACAAGTAAAGAAGAGCTGAGCTGCTCCCTTCCTCCCCTCACAAACACCCCAACCTACCAAGGTGGTCTGAGGATATACCAGGGAGGGGATCTCAGTATCACACTGTGTATCTCTAAGGAGAAATTATCCATGTCACCAAAAAATAGAAAAAAAGGCTGTGCAATGGTTATTGCCAAGTGCCATTAACCTGATATCCACAAAAATCTACACCATGGCATGACAACAAATCGATATTTCTGTGTATGATGAAGCACAGTGGAGCCATCTGCTCTCAATGTGTGGCCTGTGTCTCAGGCTGCAGGAGCATCTGAGAAACTTGTTGCACATTTCTGAATGTCACATCTCTACTACAGATGTTGCCATCTGCGTAGTAGTGTGATGCTCTGCATCTTACATACCATGGCATTTGCAGATTCTTAATCTCTTTAATGGGTGTTTTTAATCACGCTGGTTGTCAGTTGCGATCACCGCTTTTCCCTTCCTGACTGGGTGGCATGAGACATTAATGCTGGTGGTTCGTCCATTGCTGCAGCAACTTTCAGAGTACCTCAGCCACCTGAAACACTGCCATCTGAAAAAGAAATATGTGTATATTGTTCCCAATGCATCACTCCCAGAAAGGGCCATAGTGGGGACAGGGCACACTTCCCCCAGTTCCCACAGCTCCCCCTGGCTGTCCTGCTGTGCACGGGATGGGTCCTTCTTTTTGCTTGAAGGCAGTCTCTAGGAGGAATGTAGGGGAAATTACCAGATCAGAGAGCTGAGCATCAGCTAAGAAACTGAAATCCTGGATTTCATTGTTGTGGATGATGTTCCCACACAAAGACTCATAAAAATCAAACTCCAGGCATTAGGAACTCTTAGCCAGCACTTATAAGACATCACAGATGCTTATTATCATGTCCACATTGTACAGTTTTTGATAATCTGTGATGTAGCATAGATATAGTCACAGAGACTTTCCTTACCTGCATTTATCATTCTGGAAAGATCATGTCTATTAATCACAGATAAGAGCACAGCCTATTGTGTCCCTGACAATTAGAGCTCTCTGCCAGCAGAGCAGACACAAATGCCAAGCTGAACAAAATGTAAGATCTCTTTACAGGCTTTTTGCAGAGAATCCTGTACACACTATAAGCGCGGTCTTGAATTTTTGTACTGTTGTGCAAGCAGATCGTAAACAGCTCTAAATGCTGTCCCTTGGGCAGGGACAGAAGGGCACAGATCTGCTTCTAGCAGTTGCACAGATACATTTGCAACTTTAAAAAAGCTTGGGGGGTTGCTTTGTTTTTGGGAGATCGGGTGAAGGAAGCTAATGGTCATCTCAGCTGTGTGGGCTTGAACATGCAGGAGCTGATTCCTGCAGACTGGAAGCCCCATTGGAAGGTCCCACTGCAGAGGTGAAGGGAACAACTCCTGGAGCTGGGCAAGAAACCTTGCTCTGGGGCCACGGACTTTTCAAAGTTGGTAACAGTTGGCTCTTATGTGCTGGGATAAGGCCAAGTCAGCAGCAGAAGGAAAAAAAGAAAAAGAAAAGAGAAAAAAAAAAAAAAAAAAGGGATAAACCTTTGTAAAGTGTGAGCGAAAAAGAGAAATAGAAGCCATAGCAAAAAGAGCAAAGGGAACAAATCAGTGGATGCATGAATCATAGATCTGACCTGGAATTCTGAAAGTCATGCTGTGACTCCTCTGAGTGGGTGGAGGACAGCAGAGGCATCCATTCAGGTCTCACTTGATTCAAATCTGAGACCCTTCTGCTGGGCTGTGCTGTCTGCCCATCCCCTTTTATCCCTAGGTGTAACAAAATGGAGCTAAGAAACCTTGCAGCACAAAGGAGTTGTTGAAACTTTCCCTTGAACATGCCTCATTGTGACAAATAAGCATGAACCAAATATCTAATCAGAAAGTTCCCAGCCATCAGAAACAACCTGCCTGTTTAAACCCGAGTGAGGGCAAACCTTTCAGCATTTGGGTATGCATTTTACAATTTAAACTTCACTTTGCCTAGGCAAATGCTACAAAATAGTATCATTGTCAGAACACAACAGTTATCTGTTACATAAATAAAGTTACCATAGCAGAGTGTCTAAACTTCTTCATCTGGCTTTGCTAGCTTCTGAAGTACTAAGGTAATTCAAAAAATACATTGATCTCCCTGAAAGAACAGATTTTTTTCTGAAGTTCATTATACGTATTCCTTTTCCTGTACTCTTGCACACTGTGGTGAGAAGATGTCTGGTCTTCATCTCTGAAACAGTAGAGAAAACAGTAAGGCATTAAAGTGGCTTTGGGGTACCCAGGACTCTGTCAGACCTGTTCCCTTCAGCTTCCCCTCTGAGAGAATGTGAGGGCAAAGGAGAAGCTGGGGGAACCCAAGCACATCTGGGGCTCACCTGAAGGAGGATTGGGCACAGCAGGCTCTCCCAAGTCTCCTCCTTCAGATACAGCCCTAGGGCTGCTTCACTGCAAATAGTAATTTATGACAGCAACACCTGGTTACATCTATAAGAATAACGTGTTTGTGAGAATTAGTATATGCTTTTAGAGTCTTCCAATGGTCATAAACAGCATTTTAATTTGTTTCTTAATGTCCCCGAAGAAGTTACCTGCTATGTGAGCAATTTAAATGGGAAACCCAAAGCAGTGTTTTTCAAGCCCTAGCAAGATATATAGTTCTGCAAACAAGACAAAAAATGACCTGATTTTTAGTTTTTCCCCTGAACTGACTTGTAATTCATTTCTGCAAGTGTTGTGAGCTCTGAGTGAGCTTGTTGCTGGAAGACCAGAGACAGAGAGCACATTTTGAGGCTATTTGTTTTTTGGAGTTTTACAGGTTTAAAGAGAAACAGAGTTTGCTCTTGGTTGATATATATTTTCCCTATATTTATTTTCAAATCAGCTGCGTTTTCTGCAGAAAACAGCACTTGTATTTTCTTTCCCTTTTATAGAAGGACGTATTTATATTTTTAATGCAGAAATGTTGCCATTCGGAGACTGGAAGTTCTAGGAGCAAGGTTGCAGCATGTGTGATTGGGGCAGTTGTGTATATTCTAGCACTGTGACAAGAATCATAAGTATAGTAACTAACATGCTTGTGAACAGAGAAGCCATTGACATTCTGGATCCCGATACAAGCTCTTCTGCAATGTCCTTTACTTGGGCACACTGCTTTCCAAGTCAAAAATTCACCCACTGCTCCTGTGCCTGCTCTCACTGCCATGTATCTTTGGAGTAAATCCTCTGGCCAGGACAGTGACATAAGGAAAGAATTCAGCTCTGTAGTCCTCATTTCTTGGGAGAGTGACTGGTGGTAGGAAGGCTGACTTCTCAAGTCAGGTGAGCAAAGCTCCCGAGGCACCTCTGGAGAGACGGAGGTGGAAAGGATAGACCAGGAAGGGAAAAGGAGAGGATGAAGCTGAACTCTTAGGATGATCTCACCTCTCAGGCTAAATGCAGATTTCCCCAGGGGGGTGGCGGAGTCACCAACCCTGGAGGTGTTCAAGGAACATTTGGACATTGTGTTGAGGGACGTGGTTTAATGAGAACCGTTGCTGATGGGTGGATGGGTGGACTGGATGATCCTGTGGGTCTTCTCCACCCTTGGTGATTCTGTGATTCTATGATTCTAGATAATCCATCTCACTGGCAGAATGTAGTAAATCTGCACACTCCCTGTCTGCCAGGAAAGATGTGAAGACATCAGGAGGGCTGTCTTATGAGCTCCCTACCTGGTGTGCATTTCCCACCATGAAAGCCTTCCTCTTAGTAAATATTTCTAAAAAGAGATGCTCTGGTTAAGGTAAACATGCTTGCAGAAGAAAACCTCTGAGGATCTGATGGAAGGAACACACAAGTACTGTGGACCAAAATAGCACCTACGTTCTGGCTAATTTTTTTTGTGAGGGATGTTGTGAGGGATGTTGTCACCAGCAGTTAAAGCTCAGAAAATATCTTCTAGACAGTTCTCTGAAAGTGAATTAATCATACAGCTTTTGTTGAAAATGAAATTAAACACCAACTTTTCTTTGAGATCTATTAGCATGGTTTTTATCTGATTTATGAAAGCAAGCATTTAGTTCTAAGAGGATAACCAAAATAATCCCAACTATGACATTATAGATAAGATCCTAAACTCATCTGAAATCAGGATAGATGTTCTCATTTAGTTAAGATGGCAGAGGGTTTTGTAGAAAGTGGCATTATCACAGCATTGTAGACTTTACCCTTGTAAATGAGATTTTACCTCACCAAAGAAAACCTGTCATCCCATCAACAAATCCTCACCAGTCATCCCATCAGGGCTCTTAAGAGGCTTCTGATGTTCAAAGGAGAATCGTGAATGTTATGGGTGTTACAAGATAATGGTAGTTTTTTCATCGTTACATAGCATAAGATCTTGTGATCATAGAATCATGGAATGCCTTGGGTTGGAAGGGACCTCAGAGACCATCTACGCTTTGCCATAGGTGGGGTAGCCAACAATTCAATCAGGTACTGGATCACGTTGCAATGATTCTGAGCTGTTATTTTTGGGGTGAAGTTCCTCCTTTCAAAGCATTCAGTAAAAATAAAAGGCAGACTGACAACTGATGTTAACTGAAACTTATGCATTATTTGCACACTCTAGTCCTCTTAAATGTTTTGATTGAAAGAAATTTACCCTTATATAAATAGTATTAATTATCAACTGAGTTCTATATAGTTTAGTGCCTTGGAAATGATCTTGGAAATGCAAGATTTCTCTCTATCTGAGAAAAACTTTCAGAAATGTCAAGCGGAGCAAAGGAAGTTGGATATTAGGAAGAATTTCTTCTCAGAATGAGTGGTCAGGCGTTGGAACAGGCTGCCCACTGAGGTGGTGGAGTCACCATCCCTGGAGGTGTTTTGGGAAAGGATAGATGAAGCACTTAGGGACATGGTTTAGTGGGCAACACTGCTGGTAGGTGGACGTCTGGACTGGATGATCTTAGAGGTCTTTTGCAACCTTAATGATTCTATGAAGTCCATTGAAAAGAGAAATAAGTAAATAGTTCTAGAACTGGGAATGTTTGGGATATTGAAGAAAAGGCATATCTCTCTGTCACCAAGATGAGTCAATGTCCTTCAGCAGAGGCTGAAACTCATTACTTTCTCATATCTGTTAGGTGACTCGTGCAAAGCAAGCTGCCAGTGCTGATGCAGTTTCCAGTTAAAAATGGGTTATCAAGTGCGTGACATGATTTTTCACTGCTTTACACAGTGATTTAGGAACCATAGTGGCTTAAGCTGAGCCACGTTGTAGGGGCAGAAAAGAGAAAATCAGATTTATGTGGTTTATGGCTAATCAAAGGCGTTTGAACCTGTTCTACAGATAAAGCAGATTTATGTTTGAGTATATTTACATTTTTACTAAAATATATTCTTACTCTGTCACTGTTTTCAGGGACATGTCTACCCGCAAGAGCAGGTGTGCAACTGAAAATGTCTGAAAATTCAGTAATAAAGTATCTAGAAACATCAACACTGATCAGATACCAATGAACTTTATCTGGGCAGAGATTAAACTATTGTTGACCCAATGCAGACAGCACCTAAATATGAAAAAAATCACACTGCCATGGTGCCTTCATTTGCATCAGCCCAGCGTGACATCACTGGGGTAGACTTGTTACTTACACTGGCAGAGCTAAGGTGGTGCATGTAATGGAGCTGCCTTAAAGACATATTTAGGAAATCTATCATGAAGCCATGATGTTGACAGTGTTCAGGATAGTTACAGGCCTCGAAGACCACATACCAGGGAGCTCAAGGCAAAGCAGTCTGCCAAAAGTAAACAATTTTTGCCTAAGTTGCTGTATTCCTTGTTCTGTAACACAGGGGTGAATGGCTGGAGAACCAGTGACATCAGCTCTTTGTTGAATAAACTTCTAAGAGTACTTAGAAACCCTCCAGGACTATCGCATTGCTCCCTATGAGTTCTCCCTCCTACTGAAACCTTCTTATCCACATCTTCAAGGAGAGAAACCTTTTGTTGATGTTCTTCCTCTTCCTACGCTTTTCCCAGATTTTACTGGGATAAAAAGGTCATCTCCGCTCATGCAGCTGGAGCGTCTCATCCTTTCTGAATAACAGCAGGGAAGAGGGTGCTGAGGACTGGAAAATCCTCAGTCTTGTTTTGATGTCAGTAAGAGTTTCACAGTAAGAAGTTAAAGCAGCAGTTCTAGGCTTAGAAAGGACTCTCGTGACACTGTTTTTAGAAAGAGCATTTGTAAATGTCATGTGAGCTGAACTGAGATGCAGTACTTAAACTTTTCATTGCTTTTCATGGCAGAGGAAAGAAGATATTATAAATATGTAAAATAAGGCAGTAGTACATTAACATAAATAACACTAATAAATTGTAAAGCTTTGTAGAAAACAGAAAATTGCTAATGGAATAATGCACATTTGTTGATTCTTGGAGCAGACACTGGCCATACATCATGTACCAAAGCAAGTGCTAAGAGCACTGGCACATAACAACATTATTTAAACTACTTTTATGGGTGAGATTAAATAGTCATCAAAGCAGCCTATACTGAGACTGCTGATTGGTTCCAAAAGCAACTGATTCCTTTTTCTAGTTTTTGTTTGCATATAGGAGAATATCACAGGAACTTTGGTGTTTGGGGCTCTTCTTAATATTTACATCCTTAAAGCAATACCTTCCTGGCAGTTGATCACCAGATTACCAGTAATGAAAACTGCCCTCCCAAAAACTCTAGCTTAGAGGTTAAAAGCACAAGTTCCAGCAGTTCCCTGCTGTCAGCAAGGGTCTCACTCAGGCTTGCTAGAAAACCTCAAGAAAGGATTATCGTCTGGTTTGTCACTCAGTGTTAGCAACACCAGGAATGAAAAAAAACCCACTCTTATGAGCAGAAAACCTATTGAATGGCATACCAACAGACAAGGCACGTGGCAAGCCAGGTGTTCTGGCCATACTCTGGTACACTCTGCCCACCCCTTCTTGAAAAGGTATGAAAATAGAGCCAAGCTGAAGGGATGAACTGCAGGTTGAAAGTCCTTTGTTGTTGATGGTCTTTGTGCCAGATAAAATAAATAATAGAGCTTGATGGTATGGAAATTTCCATATTCTTCCATACATTGAATTTGCTTATGGTTCACTTGGCATGAGTTTTTGTCCCTTTTGGCACTAAATGAGCTTTTAAACTGAAAGCAAATTTTGATATTAAAAAAGCTCTGGCTGTAAAATGGACAAATTAACAGGAGTGAGCTCTTCCACAGAGGAGAAAATGATTCATTAACTGCTCTTTCACCATTGTAGAAGAACCCATTTTTGGCTTGTCCTCAGAGAGTCCAAGGATGCTTATAATACAAGCAGCGTTTAGAAAAACTTCATTACACAGAGAAAATTCCAGGCTTCAATTTTTCTTCTTGAGAGAGTTCAGTAGCTGCTTCATTCTCCGCGTGTGTGTGTGTGTATTTATACACAAAATTAGGTTCTAGCAAAGGGAAAGTGCATTTATGCAAAAAGCAATTCATCAACCACTTCTGTGCTTAGAATTCACTGAGGTAATTTAGATACTTTAATGGCAAGGTAGTTTGGGTAAGGTACGCAATAAATGTTTCCCCCAATCCCTCCAAACAGCTAAAGTAATGGAAAATGCGTGCTGTAAATGAATCTTTTCAGTAAAGTAATTCTTGTTTTAATTATTTATCAGTTAGAAAATATGAAATATAATGACATAGCAAACTTCTTTGGAACCTCTTTTCGTGTTGTGGGAACACTTTTACATTAGCTGGAGGTTTATGCTGGCTGTAAGTAAAAGGCCAACATAATGCAGTACGTGGCACTAATCTGTTTCTCGTAACATTAAATGAGCGGCAAGCAACTACCTCTATGAGAAGACCCTTTGGATCTATTATTTGCAATATTTTCGCTGTGGCCTTGACCTTAGTGATGTCAGGCATATATTACTTCTCCGCTATAATTTATTATTGACATCATGGATTAAATTTGTTGTTTCAGCTAATGCAACAGTGCAAGCAAGGTAGATTGTGAAACAAAGCCAGCTGCTGAAATACGAGGCTTGTCAAGTATAAATTTACAAAAGATATTCAGACTGAGCACAGAAGACGAAAATAAATGGACAGAGAAGCTGTTTTTGACAGACTGCAAAGGGCTGGAGACTTAAACTTGAACATTGTAAATCCAAATGTCACAAAACACTGCTACAGAATGTGAGACGTGTCTATTTCTCAGGAATATAAATGGTGATATGAAACCAAACTTCCAAGATGCTGTGCTTTTTTGAGAAGTCTATCACTATCTCCTGATAAGAAATTTAGTGATCTTTTTCTCTCTGCTTTAAAAGCAGAGAAATTCATCATTTAAATTCAGTGACCAATATAATAACTGTATTTGGGGCAAGAAGATTGTAAAAATAGCAGAAAGTAAGTTTGTATAGTTTTCTGTTTTTCTAGAAAAATACTTCCTACTGAGTGGTATGTTCTCTTGGTGAAATTCAGTCAATCACATCTAACTAATTCTTCCTTGGGTATTCATACAGATAGGTGACATTTTTCCAGTTAAGTTATGTATCTGTGGAAGAGCAGCACTACATAAAAATAACACCCTTTATGACACGTTACATCCTTCCCGTAAGTCAGGATGTGCCCTGCCAGGTTGTGCTGCAGCCCTGGATGATGGACCACCAGCAGCAGGACCCAGCCTGCCGGGCAGTGGGCTCACGCAGCCCTGTGCCACTTGGAAGCTCCACTTCCAAGTCCACCACTGGGGAAGTGAGGAGCAGAGGCTGCAAAAAGAGGGGCACTATGCAAACCGTAGCCTCCACCTCAGAGGTTTTCAGCTCTGTGTTTGAGTCAGCAACAAGCATGCGCTTCCTCACATCTTTACAGCTTGATGGAATAAATCCAACTTGAGGAAATTAAACTCTGACTCCAAGACCTAAATAAGTTGTCAGCGCAGATTTAAGAGGAACATATCGTAGTCACAAGACCATCAATGAAGCAACTGTGGGTTCTACCAAGACATAAATAAAGGGCACTGCTTTGGGACAGATGTAGGACAGGAATGATACTTTTTTTGTGTGATGTTTGGAATTCCTCCAAAACAACTCATTTACCAGAATCCCTTCATACAGTGCAAATCTAGTGGTGACCTTGCTGAAGAGATGGCTGCCTCTGGCAGCAGGACAGCAGAGGACTTGAAGCAGTATACGGCAAGGCCAGGCTTGTTTCAGAAAGGTGCAGGGTTTCTCTTTTTTGCCTCTTTCCTTCTTTTTATCTTTCTCTTTTTCTCTTTCTCTCTCTCTCTTTTTTTTTTTTTCCTACCCCAAGCTCCCCATAATTCCATTTTAATTATGCAAGTGCTGATCCAAAAGTACTGCTTCCTATTTTATTATGTTGGCCTGCAATGTTAGAGGCAGGTGTTGATGATATGGCTGTAGAAGTTGAACCTTCCCACCAGTATTCCAATCCATTCTGTTGCAGTGTGGCAGATGGCAGCAGAGGGGCAGTCTGACTAAATGAGGTCTGACATGGAAGTGCATATGAAGTGAAGGCGTGTCATTGAATTCCTCCATGTGGAAACAATGGCATCCATTGACAGTCATTGTCACTTGCTGAATGTTTATGGAGACCAAGCAGTGGATGTGAGCACAGTGAGGCTGTGGATGGTGAGTTTCAGCAGTGGAGGCAGGCAGTGGCTCACCTCTGCAGGTACAGATTTTTACAACCATGGCACGCAGGCGCTTGTTCATCATTGGCAAAAATACACAGCTAATGGTGGTGACTGTGCTGAAAAGTAGTGGTTTGTCGCTGAGAATTTGCTCTATCAAATAGTGTTATTGTGCTTTTTGTATCGGTTGTAGTTTCCGTGGAAATAAATAGGAGACATTACTTTAGGAGCAACCTACATAGATTTGAGAGGGTTAAAGCAAGGTTCTGGCAGATGGCTAAAAGCAGCATTAGGACAAAAGGACTTTGGCTTTTTCCTGTTGTCTCAAAAGTGCTTTGGATTGCTGTAGGCCAGCCCCAGCAACACCCCGTGCCCGCTGGGTGCAGGCACCTCACTGGAGCAGCCCAGGCACACTGTGCTGCAAGAGGTAAGAGCAAAGAGCAACTGCATGCCACACACTTAGCATTAATTTTGATTCATTTTGCAGATCAAGCATGAAATGCCTTTTGTAGTTCTCTCTAGCACTAAACAATTTACACCGGTTTAGGCTTTTCCAATCTTAATATCAATTACTTGTGTCAATTCAGATGGCAGTCTAATTTTGGCAGTGCAGCATTCAGCCTATACATCGATTTCCTCTAAGCTCTGCTTTTCTGGGGAAATCTTTTCCACTGATGCACCTGGCCAGCAGATGTGGCTGCGCTATTATACGTGATGCAATTAATCTGGAAGGCTGGCGTCACGGCGCTCTCCGTGATGCTGGGGCAGCATTATTGTGATTCATTAGTGTCACTTCCTCGGCAAGCTGTAATTGGCACTGCTAGATTGTTTCTGCGAGAAGCAGTCGTGGAGACAGTAGGAAAAAGAATGGCATATTTTCCTTTCTGAGGAAAACAAAGGTTATCCTTGTTTACGCATCTAGTGTAAATGTATAATGAACAAGCTCCATCTTTAGTCTACCTTTCCTAGCTCACAAAAGCCTAGGTGTTAGAGGACGGCGCTGAGATGCATTTGCCAGACAAAAAAGTGTTTCCTATTATTAATGGCTGGAGGAGCCCTCTGTGTAATCAAAGGGCACAGCTGCGGTGATATACGGCCAGTGACAAACGGGGAGATCTTTCCTTCTCACTGCTACAAGCTCACCAGCTTGCAGCCAGCAACTTCCAGCACTGTATATCTGCAAGATAAATAGCATGAGATATGAATATACGCAGTGCTTACAGTCTTGAGAAGTATTGTTATATCCCCCACATCCAATCATTCTAAATATGACTCGAATGCATTTTTCACCATTTCAGGGCTATTCTTGCTGTTTGTAAACGGACGCCGTTTCTGAGCAGAGATTTAAAGCCCTCTCAGGGCGCTGCTTTCCACGCTCTGACGGGGAAGTGGGTGCCCGCACCGCCGTGGTGTCAGCAGCTCTCGTGAGATTCATCGCCCTCTTTTGCGGTGACAAGCAGCACTGAGCTTATCTGTGAAAGGGATCAGCTGAAGAATGCACCCCAAATCATTTTTATTTCTCTCATGCACCTATTGCAGGGCGACCTAAGGGAAGAATTCATTCTCTTTAATATGAGCGTATTTAAGGGAATTTCAGGCTAGGTGTTTCTTTTGTAGTTGTCTATAGTCATATTTGGGCAAAATTTGTTACTATGTGCAGCATCAGTCCCTCAAGCTGAGGGGGTATCGGAGCTGAGACAAAACATTTGTGCTAATAGGGAGCGATTGCCAGTGAAATGTAAAGGCAGCAGAGGTGCTGGGTAAGTAAAAAAGGATGTGCCCTTTCACTTGCCAGGCTATCGGTGGTGGTGGTAGGTCCAGATTTCCAAAAAAAAACCAAACTTGGAGCTATCAGTGGGCAAGGCCAGTCCCTTCCTGGCTCAGCGGCAGAAAGGTGTCCCTGCACGCGTGCACAGAGGAAGTCGGTCCTGCTCTGACCTCTCCGTGAACTTTCTGAGAGATGCAAAGATCAGCCAAGAAGGCAAAGGTCAGCATTCATGCTGGTCACAAACAAAAATCAGATTTAGCCAGTCACTGGAAGAGTGTTCTCAGCCTTTGGATTATCTCAGCAAAATAATAATAAAAGCATTTTGCAAAGTTGCTTGCAAAGTCTGGGTACGGTAACATTCTGCTATGGCCACTTGGCAACCTGTTGGAAATTACGTGCATTTTTCCCCATGCAGTGTATATATGCAGGACAAAAATAACATGAAGGAAGTGGCACAGCATGAGGAGAATCTGGGAACTTAGAGCCAGCAGTGATGCTGCTGGTGTCATGAGACACAGAAGTACAAGCTGAAGGCATGAAACTGTGTCTTGATTGCCTATGAAGAGAAACATTGAGTTAAAGGCAAGGTAACAGTACACGAAGTCTGCAATTCCAGTTATAACTGACTTCCTCAGCTCTCACACGGTGTTTGGGATCAGATTATAACAGTGGTATCTTTGTTTAAATCAGGGGGAAAAATCAGGACGAAATATACAAGTAATATAGTTCTACTGTCAGTGGATCAGAAGTGGAAACAAATGTGGTGATTTTTGTTTCTGTTGTAGCCCGAGGTGGACATTTGCCCAAGTGACGGCACAAGATACATTTTAGCACAAAACTCCCATTGACATCAATGGGGCCCTGGTTTAACCACACACAGCAAGTGCTGTATCCCAGCAGAAGCACAAAGCCCTGCCATGTGAGTGTCTGTACTGCAGCAGGCTGATAAGATCTTGTTCAGAAATGGGAGTAATTAGGAATGTTATTTTGTTTCCCTTCGCCTTTACTTTTCCCACTGGCGCAGTCCAAGAGGCTAACGCAAACACCCAATTCCACGTGGGGAAAACTATGAGTGAAGCTTAAGAAGAATTTTACAGCGATTTGAAATTTTGGTTACAGCCTAAAAAGGGTACCTTTAGCTTGTAATAGTGTCATTTAGTAATAGCAGATGGCTCACTGGTACGGTTTCATCTAAAGTATTATGAAAATTCTCCATATGCCCTTCCAGAAAGTCTTCCCAAGTAAAACAAAGAGGAAAAAATGTAAAATATTTTGCCCTTGTATGACTACTGGTGACTTCAATAGTTTTTCAGCCTTACTCTTTTTTTAGACTCATCTGGATTATTTTGACTGCTTCCCAAGTCTTGTAGCTCAGGACATATTTGCTCTCTCACCAGGAATCGCCCACTCTGGGGCCAGTTTTACTGTGCTTTCTCTGGGCGGGCGGCTCCAGGGTGCAACTGCAGCTTTCTCAGCAATGGTACTTGAGGAGCACAGCCTGATTGGTAATTCTAGATGAGGTTTGGGCTGGAATGTTGAAACGAGGCATAAATTAGACAAGTTCAAGACTGGCGGTGTTTAATATACATAATACAGGGAGGGTTTAGAGCCAGGGCTACTCTTTTGTCCTAGTTGCAGAGCAGAATAATGGAAAACCTGATCTTTTAATCTTCCTGCAAATCTTTTAATTTCTTCTGAAGTCCTTTTCCCTCTGGCACTGCTGGGTGTGTGAGCGCTCATAGATCCCACAGAGGCTGTGGAGCTTCTTCATGTCCCATCAGCCAGCAGAGGAATATTACCCAGCAGCAAACAGACCACCCCAGCCAAATTTGACTGAGGAGGATGAAAGCAGCTTGCCAGGGAACACTGTGATCTACACACTGACTTTTTGAAAAGCTGGAAGAGTCTGAGAGGAATGTAAAAGAGACTAAGGTCATGCAAATGTTTTTAAATGGTAAATGTGATGACTAATCGACAGCCAGCCTATTAATCTGAAAAGAGCCAGGGTCCATGACTTGGAAGCTTACTATTCATAGAATCATAGAATCATAGAATCATGGAATCATAGAATGGCCTGGGTTGAAAAGGACCTCAAAGATCATCTAGTCTCAAACCCCCTGCCACGGGCAGGGCTGCCAACTTATAGACCAGGCTGCCCAGAGACACATCCAGTCTGACCTTGGATGCATCCAGGGATGGGGCATCCACAGCCTCCTTGGGCAACCTGTTCCAGTGTATCACCACCCTCTGTGTGAAAAAACTTCCTCCTAATATCTAACCTAAACCTCCCCTGTCTCAGTTTCAAACCATTCCCCCTTGTCCTATCCACCCTCGTAAACAGCTGTTCCCCCTCCTGTTTATACGCTCCCTTCAAGTATTGGAGGGCCACAGTGAGGTCTCCCCGGAGCCTTCTCTTCTCCAAGCTAAACAAGCCCAATTCCCTCAACCTTTCTTCATAGGAGAGGTGCTTCAGCCCTCTGATCATCTTAGTGGCCCTCCTCTGGACCTGCTCTAAGAGCTCCACGTCCTTCCTGTACTGGGGACCCCAGTACTGTAGATGGGGCCTCACAAGAGCCGAGTAGAGGGGGACAATCACCTCCCTCTCCCTGCTGGCCACTCCTTTTTTAATGCAGCCCAGGATATAGTTGGCCTTCCAGGCTGCAAGTGATATTGGAGGCAATCAGTAAATAACAAAAGGCAGCAGCAGAACATTTCTCTCTCTATGCTTCCAGGGAAGCAAGTCTTATCAAACAAGTCTGATCTTCTTTTTTTTTTTTTTTTTTTTTTTTTTTTTTTATGGAAAGGGAATTTCTATTGATAATAAAACATTTCTGTGCTAAATGGACTAAACTCAGCAAACAGATAATGCTGAGTAGTTGAGAACTAAAAGCCAGCATCCGTTGTTGAGATTCCACAGACACTGCCCTCATCCTTCTCCTGTTCTGTAGCTGAGGGTGGCTTTGAGGCCAGGACAGGGACACTGCACCCCAGCCAGCAGAGCACAGCAGGCACAGGGACAGCACTCACCACAGGCCCAAGAGCCCACAGGGCCCAGAGAAGTCCATAGCATCAAGGTCGAGCAGGGAACTTTGGTCAGAAAGTCTGGTTCAGCATCAGCATGGTACAAGGCTGGCACAGATGTACCTAAAATGTAGCTTGGGAAACACCAAAAGCAAAAGTCTGAGCTTAAGTGCAGCTTCTGAGCATTTAGTGACAGGGAATGTGCTAGTGGGAATATTGGATCAGTTCTTGAAGTATATTATGAGGCTAGAAAAAGATTATTAAAAAGTATTTAAAGAAAAAGAAAGTCAAGAAAAGACGTTTTAATCTGTTAGGGTTATCCAAGAAAGAGTTAAAAAATGCTTTAATCAAAGTCTGCAGGTATCTACATAAGGAAGAGATTTCTGATAACAAATAGCTGTTTAGTTGAACAGAAAAAGGCACAGGAAGATCCAGTGGCGGAAAGCTGCAGTACTTTCTCCAGCACGGGCCATTAATCACTGGAACAACCTACCGCAGGATGGGGTGGATCATCTGAAGTCTTTACATCAAGGCCACATCTTTCCAAAAGAGATTCTCCCTCTCTAACAAAATCTGCCATCTGATGCAGATGTCCTGCTTGAGGTTTGCACCCTGAGTTCCGGAGGATTGAGATGGAAGTCCTTAAAATGTATTACAGAAAAAATACCAGCTGTGTGGAAAAGTCAGTGAAGACAGATAAGTGGGGTGTTACAGGGCAATGTAACTGATTCTCATGCCTTTGTCACCAAAGCTCACACAGCTCCTTACAAGAGCAAATTATGGAAAAGAAGCAGACTGGGAAAAGGTATTTTTTCTGAATGTATGCCTTCTGTCCTTTAAACACAGTGTGATATAGACATGCTTTTTCTTGAAGTTTGGCTGGTGAAGTTCTGGCTGAGCATGGTGATGAGCTCACCAGTTGTTATTTATGAAGCACAGATTCTTGGGCATGGTTAAAAAATACCAGTTGGTCTTCTTTCAGTTAAATGCCATTCCTTTGAGGCCAATTTAATCATGCCTGAAAGAGATCTGTAAAACAGAAGCACTTTGAGTTTCCTACAGAGAAAAAAGGAAGACACCAGCCTGTGGGAGAGAATACAGCTCTTATGTCAGAAAGAGCACATGCATAGGGTGCAATTCCACGGCTGCACTTCTGAGCTCAGGCTGCCTGCGTTTATGGCCAGAACTCCCACGGGGAGGGGCAGGAATATATGAGGATATTTGCCACTATTTATAGTAATAGCAGTATAATTTATATGCTTGTAGTGCTGTGCTCTGATGGGACTTTCTTTGTGCTGGGAGCTGGACATATACAGGAGACAAGGCGGGAAGAAGACAATTCAGGCACTGGGGGAGCTCTGTAGCTCAGCGCCTCCAGCAGCCTGCTAGAAAGCTGGAGCTGCTCTTCTGGGGCTGCTGCCCAGGCAGAAAAAGTTTTCCCATTCCCCTGCTGCTTTGAGCCAATGTGAAAAACCATTCTCTCAAATTTTATGTTGAGTTTTTACTTCTGATATGGAAACAGCTGCTGGATGAAAGAGTCTGTTCCAAGCACACTGGGTTTTTCATGATCAGAGAGCAACAGTAAAGAGCTGGATGCAGAGTTAGTGCTGGCTTTGCTCCATCTGCCCCCTGGGATCCAGTAGCTATGCGTAACACTTCTGTGACCTGGGCTTATGCAATGCATGTCGTATGGCTCAAGATATCCTATGAGGAAATGAAAACACATAGTCATCTATCTGCTGATTTGTTATCTGTGTTTCAGGAGACACGGACATGGCACGTGAGAGGTGGATGCATGTGTTGTGCGTGCGTGTGTGCTGGATGGGTGTGTGTGTTGGATCTGTGTGTGCATGTAGGTGTTCCACGTGTGTGCATGCTGTGTGTATGTGTACGCCATCTTCTCACTGGAATATGATGGGCTAATTAAGCTTGTGGAGTGAGCATTCTGTGCCTGCCCTATTTCTGGTAAAGGAATGGGAGTACAAGCCCAGGTCAGGGTTCTGAATGCGACCATAGCACAAATAACATTCAGTCACAACTCAACAGAGTTCCTGCTGTCAAGCCCTTGAGCTCATTGGCCATTTCACATATTTTGCAATTTATATTGTTGAATTGCTTCTCCTCCTTCCAAAAGCTTACAAAAACAAGCAATTAGTTAAAAAAATACCTAAGGCTTTTCTCCCCGCACAAGCCTATTTCAATCTTCTTCTCTCCAAAGCCTGCTGTTGGGCTCAGCAACATTCCTGCCCCCTGTGGGCCACATCCCTGCAGCGATGGCAGCCAGATGAGGCCATGTCGGCATGGCACAAGTGCTGCTATCTCTGCAGAGGCCAAACCTGTGCCCGAAGTACCCCACAGAGCGCTGGCTCAGCCAGGCCACAGGCTCTGCCGCTGCTGGGCAGTCACACTGTCCGTCATCCCAGCTGGGATCCCCCACAAAACATCCCTGGGCTGCGAATCACACACTCAGCGTGCTGCGCTCCGGCGCTGTGTGTGCATGTGTGTGGCTTCTGGGTGTATGGTTTAAATTTGTTTTGTTCTGGAAATACCAACCATGTCCTTTGAGACCATTAGAAATGAGGCTTACATAGACGTGGTAAAAGACCACTGTGGGCAAGGATAATATAATATGAAATTATTATTAGGAAAGGCATAACAACCGGTTTAAAAGAGGAAGTGCTGAGTTTTTCAAGTTCAGCAAGTGTGATTATTTTTCTCTTTCATTTTCTATGTGCCTGCAAGTATACAGTCCTAATTTGAGGAGTGGAAAAAATGGGTTTGTTTACGAGCAAGCAATATAAACTCATCTATCAGACTCATCAGTACGTGGGGCAAATCATAAATTACCATCTCTGTGTTGGCTTTAAGGGAGCAATGACAGTTACCCCATGCGAGGATGTGCCCCTTATTTCCAAATCAGGGAAGCTAAGAGCTTTGCTTCTGGCAAGGGCAACTCTAAAAGGAATCATTCTTAATGCAATCTGTCCTTGAAATAAAGCTCTGTCTCTTCTGCATTCCCTGTCTCATCTGATAGGAGCTTCAAATATACAATTTCCAGTGTTTTCATATGACATTGTTGGGACAGGAAAAAATATTAGCAACATGATTCCTAACAGAATCTGCATGAAGTCATCACGCTTTTGAGTTTCTGCTAGACATAAATCCATTATCTTACAAACTGTGTTGCTCACATGATATTCCTACTAAGCAGCTGCAGATGATAAGAGCTACTCTGCATAATTTACTTTGAAGTATATTTGAGATAGGATTAACCAGATGACGTGCTCTTTTTTTTCTCTCTTTCCCCTTTTCTCTCTTGTTGTTGTTGTTGGCAGAGGTGTGCTCCTGTGGAAAGGTTTGTGGCTCACAGATACCCATGCGATGTATGTGAACCTTGTGAGTAGAATGTCTGTATCTTACTCTGAAGGTGTTAATGTTGGAAATGCTAAATAATGGGCATTTCTCCCACGCAGAGAGAAATCTGAAACTGCTGAAATCAGATAATGAAAAAGAACTGCAATTAGCTTGTACGAGTACTTGACAATACATCTGATTTACCAACAAATGATTGTTCTATCTTTCCATCAGCTTTCTTTCAAGTCCAAGTGTGCATTGTTTTTTAATCATTAGCTCTTGGAACATGATTTCATTAACAAGAACACTTCGGCACTGTTAGAAAATGAGAATAGTTTATATTTGCATTTGGTGACAACGTCTCTGCTTTCTGAGACACTGAATTGTTTTGTAGCTTCTTGCAAGGGACAGTCTTGTTTAGCAGAGAGCTACATCTTTGCCCATTCGTTTTCTGCTTCACTTGTTATACACAATGCAAAGGAAGTGACTATGAAAATGCAAATGAATATCCTCATCTGAGTAGTGTTAATATGATAGCATGCTGTACGTCTGAATGGCTCCGAAAATTAATGGATAACAATCTGAGCTGTGGAAACATGTGAGCCATGGTGAGAAAGTTGCAATTCAGATTTACTGCTTTTTTCTTCTCAACTCCAAACCCTGAATAAAAGAAGGAAGTGTTTATAGGACACAGACACAAATACCTTCATCGCATCAGCTTGGGTTTGGCTCTTTGTCTTTTTACGCTCAAATGAAGCACCTCATCAAATTTAGATTAAGATGGTAAACTGAATCAAGGTCAACTTTTTATTAACTTTTGCTTTTACCTCCACTCTGTTTAAACGCGTTTGTTCTGAAATCTCCCGGCTGCCGCCGCTGGAACTTTAGTGGCAATACTGCAGACTTTTAGCTTTTATGGATTCTACAAGAACAATATAACATGATACTGACAATCATAAACAGATACTGAGTTGTTTCAGTTTGGAAACAATTGCAGCCATATAACCCTTGGTGGGCTCTTTTATACGAACTTTTATTTTTCTCTGTACAATGGCTAACATGGGAACTATCCCCCATCCAATAGGACAGCTTGTATTTGCTCAGGAAATGGTTAAGTTGCAGCAGGTCACCCCTGGTACTTCGTGGAAATGCTTTGATTTGTCTTCCATACAAAAACAGTTAGAGTCATTTGTTTTACTAACAACTCCCCTCAGAGCAGAACCTCAACGCTATCTTAAAAAAAATTAACTTCACACATGACTTTGTCAAGAACCTTATTTCCGTCTCAAGAGAGTTCAAATTTCATAAGATCTGGATGCTGTGTAGTTAAGAGGACAGACTTTGGAAATGTTATTTCCTTTCTTTTTGCTGCCTATACTACCGATTCAGCCCCGGACATAAAGGCTACTCTTGCTAAGCTTATCGAAATGTCTGGACTTGACCGGGTGTACCCAGCTTGGCCATTACCAAGAGGGCTCTGGACAAAATCGTGGTGGTGCCTCCAGACTGCATTCTGGCTAGTTCAAAGACATATCTCATGGGTGAGTCCGCAGTAGTCACACTTTCAGAAAGCCTCTGGCCTATCTAAAAATAGGGAACGATTCTGGACTGGCTAATTACTTTCAAAACGGAGGAAATACAGCTGCAGTCACAAAAATAGATTGGTGAGGTGGCTTAAAGCTACACACAGGCATAGGTGGATAGTGGGGGCTTTGGATGTATCCCACTCCCCCCTCCTCTGAGGTGTCACATGGACATGAAGCTTTTTACTATTAAATGTAAGTCCTGTAAGGAAAAAAAAAACCAAACAAACCAAAACCTCACTCCTCCTGTTGTTTAATTATTGCAGTTTAATTGTGATAAGTCTGGTTTGTCTTGCATGTCCACATCGGTTAAGAATGCTATCTGGACTTGAAATAGAGGAAAAATGAAAGATTTGTCTTTGTTACAATTTCAAAGCACTTCACATTCACCACAAACCGCCTGCAAACAGTAAAGCTCAGAATACCAGCCTGTATCAAGTCATTAACCTTTTAGGACTCAATCAAAGCAGTGTTGTGTGACACTTTATTAATGAATGCTTTAATGTGGTATATAAAAGCTAACAAACATGGAAACTGGCAATGATTCATCAAATTTAATATTCCATCAAGCATTTCATTTTGAAGCCTGGCACTTTTTAAAAGTAGTCCGATGGCATACAAGTTCAGAGGAATTCCTCTAACGAAATTCATCCCCTCTTCTTAGGACTTCTCAAAACTGTCTTTAGACACCCAGCAAAACCAAGAAATGTACGTAAAAAACACTGAAGCAGTTACGTGACCTTCTAAATTACATTTGAACATATTTTATGGAATCTGTTGTGAAGAGTGGAGGAAGTTGTCCTTATAAATACACTTGCAGTTTAGGTCACACATTGTCTGCAGTCATTGCTAGGAGGCAAAAGCCCTGTTGTAAAACAGCTGGGCTTCTTGGCTTGGGGCAAAGGCAAATTCCACAGCCAGAGACCTAATTAGACACTTTTGGAATTCACAGCACCCTTTCACGCTATGACCTTTTCCATTCTGTCTTCCCCTCTCTTCTCTCCAGCTCCCCCCCATATGTCCTCCGCCCCCTCTGCCCCCTGTGATCATTTGATCCTCTCCTCACTAAATATGTTGCTTTTTTACATAAATACTGTCTGCCGGCCAAATTCAACTCTGCTGGTAACAAGAGCAACTTGCAAGTCATCAAACTGATGGCACGACTGTATTTGTCCCTGAGATCCATTTAACTTCTGAATGACTCAGAGCGTATCCAGTCCCCTACGAATTCCCAAAAACGTGTGCTGCAGAGCAGTCGTGTCACACAAATGGTTTCATCTGTGCTGGAAAATTGGAGAAGTCCCCAAAAAATTCTCACCTTGTCCTGGAAAAAAAAAACACCACAGAGGTGTGTTCTAAACATGACCCATACTGGAGCGCTCACCTGAATGGGGACAGCCCAGGTTCAAATGCCTGCAGGGACTTGAACCTGAGTCTTCCACATCTCAGGTAAGTGTACCAAACCCTGCCTCACACTTGCTTTTTTTTTTTTTTTAACCTGACTTTTCTCATTGAAATGTTTTACATGGCCACCAAATACTTCTCAGATTATCAGATAGGCATTTTTCAATGAACAGTATTACTGCAAATCTGCTGAGCACCTACATCCCCAAACACGTTCAAAACTTTTCTAAAAGGATGATAGACTTAAATGTAAGTGTTACTTGTATCAAGGAGCAGTAGCATCCAAAGGTAGACATAAGGATCTCCCTGTCTTGTGAAATAAATGAGTAGCTGATAGAAATGAGAGGCTATTAAATGCCACTGAGGTTATATAATTTACAGTGAGACTATTATATATCATTTTCTTAAATTGTTTCTATAACTTAAGTTGTAATTCTTATCCAAACTCATTTCCAGCCAAAGAGCATGTTCCCTCACATGGATTTTTCACTTAACTAAAAATTGCAGCCTTCATCCATTAAAAAAAAAAAATACATGATAAATAGGATATTTTAACTGAATTGGGTAATGGAGAACTGCTGTGCCACTCTGGAGAAATGCCTATAACTCACTTATGCCTTCTGGTATTTGTACAGAATGTTGACTCATGAATCACAGAGCAGCGATCATAAAAAAAAAAAAAAAAAAAAAAAAAACAATGCCTCCTTGACAAAAAAAATACATTTTACTCAGCTGAGATTTACAGTAAAGATTCATGCCCACGTTGTTAAAATCACAAACGCTATTATGTTACACTTGGGGTTTTGTTTTGTAAATCTGTGGACTCCGGTAGTACGTTTCCTGTTCCAGGTTCCCCAAAACACCAACAAATTACTTCTTGCCACGCTCCTGAAGGACCGTTCTCATTGTGCAGATGGCAACACTGAGGCAGAGGGGCTCCCTGGGCTGACCAGAGGAGGAATGGTAGAATCATAGAATCACCAAGGTCGGAAAAGACCCACAGGATCACCCAGTCCAACAACCATTCACCCATCACCAGTAGTTCTCACTAAACCATGTCCCTCAACACAACGTCTGAAGTGAGGCTGCACTCCCATTTTCTGTGTCTGTCAACCCCAGCAGCAGGACCCTTCTCCCCCTGCAATCACCCAGCAGCAGCACCTCTCCATCGCTGCCCCTTTCTGTTCAAACAGCGTTTTTAGGCTTTTGCACCATTCTGCCTCCTTCCTATGGAAATACGCATTTTTTTCCTATCCAAAGGGCTTGTGGTTTTATAAGGAAAGAGGCAGAAAGGTTTAGGCAGATTTTGATGAAATAAGTGGAGCACTTGTCATGTCAGCATGCTTTCATCACAGCTGGGAGTGACGAGCAACAGTAATTATCACAGTCGCTTACAGTGGGAAAGGAAAGAAACTGAGGGCTACAAGGCGTGCAGGGGATGGCCAAGCTGCGCGTTCTGTGGGAGAGCAGGAGCTCACTGCTCAGGGCTGGTGGAGCAGAGGGCCAAAGTCAGGAGGGTGCTGGAGGTGCTGCTATGAGGAGACCCTAACAGAACAGTTCCAGCATCAATAAAGCGGAGAAGAAATCCTGCAGGGCTCTCTGTGACTTCACGTAGACACAGTATTGCCTCTTTTGGGGACCGGTGATGCTTTCCCCCGCTGTCCGAACACCAGACACCACACATGCCAGCTGTGGCTGCAGCACACTCTATCCCTGTGCCTCCAGCCAGTACCTCCCTTGGCCTGTGTCCCAAAACAGCCCTCATTTCACCTCCCCAAACAAGTGCGTACCCGCCACACGCTGCTGCCATTTGCATGGGATTGGGTATTTAAATCAGAGAAAAATATTGTTCATTATCATTTGCAAGTATCATTTTAATCACAAACTAAACCTCAAAGCAACACTAAGCATGCCTGATTGCTACCTGGTCAGCACCATCAAGGTCCCCTGGAAAAACTAATTAGTCTGTTACTATATATCCGCATACCTCGGAGATAAATGTTGTTTGCATCTCCTTCCCTAATGACAGAATGGAGATTGTTCAGTAAAGCACCCTACCTCTTAATATGCAGGGTTTGTTATAGCAGCAGCTCAAGTCATATTTCCACCGGTTTGATGGTAAGCGAACAGCAGTAGCAATATTAATCTGCAGTAACCTGTCAGTGAACTCTACAGCTAATATGATGTAGTTATGATTTTACCATCAATCAGAACTGAACAGGCCCCGGACAATCCTTACAGCACTGCCTCAAAAAATCTAATTGTGCAAAAGCTTCATCGGTTTCCAACATTTCTTTTTTATCTGTCACAGACTTTTGGCCTACTACACAACCTTTTATTGTTGGTCTTATTGCATTAGCTTGTTGGACAAAAAAGAGAAGGCTAAATCTAAGAGTTCCCCTGCATTCCATCATTTGTTACCACGCGGGATCCTATTTGACAGATCCATATTATTTTAGATTTAGATAAATATTATTGGGACATATGGTATCGTGTGAACTTTTGAACCGTCGATTGCCAGCATATAAAAAAGGCTTGTAATGTTTTCACCTCCGCGTTTGCATGGTCAGTCGTATAAGAAATCTAAAACAAGGATGGAAGAACTGAGGTGTACCACAGAGCTGGATTTTAGGTTAAACATAAACAAACACTTTTTTTTTAGTTAATTTTATTCATAGAAAAGAACGATGGCTGAAAAAATGAATTATTGGCAACAAATATGAACTTCCACAGAAGTTAGAGTTCTATTAGTAATTAAGATACCATTCATTTTTCTTTCGAGGCATTTTTAGTACGACCATCTATTATGCAGTTCTGTAGCTTAAATCCAACGTGTGTGTGTAAATACCATAAAGGCAGCACAGACACGCGTTCCCAGCGAGGAGCTCTCTTTCAAACACTGGCTGTAAGGGATCACAACTTGCATGAGATCCATCACAGCCACGCCATTTCTGGTGAGTTTACCACGCCTGAAGTTTGGGTGTAACTTTTGCTATTTAAAACGCATAAAAACATCAAGGAAGACGAACTATTAACATTATCTGTTGAGTCGTTTTAATCTCTTGCATCCTAAACGTGATCAGGGTTTTCAGAGCTCAAATTGCTAATCAGCATGTTGGGTAAACGTGCGCATTCAGAGATAACAGCCGGCTGTAAAAATGCATTTGTATTTGTGATTTAATGTATCGCCAACTTGATATTTCATTTCACTTGGCTTTACTCAGAGACTGTGGACGTTTTTGCTAGCGTGATCTTTTTTGGCAGCCGTTTTACAGCGGCAGAAAAGCGGGGAGTGATGACGGAGGTGTGCACACGGTGCATGGTGTGCTCTTTACAGCAAGTACGTCCTTTTCGCCAAGCAAAAAGTTGTGCGCCCTTTCAGCTCACTTCATCCCTTTCTAACAGCAGCAGAGGAGGTTGCACGGCGGTGTGCGCTCCGTGCTGGAGCGGCTGCTCGGGAGTTGAGCAATTCGGACACTGATGGAGGGAAAGTCTTGTTTTAAAAAAAGGGCTCCGACTTCAAAGAAATATTTTGGCTCTATGAACGTCAAATGAATAGCTGAGTTTTAGCCCTCGATCAGTCATAACGTAAAGTAATTGTAATCCAATAAAAATAGCCCTACAAAATAAGGAAATGGCTGTCGCATCCTGACAAAAACACGCAGGAATGCGGCTTCGGAACTACTGAGAGAGCCGAGGTGGCGGATAGACAAAAACAGGATGTCAAACCGTTAGGACAATTGGGCGGCGCTGTATTTCTCAGCACCTCCCGCGAGCCGCGGCAGTTGGTCAGGCAGCCTCTAGGGGGTCCTGCGCCGCTCCCCGAGCATCGCCCGGCTGTCGGGCGGCCCGCGGTGCTGCTGCAGGTGTGCGGCTGCGACGGCCCGCTGAGGCGAAAGTGGCACAAGAAAGGGGTTCGCACCTTCAGCCCGCGTTACAGTGCGTACCGCCGTTACGGCAGCGATAGAAAAACGTGTTCTAATTCATGGAATTGCGTTAAGCTGCGTTATTCAAAAGCCGACCTCGAAGTCGTTCGTTGCGCTTGATGGTTTTAACACTTTTTGTTTCGGAAGGCTGTCCGTGAGGAATGCCCGTTCTGCTCCCTCGTTTCACAGCCCGCTTTCGGCACAAACCGCAGCCTCGTTCTATGATTCTGTGCTACGTCTCCTCCGCGACTGGAGGAGCAGCTCCAGCAGGTTGCCCAGGGTTCCCTCTTCCTTCACAGTCAGCGTTACACTGCTCATAATGGAACAGCAACAAAAGAATAACGTACAAGTCGGTGTGGTGAGGAGTGCTGTGCCTGGCCAACCACAGATAGAGCAATAGAGTTATAAGCTCAGTTGGTTGGAGAACAATAAAGCCGCATCCATTTAAATGAGTTCAAAGATTACTAACAGTATAACGAAGGAAAAGCCTCAAGCTATTCTTTATTGAGTATTTTAACGTGAGCAACAACATTTGGGGATTTTTGTAACTGACAACAACTCTATTCAGCCAGATTTTTCAAACATGAGAATATTTAGTCAGAAATCCCAATTATCTCTGGAGAAGGTCAGTGAATGAGAGAGAGAATATTGCAGGGATCTGCTAAACTGCTCCTCTTTGCTGTGATACCTGAGAAAGAGCTCACATGTTGCAGGAACCCCATCCTCTCATTCACTGCTGGCACAAGAGGGTAGCTCTTAACCTGGTGCTCGTAGTGGAATTGATAGAATTGGGACAAATAATTCAGATAATGATGGTTTGTTTGTTTTTAACCTTTATCGTGCATGTGGCATCATTTTATTTAGAAAGGAAACAAATGAAGATTCTGACTGTCACCACTTTTATTACGAAGTATAAACACCTCTTGCAATTGGGAAGCTCCAAGCAGACCACTTGGAGAGAAAGTTAATCTTACGTAATTTTGAGTCAAACTTAGACATTCTGTTCCACGGGGATGGATGAGCCCAGGTCTGGGTGAACTGTTCTCACAGTCCACATCGAGATGGAGGCCTGTGTATATATATTTTTGGACATTTTCTCAGAATGGAGCATCCCCTCTGGGCAGGGATGTGACGGATGTGATGTGAGATCCTCTGGGCAGGGATGTGATGTGAGAGCTCAACCCTCCGGCCCCTGACACACTTCCCTTCACCCCACCTTTCCTTTCCTCCTTCTGTTGAAACCCACATTCCAACGAAGGTTGGCCAAACTCAAATAAAATATCCTGTGGTTTCAGTTGTCTTGGGAACCTTGGGCAAGTTTCATGCTTGTCTCCAAATGCAGCTGAGCTGCTGAGCTTGCCTACAGCGCTGGTATCTGGGTGAGGGGTGCGGCGGTCCTGGTGCATGGGAACACTCCCTGGCAGCTTCTCACAAGGCCCTGCCTCCCTGGGTATTTGCAGCATGGACATCATGGTAAGATCAGTGAAGGCAAAGCAATGAGCTCTAAGGGGATTGCAAAATGTACAGCAGTATTTGACACTGCCCAGCTCACAAGAGCATTTAGGCAGAATGTCAGCCACCAGCTAAGACACTGTACCCATACATTTCTTTTTTGCATTATACTGTGACTACAATACGAGTGGGAGTGAAACTGTAACCAGCAAGCTGGGAAGTCGAATTCAAAAAAATATTGACTTAGGCTGATACCTGTTAGGTGCAACTTTTTGTTATTTAATACATACTTTAAAATAAAATCATGTATTTCAAGACAGTTAAAAACAACCTTACACTAATACATAGTGTAGAGATTACACCAGCTATTGCCTCTTTTATCCCACAAAATAGATACTTACCTAGTGAAAGCAGGTATGCAAAACAGCATCTTCTCAGCTCCCCCTAACCAAGATGCAGATGTAACAAGTGCTGGGAGTCCTGAACACCTCCAAAGGACCCCTTTTAAACAGTTCTTTCCCAAGATGACGTAGTCTTTCCGCGATGGGTAACATGCATACATGAACTGTGGGCTGCCTCAGAACCAGCCCACAAAACAGGAGAGCATTGTGAGTAATGAGTGTCTGCTGCACTGCGGTCAGTCACAGGAGACCTCATTCAAAACACAGTGAGATTAATAAGATTTTTGTATGCTCCAAATAAATTTGTCTCAGATTCTATGCAGCCAAGGACAACAAAGTAGAGAAAGGCTTTCTTGCGTTAGAAGAGTATGAGAAATTAAAATTCATAGAAGTAAAAATAAAATAGGTGAAGATTAATTAAACACATCCTTATCAATTATAAACTATTCAAGAAATTTCCCTTTACACCATTTAGGTTGTATCATTAGCCTGCGGTTCAAAGGAAAAGATTTTTTTGAGCAGTTTTTAAAGAAAACATTGTCACACTTTAAAAATCAGAAACATTTCCCCATACTTTCTGAATCAAAAGAGTTTTGAGATGGAGCCCTCCTTGAAATCTTTTTGGTTCCAGTGACTCACTGTTTTCATGAGAAAACACTCTATTGTTTTCTCGTGCAGAGCTGTGGACTGGTGTACATGTGGCTCTTCATTCCCTTGTGAAATCCACGAGAGAGGACTGCTGTCTTGTCACACATTGGATCCATTGCTTTCATGAGGTGGGTAGACAGTTTCGGAGTACTTTTAATCCTTATACATCAAAAAATAACTCACAGCATTGTGTGCATAATGCAGTAGGGAGACTAATGTCAAACTTAAAAGGAACATTGACAATAAAATAAGATTCATAACGAGCACGTGAAAGCTCTTGAAACTAGCTGCTCGACTGGCTGTTCTCTGATCCGCTGACCTTCTGCACAGAGCGAGGGCAGAACTCACAAGCCTGTTCTCCATTCCCATCAGAGCTCAGGGGAATGCTCACGACCACAGCTGACCACACAGCCTCTGCGCTTTCATTCTAAGCCAAGAGGCCAATAGTTTCCTCTGTAATTGAGCTGAAGGACATTTAAAAATAATTAATAGGATTTGGTGCAACTACTATTATTTGTTGTGCTGTGTGCAGTCTAATTTTTATTGCCTGCTTCCAGAGCTTAAAGACTTTTCTTAGGAAAGGTTGAATACCAATGGTTCTGAAAGTAGTCCCAAGGCAAGGCAGAATATAAATAGCTCTGCAAGCATAACAAGCTGAAGGCTCCACTGAGGCGAAAGCACATCAAGTAATTAAAAAACACTGTATGATATAAATAGGGAATAGCCCTTTGCAGTTGCAGACCATATATATTAAGTATACTATCAGGATCTGAGTTGTTTTTAACTCTGATACTGATGGGAATAGAGTACAAACACAAAGAGTGAAGGCATGGGGGGAACATACAACCCCTTGAGGCAGGTCCATCTGGTAGTGCAAACCCACCCACACATGGTAGCCCTCTCTGACAGTCCTGTGATACCTCCAAGTTTTCACCCATAACACAATTAAATTTTTAGTCAGCAACCCTCTTCTTGCATGAAGACATTAAAAAAAAGCACATTTTTCTACTTCACGCAGATCATTTTGCAGACCTATCCATCCTGAATTATTTAGGGCTCAGATAACTGCTGTTGCTTCACTGACAGAAGATTAACAGATGTAGGACTGGGGTTTGTGGGAGAGAGAAAATGAGGACTGACTGTATGCGGGCTTGATGCGAGCAGCTATCTGACTGTATGCTGGAAAGCTGTGATTTTATTTTGCTCTTTTTCTGTGGGCTTCGCAGACTGGGATTGACTTTCCCTCTCCACAGGAAGTCCTGACATGCAACCAATGCAGAAAGCCTTCTGAAGTCTCATGAGCCCCTGAAGGCTGTATGTATTTTCTTCTAAGTAGGGCCCTACCTGATGTTGCAGCACCATCCATCATGTCAGCAACCAGCACTGCTCTGGGGACATGATTTGTTAGTTAACACAGCCTTTGTTAGCTGGCTCTCCAGTAGCACACACTGATGGAGACCTACAGCCTTCAGGAAATTTCCAGCAATAGACAAGAAAGGCAAAAACTAGGCCAGGTGCAAAATGTGCACTGATTTGAACCCATCAAAAACTTGGCTGATCCCATTCATTACCCAGGTGATGTTCTCTGCCATAGGAACTGCACTGTGAGGCAGGTTACTTTTTAGATTGGGATCGTGGCCCCTTAAATCTAGTTTTCATCTCCATTTAAACATATATAAAGTGCAGGAGCACTGGGTGGAAACCTGATATATATGGACTTTTCCTGTTTTTTTATTCCTTTATTTATAAATGTAAGAGCAAGCATAAATGCAGCACAAATACTCTAACGACCAGTGTACAGGAGTGCAAATTGGTATGCTGCATCAGAGGAATAAAGGAGAGGGCTGATAGAAGGGGGAGAGTAATTTACTGTGCACTGGTCTCAGCTGCCAGTGATTGCAAAGGGAACTCAGCAGATGTTTTTTTGATAAAGGTTGTTTCTTGCTGCTGCAGCAGCAAAATCCATAGCATTATTCTGTAGGACTTTGCACATCATGATTCTGCCATTTCAGTTAGTCTTAACAGCTGGATGATAAAAAAAAAAATTGTTCCAGTGGATTATTTGAAATTTGTCATGTTGATTTAGTTTCATTACTGTTATTAAATTTTATTCTGGAATGGTTTACATATCAAGAATGCATAATGGGTTTCTGTGTGGCCTGGGATTTATTCCTTGAATGAGGAAAGGACTCTACTGTGACAAAGTCATAAAGCCTTATTGACTTGATCCTTTGCCATAAACATAGGATTCAGGGAGTTAGACTGAATATTAAAATTGATATGATGGTTGTACTTTCATCAAGAGAATAATCTCTTCCAAAATAAAACCTCACAGTAAGTCTGGACCTACAGAATTGTTTCAGAAATCTGCTATTCCCTGGCATGAATAGGAAAATATTCTCCTAATTAAGAACTTTGTAGGCAATAATGTTGAAGATTACCAAAATAAATATGCACATTTAATTCTCTATCCAGATCCTGAACCAAAACAAAACAAGATAAACAATGTCACAAAAACTAAAAGTGCACTGACATATGGAAGGGTCTACGCAAGCAAAAGAATGTTTCTGAGCAAAGAAATTCTGAACACAAAACAGCATATCAAAATGGAAACTATAATGAAAGACAAGATGAGCCAAGTGAAATGCTACACTCAGAGCATAGTCACATTTTACTTGAATTCAGCTTTTGGACCTCTTCTTTTCTAATGGGAACGCATGCAACACAGCACACCTCTGTATTTGGATCTAAACGTTGTGGTGTAAGGACACGCTCCTGTGTGAGTGGCGGCCATTTTGTCACATTCCCGGAGGCCAATTTGCACACAGGAGAAAGCTGCCGTGTCATAGAACGTAAATTATGCAAGACTGCGTGTCACCTCAGAGAGATATACTCTTGCTGATTTGTAAATTAAAGACAAACCACAAAAGTTCCTAATTCCTTCACAACATAACTACTCATGAGTTTCTGTTGAAAGACTGCCATCAAAAGGCAATAAATCTTCAGGAAATAATATCACAATGCAAGCTTTAAAGCACTCATGACTTTTCCCCAACTTTCTCTGGAATATTTCTTCCAAAAGAAAGCAGATGGCAAAATACTCAGTGGGACTGCTTTTGCGTTCAAACCCTCCCAGGGGTTTCCATTAATTCGAGTTGTCTCTACACAGACACAGACACGAACAGAAATAGCTGTCCATCTTTCCTTAGGATCACCATGTTTTTTTCCTCAAAGTGCTTCGCTTTATCGGACGTATTATTTGAAACTAGCATCGCTGCTAGGTGCATTTGCACTGCAGAAACACAATGAGAGAAAATACAAATCAACACTTCTGGCTGAAGTGAATTTGCAGATCCAGGATGTGTCAGGGTCCAGCCTGGACCCATCCTCCTCCTGTGAGGCCGTGGGACAGAGGACAGAGGACCCGACCTTTCTCTGCCAGCCTAGCTGCATGGCAGGGCAAAAACAGGTCTGCTGTGGAAGTCAGAGACCACCACTGAGCTGAAGTTTCTCAAGAAGCTGAATTACTGTGGAGTATTAGGTTTATTTATTTACTGATGTACCAGGGAAAAACAAACCCCTGAAAAGACAGATTTTCAGAGCTGGCCTCATTCTGTCTCTATTGATGTCAGAAACATCCACTGAAACAAAATAAATCCAATGTTGGACGATTCCAAAGATCTCACTTTTGTAAAGCACAAAGGAGTTCACAGCAACTTCATTAGTGGCATTGCAGTAACGAACAAAGCGCAGCCGGGTGCAGGGCGCTGGCTGGCAGCCCCGCGGTGGTGGCCGCAGCCTGGTGGCCCAGGGGACGTGCGTCATAGCAGGGAGCACCCAGCCACGCCGGTGCTGAGCAGCCAGCCGTTGCCAGGGGATACAGTGCTCACAGCAAGGGAGCGGGCTTGCACAACCTGGAATGAGCGTTTCAGCCCAAAAAAGGGAAACATCGCTCATAGAAATGCAACAGTGAAGGCTAAGCATGAGAGATAATCAGATGTTAATATAAACGCGTTCCTTTCCAGTGTAATAAATAAACATCAGAAAACATGACAAGCGTGTTCCAAGTAACAGAGGGATTTTTTCTAACAATAAATTCAGATAAGTCAGGTTCTGCTGTACAGAAACAAACAGGAGAGACACAGCAAACTCAGAACAGTGCACTGGTTTACAGCAGTGTTGCAACACCTCTGCGTTGGCGAGCCGCACTGCTGGACTTGAGCCCCACTGCACCTCCGCGTGGCCTACCCATCCCACCCAAGGGTGTTTTAAGCAGCCCACAGCGGGGAGGAATTAAAGGTTAATGACTGCATTTACACTAACCACCTCTCATGAGTAGCTGCATGAGGGAAGGAGCCCTGACCAACACCTATTTTGAGTGAAGGCAGCCAGCTAACCAGCCAACACTTAATGTCAGGTGCTCCGCCTTCAGACCACACGTGTTTGCACTGTTTTTCAGGTGATTTCACTTTTGATCATGTACAATCTGCAGAGACTACTAAGCTAGTCACAAGTTGTTTGTTTTTTTTTTAAATGGGTTATATTTTAATATGCGCACAAAGATGTTAGCTTGACAGTCCTGTTTTCCATAAAACATTCATAACAAGCAATAAAGATGGAACTTTACTGCAGTATGACTCATGAGTCTGCCTAAAACATGCATCTGAAGAGGTCTCCATCAAAGGAAAATGTATAGGCTTCATGCCAGGTCAATCTTTTGTTTCTTTACAATAAGAGAAAGAGTGCCAACTATGATATAGTTTTATAAGGAAGTCATCTATTTTCTGATAACATGATTGAAACTGGCTGTTCACTACATGTAGGCATTCAAAAGCCAATATTGTTAATTGACATCCTCTTCCTCCTTACTTTCAAGTGAAAAAAGAATGCGTATCTTTTTCTGATCCTGTTTCTACCTCAGCATTGATGTTTACTGCATTCCTCTGCTTAAAAGGAGAAAATTAAATGAAAGCCAAAGACCTGAGCTTCTTATTGTGGTACTTTTTTGCAATACTTATCCATCTCTTTTTCAAGATTCATGTGTAAGACACAACACTGCAGCAGAACATTATTGGCTCATTCAGGCCAAGCATGCTTTGCTTTGAGTCCATCTGGCACATGCACCATGGATTCACAGCACATTAAAATCAATAGCAGACTTTGCATACACTGTATTGAACTTCAGCTGCGTGCCACAGTGTGAAAAAAAGAGGACAAGACACAGAGGGCTGAAACAATTGTTCTGTCAATTATTTGGTCTACAGTGCACAGCCAGCGTATTTGAGGGGACTACAGGCAAGCATTATAATGTATTCCACAGGAATCTCCTCTCCGAAAGAGCAATCCCTATCCGCAATCGAATTCATTGTAAAAATGTCCGTAATAATAAAAACTTAGATGTTGACAGAACCTGCCAGCATCTCAGAAATATGGCCTATCCAGGAATATGTCTCAGAATGGCAAGTATTAGAAATGTAAAAGAATTATCAAATCAGATCCTGACAATCCAAAATTATTTCTTCATGCTTTTTTATGCTTGTTTTTTGAAAGATACTTAATCTCACTGTTAAAATAGCTTGGGTAAACAGAACAAGGAAGAGATTTGTCTCTATAGATCTGATTCATGCCACACAGTCAGTTTGACTCCTGTCCTTTTGTTTGCCCATCTTTAATAAGAGAGAGAGCAATATCTGTCTATTCTCCCAGACAGTTATGCTGATTACTTATCACTTACCCAAATCTTTCAAACTGAAAGAAGTGTCACAGAGGCTATATGAGACATAATTTGGTCTTTCACTGCATTTCTTGCCTCCTTTTTGTGTTGAGAGCCAAGACTCATTTCTGATAGCTATCATGTTCTGCTCCTTCTCTCATCAATTACTTGAAGAAGCTACTGCCATCCAAGGTTATGTTTCTAATGATTTCTTTAGTTGTGTAATTTAGAATGTAAAATCACTCAATTTCATCTTATTCTGGAGATCACTAACTGTAATTATACATGGAGATGATGAAATGAAGGATAACTAGATATACTCTCATCCACTTTCAAGGTGTACCACAAGAAATCCAGGTCAGATATGCTTATTTCAAACACTGTCACTTCACCAGCATTTCAGAATAATAGGGCCTACGTCCAGTTACGGTGCAAAGGTTTGTTTACAAATGTTTCATTTTCCTTACATATACCGTGGAACTCTGTTTTAAAGAAATCATTCTGACTCTTTGGCCAGTCAAAAGTTGCAAGTGAAATGAAAACACAGATACAAACAATTCCCAAAAGAAAATATGTCTTTTCCCAAAAGCTCCAAACCCCCCAAACCAACTGAAGAAAAACATAGTGCAAAACTTTTTAGCCAAAGAGTTCAAGGAGATTGACCTTGACTCTTCTAAGGGCTTTCATAAGTATTCTTTGAAGAAAAGAAATGCTAGTGAGAACAGATCCTTTCACACACAAAAGGAATAAATAAATGAAATGGCTCTGACACCAAGTTCCTTTTCAGATATTTCCTCAGTGGGAAAAACAAAGAATAAATGCTTGGAGCACTGACGGAGGATGGGATGAGAATCCTTAAAAAAAAAAAAAAAGCCAAAACTGCAACAACTGAGAAAGGACAGGCAAGAGAACACGTTAGGGAAATGTGAACAAACACAAAAAAACCTGGACAACCTGCATCTGTTAGGACTTACAGGAGTTAGTTAAACCCATTTATGTTCACCTTGCATAAGCCAAAGAGCTGAAGAAAGATAGAGCAGAGGGAAAGATTAATATTACCAACTTTCACAATAGCAAGGGTACTGCACCCAGACACCCTCTTGTAAACACAATTCTTATTCCTAATAGTCACTGCCGACTTCAGCGAGCTTGGGCTGTAGAGCCTGTAGCAAGGACAGGGAGCTACAGCAAGCACATTGTGTATCAGCTTTCATAAAGCTATGATGGTGTGTCTCACAGGATCTCAGCTGAAAAAGTAATTCACACTGGCTTGGCCATTTCCATATGGCTTTCAATGAAACTGTAATGGAATTATAGGAAATAAGATGCAATGTAGTAAAGTGGTGGGAAGTGTGTCCAAGCTACCACGTGCGTGACTACTAGGAATAGTCTGTGTCTGACTTCTGTATTAATGAGCTGGAAAAGGGAGTGCACAGCACTTTGATGAAACTCTCAAATACAAGTATGAAAGAATGAAAGATCGATGTACAAAGAAAATAGCTGCACATTTCCTAAAGCAGATAGAACCATGGAAAGAAAATAACTAAACGAGACTCAGCTTTGAAAAAGTGCAGGCTAGGAGGGCATCTGAGAGGGAATAACAGGAAGGAGAAATCTGGGATGCAATAATGATGAAAGAGATCTAAGTGAGATAGCGCATGCTAAATGACATGAATTGGCAACATGATATGGTGTGAAAAGGCCAGTACAACACTGCAGAGAGAAAACAGTATCAAATCACTGCGAAAGGAAGAAATCAGCACTTTCTGTATGGGCGCTAGTACAGCTCCATCTGGAATATTATACACATTTGTGGATATTGACAAATTAGAGAGTTCAGAGAAGAGCACCAAACATGATCCAAAGACTAGAAGGATTGATTTATGAGGAGAGATTAGAAGAGTTAAATATATAAATTGCTCAGCTAAGAAATGATTAATGGTGGACATGATAACAGCCTACAAATATTTGAAGAAGACCACCGGTGAAGGAAAGGCATTTTTCAGTGGGATTCACAGGGAACAGCTAAGAGTCAGTAGATGTGACTGAAAAGCCAAAACATGCACCAAGTATCAAGAAATGCTTCCTGAACATGAATTATGATAATCTGTGGAATAATTTCCCCAGTGGAGCAACAAGGAGCTTTTACTTGTGGCTTTTAAATGCAGGATTGAATAATCCCTCAGGAAACATACGTGCTACAGTTTGACTGTCCAGAACTGGAAAGGTGTGGACCCAGTGACCTCTCTAATCCATCCAAGCTTAGCCGAGCAGGATGCAGCCTGCATCTCTGCTTTCTCCACAGAGATGAATTTGGCATAGGAAAAATGACTGTATTTGTAAACATGCTACATTCTTATTTGTGTTTCTCTGTGCTGTTTGCTATGTTGGCATTCGTCAAACTGAAATAAACAATAGCTGCTGCTACTTTTATTACTTGATGGTTGTGGTGAAATTCTCAGCACCTGTCTTACCACTGCGTGCAGATAACAAATCAGCACCTGATATCCACACAGTGCTTTCAGTGGCTCAGTTGGCTTTCTTGATGAGATATATTCAAGATAAATACTAGATGCCAGTGCAACTCTCTTCTTTTTAAGGTGAAAAAAGCCTGACTACTCTGGTTATATCAGAAAGCTCATGGCTGGCTAACAACACCAGAGAACTGATATAAGCATGGCAAGGTGTGGAGTCTGCTACAGAGCATTATCTGAGGAGACATAACACCATGCCACGTGTCATGCAGCAGCAACAAAAGTTTAAATCTTGCAGCTCTCTTAGCTAGATCTATCTCCCAAAGTTAGATTAATTGTGAGTCTTTCATCTTCAGGCATCTCTGAAAAGCCTTATCTTTATCTCTGCTTTCAGAGGTCCATAAATTTCTTTGTGTTCAAAGGCTCCATCCCTTCCCCCAGTCCCTCTCTAGTTCAGACATCCTCAAACTCCAGCACGGCGGTCAAGTCTCTCTGTATTTAATACCCTTAAATTATCTCCCCTCTTTGTACTTCCTTCCATGATTTTCACCAGCTTCCTTACAGCACTGCACCTGCTCAGCACATCTTTGCTGAACCCTTCTGCTGGAAACTTCCCTGCTACCACAAACATTCCCATCATGGGTGCCAACACTGCTGCTTTCATTTTCCCTGCTACATCCTGCTGGTCACCTGCCTGTGAGCTGCCCAGCTCAGAATGCACCTAGCTTCTAGAAAGCCCAGCTGTCACCGGGCGGACTGTAAATGATTTAACCAGATGGTTCCCAAGCCACCCCGGTACTAAAAACCTAAAAGATTTAAAGGAAGTTTTAAAAATACAGAGTTCATTTGAATGCTTCTGCTTTTTCTGTGAGCACCTTCCTCACCTCTCTGGAGGCAAGATTACCTGTAAGCTGCTGGCAATGGTTATGCTTAAAGTCTTCATGGGAAAAGGTAGTGTGAAATACATTCATCTTTGACACTTGCTTTCTGCCAAGTAAGGGGATTTAAATCACTAAACTAAAATGGATTTAGCTTATAACCAGGCAGCTATGTTTTTCAGTATTGTTTTCACACATATTGTTATACATCAGATATACCTGTACACTAGGTTACCATAATTATGCACTATACCCATTTCAAAATTAGTTCCAGCTAGTTAGCTTCTCTGCAAGACAATTCACACTGCCAATTGAGAATTCAACCTGGTTCGATGATGGATTCGTATAAACAGCAAAATCCATTATTTATACACTGTAGGAAAAATAAACTCTGGCTGGCCGGGGATATGAAGCATGTGAAGGGTTTTCATTTTAGATGGTTGGAATTTTAAACTCAAGCAGCTTTTAATCAACATACCATTGAAAACAAATTTCAGCAATCGCATTTCTTATTCAGCAGCAGTACAATGTAACTGAAAATAGAATCTCCAAAAGCTTTATGGTCTATTACTCAACATGTGCTTATAATAAATTAGATGTAAATAGCATTTATTGTGTAACAAGAAAAGCAAGAAAAGATGACCAATTTCAATACGCTGGCAGGGCTGAGAAGATGGCCATTTCTGCCCTACTGGTCTGAAATAATTTCTATAATTCAAACATTTATATGTGTCATTGTTCTCTATTATTATCAAGTCACAGTAGCATCTAGACACTCGGACCCGTCGTATATTGTTTTCCAAAAGCTAATGCCAGTCATCAAGTTTATGAAGTAGGCACCACAAGACTTTAACTATTAATGTAGACATCGGAATAAAAAGTCACTGAAATAGAGTGGAGTTCCTTCTCTTCTATCTGCAAAGAAAAAAAAAGAAGACAAGCTGATCTTATCTGTGGCTCTGATGATTTTTATATTCTTTAAGTTCTAGGTGAAGGCAGTCGTGAAGCACACACATCCTACAGAATGACCACGATATGGACTGCAGTTCTTCACACTGACAGCGTGAGAAGAAAGAAGAAACAGTGACGAATTCACCCTGTGTATTAAGGACCTCTACCACCTCCTCCCGTTAACCCCCACCTTACATCCTTGTCCTGCACCTCTGGAAGCTCATTTGTTAGTGCAATGTCATGTGTTCTCTTTAGTGCCTCAACTCAGGGTGCTGGTTGGAGGCAGCTGGGTGCTCCCTCCGTATAATATGTGTCCTAGCCCAGGCTGAGGGGGCAAACCTGCTCCCTCTGGACTCTGTATCCAGGTAAGCAGAATGGCAAAACGTTTGTTGTAAAAGTTTGTGAAGAATTGCTGCAGGGTTATTCGGAGCGGGCTACTGATAGGACTGTGAATGGGAACAAAAAACCTCACTGACAACTGACACAGCACAAGAGTTAATCATCTTGAATCATAATAATTTGTCATCGAAAAAAAAAAAAGAAAACAACCCACTGAGATCAAAGGCAATTTTAGAGGAGTGATTATTTTGACAGAAGTGGCATGTGGAGCTGTGCATATTACAGCAGGCAGCACGGGAGGTGCCAGCCTATGGGAAATGTGCACGCAGCTATCAGAAGGGCATGCGGTAAAAGGTAAAACATTCAGATGAACTTTTCAGCCAAATGGTAGACAGTATTGCAGCTGATGGCAAGTGTTTGCCTGACAGAAAAGTAGTATGTGCTACTTCATGTTGGACAGTGATGCCCAAACCAATGCAGTACAACAGTCTAAGTCATTCACAGTGACAGCAAAGCCAAAGGAAGAAGACAGAAGCCCATTACTGGGTAAAAGTACGTCCATTCCACAGCTTCCTCAGGAGAATGTCTTCATCAGGGAAGCAAAGGAGAAAAACAGCTTAAGAAAAATCTCAGGATTTTCCATAGCATAGTGACAAATTGCACCTTTTCCAGTTTGTTAGCTATTATATATATCTCCAGGAGGGAAAGGATCAGTGGTACATACTTATCTTTCTCCATTCACCCTAGGATGAAGGTCTGTAGAAAAGTACATGTGCCTTTTGGCACAAGGTGGCTGGTGCTGTATATTCCCTGCATCTGTTGCTGGTATAGAGGAAAAATTCACATGGGATTTTGTTAAAAAGGAATGGAGAGGTGGTTTACCCTGTGTTGAATAAACATACTGAGAAGAACATGGGATGGTTAGCTAGGCATGGATAAACCCTCGAGAAAGGCATGAAGATGTTCTGCATTGCCTGAAAATGACAAGTGACACGGGAAAATCTCAGACTCATCACAGGTGCCACAATGAAACTAAGTCAAGCAAAACCTCAGGAGACAAAGGTTCCTCAAAAGCAAAGCATGCTTTGCTTTACATAGGCTGGAAAAACAAAACCACGTACCCTATGCTATTTTTTTTCCTTTGCTGAGCTAGCCTAAATAGAAGATATTACAGATGAGTGTATGTGTCAAAAGCATTGGATAAGTTGGGATGCAGCTGACATAACTGTAAGTGACAGCGACATTATTTAGTTTAAGTAGTTTGCAGTTAAGTATAGACTTAGACATAATCTTGCCAATGGAACAGTTCCCACCCTAATATGTGAGTAAGAAATGGTGCCAGATTAATAAAGAGTTTATTGAACAGAAGCCAGAGCCAGAGCCTGATCCACATTTAGAACAACTGAGTTCAAGAGCAGCATCGGTGATGCATGGAGCTGTCACCTGAGGATGTTTTTTCCTATGGAAAACTGAAATTCAGACTAACTGCATTATGAGACACCAGAGACCTGTAGAAATGGAGGGTGAGATAGCAAGGCAAACTCCTCGGTTGAACTCATTGTTCTCAAATCCATCTCCTCCGAGAATAAGGGTCAGAGCCGATACCAAACTTCATGGGGATTTTGAGCCTCTTGGCAGTTACAAATGTGTGATTTTAAGAGTAACTGCTGTGTAAGTAATTCTTTCATGTGTTTGCTGCAACGTGCACTCCATGCCCACTGCAGACCGTCACCACGTACTGATGGTAACCCCCATCCCAGTCCATTCTTTTGACTTTAGCACCTGTGAAAGACGCAAGGACTTTCTTTACGTTGCGGAAATAGGGTCAGTCACATCTGTGGTGCCAACTTGTAGCGCACACCGCCTCAGGGCCCTGTCAGGTATTGCATCTATGCAGTACAAAAGTAGTTTGTGCGTTCAGAGCGCTGCTTTAAACACAGCAGGTCTTGTTAGTGCTGAAGCGTCATCTCAGAGGGACTTTTACATGTTATAAACAGTTCGCTGGAAGATTAAGAAAATGGCGTGACATTGTCTGGATCATAAGTATTTTTATTTTATGGAATATCCAACTGTAAGCACATTTTTGGCAGGCAAAATATACGAAATCTAAGCAGATGCAGGAAGATACTCTAAATAGTAACGGTGGTCGGCTTTCATAGCCTCTGCCACAGAGTCCCAGCAGAAGGCGGACTGGACAGAGGCCGTGCCGACCTGAAGGGAGGTTTTGCTTTCACTGAAAGGCGAAACGCCTCTGCAGAAGCCGAGGCCGCGGCGCCGCGCGCCATGCCCGCAGCCAGGCGGCCGTTGCGCCGCGCCGCCGCTGGGTGTCGCCCACGGTGGGGCCGCGGCGCGGAGGCGGGGCGCGTGGCGCTGCACAAAATGAGCGGCGCCGTTGTTGTGGCCGTCGCCATCTTGGCTCGCCGCCTCCCTCGGCGTGGGGCGGGGGGAGGCGGGGGAAGCTGCCGCCCTAAGGCGAGGTTTAACCCTCGGGAGGCCGCCGTCGCTGCCGTGTGCCAGGACGCGTCTTGTCCTTTAACGGCGCACACGGCGGCGTAGGAACGCCGTCACGGGCAGGGTGGGCGGCTGAGGGAAAGCCTCGCCCACGGCTTTGCATGCGAGGAGGAGCCGTGCAACGGCAGTGGCGAGCGGGGCTGCGCGCGTTTGAAGAGCAGTTGATGCCACAAAGGAATGCGGCGTGCGGAGCGTGCTTTGGGCTTTGCGAGCACCTGATACAATTTGCTGGAAAATTGAATTTGGGGGCACAGTGAAAATCAAATCAGGGACAGAAAAGTGATAAGAATGCTGAGCAAGGGCTTGTCCTAGGAATCACAGATGAAGACTGATTTTGCAGCTGTGGGAATGGCAGAGCGCTCCCAGCTGCCTGGAAACCAAAATCAAGAGATGTGGAGGTACTGGAAGGCACAAATACCCGGCGGTTGTCCTTGGTTTCTTTCCTGGAAACCAGGAGTCCACGCTGAGGAAATTAGTGCACTTTCCTGGTCCTTTCACATAGCTCAGACCTTGCTGTACGTTACCCCAAGGCTGGCCCCCAGGCCGCGTGTGGAAGGTGCTTCCGATGAACATGTGTGATGGCACTGCCTGGTGCCCATCCCTACAGCAGCCCTATGGACCGCAAGGCACGGCAGGTTCAGGTTCATCACAGCGCCATTTGTCACATTTGGCATTCTCTCTTTGTGAAAATGTCAGTTATTGGGAAAGGGGCAGTGTTGGCGGGGGCTGTTGATTAGCAACAGACCACACAGCTAGATATGTTCCCGTGGCACTGCTGTTTGCAGCCGCTCACATATGCGGGAGTGCTGTGAGTGCTTCATAAAAAGCAGCGAAGAGAAATGGAAGTGGAAATGGAGAGATGAGAAGTTTGTAGAAGTGACTCATTGTGACAACTGCATGCGAAGGTGAAAGATACTCAACACCTTAGCCAAGAAAAGAGCTCAAATCTGCTTGACGTAAACTTCAGTGTGGATATTTTGATATTAAAAGGTAGACTCCACACAAAGTCAGTCCAGAATCAGGTTTTTAACAGGAAAACTGCTTAGCCTCTATGAGGCCCCACCATTATATCTTTCTGAAATGTTTCAATTGACAGAACTGATAAAAAATGAACGCTTCAGGAATTTATCATATTCTGGAACCTTTTTCAAATGAAGTATGTTGTTAGAAATGATCAGCTTTGAAAATGTGTTAAGAAAACTGATTATATTTTGCATGGCATAATTCTGTATTCATTCTATATTCCACAGAATGCAGTATCGTCTTGGTTGATCGTTGTACAGTAAAAGGCTGTAGTTTAGTTCAAGCAGCATTTTGGAGGCAGGCTCTCACCTTTCCTGCATGGGATTTTCCCTTAAGATGGTGCCACCCTTAGAGGCCAGGAACGGGAATTCTCCTTGCATTAACACCCTCCTCCTTCTACAAACTGAGGCAAAAACCATGACAACAGTGCAGCCCTGGTTTGTGCCCTGGAGGGTATTTGCCCAGCCACAACTGTCGCCAGCCGGGTGCCACAGGTCTGTGATGCCTTAACAAGAACTAGTGGCAATATGATAATATGAAATGATGCTTTCCTCTTCTGCCTGTTTCTTTGCCTACTCAGTCTGTGAACTTTCCAAAATAGCTTACTACAGCCCTTCATCGGAGCTCACAATGAGAGAAGTCTTACATCTCCTTAATAAAGTGAGACGTCTAAAGAGAGCTGGGAATCCTCTTGGGAGCGAAGGGAGCTTGTCACTGCAAACTGCTGTTAAATTCGGCTTTAAAATTTTGCAGTTCAGCTGACAGATCTACTGACGTCAATACCAGCAGCACTGATACAAGAAGCACTGGCAGTCTTTGAGAAGACATTTAACAGTAGCAGCAGAGACAGACTGGGAGCCAGTTGCGTTCTGTTTGTTTTGTCCTCCTCATACACAGGCACACACCCTCAGTAGTGAGCTGCTCAGGCAACAAATCGCTGACAAGTGTGCAATGGCAAGCCTGTCTAGACAGGCTTAAATCATCCCTGAGGGTTGTATCTGTGTACTTCTCATGGTCAGTACAAGCATCAATTTGATACAATTTAGCTAGGATACCCACTAGTTGAAAATATCTTTAAAAACAAGCAAACTAACTTGTTCAATTGGAGTTGTTTGCCACTGGCCTGCTAACTTTCTGTAAAAGCTGTGGGCAGATAGGTGTAACAGGCCATGGGGAAACACCAAATGTGTACCAGAAGCAATCCGTGGATACGTTGCTTTTCTTTTGTTTTTTATGTTTTGTTTAATCTGCCACATGTAACAGCTTTACCGATTTCCACGTTTTAAGAATGAGCAATGGATGTTCTAAACCCTGCTGTAGAAAAGGTGTTGGAGTCTCAAAAATTGCTGTGTGCATTTTGTATTATGGCCCGACACCAGTGAAGACATAAAGAGCAAGGGAATATCTTGCAGCTGTACAAGATGAGACACACTGAAGGCAATCCCTCCTTCAAGAATCTCTTATCTATTTCTCTACTTGGCAGATTAGGTATGAGTTCGACAGAGAGCTGTTCTTCTTTGGAGTGTTAATTCTGTCTTCATTTGTGAATTTATGCATAAGAGAAAGAAAACATGAACAGCACCAACGTGATCATTCACCCAAGAGATGTCCATCCTGAATCAAAGCAAACTGTGGCAGGTAGGATGGCTCTCCTGTACTTCTGCTAACCCAGCCAGTACGATGGTACTGGTGACAGAAGGCTTTAAGCAAGATAATATCTGTCTGTTTTATGTGGGTGACCATCAGATGATAACACAGTCAGGCTGCTGAACTCAATTTGTACAGACGAGTGAGATTCCTTTGCCTGTCAGCCTGCAGTGGTAGCCATTGTCCTGGGCAGAGTTGTTCTAAATAAAATCACGGATGTCAAAGCCTTCCTCTGCTTTGCTCCTGGTAGCAGAACACAGCTTGTGGCAGCTGAGTTTCTGGTGCTTTCAAGCTGATTCTGAGGGCCATATAAAAATAAGTTGTTTGTTTAACCTGAAGTAAGCAGAGAAGGAAGTCTTTCACACAAATGGTAAAGATCCTCAATTCAGGCCCTTTAATGTAGCAGAAGAGAGTCATAAAAGTCTCAGTTTTGCAGTAAAAGGATTCCTTTGATGTAGGGAATGTGGAATAAGCTTTGTAGATATCTTCTAAACTCCAGTACAAGGTGTATGTGCTGAGGAGCATGTGGTCTAGGTGGAGGTGCTGTGGAGCGCAGGCAACTTCATGGCCCCCCAGAGGAAGGACTGTGGGGAGGCTTGTGGTATTTAGTTTAGCCTCTGCATGACTAAGGCAGGGTAGCAGACTTAGTAGAGGCTTCATAATAACAGACTGTGTGCAATGGGGAATTTTATTAAGGCACCTTACACTTAATTTTTTAATCTCAGTAATTTCATATATTTTATTTAAAGGTAGCAAAGATCTCAACAGCACCCATGTTCCTGAAGCAATTGCAGTTCATTCATGTAGAAGCCCTTTCAGTGTCAAGCAGACTTCAAACGAGTTTGTTTTCCCACTTTATTCAGTTTGTATTCATTGCAACTATTCTGGGCTTTTTATAATCATATTTTATTCTTTGTTCTCATCTGCTAGCTCCATGTTTCAAGTAAATGGAGTGTTGTTTGTGTGTTGTTTTGAAGAAGCTTTTTTTTCCAAAATTTAGAATGTGCATATCTTTTCTGAATCCCACAGGTAAAATCCAGCCTTTCATTTCTGTTGGAATGCAGCTGGCCAGCCTCCCTTACCCTCCGAGCCACCTTAGAGGGTAAAGGGGCTATGAACTTTGCAGAGGTTCACAAGTGGCACCCGACATCCCACCAGTCTGCTGCAAGGTAGGGTTCAACTGGGCTGGACTGGGTTGGAAGCTGAATCCTCAGATAACCCAGAAATGTTGGAGTTAAGGGTTTGCTGCCCCACTCCCTGCCTCTCGTTTCTCAGGGTTCAAATTAATCAGTACCTCTGTAGAACAGCAGTACCCTGGTTATGTGGCATAAACCCTAATGTGAAAACAGCTTTTCAGGCCAAGAAAGCCAGACCTTAGGGGACTGTGGCCCTATCTATGGCAGTGATGTGTTTTTGAAAGCCCTTACTTTCATTAGCAAACCTGTTCAAATTCTAAATTGTCTATCAGACTGAACTAGCCCAGTTCAGCTTCTAGAAAGAGGTAGCTGCTGAAGCGTGTATTTTCCACTTACACAAGGCTCCAGCTTCAAACATGATGATGCTGTTCTGTCATCTGCTTCTTCAGCAATGGAATATTCCACGGAAATAACTTGTTGTGTGTGAATTTCCATTAAAGCATATTACTTCTGTGCGCAAACATTTTTCCTGAATTAGTCAGCCCTGGTCCATATAAGTGGTACAGAGGCAGTCCTGGTTATAAAAAGGAACAATGAGAAATGTAACCATTTAAGTGTGGTAGGGAATGCTGTGCAAAAAATCATTTGCATTTCTGCCCTTGTTTCTAGTATCTGCGAGACAGCAGAATAAGTGGCATCAAACAAAGCATCAAACTCCTTTGTCCTGTTTTACCAAATGTGCTGCTTTGTGCCAGTGGCGGAAAGGACAAGAGGAAAAAATACTTCCATCAGGCTGCATGCAAGAGCTTCGTGATATATTTAGAAACAAGCAAATGACAGAAAAATGCAGAATATAGTTGAGGTCGCTTGTTAACACTTTGTCTGAGTGCAGAATAGGGAAAAATGCAAGATTCTGCAGTGAATACATGAATATTTAACAAATCTGAATGAAGATAAATTGGGGAAATCTTTCTATAAAGACAAACAAATACATCTTTATTCTTTATAACATAGGCGATAGCTTTGCATTTCACATGGCCAGCTATGCTTTATATAATAGGGTGAATATGTATTGCTAACTGTGTAGATGCTGTTGAATTGAGAAAATACATTTTTAAATTTCCATAATGGAGGAAGGCAGCATGTCTGAGGTTACTAGCATTTTAGATTATTATTACTGAAGATATTTTTTACATCATTAGTTTTTAATATAGATGCTGCTTGCTTCTGTTTTACAATTCACTGTGGATGGGGGACTGAAGACACAGCACTTGGTTGCATAGAATGTAGTCCTGCTAGAACTAAGCAGATATTTCACGAATTTTGACACATATCTGGTAGAAGCAGGTTTTGTCATTTTTGTTTAAACATCCATCTCTTCCAGTCTTTCTCCATGTAAGACAAAAGCAACAAAATCAGCATTTTTTTTTTTAATGTATCCATTTGGGCAAATAAATTTTATTTCTACACTGACATTTGTCAAGAGAAATTTGTCAAGAGAAATTTGTCAAGAGAACATTATCTAACAGTTTGTAGCAAGGATCCGAGTACATTTCTTCACCTCTCCTTTACATTCCCACAGAGATCCAGCATGGGTTTGCTTGTTTTCTTTTTTTCCAGAGGAGTGGAGTGTGTAGTGCAGAGATATTACATAAAACTGCTGTATAAAGTTTGTCCACTAGGTGGTCCTTAAGGACATATTTAAGGAGGTTGGTTCAGGTTTTCATCCTAAGTATGGGGTCCTTCTTAAAGCAGTTAATTCAGTTAACAGTGTAGCAAGGCAGCTTATGGGGGCAAATACCTGTCTACATGAAGAAATCCTCATTTGCAGCTGACATACTCTGTTCATGTTCTGGGGACTCTAAACACTTGGAAATAATGAGTTTCATTGGCATTAGGGTGATGCAGGGAAAAGAAAAAAAAATACCATAGTCAAAAATAGACAAAATGACAATATACAGCACTGACAGGAAAATAACTAAATATTTCCATTCCTAGCACAATGCTTTTATTTTGAGACGAAGAGATGAAGTCTGGGAATCTACTGCGTGCCAAAGTCTTCCTGGAGAATATGGAGCTCCCTCAAAATTGAGCTGGTGTGAAACTGCTCTGAGGTATGTGCAACAAGGCACTTCTCTAGACAGCTACATCACACTGAGCCACTTGTTTTGTTGCTTGTACTAGCTGTTTCCAACCTGGAAAGGAGCATCGTCACTATAGATGGCATGTGCAGATGAAGGAAACTCCTTACCGTGAGTGCCATGGAATGAAATATGTTCTGATTACATCCACTACCAAAAAAAAAAAAAAAAAAAAAAAAAAAGAGATGCATAAAGAACAATGTAAAAAATTGCACCATTCTGAACTTTGGGCAAAATTTATGGCAAAATTCAAAGAAAAAATATAGCAATTTATACCCATTGAACAGGCAGTGATCATGAGAGCGAAGTAAAGGTATGGATGTCCATCTCTCATACATGCCAAATGCTCTTGTAATCAAATCTAATTATGCAGTAGACGCATTTTCCAAGAGTTCAGTAAATAAATGTTAGAAATTAAACTTTTCAAATACATTTTTAAAGTTATATTCTTATATTTGATGATAAAAAGGGAAACCATGAATCCATGAAATAGATCTGCAGTCATTATGTTCCTTTTTTATTATATTGCTGTAATTTTTTTAGTGTGGTAATGGTAAATTTTTAAATACATTGTACTAAGTTCCATATCCATTTTTGACTTAGTTCTGATTTCAAGTGTGTAAAGTATGATTCCATTAGTCATTATCGATTCATATAAAACGTGGCACGGTCTCTTTGTTAATGAACGGAAAAATAAGAATGAAGTTGTAGAACATAATGAGGTTTAAAAATGAGGTTGCTTCATTTTACAGCAGTTCTGCTGAAAATTATGCCAGGATTGGCAATTCTGAGTTGCGTATTGCTTGCAGTACAAACCATGCCTAACCCACACTGTAGAGAGGCAGGTGTATGGGAGCCGTTAGGTCACAGCCTGAACCAGTGATTGAGCACCTGGTGAAGGGGCGTTGCCAGCTCTGGGAACACAGGTGCAAGCAATTCATCTGTGCAACCCTGGGTCCAACCCTCCCTAAGCTCATTTAAGGGTTGGCAGCCTTAGAGATCACCTGCTTTTGAGAGTTTCCAGGGAGCCCTGAGCCTCAGAAAAGGTAAGTTATTCCTTCTTTATTATCCATTGTGATTGCTGTCTTTCTTGGGTGATTCAAAATTGCTTAAAGGCAACTATATCAGCTACCTTTTGTCTTTGCAGCCAGTGACTTGGTATTCCTGTCCTTTTGTGAGCAGGGCTTCTTGCTGTAAACCAGTAAACTTGCTTAGGTATTAAAAGAAAGAAGTTAATCCTATAATGGGGAGATGGATACATCATGCACAGAGGTGGAAGGGGGGGGGGGGGGGGGGGGGGGGGAGAAATATGTTTTTCTCACTACTGCTTCTGAGATAACTGTTGAGAAGTTGAATCTAGTTATAATATTTTCCCCAAACGCTTCACAGGCTTAGAGGGAAATCGCCACTTGTTCCAATGATCTTTTGATAGTCCATACCAGTTAAGTGATAGGCCTCCAGTATTCAATGCAAGTGTTTTTGGAGGCAAGGCAAGCAACGCAATCCTGTGGGTGAAGTTTAGGCTGGAAGAATTATTTAAGTTGGCATTGAGTCAAGACTCAAGTCCTGTGCAAGCTTATAGGAGATGTCTATTTATGCAACTTGTGCTTTATAATAGTTGACTTCTTGAAGGAAAACTGATAAGCACTGAGCAAAAGAATTAGAAAGGTAAATCCAACAGAATCACTTGAGATTTTTGATACTCTGGTATAACATATTCAAAGTAATAGTATCATAGCGAAGTGAAAAAAGACGCAAGCCACAGGAAATAAATAAAATCACTTTTCTACTTTCTTCCCTGCAACAGAAGTATTACTTCCTACTTGTTCAAATCTTTATGTAGTAAAAACAAGGTACAGCCTTTAATACAACAGTCTTTTTGCATCAAGCTTCTGAATGGAGAGCTATCCTTCAACTCCAGCTTCTAATTTCCTGTTCCATATATAAAACAGCTGGGTGCGGTTGTCTGATGAGACCAGCTGCCTTGGTCTCAGAGACTATTTACCCCTTCCTGCCTCTCATTTGAGTTTCCCTGTGAGTAAGGGGCAAGGAGTGAGGCAAAAAATGTTGGTCTGGTTTCTCATGGCTGTTTTAATCCTGACATTTCTAAGTCTCTTAGAAACCAAGAGAGTAATGTGTTCATTCCATCAGAAAAACTGAAAAGAAGATAAACTGAAACGAAGAAGGAGGAGCAACTTGAGACATAAACAGGGAGAAGCCTCTGAGCCAAAACTAGAAGAGGGGGCTTTGTAACTTACTTCATCTTACCGCAAGGGGAAAGCTATTTTAGGTAAATAAGTTACAGAAACTGTTATCTAGTTATGGTACAGAGATGTCCCACAGAAAACTAGAGCAAAGAATCTGAGTGTCTGTCTAAAGGGTCAGTTAAAGAAATAAGGCAATTGAATTGAGGCAGTATTTATGAGAGTATGAGATAGTAAGTATTTGAGCATATGTGGTGAAGTGCTTAAGAATAATACATACAATGAATGAAAATGGAGTAAGTGACTGTGAGATATGTTTAGGAAACAATCATTTGAAGTGCTAATGACAGCATCTTCATTGAATGTGAGGAGGAATGCAAGACTGGAGAGGATCTTAGGTGGAAGTGGTGTCAAGAAACTACATTGTGGTGTTAATACCACAGAATGAGCTTAGAGATGAAAGGAGAAATTAACTGTTGTGTTTCTGTATGGAGTTTTTGGTATTTTTATAAGTTGGTTCTTCTCCATTTTGTTTTGTGGGCATTGTTTGGTTGGGTGGTGTGCTATTGGATTTTCTGTTTTGTTTTTAGGACAAAGATTTCTCTATTTTCTTTAGAAAAGAGTTTGGAAGGGGGGGGGGGAATGTGTATGGACGTGTGGGGAAATCTCAGGAGAAGGAATAGGAGGAGGTCATGGGGTGGCTGGAGGAAAACTTGTCTTCTACGGACACTAAATGGAAGAGACCTGGGGAATGGTCACTGAAAGCGAAGTGATGAACAGATAAGAGGAAGATTGAGTCGTGCACTATCAAGCCTCTTCTGAGACACTGATACAGTCTTGTGCAGTGAAAAGGGCAGTAGAGACGGATGAGGATCTGAGTTGTGGTCACTAAGGTTTGCAGTCACTAAACTTATTTCTGCTGGGGGAGGTGTTCTGTTGGGAGAAGACCAAGAGAGGAGAATAGGTTTTAGGTGAGGAAAGCCATTCTGGCCGCAAGCTCTTGCCAGAGACATTCTTGAACACTAGAGCAGGGGTGGAGGAAGCAGATGTTTGAGGGACTTGGCAAAGTGGACAAAAATGTTGAGGCACAGAAGAGCTGAGAGGGGGAAGGAGTGAGCAGCATACAGTGAGAATCCTCCTCAGTTTGAGGGGTCCTGAGGAGCCGATCCAAAACTGCCTGCCCTTTGCTGACCCTAGGCAGGTCTTGCTCTTGAGAAATGTCCATTAGGAAAAGAAGCAGCAACATATGTCCAAATATAACAAGGCAATTTAGCATCTGTCTGGAAAAACAATCAGAAGGATAATCTTATAACTGTTGTTGCAACCAATTTCATTAACAGCAAAGAGAGCCACATTGTGGTGTTTGGGGAGAGAAGGAATCCAGAGAATGGTGTTTGATTGCTGTGATTCTCAGCAGCCTCCCATTGCGGGAGGTTGCTAACCGAGCAGAGGGGAAAAAGAGAAGGGAGCCCTGGAAGCTTCAGGCAGTGCACTGAGGTAGAATTGAGCAAGGACTTAAAATGGAAAGCAAGAGCATCCAGTAGCTGGTAAGTTGTTTTTCTCACCTTGTGAAGTGTCCTGCTGGTCCACAGTAGCCTAGTTATGGGGAAAGCTAAATAATCATGGTTGCGGCTGATTAGCTTGCCTCTACAAAATAAGAGAAAAGTGGCCTCTACTGACATAGTAGAACTGTTCTTTACTTTTTTTTTTCCTGTTTCACAATGTGATGGTATTCTTCAGCAACGTGTTTCCCATCAAACATGGATTCCCATTTTATGAACTCTTCCTCATTTTAGTAAAAGAGTCATGATTTGGCAAGATTTTCTAGCACAATAGATCTGGCAAGCACATCTGTAAACATTCAGTTTTGCTTGACTCAAGGGAGTTCCATCTGTGAATGTTACATCTAGGAGTCAGATGCTGAGATGGGGCAGGATATTCTCAGCACCTATTTATAGAGGAATGTATAAAGTACTATAAACCCCACCATGTGTGACCAAAGCTACATGACCAAAATACTGAATGTGTAAATATATTCACATGCAAACAGCTTAAAAACTAGTATAATTGAACGTAAAGGCACCTTCACAAAACATATCGAGTCCCTTGTCATTTCACATCTCATCCAGTACAGACAGGCCACCTTATCCCTTATGTTGCTGGTCTTCAATCAAACATACTGCCACACATGAAAGGATAATGCTCTTCTAAGGAGAGAAGCCTTTTGTGTATTCACTTTGTGTTCTTTAAGATACACAGACCAAAATAATGAAAGACATCTTAGACTGTTTTTCATGTGAGAATCCAGTGTGTCATACGGAATTTCTTATTCTGTGGTCCTGTTATGCTTCTTATTTTTCAGTCCCAAATATCCTTTATTACATCCATGTTTTTGTTTAAAGATTATTTGTGGCTAAAAGAATGGCTTTGCTGAGCTGTGCTGCTCTTGGCATTTCTTTTTACAGAAGCAGTTCTAATAGCTGTGTAAGGATTGTAAATTCCTTTCTCTCTTTGCCCTATGCTTTCCCCAAAAGTAGTACAATTTCTGTGGGGTTGTAGTGGGGCTGTGATAAAGCCTTGGTTTTGCTGCTTGAGAATGCTTCCGAGGGATACAACTGCAAGTCAACATCAGATTGAATAGGCAAGTGTCTGTTCTACTGTCCTGTTCTGGTGGCTGTGATTTGTGAAGAAAGCTGATAGAGCAAGTGCAGTTTTTCATTATAATCCTTATTTAAATGATGTTTAAGCTGTGTTGAGATGTGGTGTCGCAAACTCCTTTTCCTTCCTTGCAAGCTCTCTCTCCAATGTTCATTCTCCTCCCTCAGCCCTCACCCTCTTCCTCCTTTAAGAACCAGTTTCAAATTAAGGCTGGGGACTCACCAATGCTTGGCTGCTGGTGTCTGCTCTCAAAGTGCTGGATGAATCCCGGTGTGGTACATGATCTGAGGTTCATGTATTCGTGTTGAGACCAGTCATGTAATGCCTCCACAAAGCATTATAGGATAGAACCTGGGCCATGGCCTCACTCACCCTTGCAACTGCAATCACAGAGGAGTTGCTGTAGTGCTGCTACCTTCAGCTTGGTGAGCTTAAGCAAAGGCTTGTTCAGGCAGTTTGCATTCTAGGCAAGTTTGAATGACAGCATGGGTTCAGACTTGAAATATAAGTGAGGCTGGGGTGCCTCTGGGTCCTCCCTGCCTATGTGTTTTGCATAGTATGCCTTTTTCAATGAGGAACTCCCCCAAAACAGATATATGGCCTGACACTTAGAAGAGTGGCAGACAAGCCTTTGGAGTCAGCTAAAACGTTTGTGGGAGTCTGGAAGCACTTTAGAGGCTGATAGATAAGAAGTTAGAAACATCTGAAGCTTTGAGGAGGAGAACAAGATTTATGGTGACTGTGAAGAGCAGGAAATCGAAACTGTTAAGAAACCAGCTTCAGGTCATCATAAAGTTCTGATCCCTAGTTTCACATTAAGGAACAGAATGCTACTAGAAAATCCTGCCTGTGGTAATAAATAAAATTAATAATTAGCTACTATATACTGCTTTTCATCTATAGATCTCTGTGATAAGAACAACATAGTGAAAGTCTAATTTATTGCAACTAAATAGTTGACTGTTAAACATTTCTTTTTGTGAGACTGTAAATTCTACCTGTTGACATAAGCTCAATCTTAGCTGCTTTCTGGGCTGGATTGCTTCATCATTTGGAATTAACTCCTTGCAGACATTTACAAGAGTTACTGTTTCTTGCAAGCATATTGTGAAAAGGGGAAATCCCAAAAGAGAGAAAGAGAAATAAATTGGCAAAATGCTTTGGCTCTAATTGTAAGCATGGCCACATTTACTGTAATACAAATCAATTAGGACTGTGTTTTGTGAGTCTTAATTGAGGAAATCTGCTACTTATTTCTTTTACTGCAAAATTTGGTCCTAGCACATGCCATATTTCAATCACGTCATTTGTCTACTACTATAGGAAACATTTCTTTAGTACACACTGAAAATGTAAGACAATATTACAAGGTGTACCTACTGTATATCTTCTACTATAAGTAATAAATTCTGAAGAGCCTGCTGAAATAAAACACTAGTGAGAATTCTTGTATTACTTGCAGGCTTTGGAATTTGCCCTCTATTTAACCACAGATTTTTGGCTTTAATTTTGAAAAATGATAAATAATTTGGAGCTCCTTTGTTTACATTGTCCCAGCAGGAGACCTTTCACATGAGCTTGGGTTCACTTTCAGATTTGCTTTACATTGAATGAGGTTCTTTACAGTTGTGCAAAAGTGGTTGCCCAAATTATGAGTTAGTGTTGCAACACGCTTGTGTTATGTATGTTTATACATGGTATTTGTCAAAAAAAAAACCCTTTAAAAACTAAAAGAAAAAAGAGTAATACCATAATTTGTGACTGACAGGTTTTTTGTTATACTGAAACTGTGAAGAAGGCATGCAACATTAGGATGCTGTCTTTATTCTGTTCTGAGAGAAATCTAAAGGCTGTCCTTTAGTACAGTTTGTTTGGACAATGAATGGAGTGAATGTCCCTAAATGTAGCTGGAAGCTCCACTTGTTGAAGCAAGCTGGAATTGATGTGCTGAGATCCATCTGATGGCTCAGTGTGATCCCAGGAAGTAGGCTGGTGACTCTACTGCTGCTTAAGCTTCTACTCAGAAAGCTGTGGAGGAAAGGCAGAAGGAAGCATGAGTTCAAATGTTTGATTTACATAAGTCATTCTTATTTTTGCCAGATTTCTTTTTAAAGTCTGATGGAAGTCATATGAAGATGTATATCATCTTTTTGAATTACATGAATACTGGCTGGTGACAGTGCTTAGGCTTACTGTGGCCTTGATCCAAAGCCAAGCAGATGTTTATGAAGAGCTCAGATAGAAATAAACTTTGAAGCTCTGAGTCACATGAGTGAAATAAAGGTGTGCTAATGTGCTTCGTCCAGGGAGGACTACTTAAATCATTAGGCCAAAGAATTTCCCTGGCCCCTCAGTGAGGTCATCCTGGCAACCAGAAGGACTGGGCTAACAAGGATAGCCCTAAACGTGCTTTGCCTTGGAGAGGAAGAACTAGCGAGAAGGAGTGAGAGTGGCAGCGAAGTCACAGGGAAGCAGAATGGCTGTTGTTGGAACAAAAGGAGAGCAGTACTGCTTTGGTGATCTTTTTATGGGAGGGGAGAGAAGGAACTTCTAAAAATAGTAAAATATGGTCGTCCAGTACTGGCTCTTGTTACCATCACCCACTTGAGTTCTGCTTTCAAGATTTATTATATCACTCTTAAATCTCTTGGAGTCATTACAATCTTGCCTTTCATCTAGTCTGTATATAAATAATTGATCATCATAAGGATTGAAAACTGTGGAAATGAAGACAGCTTAACACAGATATTCTTTATGACATCAATTATAAGGGGAATCATTTGATGAGAACAGAGAATATTTCAAATGGTACAATAATGCTGGCTTCTAAAATTACTTTGTATTTGAAATGAAATGTGTATGCTGATTGGTTCTGTTGCCAGTTTATGGAGAAAGTATATTATGGTTCAATGAAAAAGATGGTTAATTATCTGCACGCAGGGCTTGCTTCACCCCTCCCTGCTTCTCTTCTGCTCTCGTACAACTCTGTTGAATTAGCTGTGTACAAGTGGAGTAATGCAGTGGTGAATCAGGCCTGTGTTTTGTAAGTAATTTATTGCAAGCATTTGCAGTACTGAGAGGGGAAACATTCAGGCGTGTTCATTGTAGAGATTTAAACTCCCGGAGCTGCGTTCAGCTGGCAGCGGTCGCGTGTCACGGGGTGAGACACTGAGCGCAGCAGCTATGACAGTAGCTGAGCACATTTATTGCATTAAAACCTGGTAACATGCTAGAATACTGTAAACAGTATCATTAAACGTGCTGAAAGGAAGTTGCAGTTCAAGTGATATTTTTTTTGGATGTTGACTGTTAAACTTATACATTGGGTTAACTGGAGAGGGCACTTCCTCTCTCATTTGTTAGTTGTCACAGTGATAATTTGTGTCATTTCCCCATTCATCCGTTTGCAGGTGACGCGTGGCTTGGATCAGTATTCAAACTACTGAGGGAAGCACAAGCAAGGTGTAGAAGTATTCATGGCATGCTAGGAAGAGCTCCTGGTTGTCTGGAGTGCTCATCTTGAGCTGCCAGGAGCACAATGAATGTGTGCAGGGCAACAGTGCCATCTTATATAACGTGTCTGTGGAAGGAGGAGTGTGTCAAACTGCTTTAATCTGTATGAACAAGTGGTAGTGACTCCTGTAATGGGGGCTGAAACAAAATTAATCTCAAGTGTAATGTGTTAAGAGCTTGGTTTTATGAGCCATTTCTAGAACTAGACAACATCAAACAAAAATACTTGGCACAATTGTTTTATGGTGGACAGTCCCAAGAAGCGATAGGAATTGAGCTGTGAAAGCAGAGTTAAAGAACATTCCAATTAGCCTGGGTGAGAAAGGCAGCATTAACTCTGGGTGTGTTTTCTGTGGTATTTTCAGAACTATTTCTCATTTTAAATACTTCGTGTATCTGTTCCATTGCTATCTCATGTAAATCCTTTTTGCCACAGGGTTGGTGTGGTTATACGTCATAACCGTTTGTGGAGCTGGGATGGGAGAAATCAAAAACTAGATTTATGACAAAAATGCATGGTGATGGCTTAAACGTTAGCATTTATCTTGCTGAGGATCCAATCCAAAAAATACCACAGTGTGTGCTTTGAAATCAGGTAATTTTCAAACTGAAATATTTCAGTGCCATTTTTCCAGAGATAACAGATGAGCAATTTGTTTTTTAATTGTGGTGGCTTCTCTTTGTGTCCTTTGACTTCCAACCAAAATTATCACAGTATGTCCTAATAGGTTTTCTTATTGTTGTTATTTATTCCTTTTGGGTAGTTGTCAGAAGCCCATCTTGCTTATGCCATCTGGGTAGTAGTAAGGATAGACGTGAAACCATTGGTTTGCAGTTAGAACTGTGCAGGAATATGCAGGGAGCTCTTTGATTCTTAGGGCATTGACACTTGATTTTGATTTGAAACATTTTAGTGTGAAATACCCTTTTATAGTATTAGTTAGACAAAGTACTTCTCTTACCTCTCTTTCTCTAGAGGTACCAGCTGCAAAACTTCATCAAACCTCTGCTTCCAAACAGAGTTTTGAGAGACCTTAAGAGACACTGCCTCTCCCAGTTTCAAATGATGCTTACAAGGCAAGAGAAGAATATATTGTTCACAGGGAGGCAGGAATAATGACCCGCAGCTAAATGTGGGTAGGTTCAGCATGGAAGACTCCACAGTTTATTATCCGTTTAATTATTTCATTTATTCTGAGTTGTTTTCTAGAGCTCTTCTTCCTCCACCTTTTTTTTCTATTTTGGTGGTGATCATATCTCCATTGCAACAGCCTGAAGAATGTATGCGTTGCATGTTGATCCTGGTAGATGATGGAAGCTAGTGCAGCAAACAGAAGTTCAGAGACGGGCTGGGCAGCAGCAAGGATTGCTTATACTGACTAGAAAGCAACATCCATTTTGAATATCGCTTAATTGCACAGTTTTCCAGACCAGGTTTGCACAAACCAGACTGAGTACATTTCTAGGTTTTGGTACCAAACAGTCGCATTTAAGGGTTGAATTGTTATTTTATGTAAGAGAGACAAATGCCTGTAATTAATGATAGGATTTCATTTCCAAGGGTTTGTGATTGCTTTGAGGAGTTAATGAGAACCACAGAGTGTAATACAATATCTTGTTGATTTAGACAGTAGTTTATTTTCTGTATTCTTTCATTTGAGAGACACTCAGGTATGAACAGATGTGCAGATGTTAGTCTGGTGTGTAGTGTGCCCAGAGGGAGAAGTGTAGATCAGGGATGATTTTTAAAACAACTCTTTTTAAGGTGTGGGATGTAATACCTCTAGGGGTTATCTTTCTGAAACTTCTAGATGACATTTCTAAACAGCTACTGAGAAAACAAGTCCTTCCATTTAAATAATGTCAAAAGGAAGCTACGCCTAAGAAGTAACTGTAAGATCTATTCCCACTGCTGACAGATGTAATTTTTATTTGCTATTTTGGAGAATGCTCAAAGTTATTTTTCCTTTCCCAATCACTGCAGTGCCCTCTGGGAAAACAACTATGATGCTCTTGATTTTTTTTTTTCCTTGTAGTTACTGACTCCTTCAGTTAAAGGTGAAATGTTACAGGTGAGGAAGCAGTAATATTTTTCATTGATTGTGAATAATGGTGGACATTCATATTCTAAGGGAATATATGAGAAATGTTAAGGAAATAATGAGGTTTGTGTATGCAAATCCAATGACAAGTTGCATCTGACAGCACTAATTACTGAACTTTTTCAGCTATTTCTTAAGCAGTTAAATCTAGTTATAATAATGGAACCTTTTAATGCTTCACAATTTCTAACCCTGGATTTATATGTGCTTTCTAAGACCTAGCACTGTATTCTCCATTGCAGTGATGTACATGAGCCCGAGTCACAGACGGGGGTGTCACTGTATATAGGTAGGACAAAAAAAACGAACATTTGCAGTTAGTCACAGCCAGGACTGCATGCTGATGCAGTTTGGCTGAGGGGTTGTATTACTCTGCTGCCTGGGTAGAGCTAGCCAAAAGGCTATCATTTATTGAAAATTTGCCCCGTGTTGCAGTAATCATCACATGCTCTCAAGGTGTGTAAGATTCACATCATCAGCTTTAGCTGCCTGCAGTTTGTTGTCTGAGAACGTGTTCAGAAATAGATGGGTAAACTGGGGGGGCACCCTGGTGGTTCCTTGATGTCTTCGTTCATGCTTCAGGAAGGATGGGCAGTCAGTTCAAATGCAATTTTGGTAACTTTTAGATGATTAAATTAATTGAACCTCGCTCTGCCTTGCCAAAATGAGACCAAGTTCTTATTATGATTTCATGCTCTTTTTTTTGAGTTTCCAGGCTGTTTGAGAAACAAGATTGCTTTTCCTCCTTACTCAATGCCTTTCATGACAGTTTGGCTGGCTTGCTGCTCAGCTTTCAGCATCTTAGAACCTGTGAATTTTCAGACACAGTGGTATCTTTTAGTAGGGAGCTGTACTACTCAGTACTGTCCTCACCAGCAATTCCCTAGCTTCTCCTTTTGTCTGTGGGAGAATGGCACAAAGTCAGCCACTCTCTTAGCCTAGATTTCAGGTTACCAGCCATAGTATGCTTTATTTCTTGTTTATTATTTTGAGTTTTGCTGTGTAGTTGATCAGTAACAAAATGTGAAATACGTGAATGTGTGTGGGTACATACAAGTGTTTAGCAGGTTCTTTTATTGTTTGAACTGTGTGATGTTTTATATGCCTGTCAGAATGACAACAGAAATAGATGGGTGGAATCTGCTACTACTGTATGTGGCCTCTATCTCATCTCAGTCATCTGTAAAAGCATGGGGTAGGAGCAAGGATATAGCCCACTTCGAAGAGATGTTTTAGACTAAAACTATTGATAGTTGTAAAGCATTTGGGAAAGTCTGTCCAAGTATAAATTTCAGCATTATTGTAATGTTCATTAAGAGCTTCTGAAGTTGAACAATTCTATCAACAACTTGTGCATTTAGAAAGATACAAGGTTTTAGTGACGGGTTGTATGAAGCTAATTCAAAATATTTAGAAGTATTACTGGACTCCTAGACCTGTTGGGCTAATAGAGCCAGCTGAAGAAAATACTTTATCTGCCCAGATTGTCTGAATATCTGCATAAAAATGTAACTAATACTCCTATAAAGAGTGCAGAGCTTCTGGAATTACTCCACGTGCTTCAGTTCTTGTCCCATTAAAATATCAAGAAAAAAAACTATCTTTGACTTCAAAAGGAGCAAGGCCAAGCTAACACAGAATCTCTGAAATTCCTAACTGGTAATTTCATCTTTGTATTTAAGCATATACCTTGCAAGTTTTGTTTTGGTTGGTTGTTTTGTTGTTTTTTTTTTTTACAAAGCTCCACTGAACATAAAAGTGTTAGTTTCTAGTATGTGGTCCTTAGTAATTACTGAGTATATATCATGCATCCTTTGAAAAGCCACTTAGTTCTTCTGGTAGGTTTCTGACTCAGCCATCCTCCTAGCATGCTGTTCTAACTACTTCTCCCTCTTAGAAGTCTATATAAACCCTCCTGCTTGCTGTGTTTGTGTACAGCAACATATGCACATCTGTATGAAGCAACGTGATGAGGATAACCTCACGCTTATTAGCATGGCTGTCTTCAGATAGAAAAATACTTCCTGGAGGTTCATTTCTTACCATCGGCTTCCTGATTTCTTGCTTAGTAAATCATGTAGTGTTTATGAAATAAAAGACTCCCAAGCTGTCAGTCAGAACTCTAAAGCCTTTCATAGACTGTAAATTCATATTCCTCCAGTTATAAATAGAAAACGCTATTGCGATGGCTGTAAAACTCTCTGACGATTGTATGTTTTGTAGCACCAACAAATCACAAAAAGAGATGGTTGGGATGCTGTTGTCAACATCTCTTTTGCTCAGAATTTGCATTGAATGAATAAGTGAGGTTGTGCTGATGATTTGTAGTATCTGTTATCACCTTTCATCAAACTTTGAGGAGAAAGGAAATACGGGGTATTCCAGATGGGAGTCTGGTATACTAAGGAATCTGTTTACATTTCCTCTGATTGTGAAGGACAGTGAGGGTGCTGTTCCTTCTTGTACCATTTCTTGAATCAATGACCAAATCCAAGTGACTTCGTTAATGTGTAATTTATAATCCTTCTGGGAGAAAGCGTTTGTCTTTTCAGTATTCCTTTCTTCTGTTTTGTTTTGCACCACTGTAGTTCAGATGTTGTAGAAATCAGTCTGCAGAGGAGTAAACTTCGTCCTTTTCACTGTTATTAGCCAGCTTTTCCTGTTTGTTTTTGTTTATTGCTCTTAAAATAGGTCTCACTAGGCTACTGACTTCTGCAATATTCTGGCTGATCAATACTAGTATAGTTTTCAGAACATGTTTTCCGCTTTAGTTTCTGGCCCCAAAACAAGGTACTTGGTATCAAGCCAATAATCTACAGAAGATCTACCAAGATTTATTTTGCCTCTACAAGTGCTACTATGGGATCATACACATCAATTTGGGATTTGGGTATTCACTCATGAATTATTTGGACTTCTGTTATACATCAGCCACAGAAGAAAAACCATTTTTGAGTTCCAGGAGCAGTGGCTCATCTACTGGTAATGGTAAGACTGATGCAGCCCATTATGGAGCAGACTGTTTAGCTGAAGGATGCAAAACACAGTGTAACACCAATGAAGATACAGAAGCTATATAGAAATTCCTAAAAATGCTGACTGGACAAGGCATCAATATGTCCAGCGTGTTTCAGGCAGAGGCAGCAGGAGAGACTCTTCATGGAGAGTCTGCATGCTTGGCCATTTCCCTGGTCTGTTCTCCTCATGCTCTCTTAGCGTCACAGTTGCTATATTAAGGATTCCGAAGGCCTTTTGCCTGCACAGTCCTTCTGGTGTTAATGAACCTGTTTTCCATGAATTTGCCTCAATCCCACTCAATCCTGTTGACACTGTCTGCCTCAGCAGCCTCCTGTGGTGACAAGTTCCAGAGCTTTGCTAATTGCTGTAGGAAGTAGTTAAATGTGATAAGTCTCCTCCTAGCTTCATAACATCTTTTCCTCAGTTCTCTATTTCAGGATTTTAATTGTTTGATGATGCTTGCATGAAGTTGCATTGCTTGTAACAACATTTTAAAAGTTGTACTGACTTGCTACATGTGTGTTGTGCAAGAAAATCTCCCCAATATCCTCAGTTGCAAAGGTGAAAACAAATGATTCACTGAGCATCTGTGTTGTTGCATTGTCATCTGAGAATTTATTTTTTAGGCTTTATTGTCATCAAGTGGTGCCACTGATCACAGGAAAGCTTCCCGCTTTTCATGCGTTCAAAGAATGTTTTAGTATTTATTTGGGCATTCTTTTAAAGGCTCTCTTCATATTCTTTTTTAGAATTCTTTATTTTGTGTTTACACTTGATCTGCTTTATTTTGTGGCCTTCTCTGTCTTAATTTCAGCAAGGTGTTCAATTTTGTAAATGCAGCTTTTCTGACCTTGAAAGCTGCTGTTGCTCTCCTATTGCACTCTCCATTTTGGTCTGTGCCACACAGGTGTCACCGAAGCTTCTGACACAGTGTATTTAATAGCCTTCAGGCGTAGTGTAGTCTCAGTGGCTTCTGAATAACCCTCTTAAAGTTTTTGGAGACAGAATTATTTATTTATTTGGGGGGGTGGGGAGCCTACCCACCTGCTTTGCAGCAGTCTGAATTTAACTTCCTCGACAACCTTTTTGCATCACAGTATCAAAGTGGACTGCAGTCTCATCCCCTGCACCTTAGCTACCTCGTGAAAATTTTTGCCTATGCATGTGGCACACATTAGCATAGGATCTTCTTGGACACTTAAGGAAAAAAAAAGATGAAAAACAGATTATTTGTCTGCAAAAACAATCTTTCACTTCCACCTAAGCCTACATACCTTTGGCAATTGTTGCAGAGGCATCCTGAGTTCAAGAGGGCTTAGTGAGAAAAGCATCTACTGGGGAAGACAGTACGAAATCCTTTTATCAGTTTCATGACTAAGTGAAGGTTAATTTTACAGTCATTAATTTTATCAGTGTCTCATGTAAGCATGTCAGTTCAGCTAACATTGCCGCATCACCATGTAATAATAGTAGCTTATATTTGCATTTACAGGAGATGCTAATATCCAGATTGCAAAGCATTAGTCCTGGGCAGTGTCCTCCAATTAACCCAGACTCCTGGCTGATATGTTTTCAAGGAATCCCTGCAGGAAAGCAGGGATTTACCCCTATGTTTAAGGATGCCAAGGAGTAAAGTCTTCTTGAAGAGTTCATAAAGAGGAAGAAAAATATAGGTTGCCCACATTCTTAGTACTTTTTTGATAGAACTTTGATTAGTGTGTTTCAGGCAGTTAAAGTAGAATTCATAAGGGATTAAGTGCAACACTTTGATTTTTGAGGTTGGGGAGGGAGAGAGACAAACTCACCTGATATGAAAAGAAGTCTGTATTTCCGTTGCTAACATTGGATTTTTTTTATTTGCGTTGAAAAATTATTTTCAATACTGAAAGCAGAAAATGCAAAACCTTTAACAAGATATGAAAGCAATGAAAATGTTTCAGATTTTCATTGGGAAGGGGGAGTCTTTGCAGACGAAAAAGCTTTCAGAATCTAATCACCTTCAGAGCTTCTGTAAACCAAATTGAGTTTTGCCTGGCAGCTGGAAGATGCTGAAGGTGCTCCCTGTGGGTCTACGTCTGGCATTTGCTGGCTGATATTTTTAACTTCAGGTAGATACAATTCAATAATGTTGCTTGCACAGCTCAGCAGTATTCATCTGATAGAGAAATGATACAGAAGTGACTGATAAATACTCTTTGCATTTGCTTTGTAACTGCTGTCACGTTGCAGTTTAAGTTTGAAGAACTCAAGTGTGGACTTCTGGGAGAATGTTAAATCGCCACTGGGTCTCTAGAGGAGAAATGTTAGTTTCTTTCCTGGAGAAGGAATTAAAATGCTTGAACTGTGAAGAGCCTCTAGCAGATAAGGTGGCAAGAGATGGGAAATAAGGAAAAAAAAAAAAAACTACTTTGAAAAAGGAAACAGTTCCTCTCTCTAAAGAGTTTAATGGGTGCAAGGAGTTTTCCAGACTAAGAGCAAGCACAGACAGCTTGATGGGTAATAGGGGCAGAGCAGTGGGCTCCAAACTGTAACGATGGGCTGGGTGACACTTTCCATATTGCTTCCCCACTCTGTAAGTTTATAGGTTGTGGCTTCAGGGTGGTGGTCTGCCCAGATTTTTCTGTAGCAGAAGTGGATCTACAAATTGTCTCCTTTCTCTAAGCAAGCTAAACTGAGCATTGGTACATGTATCACTGTTGAAGCAATGAAGGCTGCTTTGAAGATGTGCCTCTTGCTATGTCCTCATCTTTGTCCCAGTAACTAGTTGGTATGTCAAAGATGTTATTAGGTCAGCAAACATGATGATTACATTTGGGGGAAAAAAAAGCAGTAAATTCAAACTAGTCAATATGCATTTTTTAATGGCTTTTACATAGCTGGGGTTGTTGTCTCAGGGACACTGAGTGATCATCTTTGGGTAGAAGAAGTGGACAGTAATGCCAGAAACTTAAAGAGAAAGCTGACTAATATCAAATGCTGTAGTGTTTAGGTTTTGAGTGGCTATGCAATAACTCACTGCACGTTTCCTGTGTGGGCTGACGTTTCTGCTAAAACCTTTCACTTTTTGTGAATATTTTTGTGGATTTACAGCGATTACTCAACTATTTACAAGGAACAAAATGTGACCCCCTATTAATCATAACTAATCAAATTCAGCATGTTGAGTCATAAAATTTTCAGCCACTCTTTTCAGTCCTTTCATCTTTATTCATATTTTTCAAGTTAGTGATTCATAAATTAATGTTTACAGTTACCACATGCTAGTATCTGAGAGCATTATTTTTCTTTTAGTAGGTGTTCAGTTTAACTGGGCTGTAGCCTGGGGAGACTGCTCCAAGCAACAATTGCTATCTTTCTGTGAAACTACTGTTCGTGTGCACTGCAGAACTGACAGCTTCTGGAGGTCATAGTCCTTAAAGGAGAGGGGAGAAAAGTGGAGTGTGGAGAACTTGCTCTCTGTCTTGCCAGGGTACCTCAGCTCTGCCCAGTGACATTGAGGAAAGCTCTCTGCCTTCAGGTTACTCATACTTGGTGGCTCTAATTTCCCAGAGAGCTTGTATTCTTTTGTTGTTTCTGCAAAGCATTATATCCTTACTTGACTTCCAGATGATGTTTACTTCTTTGCTGTTATTTGGTAGGTGACAAGTACTCACTCCTGTTGATTCCCTGCATAGACATTAAGATCCAATAGGAAATTGAAATGCAGCTAGTGGGTTTGTTGCTGCTGGCTGATTGCTGACTCTACTGATGGTGTGAGACCTGCATGGTGCTAAACAAGTCACGCTGTGCTCTGGTGTGTATTTGAAGATGGGCCTTTAAAAGCTGAAATGTCAACGGTGACCCCATGCACCTGTAATAAATATAAGCTTGGTAATTAGTAAGCTGTCTCCAAGGGCTGCATGTGTACTAAGATTAATTTTCATTATGGCCTGCCCAAAGTTCTTGTGCAATGTACAGTTAAGATTGTCACAAGAGACACTTCTGTGAGTTCCTGCATGTCAATCACAGAACCTGCCTGTAGGTTTCTGGTGGCAGTGACCTAATTTCTATATATTTGTCCAGAACTCACCACAACATAGAAGTGTGGAATAGAATACATACGGGGGGGGGGTAGTTGAATTACAGGTAGGCAGTGAAGTTGCCAGTATGGTTGTAGGCAAACAGCCTGCAAAAAACTCATAGATTGGAGCACTCTGCCTGCCCATTTCAGGCTTTGCTAGTGCTGATGACAGACGGGTGGCTGTGGATTGATGTGAAGAAGCCTCAGCTGAGGGTAACTGACACTGAAGCACACTTTAGGCAAAAAGGCATTTCAAAAGGTATCATAAAGCACGTCTAGACTAGAATTTGTAGTTGAAAGGAAAAACTATTATCCTTTGGGTTGAAAAGTGACCCATGGCTTTAGGCACTGCTGATTTTTGATAAATGACCTGGTTTTCTCTTGCCCCACTGAGGGAAGCAATTGGTTTGCACTGTAGACCTGAACTGTAGACAGTTTGCTTTATCGTATTTGTAGGAAAGGTAGCGTGGCCTAATGCAACAGTTCTTGAAAATGCCTTCATTGTGTGTTTATTTGTATAAATAGTCTGAACTATATCACACTTAAGACTTAAAACTTTTCTTGTGTTTATTAATGTATGGGTTCTTTTTTCTCCTGTTTTATGGAGATTTTCATGATGTATATATTAGCATGATTTTTTGCTATCTTAAATGTGACATTGCTGTTGCGTATGAACTGTTTTGGTCAAGAGCCTTGTTAACTGCCCCATCAATTACCCTTCTAAATGCCTGTCACATTAAGAAACTGCAGCTCTATGCCCCTCAGGGTTTTTCCTTTTAGGCAAAGACTTTTTGTTTTCTGCCAGCACTTTTGAGCTCCTTATCATTCTGGAAAGTTTCTAGCTTTTTTTTTTTTTCTTGGAGAGAAATATATTCGTGTGTGAAGCAAGAGGAGCCTTGTGAAATCTAAAAGTCTTTGCAGTGCAGAAGAGTCAGAGCATTTTGAATTTCTTTAAGAGTGGTTGTTATTGTTAAGGCAATGTTTAATGTCTTGGGTAGAGTAACAAAGTTGCAAAGATGATTGCTATTACAGCTTGTTCTGTTCTATCTTGTTCTTTCTAATATGAAATATGCTTGCCATACCGTGCAGGATGTGTGTTAGCAAACGCTGGCACTTTAGCCATGACCAGGTATACACTGCCATACTATTTCCTTTTTGTATACAATGCAGAAGTTTGTTTCTAAGAGTCTGAGACAAAATATCTGTGCCACTTCAGAACACACAGGTACTTGATTCTGTATGTTCAGTAGACCAAATGTTACTGAAACGAATGTGATGGAACACAGCTGGAGTTAAGTGAACTATTGTTCTCACAGAGTAGCCTAGATTTAAAAAGTTTTTAAAAAGCTATTTTTTAATGTCTCCAACTACAAGCCCATCTTAAAATGAGCAGGACTTCTCCCCTTCCCCCCCCCCCCCCCTCATCTTATAAAAGTGGATTTCACATGTATCCAGCTGTGCCTTTTTGAGGGGGCCTGCTGGCACGTCATTCCTGGAGGAAACAGTCCATCTGGGAAGGCTGTAGGGTGCTGGACAGGCACCAGTCCTAGTGCCAAATGCTGCTCCAAGGAGGGAGCAGAACATCCCCAGGGAAAGCCCAAAGCTTGTCCCCAGCTTCCAACTCATCTGCGTGCAGCCAGGAACTTGGTGGGCATTCTCTGCAGCATTTCTGAATGTTCTTTCCATCCCAGATAAGCTGCTAGTAAATGGGAAGGGCTGAGTGCTTCTTTTTTTACCTGTATTGCACTATTCTAATTCTGGGTGGCTATTTAAGAACCTTATGTAGTCCTGAGAGCCTAAAGTTACACATTTTACTTGCCTTACACACATTTTATTATGTTTGGCTTTATGTTATGTTGGTGGGAGTCAGAAGAAAATTTCCAGATTACAATAAAGGAACTTCAAATTTAAGTGTTGTTAGATCATTGACCATATTAAAATAAAATTTCAAAAGGCATCAATTTTCAGAGGAAACACTTTCTTTAAATAAAAAAAAAAGAGAAGTAAAAAGAGTAGCATTATTGGCCTAAAGATACTGCTGAGCCTTGGGAAAAGATTTGTGCCACGCTTCTTGTGACACTAACATCACAAAGGATATAAACCAGTCATTGGCACTCTCTCAAGAAACACATCACTGTAATTTGTTATAACAATACCACTGTGGTATTTGTTCATAATATTTATGAAAGCTAGGCTATGAAAACAGTATGCACTGACTGTCAGTGGTCATGTATCATTCTTTAAAAGAGAATATACATGACAAAATGTTTTAAATGAACTCTAAAAATATACTGGCGGGTTAGAATAATTTGGCTGGTCTTGCACTCCATGCCAGGAGGTGCTTCCCAGGATAAGCTTCTGGATGACCTTTTTGAGGACATATATCAAATAGTCATGTATTTATTATGGTCCCAGTCAGTCCTCAATAGCCATGATGAATGTTGTGTAGCATGCACAGTCATTACAGCTCTGTGTAGTATTCTGCTCAGTTTCCATTTGCTGTCTTTTCTCTGGAAAGCAGTGCTGCTTGTGTCCTGTCAGTCCGATAAACCCACCAAAGTGTTCCCAGTGGCACGCAGCTTTATCTGGCCTGGCAGGGGGATACAGATGCTGGGGGCCTGGGAAGAGGCTCCTGCTCTGCTTCTGCAGTTGTGCCTGTGCCCTGTGGGGAGTGGCTTCTGAAGGCACTGTGAGCTCTTCCAGCAGCATGCTGGCATGCACAGCACTTCTGCTAAAAGTATAGATCTGGGTCTGGGGGCACTGAATGAGGAAACATGCTTCTTCCATGGCTGAATGGTCCTAATGACATGCTATTTTTTCATCTTCTGCCTCAGCATCATGGGGGAATATAAGTAGCGTTAATGTTACGGTATTTGCTACAACTAGGCTTGGATTGAGTCTGCTTCCTGGTGGAGAGGAGTCTGCCAGTCCTGGGTGAACTCCAGCTTGGGAGCAGGCTTTGTCTTGGAGATGGCATAGATAGAATGAGGCTGAGCATCTGTGGTAGGCTAAGTACAGATGGCTTTTCCTCTTAGGAAAGTGTGAGCTTTTTGCCGTGGTTTGGGGATATGCTTTACTAGTAAAGGAAATAGAAACCCCAACTTCAACCTTTTCCCCGTTTCCAGAAAGCTCTGTCCATTCTAGTTCAGTTTGTCAGCAGTATCTTGGTTATTCACTGCACTAGGATGTATATGGATGAAAAGCAAAAGTGAAGATAATTACCTCTTATCATTGAGCAGGAAGGCTCCAAGCAGGCTTGTGTCTATCACAAATGTGGGTAGGTCTAAAATGACTTAAGTTCAGTTTCCTGTATCTACCACCCTTTGCATGAATAACTAGATCGGAGAACAATGAGTACCATCACTGCAGGAAGCCCTGGATCTGAACTGTGTGCATACAGAGCTGCTTATGAATCATCCATTTCTATTTAGCCGCTTCCATCTAAGGTAGTTAGTTCAGTTCAATAATGAAATGGCCTCTCCAGAGGTCCTGTGCCAGATCAGCTTATTGTTCTTCAGGGGGAAAAAAAAAATCCAAATTCTAGTCTGCTTAAAAAAGACTTTCAGAAGAAATTATTTAGAAATGATAGACAGCAGCTATAAATGTGGTGAACTAGAGATTAAAAATGTAAGAACAGAAAAAGGGAAAAATGGCAAACTGAGATGGAGTAAAAAACAATAGGAAAAGTGATTAAGAGACTGTGGTTAACAGAGAAGGAAAGATTAAAACTGGGGTAGATATGTTTATATAGTGCTTTATGCAAAAATAATAATTTGTTCTTTTAGGCTCTTCTCTATTGCTATCCCTCTCCTGTCTTTATTTATAGCTTTAATCATATATTATATCCATGTTATCCACTCTTTTACTCTGGAAGTGTAATCTTTTACCACTTTCTTTTCCAGTTTAATTAAACCTCAATTTTATGCATTTACTTTAACTGACTTGCCTAAACAGCCCGAATTTCCTTTTTCATTCCTTGAGTGGATGGAAACAATGCCATACAATAAGAATCAGTGTTCAAGTACATGCATTTTAATAACCAAATTAAGGATGACTGTAAAAAATTTTACTCATGCTAGGATTGCAACCGTGCCAAAGGTTACGTCAGTGATTCTACCTGATAATTTACACGTGTAACTGCAAGTACAAATATCTTATCTGCTTATGATGGAGTTTCACCTGCAATGCTAGAATCCAGGCTGAGGTGGAGCTGGCCAGGAGCCAAGGATGTACCCTCTTTGTCTTATTGCTTCATAGGAAATAAATGGTATTGCTTCCAAATGAGGGAAATCAGAAACCCCAAACTCCTAAGAGCAGTAAGAAACGGTTAGCAAATATTTCTAGGTGAAATTGTTGACATCCTTGACAGGAAAAAATATTTTAAAATGGAAACCAATAGACATTTGGTAGCAATTTGGTCTGCATTTTAACTTTAATCAAGAAAACCTAGTAATCAGCATATTGGCATTAGTAATGACTTCAGTCAGAAAAATTTATAGAAAATGCAGTGTTTAGATTTAAGTTGAGAAAGCCAAAGAAGGACTTACAAGCAGGATTTAGGTTTAAAAGAAGAGACTAAATATCTTCATCTGGCCTGAATAATAGTTGCTTGGTGCTTGCGTGCATATCAGATGAAAATTCACACATTGGTTTGGTAGATGGGAAATATAGAAAGTAACAAATAAAATGATAGAAACTGAATGTATCTGTCAAGCATAGCATAAACACCCTCCAGATGATCTTATGAGATCATCCATGCACTTGGACAAAAATTCAAAAGAACAGCCAACAAGATTTCAGAGTCATCCCATCTGAATTTTAACTCTGTGTTACGCTCTAGACCCACCCTAATCTATTCCCTTTTCTCAGTCCATTTCCAATATTGATTTCAGTGATACAAGCATTTTATTCTTTGCAAAGCAGCAAGGTGTTTTGTATAAAAAGTATTGTCCAGTAGCTCAGGCTGTGAACAGTGTTTTGTTCAGTGAAGGAAAACTGAGTATCAATGAACACTTGGAAAAATAAATACGAGTTGAAAGGAAAAAAAAAAAGAGGGAGGGAGGCTTGTGCAGCATACATAGCTCTGATCTACTAGAACATATAGTCACGTAGAAATAACAAGTTTCTTAGGGAGTATGTTGTAAGCCATGTTATTCTAGAAGTACTCTGACCTCAAGAACTGATGATTTCATTTTCCATCTCCAAGTCCAAGGGAAGTTTTCAGTGTGAATGGGGAGAGTCATGCTGCTTATGAGCTTTGCGTTTTCAAGTCACTTTTCTTGCAGTGACTTCTACCAGTCATGAATCGCTTGGATGGACAAAGAACACATTGTGTGTGATTGTTTACTCTTTGTGAAGTTTCTTTCTTTTATAATCTCTACAATCATTTATAATATTTCTTCTTTAAACATTCTACACTTTAAAATAGCAAATTGTATTTCTGTGACCTCTTCTGTATTAGGTGCAAAGAATAGGAAGAAATGCTTTCCAGCTAAATGAGGGCACTCTGTCTCAAATGCCTACAGTTTATAATTGATATTTCCAGGATAATCTCAAGGAATTTAAAACAATCTTGAATTTAAGAGCAATCAACAGAATCGAGACAAAGTGAAACTATTACACTGAATTTATCGAGAGGCAGGGTTTAAATTGATGCTACATATTATTCAATTTGACAGCTGCAAATTCACATTAAAGATAGCAGAGACCAAAAGACTGCAACTGGGAGAGGAAATGGTAATTTTCTACAACTCTGAAGCTAAGCTTTTTAGTTACAATTATGAAATACTTTACATTTCCAGAGTACCTGTGATCCAGAGAAGCTCCGAACACTTCTGAATTTATAAGTATGGTCTTAATTTCCTGTCCCACCAGGTGATGTGCAACTGTCTCTGAAGTGCAGCAGGCCATTTTATAGCAACCCTTATACAAAGGAGAAAAACAATTTTTCTTTCCATGCCATTGTACTTGGTTACATTGCTAAAGCACGTGTCCTCATCATGCTGTGTTAGAAGGGAAGGAAATGAAGAAATCTGAAATCTTCTCCTAACCACACTACTATTTGGCATATGATTTGGGATAAGTCATATGTCCTTATGCTGCACTGCAAAATGGGAACAATTCTATCTGATTTAGTGGTGTTCTGATGATAGTGGAAGAACCATAAAGTGGATTCCTTTTTCTAGAAATTGTTTCTCAGTATTTGGAAGGCTGAATTTATTTTTTTTAACCGTAAAAATATTTGAAATCACTCAGGTGGAAAAGCCACGTGAACTGTGAAAAAATGCAAATTGCTAGAGAATTAAGGCTGATGTTTTGCTATGTAATAGTTTATTTCCTTTGCAGTAATAGCATCAGGAGGCTTATATGTGTGGGAAGACCAAACAGAGATGTTATGCTCATTAACTGATGACAGTGTCAAATACTTTTAAACCATTACGTCTCTAGTGATGTCAGTCTTTCATGAAAACTATTGCATGCTAGCACAGTACCCTGTAATGATTGAAGAGAGAGTTATCAGCTTTCTAAAACCCTTTGAACAAGTCATAGCTCAGAGGCATGATGAGGCAGGGAGGAATCATAACGATGATATCATGCTTCACGTTTTTTGTTTCATGAGTATGTAATGTGATTTCCTGATGTACAGTGTGGATGAGAACTCCAAAGACATTGAATGTTCTCTGTATAGTGTATTGAACAATCTCTTAACTGACACTTTAATTGATTAACATTGTTGTTCCAGATTTAATCTGAGGTATGTTCTGCTTAGCAGGTGTCAAAATATTATCTAGAGAGCAGTTAAGAGGGGGATTAGTACCTCAGAAACCTATAGGGTCCATCCTTTCCCTTAAGGATATTTGTGCCTCCTGTTATTGTCATTAGGGTCCATGTTTACACATGCCATGACAGGAGATTTTGAATTGGTGGTACTTGTTAATGACAGTTATTGAACATAAATATTCAAATTATAATACTCTTTTGAGTTCTTCCAGGGTCACTCCTAAACCATACAGTCAGACACAAGAACTGGCTCCAAGGATGTTCCTACGTAGCTCAAAGCTGACACAAATTCCACAGATGAGCTTTTTCAGTGAGATCGGGAAATGGGATTGGGAGATTGGACTGCCAGAGTTGACTCAAATATGCTGCAAAGAATAGGCTAAACCACTTTAAAAATTAATGAACTGTATGAGTTTAGGACTACTCAGATTTATAGGCTAATGGATAACCATCAGAAGGAGAAAATATTGTATGAAAACAAACACTGGGGAAATTTAGAGCCCTTACGTCTCTCCTGGTTTATGCTGATGTAAATCAGGATTAGTTGCACTGAAGTCATTTGACTTACCATAATATAAGTAGGAAGAATATGGGTAATTTATGCTCACTTTACAGTACCACACAGATAGAATTAAGTGGTCTTTTTGGAAATGAGAAATAGGTCTTTTCTGAGCCATTTTGCAGGAAATTAAGAATGGCAACCAGATGCTTCATTTCAGATGGGAAAAAGTGAACCCTGGGGGGCTTTTACAGTATTTCTTAAGACCATGTGCTATGTATTTACCAGTTATAAGTCTGTGAAATTTATATATACTGTAGACAATATTATTTTTCAAAGAAATCTAAAATATCCACAACAAGAAATTCTGATCACTTCCTATAAACACTCTGAAATGGGGTGTTCTCTACAGTCAGCCAAAACCACAATAAATCCACAGCGCAAGAACTTCGCTTCTTAAACCTGGCCACACACTAACTCTTTGTCTAGTTGTGGTACTTCTGGAGAGTGACCCTCAAAAGGAGGCCAACTATTCCTGTTGGACCACGTATGTCCTCGTGCTCATTCTTTGAACTGATCCCTCCACTTAAGACCCACCTCTAATGGCAATTAAACAAAAAAATGAGGCAGCTAAAAATACCTTTGCAAACAGTAAAAGAAAATGAACTACTTGGGATGCTACCTAGTGCAGTAGAAAAAGGGGATGTGTGAATGCAGAGGCAGGACTTTGGTAAATAAACAAATATTTGGCCAAAGAACTTTCCTATCTATCAAAGACTGGATTTTGCTTTTTGTCTCCCATTGGTGGGCAGTTGCTTCTACTATTATGTGTGGTGGTTTGAAAGGGGCTCCTGCAATCTCACAAATAATCATCTGGTTGATAGACTGAGCAAAGTAGCTAAGGTAAACAAGATGATGGAACTTCCATGACAAAGTTCCTACTTAATCTGGACTCAAAACTGGCCTCAAAATCATAGTTCTGTTTTTTGTCTGTGTTCTAGGCTGTGAAGAAAAAAATAGGTTGTTCTTTGGAATGCACATGCAGCTGTCAGTTCTCAGTGAGTCCCAGAATAAGTGTGACATTAGGGAATTAGTTTTACAAAGAACTACTGGAGTATGTAAAAAGTGTGTCTTTTTGTGTGATTGTCATCTGTTATTTAGGTAGCTGCGACCCTGTAACTCAGGGCATGCTTCATTCCTCTTCCCTCATACAGCAGAATGTTTTGGAAACCTATCACCCATTTTACTTCAGGAACACACGGAAACTGATTGCTAAGAGCTTTCCCTTCATGCCTCTCTGTTAGGATGGAATTAAGGAACAGATGCATGGTGAGCTTCTGCTTTATCCACACCTTGAACACCTGATCTGCTTTTCTTGCTTTGAGTTATGCATCCTCTTGTTGGAGCACAGCTCCAAGGGTAAACCCACCCTTCTAACAACCTGCAGTGTCACTGAGGCAGCATTCTGGTTGCTTTGGGGAACCCCCAGCCCCAGGCACACGGGCCTTCATTGCTTCAGCACGTGGTGGAAAGTGCCAGGACTGTGCCAGCAAAAGATAAATAGGAGTGAGCTAATATTGCTTTGCCTCTGCTTAGAGCAGAGTGCTCTTTGGAGTAGAATTGGGGTCTGACCTGAAATTTAGCTCTTCTCAAAAGGAATTCTGTTGTGGTATTCAAGCCTGCAATTAAACTTCTTAGTTAAGTGTGAAAGTAATTTACATCTAAAAAGCTGTTCAGTGCATGCTGCAGTGTTAAGGAGTTGGCTTCAAGTCAGGAAATTCTAAGTAGCAGGGTGAACTTAATTTTTATCACTCTGCTTTTATTTATTTAATGAGGGGAACGAGGAAGGGTTAGGCTTGAGGCAAGAAAAAGCAGCTTTGACTTTGAATTTTCTTGTTAGTTGTTCTGACACAGCTAAAATATTGATTTATTTTTTCTTAAGTCATTGTTAAGTATGTGACAAACTATTAATCCATTAGTGAAGAAATTGATATTCTCAAAGATGCTCCCTAATCTTCTTCAGATATTGATTTAATATTATTATAACATGGCCAAGTACTGTATTACTCCTTATCTAAATTAACATTTTTTTTCAAGATATTTTTAGGAAGGAAATGTGTGTTTATTGATTGTACGAATGAAGTGACTTTAATTAAGGAAACAGGCCTGCTGCCAAAAGTGGCATACATGACTATTAGTGCTGGATGCTTCCTACAACAGCACAAAAAGGCATCATCAAAAGCAGATGCCTAAATTAGTTACAACATACACATCCTGGCCAGACAGATGCTTCGGATGCTTGTCCATTTGAAGGATGGATTCTCTTTCCTTTGAAGCAAACTGGAGCACAGTTGTACTTTAAGGTTTTCTACCAACCATCACGGAAGGCTCTGCGGCTCTAAATTAAAAATTATGTCCATGTAGCTTGATTTTTTTCTTGTAGAGATCCTCATGTCAGCTTTCAGCACTCTCATTTTGTGCTTGGAATGGGGAATATGAGATACTTAAATTTCAGAAGTTTGATCTTTTTGCATGAAAACACAGGCTAAGAAGTTATGACAGTAATGACTACTGAAGAGGAAATATCAGTCTGTTGTGCTTTGGTTTAGATCACAGCAGCATTCCAGTATTCTGATTTGCATTCAAAGCTTCTAGCCTCAAAGTTGGTCAGAAACCCAGTGCAGGCTTCCAAGTGCCGTTGCTGCCTCCTACAAGGAAATCTTCAAAAATGGGCTGGGATCTATGGGTTAGCAACTTTCTATAAAAAAGTAATTTGGGGATGCTGAGAAGTTCATCTACTTTCTGAATTCTGGGTTGGTGGTTAATGGGGTGCCCTACTTGCCGAATCCTCCTTTGGTGCATGAGAATACAAAATATTCCAAACGTGTTGTGGAATTTTTTCTCTACTCAGACTAGAAATGGTTAAAAAAAAGTGTATGTAGCCTGTGCACTCAGCTGTCATAGTTGTGAGTCTTAAGTCTCACCTCCAGGCTTTTTTTTTAGAAGGGAGAATCCCACCACAGCAGGCAGCATTGCAAAATGAGCAGTATTTCAGTGAAGCCATGGAAGTGGTTATCAGGGAATTCTCCAGCAGCAGGAGGTTGCCAGAATCTGCCTGGCATTGCCTGATTGCTATCTAAGTCTCAGGAAGCCTCGTGGCTGTGAGTGGGCTGTAAAGAGGGTAGAAACAGCCATACACTGCTTAGCAAGCAAGCTAATATGTGATGCTGGTGATTTGGGCTGTAGTATTCTCATCCCTGCTGCAGCCTCTTGGGTGGAACGTGAAGGGTTGGGACCTGCATGAAGGTGCTGTACAGGCAGCTTGTCTTGTGAACGAGCACTGCCACAGCTAAGCCTAACCATAGGGTGGTAAGGACTGCCCATGGAGGAATCCCTGACCTGAAAGTAGCTACAGAATTGAATTCAGCCTTCCAGACTGAGATTTCTTTTTTTCTTAACCTTCATTGGGATGAAGTGCAACTACAGATCTTCCTACCTGGTGTTCCCCGTGTGTTGTTGATATGTCTATGCACAAGAAATATCAATACAAAGCACCTAATTGCGTGGCATGGGAAATGGAGGAATGATTTTTCCCATGTTCTGATGGCCTCTTCATCTTTCTGACAGGCTGGAGTGCAACTGGTTATGGGAAACACACTAGCAGGACTTGAAAGCATCTAAGCTTATTTTTGGTAGAGCTATTCTAGGCAGTGGACGGAGATGCTCCAGAAGGATTGGCTTTACAGCTCTATCTCCCTATCTGTGGGAGTCTTTGTGACCACCTCCACACTTGCACACACCCTCTCTCTGAGGCCGTGAGATTTCTGTATCCCCTGTGTATACTGGCAGAAAAAAAACTGGTTTCAGCAGTGCTTATGGCATGACTGATGCAATTGTCAGCCACTCCATGTAAATGCCAATAAAACCTTCCAACTGTCCTGTATAGCTGTAATACATATGTATTATATCTCTAAATATTGTGATTAGTATCTTAGCACATAGTGTTTGCTTATGCACTTACACACGGACAGATACGTCCCTCCCAGTGAGTATCCAAATACAGTAAGGATGCTGCAAAGCCGGAAACCAGTAGTGAGTATTTATGGATGATTTGGCATGTGTTTGCTAAACATGTGTGTGTCTTGAAGAAAGACTGTGTGAGGGGTCCTCAGCTCCAGGCATACAACCAGCAGCTGCATTACATTAAATCACTTGGAGATCTGAAGCAGCACAGGGGATCTGAGTGCTGCAGTATTGAGAGTCACCAGTAAGGGGAACCCTTTTTGCAGTAAACCTTCAAGCTTTTACAGCTTTGATGGAGAGCATGGTCATAAAGATAATGTGATATTTTGGTTCAAAAAAAACTATGTTTAATCAGAAGGCAAACAGGGATAAGCAGCTTAAAATGAAATCTGGATTACAATTTCAAATCCTTTTTTTTTTTTAACTTTTCAATGAGATTGAGTAGGAAATGTGAATGAACCTGCATTAATCCTTAGAGTGGTGCTAATGAAAAGAAGGACAGTTAATTCTGATGACAGATTTCAAAACCAAGCCACCACGGAACAGTGGCTGTCATCAGGGACTGTTTTAACAGGAACATGTGGTTGCTTCACTGTTTGAATTTGTCATAACAGGCAACATTTCATGTGGCTGAGTCTTCAAGCTCCAACAACACAAATTTGAAGTTGAATAACTAGCATTCCAAATATTCTAAAGTTATAGCAGGATGATGAATCTCAATACTGTAAACAATGTAGGAAAAACTCTTGAAACTATCTTAATTAATCTGTGTTGCTGTACGATAGGTACTATACTAGCAGAAAATTGCTAAGCATACTGATCTTTGTTCATATCATATCCATAATCGTTATGATCTTTAACTGTTCTACAGCAGTAGGAGTGTTTTCATATCGTCCAAACAGAAATAGGTCTTATTGAGGTGAACAAAAATTGAGCATTTACTCAACTAAATAATCTAACTATAGATTTTCTTATATGGGCAGTTCTGGAACTGCTGTGATGAATTAGTCTGAGGGAGCTCCCCTCCCTGTCCAGTGCAAGCTTTTGTATTACACTTAATCTCAAAAAGTTTGTTATACTTAGTCACACTTCTTTCAGATACTAAGTATATGATAACTAACATTATGAAATCTGTACACCGAATGTACAGGTTTGATGCAGCACATAAAATCTAATGATAAATACCACTGTAAATCTGAGCCAAAGTTCCTGCCATGCTTTCTCAAAAAGTCTTCCCTTCAGACTGCTAAATTAGCCTTTCTCTAACTTTGAGTACTCTATAACTGCACTGTGCTTGATTGATAGTGCATCAATATTAATTAATAATTTACCAGATTCTTGGAATTTTCCTCTACATGTAATCACAGCTTCAGCTCCTTGTAAACCTTTCTTTATGTAGCAAAGAGCAGAGGAGGAGTATCATTTTTACTTCATCCTCTGTTGTTTAGACTCTCCTTTGGTTTGTCTGCAGGAAAACTCCCCCTTGGATATTTCTGAAAATTCCCATGGTTTATATGGCAGTGTGGTTCCATTCTAGAGAAGCATGCTGCTGCTGCTAGTTGGAGCCAGTCTAGCGTGCTGCGTCATGCTTATACACACAGCACAGAGTGCCACCCGTACTTTGTTGGGGATTTGGGAGCCCAGCCCTCGGATGGGGCCCTGGCTGCCAACCCAGCCCCCAGGTTGGCTGCTGGTGCTGTGCTCTGTGCTCAGCCAGGGCCATGGGAGCTAGCAGCAGGTCCATCCTTCAGAGGGTGGTTGGTGCCCACATTCACACAGGCATTTGTGAAGCAGGCTGTAATGTTGGTCATAATCAGAAATAATGTAGTTCTCTACAAAATGACCAAATTATATGATGACGATAAAGTGGTAAGTGCTGCCTCAGTGCCCTGTAGTAGCCAAAATACTCAACCATGTTTTCGCAGTAATTGTGAGTCAGTTCCTAAAAATGCTTTTCTTTCACGGGAGTCTCTATGTAACACTTTTGTATAAGATTGATTCCCCATAAGCTTCATGCTCACGTCTGTTACCTGCTTTGTAATTGAGATCTTGACAGAAGAGAAATGTCAGACTTCTCAAAAAATCTTACAGTTAATTTACATGAGAGAAATATGAAAAAGTACTTTCCAGCTGCAGTTAGAGGTACCGTACAGTGCCTGTCGTTTGACTAACCTTATTTGTGTAGTCCCTCTTCTGAGGGGGAAGAGCTCAGGATTTGCAATTCAATCTTGTTGTGATTTGTTCTTGTTGCAATTTATATAGCTCAACTTCTATGCAGTTGTTGTTGTTACCGAATGGCTGTGAGAGCTTGCAACGGTGTTGAAATATCCTCAAAAGAAGCTACGTTTTCCCAAGGCCATATGAATCTGCAGATCTGGAGCTTTTTGGTGACAAGTTTGCATTGATTTTGTTTGGGCCAGTTTTCTGTTTCCTTTATGAGATACCAGTATATGGTACCAGCTACACAGATAAAATACGCAGCACTAGCAAGCCTTCCTTTAGGGTATGCTCTCCAATTCTCAGTTATTTAAATACAGTAGAGGAAAGTGTACATTCTTAAGTAGTATTCAAAATGCATGCATATATATTTAATTTACATTAATATTTTATATTCAAGGACAGCCTCTTCAGAGTACGCAAATGGTTGTTCTGCTTTGTAGGAGGTCTAGCCAACAGCGCAGGAGGGCAGCTCAGACAGCAGGGAATTCTTGAGTGAACTCAGAAAGGTGGAGGTATGTGGAGGATGGGAGCAGATACAGGCTGCCCGGGGAGGGGGTATAGAGACATTACTCCACTGTGCAGAGATAGAGAGGAAGGGCAAAGCTCAGCTGGAGCCAAAACTAAAAAGGGATATGAAGGGAAACAGAAAAGATTTTCATGAACGTGTTGGCAGCAAAAGAGAGTCTAAGGATAATATGGACTAGTGCTTATTGGGTCAGGAACACAATGACAAAGGAACATGAAAAATGCCAGAGTACTCAATGCCTTTCTTGCCTTTGTTTTTACTAGTAGGATCTGCCCTTCATTCTCACAGGTTGCTGAGCCTAGTGAAGGGATCTGTGGGATTAAAGCCCTTCCCACAGCAAGGGCAGATTAAGGGACCAGTTAAGCATACTGGACATATGCTTACAGCTTTAACATCTCTATTTAAACAGCTCAAAGAGCAGGTTGGAGGGCACATACTGCAAGTTTTTGCCCAGTACTAAATTGTGGGGAGAAGTGGGGTATGCTGATGAGCAGGGATGCTACTTTGAGGGAGTTTGACAGGCTGACAAATTGAGCTGACAGGGATTTCATGGGTTTCAGTGAAGACAAGTGCAGAGTCCTGCAACTGAGACCAAATAACCCAGTCCAAGCCTACAGCTGTGTATCCCTACATAGAAAGCAGGGATGCAAAAGACCTGAAGCTCTTGGTAGACAGGAAGCAGTAAAGACGACTGTTTTTGTGACAAACAAAACCAACAGCGTACCATGAAATGATAGCAAGAGCATTATCTCCAGTTTGTGGCTTTCTGGCACAAAAAGGATGTGTCAGAGCTTGGCTGGAGGAGGCCCTGAGCAGTCCCATCTAGCTGGACTTGTTTTGAGCAGGAGGCTGATCAAGTGACATCTGAGATGTCCCTTCCAGCACAAACTGTTCTATGATTCTGTGATATTGCAACAAATTCCTTACTAAGTATTGACAGAATCAGTCAATATTACTCTGTTAGAGCCTTTTACAAGGTGTTTTGTCAAAGATCTAGCTGCCTCCATGCTACAGATTAATGATATTTTCATTATCAGACTGTGTCTCAAAGAGAAAGTAGCTATTTTTAAATATAATGTATTTTTTAATATAAGAATGAAAGAAGATAGGAGCCAAGATCAGGGTCTAGTTGTTACGTAAGTTTTGCTAGTGACAGTGAGGATGAATGTTTTTCTGGTCAAAGCAAGACAAGACTCCTCACAGTGAGAGCAATCCCATCAACGTTGCAAACTTAATCCGAGTTCAGAACTTATCTTAAAATATCAGTTTGAGAAAGCCTGGCTGTTTTAAGTTGACTTGGCTTTTTGTGGGAGCTTTAAACTGTGTCAGCTATCTCTTCCTTTGTACATTCCTACCATATTCCTATGGAGACCTTGCAGGGTAGATGCACCACATTTGCGTGTTGCGGAAGATCCCCTTTACTGGTGGCTAGGTATTTCCAAAGTGCTGCATTTGTCTGCATAAGGTGTCTTACTTAGCAGGACTGCACATTTCAAAAAGGAATAGAAGTCTGTTAAAGATCTAACATAATTATTAGGTCCCATCTGCCTCTTGGGGTAAAAACATCCTGCTCCTGGGGCAAAGCAGGAGTCTTATTTCCTTACAGTAATTCTAAAGAAACGCTTGGCTTTTGTTTTGAGCTGAAGACATATTCATATGAATCAGAGTGCCGAGTAGGAAATAACTCTTGCTGATATTTCTTATGTCTCAATAATGGACATAGTAGGATGTGATAAAGAGATAAGCTTGTGATAAAAAGTATGCTGGTACCTTTAATGTTTTTTTCTTAATTTTAACATAAAGTTTGCAATCTGCTTAGGTAATAAAATTGAAAGATCATTTGGGTACAAGAATGAATTTAACATTTTTGTAATTTGACTGTTAATAAATAACTAACCTTAGTTACTGTATTTTCTACTGAAAATATTTTTGTTTTTTTTCACAAAGGGTAAGTTTAGATTCTCACCTGTCATCTAGATTTTCTAATTATGTTAGAAATGGCCATTTGTAGCATATTTTTACAAGTTTTCCCATGCAACTGAGGCTTTTGTTTTTCATCCAAACGTAGAAAGGATGTACAAAGGACCTGAGCTAGACAGAAGGACCTGACAGTAGGATGGAGATACTGTGAGATTTTGTCTGGTCTTCCTGATTCTTGCAGACTTTCCAGGTTGGAGAGAGTGATTTTTTTACTTAAAAGAAATGTGTGGCTGTATCCAGAAGAATCTGTAGTTTTTTTTCCTTTCCATAGTGGTCCAAAAACACCGTAGGCAGTTGCCTTACTTGTTCCAGGCTTCAGTTCAGAAGGTTTCTTCACATAAAATAGAAGTAATCTTGGCTGGAATGGTTGCGTGTTAGTCTCTAGGAAGTCTGATCAAGCAACCTGGAAGCTCAAAACAAGTTTAAGAGGAGTATGATAAGGTTGCTTTCTGGGATTAGCCTATATGAATAATTGATTCTAATGTTTTTTACTGGCTAGATTCCCAATAGGTAACATGAGAACAGAGAATTCTACAAAAAATATGTAGACCAAATATATGTCATAACTCATTGAAGGCAAATTTTCCTGGGGCCTCCTATTCAGAATTATCATGGAATATCTCTATGACTGCTGCAACAGTGAGAGCTACAGCTTAATTTGGTATTGCCCAGAAGGCATTTCACCTCCTCTTTATTAAATCTGCTGTGTTCTGGTTTTGTGTACATCTAGTGGAATGAAAATATAAATGGAAGTATTTGGTTACCTCCTCCTCCAGCTCATTTTCATTTTCTGGATCTTTTTCGTAATGTCTTTGCTGTAGTAATCCAGTAGGCAGGTTGAATGGAGTGAGTGCATGGTAGTGAATAACACCTCAGCGTAATACTGAATTGGTTTAAAACAACATAGGCATTGGTGTAGACGAGACAGTGTACATACTGTTCCATGAAGATACATGGAGTGTGTTGCCTTTGATAGGACTAACCACTCATTTTTCTAGCCAGTGAAACATCCAGTATTCATCACAGCAGGATACAGGACACTCGTTCTCAGGAGCATGCATTTTACTACTATATATCAAGACCTTCCAACATACTGTGATATCTTTACAAGAAGGAAGTGGAACATATCAGTGGTACATCCATGGCAGTGATCTCTGTGGCCAGAGGAAACCAACCTCACTGAAGAAAGTCTCAGAACAGAGGAAAACATTGAGCCTCACCGTCACAGTCTGTGGCATTTTAAGGACACTTCTTTCCACGTTTTTTTTGTATTTTGGATCAGTAATATGCAAATGTTATGTCATGCTTTTACTAGATTGTTGCCCAGTAAGGAGAGAAGGGGCTTTTTAAATGGTTGCAAGGCTGTAGATGTCTTTATATATAGTTCCTATTACCTTCAGAATATCCCAACATTTGCACAACTAGGTGTGGTGTTTGTGGACAAAGGCATGGATGACCATGTACTCCCTCAGACCTGGGATCGGTTTGGTTTTTTTTATTTGGAGCTGAGAGGTAGATCAGGCCAAGAGAGAGCCCTTTATTTTCATCCCATTTAGTACTTTGTTCAGAAAAATTTCTGAAGTCATTTCCAGATCTGCCTATGCGGCCTTCATAGGTGCTCCAGCCCTGAGCTTTCCTTCACATTTACTGCCTTTGTAGGGAACAGCACAGCAACGGAGGGATGGAGCTGTGCATCTCCCTTCTGCAAGATCCCCATACAGCCTGGTGCAGGCATCCTGCTTGCCTGGCTCTTTGTGCTGCCTCTCAGCTCCCTTCCTGCCCTCTCTTCCAGCTTTGCTGGCAACATCATGACACTGAGCTGGTTCCCAAGCTCTGAAATAGCAGCAAGGGATGGGGACACTGACCAGATTGATTTTTGGCTACTGGACTGACAGACACAAAATGGAGGGGTATGAATGGAGAGAGAGAGAGGTACAGAAGGAGGAGGAGGACTAATGTGTCAAGAATGAGGGGAGGGAGAAAAATCAGACAGTAGAAGAAAGATTACCTGCAAAGGGAAGAAGCTGTGAGAGTTGAAGAGAGAGCCAGAATAGCAGTGGGGGGTGAGAAATTAGGGGTTGGATAAATCCATTGCTAATCAAGCAGGAGATCTGAGGTGGAATTCAACAGGAGATGTTGTAAGAGGCGTTGTGACAGGAGTAAAAGGAGATTTCTAAGGAAAGAGAAAGAGGATAACTGCTCAGAACAATACTGGGGAAATTAGGAAGTACAGCAATTCTGCACAGAGTTCTGGTTTTCTCTGCAGATCTGTCAACAAGGGCTACTTTGTACTTGGCAGCATCAGCACTGTCAGAACTCAGAGTTCAGCAACCACGACTCCAGTCCTTCCCATGTAATGGAATCTTCTTTGAAGTTATACATGTTGGGCTCCTTTCATATGTTTTTGAATCAATATTTATTTGAATCCTTATATGTTTGTGGTGTTCCCTAGGGGTCAGTATTAGGGCCCATCTTGTTTAATATCTTTACTGATTACTTGGATGAGAGAATTGAGTGCACCCCCAGTAAGTTTGCAGATGACACCAGGTTGGGGCAAGTGTTGATCTGCCTGAGGGCAAAACTGCCCTACAGGAGGACCCGAGCAGGCTGTATCACTGGGCTGAGGCCCAAGATCAAGTACTGGGCCCTGCACTTTGTTCACAACAACCTCAGGCAATGCTATTGGTTTGAAACAGAGTGACTGGTAAGCCAGATGGAGGAAAAGGATCTAGGAGTGTTGGTCAGTACACAACTGAACATGAGCCAGCAGTGTGGCCGGGAAGGGTGATGCTGACTTGTATCAGAAATAGTGCAGCCAGCAGGAACACAGAGGTGATTGTACCTCTGTACTCAGCTCTGGTGAGGCTGCATCTTTAGTATTGCATTCAGTTTTGGGCCCCTCACTACAAAAAAAGACATTAAGACAAAAATAAAAGACATCTGGAGCACAAGTCTTATGTTCAGTCTGGAGAAGAGGAGGCTAAGGGGAGATCTTTTATTGCTCTCTACAACTACCTGAAAGGAGGCTGTGGCAAGGTACAGGTTGGCCTCTTCTCCCAACAGTGACAGGACAAGAGGTGAAGGCCTCAAGTTGTGCCAGGGGAGGTTCAGGTTGAATATTGGGAAGAACGTCTTCTCAGAAAGAGCAGTCAGGCATCAGAACAGGCTGCCCAGGGAAGTGGTAGAGTCACCATCCCTAGAGGTGTTTAAGGAAAAGGTAGATATAGCACTAAGGAACATGGTTTAGTGTGCAGTATTGGTGCTAAGTGACTATCCAGCTCCCCAAGATTAAGTACTCTCCCACAAGAATATTCCATTATCATCAGTGTTAGAATCACCTTATTCTATAAGTGTTTTACCTGTGTGGCTTGATGTTCTAGGAGCAAAGCAACCATAAAGCTGACCATCAGCCTTTACTCACTAGTGAAATTTCAACTGCATGTCTTTATTAGTAGCTATGTATGTTGGGAGTAATGGCTGTAGCTGCTAGTATTAATGCATATGCAAGAGAAAACGGAAAATATCTAGGCAGCTTGGACAGCTCTCTTATACCAATTAAGTCTCTTGCATATATATAATGCCCTAAGAAATGGATCCCTTTTTCTTAACATTTGCACTAGATCATATGTCGCAATAAAGCTGAGTTCTGGACAAGACTGAGCCTGACTGGAGATGCAAGTAAATAATGGCAGAAATAAAGAACTTAACACATTCCTGTGCAGTTGCTGCTCAAAGTAAGGGGAGAGTATTTCTGAATCTTAATATCAAGTACAATAAAATAAAACACCATGGGAACCACACCCAAGCTACATGCTCTCTTACATACAGACTTCCTCAAGAGAGGAGAATGAAGCAAAGATGATGGATTTTGGTCTTGGCAGTTAATGTGCTACTCAATGGACTTTAAACGCGATGGGGATGAAGGCAGCTTAAGAGCTTCTATGGACTATGAAAGAATAATTCTATCACTGCCAAAGTGTGTAACACCTGCTTGTGCAGGGGTTCTGACATCATCAGAAAGAAATCTTCAGCAAGGTCATGAAAAGAGTTTCACATTAGGAGTGCTTAGATATGATGATTAAAAAACCATGGTGAAATCACATTAAATAGAAAATCGCAATAAAAATTGAATATCATGATGAAAATTAGGTAGAAAATAAGCCCATTAATCTTCTTCAGATAAAAAAAAAATAACCTAGCTCACATCAAACATTTTATTAGACTATAGCAGCTTCTGTTAGTTAATGGAAGCCAACTTACAATATGTTTGTTAGTCTATCCCTGACTTGCTAGAACCTGAGTTTTGGTAAGATAATGTTTGTTTTTGCCATCCCATATGGTGAAAAAAAGGGCCTGCCCCTCCAGTGAGGAAACAGCATTGTCAAGATGGAGTCCTCCTATGTTCCTTACAGAGACTCTGCTAGACACAGCAGGTAGATTTTTGAGCCATTCAGATGAAGGTGACGAGGAGGCAGAATCTAGACCTTCCATATTCCAGAGAAAGTCTTCTGACCCATGAAGTATAAAACAAAATGAAAGCACCTCCATATCTTTTTAAAAGACCGCATAAGCCCACCCTTCCCAGTGTTTCCAAGTGATTGGCAGCATGGTCCCTATTCAGTGTAGCGATCCTGAAGATTCCTGCTGGAGTTGGCTGATCTACCTTTTCTCTTACAAACACAAAGACCCTGCACATGGATTCTAGGTACCAGAACAGAGCCCAGGAAAGTCCCTACTCTTCAGTGTAATGGGTTCTTTTGGTTCTAGTCCTTGTCCCATGGGAGTCTTAACACCCTCCTCATCATTGCAAAACTCTTACATCAGTTTCAAATTACACAGGAAGATGACCATTTCATTAAATGCTTCAGTGAGATTTATAGAGGGCTCTAAATGCACTTTGCGACTGATACCAGACACTAATTCCTGTAGGTTATGTTTTTAGAAGAGTTTGCACTGTTATTGCCTCTGTGGTCAAAGGTTATGCTTCCTGCTTTCCGTCAATGCAGCAGGCACCAAAGTGTTTTCAGCTACTAGTCAGAGCACCTTTTTTTGCAAGAAGCGTGCAAGCGAGAGCCTTCCTGTAACAGCAAAGTGCTGCCTGTATTGGAAGGACATATCTGAGTCTCCTAGTGTGGGGGGACTAACTATGCTCTTTGATAGGTTGAGAAATGGTGGGAGCACTTTAACGTTGATGGACTTACACAATCATTATCAACCATCACACTTGTATCTCATATCACAGATTTTAGGAAATTGTGTAGCAGTACCTTTAATAAAACCTACACAGTAAAACTGCACACTTGTCACAGAAGAGTTTGCGCAGTGCTGAATGCCCTGCTGCTAAGGGGAAAAGGCTGTAATTCAGCAGGGGCAGGTGAAATCCAGCATGAGACAAATTGTCCTCTTTGAATTTAACAAGATTTAAAAAAAAAAAAAAAAGCCACCTAATTATTTGTCTTTTTACTCATCCTGGTTCCTTTCTTATGAGACATTCCAGTCTCCGCAAGTTCATTGTGACAGAAACCCAATACGTTTGAAATGCCAAAGAGGAGATCCTCTGTAGCTGAATTACAGTTCTTAGACGCTCACGTCATCTCAGCTCATGTGTCTGGGGCAATTTGGAACAATGCCCATGCTGAAGAGCACTCACACACCTCTACCTCAGGCCAGAGCATCTGAAAAACCACAGCAGATGTCTATGGCCATCTTTTTCCATTTTGTCTCTGAGCTGATGCAGCACGCTCCGTGCTGAGTTGTGAAGAGTATTTTCTTCTCATCTCTTCATGTACTCTTACTGGGGTAATTAAGCTCCTTACCATAAATAATAAGGCATGACAAAACCTACCTTCATGCAGGAGTCGTGGTGGTGCTCTCTTTCACTGAACTTTTTTTTAACGGGAGCTGAACAAAGCTCTCAGGGCCCACGCACTCCATGAGCCACTTCACATTCTTCATCCCAGTTTTCATCTTAGTTTCTCCAGATAAACCCTCCAATCTTGCGTTGTTCCCCGGGGCAAACTTTGAAGGTCAACTAATTTAGCAGAGTGAAGTTTAATTTGCTGAAGGAGAGGATTATTAATTTGTTCTGGTTCCTTTTGTTGATTTTTGTTTCCTATATACAAGTCACAGATGCATATGCGAAGGGCCAGGGAATATTAATTTCAAGTACTCAATATGTGTATGTTGAAAAATTACACACGCTTTGTTTTGAGGGGACTTGTTGCTTTTTTCACATTCTCTTTGTTTCTGCTGGTGTCAGTTTGCTGATCCAAGGAACTGCTGCTGACATGAGCGGATCATTAAACATCTGCTCCAGGGCTCATTCCTGATAAAACAGACAGGGGTTTAATAAACGTAATAATAATTTATACAAAATTGACTCCAAAAATAATTCTGCTTTACAGAAAATATTTGATGAATTCTTGTAGTAAATATAAATCCTGATAGGACTTTGACTAGCAGCCAGTGATGCCCTGAAGTACTTTATCAGCTTCACAGAATCACGGGGAGCAGGGAGATGATCTAGTCCAACCCCCTGCTAAAGCAGGTTCTCTACAGTAGGTTGCAACTTGTACCTGTTATAATGCACTTCAAAACGTGTGATGTGTATCAAAGTTAGAGATGAAAAAGCAGCCCCATCTTTGTCACGCAAATGACGCTCTCAGCTTCACATATGGGTTGATATCTGCCTGGTAGTATATTTCTTCTCTAATTATAAGTTGGACATCTCACATACACCATGCAATCAATTTCTTATTCCAGTTTTCTCCTTTGTGTTCTTATGTCAGCTTTTCCTCAACCAGAGGCAACTGGAACAGACCTCAATCAACAGTGCCTCAAACTCAGAGCAGCAGTGGAGAATACAGTCCATAGGTTTGTCCTTTGCCACCAGTGCTGCTGTTACTATGATAATTATTGAGGTTGTTTCATCAATATAAGCATGGTTTTTCATCTGTTAATAATAATAGCTGAAGGAAAAGCCAACAAGTCTGTTTGCAGAGAGAGGTCAGACTTACAAATATGCGAGTTCAGATGGGAATTTGTGTGCATTTGATACAGAAGAATTCAAAAAAGAAAACCCAATGTAAGGAAAGAAATAGAATATGATATAGCTGATCCTGATTCCAGCTTAGAAATTCCTTAGGAAGAAGGCAACAAATGTTCAGCTGCAAGAGGAGTACTTGGGGCTTTCCGCAAATACCAGATGACATCAGTGTTTTCAGTGCTGTGTTGACAGAAGTGCCAGTTGTTCTGAGTTGTGTTTGCTCATCTCATGCTCATCGTGGTCCATAACTACTCAGATGTTTTGCACATCAGAAAAAAAAAGAAATCAAAAAGAATTTCTTTGGTGCACTAAGGAAGGGTTTTGAAATGAAAAGTGAAAATGGCTAAGAATGTGTGTTTTGACTCAATACCCTGCCTGCCTATTTGAGTCATATTTAATTCTGCCTTCATTTTGACACAGCAATAGCAGGCCAAGAAATGTCTTGGGCTGAGTTGTACAGTTTGCAACTTTAGAAGCAGCTTAAAGCCCTCTAGCAAATTTCTCACTATTCGAAGACCACTTTCTGCCATTTGTGTTTTCCACTAAGTAGTTTGCAAACACCATATTTTATGATGATTTAGGTGACTTTAATCCCTGATGGTTTCATGAAGTTGCCAACATCAGCCTGTAAGCAAACATTAAGATGAAGTTCGTTCATTTGTTTGTTTTTTCCTTGATTTCACCACCACTCTGTGTAAGCTATTGTAGTGCCCTTACCACATTATCTGAGAATCACCCGAAAGTGCGTCAAACGACATGCCTAACATTTCACATGTGGGATGTTCTTTCTTCAGTCCACTCCTTGGGGAGAAAATTGCACATATAATGGAACATTTTGCTTTGGCAGAGTTTTATTGTTTAATTGTTGCTGTTTTTTAAAGCCTGTGCCATGTGTTTATTTGCAAATTGGATGATGATGTCTTGTACTTGGAGCAGAAGTGGGTGATATTTGTGCTGATCTTGAGTTACCGCAGGAGCTTATTCTTCGCTGGTTCTTGGAGCTTTGGGTTCTTTAAGCTCAAACATTGTCTACTGCTTACTTTGAAGACATGGCCCAGTGTCTGAAACTTCACTAGTTATCCTCTAGGAGTTAGAGTAGACAATAGAAGATTAATTTGATGTGTTTTTAATGTCTGGAGTTATTACTAATCTCTCCACACTATCCTTTCTGATAAATACAAGAGGATTGCTGGATATTCTTTTGGTTCTCAGCATTGTCTCTGCGAGGTATGTCAGGCTTCTGTTCCATATTCTGCAGCCACATTGTGAGCTTCTTTTGAACTAATGTATTGATTTTAAAATTGCTCTCTTGACTTCTTCATCATTGTCCATTTTTATTTAATTGATTTTCTTTCTACATAAGCTTCTGCAGGCTCTGTAAAGTAAAAGGGGAAAAAAAGGACAACGGCAACCAACAGCTGGTTTCTTGCTTCTGCTTAAAGAGCCCACGGTGTTTCTCAAAGCTAAGCTGTTAGTGCCGAGTTTCTAATCACCATCGTCTTTGGTTAATACTATTGTTATCCCCTGTATCAAAACTCAAACTGGAATCAGTATTGCCTTGCATTGTGTCCTTATGGCATATCATATGATGCTACTATGTGTTGTTAAAACAGTCTTGTTGCTGTGCAGTTAGGGACTGCCTATGCCCAGCAGAGCAGCTAGTATGTGTACATTTGTGAGTACAGTGCACACACACACTTTCCCTTCTGTATAGTTAGTAGTCAGCAGCAAAAAACACTTTGCTGCTAAATAACTGGAAAATAGTATTAATGCAATAAATGCACAAGCAGGATGGATTCCTTGTATTTCAAGCATCCGCTATTGCTCTTTGCTTTCAAGCTACTGACGTCTCCAAGTCTGCATAATATTGTTATTTCCAGATGCAATGCTGGAGTCTATCTGAGAGTACCAATGTTGGCTTGTATTGTTTAGATGTAAGTTTAGGCAGAGACTAACCACTCAGTATGTGAGCAATGTCTTGTAGCCTACGTTGATGCACACGTTGGTTATTTTCAGTTACTAGTATCAGTTCTCTACCAAATGCAGAAAATGTCTGTCTTCTGTTCCTTGAACTTAGTAAAAACTGTTGATGTTCTATATCAGAGGTTAGGTATAATGAGGACAGCGACAACTTTGTAATCAGGAGGACCTATTAAACTAACCCTGTAGTAGGAGAAACACCTTTCTGTCCCCTTCTTTGATTTCTGTTACATTAGAGGAGTACAACACACCATTATTCTATGTTTACTCTTCCTATATAGTTCATTTACTAACACAAGGCACAAGAAAGCAGTGATTAGAGTATATATGTATGGGAAGACATGTTACCAGTTAATGTAATGAAGCAGCATAATTCATCCTTTGCTGTCTGCATTATGTAGAGAGAAGCAAATGTGCATTAATCATGCAGAAAGCAGGAAATTGAGATGTATGGAAGAGAAGAGTGATATGATACATGAACCCATCCCCCAGCCTCCCAGAGCTGGCAACAGGTCTGTTTTTGAATAATGCACTTTTTGACAGCTATGTCATTTGACAGGCAGGGCTGACCAGAAGGCATGTAAGGAAGAAGTCACTTATTAGCAAGAGAAAGGAGGGAACAAAGCATGATTACATCTAATGCAAGTAATCCTGACCCAGTTACCTTCCACTAACACAGAGGTGCTGGCTAACTGGCATATTTTGGAGAGCAGCCATCTGTAAGAAACCAATTCTGAGTGCTGGGGTTCCTGGTGTTGGAGACATCCTGCAGGGCTGCTATCACGACTGATGCTGCCCAGCATGGCCCAGGCTCAGCTTCCTGATAGCCCTGCTCTGAGCAAAGCATGCACAAAGAGGGGGGGGACCAGAGGGCTGCCTTCTGCCTCAGGAGGAGCTTTCTGTGGTTTGTCCTGGGACAGAAGCAAAGTTGAGCCCGCAGGATGCTACCCACGGAATAAGCACGGGTGGGGGGAATGCAGCGTGCTGGGGGGCAGCCGAAGGGCACAGCTCCTGCAAGGAGTGCAGAAGCATAGAGCAGCTCCCGGCTCTTCCACTCATCATGCCTGATGGGTTCCCACGCTGTGCGTGTCCACGTGGCTCACAGAAGGAGGCGAACTCATTGGAAATCCGCTGTGCCAAGTGGAGCAGCGCTTGCACGTTTCTCCCTAAAACCCCATTCCTAGTGTGTGGGACCAGCTTGGTGCGTGCTGTGCCAAGACAAGCAAGGCAAAAATCTGGAATCTGCTCAGCTGGTACCCATCAGAGCAGTGCCTCAGCATCCTTCTTCTGTCACCCTTTCCCCAAAGCATGGCATTAGGGCAAGGCCACCGCAGCAGCATGGGGTGCCACATCAGTGCTGAGTTCCAGGCTGCTCTGGGAGGGTTGGCACGTCCCAGAGCTCTCCTGCTGCTTTCCCAGCCCTGAGCCATCTGATCCTGAGATCGCTGCAGTGCTGTGGGCCCCTCACCGCACGCCGGAGGCCTTCCCAATCACAGCCCTGCTTTGTGCATGCTGTTATTCTGCACTGGCCAGGGCAGAGGTTGCCAGAGAGCAAAATGTTTCTACCTGATTAACTTTCAATCCCCAAAAATGCCACATACAAAATTTATACATATACTTCTATGCATATTTTCAAATGAAAAGTCGTAAAAAGGATAAGGATTAAATATAAAAGAAAAATACCAGAAAAGGGAGTTTTGGGATCCGAAACTCTGGCTGAAGTTTACCAGGCTGGTGTGCTCTGTGCTTCATTTTTAGCTGCTTCCCATTTTTCTACGAATTGTCACTTCGGGAAAGTTAAAATCACTTTTCTTTATTGCAAGTCTCATAAAAAGAATCACTGTCAATATTTCATTGCTGGTTTATTTCCCTTTCTCCTATCACCTCTGGTTTTTTTATACCTCTCTTGATTTTAGATTTAGTTTCTGGGAATTTATTTTGCTTCTCCATTTCCCCAAATTCCAAGATGCTTTGTACTTAGCAGAAATCAGATAGTTCCTGCCGAGACAAAAGGTGTTTATCTTGCCTCAGTTGTCTTACACCCAGACAAATAACAAGAGATAAAAATAAATCCATATGGAGGAAAATGATGCTAATGAAACTGTAGCCACAATCACCGGGTAAGCCTAAACCCCCATGCTGGTGGTAGGTAGTGCAGTTTAACATTTCTTTTACTATGAATTATTTGAGCTCTGTTAGCCTTGGTTCACCTTGGTGACACGCAGCAGTGTGGGCTCCATTGCTTTCCTCGGCGCTGCCCCCCTTCTCTTTCCCCATTCTCCCCGCAGGTGCTCTGACAGCAGGACAAAATCCCCAAGCCTGTAGTGCTTTGCTATGGAAAAATCCTTTCTCAGGAGCCCCTGGATGAGATTTCCAGTCACATATCTCCCACGTCATTTTGTCTCCAGCTGCCAGAAGAGATTTGAAATGTATCATAGTCACTGCTCAAACTGATAACATGTGAGAGGGCCAGAAGAAATTGTTTGTAAAATTTCTGACACAGTATGTCTTGTAATGCTGCTCTGTGTCATGTTTCAGAGCTTTATGTCCTAATCTGACATTATGAGATTACATAATGCATTCGATCTTTAAACAAGAATTCCTTTGAAATGTTTGACAGAGTTATGGCACTTTGGGTATTATTTCTTACTATGGACAGATAGGTCAAATCTGCAAACAATTTAATGGCCATACATCGCTACCCTTGTCAAATCAATTCTCCTGGCAAATGTGCTATTGGCAGTAGGGACATTTAGAAGCCTAATCCTTCAAGGTGCTAAACCTGCCCGTCCTCTGGGCCGCAAGTGAAGGTGAAGGCTCTCAGCACCTCGCAGGAGCGGGGCTCCCATTAGCCTGCTCTGTACTGATGTTGGAGGCATGCACTTCCTGCGTGTGTATTGGCGGTCAGACCACGCTTTAGATTTACTTCCTTGAAACCTGAGAAGATAGAACTGTGGGTTAGAATGGCTCCATATGCTTCTTGGCTCCAGTATGTGCTGAGGATTTCTTTTTTTTCTTTCTCTCAGCTGAGAATTCTCCTTTCAGTTTTGCTGAGCTTATGAAAAATGTGGTGTTCTCATTAACACTTTAACCCTGCTCCCATATAAATTACCTCACACCACCATTTAGCGGAACAGCAGCAGGCAAACTGAAAGGATTTGAGGTGTCAGAAGGGGACCAAACCTGACCCCTGAGTCCTAGGGAAGAAGTGTTTCCTTGTTTAAAGAGCTAGAGGAGCGAACAGTGCCTGAAATGCACGGCCTCGTGCAGCAAACACTGATGTGATTAATTCCTCCAAGACACTGTCCAAAAAGAGCCTGACAGAGCTCCTGACTTCCTTTGTCCTTCTGCACACGTACATCAGCTGAAGTGCTGTCAGTAAGGGGAGACCATTAGGGTCTCATTTTATCTGCCTAGCTGTGCAGCGTTAGGGGATTTCCATTCCAACTCACCCTAGCAGGCAAAATCTTAATGAAGGAAAGAAAGACTGTGCTCAGAGGCAGATGTGTTAAGGTTTCCAGGGCATTCTTTTTTCTGTTTTAAGGCATCAAGGCAAGAGCACCTCACCACAGGGCACTGTACTGATGCCTCATTCCTGCTTTCAACCAAAGCTGCCACCTTCATACCTCCTCCCCGAGGATGTATCACACAAGTTTCTGATAGAAGAGTGAGTAACTCCCTGCCAAAGGGACAGCCGGAGCCCAATAGGACATGGATTCCTTTCAGTATCTAAGGGAGGGCTATAAGAAGGAAGGGGACAGACTCTTTAGCAGCATCTGTTGTGATAGGACAAAGGGAAATGGTTTCAAACTAAAAGAGGGGAGATTAGGTTGGACATAAAGAAGAAATTTTTTACAATAAGGATGGTGAGGCATTGGAACAGGTTGCCTTAGAGAAGTGGTACGTGCTTTGTCCCTGGAGACAGTCAGCGTCAGGCTGGACAGGCTCTGAGCAACGTGATGGAGCTGTAGGTGTCCCTGTTTATTGCAGGGGGTTGGACTGGATGGCCTCTAAGGGTCCCTTCCAACTTAAGCAATTCTGTGATAAGAGGTACAGTAGCAGCCCCGTATCCCACCACTTCACCAACACTCTCGGACATGTCTTCCTGTGAAACATTTCAGCTATGCAACCCAGGGCTGAAGGAGAAGGAGACAGGGTCATGACCACGGAGTCTGTGGGGAATGCGTGCGCCTGGGAGGCTGTGGGCGGTGCAGAATGTTCCCTCAAGCCCCGTGCAGGTGCACTGAATAAATCAGCCCCAGACTGCTTTAAAGTATGCATGGAAATGTTTGTAGCCACAGGAGTGTGTCGCGGGGGTGTCTGGGAATGAGGAGAGTGTCAGCACAGTCCTGTATCATTAGGAAAGCTAAACCGAATCAGGGAGCACAGGTGGCTGTTGGGGGGCTCGGGTGCCTGGGAGTGCCAAGAGCAGGACCAAAATGCAGCTCTGGTGCTGGTTCCTAAGCGAGAGCTAATGGGAATAAGCCTTCTGAACACACTGCTGCAAACGAAGATTTGTTTCTGACTCTGCAGAATCCTGCTGTGACGAGCCCTGGAGCCATGACACAGAAAAAAAAGACTTTAATTGGCAGAGAGAAAATAAATTCCATGTCCTCATGCTGACAGTTTAAGTACATGATATTTTTTTTTCAGAAGCCACTAAAATAATGTTGTAAATAGATGGTTTTGAATATTTCTTTACCGTAACATGGTGTACCTGCTTGCTGGGAAGGTGCTTGTGTTCACAGAAGAGTCAAACCAATGTGTACCTATTTCAGTATAAATACTCCAACATTCCAATATAGACGTTCATTCTGTAATAACAGATTCCTATGAAGCAGCTCTTAGCTGACATAGCATCAGGCAGTGATGGCAAAGCTGATTTAACACTGAATGAGAATGAATCAGCTCTAAGTTGATAATGGAAAAAATACCTTTTATAGCACATTCATTAAACTACATTTATCCAGTTATTCCCTCTTTACCTGTTTCTTCTGAAGCATAGTTCATTGTATTTTCTTCTTGCCATTGCTATTTATCCAAGCAGTATGAATTCCTCATCTGTTGGCAGTGTACAAATGTGCATGCACACACTCAAACTGATTTGAATAGTGTTGGCTTTTGAATTGATGCTTCAGGAGTGCTCAGTAACTCTCAGTAATGGCACATTGTGAAAAAGTATCTCGTTAAATGTTTCTTTCTTCATTAAGTAATTCTGGTTTCTTGTAGAAAGTGCACACGAAGGGACTTTTTTCACAATGAATGTAGTGAAATTACAGCACTTTGACACTATTTCTAATACAAAGGAAGGTATGTCATCTGATTTCTGCATTTCTCATATAGGTTTTGGCATGGTTAAAATCGCCTCCCATTTGCTATTAGAGACTGTTGATTGAATTGCTTCTAATTCTCTGAATTTTTAATCAGAAGAGCTGAGATTTGCTTTTTAATCAAATACAAATGTTTAACCATTTCTGATCATGGGTTGAAAGAACAACAGGTTGGTTTGTTCCTGTTAAAAACTTCTAAACAGAGTGGAGAAACTTTTCCACGTGGTAGCACTGAAGAGTTGCAAAGATACTCATTCTGCTGCTCAGGTCCTGTCTGTGTGTATGGGTGGAGGCTGAGATTCTCCACACATAACACACAGATCAGATTCTATCACGTTTTTGGCCATAGAAATCACCGAGTCTTAAGCTTACACTGACTGTAAATGAGAAACATTTATACCCCAGTGGTGCTGGTGGTCAGAGCTGCGCACAGCAGGAGCCAAAACCCACACAGACAATGCCAGCTGGCATTGGGGTTGTATTTGAGCTATAGCAGAATTTTCTGCCAACTCCCAAAGAGAAGTAGCAAATAAGAAACAAGGAATCTGGCTGGCTTGTCATTTGTCGTTGACTTCATTTTGTCTGAGCTGAGACTTTCACTTAGTAGTGGAAGACTCCCAGAAGAGGTGAAGTTTGCCACAGGGGCAAACTTTGATGCTGCCCTTTGAGTGGGGTGGGAATGATGAGTCATATTTGTAATGAAGGATCACACTGAAGAAACTCCACAGCTTGATCCCGCAGCTCTTGGCAAGAGATGATGTGAGCCATGTAATCCAGCTAGAAGTCTGTTGTGATCCTGAAGAGCTGAGAAATGTAAGCATTACATTCAATTGTAATGTTGGAAGCAGGTTGTTGCTTGCAAGCTCATTCCAGCCTGCAAGCTTGCTGCAGCTTGTGAGCTTAATTTTAGCTCTGGAACTTGCTCCGGTTTTGAAAGTTTACTGTAATCCTGAGAGAAGCCAGACTTCTCACACGTGTGTTTTCTTAAGAATTAAGCCCTCCTCCCCCCTCCAAAAAAATAGAAGCACCCTCCCAACACCAAGGGTTTGAACCAGATTTTCCCACCTGTCATGCACATGCTGGGCCACCTGGCCTTTGTTGTTTGCTCGCAGTTATTCCTCACTCCTCTGTTCCCAGCAGCTCCAGCTTGGCTACCAGGATTTAATTAGTGAGCTTTTCCCAGCCCCAGAAACAGGGAGACGCAAAGAAGGCCAGGAGCCAAAGCTGTTTGGTGCCGTGTTTTGTGTCATGCTTTGCTTTGTCTCTGCCACCCGCAGCGTCAGTAAAACAATACGGCTATTTTAAAGTTAGAGCAGCATTTGTTTGACTAACAGCCTGCTCCTTACAAGGTATTTGTATTTGAGCGTATTGAACGTCCATTATGCATTAGGCACTCAGCCTTGTAGCATTGATCCTGGAGAGGCACGCCATACCCAGCTTCACCGCGACTGCAGACAGCAGCTTGGGCTGTTCCCGAAGCAGAGACCGCAGCCCAAATCCCCACTGCCTGCAGCAGGACAGAGCAGCTGGGCTGTGCTGAGATGGAAGAGCAGCCCTGAGCCTGCCCCACAGGCAGCTCAGCTTTGGGTTGGAAATGACCCCACAGCCCTGGGCCAGGCACTGGCAGAGGCAAAAGCATTGCACACACAGCTCATGGCATTGTGGTTGTGCTTCGCTTTCTGTCTGAACGATTCAGACTGTTCATACAAACACAGAACATATACATACGGAGATATAAAAAAGCAGAGTCTGTAATACAGCTGTATCTCAAGGAATGCATTGCTTTACTTCCACATTCAAGCAGACAGCACAGCAAAAGCTCCCAGAAGCAGCCTACCAGTAAGAGCACAATAATGGCTCTTTTCCTGACCATTAATTCAGACATCATGCAATCAGTCAAATGAATCTGTCCTCCTTTGCAGCTCTCTTGGAGATTGCTGTCCTCTCACCTTCAATGGAAGGGACCCCAACTCAGTAGCCTGTGTCTTCCTTTAATTAGAGCCAGCAATAGCCCACGGACAGGATAATTTTGCCAGCAGCCATATATCACACAGATGTCACTCCCCAGCACCTAGATTGCTGCCTGTAAGCACAGTGTCTCTGACATGGAGGCAGGGAGCACCCTCCGAGGCGATCCCACAGTCTGGGTGGGTTTCCATGTGATCCCAAGCCGTAGTCCGATCCCATGTCGGAGCCAGATGAAGCCCTCTGGGAGCGCTGTGCAGGCGGCTGCCTCAGCGTGAGTGACTGCTCAGGAACCATCTGCATGTTAAGGAGAAATGGCCTTGGCAGACCATCAGCTTTCTTCTATTTGCCGCTGCTGCATATTTTATGTCAGCACCATATTACACCATGAATATTCCATATTACAAAATTAACACTGGAAATATTTCCGGTGCATTTTGTGGAATTATGTGTGTTTAGTTTTCTCATTATTGTCTTACTTTCCTCTCTGGAGAATTAATAGTATTATTAGCCAGGGCAAGCAAGCCTGGAATTAATCTGACTCGATGTTTAATTATTACTTTGGATGATTTCCGGATTATGTACGAGCACTGTAGAATGCCCTGTACAAGCCTGAGCAGAGAGACACGCACTGGGGTTACCCCAAGACCCCGTCAGTGAGGCTTTCAGCAGTGACATCAGATAGTGGTGGGGTGAGGCTTGGTGCAGGCTGCTGCTGCTCTAACCAAAGGAGCAGCGCAGTGCTCGGGCCAGAAGCTGAGAGCCACCACCTGGATGGTTTAGAAAGGAGCGCTGCTCAGGTCAGCCATGCACCAGGCAAGGTGAGTGCTTCAGCAGGAAGACTGCCGTCTGCTTTGGGTGTTGAGGGGGACCTGAAGGTCCTTGGAGCACCTGGAAGTGCTCTCCACCTCCGAGAGGGATTGTGCATTAGCAAAATAGATCTTTCTTTATGGTTTAGTGCTCTGCAGTAGGGAATGGATGCATAGTAATCTCTTGAAGTCATTTTCAGTCTCTCCAGTTTGTGTGAACTCTGTAACCTGTAAGCCCATCAGTGTGTAGGATCAGAGCCCATAGCAGGGCAGCACATCCTTGCAGGAACGGCTGTGCAGGTGCCAGGCAGTGCTGTGGGATCTGTGCACCATCACCACAGAGCAGGGCAGGAGCTGTGCCCTCAGCCCCACGGGGGCTGGAAGCGATCTGCTCCCTTCCCTCAGAAGAAAGAATCACTCCTGTATTTCCCTTTTCCACTTCTTGCTCTTTTTTTTTCTTCTTCAACTCAAAGAATGATGGTAAGAGTAGAGCTAAAGGATGACTGAACAGCAAATGCAAATTTTTTAATTTAAAATCGGATTTATAACCTCCCAGCAAGTTCCAGACAAATTATACCCAAGAACCCGTTATTAAACGCTGCTTAGTGTTGTCCACCTTTGAAATTTAGTTTACATAAAGATTTAGGGGTAGGGCCAAATAATTACATGGCAGGGTAATCTGTTCTTTCTGTCTATGGTTAGAATCATTTAACAGATCCATCCATGGAGTGGCACAGAAGCAAATACTCAGCAGCAGCTATTTTGGGTCAGCTCAATGCATAGTCTATTAGAGGTATTACTTCTACTTCAGAGTAATGAATCATATTTGCAGTCAGGAAGTCGCTGGTGTAATTGTCCCTAAATATAACGAATATGGAGCTATTTAAAGGTTCAGGGCTGTCTGGTGTGGTGGAAGGTGCTGCTTCTCTGCAGGAAGCTCAGTATTCTTCAGTCGGTATGCAGGAGGGAAGGGCACTGTCAGGGTTTGTGCAGTGGCCTATTGCCACATTTGTAGATAAGTCCGTAGAATTTGTAGATGAAGTTAAATAGGGGTCAGTGTAAGAGGCATATACACCTGTAACAGATTCCCTCTGCGTATTAAATACCGGCTTATAAGTATTAAAGCTATTCCTTTTATTTATTTATTATTCATTCTGAGGTCTAACGGCGCTTGAACCCACACTGTAAATCAAAGCAAAGACTCTGAAAATACACCGATTGTTGCAGACGAATTCCCCGGTGCTTCATTTGACAAAAAGATGGATTAGAACAAACTCGGGAGTGTTATTATTACCAGCATCATGAAGGATTGTTTCTTTTATTTGTATTAATTACCGATTAGCGCTTTGTATAGCGTCGGCTCTCTCAGATGTTCTGAATGAGATGTATTGCTTCCCATAATCCTCTCTTAAAGGGAACCTTGTCCCAGCAGCAGGTCTCAGCCCAACTGCACAAGTGGGCTCTGGGTCACGGCACAGTTCAGCCGAGGCCCTGAGGGAGCAGCGCACAGGGCAGCCGCCATCTTGGCTGTGTGAGCAGCGTGTGGGAGATGGCATGGCTGAGCTTCCTGCTGTGCCTGCGTTACAGGGCGGGCAGCGACCCTTGGGCCTGAGCTGTTAAATTGGCTGCAGGGTGCTGCACCCTGCTCAGTGCCCCTCCAAGCTGCACCTCCCCCAGTCAGTGTGAGCGAAGGCCTCGCTTCAGCCTGGGGAAAGGCAGGTGGAGAAGGAGCCTTGCACAGGCAGATGGAGGAGGCCGTGTGTAAGAGCCTCAAGATGTTCGTGAGCCCACAGGTAGCTTGTGGAGATCTCCAGGGGAAAAGTCTGCTTGAGTTAGAACTTCAGCACCCTACCTAAGAAGACTGAGAGTCAGCCTGAGGCTTAGGGCTCCAGCTTTCATACTTTCTGTGCTCATATGATCATATAAGGCTGGCTGTGAAGGAGACAGGCAGTTGTTTAAGGTGTCGTGTAAAACAGGACTAATATTTTGTCAAGAGGCTGTATGAAATGCAGTGATGAGCTTTTCGTGGCCCAGGTTGTGTTAAAAGGGTGGTTCTAAAATAGCCCGCTGCACGCCATCAGCTGATCTGTCATTTTCCATAATTCATGAGCGCCGGGGCAAGATTAGACAATAGAGTCTTGGGCGAGAATTCATTAATTTCCGCCGTGTTTTTAGAAATGTCAGAGGTGTAAAGCTGAGAATAATAAAAGTCAAACTCCCTAGATATATCTACTGTGTTCAGAAGAATATTACTGTGAGCATCCCTGATAGTATACGTCTGGGTGTGCGTGTGTCTTTAATTGGTATGCAAGGAGTTTATCTACTTTACTGCCTGCACTTATCAGAAAAGATATAAAATGGGATGGTGATAATGGCTGCCTTCAAAGAAAAAGATATGTTCTTTCAAGGGTGTAAGTGCAATAAATCTTTCTAGTTTAAGGGCTCACTGGAAGCAGAAAGATTCTGTTCTGCTGACAACTGAATGTGGGGAACTTTCCCAGGGGAAAACAAATCATGTTTCTCTATTCAAAATAGAGTAAAAAGTCACTGAAATGCAGACTCCAGAATGTATGTTCCGGTATTTCCTACTGATTCCTCCACTGATTAAGACACACCTCCATGCTAAATGTTTCTCAAATGGTTAAAATGAGGTACCTGGCACTGAAAGCACTTAGAATGCACTTGTGAATGGTTCCCACAGTAATCAGCAGTTCGAATTAAAAAAAAAAAAAAAAGACTAAAAATAACCCATTGACTTCAGGTCTTTCTGTCTGTGTTTGTTTGTTTGTTTGTTAAACTGTACCATAGGAATTAATTTGCTTAGAATAAAAGAGACAATGCTGAGTTAATTGCTATTCCAGAAACATCCTGTGCCTGGATGGAAAGCAGGGTTAAAACTGCAGGCACCTATGGGGTCTTTTGTGAGCTGAAAAGAAATCCGCATATTTACTTTAGAAAAACCCACATTATTCATAAGAATCAAACCTTGTGTCTGACTGCTGTGGTGAAACCAAAAAGACAAGGGGTTCTAAATTGATCTGTCAGTACGATACTTTCCAGTGCTCACTTTGCTCATGCAGCCAGCAACTGATGTTAGCATGAATTTAAATAATTCCTCTTGCCTTGAATAATGACCACGAAAGTTGAGTAATGGTATCTAACAAATGTCCCAACTTTCGAGGAGCCGGCTCTTATCTGCGACTGTTTGTTTGCTCGTCTCCTCCGTCCCTAATTGCCGCAAGGTGCTCCGCGCGGCGTGTGACTAAACATAATGCAATTTGATTTGTGCTGCAGTGTTCTGCAAAGAACAAATCTGTAAAATTACAACATGTGAAAGCTTAACACAATGATCTAAAATGGCAGTGGCACGGTTCATATCTTAAACTGACAGACTGATGGTGATTATTGCAAGGACAATGCCCTGCATATGTCAAACGATTTGCAAATAATTTATGTCACCTTATCCTCCATTATTATTTTTGCCGAGGACATAAACTGTGTCACTAATATTAAACTGTTGGCAAAAAAGAGCCTACCTCAGCTTTTTCCTAGCTGAGAACGCAAAGACATCTGCGCAGAGACAAACATGCATATGGCCATCATTTGTCCAACATCTTACACATTGTGAAGGTTTCTTACTTGAAATGCCAACCTATGTGGCAGATGATGTATGTGTTTCTTCAGTCCTGTGATTACCAGCACAGAGCTGCTCCGCGGTGCTCTTCACCTCATCAGTTCCACAAGCTGCACTCCAAGGTGTGTGACACATTTGCAGGAAGATGGCATCTGACATGCAGCAAGGCAGAAGCATTCTGGTGTGAATATTTGACTCCAGATTTTGTTCAAATCAGGGTCAGATTCTGACCTGGAGAAATTAGTGTGGGTAGAGATTTAGCACTACAAAATAGCAATTTGAAAACTGGAATGAATATATTTTAAAGATTGGAAAGCAAAGGAAAGTGGTGCTGTCTCCTGGGGACTCCTAAGCGACTGCAAAGGAGAGGGGAAGGAGGAAGCCTGTACAAATGACCTGGGTTTTATTCGTTTGGAAATAAGCAGAGGACAAAGCAGGCTTAGTTATTTGTTGGTTAACTCACATCCTCTCGACTGCCAGGTTCTTTGTTTAGGTTTTGATGGTTCATTTGTTACTACCAAGAAATGCCTTTGAAGGGTTATTTTCAGAGGCTGTTGTGGTTAAGAGAGAAGCAAAGAATGCAGTGTGGTGGTTGGAGCACGGAGCTGGGAAGGCAGTCTCCAGCCTCCTGGTCCAGATTTTGCCCTGCTCACATTTGGGACAAATTATTTGCAACTGCTGTGCCTTGACTTAGCTCTTCTGTCAAACAGGTTTTGCTATCTTGACTCATCCACTTGGTTCAGTTTGCCAAGTATTTTGTAATCTTTGGCTAGAAATCACTCGTTTGATTGCAGACCAATGACGTTTCAAACGTGTGCTGTAGTGATGCATCAAACAACTTCTGCTGGCTGCAGTGCAAGAGATGGCTCCAACTCACTGCGCAGAGAGCACAAGGCACTGACAAACCCACTGATCGGAGCTAAGGACTGAAATGGAACTCCATTCTCCTATTGCTACCTTTTTTTTTTTCCTCTTGTAAAAGCTTCATTTAAGCATTTCATGCTCTTAACCCCTCAGCGGTGAGGAGTTGCTCCTTGCACTCCCAAGCTTTTCTTAGCCTGCTTCTTAGTAAATCATAGTTTATAATTACATTGATCATTTTTACTATTATAGTGCAAGCATTCCAACTAAATTTTACAGGGCTGCGTTAGCCAAATGAGTTTTAGTCTTACTTCCTGTTATTTTCCAATGTTGAATTTTAACCAGAAAAAAAAGAAAACCAAGTACCTTGTTGCAATTTTCTGTGATTTGAGAGTCTGCAAAGCAGATTTTAGGCATTGTGACCTATGGAAACACATCATGGAACTGACTGACTTTGTGAGCCTTCTGTTTCCTGTGGAAGCAGCATGAGGAATCACTGTTGCAGAAAGTGGTGGGGTTAGGGTAGGGTTGAAGAGTGCTTCTCTCTATCTAAAGAAGCCTAGACAGCTGGTTTCTCTGTTTGCTCTAAGGTGATTTTAGTGGTGCAAGGAATCTCTTCCAATGCAGAGCGGGCAGTGGGATCCATTGGCATAAAAACCTTCGGTACGCTCCTTTTCCCAGTACAGGAAGACCATGAAGTAGCAGCAAAGGCAGGAAGGGCCCCAGCACAGTGCACTGAACCAAATAAAAGCTCCTCCTTTGAAACAGGTACGTAGGAGCTGTCCTGTCAGAATGTCAGAAACATTTCCATCAGCTGACGGGCAGCATTCTCCACAGCACTGTTTATATGCTTTGCTACAAGCATGTTTTGACATAATAGAAAGCCATGTGTGCTCATGCTTGCTTGTCATACAAAAGTTAACAGGCAGGTCTGGCCTAATGCCTGTGATCATCACACACATGCATAAACCTACCTGCCTTTTGCAAAACATTATAACCTATGACAAAATATGCTGGAGATGAATTTATTCAAGTAGATAGAAAAGTACCCTTCCCATCATGCCCCCAAACTACTGATCTCCATCAACTGGTTCTTTAAGCATGCTACAACACAGACTTAAGCTGCAAATGAAAGAGATCTTAGAGATAGTCAGTAATTTGGCTGTATACTTCTTGGCTAGGAGGCACTGTAGATCAAAATACTCTCACTCCTAAGGGAAGGAGCCAACAGAAACTGCAAAGGAATTTTAGAGAGGAATTTACTGGAATCGAGGTAGAAGCAGAAAGTAGACTTGAAGGGAAGTTTTTATTGTCTTGAGAAGAAAAGAAAGGGGCAGCTCTTAGCCTAACAGCTTCCTAACATCTGAAAGATGAGAGGCAGTCAAGACAAGATAATCTCAGGTGATTATCCCAGGCATCAGTGACAGAACTGCTGATCACAAGACAGAGAATTGTGTGACCAGCAAAAGACAGCTTCAAAGTCAAGAGAAGCTGGCCAAAATTCTGCTTAGTAGATTAAAGCAGAGAGAGGAGATGCCATCATCCATGAGGAGATGACAGAGAGACCCTGAGGTCTATGAGAATCACAGAATCATAGAATGGCCTGGGTTGAAAAGGACCACAATGATCATCCAGGTTCAACCCCCTGCTATATGCAGGGTCGCCAACCACCAGACCAGGCTGCCCAGAGCCACATCCAGCCTGGCCTTGAATGCGTTCAGAGATGGGGCATCCACAACCTCCTTGGGCAACCTGTTCCAGTGTGTCACCACCCTCTGTGTGAAAAACCTCCTCCTAATATCTAAGCTAAACATCACCTGTCTCAGTTTAAAACCATTCCCCCTTGTCCTATCACTATCCACCCTCATAAACAGCCATTCCCTCTCCTGTTTATACGCTCCCTTCAAGTACTGGAAGGCCGCAATGAGGTCTCCCCAGAGCCTTCTCTTCTCCAAGCTAAACAAGCCCAGTTCCCTCAACCTTTCCTCATAGGAGAGGTGCTGCAGCCCTCTGATCAGTAGGAGAGATCATGAGGAGGGAGGTTGATCCACAGCTGGAACGTCTTTGGCAAGAACTAGTAGAAAGTTTGAATTCTATATGAGAGAAGACAAATGCAAACAAGGAGCATGCTACGGCAACAGGATCATGCCATAGTGTAAGCAGCATGAGTGATGGCTGCTCCTTATTCCAGCACCACACAATTCATCAAAGCTGAGTGGCACTAGTTCCTCTCCACAGTGCCTGCAACAAGGCACTGATAGCCCAATGGCTGCCTGCTCCGCCTGGGAGGATGGCCTTCCATTTGCCAGGCCCTTAGCTGCTCTAATGACAGAGCATCCTTTGCATTCTCATTTCAAATCCTTGCCACTGAACTGAAAGCACAAACCACAGAAGTAAGACGATTCAAGCAACTTTTGTAGAGGAGTTGACCATCACATCCCATATCCTTCGGGTCTCTAAATATCCTCTTAAATGTAAAATAAACTTTAAGGTAAAAAAAAATTACATTATAAAGCATTTGCATGAGGTACAGCTTGCTTACAAAAAAGAAAAAAGAAAAAAAAGTCTTTATTGACAAGCTGGAATACCGTCAACATTAAGCCAGATAGGAAAGGCATGAGTTCATGTCAGCCTGCAATGTCAGCTCATGGTTTGAAGTCAGCCTCTGCGCATGCTGGTTTGGTAGACAGCAGTGGTTTTGGCTGTGTTTTCTTTCCAGAAAATGTATTAGCTGGAGCCAAAAAGGGCCTCTAAAACAAGTTCTGTTTTTTGGTTTTTTTTCTTTAAGCCACAACAAAAAAAAAACTGAGCCCAAAGTTTATTTGTTTTCAGTGGTGGCCCATCTCTACAGGGCTGAGTTCTTCAACAGTATTCAAAGTTGAGAGCAAGTCGTTACATCTCATTTATGAACCCAGAAAATGGAGTTTCCATGGCCAGCTCCTCGCCATAGTCTTTCAGGGAGAGGATGGGGCACATCATGGTGACGCAGCGGTTTGCAGTTATAAAAGCACACAGTCACCTCATTTCAATGGAACCATGACAGTGTAGGCCCTTTTTGCATTTACATGTGAAATACCTCTGGTCAGGCAGCAAGTATCTGTGGGATTTTTAATCCAGCAAGTGACTGATGGCCCCTGCATATGGATACAGTTACCTGGGTATAAACTCACTTCTACTGATGTTGCTTATTTTATTTCCTGTGCCCTCATTACCACCTTCACACAATGGTGTTTTGCCAGTCTGGTGACTGTTCCTATGGCAAAACCTTCCAGCCCAGACAAGTCCTAGAAGGTTAAAGCAGTTTCAACATTTCTTCCCAGCGATTACACAACGGGCCTTGAGCTCCTTGCCAAATGCTACTTTTTGCAAAGTTGGCAGTGGGGGCGCGAGCCAAGTACTGCAACTCTGCCACAGATGAGTGCGTGTTCACAGTCACAGAATGACAGCAGAGATCCGCCAGGAAAGTTTCAAACTACATCACAGCGCCGCCGGACTTCGCTAATGGTTTTTACTTCCAAGTCCCACTTTTATCCTAAGATCAGATAACAAATAGCACTTTTTCTTTGTAACAATTCATTAATCAGAGAAATGATCCTTGCTAGTGTTTAGATGTTTTACTTAATTTGGTACTTCTGGTCTGCTGCCCCAGTAGTGCCAAAATTATTATTTCTCACCCAGCAGGTGATAAATAACAACTTCAGTCATGATTAATACCATGAATTTCTCAACCTGACTAATGCAAAAAACTTCAAACCTGCAGAACAAGTGGGTGATAATTGTTGTGAGAGCCATTGGAGCTGCACTCTGCTTGTAAAGAAGGAAAGCCACAGGAAATGAAGCGTTTTCAAGCAGCGTGGCTGATCCTAAGAGGCATCATTAAGTGCAGCTCAGCAGCATTCTCCATGTGCAGGGCTGTGCTATGCTCTTTTTTTCCACCAGACCAAGTTTTACGTACATTTGAGAAGCAGGAGATTGCCAGGTTATTTTTTTTAGCTTGGAGAGGTGGAAGCGAAAAAAAAAGGCAGAGAACACAGCAGATGTATATCTCATTAACACCACTGAGTACTACAGTTTTTACTATCTGATGTATGGAGTGATAAATCCTAGGGAAAGCTGCTAAATCCAAAGATCCTTTACCTAATGTTTCTTTGGTAACCTCATCACAGCAGTATAAAACACAGCAGCAGACACTCCCCAGTGGAGAACTGCCTTCAGAGAGGGACAGGAGAAGCAGGGGCTCAGGGAGAGCTGTCAGCTGGAAACCAGGATCAGCACTGTAAGGTCTGCGGCTGAAATCCCAGCTGCCTTCACATCATGGGCTGTTTTCATGTCACTGCCCACAGTGGAGTAGGGTGGATGCTCCATTTCCCAGATACAGGGCCCCACGCTTCTACCCATTGAGCTAAAATGTGCTGGCCAAGGGATGCTCACCTCCATGGAAAGGCAGCCCTTGCTTGTTAAAAGCCATTAGGAAAACATGGGGCCATGCAATAGTTCAATTATAATAAGAGAGAGAGAGGGAGAGAAAGGAGATACCCTCAAACATTTGCAGCAGAAGTGTTAATGCATTTGGACAAGATCAGGACACGCAAGGTTCCAAGTTGGGTTTTTAGTTTTTAGAATGGCTTTTGTTTGCCTCACGCAAACTCCCGGTCTACACTATTTAACGTTCAAATTCATGATGGTTTCTTTCCTCCCAGCGGCTGCAGGCCTTGCTGCACAGATTCAAGGCAGAGACACTGCCAGCAGCTAGATAACCTTTAGCCTATGGGGCACAACTCTGAACATCCAAAAAGGATGCACGGTAACATTGCCACTTTTCTTGTGCAATGAAGAGCTATATAATTATAAAGCATTTCTAAAAATGGGCTTTGTTTCAGTCTGCAGCAATCAAATCTGTTATATACAGTAAAAGCAACAGTAAACAACAAAATCCCTCTTCTGTTTGTTGTTCTCCTCAGCCTATAGGTGCCTGCAATACGACAAGTGCCTGCTGTACCACCACTCTCATCTCTGAAACCAGTTTCTTCATCGCCCCACCATCGACACAGATGTTGCTGTAGTCAGGCAACAGAATGCCAATGCAGCACCCTGGGAACAGAGGAGCAGTTGTTTTCACCACAGCTTTCCCATTTGGTTTAGCTCTGTCAGGCAAGGAAAGCACCTGCCTCTTTCCAACAAGAACTTACTCAGCTTGAGCATCTCCATATGAAACAATTAATGGAACAGAAAGGCAGTGAGAAGAAATCCACCAAGGGTAAGTGATGTACACGTTGTTCAGACTCCACAGTGTCCATTCACTTGTAGGTAAGTGCTTTTATGACCATGTGTACCACTTTGGCTGAGTGATCCTTGCAGATCTTGTGGTGGAGCATATTCAAAGGATGTACATAAGCCATGGCACAGCTGCTCCTGACATGCCTTGTGCAAGAAATCTTATTTTTATCCTAATTTTGGGAAATAAGAAGTTGGCTAATAATGGCTTTATTGCTGGTCATGTTTCAGCTTTTCATTCTTTTTCTTGAGTTGTGCACAGCAGCTCAGCAGCAGTCATTGTCCTTTACAGGACTGAAGCTTCCCAGAGTTAGATCATGATCTGCAAGCCATGGTCCTCGGTGCTGAGCTCAGCTGCTCTACAGCAGAACTCGTGCTAGCAGTGTTACTTATGACAGCATCACAGCTTCTTGTACTGGTGGAGCTCAATGTTCTCTATCTATGAGTTTAATAGCTATCTTCAACATTGGTAGCAAAGACTTTTCTTGTTGTTTTCAGTTTAGAGATTGCATAGAAGGACGTGCAGTTATGAACGACTGCTCTTAGGGAAATCAAAAATCCTTTTTACATTTTGTTTTACTAATGAAGGTATCAAAGTCACACTCAAGAAGCAAGAGGGGGAGGGGTTAAGCTTTCAGAAACTATTCAGGTTAGCCTGCAGATCCCTGCATGTCCTCTCACTTCAGAATTGAAAGCTCCATGTAATTTGCCTGTCTCCATATCCTTAAGTGCAGTCTGAGTAGCTCAGATTTACACAAACTTTGCTTAGAACAGATCATTATCTTTTGCTGAACCACTTCCACAGCATTTGGGCATGTTTTCCAGATGAGACATTCAAAGTGGGTGAATACATATGGTACCTCAGCAGGTTTTTTTTCCTGTGAAGTTAAAAGCATGCTAGGTGTTACCACACAACATTTGCAATGACTATCAGCTCAGCATTTAAAGTGTTGTCTTACCAGTGCTTGCTCATCCTCAGAGAAACCTGTTCTTGCCAAAATACAGCAATGGGGTTTAATCCAACACTGTCATTTCAAAGCAATCTCTCAAATTCGGTAAGCAATAGGCCAACGGCCACTGCAGCCTTAATAGAGGAGGAATACATGCCCATTGGTGCTTCTCAGGCTATGTGTAAGTTAATGCCTGTGCACACGTGGCTTTGGAAATCCACCAAGTAAATTACTCCTGCAGTTCAATCTGCTGGTAGCAGAACTGCCAAAACCACTGAAGCTGAGTGAAATCCTGCATTCGTGAATGATGCTCTGAAGTTCACAGGAAGTAAATCCAAGTTTAATTCTTCTGGATTAAGATACTTCCATTTTTTATCCAGGATTCCCCGCCTTTGTGGCACTGCTAGCTTTCAAGCCTATCAGAGAGGATTTCTCTCAAAGTAGTGCTTATCACAGTATGCCATTCTCCCCAGTCCAATAAAACCTCCACAACAAATTCACTTCCTAATTTTTCCAGAGGTGACATTAATGCAGGCAAGGTGACCCTAAAGAAACTTCTGGGCTCTCAGCTACCAACACTCTGATAGCAGAAATTGTCACTAAGCAATCAAGAGATGACTGTTTTGTCTGAACTCCTTTTCAAACTAAAGCCCAACGTGTGAAGCTGAGAAACTGCAACACAGAACAAGGGCAACATTCCTCTCCTAGCAGAAGCCATTTGATAGATAGCCAAGCCCCACTTATGCACTGATACTTACCTTAGTTCAACTCCAGTGTGAATCCCAGATCAGAAAGCCGGTATTCAGCTCCATTTTCCAGTTGAGCTGGCAGTGCTGGTCCCTTGCAGTATGAATAAGTAGCAGTGGTTCACAAGCCACAGAGCCAAGAGAGACCCAGCCAAGGCAAGGTATGCTGCTGCTTTCTGCTCAGGTTTTGAGGAGGAAACAGCAGCCAAAATCTCAGTCACTGCGTAACAGTTCAAGCCATGCAGTAATTCTGACACTGGAAGGTACAGCCAAATAAATATATTTCATGGTACCAAAACACAATGGTTCCAACAAGTCAGACTGCTCAGGCAGGTTCCTAGTTTGTGTAGAGTGCACGAGGGCTGGTTTTGCCACCAGCGCTTTCCCTGGGTTGTTAGCACTTCTGGAAAAGCATCAAGCACAACTGACACAGCAAAGCATACTGATGCTATTTAACATGCTCAAAGAAATACCAGAAAGACAGAGGCCTACACACAGCCTCTCTTTCCTTGAAAAGGTCCAGATTACCAGGGCTTTTGGAGCAACGAAGGATATAGTTTTGCTTACTGCTGTATTACTGTGCTGACATGCATCGCAGGATATGGAGGCAGGAGGAATGAGGCATGCCAGCTGCAGGCTCACACCACCTCCTTTTGGGAAGTAAACCACCCCAGCAACTATTTCAAAGTTTAATAGCAGTGTTAACATACTGAAGGTAGAAACAGGCAGGCAGATGCTTAGCCAGCAAATTTCATTCCAAACAAAGAGCAGACAAACTGAGGAGAAAAAAATGTGGAATCGGAGGAAGAGAAAAAAAAAAGAACTCCAATCTGAAAACAAATGGTGAACAAGAAGTAAAAGCAGAAACAAGGCAAACAGAATAAGACACAATGACACAAAATAAGGACTGAATAGAATCTCATCAGTTGCGATGTTGTGAAGCTACAAGACATCCCTGTCACTCAGTTCCTGAATGCGTTTTGGCTGAGGCAGGAGAACTTCAGTTCTCTAACACTGTCCAAAACAGTAATTTGGACTATTTACCATACAGCTATTCTCCACGTCCTGTCAACGGGATCCTACTTATCTAACTTACTCCCATAGCCTGATCACCAGACGTTACCTCTGATGCTCCTACCAGCTGCCCAAGCAGACGAGGATGAACATCCTTTTTTCTGCTTTATAGTACCTGTTTGAGACAGCACTGGGCAGCTTGCACCTCTGTTGCTCATAAGCAGCCTTGCCCTCCGCGGTGAGGGCTTCAACTTAGCTGTCAGCTGCCCATCTTTGACAAGCGCAGCAGTTTCTTACTTTTCTTACTGTACCGCAAGGGCATAAAGAAAGGTAGAAGTGTTATTCTAATAGGAATAGTGTGAGAGGAAGGAAAAAGAAAGCCCTAGAGCCCTACTTTTGACCACTAGTTTACAAATGCTGGCACCTTTGTCGACATGAATTTTTGAAGTGCAAGCACATGAAAGGCTAGGGAGTACTGGCAGAAGGAGGAAGTATTTTCCTATAATGAGTTTTATTACAAAGTCAAATGATTTGTTTGCTATTTCATGCAAGCTGTATTCCTTTTGCCTTTTTACTGTAAGGATGAGCAGAAACTATTACCCTGATGTAAAGCTTAGTGAAAGCCATTTAGAAAGATCAGAGAAACTTTTTAAAGTATTTTATTCTTTTTAGTACAGATACAATATTCTTTCAAGGTCACTTCAGAGTAAGTGGCATGCAGCCTATTGAAATCCAGGTGCCCATACAGTCATTTCGAGTTAAATGTGCACAGTGTATTCTACAACACTAAAACTACATTTAGAGAGGAGAGGAGCTCTTGCTTCAGAATGATTTGGCAGCTTCAAAACCAATTCAATAAGCATTTTCAAAACCAACTCAATAAACAACAAAAACCAAAACTGAAATGCAGCACACCCTGACCATCAAACAACACACTTATCTGAGTAAGGACCTTTTAGCAGATCTGGCTGAAGCAGCGGCAGAGCCATCTTTATCGTGACCTTCGAAGTATTGCTGCTCTATTCGCCTACAAAAGGCTGTGAGGTTACCATAGTTTTTCACTTTTTCAGAGAGTTCATCAGTGATTAGTTGAGTAGTAAGGATTGTGAACAGATGTCCAAATACCAGAGCATCTAATTCAGTTGGTCTGTAAAAACAGAAGAACAGAACAGATATTTTGAAAGGCAAGTCCTGATCGAGAAACATCCCATCTCTGGTTTGAGTAACTTCCAGGTAACCACACAACCTAAGAACTGAGAATAAAGCAACACTGAATTCAGCAAACACACAGGAAATGAGCATAGATCTCAATATGCCATGTTTCTTTCCTTTTGGTGATTGGGAAACATAAAAATAACACTTACAGAAGGAGCACGGTTACTGATCAAAGTCAGCCATGCTCCACCATTGGTTTTGTTCCTGCAGCTCTTTTCTAAATGAATAAATGAATGACTCAACTAAAAACTAAAAACTAGAAGAGGGGGAAATGAAGCCCTTCCTATTCCCTTTTTGTGCTTTTTCATACTCAAGCTACTTAGCCAATAAGAAAAGGAGCTCCAGAATGACAACAGCCGGCGACATTTATTTCATAGAAGTGGACACAAAGCAGGTGTCACAGAACACTCTAGAAATGTCAGCCTGCTCTTGGTTAATTGTCACACCAACATAGTGGTCATTTTGCTCTTTTTCAGTGTTACTCCCCTACTACTGCTTAATCCACAAAACCTCCAACTCTGCCTGCAGAGGATGCCTAAAAACAAGAGCCTGAGAAACCTGGAGGTTTTCAGCACCGTTCATTACACTACAGTTATCAGCCCTGAATACAACCCAGGAAGTATTCCACAGATGTTATATAGCATTTAATTTAAATATGTAAAAAACTCACTGAATTACAGAGAAAAAAATAGCATTTTGCAATTGGCATCAACGAGTGGAAGCAAAAGACATCCGACAAAGGCCAGGTTGTTCCTTTTATCTCCTGTCCTGTGCTTAGTAAAGAACGCTGCCTAAGAAATACAAGCTATAAACATATCTTTCTTTGTTTCTTTTTAAGAAATTAACTGTATACAGGTGCAAGCTTGTAGACTACGTGAGCTGTGGTGCTCTCTTTGTAAATAAAGACAAATAGGAATAAAAATGAATTATCAATTAAAAAAAGCCTTACATAAACTTTCCTTTTAAAATCTATAGTGACTTGTTTCTGAAATTGTATTGCAGCCACACATTCAAATTTCCTCATCCATGAATGTAACGTTAAAGTAAAACAGAAGGTTTCCATACTTATACCTGTATGCACATTTTTTAAATATACTTCTGTAGATATACAGGTGGGTTTTTTGTGGATATACCATTTCTGTAGAGAGTAACTTACTGCTTATTGAAGAAATATGGTTGTGTTCCTAATCTCTGGGAGAGAGCCTGACAACACTGGTCTACATCTTCAAGCACCTATCAAAACACACAAGAGATAAGATAATCATCTTGTCAGGAAAGAACAACAGTAAATATAAATATATATATACACCTTCTTACTGTACTTGTGCTGACAGAGGGGACAAGGAATATACAATGTTGGAGCATCAAAAGCTGTTAAAGGTAGCAGCTAAGTGTTATTTAATCACGCATTTAACATAGAGCCAACTCTAATTAAGTGCTTTCCAAGAAATGTTTAACTTAGCTTAATGAAAGGTACTAACTTACATATCAAACTGCTTTCTTTGTTGTTTTTTTTTTAGACTTCTGAGAAGTGAAGCTGCAGTCCTGCAAGGTGTGCCTATTAATGCCACAGGAGAGGGGCAGTAATTAAAAATGTGTTTTTCAGGACCACCGGCTGAACTAACATGAACAGAGATGCACATGTGGTAAAGCATCCTTCCTCCCACTCCATCAGGCTGTACATCAGTTAAGATTTATCACTGCTGATGACAGATACCTGACCTCACATAACTCTTTAAGCACAGAGTTTTGTTGTAACAGTTGTAGTTAAATAAAGTGTTATTTCTCTTAAGCCTTAAATAAAAGAACAGTGGAAAACAGTGGGAAGAAATAAGCTTCACCCCTCATACTGACCTGTTCAAGCGACTTGCCAGCCCACCCAATGGCCTTCATCTTTCTCCTTATCTCCCATTGCTTCTGATAGGACAAAATGCGGTTAAGAGGCCAGGGGTAAGGGGAGCCATACCTCGGGTGAGTAATCTTTGGTAAGAAACAGAAAGTGACTTTGTTATCATATAAACAATGCAGACAGCTCTATTTACAAAACAGCTAGTAGTCTCATCTTTCTATCACTGAGAGCAATAAAGAGAAAGAATGTTGTGTGATATGCTGCAATTATTTGTGCAGAATTTATTGTTTTCAGTAGAACCATTTAAAATTACTACCTTGGAAACATATGCAAAACTCCTATTTGTTCCACAGTCACATACCTCCAGTCAAGTTACAACTTCCCTAAAATGTATATGCAAGCAGAATGCAAGTGAAAAGACTGTATCATTAATGGTACAGAGCTCAATGTTTCATTTATGAGTAGGGACTTCCATTTGTGAGCAAAAGTGTTTTCTCATTAAATTTTAATTAAGATAAATGTTGCAGAACCACTCACCTCCTCTACTGTAACATCATCACACCATTGCAGATAGAGCTAGGAACAGAAAGAACACTTACTACAACTTCCTAATAAATGAGAATACAGATACAATCATTTCTCACTAGTAGAATTTTCCTTTCTATATTAGATTAAATTTCCATTTAGTGCCTTCTATTAGACTTCTGAACATAGTAAAGAAATTAAAACTAGAGTCACAAGCCCAGCTCCAAGTTGCTGGCTCACAAGCAGCACAACCAGGCTGGAGCCGAAGGCCCACTCCAGTTGCCTGTGCCACACACAGCTCAACACAGAGGTTCCCAGCCCTCAGCCGTGTGCCTGGGGTTGCTCGTGCCTGCGAGCATTTCCAGCACCGGCACCACGTCACATTAACGGCCCATGGGCACGACCCGCAGGGCAGGCCAGCCTCCAGCAAGGCACAGGAGCGTGCATGGAAGGCAAGAGTGGGGCTGTACAGCCGGCTATGGGTTGAGGCAGGAACCCAAGGACTGCTGGCGTTTTCCATGCATGCAAATCAGGCATTTCTACAGCTACGGGGCATGCTTCAGACAGGTGAGGGGAGCTGTACACGTGGCTTGTGTCTGCAGGAATATTTTGTCAAGTAGTCCTCAGGATCCAGAGAATTTATTCCCGTCTCATTTCACCTTAAAAACCGATGACCTGATTTAAGATTTAATCTAAGAACAAACACTATTTCCAGAACGAGAAAATATCATGAAGCATTCTTGCCTACAATCGCTTATGGAAGTATGTGCAGTTACTATGGTTTGCTGTACCTCCGCTGTCAGGAGCATATTATTGACTAATTCCATGTAGGCTTTCATCTCAGCTTTTTGGACTTCATCCAACCCATCGCTGAGAGAATGGCCCTAATGGGGAAAGAAAGAGACACATAAGAGAGGATATTGGAATATTCAGCAATGCCTGACCCAAGGACCTCAGAAGTCAACGTGCTTTGGCTCAGATACCGATCTGTCACACAGCACGTAACAAGTTGTGTGTGTACTTTCTGCATAAAGCATCCTTTAGAATGAAAAAGAAATCATCATAATGTAACAGAAGTGATCTGCAATAAATGTGGGTTGTTAGCAGTTACAGGTGAGCACACAACCTGTGTCAAGAAGTAAACACAGATTTACATCTGTGCTGCAGCTTTATGAAGTGCTCACTGAGAAGACAATGTTGTTGAAAATACAGCTTCAAAATTTACACCAGTAATTTCTGGGTTTAAGAATTCTCAGACAGAGATGTAGAAAACCAGCTGCAGAAATTGGCAGTGGTATGCACGTGTCCTGCATGGGATTTGCTTCCTGAATTTGAGGTAATGCCAAAGTGAAACATTTCCACCTCAGCGCTCTCACTTCAGAGTATCTTTCTCTTGAACCAGCACGAGATTGCTGCACTGTTTCAAACAGTAACGTTCCAGAAGAGCACAGCAGCTCCACAGCAGTCTGAGGAAGACTGGTACGCAACCCAGCAACAGACGCAGACCCTGTGTGATTACCTTGGCTTTCACAAACTGGACTATGGGCCCGAGTTCAGATACTACTTGGTTTCCCACATGAATAAAGGGCACTTTGCCTGTAAAATGAGAAATGTATTTTAGTAGGAGCTTTTTATACATGTCAACCATCATTTCATATTTTCAAAGCAATTAAATATCGCACGTATGCCTGAACACCAGTCTTGGTTTTTTGTTGGGTTTTTTTCCAGTTGAGCACAGGTGAAGTTTTTACATATGAAGCTCACACAGCTTTCATTTGTAATAACCAACGTAACCGCCCCATCTTCTTCCTTCTGACCCTCTTTGACGTGCAAGACTTGCAATTCCCTATCTCAAAGTTATTGAATGAGATCTATTGAATGAGACCTGTATTTTAATAACGGATTTTGCTTTGCTGGAAAGACTGAATTCAACATTTCTCTGAAGTACAGGTGGGAAATCCCAGGCAATCAGACTGAGCCCTCGGACAGTATGACAAGACATTCCCACCCTCCCTTCCATCCCACGAGCAGGGAAAGGGCTGCTGAAATGGATGTGGGAGATGTGGCACCGAGCCCAGAAAAGCAAGCAGGGAAAGCAAAATGCACACTCAGCACGGCAGGATCTTGTCTCTCCCTCCTCCCATCCTCCAGATTTCCAGTGACTGGGACCAGCTCTTAACGGGGATCCGAGGGCTCCTCCTTCAACCCACCCTAACCACGCCGCTCGTTCTCTAACTCTTCAACCAGCTGCAACTGACAAACAGCAACTTTAAGTACTGTGTAAATTTAAGGCCAAATGTTCATGATTACTTACATGACTGAAATTGGCCATAAGACAGAGACGCACGCTGGGCAGTTTGCATTACTGAGAAAGCCCTCGTGACCAAATACAGCAAAGAAGCCGCCCAGTGCATTGGGACACAGCACACTCTTACTTCCCTGTCTCGCTGTGGGCAAACTCTGCTCTCTACAGAGAGCCCGAAAGCAAGATCAATACCTGCCCAGCTCCAAACATATTATTAGCAATACACGCATTCCTTTCCTCTGACACACGTAAAAGCTACTGCTGGCCTAGTTCACACGGAGTTCATGCTCACAGCACATCCAGTCTTTATTTTTACCCCAAGATTCACTCTCACTGGCTCAGTCGGCCTCAGGGTAAAGAAGTGACCATACCAAAGGCTGCACTGCATCCATACGCTGCGTACTGTGAAAGAAAACACAGCCCCCTCTGAGCTCCAAAGCATTGCAGTTTCTGTCAGGCTACACTTCACACACAACAGCCCTCTGCTCCTCCACTTCTGACTCCCTCCTAATGGATTTCCTCATTATGCGGACTGTGAGGTAAATAACCTTCACCCCAAAAAGATGAGGTGCACATCTGCCTACTGCTGTCATGAAACAGTCGGTGACAGAGAAGGAGTGGACAGCAATTAAAAACCTGTTTTGAATTATCCTTACAGAACCAAAATATTGCAAAGAAAGGCAACTGGGAAAGTAAATAAAAATAAGTCCAGGAGTAAGGGCTAAAAGAGCACGTGTGCCTTTGTTTAAAACTGAGCTGGTATCAGTTCCCTTTGTGCTCATTTTCATCAACCAGCAGAAGGAAGAAGGGGTCAGACCCATATTACAGGACAGGTGCCCACAAGTGTGGCCACGAGCTTTGGGGGGCAAAGGGCACACGGCTGCCACCCGTCCCGCTGCTGCACACCTAAGAAGCTCCTCTGTGCAGACATTCAGCATTCCAACGCTACCTTTATTTGCTAAGGAATCATGTATATAACTCCAAATGTGGCTACCTTTTACCCTGTTTCCACTTGCTTTGCCTGCAATACCAGCAGCCACAGAACCAGTACAAGTGGCAGCCATGCTAACAGGCAGGCATCAGCTGGAGGCAGGCAACTGGCAGAGAGACACCTCCTACTGCAACAAAACACTGGGAAGGAGTGCAAGGACTGCCAGACCGGACAGCCCTGCAGTCAGCTGCTCGCTGGGTTTTAGGCAACCTTCTGGACCAGCCTCTGGGAAATTTTAGGCAACCAGTCACCCTCAGAAGCAGACTGTACACTTCACGTGCTTAATTTATTGTTGGTGGGCTTGGTGGGGTTCTGGTTTGGGGTGTTTTCGTTTGGTTGGTTGTTTTTTTCCCCAGACAGTCTCCTTTATCAGAGAAAGGTTTAAAATCACCTGTCACCCTCGGCTGACAACACACTCACTCTTCATTTTCACCCTGTATTTACATACTGGCCATTATCTCTCAGGTAAGGTAACAAAAGAGGCTCTCTCCAGTTTTCTCACCCCAGCAATGGGAGAACATACCAGCACGCACTGATCAGCAGGAATATTCCCTGGATGCAGAATAAAGACATTCTTGGAAACATAAGTCTTTCTGCTTAGGCCTTTTAGAGAAGATTGCCACCAGAGATTTGAGCTGTCTGACTGCTACACCAAAGCACTGCGTTCACAGCCTCAGTTCCATATTGTACCACCCTTACGTGACATGTAACTGTTCTAATTGTTTATGGGAAGGAGCTGGCGAGGAGGGGGAAGGCCCCGCACGGGGCAGCGCTGACCGACTGTTATCAGCGAGAGAAGGCACAGTTGCCATGGTACCAAAATGGAGGTGTAATGCAGTAATCTAAATGAAGGCCGCACTTACCAGATGGGGACATGTACTCAGCATTGGCCCTGCAAACCACCCGAACCGGCAGATTGCACATTTGCAAGAAGGCCTGGAAACAAAGCATTGAGAGAGCATTGATACACCAGTGACAAACAGATGCGTTCTTCTCGATACATTTGACTACATCTTAGCAAACTGTAAGCACACACCTACCAAGTACAGCTCCTCGCATAATGCTTTTAAGAAAAAAAGAAAACCACGGTTTTCAACTTCTTCGGACAATTATCATCCAGCCAATGGCTGGAATTCCTCTAATTAAGATTCTCCCCCACACACACACTTAAGAGATGCAAAGAAGCAGTGCTGTAGCTGCAAGAGATTCAGTGACATTCTGCTCCTCCTGAAAACCACAGTATGTACTTCTTGTGGCTGAAGCTGTCTAACCAAGCTTACATTGTGTAACACAGCAAACACGCAGCACCTTCCCACACTGCAACAGTCATCAGATCTTTTGCTTTACAGTACTCTATGAGCACATCTGCCTTATTTATTTCCTCTAATTTATGTGAACTGTACTGAGTGCAAGAGATCAATTTACTGCTTCCTTCATCTCCAGCCCTAGATTCGGACATTCTCACTAGGATACACACTGCTGTCAGCAGCTGCCATTGCTACAAAAGCCCTGACATGTTTCTGTTTAAACAGCAAAATATCAAGAAATGTAATTTGGATGTATCGTGGAAATAAGGAATCTTCATCTCCAGAGTCTCTCACAGCTCAGCTCAAGTCCTATCATTCATTTTGTCTTTGCCATTAGAAAGGTCAGAACGCCAGATTCCAACATCACACCTTTTTATCCACTGTGGCTGGAAGCTGAAGCCTACACCAAGGTCACTAACCATGAAGGAAAAGGCTGCTGGAAGTTGAGGGGCAGCACGTGCTCTGCATTCACTGTAAGCAAGCAGACCAAAGCCAAAATGCTAAGATCTTCAAAGATGGAAAACAGTACAGCATACTTTTAAATCCTGTTTTGGAAACAGCTATCCCAGCCTGAACAACATGTACTCCATGTGCACTTCTGTCTCATTTGGGAGAGGGGGTAGAAAACCAAAGGAAACAAAGTACACAGCATCCAGCAAAGCCCTGTCACAGGCTTCCAGAACCTGACCTGACCATAACTATGTATGGGCAGGAATCAATGCCCGTGGCAGAAGGGCACCTCTGCTCGATGTAAGACCACGAGGTGTTAACAAATACCAACATCAGCCCCGTTCCTAACTTTGTGGCTTCTGTAGTACCCATCAAGCAAACGAACAACCCACTCCTCTCCTCCTCAGGAGCTTCATTCCCAAACCCTAACCCAAGCACTGACGCTAACAGTACCCAGGGAACAAAAGCCAAAAGCTTTGGTCCCTTCCAATGCCTCTTCCAACCAACTCAAGAACCCCACAGCCCATTACATCATTTGGCTCTCGCTATTTCAGATGACCTAAGTGAATCCCAAACCCCAAATTAAAGCAGGGAGCTATGGTCACAAGCTGCTAAAGACACTGATTACAGCTGACAGGAGCGCCTGCCTCTGAACTCGAGAGGCTCAGCAAAATCCACCAGTAACCTGAGTTTCTGCAGATTTTGATGTCTTCAGCCTAACCTCAACTGAAAGTACTGCTCGGGAGCCAAGTACTACACAGCCATGAGCAGATACACCTCTGCCAAGGAACTCTGCTGAGAACTTTGCCCTAGTCTAGAATAAACTGGTCGTTAGATTGCCAAACCTCATCCCAACCAGCACCCCTGTAACTGCTTATAGCAGCAACCATCACCCACAGGGAACACAAGGCACTGGCCACATTTGACAACATCACACTTTCTAAGTGCACAACCACCAGAAATCAAGGCTCCTGCAGTCTCCGCTTTCCAAACTCCATGCAAGCAGTAAGAACACCCAAAGGAATAATTCTTAAACAGGAACATAAGGCACTGTCTCAGTGCCGTAGCTCTTCCTTCGCCTATTCGCTCCGCAGTCTCCAGCGATGGTGCAGACTGTTCCAGCTATTGCTGTCTGCATCGTGTCCTCTGCCCAAACTGGGGCACTGAGTTCACTGCAATTCTGCATTAAGCTCGAGACGAATTTTAAGGCCGCCATGTACTGTTCCCGCTGCTGGTTCAGACGAGAATGTCTGAACTGTGCTGGAACACATGAATAACTAAAAAGCTCATGAGCACAGAGACACAGTCAAGCAAAAGGAAGTGAATCAGGACTATTTTTACATTTCCACATCAACGCATCAGAAATGAGATATGCCAGCACAGAACAGTCAGGTTACATGGGCTTCTTTGGCAAATCCTCGTCTACCGTACATTGGCTGCTCCACAGTACGAGGGTTGTACCAAAAACACGGCTTGTGTCTGTGAAAAGCATTCCTCGGTGTGGAGGTTAAATTAGAAACAAAATCTTTCTAGTGTAAAGAGTTCAGCCAAGATTCCTGCAGAAATCTGAACGTTACTTTCCTGCCTCCTCCTCCACAATAAATATCCACAGACCAAGGAACATCGACCTCTCTAATAGTTGGCAGGACGTTCTACCTCGGTCTCTGGCCTGGCTGGAAGTGATGGAGAACACGCTGCCATTTGGACATCTCAGAGCTGCAAACGTGCTGGGCCCACGTGCCCTCTTAGCACTTAATAAAGGAAAGAGCGGAGAGGAAGCTGGGCTAGAACTGAGTTCTAACATGGAAACAAATTTTAACTGAACACAATAAAAGGTTCACTACTCTGCGTAATAAATAGATGTTAGCAAGCTTGGAAGTCAGTCAGCATACCCTCTGCACGCTTTAAAAAAGGCCCCTGAAATACTCACCAAAGCACAAACAGCTCGGAAAGTTCCTTGGAAGTGAAGAACTGCTGTTGTGCCTTTAAAAAGTTACGAGGAAGGGGAATCAGAATACCAGTATGCTTTAGCACACATCTGTACCCAAAAAGCATGACCTATTCAGCTTATATTATTAAATATTCTTGAGCAGAAAAATGAAGGGCAGAAGCTCCACAGCCTCCACCCTAAGGGCTCAGCCTAAGAAACAGGCCTTGCATCACCACGGGCATACCTACATTCTTTTATTGACATAAAGGTGAAAAGCTTTCTAAACTGCTGGTACTAACGACGCAGGTAGTTCTTCACTCCTGGGCACAGCAAATGCTCCAACACTGATGATTTCTTCTAGAAAAGAGATTGACAACAGCTATGACCAATGCATTCTTACAAACACTCACTGCCAGAAAACCTCAACTCTTTCCTGACGCTTTCAGCTAGAGTTCAATTTCAGACAGCAACTGCTCTGTGGCACAAACTCTTAGCAAAACAGGTGAAATTGGCACAGATTTAAGGAATCCTACAGAGAGAACACAGGACAGAGAAGACAAAAGCAGCAATGTCTGTGAGGTGTTATCTTGTTTAACATTCTAGCCCAGCGATCAAGGGAGGATTTGTTCCCTTTTTGACCACTCATGTAGAATGTTTCGTACCAGCACATTTGGTGTGCAGATAGCATCAGGCCATGAGGTTTCCAGTCCTGGCAATAGATGCAGTGGAACGCAGCTCAGAACGCCTCCTTCTCCCTCCATGCTTGGCACACACGATCTGAGCAAGCCCCCGGCACGGCAGTGCTCCGAGTGCTCTGGGAGCAAAGGGTGAGAGGGAAGGCTGCAGCCACCCCAGGGTGGTTCTGCTAAGATTTATGAAGATATCAACACCCCTTCAAAGACACGGCATCAAAAGCTGAGCGACCTGAAAGATCAAGGGCCCAGACTTATTCCAGGACATCAGAGATCATTGTCAACATCATAAATTTGGCTGATCAACTTTAAAAGAGGCTGAAAGGGGCCAACTGAATTCCAAGTAACACACAAGCTAGTTAATCAAACCCTTCTAAAAGTTCACCTAAAAAATTGGTGAGTGAGACAGTAAGAGCAGAACTGGAAACCTGACACCAGCGGAGCACCAGCCCAACTGTCAGCCCCCAAAGATGCTTTTCATTCTAAAGAAAAGCACTGAATTCCCCTCTCTCTTTTTGTCCTCTGTGAAAAAGAAAAATTACTACAGTAGTACAGAGTGAATCCACAACCTGAAACTCCTTCAGCACATAGGATTCTCACACGAGAGCCTCAGAGTAGTTGCTCAACACCTATCCTAAAGAGTTAATTACCAGGATCGATTAGAAGAGATGTGGGATTGATAGTCTTATTTCCCTTTGTCCACACTGCAGAAGATCAGAGATGGCTGCCCAACAGACTTCGTACAAACAAAGGAAAGTTAATTCAAGCACAAATACACCAAAGTAACTACAGCTGAAGGAAATCAAACCAAAGTGCTCATTTATTTTAAAAGCCTGAGCAATTTCATGGTTCATATTAGTTAGCACCGCTTTTATGAGCGTAATAAAATCTCAGGTTGGGAAGAACTGAGTTTATTCCCCTGGTATCAACAGGACCTCCTCTTCTATCCATGCATACCACTGGTTATGTGCGTTTCTGTGAACTTAAAAACAAGGGCCTGACTTTCTTGATCAGTATTAGCATTTGCCAACAGCTGAAGCAGAAACTAGGAAGATGATCTGGGTTAGTAACTTGCAGTCATTATAATGTCCTCTACAAAAACCTTTCAGTTATTTCTGGAACAAAACGTGTCCTTTCTTTGGATGAGGCTAATGTGAAAAACAGATAAAGATATTAAAAATAAAGATTGGGTTTAATGGAGTCTGCCATCATCTCTCCCACACGTGCTCTGTTCTCCTCTTCCCTGCAGGCTAACCAATCCCCGTTCTCATGCTTTTCCAGTCTCTGTACCTGTAGCATCACCTCCTCTTCTGGTATACGGGAAAGAAAGGGAGAAATATGAACAATATCTTTGTAGCAATGCTACCTCTCTCTTCTTCCAGACAGAAAGCACTGAGTCTACAACGCCTCTACTGCTTCTGTGCACCTTAGTACATTTCCATGTTTCTTGAGCACCTGCAGGTACGGTGACTCCACCACCTCCCTGGGGAGCCCCATTTCAGTGCCTGTCCACTCTATCAGTGAAGACATTCTTCCTAATACCCAGCCTGACCCTCCCCTGGTGCAACTTGAGGCCATTCCCTTTCGTCCTACCGCTACTTACACAGGAGAAGAGTCCAACCCCCACCTTACCATAACATCCTCTCAGGTAGTTGTAGAGAGCAATAATGTCCCCCCTGAGCCTTCTCTTTTCCAGACTGAACAATCCCAGGTCCCTCAGCTGCTCCCCACCATACTTGTGCTCCAGACCCCTCACAGCTTCAGTGCCCTTCTCCGGACATGCCCCAAGGCCTCAGTGTCTTTCTTATAGTGATGGGCCCAAAACTGAACGCACTACTCAAGATGCAGCCTCACTGGAGCTGTGTACAGGGAGACAATCACCTCCCTCCAAAATATTCGGTAAGAAGCTTTGAGGTGACACTTGTTAGAAAATTAATGAACAATGCTATGCGTATCATTCATTACAATCATGGCATGTACGCCTCCTGACAAAATTACCGAGTACATTCACAACAACAGTATAGCTTACAGAGCACAATGAACTGAAGGTTTGCTTTGTTTTCTTACACTTCGCCCAATTTCAAATTAAGAACGTAAATAGTATGTTGGATTTCAATTACTGAAAAAAACAATCAGTGCTGCTTTGCCAAGGTCCAGGAGCACAGGGCTCAGAAACCCTGGCCCTCCCCTCCTCTCACAGAAATGACATTTCCAGCTCTGCTGCTGCTGTCCTCCAAACAATGTACGAAAGAGAGGCCATTGAGGTACAGTGGGAAAGAGTAAGAGAAGGGAGGGGGGAGTTTTGTATTTATTCCCTTGGTTAATTGGTTTATGTAGCAGTTTTGCCCTCACTCTCCCTTCCTCTTTGCCCTCCCCAAAAACTGGACTGTCTGGACACTGTCAATTGGAAGCATAACACCCACCAGGCAGCAAATCACCCCATCAGAGCTCCATCACAATGCTCTCTTCTTCCCCTCCAGTCCCCTCCCAGAATAACACACAAGAGCAAACACACACACTCATTAAAAATGAGTTATAACTTGATGTAAATCATATCCAGATTGCAGTTTCCGAGATCAGAGGAAAGAACGAAATTGCTTATGCCAAATCCCAAATAGTTCACAACTTATGTCCCCACGCGAGGAACAGTGTTTTCAGATGGCACACACTCCAGGCTTCATTCGAAGAAGACATACTCATGATTAGTTTTTTAATAAAGAACGATCCGTTGCAGGCATCTCTTATTGAGCAGCACTTCTAAATGCACGCGCATAATGCTGCTGTGATGAAAGAGCAAAAGGCATTTTGTTTTCATTCTTACACTATTTCATGAGCAGACAAAGGACAATATGTGACGACAACTAAAGAGTTATTCTCTACTTTATTGCAGGAACGCATTTTAAAATTAAAAACCATGAACAAATCCACAGAATAATTCAGTTTTCATATCAAACAGCTGCAGACCCTGTAACCGAAATAGTATGTCTGAGGTTATAAATGAAAACTGCTCAGTATCATTCTTTGAGTGACAGATTAAATTCCTAATCCAGTTATGGTAATGGCCGCATTTGTAGTTTAACATAAATTAAGAGCTTAATTATATTTGTGACTATTTTAAACAAAATAACAAATTCCTTTGTACCTGTGAACATAATTTATAGCAAAGCCACGTCCATTCTCCAAAACAATCTATTTTACACTGCAGCACAGCACTGCTCTAATGGTATAATGTAATTCTTGTTGTAGAATGTGGAAGGAGTAGATTCAGTGGTAGCACAGAGGTTTTGAAGATAAATGAAGATGCTATTCATTCAGGGGTAATTTCATCTTAGAACTATATGAAAGATGTTTCACTCCCAAACAGTACCACCACGGCTTGGGATTTAAGCATGTTTTCAGCTACAACATAATGCTGCCAGATTGATTATGTTGATACTGCATTTCTCATCGTGAAGAATCCCAGTTTTTATTCTCTTATTAAAAAAAAAAGGTCAGATTTTCATTTCTCTGCTCAGCCTTGGTTCAACCTCAGCAACAAGTTCACACTTCCCCTCACATTTTGTCTAGGGAAAAACCAAACCACAATTCATACGCTGAAAAAAACCATCACCAATGTGTAGAGAGCAATTAATCATGCGTGATTTACACATTCATTTGATTACTTGTTGAAGTAAATAAGCAGTTAGTCTGTGTAACACCATTTTAACTTGCCCAAACATCCTTCTGTCATTCAGGACTAAGAACAGACAATTCTAAACGCACTTTCCTGGAATATATTAAGATCACTTACAAGGACATCAATTGCACAAGCAATTAATACGTATCTTAACGTAATGAGCTGCCGGCTGAATAACCTCAGGATAGCTGTGAGAATTTCCACAGTCGTGAACATTTTTGACAGCCTTTTAAGCAAGACTCCACCGCTACCCGCATAAATATTTCAGAAGAGTCTGTAATGACAGAGGCAGCCGAAACGCTCGCATTCCTCCCCCCGACAAGCTGGGGCAGCATGCAGAGATGCTGCTGCTGTACTTGCAGCCACAGGCCTGCAGAGCACAGCTGTGTGCGCCCACTGCCCCCTCCCCTGTCCCCACCCCACCAGCCTTCACCTGCATCAAGGCACGGCAGGGGGATGGGGCCTGGGCAGGCCCTCTGTTTCAGGCTATGGATATTTAGTTTTAATCCAAGTTCGTGGCTGAAAGTAGATGAAAAAACTGTAATCCACCAGCTATGAACACAGCAGCATCCTAAAGCATAAACATACCAACACACACACAAGACCCAATTCACCATCTGGAAGTCCTTGGGTCTGACAACTAACCTTTACAGAAACAACTGTAATCCACATCTTAAATCCACAGAATCACAAAGGTTGGAAAAGACCTCCAAGATCACCAAGTCTGACCATCATCCCACACCCACCATGCTCACAAACCACATCCCTCAGTGCCACAACCACAGACTGCTCTCCCACTGGGAATGCTGCATGAGTTGGTGCCCTTGGCCACCACGTGTGAGCAAAGAAAGAGCCAACCAAGCTGAGGTAACACCTACACCAATGAGGAGAGGAATGCAATTACTCACTGAAAAATCCTGTTGCAAGAAACTGTGCTCAGAAGCTTACACACATGCAATCTTCTGATGGCCCATGGGTGGCAAATGTCTGAAGACACACCACACCTACAGAACCAGCAGGCACAGAGAAAGGCAGAGCTGTGCCTTCAGGGAACTGCTGACAAGTGTAAATAAATAACAGTAAATAATCATAAACTGGTTGCAAATACAGACAGCATTTTATCACTGAGAATGAGCATTCATAATTTTCATTTTCCCCTCTCTCCTAACCCACGGTCTGACAATGATAACCCAGAAACCCCTATAAACGCGTTCCCAGCATACACAGTTCTCTTCCAAATCAGAATTTATCTTAAACACAGGACACAGCAGGTAGGAGTTGTACAATTTGAGGCAGTTAGGTCTGAGTTTAAGACCTCAGAATTCCTAGGATGGCCCCTTCCTTCCAAAACGCCTATACCTCTGTACTAGATTTCCAACAGCAGTCTGTTAAACTCCTTGTAATTATTCACAGAGTGGAATGCATAGCAATCTACTGAATTTGAAATGAAGCAGCTTTTTAAAGCAAAGATAGTATCAATTTGTTAAATGCGTTCTTACCATACCCTAGTATGACATCATAAATCTCAATTTCTTAGGCTATCATTTTAAATAGTAACTCCATCTCTACCTCCTTTAAACGTGGAGCTGCCCAGGGGTTGAATTATAGCTGTGTATTTGATTCTGAGTTTTGGTGACTTTTTTAGTATGATAAGACAGATAAGCAGGAATGCAGTACTTTGGAAGCTGTATAGTAAACAAGGGGAGAATGCTTTTAACTGTGAGTCACAGTGCCCAGGAAGCATATGTATATTCATTAAGGAGAACAATGACAAACATCTCACGAGAATAACAGAGTCTTCGTTCTAAATGCAATGTTCTCATTCCTGTAGCTGGAAAATCATCGCTGAGATTAAAATCAGGGCAAAATAGTAATTCCCCTGAAGTGAAAATAGCATTGCATTCAATATCAAGGTTCTGCAGCCTTCCTTCTCAACAGAACCATATAATACAATCCTTCAAGCTATCAAGCAAGGAGTGCAAACACCAAGCGGTATGTGAGACAACGCATTACCTCATTTGAAGTTATGTTGCATTTTCAGCAAATTCAAAGAATCTGCACACTATAAAAGAGGAAGGAATTCTTCATTCGGTGTGTTTCCAGGAACAACAGCAGAAGAGGACAGAATTAGAGAACATGGGTAGAACAGGGATTAAAAACCAACAAACCAACCCAGCAGGATCAGCAGAGATTCCACAAGAAAAAGGTGTTTGTTTGTTAGTTACCTACTGAGGACACCACCAATACAGCTGCTCAGCAATTCCCAGCATACTCTGTCCTCCCCTCTTGCACTGCACATAGCTACTTACTATGGCCTTGTTTTTTTTCCTTATTTCAGATGTAACTCTCTGTGTATCTGTTTTCCAAGAGCTACCTAAGAACAACATAACACAGGGCTGTTGTAAGAGGACTCTGAGAAAGATGCAGAAGACCAGTTCCAGCACATCCAGTGTCCCCACATGAACCGTGTTCCTTAGGGATCTGATGGCTGCCGACTCCACACGCTCTTTTGAGCAGATGCATTCAAAATTCCAATGCGTTTCTATCACATGAAAGTTCATCAGGCCGTGACCAAGCCATGGATCTGCTCTGGTGATAGTCACGTGCCCAGAATCCCTAACAGGGGAAGGGGAACGGCAACTGTGGGGGAAAAAAGCCCCAGGTACCACTGCTCCCATTTACTCCTCAAGGAAAGGGGAGCAGGTGGGAGAGATATCCAGTAAAAAGATAAACAGGCTCCTATCAGCACCAAATGCCATTTCTGAACCAGAGGAATGCAGCAATTTCCTTATGCAAACTACACCGGTCTAGTCAAAGCTTTCTGATCTCTTAGCTAGTAATACATAACTACAGCTCCTAGTATTTCAAATTGGATTGCATACACCAAGGATAACTATTCTTTTGCAGTCACAACCTTGTTACACAGGTTCTTCTAAATAGATACGATTCCCCAATAGAAAATTGTTCTATAAAGTTGAAGATCAGATATGTACCAGAGCTGTATTTATAGTCATGGCTACTATCAGCTGTCCAGCTAGAGAATATTGAAGAAAAACAAGCGTTTTTAATATATTATAGTTAATTTATCATCTAAGTGACATGTGTAGGATAACAATGGGCTGGATACAGTAAAGTAAAATGATGCATTAGAAAAGGAAATTTTAGGGTTATGTTATTGTTTCTTTTGTTTGTGTGCTTTTGATGCAAGCCACACCTCTGTGTGTTGTTACATGGCAAGAAAAGACATAAGAAAAACAAAAAACACAGGATTCTGGAGTAAAAAGGAACGCTGAAATCAAAGGAGCAACAAAAGCACTTACTTGCTTTACTGTGAGACACAATATAAAACACACCAACCAAAAAAAAAATAAATATTGCCCCATTTATTTGATATATCAAAGATGACTCATTTTTCCAGCAGAAGACAAAGGTACCTTTTGTTCTGATAGAATTTACTCGTATAGATATTTCCTACGTTGCCAGACTGAGAGGAAAAAAACTTACAGATCCAGTGAGTAGTTAATGTAATCATATAATCCCAATCTTTTTACCAGTAACATCAGTTACAGTCTCCAGTGTCCCATGAGGCTAAATGAGAAGTGATGCTCTGGACAGCCCTAAGAGACCCCTTGGTCTTGGCTGACAGCAGCCAAGCCAGACCACACACCAAAGCAAGAAGCAGGGGAACAGTGCAGCTCCCTGCTACACAAAGCAGTAGCAAAGCTACTTTGAGCAGGAACCTGACCGACATCCTGCTCACCACCACTTCTGACAGACTGACCCCCTCTGCTAATAGGAACACATTCCCTAGAGATGTGGGGTTACTGAACCTAACAGGTTAATGGAGTTTACGCAGACTTCACAGCCACAGAGGTGCTTTTAAGTCAGTTAGAGATGCAAATACATCAATTATATGGACTATTTCTACAAACCACATTGGATCTCTACTACGTATATATGATGGCTCTCCTCAATTTCGCCAGAGACACATGGAGATTTGATGCCCGCAGCACATCTGCCTGGAGCTGGGGGCAGCAGTAGCTCTGAGAATGAAATAGCAGCAAGCATCATGCAAGGGGCTACAAGGGGAACTGGCACCCCAGCTGACAACAAGGGCACCCCACAAGGTCCTGGATCAGGAAGACAAGCAGATACCATACAATAAAATATAGCATAAATACAAGTACAAGCAGCAGCACTCTGGACAGAACGCCCAAACCCTCGTGTCCTTTCAGCTCTGGCACTTCAGTAACAACACAAAGCACACCAGACAGAGGAAATAAGTCACTGCTTATGACAGAAATAATTCTTAAATTATTCATTTGGGTAAATACATTTTAGCTAGAAGAAAAACCATTCAAAACCTAAAACAGAAATAACATCTTTAGTTTAGAAGAGACAGCATGTTACCTGGACAGCAAGGGAAGCTGCATTATCAGAGAGCAAAATCTGGTCTTCTGTTGAAAGAAGGAAGAAAAAAAAAATCACAATTACAACAAGTAGTGTCTATTTCCCTACTAACCTGCAACTGTAAGTCATCCTGAGTTGCACTTCTTACACGTAAAAGAAGGAGCAAATGTATAATTGTTACGGAGCCAGCCTAGAAAGCCTGCTGGATAAATATATTTGTTTAAAGTACCAGGAATATTTCTCCTGCAAATGCAATTGCATTTATCATACATTACCAACAATGTACGATAAAAATGCTCACAACTGAAAACCGAACGCCTGAGCTTTATGCCAATTACTCTTCGTCTAATCAAAGTTAAATAAAACCGCATCTTCATAACTCCTCTGGCTAGAAAGTAAAAGCATTCAGAAAGCTATAAAAACGGCTTGCAGTTAATACTGCGCACTGTGTCTAGGTCTGTCACACAAAAGAAAGATGACAAGTTCACTGCAATAAAAATTCCATGCTTAGAAGACTAGGGCTGCTACCTATTAGTCTTCATTACTTTGCAGTCTTCTGACAACTGTAGCAGGCTGCTGAGCCCCAAATGGGGGCCATAATGTGATCTGATGATATATGAAGAGCTGCTAAAGGGAGCCTGAACCATCCTAGCCTATACATTTTAACAGTTCCTTTTTACTGAGAGCCCACTTTACCACAAGACTTCAAAAATCTGCTGCCTCAGCTATTGGTGCAGTAAATCTGCCAACTGTGCCTGCAACCACATCATTTTACACTGCCTACAGCAGCCAATATAATGAGTCAATAATAAACCAAGGACCTTATAGGCCATGAATAGCTGGTTTATATTGGCAGATGTAAGCGGAGCTCAAACCTCTGACCAGACAAACAATACAAAGGGCTCTTAACAGTTGCTGTGCTTCCTCACAGTTAATTATCTTCGAGCACATTTAATAGGTTTTTAAAAATAGAGTAATTACTAATTGCAAAAAGCGTACCCACCCTTCAGTTGCTGATACAACGCAGCATTTTCAGGCCAAGGCTCTGCGGCTGCGGAAAGAAGAGGAATTAATTAGGCAAGCCAAACAACAACGCGCTGCAGATGCTAACAGAACACAAACGTTACCTAGAGCAGAACCCAAACTGCAAAGACGCTGATGAGAGATGTGACCTGCCCCGAGATGTCCCCCTCCCACTCTCTTCTGTTCGTAGGGGCACAACGCAGGGCAGAATATAAAGCCTCAAAACTAAATGTTGCAGACAAAGCTAAAACCCAAGCTATGTTGCGGAATGGCTTCGCAATTATCACACAGCAAAAGCAGCGAGCTATTCTCTGCCATGGGGCATCCTTGTGCACATTCCCATCACAACTCCAGCCACTTGAGCAATTATTTGTTAAGGTACAAAACAATGAATTCTGGAAATAACAGGAGAGAACACACAGAGAGAAGCAAGAACCTCAAAACCAGACATGAAGAATGCTCTGGGGAAATGGAAGAGCTTTGTGCCTGACTGGCCCGGCACCGCACCCAGAGAGCGAGGTGTGCGGGCACAAGATGAGCCCCACAAAGACCCGGGCTGCCTTTTGCTTTAAAGGACATACCAGCCAGCCCTGACACAGCAATATTCATTATGGCAATATTCATTTAAAAAAAAAAAAAACTGCACTATCAGTCGCAAAGCAAAGAAACAGAAGACAGTGACGGCTTCCAACTGAGAACAGTTGCCGTTTATCATATTCCATATGAACGTATGGGAAGGCAAAAATCATCAACAGTTAATGAGCACCGATTACATTAGCATTAGGATGGGTCATTGTGCTGTTTTGTCTCCATTACATCCTTTGTTAAATTCATTTTAGAAATCTATTCTTAGATACCAATTCAAACTTAGATTTTATCCCAACTAGCTATATTGCATTTTAGCCCCACAAAGATTACTTTTTAAAGCAATGAAGTGTATAAATAGCTGTGTGTGCTTCAAACAGAACTGTGCCACCTTCTTCAGCAAGGTCATTATTTGTATCCTGGTCCTCAAACTCCAAGAAAACACTGAAGATGTGGTAACTTGCATGAAAGTCACACAGAGCTGGAAAGCTTGTATCACTCTATGCAGTTCTGCAAAGGTCACTACCTAGACTAGCAGGGGCATGAGAAAGCAACTAATCATCCCCACTTGTCAGGAAGAAATGTATTATGTTTTATTGTAGCAGTTATTGGTTTTACACCCCTCCATTAAAGTTTTGCCCTGGAGTAAAAATTCTTGAGGTGGAAGTACATTTACTCCTTGGAATAAAGAGAGACTAGGTATCGTCTGCGGTACTGTAATCTGAAGTGTTTAAAATAATTTATCTAAAATACATTTCTTCAGGTCCACTCGAGTCTTGCAAGAACAAACGTAATGAGGAAATTAAGAAAGCCAGTGCTGTACTTCAGCAAACTTACAGTGCTGACCTCTGAGACACTTACAGAAGTAGGCCACAAAGGCACGCTGCTCTTGTGCGTGGCAATACCCCACCGTGCCACCAAAAAGAGAGCATCCTTTTTCCATGCCCAAAATGGTACTGAGAACTTCAAATCGCATGTGCCCATTTCTACTGGTAATTTTTGCACCACCATTTTTAGACCACCGTGTCAGATTTACATCCAGCTCTTGGATTCTGTCCCACACTGGAAGAACAGGCACGTGGCTGACATGTCTCAGGCCCACAAAAATTAAATGAGCTTCACTTTTTCCAGCAAGAGAGCTAAGTCTGTTTCAAGAAGTCCAAACACTAATTCCAGTCTGATCTTGGCATTAAGCTACAGGCAGCCCTCGAAACAAATCACAGCTTCTTGGCACACACAGTCCAACCAGACACCACTGCAAAGGCATTCTACATCTCCGTTATGAACCAAAACACAAGCAGAATGTTTCTGTAACTTGCTGGCCTTTATCTGCTTACAATTTCCTTCCACATTCTACTGATCAAATACAGATTTTCACAAACTGTATTTGCTGAGGATCTGACCCTAGTACGGTCACTCATTATATGAAGCTTTTATCACCAATCTTAGTGTATGCAGGAGCACGCACCAAGCTAAAGGGAAGGAAAGCACAAGAGCAGTTTTACACCTTTGCACCCACTCATCTAGCACATGGTTTTGCACTAAAATTTGTCTTTTGACAAGTAAATGAAACAAGAACAAACAGTCACATAAAAATCACAGCCTCTTTATCAGGAGATCTGAACGCCAAAATTCAGCAGTTCTGTGCAAAAGAAAGCACAGCAGCCCTGCACTCAGCATCTGCCGGGCTCCAGAGGGAGGTCCCAGCTCCGAGCACATGTGTGGACAAGGTGGACGCATGTTCAGAGGCCTGGAACCAAAGCCTTCAGTCCTTCATGTCCAGGCTCGTGAGGGATGAGCTACATTCAGAGACCAGCCCCACAACTGCCCTCAGTTGGCTGCAAGGCCAAAATCTGCAGCTCGGGGAGGCCAGAACTTGCTGGGGACAGAGGAAGAAGTCACTGCGCGAACACCACAAGCCTCTGCAATAGGAGAAAAGGAGTAATGTGTACGGCAATGACTCCTGCTTTATGAATGTAGGTGAAGACATAATTTGTAGAATAATAGGCACTAATATTACACGCTGCTTCAGTTCTGTCATATTTCCAATCCATCAAGTTGATTAATGCTATAATAACTCCTCACAAACTTATCATTTGTGCACTAATGAAGTCAAATCCAGTTTATCCTCTGGCAACTATAATCTTCTGGTCACTAGATGTTAGTTTCCCAGCTAAGGGAAGCTTTCCACGGCTACTGGGACAGAAGGAGAAAAAGAGAAAATTGGGAAGAGAAAGAAAATTAACAAATGCTATGTCAATTCAGTGTCAGCAGCTTTCAACACAGAACCACATTTATGCATTAGATCCTACGCAATGCACACTTTTATCATCAGCTGCTCACAGGATGAAGTAACTGCCTGGGAGTACACCTTCCAGGAATTGCTTCTCTTCGTAACTTCTGAGTAAGTAACCATTAGGTTCTTCCTTCTGCCTCCAGAACCAGCAGAACCATGACCACGTGGCACCCAATGGGTCTGCCTCCTGGGCACACAATCTTTATTGAAGATTGCTTTCTCACCTTACTGACATTTTTCCCATCCTTAAGGAATTCAAACATTTAATCTTTCATATGGATTATCTGTTGTTTTTCAGGGCATGTGAACCTCATACTGTTGTCTTCCCCTATTTCTCTCCTTCTGTACTGCTTGTTTTTATGCCAGTTATAGGAAACCAGCATCTATGGGATCAGTTCTCCCTATTACGTACATCCGGAACAAGCACCGAATTCAAAAGTTACTGGCAACTGAGAACTAAAAGCATATGGACACAGAAAGCATCACCACATAAGCCTGGTCACAGGAGCAAAGAATTCAGCGCCATGGAGGAGTCAAACAGAGAGGGGACCACCTACAAAAAAATCTACTTTGGCTTTGAAAATCACTAAAAATAGATGAAAATTTCCCTAAGCTCAATGTATTTGTTAGTCAAAGTGCTCTACTTACTAACAGTTTAGCATAGAAAATATAAAATACAAAGTGCTAACAGGATTCTTCGGTGTCAAATTAGACTTAAAGGGAAACTCTGAGAACTGGTACGTTGCATGTTCCCAGTGGAGCTGTAATTACCCAGGTTTGCAGCTATCTATTAAAAGAGATCGCTAGCCTCATCTGTCACGTAAGAGAATGAATTACTGAATGTATCATTCTGCTCACACAAAAAGCTTCCAAAGCATAGAACAGGACATGACAGTCCACACAAAACTCGTTGCTGCTAAAAAATAATAGCATCAGGTGCATTTTTCAGGTTTTGGAGTGAAATGTTTTACTTGAGCTACACTAAGGTCAGAGATTATATCCAATTAACATCTCGACTTCAACATTCCCAGATGTTTCAGAGCTGTCATTTCAATAATAAGAGTTTATCAATCTAAATACTTTTGAGACAGCAAGAGGGACAAACGCATTTAAGCCGTGGGAAGAGATCCTTCAGAGCACTGGACTTCACTACCAGCAGGAGATGAGCAGCTCACCCGAGGTTCACACACCTCAGATCCAACTAATGCTCTCAGAACATGACAGGACAGGCTGTCCTTGCACACAGTTAATTTCAAGGTCAAAAAAATGATAGGCTGCAAGAAGATTCCCTCAGCGAAGTCTGTGATGAGGAAAGCACCACTTCCCAACACTCTCTGGAGCACTTCAGTCCCACCAGCTCCTTGTCCAGACTGTTCCAACATCTTATTAGAGTACCAAATTAGGTTTCAACTCCTACATTCTAATAGCTGGGAAACTTCATCCCATGTCAGTGCTGCCTGGATGGATGGGGGAACAGCCATTTTCATCCACTTTCCCCCAGCAGCTTCACAATGATGAAAGAGTTGAAATGAAATAAATGGCTTACAATTATACCTTTAATCCTGCTACTCAAAAAATAAGACTGACTGTGGAAATAAGAAGACATAAAACACTTTGCATGTTAAATTGTGGAATATGCTAAACAGGAACGTAACAGTTTGAGAAGCCTAGCGTGAATCGCCAGTTTGGACCATCACAGTACACGACGTGGTTTGCAGCGCGAGCTCATTTAGCACACGTCTGCAAGCCGATCCGTCCGGAGTTTTGGGCACAGACATGAGAAACCTCCAGATGCAGGCATCTAAGTGCTCCCTCCTGCAAGGGAAATGAAGTGATTATCAGGGGAAAGAGCTCTGCAGGACAATGCTCAACTTGAAATTAAGCTGTTCCCAGCAATTAGCACAACCATAGAATTTGGGTGGAGTGGGAATGTTTTCGGAAGGCAATGCAGATGTAAGTAATTTTCAGCTATAAAGCCAAAATATGCCTAATATGAGTCAAGACTAAGGAGCTAACACAAACGTTACTAGCCTGCAGATTTTCTGTCAAGTGCTGAAACTACATAAAGAAAAGTAAATGAGACAACCTCTGCCTTGAGTGTCCTGTAAACTGAGTTCTCCGTTTGCCTGTAATTTATCCCTCAACACCTTCTTTCTGCTTCTGTAAATCATGCACCCAAATGACCAGCACCCTCTTTCATGCAGACCTCTGTATGAAATTATGCAGGTGAAGCCAGGCCTGGGACAGAGCCATTGCCTGCAAGTGTAAGCAGAAGTTTACAGACCATGCAGAAATAAAGACAGCTTCTCTGAAGTCGCCGGATTTGCATGGATCATTTCCCTTTCTGTTATATTCTTAAGCACTCTGATATTAAACTTGCATAAAAAGGAGGAAAGCAAAAACATCTGTATTTACCAGTTTGGTTCACATAGCATTAAAGGCCTGTTAAAACAGCCAAGAGGCAAAATACTCTCTACTAAAACCTAAAAAAGTTAGCATTAATTTGAATCGCCGTATTCCAATATTACAGCTGGAGAAATTAACTTACGCATTATTTCCACACTGTTTCCTTTAGCCTCTCCCTAGGTACAGATTTGATTAAATTATAATGAGATACCTCAAAACTGTTTTCTCACAAGAGTAAACACTACAAAGAAATCGAGTCCTACATCTGGCAGCATCCACATCCAACAGCATTATTTACAAGTCTCCAAGCACCACAGAGCAGACATAGCAACAACCACTGGGAAGGCGTTTCTTGCCTGGCTTCCCCGGGCTGCTGCTATGGGAGCTGTGCTCAACCCGAAGGAACCACACCGAAAGCCAACCCACAGACTCCAGAAGGAAAAAGGATCATTCATAGCCTGATGTCGAGATGCATCAGAAAGAAGTAGGCGATCACTTTCTTCCCTTTTCACAATGCAAATGGTCATGTTTGCAGGGAGCGGTATGTGGCTTTAAAAGAAAATGCCAGGAACTGATGCATTTCTAAATCTCTACTACAGGAATGAAGGGCAGAAATACATTTTGATTAATGCCCTGAAGGCACGGCCACTTTGAAACCAAAGCGGTTAAAAATACACACCCCATCCATTATCCACGATCAGTAATGTAAGTATGAGGAAGTTGTGGATTGGCCATCTTAAGCCCCACCAGTCAATCCACCCACGCTGAGATCAGTGCCACGTAATTGGCCTGGTCCTACAAACTGACAGTGGCCAAGAAGAAATGAGAGCATCAGCAGCTCCCTGGCATTGGTGACAGGGGACCAAGAAGTGTTCCACAGTGCCTTGCCAAATGAAAGCCCACTTTCACACAAGTTAAACAGGACACATTAAATCATGTATCAAATAATTACATCATTTGCTTAAATCTATCCCAGGCCTCCTTCTCAGAGATATTACGGTTCAGATAAATCACGGCTGCTCAGTAATTATTGATCAAGGAGACATGCCAATGCTAGGACTCGATCTGAGCAGCAATTCCAAAACTCAAGCTTCCTGTGGCAGAACGCTAAGAGAGGCTGAGCATGACATGACTGCAGCAGCCATTTAGGATGAGACAATCTGCTCCTTAACCCTCCAGGAAAGCTATTAATGGTGTGGATTGAAGCATTTGTCCAACTCCATTACTTTGAGCTGAGTGCCCAGAGCGCAGACGCTGCGCTGCGGCCCCCGGGTACTCGGCATGCTCCCTGCAAGGAGGTGCCCTGGCAACTCCATGCTTGCAGAGAGGCTACTGAAACCCGGCAGAGTCAAAATCATAAATACAAGCTGCTCCTAAATCAACATTTGGACTCCTTCAGAAAAGCACAGAGTGCCAACTAATGATCTCAATAGATTTATTTCTCAAGTCTCGACAAGCTGGAGCTATTTTACTTATTCCTGATATTCAGCACAAATGCTCCATCTCAAAGAAACTCTGTAATTCTTCATTATAGCTTTTTATAGATCTCTAAATCAATCCCTTCCCTTTGCGTTACTCAAGTCCTTTGCCCCTGCCTGAAGACATAAAGCTCCATGCATAGGAGCTGCCCTGAAGAGGACGACAGATGTCTGACACTCATGAATGCTCTAAGTGCCCTAGTGGACTAGGACAATTCTTAGCCATGTTGACTACCTTTTTATACTTTAAATTAGCCTTTTGGGAAGCTATTTTAGATTGAGAGCTCCTCATCCAAACAATCCAAACTCCTCTGTTCCTAAGGATGTCTGGCAGGCAGACTGAAAGCCACTTCTGCGAAGTGCCCCTAGGAGCTCCCTGCTTCATCACCAGTGCCTTTACTCTGACCCACACCAGGGATCCCACCCGCCTGTCCCACCAGACCAGCCCTCAATATTCCTCATCTTCTCCAAACGCTTCCCCCCATGCACTCTTCCTGCTCACTCAGTCCCAGCCCTGTGGCCTTTCATTACGGCTGCCCTCCATTCCCTTTATCCTATCTCACCCGAGGACCCGAGGGCAGCGCTACCAGGAGGCATGAGGTGCTGACAGCAGTGCTGAGAGCCTGGACCTCAGGTGGGGGCAAGAAGAGCAGGGATCTGAGGCAACAGAGATGCAAGGGGCAGCAACGCAGGCAGGGCTGGCAGTGGTGCAGCCAGCCAAGCACTGCCGCTGGTAAGGGGAAGGCGCTGGTGCCTCTGCTGCTGCTGTAGGGCTCATGGTCTTCAGGTCAGCCCCCAAAAGAGACAATGGTATTTGCAAAGCAAATGGGACAAAATCAAAGTAAGCGTTCCTTTTCATTTACTAATTTTCTTGTCATACTTCTAGAGCAATCCTGTTTCCTGTCATGAGAAAAAAAGAAGATACTACTTAGCAAAAGACATCTAATAGTAAAATCCTGATTAGAGGAAGACTGCTTTGTCTTAATGGAGCCAGAAACAACTACAGAGGGATATTCTATTATAAACTGTAATTATATCGCTTCATAAAAACAAGAAATAGCTAACTCAGAATGAAATATGTACAGTACTGTAATTATTACAAAATAAAGTAATTTCTCCTCTGGCCTAACAAAAGATTAGACAGGCAATCCCTTCAAAGGACTGATTCAAATCAAGCTACAAAGCATACGTGCCCGAGCAAACTGGCAGGAGCCACCTAAGAGACTTGCTCATGGCAAAAGAACAGGAGCTAAAGGGATCCCTTAAGTTGTATTACCTCCCCTCCAAAACAAAACAAAAAAAGCCCAAGTCCATGTCCCCAGCCCAGAGTATACCACAATACAAAACCAGAACAGCCTGACAAATTCAGTATTTACAAACCATTCCTACTACAAGCACTTCAGCAGCAGGCTTCAACAGCCTGTGCAGCAGACAATCTAGTATTAAGCAAAAACAGGGAACTGTTTTTTCACTGTATATAGGCAGGAACTGTTCACATTCACACATGCACATTCTAATGTACAAAATGCACATCCAGCTTACACTTCATGCTTCTATGTGCAGGAGCAGTGAAGGCAGTCAGTTTTCACTCTAGAAGTTTTCTCTAAGCCAAACTGCCGCTTGTCTTAATACATAAAACATGCACATAAGAGATTTACTTTTGCTCTGGCATGTTACACTGCTGGTAGACTCACTAAGAATGTAAAATATCTAAAGGCAGAAGGGCATCTGTTTTTCAAACTGCATTCATTTCCCTCAGCACTAAAACTGGCCAGAGACCTTTAGACATAACTCAGCTGCAATAAACAGAAGTAATTTTTCAGAGATCAAAGGACAAACAAGGATATTATTTTCTCTCTTTTTGATTGCTGATTTGAAACCAACGTGTGGGGGAAAAAAATGCTGAGCATACTGAGTAATTCAGTGATCAATTGAACAACATTTCAACAATCTCTTCTAGGCGATTTGAGCAGCCAACTTCTCTGAAGTACCACAGTCAGAGAGTTTAATATTCTGCACCACTTGAAAGCTGGCACTCTAATTCTTCTTACAGCATAAATACCCATTTCCTACCCTGTTAAAATATGATTGATGCTAAGCTACCCTAAACAAATTCTCTACCATATATCCAATTAATATTTGCAACAGTTCAGAAACTGATTATTCAAAATGTGGTATAACAGGCTTGCAATTCACAGAACTATGGAAGTATTTATTATTCCCTGAGATACAGCATCAGTCTCTCTATATTCCTGAACAAGTGAACAGTTAAATGTCACTCAACCAAGCATCTGACTCCACGTAAGAGATACAGTCATCAGTGTGTAGTGGATCATTACGGCATGACAGCAGCAGGTTATGCTCAGCACGTTGAGATGCACACACGTTGCACAGAGGCTGATGTGCCTCTGTATATGTGCAAGCAAGCTGAGCCAGTGAGGAGCACAGAGAGGCTGAAGTGTTGGAGCTGGAGCAGGTTGCCCAGGGCTGTCACCAGATGGGTTCTGAGCATCCCCAGGGATGGAGATTCCAAAACTGCTCTGAGCAACCTGTGCCAATGTTAAATCACATTCGTCGTTTTTGGGGGGTTTTTTGTGGGCGTTCTTCCCCCCTCAATCACTCTTACCACTCCATTCACACATAATAAAGCATAGTATTCACAACCCCAGGTAGGAGGAGAAGGCTATTAGAACAGCCATTGTTATGTATGTTTTTCCTTTCAGATACACCATTTTTCATCCTCAAAAATACTTGTGAAACATTTAAACCTTCAGAGTACCAGAAAAAAATATTCCCTGTGTCTATGCAATGTCTCAGCAAACCTACAAGTGGGGGTATTGGCCAAGATCCAGGATAACTTCTAGAAAAATTTTCCAATATGAACAAATTGAGCAATTTTTCCCTTATTTAATTTCAGTCTTGGAGCAATACATAATACAGAAGAGCTAGAAGGCCATGACCCACTAGCAAAGGTATTTATTATTTTCAAGGCAGATAACTGCTTTTGACACTGATCTGCTTTTGGAAAGCAAAGGCAAGGTCATAATTTTGTTTTTAAAATGATTCAGTGGTGTAGTGGAAATGCTAAGTCAGGGCTTGAACCAGTGATTGAGCACCTGGTGGGAAGGCAGGGCCAACCCAGGGGAGCTCAGGTGTATGCAATACACCTGAGTAACTGGAAGGGGTGCAGCCAGGATCCACCCCTTCTCAGACCTCATTTAAGGGCTGGCAGTGAAAGTGAAAGTTTCTTGCTGGAGATCCCTCTCTACCTGTGGCCTTCTAAAGGTAAGCAGTTTGTCTTCCTTTGTTTCTGTGTCCACAGTTGCTGCATTTGGGCTTGTTCCAAGGATCCAAATTACGGGCACCAATAATTAGGTAAGATCCTAAATAAGCAGTGAAAATAATCTTCTGTTTCCTGCCCCTGAAAGCCTATAACCAGGTACTAATAAAATAGAACTGGACCTACTTGCACCTTGGGGGAGACTATTGAAGGTTGGGGGATTGGTAGTCCCCCCTGGCAGTTGGTATATGGCCTGCAGATATTGTAGTCAGCATTCTAGTTTTCATTGCTAAGGGGACCTTAATCATGTCCTTGTGGCAAATCAGCCCCTTCCTCCACCCTCCCCCTTGCTACCCAATACAGTTATGCAGGCTCAGATATCAGGCCAAAGGGTATAATACAGACATGCCGCAGTGTAAGCTGAAGTGTTGAACCAGAACAGGAACACAGCCTGTAACTTGCTGTAGAGGGCATACCCACTCTTTCTGGTACCTCTGAAACATGTATACTACTCCCTGTGAGTCTTTTTGGGTCTATGTGATCACCAGGAAGAGCAACATGACATCAAGATGCTCTAGTGTCACTATAAGATCAGCATGACAGTCGGTGGTGGACTATATGGAACTGATGAAATGTGAGCTGAGTTTTCCCTGGTCCAAGCAACTATGTGCCTCCTGGAGAACCACTCAGTACTGGCACACGAAGGAACATGAACTTCAACCATGAACCAATCATGAATTGTCTTGTATTTTGTCAACTGACACTCAGGCAAACTGTACAAAGTGTTGAGGCGTATTTGATCCCCATAATGGAAAGTGCTTACCTTTAACCTACTCAGTCATTGATTCATGCCATGAAGGGGAGGAGTTTAGCAGAAATGTTAAGTCACAGCCTGAACCAGTGATTGAGCACCTGGTGGGAAGGCAGGGCCACCTGAAGGGGTGGAGCCAGACTTCATTTAAGGGTTGGCAGTGGAGGCAAAGGGTATCTTGCTGGAGATCCCTGTCTACCTGAGGCTTTCCAAGGGTAAGCAGGCTGTTTTTCCTTTGTTTTTGTGTCTACAGCTGCTGCATTTGGGCTTATCCTCACTGGCTGCAGCCCAGGACTTTGCCACCCCATTATTTTTGCTGTACTTTCCATCACACTATGGCGTTACAAGTGGATGGGTCCACAGCAAGGATTTGTACTGTATCTTCAGCCATGGTAAGTTGCTGCACATGCAGCAGAAGAACAATAAAATAAGCACTGAGCACTTCTGCTCTGCAAAAATACAGGAGCATTGGCAGCAATTCTGTATTAGGTACCTGCATGTTATATTACCTAAAAAAAAAAAACCTAGCATTGCTTAACCTGTGACTGACAGGTAAGAGATGAGGCTCAATCTTATTAAATTTTAGGAAGGTCCAGAAGCATATGGACACTTCTGATGCTCTCAGAGTCCCACACTCATGGTATAACTGTCATCACAATAGCCTGAGGCTAGTGAAAGCAACCATCCCAAAGGGGAGGTGAAGATCTGCCCAGAAATAGAGGAAGAACAACTCAGAAAGGAGAGAAAGGAAGGAGCCAAACACTGCAGTATTTCTTGCTTGTAGAGTTTTAAATACATGTTTTTCTTACACTATACACGTGCCTACATGCAATATGGTTTTGAGTATTTGTAATTCCAATAAGAAACAAGTATCTGTTTTAAGATATTCATAAAGGCCACAGAGCAGACAAACATGACAGAATCAACTCCTACTCACATTTGTGATTGTACTTGTGTTTCACAATGTAAGTGAATGAAAAGTACTAAGGAGATCATGGAGTGATGCTGACAGACCATAATCCCCATGTCCTGAGGAACCAGGGTTCCTAGCCCTTAGAATGTAAGTGCTGCCAGAGCAACATGTGTGAATCAACAGGTCCCAATTCAAGAGCCTAGCACAACTTTAAGGATGCCTGTGGGTCCCTCTTGCATACCCAAATGTGAGGTTCCCTGTGTTTCCCCTACCATACCAGCCACAGGCAAGCATGCTCTGAAAACTGAGCAGAGCCTCTGAAATTAGGGTCTCTGCAGACCCAGCTCTTGGGATAAATGCTGAATTCTTTCCCAACAGCCTCGCAGAAATGTAATGCCATTTCCTTGCAGTATTTGCCCCCCTGTGGGTTCATGTAGCAGGAATAAATAAGAACAGAGGTAAGGGAGAAACGTGCCCAATGCACTGACTTCCCATGTGCAATGTACTGAGTGTGTTTGGAACTCCTCAGCCAGAAACTATCTGAGGTGCACATTTGTTTCTTGAGAGCACTTTCTATAAAAGGTGTAACAGTTATGCACATTGCTTCTGTTTATGACAAGGCTCACGTTTGGTGCACGTGGCCTAGTGCTGAATCATAAGATCAAATCATGCATCGTTATACTTTTCAGCTTCATAACAGCAACACGAGAAACACGGCACGTGCAAAGGAAGGTCATTAAATCAAAATGAAGGTGCTGCTTAGCACAGCTGGGAGCTGCAGGCTCGCTAAGTGAGTGCAGGCTGTGATGGCCGCCCAGTGCCCGCAGGTGTGCGCTCCGCCATGGCAGCGGGAACCTGGCAAGGTGCCATAGCGGCTGTCCTGCGGGACGAGCGCGTGCAGAGCATGGTTCTGCACGGAACTGCGGGCAGCCGGCTTCACCAAGCAGTCCTCGCAGGGCAGGCCGGCTGGCTCTTCTCCGGGCCCTCCCGCGCCTCGGAGAGGTCACGCAGGCTCCGGCCGCAGCAGTGGCACCGGGCCCTCAGCGCCCAGCGGGATGCCGCCGGCTGCGGCAGAGCACGGGGCCCGGCGGGCTCCCGCGGCCTGCGGGCGGCTGTCCCCGGCGCCCCGCCAGGCGGGGCCGAGCGCACCCACCGTCACCAGAGGCCACCCCGGACCGACACCCGCCCCACCGGCCGCCCGCCCCTCACCGGCCAGCTGGTTCATGAAGGCCTCCGCCACCAGCGACATGCTGCGCAGGGCGAGCCCCGCCGGGCTGAGGGCACAGGCAGGAACTGGGGCCGCGCCGCAGGGCCGTGCATCCGGGGCACGCCCCGCCGCCTGGCCCGCCTCCCGCCGCCCGGCCCGCCTCGCGCCGCCCGCTCTCGGCAGCCTTGTGTGGCCGTTGCTCGCCGCGCGGGCGGGGTTTGCGGCCCGGCTGTTGAGGAGGCGGGATGGCGCGGCGGCCTGAGGAGGAAAGCGGAGCGGGGCCGCGCGCTGAGGGGGGGCCCTCAGGCAGGAGCCGGTGCCTCCAAGAGGGCTGCTGCTGGGCCTGGGGGCACCTCGCGGATGTGCTCACATCCTGAGTCGAAGCAAATGTACCGATAAAGAAATGCGGAGAGAACTGACGTACAGTGCAGCTCCAGAGCGGGGACCTGCTGTCGGGAGCGCGTGCTGCGTGGTGTGAGGGAGAGACTCATCTGGAAACGATACGCGTTAGGGTTAAATGCAAATGCAGACATTTCAAAGTGTGGAAGTGTGCTATGAAGCCAAACAGCCTTTACTTCCACCCATTAAGATCCTGTTCTGGGGGGGTGGAGGAACAGATCTTACTGTTCCTTAGCTCCACGCCGTGAATGACACATTCCCCATCTCCTACGAAGGCTGCTGCCACACAGAATTTTAGACTTCTTACAAGAGATACATAACGTGAAGGACATCTTTGTGTGGTACAATACTCGCTTTCTGTGACAATTACAGCTACCAACAAAAGCAACTCCTCTGGGCTGCACATGCATCAGCTCTGCAGAACTTTTCCTTAAAGCTTTTAATAGGAAGGGGATAGAAACTTTGAGAGGATTATGAACAACCCTTTGCCTGGAAATATAATCAAAAGAAAAGTGAAAACAAAACTACGGTCTGATAAATGGTAGCAGGAAACACTGGCCAACATCGTGATGAATGATAATATTTATCATAATTCTGAGTATTGTGATGGATTCTTGGGCTGACTTAGCCACGTCTCTATCCAGTAAACAGTAGTAAAGCATTTGCTTGGGGAGCGATGACATTTGTTACTTAACTCATGACAGATGCCAAATCCTTCAGCAGTATAAACATGGCTGACGTCTGAAATACAGCAGACACTTCAGCTTCATTTGAGGAGAAAAATGAAATAAGTGCACGTGGAAGGATAATTGCAGATGTTTTGCAGCTTTTTCTTGGTGATATATTATGTGTACACAACTTCGATCATGGTCCTATGGAGAGGAGTCAGGGCAAGGGTACCCTGGACCAGTAGAGCAACATCAAAGGACTTTTAAAAGTGCTTTGGATCCAACAGAGTCCCCATTCATGGGCAGTCTCTGCTACTGAAGGAAAGTTGGCTTATCTAGCTTGCTCCACATGACATGCAGAGGCAATAGATAAGGAGCTGAAAGGCATAATTTCAGTCTGTTTTACCCTTCCTTTTTAATGATTTTTTAAAGAATTTCAGTGTAGATAAGAGTTACTGGGAATGCTGTAACCGACCCCAGAATCTGCCAAGTAAGGCAACTCAATCCATCTTCAGTTCCTCTGGCACTTATGCTGAATGGAGCTTCAGTACGTGAGGACTTAATCCCAGTAGTTCTCTGAAAATAACAGAAACATCTAAAGATGGTTTAGAGTCTGAAAGCAGAAAAAAGATCAACCTCTAACTGCCTGAACTAATTGCAAATTAGAACAAGAACAAAGGTATTAGATGTGGCTGTGTGTCTTTGGAATATGTACCAACTGGATCGTTCATTCTTTGACCTTTAGAGAAACGATCAGTGTGCACAGGCAAGGTGGCATTAAATTAACTGAATTTGGCAGGAGATGATTTCCTAGAATTATGGGTGTTTTTCTTATGGATCATACCTGCTATCTCCTTTTCAACACGTGAATGCTTCCTGAAGAGTCTTGTAGATGATAACTAAAGGAATCAGATAAGGGTATAGCTGCCTTTCCTTCATCACAAGTTAAGATTCCATGATACGAACGTTGTGTTTTGACACATACACCTTGGCCTTGAACCACCATTAATGTCTTAGTCTTAATTCTGTGACACAGAGGCTATCTAAAGTTTAGGAAAATGCCATAATATTACATTCTGAATACAATATGTAGATTGTTGTAAATGTCTCTACCTCCGAAGTGTGGCAAGACAAAGATGCTCAGGCTCCCTCCTCTGGGACTGGAGATCAGGAATCGCTCCTGCTGAGCCCGGCTTCCTTCAGGGTCGTCATGCAGATCATTTCTTCAGCTGGCCACACAGTTCACAAGCTTCCTTCTGGAATACTTCATATCATGGAAAGCTTCCCACTTTTCATAGATTGCAAAGACATAACAGCAGATCCCAAGATGGATGTCCATCAGATTTCAATACTGAGAGAAGGATGCCCTTCAAGTTAGAATATCAAGGGAAACCAAAAGGCAGAATTGGGTAATCTGCAGAGCTTTGTATTTCAGAAGGTCAGCTGGAGTAGTGTAGCAGAACTGCTGAGTCATTGCTTGAACCAGTAATTGAGCACCTGGTGGGAAGGCAGGGCCAATACAGTGGAGCTCAGGTGCACGCAGTGCCCGCGAGTGACTGGAAGGGGTGCAGCCAGGATCCACCCCTTCCCAGACCTCATTTAAGGGTTGGCAGTGGAAGTGAGCGGTTTTTATTGGAGGTCCCTGCTTGTATGTGAACTTCTAAAGGTAAGTAGTTTTTCTTCCTTAGTTTTTGTGTTCACAGCTGTTGCATTTGGACTTGTTCTCATTTGCTGTAATCTGGGACTGTGCTACTCCACTGCTATTGTTGTATTTTTGATTGTGTTCTGATGTTACCACATTATGACTAGATGTAGCAGAACCGCTACCCATGAACAGGGATTTTGTTTTATGAGGGTGTGCCCAGAAGATGAAGTAGAGTCTTCACGTAACCATGTCTCTATGTAGGCTGCTTTTAGCAGGCAAGACTTTAATCCATAGGTTGAGTTGTCCACAATGGAAACAGGACTATCATATATACATACATTCCATTTAAAATTGATCAGAATTTGAAAAAGGATTTATCCATTCCTAAAAAAAAAAAAAAAATTCCTAGACTCCTCTTATCAGTTCCCTTGATTCTCTCTGGGTAACTTTTAACATGCACATTCAATTTGCATCACTTTTCTGTTCCATTTTGTTGCTTAATAAAATGTGCAGCGCCACTGTGAGTAGCATATGTCAGCAGCTGCAGTAGAAATCCCTTGTGGACAGCCTAGAGTTCTAAGTGATATTTTTGCAGGAGGGATTTGGAGATGACAGTAAAAGACTTGTCATTTTTTGCTGTAAGCTGCTTAGTTTTTAACATGACCACTCTTGTTAGCGTGCCATGTGAAGTTTTGCTCTCACCTGTGTGGTAGGACATAAGATTGAACAAATCCCTGAAAAGGGTAGGAATGTGACTTTATCTGGCCCTGCATTCTGGGTTTCATGTGCAGTTCCCAAGTTCATGAAGCACAGGCTAAGTCTAATCTAGGCTTTGAAGGCTCGAAGGCAATTCAGGCTTGAGCTTCTCTGAAGAGAAGCTCTTGCTGTTGGTGTCTGGCACACAGTAACATTGGTGCCAAGCAGAAGTTTCTCTTCAGAGAACTGTTGAGGTAGTAGTGTAAGCTGTTCTGTATTACAGCGTGACCTTTCTTCATGATAGGATGCTTGACAGCACTTTCTTTGCCCAAAGTGTTGCTCTCCATTTCCATGGAGCAGGTTTCTAACAATTCCTGCCTTTCCAAATCACAGGAGGAGTGCTGACAGTTGTGGATTCAATTAGAAATGGCTCTTTCTGAAAGAGAACTGTGCAGAAATTTCACTGATGAGTGGAATCTCTGAAACAAACTGCTTGTGTGGTACGGCTGGTGCTTGAGAATAGGCCAAGTGGTAGTGAGGGATTCCTCTCATTTAGAGGGAGCAAACAAACTGGCACAGAAATGCCTTCTCCTTGCCTGGCCCACTGCCAGGTTGCCCCTCTGGTGTAACTTAGGGCATCCTGGGGGCTGCTCTGAATTATGCTGCCTGTCATTGTCTTTAAAAAGCTATTATGGCTGCTGGGGATCTCTGCAATGAAGGAGGATTTGAGCATGTCCTTCCCTGCCAACACACTGAGTGCCAGGCAACAGCGGGAGGGTGTTTCTAGCATGACTTCATGCCAGAGGTGATCTGTGTGCTAAGCAGCCTGGCAGAGCGCGCAGAGCAGCAGAAACAGATGGATGCAGATTAACGTGATCAAATAGATCTCTCAGGGTATTTAGTATGTTTATCGTGCAAGTGTTTGCCTGTCAACTGTTTCGCATAATACACTGTTTTTCCATGTGAGTAATGGTGCCAAAATCACCCAAGTATGAGCTAAGTTACAAGGTTTTGAGTCCCACAAAATCCCGTGAGCTTACTGAGATACCACTCCGTGAGAGACCAAAGTCAAAGCTGAGGCCTAACCTCCCCCTCCACAACTCCTGTGCACATCCTTGGGAACTTGACACGTGTGCCTTGTGGGAGCATCTACAACTCAGTCAGTAGTAAAGGTGTTTCTGTGTAAATTCAGGTGTATTTTATAGTAGATTACATGCTATGAATACTAACTGCATGATGGTGAGAGTATTCCTTTATTTTCCTTGCCAGGCAGGTACCAATTTCGGTCTAATAGTTGTGTAAACAGTGTAAGCCATGATTTCTAGGAATATCTTCTATAGAAATGCAGCAGTCGGGATATTAACACAACCACTTTGCACTTGTGGAAGTTACTGCATACTTAACCAACAAATCTACAAATGCTGATGCATTTCCAACAACCCACACGAGCATAAAAAGAGTTTTCATAGAGTTTTAAGAGGTACAAGAGTAGCATTTCTGAAAGCAAAGAGGGGATCTCAAACTGAGTATGAAAGCAATTTGATGAATCATTTTCTTCTTGCTTTCTCACCTCCTTTCTTGCCTTCTTTTATTCAGCTGGGTCAGATTTGCAGGGGTGCTAAGTCTCTTTTAGCACATCTATCATCCTCACAGCTGCATCAAAGCCACTGTGCAGAGATCCTCACTTCACTCTTTACTCACTGGAGGCATCATCAGCCCCCAGACTCCTGCACGCTTCTGTCATTCATGGCAGGTGTTGAGGAGATTTTTCTCGTGTTCTGAAACATCCAAATCTCCGCTGGACTTCCCCTGGTTTCCCTGCATGTGTTCTCATGGCCACGACTGCCTTCTTCCACCTTCCCTGTTGTGCTGACCTTTTGGCTTCCTTGGGCCCAACCTGTAGTAACAGACTGATTCCATACTTGTCTCATCAATTAGGAATTTGGAAAAGATGTACAAATATTAATTAATTCATTTATTTCATTGTTTATTATTTGTTTAATTCGAAGCATGGATCACAGTTGCTTTGCCTAAACTGCAGGAATATCAAAGCAGCAATAACAGCTCCAACTGGCAGTAGCAATTGCTCTAAATGTTCATCCTGATGTTTGTGTAGCTCACATGGCTGCTAAATCCTGAATCATCTTGCTGATGAAAGTCAGAATAATTGCGCACAGTTTGACTGCAGGCACAGGTTAGGCAAGTCTTCTCAAACTCTAGAGATGGTATCTGTAAAATTAAGGAGCTGCAGCCGAGCTCAGTTTCTGGACAAGTGTGGTAAATACTGGGGGGGGGGGGGGTTATTAATTCATCAAAGCTCCTTGTAAGATGGTCTAAATCCTTCTCTGGAGGCCAGCATAGAAAGAATTAACTTTCTTCTTCCTGTGGAAATGATCACAACTGCCTGCCTTGTATAGAGGGAAGAGGCAGCTGTAATGAATTATTTATCCATAGTGCACTATAAGGGATGTGCTGTGATTAATTGTGGAGCTGGGCAGGAAATGGTTTCCTTGTCCCAAAAGATTTTTTAGATTAAAAATGTGCTGCTATTCCACACTGGGTTAAAACCAAAACCCCTGTAAAAGTTTTAGAAGTAGAAGACCAAGGCAACACAAAAAAAAAAAATCAGTCTAATATGCTAAAATTGCAAAACGAGAGCCCAACAGAAATTTTTCACAGCTGAGAAGAAAGCTTGCTACAGAATTCCTGGGGATCAACCCACAGCATAGCCCCAGGCTGTGGTCAGGTGAGCAGCTTTCTTGGCTGAGAGCTTGGCCCCAACTTACACACTGGTGTGGGGACACAAATGTCACTAATCCCGTGTGTGTGCCCCAGCTGCTGAGCCAGGGTGGCGTAGAGCTCATGGCTGCTCTTGTGGAGGCACCGTGGATATCACTGCAGTGGAAGAGCTGTGACTGGCTCTGCCCAAATGCTTGGTCCTTTGAGCAGCAATCTGTTGTTTGTATGGACCTTTCTGTTGCTACAGAAAAAAGCTACAGAGCTGAGTCATCTCCTATAGACCTGTTTGCCTCCAGATGTGAAATCTCCTTTTCTAAAAAAGCTTACAGGGAAGCGAGGTTTTTATTCTTGTGATTCATTCCCCTGTGTGCTTCATAAATAAGAGGCTTTTCTCATGATTGTTTCCAACACTTCCAGTTTAAACATGTAGCCTGACCGTACAGGAGTGCCCTGGTGTATTTCTGAGGGAGGCTGAAAATTGATTCACTACATGTGATGTAGCAGAAACTTCAGAAGTAGAATCTATGCCATTTAAAATCACTGTCTTGATCCATAAAAGGAACAAGGAAAGCTTTTCTGTGTCTTCATTACAGCTGTAGAAGTTCATACTTGACATAGTTTCTCCCCAGGGTGTAACTGTGGTGAAGGAAAAAAATGACAGTGACTGACTTGACTTGAATGTATCTACATTAAAAACATATGGTCTTGTTAGCAATAGGTATGAGCTGGTGAGGCTGGGTACCTCCAGAGATTTGTAAGGGCATGTGGCAGAGCACATCGATCCCTTCCCTGGCAGTAGTAGAATGATGTGAGAAAAGCACCAGGTGTCTCCCTCAGTCTTTTTTGAGGCCAAGCAGCCAGAAATAAGAAGTGCATGCTGTGTGAGGAAATACTGCTCACTTAGTAGTGTGGTAATGATTTCAGAACATTTTACAAAGAATACGTATTTTGAAGGTTTTTGAACACTGATGCAGGAGAGTTTTGAGCCACATTAATCAGATTTAGTTTCCATGAACATGCAAAGAGCGGAGACAAACTCAACTCCTGTCCAATCCAGCTAACAGCCACGTGTAGCATTCCCAATCCATTATTTCCTCTCAATTCCCCAAAGGCTAGCAGAAGTTACAAGGCTAATATTGTTAGAATCTGAAGTCGTCTTAGTTGTTTAGAATTAAATTTGTTTAGTAGAATGAATATCTGGGTTTGCCAATATATCTCAGCTCTGGTGAAGGAGACATATGCTGCTGGGTCATACGGTCAGTCAGCCTGCACTTTCAACATAGCTGAATGTAATCTGGAAACAGCGTGAGAATTCCTGAGTGGTGAGCTCTGTGCAGCATGGGATGTCAGTTACAATGCTGACTATGTGCTCTTCCCATAGGAGGCTCGTCTGCAAAGTTTGCATCGCTGTGGTGTCATGCAGAAAGGAAAAGAATGACTCTTCAGTAAATGTCTTCCTTTGGCAGGGTGAACAAGATGGACAGAGTTGGCTGTCACTGTCTCAGCCCCGAGCTTCCACTGCTGTCTCAGATTCCTCGAACCCACCTCCAAGTGGGGCCTCTTGAGAGCAATGCACAGTGGTCAGGACATTTAAATGATTTCTCCTATAAGGAGCTGGTTACTATCATTAGGGTGGCAGTATTCAGTTTGTTCTTGTTCAGGCTGCAGTACAAAAGTGATAGCACCAACTTTCCCACAGTGAAATCTTACTGAATAACAAATAGGTCTTTAGAACTGGACAGTTTTGTGGGGATTTTTTAATAACCATAATGTTTGGCTGGTTCAGTTCTAGATCCCTGTAGTCATTCTAAAGCAGAAATATGCCTTCAGAAGCAATGAAGCCCAAGTCTTCCAGAAGTGAAATCACTGGCTTGACCATAGTGCCTCCTCCCTGAAAGACTGTACAGGTTATATGAAGGGGGACCTCGTCTTTGCAGAGCTGATGCACAGTCTTAAAAAGCAGAGCACATTTTGGTGGCTCTCTGAGTTTGTGGACTTCAGCTGTCACAGATGTTGACCTAGGCAGCATCAGCCCTGGGTTCGTTTATGCTTCTCTCTTAGCCACTTAGCATACAACAGGTTTTAGGAAATGAATTGCAGGCTGGTGGTGACTACAGATCTGGGTGTCCCAGTCTAGATGTGACTGCTGCTGACAACATCCAGATATGCCATCACTACTTTATTAAATCCAATGGGCTTTAAATTTAGGAAAAAGTCATCAGAGGAAAAGAGCAGAGCCGTACCTTTGAAAGCATGACTGTCTGCCTCCGTGGTAGATGAAGTCACAGATGACACAGCAGCAAAGTAGATTGCATTGACAACATGCAGACAGGATGCAATGCATTTATTTTTATCACATTTATGTTTATCTCCAGAGTTGTGATGGTTCTCTTCTCATGTGGCTCTTGTTATAACAATTCACACTTGTGAGTTCTCAAATCAGATCAGCCAATGTACTTAGTACTGCTTTTGAAAACCAACCAGAAGCACCAGGTGGTCCATTTCTTGAGTGAGACGTGACTTTGAGGGTGTTCAACAGTCCTGTACTTTATCTTAACTGGCTGTCTGCTCATATTGAAGTGGAAGTCACAACACTGGTTATAGTTATAAGACTTTACACAATCTTGTTCTCAGCATAGGACGTCGCTATGTTGTGTGCGTGGTGTTCTGGGGTCTGGTTTCTCCAACATCAGCAAATAGGTGTGATAGCCCACTGCCATCATGTATTCACACACGTTCAGTCAAATGAATTATTAAAGAGGTAGATTGGGTTTATTGACAGGCTATTAACACTGCTGGATAATTGTCTTTGGATTTGATACATTTGGGGTGTTGAAGGAAATGCCTCCATGTAAGCGGTATAATTTATAAATCCATAAATGTGTGGGTTTTTAAAATCATTATTTGCATATCTGTGCTTAGCATATGGATTTGATACTAGCAAGTGCCAGGAGTAAAGGCAGTGTCCACTATCTGAGCAGTAACTGAATGAAATCCGATCTTGAGTAGCCATTAAAAAATTTAGTGAGATTTTTATCTGTTCTCAAGTACCACTCTAAACTTTATTGTGTTTAATCTAGTTTACTTGTTAAAGAAACATAAAAAGAGACATTAGGAATGCAGATTTAGTATCGTACAGCAGTCAAGATGAGGAGTAATGGCTGGGAAGCCTTAACTCTCAGGCTCTGCTCCTATACTAATGTCACAAAAATCATATTACTGGGATGCAGCTATCTTTCATAGGCTGCAGAGGCAGAATGGATGGTTCCTTTCCCTCAGCAGAAGCAGCTATCCTGATCCAATGTGTACAGCCAGAGCAGGGTCAATCAAGCCATCATGAGGGGCTTTGCTCTCCACAGAGCTGCAGGGATGCGAGCACCCTGACAGGTATATCCTCATTTGCTAAGGGGTATCCTTGTGAGGCCAGGGGCCAGATAGCTAGAGTGTGGTCTGCTTCATGTTTTCATAAGGCATGATATATCACCCCAGCTAAGAGTGCCCCGGTCTCCAAGATAAAATGAATTTTCTTTTTTCTTTCATTTGCAACGTTATGGAAGGGTAGTTAAAAGACGTGTTTCCTCAGTGGTATGAAGGCTCATAGACCAATATGAATTGTATTTGTTCATGTATTTGCTTGCAGTTTTTCAATCAGTTAATCACTAGGGAAACAAAAGCACAAGAAAAAAGCGTGTTTATGAAAAGCTCTTTTTGTGAGCCTATGGCCTAATTCTTTCAGCACAGAGGAACAAGTTGTTCTCAGGGCTGTACCTGAGTTCTCATCACTCTATACAGGTGTCAGTGCAAGCCAAGGAAGACTCTCCTGTTGCCCAGCTGAGAGTTATTTTGTTCATATGGCTGGTGCTCAAGAATAACAAATAACTTCTGGATAAAAATAAAATACAGTAAAGTATGGGTGGTATTTTCCTATATATTGCCCAGAATTATTCCAGGGACACTTCATAGGGAGCAGTATGATAGGGAACAAAGTGATTACTGACTTGGTTCACTTTCTTTCATTGGGGTTCCTTCTCCTGGCCTAAGGCTCCTCTAGCTTAGTGACATTAGGAAGAGTAGTAAGAAATAATGCTTGAGCTAGCCCCATATACATATATGGGGATGCATATCGCCAATAGAATGAGGTTTCCCATGAACTTCAGTCACCTATGATTGGTACCAGGTTAGCATTAATGTCTTACTCGGGACTTCTTTCCACACCTTTGTCTCCCTGGCCATCAGGGATTTGCAACTGTTCTTGGGACTGACTGGAATTTAGGCTAACAGAGCGGTCCAGGACAAATCACAAGCATGATTTATTAGCTGCTAGAGACAAATGGTTGGACCTACAAGGAAGCCTTTCCATTTTGTAATTTTGCCCGCAAATATTTTTCTTAAAAGTAATAGCCTGGTTTAGTCTGCTAATAATCTGCACTGTTTTATGTGTAAGCCATTGTTCCAGGTTTTACCAATAAATGGAGGAAATGGCACACTTTTAAAAGGAGATTAAATTGTGGCGAGTGGGCTGCATGTTTGTGTTTTCTGGCTTACTGTTGTGTCTTTGATGCTCAAAATAAACTTGTATGTGCAGCTGACGCCATAAACCAGAGCGCTGGGTTTGACCCTTGGCCAAGTGCTCCCCATGCCATGTTTGCACGTGATTGCTTGTTCACTCAGTTCTGCATGGGCAGCCGGATACCAAAGCGAGCCTGGCTCCTGGCCTGAGTTCAGCTTTCAAAGAGGTGTGATCGTCTGTTATCACTTACCTAGCCAAAAGATATCCACTCTACAGGTTTGTTACCATATAGGAATGGTAATTTAACAGCTTTTTCTTTCTCTCCTTGGAAGCTTTCCAAATCAATTGTTTTGTTCTGTTTCAAGCAAAATGGGAACATGTTTAAGAAAAAATTATGTTGTTCATATCCCCTTGGTAGCCTGTGGCTCTTTGAGCAATAGTCGGTAGGCAAAAGTTAATATTAGGCTGAAACAGAACGATCTCTTTGTTGTTTCTAATGTTGTTGGAGGGAAAATAAAGCCAGGAAATAATATTTGCGTGAGTTTTGGTATATTATGTGGTGGAAGGTGTTTACTGAGGGAAGTCTGGAATATTTTGTTCTGCCTCTGGCGAGAATTACAGCCACACTCTTACTTCTATCTGCAGAACCGAATGCCTACTTCCAACTGTTAGGTATCAAATGGAACGTGTGAGATGCTACTCTTGGGACACTAAATGAGTGAATCTTAGACCTTATCTAATGTTTATTTGTCTCCTGTGTGCACCCATGTATATCACAGGCATCTTTATTTAATTATGCAGGAACTGGCACATGACTTGCATTGCCTCCTTCCTCTGGGTGTCTTGCTGACATAACAGTGCAAAGGAGTAATAGCTTATACAGTAAAAACCGGTTGTGAGGAAGAGAGATGCCGTTAAACTGTCCCTGTTTAGTGAGCAGAAATTACACTTAATATGAAGTACCAGTTTTTAAAACAGAACATGGATGTGTTCACACCGGCAAATTGATTCAGACAGCCATAAAAGGCTTGTAAGGTTTCATCTTAATTTGCAAGTAAATCTCCATATATTCAGGCTGTGCCACTTAGATACAGAACTGCGCAGTACTATAAGGCTGGCATGTGTATTTATTTAGTTGGGAAAATATATGGCAGGGAAACACTCTTTATAAAAGACTTTGTGTGGTCTAACGGCCTGATTCTGTACCACCGAAACCAATGAGAACCTTTTCTGCCTGTTTTGGGAGTGCAGGGACATGCCACCAATGTGGAAAACATTCCTTGGGCTGGAAGTGACCGGCACAAATGTCAAAATCATTAAGAAAATAACAGACTGACAAACCAACAGCCCCATGGACGTGTGACACATTAGGAGGCAACTGAAAACACAGCTGTTGTCTGAAGTTTGTGTGTGAACCAGATGCTCTTAGAAAGCTAGAGGCTATCCCGTTGCATGTGTGTGTATTTGTTGCTGTGTTTTTTAAACTAACAATGGGTTTGGTGTAAAATACATCTTAAGAGGAACTGAAAAGAGCTGGTTTGCAATTGATTTGCTTTTAATAATCACATGAAAAGTAATTTCTATGAATCTTTCCACATCTTGCTTTATTCTAAATAGCCTCTCCTCAAAAACAGTTGGCAGAAATACTATTTTCTGTTCTTTAATAAATGATAAGGAGAATGAAAGCTTGTTTGGGGTCAGCGCTTTAACAAGGAACTGCCCACCCCTTATTTTGGATGTTTGTATTTTCGTACAAATTTCATATAAGCAGCTCCACCCTGGGAATTTATGTTGTTTCGTTTTTTAACTCGTGAAGTGCATCAGCTCTTTGGAAGTGAGCTGTAACACTGTGCACGAAACCTGAAAGTCTCTGTGTGCGAGCAAGGCCATGAGCCTCTGCCCAGGGTATGGTGTGTGACTAGATCTCAGCAGCTGTTGGTAGCAGGGGCTGCTTTCCAGGTGTGGATCCACGCTTCCAGGTCCTGGAGATCCCTCTCCCAGTGCTATGTTTTTCTTTCACCTGAGTGAAATCCAAAGCAAACTGCCAGCTCTTTCGTCCCCTAAATCCGGGTGGCCTCCCTATCTGTGCTGCCATTTATACATTCCCAGTCATCAGTCAGGTCCAGAAAAACCTCTGAATCCAGCTTCTCTGTCCACTTTGATACCATTGTTTTACCTCTGGAAAAGATGGAATCTGGGGAAGTGAGGATTGCTGGTGAGTGTTGCACTTCAGTGGAGTAGCTGGGGTTGTCACTGCTTTAGAACTGGTTCTCTGGGAGGGGAGAGACCCAGGAACTCGCATGGTCTCACTGACAGAGGTCTGCAGTCAAACCCAAACATCTTTATGCTCTTTAACAGCTCTTAGCAAACTGGCTTAATATGGTACTTTTCTTTAAACATTAGATAGAGTAAAGCCTAGGAGAGCCCCCGTGCTATGAGAGACTCTACACTGTCCTTGCCCACACACTGGGAGGCAGCGGAGTGGGCACTGGCCCTGCAGAGGGCACGTAGGGCAGCCTTTCTCCTGATGGACTGTTTGTTCAAGGTTTCCTTCACAGATTTTTTCAGACTAAATCAGCCACATCACGAAAGGGGAGGGGAACAAGTGAGGGATGAGTACAAGTAAGCTCTCTTTATAGCAATTTTGCACAGGAAGGGAGGAAGACGAGGGTACTTTTCTAAAAAGGGATTTCTGCTACACTTGCTAATGGTATACATCGTCTCTTTTCTTGCGAGGGGAGCATTGTCCTGTTCTGCTTTGCCCCGCTGGGGTTTCTGCTCCTCCTCTGCCCGACACCCCCGCCCCGACGGCTGTGAGCGGGCCCGGACCCCGCTGCTCCCCGACCCGGCCGAGGCACCGGACACGGCTCGGGGAGGCGGCGGGGCAGCGCTATGGCCCCAGATGGGGGCGGCCCTAGGGAGCCCAGGCCGGGGGCTGCGGTCCTGCCCGCCCCCAGCTCCGAGTCGACCCCGCGGTGCGGCTCTACGAGGCTCTCCTCTGGCTCTTTCGTCCCCTCGCAAAACGACGAAGTTGAGCGGCGGCGCTTCGGAGCGACAGCTCTCCCCGATCATCCTCATCAATACAAAGGGAGTAAAGCAGCGGCGGAGCGAAGAGGAGCGCGGAGCCGCTCGCGGCATCCTCGCAGCGCGCCGTGGCGACGGGCTCAGGCGGTGTCGCCCGGGGCTGCGCGGGGCGCTGCGGTGGGGTCGGGCAGCGCCTCCCGCTCGCGCTTCTTCTGCTTCATGCGGCGATTCTGGAACCACACCTTCACCTGGGCGTCGCGGAGGCGCAGCGAGCGGGCCACCTCGAGGCGACGGGCCCGCGACAGGTAGCGGCTGAAGTGAAACTCCTTCTCTAGCTCCGTGAGCTGCCGGGTGCTGAAACTGGTGCGCAGGGAGAAGGCGGGGGGTGCCGCGTCGCCTGTAACGCCGAAAAACACCGAGAAACAGCGCGTTTCGGCGGGGGCACGGAGGGGAGGGGAGGGGCGAGACGGGGGTCTGGGCAGGGGGAGCAGGAAGGAGAGTGGCCGCAGCCCGCGCCCCGCCGCCCCACTCACTTCTGCCGGGCGTGCTCCGCTTCATCCGCATCCATTCGAAGGCGCGGGGCTTGGCCGGAGCCGCCCCCGGGGTCGGACAGCAGGAGAATGCCCGTTCGGGCTCCGGCGACGTCGGGCGGCCGCTCCCGGTGCAGGGGGACGCGGCGGGACGCGGCGGAGCCTCACCCGGACACGCGGCCCCGGGGGGCTGCTGACAGTTGGCGGCCGGGACGGCCGCGTAGCCCGCCGCCCCCACGCCAGCAGCCGACGGAGGATGCGCAGAGCTGGCCGCGGTGCTCAGCGCTGGGAAGGCGTCGAGCCCTCGCCGGGAGTAGGGGAGCGGCGGGGTCCCGTGACACAGCCCGGACGGGAGGACGATGGGGAAAAAACCCAAGTCCATGCCTGCGCGGACAGCACCACACCTACCCCCACCCCCGACGGGGTAATATTGCCCTGATATAGGGCCGGAGCGGAGGCACGTCCCGCCCCGCGGCCAATGGGAGCCCGGTGGGGGCAGCCCGCACCGGGTATCCCGGGCGCCGCCGTTACCCTGCCCGCTCCCTGCTGCCCGTGGTAGATGCGTAGGCAGCGCACCTTGAGCTCCCAGGCGTAACCCCACAGCGGCCTGGCCCTGGGACGGATGGGACGGTTCCTGGAACCGGGTGGCTGTTCTCTTCTCAGCTCTCCCGGGACCGCTCGGGATCCCCCACTTGCCGGAGCCGCCGCTGCCTTCGGAGCCGCTCGCCGGGAGTTTGGAGGGGAACCCGCGCCTCCCCACCGCCCGGATTCGTGTCCCTGTCCCCGGCACGTCTGTCCCTTCCCGGCCTGGTGGAGCACCCGTGTCTGTCCGCACCCGGGGGGGAATGCTGCACCTCCCGACGCTTAATGGCCTCTCTCCGTCAGATAAGTGCTCTGAGGGCTCTCCAAAGTGAATCCCCGGTCTCTCCGTGCTAATGGGCTTTCACTCTTCCCTTGGCAATTCAGTGTTGCTTACTGAGCGCTCACAGCTGGCAAGGGAAGCTCACGGAGCAGCAGCACGGGAGTGCGGCCAGTTGCGCTGCCCAGCTAAACCTCCGGCTCATCCTCCTGCTCTTCTCCTCCCTGAATGGCAAGGAAGCGGGGCTGTGAGCCCTGGGCTCCAACAGCGATCGCCTTTCCCTGACTGGCCATTTGGAAGGCTGGACCATCAGTCTGAGCTACCTAAACCTCTGCTTGGATGCTGTTGGGTTTCACCCAACTCCTAAAACTGAACGTCGTGTCAATGTGGTTCAGAAAGGCAGAAGGCAGAGCACACGTGAGCTTGGCTGACCTGGGATCGGACAGATGAGGAACATGAGGGAGGGCTGCATTATGCAGTTCTGACTTAAGCTTTGACTTAGTTTCTTCTTCTCCTAAAACTTTCTCAGTTTTAGGAGGTGGCTGTGGACAACTGGGAATGCAGAATTTGCAACTTGCCACAGAAATATTTCGATCCTTAACAAAGGCATGAAATTAAAACCCCTTCACCTGTCATCCAGTGCCTTCTACTCAGCAGCCCAACAGCTGGCTGGTGGCAGCGAAGGAGCATCATGGAGAGACCTGATCAGAGCATTTCACTGCAAGCCTCAGCTCCTGCCCATGGGGATTTGACTCTGCTCAGCCCCGACTGCCCCACCATCGTGCCCCACTGATGGCACTGCTTCGGAGCCGGCACGCTTTGCTTCCCCCCAGGGGGAGGGGCAGACCCCTGAGGCTGGTGGACACAAGATGGTAAGGGTACGGGGACACTTCCCTGCACATGGGCTCTGAACAGCAGTGAGGCTTTCTGACAGCCCCTCTGCCTCCCCAGCACATTCAGCCCAACTGCTGTGAGAGCAAAGGCCGGCACATTACTGCTTCAACTTACTCGGGACTGAGCATCTTCAGAGCCCTCACTGTAAGCCCAGAGCCCTGTAGCTACAGGCACGGCTGTGGGCTGTGCTGCCCTGGTGCATGAACAACATGCTATCACTTAAAACACCATGCTCAAAGGACGCAGCTGTCAGTTAAAAGTGTTTAAATCAAATATACCTGGTTAGGAAACCCTAAATGTTGAGGGAGAGGTTAAATTCCGTGTGAAGCTTGCTCAGCACATCCATGGCAAGCAGAGAGGTTTGGAAAGTGTAATTTTCTGACCAAGCATAGGTCTGGAAACACCATGCTTCGTCTTTAGCAAAGAAAGCTGTCCAGTAGGAAAGCATCTGCCCCCCCCCCCAGTGTCCCCTGCTGCAGAAGCTCCCACTGAGGCAACACAGGCAGCGCTGGCTCCAGGGAAGGGCTTCTGTTTGCAGAACACAACTGCTCTGATTACACCTAGAGCTGTGTTCTAAATGCTAAAGCAAGGGCTGAGCATGTTAATGCTAACATATGATCTTCCCATTCACCCATCTGGATCCTCTTACCGAGTTTCTCATTCACTACCTGTTTGTTTTTGCACAGCTGCTCAGGGATGAGGAAAGCAGAAGCCACTGCTGAACACAGGCACAGTGTCTCCTGTTGCCGCTGACTTTTGAGGAGTGAACTGCAATTCTCTAAGGCCCCAGATTTCACAGTACTCAGAGCTAAAGTCCTGGTGATGGGAAGTTGAGTGACTGCAGATGTTTGGGGGTTTTTTTGCCAAGGTTTTTTGCTGGATAAGAGCCTCTGCAAGTTTGAGGAGAAGGAAGAAAAAGAGATAGAAAGAAGCATTGGATGAATATGAGGGCTGTCAAAGGGAATGCATGGCTGGCCAGGAGTTCAGCAGTGTAGTGACAGCGCAAGCCAGGGGAACTGCTGGGGCACAAACCTCTGGGGGAGCAATGCGACCAGCCAGCCCTGTGCAACTGCTTGTGCTAGAGGTGGTGGCAGCCCCATGCCCAAGGCACTCCTCCAAGGCTGGGTCCTGGAGCTGCTTGAAGCAAGCATCCATACAGAAAAACACACAGATCCCTGAGAAACACTTGGGGTACGTGGGGATGTGTATTCACCCCTGAACCTGGAATACACACAGTGGCCAGCCATCAAAGGGCCTGCAGAGGAAGGCTGCTACAGAAGGAGGATCTCTGGGAAGTTTATTTTGTAGAGTATGGCTAAAAACAGGGATGTACAGAGGCCCCAGGGCAAAGAGGGGAAACAGTGCTGCCGCAGTGGGCATTTAGGCTGAGTTCCATCACACACGCAGGCAGGCAGAGCATCACTTCCTGAGGAAGGTGTGCCTTCCTCTTCCATCAACACATGCATGCCATGGGCCCCCCATTCCAGGTTGACCTCAGGCAGTGCAGTGAGACTGGAGCAGGGAGCTGTGCTCTCCCAGTGCGTGTCATTCACTACCAGAATCCTCTGTGTGAGCACCAAGAGGAAATGCTCTCCTCCTGCCAAGGCTCCCCTGGCAGAGGGATGTCCCCACGGGCCCTGTGCCATGTCATTCCCCATTTGCTATCCTATGGCCATGAATTTGGTAGGAAGGAGAAGTTACACGCATGGATCATTCAGAGGCACTGCCCATCAGCAAATAAAAAAAAAAGCAAATGCAGGCCCCAGGGGCTCAGTCACATCCTGTTGGCTGGGAGCTGTTACTGGGGGCTCTCCAGCCCCAGCCCAGGCACTGCCAAATGGGTTTTGCTCGAGTTCCACTGAGCTGATGGAGGAGGAAGGGCTGTGATTGATGAACGCTTAGATCCAGCCCCCTCCTCCCCGCCAGCCCCACTCCCCGAGAGGACCGCAGCATACCCAATGCCTGGCCCCAGCGGGCGTTCAGTCTGCAGAAATGACTGCTTGAACTCCATTTTGGAAACAGAGGTAGCCCTTCGTAATCCTCAGCATCACACGGTGCCCCACCAGCCACGTGGCTGCCGGCTGTCCTGGCAGCTCTGGCCCTTTGTGCTGCCCGTCTGCTCACTGCCTTTGTTCCTTCGGGGCTTTGGCAGCATGCAGCTCAAACGGGTCTGCGGGCAGCTGTCCCATTGGGCACGTGGCGGGACAGAATGGCAGCCTGGGCTCCTTCCAGCTGCCACCAGCCATCTCTCAGCAGCAACCCAGCATCTTCCATCCCCTTTCCCTTTCCCTATCTTTTTCCCGAGCAGATTCTCTTCTGTGCCCAGATCTCCCTGAAAGCAGCTCCACAGGGCTGGCACGATGCTGGCATTGTGCAGGGACCCCAGAGGTGAGTCCTGCCTGGGGCAGTGGAGCTCCAGTTGCCCTGCTGGTGCCCAGCAAGCCAGGGTCCTCTGGTCAGTGTTGATGGGGTTCCCAGTTCAGACATGGTCCCATGCTGCAGCCACGGGGGGGGGGGGGGAGTCTGATAGTTTGCAGTGCTCTTGCCAGTGGTTCAGAGGGCATTTGTCTTTGTTAGCCTAGCCCCACACAGGTGGCATTTTTCCATTCAGGAGTGGGCTGCTGTTAGTATAAGACAAACAAGCAGAGATGCAAAGCCCATGAATGCAATCATGAGCACAGTCTCACTGAAGCCTGGCACACCCGGTACCCCCCAGTTGGAGCTGTCGGAGCTCCCAGCTCCAGCTCAGTGCTGTGGGCTCTGCAGTGGGGTGCTAGGGCTCTGCCTGCAGAGAAAGGCAACAGCACGTGAGCCCCAGGGCTGGCCTTGGCCACTGGGTAGTGAGTTGAGGGGTAACCAGAGCTCAGTGCATCAGATGCTGCTGCAAAGGAGCTGAGTTCCCCCTGAGCATGAAAGGAGCTCCTTTGTAATTTATGAGTTCTAAATGATGGGCCAAGAATAAGTGTGGCCTGTGCCAAAGTGTCTCTCCTCTAGATTGCTGATGCTTGTACAAACATTGTAAAAGTGCCAGCGGTCTCACTAAAGTAGCATTACTTCTAATAATTAGGTTATCATCGTGGGCTTCTGCTGTGTTACAAACGAGATGCCTCTGCCAGAGCCACAGAGAAGAAAGTGAATTTATTCACAGCAAACCCCCTCACACACGCCCCTCCTCCTCCCCGCTGGAGACCCAGTGTGCAAAGCCTGGCTCAGTGTGAGCAGGGACAGCGCCAGCGGGGTGACACTGTGCAAGTCAGCCCTTCCTCCCCCAGGCAGGGAACAGCTTTGTGAATAACCGATGGTGTAAGGCAGAGCAGCCACTGCTCAGCAAACAGCCCCGAGCAGGAAGGTGGGAAGCGCCTGGGAGCGGTGTGTTGGGCTGCACCAGAGTGCCCAGGACTTGTGCAGCGTGTGAGACACATCGTGGGTGGAGAGCACACAAAAGGATCTGCATGGACTTCTCCAGTCATGGCACATCGATTACAGAGGGGTTTGGAGATACAAGCATATCTATATGTACAGAACATTACGGAAGTGTATCTCATGAGTGGTGTCCAGCCTTACTTTCTACACTCTTTTACATTTCAGTCACTCCCAGATGGATCTTCTAAGCGAGTTTGTGTGACGACTTCCATAGAAAACAATGTTAGGGCTCAGAATGGTTAAAATATGTCTCCAATCAAAGTAGTTTATTCTGTTCCGGTTTGTTTACAGATCTACAACACATATATCCAAATCCGCTTGGGTCAAAGTGAAAGTTAACAAAAGATACACTTCTCAACGCGGCACGACATCGCTCAAATCGCACAGAGGGCAAAATAAAACCCCAAGTAACATTTTGTACCATTGCTGTCCGGCCAAACACCAACACCCGAAGGTGGGGAGGAGAGCGAGGAGGGGAAAGAAGGGAGGAAGAGAAGAAAGGAAAACGTGGCTGCGTTGGCCAGAACTGGAGGAGTTAACGCGTCTCTCACAATGGGAATTCCAGGTCCTGTCTTAGAGGATGCAGAGGGAGCTGCAGTGTTTGCAAACTGCAAAGTGAGCATCGGAGAGCTTTGTGAGGAATGCAAAGATCTGGTTCATCTTTAACTGGACGCTTCTAGATAGCAGATAGGGCAGTCTTCTCGGGGTGAAGCGTGCCATTGGGAGGAGACCTCAGTGCCTTGAACAGGAGTATCTCTGTGAGCCCAGTGAGGGGTTCAACACAGCTGCGTAACTAAAGAGGAGGAAACTCGAGGTTTCAGAGCATCTTTCCCTTTTCTCCTTTCTTTTCATCCCTGCTTTCTTATATTTATCCCATTCTCCCCACGCATTCGCTGTCCCACTCGTGGCAGAGGCGGCCAGGACCGTCCTGGCCAGGAGCCCCAAACCCGGCTGCACGTTTCTGATTGTCAATTTTCTTTCAAAGTTTATTTATTTTTTATTTATTTTTTTATGATAAAAAACAAGAGGAAAAGCTCGGGCTTCCAAAGATGTCTACAAAATTGATTTATGGTTAGTATAAAGACAACAGTATAAATAACAAAGGAGGCGGCAGCTGCTGCACGGATTGCTATGGAGACCCTAATGAAATTAGCGCTATCAGAGGGTGTGGGTTTTTTTTTTCCCTTTTTTTTTTTTCCCGCTAAGCTTCTAATTTCTTTCCTATCCCAGATAGCCAGAATGCAATTAAAAAAAAAATAGAAAAAGTAAATAGCCCACCGCAAGAAGGTGTGCGCTTCTACCCGGTCAATAAATAGGCGCGAGGCTCCGCGGGCAGGGCCGGCTCTGCACCCACCGCGGGGCCGGCCCGGCGAAATAAATACCCGAGAAATAATTCCCTTTTCTTCTTTCTTCGTGAAGTGTAACGGCTCCTTGCGTGACGCCGCGGTTTGTTTCACCCTATTAATGACTTACGACTCGCTGTCTTAATTAATCCTTACACAAACTACGAACACCAGCCACGGTTACGACTGCTCACCACTACGCTCCCAACGGCTCGGGCCGGGCGTGCTGACGGGCGGGGCGGCCCTGCGTCGGGCTCCCGAGTGTCGGCGAAGAAACTCTACCAATAGCCACATAAATACATTAAGACGAGGATAAATAATCAGTGATACAAAAATGTCTCGCTTTCAAATAATAAATAGGTATCGTTTAGTCCGATGCGATCCTTACGTTACGGAGGAATTCATAAATTAACTCGTCGGAAATAAGCTGGGCGCTCACAGCTGCTCTAACACACCTCAGCGCGACGCGCTGCTACCTCTACGTGATCCCTACGACTTACCTCGGGCACACCGCTACCAGCTACCAGTCCCCGGGTCGCGGCGTATTGCACTGCCGTGCTCCGAGCAGCTCGGAGCAGCAAAAGGGGCGGCCCCGGGGGGCACGCACCCGCCCCGTCGGCCCCGTCCCGTCGGAGGAGTGAGGTAATAGAGGCGAGCCCGCTCCGCTCGCCGGCGCCGGCCCGGCCGCTACAGGTGCGTGAGCTTGGGGGCCTCCTGCAGCCGTCCCTGAGACGCGTGGTGCGAGGAGAGGTCCGTGTAGGTGGGGTGGGGGTCGCAAGGTCCGTGGTGGTGGCCGCCGGGGATCTGCGCGGCGCAGCTGTAGTCCACGCTGGCGGAGGAGGGGTGCTGCAGGTGGCCCAGGTTGAAGACGGGCCCCGAGGCCGGCATCGAGTCCACGAAGTTGCCCCCGACGTAGACGGGGCTGCCCTGCAGGCCGGGGTTGCCGAAGCCGCCGCCGCTCTGCAGGGGGTGCGGCTCGTACTCCGCGCCCGCGTAGCGCTTCTGCTGCGGCAGGCAGCCGCCCAGCGGCGCCGTGTAGGCGGCCAGCCCGTACATGCTCTGCTGCGCCTTGGCGAACGGCGTGGGCGACGGCGCGTCGTAGCCCAGGCCGCCGACGGCGGGCAGCTGCCCCGAGTAGCCGGCGTGGGCCGCGCCGCTCAGCGGGGGGCTGCGCTCCGGGGACTGGCCGGCGGGGGAGTGCATGATGCCTTTGGCTTTCTGGTCCTTTTTGTACTTCATGCGGCGGTTCTGGAACCAGATCTTGATCTGCCGCTCGGTCAGGTTCAGCAGATTGGCCATCTCCACGCGGCGCGGCCGGCACAGGTAGCGGTTGAAGTGGAACTCCTTCTCCAGCTCCACCAGCTGCGCGCTGGTGTAGGCGGTGCGCACCCGCTTGGAGGCCGGTCCGGGGGGGCTCTTGTCCTCGCAGCTCTCTCCTGCGGGAAGAGGCACGGAGAGCCGTTGGTCCCCCACGAAAGCCCCCGGGGTCCCCCGGAGCCCTCCGCCCCTCCCGCTCCGCGTGGGACCGGGTACGGCCGCCCACACCTCTCCTCCCCCCCCCCCCTCCGCCCCCCGCACCCCTCCCTTCCTCCGCCGCCTCCTTCGGGGCCCTCGGCCCGTGAAGGCTCCGTCGGGGCCGCGCCCGTCGAGGAAGACGGGATGGGAGCCCCCGGGCCGCCCCCTGCAGCCGGGCTGGAGGCGCTGGGATGCAGGGGAAGGCCGTGGAAAGGACATCGGGCCACGGGGCGGGGGCTACCTGAGGGGGGGCAGGTGCTTTTCTGCTTGGAGTTCTGCCGGGACTCCTTCATCCAGGGGAATATCTGCTTGCTGAGGGTGGCGGAGGCCGAGCCGGAGGCGTTGGGCCCCCCCTTGGCTTTTTTCGGGGGGGGCGCGCTGGAGGGATTGGGCGGGGAGGACGGCGGCAGAGCCGGGGGCTGCTGCTCGCCGATGCCGGGAGGCTGGCTGCCCCCGGGGCCGCCCCCGGCCGTTCGCATGCAGCTGCCGCCCAGCTCGGGGCCCTTGGGGGCCGGGCCGCGGCCGGGCGCGGAGCCTTGCACGGAGCAGGCGGAGCCGGGGTACTCGCCGTCCAGGCCGGCCGCGCCGTAGGGCTGCTGGGCCGCGCCGTAGGGGTAGGCGTCGGCCTTGCTGTACGTGTAGCCCCCGAAGAGCCCCGCGTTGTCGTAGTAGGCGGTTTTCTGCATCTTGCTCTCTGCGATCGCCAAGGCCCGCGGCCCCTGCTCAAAGATCATTGACCGCCGCCCCGCGCCTCACGTCGTCGGCCCGGGCCACTCGCCGCCGCGGGAGCCACCTGGGGAGGGGGACAGCGGGGACACAAGAGACAGCTTCAGTGCGGGGCGGCGAGGGGCAGCGAGAGACTCCGGGGAGAGAGAAGGGACGCCAGGGGCGGAGTAGGGAGCATCGGGGAAGGAGCGGGGGGACACCGGAGAGGGAGAAGGGGCGCCGGGGAAGGAGCCGCCCGGGAATGATGGCGCTGTGGAGGAGCAGGCGCACATAACGGGGTCCAGAGGTCACTTTCTCGAGGCCTCTGGGGACAGACCACGCTCGGGGCGCGGCGGCGGGTGGGTGCCGTCCCCAGAGACCCTCGGGCCCTCACCGGCAGGAACCCCACGGCCGCCTGGCGCCACGCGTGCGCACGGCCGCGCGGGGCTGACATGATGGATGGAGCCGCGCTGCAGCCCGGCGAAGGCAGACAAACCCCGTCCCCTTTGTAAACCCGGCCTTCCTTCTTCCCCGGATTCCTCCGGAGTTAAAGGATAACCGACGCCATTCACTAACTTCACTTTGCACTATAAAGGATGTCGCAGGTCAGCTCCCCTATTTTAATTCCGTGATGAATTAAAATCCTTCACCCGACGTTTCTCGTCCCTTTCATTCGTCCTCAGCAGAAAGAACCTGAGACACTGGGGATTATTTTTAGGGGATGCTTTCCACTATAGACGTTGGGGACCTCTTTTAGCGGCCTGCGAACTCTCCCCGCTCCTCTCCCCGCCCCCCGATCGGGCTGTTGGGGCTGAAAATGGACGGAGCGAACCCCCCCGCGTCGGGCTGTTGGCGCATTTGGGGCAGGGTGATACCTTTCCCCCGACTGCAACGCGGGACTTCTGCTCTCTTATCGCAAGATGGAAACTCGCCCGCAGTTTTGCTATGGCAAATTTCCCCGTTCTTAATTTTTCGCTGTATTTTTCTCGTTGGGTTGGGTTCTGCTCTGACATTTTCAGTAAATCTAAAGATTAACGCACACGTGGGCTGACTATTTAGGTCCGTAACTCAGTGTGTCTTAGGAGCTCGTTGTATTCCTACAGGGCTCGAGCCTATTAACATACCAGACAAAAGTAGCTAGAAAAATTAGAGCAGTGTCTGATAATCATCATTTCTCCGGCCCATGCTCGTGCACCACCGCAATAGCACCGCTCTTTCCCCCATAGAGATTGGTACCGCCGATACGTTTCCTAAAGTTCCGCTGGGGCAGCTGAGCCCCCGGCCGGCCCAAACAAAGCCTGGGATTATCGGGGGGGCGGGAGGGATGGGGAAAGAGCCCTTTTCCTCTCTTGGGGAATGTTGGTGGAAGAGCATCTAAGGGAACGAGGGGTGGCGATTCAGATGGCTTATAATGAAGTACGATGATCTCGACGGGTCTCGTAAGTATTTTTGTGCAAAATAACTCCGTCGCCCGTTTCTCCCTTCCAGCGTCTGCGTTTTCGGGAGCTGAGGACTCCCGGTAGCACGGCGCTGCCATAAGTGTATGCTTTTATGTGCCTCGGAAAATAGAGCTCCCAAAAGGATGGGCAGAACCTTAAGGAAGAATATTGCTGTTAACCTGTTAAAAGCCTTATTTCTTTTCTGAAATACCAACTGCTTGTGAACTCTGCTTGAACCTACAAAGGAGGCTATGGGCCATAAATCACATGGACAATGCTCAACTGTTCGGTGGCTCATCTTTAGATCTTAAAAAGAGAGAGAGGGAGAGAAGGAGGAAGAGGGAGACCTTCCAGGTTTTGATTTTCCACGAGTGCAGGGCCCAGGGTGATGTTTTTGTAGCCGACACCAAAGCGAGGGCCCGACACTTGGTTCGGCCAGAAACGGCCTCCAGGAAAAAAGTGACATCCAAATGGCGAGGCCGAGCCGTGGGAGGTGGGCTCTGAGGGTAGGGAGCCGCGGAGTATCCACGGCTGCGCCTCACATTTCCCTTCCTCCTCCCCACAAAGGTTAACCTCAGCTGAACCGCCGGACACCGCGCACCATAATGGGGCTCTTTGTCCCAGCACCCGTTCCAGCGTCTTCGGGGCTGCCGGTCCCCCGCTGCGCGCCCGCGGAGCCCCGCGCGAGAACGCGCGCCCACCCCACGCGTGTGCGCGGCGGGAGCCGTGGTGCCGGCGCTCCCATATTAAGCAGCTCTCTACTAAAACTTCCCCCGCACTTAATTCCGCTTAGGATCAATATCTCATATGATACGGAATAAATAAAAGGCGGTGAGAGCGGCCAGCGGAGCGGTTATTAAAGCAGCCGGAGCTCTCAGGGTGCATATCAATGCACCTGTCATTGTGGTTTGTAGCAAAATTTATGACTGCGAGTGCTGTGGCAGTAAACGCTCCGGCCAGGAATGAAAAGGAAAACACTTCCCAAGCCCCAGCACTTTCAGAAGTGCAAAGCAGCCTGCGCGTAGGAGGGAGCCCGGCAAAAGAATTCCCCACTCGGCACATTTCCCGGCCGCCGGCCCGGAGGGAGCCCCGTATATAAGGGACGCGCCCGAGCCGGCAGCGGCCCGACACGCGGGCAGGAGCCGGGCGGCCCCGGGGGCGGCTGCGGGACGGGACGGGACGGGACGGAGACCCCGGCCGGCGTGGGGCTGTCCGGACAGAGCCGGGGCTGTGCCGAGCGGGGCCGGGGCACCTGCTGAGCGGGACCGCGGGCAGGGCGCTGCGCTGCGGCCTCAGGGAGCGGGCACGGACTCCTCGTCCCCGGGGAGCCCCCCGCTTCCCTGGCCGGGCTCGGCTCGCCCAGCCGGCCCGCTGCTTGCGGTGGGGTTCGTAGGCCCGTAGCTTTGGCCTGCGGAGCGGCGGCTGCGGCACGGGCCGCCCGTTTCCCGCAGCCGCGTTCCTACCGAGGGGCTGCCGCGGCGGGGGAGTGGGAGACGGATGGAAAAGGAAATTTAGAGAACTCACCACACTTTTGTTTTTTCTTGAATTTTGACCTTAACTGTGTGTGTAGGGTCTTCAGGTTCCTTTGGATAATCCTTGGGCGCGGACCTGCAACAGAAGTGAGAACTCTCAGCGGAAGCTGTTTTGTTTTGGACTTTCTTCCTTAGGACTTTGTTAATAAACGCACGTCTCGTCCGCAGCCCCTCACCGTGTCTCTAAGTCCACGTCAGATCTTTTACCAGACAAAGGGCAGACGCTTCTCTTCATTTATTAATAACGCTTTGAGAGAGGCGGGGAGCAGCAAAAAAAAAAGAAAAAAAAAAAGAAAAAAAAAAAGCGAAATACCCCCGGACTGCCACCGCCTCCATCGCGGCGAGGAAGAGGGGAGCGGGGGAGCTCGGCCCGGAGCGGGCAGCGCGGGGATGGGAGCGGGGCCGGGAGGGGACAGGGACGGGGACGGGATGAGAGAGGCCCCGAGCCGAGGCCCCCACCGCTCCCCGAGGCGCCCGCGGGCTCAGGGGGCTCCCCGAGAGCGGAACTACCGCGGGTCCTTCCCTCTGCTCCTCGCTCCCCATCCACCGGCCGAAATAGAAAGAGAGAAGCGAAGAAACCCCAGCGCTGAAAACACGCCGCAAACGTTTGCGGCTCGAAAGGCGCATTTTGCTTCTGGTTGTGTAAGGTGTCGAGTCGGGACTTTAAGAACTTCAGAGTGCCAGAAATCCCCCACAAAGGAGCCCGGGTCATTATAAAGACGATATCTCGCAGCCATAAGCCTTCGAAATGACCTTTGGCTCGGATAGCAATAACTCACCCCTTAATGAACAACCAACGGAAGCGCCTCCAATAGCTCACAACACAACAGACCCTACAACTTTCCTCCGCGTCTCCCCTCTCCCAGCCCAAACCCGGTAGGATGCGGCGTTACCCCTTCGAATCACCTTAATTTATGCCGGCAAACCGGAGTTGGGGAAGCGGAGCTTCACGATTACACACGGTGCTCGCTCAGGTTCTTGGCCCGGGCCTGTCCCGGGAACGTCTTATATAATATATGCACGTGGGCGTACGTCAACTTTAAGTGCTTTATTTTTTTAAGCAGAGTTCATTAGAAATAGCACTTTGCGGCCTGCGCGAGGAGAGCGCAAGTGGGGCTGCGCAGAGAGCGCACGGCCAGCCCGCTGGTGATGAGCCCGGTAAGTTTTCACTCTGCGCCTAATTAATTATCGACTTCTCTTCCTTTTCCGAAGCAGCCTCAGAAGCCGCTCTGGATGCGCGTTCCTCGGCCAGAGGCCGCCAGCCCCGCACCCTGCAGAGCCCCGACGTTCTGCAGCGCGGAGGGAACCGGGCGCTGCGCTCCCGCAGCCGCGGCGGAGTTCCCGGAGCTCCACCGGGGAAATCTTTACGATTATTCAGGCGTGGGCCCAATATCGGTATTATTGAAATTTTAGGTGAAGTTGTAAGTGAGTGCTTCCATCGAGCCAAATGAAATGCTGCTCGCAGTAATTGGATTCAGCTGACTAACTTGGCAGGCCAGCAGCTCGGAGGCATACAGCTAAGAAAAATGTTCGCTGCCTTTAACTTCCCATCGAGCAGAGCAACGCGCAGCACAAGGACGCGCATACACACACACACACACACACACACACACACACACTCACAAAAGCCGACAAGAAACAACTTCTTTCTTCCCTTCCCTCTCCTCGCTGTCCGGCCGCAGCCCTACCCCAGTACGACGCGGGGCTCTGCGCGGGGTTCCCCGCAAACACAGCCTGGGAGCTCCGCGCAGGCCGCGGGTCGGGGCCGGGGGAAACCGGCCCTGGGTTGGGGGAGGCAGCCGAGCTGCGGGGAGCTGAGGCCGCTCCCAGCGCTTCTGAGCGGCCGTAGCCCCCGGGCACTCCCAGGCAGGCACCGTCCTGCTGCTCCCACCTCCCGAACGCACCGGGACGGCTTCCCGGCGGATAAATGTCACCGCGAGCTGCAGCGGCAGAAGCCGGGGGCGCGGGCTGCCAGGTAATAGCAGGACTAAAACAACCGTGGGGGAGAGGGGGGCAGCAGCCACTGAGCGACACAAACGTGGGGGGAAAGGGCACGAGAACGCACCTGGCAGGAAGATTTCGGAAACCCAACTGAGGGGCTGCGTTAACCGACGAGCCTGTTTGAGATCGCACGTTACAAACCAGCACGCCTCCCCCCCCCCGCCACGGCAACGAGTATCGTGGTGCTCCATCTTACTTTGCAACGGGAGCATCCAGCAAAGTTGTCTCTCCCCCTTTTCTTTGTTATTTGCAATCCCCTCCTTGAAACCACCGAAAAATGGAGATAGGAGAGGGACGAAGCTTTTCCCCCAGCCCTTGGGAAGGAGTTTGCCTTTTATTTAAGCAGCATAATAAAAGACAGAGCTTACAGCCTCCAAGGAGGTGGACGTTACTCCACGCGTTATGGGCAGAGATTACAAACAAATTCCGGGCGGTCTCCGAGTAAAGGCGGTAATGCAGCCCCTGTGGGGAAAGGTCCCGTTTTGCCATGCAGTTCCTTACCTGTGTGCCCATTTATCACAACCTGGGCTCCTCACTTTTCAGGATGTGCGCTCGCGGTTCTTAGAATACATCCTTCCCCCTTTGTCTGCAGCCAGCACCGTCCTAAACCCGATCCTGCGGTTTTACAGACATTTCCACACCAGAATTCCCGATAGAATGAGAACAAGCCCGGGCTCAGCTACCAATAAAAGAGAGCGAGTGGAAATCGGAATTTGGTGGGGTTAAAAAAAAAAAAAAAACTCAACACGCGGCCCTTCAGCCATCAGCCTCCCGGAATCAAAGGCAGCAATTGGCCGCCTTCTCGTTTTGTTTTGTTTTTAAATCGTGCGGCCATTGATGAATTTTGGGGACGAGCAGGAGAAAGCCCTTTATAACCAGAAATATGGGCACTGCCTTCCAATACAGCCGGCTTTACCCACGTGATGCCGGGAGCAGCTCTCTTCGGGCCGAGGCGCGGCAGCTCCCAGCCAGGCCCCCCCCGCGCCCCTCTCCCGGCCCGGGGCTCCGCGCCTCTCCGCGCCGCACGGCGTCCGCACTTACGCGCCCGCCCGAGCGCCGGGAAAAAGGTGAATTCCGCGGGGTGTTCCCAGGGCTCAGAGATTGCCGGCGGAGGGAGAGGAGAGGTTTGGGACCGGCCGCGACCCGCGCTGCTCCGGCGGCCGTGCGCAGGGCGGAACGGAGAGCGGGGATTTTTGTTTTCTCCTTCTCCGTCCCAGGAGCGGGCGGGCGGCAAGGACTAACCCTGGCTGGAGGCTACAGAAGCGTTGGGGGAAAAAAACAACAAGAACTCATGACATTTGTGCGTGTGTGCGTCTGCCTGGAGCCTGCCTCCCCGCTCCCTGAGCAAGCCGAGCGCAGAGCGAACCCGATACGTATCCGTCATGTGTGCCCACAGAGCTCGCCAACAATTGCAGCTCTGTAAAATATATATATATATATATATATACACATCTATTGGGTTCTCTTTGATTTTCTAACGTATCTGTAGCTATAAATACACCAGCCCTAATCTAACATCTGCTATGATTTCATTACCATCCAAAGCACGGGGATGTGACAGTAACGTATTGCCCTACGATACCAACCGTAAGTGCATTGTAACATTTATCTAAATTACATTGCTTTTCCTGACTTTGCAAACCAGTTATAAAAAGATTGGAGTCCGGTGATGGAAGCGTAAGTTCAGTGTAAATTATTGTGTACGGCTTCGGATTTATAATCCTATATTTCTTCGAAACGACGCACTTAAATCTCGCCCCGAGTAAGAGGTAATGGTTCTTTATATCCTTGCCGCCTGCCATCTATTTCGGCGTCTGTGCGCGTCGCGGAGCCCCGCTCGTGTGCCCCCCGCGGCTCCGCACCCCGCGCCGTGCGTGCGGGGCTGAAGGGCTGCGGGGTTCGGTGCGGGGCTGCGGGGGCTCTCGGCCCGGCGCCCCCGGGGAAGTCCCGCAGCCGTGGGCCGCCGCTCGGGGGCTCCGAAAGGGGCCGTTGAACCTACGCGTGGAGGCCGGCGGGGAGATGGGTGCGCCTCGGCACCGCCGCCGGAACGAAGGCATCGCAGGGGGACCGCAAAGCTCCGAAGGAAACGTAAATCCTTCGCGCCGGTGGGACTCCGGCTTTGCGCGAATTTGTCTCCAGTAAAGGATCTAAGAGTTCTTCAATCGGAGCATATGTTCATAGAGCAATAAAACAGAAAGATTTACAGTCTCCGCCCGCCCCCCAGCAGCCTCGCACCCTTTCAGGAATTACTTATGATGATTTATAACAACAACTCCGGCAATTGTCAAACTGATAAAATAGCCCGGGCTATATGCGGGAATAAACGCTCTTACGAAGGGGCCGCGATTTATGTTCGGGTCCATTTTACTGCGTCTCTTGGAGGAGTTGGGTTTCCTTCCCGGGCCAACGGGATAATATAAAACTTCATTGATAAAAACGTGGGACTCGCGGTGAAGTAGCGAATCTGTTCCTAAGTCACTACCAAAGCACATAAACATTTGTCATCTTTGAATAATTGAATTAATGTGTTATTGTTTGAATGTATAATTCATAACATAGGAAACTTTGTCTCTGTCCTGCCACCGAAACGGAAGTAATAAAAAGCTGCAATCTCGGATTTTTTTCGAAATTACTCCAGCAAGGACAATAAAGAATATCCTGTTTGCAGAAAGCATTTCCAGCTGACGCCGGGATTTAAGAGAGAAGCCTCAGCCTCGCGGTCCTTATTTCACGGACTTCGCGGAGGGTGCCCTCGTATCAAAGCGACACCCCCCCCGCCCCCTCCCCGATTTTCCCCTATCGATCGGGGGCGAGAGGCGCTGCGGGGCAGGGTGCGCGCTTCCCTCCCCGGCGCAGAGCGCGGCCGGGCAGCAGCGGCGCTGCGGGCGGAGCGGAGCGGCTCTGCGCGCCCGCGGTAGCCCCGCTGTCACACGAGGCGCGGCACGATTTACGACCCCTCTTGAAAAGAAGTTGAGGGCCTCTCGGCGGCTCCGGCGGCGGGCGGCAGATGCCCTGACAGCCGCATTGTTCCGCTCCGCGCCTCTCCGCGCCTCTCCGCGCCCACCGGCAGCCTCTCCTCCGCCGCTCCGCGCCCCGCGTCCCCTCTCCCTGGGAACCAAAGGTCACCCGCTCCGGCTGCCGGCCGCGGCCGGGCTGCGAGCAGGAAGCGGCGTGCCCTATTTGTCACGGCTTTGACAGCTAAGTTCATTAAGGCTGAAATAAGAAGGAATAAAAGCAAAAAAGCTTTACGTACCGGGCGGCTGTTTTTTCGGCAGCTTGCACGGAGCTAGGTGTGCGGAGAGAGGGGCTGCGCCCTTTGTATATTATATTCTTGGGATCTCTTCAGTTTTCAAGTCTGATAGAGTCCTTTGCTTGGCAGATTAATGACGACTCCGTGTTTCTTAAGGGACGTGCTGAATTAATTATTTCGCGAATCACGTGGTCAGGACTTGTAGAAATCTATTCTTATCATCTTCCTCGCACTTTGAAATTCTGCCTGTTATGACTGTTCCTAGCACGATTATTTTGGTCTCTTGGCTTGCAAAAGAAAAAAAAAAAAAAAGAAGAAGAAGAAGAGGGGGAGGGGGGGAAGGAAGAAATCAGGGGAAAGGGCCGACCAACATGGCCGTTGGCAGCGGTGCGGCTCCTCGCGGAGAGGTCCCTATTTACTGTACTGTACAGTGCTCGGGGTGTGCTATGGACTGCGCCTCGCCTCTCCATTCTTACCTTAACGACTAGCGGCCATACAGCACGCAGAGCCGTATTGATGTATCGGGGTAACAGGAGGAGCCATTAAACGGCAGAGAGAAAGTATAATCGCTGAATGGGTCTCAGCGCTTAACGCGGTGCTGTGGATGCACGGCCCCCCCTGCCCCGAGGGCGCACGCGGGCCGCGCAGCGCCGCTCGCCCCTCTGCGCGGGATGCTGCGCTTTGGCCCCGTGCCCTGAGCGCGCTCCGAGGGCCCGGGTCCTCCCTGGCAGCACTCCTGGCACCAGCGCAGGGGATGCGGCGTTGGCTGAGGCGCTTACGCGGGGTTGGAAGACAGTGGTGCCTGCCTTGGGTGCACGGGGCAGTCTAAACTCTCCAAGTCTGTGTTTGTGTGTGATCTTTCGGTTGCGTCAGGCCAACGAGTGAAACTGAAAGGCGCTCACTGCGCTGCATTTTCAGCTTGTCGTTGCACCGTATTTTCAGCTCGACGTCGCGCTTCCCGGAGCCACGCATCTGTGTGGGGACCGAGGTGGCTTCAGGTGGGGCTCCCGCACCCACCACACGCGCACAAACCCCGCAGTCGTTCTAGGAGGGCTTGTTAAATGCAAAGCAGCGGCAAATGGGTGGCAGGCGCTTTTAACTGCAGCCTCAATGTAAATACAGGCTCCAGCTTGGCCTGGAGTCACACCACGATGGCGGGGCCATCGGCAGACCTGTTCAAAGGGACATTTGGACGGATGCAATGCGGAGTCACTCGTCTCTTAGCATGGTAATGACGGGAGGGACAGGTTTTTCGCACGGACCCGCCTCGGAGGGGCTGCTGGTACAAGGTACAAAACAGAATCGATTTCTCTACACCTTTTATTATTTCAAATGCATATGGAGGGCTTACATCAAAATTACAGGCGACAATCAGTATAAATAACGCTTTGATCAACGGCAGCAAAATATTTGCAAAGTCTGTAAAAGCATCACACTTGAACAGAGACCAAAGTATTGCTGGGCAACGCGAGCATTTAACAAAGGCTTCGACACACAGCGTTTCATCCATGGTAAAAACGAGGGGTTCCCTCTCCCGCACAGAATGACCCCGGAAGAGGGTTAAAAATCATAAAGAATAAATCTCGGGTTCCTTTTCCACGGGTGGTAACGGCCAGTGGGTGCTCCTGGTCGTTACTGCCCACATTCCTGACCCTTCGGAGCATTGGCAGCTGGAAACCATTTATTTGCGTTGGTGCTTTCTGCCTCCAGCTCCCATATTCCCGGGGCTTACAGGGCAATGACAACTCTGTAAACTTGCGGTGCCCCGGCCTCGCTCAAAGGGACGTGCAGAGGGCTATGGGAGCAGCGCCTGCTGAAGCCAACACTCGTCCCGGAGATATTAACATTTCAAAAGGCAATGAGCCAAATTCTGCTCGCAGCTACATCCTCGTTTGACTGCAGTGGGCGGGGGAAGGAAAGCTGGGAGCAGAATTTGGCCCTCTAACTTGAGGAGCGATCTCGCACGATAAGGAGCACAAAGCGAGGTCTGCTTATCCCGGGACATTATTTTCCGGCCTGGCACCACAGAGGCCAAACTTGGCATCTCCCTCCCGAGCACCGCGTTCTTCCCTCTCCGAGCCAACTTGTCACAGACTTTGAGCGGGCAACGGGGGGCCGGGAGGGGTATTTTCAAGGGGAGCAGCCAGGGAGAGGATTGTTCCTTTCTTTTTCTTTCCTTCCCCCCACCCCCCCCCCCCCCCCCCCCCCCCCCCTTTTATCCTAGGTTCGCATGAAGAGAGAAGGGAGGGCTTTGGTCAGCTCCGGAGACGAAACGCAGGAATTGGATGGAACAAAACTTGATAACTTGCCCGAGGAATTCCCTCCCCAAGCGCCGCTGCGAGCTGCTCTCCATGCCAGAGAAAGGGAAGAGCAGTTTGGGTCCAAAAGGTTAAGGGTTTAGAGGTCACTCTTCCCGGCTGAAATACAACTAATCGAATAGAAAATTTGTCCTCTGGGTGAACCTGTTCCTGCAATTTAGCCGAACTTCAGTAAAATACCTTTTCAGCTTCTCAACGTGAAGGCGTCAGAAAAAAAGACGTCTTTACTATGTATGAACTCCGTGCTTTTTGTCGTAGAAACAATGATGCGAATAATGCGGGAATATCCATCTTTAATATCACGACGTGGAGATATTCAAGTATTGCCATGTGCAAGTCTGAGAACTGGGCTAACCCCGAGGAGGAACAAAGAGTTTTCTCCGGGCTCTAAAACAAAAGAGCAAGTCTTACAAGACACTGTGCGGACTGCTAGGGATGAGAAAAGGGCAGAAATTAACCGCCGCCCGTAGTTAATCCCGCCGAATGCCCTCGTTCTGAAAAGCTCGCCCTTTATTTTCCGACTGATTCATGCCCGTTTTTGCGGTGTTTTCCCCAACGAGCTCGGGGAGCGGCGAGCCCTCGGTGGGAAGCACTGAGCCCAGACACGAGCACTTTAACTTACACCGACGTTTCATCCTCCCTTTACAGAAATGCAGCTTCAGCACTCGCCCCGGCTTTCCTTCTTTTCCCTTCTCCCTTTAATAATGGGATCATCCGGTTAAAATCTCGATGCGATGGTCCCTCTCCCAGGCTGCCCTCGGGGAAGGGAGATAAGGGCTGAGCTTAGATCGCACGAGCAGGGTGTAAGGGGCAGGTTTGGCTGGGTTGGGACTCAAAACGCAGGCTCAGCTCACTACAACTTTGGCACGATGCAAGCAGCAGCCATAGGCAAAGGCGGTTTAAGAGCAGCTCCGCTCCCGTGCAAACCTCCCCTCCTTCCCTCAATAACTTGCTGAGATTTCCAGCAGTTTCAGCCATGCGTCGAGGGCTGCTTAAGAACAATCACCGCCCTCGCGAAAAGAACCCAAACCAAACGTACCCGACAAACGTAACACAGACCAAAACAAGAAAGAAATAAAGGAAAGGATCTCAATAAACAGAGCACGGAAACAAACCAGCGACCCATCCAGCCCATCCCTCTGTTGGGCAGCAGGCAGATCTAAACCCAGGCGGAAATAACGCGCGTAGCTTTGAGCTCTGAGCGGTTCTGACCATCCCAGAAATCACATTGATTTTTTCACTCCGGGCTTTTCTTTGTGGTTTATTTTTGCCTTTTTAAATGACGTATTGCTGGTTCAAAGTACAGCGCCGAGCGGGGCGGACTTTGGGAAGAGATTCCAAACCCGTTAGCCCCTGTGGCACACGGTACGGAGCTTCTCACAACAAAGAAGGAAATGCATAAAATGGGACCAGAAAGTTGGATACGTTCAAGACAAGTAAACATCATACGTGGGTTCATGAGTCTGGGAAGGAGAGACGCTGCATTTCAGCCCCTCTTTCCCATTTTTGGTTTGACTTTGTTTTGTTTTTTTTTTTTTAATCTTCACTCTTCTACATAACAAATAAATAAATACGCTAACACCATCAGGACACAAAATAACCCGTTTTCACTTAATTCCTATGCACATCTTCTGAGACGTTATGGAAATGAGTGAGTATTTTCATTACACCAAGTAAAGGTAAAGCAGCACAAAAAAGTTCACAAACGCGAGGCTTTGTGTTCAAATAAAGGACTGTGCCATAAATTTCCTGTCCTCGACATGCCCCAAAAGCATCACACTCGCTGTGCGGGATAAAAAGACAATTAAAAGCAAAATAATAATAATAAAATCCCAGAATAAAGCATCAAACCTTCACTTTCAAATCCCAAACTGAAACACAGGACAGTTTCATTTTCAATGATTTATTACTTTTTATGGACAGAAGGTCTCGTTTAAGACTTTCCCAATTCCTACTGCCTGTATGATGCTTTTTTTCCCCCCCTTTCTTTCTGTGCTAGCGAGAGGCAAATAAAATAAAGTCCGGAGTAGCGTCATTCAGTCTCCTTTGTACCACAGTACCTTACGGAGAGATGGCAGTTTCTCGAGTCCTTGGCTGCTACACGCAGGTTCTGCTTGGATAGTGTCACTTATGTACAGTACTGGTCAGAATCGAAGGATGAAATGGAAAATTTCACCTCTTCTATAAAGTTGTCAAGTCAGTCTGATGGTCCTTGGGAACAGTCTGTAAGTGGGGGTTAGAAGCGGAGGAGGAAGACCTGCCCTTAGTGTTGGGCAGTTTGTGGTCTTTTTTCCACTTCATTCTTCTGTTCTGAAACCAGATCTTGATCTGGCGCTCAGAGAGACACAAAGTGTGCGCTATCTCGATACGGCGGCGCCGGGTCAGGTACCTGTTAAAATGAAATTCTTTTTCCAGTTCTAGGACTTGCTGCCTGGTGTAAGCTGTTCGGGAGCGCTTAGGTTCCCCTCCGCTGTAATTGGGGTTCACTGGGAAAGAAACACGGAGAACTTTACAGACCGAAGGGGGACTTTCCGCCTCGCCTTCCCACGCGGCCCCAGGAGCGCTCCGGCGGTGCCCGGCGCGGCCGTTCCGCGGGGCCGGCTCCTACCGCGGTTCCTGCGCGGAAGAGCCCCGCACGCCGACGGCCTATTTCCTCGGCAATAAAAATTTACGACGAGTGTAATTGGCCGCCTCGCCTTAAAGCCTCGCCAGGGCTCGAGCGAGCATCCCTGAGGACACACGCGGGAGCGGGGTAGAAGAGCAAAGTAAGAAGAGGATCCTTACCCGAGTTAACATGGACTTTCTTCATCCAGGGATAAACTACTGCTGGCTGCTTAACTGCTGACCCGTGGGGGGCTTTGAGGGCTGGCTGCTGGCCGCAGGCTCGGGAGTTGGACATTGGAGGCGGAGGACAATGCTCGGCTTGGCCGGGGAAGTGGCTCGGAGGGGCGGACTGCTCCTGTCCGTGACCCCGCGGCTGCACGGCAGAGCCCTGGGCACCGGCGCAGCCAAAGGGCTGCTCGCTGTAGTTTGACCGTGGGTAGAGCCCCTGGTGCTGGAAATCGGAGCCCTGCGAGGCCCCGTAATACTCGGCCCCCTGCTCGCCTAGGTAGCTGCTCTGCAAATATTCCTCGCAAGGAGGAAATTTGGGATCCACATACTTAGAGTTCACCATATACGAACTCATGGCCATTAATTTCGGAAGGTAGAAAATACTAATTTTTCTCGTGTTGTCTTTTTTTCTCCTTCCATAGAGCCCTCCTACTTGCTGTCAACTGAATAAAGTTAGGCGTGCATGTGACCGGCCCGGCCAATGGGGAGGCGGGGAGCCGATCACCGGATTTGTGTGCGCCTCAGAATTTCCACGAATTTAACTAAATAATATACGCGGAGCTGAGCGACCCCTCCGCGGCGGGCTTCGCCCTCCGGGGCCGATCCCGGAGTTTTGGGGCCATTCCCCGCGTGCGGCCGCCTCCCTGCCCCCAGGTGCGGGCAGCCTTTGTCTGAGCAGAGCCCTCACCTCCCCCTCACCCCCCCACCCCTCCGCCCCATCCGCCGGGCGGGATGGCCGCCGGGCTCCGATACGAATAAAATCTCGAGAGAGATGCGGGGCGAGGAGTCGGAGCGGGACGTGGAGGGAGGGAACCGATAAGGAGGCGAGGAAAAGAAAAGACATCAAAGAAGAGGGCAATATGATGTACAATAGATCTGTCCTGTCTTTGTCTCGCAGAGGTCATCCAAAAGTTACCAGAATTTCGTTCTGCTGAATAAAATTAGGCAATCAGTAACTTCTCATTCACTTCGCGACCTCAACACGTACGTGTGCACACGTGGGCACGCACGCTCGCTCGCACACTCACATACAAAATCTGCGCGTGTGTGTGCATGAAAGCGTCCAGATAACGAGAAACCGTCCACTTTTGGCCGCTAAAGTTCAGCCAATTGCACTGAGACGGCTTCTAATTGGGTTACAAACATCACGGGTTTCAAGAGAGAAATTCGGTCTTCGCCCATCAACATCCTTCCTGGAGCGCAAGGAAATACGTCCCAGTGAGCCGAGCGCTGCTTTCGCCGCTGTCGTAAATATTTGGGTGAGATTTGGACACACGACAGGGGAATTCTGGCAGCGCCCAGCACACCGGGCTCATTTATGGGGCTTTTGTTAAAGATTCGCCCACTGATTGGCAGAACTCCTTTTTTTTTTTCTCTCTTTCTTTTTTTTTTTTTCTTTCTTTTTTTTCCGGATTTTTTTTTTTTTTTTTTTTTTTTTTAAGATCTCCTGAGATGACCCGTTTAAATGCACGGTCTGCCAGCGGGAGGTAGGGCTGAACGACCAGGGGAATTCTCAGAGACCTTCTAAAATCTGCTTAATGGGAGAGAGGAGGCAAAACTTTGGGGCTTTCTCCGTGTTCAACACGCACACGTCTTTTGGTTCCGTCAGTGCCCAAAGCCCTGACCGTCTGCAGAAAGGTGAAGTTTTTGCATCGACCATATATTCCCCTAGAATCGAATCTGTGACTATATGAATATCACACAAATTCGGTTCTACAGGGTATATATAGACAACGTAATAACGTTCTGTTTTCACCTACCCTACAGCAGCTCCCTGCAATCCTTACTGTCTTCTGAGGAATGCCAACTATTCGGTGGGGACCGAGCTCAGAAACACGGCTTTGCAGGAAGGTGGGATTTCGGGAAGGATTCACGGCTGTTATTATTGACGAAATGGAGCTTTACGACTCCGCACCAATTGATGGCGACGAATTTCGGCTAACGCATCCTCCCAAGACCTGCTGACGGCTTTAGCGCTCGCCCTTTTCGTCCTTGCTACAGAAAAACGGACATTCCCAGTTAAAAAAAAAAAAAAAATCGCTATTTAGGATGTGACTAGTTAACACCGCACAGGAAATCGAGGGTCCGTCTATTTATCCTGATACGAACCTGAAGGCGTTCTATCTAGTTAGAACTTTCCCACTCGGGGAGGAAAAAGAAAATCGAAACAGAAGTGAAACAGCCGACAGCAGAGACAGCGATGGGTGAAAAAGACGGGGGTAGAGCCGGGGTGAGCGGGTCCGGGGAGCGGGGGGCTGCCACGATTACCTTGGTGCCATTCCGCTGCTCTATGCGCTCCATTATCCCGCGGGAGCCGCAGCGCGCACCCTCCCAGGTTCTCCCGCGTAGCGTTTATGGTGAAGGGCAGGGCGAGAGGTCATCCCAAATCATTTGCAAACACATCACCAAGTTTCATTATTTTTACTTTGCCGACAGCAGCACACTGGAGTACCAAAGTTCACGAATTGTGCCTGACCCAGCTCCTCGCTGCTGTCCCGCGGTCAACCTCTTCTCCTTCCACTATGTGAAACAGGCGACATAAGGGCAGATAATGGTGGGGTGCGGCACGTCCAGGCGCTGCGGAGGGCGGATTTGGGGCTGCCGCGTTCACCCGAGCGATGAGCACCGCTCTGCTCGCCGGGCTCCATCTCGCAGCTGCCTGAGCTGGGGATGCCGTTTGGAAACAGCTGCTTTGCTACGGCTGCGGTGGTACCATCCTCACAGCAAGTGCACCTCGAAACCACCCTGCGTCCCCATTCTCTTTTTACTTTCTTTTTTTTTTCCCTTTTTTTTTCTTTCTCTTTTTTTTCTTTCTTTTTTTTTTTTTCTTTTTTTTCTTTCTCCCCCCCCCCCCCTTCCCCTGGCTTATTTAAGCCTCCTCCCAACTATTTCAGAGCCTCTTCCTGGTTTCTCCTCCTCTCGCCGAGGGGAGGGGTTCCCCCCGGGGTTCTATTAACTACCGACCGAAGGGGCAGGGAGCACAACCCCCCCCCCCAAAGCTCGCCCGTGGGGCAGCCCCGGGAGCGGAGCAGCCGCCGGGGGGGACGCGGAGGGGCCGGGGAGCTGCAGCCCCCTCTCTGCCTCATCCTACGCATTTTCATATTTGTTAGACGCTGTGACCTGCGTTTCACCTTATTGCACGACTTGCTCAGACAGGTCAAAGCCAAAGAGTTATTGATGAACAAAAGCGTTATATATTCACCTCCTGTTCAACTGCCCATGCAGAGGGCTTTTGATCTATCTGCCTTTTTGTATTCCGGTTCATAATCTTCGCGCTAAATGTACGTTAGCAGAAAACGAGTAATCCGTACACTGAGGGCCGGCCCTAAAACAAAACGCCAAGGGCACCTCCGTGGCGCGGGGCCGTGCGAGCAGGGAATTACCTACGGGACTAACCCAAAAACGCAGCGCTCGGGGCAATCGTTTATCTCGCACTTAAAGGGCTCGAAAACCCACATCGCCACGTAGGGTGAAACGAGAACGAGAACCGAGCGAGAAGTAGTGAAAGAGCTTATTGAGCAGGGGAGGAAACGGGGAGAAACGCAAACAAACAGAGCTCCGCTCCTGCGCGCTCCCCCATCGGAGCACAGCCTGCGGAGCGGGGAGGGCAAGGCGCACGTAATGAACCTTCACAACACACCGCAGCCTTCCCCTTCCGTCTGAGGGACGAGGCAGAGCCGGCCGGAACGGCAGCACCGCCGCGTGCAGCGGCTCTCTGCGTGTCCTGCAGCACACTGCGCCGCTCCCATCCTCTGCTTCGCGCGGCACCGGCACGGACCAGCACGGAGCCGGAGAAAGCCGCCCCCTCCGCACCGTGCCCACCTCCCCCGTGCCCCCTCCCTCGCCCCCCCCCCCCCCCCGCCCGCCCTCGGCGCTGCCGTCCGGCCCTACAGCGCAGCACTGCCTGCCCGGCCCGGGCACCGCCACCGCTCCTCCTGCCCGGGCTGCTCCAAACGAGGCAGCAGCACGGCTCCGGCCCGAGCCTCCTGGAGCAGAGGGCAGCGCCCCGAGCCTCCCGGCAGCAGCCAGGCACCTGCGAGCCCTATAATAAACCCCTCTGCCTCAACCACGGCTGCCCGCAACGTGGCACCGCACGACGGTCCCCAAAGCCTTAACGCGCTGACACGGCTTTGGTTGGTTGTTGGCAGCCACATGCGGCACAGATACGGCGCTTCTCATTGCTCCGCTCTGAGGGGGAGAAACGGTGCTTTCAAAGCACTCCGATTCCGAGAGAAATAAGAGGTCACTTACCGAGGGTGCCCTTCCATGGTGCCGGACCTGTTGCAATACAAACGTTTGTTACTGCCGTATTCCACACGCGGGTGATACGTCTGGAGAAGTGTTACAGAACGCGGGTGATGGATGGAGGCAGAGGAGCGGGCAGCATCCCGCGAGCAGTGCGGTGCTGGGGCGGGCGGGCGGGTGGGATGAGGTGGGGTGGGATGGGATGGGGTGGGGTGGGGTGGGGTGGGAACCCCTTCTGAGAGGAGACCGTGCGGCACCCGGGCATCCCTCGGCCAAGCGCCCTCCCGGTCTGCGTGTGAGCGTTCACCTTTTAGAGACATAGTCCAGATTTTATAGCTGATAATTACTAAAGGGGTGGAAAGCCAGACTCCCTCTTTCACCGCTGGGAAGGAAAAATGAAAGAGTAACAAAGGCCTTTTTTTGGGGGGGTCGTTTTGTGGCGTTTCAGTCACTTCTAAATGAAATATTCAGATCGCCTTCGCTAAAACGTCGCCCGGAAAACGTCACGGTGTGCAGAGCAGCACCGCATCCACGCTAAGAGCGGCAGAACGACAACTCTATGGGAACAAATCTCGGACCGCTCAGAGCCCGTTTCCCTTTAAGATCACACAATTATCCAACAGTAAACTCGAGCCACGCGTCTTTGTTTGCGTTATAGAAGGATGAATCTGACCCGAACTCTCCTTCCAATCTTTTAAGAACTGAGTTCAAATATAACATTAAGGAAGACAAAAACGCACATTCGCTCTCATGCTCCCCAAAAGCACCGTATATTTAGAAGGAAAACGCCAGTATCGGTTTTGTTTTGTTTTCTTCTTTTGCTGTAAGCCAATCTTCAACTCCAATATTGCATCTCTATGGTTTATTTTGGGGAGCCGTTGTACAACAGCAATAGCCCGGGTATCGATAGCTGGCTTCCCTGGATTGTTTTTATGTTATATACATACATACATACATACACACACATACATATATATGTATTTCTTTTAGCTCTGAGCACTCCGGATAGCACTGCGAGGTCAGTGCAACATCATCAGCTCTTCGACTCCAAACATTACAATACTATGCCTTTCTCTCTCTCTCTCTGTCTCCCTCTTATTATTTTTTTCCAGGCCAGTTTCAATGAAGATCTTCACCACGTTCGCCAGCCTCGGCCGGGGCGCAGCGAGCCCCCAGCCCCGCCCGGCCCATCTCTACCTGCCCGTTCCCGCAGGCAGAGCCCGGGGCCCATCTCCCCGCCCGCAGTGCCCGGAGGCGCGGAGGCACCGCAGCCCGGAGGCTGACGCCGACTTACTGCGCGCCCGGCGCGGGGCCGGGGGGAGAGGGGGCACCGGGGAGCGGGGCTGCCCGCACGGCCTCATTCCCGCAGACGAATCCCTGCTAACACTTCCCCGATTACTGCTTCCAGGAACGAAAGCATCTGCACTTGTACGCTCTTAAACTAATTTATGGTGGGAATTATATTTTGGCTTGTCAACTCTCAAGCCATAAAACAAAGTTTATTGGAATCACGTGCTCCTAAATAGCCACTCAGGACCTATCTCTGCGGAACCATAAATAACCTTCGGCTTTAAACTTTTATTCGCTAAATAAAGGTCCGCCGGCTGCTCTGTAAGCGGGTGCGGGGGCGGGCGGCTGGTCAGCTACGCGACGGCTTTGGGGGGAGCATCCCACAGGGCGGTGGGTGTGTTCCCTGTCCCTTGGGCGGGGGGCGGTACCCCTCTCTGAGTGCCACCTCTGGAGGCACAGAGGAGCGCGTCGGGACAAAACGCGGAGTTAGCGCGGGGCGGGGGTCCGTCCCCCCCCCGGGTGTTTGTGGCATTTCAGTCAGACGGCCCTGGAAAGTGGTTTTGGCTCATTCCGTTCGAGCTGTGCCGCGGCTGCGGGCTCGCCAGGCACCGAGGGGCGTCTGCGAGCGACCAAACTGCTGGGAGCAGCGGGCACCGGGCTTTGGGAGAGAGGGAAGTGTGAAGGCTGCCGCAATTAGATCTTTGAGGACTGGAAGTTTGAGGAGAGCTATAAAACAATAAAACAGCTCTGGTGTGAAGGGAGCAGGGTGTGAGTTAGCAAATGAGAATTTCAAGGAGCCCGAGCACAGGAAGTCAAACGTCCCTGGAGTCTCACGGCCGCGTCCGCACAAAGAACCCGGGCAATAGCTCTCTATCACGGCTCCGAAGCGGCCCAAAGCTGCTGAAGCCCGGGCCGGGGAGGGTGGTCCTTCTCGAGGGGGAACGGGCCACGGTCGCCCCGTCGGGGTCCGGCAGCGCACGGCCGCGGACAGCAGCACATCTCTCCGACTCTGCCTCTGGGGCTCTGCTCTGCACAGCCCGGCCCGCGGCGGGGGGCACCGGCCGGCACCTGCCTAACGCCGGGGCGGGGTCTCCCCTGCTCTGCGCTCGCTGGGCCGAGGAAGTGATCCCAGGCACCGAAGTCTGAGTTTAATTAAAACGGGCCCTTAGTTCTCGCCCGACTCCTTAGCTTGTTCGACTCTTGTTCGATGCCCTCAGCCACTCGGCATCACCCACCGGCTCCCGGCCCGTGCCTCCCGCCCGCTGCGAGGGCAGGTGGCTGCTACCCTGGCTGCTCAGAGGGCCGGCAGAGCTCGTGAGGTGGAGGTGGGAAGAACGGGGAGAGAGGGGAACCGTCAGTCCCTGGAAGATGGGGAGGGCGTGGGCTGAGGGCAAATGCGTCCGGGAGGTGCGGGGATGGGAAAGGACTGTGGGATCCGAGGGGTAGGTGGGAGGGAGGCAGCTCCCTGTGATCTAGGCACGACGTAAGCTGTTCTGCAATTGAATAATAGCAGCCCTGAGATGCTGAAGGGGGAATTAGGAGGATTTTCACATTTCCTATTCTAAAATGCAGATGCGAAAGTTGACTTTGAAGCCCTGGCCAGTTCCTTCCCCGGGCTTGTATGGCAGCTCCCGTTTTCGGGGCTGATGATCTGGAGACGGATAAAGTGTGGAATGAAGAAACCCCATAATAATTGCTTTCCTTCCGGCAACGGTTGCGATAAAAGGGTTGGGGAAATGGAATCGCACGGGTCGCCCTTGCTGCTCCGTGCCAGACGCTACGACAGCATCCTGCCCCCAGGACCGCGCCGCCACAAAATGACAGGCTCCGACTCTCTCTTTGAACAACTGCGCGCCTTGATAGCGTCCAACGCATTATCGCTCCGTGCTTTTATCGCTGCTTCGACTTTCCGCCCATTCCCCGTGCAGGATGTGGGCACGCAGAGGCCCGGGGCGGCCCCGGCGGCAGCGGAGCCCCGGGAGCGGGCAGGGCGGTAGCGAGCCGCGCCCCGACATCAAACGGGAACGGCGGCGGCGGCACCGCGGGTCCGCGGGGCGGGGGACACGGGGCGGGGGCTAGAGAGGGGAGCCGGGGCCATGGGAGCGCCCGGCTCGGGCAGGAACGGCCCCGGGGGCGGCCAGGGTCATGCCCGGGCACAGCGAAGTGAGGCGGAGGCAGGGAGAGCCGCGAGGCACGGGCTTGCGTGGGGTGGGGGCGCGGAGCCAAAGGGGCAGGGAGGGAGGCGAGAGGGCCGACGTCAGCGGGCGCTGTGCTCCGGCCCCCAGCGCTGTCCGTGGGGGAGGCGGGGGGTACGCAGGACTCAGGACGGGCGGGAGGGTCGGCGGTGGAGGCGGGAGGACAACTGACAGGGGGAGAGCTCCGGGGCCTCCCCAGTGAAGCGGCGGAGGGTCGAGCGGTGCCCCCCGCCCTCCAGTGGTCTCTCCCGTGGGCGTGGGCCGGGGCCGCGGCCGGGGCCGGGGCCCGGGGCACGGGGCGGGCGGCGGGGGGCGGCGGGCCCCTCTCCCGGGCAGGGATCGCGGCCAGGCTTGTCCTACAGCGCCTTCTCCTGGAAGAGGCCGTGGGACACAAAATGGCTGGTGGCGGTGGCGGGCCCCGCCGCGCCCCCGGCGGCCGCAGCGCGCCCGGGCCGGCGGCCCCGAGGGCGGGCAGGTGTCCCCGGTCCGCGCCGTCGGGGCCGGGCCGCTCCGGATCGTCCCCGCGAGGCCGCCCGCGGCCGGGCCTCGACGGCGGCGCCGCAGCCACGTGTCCGGGCTCTCGGGGGGCTCCGCAAGCCCCCTCGGGCACACCTGGAGGCACCTCCGCGGGTCCGCCTCGCGGGGCGGCCGGCGTGGCACATCACGGAGGCACTAGAGCTGCTCCCCCCAAGCCCCGGGGACCCCTCCCCCATAGGCATCCGGGGGGGTTCCGTGCTGCGCGCAGCCCCTCTGCCGCTGAATGCCCTTTTATTGCCTCTCTCTCTGCCAGGGACATTTCCTCTGCGCCCTGCCCGGCCCCGCTCCCGCTGCACGCTTTATTGTGCCTCATCTCTGCCTCCCGCTTCCTGTTTGTTCCCTCGCACCACACAGCATTGAGTGCCGCACTGCAGTAGAGCCGTAAATACCTTTAACAGCTGCCTGCCAACCCGGGGGTGAAATACTGTCTTTGTTCCGATTTTTTTTCTCCCCCCATCGCCCATAAAACTCCCCGTGAGAAATATATTTGTTTGGGAAAAGCGAAATATTATCAGGAGACGAGCCAATCGGCGGGATGAGCGGAGTTGAGGAGCACAAACCCAACGTGCGTTGCTTTTATCAATCTGAGACCGCGGGTCGCGTCCCCCCTCGTTCCGAGCCCCCCACGTTCGGGGGTCCGAGCTCTGCCCCGGGCAGCGGAGCGGGGCCCGGCCCGGCCTCGGCGGAGCCCCGTGGTGCGGCTGCCGGCTGTACGTGGGTGCCGCCCGCAGAACCCGCTGCCATTTCCTGGAGGTCATATTTTGTTGTTATTTTTTTTTTATAGCTCTTACGTCAGTAAAGCATAGGTTAGACATCGCCTGTTCCCTTTTTTTTTTCTTTTTCTTTTTTTTTTAAGAGTCTCATAAATTCTGTTACACACGTCGGAAAATGAAGCAGGTGTGAGAAATCTGGACGTGAAATCGGAATTGCACACATTTCAACGCACCAACGCAGCCACACGGCTGCAGGCGCTCTGCAGGTACAGAAACGTGCATAACCGTGCGGTCCTCGTAGGTGCCGTGTGTGCATACGGGCGTGCAGAAAGGGTTTGTTGTGAAAGGACACACATAGGTATGTTTAAGGAAATGCACGTACGTATGTGTGCGTTAATGCTAATGAGGGGAATGAAAGGAAAAGAAAAGGAAAAGAAAAAGAAAAAGGAGGAAAGAGAGGAAGGAAGGAAGGAAGGAGCCGTTTAGGAGGAAGAAATGCTGACCTCCCACATACAGCAGTGGGATCGTAAATGCATCTGTGGCTCTGCGTGTGTCAGCGTATGGACACACGCGCAGCAGAACCCGTCCGAACATCCTGCGTTTGCTGTCTTATTTGCCCGCAGGCTGCGTATCATCTGAAAACACCTCAAGGACGAGATTTTCCGAAACTGTGGCCGAGATTTATTACGAAGCAGCTATAATTACCGTGCCGGCCAGGAGGGGCTCCGAGAGCAAAACCTAACGCGACACAACACACTTTCCAAGTTTCCCGGAGCGTTTCAACACTGCAAACGGTTCCTCCCAAACAGTCCCGGCGCGGGCACGGCGCGGCTCCTCGGGCTGCGGGCGTCGGGTGGCCGACAGAAGGATCCCTCCGTGCCTCCCGAACACGTCCAGGGATGCGTCCCGCACCCGCACACCCTCCCCGGGCCCGGTTTAATTGCGGCGTTTTGCTCCGCCGTTAAACGTGTGGCTGCTTTCGGGGGAAATGACGACGTGGTGAATTCCTGCAGTGCAGCGGCACGGTGCATTTCCGTCCCTGAGCGACGCCGGGAGCACCCAACGCGGCACTGCAGCTTCCGATTGCGCGTTTTGAAAGTGCGGAGGAGATATACGGTATAGATACACACATTCTGAAAGAATATATTTACAAGTACGTTCTGTAGAGAGAAACACGGGGACGGACAAGCACATATACACACGTAGGCAATGTAGATCCGGGTATACACACCCGTATATAAGCAATGCGGTATAGGATCTATGCGCATATGCAGGCAATGTGGATAACGTCTACGTGATCGTTCTATCTCCTCTGCACATTTCAAACCAAACCTGTTTTATCGAGTGCTCGCCCACGGTTTAGCCAGCCGGGCTATCTGCCCGCTGCTCCGCTCCTCCTCTCCGCGCTGCCCCGCCGGGAGCAGCCGGGCCCGGAGCCTCTCGCTGTGCCCCGCGGGGCGGGCGCGCCCGCGGCTGCGGGATCAGGGATCGGGCGGGAGCTGCCGAGGCAGGACGGGGCTCGGCTCTCCGGGGCCGCCCGCGTCCTCCGCCCCCGGCGCTGCCGCTCAGACACCTGTTAGGTGTGAAGTTACACGAGCGCCCTTCCGCTATGCGAAAACGCGGTGCGCAAACACGGCGCAGCGCTTCAGCCTGCGGGGAAACCAAACCGCGGCGAAGGGGCACTTAACGGGAGAACCGCGGTGCCTCCGCGCCCCGATCCTCAGCCTTCCGCCGCTCTGCGCGGGGCCGGGGCTCTCCCCGCAGCCTCCTCCGCGCCGCCCCGAGCGGCAGCCTCCGTCCGCGCTAATCACACCAAGAGCCGGCGCAACGGCAGCCCCGATAACGGCCGCGCTAACGGTCCCGCAGCTGCACCGCGCAGCGCTGGGTGCTCCGAGGGACAGGTGACCGAGCGGGGCCGGAGCTCCGCCCGCGGGAGCGCAGTGCCGGGGGCAGCCGAACGCTTACCGGTGGGCGGCAGCGCCCGCGTGCCGAAGAGCCGGGGACGATCGCTGTAATCCATTTTGCGCCCGCGTAGCAATCCGGGGGGCAGCTGCGAGCGGCTCCGCGCAGCGCCGCGGGAGGAGAGGCGTCGCGGGGCCGCGGAGCGCCGGGGTTCGGGGAGCGCCGCGCCGACATCGCGGCGGCTGCCATACACCTCAGCCAGACAAAGGTTAGGAAAAGAGGGGCTGAGACTCTCTGAAGGCAGAATGCAGGGGGAAATTCGCCAGGGAAATCAGGAAAAGGCCATGAAAGCGCTCGCTGCCTGCACATGACCAGCCGCAGCCAATGACGAGCCCAAATAGGTCATAAAAAGGTCTATTACCAAGTTGTAAATTTTCTTCAAACAAAAAGGAATTTACTGCAATTCCTTGCGGATTTTGCACATACTGCTTCCCAGCGCCATGTTTCTTTCGCCTGCGCGCTGCGCTCGTGTTTTTCACTCTCTGCCCCCGCGGCCTGCGCGCCCCGAGCGGCTGTCGGGGCCCCGCGGGCGGGGAGCTCCGGAGAGAGAGGAGCGCTGAGCCGCACTCCGGGTGGGGGAACCCCGCTTAACGGCCCCTCGGCGCCGTGCCCGCGGGTCCTGTCCTTGCCTTAACGAAAGGGGCTTCGGACCGCGTTACCCACAGCCGGGCCCTACGAGAAAACGTGTTTCCTGTAGCGCCCACTACTGAAGCCGAAACCGTCAGTGCCCTAAAGGCAGTCCGAACCGAGCTGATGCCGCAGCCCGCCCCGCAGTTCGGGGTCCCGCGGGTCGCGCTGCCGTCGAGCCCCGGCGCGATGCATCCGCGGGGCCGCGTGGAACCCGGGAGCTCAAAAAGCGCTCGGAAAGGGCTACGGCTGCCCCGCGTCACGGAGAGCGGCGAACGAATACCGCGGCTCTCGCTCGATTTCTGTTCAGAGAACAGCCAGAGCCCTCTGTCTGTGCCCCGCGCGTTGATCGAACCTGCCGGGAAAGAAAATAAAAACCAAGCTAACAAAAAAACCCAAACTGCGCTAACGACGTGGGGTCTCTGTCACACCGCTGCAGGGGATCACACGCCCTCGGATGAGGCGCCCGCTGGGCCGAGGCACCGCCACCTCCGCGGCCCCGCGCAGCTCCGTTTCTCCCTGCACGGCGCCGAGGGCGCGTTGGGCAACCGCTGCCTCGCTTCGCTTTTCCTGAGAAGGACCCTAAACGAAAGCGAAGGGGAGATGGAGCTGCCAGCTACGGGCGGGGAATATCTTCATCAGTTCACAACAAGGCTTTTTTTTGTGTGTGGTTTTTTTTGGTTTGTTTTCCTCCTTTTCTAACTAAATGTAAAAGAGAGAGAGAGAGAGAGAGAGAGAAGGGGAAGTTCCCCGTTAGGACGAGGCCTTTGCAAACGCTGTGCGCACCGGGGCGTTGGTTTGTGTGCGTGGCTGCTTTCCCAGCCGGCCCTGGGAGGGCAACGCTAACGGAAACTTCGTCAGGAATATTTTAATTTCGTTCCCTTTGTCTGGAAATGAAAAACAACGTCGGCAGCGGCTCTTTCCCGGACGAATACCGGCTCGGGAAATGCTCCGCCGGGCCGTGACGGCTCCGCTGCGCTCTTCCCGGGGCAGCGGCAGAAGGAGGCCCGGCGCGGGGCTGCAGTCGGGCCCCGGAGCCGCATCGCTCCCGGCCACCGGGCCACCGCTGCGCATACGCAAAAGCGTGCAGCAAAACGGTGCCTTCTCGGCTTTGCCGCGGTTTCCACGCGTTTGCAAGCTTTAATCGGTTACGTGATTAAAACAAACCAGAACAATGGCTCCGCTCGGTTCTGCCTCCCTCCCGAGCTGCAGCTTCGCTGGAGCTGAGCCGAGCGCGGCTGCCGGCTGGGAGCAGAGGGGTAGCTGCACGAACCCACCCCGCACACCGAGCCCCCGCACACCGTCCCCTCCTGTCGGGCGGCTCCCGGCCGTGGGGATGCGGGACGAGGCCGCGGCACATCTCGGGGCCTTCGCGAGCGGCTTCGGGAGGACGGGGCCGGAGGGATCCCGCTCCGACGGCAGCGCCGCTGCTTTCGGGGGCACATAATGGGAGTCGAGTCGGTCGCATTCACCGCACCGCGTCCTGCGGGGCCTTCAGCGAACATCGCACAATGGAGGCGTGAGAAGGGGGGGGGAAAAATGCGCAGACATTTTTGTAAGGCTTCGTACCGTGTTCCCGCTGCCCCTAAACGGGCTGCCCCCGCCGCCCTGCCCTACGGCTTGAAAAAACGCCCCGAAACAGTGCCAAGATATTTATTGCTGAAACGTCCTTTTCTGCAATGGGACCACGAGCCACTTTGCCCGAGATCCGTGGGGGAGGCTGGAGCCGGCCCGGCGCTCACGGACCCGCAGAGCGGGGGGCACCGCACGGTAGGGCCGCGGCGGAGCCCCTCGGTGAGGATGGAGGCAAAAAGCTGCGAGGCCCAAGCACGCATATAGCGTGGTCCCAGCGCCGGGGAGCAGGGGCTCTCCCACGGAGGAAGCTCGGTCAGGGGGCCCTGGCACCCCGCGTCCCCTCGTCAGGGTGCGTCGGGACCCGGCTGGGACTGGGGGCCCCCTCAGGTTTTGTCTCAAGTGGGCCGTTTCGAGATCCTCCCCCGCCCAAATAGGCGCTAGGAACGGAGGAGAGGGCAGATGCGGAGGTACGAGAGTTTATCGGAGGAGCAGATTACAGAAAGGATGCCAGGAAACCGATAGATTTTATATTTGAATAATTATGATTTATTTAAATCAAATATCGATAGTAGAAAGTTTGATATATTTCTAAGATTTGCTCTTCAAAATTTATTAAATTTCCTTAATTTATTCGAGATTAGAAAATAACAAGAATTAAAATAGTACAAGTGCACTTGTTTGATTAATAAAGCATTGGTACATGTCTCGCTTATTGGCGCTTATCATTAGGAAGTGTACGTCGCAATCACCGTCTTTCAATATTGCAAAAAAAAAATAGTATCTGTTTATATATATATATATATATATCTCATTAGAAATGTATTGCTGCGAACTCGCTATCAGATTTCCAGGAGGAGCGGACGAGCGGACATCTGGAGATCGCTCCGGATGCAGTTGGACCCAAACCCGAACCCACACGGCGCGGAGTGGGGCGGGACGCGGCCCCGCGGGACGCACACGGCGGGGACGGGCCCGGAGCTGCGGCCGTGGGCTCCTCGTTCCCGATGGCCCTTCACAAAGGCTTTTAGGGCAAAATTAATTTAATTCGTGTGGCTTTCGGCTCTGTCGTCTTCCAGATCATGTGTTTCCTTTTTGGCCTCCCCTTCCTTTCCCTCCTGCTTGGAAGCGGGGAATTTGTCCTTGTTGTTCTCCTTTTTCCACTTCATCCTCCTGTTCTGAAACCAGATCTTTACCTGCCGCTCGGTGAGTCCTAGGGCGTGGGACACCTCGATTCGTCTCTTCCTGGTCAGATAGGGGTTAAAGAGAAACTCCTTCTCCAGCTCCAGCGTCTGGAAGCGGCTGTACGTCTGCCGCCCTCTCCTCCTCCCGGGCGCTGCTGTTCGAAACAAAAACACGGGGGTTGGGGCGGCTCGGAGCAACGCGTCCGCGACGCCCGGGGGCCTCCGCACGTCCCTCGGGGGGGGGGGAGCGGAGGAAAAGAGAGCGCGGGGGGCGCCCGGCAGCGCGGGTGCGCGGGGGTGCGGCCGCGGCGTTAAGCGCGGCTCCCCGGCGCCGCAGTTTGCGGGAGCGCGGCAGCGCCCGGTGACCGCCCCCGGCCCCGCGCTCCCCCCCGGCGGCCGTGCCCCGGGAGCTCAGCAGCCCCCCCACCCCCAGCCCCGCGGTCCTCCCGCAGTTCCGTTAGCGAGAGCGGCGCGGGAACGCGGCGAGAGGCACAGAGGGGAGGCACGGAGGGAGCGGGGAGAGAGGAGAGGGAGGAGGAAAAGAAAGTTTCGAACTCAGACGTGAGATGGAAGCGAACGTCGACTGCGTCCAACCTTGCGGTCTCATCCAGGGAAACATTTGAGCGGGAGACGAGCTCTGATTTAAGTGGTCTGGTTCCTCGCCAATATTAGCACTGGACGATTTACAGTCAGGATATTGTACCAGCTCGGCCTCTTGCTGTGTCGTAAAAATCTGCTGTCTCTGTAAGTTATCGTATCCGTAAAATTTAGCGGGCTCCCCGTGACAGGTAACCCCGCTGCAGGGGGCAGGAGGCGGAGGCGCGGCGGGGGGAGGAGGAGGCGGCTGGTAGGCGGCCGCGGGGCTCCCCCCGGCCGGATGGTAAAAGTCCGCGCCGCCGCCGCCGCCCCCCGCCCCGCCGGGCTGCGGGAAGCCGGTCCCGTAGAGCAGAGCGGCGGCGGCGGCGGCGTGGCGGCCGCTCACCTCGGGCGCGAAGTGACAGTCGTAGTACGGGGCGGGCAGAGGCTCCCCCGCCGCCACCGCCGCCGCAGCCGCAGCCGCCGCCTTGTACTTGGAGTAGAGCGGGTTGACAAAGTAGGAGCTCATCGGGGAGGGGGCAGCGGCGGGCGGGGAGCGGGCGCGGGGCGCTGCTCCCGGTGCCGCCGCCGGTGCCTCTCCGCTGCTCTCCCGGTGCCGCCGCCGCCGCGCCCCGTGCGCTCCCCTCTCCTGCTCTCCGTGTGCGCGGTGACCGGGGCTGGAATATAATCGCTCCCAAAATGACCTGCCTCACTGCTTTTACTATTTCCTATTAGGCACACAGCAGCCCGCGCGCGCACACACACACACACACACACACACACGCAAGCACGCTCATGAGCTCAGGGGGGACTTTTGGCTTCAGTTTACATGTGCCGCTCCTCAGGCAAGAAAAAAACCCGGCCCAGCCCTGCCCGGATCCACCCCGGCCGAGGCGCCCCCGCTCCCCCCGCCGGGAGCCGCCGAACCCCCGCCGCGCGGGCGAGGCCGCGCAGATCCGCGCGATAACCGCGGGCGCGCTGCCCGGGGCCGGCCCAAAGCCGCGGCCGGAGAGAGCCCGCAGGGAACAGCCGCCCGGTGCGCGGAGCCGGGGGCGTCCGGAGGGCGTCCGGGGGGGGCGGAGGGGGGGGGGGGCGGGCGGCGGCTCTTGGGGCCGGGGCCCTGCGGATCATTTCCTCGCGGGAGAGCGGAGCGCTGGGAAATGAGATGCACATTTACCCTTGACGCCGTGCACGCATGGCTGAGGCCCCAGGTTAATTGACACTTAATGGAAATCATGCCCATGAATATACTTTCCATCATTTCACCCTCGGTGGACGTCATTAGCGAGGCAGGGAGGGGGAGGAAGAAGGGCGGGTGGGTGCGCGGGCAGCAGCGCGGGGCCGCTGGGCGAAAGGAGCAGCGAGCGAGTCCCCGGGCAGGGAGGAAGGAAGGAAGGAATGGGAGGAAGGGAGGAAGGAATGGGAGGAAGGGAGGAAGGCGCTGCCCGTCGGGCTCCAGGACGGGGGAAGGCCTCTCAGGAAGGGCTGCACGGTCCCGCTCCCAGCGCTCCGCGATGCGCCGTCTCCGTCCTCTGGTCCCCACCGAGGTTCCCGGCGAACCGCTTTTCCCGCAGCGGGAGCAGCTTTAGAGGGCAGACACCCCCAGGAGCCTGAGTCCGTCCTGATCCGAACACACAGAAAATGGAGGTGAAACGCTAGACGGGCCTGTCAGAGCCACGTGTGACCGTCTGGTGTGAACTGACAACAACGTTGTGGTTCCGTAACAGCCGCCTCAGACCCCTGCCCCACCGCGGCCCGCACCTCAACCCACCCCCACTTCCGGCTCTCCCTTTGTCTCGGAAGCCGCCCCTGCACCTCACAAGGCACCTCCATGCCCGGGGGGACACCGCGGGGACGCAGCCCGGGCCTTGCCGGTGGCCCGGTGAGAGTGCGGCCGGGCGGCCACAGCCGGGGCATAACGACAGCACGGCCCGGCTCAGCACGGCCCCCCCCGGGAGCAGCGATCCCCGTCCGGGGATGGGGACCACGGGGCGTTCCCCCCGCGGTGCCCGAACGCACCCCTCACTCCCGGGTGTTGGAGCACACAGATCTCCGCTGCTGCGGGAGAACACAGCGGCTGACGCCCATAGCGGCAGGGGCTGCGGAGGTGGCACCGGAGCCCCGCTCAGCCCTGCGCGGCTTCCCGCGGAGCGGCGGTCGGGGACCCCGCAGCCCCACAAAGCCGCAGCGGTCCCGCGGGCAGCGCCGCGCCCGTCCGCGTCCGCGGGGCCGGAGCCGGAGCGCGGCTACCCCGACTGGGCGCGGGGCGCTGCGCGGGCGCGGAAAGGGGCGCGGGCGGCGGGCGCGGCTCCGGCGGTAGAGTGGAGCGCGGGCGCCCTCTGGCGGCGTGAAGTGGCAGGGACGGGGACGGGGACAGAAAGGGGGACGGAGGCACGGTCAGGCGGTGACCCGCGCAGCCCTTCACCGAGAAGGGGTTTCCATAATCCCAATGACCCCAGAGCCGCAGCGACGAAGCGGCACGGCTCTGATCCGCCTGTCAGCGCGCTCAGCCACGAGCGGATTTTCATTTCCTTTCTTCTGTTTTTGCTTTGCTTTTCTTCCTTAATTTATACATATATATTTCTTTTCCTCTTTGCCTCTCTCTCTCTCTCTCTCTCTCTTTTTTTTTTTCCTTTTCTTTTTTCCTTCTTCTTCTCGTTTCGTCTGCCGGCGTTCCCAGTGCCATTTACTTAGCACATTTCTGTGACCTTCTTTTAATTTTTTGCCAGTGCTCTAATTAACTACATACAAAGAATGCGCCTCGCTTACACATGGCAGCCAGCACAGACGCCGGGGCTTTGAAGAGCTCTGCTATCGCGTTTTCGATCATGTTTCCCCACACATTACACCACAGATACTCCATGTGTGGTAGTTTCAGAGCTATACGGTTTTGTCTTGAACACGTTATTTTGTTTACCCGTGCGCTTACGTCTCCCTAGATTGATTTATGCAAACGAAAGTAAGGAGGATTCTTTGTGTAGGCGCCCCGCGACGCGCGGAGCCGCCCGGCGCTGCGTGCTGAGCACAGCCCCGCAGTAACGCTGCGGACGGACCGAACCGGGCTGCCGTCTGACGCGGAAGAGCCGTGCGGGGAGCTTTTGCTTTCTGCCATTTTGAAGCGAACACGCGGAGCGAGAGGGAGAAGCCGAAGAAATACGGGGGAAAACAAGAGGGAAAAGAAGAAGATATTTATCCGAGCTCGAATACGTCACTGTGCCCGAGATGAAGTACTGAAAGGAAACGGCGTGGGCTTTGGGACGATTTCTTACCCGAGCTTCCCGATGCCGTTCTACGGCAGAAATACTGCGCGCACGCCGTGAGCCACAGATCGCCCCCACCCCCCAGCACACACACGGTGGTTTTGGAAATCGCGGCGGTGGGATTCCTGGCGGCAGAATACCCAATAAAATACATTTCAACAGATCGGTGCGCTCTGTAAAATCTGTTCCGTGACCCCCGTGCCTTTGCCCAGCCCGCTGCCTTGGCCTAACGCTGACATATCGAAATTTATAGTCCAAGATTTTAAGACCGAGCTCGTCTGCATTTTTTTTTTTTTGGCTTTTTTTTTTCCCCCTCTAACAAACACAAACTTCAAAATAAGGTGGTTTCAAAGAAAAGCGCCATAGCATATCGTAAACTCATTAGGTCCAGACGTCTAGCCATCTCAATGGTTTTATTATACCGCGGTTCTTCCTGTTTTAAAAGAATTATAGGTATCTTCTCGACAATGGATGGGAAGCAATGCAACACCTTTTCCTGGCACTACATGGGCTGGCTTTTCTTTTTTTTTTTTCCTTTCTTTTTTTTAAAGAGAGAGGTAAAAGCCATGAAACACCAGGTCTCTGCTCTCCCCTTAATCTCGAATTAACCGAGCCGCTCGTAAATATTTACGGGTCCTTCATTTTAATGGTTGCTCTTTAAACAAAGCATTTTTTACAATGAACTTCATCTCAATTATCTCGATAAAGCCGTGGATGTTTATAAATGTTGGAGGCACGGGACGTGCCGCGAAATGGGCTTTCGCCAACAAAGCCCGAGCAGAGAGCGCGGATCAGAAACGGCCAGCAAAAATAAAATAAAATAAAACAAAGGGAAAAAAAAAAAAAAAAGGAAAAGGAAAAAAAAGATTTGAGAGGATAACATCGTTTGGTTCGTTGGCTCCGAGGGAGCGATGCGGGAACGTTCCCCAAACGATCCCAAGAGATGCCCGTGGAAGCCGCGGACCGCCCGCGCACACAGCGGCGAGGCAGAGGGCCGCCCCCCCCCCCACACCCCACCCCGGCCCGGTGCCCCCCGAGCGGCCGCAGTCCGGGCCGTGGGGGTCTCAGCGCGGCGCGGGGACGCACAGAGTTCCGCTCTCGTTCGGTCACGACAGCCTTTATTGTGTTAGAACGGACACAGATACAGCAGGTCGGCAGTTAGGGACGTGGGAGCGCGCACAGCATTTACCGGGCCGGAGCTCGGGAAACGTGAGGCCTATTGCAAATGGCTTCGAATCGGAGACGACCTCCTAACAGTGCACTAAGGGGGTGGGGTGGAGGGGGCATCCCGTGGCCTCGCGGTGGCATCTATTGCAAAAAATTTAGACCTAGAAAGCAGAGGTTGGGGCGAGATTTCCTCTCAATGAATCGCGGACGACGCAGCGCTGCCGTCGATCGAAGCCACTGTGATTTAATATATAGTTTGTTATCGTTATTATAATTACTTTCCTTACCTTTATTTTGGCAAAGGAACTACCTAACTACATCACTTGTAAGAGACATGTCGAACACTTAACATCAGCTAAAGTCCCCGAAGCTAACGTGCACTCACAACACCACCGACCGAACGGCCCGGGGGGGAGGAGAGGGGGGGGGGGGGAAGCGACTCTGCAAACACGTCGGCGAGCAAGACAACATTTCCCCAAATACCTGACACAGACCACGTTTCACTTCTACCTAAAAAAGACCGGATTGATTTAACGATCCTGGGGCGGGGGCGCGGGGGGCGGGAGGGGGGGGGGGAGGAGAGACGCACGCGGGGCCGAGGGGGCAGGGGAAGCATAAAACCCGAGCGAACCGAAAATAAAAATACAAATAATAATAAAAGAAAAAGAAAAAACCACAGCCCCAACCTCAGCCCCAGAGCTGCGCTCCCCGGCCGCGTTCCCACCCCGGCGTTAGTCTCCTTTATTGCCTTTCTCCTTGTTCATCTTTTTCATTTTCATCCGTCTGTTCTGAAACCAGATTTTGACCTGTCTCTCGGTGAGATTTAGAATCCTAGCTACTTCGTAGCGGCGGTCGCGGGTGAGGTACATGTTAAAGAGAAACTCCTTCTCCAGTTCCAGAGTTTGATACTTAGTGTAGGGGCAACGCTTTTTCCTCGTCGAACGAGCGTGGATCCAGTTTGCCGCGGGGTTATCTGGAAGAAGGGAGGCACGGGGGGGAAGGGATGGGGGAGCCGGGGGGGTGGGGTGGGGGGGGAGAGAGGTCGTTAAATTAATTTAACGAAGGATGGACTGTTTTCACAACTTCGGGAGAATTATCATAAAAGCCTTAATGCCCCGGTCTGTTTACTGTACAAATGATGTCTTGATGGTAGGTGGTTATGTGGAGTCTTTTATGGGTGCTTGTTGCTGCTCGCGCTGGGGTAGGCGTCTAGACGTTTTTATAGGTTAGTAAAACTATCAGTTTTGCACATTCGAGCCTTACAGGTTTCGGCAATAAATCAAAGGGGCAATTTCTTTCTTTCTTCCTTTCTTTCCCTCGCTCCCTCTCTCCCCGCCGCTCTTCCCCTCTCGCTCCCCTTCCCCACTTACTTGGGTCAAGTTGCTGCTGCTTCTCCTCCTTCGGCTCTCCGCCGGGGCCGGGGCTGTGGCTGCAGGCGGCGGGCTCCTTGGCGCTGCCGGCGGCCGCCTTCTCTCGGGGCTCCGGCAGGAAAGTGCCGCACGTGTATTCGGGCACGGCGATCCCCTGGGACTCTCGGGACGAGGAGCACTCAGTCCTTTTGGAGGAGGAGGAGGAGGAGGAGGAAGAAGAGGAGGCGGCTGCTCCCGTCTCCGGCTTTATCCCGTAGTGGCGCCCGGCGGAGGAGCCCGAGCCCGAGCCGGACGCGGAGCCGCCGCCGCCGCCGCCGCTGCCGCCGCCGCCGCCCGGGAAGCCCGGGAAGGGCTCGATCCAGGAGCGCACGTAGCGGCCGGCGTCGGCTGCCCCTAAGTGGGGCTGGTGCATGTAGGGGTGGTAGATCCCGGTCATGGCCGCGGGCGGCTGCGGGTGAACCGTGGACCAGGAGGTGGAGAACACGGTGGATTTTGGTGCAAAGCTACAGGAGGAAAAATCGGAACTCTCTGCCACACCTGATGGCCTGGAGGTCGCACTGTGACCCCCCTGGACGAATCTACTCCCGTAAACTTCTTCGCTTTCATGGCCTATGAGAGAATCGACATAATAGTTACTTATGGTGCCACTAGACGACATTTTAGGCTCCCCTCTTACTCATATAAAAGGTTACACTGTTAACTGTATATGATACCCTCCCTGAGAACAATCGTAGTATTTTGCAGACTGCAACCCTCAACCATTGGTTGCGGAGCCCACGTGATCATATTTACCAATACTGCGAGTAAATCAATCCGCTAAACTGGGGCTGCTGTGATTAAAAAAAAAAAAAAAAATCATCATCAACAACAGCACCGCGCGGCGCACCCGGGACCGCTCCGGGGCCGCCCGCACCGCCCCGCACCGCAGCGCACCGCCCCGCGCCGCCCGCCGCCCGATGCCCCCTCCGAGCCCACCCTGCCCCGCTCCCTGCCCCGCTCCCTGCCCGTGCCCTTCCCGGGGCGCGCCGGGCGTGGCCGAGCCGGCAGCCCACGGCCGCGGACTATTTCTTCACCTCCTCCGAGTGATTTCTGCCATTCATTTCTTAATCAATGAGAGGCAGGGTGTTTAAATACATCCAACGGCCTTGGCTTGCTAATCACACTCCGAGCTGCCGAGGAAACCCGCTGGGAAGGGGGGATTCTTGCCTGTAAAAACAAACCGTCGCAAGCTGGGACTGTAACGACTTCTCATAAAACAGGAAAATGTTACAGTAAAAGCACATTGCGGCACTTCCATATTTCAGAGCGTGTGCGGGTATTATTATCCGTCCCCGTCCCCCCCGTCCGCCCCCCCCCACCACCCCCCCCCCGGCGGAAAGTTTCCCTGGGAAGGATTCGCGTTTTGAAAGAGATGCCCATTGTGTTGTTTTAAAACAGGTGGAAGACCTCTGTAATGATTTTATGCCTTTCAATAAAAATTTTATGAGGTGTATTTGATTATAGATTAATGTGTCCCTAATAAAATGGACGGATGGAAACAGCAAAACCCGCGTCTCCGAGCACGACCGACGTGTGGCCGAGCGCACGCTGCCGAGCGGGGCCGCGCCGCTGCCCGGGGGCTGCCCGGGGGCTGAGGGGAGCGGACTGCGGGGGCCGCGGGGGCCCTCGCCCTCCTCCCGGCCCCGGCTCCTCCGCCGCCGCCGCCGAGGTCAGGGGGATTCGGGCCGGCCCGCGCTGCCACGTTCAATGCCTACGGTGGATTTTCGGCCGCGCCGCTTTCTCTGCCTCCTCTCCCCCGCCCGAGCCCGCTATCCTTCCTTCCCCAGCGCCTGCTTAGCGCGGACAACCAGATTACCCGCGCCGTGCTGCGCCTTTCTGCTCCTCCGAGAGAGGGAAGGTGCTGTGTCGGAATCTGGAGAAAACGCACACAGTTAGAGTGGAGCCCGCAGCACGGCCCGCTGAGGACACAAACAACAGCACTGCGAAAACACTTCCTACTCGCGGGCCGGTATGAGGAAGGGACCGAAATTCCTGTTTATTTAATGATTTATTACTCTCCTAGGTTGTTTTCTTCCCTTTCCCCCCCTTTCTTTCTTTCTTTCTTTCTTTCATTCCTTTTCTTTTTTTTTTCTATTTTTTTTTTTCTTTTTCCATTTTCTCTTTTTATTTTTACTGTTCGGCTTTGCCCATCTCGCTCTCGCCTTTCCTCTGCGTTTCAGTCTCCTCTGTTACTCCTCTGGCAGCGGGCGCATGGCGGGCGGCCCTGCCGCACACGTACGGGTCGGTACGGGCTGGGGCGAACCTCCTTTCTTTCTGTGTGCGTGGAGCACTCGGTGTAGGGCCAGGGAATGAGTTCCCACTGCTGAACTCCTCGGGTGATGCAGCGAGCACCTCTAAAGGAGGGGGGTTGGGGGGTGGAGGAGGGGGGAAGAAAAAAGAGGGTTCAAACGCACGCAACGTTGAAAGAGATGGGTTCTGAGCAACGCTTTGTTGTTTGTTTTCGAGGCGGGAGAGAGAGCGGCGTACCTATGTGCCCCCGCAGCTCCGAAACGGTGCCGCTCTGGGCCGGGGAAGCAGCCCTCCGCCCTGCGAGGAAGCACGAGGGAGCATCGCTTGGATCCGACAGCCGAGAGCGGGGAGCAGAGCCGCGGGGCGGGCAGGGCCGGTGGCACCGGCACGGGGACGTGGGCACCGCCTTTCGTTTCTCCACGTAGAAACCGCGCAGGGAAGGAACGGGCGTTGGTGGGCAGCGAGCGGCCGGGGGGAGGCACGCCGTTCTCCCGTACCGATCGAAGGCGAACGCGTGCCCACGGATTTGCACTTCAGCTCGGAGTCACGTTCATTTGCAAGCCGCTCCGCTCGGCGCTGCCGCTCGCTCCCACCGCGCCCTTCCCCAGCCGCCAGCAGCCCCTGCCCGGATTTTTCAGCCGCGCACGGAAAGGGTTAAGAGCCGTGAAGTTCACGATCTGGGTGCGCTCCGCTAACGCGGAATTGCGTGGAAGAAAACGGGCTCCGAGCACGCCGAGGTGCTGCAGGGCCACGGAAGCGGGGCAGGGGAGGGCGGCTGCTGCGCTGCCGGGAGCTGCGCTGCTCGGAAAAGCCCGGCTTTGCCACATGTGGGGGACGTTTCCGAAGGCCCACGGGCTGGCCGAGGAGCCCTCTCCTTACCGTTCGGTCGTGCCAGCTCCGTTACGGGCACGGTGGGTCGGGTTTTTTTAAGCGAGTAAAGCCACGAAATCAGGGTGTACACGTTGTAAGCACGCAGCGACTGATACTTTTTAAAATCGACGTCCGAACGTCAAATGAAATGGCACACATATTGCTGACAGCTTGTAGGAGAAAGATTTTTTATCACTTACCATTTATGAGCTGATTGGATGAGGATGTCCAGTTTGGGTCATCATATTTTACAACTTTTTTTTTCTCTCTTTCTTTTTTTTTCCCCTCCTCTCTCTCTACATTTTTTTTTCCTTTTCCTTTTTTATTTTTTCCCCCATTTTTTTCCCCTTTTTTGTTCTGTTTCTGCGTTCTGATTGTCAGACTGCGAACATCACAACGTTCGATCAATTAATCATTTGTTTACAGGCACAACTATAACTGATTCGGGTTTACATCATTTCCCGCCCCAGTCTCCTCCCCACCCCTAAATAATAAAAAAAAGGGAAGGGAAAGAAAAGGAAAGGAAAAAAAACAAAGAAAAAGGGAAAAAGAAAGACCGAAGCCCGGGCAGAGACACACAAAGAGCAGAACGAGGAGGAGAAGGAGCACCAGGCCCAGGAGTCGCTGGCGAGGGAGGGTCAGGAAAGCAACCTGCATCCGCACCGGGAACGTTTGTAGAAAACCAAAGGGACCGCAGTAGTTTACAGAGTTTATTGCATTATACATGCGAACAGAACATGCACAAGAAGGACATATTGCTGCTGAACGACTACTATTCCACATATGCACCACAAGAAAATGTCTACAATGGAGAGGAATGAAAGATTCCATTTTACGAAGGACGACCTCTAAGTTCATTTGCGAGGATAGTTACATTGCGATGTGCTTCTCTTTCCCCCCGCCCCCAAAGTTTCCCCCCCCCCCCCCCCCGTTTCTTAAAGTAGTGAACGTACTCCAAACGTTATGGCCCGTGTAACAGCCCCACATAAATACCATTTTGTTAGTAAAAACATGAAAAAAAAAGTCACATTGCTTGGATGTTCGACAGTTCCAATAAGTTAAGACCAAATGATAATATTCAATAATAGTTACCCTGCATTACGATGAGAACAAAAATAAATTACACGTGCTAGGTTTTATATATACTCGTCATAGTAATACATATTCACTTGCAGCGCTAAAAGAAGGACGAAGAGTCACATTCTACCAGAAAATAAAAGGAAAAGGACGGTTCTGCCACAGTCTCTCCCCCACGTGGCACCGGCGGTGCCGTGCCCACTGCTCGCTGTTGCCACCCCCGGGAACGCCTTAGGAGAAGGTCAGATTAGCGGTCAGTTCTCGGATTCGGTTCTCCCTGCTCATCTTCTTGAGCTTCATTCTGCGGTTTTGAAACCAAATCTTGACCTGCCTGTCAGTGAGGTTTACGCTCTTACTGATCTCTAGGCGGCGCTCTCGGGTGAGATACATATTGAATAAGAACTCTTTCTCTAATTCCAGTGTTTGGTGTTTAGTGTAAGGGCACCTCTTCTTTCTGCCACTCTTTGCAGTTAGCCAATTGCTCGTTGGAGTATCAGACTTGATTTCCTCTATCAAAATCAAAGAAGAAGAAGAAGAAGAAGAAGAAAAAAAAAAAAATGAACACCCCCTCCGGCTGTAAGCGCGTACCCTTGGCCATGACCCCTCCGCAGCGTCTGGCAGCCATGGCGGATGTGCGCGGAGCCGCTGCGCGGGGCGCTGCGGACGGGGGGCAGCGGCGGTGGCCGCGTCCCTCTCGGCCCTTCCCAGCGCCGAGCTGCGGCCGTGCGGGGTCGGCCTCACCCTGCCCGCAGCGCGGCCCCGCGCCCGGCCCGGCCCGGCCCGCGGCCCCCGCCCGCCGCGTGCCCGAACGCCCCGCTGCAAAATGCCCCCGCCACGCGCCTGGGGCAGCACCCCCCGGCCGGCCGGGCAGCACCAGCGCACCTCGGAGCAGACACAGACGTTTTCCCAGCCCCAAAAGCACACGTGAAATTAACGCCCTCCGCCTCGCGGGTTTTTGTTGTTGTTGTTGGGTTGGGGTTGTTTTTTTTTTTTTTTCTTTCCTCCATTTTCCTCTTAGATTCTATTTCTATTCCCCCCCCCCCCCCACCACCAGAAAGGGATCCGTCCCACGCCAACCCAGACCCGGACTGGCAACTATAATTCATAAAAAGAGAACCTCCACGCGCGCGTAGGGTAAAAATGGACCTGAAGGAGGCAAAGCGCATTTTTGTCAGACAAATTTTCCCGTTTTTTGTGATTCCTCGCCACACGCTGCTCGAAACGGAGGCTCCTGCGCTCCCTTGAAGGGCAAATAAAATCAGAGAAGCACCACCTTTACCTTCCGCACGCATTTCCAAATAACGCTGAGCTTTTTGGAGCCGAACCCAAGGTTCTCCCCAGCACCATATCCGCACGGTGCACGCTCTGCTCACGCAGGCAGCGGGGCTGCTGCTTTCATTGTGCGTTTGTTCCCAACTTCCCCCAGCCTGGAAGCACCTATCCCTCACCTATTTTAACAGCATCGTAATTAAGTTTAAACGCGATCAAACCGCAGCCGGCCTCGGCGGCGAAAATCAGCGCGATATTACGAGAGGAAAGTTGCGCTGCTGGTATTTTACAACCTCCAGAGCTGCTTTTTAAAAGGAATTTGGCCGGTTTGGGCTGCAGCAGCGCACTAAGGAGCACACGGAGCTACCCCGCACCGCAGAGAAGGGCTGCATGCACAAGGGAGGCACGGCTCAAAGCGAACCTTCGGACCCTTTTGTGTGGCGTTTTTCGCCTGCCAAAATCTTCGCAGGCGCAGCACCTGCAGCCCCACACTCGTCCCCGTGAAGCGGGGTGGCCGCGGGCTCGTCAGGGCAGCGGGGAGCTGCGTGGTGCCGGGTGCCGGATCTCGGCACGGCGCGGCTCAAGCTCGGTAATACAGACCTTTAGTCTCCTTCTCCTGGACCTCGGGGCTGGACACGGAGCCTTCGGGCAGGCAGCTCCTCTCGTCTTGCAACGTGGACTTGGGCTCGGGACTTTCCACTTGAGAGACTTTAGCCGCGCCGTCCTGGCCGTTCGGGTTTTCATTCATTTTCTTTTCCATCTGAAGTTGAGAAGATAGCTGCGGTTTGGAGCTGCCGCGAGGGTTTAACTGTAACATTACGGTTGAACTCGTTTCAGGGCTATTATTGTACTCTTGGGTTTTCCCAGTGGCGTAGGTCTGGCTCAGTCTAAAATATCCTGGGACGGGAACCTCGGGGTTCTCAATGGGGCATGATTCAGACACCAGCCTCTGGTAGGAAGGGACGTCTGAAGAAATGAGTTTGGTTCTCTTATCGGAATACATGCAGCAATTGCTTTCTTCCTTAATATTTGTAGTGAAGGAACAAGTGGGGACCTGCTGTGTAACAGGTTGCTCTATTCGACAAGATCTGTTCGGATCTGTCCAACTGTCTACTTGAGGTATATAAGGATGTACATTCATACCCATATTTTGGTGATTAACTTCTCTTTTAGCCAGAGACGGTAGGAGTCCACAGGTTTGCATCCCATAAGTCCCAATGTCTGTGCTAGGTGGCATATACATGCTGGCGCTGTTGGAGTAGAAACTGTCACTCCTGCACGCACTGATGAGAGAATCTACTAAAAAAGTATTAGCGGCAGGAGAGCTGTTGGGAAAGGACATTTTGGGGAGGAATTTGAGGAAGAGAGATTGTGTCCTTTGTAGGCTGACATCTCTAGGAAAACATTCCCGTGTAATTGCGGATGCCTCCGCGCGACCACATGACAGCCGGGCCAATGGCAGCGCCCGCCGCCCCGCGCCCCGCCGCCCCGCCGCTGACGCTCCCCGCCGCGCCGCCCCGCCGCGCCCCGCCGCGGTCAACAGCGACCCCTAGGCCGCCGCCGCGGCACCGCACCGCGCCCGGCCCCGCGCTGCGGCACCGCGCCGGGCCCCGGCCGCGGCCCCGCTCCGCTCCGCTCCGAGCCGCGCCGAGCCGAGCCGAGCCTCGCCGAGCCGAGCCGCGCCGAGCCGAGCCGAGCCGAGCCGCGCCGCGCCGCGCGGGGCCGGCCCTGTCGAGTCTGGCTGCAGCGCGGCTCGGCTCGGCTCGGCTCGGCTCGGCGCGGCCCGGAGCGCAGCGGCCATCGTGCCTCCCCTCGCCGTGGCAGCATCGCTTCCTGACAAGTGCGAGGTACAAAAGGTTGCGGAATTTATTAATGCGTATTAAGAAGAATCAGGGGCGATCAATAAAATCCTCATCTACATTCTTGGGCGACTTGGTAATTTTCTTGCTTCTGGAGCTTTTTAAAGAGTTATACCCTCTGTTGCCACACACGGGAAGATATTTTATTAGCAAATCAATCGAGACTTTGTAAAGGATAAGATTAATAGTTAAGATTTAGCATAATGGCGTTCGCGTTATGAATTATTGAAAATTATACTATTGATTTTTTTTTCCTCGCTGCTCACCGAGAAGGTCAATTTTTGTTTTAACACAAATCGTCAAATACGAAAAGGCAGACTTTTGTCCGAAGTTGCGCTTTATCGTCGCAGTGCCTTCCTCGAATTATTTCACGACGCCTCGTGAGAGGAAAATAAAAATGAACGTGTTTTCTCTTGCCCTGCGAGCTGAAAGCCCCGCAAGAGATCGTCCCCCCTTCCGCAGCACTGCTGCCAGAAGCGCTGGGCGCCGGGCGCTCGCCGCCCCCGCTCCACCAACTTTCCCCTTTCCTTTCTTGCTTCGTTTTCTTTTATTTTGGGGAAGAACGATGAGTGCAGATGGAGTATAGGGGAATGACGATAGAAACGCGGGGGGTAACGCGGAGTGCCCGCATGGCAAGGGAGATTTCCGCATCTCAGCGCTCTCAGCGCGTTTTGCTGTTTTTCCCCCCTCGCCGAACCCATATTTACACCCGAACCTGTTACGTTTTAAACACTGACGGCACCAGCTCTTTTTTCACTCTTTCTCCTTTCCTTTCCTTTCTCTTCCCTTCCTTTCCTTTCCTCGCCCTCTTTATTTCACCCCCCCCCCTCCGCCCCCCACCCCATTTTCTTCATTTCCTCCTTTCTTTTTTCTTTTTTTTTGCCTTTATTTAATCCGTCCCCACGCAGGGCCCGAGGCCGGGGACCCCCCCGCAGTGAACTTGTTGGTGGTTCCCGTGCCGGACGCACGGGCCGCTGTGGGCCCTCTCCGCCGGCAGAACCCCGCCGGCCCCACAGCGCAGCTGCACGGGGAAGGATTTTTAAATCCCCATCCGCGCCCTTCGCCCGGCTCCAAACACGCGTTTTCCAGCAGCGTGGGCTCCACTTCTCCCTGCTTTCCTGGCTCTCGGCCGCCGGGCGCTCTCCCGCACACTTTGCGTGGCTGGAAACAATAACCCCATTTAAAATTTCGCTGTGGCAATGAGACAGACCCTTTTAAAACCTTATCGCAGCTGTTCAAATACAACATCATTGTCAGGTTAAGAGGCAGCGCCTTTTATAGCCGCCGTCCCCGGCTCCTGTGTTGCCGCAGTTTAAACATTACCTTCCTCGATCCGCCGCCTCCCGGCTCGGCGCTGCCCCGCAGCCCTCCGCCACCGCGCTCCGAGCCGGGAAGGGGCAGCTCCCGGCTCGGCGCATTTAAGATCACGATCAGAGCCATTGCTAAGATTTGGCCGAGCCGGGGGAGAGCTGCGGAGGAGCCTCGGAGCGCCGCGTCCCCCCCTCGCTTTCTAGCAATTTCCTCTTCTCCGACAACAGCCAGGACGACCCACAGAGTTTAAAGCCACCAAATACTATTTTCCTCGACGCGGTTTAAGGCTCGACTGTGACATCTAATCGGGAATTTTATGCCCATCAAACGGCTCTTTCGTAATCTTTATTGACTCTTTCGGGGAGGGGGGGGGGGGGAGGAAAAGAGAGAAAGAAAGGGGGTCCCAGAAACACCCCGGCCGCGGGCGGAGCGCGGAGGGCCGCGGAGAGCTGCGCGGCGGCGGAGGTGCGGGCGGCCCCGGCTGCCCCCCCACCCCCCCCGGCAGCGCTGAGCCGGCCGGCCCTCGGCCGCCGCTTAGACGGGAGGGCTCTTTGATTTTTGTAATTGAAGATATGAATTTCTTCCGCGCCACCGCAAGGAAAGCGAGATGATGGCTGCGATGATCGTGATTTAAATTTCGTATTCGGGGCCGCCAAACAGCTCCGAAAGGACCCTTCGCCCACGATAAATCACGAGGGGGGTCTGAGGAACGGGCAGCGACTTTTTATTGAAAATGAACAGAAGGAAAGTTTAAGTTTGATGTAAATAGAAGTTGAATAAACATGCGAGAGCCACTGGGGAGCCGGAGACTTAGGCTCTGGGCATTTAATGTCACTATTGTTTTAAATCATATTAAAATGGAATCAAGTAATTAACATTAATAAATAAATCAATATCGTGCAATAAATGAGATATACAGTCTACATTAATATAAAGGTTTTGCTCTCAGAGCCCCATATTTTTCCGAACGAGGGAAGGAAGAAAAAAAAAAACCCCGACCAATGGCTCCATGCAGATGTAAATTACTGTTTGTAATAAAGCATAGGTGGACATTACAGATTTCTCCTCCAGCAAATGTCAGGGCTAAAACCCGGAGGTTACCAGACGTGCCGGTGGGCTTTCATTTCACCGCCTTATCTCCCTAAACCTTATTACTCGTGATATGATGTTTTTCTCGAGCGCGCTGACGATTCCCATCGTTGCAATTTGCCGTGTTTGTGTCTCATTATGGGGGGGGATGGGATGGGAGAGGCTGGATATTTCGCAGATGCCTTCAGTAACAAAGGTATTGCGAGGAATATCTGCCTTTAAAAATAGGCTGGAGCCCGGGAAGCTTTTAGTCAAATTGCTTTCATTTACTCGATTCCAGCATTTTATTTAGGGCGTCTTTAAGCGCTCGGGCTGCATGTTTTATATCTCTCCGTTACACGGCGGGGAGATTGAAGAATAGTTTGTATTTAAAGGGGAAAAATATATATATACATATATCGGCTACGGCACCGTGACCCCGCTTCTTTCAACAGCGCAACTGTCACGCTGCCCAGAGCTCCGTGTGCCATGTTTTCATAGAAAGAGCCGGCGACTCGGCCGGGGGGCTCGGATTCCCCGGATGATTTTGCCCTCGGCTGGGGGGGCAGGAACGCCCTGATGGCACTACGCCTTTTCTTCAACGCGACACCTTATAAAATAAACAAAATTCCTCGCCGCCCGTCGTTTCGGAGGTGCTATTTCTGCCGTGGGGAGAGCGCGGCAGCACCCACTCTACCGCAGCCTCAGCCTCCCCCTGTCGTATTGCCGTATTTCCGCGCAGGGGCACAGCCTTATCCTTACAGGACTTTGGCGTGCAGACCGGTCGGCGATCCGGCCGCGGCCCGGCACGTTTGACTTTCGGCAGACCGCTGCCGAATCTGAGGTTCAATCAGCTAAGAGGCAAATGCCCTTCTCGCCCTCCTGAAGGGACAAGCTCAAAGGCGTTCGGAAATAGCTCCCAGCCTTTTCTTTCCGAAGGAATAAAGCAGAGGAACGAGGAGGGGAGGGGGGGGGGGGGGAAAGGATACAAGAGATGATAGACTCTGACAGAACCATCACGTTAACGAGCTGAATTAAAAAAAAAAAGAAAATAAAAGAAAATAAAAAAAAGAAAAGAAAAGGAACAAAGTGGCGTTCCCGTATTCAAGGTTGTGGTGGGGTTTGGGGTATTTTTGGTTGGGTTTTTTTTTGTTTTGCTTTTTGTTTTTTTTTTTTTTCCCCTTAATTAACAACACACCCGGCTCCAATCAGCCGTTCACATCCTCTGAGAGCGGCCGCGCTAATTGCGAGGGGCTGAAGCTTCACGTGGGAGCCCGAAGGCTCTGGGGTCGGTGCGGGCTCTCCCAAGAAGAGCCGAATGCCAGCAAAACAAACGGGAAAACTTTGGTGAACGTTTCCCTCTCGAAATAGGTATCTCCGCCGAGAGCAGAGGGGTTCCTCCGGGCTCTGGGTTGGGCTCAAAGGGGCTCTCGTGGCGCCAGGGACCCGGGGACGTGAGGCTGCACAATGCCGTTTTATCGCAGACGGGAAGGCTATTTCTAGGAAACTGTTAACAATGAACTTCTAAAAAAAAAAAAAAAAAGCCAACCCAAACAACAACAACGAAAAGCCACCCCCAAACCCAGCGGACGGAGTGCCAACAAACGCTTTCACGGGACGTGGGGCTGTGGCAGCGCGGAACGCGGCCGAAGCGGCAGAAATAGATTTTGGCGAAGGCAGCGGCTGAGCAGAGAGGAGAGGAGCCCTTTTTCCGGGGAGGTTCTGAGCAAAAGTGCGCGTTGGAGGACAAAAAGAGCACGGAACAGCAAAACGGAACGCTCTCGGTCGCTGGAGAAAGCCCAGGGAATTCATAAGCTCCGCTTTAATTTTCTAATCTCTGGTTTCATTTTAATAGATCTCCGTAGTGTTGTTAAGGAGAGGGATTGCAATCAGCAGAGCCTTGGCAAGGTGATGTTCGGATATTAAAAACGTCTTCTTTCGCTTTAGTCTCTGCCTGTCTATTAAAAAAATAAGCGCTCTCAGCACCTCGCGTTAAAGCCGCGTTTAAATAAAACGCGTTTCTGAAATTACGCTTTTCTGTATCGAAAGGTTTATTTAAGAAAAGCCTCGGTAAAAAACGAAAGATAAACAGTGGCAGCGCCTGGGATTTATATTACTTTTGTTCTATCCGCGTCGAGGCCGTCCTGAAGGGAGTAAATAGGTTTTCGTTCCGGGGAACGAATTCTGAGTATCGGTGGGGCTTTCTTTTTTTTCCCCTTAAAATTATGGGATTTTTTTAAAGCTCGGATGCGTTATAAAAGATTACGAGCACCAAAATTTCTTTTAAATTGGCATATTTCTCGGGCACGTCACGGTTACGGGTTATTTGTTTAATAAATCTTTTTGATGCTTTATTTTCTCATTTGGAAGGCCCTGAAATCTTCTCGTTACTTATATATTAGATGTTTTATTAGCGGTGGAATTATTATTAGGAGGAAATATACCGGAGCACGAGGACGGCGCTGCGCAGCAGCGATGCGCCCTCGTGTGGCTCCGGGTGGAGGAGCAGCCGCCTCCCTCCCGGCCGCTCCATTCGCTGTCGGTCACGGCTTTCTCCCTTTCTTTTTTTAAATAGAAACCTAAAGCTGCTATAATTGAGCATTTATGCAAGATTAATGCCGGGCTGGTTAGGTTTCCGCGGCCCTCTTTTGCGGTGTGGGAGCTTTTTAAAGGGATCCGAATCCCTTAAGACGGCCGCTTAGAGCACCGCGGGGAACGGAAAGCGAACGCCCTGCTCTCGCGCTGCGGATTGGGACTCGGGAGAGACGCGAGAACGCTGCTGGAAGGTCGGGAGGAATGAAATCCGCGCCGCTCCGAGCGCTCCTAATTAATGGGCTTTGTGGGGAACGCGCAGCCGGGGGGAAGCTGCCGAAATCGCACCCTTCTCGCTCCGTTGCCGAGCGTTTCTCGCCGCCTCCGCGTTTTACTCGGAGCGACAAAAGCAGCGTTCGTTTCTTTAGGATTATTTCCTTTCCAATAAAAGAGAAGAAGGTGGTCGGGGAATAGCCGGGCCCGGCAGGGGAAGGGTCGGGACGCGGGGCCGGCAGGGCTTTCCGCACCGCGGAGCCGCTCCCCTCGGCCGGGCGGGCGCTGCGCGTTGCGGGGCGCTGCCGTGTGTGCGTGTGTGGGGCGGGAGGGTGAGCGAGAGAGAGGGAGACAGAGAGAGGGTGGGTGGTGGTGGAAAATAGCAGAGGAACCTTAAGGCGCCTAATTATTCCGAAAGGTTAAAGGTGATGACCTTGACATTTTGGAAGTTCAAAGGCATACACTTATGTTTTTCTTGCTAAGGGGTTTTTAAATTTTTTCCCTTCTCAGCCGCGCCTCCCTCCGCTTCTTTCTCTCCGTTTTTTTTTCTTAATTCCGGGGCCGTTCCCGACTCGTTTGCGCACTTTTGCCTTCCGCGAACGCGAGCGTAGCGAGAGCCGCTCCGTCCTATTCAAAAAAAAAAAGCCAAATTCTTTTCTCACTCCTCGCCTTTATGGCACACTGCGGAAATCTCTTTTTCACCCGGCAGAAGGTGTATAATATAACCCAATTAAGCTGTTTAGAACCTCGGCTTTTATGGTGTTGTCTAGACAGTTCAAGGTTTCGCCAACAGCCCAGCCGGGTCACGCCGCACAAAGCGGGGGGAACCTCCGCCGGCCCCCGCGCAGCCCCGCGGCTCCGAGACCCACCCCTCCGCTCCGCAGGTTTTTCCTCCCCACGAGCGCCGGCGCTTTATAGCTCCCCGTCGTCTCAGCCGCTCGGAGCCCTCGCTCTGCCTCAGCCTGCGCCGCGAGTAAACACTCATTGGCGTTGGGGGTTCGGGGCTTACCGGGGGCCTGACCGGTTAAAAGCCCTTTTCGTTGTTTATAGTAACGGCTCCGGCCGCGGGGACGGGCTGCGGGCGGCCGCGCTCGCTCTGCTTCGCCCTGGGGAGGGAGCAGCTCGCTTCCGAGGATCTACAGAGGCAGAGCCGGAGAGCTGAGCTATTATTTATTTAAAACGCATTTAGAGTAATCCGCCTTGGCTCCCTCCCGTCGTTATTTAACTGAACTTGGCTCTAGCCCGGGATCCTTCGGAGTTGGAAATCCATACAGCGCACGGAAGTTATAACCTTAGCTTTACTAGAAACCATTTATTCACATGAAAAAGACAGTGGCCCATGCTTTTGGATGACAATAGAAACATATATATATATATATTTTATATATAGCGAACGTACATTTACCATCTCTTAAATAAACCGCATTCACTTGAGGGGAGGAAAGTGTTACCCTAACTCAAAAGCAACAACATAGCCCCCCCCGAACTCAATGAATCGTAAGCAAAAACTACCAGACACACTGCAGGTCCATTGCTGGTACTGTGGGAGAGGAGAGGAGAAAAAAAAAAGCACCTTTGGCGAGAACCACTTGAGAATAGACAGCTGGCTTTACTCTAGGTTCCCTTAGCAGGAATCTGCTCCGCCAAGCCCCGAAATCTCCTGTGGCCATTCAGCGTGTGGAGCTGCGCATGGAAATGAAACTTTGAGTTCCGCAGGGCGGCTGTGTCATGTAAACCCATTCACTTGGCATTCGGATGGCAGGTCACACTGACCGAGGGATTCTTTGCTTCTTCTTCTTTCTTCCTTTTCTCTTTCTCTTTCGATTTTTTTTTTTTTTACATTTTTTCCTTTCTTTTTTTTTTCCTTTCTTTTTTTTTTCTTTCTTTTTTTCCTCCTCAAAACAAGGGATTTCCAGTGAAGTATTGGAGTCGATCTCTGTTCAGTTTCTTTTCTTTCATCCTTCGATTCTGGAACCAGATTTTAACTTGCCGGTCAGTGAGGTTGAGCATTCTGGACAACTGCAGTCTTTTCTCTTTGTTTATGTACACGTTGAAGAAAAACTCACGTTCCAGTTCTCTTATCTGATATTTGGTATAGGGACACCTCTTTTTCCTCGATCGCTGAGGAACTGCTGAAATTAAAGAGAGAAAATGCTGATTTATGCAGAATACGACCGCGCTCGTCTGGGAAGAGCTCAGACTTTGCCCATGTCCCCCCGCCCCGGGAAGCAGCCCTCCAACAGCTCCGAAAATACTCCCCGGGCTTTTGCTCTCCGGTTGACACAGGAAAAGCAAAATAATAATTAAAAAAAAAAAAAAGAGAGAGAATATTTCCCATCTTCTCCGTAAAAGAGAGCACTTCGAGCGCTACACGGACATATTTAAATGGGCTGGAAATATTCCAAGTTTCTCCAAGCCCTTTCGCCCCCACCCCCGCCTCAAGCAGACGAAGAGCTCAGCCTGCACCGCGGAGGCAGCTCCGAGCCCTACCTGTGAGATCGCGCCGTCCGCCCCCCGCCAAATCAACAATTTAATAACAATTAATATCCTCTTCCGAGAATACCTTAAGCCCACCTAAATTGGTTTCCTATCGTAAACACGCTTTACAACGGCGAAGGAAATCTTATAGGATATATAAAATCCTTTGGATGCTTATAAAATGGCACATAAAATGCGGCTTGACAAAGTGTCGGCCTTGTACTCTTGCCCCCGCGTCACCGCCGATACCCACCTGAACTGTTGCTCTTCTCTGCAACAGCCTCACCGGGAGGGGAAGCGGCGCCGCTCGCCGTTGTCACTTTCTTCTCCTGGCCGGAAGGTGCCTTGCTGCAGGCGCTGTGCTGGGGCTTCAGCTCGCCCTTGTCCGCGTCCCCCTCGCCCTCGGAGTGCTGCTGGTACGGGGGCGCGGGGGCCGGCTCGTAGAACTGGTCGAAGCCCTGCGGCAGGATGCCGTTCCTCCCCACCGAGCCGTAGAAGTTGGAGGCGGCGGGGGACGCTCCGTGGTGGCCGCACACGGGGTCCGTTTTGAATAGCATTTCCGTCCTCCTGTTCGCGGGCTGCAGAAAGTCTCTGTGCATCACCTCTTCAGCTGAGTAATAGGGAGCGTAACTGCCCCTGTACTGCCATTTGCCGCGCTCTAATCCGTATTCCCTGAATGCCACTTCGCGCACAGGTTGGACATGAGGTAAATTAGAAGAATAAGGAAAAGTCATTTGACAGGAAGACGATTGCGACAAAAAAGAGGGTTTCGTCGAGAAGTCTGAGGGCGAGACGTAATAAGCGCACCCTGGCAGATACATATTGGATGCGCCGTGACTGCAATCGTCAAACTCGGTCATGTCTTCCTTTTCGCGATTGCGAGCGACCGGGAGGCTTCAATGCGTTGAACGAGATCCATCTATTGCACAAGAGGCTTTGGACAGGATCAACTAAGAAAAAATCCCCACCGTGTGCTGACGTGCAATTCATCTTGATTGATTCTAGTGGTAATTATGTCACGTGACGCAATGTAGAAATGTCCTTATATCTATATCGGCCCCTCGGAACGGCTCCCGAGATCTCTCCAAAGAGCCCTCCCGGCACGGAGGGATGAGCGGGCGGCCCCGCTCGCCTTTTCCCCTCCTTCTCCGGCGGCCGAGCGGTGCCCGAGGTGCTGCGGGCGTTCACCTGGGGCCGCGCCGCCCTGCCCGCCGCCCGCCCGCCGCCTCCGCCGGGTGCGGGGCCCCGCGGCGCGGCCCCCCCCGCATCGCCGCCGCCCGCCCGGGAGCCTCCGTCGGGGTAGGCGACCTCCGGGCCGCGGTGCGGGCTCCGAGCCGGGCACCGGGCCTCCGTAACGTGATCGCCGCTCGGGAGCGGGAGCGGCTCCGCCGGTGGCGGCCGCCGGGCGCCGTTCACGCGGCGCGGCCGAGTCCCGTTCACGCGCTCCGAGGTCCGAGCGGATCTGCCCGCCCGGCTCCGGCGCTCCGAGGCTGGCACCCAAATCCGTCCCGAAATTGCGATCCCCGAGCGCCTCGTGTTCCCTCGCTCGAGCCCGAGCACCGAGCTCTGGTGCAAGGGCGCCGTGGGCGAGCTGCAAGGAGAAAGATGCAAAGAGAACATCTCTCAGCAGCGGGTCTCGGGAAGGGGAGACACTTCGGGGCTCTTCTGGCAAGGGAAGGGCCGGGGCAGGGGGAGAAGCCCACGAGCACGCTTTCCTTGGAAGCAGAGCCGCGCACAAAGTGACCTCTGTTCGTGCCTCCAACTCCCACCAAACGTTCACTTTCATTGGGAGGGAAGAGCGGGGCTGGAAGCGGGCGGCACACACGGCGCCCGCAGCCCTGCCCCGCTCTGCCCTGCCTTCGAGGGCTCCCTTCTACCCGTTTTCTCTTTCTCCTTGAAATATTATATTAAATAGAGGACCGCAGACCGGGTCACGAGGACCGAAAAGGGAACAGAATAAACAATACGCGCCAGCAACAGCCCCCGGTGCTCGAGCGGCTCCTCATTCCAGCAACGTTTGCCAGCTCTCTATGGGAATGCCTTTTTCCATCACCGCACAGCATAGCCACAGCATATGCCATATGCCGCTCTCCAAACCAACATGCAATCCGCCCGAGCTCTCGGGCCCGTCAGGGTCTCTCCCCGCCACCCGGACACCTCCGGGCGCTCCGTGCAGCCCCCAGGCCCCGAGCTGCTCCCCAGAGGCGGCCGCCACCCAAGTAGGGAAGCGGGGACCGGCCCGCAGCCCCGAGGCACGCGGAGAAAGCCCTCGCCTCTGAGGTGGACGGGCTCTGCCGGCCACAGCCCCGCGCTGCGGACAGGTCCGGGTGGAGATCCTCAGCCCGGTCCCGCAACCAGACCCCGCATCCAGAGCCGCAACCTGCCCCCGCCCGCCGCCACGGCCACTCCGCGCCTGGTCCTCCAAAACGGGCGAGGGCTGCCGCAGGGGCTTCTGCTGCGCAGCCCCCGGCCCTTCCGAAACCGAGAGACCCGAATCCAGCTGATCGGATGGAGCTCATCCTTTTTTTTTGTTTTTTTCTCACTCTTTCCCCCCCTCATACAGCACTGTAGTGCTGCCCTGACGCCTCGCTTTCAGACCACCTCACGCGCCACAAATGGCTGCCAGCAGAGAGCCTCTCTCGCTATCACCAGTTATCACCAGAAACCAAGACACAAAGCCACCATTTCCTCCCTTTACCGGGAACGTTCGAGCCTTCTCGATTTTGCCACGACACGCGAACCACGTCCCAAAAACGATGCCTGCGCGGCTAAAATGGCTCCTGCGTCCCTCACCGCAGCGCCGGGCAGGGACCCTCTGGGTCGTGCCCCAGGGCTGGGACCGGGCTCACAGCGGGGCTGGCTCTGGGACACTCAGAAAGGTCATTTTCATCACCGCTCAGGCAACAAACTGCGCCTCAGCCAGAACCCCGCACCTTGCTTTCGATGCAGCGAGCCCAGCATCAACTAAACGTTGGCGCAGGAGCCAACCGCTTTCGACTAATTCAAGTTCAAAGACATGGCGACGATCTGTTAATACGAAAACAGACCTTGTAGGAAACAGTCCCTTCAAAAGCGATCCGATTCGGGAGCGGGAGCCCGATACCGCAGAAGCCCCTCCGCAATGGGGCAGAGCCGGGGGTCCCCACCCGCCGGAGCCTCCACCCCGGGGTCGGTCCCCAGCCCGGCTCCGAGCACCGCGTCCCCCCGTTGTTCGCCTCGCTCCCGTTACATCGCGTCGCAACACAAACGCTCGTCGCGTCCGCAGCCGGGCGCGTACTTTACCGTTAGGCGTCTTGAAACGTCTGCAACCGTCGCGTGGGATCACGAAGGGTTCTGCTCCGAGTGGCATTTCCAAAAGCCCTCCGTGGCGGTGCGGGCGCCCCGCGGACCGTGCGGGCGCGGAGGTGCGGGCGCGGCTGGCGGAGATGCGGCGCTCCGTGCCACCCAAGATAAGACACTAACTTGACCTTAACTTTGTTATGGCGCCCCTAGTATCTGGAGAACGTGAACAGACACTGTCTGGCAGCTCTCGTAAAAACCGACTGGAGAAGAGATTCTGAGTCATTTCATTTATTGCCACTACAGTTCTGCAAGAAAGCTTTTCCTCCCTGCCAAACTTTAATTATTTATGCTCTTTTAGGAAGCACAAAGGCATCCAGAGCCATTTCCAACGAGCCGGGTTGCGTTCGCAGCCTTATCAAACGCGCAGCCCCCCTCGGAAGGGCTTTATCTCGTTGGGGCTGCGCTCGGAATGCGGAGCTGCTGATGTCGGAGTCAATAAAGGCACCGCCGCCCGCCGCGGGGGGAAGCGGGCACGGGCGCAGCCGATGGGTGCCCGCCACCACCCCGGACCGCGGCACCGAGCGGGGGTGCGGCTGCGGCACCCGCACCGCCCAACCCAGGGTCGGGGGTACGCGCCGCAGCTCCCGCACTCACCCCCGGGGCCGCGCCCGCGGGCGGGCACGCGTGTGCTCACATGTGCCCGGGGTGCGCGCACTGGGCGGGTGCGTGCCCCGCCACACGTGTGTGTGCGTGCGTGTCTGTGTGTGCGTGTGCCTGCGTGCGTCTGATTGCCTCCCCCGGTGCCCCCAAAGACCGTCGTCGTCCGCAGCCTCTGATGAGCAGCCGGAACCTGCCGTGTGCGCACGTCTGTGTGCACCATTTTGTCCCGCAGATGCGTGTTCCCTGCGTGTGCCCGCCGACGCTCAGATATGTGCGAGACGTGCACGGGCACGCACAGGCACACGCAATGCACGGAGTTCTGCGGCACGTCGCCTTTCAGACCCCATCTCCCTGCTCTGTAACCCATTTCTCCTTCCGAGGGCGGCTCTGACTGGCAGTACGCATTTAGCCGTCGTCGCGGATCGGATGCGTTCAATGAATAATCCATTGCTCTTCCCATCTTCCCATCCCAGTCCTCTTCGTCTTTCGCACCACAAACGGGGTAAAGGCTACGGCTGTACCGGGGTGGGTGAGAACAGAGAAGGGCGGCACAAAGACTCCGTTTCTCGAGGGCCCGAGTAGTATTCCAGAAGGAATAAAAAAACAGCTCTTTATCTGTTTTTCGCCTTTCTCCCGGCTCGCATCGTTGGGGTCGCTTCCAGTTTTCTTAATTAGAGGACCGCCGCCGAGGGAAGAGCCTCCCACAGCCCGCAGTGCGTCGGGGCTGCGCGCCCCGAGGGCTCCCAGGGACGCGGGCAGCGCTGCCCTCCGGCCCCGCTGAGCTCTGCCCGCAGCGAGGTGGGCTCTGACCCCTCTGGGAGACGAGAACGGCGCCTCCAGGTCGGGCTGCGTCTCCTTCTCCCTTCCGACACACCCGGGCGGTACTTTGGGGCTGCGGGAAGCTCTCGGAAGATGGCTGCGGCGCTGCGCTGCCCTCAGCGCGGATACGTCGCCTTTATGAAATAATGAGTTTATTGCCTCCTGGAAGGCAACCGGCCCGATAAATACATGGCTTCTTTGTGCCGCGCCTCGTGATTGTGTAGCTTTGTTGCGTAAGCTCCAAACAACCACATTTGAGCTCGCTTTATACACCAGAAAATAGCGCAGGCTCAGCCAGCGTAATTATTATTACTACTGGGAGAGGCAGCCCAAGGTTTCGCGTGTGGAAACGCCTCTTCATTAGAAACAGATATGCATGGAAATCGCAGCCAAAAGGCGTTTTAATCCGGAGCTGTATTTCCCTGAGATATTTTTCAGCTCCGCAATCTCAGCCGGGGCACTCTCGCACTCGCGGCCCTGCGGCAGCACGGGGCCGTGTGCCGGAGAGCTGCAGCACAGCACTGGGGAGCGGGATGCGGGGAAAATCGATTTCATTCCCGTCCTAAAGCTACGCTCGGTCGGCGTGGGAGCCGCTCCCAGTCCCCCTGGTCGAGTTTCTCCTCTGAGGTTTATAACTGGACAAAGAAAAAAAAGAAAAAGAAAAAAAAAAAAAAAGAAAGAAAAGAAAAAAAAAAAACCCGAGAAAGTGTCCCCCCTTTCCCTCGTAAAAACCTCTGCGGAAACGGCCGCGGGGACAGTCTCGGGAAATAATGAAACCTCCCTGCTCGCCCCTCTCCTGCTCCCGCAGTACCTCGGGGTGAGAGGGGCCCTGAGCGGCCCGGCCGCCCCCAGCCCCGGCCCCAGCGGCACCGCCCGCTCCCCCCCCTCCCGTCTGTTTGGGGCCGCGCTTGGACAAGGCCAAAGTCAGCGGCGGAGGAAGGGCAGGGCCCGGCCCGGCCACCTGGGGCGGCCACCGGCGAGAGCCGCCCGCGGCCGGGCCGTGGAGGTCGCGGTCGCTCTGCCCCGGCGCTCCGGGGCCGAGCCGGCTGCGGGAGGGCTCGGCGGGCGGGACGTCGGCCCGGCCCCGCGGGGAGCGGCGACCCCCCGGAGCTCCGCTCCTCCCGTCCCGCCGCAGCCGTCGGGGCAGAGCCGTCGGGGTGGGCGGCGGCAGCGCGGGGCGCGGAGCGGCGGTGCCGGCGGGCGCGGAGTCGGTGCGCGGGTTACGCGCGGGCCTCGCGCGAGCGTCACGTGCCCTCTCCGCCGGGCCGCGGCTGTGGATGCGAGCGGGGCCGGGAAAAAAACTACCAAATGAAAACTAAAAAGGTTTATTTGGTAACCGCTTTGTGCGATCTGTGCTCCAACAGGTTATTCCAAACCACAAAACACGCGAGCGCCGCATGCTCGCCTTCAGAAGCGGGGAACACATGAAGGGACCAGCCGGCATTTACAGACGTCTTTACTAGGCATTATTCTTTTATTCTTTTTTTTTTTTTTTTTTCCTGCAAAGTGGTGTTTACATACAGTTAAAAAGGCATCGATTTTAGTTTAGCGCCGCACGTTCTCCGGGGAAAGAGGGGGTTAGAAGAGGGAGAAGATCTATATAAAAGGAGAAAGAAAGGGGGAAAAGCTGATAATACGGGTTTCAGTGCTGGGCTGGCTCGTCTTCTTCGCTCTGCCTAAGAGCTCAGCGGTTGCCGACGCACGCGGGGATCCTACGCGTTCCGAGAGCTCGGCTTAAAGGGGAAAACCCACCCAGCTCCCGCCTCGCAGCCGCGACCACACGCTACTCTACGGGGCGAACGCAAGTTCATGCGGGAACGGGCGGGCGCCGCGCTAGTACATAGAGAGCGCCTGCTCGCGCATTACCACTCTTTTCTTTTTCATTCGTCGGTTCTGAAACCAAATTTTCACTTGCTGGTCGCTTAAATTCAGTCTGTTTGATAGTTCTTTCCTCTTCTGTCGGTTAATAAACTCATTGAGGAGAAACTCGTTTTCCAATTCGGCGATTTGCTGTTTTGTGTACGGTTTCCGTTTCTTTCGCGATCTCCCCTGGGTGGGGCACCAAGGCAAACCTACAACAAACACGTCTATAATTTAGCGGGGCACGGCTGTGGGTTACGGAGGACACACGCAAAGCCGCGAGGCAGAGGGGCAACGTTAGGTCGGCACAATCTGGCACGGCACGTCTGACAGCACGATTTTATCCACCCCCCCGGTCGGGTTAAGCTATCGCCAACAGAACGGGTTACGGGGGGAGGGAGGGGTACAAACAATTACAGGCAGCTCTTAGAAAGCACGAAGCGCTAGGTCGCCTCGGACTAAAGCGAGAGATTTAAGGCATACCATCCTGCACTGAAGGTCTGAGGCATGACTGGACTGCCGCGGGCTGAACTGTCAGGTTCAAGTTGACCGAATTCTTGATGTCCTCCTTTAGGCTGGAAGTGCAGGAATTCACTTCAAAAAGAGCGGCCGAGCCGTGCAAGCTCCTCGGCAGGCTCGAGTGGTCATACTTTGCGGGCTTTAAGTTGGCTGCGTGAGTAATAGTTGGGTCATTTGCGAAAGATTGCCTCTGCCTGCATCTTTCCTCTTGTTTGGAGCTCGCGTCGTGGGCGTAATATTTACTGTTTTCTTCCAGGCACTCTTTGTTGCTGTTGGAGCTGATGCTGATTGGAACGGAGCCGGGGAGGTACGGCTGCGCCGCGCCGCCGAACGCGTGGCCCTGCGGCTGAGCTGCGCACGGACTGGGGCACGTCCACGGGATCGAGCTCCGGGGGTAGGAAATGGTGGGCAGAGCCGCCAACTGACTGCCATTAGCCCGCAAATTGGGAAAATAAAAGGAATCTGGAGATTGCAAGTTCAAGAGAGAACCAACGTAGCCAGATCTGTAGAGACTGCGATCACACATTTCCAACAAAGGACTTCAGCTGTTCTTACAGCAGTATTTAGTTACAACAGGGAATAAGCGGAAAGCCTAAAACGATTGGACGAAACTTTGCAGACAGGTTCTTCAAAGCCGGTAATTTCAGCACCGCCTCCAGCCACCGAGCCACGGTGTCCCCCCCCCCTTCCTTTTTTTTTTTCTTTTTCCCTCCTTTCCCCCCCCTTTATAAAAGTCTTATGATAACACTTGAAATATGAAAATACCGGACTCGCAAGGGGGAGGGGAAAACATGGTCTCCGCTTCTATAAAAGTGCCTGGGACTGGCTGGCAGAGCCGCAGCGCCAGCGGAAAGATGCGGAGAAAACAAACCCCCGGCCGGCGCTGAGCAGAGCCCCGGGGAGGGCAGCGGCCGCGGAATGGGGTGCCCGGTGCGGGGCCGCAGCTCCGTGCCCGCTGCTCTCGGCGGGGGAAGGGGCCGTGGCCGTCCGGGCACACGGATGGGCTCTGCCCTGTGCCGACGGGGCACCGCGGTGTGCGTGCTCGGAGCGCGGCTTTCACCCGTTTTATACACGCATTTGTTTTAGTTGCGAGCAACGTGATATGCATCTGCATACGCTCGCAATTAAACTATTAATTGATGGGTTATTGGCGGGATTGTCTTTCTGTTGCACTACTGACCGGTGGTCTCGGAGGCTTTCCCAGATTTGCACCCTACTCTTCTTACCCCTTCCACCTTCCGTCCTAACTCCAACGCTAGGCACGTTTTCAAACGACTCTTCTAAATCTGGCCGCTCGTTTCTTGAATTCTTAAGAGGCAATAACAATGGCAGCAAGAAGGAATTCCTTGAGCGGAGCGCCGAGATTCAAAACAAACCAATAGCATCCAAAGGCTGCGCGGGGGAACACCGGCGAGGAGAACGCCCCGGTACCCCGCAGCAGGGCACGGGATGGCTGCGGCGGGCAGGGCCGGACCGGCGCCGGGCTCGGAGCCCGCTGCCACCTCCCGAGCTGCGGCCGGGCAGGTTTCGTCCCTAAGAAGTAAACCATTCCTTACGGTGATACGGATATATATAGAGAGAAATTGAGAGATGGTTATATGTACGTATGTACGTGTCTCTCTCTCTCTGTGTCGTGTATATGACATTTTTGAAGGCTCACACCAGAGCGCGGCTGTCCCTCTGTCTCTCCCGCTTTCCTCCCCGCTCCCGAGTACGAACCAAACCCCATCTGACCGCATCCTCGCGGCAGGCAGCTCGAGTCCTTTCCAGACCGCGCGGGGTGGCAGACAGTCTGCTTCCTGCGGAGACAAGCCGAGCCCCCGTGTCTCACCCAGAGACGCGATATCCCCATAAAACAGCAGACTGCAAGGCCAAGGGCTGGAGCTGCCCGGCAGGCAGCGGCCGGAGCCCTGAGAGCTGCGAGGCGGCTCCGCGCCGTGCGGCCGCTGCGGGACCGTCGGCCCCTGACCTCGGCCCTGCCCGAAGGGATCCCCGGGTCCGAGCGGACCCCGCTTCGGGCCGAAGCCCAGATCCCGAACGTCGTCACCTTCGCGGCTTCGATTTTAAAACTCGAGCCCAGTTAACAGGTAGGGTTAATTTTCCGTGTTATTGTGCTCTTCATCGTAGTTTTAATCTCGGTTTTATTTCCACGCCGAGATCAGAGGCACTGCCCCGCTTGACGTTTTCCTAATCAAATTCATCTTTCTGTCTAATGGGAAATTGGGGTGAATTCTGCAGTAATTTCATTGCCCTGGAAGAAATGTTGAAACGATTGCGCTCCCCTGAGCACACGGACCACACAAGCGTCGCTGGAGGATATTACTGACCGCTGCCCTTAATTTTTATTGTTTGAGTTATGTCTGCCAATTGCATCTCCCTCTTATTAACTTATTTGTTTTCCGCCTTTTTTTTTTTTCTCCCCGCGAGCCGAGGTGACCGCTTCTTTCCATAATCGCCTTTTGCGAAAGAGCTGGCTCCGATCGTCGGCTCTGGGAAGGCAGAAGGACCGCACTGTGCTTAAAGCCCGTATTTTTTTCCCTCGCAATAAACACGAGGAACGGCTGTGAGTTCCCCGTTACCGGAAAGGTGACGCTTCAAACTAACTTTTACGAGCTTTGAGAAAACGGAGCTCGCAATTAATGCTCGTCTGTAATCGCTAATTAATGCCGCGAGAGATATGGAAAGCGAAATCCCGAGGAGCGGGAGGGCAGCGAGCTTTGTGCTCAGGTCGGCAGGGAAAGCACCGCGCACCGCCCGATGCGGGCACGGCTCCGCGCAGCGCACGGCCGCCCCGGGCTCGTGGTTGGCAGCCGCAGCCGCTCCCGCGGTGTCCGCCGCCGCTGTCTGTACAGGAAATGTCACCGGGCTGCCCCGGGCTCTGCTTTCACACACTCCTTTCCGCTCTCTCTCCTTCTCTTTTATTTTTGTTTATTTCTTTGTTTATTTTAACAGGCAACCGGATCGGCCTCGGCCTCCTCGCCGATCACCCCTCAATCCCTCCCGCGCGTTCCCGCAGCGGAAGGACGCGGGCGGCTCCGCGTGTGAGCGCGCAGCTCGGCTCAGCTGCGCCTGGCGAGCGCTGGAAGCCGCCTATGCCGGCCCTTGTCCAGGAGATGGCAGGATTGCCTCAGCCATGCCGGGCCCGGGCCGGCCCTGCAACGCAGCGCCGCGCAACCGCGCATCCGCAGCCCGCTCGGCCGAGGTCCGCGTTATCCTCCGCGAGGATGCCCGCGTGTCCGGCGGGCCGTACGGCTTTGCTCGGAGCTCCTCCGGCCGCGGGCAGAGTGCGGTGAGCGGCGGGGCCGGGCCGAGCGTGGGACGGAGGCCGGCACCGGGCTCCCGGTGGCGTCGGGCCGGGAGCACACCGGGCCCGCACCGGCTCCGGTACCGGCAGCGAGAGCTCGGCGTTCGGCTCTGCCCCACCCGCAGCAATGCCCCGCATCCCGGCGGCTGTTTTCGTAACGCTTCCGCACGTCGTTAGAAAAGGAGAAGGCGGCTCCTTTGCAGCTGGTCCCGATTTGCCGGCCTGCCCGGGCTTCCTCCTGCCCCGCGAAGGGAGTTTCAGCCTTGGCCTCCGAAATACCGGCGCCGCGAAGCCCGACGCCGAGGCCGCAAGAAGGCGCAGCCCGGAGGGCCAGAGAGGTGCGGAGCTCCCGGAGCGTCGCTGAGGCCGAATGGATGCAGCGGGGGAGGCGCCAGGAGCCCGAAAAAGAAGAATCTGGAGAATTTTTCTCATGCAAAGAAAACAAGGCTGCAGCATCAGAGAGGGCTCCTCCAGGCACCATGTGCCCCCAACCCCCCACTTTTTTGGTTTTTTTTTTCTTTTTTTTTTTTTTCCCCCAGAACCGAACGAAAGGCACCGCTAGCTACAAAACCTCAAGCGTTCCGAATTGTTTTTTTTGGGGGTCCGGTTCAGGGAAAAAAAAAAAAAAAAAAAAGCTCTCTAAAAGTCCGTGAGTGTGCGAGAGGAAGAGAAAGGGGAAGGAAGAGGGCGGAGGAGGCGGGCGATGGCTCCCCGGTGGCTGCCGCCGGGCGCGGAGCCCATGGGGGCCCCGTCCGGGCCGGCGGTGGGGGGCAGCGGGGCTCCACCGGAGCCGGAGCGGCCTCGGTAAGGCGAACAAAGGCGCCGGGGCCGGAGCAGGGCAGGCAGAGCCGCCAGCCGGGGCGCGGGAGAGAGGCCGCTCTCCCCAGCAGCATTTCTTCTCCGCAAAAACCTTCCCCGGCGAAAAGGGCCTCTCGGGTCCGGCTTTCCCTCGTCCTCCACGTCCCCCACTGTTCTGTCTCTCCTCGCGGAAGAACCGCGGCCCCGAGCGCGTCCCGTGCGGCGCTGCGGCCCCCGAAACGCCCTGCTGCGGGAAGAAGGCCAATTTCCTCCTCTTTTCGGATACATCGAAAAGAAATCGTTTTATTAAAGTTGGGTCAGAAACAGTTTGGCAACGTCGTAAACGGCTGGGAAGTTCAGCCCGTGCTTCCAGCACGACGTGAAAGCAGACTTTGAGACAAGAAGGGAAATAAAAATGGTTTATGGAGAGATAGTCTGACCGTACGTCTTACCACGTACACGGGAAATCAAAGCGTTTAGAGCAATAGGATATTATAATAAATAATACTAGATCGAAACACACACCATTTAATAATTACACGAGGCACATGAACAGGGAGGACATCGCTTCTCTTTCCCAGGAGCTGACCTCCCTGCGTATAGCATAACATGCACGCTAGGTTTAAAATTACAAAAACCCAACCGAGTCCCAGCCTTTCGGCCTACATAAATTATGGCATCTTTTGAAACGAATCATTTATTGCTTCTGTCATTAACACCCGTTTAGTTTTGCAAACTGAAAGTTAGCGGTGAACTTCACTTCTCCGACCGGGAAGTGCGTTATGCGCAGCGCGGGGTCCGCACGGAGGTACGTGCGCACCTCGGGACGGGACGGGACGGGACGGGACGGGATGGGACGGGGCGGCCGGAGGGGACCCCCGGGCGCTGCTGCGGGGAGCATCGCTGCCCCTTCGGATCCAAGGAGAGGAGCCGAGGCCGCGCTCCGTACCCCAGGAAAAGCCGGTAGCAGATTGCCCGCCAGCAAAATCAAATCATAAAGAATAAAAAGAGCGATCCCACTGCAGTGCAAACAATTCCCTTCCGGAGCCGCTGCTTCCGACATCCGCGGAGCCCCGTGCGGACTCCGGCAAGGCGGCTTTTGCCGGCAGTGACTGCGGGAACGCCGCTCACTCGCGTTTTCCGACCAATACACCAAATCGAGTCCGACACTTTCGGGCACCGGCCGACGTTCGGAGATAAAAACCCCGGGTCCCCTCCCCAAAGAGATAAGCATTTAAGAAAGTTATAAATGGAACCGTTCGACACGTTTAAATTCGTTTATACTGGCCTAGAGGGAAGGATAGAAAATATAATTAATATTAATATTATTTTTTTTTAAAAAAGGAAGGAAGAAACAACGCTAAAGTCACGGCTTGTCGGCGCTCCCTTCCACCGAGAGAACAACGCCGGCTTTCACGGGAATAGAAAACAATTCACGAAACTTCGCCACCGCTGGAAGGAGAAGAGAAAAAAAAATATTAAATATATTTTCAAGTCTTTCCAAAAGTCCGCAGCTGGTCGTAAACGGAGGTTGTATATCCGCCACTGTCCGCAAGGAATCGATCAAGAAACGTTGTCTTTCAGTTTGGAGACTATTTTCTTATCCTTCACCCTCCTGTTCTGAAACCAAATGGTGACCTGGCGTTCGGACAGGTTCGTGGCCGCGGATATCCTTCGCCTCTTGTCCTTGTTAATGAACTTGTTAATGGCGTATTCGTTCTCGAGTTCCTTAAGCTGGAGCTTGGTGTAGGGCACTCTCTTCTTCCTCCCGCGCCGGTAGACGCACATCTCGGGCTGGTTTAGTGCAACGTCCCCTAAGGAAAAGACACGACGTGAAAAATTAGAATTTTATGACAGGCGTTTAAAGCGTAGCCGATTCTTGTCGGGCGCTGCTTTTCACGGGCAAATAAATAACGGCGGCTTGTTTACAGTTTATTATTATTTACACCGCCCCATTAGCCGCGCGTCGGGCAGCCCCGCGCCTGACGGACTGTCATCACTGTGAGCGGCGCGGCGGGGCTGGCAGAGCGCACAGTCGGCCCTTTGCTGCGCGCTGCCCGCTTTGTTTGCATGTGGTTAGCGCCGGCGTGCCCCGCTGCTCGCGGCCTCTTAAGTGCTGTGGGGCCGGGTCGGCGGGCTGCCGGGGAGCGGAGGAGCCTCCGAGCCACCGTCCCGCAAACGGAAATACGGACCGAGGCGCGACGGGAGGGAGAAGCAGAAGGAGCCCGGGGCCCCGCCACCCGGGTGCCCCGCCGGGTGCGGCTTCCTGGGGCGGCCGGGGAAGAGAGATCCCCCGAGCCTCGGGCCGCCCCGCTCCGGGGGAGGGCTGGGGGCGGCCGGCGGGGGGCTCGGCTCGGCTCCGCTCGGCTCGGAGCGGTTCTCGCCCTCGCGTACCTGGAAAGGACGATTTCCAGAAGTGCGAGCTCTGTGTCTGATCTTTGGCACAGTACACCTGGCCGTTCCAGCCATTAGCCAGAGTCCAGGACTGATAGCCCTCCATGGATATGTACGTTTCGTGTCTCGGTTCCCCAGAGCCAAACGTTGAGACCATGTCTATGTACCCAGGAACGTGCTGGTAGGGGTTTGTATAGCCCTGGTAGAAGGACACTTCTTTAGCCCTGGTGGAGACTTCATTGGCGGGGACACTCGTGCTGGTCAGACTGGAGACGTCCATGTACTTTTCCACGGGAAAGCCGCCAATGGAGGCATGGGGGGGAGACTTCAGGGCGTTCTGCTGGATCCCAACCCCGTGGGACATCCTGCAGCTATAGTATCCGTTGCCAAAGTGATACCCGTAGCCGAGCGCGGGGGCGGCGGGCGGTGCGCCGGAGCCCGGGCAGTCCTTGGCCGGGGGGTCGGGCCGCGCCGCCGCCCCCGAGCGCTCCCCTCCGCCGGCGTAGGCGAACCCCGAGGCGGCGGCGGCGGCGGCGGCGGCCGCGCGGCCCGTGTGCGCCGCGCCGAAAACGGGCGAGGAGAGAAAGTTACGGCACTGCCCGGGGGTGCCGCCGCCGCCGCCGCCGCCGCCGCCGCTGCTGTCGCCGCGCAGTCCGTCCATCTCCCAGCTCGCTTCTTTGCTCATGGCCTTGCACATCGCGGGCGGCGGCGCGGTCCCCGGCCGGGCATGGCGCAAAATTGTTATTTGCCTCCAACAGGTTGGATCCTGGCGGTACGTTTATAAAAAGCAAGTCCGGGTCGAGGGGGGGGAAGCGGGGGTGGGGGCGGCCGGCCCCAGATTAGTTTGCCTCAGCCCGGGGGGCTGCTCATAGGCTGCCGCCGGAGCATGTGACCCTCCCGCCGCCTCGCAGCCCCCCGGCTCGCACCGACGGGGCCCCCCCGACGCCGCGCTCCCGCCTCCGGGCCGGCCTCGCCCCCGCCGCTTTCATCCCCCCGCCCGCCTGCCCGCTGCTTCAAAAGGGCCTTCGGACCTTCGGTTCTCCGCTGGCCTTTTGAAGCCGCGGGCAAAGTATCTGAGTCCGGCTTCCCCGATGGCCCCATCTCCCGACTTTCTTTCTTTCTCTCTTTCCCCCCCCTCCCCCCCCCCCCCCCCCTCCCCCCCGAAATTATCTCATTTCCTCAAATACCTTTGCTATGATCTAACGGAGCTAGGGGTCTGCTCCGGCTCCGTTGGTAGCCGGCACTTTCGAAGTTGCTTCTCTCGTAAATGTTTGCCGCAGAAATACACACTGTTCTGCGTATTATATACATTGCGTAGTCCAGGAAAAGGGAGAAAACAAGCGAAGAGAAGGCGATCTATTTGTCTTTCCCCAAAACTTTCCCCACAGACTCGTTGTTACGGGCGCTTTTAATAGCTAACCCGCACGGACGGCCTTTGCGTTTTCCCAGTCCCTCAAACCAAGGCACCTACGGGAACGAAGAGATTTCACAGCAACGCGGAGAAAATTGTCAAACTGGTTTTTAATCTCCAAACCTGCGCCGTAGCATCTCGTCTCTGTATTGAGTGCCATCTCTTTATGTACCCTCTTCTCATTAAGTACCCTCATCTCCTTAGTTACCCCCGTCTCTTTCTGTACACTCATCTCTTTTGTTACTCCCATTTTTTTTTCGTTCATGTACTCTCATCCCTTTCTTTATTTCAACGTTAAACAAACAATCCGTTCTGAGGGCGGAGAAGTTCCCTCGGATCTCTCTCAGAAGCTGCCCTCGATCCGTCGGGTGAGCGCAGCCGCTCCGGGCCCTGCGTACCCCGAAGCGCAACGGGAACCGCGGCGTCCCGGCCCGGACGAGCGCTCCGGGCTGAACATAAACACCCGCCCGGCGGCTTTTCGGACGGAGCCCCGTTTTATTGCCTAAACGGAGGCCAGCCCCAAAAACGATCGCACAACCGGACGCCGCCGGACCGCAGCCCGCGTTCCTCGGGGCGCGACCGTGCCGAAGGCCCCGCGTGACCCGGGGACGCGCCGCAGCTCTTTCCGCTTCGAAGCACGGACCGACCGCGTCGCAGCGCGCCGACCTTCCCTACGGGCCGGCGTGCGGCGGGGGCAGAGCCGGGCGGAACGCGGCGCACCGAGGCGGACGGCGGCGGCCCAGGGCAGCGCGCAGCCTCCGCCCCGCGCAGCGAGCGCGCAAAGCCGCGCAGAGCCGCCAGGTGGCGCGCGCCGCGCCTGTCGCCGCCCGCCGCGGGCACCGCGCGGGGCTCCGCGCTCCGAGCGCCCCGCGCTGCCCGGCTCTGCGCTGCGCGGAGACGTTGCGCGGCCGCGGAGCCGTGCGGCAGAAGGGGGAGCCGGCAGCCCCGCTGTCCTTCTGGCCCTGGGAGCGGCTGGCTCGCTGCGAGCCGCGTTCCAATTAAATGGAGTGCCCTCGTGTTTTCTCCAGGGCTAAGATTTAATAAAAGTGTACCGAAAATATCCTTTGATGCCTGCGGTAATAACTTTCAAGGTAAAAATAAAAAGTTTGGCCCCGGGCCTGAGCAGATCTTTAAAATCATAGGAGCAACTGAGTAAACTTCGTCTATTTTGCCGCTCTCTGCAACTTCCTCCTCGTTTGCCCGTTCATTTCGGTGTAAAGCAGGAGGCTCCTTACGTTGTGCTGTTGTTTTGTGGGGGAGGAAAATAGAGAAAGGGCAGCATCGGTGCGGTAAATGCGCCCAGTGTGATGGGACTGTCACTCTTCGATGGGCGGTTTGTGGGTGGGTTGCCGGTGTAAGTCACGGACTGCACGGGGGCACGGTTTTGTCGTTCAGATTCTTAGCGAAAGGTCATTAGAACACGTTGTTTTCCCCGCGTACGAACGTAGCTATAATTGAAGGCTCACCGCACGTAAGCGAAGAACCGGAATTATTCCAAAGGTCCCAAATGGAACGGACGCCCACCAGCACCCCCCGCACGGCCGGCCCCGCCCGTTCCCTCCCGCCGGCCGCACTGCAGTCCGTCCCCGCGTGGTGCCGCGCTCGGGGCGCAACCCGCGTCCGTCGGGGCTCGGCGGCCCCGCGGCGGTATCCCCGAAGGCCTGGGCAGATGCTCGCTCCGTCACCGCGTTTAAGAAAACAGACGAGGGCGCCAAACGACAGCAATAAACCCGCCGCACGCTTCCGCTCCGCCTCCCTCTCCCCCTCCGCCGGGCCGTGCGGGCGGCTGCGGGGTTCCGGCTCGCGGTACCGGCGGTACATCCATCTCTCTCCCCCCGCTGCGCGCAGCCCCGTCCCGCCGCAGCGCCCCGGTGTCCGCCCGGCCCCGTGCCCGCCGCGACGGCCCGCGGGCGAGGAAAAGTCGCTATTGACTTTAGTCTGGTTTTGGGCTGTAAAACGCAGGACACCACAGTGCAGGAGAAATTCACATTTCAAAGGGTTGACATGAAACGATCGTTAATGGAAGGGTGGATTTCGCAAACAACGCCTAGAATGTTTCCTAAATATTTCACGGAATGTTTAGGGAGACTTTCACACGTTATTAAAAAAAAAAAAAAAAAAATCTGACAAGTATCCCATTTTCGAGCTATGAATCATGCGCAAGAGCACCAGAACTTAGGAGATGTGTGTGACCGACATGAGCGGGAGAGCTCCGCTCGCAAAAAATCCGACCCGCGTTGGGCCACCAAAGCCTCGGCTTCTCGGGGTCTAACCACGGGATGATGCGGGAGGGGGGGGGAGGTGGAAATCACGGCAAGGATAAAGGCCGGGCAGCTATCGGGGAGCGCTCCGGAGATGCTAACGACAAAGGATCTATCTTCGTTTAAATGGTCGCCATCGGCGTCATTATTACGGGCAAAGTTAGCGCTGAAGGGCCACTTCCCGAGCGCCGCGGGTGCGGAGCGTGGCAGCCCGTAGCCCCGCAGCGGCACGGAACGGAGCGATGAGCTCACGGAGCCACAGGTAACGCGGGGGGCCGGAGGGGTCAGCCCCTGTTGGGGACAACGCCCGCGCGTCGGTCACTCCGGCATTTGTCATAATAATGCTCTGAAATGGGCGGTGGGGAGGGAAGAAGGGCTGGAGAGAGGAGCCCGCTGCCCACGCGGCTGCGTTTCGTACCCTTCGAGCTCTTCTCCCTGCTATCAGAGCGAACGTTGTCCCATAGGGCAGCTTCGCCGGCGAACGGTTACGGGAAGTAGAAAGAATACCGCGTGTAAGGACGCAACGAAGAGATGCATCGGGAAGCAGGGATGCTAACCGCTGTTTCAATTTGCGGGCGGCTGCTGGAGGTGCGCCCGAAGCGCGGCGTGCAGCGGGCACGTCAAGTCCCAGCGCAGGGCTCGGGGTGTGAGGGGGTGCACGGGGGTGCCGCAGAAATGCCGCTATAAAAGTACGAACGCGGTCGGAAGATGGGAGGGAAAAGTAACGAGGTGTCAGCGGCGGAGATGCTCTCCCCGCCGCTCTCGTGCCGGCGGCTCCGCGCGTCGCGATCCAATCCGCCTCCCAGCTAATAATAAAGAAAAGCGTTATCTAACATTTAGCGTGTGGTTCTGTCCGAGGACAAATGAGAAAGAAGCTGCATCATTAGGACCTAAAAGGCAACAAAACAAAAATCAGAGCATAATGATGCACCTAAATGAAGGGGGAAATGTTGCACAGCTCATTTTATTAATCAGACTGTCAATTTCACCCCAGAGGCCAAACCCCAGAGCAATTCAAGCAGGATCTGATCAAGCTGAGGACGAGAGCTTTGCTCCTCACTTCTCGTCTCTCTTTCTTTCCACCTGGATATATTTGTCTGCTCAGAAGCCGCCTTCATTATCCACTGACAGGAGCTTGTATTTATTTGCTTATAAACCTGTTACAATAAATGATTATTCGAACGGCGTCATTCGTACCTTAATGACGAGCGCTACTTTTTGATGAATGACATTTCGGGCTAGGAAGGATGTATGGGTCATTTTGACCAGTCATTCCCTCGCTTTGGCATCCCACAGTTTTTACGCCTCCCTCAAAAAGAGATAATAATATTTAGAGACGCTCTCCGGGCTGAATGTGAATTAGCCCCTGCCGCAGCTCATCATTAGTACGGGACCAGCCCTGCAACTTTGACATTTTTTATAAAGCTGAGATGATGGAAAGAATAAGAAAAGAGATGATCCTGATGGAGAGAGGGCTGCACAGCCCTACGGCTGGCAAAAGGCTCTCGAATTTGTCAGACTCAGCTGGAAATGCGGTGCTGGAGGCCCTCGAAAATTCGCAGCACACTGGTCGCCTCAGCCCGAGACTAACTTCCTCCTCCCTGCACGGCGCGATAGGGGACATCTCCGCCAAAGGCAAATTCGAAATAGACGCTTTGTTCAACCTGCAGCATCCGAGCGGCGAAAGCACCGTCTCGTCCGAAATCCCGCCGTCGGAAAGCAGGAAGAAAATCAGCCTTTATCCCGAAGTGGCTCAAGAGGCAGAGATGAACAGCGACGTGGAGGTGGGCTGCTCGGCGCTGCGCTCCCCGGCCAGCCTGCCTTCCTCGCAGCTCAAGGAGAACGGCACCAAAGGTAACTCGCCGCTCTCGCCTCCAGCGAGCCCCGCGCTTCGCCGCCCGCGTTTCCAGAGCCCGGCGACGCCGCCGCCACCGCCAAAGTTGCTGCCCTCTGCCCACGGCGCTCTCTCTTCCGCGGAGGCAGCGCCGGGGCTGTAAAACGTTACGGGGCTCGCCGCGCTGTTCCCGCAGCCGCGACGCGGCTCGGCCGCGTGTGTGCGTGCCCGAAGCCACCGCCGTGCGGGGATGCGGCCGGGACGGATGTGGGCACCGTCACCCACCCACCCACTCGCCCGCAGCTAGGGAAACCCTTCTCCTTATTTTTTTCCGCGAGCTCCCGGAGCTCGGCGCGTCTCTCGAGCTGTACATATATGTGTGTGGATGTGTAGCTACACATACATATATTAAATTAGTGAGCCAGAGAGAAGTGTGAGGAAACGGTCCTTATTTGTCCGCGTTTGCCCTTCTCTGTGTACACGCAGCGTGCCATTCCGTGGCCATTTAAGAGTAATTGGGCATTGTTCACCGTTCCTCTGTTTATAGCGGAGGCTCAGAGGCAGCCCCGTCTGTCTCCGCTTTGCGGGGCGCGGTGACGGGCGGTGGTTGTTATTATCGCTGTAATTGGGGAGGGGGAGCCAGGTGAGCGCGGATCTCCTAGGGGCACGGTGCGTGCCTTTTTCGTCAAATGTGCCAAAGAAAGCGAGGCAGCCTCGACGGAACGCGCGAGGAAAATCGCCCTTAAGGCTGCTCGGCTTTGCTTCGCCCCTAACGGCTCCGAGCCCTTCCCGAGGCACGGTGGTTTCAGGCACGGCACGGCCCGATTCTCTCAAAGGGAGGGGGGTGGGGTGGGGGGGGAAAGGAAGAAAGAAAGAAAGGCAAAAAACCCACCCCAACCTCAACCGTATCGATCCCATTAACAGCCGCGATTTGTAACGCTGACAGCTCGCGGCGGGGCAGGGCGGCCGGTTCGGGGGCAGCCCCGCCGGCCGCTCTCAGCCCGCTGCTCGCCCCGCAGGCTTCGCGGAGAGCAGCCCGGCTCCCAGCACCCCCGCCGCCCCCGGGCTGGGCCTGCACGGCGGCAGCGCGCTGAGCGGTTCGGCGGCGGGGGCAGACCAGGTGCGGCGGTACCGCACCGCCTTCACCCGCGAGCAGATCGCCCGCCTGGAGAAGGAGTTCTACCGCGAGAACTACGTGTCGCGGCCGCGCCGCTGCGAGCTGGCGGCCGCCCTCAACCTGCCCGAGACCACCATCAAGGTACGGAGCCCCCCCCCCCGACCCTGCACCCCCGCGGGGCTCCGCGGCCGAGCGGCCCTTGGCCGTCTCCGCACCGGGAAGGTTGCGTTCGCCCCTTCGGCCGTTTGATCTCGTCAGATCTCGTCGCTAGCCGATTTCCCGGGGAGGAGAGGGGAGAGAAAACGCGGCTGTTCGGCTCGGGGGGAGAGGGACGAGCCGCGGTGCCGGGAAGCGGGGAGGGGGGATCGGAGGGGAAACGTTCGCTGTGGGCCGCGGGGACCCCCCGGGCCGCGAGTCCCCCCCCGCCCCCCCGGCGCGGCCGCCCGCCGGTGCCGGGCTGCGGGGCGCGGAACGGAGCTGAGGCCGCGCTGTGCTTGTGTCCCCGCGCAGGTGTGGTTCCAGAACCGGCGCATGAAGGACAAGCGGCAGCGCCTGGCCATGTCCTGGCCCCACCCGGCCGACCCCAGCTTCTACACCTACATGATGACCCACGCGGCGGCCACGGGCAGCCTGCCCTACCCCTTCCACTCGCACGTCCCGCTGCACTACTACCCGCACGTCGGGGTCACCGCCGCCGCCGCCGCCGCCGCCGCCTCGGGGGCCGCCGCCGCGCCCTTCGCCACCTCCATCCGCCCGCTGGACACCTTCCGCGCCCTCTCGCACCCGTACTCTCGCCCCGAGCTGCTCTGCAGCTTCCGCCATCCCGGCCTCTACCAGGCGCCGGCCGCCGCCGGCCTCAACAGCGGCGCGGCGGCCTCGGCGGCGGCGGCGGCGGCGGCCGCGGCGGCGGCGGCGGCGGGCTCGGGTCCGCCGGGGGGCTCGGCGCCGTGCTCGTGCCTCAGCTGCCACAGCAGCCAGACGGCGGCGGCGGCGGCGGCGGCCTCGGCGCTGGGCTCGCGGGGCTCCGCCGCCGACTTCCCGTGCACCGCGGGCGCGCAGCGCTCCGAGAGCGGCTTCCTGCCCTACTCGGCCGCCGTGCTGGGCAAGGCCGCGGTCGCCTCGCCGGAGCAGCGGGAGGAGGCGCCGCTCACCAGATAACCACCCGGGGCTCGGCGCGGGGCCCCCCGGGCAGAAGTTCCTTCTATTTTTCTATAGCGGAGGGCGCGGGGCTCGGGGAGGGGCAGGAGGGAATGCGCTCCTGGGGTTCCTTCGTCCTCTCTCTCTCTCTCTCTCTCTCTTTATTTTTATTTTTTAACAATAACTATTATTATTTCGGTTTGAGATGGAATAAATGGGAAACTCTCGCGCAGGTATTGTACGGAGAGTGGTAGCTCGCGAGGCCGCTGCGGCCGGGCCGGTTACGGGAGGGTGAGACCGACAGCGTGGGGAGAGGCGTTCCGCAGGCTCGTGCTTTTCACCGACCGGAATCCACGCTCTCTGGGAAATACTTGAATCTCTCCGGGTGTAGATGTCGTCCTGAAGCTTTTACGTTGCAGACGTTTTTCTAAATTCGGTTGTTTTGTTTTGTTTTTGTTTTTTGTTTTTTTTTCCCCCCGTAGCGCGTTTCTCCCCTTTCTGTCTCACGCTCGGATTTATTGCTCACGTCGCTCCTGTGCCCCCGCGCAGCCACCGCCGGGCGACCGAGAGCCGCCGCTCCGCACCGCTGCTACGGGAGGGACTGCCGTGAACTCGGAGAAAGGCACATCAAAAAGCACCGGTGTTACCGCCATGTCAATTTTGATGCTAATAATGTGCAGATTATGACGAAAATTGCCAATCATGTTCTCTGATGGACCTCCTTTGAATGTGGAATTGGAAAAAAGTTCCCCGCACAGAGACCTGCTGTCAAGTACTAACAACCCGCTAAGGGAAGTCATTAGAAGAGACAGATAAGAGACTCGGTACATAAAACATTGTTCTCGGTGCATAGAATGTATGTTATTTAATGTTATATCTGTTACCCGAAGTGATTTCGCACAAGAAAGCCACTTTCTTATCATCTCAATTGCCAATTTTCATTTTGGTAACTCGGACGCCCCGGGCAGACTTTTCTCTGTTAAGTCGATGTTCCACCAACGTGAAGAGCCTCATTAAATCAAGCCCAGATATTTCCATAATGCTCCCTACAGAGCCACTTCGCTCTTCCCATAATGAGATTTTTCTGAAGAGTTGAAGCCCTCATCCAACTTGCTATTGCTTGTTTGGGCCCCGTGTGACTCACACACGCGTAGGCGCTCACCAAAATACGCCTCTTATATATTTCGAGTAAGTGTCCCGAAATGCTTATATTTTTTAAGACACTGGATTTTTTGTCATATTCTAATAATGAACTTTCAGGAGATGATTTCAAGGCTACGCCGTTCCGTTCGCTGAACGTAAATCGTAGGCTTCCTTACCGGGCGGGACGGAGCCCTCGGGCGGGGGTAGGGATGGGCAGAGGGAGGAATACCCCGAGGCGGATTTACTGTACAGCCACCGCTGAGGGAACGGGAAAGTACGCGGGGAGACACCCAACCCACCTATCTCGGTTCGTAAGGAACAAACAGCAAGACTACTTATGTACAAAGGTGACGATACCGGCTGTTGTTCACTGAGTTTACACTTAATTTCTTTTTTTTGTTGTTGTTAATTAATATATAATTTAAGGCTAAAGAAGATAGACCAAAACGTAGCACTCTTTTACCAGCTCATCCTTTTCGATTGTTGGAATCGTTTTGTTACGGCCGCGCAGTTTCGGGCTGCGCACGCGGCGCTGTTGGCAATAACGTTTACATTTTTTCCCTAACAGAGATATATGTCGATGAAACGATCGAGGAGAGCGCTGGTTGGTAAAATGAACGTGAATTCGTTTTATGTTAGGTCCGTTGGACCTGGTTATTATACGAAACTGTAAATAAAGTCTTCGTGCTTTAAATATCGCTGGCTGTACGAACTCGCTGTAAAATATTTTACAAACGTGCAATAATTATAAAGCTTTGTATATTACGTTATTTATTGTGTTTGGTCATGTAAAATAAATGTTATTTAAATCAAAGCGGGGTTATTTGTTTAAGAGGCTGCAAAACGTTGCGCGCTGATGTTTGTTTTTAAATATGGCATCCAGGGCTGCGAGAACTTCTTAAAACAACATCTTTAAACGCCTTTTAATACACATATCAGATGGATTAATTCATACTAATCAGTATTTTTACTGCGAAAGCTACGCATTACTCATGTTTATAGCAGATGTGTAATAAGTCCAAACATTGGTTTAGCGTTAATTGGCTGGCTAAACAGCTGCGTGTTTACAAACACTATAGACATATTCCGTAAGAAAAACTGCGGAGAGAAAACATCGCGTCCGCCTTCGGCGCACTGATCCCCTCCCGGGGACAAAACGCGGAGAACACGGGGAGGCTCCGACCGTCCTTCCCCGCAAGGAGGGCCGATGGCGGCGGCCCCATCCCGGCCACGGCCGGCGCTGCGTCGGGAGGAGGGAGCGGCGCTGCGGCCGCTCCGCGGAACGGGCCCTGCGCGCCCCGCGCACCGACCCGAAGGTGCCGCCCCGCAGCCTTCGCGCTCGTCCCGACCGTCCGTATATTTACAGATCGGCCGTAAAATCGATATTTCGATGGAAAAATGCGAGAGTCAATGGTGTGTGCAAAGCAGTCCATTTCTATTCGATTGGAAAAGCGAGATGTCCCTTCCGCGAAATTTTCCTTCACCAACTGCTCACTCTGGCATTAATTACAACGACACGGAAACTATTGGGAATACGAAGGCTGCTTTCACAAGCCATTTTGGCCCTGTAATTTACCATTATTATTGCATTAGCTCTAAATGATACAAGCTGATACTGTCTTTAATTGCAGTTTGGTTAAATATATACTGGAGTAATCCCTGGGGTTTTTCTTAGATAAGTTCTCCCCCCCCCCCCTCTTTTTTTCTCCTTTCTTTCTTTCCTTTTTTTTTTTCTCCTTTCTTTCTCTCTCTCTCTCCTTTTTTTTTTTTTTTTTTTTTCTTTCCTGAACGCCCCCCATTAAAGAAATACGATTATAGTTGCACATTTGGACTGGTGATGTATCACTCTGCTTTTCTGTGCTCTTTGCTAACGCGGGGGTTGTAACCCTTAAAAACAAAAGCATTGAGATAGATGGGAAAGCAAACAGGAAAAGACAGTGGCCAAAAAAACCCTGTCCAAAATAACAGCGTATTTTT